>NC_086251.1:45328766-47828766 GCF_021018805.1 Prinia subflava
GGCTTCTAGAGTTGTTCTGAAAACCCCTCTATGGTAGAGGAAATCAAATGAAATAACATTTATGCAGGCTCTTGGAGAAATCCCTAAAGTTCATCACCCTCTGCACTATAGTTAGACATTATCATGTAGGGAGCAAAGAGAGAAGTCATTTGTTATTTGAACATATGTGGTTGTTGCCATAAACATATATAAATGTCTGATAGAATGTGGCTGTGCCTCCATGACCATGACAACTTTCTGTTTTAAACAAGCTCAGCAGCTAGTAGGAAAAATGGTAACTGTGCATGAAGAGGTAAACAAGGTCTTGCATAGCTGACCCTCATATCTAGGGAACAACTTATTTTAGGATACTGAGTAAGCTCAGTGCCTTGAATTTCCTTTGAATATACCAAAGGCTAAGCACACATAATTGATTTGGCTGTGGCTACCATAGTTATCAACACTTAAAATGAATGCTGGTTATTCATTGCCTATGTATGTAGTAGTTCATAATCACTGACCATTCTCAAATAAGCGTGAAGGAATGTGGAGTAATTTTTATAGAATTCATTATGCCATGAACACGACACATGACATAATCACTATGAAGGCAGATTTTATAAAGGAATAAATGCTAATTTCTTCAGGGACAGAGGAAATCAATTTATTAAATGGCTTGTTAAACTTATTTTGCCAGCTCTTTTATCTGTTTGATTGGCTTGGCAGTAGAGCATGCTAAAAAGAGATCTAGACAGTATTTTAAATAAGGACTGAATTTTGCTACCTTAGCTCACTCACAGGAATGGCATCTTAAAACAGTTGTATTGTTTACATTGACCACTTTCACAGAGTCACTACACCACCCTCACAAGTAGTTTATCACATGGCCTTATATTAATGAACAATTTGAACTTTGAAAGGAGTGGGTGGAATTCAAGTGTTTCAACTTGGTACCAAGATCTTGTAGTGAGAAGTCAAACTCTGTTAAAATATTGTCTGATTTAAATACTAAAAGAAAAAAAAATTCTGTTTTCTTCTAGTATCTATATAAATAAAACATTTGTCTTTTAATCTGCATGTGAACAGACAAGTACAATATCACTTTCTTGGGAAAAAATCCACACTAGAGGACATTACTATCCTAAAAATATTACCATGCATGCACAGGACAATGCAAATACTGCAATGCTATGTTATAGATATACCTGATTTATTATTTTTCAGCAAGGCATACATACTCTAGTGAATATGATCCACTCTAAAATCAAGCTAGTGAAGTGTGAAGAAGCTGTTAATGATCCCTAAGTATTTGTGGAAATTACATTTTGATGCCATTGTAGACCAACAATCTTTTTTTGCATGGAACTCTCATTTAAAAACATTTAAAAAGCCAGCTTCTTTTGGAACCTGAACTTCTTATATAAAATAACTTTAAGGATTTTTGGAAAAAATGTCCTTATTTCTTGGTGGTTTCTTTGTTTGTTGTGGTTTTGTGCGTAGATGTTTTGTTTGTTTGGGTTTTTTTTACTTTTGGAGCACGAATCATAAGGATACACTAGGTGAGGTGACAAATTCAGTAGTGGATAAAAGGTCCAGGTGGAACTTGATTCATCAAGCTGAAACCTACCAATAGAAGGCAGAAGTCTGCATGCCATGACTGTACTAGGATTCAAATTTGCTCATTTTGAAATTCTGTGGTGCACACATATATAATTCTCATTAATATCTCAGTAACATCTTACTCTATATTCCTACTGCATGTGCATCTTGCATACATAATTCATCACAAAACTGTCCCTTTCTAGAGGGACATAAGCATATTACAGACATAAACATATTACAGACATAAGCATGCCAAGAAACAATGCAATAGTAGAGCTACAAATTACTACTAAAATTGGAATGTTAGATCATTTATTTATGGATTTTCTGTGACATGTGATAACTTTCTATTGCAAGACCTGGTCTTAAGATTCTTATTTCTCATGTTGAGAAGAGCAGAATGCCTAAAAAACCTCAGACAGTTTTAATACACAGTGAATGTCAGTTCTTGATAGAAGATTGTCCTTAGACAAGTTAATATATCTTCTAATTGGGCACCAATGACTAAAAGGTATTTCCTTGCACTTATTAATAATAATATTCAAATTCTTAATACTTATTTTTATGAAAAAATTGAATTTTTTCAAAAAAAGTAGCAAGGTCATTAATCCCTTCTGTTGGTAAAAATATGCCAGCCAATGAACAAGAAAAGTGATTTGATAGGGCCACACAGAAATAGCAAAGACAGGACTGGAACTTGGCCCCCACTGCAGAAAGCATTGAACTCTGCTCATTTCTGTGTTTTCACTGACCTTTCAACTAGGAGACATGTGTGTTTATTGAACCACAGATACTTCTAGAAGGAGAAATTAGTCCAGAAGGAGAAAACATTATCCCAAAATGGAGTCAAGATGATTGCTGGAATGCATTCTTCCCATGCACATTTCCGGATGATGATCAGTTTAACATGTGGGCATGCTGGTTTTTAAAGATCTATTCATGGAGCTACTTCTCTATGCTGGTCTTTCAAGATCAGTACTGCACTTCTGTGTTACTTCCAGAAATGTTGAGCCTGAACCATCAGGTTTGAAAATGGCTTATCTGGAAAATATTATTGTGAGGCGAATCAAACTAAATTAATACCATCACTGGCGCTTAGAAAGAATGTGGCTGTGCTTAATAACTGCAGTAGTGCTTTCCAAATTCTCTCACAAATTGTTCCAACCAGTAGCTGGTACTATTAGTATAATTGAAAAATAGATTCACTGTTCCATTAGTGGTATTTCAATGACACTTTGGAATGTCATGAAATGGCATAGGATAGAACGAGTCAGTAATTTTATATTATTGATTTTAGTACGACCTTATTTTTCTTACAGTAGCATAAGAAAGAATTACGGTACATTCAGTAAGATGCTCTGAATTATATTTAACAGGAAAAGGGTTACAGATTACAAACATTCTTTGAATACATCCTCATAGATACTGAACTTCATGCACATTTACTGACACTTACAGAGTGAGTTGAGTGGAAGTTTGGCTCACATCTATAGTATCCAACACTGAAATAAGAAACCCATGGTAGAAGTAGCACTAGAGTGATGAGAAGGGACAGGTTAATGCAACAGCCACTGTCACAGCTCTAGGTCAGTTAAGAGACCTCCTCCTGGAGCAGTCAGCAACTTGGAAAGTTTTGGGTAAGTAGAAACAGATGCATAACTCAAGCCTTGTTACTACACTAAGTAAAAATTTCAGATTTGGTTTTAAGCAGTGTTGTTCTCACACATCTCCCCATGGACAATAGTGTGGGAGAAAGAGTTTCTCATAAAGGAATGGATGGCAAGCTGAAGGTTGTTAATATCTTCAACCAGCTTGTCTTCCTATAGCCTCCTCTTCCAAAATTTTACAGTAGTGAAAAAACAGTTAAACTGGTTTTAGTGCAATTGTAGGCAACAGCAGGAAAAGGAGATTCGAGCTTCTTTTAGAATCAGGAGCATGCCATTTTTTGCTTCAGCTCTGGAAAACTTTTGGAAAAGACTGAAATCTTGCATTTACTCTTTTTAGCTGTGATGTTCACTCTTTTCATGTTCTGTCTGGTTTTTCAGTAAATTTTCTTTCTAATTTATTTATAGATGAAGTCTATTACCAGTTATAAAATTAGTTTTTATTTATTATGCTCACTTTCTTTTTTTTTTTTATTTGCGTAGTATGTTCTAACTTGAAAGTCTCCCAGAATAACAAAGTACCTTTAGAGGGAAATTATTTTTGTTGTCTGTATTCCACACAGATCGTAGTCTTGATGGGACTAGAATACACCCTGGACCTTGAAAATTTTTTACAGGAAGTGGAATCTGGGTGGAAATGATAAAATCTTCATAAGAAAATTCTTTCAACAAAGTAAATAATATCTCACGGGAAAATAGGGTAAGTAAATATCCATGCTTAGAGGGAAAAACTGGTTCAGTATTTAATCAGCCAAACAGGTCTTTGTTATTTCCAAGACTACTAAAATTGTATTACATGAATGTTTGACTATGTCAAGCTTTCATACTGATTTTGTGAGTCAGTGTTACTGCTACAATTCACTGTCCAAAAGTTGTTGAGAAACGTGTATGTTCAAAAACAGATGGGACTCTGTATTATGCCAAATATTAACAGTTGACTTTTTATTTTCATTTTTTGGGAGGAGAAGAATGGAGATCATTATTTCCTTTCCATTTAAGCAGATCTTTCATCTCAAAGGAGACCCAGTTCCTTTCACTCAGATCAATGAATTTATATATCGTTTCACTGTCATTATGGATTCTGGCATTACTAGTAGTTGTAAAAATTTGTACTAGCTGCATTCTATCCTACAAAATAATAGTGGTTTGCTTGATTATCAAATGTATTTTAAGACAAGATTATTTAAAAATTGCTATGGATTTTTCTGTTGTTGCTCTTTGTTTGGGAGTTTTTGTGGTTTGTTTTGGGTTTTTTAATTAATAATTTATACACTTTAAACTTGTAAAAATACAAAAAAAAACCCAGCAAAACCAGAGGCTAATTTCAAACAACCTGATTTTAGACTTTCTTTTTCCTTGATTCCAGTATTTTGCATGAATGAGGTTATATTTGCACACTCTTCTTTGAATGAGTCTCTGATGTTCCTGATTAAGAAATCTGCAGACATTCAAACTGTTGTAGTTATGAGATCATGCTGGTGTACATGGCTCCTTGGAGCTGGCTAGAACTGTTTTTGCAATTTTCTGTCTATGCCTTTTGTTAATATTAATGTTAAGGATCAGTTTCTGCACTGCTTCTCTTTTTCTTCAGTGTTGGCAAACGAGTGAAGGTTTATGGGACACATATGAGATCATTTATTGAGTGTTACAAGAAGCACATTCTGCTTGTAATTTGATAAAGGAGCTCCTATGGTAGATACATTTTGATTTTAAGTGGTAAATAAGTTTGGTGAAACCCGCATAACTTGTCAGTGTAAGTTAAGTTTCTTGGGAACTAAACAAAGATACACACTGGGCTATTCAGTTTTTTTGGGTTTTTTTATTGAACTGGTAAATTGGCATGTGAAATTCCACATAACCTGTCATTCTGCAGGTTGAAATTATTGCAAATGGGACTGTGATACACACCGGGCTATTTAAGCAATTTTTAAAAATTGTGTTGGTAACGGATAACTCTGTTTTGAACACTGGAGCTGTTAAATCCATATCCTGTTGACTTTGGCTTCTTTCCTCTAGCACCACCCAGCCCAGTTTGTATGATGAAGCAGCTAGTAGACTCTCAAGGCAAATGAACCATAAAAGGGGTACTCCTATATTTTCCAGGTTAAATATGTAATTCAAAGCCCCATTTCTGAAGACAACTAAAAGAAGAAACTACATCCAGCTTCTTTCTGTGTAAGGAAACTTTAAGCGTCCACATTTTTGCTTTCCATAATTTTATTTAACAGTTGTTTTAAGCATTTAATAAATTCAAAAATCTGATATCTTCATGGTGTCATCCTCCATCTCATCAAAATAATTTCTATCTCTATGGTTATAGGATTGGATAATGATTACAAATCAACTGCACTTTAATTAGAGTTTTAACTACCTGTAACTGGGCTTTGAATTTTTACCTCTACTGAATTCTTCCTCTTATTAAGCCATTATTCCCCTTTATTTCCTTTTTTTTCTCTTTTCTGCTATAGCAGATTTATGATTCAGCAAAAACCCAAGACTGATAAAACTTTGGGGAAGAATAAGTAAGAGTATTTACAGCATAGAAGAAATAATGTAAGCCCTCCACCAGCTTTCTTACCAGAATAGCTCACATGGGATCTGCTCAAGATCACCTTAGCACTGAGCTCTCTCTTCTGAGGCAGCCAAACTCTGCCTGTTTGACAGGCTCCTTTTTTCACTGTGATGGAGATAGAGCTTCACATCTGTGAGCCAAGCCACTCTCTCATTCAACACAGTCCACTGCACAGTGAGATTGATAGAAATGTTGCTCAATAATTAACAATCCAGGCTAGAATTGATTAATTAACAGCGATAAAACATTTTATCCCAGTCAGCTCTCTACTCCCTCACCCCAAATTTTCACATTACATTTTGTTGAACACCTGTTTTTTATTTTGTTGGTTTTTCTTTCATAAAGTTTCATTATCTTTTTCCTAGCAAAAGATTTCCTATTCTTTGGAAAAGAATATGGTGTGGATCTGCACAGGTGGCAGGGGTATTCTGGACAGGCTGCAGTTTCTGAAAAGGCTCTGAACTCTACACCACACATGCGGTGAGGTCGGCTTGTCCAAGATACCCACAGAGAAAGGTCATTTCCCCAGGACTTTCAGACATCTGCTGTTTTCATTGGAGCCACTGGTACTGTTTCTGCAGGAATGCTAGATACCCAAGAACCTAGCCAAATTCACTTTTTACAGAAGATTTTCAGGCCAAAATAAAGAAACAACCAGGATGCATGGAGGTGCGGTCCGATATGTTAGATATGGATACAGGTCTAGATAACATTTTGAAGGGCTCAGTGCTATGAGAAAGGACATGCTGTAGCACCAGATCTCTTCTCACTACTCTGTTTTTACTTCATCTGATGAAAACAATTTCTGTTTTACTCTTCACATAGGGTTTTCTTATCCTAGCTTTGACACCACACTGATGATGAAGTGTCTTTGACTTCTTGCCCTCCCACCCCAACGTCTTTCAGCTTTTAATGTCAGAGTATATTTTCTCACCAACTATTTTCTCCTGATGTGTAGAGAAGTGTAGAAATAGCTTAAAATCTGCCACTCTTTATCTATTTACAAAACTCACACAAGATACACTTCACTTGGTGTTGATGAGTTATGTCTATGAACCTTCATGTCAATTCACCTCCTGACCTCTTGTTACCTGCTGGAGTTTCATGGCTTTTGAAGGAGACAAGATAAAGCTGTGGAGGTGCACACAGGCACACAGCAACCAATCCTGTGCTTCACAGGGAAAAACTTCCTTCTTCTTTACTTATTTTGGTGTGCTTCCAGCCCAATTGAAACAGCTGACTCATCTGCTGAGTTTATTTACGCTTTGGCAAAAGCTTATCACTTTGTTACATTTGCACAAGCAAAATAACTCTCAGCTTAAGTATAATGAATCCCTTTGCTCTGTCAAATGTGGCTAGAGTATTTATTCATTCATTTGTTCATTCATCCAGTGATTTGTGTGTATATACTACAGTGTCTTAGTCCAAAGTATTTACTTTTCAAGTAAATATAAAGTAACTGATGCTCAGTTACTGAGGTTGATTATTTTTATTGGATATTACAGTCACAGATTTTACATAATTGAATTAGAGAATCACAAAATATCTTGAGTTGGAAGGGACCCACAGGGATCATTGAAGTCCATCTCCTTGCACCATACAGACACCCCAAGAGTCACACCATGTGCCTTGGGATGAGACCCATTGTCCAAACACTTCTTGAACTGTGTCAGGCTTGCTGCTTTGAGTGCTGCCCTGCCTCCTATCAATAGGAACACAAAAGCTTCTCCTAACTTCAGAGAAGACAGAATTTCTTTTCCCATTTCCAAAAATGATATAACAGTGAAATCTTGGTCATTTGAAATGCAAAGCTGACAGAAATTGGTGGATGACTTTGAGCCCTTTACACTGACATGGAATTTCACTAGTTCTGCTATTTTTATGAGGTTTTTTTTTGTCTTATATATATATATATATATAAAATAGAATATAATTTTTTATATGAAACAGAATAATATGCAATCAATAACTCATAGAGATCCCTCCCTGGCCAATATTCTGGGATAACCTATCTGCCCTTTCCTGCACACTGCCTGATTGATGAGAAGTATAAGGGTACAGACTTTTAGTAGCATGTACACTAACCTTGTTCCTTTGTTTCAGTTTCTTACCTGTTAAGTATGGAATATGTTACCTATCACCTCTGCAAGTTTCAGAAATATCCATATAAAATGTTTTATGTTATTAGAGTGCATATAAAAGGAAAAGGTTTCCATTTATTCAGTTAATGTCAATGCCAACATTTAAAACTGGTCAGCTGTTTCCCTAAAAAAATTAAGCCTTCTTTTTTTCCTGTTTAGTGGAAGGGAAGGAGAAAACTCAGGCAAGAAGGAGGGTCAGAAGAATGTTTTCTGCAGAACAAAAACTCCCTTCTGTGGATGTTCACAGTAAAGCTCTCCTTTATTCTCCAAGAAAAACTTCAAACTCCCCTGTAGCAGCAGCCGGGTCCATTTTCCCTCTTATCCCATTGAGTGCTGCTCTTCCAGTTTCACTCATAAAAATATTATTTTAGAGAAGCGTAAAATCAGTTCCAATTTCAAGGTCTGTAATTCTAAGGCTGAAAAAAGCTATTTGAATATTACATGTTTTGGTTTAATCCAAAAAGTAAAGCTTGCAAATCCACATGGGTTTTCTGTTCCTTCTCTCTGGCTGAGATTGATGTAAGCATAAAATGAGAGAAAGAAAAATCAAGGAGAAAATAATAAACCTGGAGTAATCTTATTATTAAATTATCATATGGAATGCCATTACAGGGAATTATATAGACCTCAATCACTTAGACACCAGTCGTGCTTTTTAAAACAGCTTTTGATATATATTTCAGTATTATCTATGCTAAATTTCGGCTGACAAATAAAATTAACTACTGAGAGAGCTTCACAAACTAATTTCAACAGAAGGGGACTGATGTCTTAGATTTTGAGCACAAAAGTAGAGATGAAATTCTAACCTTAAAACTAACCTAGCATTTTACATGTGTGTCTGTCTGTAGCTACTTGTATTACTAATACATGATCACAGCCAGGACATTTCAATGTCACAAAGAGAAATTCAAAGAAAATAGTGATAAATGGCCTTTTTAGAAATCGTAGAACTAAAAATAACCCACAAAATATCACATTCTAGAAAAATTTAGAAATTAATTTTAGGGATTTCAGACTGATCTATTTCAAGAATGCTACCCCACCTATATGGAAGAAGTATGGACTTTTCAATAGAGAAATATATTGTTTCTTAAAGAAAGGAGATTTTTTTCAAAGGTCCATTCCAAATAGTGAATGGCATAAATGGCAGAGAAAGTTCAATAAAGTTTTTTCCTGAGAGACTAAATGGCAAAAAACCTCCAATCTGAAGAGTGAACAAGAATTATTATATAAAAGAATATGTCTAGGCAAGGCCATAGTGTTTCTAATTTTTTAGATTAATCTTGAGCCAGAAGTTGACTGCTTTCATCCAGAAGGGCAAAGCAGTGTAAATCTCCCTCTTACAGAGTCCTGACCTAGCCCTGACACTGCTTATAACCACCTGAAAACTGAGCTCTTTAAGTGGTAGCTGAAGTTTATAATTTTGTTTTTACTGTAACATTTGATAAAGAAAACACAAATGTGTGGGTTTTTCTTTATAGGTAAAAATGAAATCAAATATTAAATCATCACACTGAAAAAAGAAATAAGACAATGAACCTTATCTAATGACATCTGAGAGAAAATAATGCCAGCACCAGGCAGCTGTTTGACAGTCAGGTCTTGAAGAAAACAATGTAGTTGCTAGAAGTAAACGTGACAGCTTAAAAACACAAATTAAGAAACATTTTAAAGTTTGATTGTATTTTTCTGATCATATCAACTGCTTGCTCTACATGGGAAAGATATGACAGAGTTTTCAGCACTGGAAATTTTTCCTCTAAGATGCATACACAACATGCAAAATATAAACCCTTTAATTAATATTACTATTATTTAATTAATTAAATATTATACTATATAATATTCTATAATATTTAATGAATTCTATATAAATTATAGGATTTGTAGGATTTTAAAAGTACTAAAACTAAGCCTGGTCACCATTATTTCAGTACATTTATTATTTGAACAATAGTAAAAATCAAGCAGACAGGTCCATACTCTTTGTAGTAAAATTGCCGAAGTTTAATTCTTTGTGAGTTTTCACACTCATGTTTTGGAAATCATAGTTTGTTGCACAAACTGGAAAAACTGAAGTTCTGTCTGTGAAATAGTAGCACAGTGGAAATGAAACAATATTGCTTTTTGTTCTCTATGGCCATCAGTCCTGAGACCAAGAAACGAGACCCTGAAAAAAAAGTTTGATAAGAGATTTTGAATTTAAAAATTGGCTGTAGCCTCACCAGAAGCCAAAACCACATTTCATCTGAAGATCAAGCCAAGCTTTAAGGGGAATAGATCTCTATTAGTGCCTTTAAAGAGCAACACTCCTTCAAAATAAACCGCAGCTTAATGATTGCTGATTATCTTAATCTGACTGTAATGTTTTGGTTAATTTCTCTCTCTGCTTTGTTTTGAAAAAGTGAGCTAACAAACAACCTCATTAATTAATCTGATGGCTAATCTATTTTACTCTAAATATAATAACAATCTGGATTCTAAAGTTTCCTCTGATTTTGGTAAGGTGCCTCATTTGTGGATGTAAATTCATAACAGGATTTGGGCACCTACATGACGTTTGACCACTAACTCCAAAAAAGAGTAATCACCATTATTACCATTACCATCATAGTAGCAATCCATCTGTTAATAAATTCCTACTCTGCCTGACTAGAGCATGTTTTTTTTCTAAACCACAAAACCTCTGTAACCATCAAAGTGCAAACAAGAAAAAGCCTCTTTCTTTTGCATGACTCTACATTAAAACACTCTGCTCATGTTTTTCTGCCACTCAATTATTCAGTCAAGAAACAACCAGCAAAAAGAAATTTTGCATATGAAACAAATGGCAAATGTTTGCACCTGCTGAAATGTTGCTTTTCTGGAGGGTAAATTGCTCTTTGTACATTGAATAGTCTCATGAAACAAATGCACAACCACAAGTATTCATACCATAACTACAACATTTGTGCCACTAATTTATTTATTAAAGGTCTTTTTAGTAAATACTGTCAAACAAAACCAGACTGTTGTTTACATCTCTGAGGAGTAATAAACAGGATACAATTAACTGCTAATTATTTCCACCTGGCAAACTCTATTTTGAGAGGTTTTGAGTAATTAACAGTGGGGATCTATCATCATCATTTGCTGGTGAGAAGAGAAAAAATAACAATTTACATCAAATCAACATTAATCTGAAGTGAGGTCTTTGTCCATTTTCTGGGTCATTGCTACTAAACTCATTATAGAAATAATTGGAAAATGCAACCACTGTTAATCAATATAACAATATGATTTCCTTTATGAAGCTGATGGTAATTATGAAGAAGTCTGAAAAGAAATTTTAAAGAAGTAAAAAAGTATGTTCTCTAAACATGGTCTTACCCTCAGAGAAAAAAAGAAAAAGCCACCTACTTTTTGTTTGCTTTCAAGAGAGTTAAGGTCAATTTACAAATAGTGGAGTGGTTGTTTCAGTGCTCCTTATTTCATCTTCAATTGATCCTACTCATTTCACTGAAAAAATGCATAGAAAGATTTTAGGCTAGAACAGGCATCCAAGTTGTTTCAGTTTCCCTGGTCCAATGACTGAAAGATTGTCAGTTGTGTCAGGGTTTTATTTGCCAGTGTGCCACAATCCAATCCAGTTAGCCCTCAGTAACACATCCTACCAGCTCTACGTTTTCCTTACAACTTAATTTTACTTTTCTTGAGAAGCTGGACTCGATGATCCTTGTGGGTCCCTTTCAACCCAGGTAATTCTAAGATTCTGTGAACATAAAGAGACACATGTCATCCAGCCCCACACAGTTCATAGTTTAGGATCCTCCAGGGGAATTTTTCAGGAGATTAATGAACTTGTTTGTTGTATCTACACTGATGAGGAGTGAGTTTGAACAAAAGGATAATTGATAGAAATGTTATTTACTATATATTTAATTATGTTGAGAGTTCCCAGGGCACTGGATGAACATGTTTTTACAGTGAGCAGTAAAAATCAATATAAAAATATAGCATGGTAAGTATAATGTATAAAAAAGAAAAAACAGGGGAGAAGAGCTAAACACTTTTTTCCTCCTATTTTTCTAAATGTGTTCTTTCCCTTAGTCTTCTCATATGATTTTAATCTCTCAGTTTTTTGACTTTCATCTGTGCACATGTGAGTCTAACTCATGTATCTACAGACTTGTTTAGCTACTGCTACTATTTTATGGTATGAACTTACACTCGAGCATATCTGATTGCCAGACAGTACCATTTTTCTCTTATACCAATCAAAATTTGAGACAAAAGTTTCCTCTTTTTTTGTCCTTTTTTATTTAGTCAAGACTAGAGAGGTGATGGAGTTATATTAAATGCTGACTGTTCTTAGGGCAATCTTGGTTGTGTTAAAAACACAAACAAAAATATTGAACATGCATTATGTGCAGATTTTTGCATGAAATGTTTCATTGTTTCCATTCGAGATTAAGAGAATCCTATATTCCTGTTTTCTTCTACAGTGTAAAAAATTCTTTATGCTTCCTCAAAATAGCATGCAAAAGATACTATATGTGATGACCTTTGCTGAAAAACAAATTCTGCTGTCTATTGTCCTGCAGAACAAAAGGAGAAACGGAATGAGAATTTTAACACTTATATTTTACCATTGTATCTTTTTTTAAAAACCCTAATTTTCTCCTTTCATGCCTAGTTTTCTTATCATCTTCACAAGTTTTCTACCTAAAAAGGCACATACTGCTGGTTAAGTTTATTATCTTGTAGAGTGAGATCAAGAAGCCAGGAAAAAGTGGAGCAGTGTGTTCATTAACAGGGAAAACAGCAGCCAGTGTACTAGAGGTTTAATTTCCATTCAGAAATCATGCTAGGACAGCTAATTGTCTCTGGTGCTCTCTAACATCTGTGACCCATGCTCAGTTATTGAGCTAGGAGATAAATTTCAAGTTCCAAACAAAATATGATAGACTGGTTGCAGTAAACACACTGTCCCCATTCATTGCAATTGTTTTCCTTTAATAGATAAAATGTAAATTCCAGTTCTTGATAAGGGTCAGATAAAGTAGATGATTGTAAAATTTAATTGTTTTTGCCTGGAATATATGTGTTCAGAGATGTTTCCATTTACTGTAAGTTTCAATATTGTAGTGTATGTACCCGATCCTTTTCTCACTCTCAGTGGTCTTGAAATGCAACAATCTGACTGTGACTGTTCAACAGCTTTAGTTGTACTCATGATTAACAGGGTGTGGTACTAGGGAAAATGTCAGATGTGGTTGTGGTCTGTAACTCAAAGAAAACACAAATGTTTGATTAAGTGTGTTTCAAGTGGGAAAAAAAAGGAAAAATAATAGAGACATTAATCTTTGCCCATATAAGTATATAGCTATGCCCCAGCATTCTAAATCCAAAGGAAAACATCTGACCTGGTATCTGAATTACTGTATTTGAGCCTCCCAAAATATTTTCAATGTTCTGTTTGCAAGTTTGGCAAGATGCAATGGTCTTTACATTGAAGAAATAATCAAATCATATTATTCTCTGTCACAGTGTACAAGTGGATATACTGATATTTTGAGTAGTTACTAAAATAACTTGGAAATTTCAGCTACCAAAAAATTCAACATTCTTACTCCTCTATCATATATTATGATATATCTCAGACTATGTTTTCTATCATGTTTTCTGATTTCAAAAAAAAAGGTCAAAGTCTATCTGCATTTTCAGTATGATTATTATTGAAATAGTTATTTACAAATTTAAAAAATAGTAGAACATATAATTCTCTTAATTCAGGATAGAGTGGATTGAGATAGAAGATCTGATTTTTTTTCAATAATCTAAAGATTTTTAAATACATGAAACATAATGCTCAAAGGAACTTTTTCCCTTTAGCACTCAGGATCAAGATCAGAAACTGCTGTTTGCACCCCTGAATTAACATTGTTAGAAAATACATTAAATTTTGGAATGAATGACAGTGTGCAATCTTACTCTATTTCCACATATCCTAAGCCTTTGTCCCAGTGATACCATATTACCCACAGAAGATGTTTGTAGAGAAAGAGGAGTCCTTGTATAGAGTAGGTGTTGCCACAACACACACAGGACAAAGTTAAGACAGAAGAGTTGAAAGAGAGTTTAGGAGCTCTTTTTAGCCAGTTGATAAATATATACTCTGGGTTAAAATCAAGTTCTTGCCAGACACTGATATAGGAGAAAAAATTAGAGAATTGTAAGGCCTATGTCAAATTATACAACTGAGAGTAGAAGAAGTAAAGAGAGAAATACGATTTCCCTTTCTATAACCACAATCAGGATTAATTCCTTTTTAGGAGCGAAAGACAGAGAAAATGCATGTCAATAAAAGATAAAATTGAAGAAAGTGCATGTCAAAATTTTTGACTGAGCTTGTGTTGCTCCTTCGCTGTCACCACAAACACACATAGAAAGTTGTTCTCCTAAACTCAGTTAATCCAGGAAAAGAGTTCAGGGCAGAATTTCTATTTTCACTTAAGCCGCTTTAGACGACACCCGAAATGTAAAGCACCAAGGGAATCTCTCCCTTACTCTTGCTGAAACAGAAGGTTTTCCAGTGTAATAAGGCAAAATTCACACTGTGAAAGTGCTGCAGAAAAAAGGATTAGATCAGCCACATGTTGGGCTGAATTTAGCAGCTATTTACCAAAACACATCAACTCTCTCAACATGCTAGGAAGGGAAATTAAGAAAGCTGCCTCCATCTGAAGCTGCAGGGGAAATTTAGGGGAGCAGAATGTAATTAACCTAATTGAAATTTTTCAGAGTACAGGATTTTTCGAGAATGACTTTATCATGAAACAAATGAGCCAGTGGCACAGGCATTCACTTTTAGCAAAGCAGCAGCTTTGATCTTTTGTGCATATCCATGCTAAACTCCAAAGACTATTCATGCATCAACCATTCAGGCCACTGTACTGTTTGTTCTTGGCAAACAAACAATAAAACCCAGTTGGTGTAACAGGACATTTCAAAAAAACAGTCTATAATTGTCAATATTTTCACTGGTGATATAAATGAGAGAAGCTGTTTAGTTTTTAGGGTCTTGTGAAACTTAAAGGAAATCTTGGTACTGCTGTCATAAAGCATTGACACCCTGCAGAATAAAAAAAAGAAATCAGCAATATATAACCTATGTTTTTTTCAGAGGTTCATCCAGCAACAGTTTTGGAAGCTGGCATTCTTTTTCATGTGAACAACTATTGGACAGGGATGCTCATTGTACTCAAAATCTGCATCACACTTAAATGTGTGGTGTTTCTTCTTCACCTCATTCCTCTTCAGGAGGAAAGGAAGAGATGGGACTATTTTAATACACTAACTACTAGATATATAAACTGAGATGGGTGATGGATTTAGTGACTTCTAAATTTTATACAGAATTTCAGTAGGAGAACTGAGAATGCTGAAACCTGCTTTAAACATTTCTTTCACCAGTTCTCTAGATGGTCTGTCCTGAAATATGAAGCTTATGTAGAAGAACACAAGCCAACTATTTAGTATTAATTACAGTCCTGATTTCTCCAACCACACATGCAGCTCAAAGATTAATCCACAAAAACTTCTGAGTTCATTTATACAGCAATATTGTGGTTGAATTTAACACATTCTCAGTTTCAGTTCCTTGCTCCCAGGCTAATGGTTTTACCACTCCCTAACTCCTAATGCCTTTTCTGCCTTCTAGTCTAGCCACCTTACCAAAAATCTTAAACCTTACTGACTCTAGTTGCATTGTTCCATTTTTCTTAATACGTCTGGTCTTGGTATTATTGGAAAATATAATATTTTAGTCTTGGAGGAAAAGCCTCTATTGTTATAATCCACATATTTCCCCATGAGGTACTCCTGTTTTTTGTAACTCTATTTAGTCCAATAGAGTATGGTCTCTAAGGTATTCAGTAGAATGTTTTATGTCACACAGTGAACAAGAATGGGTAGGTATCAGCAGATATGTGTTGTTTTACAAAGGGTTTGGGAGAGAAATGCTTTTCTACCAGAATTTTGCAGGATGGTGATCATATTTTAAAAGAGCTCAACTAAACATGTTATAATGTATGAAGTATGGCTGTTAACAATATCTGTCTCTTAAAAAAATCTAAGTTCATTGCTCCTGAGAAGGTAGGCTAAATGAGAACAGAGGAGAGGAGCAGCTGGTATGGCTCTCTGGAAGGCAGCATCAAGGCAAGGCTTCCTGCTGATCCCATGGTGACTGTGATGCCATGAGTTTTGGCCTTCACGTTTTCAGATTCTGTGCTGCTTAGGTGTGGTTCTGTGCCTTATATTAAGTACTAGCAAGCTTTCTTCACAGAGTAGGCAGACAAAACAAATCCTTTTCCTGCTGAGGACCAAGGACAACTTTCAGGCCCAAAAGCACAAACAACGGTGGGCCGAGGGGAGGAACAAGAAGGATGGGACCTCACAACCTGAAGCTGTAATTGGACAATTAAACCCAATATGCAAATGGCCAAAACTTATAAATGTAAGATCTCATGACCGGGGGCCATTTTGTGACCATTCACATTTTGTGACTCTGGATGCAGCCAAGGGGCATCCTGGAGGCATTTTAATCAATACCTGCTTTATTCCCCAGCTCTGCCCAGTCTCTGTTTCAGGTCAGCCTTCCAAGATATTAACTGGAAGGGCATGACATGCAGTTTGTTACTGCATGCAGAATTTTATAATAATTTCATTTCCAGAATAACCAATATAGTAGTTATCTAATGTCAAATGCCATAATTACAGAATACATGTTTTTTTCTAAAAAAATTGTGGTTTTTTATCTCCTGAACAGAGATTTTCAGCAATAAATTCTGAAAAAATGGAAGCTACTCAATATCTATTTTGCTTGCATTAATGATAATCAGTTCTTTAAAATTGCTTCTCAGTTTTCATCTACACATCAGTTTTTCTCTTACCTCAAAATCTGCTTTTCATTATCTCATGAAAAATTTTAAATTCCCTCGGTTTTCTGTGGAATGTGTTCAGTAAATCCTTGCAGGCAATTGTCCCTCTCCTTATGTCTGAGAAGCCAAATCAAATGTCATTGGACTGACATTTTCTTTTTCTTATTTTCTTTTTCAAGTTTCCCCACAAGTACTGAAGACCCAATAGCTTTCTGCCTTTTTGTTTGCTGTTGGCTTTTTTGGTCAAAGTTCAAGATTCTATAAAAAGAGAGAGAAGCTTTAGGAATATCTAGTTTGTCTCTCAAGCTTTGACTGTTCTTTATTCCATTCTATTTCTGACCTCACACGCTCAACTAGGTTAATGCTTTCACAAATGATCTCTCAACCAGGATCGATTCTTGCTCAAATCTGTGGAAGATTAAAAGTGCTGAGAATGGACTGTCTGGTCTGTAAACACTAACACATTCTGTATTAGTAAACCAGAATGGCAATAGAAATAGACAGCTCTCTATATCATTTAGTGATTTTTTTTAAAATGTATTTCTCCTATAAAACCTAAAGTGGTAAATATGAACCTGTAAATTCCCACTTCTTGAAAAGTGTTTATCAAAATCAATTATTTTAATGGCAACTACTGAACTTCAGAGACAATCTCCAAATACTTTTGAAAGCATTTTTTAAATACAGCATTATAAAATGACTCTCATGTAATCTGCAAAACAAAAGTTAATGGTCTCCTGCTACATGACCCTCCATAAGACCTATGATTATATCCTTTGACTTCTTAATGGAAATCTAGTTGCCAATATCAATTAGAAAAGTGGTGGGAGAATTAATGCTTATGAGTGCATTTGATGAATATGTAGAAGGAATATGAATGTATGTAGAAGAAACATGAATATATATGTAAAAGCATGATATCAAACGAAACTGGTAGTGTGATTTATCAAACCAATTCAGTAGAGATTTACAGGTTGCAAAACCATGGAAATTAAAGAAACATCAGGCTCAAGATTCTTCCCTCAACAATAATTTTATTTTTATGAGTTTGTTTGACAGTCATTAAGTCTTCAGATACACAAGCACCCAGTCTGTTATATCCAGTATAATGCCCTCATCAATAAAGTATGAAGCTTTGGACCATTGATCTTCAGTGCACAAAACTTTCACAAATTTCTAATATTTTCTTTAAGGACCTAACTATTAGAGTTTGCTATAAACTGTAGCCCCCAGTATACCAGCTGCTATTCATAATGCACAAAAATAGACTATTGTGTGTCCGCACATAGCAGAGGTCAGGCTGCCAACATTGTCTCAGAGGCAGTGCAGTTAACAGAAGGTAACCTGTGTCCATCCTGTCAGACATCTGGATTCAAATAATAAATTATGCAGAAGTTTTGTTAAGGTATAAATCTCTGATGTACAACAATGTCACAAAAGATGTTATTAATATTTGAACAATATTGAATGCATGGTCTTCCTGTTTATCTTATTTTCCCCAGTCCAAAATGAGTTAGGAAATAGATGACAGGTGCTAAATAGGAAGTCTACTTGTCTGTATTTTCTAGAAACTCAGTTACATGCCATACAGAAGAGAATTCTCAAAAGCATACTCAGTTTTTATTGAGAGAAGAGTGATTTTAGTAACACTTCTTTTTAATCACTTGAACCAAAGACTTTAAATGGCAGCTTTGATGTCTGCAAAAATCAGATGGATTTTAATATGATAAAGAACACATCATTTCTTCCCTGACCTTCTTGACAAATATGAAGATATTTTAATGAAAAGGTCAGAAAGTTTCAAAAATGATCATTCAGAATGACCAATCACAAGATAAAGACTGAGAAGCAGAGAACAGGCATAGTTTTAAATCCAATACCATGATTCATGTACTGCTGCAAAATTACAAGACAACTGTATATATATACATCAGAGGTCTGCTTCAAGTTTGAAATTTAAAAAAAATAGATTTTATAAGACTTGAGTGATGATAATACTTTAATAACCAGTTAATCTGTGAAAATAAAACATCTGATAGAGATCTAAAAGGGAAATTAATCAGGTTTCTTTCTAAATCCTCTTGTCACTTGAACTTTATATTGTGTATTCAGTGCATGGACAAGATGCACCACGCTGCTTGCAGGTATTCTTCTGGTGGTTGGTTTGTATTAGGAACACAGTTCCTGCAGGACATCTTCATGGAAAGGAAAAGGAAAGACTACTGAAGTTTTATACAGTAAAGCAGAAGTATTTTTGGAAGAATAGAAACAAACAGGGGATGACTGAGCTGACAGTTTTCCTTTTGTTCTGCTTTAAAGGACTAGGGAAAAGTAGATAGAGTTTCATACGTTTTCATTAGTACATCCAAATATAATAAGGACCAATATTTGTGTGAGACACTGGGAATCTCCTGCTTTGTGAGGGGAAGAGTGTTAATCTTCCATTTTTATTTTGTTTTCAGATGGGTGGCTGATGTTGAAGTAGCTTCTAAACTGGAAAAGCCATGCCTCTGTGCATTACTTACTTGATGTCTGACATTCTTGATGAGCAGAACTGAATTGGACGGCGATTTATTGCCAGGGAGCAGAAACACTGATTTGCAAATGCAGTGCTAAATCAGTGATGCTAAGGAAAGCTACCTACTCCTGCAGCTTTACAGATTATGAGATATCATCTCCTCCGTTGTTTCTTATTGAGCCTCATAAAGCACAGAGAAACTGGGAAACGGAATTCAGCTTAATTTGAAATGCTTGTCTTAAAGTGGGACAGCTAATTTGATTTACGGAGGTGGAAGAAAAGCTTGTTCCATGTAGATTTTAGTTAAAGCTGTTACACTGTAAAATCCTGGATGTTTATTTTTAAAGATACAATTTTCATTGTAACTGGAACTTAATTCTATTTCAAATACAAGAAAAAAATTTGGGAAAGGTTATTTAAATTCTAGTTTTGCTTTTAAGAGGGTCTTAAAATATCCCTTTTCCTCCCTTTTCCACCCTTTAAATAAAATTAGAAAAGCTTCTGGGAGAGCAGAAAAATGGAGCAAAGCTGGTGCCTTCTGCATGCATTTACAATGTTGACAAACAAGGCAGAATAACAGACATCCCCTCTTCCTCCTTTTTAAGCACAGTTTTTGATAAAACAAGTTCAGTTCAGATGTTTAATCCCCTAGAATTTGTTATCTAAGTATACTTTTGATCACAGATTACAACACTTGAATCAAGTGTGATTTTTTTTCTTAGTCTGAAGTTTTCTGTGATTTCATCTTTTCTTAAACATTATTGTCAAAAAAGACTGCTAAAAAAGTCAGCTGTTATTTTTTAATTAATATTGGTATTATTACAATAGCCATTATGTTTGAAGTTTTTAATTTAGCTAAATAGTTGTCATTGGTAAAAACACTCCCATACCAGAGGCTGTTCTTTTTGATGTATCTGGAATCTGATATCCATCTGATGATGCAAAGTGGGTGAAGCATGAAACATGTCTCAACATTGACTGCATGGGGAGATGTTTCAGGGAAGGACAGAAGATTTCTATCTAGCTCATGTGTTTTTTTAATGTATTTCTGTAGTCTGAACTACCAAGGTTCAGTGATTTGATTCAGGCCAAGGGACTGGAGGAAGTTTAGTATGATCATCTGTTACTTTGACAGGTCCTTGTCAGAGTTAATTATCTGTTCAGAAAAAAAAATGCAGAATATGTATCTATTATTGAAATACACACACATTGGTATTTGTCTTTACAAATGCATTACAGACCAGTAGCCCAATATGGCCACAAAAGAGGAAAAAAAAAAGAAAAATGGGAAAGAATGACACTGTATATAAATGTCAGGAAGACCTGAGGTTTATCTGTGGCTGTGATGTGGGGTGGCTCTTCCCCTTTCCCGAAGAGCACTGTTGCTCATCTGATAGGGAAGAAGCTGCCTGCTGTCAGGGCAGCTGTGTCCAGCCTTGGCAAGGTGCTCAGATGAAAGTATATTTATTGACAGGGGAATGAAGACTGCTTTACATCACTGTTTGTGCCTGAACATTTTTCTACCGTGGAGTTTAAAACAGATATGCCATTCTGAGAAATAACTACTCCTTTACAACTCCACCATTTTGACTCAAGCTGGGAAAAAAAAATCACCTACAACTACTGAACAAAACTTATCCCCTTATTTTCTTGGTGCTAGATTTTCAGCTTCAAAAGACATTACTTCATTTATCTAAGGATTATGTAGTTTAAGAGAAACACCCAAAAGGAGAATTAGCTCAAACTAATAAAGCAGGCAATAGAAATCAAATCAGTTTAAAGATCACAATTGCTTTGAAAACAATTAGCATTAACTCAGATCCCATTAAATATTATATATTACTTGGCTAGAGGGTCTAAATTAAGAAAGAGAAAAGGAAAACAAAGAAAACTCCAGTGAAAAGTAAATAAACTGATTAGTTTTGCAAAGACTGGTGTATATTTTTCATTACTTTTATTTTAACATTTTCCAGTTCACATAAACACTGTTACGATGTTCATACATCATAGGCTGATTCTATTTCTCTTAACACACTCTAAAAGAGAGTATGATCCATTTGTTTGCTTTGCCTGCTGGGCTTCTTCCTGTCCCTGACACAATTTTGTCTTACTTTCTGTATTAAAAATAATTCTGAAGAGTCTGATATTTTCACTTCTAAGCCAGACAGCTGTTTGAGAGTGGTGGTGGCAAGTAATATTTTATACTGGTTTGAGTTATTTTCTTTGTCCATTGCTTATTAAATAAAGGATGTTCTTCATTGAAGATTTCCTTTAGATACAATATCATCATCTGCAATATTTTAAATTCTGAAAATAATCATGTTAGGTTTTTTGTACTCCTTCCAACCTCCAGACACAGCCAGGCTGACTAGCTCTTCAGGCTTTCTGTCACCTTCGTACTTAGCTCTAAAAACTCACTTGAGTGCATTTGCTGCCTTTTTGCCTTCCATTTGACAATGAAGGTTATCACACTCTCACTGGATTTATATTTTTAAAGTGTCATCTTGCAATGATCAGTATGACAGCATGTTTCATACAGTGGTCCATAAAACCTTTGGAGAAAACCCAAGAGAGGATTAGTGCTTGTGAAAGACAAAGTTGGGGGAGGGAAGGAACCAAAAGACTTTTTTTTTTATTATTCTGTATTTCATACTGGGAGAAAAAGGACAAATCCTTCTCTTCCCCCTTGGAGTTTATTTGATGATTGGTGCCACTTGCAGTACTTCTATAATCCCCTAGATAGCACAACTTTTCAATCAGAGTGAAACATAATATCATTTTATGACACAGATGTTTAAAACCTTTAGACAGGCAGACACTGCTTCTTTGTACATAGAAATCTGAAAGGAATATGAATTGCTTGGATTCATGGGAGAGAAGATATTGGTAAATAATTGTTTTAGAGATTAAACAGTACCAAAATCCTTTTGCTGGTAATGGATGCTATAGGAGGATATGGCAAATGTCATGCAGGCTATTTGACACTGAGATGTGTCATATCATATTTGGTGTAATGGGTTCACCCCGGCTGGGTGCCTTATGCTCACCAAAGCTCCTTTGTCACTTTCCTCCTCATCTGAATAGGGGAGAAAAAATACAACGAAAGTCTCATAGGTTGAGATAAAAACAGGGAGAGGTCACTCACAGATAACCATCATGGGCAAAAGACACTTGGAGAAATTAACTGAATTTATTACTAATTAAATCAGAACAAGACACCCAGAAAAAAACATGAAACAACCAAATCTTAAAACAGCTTCCCTCCACCCCTCACTCTTCTCAAGCCTAATTTTATTCCCAATACTCTACCTCCTCCCTACAGCTGTTCAGTGAGATGGGGAGTGGGGGCTGTGATCATCTCATCACACAGTGTCTGTGCCACTCCTCACACTCTTCCCCCACTCCAACATGAGTCCTTCTCACGGGCTTTGGTTCTCCACAAACTGCTCCAATGTGGATGCCTTCCATGGGGTGCAGTTCTTCGGGAGCAGGCTGCTCCAAAGTGGGTCCCCTGCAGGGTCAGATGTCCCAACAGCAGCCCTGTTCCAGCATGTTGTCCTCTCTCCCTGGGGCAACAGGTCCCGCCAGGAGCTTCTCGAGTTTGTAGAATGGTGGAACCACAGCCTCCCTTGGCCATTCCCCTGCTCCAGTGTAGGGTCTGCAGTGCAGGTGCAGCTGGATCTCTGCTCCCCCCCTGACCTCCACGGGCTGCAGGGACACAGCTGCCTCACCACAGTCTTCACCATGGGCTACAAGGAGATCTTTGCCCCAGTGCTCCTCTGCTTCTTCAGTAACCCCTGTGACTGCAGAGCTGTTTCTGTCACATATTCACCCTTCTTTGGCTGCAGTTGCTCAGGGTTTTTTCCCTTTCTGAAATATGTTATCCCAGAAGACACCATCATCCTCACTGATGGGCTCAGTCTTGGCCAGCCCATTTGCATTGACTCTTTCAGTCGTAGGGGAAGCTTTTGACAGCTTCTCACAGAATCCACATCTGTAGCCCCTCTGCTACCAAAAACTCACCACACAAACCCAATACATTTGGTTTACGTGGATGACTTCAAAATTAGTTGTGTACTGTCTGTAGACAGAATACTCTATATTATAAGTATAGGTATCAATAAATAATTCCTTTAATTATGGGGAACTGCAAAAAGCATCTTGAGACGAGTTCCATCAGCCATTGCTTTCTGACATATGGGCTTTATTGCATTTGATCTCTGTGGACACTTTTCTGCAACAGTCACCATGGTTATTGCTAGGATTAAGTGGAAGGATTAGTCATTCAGAAATTCAATATGTATTTTCTAATACCTGAGTGTCAGTTGCAGATTTTGAATCATTCCTGATGTCTGGCATGTCAGTGTCTCCAGGTCAAATTCTGTTCTCCATTACAGCAAAGCCAATCCAGAACTGACCAGAGTCACTGGGAGCTGAGGCAGAGCAGGTTAGTGTAGCCTAACAAAACAGAGAAGAGAAGAGAATCCTCCCTGCTGCCCTTAGTGAAAAGGCTAATTTTAATACTTTTTGAGTTGGATGGAAAAGTTCATTATGTTTTGGTTTTTTTGTTGTTTTGTTGGGGTTTGTTTTTGTTTTTGTTTTTGTTTTTAGCAAGAAGTTGTAGTCCTGTATGTTGGAATGATATCTGAGTCAAAAGGGGAAAGGGAGTTCAAAGGGTGGCAGATGATGCTATGAGGGACTGTTGCTCATTTTGTCAGCCTGGCTGAGTAATAAGTGCTGTGGATGAGCTGGGTTGGAGGATACCTTTTGCTGACAGAATTCCAATGCAAATATACCAGAAAGAGGGAAAAATGCTCCAAATCATGGGCAGTTTATCAAGTCTCTTAGAAATTTCTGTAAGAAACTGAAGCTGACTTCTAAATATCTCACATCCTGACTAACCCAAGAGTTAGATCTTAAATATTATAGCACTCTTTTTGTTTCTTTGTATCCTCCGGTACCATAAACCCATCCTTTAAAGTCAATGAGCTTAGTGGTAGGATAAAATCCGCTCACTCTAAATTTAAAGGGCAAGTTCTGAAGCAATGGCTAATTTTCCAGGAATCTGAAAGAGGCAGCTTGCTGGGTCATCAGGTCTCACTGCTGAGAACAGCAATAGATGTAAAGAGAATAATGATCTATGCAGATCTTCCTCAGAAAAATACAGCTCAAGTAGCTCCACCAACAAGCTGAACAAGCTCCACCAACAACTCATTCTGTTTTCTGTAGGTTCCTCAGCAAACTCTTGTTAGTCTTGATATAGCAGATATAGTCTGTTTCATAAGCAGGCATTTTACTTATTGTTTTTGTAACATAATTAGTAAAATAAAGTTTTCTTCTCCTAACAGTTTTTTTTTTTTACTGAGCCTGCTTGGGCTCTGTCAATCTTATGTCACTGCAGTTCACAAAGGAATTTTTCTTTTAGTTGTGCTTTATTTTTAGTGGGAAAGAAATGATGGATAGAATAATTACAGAAGAAAACTGATTAAATAAAATTCTGATCATTTAGTCTCCATGCAAAAGTGCTCATATTGTACCTTGCTGTTCTGTTTAGTCTCTTATGAAGGTAACATGTCTTTATAAATTTATTTCTAGGTCTGCAGCAGCTAATGAAGAGGATAATAATTTATTCATTCTTATAGAATGATAATACAGTGGAAAAGTCAGGATACAGAAGAAAGGCCTGGAGTGTGACCATCTGTCTTAAGGAAGATTGGCCTTCTTAAATGCAAGTAATGCATTCCTTGGATGTCATCATGGATTTGTCTTTCAAAATTTAAAACTTTCAGGCATTTTGAGAAATGGTTAAAATAAACTGTCTGAACCTAGAAGAATTGCTCTGCAAGATGTTGAAACAGCAATATCTTCACAGAGCCTGGAAAGATTTTTACTTTTGTGTATGTTCTTCCAATGTTTTGATAGATTAATTGAAATGTTACACAGCGGGAGTGTGAAACACGAATTATGAAATAAGGAATTACTTTTCAAAGATACCTCTTCTCCTATGGTATTTAAATAGCTGGGGGTCAGTTGGTTAGGACAATTTAATTGATCCATTCTTCCTAGAAATGATCAGCACAGGAGCAATAAAGGAAGTACTCTTGCAAATGCAGTTTGCATGGCATATTGTTTACTGTATATCTTTATGATTATTCCCTTTGTATAAAAAAGGACTATCTACTGGGCATAGTAGATGGTTTGTACTATCAGCTAAAAAATTAATACATCAGTTCAAAATTCTAATTCAAATTTGAACCCATGAAGGGTGCATAAAACTGTCTGTGACACAATAACAAAACCTCCTAGATTCAAAGTTTAGATTCTTAATTCCCATCAGGTGGTTTTTATTATATTATCACATCATGACATCTTCCTTTCGGATTCCAAAATGTACATTTTTTCTATTTCAGCCTTTTAAAAGGTTTCTCCACCATTTATTCACAACACAAAAAACAACCATCTGCTATTGAGATGTTCATAAACATATTTCAGTTTTATGTAGTGTAATTTGAACTAGAAAGAACTGAGGAATGATCAGTGAGCTCCAGTGGCTATTTGTGGCTGTAATAAAGCCACTCTAATATTGCACACTTGTACAGTGCATCACACAATATAAATGTGATCACCTAACTATGAAGGAACACACCAGCAAGATTAACACTCCAGGGAAGGGCACGGAAAATTATTAGATTCAAGGGACACTATCCATGTGGGGAGTTTTCTCGTGCAAACAGATTAAAGCCAAGGCATCCTCAAAGGGAAATAGCTTTGTACAAGAGGAAGCATTGTGTAGTGCTTGAAATTAAAAGAGTTAGTGCTGTAGAACAGAGCTCAGAGTTCTTCTTCATAGGAAAGGACTAAAATGATGGCCTCTCCTGCTCCAAATGAAGGTACTTAGCTCCTTCACTGTTTTTGTTCACAGGAAATTGTGAGTGACATGAGTGCAAAGGACTTATCTTCTCTGGCTACATTGAGGCAATACAACAAAATTGTCTGGTTTTGTCCTTGATGAATGAAGTTGAAAGTTACTTGCTTTCTCTTTTTACTGTGAGTGTTGTCCAATCAGTTTTCTCCAAGACTGCAGGCCTTCTAGTAGGAAATCTTTCTTTAGAAAAAGCATTGCTTTGACAGTTTCTTTTATGTCACAGTGTAATGTAAAGCTTAGTTGGCACATTAAACAATAGTGTTGGGAATTAGATTCTTCAGCAGGAAATCTGCTACCATCTTCCTCTTAAAAAAGGCTTGTCTAAGTGAAAGACAAGTGATGTTCATGTAGAAGAAGAGACTATCCAAACATCAAGATAACACAAAAGAATTTTGCCTTTCTTTTTAATAAAGCTCATCTAAAGCCAACCACTTTCTATGTTTTAATCTATTCTTTTGCTCTATTTTAATTCAGAAATTAATATTATTAGGATATGTCCCTTGACTCTGATGTTATTTCTTTTTTGAGAAACTAGTGAAAATTTTCCATAGAATTTAATTTCTTATAAAATCGTTTTCCATGGAATGACTTGGATCATGGATTGGACTAATGTGAAGTTAAAAATTAATTCAAAAGTTATTCACATCCTGAGACAGAATTTTGATAAAAGCTTTCCTGTGAGGCTTCAATGACTACTTGATGTGGAATGAAACACTGTTTATTTTCTGATATTATTTTCCTATATTGTAAGCATTAGCCACATAATTCCAACTGTGAAATAAAAAATAAATGTATTCATGTATACAAAAATTTGCATTTAAAATTAATCTTGTGCATCACCCCTGCAGAGATTCTTGTCTCAGCATATGAACCTGATCATCCCAGCAGCCTTATTACAGTATCAAAACTTTTATGTACATAATACACTGCATGCTTCTGTGAGATACTGTGTTAATGTTGTTTTATGAAAAAGTTTCTGTTGGATGTGTTCCTCCATTATAACTCAGGTTTTGCAAATGTAACCATTTACACAATGTTTTACTCAAGAAAAAAACACTAAATAGAGATTCTTGTCAAAGCGGAAACTATGAAGCTGTTCCTTTGCACTCTCCTCTTCAATGTACACGGAGGCATTCACAAATGTAATTGTAAGAGCACCAATATCTCTCTTCTGTAAAATGCCAGCTACTAGCTATGGGATTTGCCTTTTGTTACAGGCAATTATTTAAATCTCAAAATCATCTTCCAGTAGAACATGTGCTATGTGAATATTCTGAGTTGTCTGATATTTCACAGAACTTCCTTCATTTTTTCTTTTGCTCTTTGCCTCCACCATCCTAAAAATCCCATACTAAGAAAAGAAACATTCACTGAAGATCTTCTTCGATAATTGGGCTTTTTTGGATGTATAGATGAGAAACATTTGGGAAACTTTATTATTAACGAAGAGTAAAAGACTCTGCAGATTGCTGTGGTTGTTCTGCTTTCTCCTGAGCATACAAGCCAGATGAGGTCTATGTGCATATATTTCTAGGGGTTACCAAGGAGTAACAGAGCCCAGAGGCAGTTCAAACAATTTCAGTGGAAGGGTGTGCTTAAAACATTGCTAAAGAGAGGCAGTCAAGTTCACCTGGAGTGAAGGTCTCCAGCCTCCATTCCACCTTACACAGCATTATGACTGAATAAAATTAATCAACTTTTAGAACTGAAGAACAAAAATAATTGCTGTGGTACAAAGCAGGTCCATATTTTGTGAAACTGGAAGAACTGGATATTAGGAATGATTATTCTGACATAAATCACATTATTCCTTACAGTTGTTTCATTCTCTACATTTTCTGTAGATGTGAAGCTGCTTTGTTTGGTGTTTTTTTCTGTTGTGTTGCTGTAGAGGTGAAAAGCCTTTGTGTTTTGTACTGAAAAGTGAGATAATTTTTTTTCTCTCCTAAATCAGTTGTCTCATTGCACGATCCTTCCAATAGAAGAATCAAATGCTGAAAAATAAGAATTAAAAAGGACTACTACAGTAAATCTCCTGAACCATGCTGCTGTTGCCCTAGCTCCACCTTCCTGGCTCTTTTGCAGTTGCATTTGTGTTCATGCATCTGATCACATGAATGGGACTCAGTAAATCACACATTGCTAACTGTGTAAATCTTAAATAACCATTCTTATTTCCTGTGGAGCAGTTATGAGTTCACACCTGTTAAACTGAGACTATTCTTAGATCTTGTTCTGGGGAACATCCCCCTGCAGCTAGATAGTCCATCTGATGAATAAGAGAAACCTAATTGATAAAATAAGATTAATAATTTAAAAAATATTTCATAGCCTGCTCTTCTTCTTAGTCACACTGAAAATTAGAGTATTCTGGTCATAGCTTTCATACGTCATCATTTCTACTCAGTAGTACTGTGATCATTTCACTCATTTCATTCAGTTTGATTTCATTCTCTTTAAGATAAACTATCCATGGACCTTTGAAGATTTCCCTGGAGGAAGATCAAGATTGGTGGTCCATCTGACAGTGACAGAATATACCTGAGCCACCAAGACATCAAGTTGCAGTGCTGGTCACACTATGAAAGGAAAAGTGAGATTTATAGGTATACAGGTATCCTGTGTTGGAGGATGTCCCCTTGTTTGTCTCCACACCCTGCTGTGCTTTTATTCCTTCAGATCAAGCCAGCAAAGAAGTTGTGGTAGAAAATCAAAAAACCCCATCTGTAGCTCCACATCCCTCTGGTTTGGGGAGGTACCAGTATCAATCTAAAGTGGTTAAAGTATTCTGATGGTTAAAGTATGGTCCCAAGTTGCGGGAACCCTGATGAGGCTGGTTAGGAAAGGACTGCAACTTCACAGCCCCCACAGCCAGGGGAGGGCCCCTGACTTGGCTGCTTCATGTCAGCTCCATCTAGTCAGAAAATGCTGTTGTTGTGAAATAAAATTTCTGGTTTCTGAGAAATACTACATATGCAATCCTCTTTCCCAAGTTAAATAATTAAAGAGAGGTTTTAGTAGTTAAACAGAGGGTTTTTTAGTCAGTTCAGACATGCATTACCTGGATGTTTTATACTCTCCCCCACACCCCTGTTCTTGAAAGGGGAAAAATCTGTCATCAGCTTTGTGTGCATGGACTTCACAGAAACTGAGAAATAAAGTACAGAGCTTCTGACAAACTTGAATGGAGATAATGGTGTTTTACCAGTCTCTGAACATAGGGAAATTAATATAGTTTGGAAGAGCAGAGAGCATTGATTTCCAATTTTTTCCAAATTGATTTATTTTTCCAAGTCTTATCCTCTACCCTTAGAAAAGGTATTGAGTAGTCTCTGGTATTTTAGAAAATGAAAGTTATTTTACATTCAGATTCTGAAATTACATTTTAATCCACTTTATTTCAAGAAACATAAAAGACCTGCTCAGTTTTGCATCGTATATTAACTTTTTTTAACCTGGAAAAACATCTTCATTAAAATAAATCCCTCTCTTATTATTCATTCTCTACATTATCTGTCAATGACTGACCCTCTGGGGTAGTGTCTAATGGAGTGAAGGTTGCTGTTTCCTTCTTTTTTTAAAATTAATTGGTTTCTCAAAGCTCCAAGAGATTTGACCTATTATTTGCCCCCTTTCAAGTGAGTTTAACACATTGTAGTCATTCCAACAACACACAAATAAAGTTCTCTTAGATTCTTTCAAATAGGTGATTAACTAACTAATTCATTCTCATATTTAAGAAAGTACAAAAGAACATTTTACAGATTTTTACTATTATTATATTCTACTTGTTGAATTTCTTTCAAGGATTGTAAGGAGCTATTTTATCAAAATCTTATATCAGAGATTTTGATTGGTTGTTTGCAATTAAGAAAAGTAAGAATCTGAACAGGCAAATAAATGTAATCAAAATGAAAATTTGAAGATAAAGGTCTGCTCTCTTTCCAAGTGTCTTTCTGTTCTTTTCTTCTTTGCTGTCCTCTGAATGGCCATGCAGAGGGTAGTTTCTATTGGGTACTACTACCTTCACTTATTTTTTTTCTTTCCATATAAGCTTGATCAACTTTCTTCATTACCCCACGTAACTCAGATATTTTTCACCCTTAAGAAATTATTTTTTAATTATGGTATAAAAGTATAGAAAAATTTGCAAACATCTCTGGGATTTTTATTTTTAGTACAATATTGGTTCCTTATTTGTCATTGATCCCTGCTCCCAATCTTCAGACAGATTGATTTTATTAATAATAAGATCCAAGACAAAATATAGTCAAAAAAGTAGATCAAGTAGTACTTAATTACTAGTTACATAGACTTTTCAAATTTTAAATAGCATCTTCCATTTATTTTTCTCTCCTCCTTCTTAATGACCAAAATTCAATTGTTAGAATTCATATGATTGATTATGTTTCCACATATGTCAGTACAGCTACAGTAGTAAAATTAGCACAATAAAATGTAAAAGAAATTGAATGAGGGTTTTTGTACTAACTGGGATATAAAGGAGGTAAGATCTATGCATAAGTATGAATATTCTGTATTGCATATTTGTTGTTTCATATAACTTACACTTCAGCCTCTTCTGGGCAAAGATTTTGTTTATTCTTTAATTATTATGCATATTTCTACTCTGTTCAGATTTCTACCATTGTAGATTTACCAAATTTCCTACAGGAAATTTTTCCTATAGGCAGTTGCAGATGCCATAAAATAAACAGGAAAATGAAATATTTCTGTGAAAGTGCAGTGACTAAATAATTTAAAGCTCCTTAAACTATGTGCCCTTAAAACCACTGTAAGTGGTGCATGAGCTATATCTACTTAAGAAAATAATTAAAGTTTGGAGTAAAAATTCCTACTAAGAGAAATATAAATGTACTTTTGCATTAATATACTGTGAAACCAGGAAATAGAAGGATAAACAGGTCAGTTATGGTCAGAAATTTTAGATATTTTAAAGACAAGAAAAGAAAAGTTAGATTCAGAAATAGACCACACACCAAAGAAGGGGTTTTGTCCAAGTGAGATCTTATGTTTGTTTATTGTATAGATCCAGGAGAATGGAATCCTCCCATCTCTGCAGTCAGACAAAGGCCAGAGATTTGCACAGCTGAAGCATATGCATATGTTATTAAAAAGCAAAGGACTGCTGAAGAGCTGACATGTGCTTGTTATCTTTATCTAGGAGCAGCAGTCCTTAAATGGTCTATTTTGGTCTACAGCAGTTTGCCACCAGGGCCTGTGCTGGACCACCATCACAGAATTGCTGCCAATGTGTAGTTGAAGCAGCCAGTGCGATAGATGCTGAATGCAGCTCAGTAGATAGGAGAAAAATAAATTGTCTGGATCAACTAATAAAATAGGTTGCTGCTGAATAGAGAGGTGCTGAAGAACCATGACCCCAAAACAGATTTAAAAAATATTGCCCTCAAAATGTCTCTGAAGAGTTCCATCATAATTGAAGTTACTTTGAAGAAAGCAAATAAGATAGAAGAAGGACATGTTTCTGGAGCAGTGAGCAACAGTACAGATGCAAGCCAAGGTATTAAAATATATAGGATAATTTGTTTTCAATCTAAAATAAACAGTATTGCAAAACAGATGATGACATGTCAGGCATCATGGAAAAATTACCAATGGCTAAGAAAATAAATCACCAGCTTCAAAGACAAAGGTCTCAGGTGGGAAAGAAAAACCTCGTTACTTTTTTTTTTTATATAACATTTAATGTTTCAGCAGCTGACAATCAGCAAGGACAAATATGAAGCAAAATATGTGCCTGTATTAAGCAGTGGCTAAGATCAGCTGCAAAGACACCAAGAGCAGGGACTAGAGCTTGACATCAAGGGGCTGGGACACCAAGCAGCACTCGGGCAGATGTGGGACTGTCAGACCTGGTCTGCGCAGTAGCTTGACACACACCTGCCCTCTTCCTCTGCATCCTGGAGGATATCTGCCTAACAATGTTCCTCCCAGTTCCTGGGGAGTTTATAGCCAGATGTCTGGAGAGACTGCCAATAAAACCCCCTGTTTGCACCATCTCGGCTCATTGTGTGCAGTTTCTCAGCTTTTAATCAAGGCAAGGGTGTGGTGCTCCCACAGCACAACCCAAACTCACTTTCTCCCGAAGTGGTGGATTGCAGTGACATCCCCATTTTTCCATTTTGGGTTTCCTTTCCCTCTGAACCCCCTATATTCAGACACACAGACATAGGTTATGGATGCAACAGTATTTTGTGAGGTACATAATCTGTCAGTGAAGCATAGGTCTGGTGAGTTCTACATGACACATCCCAACCGGTTCATTCCAAAATTTTGGTGCGGCTTTGTAGGACATGTATTTCACTCTTACAAATGTTATTGAATGCAGATGTGCTCTGCTGCAGAGGGCTGATTGGAGCAGTGTCTGTCACGGGGCAGTCCCTGGACTCTTCTCATGGAGGTCCCCCTGTAGATGTACCGCTGCCAACACGTTGGCATCCACACTCATATCATAAACCTACATTTTCCTCCTCTCATTTTAAATCTTTTATTATTTATCCTGTGTGACAGGGCTTGGGTATCAGATCCTCTGATTTTCCAACTGCTTTCTCAAGCTGCTGAATATTGTTATCATTCCCTTCTTCATCCTTTAATTTATCAGCAACAAATCAAATTTATTTTAGCAATTTTTCTTTGGTATTAGTCTCTTTTTTATATACTCTTAAACCATGATGTACAAACTGGACATAGTACTCTAGGTGTCATATTAGGAAATTTAAGGTGCAGGCATAATTTAAATATTATTTCCTAAATGTGTCTTTCAAATACACTGCAAAAAGCTGCATAAAAAGACACTTCAAGAAATGGAGATGCTGAGATGAAAAACCAGGTGTAAAAAAAAGTAGACCTGTTACAAAGAGTTATTTCTATCAGCTACATACTTATAGTATATATATCCTTCAATAAAACTGTTTATAATCCACCATAGTAACATTAGTTTAATGAATTTTCACTTAGCAGCAAGGTTTAAGGTTTGTGATCCATATAAAATGTATAATTTTAACAATTCTGGCTTTGTGATGAAAAACATCATTTAACTCCCTTCTCTGACATGCTGATAGATCTCATCTATTTCATAGCTAGATAATAATCAGGTTATTTCAGTACTGCCACATAGCAACATTTTATGTTGTCTTTCTGGCAGTATAAAAACTTCATTTTATCATGTATTTGTCACTGTGAGTTAACCAAAAATTTTTAGAAGAACTATCATTGCAATTAAATTGTCAGTGATGTTGTTTTTATAAATGAGGTAATTAAGCCCTTCCATTCTATTACATAGTTAATGAGCATGCAAATTAAAGCAAATAGTTTAAAGATGGCAATTCCCTAATCCCTTTTCTAGTATCTTGTTTGAGCTAATGCTTTGTTTTGCACAAATCCATACAATACAGCATAACATTTCTGCAGATATAAGAGACTTGTATGTGTTTATTACTTCATATAAAAGTCTCCTCCAAATGTATCCAAGCTCAGAAAAAAGTTACAGAAAGAAGACATTTTCTTAGATACTAATTTCCCGCCTCCCCTCTGGCTCTGGAACTGAGAATTAGATCAATGTTGCTTCATACTGGTCTGAAACAATAATGTTACTTATTTAACAGTGGTTTGCATTGTGGTTTTGCCCCACGTTACCACAAAAACAAATAAACAAAAAACAAACCAACAAACAAAATCCAAAAAAACCCCAAAACACAAAAAAACCCCAAACAATTGGATTACTGTTGTCTTCATTCTTGTTTAACCCCCACCAGCAGGCAAGTCTCTTCAGCCATTCACTCATTTCCCTGCCAGCAGAGAAATCAGGGAGAGAATCAGAATAGTAGAAGCTGGAAAATTCCTACATTGAGATGAAGACCATTTAAAAGTTTAAAGGGAAAGCAGAAGCTACACACAGAAGCAAAGCATATCAAGGAATTAATTTGCTGCTTGCCATAGAAGGCAGGTTCTCATCCATCTCTGGGAGAGCAAGACCCCATCACGTGTAATGGTGACTTGGGAAGACAAACACTTCACTCCAAATGTCCCTTCTTTCCTCCTTCTCCCTCCCACTTGATACACTGTGTATGACATCAGATGGTCTGGAATATCCCTTTAGTCAGCTGGGGTCACCTGTCCTGGCTCTGTCCCCTCCCAGCCTCCCATCCATCCCCAGCTTCCTTGCCAACCTGACAATAGGAGAAGCAGGAAAAGCTTTGACGCTGTGCAAGCCCTGCTCAACAATAACAAAAACATCTCTCTATTATCAACCCTGTGCTCAGCACAAATCCAAAACACGGCCCCATAGCAGCCACTGTGAAGAAAATTAACTCTAGCTCAGCTGAAATCTGCCCAATTCTTTAAGCTGAGTATTTATGATCAAAAAAGTTAATCTTGCATTTGATATTTGCATTAATATAAGTTAATCTTCCTGGGAGAAGAATCTTCCCTTTAATCTTCCTGGGAGAAATGGAACATTTACAGCAGGTCTACTTAAACACAGGGGCTTATAAAGGCCCCCGAGCCATATGGCAGCCACATTAAAATGAAGCAGAGAAGGGAGGGGCACTTGAAAGGGATCTTTCAGGGTCACTTTCTCTTTGCATGTTAAGCTTAGCTGAGTTTAGTGTGATGCCAGGCAGGTGACCAGTGGTGCCAAGGAATAAGTGGTGCCAAGACTTTAAGCAGTGCAAATATCCACATAGGTATTTGCTACGACTGGGCTTGGGGAGTCATAGTTGTGGCATGTAAGGGGTGGTTAAGACTGTCACATCTAGCAAACTCTACTTGTTGAAACCTCTCACTGAATATGGAGTTGCCTCACATTTTTTAACTCTTAAATCTGTAGGACACACATTTAAAGGAGTTACCCTTGTTTACTAAAATTTATCTATATTCTTCTACATAAAGAAGAGATTGTGGAAAAGCCACCACACCCAAATATGACACAAGGCCAGAAACTGTAGTTCTGCTGAATAAATATACTCATAGAATAGTTTGAGTTGTAAGTTATCTCTTCAAGATCATCTAGCCAAAGCCCATCACAGGCTGGATTGGGTTGTTCAGAGCCCTGTCGAGCCTGATCTTGAATATTTCCATGGACGGGGTACCCACCACCTCTCTGTGACACATTGTTCCTGCTCTCACCAGTACAATGAGAGAGGTGATAAACTTATGAAAGACAGAAGAAACCTTTGGGTGCAGGATATTTGAAATCAATTGATTAACCCTTTCTATGCTATAACAGTCTGGGTATTAACTTATAAGGTAGACTTGGCACATCTTCCTTTTCTTCTCCTTTTCCACACTCTATAGCCATTATCTCTGCATGCAGTTCATAAGATACTGTGCTAAAGTCAGTAGTATTTTAGGGACAGGACAAAACTCATGTTGCTACAGATATGTAGGTTTGCCTATTCATCTACTGAGGAAAATAAGAGAGGCTGTAAGAGAAAGTTGAATACTCTGTTAGTATCAACCAGCATTTATACAAAATTATGAGTTACAGTTCAAAATCTACACTGTCCCTTATTTCTAAACACAGGGCTAGAAAATGGAGAGGTTTTGTTTATATAAAGAGTGTCTTACTGACTTTGTATGTCAGTTGAATGTCTTATAACGATCCATCTGCAGACAAGGATAGCAGAAAAGTAAAAAAACCAGAACAAAAAAAGGAAATGTAATTGCAAATTGAACTGAAAGAAAAACTTTTTTTCTTACATACCCAAATAAGACTTTCTTTTCATAGCTGTCCTAAAAGAATTTCTGTTTATTTTGTATAACCTCTTTTATATTTAGCGTCATTAAAATTACATTACTTGAAAAAAGATTTATTTAAACTCATACATTTCAAAGCTTCACAAAAACAATTAAAGAGGCAAAATTGCCTCTATTAGTGGGGATCTATTTAACAAAGCATTCTTACAAACATATCTATTCTCCATTTTAATACTTCTGTCAGTCAGTTTAACTGGTTGTCTCGTGCATATGCATTTCCAAAGCTTTGAATATGTAAAGTTTATTGAAACTGCTGGATGAAACATGTCAATAAATAGAAAGTATTGCAGAAGTGTAAGTATTTACTTTTCTAAAAATGAAATTTGAAAAATTATAATTTGTTAAAAATAGTAAATAAACTAATTTTTTTAGTCAGTTGAAAACTGATGCTCCTGTATAGACATATATTGCAACTCATTCATTGTTGAAAGTACTCTAAAGAGAATGCTGCTGAATTCTCAGTTGCATGTCTCCATCAAATTTAAGTTCTCAAGATTTTTTTCTTCAGAATATGGATTATAACTTGGAACCTACTTTGGAAATTCTCTCCAGAAATAGCACAGTTTGAAAAGTCATTATACATTTTCTTATTTCATATGACATAGTGAAGACATAAATACTATTATAGGTGTGTCATGAGATCCTATTCCACCAGTCTACATACTGGTCTGCCCTCTTAGTTCAGCCTGGTGTTGCCACCCTGTGATAAAACTGTTAAATCTACTCCTTACTTGGATCCTCCTCTTCCATGCAATACAGACACAACACTGCCAGCTCTAGCTCCAACTCGCTTTTACTATATCTTTCCTTCATAACTTTTTGTCAGCTACAAATCAACACAGACATTTCACTTACCTTCACCTCTGTACATAAAACTTCATATAAGAAAATGCAAAATGTTCTTAGCACTGTGCTTGCCACCCTGGCAGGAATTCAGAGGGGATTAATAAGGTACTGTTGAAAATTTGGGGGTTTATACATTTCCAAAAGGTTATAGCAGCAGTCAGTGCCAACTTAAACTTTGACAAAAAGTTTTCTATATCTATGCCATCAAGAAAAGACACGTTTCCAGGGTTGCTTGTTGTATATATCACAATGATAAATAGTGTCATGGATACAACATATAGATGGCAAGCAATCACCCAGTTTTGGTATTTTATTAGCTTTTATGGTCAGTGCCAATATTTCAGATTTATCATTCAGGGTGAGCTTTCAGTGCCTTGGCCATTGAGAAAAGAAAAGATAAACTGGACCACATCAGTCTCCAAGAGACTGTAAAAAGCTGAGTGCCAGGTGGTTTGTGCATGCTTGTGCCATGTGTGCTGTCTTTGGCAGTAGATGACATCACCAGATGTAGACTTTGGAACAAGAAACAAATTTTAAAAGCAGAACAATCTGTGATCTGATCTTTCAGCTGCACACAGGGTAGGTCTCAAAATTCTGGGCAGTAGCAATGGGCAGCAGGAAAAGCTGACTTTATTCTGTACTTGATAGAGAACTGCAGACTCTATGTGACCACCAAAAACAGAAAAAGCAGTCTGACAATTTTTATTTGTCTCTCCTGGAGTGAAGACCTTTCCTAATCCCTACCCAACCTTTCCCATCCATACCCAGCCACAAGCATAGCTGCTACTTAATTAGACCAATTGCTGTAGCAGAAATTTCAAAACTGCTGCACATACTGTGAATGCAACACAATGGATGTTTTGTGGAAAAAAGAAAAAAAAAAAGAAAAGGAAAAAAAAAAAAGAAAATTACTTTGTTGGAATTGTTTAGAGTTTAACGGTAACTGTTCCAGCAGAAAACTTGCTTACAAAGTATAAACAGACCAATGCCTGTGATGGCTTTACCAGACCTGCTCTTTCCCCTTTTTCATCTACATTGTCCCATCTTCTCAAACCCTTGAAAATCTGTTCAAAACTTCAACTGCATTCTAAGGTCATTCCTCGTTTGATATAATGTTCTCTTTAGAAAATATTTGGCATAGCAGAAAAGAGTTTTAATGAGTAGTTGGTCATCCAGAAAAGAAAAATAAATAAAGGAAACAAAATTAAACAGGACATGATTGCTAGATGCTTCCCTGTGGAACAATATTACATAATACATTTCACAACTTTCCCATCTTCCAAGACATACAGCATTAAATCTGCTCAGAACAGGAGATGAACAATCTCATTCAGATCCAGGCAGGAAGATTCAGTGCTGATAGGCACTCTGATTATAGTATCTCCATTGGTCCATGCCTTTTTTCTTTCTTTTTTTCCAAGCTACTTAGCTTTTAATAGAAAGATGGCACCCAAGACCACAATTTACAGTAGATTTTTCCACGTCAGGACAATCCCTGAAAGACAAATAGTTGAGGAAGACAGGCAAGTGCCAGGAGAAAGAAGCAATGGGTCCTGCAAAAGTGTCCTATGTATTTTTTTTCTTTGAAGGATGATTCTGGGACATGTGGTGACCTGACAATGATAGGTATTGTTTTACTAGCAGTATCCTGTTGCCTTGAGAAAGAATAGGACATCACTCTTTTTAGAAAAGGAGGATGAGCTACCTGTTTGAAAAGGACAGATTTGGTACTTGGGGAGCTCGTAGCTGTCCAATGATGAGGAGTCATGTATACTCCTTTCCCCTGGCAGTGGGTGACCTGCTGGAAAGAGGATCTTATGAAGGTATAATTCTTACCTACCTCAAACAACCATTGGCATGAAGTACCCCTTCTCCTTCCTTTGGAAGCATAACTGGCCGCACAAAAAAGGCAACGTGAGAAAAATGATGGACGAGAAGACTCTCTTGTCCCTTGTTTTTAAGCTTCATTTAAACTGGGCCGCTCTCTAAATCCTCACCTGAGGCACACAGCAATTACATTAATGTCTAGTCTGTGCCTTGGCTTCTAACTCTTTGATCCAGATGCTGACCCAGGGCTGTGTGTTTATGAAACAAGGATAGAGACACTGAGCTCTGGACAAACAGTGCTGCTCCAGCTATGATGCACCCACCATCAGGTGGGTGAACAGGATAGGTGCTGTTCATGATTGATGACCTGATGGTGGCAAGACAAAAAAGTGCTATGTTCTTCTCCTGCAGTGCAATATGTCTGTGAAGGAAAATGTTCCCTGTGTTACAGCTACAATCTTTAGTCCGGAGCTAGTTTCTTTCAGCACACTTTATTTCAAATATCAGTGATTTTATAGATGCAACCACAAAAAAAATCACAATGAAGTTCTAATAGAGTATCTAGTTTCAGGGACACCTTTTTATTTATTCATAGAAATAATATTTTACCAAATTATGCAGAAAATGCATATTTCTTAGTAATCTTATTCAGCTAATGATTCCAGAGTGGAGGAGGGAGTGACACACATTAACAAACTTAATTTCTTGGCTTATTTTTTTCTTCACCTGATTCTCAGTGATGAAAGGTCCTAATTATAGACTTCTCCCATTTTTTCCCCTACTCCATCATTTCACTTTCCCTTCTGGATAATAAAGGAAAAAACAAAACAAAATGAAAAAAAGAGATATCAGTCTTTCAGGACTGGGAAACCCCTTAAACAGATCTAAAATCTGAAATCAGCAGGTGTCTTTGGGTGTTATGTCAGAACTGTGCAAGTTTCTTCTTCTTCAGTAATATTTAGTTTTGAATCAAAAAATATAAGAGCTGTGCTATAAAAAATCAAGGTGAGATGAAGACTAGTAATGGGGAGGACATTTTTCAGAGGAGTGTAAAAAGGTGAATTGCATAATCTGCATTGAGATGACATTAATCTGTAAATTCTGATTTGGCACCTCATTTTATAGCATATCCCCTGAGCCCAAACTGCTGCTCTTTTTAAGCAAGGAATTTTCAGAGCTGTCTAGTGTGAGCACTTGCTGTGAGTCCTGATTTTAATAGCTTCGAAAGAACAGTGCCATTCAGATTGGCTTTTAACATGTTCTTAAATTGCTATTTTATTACTCTTGCTGACATTCCAGAGACATGAAATTACCAAATCACATTAAGAAGACAGTAGGTGGAGGGAGGAATCTAGTCAAACAACACCAGACAAGCCAAAGAAATTGAGTCCTTATCTTTAACTTTCAAAGCTGTGTTTGTTTAAAAAAAGAAAAATCGTGTTAACATTTTGTAAATGCAAACAAATGATGAACCTTTATGAAATAAGGTAATTTGTCTCTAGTGATTGTTGTAATTTTTAAGCTTTTGTTTTCACCTTTGTTGTTATGTTTACATACACAAATTTCTCTCTACGTATTATGATTTAGACATGGTGCTCCCAAATCCAGCATTCCCACTGAGCATCCCAGACCATGTGTTTCTTCCTCACTCTTCTCCACCTGGGGTGGAATGGAGAGGAGAAATGGAGGCACAAAAGGTAAAGATCACTATTACAGTCCGTGGCTCTGTGGGGTCCCAGAGCTCACAGCACCTCGGGGAGCGACACTTGCCCCGGAGCTCTGATCCTCTCAGCAGGCTTCAAGTTTCCACAATATCCCTGAGTTAATCAATAGATACTGCCAGGATGTTACTAAATCTGTAGCTACAATATCATGAATTTTGAATGAGAAATGATTTCTTTTAAGTGTTGCTGAGTGTTACATCCACACTGTGCAAAGGTATGTACAGTAAACACTCTTCTCCAAGTTCTGGACCTTGACTTGTCTCCTCAGACTTGCTGGGTTTTGTTAATGTGAACTTATTGCATTTTTATTGCACATTCTATTCAAGAGAGACTTACAGGCTACAATTTTATTGAGCAAAAAGCAAGAAGGAGGGATTCATAAGATGCTGAAGAAGAGATATAAAATGGATTAAATATATGAACTGATAACATAAGGCATAAAATTCTTTTTTTTTTTCTCTTGTATTTCTTTCCACCTTTTTATGGTGGATTATGTAAACTTCATATGGAACGACAATAAAGATCATGCTGAATATCAAATATCTTTGTTTCCAAAGAAGTGTCTTTATTTTCTTGGGAAGGGTGAGTGTGTGTGAAGATAATATTTTATTTAGTGATAGCATAAGCTATCAAAAAAGAAAAAAAAAATGGAAAAGTCAGTTCTGTGGGTTCTCTCTGAAGTGAATGGGAATACAGAATACTTCTTTACAGATTACATTTATATTGTTAAAAGGACAATTTCTGGTTTCTACTATGTTTAACTGCATATTGAGTTTAAAAATCTGTTTCTAGTACTCAATTTAAACCAGAAATTATTCACCAATGTTTTCTCTGTTTTGTGTGACCATAAGAATGGGGTATCATGTAACTGGTTTCCATCAAACCTTTCCATTTCTCAGGGTCTCCATATCCCAAACTGGCATTTATTCAGCTCAGACTACAACTTCCAATTTTCGAGCTAAGTTATACCTGGATATAAAACACAACTACTGTGTAAGTAAAACTTTATAAATGTAGAATAAGTTATTTGGGAGGAACAGGTGTTCAAAGGCAAACCTCCATTTTTCAGTCCCAATTCAGATTAATTAATACTGGAACACAGACAGTAATGTCTCCTCAAAATAGACCATTCAGACTCCAAACAAAATCTCAATTTTCTACTAATAGCTTTTCCAGCTATATATCTGTTCAAGAAAATATTTTAATGATAGAATAATATTTCTACAAAAAAATATTTAATCTTCATCAGGTGCAGAAATGGCTGGACCATTTGCATTTGGTCTTTCCAAACAAATTCAGATTTGGTCAAGAACCCTTGGGGGAAAAGATACAACCAAGTTAAATAGAACTGTCTTCAATCAAAGCTACTATGAATTTTTAATGAAATGCAGGTACTGCCTTTACTTTCACAAATAATGAAATTGTGATGACAGTCCTTTAGAGGCTTACCCTGATGGGAAACATAATCAAAGACTCATCAGCTAAATGTTAAAGCAAACTGGCTGGTGATCATCCACAGATTCTGCTATTCTTCACTGTAGTTTTAGATGATGATGATGATGTCATGTATCAGTGTTAAAGAGTTGGCAATTAGCTGCATTCATAAACACGTGCTTGAAGAGCCACACGTTTAAGTTCAGCTCTAAGAAAGAAGTGCCAGAGAGCTAGAAGCTGTGAAGAGACATACTAAAATCAAATCACCATAAGCCTGAATGTGTAGAAGGGAAATATTCACTCCCTGTTTATGTGTTAGGAAATGAAGAGGCAGAGCTAAGACTATCTTTTTGCTCTTAGTTTAATGGTGCATTTATACTACAACAATGTCCTACATGTGGTGCATCTTAGTATACTTGAGGGAATAAAAAAGCAAAAGCTACTTAAGGGCTGAAAAGATAGATCAGTGGGAGGAGAGCTTAGCTGAGAAGTGACTATTCAGCAGCAATTTGATTTCATAGCTCTTCTCTGAGCTGGTGGCTGGTGGCAATGACAGCCTCATCAGTGATAGGTGTGTGATCTGCTTAATTCAGAGTTAGCAGATGAGAGATGAAGTGAGCATGCTGTATAGCAAAGAGGAATGAATGGCAGATCAAGTGGGTTTTTGCAAAGACTCCAAGATGGGGGAGGGAGAGAAGGAATCCAAGGTCTACCTCGCACAAGGGTAGGGACTCACAAAAGCTGCAGTCAGCATAGGTGGATTTCCTCAATGGTGGAAGCTGAAAGATGGTATGTTCTGACCACTAGATGACTCTTTCTGTGTCTGCAAATGTGTCAACAGCTGTGAAAGGGCAGGCCTCTGGAAGAGCCATGCCTGTCTGATAAATCCATTCCAATGCCACAGGAGAAGTCACAAGTAACAATAGTCAAGAAAAATCTTCTGTTAAAGGACCTAGATACCGCCATCTGCCAATAAAAGCCTCCGTCCTAATAGGCTTGCTGCTTGCCTTCCACACTGGTAATTATACCTAGTTTTCTGCCAAATTCTTCAGGAATTCTACAGACAATCAAGTGGAGGGTCATAAAATGCTTAGGAGCTAGAGTTACTGGGTTTATATAGGCAGGAGAAAAAGCACTAGAGAAAGGTTGCCGAGAAGATGGAAAGGAAGGGAAAACCTTCTCCTGGGAAGGGAGAGGACAACAAGTACATAGTGAAAGGATATGACAAAACCAGCTACAATAATGGAAAATTACATAGAGTTAAATTTGGTGGAAATCTGGAGACAGAAGATTTCTCCTTCACAGACAGCTAAAGCCAGCTCTGGTGGACTTTAAGATTCAGGGGTTATTTTCACTGTATTCCTCTGACCCACACTAAGTACTTCTGTTTAATCTTATTAGCCTTGAGTCAGATAACCTTCCTTTGAACAAAAGAATCAGATCTTCACAACTAGAATGGTAAAGCACTGGAAAGGACAGTTCAGAGAAATCATGAAATCTTCCCTCTTGGAGCCTCTAAAACTTTGGCTGGAAAAAAACCTGAGTATGTTGGGTCTACATTTGAAGTCATCACTACTCTGAGCAGGAGGTCAGACTGGCTGACCTCCAAAAGCCTTTTCCATTTTTCTATCTCTGCAAAAAGAGGCTGTTTGTGGCAGGGACTGTGTGCTGAAAGGGAAGCACTTGAATTACACTGTATCTTTTCGACGCTATTGAGTCACTCCTAGAATATAATAAACTGAAGTGCAAACCTGTAGTGCCTGAACTCTTTATTACCTGATTTCATATTACTACAGTCACTCCTCAAAAAAGTGGACTCATCAGTCAAGCAGTGTTTACCAGTGCATAGCCTGCTGCCGAGCTCTAATGGTCTTTAACTATCAGAAAAGCCATAAGGGATAGTATTTCTATTATCATTGAGGCCCAGCTTTGGGAGAGGATGCATTGTCGAGAGGTGAATGTAGGTTTCCTCTTTATTGCTTCTCTGAATTTAAACTGATGCAATCTATCATGGTTTAAATGAATAATTTCAAAACGTAGTGGCCTTTAAAATGATTTAAAGTCAATGAGCTAGTAGTGGAGTCAACTTGGCTCCTGCATTTGGGTGCAATGCCTGTGGTCTGCCTGCTGCACACAAAGCAGTGTGCACGCTGCTCTTTAGCCACTGCTATTTCTCTTGGAATACTGAGCCAAAAACTCTCAGCAATACAAGTCTGAAGAGCAAATACTAAGCTCTCGATTGTGTTTGTTTGTTTGCTGAACAGTAGGAAATACTAACAAAAACTGTCATCTCCTTATTTGTTACTATTCCTATTTTTTTTAAATAGATCGATTTCAAGACAAAAAAATGCCCTTTTACCCACTCTTCAGCTGCACTGCACTGAAACAACACACACCTTTCTGACATTTTTTTCTACCAAAGAATAAAAAGAAATGAAACTTTATTTTGCAGCAGACAAATACAGTTTGTATGGACAAATCAAAAGGTTGCACAAGCTTCTATTTACTTGGTTTCATTTGTATCTTTTTAGATTGTTTTGGGGGGGAATTGAGTGTAGGTTCTGGGTTTTTTAGTGTTTTTTTTGGTTTTGCTTTGGTTTTCTTTATCCTAACATTTCTTTCCCTCCTCCATTGGAAATAGCCAAAAATAAGACATTGCTTTGTTTCTTTTCCCCTCAGATCTTTTGTGCACATGTGGGCATGTGTTTGGACATGCATAAATTTATTCTTAAATACAAAATCTCTAGCTTTTGTCTTACTTGCTTTTTTCATTTCTGTCCACCCACTCCCTGCCCATGTCTTAGATGCTGCCTTTTTTATTTCTGTTATTGCTTTTCTCCTATGTCTCTTAAGAATTACAAAGGACTTGATAAATTATTTAGGTCCTACTAAGTGCTTTTGTTTTCCTGAATACTTGTTTCTTAGATACTAAGAAAATCAAGGACAAATTGATTGCAGATTTTGGGAATGTTTTAAAACTGCATCATTTTCTTGAAAAATATAAGTTGAGTGAGTTCAGTCAGTAGTTTTAATCAAATTCTAACAAAAAACAGAAACAGTGGAAAAAAGTATTTAAAAACAACAACAATTTATAGATGAGGAGGACAAGTGAATATTCAGTGTTGAAATGCAAAGAGAAAAGCAGCATATAGAGCATTAATCAGGATTATTTGTAAACAAACAAAGGAAATGTAATCTTCTTCCTGTTGTGGGAACACTTTCATTTCTTCGTTTCTGTTTAGATTTTTTTCCTAAGGTAGTTATAAACCTATCGCTGCATTTCAGACAGACACAGGCACTTGTCTGCTGTCATTCCTCTTTGGCCCACATTATTGGCAACACAGAACTGATTCTCTTTTTGTTCTCTCAAGGTCTCTATTGTGGACTCTGTGGTGCAGGCAAAGTGCAGAAGCTTTGCTCAATTTCTCCAAACTTCCACAGCATTGCTACTGAACTGACACAGCTCTTCTGCCAGATACTAAATCTTCAGGCCTCTCCAGAAAGACCGTGATGAACAATAGCTAAATGGAAAGGTTAGGTGGCTATACTTTCATTGCCTCCAGCACTGCATTCTTCTAGTACCTTAATTAATATTGAACAGTTCTCGTAAAAATATCTTCCAGAAGTTAATGCAATTTTCCATACACAGTTGCCCTGAATTATATGTACAGTGTGTACAGATATCTCCACTTCCCTGAACTCTGATATATTTAGATAAAAATTCTTTTCCCTGATATTTAAAAAACACTCACACATTTCATTACAATAACAGATGGAAATGTTGACTGTGCTGACTTAATTCAATATTAGCTCTGAATCCTTTACCATTAAGCAACAGTTTTAAAATACTTGTCTAATACATCTCCACTTAAATCTTAAAATTTGAAGTGTTACATTGTTGGTTCCCAATCGATAATATCATAATTATTTGAAATTTAAAATTCTGAAGACTACTAGAGGCATAATGATTGAAATTAAATAAATTATGGGCAATAAAGGGTCCTTACATTATTAACATTCTCCACTGTATTAATAAACTTTAAAACTGCAACAAAGTACCAGCACTAGGAAAGGGAAAGACAAGTTTCACTGATTTAAAATTACCATTTTTATGTACCATTTTCTATCCACAATACAAGAAAGGCAATTCAAGTTTGTCCGAGACATTGCTTAGCTATCACTGAATCTTTTTGTGCATTTCCAGAGAGAAAAACATATCTTTACTCACCACTGCTACTAAAAGACAAAAGTAGATCTCATAAACTCTTCCCTCTCATGCTGTTTCCTAAGGATGTTTAATGCTTCTGTAGTTGTCATTGTCTGTCAGAAATACTCAAACAATTTTAATTAAAATAAATAGAAGGAATGAAAGAAACAGGAAGACTGTTTATATATTAGAGATTTACACGCTACAGGTTTGCTACAGAAAGAGCCTTTCTATCAACTATAGAAAATACCTGACAATTCTCAGCGAAACCCACCTTTCCTCAGCCACAGAGAAAGGAGGTGGTTAAAAAGAATTTACGAAATTCACGAAGACAATTGTTCTACCCAACTACTTCAGAAGTTCTTGCAGAGGCCTGAACTGCTCCATGCTAAAATAATTGAGTAAAAGAAGAACCCCTTCACTTTACTAAAAAAGTTAGAGGGATAGATGACAGATCATAAGGGCTGCTTCAATATTTACTAAGCAAATGACTGGAAAACAGAAAAGGGAATGGTTAAAAAAAATTAATCTATGAACTTCCATGAAAAACCTTGTACTTTGAAAAGAATTTTGTTTGGTCTCTCACCAAATAACTACAAGACAAAGAGCTACATGATTAATATGTTTTAGACCAAATAAAGACACAATAACTCTTTTGAAACATAGAAGGATAGGACTTTTTTCAACACTATTTCAATTCCCATTCCAAACTGCTTTCTGTACTGACCTGAACTCTAGAGTTTCATTAGTATAAAAACACCTTCAAGTTCTCTTTTTCCCTATGAACCTACTGAAATTTTCAAGATCTCCCTTTTTCTTTCTCTCTAAGAGCTGATAAAAGAAATATTTTTCCCTCATTAGTACAGAAGGAAACAAAGACCAAGATACAGATATTAGGAACATTTTGGAATCAGAGAATACAATACAACAAATTATTTTATAAAGAGTTTTCTTACTACTAAATGTGCTTTTGAGTCCCCAGTTTCCAAATATTTCATTTACTTGCTTGCATAAATGCATCAAGGACTCTCCTTATGAAAACTTTATTTTATCTGTTTTTCTCCCCCTTTTCCATTATGCTGTTTTCTAATACAGTACAAGCCTTGACCCAAAAGAACTTGATAAAATAAGAAGAAAGAAATGTATTTCATGCCATGAAGATAGACAAAAGGAGCAGGAAGAGGATATTTAAACCCACGTCTTACAAAGATCTGTGATTATTTGCATCTCTTAAAAACTGATCCTTTAAATCCCAGTATAAAAATGGTAGGTTCAACTGATGTTAGTTAAATGTTTCTAATTCATACCAGAATAAAACATGGGCTATTGAAATACTCCAGTACATTCCATTACTTTTGGAAGTCTGGGTGTAAAAAGGAATTTGTTCCTAATGTTTGTACAGACAGTTATACCTGTGTTTTGGACCACTCAGAGGATCAAATATATACCAGGTGACTAAAGAAGCAATATAATTCATCTATCAAAAGTTTGTCTAAAATTACTCACAAATTTCAACCACACTGCTCCAAAAATAGGATGTCAGAAAATATATTTTAATTATTAAGAAATTGGATCATTAGAAAAGACAGCTCTTCAGGTCAGAAATTGCTTTTATGCTTAGCCTAAGCTCTGTTCTCTGATAGGGTTTCATAGAATTCCAGCAAACTGTCATCCTACCCCTAGGAATCTTCAAAATGCTGTTCACTTTTTAAACTATTGACAGCATGGCTTAATTCATTACAAATTCTTTCAGCTTTTTATTTAAATACTCGTTCATTGACCCCAAAAGAGTTTTAGCAAGATTAGACCATTTATATGCAGTCAGTGATTTTTATTCTGCATAGCTTCTTAATGTTCAGTATGAATTGAACCACCAGCCTCTCAATGGCATACAGCAGGAACCATGAAATTTTGTTCTAATTTATTTGGCCAGTTGCTTCAGCAGATTGAAGACTTTTTTGACTTATTTCATTAACACAGAAGCTTTATTTTCATTTGGGTTTTTAAAAAATCCAGTCCATTTCTGTAGTTTTTCTATGGTTTTAAAAGGACCAGACTATCTTGGTACAAATGCATTTTTAAGGCAATTCTTGCTTTATATTTATGTTATCTTAGAACAGGCCTAGTGTAAGATATATCTCTTTTTCCCTGTATGTTTCATAAGAACCAGATTTTTTTTTAAAGGCTATTCTTCTTTCATGCCTTTACTCTTGATCTTTGATCAGGCTCAGTATGAAATGTATTTCTTTTCTGATTCTTGTACTAATATCCATCTCTGCAATAGCCTATTTCCCATCTGCAATAGTAAGATCTTGTCAAACAAGCCAACAGGAGTCTGCAATAGCTTCAGGCACCTTCATCTCATCCTGTCTTTCTTCATTTTTCTTTAAGCCGTAGGAGCAAATTCTCTGAAAATGAAAAAATGTCTTTTAAATTTGAAACCATCAGCAAAGGCTAATTGAAAGAACAGAATCTCAACAAAAAAGGATTATGTATTCTCCCTTTAGATAGGAGAACACAGTTATAAAACATTCAAGGCTACAAGGTAAGAAATACATTAGGATGAAATCAGATGTCAGAATTAAAGATGATTCCAAATTTTTTCTTCTCTTATGTAACCTTAAATGTTTTGAGCCTTCTAGGATAAATGTGCCTAATCAAAATTATAACTATTTTTACAAAGTGTTCAAATAATTCCAAGGAGTCACTCATTAAAATAATATAGTTGCCATTATCCATAATATCTTAGACACTGTTTTACTTAGATGATGAGCCACAGAAAGCTGCTTTTTTATCTTTAAAACACTGTTTTCAATAAACAGTCCATACCACTTTGGTTGGTAATGAATACAGATCACTTCAGTCATTTGCCAGGATCCCTTTTCAACAAGGCCTGGTTTGAAGAAAACTTGGTTACTAGTTTGTATTGCAATGTGCAAGGATCTATAGATAAATTAGTTTTACCTGTTGTACAGTTATTATTGGAATAGTTCCCTGTGCTGTACCATTATCAATAATTCACTTGATCTCTGTGACTTTTCCCAGAGTCACCTTGAATGTTACATGAAATTAGTGGCAGATGCATTGATATTCCTGAGAATAGTATTGTTAAGAAATAACAATAAAATACAGACAGTTTCTCATCCCACCACTCATCTATATTTAAATATGGATGGTCTTTATCAGATGATTCACATGGCAGGTACCTGTGGAATGATTTCCTCCCTTTGTTTTTCTTGATTCATTTCTTGCTTCACTTCATAAGTTTAAAAAGCCAAAGTAGGAAGTAGGAAGTTTGAATATGTATATTCTAAAGAGCTTGAATTCCCCTCTACATACTGTGCAATGTGCCAAATATGCGCGTGGTCTCTGTAGAAAAGGTATGAAAACCATACACAGTAGCCATAATTGTTCACAGGCCTTCTAGAAAAGCATTTGACTGTTTATCTTATGCTTCTGAAGCTACTGATATTCCTGTCTGATCCCTAAAACCAACCAAGCTCAGTGCCATACTAAAGCTCTTTATCTCTAACAGCACACTCTACACACAGTAAATAGCACGAATAAAAACTACATTACAATACACAGGCATGCAGAGCCCGTTGGGGCATCATGCTATTGCTAAGCCCAGCACTCCTCTCTGGATTGAAAAATAAGAGGGGGAAAAGCATTGCTAGGTGGCTGATGTGCACCAGAAAGCAGTGTTATGCATTTAGAGGCTAGTATCAGCATGAGTTAGAGAGCTCTGGATTTAACAGGAGTAAAGGTAGATGAAGTTCCTGGGAAGAGTTTTGTGGTTATCATCTTTAACTGTTGATGCTTACCAATTTCTCACTGACCAAGAATCAATCCATTTTAAATTATTCTGGAATTTTTAAGCAACGCTAAACAAAAAGCTCACACACACAAATCCAATCAAAAATCCAGCAAGAACAGACAGTATCAACTCTTTGTAAAGTCTTCTAGAATTTTACATTTCAGCTTCCTGAAATGTAAAAGATACCCCTCTATTTTAACCTATTAAAAAAAAAAAAGCAAACAATCTTTACATTTTCATTAGTATATTTCTTGTTTCATAAATCAAAAGTTGAGGACTTGATTTACCAACATATATCGATACAAATTCTTCATTTATTTGTTTTACAACTTGAGGTTCTTTAAAAGGTCTGATTCTGGTTACTGATTACAATTATCTTTTTTCTTGAATGTTAGGATGCATTAAGGATGATCAAATGCTTTTTTATAAGCATTTTATAGTGATTAACAATGAACTAAGAATTAAATAAGAAGAGGAATGGAAAGATCTATAGTTAGAACCCTACTCCTCATCAAGTTGAAGGCAAGAGGATATTTTATTTTTTTAAACTGTATGTGGGATGGGAATGAATTTACTCAAAAATGAGATAAAAAAATGATAACATTTTTCTTCCTTCTTCCTCTTAATTTCTGTTTGGTGGAAAGTAAGGGTTCAAGAATAAGATTTATTTAGAAGAAACCTAAGAAATGAGTTAGTGAGAGAAAAAATACTGTATGGAAGGAATAAATCAAAAGAGAAAAGCTAAAGAAAACAATATGTCTTTCTGACACTATGAAATATTGAGAAAACCACTAGAGGGAAATGCTGTCATTTTCATATTTCAGGGCTTTCATTTAGTTTTGATGAAAATTGAATAACATACAATTTTCCCAATATTGTAAAGCATTTAACACAACTTTGCCATTTTCAAGGGACAAGTAATTTCAAAAGTCAACAAGCTTAAAGATGATATTTGACAGAAAGGGTAGTTCTCTAAAAGCTGAAGAGTGGTCCAATGAGTACACTGGTATCCTGGGATTTAGAGTTCATAGTTTTGTCAGAGACTGTCTGTCTGATTTTGGACAAGCGATTTGATTTTATGCTGCATTTCCTTATCTGTAAAATGGAAAGTGTAGCATTCATCTCTCTCACATGAAACTGCAAGGATAAATATATCTACTGTCAAGAAGAAAGTTCAGGAAAAAAATTTTCAATTTGGCGTACAAAATTGCTGATTTGAACTGTCACTGAGGTTCAGCTGTGGAAACAATTGTCTAAGCTGTTTAATGCAGTACCTTATGTAGCTTCAGATCATTGTAACTGCAAATAGCTATAAATAGCTACAAAAAATCTCCAGATGCCATAAAGCACTAATACAGAACTTTCCAGTATCAGATTTCCACTACAAACTATATTGAGATTAAAAAAAATAATCACAGAATAATGTAATTATGTATACTGAAAATATCCAAGTGAGATTGAATAATGTGTTAACATACCAGCACATTTCTGAATAGAGAAATTACAAAAAAATGAGGGCAGTCTCAGATAAAGCAAAAAAACTCCTCTTGCTTTAAGAGGAGGTTTTGGTTGCTATCTGTGCACTCATCAAACATGAATATTTTCTACAAGTAATTAGATTCTGAAACTTTTGATAAATTTAAAATGGCTATCAGAATGTTCACCGTGAATTCTAGTCACCTGTTAGGTCACAGATTAAAGAGTCATGGTAGGGTTTTGTAGAAAGCTTAGGAAACAGCTTTCCATACCTACAGTACATACTCCATTACAAACAGTAATGCTTTGGAAGATGACACAGAACTGTATTTTGTAAAGTGATGCACTAATCAGAGATGTAACTATCAGGAAAAAAATACAGAAACAGCAACCTAGCTTGAAAGTGTTCAGCAGCCCTCCCTGTCTCCCGAGCCGTGTATTTGTCTGTTGAATGGCCCACACTGTTTCTATTAGAGCTAGGAGCATGTTTGTTTTTTATATCCATATCTATGCCTGGGCTCTCTTTTTGAAGGTTAATGTTAAATACAGCTGTGTGAACTGTACTGCACAGAAATTAAGCTTAGTAGATTCTAGCACAAAGTAGTTTAAGGTAAGCACCTGAGTTTCATGTCATTTTTAGAGGTAAGTGAGCTCTAAATAAAAAATATTGGGGAGGGATAATTTAGCCTCACATAATGCTGAAACATATGATCATAGAAGAATTCCAGAGTAGTTTCTTCTTGTTTCATATCTAATGCATCCATTTTTTACCTCTTTAGTTTACCTTCAACTTGAAAGGTTCTGCTGCCAGCATTCAGGCATGCACGTCACCTGCCCAAAAGCAAGCTGGATTCATTTCTAGCCTGTGCCTCACTGGCAGCTTTGCCAGGAAAATGTTATAATTGACTCTACCCTTTGTGGTTCTGGATGAAGAAAACCTACCCAGTGTTGAATGTGACAAGTATAGTAAGCAATAGATTTTACCCTGAAAAGTCAAGGCAGTCTATAAACAGCACTTAAAAGTGTAAAGATGATATGTGTAAAATATTAGACCATGCTTTTAGCTTAATGCTGTAAAAATAAATACTAAAGTCTTGAAAATTATGCTTTAGTATCCTGGCTCCCATTATATCAATAATTAAAGTTTTTATTTCTAGTGTGAAAATAGCTGTCCAGTGATTTTAAATTACAAATATTCATTACCAAAAAAATAGGTTTCAAGACTAAAGAGGATTTGCAACTGGTTGTGACCACTTGAGCAGGAAATATGTATAGCACTAACTATATTGTAAAAGACCAAGAACATATGGAACATACTGCAATGAAATTTGCTTCAGCCTGATTAGGATACCTAATATGATGTAGGTCTCCAGCAAGTGCTGACTAGAAGTAATACTGCGATCTTCTCTGATATGTCTTTTCCCTCTGGAAGATTTAATGTCTCTCACATGGTATTATCAGCAAATGTGCCTTCAGCTCTGACTGGAACATAAGGCCCAGGAACAGCTTAGCTGCAGTGCTACAAGTTCTTTCTGCATGAAATAAAAATATGTGTTATTAAATTAATTTTTAAGATCAAGACCTTTTTTCTCTCTGTAAACCAGAAAAAGCCTATTGCCTGTCACCCAGTATGTGTGTACCAACTTCCTACTAGGTACAGCAGACACAATAAATATGTGATGGAGTCCAGTGCACAGACAGGTTAAAATCTGGATGGTTATTGCTGTTGTCCTAGTTCAGTGCCAGGGCTGAGTTTATACAGGGACTCTGATGATGCACATGAGCCCTGCTGTCTGTGTTTGGTCCTCATTAGCACACTAATACATCATTACTACATTGACAAGCAGTACAGGTATTGTAGAGCAGTGACACTGTGAACTTCTCTAGTGGTGTATGCATTAGTCCATTCTCACATTCCTGTTTCCCTTTTGCCTCTGAAAAAGACAGTTTGCTCTATGGTCCATTGACTTCTTGGCTGCAGTAAACCTGCTAATGAGCTGAGTCAAAGCTCCCAGAAAACTTCACAAGTGTTACCAAAAGCAGATGCTGAGTATCTGTGGCGGAGATAAAACAATTATACAAACGGGAGTGGTGTTTTTCTTCTAAGCCATTCTCGTCCTTTGAACATGCAGATTCAAGCACTCATTTGCATAATGTACATATTACCTCTAAAACATGACCAGAACATACTCAAAAACAGAAGACGCAGTAAAGATTTTTAAAGAGACATTATCATCTTGACAGTCCTTGTTGCTCTCCCCAGTCTCTGAAAATATAAACTTTTCATTTTATTGTCATGTTGGAGAAGAAAAGCAAACCAGACTTGAAATATTTTTATTGTTTCTGACATGGTTCATTTCAAGATGTCTATCTGAATTCCCAGTATGTTCCTTTGTCTGTTTTAGCATCTCCTGCTCTCTGTCCTGTGAATTGTGAATGCTATCTACGTGCATAAAATAACATTATCTCTTCTCTTTTTTTGTGTGTCTGTACCTTCATGTTCTGTCTTCAAAAGAACTGAGAAGAACTAGTTGTTATTTGTCCTGTATCTGAGTTATCATATCTGTGTTTAATCTGTATTCAGTCTTGTGCTTTTCCATTCTTATTTTACCATGGCACTTTCCATTAGTTTCATTTCACTCAGATGTCTAAAAACCTTTTCCTCTTTAAATTTATCTTTTATAGAACAGGGGATTTTTCTGAGTTAATTATGGATGACATTTGGAATCACTGAGAAAACTCTGGTGAGTTCCACAGTTTTTGTAATTTGCAGTTTCAAGTCTTTGCTTATTTGCTTCAGGTCCTTTCTTCTATGTTTGTTTGTAATTATTAAAGTTGTTTGTTTTAGTTCCTATTCATTGAATACCACCTTCATTCATATTTTGGTCATTATTTATTTCAAATGATGCTTCAGCTGTCCTGCTTACTGGATAGAATTAGATGAAAGCATGATCTTTGCAAAAAGCCACGTCATCTAACTTTAAAAAGAAGCCCTCTACTCCGTATATTATCCCTGTAATTGGCCATAAATGAAACAGATACTGAAAATACCTATTTTTTTTTCCTGTCCATAATTCTGTTGTTGCTGGCTTTTGGCTTTGTGTATCTACATTCAAGCTGTGTGCCTTTGGGTAATTTCCTCTTTCGTGCTGATAAATTGTGTTCATGCGATAGTGATGTGTGTAATTCTACTCTATTGCAATCTAACACCATGTGAGGACACTAACCAACCAAAAGCAGAACTTTTGACCTGCAGTTTCTATATTCACCCTTTCTTGTCCTTCCTTTTTTTCCTAGGTTCATAGATTTACAAGATGGAAAAAGAAATTAGTTTGTCCGTCGTTTCCCACAATCGAGTTGGAATTGGAGAATTATCTAAAGAGCAAATAAGGCACATTAAGTTTTTCTGACATAAAAAGGAGCAGAGTAACTGTAATTAAAAGACAAGAAATAAACTGTATTTATGGCTTGCTCCCAGTCAGACTGGTGTAATTTAGTACCTTCTCAAGAATATGCAATAGATACCCAAAGATATCTAAGTGAGGATAGATACCCTGCTGGCAGAAGACAACACAGCTTGATTGATGGGGGGAGAGGCCACCTTTTCTGTCAAGATTACACTTTACTAAGGATTAGATCAAAAGACCTTGGTTGCTGTTCAGGTGCATCCTCAACCTTACTTTACAATTTACTTTTGAACTTGAGGAGACACAATAATGTGTAGTTTCCTGCCTTTGAAAGGGAGTTAGCACTTTTCAGGAAAAATACTTCTCAATGTCAAGCTCTGATTCTGTTTGAGGGGCTGAGATACTACACAGACTGAACATTCCCAGTTTAGAAAGAAAATAAGAAAAAAAATCAGTATTTGATCTCATTAGTTACTTGAACTTATGCTGGTATTTGATTTCATTCCTTGGAGTATTATTTTTTCCCTTCCTAATCATTTCATCGTAGGCTCAATTCTCATTAACATAATGAGAGTTGGGTCTGACTTTTTGAGTTATTTTGCACCTGCTTTTTAAAGTCACAGAAGCTATCTTAGTGTCTTCCAGACACTGAAAATCCTTAAAAGTGCAAAAGGTTTCTGTACAGTAAAACAAATGGCATCATATCAATTCACAAATTTTTAAAAATATCTAATAATATTATATAATTCAACTTTTTTAAAAATATCTTTTTCTCGTATGTGTTGGACACATTAGACTCTAAAATAAACATTTAGGAAACCAAAGCACCTCTGTGAAAAGAAAGATTATCAATAGAGGCAATGAAACATCAATTTTTTAGTATTATATTGACATATAAAGGATGGTACTCAAAATAGATTACATAAAACAGAGTTGTATGCATTACAGTTCCATATTCCTAATTTTCTGCTTCAGCCTCTGTAGTCTGATAGCTTCATCAGTCTCTGTACTAATTAAAATTCCATAAATGATGTCATAAAAACCTCAGATTCTAATGTTTATATCAACTATAAGTTGATCCAGATTTTGTTTTGTTTTCATGCCAAAGACCACACAAAAGCTTTCTTTTCTTTTCCTGAAGCTTCTGTTGATATAATTTCCCACTGAATAATATCTTATCTTACCATGATAATAGTTGTTTTCTTCCTCTTGTGAGTAAGATAATTAATCACAGCATCGCATTTTGGATGTGCACAGTCCCCTTTTTCCAGTCATTCCAGCTTCTTCTTAAAAGGGAGTATTTCAGCCTTTCTTCATCATTTCTCATTTCTATAATCACAATAATCACAGCTCAACAAATATGAATTTTCACTGCTACTTGATATCTTGTATATTTTAGTATTTATATAGAGAGCATAATGTAAAATTGCAATCAAAACGAGTTGTATCTCTCCTACCTAATGAAAATTGTTCAGAATAGTGAGGGGGGTGAGGGATGCAAAAAGCAGCAGAAGTGATCTTTTCAGTCATATTGTCCTTCAAGTTGAACTCATTCCACCCTGTCCTGTCACTACATGCTCTTGTAGAGAGTCTCACCCCATCTTTCCTGCAAGTTCCTTTCAGGCACTGGAAGGCCACGATTAGATCACCCCAAAGCCTTCTCTGTTCCAGGCTGAACAATCCCAGTTCTCTCAGAGCGTCCTTGTAGGACAGGTGCTCCCTCCCTCTGATCATCTCTGTGGCCTCCTCTGGACTCACTCCAGCAGGTCCACGTCCTTCCTGTGCCGGGACCCCAGGGCTGATGCAGCCCTGCAGGTGGAGAGGAGCAGAACCACAGATGGTGAAGAATGTTGGTACCTACAACGAGAAGAGGATCAACTAAAGCATGGGGCAAACAGACTAAAACTACAATTAACTCAGATCTTATCCAAGCTAGTTCAACAAACCTAATCTCTGACTGCCACCTGAAGCTCATGATTTAGGATAATCTAAAAATTAAGTCCTAATCAGGAAAAGAACACTACTGTCTCTACTGTTGCATCTTTCAGTAGCTTTCTGCTAGCCCAGTTAACTGCTTGCCTTTATCTATACCTTCCAGATAAATTTAATATAAGAGATGAGCTCAGAAAGCTTTGAGTTTTACATGTGCAGCAAACTTTGAATCCCACTAGAGATCTGGTATATTGAAGACAATGTTCCACGGAAACCCTAATTCCATGCATGGGACAGGAGTTTCTTACACCAGATTTAGTCCTTAAATTGTAGCTAGATTACAAATAATAATAAAATTCAGCAACACAAAAGACTGCTGAAGCCAAAGGTTCCTGCAGAACTTAGTCATCAGTCCCTTAAACGGTGGAGGAATTCTGTCCCTGCATTTGGATTGGGTCTACTGCACTTAAGGATAGATGATTTGTCATGAGCAGAGGAAATTTACTGGTAAGTCTTTAGAGGGCAGAGAAGCAAGTCAGTCTCACAAACACCATCCTCTGTCTCTGAAAAATGCATCTAAATGCCACTTCCAAACTCTGTGGAAGCTTTTACCCTGCTACTCTCTTCTAAAAATATTGTGCCACTGGTCTGAGATCTTTTCACTTTTTGGTGGCCTAAAAGATGAAAGACCTATTTGTCACATCAAATGATCCCCTTCAAATCATTAACGTTGTAAGATATAAAAACTTATGTAAGCTTGTTTTTCTCCCCTTTCCTCATGGTGCAGTCTTCCCTCTTTTTTTGTGTGCCCACTTTTCATTCTGAGAGATACGTATTGCTAAGAATATTATAATCCCTTCTGGCAACAGAACAGAAACATGGTTTCCATTAGAGTTTATTGCTTTTTTCCTTTTTAATTTTTTTATCAATCCATACGAATCCCAAAGGACTTCAGCCTTTGACAGAAACTGTAGTTAAGATATATTGTGGGTCTAGTTCTCCCATATTTCTATTCGACTTATACTGTGTATTTAGTTCCCCTGTGCATAGTTAAATTAAAATATAAGTACAATATGTGTCCATGTAGTATTCTGAAAATGAATTTATTTTGTTCTGTAAAAAACTACCCTCTTTAGTTTTATGCACACACTATGTTTGGAAATGTTCTAAAATGAAAAGAAAAAAGAAAATACTTTTCAAATCCTTTAAGAAATATATATTTTTACACAAAAAATTTAATGCCTTAAAGTTAGTCTTTTCAGCTACTTTACACATGTCTCTTTAGGGTGTTTTCTCCTGCCCTGTAGCCCAGGTCAGCCAGAGAGAGCCCATCAGTAATCAATAGAGACAGCAACCTTTTGCCTCTAATGCTGTAACTTCACAATCAATTCGCAGCAGCACCATCTGGCACTGATGCCAAGAGAAGTGTTTATATCACCCCCCTTTCACCTCCCTGCCATCTTTTCCCTCCTGGGAAAGCTTTGTATAGCTGTACAGTGAGCCGGGTTAGTGAATTGATCTCACCTAAAACTAACATAGGAAAAAATCAACTGCTTACTTTTAACCGGAAGGTAAACGCTTGTGCTGACACAGGGAGAGTTAGAATCTTGACAGCTTAATCTGGTGTGAACTGATTGTAAAACTACAGCATTGCATACCTGGCTTTGAAAATGGGTAACTGCCTTTGAACATGGTCATTTTTATCCCCTATTAAAGGTGCTTGAATGACTACTTTAGCCTTTTAAGAGCTAGGCAGTTTGTCTGAAGTTCAAGGAAATTAATTCCCTCAAAGAGATTTACACAATGACATAAAGGGTTGGCACTCCTTAATTCTTTTTATGGTGCCAGTGACTGTGTTGTGAGGCTGAAGGAGAATGCACTCATTTTAATCAGATCACCTGCATAACTTGAATTACTGTATTTACCTTTATTTCTGTATTTGCTGTAAGATAAAAAGAGAATATGGTGCAGTCGCACATACAACTGCATTTTAAATCTGTTGTTTACTGCCTCCAACTGTAGATTTCACCATAGAATTATCTAATTCTAATCTTTGAAAAATCTTCCCAAAACTAAATTTCCACAAGCTCCTTGTAAAAATGTTATGACTAATTAGCATTTGTGCTGTGTAAGGTTTAAGGCTCAAATACTTTTCAATTTATTAGGTCGGAAAACGAGTAGTTAAACAATAGTTCAGAAGTTTATAGAATCAAAAGCAGTTGCTTCTGCTAAAGGTCATATAAAAGTTGGACTACTCTTAAACAACAGGTATTGTGAAAGTCCTCAGCTTAGCATGCCCCTATCAGTTCTTATCTTAATAAGGGTAAGAGGATAAATAACTAAGTGACCACATATGTCCACAGAATGTCATTTGAAAAGTGTTTTATGAACTTGATATGACAGACCTTGTGTTTGAGTAAACATTTTCTACATTTTTTACTCAAAGCCAAAAAGGAACTGAGGGCTAGCTTAAATAATTTGACATGAAGCATAGATCAAAATGCAGCAAATCTCAACTTTGAATTCTTCATTGAACAAAGAAATTAGGAAATGTAGTATGAAAGTAGATGCCTAAAAGTTTATAGGCTCATATTCAACACAGGGAATGTACAAGGCTAAATGAAGTAGTTTACTAGTCTGCCAGAAAGGACTGTGAGTAATGCACCTCATTAAAGAAACCTTCATCAGCCAACAGTGGAGTTACAATGGATTCACAGTCTTGCACAAAGTGATTCTAGAGGTCATTTCCAACTCTAGAGGTGCCATTTTTTTTCTGATTGCTTACAAGGATCTAATAATTTGCTTAAGTTAAGCAGTATAGTTAAAGAATGAATATTTGTCAGGATTATTCTGGGTCTTGGTCCCATGAAACATGCCCTCAGAAATATTTCTACTATTTAAGCCAATTTTTTTTTAATGAGATATCTTAAAAATTCTACTTATACCATTATCAAAATTTCTTTTTTTTTTTAATTCACAGAATACATTGCAGTATGTTGAACTACACCCCTACTTTTTACCCCATGTTCTTTACCTTTCACTGTTTGTAACTACCTGCCAGATGAAATATATAAAACAGAATCTAAATTTTGTAAAGGTTTGATTTGGGTTGAGAAGAAAAGAGAAAAAGGGATAGCAGGCACTGAGTTTATAGCAGATATATGAAAATGTAATTTACACCAGCACTGATTTCTTATTTACATGGCTGTAAAGGTGAAGTAATTAAAAACTTTGTCATATAGACATTCTCTTTATGCACTCTTTCACCCAAGTATGGCAGTCATATCTTGGAACAAACAGGAAAACTTCTCTGAAGTTTTTAGGCAAGCAAATACTTGTCATATCACATTGATTTCTGTCAGTTTAGAACTGTAGCAAACATCACCTAGTTTGGGGTTATTTCTGAACAAATGCACAATAATAGTAAAATAAATCATGTTGATGAGTTACGTGTATCCAGCCTTTGCCTCTCTGCAGTGCTGCATTCTCAGATACAAACTGTCTCATATTACAATGATTAGAGGAGGCGTGGTTTTCTAGGAGAATGGTGACAAGCACTTGAGTGTTTAATAGACAAGCTCCTACAAAGTTGCTCTTTGCTTTAAAATGTACAAACTGTGTTGGTTTCTGAAGTGTTTTCCAGGGAGCATCACAGCAGAAGTTGATTGTTTTTGTTACATATTTAGAAGGGCATTTGATAAGAGTAACTATGAAGTACCAGAAATACATGTTTTCTTTCTTTTAGTCTCTCTTTTCCATAGTGAGCCTGTGGCTCTTCATGTATGTTTCTGGTAGACAAATTCCATGACAAAGCAATGATCTGTGGTGCTCTTTGGTTCCCACCTCAAATACAGCCAAGTACTACAACCTGGAGTCCAAAGGAGGCTCTGCAGAACAGCATCTTGACAACTATGCCAGAAATGAAGCCAGGAAAGCTACACGTGCAGATGAATCCTAAACATCACGAGGCACACCATTTGTTTTATTAAGCTAATGCTCTGGCCCAGAAGTGTGAACTCAGATTTGAGGTTTCTCACTGTTGTCTTGAAAGTCATTGAGCCCTAATGACAGTTGTCTGATTGCCACATAATAGTATTTATTCTTAATGGTGCCCTAAAGATGTAGTCCAAGAGACACAGTCCCTAAGGGTCCTCAGGCCAGTGTAACACTGATAAATGAAATAGAGTGAAGCCCATTTGCTGCCCCTGAAGGCAAAGCACGCAGCTCAAGGTCTGGCAGGCTGGGCCATTCCCCTTCCTTGCATTTCCCAGTGGATGTAATCTCACCCAGCCTCAGTGCCAGGATCCAGCGAGGCCCAGCTCTCCCTGAGACATTCCCCAGCATCATCTGCTGGAGCTGCAGTGGAGCCTGGGGAAGGGGCAGCGGGGTGGGGACCACTGGCCAGGGCAGCCAGGCCACCCGGGCACCCCAGGGCCCCCAGCAGCAAGGACAAAGAGGAGGCTCTCTGGTCTGTCCTCCAGCCCACATTGCCTAGGAACATCTTCTGTAAGGTTCTCATCACTCTTTCCTTAGACGTGTTTGGAGCGCTGGAGTTTTCCGTGATGATTTGATCTGGGATAAGAAGCGGAAATTAGGCCCTGAGATTCCTAGTACATTGCAAAGGAGGACTTTCTTTAAAAAAGTTGGTTTTGACCTTTGGACTGGAAGCCACATCAAATAAGCTGTAAAATAAATAACAGGGTGAATGAATACCTCTTACTTTCCAGCTTTTCTGCTTTGAGGAACATATCTTTTTTCTTCATTAAGGTGTTCAATCTTCTGCAGATGAAACTCAGTTCATAAGAGGATCTGTTGCTTTTTTTGCAAAGGTCAAGGGGGTTGTACATTTTTTTCCTTTGCTATTTCTTTCAGGAGAAACTTCCTGTTGACCTGTTTATTTATTAAGTGGCAATAGAATAAATCCTGATGGTACAAGGTAGTTTGTTAATCTTTTTTTTTTTTCTATAAAATGTTTTCTTTTTCACTTCTTTACTTGCATAAGTCGAAGCTAAAATTTTGTTATTTAAAAAAATTAGAAAAAGGGTTCTTGGAGAAATAATTATTGATTCTCTCATTAAAAAAATGGGCAAAAAATCAATATGTGACGTTTTTATGTCAACATTGTAAATTCTCAATGCTCCATTTCAGAAATATTTACTATTTTAAAAGAGATTTCCAATTTTTATTTAAATTTAATACTGTATTTAAATTGTAAAAGTGAATATATTGACTTATCAGAACACTGCAATATCAGTGACAAAAATCACCAAAGAAAGAAAAAAAGAGTTAAAGAAAGCTGGAAAAACTGTAGAGACATTGCCTAAGGAGATGAAATACAAAGAAATGTTTATGAATAACAAAATACTGTTACATATTAGCATTTCGTTTTCCTCACATTTCATATACAAATTTTATCTTTCCAGTGTCACTTAAAAAACAGTTTTCAAGTCTAACTTTGTCTTGTTTTACATCCTTTCACAGGACACAGGTCATTTTCCAGGAGCAGAATATTAATTTAATGAATCACAGGTAGCCTCAGCAATTTGTGACTTTTAAAATTATTTCTGTACTAGAATAGATAAAGAACAGAATAACACGCTGATTCTGTGCTTTCAAAATGTATCTTAAATCAAGCCTGGAAACGAGGTGAGAAGACCACTGAATGATAACTGATTAGGATGATATCACACATACCAGTCACAGAAAAAGCACGCGCAACTGCTCTGACTTCATTTTCTCCTGGCCCACGGTAATACCTGTCAACTGCAGAACCCCTGATGGCAGTGATAGGGGAAACAATGGCTGAGCATGCTGGAGCTGAATACCAAACTGCAGCCTTTGAAGTGAAAATGTAGATGCAGGCAATGAGAAAAGAAATTTGGCAGAAATATATAGATTGTAAAAGTGGCTTTAAGAGGTTTCTCATTTTGAGATTTATAAATATACTTGTTTATTTTAGCAAAATATGAGCTGAGAAATTTGCAGAATATACAAATAGTTTAATTTCTGTGGTTTAGGGAAGAAATCTTGTTAATACTGAAATACTACAGGGAAAGAAGTTTGAGTTATCTCTTGGGGAAATGTTTGATGCTTTCTGGTTATTTTAGAAAACAAATTATATTATTATAGAGCAATGAATCGTTTGTGTTTGGATAGCTTTGTGGTTATTCACACAACACAAACAGAAAATGTTGAAAGCACCGAGCCTTATGCAACTGGAAAAAGAGAACTTGTGTGTTTCCTGATGTTCAGCCAGAAATCTTACTTTATGGTTCTCTCTGAGACTTTGGAATAACCAAGAAAAGAGAGTAATTTAACTCATTTTCACAAACGTGCTGCTTAGGCAAACTCTACTGAGAACCTCTGCATTAAAATGCAGATGATGCAGTTTCTGATGAAGTCAAGGGCAGTGGCAGACGAATGCTGGATGCTGATGTGTTTGCACAGATCTGAACACTCAAAGCAAGCACATATCCCCAGGATTGTGCAGACCACTCATTACTGTAGCACTGCACATGCACATGCACATACACTCCCCCCAGGCAACATCTTTTTTTGTCAGATTTCTGCAGAGCACCAGAACTGGGTTCTACTTTTCTTCAACAGTGAAGGAAGAGACCAGCTGGGACCAAAACCTAGTTTGTGCTGGTTTGGTTAGAGCGTTCAATGCTTATTATGCTGGAAGCACTATGGAGTCTGTCATTTCAATATCCATCCTGCAAATATTTACACTAAAATTTAAGTTTCCCATGTTGCAGATACAGCTGTCTTTATGGGTATTAAAACCTGCCAGCATCCACACATCACAATGTGCTAACAATCTAACTTACGGCTCATCAGTCTGGAAAATAAAAGATATTATTATTGATGAGCCTGTTTATCTATTCACGCTTCATTCCTTTGACCTTTAGGGCAAAGTCTGAGACAGACTCATGTTCGTGGCACCAATGTGATGTCATGCCAGCCTGCTGACCACATTGTTGTTGAATCACCCGGCAAAGTTGGGACACTTTTATTTTAAACAGCATACATTATAAAGATCATCATTGATTAAGGAGGTTCTCTGTGCTTTTCAGCCATTTGCAGTTTACACTGTAAAGAACACAGGCTCAGTCACCCAGAGTGGGAAGCACACTCGTGTCTGCTGGAGGAATTTTTTATTGTTCTCCCTGCTAGAACCAGAAATATCTGTTCTGTTTCTGTTAGGTAACCATTGCAGATCATGAAGAGGGAATTGACTTAACAGGCTGTAGGTGAACTGCAGATGTTCAGGTCCCAGCCTCTCCCAGAGCAATAATCACACAGAAGATGAAGAGCATAAAAGGCCCTCAGTGCACACAGAAAGTGCCAGAGGTAGCTGTGACTTTTGTTAATGAGTGGTAGAAGAAGGATTTTCTCTGCTCTATGTGTGTGTGTGTGTGTGTGTGTTCATTCACAGTGATAACTTTCAATTCAATAGCCTTTATAAAACCTCCACAGTGACTAATTATAAGAGAATTAGGAGCATCTACTATTAGCAGAAATAGGACTGTTATTCAATAACCTTGTGGGGCTGCAGATCCAATGACATTCTGAATCTGTAGTTATTAGATGGGGGGTCTAGTGAAGGTTGTTTCAGATTGCTGCTGGCGTCTTGCTGCTGAGCTCTGTATATTCAATGCCACAGTGTCAGCAGCTTGAAATTCCCTGTCCGGATTTTACGCAGCTGATAATCTTCAATTTAAAACTGTTTGCAAAGAAAGAATGAGAATGAAGTGTTTTCAAAGTAGGGCATTCTCTGCAACTCTCTGTCTAGGGGCAATGCTGCCAGTACATTCTCAGGCACTGCTCACCTACAGCAATGAGTCACTCATCGAAATAAACAATTTGCTGAAACTGCTGTGATGTGTACTGATGCTGATTAACAGACTGCAGATATTTGGAATTGCCTTTGTATTCAGTACATGGCTTTGTTTGAACAAAAGGTAGCACCAAGTGGTATGCCAAAGACTTCCACAGACCCAGATCTTTGCCTCCTCCTGCTCTCTGAAAGCAAGAGCACCAGTGGATTTCAGCATTACAGAAGCAGGAAAGATGTCTTTCATTTTCACACTGTGTGGATGTTGAAGAGGGAAGAACAAACCAGCAAAACAGAAAACAGAGAGCAGTCTTCAGGGTACTGGCTTAATTCCATTCCAGAAGGTGACAAACAAAGCCAGTAAATTAATTTCCAGCCCCAACATCTGTGTTTTTGTAATAAGAGACATACCAGTCCCCGATGACTCTTGGACAAATGACTTTGAATGGCTGTTTTCATTGGAAAGAGAAGCCAGCCCTGCCCTTCCCTACAAAAAAGTTCTGTCCCATGAGCCATTAGTTTTTTTCCCAGTAGTTTCTATAAATTTGTTTTGTTGGGAAAAGACCATAAAGATTTAAAATATTTACTAGGAGCCAGTGCAGCAAATGCAACATATGTGAATCTCATGAAGGATCTGTGCTTAAGACAGAAAAGCAAGATGAGGGCAAAAAGCAAGACAGAGACCCATTTTCTCAGAGAGTAGGGACACATTTTTTCACATAATAGCAACATGTTTATTGCACATTGGGCTTTGGTGTGGCACTATTGTGAGCTGACTGACAGGCATGAATATGTAGAATGTGCCTTGTCCTATCCGTCCAGAAAGGCTTCAGTATGACTTCAGAGAGGTTTCTTCAGTATGGATGCTCTGAGGGTTTTTCAGAATCTGCACCAAAGTTGTTCTGCAGCCTTGTTTCATTGGAAACAGTTCTCCTCAACTTGCAAGCAGAGAATAAGGCATTCTTCAGGATTTTATGCCTTTCACAGACCATTTTCACTATCTTCCCTTTCTTTAGATAGAACCAGTAATTCATAACAGTTATTCAGAGATCTTTATAATCTGACTTCATTTTTTTTAATTGAACAGTAATACCATCATTGTGCATACAGAAACAGAATCTGGATTTTTATAAAATTTTAAGCGTATTTTAGAATTGCCAAGCTCTTTCACATTCCTGCAGTAAAAATATCTTTCGTTAATCCTTCTTACATAGACAAAGAACTCTTGTCTGTAACCAGACTTCAAAAACTGTCCCTCTTCATTCAAGCCTGTTAACACTCATAATCAAAATCCTACTGTGATCTTGAAGCACAGATAGTGTAGTGTCTCATACATGGCTCCTTGCAGGGTAATGTTTATCACCTGACAGAACAAACAAAAATTTATAAACATTAGAAATTATATCATACTAATTCACTTACCTGAGGAACCAAAGCAGCCTGCTTCTGATTGCCCACCAGGCTTTCGAGCACAACTCTAAGCCCATTCTCAAGTCTGGATTTGTTCAGTACCCACAGTGCTTGGAGAAAAACTACATTTTAGCATGGAGAATGCTCAAGATTAGGAGCATGCTGATGCTCAATCCTCTATTAATATAGACCAAAATAGCCCATCCTGCACTGTGAACAGATGGAAAACAGGGAGATATACAAAATGAAGGTTTGATTTCCTGTGTTCACTGTATTTATTGCCATGGATGCAACATGTTTTACTGTATATTGCAGAATGAAAAGATAATTCCTGTTGCAAAACTAAAATAATGTCCAAAGTCTCAAATATTTGGATTCTATTCCTAATTTACAAGCTGAAACTCAGTTAGTGAACGTATCTCTTTGTGAACAAGTACAATAAAAGCTTTAATTCAGTGAGATTAATCTGACTTTGTAAACTGTACTTGCTGCAGAAATTCAAAGCTATTAGTTTAGTTCTGATCAAATTAGCCTGTTTTGAAAGCAGTGTGTTACTAGCCTGTTTCTTTCCAGCTGTGCCATGATGTTTGATAATCTTCTGTTTCTATGCTTGTATTGTTCTGTAAAATGTTCCAGTCAAGAATTAATCAGTATATTTTAACTTCAACATGAAAGCTTCAAATAATGTATTTCAAATAGTTTGGTTTTACTTTATTTTTTGTTTTATTTGTGTCTGTAGCAGACTTTTGAAGCTGATTGAAATAAGAGCACAATTATAAGATATCTTTGCAATTCTAATTAAACAGTTAATTGGTACTGGTGACTTTTTATACTTTCCATTTAGCATTAGTGAATAACAACATAGTAAGCAGAAGTAATAAAAACAGCATTCTTTTTCCCTTCTAAAACTCTGAATCCAATTCTGCTTTAAATTTTTCAAGCTCATTTGATAACAGTGTTAAATCATAATTTGTTCAAAAGTCACCCAGCTCTCAGTTGGCAGAGAAGTGTGTTTGTAATTAAATATTGCTGAAGGTACCAAGTGCACATCAGATACTACCACACAAACAATTTTCAAATTGGATATGTGGAGTAAAGAACAATATTGTACTTGATAGTTTAGCCATGGAGCTAAATGGCATCCCTGTGACTGAATTCAGAAAGCAAGAAAAAAAAAAAAAAAAAAAAGTGCAGCAAAAACGTAAAGAAGCAGATAAAGAATACCAGATCCAAAATTAAAAAAACCTGTCTTTACCATACAAGAAAAAATACCCTTTGCTATCATCTTCCTCTCCCTGCTAAAATGAGCATGATGTAAAAAAAATGCTGTGCTGAATATGCAAAAATCACCAGTATTAAATAATTCTTAAGTCAGCTATAGGGCACATGAAAGGTAGTCCTACAGAATAATATAATGTGGCTTGTTTACAGTTCCTGATATCAGTGAAGAGAATTTGTTCCTCCAGGATGTGAAAGGAAATAATTCCTTCCAAAATATAATTTCTATCTATCACTGACCTTTTGACTTTAACCGTAAAATGAAAATTAATGACTTCTAGTATGGTTTATAATAAAATGGAGAATTCCAAAAAGTATTTTTCTCTCAATTCAATTTTTAGGCAAAAAATTATGATTTGTTTCAAGATGGTAAGTACAGAAAAGAATAATCCAAAAGAGGAAAATAAGATGGTTATATCTTAATACCAAAAAGTATATTATTACATCTTATCATTTATTATCTGATAAGCCAACCTCAACATGGAAAAATTGAGATCCAGCTAATTCCTTACTTTGAAAGCTGTTTGTGTATTTTTATTAAATGCATGTAATGCTGCATCCTCATGCAATGCTAAAAATTATGAATGGGTTTGTTCTATCAAACCCATCATCTTCAAAGGAAGAGTTTCTTGAATCACATATGGTTGTCTTTTCTTGTTTAAACAGTCCTGCTGGAGATCCTGGGTTTCATTAAGTAGTCAAGGACTGAATAGGAAAAAACAGAGTTTTCAAATTATTTATTATTAACATACATGTTTGCTTCATTCAGTGCAGCTGCATTTACCTTTACTTTTACTTTTATTACTTTTACTCTTTCTTTTACTTTTACTTTTAATTTTTTCAATGCATTTCCATAACTCAAAAAACCAATTTGGTTATATTTTCTAGTCAGATAGTTCTCTTCATAAAGCTCAGTGAAAGCTCATATAGCATTTAAAGTTCATTTCCACCCTGGTTTTGGCAAGCGGTCTTTTAATACAGAAGAATCATATTTAAATTATCCATGCTAAATGACAGATTTTAATTGCACTTCATACTTTTCTTTCCTCTTTTACACTATAGTGATTTGGAATATTGAGCAAGCATGTTAAATCCCTGGCATGTAGTAAGTTTTCATTTAAAAGGTAGATGGTACTGAAATGGAATATGCTTGCTGTTTCTGTCAGAGTGTGCTGTCCTATTCTGTCAGGGCTCAATCCTGGATGGAACTTCAGGGCTTTAAATATGACTGACTGCCTTGGCAACATATTCAAACTATGTCTTTCAAGGACATAGCTATAATGCTTATTTACACATTGATTTCAACTTACTCACTTGAGTGACTAAGGGCTGTTTACATAGGTATCACATTACCAGATTGAATTTGTTGCATTTAACATATCAAAAATAAAAATAACCCATTGAACAGAACTGGTTTTCAGCTCCAGTCTATATCTCCTTACTACTTCTGTAAACAATTTCCCTGACACTTTCACCCCCTTCTTTATCCTAAGGATGGAGAAAAAAATCTTTTCATCTATTTTATTCTGGAACAGTAAAAAGTCATGAAGGTAAATGAAGAAACTAGTTTTGTGGAAGAAATAAAATATGCAATAGTCTGAAATACAATAATCTCTCGGGAAGAGAAAAGGAAAGATAAGGAAATGGAAGGGGTAGCTACCATTTTACTGACATCACAGAAATCTGCTAATTAAAAATCAAGTGACCTTAAATGCCACAGGGCCATTAAAAATAATGGGATGTGATCTCAAGCCAGTGAGTGATGTGAAGCCAATTCCTTCTCAGGGGTTTAAGCTGTAAGATCCACATTAATGTATTAGTATCAGTAGATGAAACATAACGAATACTACATCTCATTTACATAATGGATGAGACTGGGGAAGCTGTTCCAGATGGCAGATGAGCACCTTGAGCCAAAAGAGGATTTTTTTTTCTTTTTGCATATCAGTATCCACAAGGCTAAATTGCTGAGATTAGATCAGTCTGATGAGAATATGAACTTTGAGTAATTTGTTGCCCTTAAATATGAAGAAAGTTAAATACCCATCAAGAACAACAGCATTCCATGCAGCTGTGGGGCCTTCTTTTCTTATTGATATGTCTGGTAGTTCAATGGTAACTAGAGGTGTAAATGTCATAGAAAAGTATATTCTCTGACCAGTCCTGTTTAACATGTCATCAAAGGGTCAGCTCAACAGTTCAGTCACATTTATAGTGACTGTAGTGGTTTAATACCTTAACACACACAAGGCACATTGTGAGGAAATGCCTGGCTACTCATGAACTCAGTACAACACCCAAATATTCAAACAGTGTAAAGACAAATGAGAATGTAGTGTCCTTCCTTATAACCATTGCTTTATAAATGATCTCTTCAAGTTTGGCACAGGTGAAAAATCAAACACGTTGGATCAGCTTTATCAATGTATTGAATTATGTGTTACTGGAAGAAGGACTCTGTTTTTGCCACTGAAAGAACAAACTGCTGTCCTTGATGACTTATTATTGTTGGAGAAAGCTGTTTTTGCAACTGGGCTACAGTGCAAGAAATGTTCACCCAGAGTCCCAAACACTGTGCTGTAGGTATTTCAAGAATCCCAGTCAGTCCATAAGTAAGAGACTTCTATGAATCTACTAGTAATGAAAAAATTTAGCTGGGCTGATTGGTATGCACTGCTCTTTAGGTTATAGTGTACATTGTTAAGCCAATAATAAATCATAGTTAGACCAATTTCTAGATTTGCAGTTATGAAAAGTCCCATCTTACCTTTTTCCTTTTCCCTGGTTAGAATGGCAGTGACATTATAGAATTTTTCCCTGTAGCAGACAGTGAAGTCCAATTCCTTGTATAACTGTGGCATTTTCTCTAAGTGCCTGCTGTTCCAGGCTATTCCATTGCCAGCATTATTTTCTGGGGTAGGTTATTTGAATTTTTTGCTCTCATGTATTAAATGTATTTAGTATATAAGATTCTTTTGAAGGAATGATTTGGTTATTGTATTGAGATGTGGAAGTGAAACAGAGGAGGTTATGTTTTTGCTTGGTGGCCTGATTCTAATTCAGTGTCTGGAGGGGCCTAGCTAGACTACTGTTTCATAGCTTTTTCTAGCTGGAACACAACATCTAAAAGACACTTAAAGAATGATAATTGAAACATTACAGGTTTTTATGTGAGTGTGTGTCTGTGCGTGTGTGTGCATGCACACTTTTAAGTATATTCATATACTTAAATTGGAGGTGGGGGTGGGAAGGAATTAAGTAGACCACTTGGTAGAAGGATGCCAAATATTTGAGGTACAAGCTCAGAAAGTGTGTCAACAGTTTTTGGATTTGAAAATCTTGTCAACACCTGTTCTTCCTTAAACATTGTTTTGACATTTTAGTATTAAAAAAAAAAAAAAAGAAAAAAAAGTTGAGAGCAAATTCCCATCAATAAATTGCAGAAGAAAATATTTCTGAGTACTGGAAAGATTCATGTGGAATTTCCAATCCTCAGAAACCCAAATAAGTGAAATGCTGCTGTGTGGAATTTACAGGAATTTGCGGCTTTGCAGGTTTATGCTCTACAGTGAAGAGCAGGTAGAGAGGGCTCTTGGATTTGTGAGGCTTGGAAAATAGATTGTCTGTTTCCAATGTTCTCTTTTGTTAGGTGACTTTGTGCTGTGCTTCTTAGACTTTCTGAAAAAGAAACACCTGTGTTTAAAAAGTGCTGAGTTTTTTGGGTTTTTTTTTAACATTGATACCAACAAATACTGGGCTATACCTTGAAAAGAGATCAAAATACGAGGATGCATTTAGTTACTAATCTGCTTCCCAAACAGTCCTAATATAACAGAGAGTAGAGGGAAGTAAGGGGGAAATGGGGCAAATGAAATACCAATCCAAAAGCACTAAATTTGAATTATTTCAAAATATAACTGTATAAAGAGATATTTTACATCATACAGCAAATTATTTCCTGATGAAACAAACTTTCAAAAATATTAAATTCAAAAAAATACTAATGAAAGTATTTTAAGAAGGTTTTCTTTTTATTTTTGCCCTCATTTATTTCATTTCTTATAAGTCAGTAACAAAATTGTTGTTAACTTGATGCATTTTCCTTTCCTTCTGGCCCATGTGCACAATTATGGGCTGTATATCACTGGAAACAGGATAAGATGTCACCAAAATAATAACAGTGTTGGAAGGTGAGGTGAAATGAGGAAGGTATGATGCAAATGCATCCCTTTGTGCTATGTGAAGCAGAAAATGAAAGCATCTTTCATTGCAGGGAAGTGAATCTGAAGCACATTTAGGAATAGCTAGATTTATGTTGAGTTAATATTAAGTTAATATTGATTGAGATGAAACAGCAAAACATGAAGAGATACACTCATTCGTATTATTATCTACTTTTGGCAGCTCCATTTTTCTGCAAGCTTAATGAAAGATATAGTCAAACTAATTCATCCCTACAGGTTTGCCTTATTTAGAGATCTCATACTGTCTGCTTTGTCTGTCTTCTTTTAATTTGTTGAAACAAACACTTTTTCGATCCTCAAATTAAGCTGGCTTTTCACTTTTCCCTCAAGACAATTGCACATCATTAGAGGGGTGGTGGAACAAGTACAATTGCAAACATCTGCTACCAGAGCCCAGTGATGCTGTAAACTGATCTGCAGTCATTGTGACTGTCAGGATTTCAAGTTTATGTAAAGGTCACACTGTTTAATTATAGACAAATGACTGTGGGATTTCATGTCATCATTCAGGGCTTATAAACCCATTTTGATTATTCAGTAAAGTTGTTCTGTGAAGAGAGAAGCTATATGAAATCAACTAAGGGTCCAGAACTGTTCTTGTATGCTTTTCTTATTACTTAAGAAATAGAGCTGATCATTGACAGTCCATTGTGTTTCCAGGGCTGGTGCCTAGAACTTTGCAGTTGGGAACTATGCTGAACTTTGCATAGTAATGTCATAGTATGATATTATGAATTATTAAATTGTATTTGTCCTAGGCATGGCTATTTGAGTTGATATATAATGTGAATACTGCATGTGAATAGGCACTTTTCCTGAGCTTACAACTCAGGATTTTTGTGTGGGTTTTTTTTGTTTTTTTGTAGATTGTTTCTGTGGGTTTTTTGGCTGGTCATTTTTTAGTTTTGCTTTCTTTTCCTTTTTACTGTCAGTATACAAAAGTGGCTTATTTATAATTACTTATATCCTGTCTTTTACAGCCTGGCAACCTGTGTATGATCCAACATAAATTGCTTTCCCGAACAAGGAAATAAAATTTCCCAATTACAGAAATTATTGTACAAATAAGTCACCTTTGCCTATATCCTAAAATGGTCTCACACTCCCAACTACAACTGTAGTCAGAGAAACTGTGTACATACTTCCCTCTAGAGATCAGGATCTTCATTTTATTTAGCCAAATCTTCAGTTAGTGTAAATTTGAATTTCTTCTTTGCCTTCAGAAGAGTGATAGCAATTTATGCCAGCTCAGAATGTGGTGCTTAATCGTGATACTGAGAGAGGAAGGTGAAAAAAGAACACTTCATATCAACTGAAAAAACCAGCCTCCAGTCTTAAGACAAGATGATGGAAAATTTAATGCAAGTTATAAATAGGGCCATTAAGTTGATATACAATGCTCTAGCAGTATACTCCATTAAGCATCCATATTTACTTAGCTGCTGCCATGCTACCAACATGACATAGCAAAGTTATTATGGGAAACACTTCTGTCATATCATACTACTTTTGTGTCTCAAACTTGGTTAAAATGCACAGTCGTACAACAAAATTTCTAGATTTGTCAAGTGCCCACCTTTTATCTTAATATCCTGTGTTAAAAAAGGGATGAAGAAATAGCTTGTGTCGGATTCTGAATGTCCTTGTTCTATTAGTTTAGACTTGACTCAAATGAAATTAAATTTTACTTTGATGTGAAAAACATGAAAAACTTGTGTGAAAAACAAATGGAATTGTTATAAAAGATTTTTTTGAATCACAAATTTTAAAAAAGAGGAAGAAAAAAGAGAAAAAAGAAAAACCCCAAATGATAGGGTTAGATGATTGGGTAATGAAAATAAATTTAATTTTCTCAGATAAGGGCCAAAGGCAGTAGGACCTTTCCAACTGTTGTGATCAAAAAGACAGACATGAAATACAGACTCACGAGGACCTCCAAGGTCAGTGACTTCACATCTCATAAAAGCAGTAATTATTTCATAGTGTCTTATACATGTAGTTCATAATGTCACATTACATTGCCTACAGATGGCTCACTATTCTTTCTTATTCTTTTGTGACTACAAACAATTCCTAATTAGTATCTTAAATATATTCATTTCAGTCCCTCCTAAAATTCCCACATCCTCAGAGTAAAGCTGCTTTACACTCAGTTCAGTAAACAGTGACAAGGGTCTTTGTTGAGGAATATCAACGTAGAACCGCATACCGAGTGCAGAGGTAATCCAGTTAGATTCTGGAGTGGTCCCTTCTGGCCTGTTCTCCCTTTTCCATGGATCAGTTCAGTAGCAGCAATTGTACACCAAGCAGACTGAAACAGCACAAGGAGCTGTGATAGCAACTTCACAGTTAACTCGCTCCATACCTTTCCCCCATCGCAGTGATTTCTGTAAGCTGACGTTTGGTTTCTTGACTTGTGTGAAGTGGTGGTGGACTTGGGTGAAGCTTTGTTGGTGCTTTTATTAGTTGGGAATGTTTGGCTTGGATTTTTACAGTATGTTTATTTCTCTTTTTCAGCTTTCCACAATTAAGTTTTCTTCAAAAAAAACCAACAGAAAAATAGCCGTTCTCCAGCTGAAGTTACAGCTCCATCCCTAGGAAAGAAAGAATGAGTTGTCTGACAGGTGATATAAAAAACTTTCTTTGATTCTTCTTGAGTCTGTAACTTTTATTTACATAAGTAGACTAGAGGGCTTCAGTCAATAATACACATAAAGAATTTCATTCACATTAACATGTTTTTAATAGTTTAAGAAATATGGGTTCATTTTGAACACTTCCAACAGATCTATAGAAAAGACTAGACTAGACTATTTCAGTTGAAAGGGACTTGTAGCCATCATCTAATCAAACTGCCTAATTCAGGGCTGACCAAAAGTTAAAAGCGCTGTTAAGGGCATCAAACTCTGACAGGTTTGTCACCTCTCTAGGAATCCTGTTGCAGGGTTTGACTACCCTCTTGTAAAGGAATGCTTCCATATGTCCAGTTTGAATTTCAGCTGGTGACACTTTGAACCATTTCCATCACTGGATCCCAGAGAGGTAATCAGCACCTCCCTCTGCACTCACTCTCTGCAGAAAACTGCAGGAAACAGCAAGATCTGAAGCATAGTTAAGAGCATGAGCATTTTCATATGTAGGATTTAGATGCACATAATTATCTTTCTGCAGATGCAACTTTAATTCATCCAAAGACTGGAAAAGAGCTGTGACTTGTTGCAGCCTGTGGAATTAAAATATAATTGATAAGAGATTGGCGTGTTCTGACTAGCAGTAGCCTTGTTTGCAGCAGGAATCAAAACTCTGGGTATGACACCTATGCCTCAGAAAAATAAATTGATTTGGTCCAAAGAAGAAATTCATTGAGGAAATATTTTACATTCAGTGCATTTTTTGTGATACAATTGCAAGCACAAAATTGTAGAATTCATCCCAAACACTTCTGTACCAAAAGCAACTCTTCTAGTCATTACAGGGGTTTGTGCCCATACCCACATGCAGTACTTTATGTACTGATAGTTGTTCACAATAACATCATACTATTGCAGATATCTGAAAATAAATGATGGGAAAATGACAAAGACAAATGGATCATAGCTTGTCTCTTAAGGTGCCTGTTAGAAACTGCAGTTCCTTTGCTATACCTTTTCTCCTTTTTGCTTTCCTCTTGCAAGTTATCCCAAATCACTTATCAATGACTCAGTCCTTACACGTTTCATCCAAAACAAATAGAAAGGGAGGAAAATAACATTTCTTGTACCAAACGGCCACTGAAAGATTTTTCAGTGAACCATCAAAACAGATTACATCCCATCCACTATTTCAGGAGACCATGATTTATGCAATGTTTCAAAGTCTGTCTCCAGAAGTGTTGTTCTTAACACTCAGAATCCCTTTAGGTTATAGTGAAGTCATTGAATTCATTGCCAGACTTCAACTGTAAGAAAAATGACACCTTTTTTCTTTTAATTATCCTTCTAATTTGGATATACCTAGTATTTAAAATCTCTTTATTTCTATGTAGAAGAAACCATACAGACATGCAAAGAAAAGCATATATATCTGTATTCTTCCAACTATTCCACTCAAAAAAAGAAATGAAAGTTAAAGTTACTAACTATAAGGAGAAAAGGAATAATTTTAGTGATGCATCAAGTTTCGTGGTTTTCTTGAATGCATGTTGAAAGTCCTAGAAGCTGTTCTTAAGAGAATCTCAGTGATCTAGAAATCACTCTGAACAAACTGCTATTCTTTGAATGCTATCTCACTCTTTGGTGTGTAGTAATTGAACTAATAGAAAGTTTTATTCAATCTTAGAGAAACTTAACCCAGCTTGAAATTAGTTTTTGATCATAATTCCTGCTTGGAGAAATCAATACAAAGTTAGCAAGCATTGTGTCCCTTCCATAAGGTTTTAAAATGCTGTATTACTACTGTATAATAGCCTATTTCATATCAATATAATCTGAGCTACAAAAAGTCAGCTAATTCCAGTTTGGATAACGAAGGTATGCTCTGAACACTTCAGAGCTATCAGTCAGACACAGTATGGTTGATACAGTTATGTTGCCAAGATTATCTGAATGCTCGAGGGTCTAGAATATAGATGAAAGTTACAGAGCAAACAAATAATAAAATCAAAGCTAAAAGTGGGGACTGAAGTGGTAAATCAGCTAGATGCCCTTTATCTCTGGAGATTAGTGTTCCAATTCTGCATCAGGACCCCTAGTGAAAATAATTTTAATGGCTTCAATCTGATCCCCTGGGTGCAGTTTATCCACATTACAGATTTCTCTGTGCCATTAAAAATGACATATATTTTTCTCCTAAAGAAAGGTGTGGAACAGGAATAACGGGATACTTCACAGGCCAGGATTGATGTATGTTGGCAAAGCAATGTGTGAAAACTCTGGGCCATAACAGACAGGGGATTAAGTACGGATTAAGGTGCAGTGAAAGGGGCTATTGAGAACTCTGAATGACCTCTCTCACAACAATGTTAATATTCAGGCCTTAGCTTCATGAACACCATTTTTATCAATATAGTTATTAGCTTTAATATATTAATATATATCTGAAGACTGGGAGACTGCAGTAGCTTATCTCTTGTGAGGCTGGGTGTTGCAAACAAAAAAAAAAAAACAAACCATCTTTTCACTTTTTCTTATCTAGAAGTGTAATAAACACAAGAGTAGGTTGCATTTTAGGAACATTGCAATAATAGTAAACTAATACTTGTATAGTTTACTCAGTATTTTTTATGGAAGCTGTAGAAAGTTCAGGCTAATGAACATGAAGATTATCTTGATTTATCAGAGGTAATAATCCAAACCATTTTTAGTGTTATATTCTTGGTCAATGTTTTATGCATCACAGAGTGGGTTTGGAGTATATTTCTCCTTTTTTTTTTTCATGACATTTAGCTCAAGTCTAATCTCCTTGTACCAGCTTTTTCACTCTCATGGGTTGTTTCTGTTGTTCTTCAGATAATAATTCATGTAGCTGTCCTTTACAATCACATTAACTCTCACTTCATCTGGAAATTTCTAAATTATAGAGTTGATCCATTTATGAATATAACTTCAGGAATTCCCAGAGGCTGAGGTTTTAAAGCAATTGCCTCCAGACTAGTACCTTGCATGTCACTGGTACTGTGTTGCCTGAGAGACCCTCCAACATTGCATGCAGCTTAAAGGAATAAAAAAATTATAAACTGACACTGTGAACAGGAGCAACTTTGTAATATTATCTGTGGTATGTCATCTACTCACTCACTTTTCTGGCCCTTCTGTAACTAAAGGATTTTTTTGAAGTTTCAGAAAAAGTCTTCTGGTCAAAACTGCAGCAGTGAAGCACTGAATGTCTCTCTCGAGTTCAGCAATGTGCCTGCTGAAAAACTATTCATGGTGGATCACAAAGAGAAACAGGGAGAACTGTAGCAAGTTCCCACTACTGTTATGACTCATTTCGAATTTATATGCCACTTGGCTTGCAGAGGACCCTTAACTAGGTAAAAAAAACCCAACCTGCAAATACTTGCAGAAGCTGTAATTTTTCATGTTTCTTGAAATTAATAACATATCTTATATGAAGGAGGCCATAGAAAAACACTGTTTTGAATCTTCTACCAAAAAGCTTGAGAAATCCTCTGCATGTGTAGGGAAAAACAGTTTGGGTGTATTTCCTATTTGGCCATAAGATCAAGATTAAATATTGACCCTATAGAAAATAATAAAGTTCTAACCCTGGCCTCCATGGGGCCAAGAGGTAGTGCTCTGAAAGCTGGAGCTGCTACTTTGGAGCACTGCTAAAGTTAATTTGGTTGAAAGTTTTCTAAAATCTCACCCCATCCACCATTCTGGAGCATCACTTAACTTCAGCTTGGGAAAGATTCAAAGAATATTTTGTGTTTACTTTTGATGGGCAAATAGGAAATAAGAGTTACAGGACTGTAGCATACTTGGGAAGGAGAGCATCAGGGAGAGAGATGGAAGGAAGAATAGAAGAGGAAGAAGGGGGGCAATTGATTTTCTAGTCCCGGATGTGCTGAACTTTGATCAATCTGAGCATGAGCAACAGAAGTTGAACTTTTTCGTGTCCTTCAACTTCTACACCCAACGTGCTTTTAGAGAATAAAATCAATTTACTTGAGGAAAGAAAAAGATTAATTGAGCAAATTTGTTAAAGGAATCAGGCTATTTTATACATCTTAAACCAAAATATTCTCCATAAGCCCTTCAGTACTCTGAAACAAACAAGCAATAAAGAAAAAAGGCTTTTAAAATGAAATATTTTCCTTAGCAACAAGTTTTTGCACAAAGCGTGCTTCTGCTGAAACACCAGCGGTGAAAATCGAAAGAAAGCCTTAATCTTCCAGTCATTGGCATTTTACTTATGCATTCAGCATGTGTTATCATTCCTCTTGTTATTATAGAACATGGTTTAAAAACTAGCTTTGTCTTTGTTCAATGACAATGGTTATGGACAAATTAGTTTGAAAATGCATTTTTGTCTTGTATTCGAAATTCCAAGTCACAATTTTTCATGCAGTGAGAAATTTCAAATGGTACTTGGAAAAAAGCACAGAAAAAATACATACAGTATTAAAAGTACTATGCTTTTGTATACATATGTACTTTAGTTATTTTCAGCAGATTACTGCAAAATTATTGTAATGTAACTTTAGCATAACATGAATTTTGCTCTAAGAACAAAATGCAGCAGAAAGTATAAAAGGGCACAAACACAGATGCACTTTTTGCTAATCCCAGGCTAATGTGTGTGCTCTCATGAAAACCACAAATAGTTTAAGGACATGACATTAAACCAAGGGAAATTTGTAGATATTGGCTGGACTTGGTTTCATTCCATCTAGAAGCTTAAGGTAAATTTATGACAAAAAATTCTAGTCCTAAACCCAAATTCATCCTTATTGCAGGTCTATGGATGCTGGGGTTCTTTTCTTGGAGAAATTAGATAACTAAGACCTTATTCATTAAATTCCACAGGTAATTACTATCAAGCTGCTTCCATCATTCTCCCATTAAGAAGTAAAATTTCAAAAAGGGTTTTTCCACAATCAGTAAAATATCTTACCCTTGTCTGAGGCATCAGAATTAGAAACTGTCATGGAATGTTAGTTCCTGTAAGATGAAATAAAAATTTGTCAGAATGGCTTATCTGTGGGAGAGCCCTTCTCTAATGACTGTCCTGTGCATGGGTTGGAATACTGTGCAGCTTTGAGAATGGATATTTCCCAGTGTAAGTCAAATTATAGTGTGTTCAGGTGATTGCAGATAACTCATAAGAAAATCTATGGTAAGATTTCAAGCAACCTTTGCAGTCTTATAGAATCTACTTATTTACAAATGCACTCCAGTCAGACACTGACATACTTCAGTGCCCATGCACACTCCAGCTCCCAACCAATTACAGTTTGCCCTTGAGATGCTGCCTGAGAAGGATAACTGCATGTATTGGAGGTGATGAGCTATAAGGCCATATTCCTCTGTGCCACATACACAGAGAATTTTTTTAAAATGTTATTAAAATCTGTGAAGTAAAATTTGAAAAATCAGGATCCAGGAAAAAGATATATATAAATCAAAGCAAAATTAATGTGTTTTTTTTTTTCTCCTGCATGCTTCTATAAGTTTCCTGAAAAAAAATGAAAACAAACAAAAAAAACCTCACCAAACTGCAAATGGTACTACACTGAATTAATAAGAGGGGAAAAAAAAAAACAACAAAAAAAAAAACCTACATAGTTTAGAATCTAGAGGTTTATTTTCTAAAAATATTTTCTGACCAACACTATGGTCAGTTGCTTACAAGAATGGAAATTTCTGTAACCAGAGCAATTTTTTGCTGCTAAGGTTACTTGTTTCCACTGCTGCAATGTTTCATCAGAAATAATTTTTTGACAGGAAAGTTTGAGGATGAATCCAGGTTTTTACACCCTCTTTGTCTTTGATTCTGTGAGGAAAAACAATCCACTTAAGTTTACAATTGTTTTGCATTCTCCAAGCTTGTTGTAGCTACATAGACCTTTGACTTCACACCCAAACTTCAATGTATGTTGTAATATTCCTTGCATCTACCTGTAAGGATATGTTTGTGCCTGTGCAGACATGACAATTAAATAACAATATTCAAGGTGACATCCACTACTGCAGGTTTGCATCCTAGTCACATACTTCATTGAACAGTGTCTGGAGGAGTAGTTGTTATTTTAGTTCTAATTAACTAATTCTCCTTCCCTCCTAATTGCCACAACAAATTGGTTACAGACCTTCTAAATAGTCTTTCTATCACAAAAGTAGCCAAATATGAGTGAATGTCTGCAAAACACTTAAAATACAACTTTTGAAGGGGAAAGATGTCAAAATTATTATAGAAAATGGGTGTAGTTTGAGTGAAGTTCTCCCATCTGCCAGCATTTTCACTCATTGCCTGTACTTGACTGACTGAGGTGGAAAGCACAGGCAGATTAAGGAGGAGAGGTGAGTGCTGTTGTAGTGGGTTGACCTTGGCTGGACAGCAGCTGGCCACCAAGTCCCTGTATCACTTTCCACTGGGACAGAAGAAAGAAAATAAGACGGAAAACAACTAGTAGGTTGAGAAAAGGCATTTTACTAAAGTGAAAAAAAAAAAAAAGAAAACTAAAAGTTTGCCTGCACAGGAGCAAAAGGGAAAAAATTAATCTTTCCTTCCCATCAGTGAGTGGTGTTCACACACTTCCCAGGGCTTCAGCATGCTAGTAGTGGCTCCAGAAGGCAAACACTGAAAAATAACAAATAACTCACAACATTCCTCCTCTCTCCCTTACCTTTTGTATCTGAGCTGACATCACATGGTGTGAAATACCCCTGTGGAATATTAATGTGGTTAATTTGGCTCAGCTGGGCTGGTTGTGTCCCCTCCCAGGATCTTGCCCACTCCCAGCACCTTGGGGGTGGGAATGTTAGAGACAGCCCTGATGCTGTGCCAGCACTGCTCATCTGTAGACAAAACACATTTTGTCAACGCTTTTCCAGCTACCAATGCAAAGCACAGCACTCTGAGGGCTCCGTGGGAAAATGAACTCCAGCTCAGCCAGAGCAAATACAATAATCTATACCCTTATTGCACACCATTTTACATCATACTCAGATCCCACATAATTTATTTATCTTCTAACTGTTCCATTGAATTATTTCTCATTGCTGAAATCCCTTCTTACCCACACCTACAATTTAAACTAAATCCTTAAACTATCTCTATACCAAACATACATTTTCATTAACTACATCCCCCATTCTTTCACAAATAGATATTATTTTCCCATTTCATGGGCTCTTGCCTTGGCACATTCATGGGAGTGGTCCAATTTAGTCAACTTGCCAGGCCTCAACATATCAGATGTCCTGATGTCTTATGGACCCATCAGGCTATAAATAGCTTACCCTTCCACTCCCAGTCCATATCTGCCTCAGTTATTCCAGTCTTGGCAACCTTATCTACCTGTTCATTGTCAGGATATTCTTCAGTGCCGTGACTTTTTGGCACGTGAGCATCTCCGTGATGTACTTTCAGAGTCATGTTTTCTACTTGTGTGGTGATGTCCTACCACACTGCAGCAGCCCAGATGATTTTACTTCTGCATTGCCAATTGGTTTTCTTTCATTGCTGCAGCCACCCCCACAGGGTGTGAGCCACCATCTGGGAGTCAGTGTAGAGATAAAGTACAAACCACTTCTCTTGTTCAGCAGTCTCTAGTGCTAGCTGGAGAGCTTTCACTTCTACAAATTGGCTTGACTTGCCTTCCCCTTCAACAGCCTCCTTGTGTGGGATTCCACACACCTTTCACCTCCAATGGTTTCCTACCACATGGCAGGATCCATCAGTAAATAGAGCATAGCCTCTTTTGAGGCGTTTCTTGGGCACAAGTCACCTTTTCAGGCAATGCTCCAAAATATCTGCCTTCTGGCCAGTCCATAGTCTCTTCCAGGATTCCTGGGACACTGGGGGTTCCCATTCAGGCTCATCTAATCAGTGCTACCCACTTCCTCTATATTGCACTGGTGGTGTGATGAGTTGAGGGGCTGTCTCCTTTGAACACCCAGTGCAGAATGGATAATTGTGGTGCCAGGAGGAGACACTCTTCTGTCCCAACAACTTCTGAGGCAGCTTAAACCCCCTCATGGCCTGCTAGTATCTCTTTTCCTGTTGGAGTAGAATGGCCTTGTGATCCTCAATAACCCCAGCTCCAAAATTCCAATGGTTGACCCTGGGTTTCTCCTGTAGCCTTCTGCCAGAGGCTAAGGTAGGCCCTGCTCCCCAGCTGCAGTGTGGAGTGTATTTTGCAGAGATGGTCAGGTCCAAACAGGCCCAAGAGCTATTTCTTGTTTGATCTGTTCAAGGGCCTGTTGCTGCTCACGGCCCTCCTCAAAATGATTTTTCTTCCAGGTCATCCAGCCACATCAGCCCACCACAGCTCTTCATAAGTCATTTCACAAGTCTAAGAACAGGGATGGCAGTGACTGTTGCCTAACTGATTTTCATGCTTTTAAAGAAGATTCCTGATTAGGATGCAACCATTGGCTATGGACTTTCATATGAGGTGAAGAGGTTGGTTCCTGCTCAGGATATGTCTTGATTATTTTGTATGTCCATCTGACATAATGTAAAATCTTCCTGGACATCATCATCTTAGCACAGAGTAAACTTATGATGCAAAGGCAGATTTAAAACACTTGGAAAAATGTAACTGAGGTCAGGAGTAATACAGTTGTGCAGTCATGTCATGGTCAGTACCTTTCCAAAGAAAGATATTATCACAGTTTACTTCAGACAGGTAAGTACAAGCACTTATTTCAAGAGATTTATTTCCCTAGATGTTCTGTAATCAGTGGACCTAAATAGATCAGATGCAGAAAGATTAACTTTGTTGCTAACATAGCACAGCTAGGTTTCACAGTGTTATTCAAGGTGGTATTTGCTCCAGTCTCCTCTAGGTAAGATTCCTTGGTTTTATATTGATCTCTCAGAGTTTCTGTATTTTGTTATCCTTCTGTCTGTGTCATTCCTTCTTCAAAGAGTGTTTGCTAGCCTACTGTAGCAGAAACGCCGCATGCATCCCTGCTTGTATCATTTGTAAGAGTAATCATCTTTATTTTGAATGTTTTAAAAATTTAAAATGTCATAGACTAAATGTAATATTCATAGGGAAAATGGAAATTTTAAAAGAATTTCTGGGTACATGCCTATGTATTGCCAACAACAAAAAAAGAAAATTATAGCACTTAAGAGAAAAAGAGAAATCACATCTGTGCAAGGACAATACTCTATCAAAGAAGAAGAATTCACTTTGTCCTACCTTGGGGTTAAATGTTCACTGCTGCTTGCGAAAGCTTGTGTTTCTTTTCTGCTGTGTATGTCCGTGAATGTTTTATGAACCTAGCTGCACTTAGGAATCAAGTTTCTTAGGCAGACACAGTTTATTCAGAAGAATAAAGATACAGCAGAAAGTTATTGATTTTTGAGGACTCTACGCCTTGTGAAAAATTAACCAGACATTCCTACCAAATCAATTGTATTACCCTTGCTGTTTCAGGACTCCTTCAGGACATCCATAGCCTGTGTTCCATACAAAATTGTCTGTACCATCATTTCTTTCATAAAAGCTGATTTCTGCTCTCTCCTTTGTCTGTGATTGTATGTTCCAGTCCTTCTGAGTATGCATACAAGCATGTCTCTGTATATGAGTCCTGGTGTTCATGAGGAACAAAGAGGCTGAATTACCATATTTTAACAAATTTAGAAGAATGACATATTCACGAGTCTTGGTCATAAAGATGAAGCCTTCTTTTACTGATGGAACTGACAATACAAATTTTATACTTTTCCACAATGTTTAAATGCTCTTTAAAAAGAAACAATACTAGATTAATGTCCTTTCAGTCTCCACTACTGAGGGTTTCTCTCTTGAACCCATCATTAAAGCTCACAGGTACAAGTACTAAAACTCAGTAAGATTTTCTCAATCCAAAGCAAAAACTTGCTGCAGTTGCCCATACACTAAAGAAATTTTATTTAGCAACTGACAGCTATACAGCTTTCAGTCAGGAAATTTGCTTCATAGACCATGAGCAATTATTTCCTTGTTCCTCATGAACATTGTTTTGTAGCTTGTCTCCTGTTTCAAACTTTTTTTTTTAATTGCTTTTATTTTATTTTCCATCATAGTCATTCACTTCTATCTTTCCTGAACTTGAGATAGCCTGGGTGGTTTTGGTTTTGAGATATCTTCATCAAGTTAACAAGAGTAAATGGTCCATGAAAAGATTCTGCTAACCTTCCTATGTGTTTTATACTTTTTGTAACTGTGCAACAAGTGTTTTATACATCCTCTTTTCTCTCTTTTCTAAGACTAGTGACACTGTTTGATAATATATATTGAGTAGATTAATGAAAAATTAATAGAATTACTAGCTCAACTATGAACAATGTAACACTGACCAGGAAAAAACTACTTTTTTGCAGTTTGATTTTACAGTTTCATTTTTTAATCACAAATGTATTTGCTTTTCTATATCAGCTGTAATTGTAGTGCATACATCTGAGCACATGCTGAGGAATGGTTTCCCTACAAGTCTGGTACAACACAATGAAAAGGATCAGAATTTGCCTTCTACAGGAGTCTGTGGGACTTAGTCTGAGCAAAAATGAGCATTTGTGACAATTCTGTGGTACATGACACAAATAGGAACACATGAAACCACTAAAGAGACTTAAATTCTTGTCAAAACAGTCTTTCCTGCACTTTTTAGGAAGACTCATGAACCCATAAATTACAGCTTCTTGCACTATCAATGATAAACCTCTAAACATGATCAGGTTTGTTTTGAAAGATGACAGAAGTTCCCAGGGGAAGATTCAAATTTATGGTGATAGAAGTCCAGACTAAGACTTTTTTATCCCAGGTGACTTCCTGGGTGTTAGAAATTTTTACATAAATTTCTGTAAGGTGTCAGTTTATAAGTTCTGCTTTTTGAACTAAACTACTCATTTTTGTAAACACGTATTTTCACAAAGGTGGTGAATGATTTTCCATCTCTGTAATTTACTGTGTGGTTTAAATAGTTACCAAGAGCTGAATTATTCTGCTCACGAAAATCCAAGTATTCCTTTTAAACATAATTTTTAAAGTGATTTGGAATCAATCTGGACGAAAGTGGCTCTGTAAACGGAAATTTTTGTAATTATAAACAATGAGATTTTAAATCTAAACAATGTTTTTGTTGTGTTTAATGAGTTACTGAACTGCAAAAAATAAATTCCTTTGTGAAATAGGAGTTTTGGTGAGAAAAGGCCAGAATTATCCAGGAGAGAGAAGCTGAACTGTGAGGTCAGATTTTTCCTGGACTGGTAAATTGTATGCCAGGACCTGAGAAATTGTCTTAATATATCTGGAGTACTTTTACTGAATATACGTAATGTGTGCATATGTGTGCATTTGTATTCTGTTTGTAATTACGTGGACTACTAACAGAAAGAGGTAAGAAATTTAAAAATATATATAAAAGCAGCAGATGAGATATTCTCATTGATGGTTTGTACCAGGAATTTAAATTTGAAAATGTCATAGTTTTTTAATATTAAAAAAAACCAAACCTGTGAATAAATAGACAAGAAGGTTTAAATTGGAGCATGTCTTCTTTTCAAATGAAACCAGAGATTTCAATTAATGAAAACAAAGGTCTTACTTGGAACTGCTTTGAAATGTAACTGAAAGGTTTTAATGACCCGTGCTTGAGGGGTTTTTTACATTTGTTTCATTGTAAAATGGCAATTGACTTTTAAAGTTTGAATCCAGCTGGTGTTTCATTTTAAACTGAGTTTAACTATTTCTTGAAATTACCCCAGGGTGACAGAACTTCTTGAGTTGTTCTGAACAGATAAGGAAGATCAATTCAATATCATCTTTTCTAAGTTCCCTGCAATAATATTCATATTATTATTCATATTCATATTATTTAACATAATCTGTTAAAAGTGTGGGTCTTTCTTGGGTGATGATTCTACAGCCATTCAAACATAAAGAAACAATAATAGTAATATCAATATTAATAGTAGCAGTAAAAATTAGTAATAATAGTAATAATAACAGTAATAATAATAAGAAGAAGAAGTAATCATTTGCTCATAAACATATGAAGTATCAAAGATTCTCAGATTCCAGATCATAGGGAAATATATATTACAACCCCAAGTTTGAACTAAGTACTCACAGTATTCTATCAAGAAGAATTACTTTTTCTAGTTTTTGCACATTGTCTTTTAAATACGAAAGGTTATGACATGACTGGCTTAGACTGACAAAAGATACTTATTTTAATTAGCTGATGGGTTAAAAAATCTGAGTGATATCATGTTTTCCACAAAGTCAGTCTTGACACATCTTCATCCTGTTCTCTGCCATTTGCTAAATGATACTTCCCAAGCAGCAGTCCCTGTGGAGCCACACTGAATACAGCCAGAAATACAGAAGCACAGTGACAAAAAGGGCCATTTATTGTACATTTGAACTTAATTTAATGTTGCTAAGGAATTTATAAACAACTAAAAAATGCAATTTATGGAAAGGAGCAACTGGGAAGTAGAAGGAAAAAACTTTAAAACTCATGAAGTGTACAAAGCTGATTAAAAGTTCAAAACACTAAACACATTGCTGATAATTAACCAGAAAAAAAGTTGTTCTTAAAGGAAGAATGGATAAATAATAATCCTTCATTGCTGTACTAAATGGAAAAGGTAAATTCGTTAGAAATTGATGCAGAGCTGGCAGATGAAATTTATAAATACATCTGCACCACATGGAAAAAGAAAATGTTTTATTTAATCTTAAGGGGATGATGAATTATATTCCAGCCTACCAGAAATTGAAGAGGTTTTAACAGCTGCTAAGTATAAACATGAGACTAAACTTTAAGATATCTGAGTCATGTCAATTTTTTAATACTCTTCAGGTATTTTGAATATTCCAGAATAAAAGAAGAATGCCATGGATGTGTCAGACTGCAGTAAAGGCAGGCAGGATAACCAGGGTATTAACAGGCTGCTTAGTCTGATGCCCATCTGGATGAAATAATAGAAGAGGCAATATAATATCCAGTAAATAAAGAATGAGGGACTATAACTATAATTAATACTAGTCAAAATGGCTTTATGAAAATAAAGCTTGTCAGACAAAACCTATTATTTTTATGGGCTTACACATTTAGCAGATAAAGATATCGCTGCAAACTGAATATGTTTAGATTTCTGTACAACTTTTTACTTTAACCATCTGACATTCAGATTTTTAAAAATTACCTTTAGATTCAATCAAAATGAAGCACATGCCAAACAGAATAAAACTTGATGGGTCTCCAAAAGTAGCTGTCAGTGAAGACTCGTCACTGAATGAGAATCTTGTCAGAAGACCTGATATTCAATCTGGCACTACTTAATAATTTTTTTCTTTATCTAAGATCTAGGAATAAATATGAAATTGCTGCTGGAAAAAAAAATAGCACATAAGAGGCAAGAAGAATTGCAAATAACAGTGAGGGACAGGGACACTAGGGAGGCGTAGCACTGGGGAGCCTGGGATTACCAGAATGGCAAAGCTGTGCATCCCTAACAAGGGATTCATGCCACTGCCCCATTCTCTAGTGCTATATAAGGCTGGCCTGAAAAGCCCTGATGCCAAAAGACTATGCAGGCAGGAATGGAAAATCAGCTCAAAATGAAATTGTGCTATGGCCAAAAAGCATCTGAAATTCTCAGACAGAAAAGCAAGGAGGTGGTGAATTAATCACAGCTAACATGTTCAGAAGAATAGCAGATATTTTTATCATGTATCTAAAAGTGGAAGAACAAGTGCAGGAGTTAAAATGTTATTCTATGGACTAAAAGCATAACAACTAAACGTGTGTAAATTCTCAAAAATAATTACAAGAGAGAATTTCTTGGCAATAAAAATGTACCTTCAGCAAGAGAGTGAAGAAGCAGTGAATATAAAATCAGAAAAATTCAGACAATCAAATACAGATTTAACCATTCATTCTGAATAAAGAGTTGTTAATCCATCTCATAATGATTTGTTTCAAAATTGGCAGGATTTGTAAGAGGTCATAGGTTTTATTATTAGACACCCAAACCTATTAGAAAAAGCAGGCAAATATTAACTTATCAAACCCAAATGTAATTTAAAAAAAAAGCAAAAAAGCATTTTGCAGGAACTACTGTGGCTTTTTCAGTTGTTATTTAACAAGTATTAAAGAAAGTTGGCTGTATTCTCACATGGATTTTTCCAGGGGAAACTAATCTAATCCTTTTTTTAAAAAATGCATTTATTAACTTCCTGGAGTCTTTCATCTCACTCTGTACCTCTGCAGTTACCTCTTCAACTGATGTATTCTTTTTACAATGAGACTTTTTAAGATTTATCCTGATACATCTTAGTGCTATGTCTATTCTTTTTGCCAAGTCAGAACACATTGTTAGAGTCATGTTATATAATACACGTTCAATTGCCATTTAACTTTGGATAAGCAAACTTCAATCCGTCCATATTACACAGGTATGCACCACTATTATTAGATTCTAATGTTTAACATGGAAATATCTTTTGTATTAGCCTTTGAATAAACGGTTTGATAAATTAGGGTAAAAATATTTTCCTTAAGGAAAAAGAAGATCACAGTAAATTATGCCTTGAAGTTTTGTACTAAGAGAAACTATTTATACCAACAATAAAGGCTTTAAAATCAATGTATTTTAAAAAATATTGTTAATTCAAAGATATTTGATCAATTCCAGGAGCAAAAGTGTAATCACCATGTAAGAGAGCTGCAGGACATTCTTGTGTGTGCTGGAGTGCTACAAATTCTTTAGGTGTGTTTTGTGGCCAGCGGTGGAGAAGGGGATCTGTCATGTCTGTACATAAATACAGATCTATTTTCCTCCCCCTACACCATTTCCATCTGCAGCTCTTTCATTCTAACCCCGCAGTTGTTTGTCATCCTGCCCTGAGACAGCTGGGTTGCTGTGCTTATTCTTCAATGGTTTCTGTGCATGTGACCTACAGAGCATTTATGCCAGCCTTTTCTAGCTCTGTTTTCTTTGGAAAATGGTCTTTCTGACATTTACCTTCAGCTTCAGTGTGTCTTTGTGGTGTAAGTTTGGTTTGCAGGTGATTTCTGACACCTTCATAGCTTACTTGGCATGGAAAGGGCTCTGGTGCCTAAGGTTCCTGTGGAAGAAGCCTGAAAGCCTGCACTGATGGTCTAGATATGAACCTGCAAACCAGAAGCCAAAATCAATCCAGGATGAATGGCAGAATCTCTTCCAACAGCTGGAGAACCTGCAAGGGAAAACTGGAGGTTACCTAACAGCACTGCAGTTACAGGTGAGGACTAAACCAAGGCCAAACATTAGCTCCAGATGTGGGAAGAGCAGCAAGTAAAAGAGTGCAGTCAGGAGATTACAGTAATATGATTCCTTGGTTTCCAGAAGAGTTAGAATCTGCTTTGGTAGACAACGGAACCCTCCCAGAGCCTGCTGAGTGGTGTCTGCATGGCACCACTCTTTGCTCCAAGAATCTGAGGCATAGACTCCATTTTCCCTAACATTAGACATTTAGGCTCCTTTTATAATCAATGAACAGGAATGAACCTGTCTGGAGTGTGACTCGTTTGATCTATTTTAAACACCAGGCTTACAGCAGAAAAATGTGACCTAGAAGTATCTGTTTATTTCAACAGGCTCTGTAGAAAGCCTAGACAAAATACAGATAAAAATACCTACATTTGGTGGGAGAGATTTGAAGACAAATTGAAGACACATCTTCTTGAGGAAGATAGTAGCTGCTAGGTTAAAACTGAATTGGAGTGAAGAATAATAGGATCCAAGGTTAAGAGCTCAAATTTCAGCAAAATCCCATTAAACACAACCAATTCCTTTACTGCTTCTGCATGCCAGGTGATCTTGCCACTCTCTAAGTTTAGAGAATGAGCTGAATGTTCTGGAAGGAAATGTGGTCATTGGTGTTGGGAGTGGGCAACTGTATCAAACCCCATTGTTTATTTATGATGTTTCCTTTCCTTACCCATACCCTTCAAGAGAATTAAATACCTAATTCATACAGTCTTAGCCTGGCTTGCAGGTCTCTCAAATGCATACAGACAGGCCCATATGCACCACAAGTACTGTGGCCAGTTCTGGACCCTTCAATTCAGGAAGACACTGAGGTGCTGGAGTGTGTCCAGAGAAGGGCAACTCTCGGGTTGGTATTCCCAAGATATATTCATTAGACTCTCTTTTCCTTTGAATGCCCGTGCCAGAAACAGAAGAAAGAGTTGGAGTTCACCAGTTCAGGTTTCTCAAGGTTGTTTCTTATTTCTTGTCTCTCAGTTCTTTCTGTGCCCAGCAAAGGTCCTTGCTGCAGAGGGGACATGCGGCGACTCCTCCCAGGTGGGGTGTGCTGGGACCTTTTGTACCCTTTCTCTGACCCAACCATCATCCACAACGTATTCCTTATTTACAGTCCACTACCAATACCTACTGCCTATGTTAGACATGTCACTTCTGTCCTAAACTAATCCCTTGTGATCCACCATAGCAGAAGAGGGAGGACAAGAGCAAGAAGGAAGAAGGACAGGGTCACACCGATTCCTCCATCTTGCCTTCCCTGACTCCATTCTAAAAACCCAAAACTCCACATTTGCACCCAGCGACAAACTAACTACTATTTACATCAAACTCTTGGGGTCTGTAGTTCTTCATACAGCGTTGGGAAGTTTTCCCATGGGCTGAGATCAAAGACAGTGTCACTTTGGGCCCTGTGCCAGGGTCTCAGACCTCTCTGCCAGGGTCTCGGACCATCCAGGGAGCCGGAGGGATGCCCTGGACTCCGACAGGCAACAAAGTGAAGTGATGAAGGTCTGGAACTCAGTTCCTGGGAAGAGCAGCTGAGGGAGCTAGGGGTGTTTAGTCTGGAGAAACAGAGGCTCAGGGAGGACCTTATCACTTTCTTCTCCCAGGTAACTAGCGACAGGGCAAGAGAACATGGTCTTGTGCTGTGACAGGAGAGGTTTAGGTTGCACATTAGAAGGAATTTCTTCACAGAAAGGGTGACTGGACATCAGAATGAGCTGCCCTGGGAGCTGGTGGAGTCAACTGAGGTGTTTAAGGAAAGACTGGACATGGCACTCAGTGCCATGGTCTACTTGATACAGTGGTGTTCAGTCATAGGTTGGGCTTGATGATCTCAGAGGTCTTTTCTAACCTAGCTGATTCTGTGATACTATGATATCATCTCAGGATTTTATTGGATCTGTTAATTGGTACCTCAGTCTGAACTTATTTTGAGAGCACATATTTTTGGGGGGTAATTTTTGTTGGTTGGTTGGTTGATTTTTCTTGTTCATCAAAGCAACTAACTTAAAAGGAAGTTAAATATATTTAAGGAAAAACTCATGACTCAATCACGAGTTTCATAACACACATTCAAGAACGTCATAATGCAATCATACAAAGTATTCCTGTAGGACAGTCTCCATGAATAAACAGAAAAGGACACAACCATAAACATATAGACTAAGTTTTGGAACAAAAAAATTGTAAATTTCTAGCATTCTCAGATTGCTATCTCTTCTCCCCAAATTTTCCAAGTTATAGTATTCTCTCCACGTTATGATATTTTCTTTCTCATTATGTATTAATCCTACTTAGTCTGTAAATCTTTTTAAAAAAAATGAATATTTCAACAGGAAGACCTTTAGATTTTAAATTGTTGCAGCTGGAAGAGGAATTAAAAGGTTTTTAATGTGAGAAAACTTAGAAGTGTTAGTCCAGCATCTATGTATCTGAGTAATAATGAAAAGAAAAAAATTACACAAAGTCTATATATTAGAATTAATTTTAAAAATCCCAAAATTATTTAAATATGTGATGCTTTTGACACGAGTCTCTACTGCTTCCCAACTATCTTCCTTAATTGCACAGCTCAGAGGGAGCTGCAATTCATCACTGATCTTATAAGTATGTAACTTGTGATACGCTCTGAAAAATCTCAATTAAATGTAAAATATTATTGCCATTCTTGTCCCACAATAAACCTTTGTTCCAGAGTTGCTTACAAGTCTGCTTTAACAGCATTTAAAGAAAATAAAATGTCTGTATTGCAGAGAGACCAAAAGTTATTTTCTACAGCCAATGGAAGTACAACCTGAAAATTTCTTTGTGTTGTTATATGTATACACATGCACTCACAAACATAGGCTCACAAGAGTAAAAAAGGCCATGAATGACTAAAAACTAAGACATAGAACCTGAAATGCAAAATGGATCTGTGTGCAGCTAAGCAGAAACAATGGGCTATCAGCAGTGGTAAAATAAATGCTGCTGCATGAATTATGTATTACCAGTGGATTGTAAATAACAAAGGTATAATATTTCCTGGATATATTTGGAGGAGAAAGCAAAGTTATCTATTAACAAATTGCTTTTTATAATTACATATTTAAAAGTCTTGGTGTAGACTTTGTGAATATTAATACATAAAGCATAAAAGCAGTACTTTTCAGTCTGCCATCTATTTCCACAAACATTTCTATCACATGAACAAGCTAATCACAGGAAACTGCATTAAAAATTATAAACATAAATACATCAATAAATGGAGCAGAAGCTAGTTGTTCAATGGCAGTAAATACAATACTTTCCATTTCCACAGCCCTTCTATCTTGGAATGCTTTATCTACCAGTCTGGAATCACTTCAGAGCTCAGACCTCTATTTGACTTGAAGCATTGGGTAATAGTACTACACATCTGTAGTCTTTTAGCTGGAGGAGAGATAGAGTAATTGTCATCTTGGAGCAACAAACTGAGACACCTGACATGGATGATGTCGTTCAGTTTTGATTCATGATAATAATGATGATTGCAGTGGAGATTTGGTTAAGGCATTCTTGACTAGATTCGAATTAGAAAAGAATAATCATAACACAGGTGAAACACAGGCACTTCTGAGGTGCCCCAGTAAGAAACAGAAAACGTGCAGTGCTGTCCAATACAGTAACTAGATTAAGAAAACATGTAACTGACATGAGGAAACTGTTTTAAATCCTCTTTTTCTTTGGGGTTGTTTAACTCAAAGGTTCTCAAAGGTGTCACACTCTTCACAAGACTCACAACACAAAACACTATCCTGGCTCTCAACACTTCAATTTCTCTTTCACAACAGCTTGCCTAGAGGAAACGGTGCTCAGTCTAGAAATGAGTGATTCAGATTAGCTACTCTCTCAGGATCCAAGATGCCCCTATTTGAAATTCATATCCGTGCAGTCTTCCCACTTTGTACTTAACTTCTCTACAACCAGCCCACAAGCAGTGTTGAGTGGTAGGTATCTGCAGCCTGCCTTCTTAATAGCATCCCTTAAAATTAGTGCAAATATTGAACTGAAGCAGTCTAAAATATAGGCAGAGGAAACAGCAAAGTCTGTGTGCTTTGGGGTAGGATGCTTCTCTGAAAGTGAAAATTATTAATAGTCATTGGATAAAATACAAACGCATTGCATATTATTAGCATAGTCTTTCTGATGCTGTCCCAATTTTATTTTTTTTCAAGCAAAACATTACTTCTTTTTTTGGATTTGAACTGCCTCAGCTTTCCTTGAATTCAGCTCTTGTTCGGTTTTTCAATCCCCTGTCAGAAGGAAGGTAGATAATATTCCGTGACTTGTCTCACAAAGTTGGTGTTTAGTTGCCTAAAGCTCCTTGTGAGGAAAAAAATTTATTTTCATCAGTTGATTCACCAAACAAATAAGGAATAATCTATGAAATTCAGCTTCAACTGAACCTATGACACTACAGTGAGAGATTTGGAGAGCAATCTGCACCTCCAGCTCCTGATGCTTTTTTAGAACAACTCCTATCCCACTTTCCAGTTCAGAAAAAATATGTTCACAATATGTACAATATGTCCATCGTGAATTAACCCATACTTTAAGAAAGTACACAGTACTCCAAAGCATCATCTGTCATTTTCTGCTGCTGTAGAGAAGCTACAGTAGCAAGTTCTGTATTCCCTGCAGTACCTGGAAGCTTAGCAGTTATGAAAAGGTCAGCAGCAAACTCCTGAAAGGATTTTGTTTACTGCTGCCTAGATACCCAATGGGGATTTTATTTTGATAGGTCTGTAAGTAAATTAAATGGTCTATTTGCATATTGTTACAAAAGTGTAAACCTTTTATAGTGTTTAATAAAGATTTACGCAATACCATAAACTTGATATATACCCTGTGCTTGTATAATTGAGACATGGTAGACAAACTGCACTCATGGTATCAATTTCTTTCATTATTTATGATTTTGAGTAACACCATTAGTAACAAACATATGTTGTTGTAAAACATTTGGCAATAGGCTCTCCTCCCTCACACTTCTAGAGCTAAATCTCATTGAAATGCACTTGTTCTATCACTCATGACATTTGCAGAGGCAAACACAAGGAGAGAGATATATTCACCTGAGAAACCTGTAACCTGGAGGAAATGCCCTGGACTTTTATCACCTTTGTTAGGGTTTTATTATTAATCATGGCAGCAACATTGATTTCTGAAGAAGCAATTACAATGACAAAACTACACCAAGAGCTTACAATTGCAGCTGCAAATTAACCATGTAAGTAGAAATATCAAAACTGGGAAGTGTTGTTCACTTTATGTTCGATTAATTTAGGATGTATTTCTCAGTCCAGAACAATTAGATCACAAACATCCAGAAGCAGAAATGTCAAAACCAGATGATTATATGCCCATACAGAGATTTATTATTTGTATCAGTCATAAGCATAGTTCTCCTCTGGGAGAAGAAAGGAAAAAAATCACTGTAATTACAGATGATTTCAGAAGAGAAAGTGGTCCCAAAAAACAAAACAAACAAATCAGAAAAGGAGAAAAAGGCTTTGGTTGTACATTTATGGCAGTGACTAGGAAAAAAAAAAAACCAAAAAAAACCACCACCAAGTAGAATTCAACAAAAAAACTATTTGAAATTATTGGTGAGACCACTACCTCCAACTATTAGCTCTTACCAGTCTATATGGATAGTATAAGTGGGGTTAAAGTATGGATGCTGCATGGATGTAGACTTGCAGCACAGCTTGATATCTAGAGCAAAGCAGGCAGAGATTACAAAATTTTGAGCAGTCTTTCAACTGGACATAATGTTTTCAGTCTTTGGGAACAGAGGGTCTCTTGATTTTCTTGTGCCTGGTCTTCAGATCTCTGATATGGTGGTTATGACATATCTCTATGACTTGCTGAATGACACTGAATTTATGGAGAGGTGTTCAGAGTGATTTGTGCTATAAAGATGTCAAATAAACCAAGACTATGATTCAAAAGATTTAACTTTCCAAACTAATGCTAGATTTCTGGTGTTAAATAATTTTTTCAAAAACACCTGCTAAGCTTTTATTTTTACAGAATTGAAGAAAATCTATATTCCTACCTTCTGGTGATATATTTCTGTTATGTCTCGAAAAGTGCTTCATGCACCTAAGTGCTGCTGTGTGTGCTGTAAAATGAGTTAAAATGAGCTGCTGGTGTTTGCTGAGATATAAAATGTTTGAGATTGAATCCTCCTACATTTCTGAGTCAAAAGAAAACCTCATTTGGGTTTTGTTTTTAGAAGATCTTTCTGAATATATAAGCTGTTTGCTTTTTACAAATCCAAAACTGTGGATCTAAGTTACCTAAACAAAGTGTCTCTGATTAGAAACATAAAGTAAATTTAATCTCTTTGTATTTCTAAAGCATTCTTTCCTTTCATATCAAGGCTGCATCTGGGTGATAAGAGAATTAATTTTACATTTCACAAAGCATATAAAGGCTTTTTTACATTCTCTTTGAAGTTTTCTGAAACAAATTAAAATAAAACCCCACGTTTAAAAAAAAAATAAAAATGAAGAGGTCAGTTTTGTTCATTTCCAAATTACTACTGTTCCCAGCTGCTGAACTACTGCTGTTTATAGAGCTACCCCAACTACCCCAACTGTGGTTTCAATTACTTTGTATGTTATAAATGTCAAGGGAAAGCAAAAGGGACATGCATTTTTTAACAAATTACTCTCTCCTTACTAATGCCATTTTTTAATTCAGCATTTGAGAACATTCATTGAACTTATGAAGCTCTCTAAAAGGGCTGTTTATGAGCTCTCAGGCTTCATCTGCCTTTCTACTTTTACAATCCTCTATAAATGCCATGTCATCTATACATGTAGAAGTGAGAAGTGACTCGAATTAATTAACTGTTAAAATTTAGGAGGTCATTGACACCTGATGAAGGTAATATGGCCATATCTTATGGGAGTAAAAATTTCTTAAGTGCCTGACTGCTTTCAGGAACTGAAGTGATGAAGCTGCTGGTGGGCACCACATGTCTCATTCCTTGTGGAGAATTAAATAGGAAATTTTGAAAGACAAACTGCTTTCAGAATTCATCAAACCTAAAAGAAATATAAAGTAGTATTGTTGGTGAATGATTCACAAGTGTTTCTTGGATACCATGTCTTCTTATTCTTTTATTTCTCTTTTTCTTTTCCTATTTTATTTGGGTGTTAACTTTTCCTGCAGGAGGTTGGTCAGCACCACTTCTTGCCCTTGCTGTGAATGAACACAGGAGATATGTTGAGATTCCTATAGCTAGTCTGAGACTAATGGTGGACTTAGAGAGAAATAAAACATAAAAGCTATAAACTGTTTTTATTTTTGAATCACAATAGAAATGTGCCTAAAAACCCCTCAATTATTAACTTGCCATATCATTACGTTAAAAGTCATTAAATTCTAACTCAGTTCTGTCTTTATCTAGATTGCTTTAGTCAGACAGGGAACTACCATGAACAAGGGTAAGGGAGGAATATGTTTGAACCTTAAAATCCACAAATAATTCCTTTTTTACTGGAAATGGATTTGAAGATGAGGTTAAATTTGGAGTAATATAACCTTTTAAAAGGTTATGTTATTATTTTATTATTGCAAGTTACAGCTGGCTAGTCCTGAAATTGCTGAAAAATACAAGTTTCAGGTTGTTTATGTCCTGTTTATAGTTATTACTAGTTTTAGCCTACCTATTACACAAAAAAAAAATTACTGAAAGATCAAATGAAAAATAAATTATCCAAAATGACTGGTTCAGCATGTTACTATTTACTCAACGAATGTCTGCCTGGTTTTTTCCCCTTTATTCAACATTTCCAGACCAACTGGCAAATTAGAATTATTTTTTTCCTTATCTGAGCAAATCTATAAACCCCTGAAATAATTCTCTAGATGGCAAACTCTTTCCATGTTCACAACACTTAAGTCAGCAAAGTTATGTTTATTGTCCTGGAACAAAAAGTCATGAAGATGTACTAGGGAATAAGGTGGCAGAAGATCTTCATCTTAGAAGGATCTGCACAGTTACAGATGTCCAAGAATTGATGTTTTGATTTGAAAAGAGCTCTTAAAGATTGGGGAATTGTTTTTTGAAACATCCTCCAATGAGTGATGTGAGGGCACTTAAAGCAGATTCTCTTCATGGTGAAATTGTCAGACTTTGACATACAACTTCTGTATAATTATAAAGGGATTGGGGAGATGGCTGTTCTTAAAAAAAAAAAAAAAAAAAAAAAAAAAAAAAAAAAAAAGAGAAAAAAGAAAAAGGGAAAGAAAGTTTTATCAATTTATCAATTTTAGAGTCTCAATCTCTCATTAGAAGAATGTATTAACCTACAAAATTCACCTCAAATCATAGGAAGGCCTACAATAAAACAACTCTAAGACTACTGCATACTTTTTTTTCCCTCCAAGGAATGTTTATCTTATGACAACTTAAAGAGGAAAGATCTGTGCCACTTCCTGTTTCTTAAGACCATAGTCATTTTGATGAAATCTGTGTGCTGAGCCCTTGCTTATGTTTATAAAATCCAATATAGTCACACAGTTCAGCAATACTGACCATATCCTTGTGACAAAACAAATAACCAAAAAGATGAGAGTGAGCCTGCCTGCATTTTTAATGTATATCTATATATATTATTGTTTTATATATAAAATATGTATCTTTTATAAGCTTGATTTAGCTTCTGAATCGTTCCAACTGAATTTTATGTGAAATTTTCAGAAGAATAAAGCCTCCACTGAGACTCTATTACTTCAGAACTTCAGCTTCATAGACAACACTTGGGAAGCAACACTGCCCTGAAAGTTTAGCTCTCATTAAACAAGCAAGAACTGAGCATGCCTTTCTGAAGACAGAATTTGACCTTTGTTCTCCCAAAGATTTGATTCACATGTCAAATGAATTATAGAGCAGAAGCAATTTAAATAAACACACTTATAAATATATAGCATATCAGTAATGATATACCGACACCCTCAAAACAACTCTTGCTGTAAATTTCAGCTTCACTTTTTTAGCTTGCCTGAGTTTTTTTCTATTTAGCTTTATTTCTATACACAGGTTTTCAGATTATGCATGGATATTAGCTAATGAGTTACACAGTTAATTTTTAACTTGTTTTATTTAGTTGACAAGGATTCATTTGTCAAAAGAAAGCAACATTAAACAACTACACAACAATGAAATGCTAACTCACTGGAAATTAGTATGTCTCCGGGTAAAGAGGAAGAAATTTATGTGAAGATCCCTACAAAGAAATCCTCTAATGTCCCTCACTGACTTCAGAAAGAACTCATCCTTCTTCAAAGATGGCACTTTCTGCTTTTACACAGACCTTTTTATTGCAAATGGAACACAAGTTTAAATCTTTCACAAAGGGCAGAAGCCACAATAGGTCCTTGGCAAATAAGTTTTATTCCATGAAATGGGAGAAGAAGTGGAACAGGAACAGCTTGACCTGGGAACAGATTTAGAAAAAATATCTTTGAAATTCTTTTATGGAAATCGGATTAAAAATTTTCTGGAGAGAATATTTTCTGCCTAACACAATAAAATAAGGGTTTTAACCCAGAGGGAGAATGTCAGGGGCTCCTATCTGTTGTCATTTAGTATGGGAAAAACACCTGAAGGACAGAGGAGGTCTGAGACTGAGGGGGGAAGGTAGAGAGCAGTAATCCTGGTAAAGCAGGGAATCAGGTATCTGATAATGAAGTCCAGACACAAAAATATCAAGAGACAGTTGACTTTGGCTTCCAGTCTGGTTTGTCTGTTCCTGGTTTAACACCCCTGCTCCAGCACAAGGCCTTGTTGCACTTCAAAAGCCTCATCCATAACATTTGTCTCCTCTACACAAGGATGTTCAGAGTTCCTAGGAGTTCCTAGGAGTCATTACGTGTATTGCTTAAGGCTTACTGAGCCTTTGATGAACTAAATAATAATCTTTTTTGACAGGGAGATAAACCAGGCTGTAGGACACTGTGATTTCCAAACAAGTCACTGCCAGATATTACACACAATTTCAGATGCATTCATTTGATGCATCAACCATCAGGCAGCAGTTGTTTCATATTTTCCCAAAGTTTTGTATGGGAATTAAAAGACCCTATTGTGCTGGGTGATCTGTGTCCATTCACTCGTCTTTGACCTCAAAGTTCTACAGCAGAACTCCCTTTAAAAATGAAAGCTTAACACAAGCATGGCCAACAGATTTTGCTCTTCAAACAGCTTTTCTACTTGACATCAAGGACGATGATACACATATTAAAAGGAGATTTAAGAATAACTGCAGTGTTTCCATTGTGGACAACATATGAACGACATTGAAAAAGATTTCTCAAATCCCCGAAGGGTTTTTAACAAAAGAAAAAACAACATATTTGGCAACACTACTTTTTCACTTGTTACTCCTCTACAGATTATTCTGTAAATAAACTCCCATGTTCCTGTTTCGTGTTCAAAGTCAAAATAGTCAATGAAATACTGGAAAATCTTTTGTTCTTGTTGTTGCTGTTGTTGTTTTAGTTTAACTTTCATTTTTCTCCAGTTATCTTATTCTTTTTGATCCCACTTTCTAGTTATGAGTAACTTGGGCTTGTCTGCGAAAGGGAGGAATGGGGAGAAAAGGTTTTTGATGAGAACTGCTTGTTAAATTTATTATCAAGAGAATTTACCTTGATTGTTTTCTCTGTACAAAGAAATATACCTGTTAAAAAACACCCAAAATAGGAAATCTTTGCCCTATTCCAATAGGGTAAGTTCTAGATGAAACAAAAGGTTGAGAGAGATGGATAGCAACAATTAATAAATGTGCATACCCAGTAAAAGTAAGAAAGAAACAAAAAAACATAGCTTATATTCAAGCAGAAAGATGCCACTAAATGTATTAAAAGTTGTTATGAAGCAAGTAGTAGGCTAGAGAGTTGATTGCTTTAGGGTCGATCTTTTTTTCATGTTTCATTGAAAAGGGTTTCTAAATTATCAGAAAGCTACTACAGAAAACAAAAGAATGTCACTGTGTCAACCAATACATGAAATGACAACGTGGAGGCAAAAGGTCTGCAGTGCAAGAGCTGCTCTCCAAATAGAGGGCAAGCCTGTTTATTTCTTTAATTTTTATACATTTGTGGGTCTGGTTGTGGATTGGCTGCTGGAGTTTCTACCCCTTCACCCCACTGGTGAGACCAGCTGTCAATCAACGTTATTTCAGGCTGGAAAATATGTAAACAAAGGACAGTGAACAGAAACAAGGTTTGTTTATGTTCCAAGGCGTGAGAAACTGAAACCTGACTCCTAATATTGTGCAGAAACTAAGAAACTGACTCCATCTTATGAATAAAGCAGAAGGCTTTAGAAAAACTCAGAAAAAATAGGGCGACATGTCACTGCTATAAAGTAAAGGGTAAAAGAATAATAACATCATGCCAAATTAAAAAAGTGAAAATTAGAAGGTAAGCAACAGCTTAAAACTTTTCTCACACACTTACTCTGGTTAAAAAACCTCATGTAATGCAGCAGTAGGAAATTACACTTCCTGCAAACTTCTTTACAGATTTTATCTCTGCTTTAAAATGGTCCTTCTAATGGTCATTTGATCACAGTTCTGATGTTTATTCAACTTGGACACTATGTCAACATCCTTTTATTAATAGCTTCAAATATTCATCTGTAACTAAGTTTTAAAGATTTTAGGCAGATGCTCAAAGGTAACATAGAAACTGAGCAGGAGCCAGAAGTGTGCCCCTGTCAGAGAAGCCCATGGCTATCGTACTGGGGGGCTGTGTTAGAAGTGCTGCCCGCAGCTTGAGGGAGGTGATGCTTTTCCTGCCTCAGCACTGGGGATGCCACACCTGCAGCACCAGGTCCATTTCCAGGCACCCCAGAACAGGACATGAACATATTCAAGAGAGCCCAGCACAGAGCCATGACGATGGTTAAGTACCAAGAGCATGTGAGGAAAAGTTAAGAGAGCTGAGACATCTTCCCAAAGAAGGACAGGCTTAGGAGGATCTCTTCATTCTATATAAATGCCTGAAAAGATGCTACAAAAAATGAGCCAGGCTCTTTCTATTAATGCCCAGTGACAGGATGAAAGCCAATGGGCACAAAATAAAACACAGGATGTTCCATCTGAACATCAGGAAATAGTCTTTTAGCTCTAAGGATGGTCAAACACTGAAATGATTTTCCCCAGAGAGGTAATTACATTTTTCAAAAGCCATCCAAATGTGCTCCTGGGCAGCCTGCTCTAAGTGCCCTGCTTGAGCACGAGGGTTGGAGAAGATGACCTTCAGACCTGCTCTCCCATCCCTTCCAGTCTGTGACTCTGTGACTTTATAATACTTCTACTGTGTAAAAGGATTTTGAGTTATTGTTTCAATTGTATGATGACTACTGAATATAATTCAAAAGAAAAAGCTTAAAGGTTGCATTAAGGTGTATTATTTGATTAGTGTGAAAGTTAAATTTAGAATAGGGCTTTTAAAGCAAAGAGTTTTTAATATGAAACTCAATATGATCCTAAGGCTCTATTTAGTTTCTGAAGATATTCTCTTCAAGTCTAAGTGGAATGAAGATGTCCACATATAATTAAAGTGTTTTCAGTGACCTTCTAAGCCTTTTGCCTTTGCAGACTACTGAGACCTTTAGCAAGATTTCATGACTCTTGTTAAATCATAATCATAACAGAAAGCAGTTCAGTATTAAGCAATGATCAGTATTCAAAACATTCATCATTTGAGGACTGTTAGTAAATTTTACTCTGTACTGACAAGATCATTTGGGAAAAAACACCATTTTGTGACAGGAATTTATGAAATGAGTTAAGAAGACATGATTACTTGATAAGACTTTAAATAGCTTGCTAAATTTAGAAACTCAACTCAATTTCTGTTGCACAGCCTACTGCATTTTTAACATTATGTGAGGTCCTCATCAACTGATGTTATTTCCTCAGTGAAGTATATATATTTAGTAATAGTCTAAATTCCAGGTATTTTTACAAAAAGTTGAGAAATAAAGTACAATTATTCCGATTTTTTTTCTGAATAATTTTGAGTGAAATATCACTCATTTCTCCTGATGTCTATTGTAGTTCTAAATATAACTAGCTTTTGTATTTCAAGGATAATTTTTAATCCTGTTATCAAAATCAAACAAATTTTGGCACACTACAGGGTGGCTTTTAATGAAGGTGAAAATTCAACTCCCACTACATACTGTTTTGCTTTTATTCCTGAAGTGTTTGTCAGCACATCTCCCTTTAGAACTTAATGTTATTTTTTGATTCCTGATTTCTTCAGTTTCTAAACGTGCTTCATAAATGGGCCCTTAAATTCAGTGATTATAGTTGAAAACTGATTTTTGTAGCAGGACTGTGAACACCCCCCAGTGTAGGAAAACTCAAATTAGTATCTCTAGCCATGTATCTACAACTATTTGGAGAACTCATGTCAAGTATTTCTTTTTCTTCAACTTAGTGAACTACATTTCTTATCTTAGGGAAGAAATATGAAAATGGCAAATATGTTTAGGTCTTCAAAAGGGCTTTGACCTGAGAGATTTGCTAAGCTGACTTGATACATCACTTTGGCAAATAGACCAGAATTTGTATGGAAACCTATTTTGATCCCCTGGGAAAGTTTTTGAGGGAAGAAATGTGTGTTTAGGTAGTCCCGCTCCTGCTGTTTAATCAGATTGCATGACAAACTACCAATGTGAAGCTTGTGAATTAAAGCAAATGTATTTTGTTTTGTAACTGTTTATCTGCTATCCTTGGTCATATCACAACGACAGTGCATCTCTTATCACAGCACAACACACCCAAATAAACACCATCAGAGGTGACTTAACAATGTCTTCATTAGTGTTAGAAACACAGATGACTCATTCTTATGAGGAATTAGGATCCTTGCCCCCATTTACATTTACTGAATTTGTGCTAACATGTCAAGTAACCTAAAACTTAGTAGGCCACCATTATCAAGAAGTAGTAGAATTTCTGGAATGTTTTTCTAGAAATTTAAAGAAAGTTTTAAGTCTCAGTTCTTTGTAGGAATATAAATTTTTATCTTTCCTCTTTTAAAATGTCACTATTTAATTATAAGCTGCTGTGGGTAAATTCAGGGACAAGACAGACGGCTTTGTGAAAGGTCCAAGAAATGCTGAAACAGTAAAAGGGAAGAATTTTTGGTAAAAAAGCAGACTAGCTAATTCTAAACATCAGCATTATTCTGTCCCTGCACAGGCTTGTGAAGATGGTATGAAATCTGTGTAAGGACAAGTTATGTTCACTTCTCTCTCTGTTTTTCATTAGCATATTCATCATTTGGGACCTGCGAATGGACGGATACTTGGATTGAGAGCTCCTCCTAGACAATTAGGAGTTGAAGTTTGTTCCAAATAGCATTCAGAAAGCAATTTCTCTGAGAATAACATTAAGGTCTTAGATGTGATCTATGAGATTAAAACTACAGGCTGCTAATGACACCAGACATGCTACAAAGGAAAACAAATCCTATTTGAGCACAAAATAACTTCCTCTATAATATTTATTTAAGACTTTCAAGATCAGATTGCTAATGTATAATTCTTAAGCATGATCCTTTGACACACAGAAACTGCAATGCCAGATTGAAAAAAGAAAAGAAACTGTGCCTGGAATTGTCTTGGCTGATTACTTCTTTCCCTTCCCCTATTCCCTAACAGATCAATGATAATCAGGTAGAGAAAACTATAGTGCATTTTGCAAACCAATACAAGAAATAATTAAATTTATTGATTTCTATTTACTCATTTATTAACTCTTTTGGTCTCTGTAGGAATGATAGAAAGACCTTGAATCTTTTTCCTTTTTTCTCACAGACTACCTTTGGGGAAATCTAGGGGAAAATTAATCAGCAGTAGCTGTCTGATTTGTAGTTTTGCCACTCTCTATATGATATCTTTTTGCTATTGCTGATTGTTTGGCATTTTAGAAATAGATTAACTTGGCAAACAATGACATTAGTTGTCAGACTGTAAGAATAACAAAAGAAAAGCAATTCATGGGAATACTGACTTTTTGTGGAAGCAAGCATGAATGTATGTACATGTTTTCTATTTTTTAATATTCCTCTAAATTTTTATGCTGAATATATAAAAAAGAACCCTTGTGTTTGTTTTGCTTTATTTTCAAGAAAAAAAAGTATTCTTAAATTTATTTGTTTTTGGGATAGTTCTGGGACAGAGATAGAACACCAGGGTGAAAAGATTTTTAAGAAAATCCTTAACATAACAGCAGTATCTCAACTATTAAAGATTTTTACTATATTGTATATGATCTCTTATGAACTAATCAGAGTCTATATTCCATGTAAATTCTTGTCATAAATTATATCTGAAGTGGAACTAAAACTGACATTAAAAAAAGCCTAAAAAAGTAATAATAAGAAGTACTTAGTGACAGGTATCTTCATCTGACACTTTCTATTCCAGTTCCCCACAGCACTCAGCTCAGTTTACATACTGAGCATGGAATATCCCTTTGGCCAGCCCAGTTTGTCCTGGGTGTGCTCCCTCACTGCCACTTGGGCACCTCTCCTGTCTGGAAGAACATAGGACTTGCCTTACCCTTACCAGTACCTCACTATTACCATTACTACTTAGCAGCAATTAAAAACATCAGTGTGTTATCAACATTATTCTCCCACTAAATCCAAAACACACCTCTGTGCCAGATAATAGGAAGAAAATTAGCTGTATCCCAGCCCAAACTAGGACAGTAGCAACCCTTTTTCTATAACACTTATGCTGGGCCAAGGTCTTATACTTTCCAATACACTGTCACCTTTCCCATCTTTTGATATACACACACAGACATCATTCCCTTAGTCCACTGAGTTTATCTAGACCATGACTTTGGCCTTTATCTGCCATAACAGTGCCTCAGAGCAGGAGAGATGGTGTGCTGTATTGGATTCTTGCTTGCTGCAGCCAGTTGTGATTTCATCACCAATGCAGGTTTCTGGTTTCATCACAGTTAATTCTTTATTAATCTGGGTGATTTTTACAGTAATAACTTTGATATGGCAATCAAAACGGAGTCAGTTCAGACCTCCAAATTCAGAGTGGCAGAGATGAGGTGCCACGATGCACCCAATGTGCTGATGGATGTCTAGCCACCTAGAAGTGATAATATATAGTGTTATACAGCAATTAATATCATACAGTCTAATTTATTGACTATTCTAACCCGAAAGCAAACCCCCTTCAGGTACACTTTGCATTTACACATCCTCCCACATTACCCATCAAGTGCACCCAGGTCCTTGAGCAAAAGCAATTGCACAGATGAGTTTGCCATTGCCTGAAGCAGGAATAACCCAGATTGTTTGCTCCAGCACAGTTTTTATGTACTTTATCCCTTCTAGAGTACATGAACTTGACTGGGCAGGACCAGATCCTCTAGTGTATTACATTGGGGTTGGAGTTTTGGAGACAGACACACAAGTGAACACACCAAAGGTCATGGCACAACAGCCAAGATTTATTGATGGTTGTCCTTTTTTATAGGGGATCAAAATTTCCATGCTTACACACCTCATTGGTTGGGGTTTGAACACCACCCAGCTCACTGGCCAATGATACATCTGCATTCAGGATTGAATGGGATTGGCTGGGGTCCCCTGTTTGAGTTCAAATCCAACCTATTATTGTCATACCCAGGGACTTGTTTTCTTCTACTTGAGTTGGGTTTGGTTATGGCCAAATTTATCTGTGCAGCTTCAGACCAGCTGCAACTGTGACACTAGTGTTAACTAACCACTGGTTTTTTTCTAAATGCACCTCCCAGTGTTTGAAGGTCCCGCTGTGTAGGAGAAGGGAATACAGGTGACCTCGCCCCTGATAACAGCCATGTTAATTACCAAATTCAGCCTTGCTCCTGATGAGTTATAGCTATATCCAATAAAGATAAGTGTGGTAAAAGGGAGTGGGAGAGTTGGTGAGAAGAAATCATGAAGGAGGAGGAACCTTGAGGGAGAGGGAATGAGAGGATGATGAAGAAGAAGGACCCTGGGGAGAGAGAATCTCTGCTGTGAGGTCAGTCTGGGTCTGCAGTTAGAGCCTGTTGTTGGAACCTGCAGTCACAGTCTGGCTGGGTAAAAGCCTGCAGTCAGAGTCTGCAAACCAATACTGCAGTCAGAGTTTAGCAGGAAATACCCAGCATTCAGAGGCTGTGAGGGAAGCCTACAGCAGGAGCTTGGTATAGCCAGAGTCAGTGAATAGTTGCAGTCAGGATGGCTGAGCTCTAAAGGGGAATAAAGCAGGACCCTTTTCATGCTGTGATAAACAAGAAGTCTGTGTCTTGGCTAGTTTCTACCCTCTCCCAAGAGGCCTGTTGCAACACCACTACACACTGCTATCAGTGTTAATATTAGTCCATGGTATAATTTGCTTTTTCTAGAGGATGGTACATGATAGGGGTTGTGTTATACCTACCCAATGCCATGTTTTTTGGCTCCAGTGTCTGTGAGGTGTTGGAAAGAACGTCTATATGTTGTATCACTTCTTTAATGGTGTCATGAGCCCCCCAAGCCAGAACTCATTCACCCTTATGGTGCCTATCCATATCCATCTGAGCTACTTCAGACTTAACAACCTTATCCACTTGTTCATTGTTGTGATGTTCTTCAGTGGTCCAGCCCATGGGCAAGTGAGCACCCATCTGGCATGCCTTCACAACCAAGTTCCCCACCCAAGAAGCAGTATCTTATCTCAATGCAGCAGCACAGATGGGTTAATATCTGCACTGCCAGTTACTCTGTTTCTATCATGGCAGCCACCATTCATCAGTCAGTTTAGAGGTATAGTCTCAACCTCTTTTCTCATTCAGCAGTGTCTAAAGCTAGTGGTACAGTTTTCTCTTCTGTAAATTGCCTCAAGGTAGCTTTTCCTTGAGCAATTTCTGTGGCTTGTCATAGGGGTCTCCATACAGTGTCCTTCCATCTCCAATGCTTTCCTACAGTACATCAGGACTCATCAATAAACAACACATATTTCTTCTCACTTTCTGGTAATTTATTACTAGTGAGATCTCTTCAGCATGTTTCCTCTCCTCCTCAAAATGTGTCCTTTGGCCCATCCAGGATCACATTCAGGATTCCTGGAAAATGTGGTTTCCTATGTGATGAGTGCAACCCACTTACTTCATGTAGCATCAGTGGCATGATGTGTCCAGGACACTCTCTGAGCATTCAGCCTGGCACAGGCACTAGTTGAACAACTGGCTCAGTCATTCTTGTTGATTATTTCTTTCACTGAGACTCCCATACTAGCTGCTGATGAGTAGATGATGAATATGGGTACAAACTTTTGTGAGAATCCATTTCAGATAAATTGTTCTCAAATGCTTGAGTCAATCTCGGTAGTGTTGTGTTTCTCTTGTGACCCTGCCACATTGGGTCAAATATGTGTTACAAATGCTGTCTCCTGAAAAAGGAGTCTTGCCATTTGCCTTGCTTCTTAATAGAGTGCAGGGCCTGATATTTCAGGACTCACATCTGATCACCGGATTACAGGAGGATATGGAAACATTGTTTTTATGGGGACAGAGGTAGCCTCTTAAATCTTCTGTGTGCCAGCTAACCTGACTTTTAATATTATTTCTTTAGTTATGTTATTATTATTATTTCTTGTCACAATGTTGAGTCACAGAAATTACATTTTCATCAAATTATATATGAATGATAGCTTCTATAGAAACAGCAACCTCTTTAAGAACATGACAACAGACACATTCTAGGTAACTGATTTTCCAAAGTGAATTTCCTAAGTTTGCTAGATAAAACTAGGCTTTTATAAAGGTGTGTGAATATACATAATTTTTTTTTATAGAGAAAAACATGAATTGCCTTTGACAACAACGTTGCAACATTATAATGAAAACTGTATTTGAAATGCTCAGAGTATTTGCACATGAGATGCCACGTGCAGCTATCAGTGTGTCATAAACACTCAAGTAGTCACATCAAGACCCATTAAACAGGCACTGATACATGTATTTTACCTTCTCAAAAAATACCAATGTAAAAATAATTTCAGAAAAAGTGTGTAGGAATATTTGCTAATGTCTCACAATCAGGAAAAAAAAGCATTTTTACAATGTGCTTGGACTACACAAAAAAGTTCACTATTTTTAGTCTGAGAATGAAAAAGGATCATTTTCTGCACTAATGTAAGGACAAAAAGATATTTTCAGAATACAAAATTAAGCTCTTTATGATAAAGATGCTTATGCTTTGCTTGTACATGGAGATATGTCTCTAAAGCTCATCATTTTCTTGCATCATAAAAAATTAAATTAGGTCATAGATTTTTGAAGAAAAAAACACATCTTCACAACAGGCTTCTGCATCAAAGAGGGAAGGATAGATCCATGGCAAGCTTTTGAGACCTTGGTTTTCAATAAGGATGTTGACAAATCAAGGACAATGGGCATTGACATAATGAAGAATTCTTCAGTTTCAAGCCTGGGGTTGTATTCTAACCATGGAAAAACCCATGTGTGCATAATGGCCTTATTCCACTTTATATGTTTGTCAGGCTATTCTTTGCATACTTGTCTGTCAGCATTTAAGTGTGTAAATGACCAGGAAGTTATGTTGGTCATCGTTCCAGTTATTTATTTTGTATAAAGTAGGACAAGGAAAAGAATGTCCTCCTTAATGGTTTCAATAATGCCTAAAAAAATTGGCTCTCTTGCAGCACAACATCCCTGACATCTCTCTGCACAAGCAAGAATCAGTGCTTGGGAAGAAAGAAGACAGAACACTAACCTAGAATGGATCACTATATCTGAGTTTCCTCCCATGACCTTCAAGTGGGTTGGAAGGGAATAGGAGAGAGAATGCCTGTGCTCTGACAGTGTTGCTTAGGCTCAGGGTACTGGGATGTAGAAGAAGATCCTGTTCTTGGCAATGCACGTGAGTTTTGAGGTCTTGCACATAGCATGAGTAAAAGAAGACTCTTCCCAAGAAGCTTTCATGCAGATTAGTATCTCTATTTGATATCACTCAGTCACACTGGCTTTTCTTTTATTCCTGTGCTGGTCAACAAGTGCAAGGACCTTCATTTGCAGTATAATACATTTGTTCCATGGTTAATTTGTTGTGATCCTAGCAATAAGAGCTTTTTCTCCTCTGGGATATACAGGAATTGATTATCTGGAATCTCACTAAGAAAGCAAGTTCCCTCATAGACAGATACACATGTTCTTTGTCGGCTCGTAGGCCATTTGTTGACATTCCACAAGACTTTTGATGTAAGTGGAAAAGCTACAGACCTATAAATCTCTGGGGTCTGTACAGTTTGTCTGAAATGGAGCCAAAGAGTTTGAAAAATTCTAATTCTCTACTATCCCTGATAAAGTCATTGCTGTGAGGTTTCAACTACAGTGAAGCAAAGCATTTGTTGGCACTTTATAAGTGGCAATGGTTTCACAGCACCCTATGTGCCCCAATTAAGGCCTCAGCATGCCTTAACATTGCTAAGGACTTACTATTTACAGCACTGTAACCTTCCCATGCTGGCCACTGAGGCAATGTGCTCCACTTTGGCTGCAGCTTTTCTTTGCTGTTCTCATGCTATTTTTCTCATTTGGTTGCTTTCATGGGCTTACACCTGCAAACCTTGACAGAGTGATAGAGATTTCTCATGGGCAGCACCTACCACTTGCAGGAGACTCAGCCTTCCCTCCCCTGCTTCCTCTGCTCCCTTAGCATAACATACAGCAACATGCATGGCAGGAGTTAGTTAAGATGAAACATAGAATTTTGTGCATGCACATTAGTATATATCCACACATATCTGCACAAACTGGCCAGCATGGGTGAAATCATGAGACTGAAAATGATTAGAAAGATTTTGGAATGAGAAATCCTTTTATCTGTGATATGACCTTCTTATGATTTGCCTATAACTATGAGCTCAAACAGAATGCTCTAGGCATTTCTAGATATATGTTCTAAGCCACCATTCTGTACAGATGAAATCCAAATCAGGCATTACAGACAGAAATGGAAGAAAAACTGTGCATAATTGTAAGGATGAGCCCTTCTCTCATTCTCTCCTATTTTTTCAGAGTTGATTACGCACAGGGAGTCTTGTATGACTAATTCCTTTCTTCTTTATAGAAATTCTAAGGACAAATATTATCTTGGGCCCTGACAGTGAGAACAGGGAGAGTAGGTAAAGAGAGATTTTCAGGACAGGTAGCTGAGTGAGTGATCCAGTGACTAATTTCTTAGCCTCCCAGAGGCTAGTACAAAACTGGGTGTATTTGAATACTCATGACCAGGCTTTGAAAAAAAAATGCACTGTCTTTCCAATTAAGGCTTAAAGTTACTAATACTTTGGATTAGTGGATAAAAAAAAATACTATTTCTTGCTAGAAGGTAATTTCTGACATATTGCAGAATGAATAAGAAAAAGTCCTTTACTTCGATTAGGAGGAAATTGAGATGTGGGAACTGATCTGAAACTTTATGGTGAGTTAGATGTTTTTCCAGCTATTTTTGCTGGGTTTAGACTGAAACTCGTGTGTTGATGCTTGTCTGTAATGCATGTTCGCTAAAAGGTACCAGTCTGGAAACATATTTCACTGAGGTCAGAAAAAGTCACCCTTGGGCATATCAGATTGCTGTTTAAGCAAAAAATATACTGAAATAATGGGATATAAGGCACTGCAATTTTTCTCTTTCTTTAAATCATAGTGTTTTCTGTAGCACCTAATGTAAGGTGATTGTCATTATTTTAAATTTAGAAAGCATAGTTGATGGCCTTTTTGCATGGAGTTTTGAAAGACAAGGAAGCTGCAGAAGAAATATGCTGTGCTAGGTAATTTCCAAAACCAGAAATCCCAAATAACAAACTACAATTTCACTGAAGCACTTAGAATAGGCCATATGGTCCATTTACTTTCATATTTTCTGACCACAGTTGAGTAAAGATGCTTTAGAGGATTCTGAAGGAATCTTTTGCTGACAGTTAAAGAATAATCTGCTGCTTATTTTTTTAACCTATAAATTGCTGGATATTATATGTAATTTAAATGTATTTTTATAAGTTTTAGTGATTCTTGTCTTCATTATATTTCAAAAGTAAGTTTCACTCTTCAGCTATCCAACCAATTATATGCTTATCCTTGTTGCATGCTTTCCACTGCACTTTATTTTCCTGGTTCTTGCATGGAGAGATAACTATTGTATAGCATTTTTTACACCATTCTTCTTGTCCTTCATGGTGCTCTCTCTTCTTCCACCATTCATTTATCACACAATCATTATTATTTAGAAACACAGGACTTTAACTCTCAGACAATTTAGATAACAGTGTGTATGAAAAGGGATGCATCACTATACTCATCAGTTCTGAATTCCAAAATCACATTACGTATGTAACCCATCACCATATGCAAAAGCAATAGAACAACAAAAAGAAAAAGGAATTTAGTGACTCACAGCTGTGGGACAAATTTAAAGGTATGAGCAATCTTGCTGGAGAGACAGCAGGGCAGTATGAACATAGAATAATTCTTATGCCCACTTTCTTCCCAGGTGGTTTAACCCCAGCCAGCAGCCAAGCCCCACAGCTGCTCACTCACTATCTCCTGGGTCGGATGAAGGAAAGAATTAGAAGATAAAAGTGGGAAAAATCAGGGATTGAGGTAAAGGCAGCTTAATAAAAAAGCAAAAGCTGGGCACACAAGAAAAACAAAACAAATGAAATTCATTAAATACTTCCCAAGGCCAGGCAGAGGTTTGAGCATCCCCAGGGAAGCAGGACTCCATCACTAATAATTATATGGAATGCCTCTTTGGTCACTTGGGGTCAGCTGTCTTGGCTGTGTTCCCTCCCGACACATTGTGCATCCCCAGCCCAGGTACTGGTGGAGGGGTATGGAGAAAAGCCTTAACTCTTCAAGTACTGTTCAGTGACAGCTAAAACAGTCCTGAATTTTCACAGTTTCTCTGTGTACCATTCTGCTATCACACCGTTTCAGTTGTAGGTTAGTATATCTTTTTTTCAGTAGCTTCTAGTCTCCTCAATTTTAATAAATGCATATAGAGTCCTACTGGGTTTATTTAGTAGAATTACTTTCACATAAGGAATATTCACAGATACAATATGTTCTGTACAGGAATACTTGCCTGCATTCCTGTCAGGATTGTATTTCCAAAGAACCTGTTACTTGCAAGACAGAAAACTTTCTCTGTTGCAAAAAACTTTTTATGTATTTGCCATATCTGACACACTTTCATTCAGCTGTCAAGCCAAAGCATAAACACTGATTTTATCATTATATAAGGAAGGGTTGAAGTAACTGAAATTCAAGGTAAGCTCCCTTTATCCATTCAGAGCATTACCAGCTTTGCTTTTCCAATCACTTTTTAGGTGGGACTGTTTGAGCTCCCTTTCTTTTTTCTGCTAAGACTCTTTCCTCCACATAAGCTTACAGATGGCTGCATTGAACTGTGACAAGGCTGGATAAGAACTGCAAGGTAAAGTTATCAGTTGGCAGAGTGTGAAAAACCGTAAGTAAATCATCACATATCTAAATGTGTGTGTATTGGTAACTAACTCTTCAGTAGCTGATGGAAACAGCAGGACTTCATACAACAGGAACTTTTGGTACTGGATAGAAAACTGATGAAATTTTCAAAATGCTTTCATTTTTTAAAACACTCCCCCCTAATGCTTCCTCATGTTCAGTTTGGTGTCCACCAGTATCCTAGGCCTTTTCTGCCAAGGTGTTTTCCAGCCAGGTGGCTTCCAGCATGTGCTGGTGCATGGCAGCAATTTGGCAATTTCTTTTGCTGCTCCTCATTAAGTTTTTGGCAGCCCCTTCATTTAGCCTGAGGTCCTTTTAGTGTTAGCACAATATGTTGGAATTTGCAGTCACTTCATCCTGTTTTGTATCAACAGCAAGGCATCTACATTTTCTCTGTGAAGAACTTCTGGAAGGCATTTCCGGAGAAAATTATCTCACCAATAGAAATACTTGGAATGAGCTGTTATTTTCATACTCATACTTGTTACCTCTATTGAATGTGTTAAAAGCCAAATGACCAACTACTTCATGCTTACCAAACGTTAAACTTCTATACACCTAAATATAAGAGAAATTTAGGTCTAGTGAGTCAGCCTTTTTTTTTTTTTTTTTGATCCAGAATTAATATTTTTGAACGTTCTCTATGATTCACTTTTGCTACAAGAGTGCTCTTTCCAGAAGTCTTAGACAGTTAAACAAGACTTCAATAGCATGCACACACTGAAGACAAAGGTAAAACTTACAAGCTTTATCAGAACCTTATTTTTCAACTGTCTCCAATTTCACCTCAGGACATCAAACTTTCTACTTAATCAAATTCCCTTTCCACTGAAAACCATTCACTCTACTACTCTATTCTTACTGTGATAAAAGATTTAACCTCTTCCACTCTACTTTTGGTAGACTGCTAACTCATGAAATGCTACCCAGATACAAATCCATTGCAGTTATCTTTCTCAAAAGCAAGATACCATGTGAGCTTACATTTAGCTCTGCTCAAGTGGTTGAATGAAGACACATTGATACACAGACTAGAGAGGATTAATGGAATGAAAAAAAATTGATTTCTTAAAATGTTCAGTACAGGTTTGCCTTAAAAGTTGTCAGGATTTAGATACTTATGTCTCAACTCAAATCCAGGATGCACAAAACCTGAGCAATAAATACCAGCAGGAGAGGTCCATAAGCTTTTTACTTTTAATTTTAAAAGAATGTGATAGAAAAAAGCCCACAAACTTTCTAAAAGTGTTCTTACCCTCATAACTATTTTAACATGATGAAAATATTTAAATATAAAATATCTGAACCAGTGAAACAAATAGCTATAAAATTAAATGAGGCATTGATTAAAAAAAAAATTTAGTCTATTTCCACTGCATAAAATGCCAGAATTTTTGATGCAACCATTTTGATTTAAAATTAAATTTACTGTCAAAGCAAAAAGCCCAGATTGTTTTAGAAGACAACTATGAAAGTACAAGAAATATGATAAATTGAATAAGTCAAAACAAAACAAAATTATTGCATAATATTCTCTCATAGAAAATATTTGGCTTCTTTCCTCTCTTTTGATACCATTTTAGAACAATAAAAATAAATAAATTCTGACCCTCTTCACTCCCAGGGAAATAAAACTTACATATTTTTGTTATGTTTACTCAATACATTTACACAATTGTATTATGACTGCCTCTCCAGAAGGTTTTAATTTTTCAGCTATTATTTAAAAAAATTAATACCAAATCTTCATTTTTTTGTAATCTGTCTCCTTTCCACACATTTTGTTGTCTCTTTTTTTTCTTTCACAGGCCTCAGATACAGATCTAAAATACTATGCATTCACTATTTCATTTAGCAGGAATATGCAGCTCTGAAGAAGAGTTATACAAGATCAGCTGCTGATCTCAGAGAGAGATGTCAAATTCTGAAATGCTACCCAAGAGGTTTGAGTTTATGCAATTTACATTATTAAGAATTTATTTACATCTTTGGAGAAATGCTGTCATCTTCCTCCTCAAACCATTTCACACATGTCTGAATGCCAGAAGGAATGAGCGTGACCATGAGGTTTCACTGACTGCATACCCTACTACACTGAATTTCAGAAACTTGTGCCACAAATTACAAAAATGATTTCTCATTAACTTGTGCACTCAAAAGTCAAAACAGACAAAATCTTTAACGCCTCTTTTTTTTCCTCTTTTTTTGTTGTTGTTTTCTTGATAGTTACTTTTAAGACAAACACTTCCAGGGTTTTAAAATTTGGTAAATTATCCTCATGAAAAGAGCTGGAAGTTAATGATTGTATTAAAAAAAAAATCAACATATTACTGACCTGGAAAAAGTGAAATGTTAAATAGATTTTAGAGGCTGAGGAATTAGAAACAATAAACTGTATTGGCTTCAACTTATAATAATAATAGTATTAATTAATTAATTATTATTATAGACTATTATTAATTAATAATAGTCTGCTTTCCACTGATATTGTTCAATTTACCATTTTTCCCTTCGATTATATCAAGCACTTTCAGGCTGTGTACATTCCAATAGCACTTTAAACTGGTGCCATGTCATTTTGTACTCAAAGATTATGTGAAACCTGTTAGATATAGAAAGAAAACAGCAGTTAAAAGCTGCTGTGGTCTAATAACTCCCTACTCTATGCACTTCTAAAGCTTATATCAGGTTCAGATTTTGCTTACAAGCTATCCCAGATTTCATTAATCATTGGGTGGAAAATATGTGTAAATGGAATTAAATTAAATAGTCTCACAAACTCTAATTATTATGGGTGATTAATTTTCTATTCTAGACTCCATTAAGTGCCTTTACAGATATTTTTTTCTACACATCCAGGGTGTTAATTTATTTCCCCCTTTGCCTTCATGTCCTAACAGTGCAGGGTCATGCCAGGATACTCATTAGTTTTATGCTAGCAATTCTGCCAGGCAGCCTCAGAGGCATCAGCATCACCTCAGAAATCATTAAGGGAAATGGTGCTGCAATCTAAAACTGACAAGCACAGAATAATCACTTAGGGGCTGAAACATGTTCCTCCATAAATGAGCATTTTGAAGGAAAAAATAAAAATGCATGTGTTCCAGTTATTCTCAGGAGACAAAAAGGTGATCTTAATAAATCAGATCTGGAGACGTTTTTGTACATATCTGCTTGCCATGTCTGAAAAATAGCATCAAGTTTTTCAGACCCATGATTTATTTTTTGCTGACAAAGTCCAGAAACATTGAATCACCATGTGGCAGCAAAGATGCTGGATCTGGTTCATAATCTGACACTATATTGGCTGGGCCTGATGACATTATTTGCATACTTGTTGTGATATGTTTCACTTAAGTTGTCTGCTGCCTCGCTTACCAGAACTATTTATGAGGCAATTTTTCACAAGAACAACATGAAGAATTTGCATGATCATATATATGAAGATTCACCTGAAGTAACTAGCATAGTTTTGAGGGACTTTGAATCATTAGGTACTGATCTCAATTGGATTAATGAGTCGTTCGGGGGAAGTAGATAAAAATATTTGGGAACAAAGTGAGATATCTTGCTTGGCTCAGTGACTTGACCCTTCAGACTTCCCATTCTCTTTCTGACAAACAGAAATAGCTAATGTTTTCCCTTGATCATTTACTGTGGACACATATATCCTTTAAAACACCTTTCTCTTGCTCACTTTTTCTCTTCATAACTCCAATTCCATAGTACTGCTTTAGAATCATGATTCCCTTTCTCAGTTTGGCTGAGGGATGAGAAGGCAGCTACCCACTGGTCCATACATGTCTCGACTATAACGCAGCCACACCTTAATCAGTGATAATATAAACTGAAAAAAGAGTTTCTGAGATGATGGAGGGGAAACTTGCCTTCACTAACCACCACACTGAACACTGAATTCACTGATAATCTGTCTGCCTGTAATGGTCAGGCTTAGATTTCTTATCTCACTAAAAAGAAAATGAGCAAACCAAGAGCTTTTGTGTCCAAAATGCTAATGGAAACAACACTAAATTCCACTGATTACAGCAGAAGATATATTTTTATGAATCATACTGAAAAAATAGAAAGGAATAAATTACTAAGAGCAAACCAGTCGAGATACAAAGATCAGCAGTCAGGGTCTTCATGTCAGCATTCATTTCATCTGTGTCTTCACTGTGACCCAAGTTTCCATCTTAGTCATGGAATGCCAAGTCAGTGAATTCAATGTGGTTCACACTACCATATGCCTCATCTTAAAGCAGATTTGTAGGCTGAACTTTTGGGAAGAAGAATTGCAATCCCCATGCTGACTAGCTGTCAATTGATCCTGACAGGTCTGATGCTGTGATCAGACTTAAACTTCTAAGGCTGGATTTGCCTAAGTACAGCTTGGTGTCCAGTGCCACTTGACATCACCTGAAGTATCCAGGCCACATTCTTGGGGTTTCTATGGGAGAACAGTTATAAAACCTATGGGACAGCTAGGCCCCTTCAAGGGAGTGACAAAAGGAGCTTGAGTACCCAAGGACAACTCAAATGTCAATGGGATACCAATTTCAGGAAAAAAAAAAAATTACATTAACCAACAGAATGTTAGGCAACATTACGTCCAGGCCATGACTGTGCTGGTTATAATTCCCCTAGGTCATAACCTTGTCTGTGCCTCCGTTCTCCATCTGAGACCTAACTTTAAACCAACTGGGTTTAAAGCAATAGAAACACTAAAATTCCTTATGAAGCAATAGGAACACTAAAAATCATGAGGCAGACACATCTGTGTGGGGTCAAGAAATATATAAAAATAGCTGGGGGAAGTACATGATCTAAATGAAATTGTATGTCTTGAGCTAAATAATACATTATAAAAAGTATTGATGGCAGATTTTGAGCTCTCTGGGGTTTAGGGATTTTGTCTGAACTCTCTGCTTTGTTTCCAAAAACATGCAATGTATTTTCCCTTCTCTTTTCAGGATTCAGATTATCTCTAACATTCCTTTTAATGGCACTACTTGCAGAGTAAAACAATTCAAAGAAATAGATGAGGCAGAACACTGCCTTGTAAGAAAAGAGACTCTTTATGAGAGTTGTTCTTTTGCTCAGGGTGGATCTCAGAGCTTTCTGTAAAATGTGAGATTACTATTCAAAATCCAGAGTTTCAAATAAAAAAGTTTCCTGCTGCTCAGCTCCTTAGTTCCCGTGAGAGATGCACATATGTCACTGCTGAAACTTAAGCTGATGTTACTGAGGCTAAGGTAAACTTTGAAAGCACAGCATCATACATTTTGTGAGGATCTTTTGTAACTCTATAAAAACGCCATCAGAAAATTGTTCTGTTTGGTGGCAGTTTGAAGATATGGTCATTTTATCTAGAATACACAAGAAAACAGCTGGGTAAGCTGTTTTTATCAGACAAGACAGAGAAAGGCAGGACATCACTTAAGGAAAGAGTGAAAAAGGGGACTCTGTGACAAATTGATTTTCATCTCCAATTATGGCTCTTTAGAAAATATATCTCTCAAAAAGGATTCAAATAAGCCTCCTAATGCAGGTGGCTATTGCTTTCTGGTAACTCTTTACTTTCATTTGTGCTTTCATTAGATGGCTTTAATACTGAAGTGGCACATAAAAGTTTCCAAATGTGCTGTTGCCAATGACTTTTTAAGACCTGTTTGCAGCCCTCTCAAAATACAAGTATGAAAGTATAACTATGCTACAGTGTTCTCTGAGAGGCCTTTTGAAGAATCTAAATCTATATTGTTGTAGAAAAATATGGCATCTTATTAGACTAAATTGTTAAAATTCTAACAAAGAAAGTCTTCTAGATAGTAAATTCCTGCAGTACACTAAAAAAAAAAAAGTTTCAGGTAACATGGGCTTTACCTCCTGCATCTGAATCTTTTTGCTGAGTGAATTATGCCAAACCATCTGCACAGCCCTCAGCTCACACAGAAAAGAGGTAAAGAGGAATTTCAGTAATGGTGCCAAAGAGAGGGTTCTCATTTTCTTTTATATGCCACAGTGGATTTCAGAGTTATCCACAAACACACCCACATCTTTATTTTGTCTCTCAAACTCCTGTATCAGCATTATTAATTAAATGAAGATTTAGTATATTAAAATGCAAATTAAATGAACTTTGGCAGAGAATTCCTGCAGTACTTCTATCATTACAAGTAATAATTAGCTTATGAGCTGAAGTAGTGGTTTACTAAAAATAAATAATGCTTTGATGGAGGGCTTCAATCTGACATGTCATATTCCACTCCAGGTGTAAGTGTAAATGACTTCAGTTTCACTTGAATGATTTAGAAGCAGTATCCAGGCAGAGATCTTGAAAATAATAGCTACACTCTTTATGAAGCAGCAGTAGAGTTTAAAGTAAAAAAATCTATCTAAAGTGGTATATAACAGATAAAAAAACCTGTGACAATTAGCAGTAACTATGCAGTGTTAAGGTGCAATTTTCCTAAGTAGGACACACAGCATGTTTCACTGGAATTAAGAAGTAGAAGGAGCCTAAAATTGTTTCAACTCTTTGAACAAGATTTTCAATGGTTGTAGTATGGCTTCCATTTGATTAAGGTACAGGAGGCAAATGAAGCTTTCTGAATCCACAGAGATGGGTTGGAAAAAATCATTAACCTTTTTCCACAGCTCTAGATGAGTCAGACTGGAGATACTGAAAACAGGATATCTGGAGTATTTTGACAATTTAATTGAGGTTTGCTTCAGATTTTCAGTAGAGCAAGGGTTATTTGATTAAAATTGCTCTGTCTGACAGTACTTTTTTTTCAAAAAATGAGGTAACACTTCTCTCAGGATCAAAAGGATAATTGTATCATTCTCCTTCATCTGGTCCTTATCCAAATATACTTTAACCTGTCCTGGGGAACAATTACATGATTTTCTCACTTTTGAAAAAGGCTCTTGTCCACAGTACTCTGTATGTTTTTATTGTTTATCAACAAAAGCAATGTTATTTGGCAGTTCTTCCTTTAAGTAGTCTGTGACCAGAGGTGAATTAATTGTCAACAGAAGTTTTTAAAAACATTGTTTCACTTTAAAGGATAAAATACACATACTCCACTCATCTATAAGAGGTATAGATATAGACCAGGAAGGTCTGGAAGCTTCTTATATGAGAAAAATTTGGTTTATCTATATGATTAGATTTTTTTGAAATACCCTTTTTTTGTAAGTGCTGTAGTTCTTTAGTTCTGCTGATTCCCTGCTGCTTGATTTTAAATGGGGAAAGAAGTTTCTTAGGTGGCAGAAGGCAAAGAGCAAAACCTGCATGGTAGTAACTCAGCCATCATCTCATTCCAGTCCAAAAGCATTTACAAAGTCAAGTCAAAGCTTGTCTTCAAATTTTGCTTACCTTGCATGAAATTTAACCATATTCATATGAAAAGAATCTCAATTACTAGGAATTAGATTACTCAGTTTCTAGAATCATTAATGAAACTGAATTGTTTTCACAGAAAATAATACAGTGAACATGAAGTTGTTCTCATACTATATTCAAGTCTTTTGTATTCAAGCCTTTTGTCTATCTTATAACTCATTCTATGAGCACTACATTCTTTAAGTAAATTGTAATTACTATGAATTTTGGAACATTGTGTAGTGAGGAATTTAAAATCAAAGGGTTTTTTTCTCTCAGAAAGTGATGATGCAGCAAAAATTTATTCTTCTATCTTCTCAGATATATGTTTCTGAAAAACATAGGTCTGGAATGCAATTTCAAATTGAAAGTAGAAAAACAATCACTTCTTACCCTTGCCTGTGATCTGAATAGACACCTATCCCAGGGATTAGAATAAGGACATTAAACATAAGAATTAGATGTTCAACTCCTGGGAGAAGACATTGTTTATGTCACCCTGGATATGTACCCTAACTAATGCTCTAAAGCAGTTTTTGGTCTTCCTCCAGAAGAAAATGAATCAAAAAACATGCTGGTTTTGTACCCAAGTGGCATTAGATTTCTGTTTACAGCCCATATAATTTCTGTGAAATAGTAAAAACATTCAAAACACTGTTTTGGGAAGCTGTCTATCTGAGGATTAGTTTATTATCCCAAGACAAAATTGATTTCAACAATGCATTTGGCTAGGTAAAAAATAAAATCCAAATGCTTGAAGTCTCAGGCAGTAAAAAAAATTGAGATGATTTTCAGATCAGTCACAAAATTAAAACAAAAATCCAAAGCTTTCATTTTGCCACATGTTGGTCTTTTTTTGACAGAAATCAAGGACTAATTTTGGAACTGAGGAGAGTCCAATTTTTGAGCCTCCCTGTAATGTAAAGACAGAATTTCACAGCAAGATTTAGTTCCTTTCTGTTGGATATTAATATTTCTAGATAATGGGACAGAATTGCTGGGAGATGTTCTTTGAGCTTTTATTGCAACATCAGCTTTAATTTTGGGTGAGACAAGTGAAAAATGGCAACAGCTTGACTTTAGACCTACATCCACACTACTATGAGAGCTTTCTATTTTTTGTATTTCCCACACCTTTCTAATATCTCATGTATATATTCACATTGAGTTTTGCTTAACACTTCCCTTCAACCTTACTGAAGAAATGTGTGAACTTTACTATGAGCTTAGATTAGAAAAACATTACTGTATTTATGAGTATCGTCCTAAGGAAAAGTGAGCACAGATCTGAGGATTTTGTTGCAGTGAGTCTGACATGGGCTCCAGCATCCAGATAGACTGAGTGGAGGGTTTAGGAGCAAAGTCAAAATGAAGAAAAATCCCCTAATGGAAATATGACCTGTCAGAAAAGCTCTGCCACAAAATGTTCATAGTATGAGGCTTGATGATGCTGTTGTCCACAAGTTATAAAAATGAACAGCATCTATGAGCCAGAGATAGGAAAACCAGCAATGAAACAGAATCAGCACTTGGACAAAGAAATGTAAACCCATTTGGATCCGTGAAAAAAAAGCTGTTTAAAACTGAAAAGACTACTAACCCTTTGAGACATGGAGACAAGCTTTCTCTTAGCACCACAAGCAAGTTTTCAGGCAGAGCCAGCTGGCTTGACAAAGACTCCTCATCACTGTGTAGGCTGCTGCTTGGAAAAACCTGCGCTGACAGCAGAAGAATGAATCTGAGACTTTCTCTTAAAAGCCTACCAGATTGTAGCCTTCTTTAGCTAAATCTAGACCTATCATAAAGCAGAAGGCAACCCTACCAGAGACTTAGAGCTGTGACTGTATTCCTCAGTAAAAGGAAAATATTGTTATAAGTATTATTATGTTATTTATATCACGCTGTACAATTAGAGAAATATTGCAAATATCCTAAAAGTTACCACTGACCATAGACTAGTAGGTGTTTGAGGAATGCAGTGAAAGAAAGTGCTACTAATTCTTTTAGAGTATATGGTTTCTCATTTGACATAGTCTAGTCCTTTAAATTGTATTACTGACTACAATCATAGAAGAGATATGTGTATTTAAAAGAGCAAGGCACTCATGCTTTGTGAAAGCATGAGCTTGCTTTGGGCAATGAGCACAAGAAGCATCTGTTTAAAATCTGTATCTACAAAGAGTAGCAAGATTTGGAAAAGATGTGGTATGATAGATGCTCATGTTTAAATAAAGATCATATATGTGTCAGAGAGATACACATGATGAATTGCAGTATGCTTTTCTGAGTATTTAATGCAGATTCTGATAATTAACTTCTCCCTCCATCATTTTGTTTTACATTCCAAAAGCAGATCTTCAATGAAAAATGCCAGGGGAAAATATCCTTAATTTTTGCCAGGAATTTGTAGAAGAATCCAGCTTCTTCTGGGCAAGAGGTTGGGATTTCCTTGCAAATGAGAACATTCAGCTCTCTAGGGGATTCACAAAGCTTTAGAATATTTTTTAATTTCTTTTTTTAAGTAATGTCTTTCACCAAGACTATATCTGGATTTTTACAAAGCTTTTTAAATGCAGTGGTTACTGCTTTCTTGATATATAAAAAATAATTCCATTAACTGAAGCAGGTGTCTCAGATGGAGATTACAATCTCCATACATCCATTTTATTTCCCACTTAAAATCCTAACAATCTCCAAAAACTTAAGCATATGGATCCCTTCTGAGCTTGCCATGCAGCATTCAAAGACTCAGAAGCAACTCAATTCATTTGCACATTCTGTTTTTACTCTTATTATCAATTAATTAATTAATTAGGGCTCACGTAGGTGTTATCAATGAAAATCTTTCCCTTGTACCAGTGTGTGAACATGGTAGGTGACTTTAACTCTTTTTGTGAAGAAACTTCAAGTACAATTGTACATGAGAAACCAGCAAATGCATGAAAAGCTTGTTCTCCATAGGACAAGGGTATCCCTTCCCTCCCTGAGCTTTGAGAGCCCAGTGCACAGTATTGCAGGGCTCGTGCTCAAAACAGGAGAGGGAGCAAGGACAAACAGCCCTGAAGGGGACAAAAAGGCTCATCCTGGCCTGGGGCCAAAACTGTCCCACACTATGTGCCACTCCACTGTGGACAGTAGGAGTTCAGGAATAATACCAGATGGGAAGGGGATTTGGATGAGAGGCAAAAAAACTCCACTTGCTCCTTCAGATGGGTTCATATACCCTGTGCAAAATTAGAGTAGCAGAAGGGGATTTAACTTGAGCTGAGGATCTGATCATTAGGATCTCAGAAATAAATGGCATATTCAAACAAACAAAAACGTTCCTTAGCTTTTTGTGTCACTGTTTTTGAGTCTTCCTTCCCAGAAAGAGCTCACCTGTTTTCACTTCAATAACTGAGACCACTGTTGAAAACCAGAAGGAATAATATGCAGCATGAAAATAAAAATCCCAGCCTTCTGATGTACATGGAAATAGTAACATAATAAAGACATGATCAATAGGTCAACGAGGAGCAGAAAGTGAAGAGAGGATTAAAAAGGCTGAATTTAAGCAAAAAAAATGATAACCAGCATCAGGTATGTCTGATGCAGATGTGGCTAAATGTTTAATGACCAGTTAATGAGATTTACAATACATACTGTAAATCTCTATACCATCAAACAGGAAAACTGCCACAGATTCCACCTCAGACTAACAGAGGGCAAAGCATTTACATGCCTCTGACCCTGTTTATAATTTCACAGAAAAAAAAAAAAAAAAAAAAAAAAAAAAAAAAAAAAAGAAAAGAAAAGAAAAGAAAAGAAAAGAAAAGAAAAGAAAAGAAAAGAAAAGAAAAGAAAAGAAAAGAAAAATTTGAACAAGAACTCCACCCCCAATGTGGAGTTTTCAAACAATGGTAAAGTCAGTAGAAACATACTTTCCATTCATTAAAAAGCACAAATAGAGCTCATAATTTTGACTCTTGATTTTACCGTTAGCTTCAAATTCTTGTATGGTATTTTGCTTTCATCTGTTTTTTTAACTTGAAAATCTCATCTGGGCAGATCCGGAAAGAATTGTTAAACCCATTAAATGTTACAACCATTTAAATAACATGAATATAATTGTCTGGGTTTATTTTGCTAAAGTTATGTTTAAAGAAGATCTTTATTTAGTGTGCTATGAGGTCTCTCTATTATACCTGCTAAAGTTAATAACACTGTTGAAGCTAGATAAAGAACAGAACACTAACGAAAATTGTCAAGAAATAAGAAGGAACACTTGAATCACTACAGCTTTCTATATTCCAGTACTAATATCCTCTAAACTGTACATATTTAAAATAGTCAAAACCTTAAACATTTCAGCTATTCAAAGTACTGACCAAGCCTTATTTTGCAGATGTACAAAATACTCCCGGGTAAACCCTTTAATCTGTTTGAAGAGGAGGGCTATACATGCCATTTGTTGGTTTAGAGTCAATCACTAAATAGACTGTCAAAAGTATATAAACATAAAAGTATATAAACATGTATCCAAGTGAATCACTTGTAATTAGCTGCAAATGAGTCATTCACAGTCAATTCATGGGGAAATAGTATTCATAGAACCTGCAGGACATGGGCTTATGAGTGACTTGATTGCTACACCATTAAAAAGTCCTAATAATTGTGGTTCCAGAGTGCCCAGTAAAATAATATATCCATGAACCAATTGCAGTTTGAGAAATTCTTTTCCATAGAAACCATAGCTTGAAAAAACTCACATCCAAAATATTTTTGTAGAAGTGATAAAAAGGAAAAGGAACTGTGGGCACAGAATGAGCTGTTGGACAACTAATCAGCTGCAGTTTTGGGAATTTTGGCCATGATTTAGTAACACCATCATGGTGGGAATTGTATTAAATTGTTTGAATGTTAAAGCTGCTTGAAAAGTCCCAACAGTTAATAAATAATTGAATTTTCATAAGGGTTGATGAGCTGCTAATGAAGAGTTTTTGTAATTTGCTATTTGTATTCCATACAAATACATGTTTTGGGGTGGGGTTTTTTGAGGATTTATATGGGGTCCAAAATGAGTGTTTAAAGGACAAGTGAGGCCTTTGATTTTTTTGGAGGGAGAGGATTTAGCAGATGATAAATGAGCCTATAAAATTTAAAGCATTAAAAATCTTTCCCTATCATCTTTGAATCAGCTGGAGAATTATGTTCATCTGGCTCAACACATGGACCTTAAATTTAAAAATAACCATATTCCTTCCTGAGTGAGGCAGTGAGCAGGATAAAAGCCAGATGTACTGGTTGTCTGTGATTCTTAAAATTAATTTTTTTTCTTGACACATTCACACAAAGCAAGTAAATGTGTGGTTCACGTTGTGAAAGCTGTGGTTAGAGCCTGATGCTGACCAGGAGGCTGAGAGAATTTCTGTTCCCAATATCCCCCATGCAGCACAGCAACAGGCTTTGGCACATACCTGGAACGAGTGCTCTTAGCAGCTACTTGTCACAGAATCACTTGTACAAGGAAAGTGCCATGGACAAAGGAAGTAACTGGGTTTGAGGGTCACTAGACTCTGCTTATTCATCAAATTAGGGGATTTTCATAGAGGTAAGTCACTTTTGATTAAATTCTCAAAATTTCTCTGATTACCTGCCAACTCACCTCTGTTGAGAATGCCTTCTGGCAGCTGGTCTACCAGATTTTCACCCTTTCAGAAGCCACAGATCCCTGAGAGCTCAGCAGTAATTTATTCACTTACAGAATAAAATCTTCAGTTTTCCAGCCAGACGAGTCTGAAACAGAAAGTAAAAAGGCAACAAAATGTTGTTGATAAAGAAATTAATTGTTAAAGTTCCACTTTATTCCAAATCCCATGCCTACTAATTTTTTATCTGCCAAGCTTATTAGTTCATTGCATTGGTCTCTTTTTCCTTTTATTGAATTATGGCACCAAAAGGGGAAAAAACATGATATTTCATTGTGTGATTTTAATATTTTGCATGGAAATGAGATTTTTAAGTGCAAATCCCCAAATTAGGAATATTATTTAGTTCTTACAGGAACATAAAATTCAAAGACCCAATTCCTCTCACAGTTATCTGGGAGTGGTTTAAAGCCTTTTCAAGAGATCTGGAAGCCAGAGATTCAAATTCTTCTAACCAGTTAGGAAGGCCATAGGTGTAAAGAGCAACAGCACATATGTGCTTTCATCATTGGCTCAGTGAACATAATCAGGTTATCCTCCATTTCAGTCAAAGGTGTATGACAGTGAAGAAATTAAATCAAGATTTTAGGTCTGAAAGCACAAAACAGTATGATCAGTTGAGATAATGTTTCTCTGTGCTACTGGATGTTCTTGGAAGCAGATATTTGTGCCCTTCTCCCAGCTTGGGGCATTTACATATTTTGCCAAGAGAATGTATTCATTAAAAATGCATAAACAATCCTCAGCACAGAAAAAAGAATTCAGATTCTCCTTCTCCTTGGTGTGTGCCTTAAACAAAATCCAAGAACATTTTATTCTCTGTTTCTGATGTCCAGTTTTCAGTGTTGGGACAGAGGTGAGGCTGTATGCTGGGGTAGCTTCAAAAGAACAACTCTTGGTTCTTTTATGCCAAAGAACAATAATCCATTTCTTCTTGTTGGTTTACAACATTATTGTGGAAGCTGAAAAAATGCAACTTTCAGTCTTCTAAATCTTGATGGGAAAACTGAACTCTGCTACTCTGGAGCCTGTGCAGATTTCTAGAATTACTTCTCAAAAAGATGTATCAGTATTAACACCATTTTAAAGCAAAAGCTGCTAAGAAGTTTTAGGTTTCTCCTTACAGAGTTTTGTTCATGAATTCAGAAAATAATCAGAAACTTGTTCATAAAGTACTTGTGATATCAAGTTGCTATAAAGGCAAATACTTTTTTCTATTTCACTTTGAAGCACAAGCCACAACACCTGTCTGTGCTAGCACAGGTAATGTGCTTCTCTATGTGAAAGCAAAGGAAATGAAAGTGTCTCTTTTACTTCCAGATTAAAATGTTGTGGACATAAGAAACTTAGGATCCTTTAGCACTAGACAGCAAGTGGGCAGAAGGTATTGACCCTTAAATGCCATTTCAGCCCTATTATATGCAAAAACTGTCCAGTTTTTGGTTGACGTTAGCTATGGATATTTGTGAAATTGGATCTTATCTAATTGTGTTCAGATATTGTCCTGCTGTATTCAAGTACTGTCTAATTCAGTAACTCATGAGACCTTATTGGAATGCACATCTTCTACTGGAGTGAAAGTAAATATTTTCATTATGATCCTTACTTTTGTTATTAACATTATTGCTACTGCTACTATTGCTATTTTTACCACATTCTTTCTTGATTTGAAATCACAGCAAAGGAAACTTTATTTTGAAACTGGTTAGAGCTGATGCATTTGTTAATCTCAAACAGGTTTATCCTAAGGAAGTGACTTTCCTCCTGATATTAGATAGAGTTATGTAAATTAATGAAAGATAAGTCAGCAGAATGTTTGGAGGCAGTGACACTTTCAAAATGGAAATGATCAAATCTTTTCCATCCAATATTATATTTGATTTTACAGCCCAAAATTACCACAGATATCTTGTATAAATGCACACATTTTAGTGAAAACTTTTATATACACTCTCTCTCTCTCTTCGAAGAAAGACATCTCATACTCCAAATTATTGACACAATACACAGATTATATGAGAAGGTAATAAAGCACACAGAAATAAATACAGTGACAAATGTACTGCATAACACCAAAACATTTGCTATACCAAATAATCTAAACCTATAAATTATACTAGCAGTCTGAATTATAAGACTTGCAAAATGTTAAAATGAACTGTACTATGTCAGGCAAAATAATTTTCCATTGGGACCACTTTATGTCAATGGTCTCCATGAGTGAAATCTTGACTCATCTGAATTCAAGAGAGAAGCTCCTCACAGGGCTGTGACACTTCATAACAGAAAAGGATCTGTGTCCCAGAGCTGTGAGAGACTTTTAAATGATCCATCACCTCAGTGCTGTTCACATTGTTCTTTGGAAAGGAACTGAAAGAGCCTTTGAACATCCTTCTTCTTTGAGAAGAAATATTTAAGTCAACAGGGCTGAGAAAAGAAATTCTTATTTAGATATACAGCAACAATCCCACTACTGATGAAAGTAGCTATTGAGATGAGAAATCATACAACAGATGTAATTTTATGAAGTACTATATAGTAGCTACCATTGCAAGCAAACAAATAAGCCTATAAAGGGATTCTGTGACACCAAGAAGAATATTTTTTCATGAAGTTTTCCAGTTTGGGGTTAGCAATCTGTGTCCTCCTGTGCAGTTTAGAGTAGAATTCACATATTTGATTTCTTTCTTAGGTCTCCAAAAATAAAAATTGTTCCTCATTCCCAAGAGAAACACTAAACATAGTTGAAATGTTTTGATCTGCACTTCAAACAAGATCTGGTTTTAACAGGGAAAAACTATACAGAGAGTAGGTGGTAATATCACTTAATTTAAGACTGATTCTGTTTTATGCAGAGATCACGAGTGTAAAAAACCTTGTCTTGCATTTTAAGGCTTTCTATTTTCTGTGCAGACCACCAAGGTGATAAATTGTACAGATTTCTGCGAAGACAATAGGGAAAGAACCCTGGATGTTGCAAACATATAAGGAGGAGCTTAAAATTCATTTTGCCCCCTCCTTTGCAGGTATCTTGTCTAACCTTCACTCACTAAATTTAACCATTTACTATCTCACCTGCAGTCACTTTGAACATGCATTTTATTTTATTTCAGTTGCCATCTGTGTAGTAGGTTTCAACTTAGCACTGTTATTTGTTTGAAAAGTACACTGAAACCCATGCAGTGGCCAAATCTATTTGTTTCTGTTTTGGTCCGAGTTGATTCTGTGGTAGTCAAAAGTCAATTCTGCAGTAAGAAAACAATTCTTAATTACATTCAGTTTTTAACTGTTCTGGGTTTGCATCCCTCTTCTGAGAGTAAAATTCAAACAGATACATAATTTTTATTAGTTTTAAACACAAACCCTCACAGACATTTATGTCAAATTGCCCAAGCAAAGTCTGGCATGATTCTCTTCTTCCAATAATTTCCATTTTTAAACTTTATCATGAACTCTAGCAAATTGGTATTTTAATCTCCTCATTAAAAACATAATGAAGAAGGAAGACAGATTTAAGAAACAAAATTCTTAATAAGATCTCCAGCTATGGGAACTTTAAGCACACTTTTATATGCTGCAATATTTACTAGGCATAGAGAAGAATCTTTTTTTTTCCCTTAAGACTCTGTATTTATTTTTAAGTGCTGTCTCTGCTGCTTTTAAGATAGGGTAGCTATCCATGACTCTGTGATTTCCTCCTGTGGAGCTTTACAAGCTGTTGACATTCTCCTGGAGTGAATTGTGGTTGGTTATTCGACACCTCTTTGGTAAACCCTAAGATGCAAAAAAAACCCCATAGTGCTCATGTGGTTTTGGATAGAAGTTGTTCTGGACATGCAATTACTTCAAATAACTGTTGTCTGCTGCTAGGAAGCATTCCTTATCTCTTTCAGCATGGCTGGGTAAATTGCACTAGAGCAGTCAAGGGCTGTTTTTGTCCTTGCGAAGACGCGCGCTCTTGCTGTTACACCAACTCTTCATCTGCCTCTCAATCCCTTTATTAAATCTGGGCTAGCAGCAATAGGCTTGTACTAGAGCTGTCGTTTGACATTTTCTGAAGTATTTTCTGGGGAGATCTTCAAGTGATTCACCTTAGTAACACAGAAGAATTTCTCACCCTGAATTCCCACAGCAAGCATCCTTGCTCACTCAAGAGCAGACACTTGATCATGGGCCTGCAACAACAGCTGTTCTATAATTAATCCTAGGTTCAGCTGATTCCTAATTAATAATTAATGTTGTGTTCAGCAGTTTACTTATAGCAAGGATTCAATCATTTAGTTTTGTACAAGGAATGCAATCTGTCTTTCTTACATTTTGAGTGTTTAATCCATGAATAAATAAAAAATCATGTATTTTCAAGTAACTGTGTTGTTTATATGAGGAGTTGGGAGCACTCAAAACAATCATTTTTAAAAGAACGATTCTCTACAATATCACTTGTTTTCATATCCCTTTTAAAAACTGTCAGTTTTAAAAGTTATCAGTTAAACTTCCAAAACAGTTACCATTCATTAAAGTTTATATAAAATTTGCACTTCTTATTTTTAACTCTGCTTACGCTGTTAATGAATTTTTGGTCTTGCTCCCCTTGTGTCTTTCCTTAATTCACACTGGTGACAATTTACAGTGAGTTTCAATGTCCTTGTTTCTGTCAAATGGATTGATAGTCCGCATAAACCTGTCCCTCCACCAAAGCCCAGATGGACAAGAGGAAAAGTCTCCAGTAAAGGTGGCCACCAGTGAATTGGTGTGTTTGATTAATGTATGAGAGGGTTTTCATTCCTAATTCAGAGGTTCTAGATTCATTGATTTTTTTCCATACAGAAAGAAAGATAACAGTATTTTAAATAGCAAATAGGAAACAAAATGAAAGCAGTACACTTAATCACTGTTCAGATACCTGTTTCTAAGGAAAGGCAAAAATCCCTGTATTTCAAGGTCACATTATTTTGATCTGTTAGAGCAGTCCATTATCAATCACCCAAGGACTTCCCTGTATATATTTGTCTAACCAACATCTGCTTGAATAAATGAATCTGTGAATCTCATCCTGCCTTTAAACAGATGAGAGGGAAGGGGATCTGATCTCCTTTATGTAAATTAAATGTGACCTCTGGGCTCTTGGTAAGGTGTCAATGCATCCTTCAGCTGAGCGAATATTGCAGACCTGATCTAAATTTATATTTTTTGAGGCTGTTCCATGTTAATAACATATGTATTTGTGACATTCAATTCACTCCGCATTCTGAAATCAATAAAATAATCCTTGTTGGAGAGCTCTGGATAGAGAATATAATTCCTTCTGGCTCATAAAAGGGTATGTTGTCATTAGCAGGGTTTGTGGATTCTGTGGCTTTCTTCATTCGGTCAATGGCACAACCAGTTCCCTAGAGAAACTTAGTTTTCACTTACAGAAATAGGAGTGTTCCCTAATGAATTTCTACAGAGAACTTGTATGGGGAAACACTGATATCTCTCCCAGTATTGCCACAAAAAATGGTCTTAAGAGATGTATTTCACATGAACTTGCTTTTATTTAAAGTGGAGCACATGGACATAACAAAGAAAAATAGATGCATTTTAAGGAAAATGACAAGATATTTATGACTTCATGCTATTTTATGTTTATGTATTTAAAAGCTAAAAAAAAGATATATCAAAACATTTTTCAAATAAAGGCTCCCTAATGTGTCAAAAAATAAAGATGTCATTTTCAACCTGCACATTTTCTCAATTTTGTACTAAATCATTCTGAGTTTGTTGTGTGAAGGCATTACTGGCCATGGATCCCATGTGCTAACTAATTATAGAGTGGACGTGGGCTGAGAAATGTCCTGGCATGATGCAGATAGAACGGCTTTCTCACTGTTCTTTCTGAAGGATTCGCTTCATCTCTCACTCTGGTTACATTCTACCATCTGCTTTCACTTCTTTCCAGTCCTGCTGGATAGAGGATAGGAGTACAGCCACTTTTGGAAGAAGGAAAATGTCAACCCCCAAATCTTTCCTGTGTTAAAAACCCAGACCAGGGAGGGCAAACAGTCCCCTAATGTAAAACAGCTTGGACATGAGTGCATCCCTGCACATGGGGCTTGGGGCTTTTTGACAACAGCACTTACCAGTGTTCTTTTTTGAATACATAAACACTTCCAAAAAACTTTTGGAAAATCTCCATTGAGACCATATAATTTTTTTTCTCATTGTTTTATATCCATAGTGGAAATTATATATTAGTTTGAATCAGATATATACTACACTTTTTTTTTTTTTTATGAAGTGTACACCACATAAAGTTATAAGCATCCATGCTTTGACTTCTCCAGCAGTTATTAGATCAATATGCTTAAGTGGCTTTAAGTGTAATCATTCAGAACCCTGAAAAAAATCTGGTCTTAATACTGTATCTTGAAGAGAAGAATGGATGTTATTTTCAAGCACTTTCTCTAAATTCAGTGTGCTGAGGTTTCTCTCTCAGCTTCAGTAAAATTATTGCATTTATCCTACATGATATGAATTGTACAGTTCACATTGTGGTAATCTGCCAGTGGTTAGAGTGAAAATGAATATATACAGGCACTTCCCAACAGTAGACAGATTGGGGGAAAAACCAAAACAAACCATAGATTGTGTCTAGAGTAATATATTTTTTTCTGTACTATATATGAATTGCTTTATCTGTTCTCTCTCTGTAGCTTTCTGAGATGAGTTTTAACAGTTTTTAGATAAAACTTTGAATTCTGATTTTGAAGTATAATATGTCTGCAGTGTTCAAACATGCTTCCAATCCTAGACAGGAAAGGGAATAAGGATAATTCTGTAAATCTGAAATGAAGGAGCAACTCTCCATCAACCTCTGTCAGTTCTGTGATGCAGCTAAAGCTGGGAGTTCAGAAGCAGTCTGGTTCAGAGAGACACCGATCTGACATGTGACAAAATGAGAACAAAATGTCAAAGGTTGGTGAAATCAAATTTTGCTAATAAGTTAGTATTACCAAATAATTAGATCACCACCACAGGCAGCTAAACAGGTACATACATTGTATTTAATCAAACCTGAGAGGACTTTGTCCCTCACAATTCTTTAGGCATTTGAATCTAAGAGTCATGTTGTATTCACATACTGCAACTGAATTATCTCAGACTCACCATAGGGTAGAAGTTGAATACAGCTGTCAGGGAAGCACTTTGCCACATATCAGCTATTCTGTTAGCACTGCCTTAGCTCATTTAGCTAGTGAATGGAATGTAATTCAAGCTAGCTTACCCTAAAATTATTATTCTCAATAGAAGCAAAAGGTATTTAATTGTCACTAATAAGGGAAATTTAAAATATGTTTTGGGCTTTATAAATTTAGAAGGTATGGGTTGCCTTAAACTCAGATTTGTCTTTTATCCAGGCAAATGTAACTGCATTTGTACACTATAAAATATATTAATATTTGTTTCTCAGACTACTTAAAGAGCATTGTTTCCAAACTAATACCAGTGCTCAATGCTGAATTTTGTGAGATTTTTGAGCCACTTCTAAGGAAAGGAAAGGTCACAGAAATTTACCGCATTATATAAATGCAATGATGTCTCCATATGCAGCTTCTCTGCAGCAAAATAAAGAATAGCGTTAGCTGAATCTTCTCCATTGTAATTTTACTTTCCTTACCCTGAAAATTATTGTCAATGGCAAGAAAAACTATTAAAGTGCTTAGAGAACGTCTTGTATTTATAAAAAAGCATAACAGATCGTTATTTTGCTTACAGAATCATAGAATACTTTGGGTTGGAGGGTGAGTTATTGACATAAACACATAATGTTTAATGTTGATTTTTCATGTTGATGCTTGAATATCAACATCCGAGAAAATTTTTGCCATTTACATAAAATGGATGGATCTCTCTTTTTAAAACAGCTTGCATTTGTTTTTAAAGCAGTTAAAAAGTAGAAATATTGTTTATATGCCACTGAGACACACTAAGACTATCTGGAAATTGTCTGTAAAATGCATTTCTTTCAGAAGTACAGTTAGGACAATTTTTCTGGGAATTTAATAATAGTATTTTTTTTATGAAGTATGAAATTAAATATTTCTCAGGTAGAAGATCTACTTTAGGGGCAAAACTCACATATATCAATTTAACTTATTTTGATTTATTGCATCTTAATGTGCCACTTCTGTGTGTCCTGTCCAGAATGCAGTCAGCCCAAACTTCTTATGTTTTTTTCATATGGGTTTTGATTCAGTTAATGCAAAGATAACCATCACAGCTGGCACAGATGCAACTGCTCTGCTTTGTTAGAAATTGAATTGCTCCCTGCTCATTTTCAGACTCTAGAGAGTTTCACACTATTCCCACACTTTTAACTTAGATCGATTAATTCACATTCAGATACAACCAACATTTATACTTGGTGCAGAGCCCCACATAGAATTTTTCAAAATCCCCTTTTCCTGCAGTAATTTTTGCACATATTCAGAGGAGTTTAAGCTATGGAGGAATACGCCAAGGGGACCCTGCTGACCTGTGCCAGAGGACTCAAGCATGCTTAAAAATCTCCTTTGACTTTGAAAGCCCACCCAGGTCCTGCGCTCAAGAATGAGGCTTGTGCAGAGAGGAAATCCTACTACTTCCTCTAAATTGCCTCTAAAAAATTATTAATTTCCTTCATTTATAAACGCAGATTTTTTTTTTTCTTTTTTACCGTGCATTTCCTTCCTGCTTTTTCCTTCCCCTTTCTCGCTTAGTTTTATTTTGAAGTAAAGCAGAAACCACCTTTTCTGAGTGTTTGGTAGTTAGTTTCAGTGCAGGCATTTGTTCAGCATGCTCACTCAGTTCGAATCCCATCTACCAGGGGACAGCACCACTGTGCTCGGGCATCTGTAGCATCCTCCACACCTCGGTGTCCCTCGCTCTGCCAGCAGCACACGGCGATGCTCGGTAATTCTGCGCTCTCCCAGAAATGTGGTGTGGTGCTGCTGCTGATTTATTGGGAGCCCTTGCCTGTGCAGGACAGCAGCGCTCGTGTTGCTCCCCCAGAAGCCCTCAAGGTCGATGTGAGCAGAGGACGGACGGGCCATTTGGAAACGGTGTGGCATAACAAATGGAAGTGTCCCATTTCAGCAAGTCGGCACGAAGTTTATTCCTGTCGTCGGTGTCACCACATCAAATTTACTCGCAAAAGTCAAAGCTATCAAAGCCTCCCTTGCTTCCTTGCTTAGAATTCAGGAACTACAGAGCCATCTACTGGTGCTTTTTATACCTTTAATACCTTTTTCATACCTTTAGGTACAAGTTTAAGGCATTTGGGAACAAGATAAACAAGTCCTGAATCTATTAGGATGTTCATTCAAATTAAACAGGTGAATTTTTCCTTTGTGATTGCAATTTTAGGATGAAAAATTAGGACAATGGGGCAACCACGCTTCACCTGTGAAAATTCATAATAATAAGCAAACGGCTAAAATAAGGACAAGTTAGAGAGAGTCATAACAGTGAAATAGTAAAGCTTCTGTGGAGGCTTAAAGGGCTTCAAAATCCACTGTGTGTGTGTGGAGTGACTGCTAATGACAGATATTAGGCTAAATAGCTGCTATCTTAAAATGTGATAAATAGAGACTCCTTGACAACCAATTCTGCCAGTTCATGTAGTCCTTACTGAAACAAAAATAATAAAATGCGAGGGTCTTCAGTGGAAGATAGGCTCTCTTTAGGCACAAAAATAAGGCAATCTACTCACTGACTAAGTTTCCACCAATAAATTTCACTGTTGCTTTTCTGTGCCTATTGCAGAGCTGTGCTTTGGTGGGTCTGATTGAAACCCCGCATTCAGGTGGCAGGGCCTGCTCACTGAAGGATCTACCTACATTTGTGAAGTTTAACATTAGGGTGACTGGTTATGACCACTGTGAGGGACTTCTAGCTCAAGGCACAAGTGAGGCAGCCTGCTCCAGACCACTTTCTCCTCTGGAGAGTCTCTGCAAATCCCTCCTGCTAAGGATGCCAGAATAGGGAATATTTCCAAAGCCAGTCCTTGTCTGTCCTTTGGATAAATCTACAGCAGTATATAAAACAAGCTGAGAATGATTTCTCATTTGAGACTGAGTGGCACAGACAAGCTCACAGCACCAATGCACTTTCTTAAGCAGAGTATTCAAATTCACATTACAAAAAACGTGTCCCTAGGCCTTCTCTCAGACCCATGTACTGCCAAATTCCTAAGGTATTGTGAAATAAGTGTATATGTTTTGTTCAGTTCAGACCTGAAACCATGTATGATCTGTACAGAAAGCAATGAGCATTCCCTGATCTCTGTTGTGAGGGTGCCTGAAAGTGTTTGAGGGTCAAACTCATAGTCCTGAACGACTGTAGGACATAAGAATCACACTGGTCTGACCTTGGCTTTTCTGCATGTGGAGAATATCCTTGGCATTTGCTGTGGTTTGAACCATACCTGCATATTGCCCTCAGCAGAATGAGAAGGGATGAGAAAAAAATCTGCTTTTGGGAGCTTGGTGGCTGTTAAGCAGTTCTGAGGATCATGGATCAGTGTTTAGGTACATGATACATGGGGTTTTTGTTTTGTTATTATGGACATTCAGAATTGCTGGAGCAGAAGTAGGTCAGACATTCATTGTAAATGACAGGAAAAGAAATGAAATATAGAAGTGAGAGTGTAAGTAATTTGGCATAGAGTCAGAGAAAAATTACAATGAAAGATGAGGGAAAGAAATTAAGAAAAAAAGTAGCTACCAATTGTAAGACTGGAAAGGACATAATAAGGGGACTTATACAGATATAAATGAGGAAATAGAATAAAAAGGACATAGGATAAGACAAGAACTGACAGAGGAAACAGAAGGGGCCTAACTGAACTCAGCATACAGAGATCTCTAGTCAAGCATGTGTTCCCTAGGCATTTCCCTAATTCCTATGGTCTTTCATAATGATAAACTCTAATACTAGAACAGAGATATTTGTTTCATTTAGCAGTAGACCTAAAAAGGCTATTCCTACCCTCAGGACAAATATTCTCAAAAGCAAATCATGGCATATTAGCTATGTGGGAAACAATAGCTTTGTCATTTCTTTCTATAAGAGCTTTTGCAGCAAAGCTTTTCATCACGCCAATGCAAATAATCTATTGGCAAAATATTTAAGCATTTTTTTATTTTACACATAGATGTAAGAACTTTCATGTTGAGGAGTTTCATCCCAACTATGTGTTTTATTTAAAGCTTATTTTATATAAATGCATTTTTCTTGAATGGGACCTTTAGGTATACACTTGGCTATCTGTAACTTAGTCCCTGTATCTCTGAATCCAAAATCTACCACATTATATAACCAGAGTGTCGTTCAAAAATCAGTCACATCAGAAATTTGACTAATTCTGGAAGGTCCAATTAATATCCTGCAGCTTCTCCTCAGATCAGAGAGGGCTGGAGGGGCTCCTTCCCAGAGAGTATCAGTGTCCAGCTGATGCTCCTTCAGCAGCCCTGTGCTGCCAGCACTTGCAAGCAGGGGCGAAGGAGGAGGTGGGATCGCACTGGAGAGTCACCTGTCCCTTTTTGACACCTCCTTTCACCCACTCTGTGTTCTCCAATGTCAGGAGACACAGCTACAGAGATGCCAGGCTCTTCCACACACAGTCTCCATCAACACCTTACCTGCTGACTGTTCTTTCCCACAGGAAACATGTAGATGAAGCTCTCTCCTACCTGAATACAATGGATTTCAAAGAGTTTAGCACTGATTTCACCTTTTGTACAGGTTCCAAAACATATATGAAATTAGAATTGAAAAAATTGAAGGTACTATGTGCAGCAGTTTTTCCTTTCAGTTGCAGATCTGGGACTCAATCTGCAATTGCTTTCTGTGTTTTCTCTCACATGGGAGAACCAGGAGGTTTGAGACTGGACCTTTGTCTGGTAGCTACCCATCAAATCCATAAACACTCAGGGGAAGGTTCAATCAATTAGAACATCTCCAACCAACAATTACTCCAATAGTTTTCCCCCTGAATATTCTTCTTTTCTGCTTTTGATATTAATACTGTAAAGGGAAATTACGGCTTTGTGTGTGTGTGTGATTTATTAATGTTCTTTTTCTGATTTGTTTTTTTGGTGGTTTTTGGGGTTTTTTTTAATAAAAATAATAATTTTAAGTGTTTTTCAATTTACTCCTAATCAATCAGAAAGCATTTTATTTATATTCCACTATTTCTTCTGACTAGTGAAGATGTATTTGTGCACCTGAATTCTATGCAATTTTTCTGAAGCTGGTAAAAGTCTTGAAAAATTATGGAACTTACATATTTCATTCTGAAATTCTGTAAAATTTATAAAGGTAAGAAATAGGATGCCCCTTTTTTTTTTTTTTTTCTAATACATAAAGCATTTCTTTATCTATGTAAACTCTCAAGAAGAGACCCTATCCTATTTAGGAGACAGATTAAGGATATGCTCAGATTTAAATTCATCATGTATCTCATGAGGCTTCAGAGATACCTAGAGTAGAAGCTGATGGGGCTAGTCTTCACTCCCATCCTGATAAAATGAATATTCATGATCACAAAAAATTTCATACTGACAACAGGGTTAAATTCTGTTAATATTCAGAACAGTTGGGCATGAGGTGCAGTTGTTAAAGATTTCTCTTATATGCCTGTTTCTTTTTAACTAACTGATGTGGAAAAGGAATATTTGAAACAGACCAAAAGAAAAACCCTCAGTTGGTGTAATTTGGCAGTATTTTGTCACTTTCTTGCTATGTAACCCAGATTCCATGCTCCTGGATCAATTTCCAGCACGCAACTTAAATATGTTAAGGAGAAGTTGATAAGAAAGGTCACTAAGCAGCCTAACAATGGAGAGAAAATAAGGTCCTGCAGGAACTTTTCAGTTTGCATATCTGACACCTTCTCTTTATATTATTATTCTCAGAAGTAAGCCTAAACTTAGTGAAGCAGAGATGTAAAGGCAGATTGTGAGTAAGACCAAATTTAATTCTTCTCAATATGAGCTGTTCCAGTGACTCACAATATATATATATCTATTTAAAGATATATGTATCTCAAAAAAATAGTTAAAATCCTAGTTCACCTCTACTAAAAATAACAGTAAAATGTTTAACATTATTAAATCTATTATTAAATGTTTAACATTATTAAATCTATTTGTTTGTTTCAGTCTTTAAAAAAAGAAAAAAACAAAACATGTTGCTTGAGGTTTGGGATTGGAATTGGTTAGATGTGTACTCACCCTGCCTAGACACTACTTCTTGGGAACAGCATAATTGCTGCTGATTGAGTACATCCTACTGAAACAAAAAATTATGTCAAGCTACAAAGACTTGTATTATGAAGAAGACTGAAAAAGCTGAATGTATATTCACTTTGATACAAGGGAGCATCAAAGCTATCCATGCAAGGGTTATAAAGTTATAACAGAGATTAAATCAAGTCCAAGCCCAAGTCTAAAATTTAAAGATGAATAAACAGGCACTAAAGAGATTGGTCTCTCAAAAATTAAGGAATTAGAAAACAAAAATTTTAGAAATGTCATTCCTCAAAGGGTAATAAACCTTAAATATTTAAAACAAGAACAAGCACAACCATGAGCTCTAACAATCAGAAAATGGAAGCTGGAAAAAACACTATTAGACAAAGAGGAATCAAAGGGAAAAGCTAGAGATATGGTTTCAAAGTAAAGGAAAATCACCACAAGCAAGGGCAGAAGGTAAAACAGAAGGCTAGGTCTTATCAGGATATATTTTTATCCAGGCTCCTAAATAAAATCACAGGCTTTTTTGTATTTATGTGTTTGTTCAAACACTAGGATTTGCTGATTTTTGTGTTGTTGTGGTTATTACACTTGATTGAGAGTTTAGTCCCATCGTGCCCCAGTACAATCAATAGAGGTGGCATCTATATTAAACCTGAACAAAACAAAGCCACTGTCAGCTTCTCTCCTCTCCCCTCTCCCTTGTTTGTTAATTCTAGCATCTTGACAACCAACTCCACAATCTGTAAACAAGTTTTATTACAAACCAACAAAGAGTTTAAAATTATGTTTATCTATAACCATGCAAGCTCTTTTATGTCTTTAATGATTCTTTGTGGTTTGATTGTAACCTTAATTATTTACACAGTAAATCCTAATCATTGATCAGATTATTTAAATGAATTGTAGCCTTCCACATCGCAGAACAATCAGTTCGTTTGGGGCATTCCTTCATCATGTTTAATCTTTTACTTCAGTCTTTGGAGTTTTTGGAGCCAAATGGGTATGTGAATATTTTTATACAGCCATGTAACAAGTGACAGCTAGAGAAAGCCATAGAATATATTACTGGTATGGGCTTTTGGATGAACAATACTGGTTTGCACTTGTGGGATTTGCACTCATTTTCATGAACAAAGTGTCAGTTGTCAGAATTCTGTAATATAATATACAATAAGGTATACAGAGTAACATCGTAGCAACTCTGTTTATTCATTAAAATTTTCATGAGGGATTTTTATGTTATCTGAAAAGCTCTGAAAAGGAATGAAAAGCAACTATTAGAATGAAAATTATAAGGGTAACCAGTTAATGCACACCTAAAATAACCATTAATATCTTTAAAAAGTACTTTACCATGCATATTACCTAGGAAAAAATATAGCATTCACTGGTTTCATTGTAGCATTATATTTACATTATTAGTGTATTCTTGTTCTAAATTTATTTGCAGGATTTTTTTTCACTGTTAATAGCAAGTTTCATATAACTATGGGAAAGGGCTTTAACTTATGCTTATATGAGTTATTATACTGAAATTCTAAACCAACTAGGTTTACTTCATTACAATATAGGACAGGAAAGGATATCTTCAGTCAAGTCCTGTTCTTTTCTCTCACTACAATATGTTCTGCAATTCCTTTTATGTATAAATTTATATACACACATATATATATACAAGCTCCAGTTTCAAAAATGGTTGGGTTTTTCATCTCTTCTGATTATGAACTTCCATTTGGACAAAAGTTTTCATTTAGATCTTTAATATATTCCTCAGTCTCTACTTTTGCACTCTAGACAGTGTTTAGACAGTGTAAGTTTTTTCTGATCTAAAAGGATTAATCCCATTTAAGTGATCTATATTATATCTAAACATATCAATCCATAGCTACACTGGCTACAGAGGGTCCCATTCGAGTCAAGACCCAGTTATTGCAGTCAGAGGAGTTTAAGGAATTACTCCTTTGTCCAAAGCAGGCATATACAGAACGATGAATCAAACTGTAAATGTGATTACACAAATGTGCACTCCCTCATTTCAGCAGATAAACCCCACCATCTTTGTCTAACATGTTTCTAATCATAGTACCTTCTTGGCATAATTGCTTCCCTTTGCAGAACAAAAGTAAGTTAAGATGAATTCTAAATACTTTTAATTGATCTCTACCTACACTCTCTCACTCTCACACTTTTTCTGTTTTTATTCCTAGAAACCTGATCATTTGAAAATTGAACACAAGTGCACTAGGAAACGTTTCTGCTGTACAGGCAGGCAGCAGCAACACAAGGCTGGCAGCAAAAGCTTTTTTTCATTTTTCCAACATTATTTGGATATTCACAAATTCAAGCTCTTTAGTACATTGAAATATTCAATTTGGCTGACAGCTGCACAAGTGCTACTTTAAATTGCCATTTCTTCTGGGGTAGGTACATCAAATATATTGTAATGGAAATCTTCCATCCCCTCTCAGTTAACAAGCCTGTAGGGATAATTTTCAGGACAGAAAAAGGTAAAAAATATCCATTTATAAGAATAACTGAGGCATGAGGGCAGTAATACAGTAATTTAAGTATTCTAAAATAGTAGGTTCCTACTCAGAATTTTCCACTCAACATCAAGGACCAAGAGCTGATGGCTTGTAAGCATACAGATTCAGATTCTGATATGACAACACAGGAGTCTGTGAGAGTTTTCTTGAGAACCAGCAGCAGCTCTGTATTTTCCACAATATTCTGATATTAACCTGAAGCTCATTGTGGAGTTTTGACTCACAAGAGACTTGCCCGTGAAAGAACTAATGAAAATTTTGTGGCACTTTGTGGTTACCTCCATTCCTCAGTTAGGGCACAGAAACCCTTATGTTTCTCCAAGGCTTTTGCAGCTTAAAGATTTTAGAATTTCTTTGAATCCCATCAGTCTTCTAAAACCTCCATATTCATTTTATAAATATCAAGTTTACATCCAAACTGATCTAAATAAATCTAGCTTGGTTTTCAATATTTGTTTTAATATTTATTGTATTTGTATTTTTTCCTGTAATGCCAAGAGACCCTTCTTTACTTTTCAGTAAGCTTATAAAACATTTATTCTTTTTTCATTATATATTATAGCCCAGCCAACACACGTTACTCCAAAGCCTAAAGAAAATATTGATGGCTAATGGGAACACTATTCTTGAAAGTTATCCTTTAAGATCATCAAGCTAGATACTGTTATTACTTAGTTAAGAGACATTTCGAAAACACTGGCTGACTGAAAAGTATTTTATTAAGTAAAGAATGCATTGAAATTTTAGTAACTAATGATAGTTTGTTTAATGCATGTTTTTAACATTTTAATGTCAGAGATACTCATTCACTTGCATATTAATAGTGGGGTGCATTTAATATTTTATATTTCCCTCATATTATTAGAGGCTAAGAACACAGAGACTTGCTTTAGGCTAGTTTGTTTAACCAGTGACAAATCTGCTATAATAAAATATGATGTCCTTTCAAATTTTTAGAAAGAAGAGATGATTTTTCCTAGATGTACACTAGGTAATTATAAGGGAAGATGAAAAATCAAGTGGTTTCCTCAAAGATGCACCTTTGACTTCATATATTTTAAACTCTCTTTTTCATGCTCCCTGACTTCTGTTATCATTACGAAGTCAATATTATCTGGATTTCTGTTTGTCACTCATGAATCAACAGTTTTTTGGCCAAGATTTCACTTATGTTCTGGCCAATAACAAATGTTGAAGTCTTATCTAACATTAGTATGTCTGTATTTGTAATGGTTGGTAATGGTCCAACATTAATGCAAATGAGTTGACATTTCTAGAGGCAAGTGTCACCTCAGAAAACTGCAATATAGAAAAGTGCATGGGGGTATAAGTCTTGGTTTGAACGGTTTGGCCTTTTCTGTCTTCCCTTTAAAGGCTTACTTTAAATTAAATCTACCATGCCTTAAAAAAAGCCCAAACCAACACTGTCAAATTCTTCAAGGATGCAGGCCTGAAGAGATGCAGGATGACTAGCTGAAGAAGTCTATTTTAATAGCAACTAATTGAAGATATCTCTTTTTTCATCTGTGAGGTTCCAAATTACAATGTCAGAGACAAAAAATATTTTTATCCTAATCACAATCCATGTTTTGTCCCACATGAAATTGGAATTCTTCCTGAGTTATAATAATACAGTCTGAAAATACTCCATTTTATTGATATCAAAAATTCTTTCCTTTGATGAGACTGAGCTAATTTTACAACATATTTATCAATAAAAAAATTAAAAGGTCTAAAAGTACCACTAGACTCAGAAATCAATTTTTGCTGCTACTGAAATGTGAAGGTTTGGGTTGGGTTCAAACCAAATTTTTTGTAAATGATAGATTTTCCTGAGAGATAGGAATTGTACTTCTCAGTGACCTCAAGCAAGGATATAAAACTTTCTTTCCAGTTTTTTAGTTGTTTGGCCAGCAGGTCAGCACTAATATATTATGTAGTCAACTGAAATTCACAGCATTCTTTCCTTTTTTTTGACTACAGATGGATAAAGACACTGTAGATATGTATCCTTTACATTGCATATCTAGAGCTGCCATTATTAATTGTCTGGTGTATTAAGGCCCATTCTGTAAACAACGTAAATTGGAAATTAATATTATATTTGAATGCTGTCGTTACTGAAACTCATAGGGGCATCAAAGGTAGGAATGGCACTGAGGTACCCAGCTAAAGTATATTTTGGTAGAATAGGTCAGAAGTAGTCACTTGAGTGTCTTTGATGATCTGGTTCTAAATTCACACGTGCTGGTTTTGAAGAACATCTCAGACCCCAGCAATGTGTCTACATGAAGGAACATGCTGGAACATACAGGACAACAACTGTGTTACAGATGCCCACACAGCACTCTGCAACAAAGCCACAGCCCCTTCCTCGTACACATACAGGCCCTAATACCATCTTCTCCCCTTGGACTGGAACAAAACTTTTTGCACCGTTCTTTCCCCATGTAATTTCTAAGATCAGAAGAAGTTATTGTGTGATCCTTGGCATACAGCCCAGCTGCCAAGTCTAATTTCAGCATCAGAGAGGGAGCACACAGGACCTGGAGGCCAGGATCTCTCTGGGTGCCCAGGGCTGGCTGCAGGGCAGTGGGAGCACTCAGGGCACTGCACAGGCTGGGCACAGGGGCTGCACCTGCAGCAGCACTGCAAATCCACTGCACAGGCCAGCAAACGTCCTCTGCCTTCAGAAGAATTAAACCACAGCTAAGGTCTCCTGGCTGATTTTGGAGGAATTGAAAACCAAACCAGACATCTAGATTTTCTCCACTAACCTGATTGCCATTTAATGATCTTTCAAAAGCAAGGGAAGCATTCTTCTCTTCAGTTTACTTTTCATTTTGTCTGCATTACAGTGCATAAATGTATTTTAAATTACATAAATTTCCAGATGGTATCCAACTTTATGTTGGTAATCCACAGCAGACAAGTGTTACTGCAAGACAGCATTTTCAGTAGTTTCCTTTCATTCAAAGTTTTTTACTAGAGTAACTTCTATTTCTCTTTCTCTTCTACTTCTCTTTCACCATATTCCCTGGCAGCAACTCTAACTCCAACACTATTCTCTATGCTAAAAGAAAGAAAGAAAGAAAAAAAACCCAAAAAAACCACCTTATGCTGACTCCAGTTTTGCTAATGCACATAAAATAAAATAACTTTCTGTCAAAGCATAAGAAGTCTTTTTTCTTCCTCTTTTCTATTCTCCAAGTAGCTTGTCCAAAAAATATTATTTTTAGACAGACAGATTTTTAGATGAGTGCACTTTGCATTCATTTAACACATAAAATAATGGAAGAATTTGCTACAAGCTGAGAGAATATTAAAAGCTTTTAGCATATCCTTGTAAGAAGCTTTAGACCCATTGGGTATACTATGATGATCACTGTTCACTCAGCAGTCACTGTCTTTACATCATGAATAAAGTAATGCCCTGAAACATTCTCAAGAGTCTCATTGCATTTCTGGCCATGAAGTCTACAGTACTTATTCCAATGCCTCCCATGTCTCATCTTTTAAGGATCTTAATAAATGTCTTAGAAAACCAGGATGAACTGCACCACTTTCCAAAGAAACAAACAGAAAAAGGAAAGGGACAAAATACAATAGTGTAATGTGATAATCACGGATTTCTTGGTATGTTAAATATGTTAGCATTAACAGAGCCAGAGACATGAGGTATGAAGGTCAAGTCAGAGACTAGGGAAGAAACAGAGAGCATTGCCATTCATCCAACACTGAATTAACTGCTACAGTGAAATATTTGGCTCAGACCCTATCAGACATATTTACTAAAAAAAAACTCCCTCAATTTTCCAGAGCACATTAGGAGTAATTTTCATATAGCTGACCTAAGATCAAATCTAATTCCATTTTTAAGTGCTTAAAAGTTAACTTTCATCAGAAGTAAATTTCTTCAATCCTGTGATGACATCCACAGCCTAAAAAATAAGGCTAATTTGCTGTAAAACACAGGATGTATAAATTCACTTTTATGTTTACTACTGAAATCAGACAGATACCTACAAAGGGCATTTTAGTCCTCCTAGGGTCTGAGTCACATTGCAGAAGCAGATATTTCCCTTTATTCACTACAGACAATGCCTTGGGATTGGCATAAACAATGCCAGGTAAATTATATATAAAGCATGTGGAAAGATACACATATGCTTAAAGGATTTCAAGTCTACTGGCTGGTATTCTGAGTTGGGACTTACACATAAACCCCAAAACAAAGCAGAAGACACCACAGTAGAAATTAAATTAAATTAAACTAAATTAAATTAAAATAAATTTAATTAAGTTAAATTAAATCCTGTCATCCTTAAGGATGAAAGAACTATTCTGTGCATAAGGAAAAATATTATATTATGACAGCACTTATCAGCAGCTGATAGAAGCAGTGTTAAGTATTTGTGGATGAGGCAGCAAGAAGATATTCAGATCTTGTCTCATGGAAGTAGGTGGATTAACAGAAAAATGGTGACATTTAATAATGAAAACTATTTTTAAACTAGTTTTTGTCTTTCTCTCTAGAGAAATCGTGAAGTCATATTGATTTTTAAAAAATAAATGTATGCAAAAAAAATCAGCCTGCATGTCAATGTTCGAATGAAAACCTAAGTTTTTCCTCAAAAGATAAAAAAAGGAAAACCAAATTCTAGTAGCTCAACCCACCCATCTATCATTTGTAAGCAGACTTGGCAGAGTCATTAATCCATCATTAATGGTATGTTCAGAGGTCACATTATTAAAAAGAGTGCCAAGTAAATAGAATGAGAGCAGTAAATGCCTAATTTGACTGTGCCAAAATTTGAACTCTTACAGCATTCTACTGGGAAAAGGTTGGTCTCAGTCTTCCACTAGTCTTTAATGCTTTAATATTCTTTAATGAAGTAAGGATCATTTCAAACCGTATTTAAGGCGACAATGCTTTAAAATACTGTATCATTTAACAAAGTGAATGCAAATTCTTTGTACAATCCTACACTGTTTTCAGTAAAGGCTGAACTTTTATCCTTACTAATTGGCAGGATGACTTATTTCCTTCAATAAAAATCTTTCATGTCTGTAAATATGTTATTAATATATACACGGTTACCCCACCATAGTATTTAATTTTTTAAAATATCTTCTTCTGGTTTTGTATGTTTTCCCAGACTGGTTAAGAATGGCAGATAAACTAAAATGTGTTTAATAGCCCATTTTTCTTTCTCATTTTATTTAGCATCATCAGAGTATTAAGGAGGTCATACACATTTACACTGAATAAGAAGGATAAATGTGATTGTTATCCTATGCAGTCGCAAAAAACTTTCATCAAAATGATGAATTCAAACAAATACTTCACTCTGAGATCAAGTTATATTAATAAGTGACTTTTAGATTAAATTCTCTGCCCCAGTTATCTTAATAGGCAGTCCATATTTATAGTCATTGCAGCAAAAATTGTTCAATTTATACTTCTGCACATTCATGAACATTTACACTTCAGGAAGTTTTTAGAAAATCAAATCACACTAATAAGTAAGGCACAGTTCCTTGGTTTAGCAAGTTATGGCCTAGTTTCTCCATAAAATGATCATAATGACCCAATTCTCTTTAAAAGAAAAAAATCACAATCACTTCTTTCTTCATGTAGATTTTTCTCTAAGGATTACTGTATTTGTCTTTCATATAAAACACATTTCTTGTAATCAAATAACATGATGACAATTACTAAAAATATCTCCTGTTTATAATTTAACAAGAACTTATCAGACTTCATGCTGAAAAGATTATAAAGCATATCTATAACCATCACTAGATGTAAATACCTTCACTTTGCTGATGAGTGTTTTATAATTAGAAGCTCCTATAATATATTTTGTCATTATTTTTGACACATTAGGAATAGCCCTACAATCACCATAAAGTTATGTATTGTAGTAGGAAGTTTGCTGTGAAAGCTCATTGAAAATATATGTTAGTTACTATATTCCATTTTAAAGTTTCATTTTAAAGACACTACCTACTTGAAAACATAACTCAGACTTTTATCTATATTGTCTAGAACTTAGTAATGTAATAAAGAGCTCTGAAGAGAACCGTGATTGAATGAGTTTGGAGGAGGATCACTTCTCTTCAGCTAGCATAAATCTGTGAAATATCATCCATTGGCTCATTTTGTCATGTTGAGTGCATTTACTCTACAGACTTAATAGCACTTTATGCTATTGTTTACAGCCTGATGTTACTCTGCTTTTAGGCCATATGACACCATTTTCAGACATTTCTATTCATCAAACCTACAAGGGGATATATGTCAAAACCAGCAGCAGCAAAGATGCCAATGGTAAGACACTAGGGAAATGTTTTTCCATATAGAGAAAAAGCAGAAGAAAGAACAGGCATACATATTTTTATTCAGTTAATCTTTCAGGAAAATTTTCAGTGAGAAAGAGAATATCCAGTGAATCTTTAGATATGAGGCACACACACTGATACTATTGAAAAGAGCACTGTTTATTTTTGACAGTTTAAAGTCATATACATTTTCTTGGCCATCACTACTGAAATCACTGCAGTTTGAAATGCTTTGGCTCTGTTTATGTATTATTTGTGTAGCTGAGCACACCCAAGTAATCTCTCAGCAGGCATCTGAGCCTTTGCAGGTGGCAGTGGCCTGAGGAAATGGCCAGTGGGAGGAGGTTCAGCTTGTTACACGTGTGACTACTCCAGACACCATACCTTCACAGATGGCATGCAAAGGAAGCAGTTCTGTATGACCTCTGAGGCAGAGAAAACTACTTCAATCCTTTCATAAATAAAAAAATACTTTAAAAAAAAAGTTCAAAGGCTTGGTTTAGCTATTTGACTGACACAGAAACTAATCCAAATGCTTTGGCTCTCAGGACGCCGAAGAGGGACACCCACATGTGAGAAAGGCATAAAGATACAGTGTTAAGATAATAAAAACTGTTTCTAATAACTTCTGGCATATCTTTTCCTTGAACAATGTTTGCTTGTGCCTTTACTTTACTAATGCATCAATTCAGAGCATTTTGAATTCTTTCTGTTACTACTCTCCATCTCATAAAGAAGAGAGTAGAACCTAAGAAAGTTGAGGCAGAACAGTAATAGCAGTCAAAAAAAATTCTTTATAAAAAGGCAAGAATTCAGTTTCTAAAATTAAATAACCAAAAGGTAAATTGTGTAGGTCTTCAAAATCATGAATGACACAGTAGATGGTGATCAACTGTTTGTACTCTCTTGAAAATTTGGATCAATGGAGAATCAGATGAAGCTGATGGAAAGCAATTTCCAATAGAAATGATTCTTCATATAACAGGTCATTAAGCAATCTAGCTCCTTTCTAAAAATATATATGTTGAGAGCTAAAGATCTATTTTGGTAACCCATGGCAAGTATATCTCCTTTCTTAAAGGGTTTTGAGCACAACAGTCATGCTAGAGCTCAGAGAGCCCCAGAACTGAAAATACCTGGAGTCTGGAAAATATTAAAGGAATGGATCATCTGAGTGCTGGGTTTGTGTTCTTCTCTAGCCATCTGCTTTAGTCAATTATCAGGATAAATAAACTGGATCATTTTATGTGGTGGTTTTGGGATAGTTTGTTTGTATCTTTGTTTGTTTTGTCTGTTACAGGATATATGGACAATTCTTCCAGGTTTTATGTTTTCATTTTGGTTTTCAATAAAAAGGAAGAGGGTAAAACCCTTTATTGTTTGAGCCTTTCTGTGTTCCTCTAACAAGTGTGCAATTTAGAGCTAGTCCAATTCCCAGTTACCTATGACTCATTTTATAGAGCTCTCAAAGAAGTTTTCAAAGGAAAAATAAAATACTACATCTTCAAACAAGCCTATCAAAAAAAAGTTCTGATCATTTTACTGGAGATTTGCCAGTTTTTATTAAAGAGAAATACAATTGGTTTAGGCAACATTTTTGGTGTAATGGTAATTCACAATTTAGAGTATCAGCGAGGTAGAGAATTTCTATTCACTGCTTTAAAATTAGTTTTTCAAAATAGAAAGGCATATCCAAGATTAAAAGTTTATTTTCCTAACAAGATAAAATTAAGGGATATTTTTTTACAAGACTGTGGCTCAGGACAGAAAGATCAGGGATCCTGTCCAATATAGATGAACCAGAAGCAGAAAAAACTTGAGAACAAACTTGAAAGCTAAGAAAGGTTTTATAAGGAGAAAAAGATACATCAGAGTATAGAGAACAGTAGTTTGTGGATAGAGTTCAAATTCTAAGAGATCAAAATCCTTTGTAGGACATCTGTCTTTCACAGTTACTCTGTAAATTATTACAGTCTTTGACATGATGAAATTAAGACAGAAGGGAAAGGCAATGGCCCTGGCTCAGATTCCAGTAGTCTGTGTCTCATTTCAAGTGTGAAATATTTAGAACACTTCAAAAATTATTTGATTTAAGATTCCAATAATAACTAGAATAAATGCTCAGTAAGATTTCAGTTTCTATTAAGTAATTATGACTGGTTCAGCATATATTGCAAGTTTGGTTCTATGGATTTTTTATCTAGAGGATTTCTTACTTTAACGTGCTTTCTAAAAATTCAGAAAAGCTTTCTAGTATTCACACTATCAAAGGCTCCAAGGGATATGATTTTTTCCACTATATGATTTTTTATAGTGACTGTTTAATACCAAAATACCTGATTTAATAAATAAGACAAGATTTCCGTGTTTGATGAAATGTAGATGGAATCTTACAAATGAGGTTTAGATTTCATAAAAGTTTCAGAAATATTTTGAATTTTAAAGAACCCAATGGATTATAAGAGATCCACTTTTTAAATATTTATTATTATTATTATTATTATTATTATTATTATTATTATTATTATTATTATTATTATTATTATTATCAGCCTAATCCAGAAGGTCTGAGGGAAAGCTTAGCAGCAATAATTTCTCTGGAAATTGTTCACTATTTCATTACAGCCTGGACCCCAAATTTCTGCACTGCTTTTGGTAAAAAAAAAAAAAAAAGCCATGACTATGAAATTCTGTGCATGTTACAGAAGCACAGAGTTGGCCATAGGACAGGTTTTGCTAATCAGAGTGTTCCTTTTCTCGCTTTTATGCTCTTTATATCAGAGTTATTGCAATTACTCTGACATACACTCTTTAAGTGAGTACTTAGGATTTCACAGCTCCCTGCCTTTACAATTTCTGTTTCATCAGTGTGCTGCAGCAGACAGAAAGAGCACTCAGTTAAATTGTGGAGATAAACCAGTATGCTGACAGCTGGTGGGACAACCTCACTAGACAAGAGAGGTCATGATAATTAGAGTGGGGTCTGAAATCCCCTACAACAGCTGAGCTGCATGACCTGCTTATGAAATGTAGCTTTTCTGTTTCACTGGAATCTCTTTCCATCCTGTACTTGGAGAAAGAAGGAACTGATTATCTGAGGTAACTTTAAAAATTACAGTCTCATTTCACATGTTTGCCTTATTTCACCCTATTTTTTTTCCTGATCTTTCATATCCTTTACTCTTCACCCTGGTAACAGCACTCCAAAGCTTGTTTGAATATTTAAGAAAGAAATATCTTTTGAATGATGAAATCAACTCTTCTAATTCTTCTTCTCCCAAGACTACAGATTATCTTACTATAGATTTTATTCTCTCTCAAATGGTATAAAATTTGAAGTCTTACAGAAGAAATGAGGACTCAACTTTTCTCTTTAATCTCCCTGTAAGTACAAAAAATGTCCTTCTCTCTGTCACTGGAAACACTTTCTTCTGCTTTTGTTTGGAGATGAAGAGTTATCAAAAAGTCAACTTTACTCATGAAATATGAAGACATTACTAAAGAATTTTTGTAAAGGCAAAAGTATCAACAAAAATACTGTGTCTTTTTAAAGATTTTGCCTTACATGCTACTAGCTATTCTGAAGCAACAAAGTCTGCCATGCAAGAAACATGTCCTGTGGATTTCACACCGGGAGAGATGACTGAGGAACATTTTGTCATTTCATGTGCTAAATCATTTCTGCCTGTAAAGTACTCTTTATTTTATTATTTTGAAACGGATAAAATCCCTGAAAGAAATGTTGTTTTATAATATGTAAATATCACTAATTTGAAATAATTATTTGCCAAAGCACTCACCCGATAAACCTCCATTTACAAATAGTTACACTAGTGTGCATTGTCTTTCATTTTATCCACTCTATTCCCATGTTAGGTTTTCTTCCCTCTGTGGAGCAATTTTTTTCCACCTTTTTCTTCTTAGATACCATCATCTAATTCTGGTATGAGAGTTTAGATCAATCAGCTAGAACTATGAGATTTTGCAAGGAGAAGCTGATTGCCTTGAGGATGGCAGGTGATATTTGTCAGTCTAATTGGAGCACAGCAGTGCAAGAAAGCTGAATCTGCCTATGAATCTGCTGAAGTCCTCTCTGCGTTAAGAGAGGAAGAGTAAGGCTTAAACTACAGTAAACAGCTGTGCAACTTTATGAGATTACAGCCAGCCACTAATTTGTTATATTTCCTGTCTTCCAAATGTTATCCCCCACAGAGCTTGTTGCAAGCAAATTTTCATGAGTGTCTTCAATTTAAAAAAAGCTGTAGTAGATTGTTCATTTGAATTCATGTTTTAAATGGACTTGCTGAGCTGACATCCAACTGGAAAGAAGCAACGAAATTCTGGAGGAATTGTCGGTGTTTCAACAGGGATGCAGGAGATGTCATCATTATCTGCTGGCTTTAGGTAGAGGCTTATTCCCAGCAGTGCCAGGGCTTTGTGCATGACTCGTGAGAAGACAACTGAAAACCTAGTATGACAGTTAAAACACTCCTTTAGAAGTGACAGCAGTAAGTCACATTTTTTCAGCCTGAGCAGAGAACTGAACTTGATTTTTCCCTCTCCAATGGTCTTCTGGGACTCTTGACTCTTAGGTAGCAGGGAATCTGGATCTGAGAACTTTTATACAGTAAAGAAAGTACATACACTATGCTTGTGATTCTACAGAGCACCTTGAGGTCAAAACACCTACAGATGAGGTACCCCAGCAGCTCAATTCTAGGAGCTTATTAACTTTGCTATATCTTGTTTTCTTTAATCCCCAATTTTTTATTCCTCTGAAGTTTCTGGATATTTCCAAAGAGAAATGAAATCGAGAGAGAAAGATGTCAGAAAGAAAGGGCACAATCTTGCAAGCATATGTTATGTCTGCAAGACATATGCTATGTGATAAACACATAACTTCATCCAAAGAAGCTACATCCTACTGGTTACAGACAGGATTTCCCTGTGTTAATGACTATTCAGAGCCCCCCTCGAACCACTTCAGGCATTTATGACTATGCCATAAAGGTGGAGGTTCTCTAAATATTAAACACTAAAATTCCATTACCGTCTCAACGACAAAGATTTATTCACTGGTTTTCTGCAGGGGCTTCAGCCATCAAACCAAGATACTTCTCAGGGTAAAGTAAAAGTTTTCAATGGACTCATGCTCTCAGATAAAGATTAATACATTTTTTCTTACATGACAGACATAAAATGAAATTAAGTGCATTACTCTAAGTTTAATCTCTGCAGACCATGACATTTCTTAGATTTCTCAAAAGGAAAATTTCTTTCCAGTGGAGAATGTGAAAAAGTGTATCTGTCCTATCACTGTAGTTTAAATTGGATGAATGTCATACCAAATCATGAAAAAAATTACATTGGAAGTAGATCACCTTTTTTTTTTTTTTTTTGTCAAGTTAAGAACTAGCACACAGAACGACACAGAAATACAGTACCTCTACTGTAGAGTAAAAGCGTTGAAACAGCAGTCCACGAAGATTTCTGGATGTTGTTAGCTGATCTGACCTACCCTCTTTTGACGTTCAATTCTTTGTATTAACCTATAAGTTACTTTACTTCTGCTCTGGTTAGGACATTCAGGAGGAAAACTTGTTCAGAAAAGGAACAAAAATACCTTTGTACTTTTACACATACAGAGTATGTGTAAATACTGCCATTGTATACATACAATGGCAGAGTCATAGCCTACAAAGTCTCCTGTTGCTATTGTTAAAGCACAATATGTTTGATAAGGTATATAATATTTTATACCTGTTCCACATAAATACCTAAGTTGTCCAAACAAAAACTTTCAATCTGGTAAAAGAATTCTTTGCTTAGATGAAACAGAAGAATTCAATCCTAGTAAATCTGATTTCAGTTATTTAACCTAGGATCACAAACACAAATAGGTTTAGGTACTAAATTGGGAATTTTGTTATTACACCTGGAGTTGTGACCCTCAGCTCTCACCTTTTGGTTGTGAACTTCAAGGCTCTCAGCACCTTCAGATTTCACTTCTGTGTGCCCATGAGGTGTCTCAGCTCTTAGAGAAGCAGTAATTCTCACCAGCTCTCACCCTGCTGCTCCCTGTCCCTCCAGCCCCGCGCAGGCCTGACCTGTTGGTACAGGCAGGATAAGAGATGACACGAGCATCGACAGACCCCGCCAGTGGGTGTGCTCCCTCAGCAAACTGGGCTTCTCCACATGACCCATCAGAGAAAAGAGAGGAAAGCTGTCAGGAGCAATGAGTACTAAGATGACTGGGATTTTGATTGGCATCTTACTTTGCCAGAATAAAATCAGTGTAAACTGTTTTGAAAATGAGGCCGATTATGCCTCTTTTTCCTTATGTGTGGATAGAAAACCAAGGCTTTCCAATTCTTTGGTGTGCATTCACTGTCCATAAATCACCTGAGAAATAAAATGTGAATATTTAATTCTTTTGCTGTTCCTGTCTCAGATAATTTTATGGTATATTGGTTATTTTCACCCTGCCAGATACCTAGTATCAGTTTTGAATTGCAGGAAACCTAACAATTTCAAGGGGCACTTTTCTTCTTTCATACAGGTTTTTAAAGACAATGACAAATGTAAAGCAAAACTCTTTGGGTCGTGTAAGTTCACTAATAAACCAGATGTGCTATGAATTAGTCCTTAGGGCCTAATATGCAAATATTGATGGTGCAGGTAATCACTGGGCCCTACTTTTTATAATTATTTTTACCTTCATTAGCTTCAATTATCTCCCACAAGAAATCCATTTTCCACTGTGATATCTGATACATGCAACGCAGCACATATCAAGGGTTTAATGGTCTGCCTTTTGAACAATTGAATTTAATCTCCTTTATGATACTTACGAAGGACCAGAAGATAATAAGACCATGAGAATAGAACAGTCACTGATCATTTTCAGCCACTGAAACCTAATACGGAGGCTAACTGGTCCCTTGAAGCATGTCCACCTATCTACGGTGGACAAGATATTCCATCATAAATATTCTTGGGTGATTTCCTAGTTGTAGGATTAAGAAAAGCTTTGCCATAATTATGTTACAATGAAAAAACATACAGATTCAACAGCAGAATTTTGATCAAAGTCTGTTGAGTTCTGCTGCAAAGAAATGGTATTCAAGTATGTAGGTTAGTTCCCAAATTATAGCTTGTACAAAGGAGACAGTAAATTATTATCATCTGCAAAGTAAACTTTATTATTGAATGAACATTCTTCCTCCTTTCAAATATTTTTCTATCTTATCTTTTTTCTATTTTTTTCTCAGCTGCTAAAATTATGACCTAATCCACCCATGTATTTGCTTCTACAGGACTTTTGTCCTGTACACTGTCTTTACAGGGATAAAGTGATTATGCACAAATAATTGAAAGTAATTGACAAGTCTTGTTTTGGCCTTACAATGTAAGTCTGCTGCCACCTATAGATAAATCACAATTTTTGCAAGCAGACATGATGTATCATTTGAAAACAGATTGCCAGGGGAGCAGTACTGCTGCTGGAGGGACCTTATGTAGCAGAAAAATTAGTGGCTGACTGCACTACTGGGAACACTGTACAAAGTGTTATCAGTTCTTCGGATGATAAATGAATCTGCCTACCATGTCAGTGGTAGGTACCACCAGGGAATAGTAGTGATAATGTGCAATAGGCAAAAAGTAAATAAAAACAGGAAAAAAAGAGAGGAGGTCATGTTTCAGGGACGTGATTTTTGTTTTCTCTCTCAGAAACATCAAGTTCACACTAAAGGTTATCCAACATACATGCATTATTAACTGGGGACAGACAAAGAGGACAGGACAGAATAGGGAATGTGGTAACAAAGGATATGTGCCAAATTCTTCTTCATCTTCCTTTAGACAGTACTTTTCCTTATATCATCCCAAGACTTCAAGTGCATCAGAGAACTTGGAAAAATAAAGATTCTTGGGTTAATTTGTTATATATGGAAGTTATTTTCTGATTAGAAAGTTTCTGATAGGACAAGTTTGACACGATCTTAAAAATAATCACAATATTCAGAGTTATCAATATTTATAAACATGAGATAATCAAGTCTTATTTTTAATCCACTAAAGAATTCCATTAGCAAGAATTACAGCCAAAAAAAATGAAGCTCCTGACTAATTACTTCAAAATTCTTTATTTCAAGCAACCAGGAGATCATTTCATCTCGGCTTCTGGTAATCTAAATAAAAGCATCCTTTATGGTTATCTTGTGATTGGTAAAACATCAAACTGAAACTGGCAAGTAAAAGGCCTTTAAAAAGAGGGGGAAAAAAAGAAAAAAAAAGAAAAAGAAAAACAACATAGAGACTTTGGGGGGATTTGGTTTTGGCTTTGTTTTCTTTTTTCTTTTCATTAAAAGTTCAAAAAGTTCCTTTTTTTTTTTTTTTTTTTTTTTAAGGAAAAAAAAAAGCAGCAGAGTAAGATCCACAATCCAAAACATAAATCCCATGTCAGTCTGAATAGATGTGGATTCAGTAAGGGAACCTGTAACAAAACCAGTAACTGTAGATGTGGGATTTGATGTTAGAATATAGTGGGTACTGGGAAACAGAAAAGTAAAGGAAGGCAAACCCTTTCTAGAGAAGAATTCATACAGACCATTCCTGAGATAATACAGGACAAATTTCAACAAATAATAGCTGGAATGATTTTTTAAAAATGCTTTTCAGTCTTGGATTTCTGATATTCTAAAAATAAAATTGTATGTGTAGCTTCCTTGGAAACAGGTGTTATTGCATCAATAAGCTGCCTTTATGCAAATTCTTTTTAAATGTCCATTGAGCAATCCCCTTTAGTCTGTTCAGTCCAGTTAAGTGGGGTACAATCACAGTTACAAACTGGAATAATAGTGGCTGTTACAAAAAAACCCATCAGATTATTAATAATATGAGCTCTTCCTATGAATTTTGCCACCACATATATACTAGAACAACCTGTAATGGTAGGCTGAAAGTCTTAAAGAGCATGATAAAGATCTAAGTCAGAACACAGTAGCTGTAGGGTACTTTATTTCATTCCAGATCTGCTGTTCCTAGTTCTTTTTTGACATCCTATAACACTGAGAACTGAGAAAAATAGAGCAATAACCCAAATGCAAATCATTTTAGGGCTGAAGAAGATTCATCCTCTTTAATTCATTTTTATTGCATGCAAATGACTCAACTTTAGCACATTGGCTTCTCTTTTTTGTGACAACCAATCTTCCTTTTTCGAGTCAGTTATTTCCCTTGAATAATAAATATGGACTAGAGGTTAATAGCTGTATTGGAACAGAACACCTGAGACAATTGGTTCCCATGACAACCAAACTCATTTATTAATACTTTTTTACTTATTTTCCCCTTATATTCCAAATGAATATATTAGAAATTAGTGAACCTTAAAATATCTTACAGAAAATTCTTTCAGCTATGCCTCTCAGATAGGAGATCATGGACATTACACATAAACAATTGTTTTTATCCCCTGAAAATTAATTTAAAAGTTGCCAAACATGTGCTACCTAGAGATTGTTTGGGGATCTCACTTCGACACCATTCCTACTTTGAATTCAGAAGTTATTGATAAGGCAGATAGGCCTTGTAAGTCTTCAGATATTTTGGAAAACTACTTTATTTGTAAGTCAGACAAAGTCTTGGTTATTTTTTGCTGCAGAGATACACTGGGTAAGCAAACAGAAAATCTGAGGAAAAGCAGCATCTCATACTTGGACCAGAATCCTGGGAGACACAATACTGGGCTGCTGGTTGAACTTGGGACTGTTCCTGGCTGCCACTAACTTCCTATGGCCTTTAAAATTGATTTAGTTTCTGTTCTGTGACAAAAACTGTAAGTTGTCATCCCACTAGTAATAGGCATCTTGAAATTTACTTCACTGAGTTACAAAAACTGTTCCAGAATATGTGACTCCAGTGAAGTGATTAACGTTCTAGAAAAAGTACTAGACAATGTTATATGTGAAACCATTCCTTTTGCCATGGTTTTCTACTTGTGCATTTTTTCCTTCTCTTTCATTTAAAATAAATAATCCCAATATCCTGGGAGTTTCAGCAAATATCACCATCTTCCAGCCACACACCCTCTAACCACAAATGTTACTCCTGTCCTGATGCTGGTACACTGTATAAACTAATCACATAAATGGAATTGTCTTGAGTTTAAATAAAGGCCTTTCTGTGTAAATAACCTCATCAGAAAGGCCTGAATGGCATTTTCTCTTCCCTTGTCTTGTCTTGCAAGGAATCCTTGCAAGAATATAAGACTCTGCATCCTATTTTATTTTAAAATGAAAATTTTCCTTTTGTAGCGGTAATATGAAGGAATCAGCATCGATGAGGATATCTTGCACTCTACTTGCCTGTTGTTCTTTCTTTTCCCTCACTGGAAAGCAGGAAAGCTGAAAAGCTGTATCCTACTCTTATTCTCCTCATTCCTCTGCCTCATATGCACACATAACAGTGTTCATGCACCTGTAGCAGTGTTCATGTCAGAAAACAAAGTGGTTGCTGCTCTGCTTCAATCTCCCCAACTGAACATCATGTTCCATGCTGAAAGCAGCTTGACTATCCATCAGTCTGTGGCCCTTTCATCTACTGCTAGAAGAAGAGGGAATGAGAGAGAGCCCATTGATTTCTTCCACACCTTTCCTCCTCTTCCTCCTGTTTCTCTGTAGCCAGAACTGGAAATTTACTGCTGAGAGGGCTGAACTGCACTGGAGAAGGAACATTTAAATCACACCCTGCTGCAGTGTAGTCAGCACATGCAAATATTGCCAAAGCATCTCAAGGACTGTGCCTCGGACACTTCTCAGAGGTACATCAAATCCTCCCCAGATAGTATTAGAGCCTGTTGGAGTTTGGTCTCTGCCTCCCCTGGCCATGCTCTCTCCCAGCAGCAGGCCAGGGGCAGGCCGTAACTCCTGCCTTCAGTGTTTGCCTCATTCACCTGTCATGGGGACTCGAGCTTGAGACAGTCTTTCTAGATAAAATAATGATGTGAGAAGGAATGTGCCACTTCTAGAGAAGTGTGTGTAGGTGTCAGTGTGGCAATAGCTCAGCAGGGCTCCCCTCCAGCTGAGCTTCACTGCAGAGGTGTTGCCTGTAAGCAGAAGAGAGGAGCACTGGAAAAGTAGAAATGTACCTCTTTTGGGAACTATACCTGACAGTGGTCATCTGGCTACCTAAAATATAGCCTATGTCACAGGAAAGCTATAAATTCAATACTGCAGAGGCACGACTGCAGCAGTTTATTCTGCTGAAAGAAAAGCACAAGCAAAGCTTGTCCTGAGTTCTGGATAGATGAGGAGAACACAGCATAGCCATCCTTCACTGATGAGTGCTGTGGGCTTGCCAAAGCCACAACTTTCTACTGTGACAAAAAGCAGACAGCAATAACACAGAAGATTCCCAACTGCAGTTCTTGTAATGCTCTCTGCATTTGGCAGAATTTAGTAAAAAAAGCAAACAAAAAAACCAGTCTGCATACATCTAGCCTCAAGAGCATCCTTCCCTACAGCACATAATAATCTTCCTTACTTCCACATCTGACTCATGCTCACAAATTCTCCAATGCTGCCACCAGTCATAACTCAAACATTTTTTCCTTCTATTTAAATAACAAGTCTGAATGAAAATGCAAAGATGCTGTTGCTGACATACTGAAGTATTAACTGCAATCAGAAGATTTGCCTGTACTTTTTGTATGATAAATCTCCTATTTTTCATATTCTGCATGCTTGTTTTTGTACCACCTGTTCTTACCAGCAGCTCATTCTGGCCTGATCATGATAGGAAGGTTCCCCTGGCTATTTCACTCACTTTGGCAGATGTTTCCATAAATGCAGAAGTTTGTTTATGCCTAACTTCTTATGGGATTGGAACCATTATTTTTGCTACAAAAACAAGAATTAGCATACATGCTCCATCTTTCTGCTTCTTTATTTCTGCTTGAACCCTCTGACCAGCAAAACACACAGCTAATGGACACAAACTGGGCATGTTGTTTGACTCTGGCCTGCTTTTGTTCATGTATCAATAGCAAATCAGTCTAATATTGCTTATCCTAAGCACCTATCATCACCAACTGAAAGCTGCCCTTGGACTGGTGGGTCTAAATTTCTACCTTATGTCTATTTCAAATATAAATCCACAGGAACAGCTCTGATGCCAACTCCTTGGGCCACCTCTACAATGTAAATCACCAAGTGGAGTAAGTGAAGGACAGTTCACAGCTGAGTGTCAATTAGACTGTAACTCTTTGAAAAGAGGGCACAGGAAAGACTTTCCTACACCCTCCTTTCAAGGAGTTTTTAAACCAAAAGGCTGGCATATTTTTAATTCTACAGATCACTTTAAAGGTATCACATTGCAGAATCTTCATTCAGGTTCACTATGATACTGTCTGAACACAGACAACTACATATAAGGCTAATTTTCAGATCTTTAAATTGTCTGAATTTTTGTGTCCCTTTTGTCTGTTGTCTCTCTTAACTCTTCTTTGGTATGTTTTCAGCTGGAGACACTATTAGCCATCACTGTCTCCAAGACATCTGGTTTAAATCAAAGTCCTGAGTAAAACAATATTGTATTTTTTCCCTTTAGAAAAGATAACTTTCTTTTAAGTAAAATAATCAGTTAATCAGTGGTTTTTTGTTTTGTTTTGTGGGGGTTTTTGGTTTTGTTTTTTTTGTTTTCTGTTTTTTGTTTGTTTTTGGTTTTGATGGGGTTTTTTTACTGTTCAGGATAAAATTTTCACTGCAAAACTAGACTGGATTCAGTCGTTTGCTAAGACTGTCACTGCAAGAAAACCAGTATTGGAGTATCCCTTGGAGTGTTTTATGTACCTGTGATGTTCATCACTGCTACCCAGTCCAGTGGTACATTCCAGTTAAGCTATTTTTTTCACTCACTACTGGAATGATCACAGGAAAGTGCAGATACCACTCAAGTAGAAAAATCTTTATATAGTTTGGAAAATAAAATTTGAAAATTTTGTACATCTACATCAATGCATGTTATTTTACTCCCATTTAGATAAGGGAGCAGCATTTAAGCAATGTTCTTCATGACAAAGTTGTTCAGGGAAAGCAGTAAGGAATCTCCATGGAAAATCAAACCCAACACTGGCATGGATTTCCCAAGATCTAGGAGTACAAAACACCTACAAAAATGCTGCACGAACAAAGGGGTGGAATACTATTAAATATCTGCACTTATGCTATAAGATTTGTAAAAGCATCTGGAGTAGAGAAAATGTACTAATGATAGTTGTGTATGAAGAGGATAAACTGGTTTAAAGTCAAATCTGACTTTAAAATGCCAGATTATTGCCTTCTGACACATTGCAGAACAACCTGGAGAATGACTCATATGGTACCTGTCATCTGCTGGTCAATCTCAAGTTATTATGCACATATTTTTAATATGCAAAAAAAAAAAAAAAAACAAAAAAACCCACAAAAACCACCCAAACTTACCTAAAATATTGTCTCTGGTAGAAAAGAGAGTAAGAGTTTGCTAGTGATAAGATAAGCCAGCATGCTTGTTTTCCAATTTTAAACCAAGTAATTTATATAAAAATAGGAAGATAAGGAAGTTTTATTATTTCAGAATAAATTCATTCTCCTGTCTCCATTGGTACATAAAATGAAAATTGGGGGGTGCTATTTTTTCAAACTATCCCTAGTCCCTGAGACAATAATCCATTAACCATGCAGCTCACCACAAATGGATTGCAAAACTGACATTTTCATGAATTATAGCAGTCTTTCAAGTAGCAAGGAGTAAAGTTGCAGCAATTTTCCATGTCTTTAATTTTACTGTCAAAAGGTATATAAGGGCTATGTCCTGGAACTGATGGATTTTCAGTAGAAAAATTAAATTTCATGTATTAATAGGTAAAAAGAGAGGCTTTGCTGGTATAATTTTAATCTAATTATTAACTCAGGGAAAGCTTTTGTGAATCTGAATTTAACATTAGAATATACTGCACAATGATATTAATGGTCTACATGCTGTCCAGATTGTAGTATTGATAGAATTGTATTTCTTTCAGAAAGTAAATTTAGGTTCTTACAATAAGAAAGAATGGGAGAGATGAGGAGAAGAGTTATTTTTAAGCATAGCAACACTTTAGTTTCACTGCCAGGGGACAATTTATTTCAGCTTTTTCATCTTTCTTTGCTGCTATTGTTACAATGAATGAGTGAACTTAATTAGCACTGCAAGGAGAGGGCTATGTTCCCAAAGCTCTCTAAGTGGGAAAAATATTTAAAGAACATAGAGCAGAAAAAGATTACAAAATTTTTGGAAATAACAAAAGAACTGCGTAAGCTTTCATTTCCTTACTGAAAACACAGTTGCATAAATATCGCCAGAGTACAGTATTAGAAATGTCTTTGAGATTTTCCTAAAAAAAAAAGGTTGACAATCTTCTGTATATATGACACTTATTAAAAAGTGTTTAGATAAATTAATAAAGTAATCATTCCATTCTTTTTTTTTTTTAATGTACATGATGAAAAATCATGTATATGTGGATCATATATTGGATCTCTTTATCCTATTCATTAAGGCTCATGTCTAAGTGGGAATACACTATGGACTCCTGTTTATTATGAATTAAAAATAGACTCAAGCTAAAGCAGCTTGTGAAGAAATCAGGAAATTCAATGTCTTTCCTTAGATTTGTTTTGAATATGACTGTGCAACAGGTTCTGAAGAAACTAGAATTTTTTCCACTTCTTTTGGAATTACACTCAGCAATTCTGGGTGTAGATACCCATCCATAGAAGAGATGTGACACCTTTTCTCTGAACATTCTTGTTCTTTTGGTTTATTATTTTAAGCACTATGGTACAGGAAGAAATGTTGTGTCTCTTGAGGGGCCCATTACTCAGCTGGAGCCCCAGAGAGCCCCCTACCAATAGAAAGGATCCCTCTATATCATACTATATTACATCTAACAGTGGGGCCTCAGCCCTCTTGACATCACAAAAAGAAATATGAAGATAGATTTTGGAGCATGAGGACTTATACATTTCTAAGTGAAATAAAAACATGACAAAGCTATAAAGACCTTAACCACGTTCTAGTAAATGTCAAAGATTTAGCTGATATATACACATACAAAGGTATAGATATATATATTTGATGATTTTCTACCTAATACTCCATAAGAATAATTAAATATTTACCTGGCAGCAGCAACTGTAAGAAAAATCCCTCCAGGAATTGGGTTGGAAGGCTTCCAGAACCACGCAGCAGATATTTTGTTACAGTTTTGTTCTATATTCTCTTTAAGTCATGTCAATGTCATATCCTGGAGAGAACTGTTCGGAGTTATCCTTCAATAAGCAACTTTCTTTTCAAATACTTGTGGCACATAGTACGAAGATAATTTTTGGCAGCTGATCATGAGTTTGTCTTTGACAGATGATTTGATGGCAAGAAACAATGATACTGGTGCTGGTGATGAAAATAGGGCTGGTATAAGTGTCTCCTGTTATACAAACTGTAAATTAGAACTGTGAAATTCTGCTTAAAATCAGAAAAAAAAAATGCTAGAAGTAATATGCATAGAAACATATGTCAACCTTTGGAGTGGAAGAAAAATGCTACAAAAGGACACAGGCATAACTTCTGGTCATGCCCATACCAAGAGAAGCTGACCATGACTAAATGATGTGATATCAATATAATCATCCTGATGGCTGCAATGAGGAAACCCATTACCTGCAAAGTGAAGTTGAGGAAACCTAATAAAATCTAACTTCCTTGTACATTCTGTAATCTTCCCTAAATAGTATTACAGTGCCATGTCCAATTTGCATCTCTCTTCTCACATATTTAAACAGAACGGGTAGTGACACACTGTTCTCTTTTCAAATGAAACAGCTCAATGACCTGTCTTATTTTGCATTCAAAAGTAAATGTCCAGTTCTTTATGAAAAGGTTACTCTTAGCTAACACATTTTCTTTTTTGGAAAAGGAGCTCAACCAGTCTCTTTCTGTATGGTATCTGTTTATATCTCTTCTGAAACTACTATAATTTCTGTTATGAGACGGGTAACATGAAAATAACATTCAACTCATCAGCGTTACCATTGCCTTCAGGCCTCCTTGTTGCTCAGATAGCATTTTAAATTCCCCAAACCCTCCCATCATGCCTTCTCCAAAGCCACCCTCCTCTCAGGCTAATCAGCTGCTGCCCCTCTGCTCTGAGCACCAGAAGTTCCCTCTTTCAACAGGCCCTGAACATCTCAGCATACCACAGGCAATCACTTTCATCTGTGTTTAACTGCTGCTTTCTCTCCTCCACATGAACCTTGCTGAGCTGCTCTGTCCCTCCTTAACTTCCAATGAAGGCATTTATAATATTTTAATGACCTCTTCCGCTCAAGCAGTGAATATGCTGCTCTGTTAGACATCTAGTAAATCCAACCCAATATCCTCTATCTGAACTTTTAGAGGATTTCTACTTCTAAAAATCAGCCATTAAACATTTCTAGTGCTGTTCAGCATTTTTTTTTTCAGGGAAATTCCTCAGTTTTGGTTAGTTTCAAATAGTTAGCAATATCACACACTGTTTTGAGAAATGAAATAGATCCAGGTGAATAACTAAGTAAGAAATGTATGGGCTGTTACTGTTTTCTCCTATTATGAAGTGCTGATGTATTCATTTCCTCGCTGTCCTGTAATTTGATTTCTCATAATCTGTAATGTCACTCCCATTAATAGCTGCCCAAAGAAATGACAGGTGGTCAGCAGAGCTTGTGCAGGGATGTTTAACAGGTCATGCATTACTCCCTGAAAGCTGTGAGATTAACACTTCTACTCCAGGCACAGGAATGGTTGGCCTCTAATGGATTGTCTGTTTACTTTGTCACTGCTCTCTAAAGCCTATAAAAGGTAGCCTTTTACAACTAAAATAAATATTCACTTTTTGAAACCCATTAAAAAGGCTGGCTGTCACTCTTCCCCCATCAGCCTTTAGGGCTAAATTTGCCTCATCTGTTTTGGGTGGGAAGGCACAGAGACAGTTTCTTTGCCGTGGTGCTGGGCTGAGGAGAGCAGGGCCCTGTGAGGGTCCCATGGATGGTGCTGATTTCCTCTGCGCCTCGGTGTGTGCAAAGCCCATCCCTGCAGAGGCACAAACCCAGATGTCCCACTGCGGGCAATGGTCAGGGCTGCCAGGATCAGGGATGGGCTCAGCTGTGGGAAAGAACTGTCTCATTTACCATTCTGTATCATACCAGCTGTACTTAAGAATAAATATGATTTTAAATCCAGATGTTATTATTATGGAAAGCTTTCAGTGAAAAGAAACTTCATCAATGTAAATAGAAATGCTGACTCAAGAAAACGTCCATTCTATGATTAGTAATTTGCAAGACTTGCTCATATGCCTTAGGTGAACAAAGAGGAATGGTCATACTTTGGGATATTTAATATGTTCAACAACTGAAAATGGTTTTGAAGTCAAGGTGCAATTTAAACTCATCTTCAAAACTGAAAGACATCACTATCTCTGTTGTTTGCATTTCTATCACACCAAAATGTCAGATTCTCAGCATGTCCAACAACAGTTCAGTAGAGAATTTCTTAAAGTATTAGAGCAGTGAGTGTCATGCATGGAGTGAATTTCACATTTTAAGGATCACATTTCCTGTGTAGAACCCATGCAAACCGTATGTTAGCTGATAATGAAATGAGTTTTAAGCTATTACAGCTCAAAAGTACTGAAGAAGAGAGTTAAAAATAAAGTACTGGCAAACAAAGTTTAGTTTTCCATGTTACACAAACAATTAACTGAGGCTACAAAAAAGCAGCTTTTGAAGACAATACAGGGAACAATGGCTTATTCTGCAGATAAAGTGGGCAAAAAAAGTCTCTGATTACTGTCACCCAGGATTGTATCTGATTCATAATAACTGCATTCCAGTTCAAGCATGTGACCTTTAATTAAAGTATGTTAAAATTGGAAGAGTATGAGAAAGGTTTCTGAAGCTATCCTTAAAGTCTTTTTGCTCTGTTTGTTAAAACAATTTACTAATAACAAATCAGCCTCATGGCTAAAGAACAAAATTTTGACAAAATGTGAAAAATGGTACAGCAAAAATTGCAGAGATGACATCTCTTGAAGCCCAAGCTTGTGTTCATGTAAAAAAAAATGTATTTGTGCTTCTGTGTCTGGGTATGTACCTTATTTATAGAGACAGCTATTTACCAGCAATTAAATTTTCCACAGAGACCTCAGTGTTGTTCTTGTATTTATAAACTATTCAAAATGCATGAGAAAATGGAATGAGGAGGGGGGAAGGGTCAGCAAAGCAATAACTTAAAAATTAAAAGACTGACTGCAGCACTTTGTATCAATTTTTAGCAGGCAGGAACATGTCAGATAGTATCTATACCATCTCCTGGAAATATTTGGATAATTCTTATAATCACATTATCTCCCAGGTAGCATTTCCTCTAATAAATAAAAGACCTCTCTGTTTAAAGATAAAAGTCAGAGTAATTATTAACTTGTTCAAAGGATCCATTTATGGACACTTACTTCCAGGGTTCTTCGCTGCATGCTTTTTCTTCCCTTTTGCCACATTCAACCGTAATTTCCTTGCTGAAGTTCTTTGTTTGTTTTAGGGTAATTAAGGACCCTTACACTCACAATGGCTTCTGACCTGGATGATTTCCCACTCATCTGGCAATCACAAATGGATTTACATTTCTCTTTTTTTTTTTTTTTTTCAGTAAAGATAACATACAGTATCTTACTGCATTCAATCTACAGAGTTTTCTAAAACCTACATTTGCCTTGTGCTCTAAAAACAGATGAAGGGAATCAGAAGGGAAGATGAAAGCAGCTTTCATCTTTGGCTCTGTTCAAGAAGGATGGACACTCTTCCCATTCCTGCACTTACAGAGTGAGAGGAAAGGAGCACTTAAGCCAGCAGTAGTGCTGGAAAAAAAAAATTTAGCTGTGCCTTCACTTGAGATGGTCACGTTAAGGCACATTTAAGTGGTACAGCACTTTTTACTGGCAACATTTTTGAGCCCCCTTCAAGGATAGCATTTAATATATCTGCTTTATATATAAGAGAGGGGGGTAGTGAGCAGCCAGGCTGGGTCATTTGGTACTATATGTTTTCAATGATGATGCAGAAATCAAAAATGAAAACCATAACCAATGTTAGAGATAAATAATAAAATCTAGCATGATTTCACAGAAGATTAGAATTGTATAAGACCTGAGTTTTTTAAAGTAGTCTCTTGCATGACTCTGGAATTTCATAATTATTTTTATTCTCATTCTTACTCCTATGATGTCTGACCCATTACAAAAAAAATTCTCTTCCACCCCACCAAAGACATGTAAGGAGATTATATTTGTGACATAGTGGTGTAATCATTGTGATATAGTAGTGTCATGATTTCTAACTATTACAAGATGAAAAATATGCCATACTACCTGTAAGGTACATGATGACTACAGAACACACTACATCTTGGGAGAAATTTTGTATTTTATAAAATTGGATCTGGTCACTGAGGGAGCTATGATGAATAAAATCATGTCACAGAAAATATTGTTCACTAGAGGATACTATTCATAATTTTTTCTTACAGCATTTTTGAAAAATGAAATTGCCCATAACCAGAAAAGTAGCTCTTGATCAGCTCTCTGCATCCAGTAATGTCATTCTCTCAAGAGGTACTCCATGTATCCATCAGTCCTACACTTCCCCTCTTAATCAGTTCTAATCATTATAAGTTTTGTGGTGCTTTCCGTTAAAACTTGATGTTAACAGAGTATCTTTGCCAAAACCCACCTTATTTAATTACTGTCTGCATAGAATTTCTTTCTTTCAATTTGGGTGAACTAGTCTTAACTTTTTATTGCTGAAGTAATTTATAATAAATCTCCTCAAACCATTTCTGCTTTCTTCTCAATACATGACTCTTTAGCAGCCATTTTGATTTGGTCTGATACATTCTCCATTAGCTTCAGCAAAGATGAGGAGAATAAATCAATTCCAAAGAACTTTTTAGATCTGGGAACCTTTTCTACTTATATATTTATCTTGTTGATTGTATCACTTTTAGACAAGACTAATTAAGTAGTTTATTAAAATGGCCAGGGTTATCCTGGCTACTGTGGTACAAAAATGATTAAATTGTTATATATATGCATATTCACTGATGAAGATAAAATGAATGAAACACCACTGTTTTTTCAATTTGCTTTTTAATTTGAAAACCTTGTTAAAAAATACATATTAGCTATGTTAGCCACCTGCAATCTTTGCAGAAAACTAGTAATTGCTTGTTTTCTTATAAATGTATAGCACTTAATACAATGTGTTCTCTCGATTCCTTCAGGAGATGGGATGACGGGGGTTGGGATTTATCCCCTTTCTATATCTGCTGCATATCTTTAAAATACACATACATAAACACACACACAAAGTCACATCTGGGTTCCACATTTCTGAGTGACCCTTCTTTTTTACATGCTAACCCACGCAGAGCAGCTCTTGGCTGTCCTTTTTTCAGTGCTGTGTCTGTAGTGTGGGATTCCTGTATTATATGTTACTTGCTAACTGTGCTCTGCCTGTCCAGAGGGAACTCATCAGCTACAATCCATCTGCTTATTCACAGCTCACTCATTGATTATTCATGAAGTAGCTGCTTTAGAAAGCAGGTATTGGTCATATTAGTGATGATAACCTGCATGCATCAAAAACCGAAGTGGTGCCATCTCTGCTGTTGCCATATGTGACCTTGGGAGCAGCTGGGTTCTGTGGCACTGCCTTGGGTTCCATATGCACTCAGGAGCTGCTTTGCTGTGTTGCATCAGTAACTTCACCCATTAGCACGGGTTTCTGCACATATGGATGATGTTTCACCTGCTTTCATTCAGCAAGGGAAGAAACGATACTTATGTTCCCCGGGGGGGAAAAACCCAACAGAATAAAACTAAACAAAAAACCCCAACCAACCAAAAATGCAAACAAACAAAAACACCATCCCAAAGCTTCCATAAGACTCGCATCTATGTAAAGATAATTAAAAGCAACATAGAAAAGGAAAACAAAGCAACAAAAATTTAAAACCCCCCTAGCCTAGACCTTCAGCCCTTCTCCTTCAGATGTCTCTTACCTATGTGTTGTTTACTGTTACATACTCCTTCTTTTTGCCTGGAAAGCCTTCTGCTGCTTTTCAATACCAAGATCATACCATAGCATCATGCAATTATAGAATCACAGAACTAAGGATTAGTTAAGGAGTCGCAAGAGACCCTAAAGGTCATCTAGTTCCAACCTCCCTGCAATGGAAAGACACACCTTCCACTAGACCAGGGTACTCAAACCTCACCTAGCATGGTCTTTAACACTTCTAGGGGTTGAGCATCCACAGTTTCTCTGTGAAACCTCTTCTGGTGTCTCACCATGGTGCTAAATCTCTTTCAAATTACCACTATGCAAATAAATGGTTTTGATATTTAGATGTTCTAAGAAAAATGTGCCTCATTAATAAAATACAAGAAAAATAAATTTTTGCTTATATTTCAGTCAGCAATCTTTTCTTTCTTCCTTTTTTCTGGGGTAAAAACAAGTCCCTTAACCTGTTCTTTTATGTACTGCCTAGGAATTAATTTTGTCACAAGATAAAAGGATGAATGTTAGTCAAGAGAGAAAATAGAGTTGGATTTTCTTGGCAGAGATAATTTTTTCATATGTCATCATGATTACTGGCATTTTCCACTACCGCTGCAATACAGCAGCATTTCACTGGTTAACTCTGTGTCCCTCTTATAGTCATAGACTAACTTTTTTCCTCCATGTTTTGTCAATTAAGCTTCTAGACTAAAAGATAGTGATACCTCACCAGTGTATGTGAATTCCTATATGAAGGAGGGGTAAATGCTTCCTTGTTTCATTTACATTCCAAGAAAGGCCTTTATCAGTTCTGTCATATTTTGGTTTAGTTTAGACTATATGCTGAATTAACATCCATTGTGCATCAAGACTGTTCATTAAAATATGGTATTTACAGTGGTTGGAATATAAATAGCAAAGTCTCATCATAAATCCAAAACTAAATAGCAGATATTACACTAAACTTAATCTGCATACTAAAAAGCATCAGTAGATTTCTTGGGAAAGTGATCAGCCTGCTTGAATTGATAGGTAATACTGCCTGAACAATGGTGATTTTAACCCAAAAGGCAACTATGACTTGAGTCATACTCATAAAATGAGTTTAGCTCACTGTGAAAGTGGACTCCTCTGAGCTTAATTAGGCCACACTGGTGGTGTCCTCAAGGACTAAGGCTCAGCAGATGTGCAGTGCCTCATGCCATATCTTCCATAAGCCTATGTCCATGTTACCATCCAAGGGAGAACACAGTGGTGAAGCTTAAGCTGGTGAAAGATTGTGAGACAAAGTAAAAGTAGATAAAATGTTTATTATCACCAGCACTGCTGAAAAATGCCAAACAAGTGCTGTGGTTCTATCTACAAAAAGTAGAAATTGGAGCCAAACACATTTTCTCATATTGTCCTCCAAATACAGCTCAGTATTGCTCTGGAGGAACATCATTATACATACATCTTATTTTTCTCTCTCTCCATCCTGTAGTTCTCTCTTTTGAGACTACCCTAGGTTCTGAACAATGAGAAAGATAGAGAATGTTCCTGTGCTTCTGCTGGAGTCTGAAGTGAGATCACTCCCCAGCCATCAGTTACTTAGGGGTTTGACTTTATCAGTAAGCGTAAATTTTAACTCAGAATGATGAAAGACTTTGTCTCATTCTCACACCCTGAGCCTTCCTTCCTTTATGAGATAAATTATACCTTTATTATCTTGTTTCCAGGCATTTTCAATCCAGACCTCTTTCTTAAGGTAATATTAGAGAATGTTTATGCCACTTCCTACATTAACAACAATTACAGCCTGTCAGTACTGCAGGCTCTGTTTCCTCTGTGGTTCTGGTACCCAGATGTGCCTCTTAGCTGTGTCTCACCCATCTGCATAAGGAGAAGAAACAGAAATGTTCCCCATCCCCACATTTGCCCTGATTTTCCATGAAAAGACACTCAGGGATCTGTGCTTCAGCAGTGGGGAACCAGGAGCATGGGGTGCTGCAGGGAGTGCAGCTGCACCAGAGCATAGCTGCAGTCTTTGAGGGGCATGCAGAGGTAACTGATAGATGTGGGCTCCTTGAGGAAACACCACCAAGGACTAATTTACAAGCTGGTGACCTTCGTGCTTAAAAGGGAGCTGTTTCTAATTAGGTATGACTGATTTCTACAGTGAACTAACACATTTTCTAAAAGTCAGATTCATATCCTTTTCTTTATGCATTTTTTAGTAAATGAGATACATGTAAAGACTTTGCATTGTTTTCCTTTTTTCTTCTGAATTAGCTTCCTAATATATTTTGTCTGCCTGCTCATACTGATTTCTGTTATCACAAATAGAAATACAGCTTCTTCTAACAATGAATATTTAAATGTAATGAATTTTTTATATCTTATAAGATTGGATCTCAACTTGTCATAAACATGTGTAGATTATGATTAAATTTACTGACTAAATACAATCTCTGCTGTATTAAATGACATTAAAAAAGGGTGAATCCAAATCCTCCTACAGAAAAACAGGGTAATAAATGCATCCAAAGACAAGCTGCAACATCTGGTTTGGTTATTTGGAGGCTTCTATTCACTGTTTCATGAGTGGAGGTTTTGGCACAGTTTAAACTCCACTGTTTGGGGCCCTGACCCCGCTACTTTTTACTCAGGTGTGTGTCATCCCATGTATGACATTAGCCTGAAGGGGAACTGCAGAATTTGGATATTGGACCTGATCCAGAGGGGGACTCCTGTTGTCTGTAAAGGACTTCAAAACAAGCCTTTAGAGACATGAAATAGTTTATCATGCACAGCTGCTCCAAGAGCCAAGCAGCTGCCTTGAAGGTTGTTCTGAGCTCACCTGCTCAGTACCAGAGCCCCAGAGTCATGCAAAGGGACTGGAATCATCAGAGCAAGATCTTTCTTCATGGCATAATCAGGGCAGTACCACAATATCAAGGAGCATTTTCTATCAACCCAGACAATCATAGGATCAGGTTAATAGCTTCAGGAATGGAGAAATTCTGTTAAAACCATGTTAGCCCTATTATAAAAATGTCATAGATATGTGACATTCATTCACAGTACAATCCTACAGAAAGAAACAATTGTTAGCCCTGGCCAGAGCAGAGTCTCTATCATCTCTCATGTATATATGTACATATTTTGGACTTTGAACTCCCTGTAACCTTCCTGCATGACTCCCAGAGGATATGTGAGTCCAGGCAGCTTGTAGGCAACTTGAGTTTGTGTGCAAGCTTCCAGATGGAACCGTGTCTATTCTTGATGGATCGTGTGTCGAGTGCTGCCACATTCTAGATCTGCTTTATGTCTGCTTGTCTGCTAAGAACACTAAAAAATACTGCACCCAGACACAAGGCTTCAGAACCATAAACAATGTAAAATAAAATGATTTAGGACAGTTGTGATTTTGTTGGGTTTGGGTATTTGTTTCCTTTTTGTATGACATCTGCAAATTTATAAATGTGTTCTTTGCATACAAAAGAGATGACGTTTTAGTGCACTCAAATTCAGAGAATAGATATCTAAGATACTTATTCTATCTATATACAGCAGCAAAAATATGTGTGCTCATTCAAATCCAAAAAGAGGTCTTGTAGGACTTGGCTCAATTAAAAACAGAAAACAGAAATCAAGAACACTTCAGACAGGAAACCAGCAGTGCACTGTTAATGAACTTTAATGTTTTCTTGAAATATAAAAATGTCAACTCTGAGACCATGATTATGTTTGAGGAAATTGCAGTCCAGGTGTTGTGGTTTAACCTGGTGGGCAGCTAAACACTGGACAGCAGAGGGATATGGGAGAGAGTCAGAAAAAAGGTAGAATTTGTGGGTGGAGTTAAAAACGATAGTACAGGAAAGTAAGGAAAAATAATAATTATGATAAAAGAATCTACAAAACACATGATGCACAGTGCAGCTCAATATCCTCTGACCAGTATCCAGCCCCTCAGAGCCAACTCCTCACAGTTTCATTGCTCAGCATGACACTATACTGTATGAAATATCCCCTAAATCAATTGAGGTCAACAATCCTGGCATAATCACAGTACACTGAGCACTGTAATTTTAAGAAAAGGCTTAATTTTTATGAAAATGACAATTTTTATGACAATAACATCTGATAATTTTTATAAAATTCTAAACCATTATGGTGGATCCTTATCACATTAAACCCAAAACATTTCTATTTCTAAACATTCATTTTAAATATTCTAACATTTTTATTGTCTTGTTTGTCTTTCAATTTTCTTTTCATTTTGTGCTTCACTGAAGTTGAACAAGGACAAAGAAAAAGTTAATGAATAGCAGGAATCTGTGTTCCAAAATCATTCCATTTCCTTTCCTTACAATCAAAAAAGCCTGCAAGACCAAAGAGTAGAAGTAAATTGACAACCTTGTTATTATTTGTTGTCTTTTAATCAGTAATTGTGATGGAGTAGGAAGACTTGGCTTACAAAGGTTTTGCCCCTGTGCCCTACAGTTGGGTAAATAAGTGGTAAATCTTTGGCCTAACTTACAGACTAGTGAAAGTATATCTTTTCTGCTTCATAAAAAAATAATTCATTTATTCATATTTCATATTTACATATTTCAGTATCATTCATGCTTCAAATTTATACAGCTGCAACTTTTTTCAATAATTTTTTTTTTTAGAGCTGAAAATTTCTCATTGAATAATACATTGAAAAATCTTTTTTTTCCTGTACTCTGTTGCCAAACAACTGGAGGCACAACTAATCATTACTGAATGTAGTGGTTATTTGAACCAATATGATAGGTTTGGGGTGTTTGTTAATGAACAGAATGAAAACAAGTGTTTAATTATGAATGGTCAGTTAATCACTGGGAATAGCTTATGAACAAATGAAGAAACAAAACCACTCTTCCAAGTACTAGTGCATTTGCCTATCTATAATATTATGTAAAGCACTATTTACCATGGTACCTGAAGATGTATGAATGTAGCTCTTTGCACCCATTACTGCCATGACCACAGGTTCAGAACTGATATCCTTACTAGTGTCTTAATGTATTCTTCTAATTAGTAGCTCTCACTGTATTCACAAAGGAAGGCAGTGTTACTATTTTTATTTAATAGCTTTGGACACTGAGATGCTTGATATTGACACAACTTGTTCAAAGCTTCTTCTCCCATTCTTATCATGGTTATTCAGTTTCTTCCTTTTGCAGCATTTTTTATGGATGCTTCCTAAAAAATCAAATAATTGTGCCACAGCATTTTTCTTTAAGCTTTCCTACAACCATGATATAATTTTGTGCAGAAATGCAATACTGCCTGTTCACCTGCAGATTTGTCATTGCCTTGAAGAAACCAGCTACTGGAAGGGATGAAGAGCAGAGACAATTCCTGCAAAATTTTGCCTTTGATTGCACAATGAGCAGTTACTGGATGTTATACTTCTGAATTATAGTGTTCTCTTCTGACTCAGAGATATTTAACAAATAATTTAGTCCTTTATTTTGCTAGTCATGAATTCCATACTTTTTAATCTTTCCTTAGGTTCTTTAAGTATCATTAGAGTAATTCTTAACTTGTACAGTCAGATGAAGAGTAGGAAGAATCTAGTGACTACATTGCAAATGTGAAGAAATTCAGAGTTCAGCCCAGGTCCAGATATTGTCCAGATAAAGGATACCTATTTAATTTCTGATGTTATGGCCCTTGCCAACTGTTCCATATAAATTGAATATTGGGTCTAACCATTTGTGAATTAATCATAACAAATAAGTATAAGCACTGAAACAATGCTGTGTTCTGATTGCATTTATTCAGTCATCACTGTCTTTCAGGATTTCTTCATGTTCTCTCATCCCAGGCCAGATGCATTTATTACCTTGAATTTAGCACTTACTCAGGTACAGGATGAAGAACCACACCAGGTAGGCATATCAATGGAAACAAAGTCATCCATGATGAAGCTCAGAAGTTATTCTGTTAAGACATCTTTTCCAATCTGATTTAACTCAAACAGGTTAATAGATCAGACTATTCTGTGGAGTTTTCCTTCCATAGCAGTACCTACTCTTTCTCTCACTGTTTGGCTGAATCATTTGTCTGCACACTTCAGCTGTGTAGTTACAGATTTTGATTTATGGGTTAAAATTACCTCTCATTCAGTTCTTACTACATATGTTAACTAGATTTTCTTAATTAACTAGCACTTTGTAATGTTGTTTCTGTGTCTCCACCCCTAACCAACACAAGTAGATTCCAGCAGTTACCCTGTCTTCAGTGGAGGGTTCATTTATCATCTCGTTTTCTATTATAATTTGTAACGTAAAATAGCAACTTTGGACAGCTGCATTCTGATGGCTCCATTATGAAGGAACAGTTTCCTAACAACAGAACTGACACAAAATGAAGAAAAGAGACTTTTCCCCAGAATACTGATTCCAATATCATCTGTGAAAAGGAGAATGTGATCTAGTGCAAAGTAGGGCTTGATCCTTTTGCTTTGGTGGTGTTACCTGATACCAAGTCACAGGAGTGAAATCCCAGTCCCCTCTGACTGAGGAAGTAGTTATCTTTATTTCCTCTGTACAATGCTGAATTTCCATGAAAAAGGTAAATTAACTTCAAAACACTGGAGGAAGGGGCAAAGAAGTCTCATACTACCTACATCTGAGAATGTAACCTCAGGTGGCTCCACTCCTAGTTAACACTGAGTTTGCTCTTCCATTTTTCCTTTGTACAACTCTGTACCAGTTCACCTTAGCTGACACTTGATCTGCTTTGTAAATGTCACTATTAAAGGTGTTCTTTGTGTTCCAGTGGGAAAAGCCCAACACTGTTAATATTTATACCAGGAAAAATGGGTGAGCATGACAATCTTTTTTCCTTTTATTTCAGCATACCTGAGTGTTCTGTGAAAGACTGCTTCAAAATGATCCAAAATAAAAACTGTGGGACAAGAAAAAATATAAGGAGACAATAAAACCTTTCCCCAAAACCAAGCCATCCTGAACACCAATATTTTATGAAACTGTCTTGGGTTATGTAACCAAAAAAAATGTGTATTCTATTTCATCTGTTGAAACCAGTTGGGGAGATGTTTTTTCTTTCTCTTGTAACTCCAGGGGGGAGGGGGGTGGATGCCTTCTGATAATGGGCCAGCTGTTAAACCAGGTGGGGCAGTGTTTCTTATCTCTTCCACCACTGTCCACCCTCTGGGGGATATCTTCTGTTAATGGGCCATTAAGGCTCACCAGTGACATGACACATTACACCATCCTCTTGTGAGATGCTCCACCCAGTGGGGGAGGAGCCAATCATTTCTACCAAGATAAAAACTGAGACGTAGGAACACCAAGCAGCCTCTTCTCCACTTGATCCTCAGAGGAAGATTGGACCCATCTTGCCATCACTGGACCCTTTTTTCTACAGGTTCATCTTTACTCCACAGAATAACAAAGTAACATCTGTTACCCCAGGAGGATTTATCTGGACTGCTTCCAACACCCTGACAGGGTGTCAGGTCATATCTCTGATTCTTGCAGGGTTTCTAGGATCTTTGGTTTTTTGTTTGTCTTTGTACTACTAAACTTGAGTTTTTAATATTCTTAGTAAAGAACTGTTATTCCATTTCCCAAATCTTTGCCTGAAAAGCCTTAATTGCAAAATTATAATAAATTGGAAGGAGGGGGGGTTTATGTTCTCCATTCCAAGGGAAACTCCAGTTTTCCAATACCTGTCTTCCAAAACTAAGACAGAATTATACATAAATAAAGACTCACCCTCAGATTGATGGCACAGCTATAAGAGCAGCCCATCTTTTTTCAAAAGTTGTTTAAATCTCCATTTTTTTTTTCTATTAGTGAAACATGTATATTTATTGCATGTTTGTCAGTCAGTGATCCCATCAAAGAAAACAGGGGGTTTTAAATCCTGGGCATTTTTCTGATACTGATAACACTGATGACACCACCAGAAGAAATGCTTTAACAGGACACTAATAAATTTCCCCCACTCTTGGAAGGAAATTTGTCTGCAATGAAGCCAGGGTCTTTATATGGGGCTGGAACAAAGTAACGTACGATAGAACCAATGTGGTTAAAACATATGTTCTCCTCTTTATTCCCGAAATGGCTGGTTTTATACAGTGTCAGATAGTTTACAGTTGCAGGTGCATTTCTATTGGCATTCAGCATGAGAAAGAATGCAAACAATCTTAGCTTAAGGCAGCCACCGTGTTTCTATTCTAACTGTTCTAGCTAAAGCATGCACACACCTTAACTTAAATTCTAACTGTGCCACAGGTTTATCTACTTCTACATGGGCCCAATTCTGAGGCCTAGCAGGCCCAAATCTGAGACCCAGTTTGGGATAGCTCAAACTTCATTCCATAACACATCATGCTCTTGCTACACTGCAACACAAGCATTCATTTAAAAACATATCTGTAAAATATGTTCACATGAATGGATTTCAAAAAGCAGGGATACTTTACTTTGATAGGAGAGTGAAAATTCACTGGCTTAGGTTTTACAGTGCAAGAGGAAAAAAGGCCTTTGAAGTATCTTTTGGACACATACACTTTGTTGCCTTCTGTCTTTCATGCACCAATGTTTTTCTTGTTGTTCAGTGGTCACAAATCAAATGACCATCATCATAACCTCATAAATGTTGCACAGTCTTACCCAAAGACAGAGAGCCTGAAATCTATCAAAGTGTCTGTAGTTCTGCTTAATCTATTTCAGGTACTAGAAGCAGTCTGGCTAGGGAACACTGGAGATCTTGCCATCCTAAATGTCCCGTTGATTCTACATAGGCCAGCTTAGAACCACATGATGACAGAGTACTTCCCATGAGCAAATGAAGTTGTCACTGCAGTCACCTAGGATGTGGTTGCATGTGCCTAAAATGTCCATTTATCTGAGCTCTGCAAAATCTTGATTAGTCCCAGGTATGATAATATGGAACTTGTATTCCCCAACCTCTATTTTTTTTTTTTTTAACATTTTGTATAACTCTTAAAGTGCATTTTCTCTGATATTTAATGGATAGTTTCACTAAATCTAATATGATAACCACATATTTTCTAAGCTGAAGGCTTTTGCCTCTCTAATTTGAACTGCAGGATCCAGTTTCAGAATCTGTTTTAGCCCACAGAGGTGAGAAAGTACTCTCAGAAATTATATCTGGAATGCAACTTCTAGCATTTAGACATCTATGCTGTCAAGTCTTGCAGTTTTACAGGTGCTTTAAATTATTATCAACCATTTATTCATTAGATTTATTATAGAGTTTATGCTCTACTCATCTCACTTGTATAACTGTCATGGTGTTAGTGCCAATAGAAGTTAGTTAGATACTGGGGCAGAGCTATGAAGCTCTAAGAGTTCCAGCATAAAGCCACTATCTGTGCCCATAAAGGTGCTAAATAAAATCAATGCACTGTGCTAAGAACTCCCAGTGTAATAAAAGCAGGGGAAAAGCTCTTAACCCTCCTTTTGAAGATATCCCTGCTGATTCTGTGGTTTAGAGGAGAAAAATGCTTTACATGTACAGAAAGGCAGAGATCCAGGAAACAAACACAGCTCCCCTCACCTTCTGAAATCTGAGTTCCCCACGGGGAGCAGGGGAAGCCCGCAGCTCCCAGCCTGCATGGGAGGACATGCTGCCATTCCAATAGCCAGTCTCCACGAAGAGTGATAGTGTGATGTGGCTTGCTTTTCACTTTCTCTGGGTTTTTTTCTTGCCCTTCCTTTTTCCCAGATGTTTTGAATCAGCTCTTTCCTTCCCAATTTCAAACATTTAAAGAGGAAATGCTGTCAGGTGTCTTTAATTACACTCAGCCTACCTTTAACAGCCTGGATCAATGTCATCTGAAACACTGATGTTTTCCAGGGAAGTTTAAAGAGCTTGCAAAGATGTCAAAGATATTTATTTAAGAGCTCCCTAGAAAACACCAGTTTAAATATGTATTCATCCACATTAATTACCACTCTAATTTCAAAGATGCAATTCTGCTTTTGTGAACTCAAAGCCATTGTGTGGAGAATTTTATTATGAAAATTATTACCCTAAAAAGAAATCTTGCTTTTTTATTTTTGCTAGAATTTGAAAATGAGACTATATTAAACCATTTCACACTTAACAATATCTTCATTTGCTTACTGCACAAGAATTATTTTTATTCATATAGTATTGAAATAATTTTTGAAAATTATTGCAGATCTTAACATATATACAAACCTTGTTATCTTCCACCCAGCTAACAGGAGTAAATCAGTATCAGGTCCCATATCTCTAGTGAAGTAATGGAAAGGATATTTTGCTTTTTCTCTTTAACATATTAATGGAGGTTGTTGACACTGGTTTCAACAATTTGTACTTACCAGGGTAAGTTTCCCACATTCAAAGGCACACTAGTGAGCACCCCTGTGGGTAATAGGACCCTCAGAAGCAAACATTCTCCTGCTTCAGTGTGGGCATGAACTGTGAGTCAGAGTGCCCAATACTCTGCTCCCCTCTCCTGACACAGTCCAGCTGATGACACTCCTAACCCAGGACTGCCCCTGCCATCAGACTGCAGCCTTGCTGCTGCCAAAGCATCCCAGGCCATGGGGACATGGATGCATTTCTTCACTCAAAATATCGAGTCAAAACCACTAACTAACTGAAGAGGTTAAAAAAATATTAACCCACAATGAATGAAACCTCAGAGACAAATTCCCATTGCTTTCAACAGACAGAGATTTAATGAAATATTAACTTTTTTCTAGTTCCCCCAAACTCCAACTATTTTACACTATGACATTCCATCATGCATTATAATATTATTCCATCCATTGCAGAACCCTCCTGTAGTTTAGAGTTTCTCTAGAGGCTTTAGATTAAAGGTCTGTCTAAATCATGACTGAACAGTGATAGAAAGGTTTTCAGGGTTTTTTTCTCTTCTTCTTCAGTGATAGAAAGGTTTTCAGGGTTTTTTTCTCTTCTTCTTTTTTGAATATTCCATTTTAGCATTGCTATAATAAGGCAATTCAAAGCTAATACACAATTCTGAGACTGATGATTTATTTTAACCCACACAACAAGAGGAGATGGGAAAAGGAATGCACTGTGATTAGAATGACAGCTTTCATGGATTAGGAGTAGAATATAAAAAAGAAGAAGTTGTTTTAGCTTTATGGAGCAGAAGTTGGTCTGATACTCAGAGAAAAAGTTTCTCAGACCTTGACCTACATAAAAAGTAAGGAATAAGTGCACACTCAACAAATGACATACAATAGGCATATTATATTACCAAAAGAGGTGCTATCAGCTAGAAAAAGAGCCATATTTAAAAAAATAGCTATATTATCAGTATGTTTGGGAACTACTCAGGAGTCAGGTCAGCTAGAAAAGACAGCAGGGCACATTTAATGAACGGTGCAACACTCAGCTCACGTTGTGTCTTCTGAGACTATCAGCATTCATAAAACAGTAGCACAGTTCTTGCCTTATCAATGGTTTTCATTAAATAAACTCAACAAAATAACATGCTCTTACCTTAAAAGTTCAAAAATTATTTTTAGGTACAATATTTACCTGCAGAACTTATGAAAAGTGAAAACAGACTTCCCTCCTTCATAACACTTTAAAGAAACAATTTTTAATATAGTTAAGAATCATTATGTGTCCATAGTGTACCAAAGTCAAGTCATTTGAATTGAATAATTTTTCATACCCCAAAATATAACCTGATTTTTTTTTCAACCTCACAGACCACTGTGACTAACATTTTTAAGGCAACAAATAGTTCCATAGCTTTCTATGGGCAAAATCTTGTATCAATACAGAATCTGGCAGGTTTCAAAATGGTGGAAGATTAGGATCATACTAAAAGTCATGTTCAAAGGAACCTTTGGAAGTGTCTAATCCAATTTCTTGCTTCTAAAAGGGTCAACTATAAGATCACACCAGCTTGTTCAGGACTTCATCCAGTCCTGTCTTGAAAACCTACAAGAATGGAAGGTACACAAAGTCCCTGGATAAGCCATGTTACTGCTTGGCTGTATTCAAAATTGTAAAAGTATTTTTTCCTGATACATGATGTGAAGGTTGTCTATTTCACTGCATGCCTTTTTCCTCTTGTCCTCCCTCCCTCTGCCTTGAGCAGCATGGCTTCATCTTCACAGTAAGCTCTTCCCAAGTACTGGCTGCAGGGCTGCTGCTGTGTCTCTTGCCCTGCCTGAGTGAACTCCACCTTCTCCTCCTCACAGGGCAGGTGCTCCAGCTCATGTCCATTTTTGTAGCTCTCTGCTCAACACAATCCAGTTTATCATGTATGCCTTGTTTCAGGAGGGCATAAACTGCACACAATATCTCCATGCAGCCGGAGGAGTGCTGAGCAGAGGCAGATAATCACTTCTCTTTACCTACTGTCATGATCTTGTTAACACAGCCCAGGATCTTTCTTTGTTGCTGTGCGCACTGGTGGCTACCAACTGTGAACCAGGACATGGTTCATGAGCCATCAATCAAGGACCTTTTCAGGAAACCTCTTTCCCAGCCTATATGGCTTCAAGGATTTCCTCCTTCTAAATTGCACAATTGGCTTTGTGCACAAGTCTTGTGCATGTCCTCAATTCCTGCTGACCCCTTTCATGCAACCCACACACATATCTCTGGATGGCAGTCCCATCCTTGGATGAACTGACTGTCCTCAGTTTGGTGTCATTTGAAAACTTTGTGAACAAACATTCCCTTACTTCCCTCATGTCACTGATTAGGTTATTGAGTGGAACAGGTCCCAGGACAGTCACACACTGCCAGGTTCAGTATGACCTATTAAATCTCTAACTGAAATAATTTATCTTTTTGTTCAGTGATCTTCCTACTCAGCCAAACCGTAGCATCTCAACTTGAACATGAGAATACTGGAGAGGGCAGCATCAGAAGTCTTGCAGAAGTCAAGGTAAATCACTCTCTACCCATCCACCGAGTCATTTTATCATAGAAGATAAAGGCATTTGTTAAGCATTGTTCATACTTGAGAAATACATCCTGACAGTTCCCAAAGACTTCACGTACCCAAAACTGTGTTCCAAAAGAACTCAGTATGTGAATTTTGCAAGGACTGGAGTGATTTCTGAATGATTAAATCTTGTGGATAATAGATGACACTTTTAAATATCAAAACAATGCTTTTTGCCTTGTATCTTTATCACACGATGTCACCCTTGTTTAGAAAAACTGCCTTTTCTAAGTAGTTCACAAGGATATTTGATAGATATTTTGAATATACTTGATAATTCTGGCTTGGTTCTTCTTTCCTTTTATTTCTCTCCTTCTCTATAGCATTTAATTAGCAAAGAGGAAAATATTTTATTGAACTTATAGCAAAAATAACAATCCAGATCTGCAGATATTCATATTTAATTATGGCTACATGTAATTAAGTGTGGCAATCTGGTGATAAAACCTTAAAGTAATGACTCATAAAGAGATAAAAATGGAGCATGTGTTTAATCAGTTTGTAGCCTTCCACAGAAGCTGGCATAGCTCAGGTGCTAATGAGACATCTGCTGCTCAGGACACCAGAGAAAGCAGCAATTCACTAATGAAAAAACAAACCAGTATGTTATACACGACAGAAATACTGGCCCAGAATTCTAGCCTAAATCATAAACCTTTACTAAATTTCAGACTAGCAATATTGAACAAAAAAAGCACTTTCTCCTACAACTGTGTTTTTTTCTCTAGAAACAGGTAACCCAACACTAATTTTGCCAAATAACATAAAACCTAGATTTCACAGCACTCTGAGGTTGTTCTAAGGTTGACCATTTTCCATAAATAAATAAGAGAATAAAACAGAAAATCCTGAGTGAGAAAATTGGAACATGTTCTTATCTGCCATTTGTGATAATGAGCCCTGTTATTGGTGAGCATTTAAAGAAGTTCAGAGAAGCCTTGTTGTAGCCCTCAAACTCTAACTGCTATATAAAAGGCAAAAGACAAGGAGAAAAAAACCCCACAAAACCAAAACAAACAAAGAAAAACCCAAAGGAAACATCCCCAATCAAACAACAAAAAACACACCCCCTAACAATTTTTTTTTTATGTTTGAAGCTGATGCAGTACACTTGCCTAAATTACAGCCTCAAAAGCTGTGGAATTCAATGATGTCAAGTGAAGTTTTCATGTACTTTTAAAGACAAAGTTAAATTTAAATTCTTCAGTAAAAATACAACACAAAGTCCTTCCCAAAGAAAGGGACTGTCCTTTGCTACAAGGCTTCCAATAGACACTGACTGTGGTTTATATGGTTCTTTTTAGATTTTATGGAACACTAAAATCTTACTAGGACACCAGACCCAAAAGCTGTCCTTCTTTTCTGCATTTCTGTATCAGTGTGGTCTCATGAAAAGAGTATATTAAGGAGTATATAAAGATTTTTAAGAGTAACTGCAGAAGGTAAAAAGAAAAGATCCTTGGACTTACAGAGAATTACCCACCCTTCTGGTAGTATCTTAATGTGTAGTAAAAGTCTTTTTGGTTCCATCTTCCCACATACAGTTTTTATCTTGGCTTAAAACATTTTATTCACTTTTAAAAGCAAGTAACTTGCGTCTTTGTAAAGAAACCAAACCTCCACAAATTGAGCCACAAGCCCTAAACCAAGCTCTAAACCACCCATTCCCTTTAGGGATGGCAGGCTTAGGCAACACTGAACATTTCTGAATCCTCCTGTTGTGTATTGTGTATTAGGTATGGTTTTGTTTTCATGTGGAGACTTCTTTTTCTTTGTAGCCTCAGGTTGAACATTTCTTTTTATTTTCTTCCTTGTTAATGGGCTGCAAAAGAAACCTGTTGTTTAGCAATGTATTTCTAATATGATTAAGTTCTCCTTCTAGAATTCTACTTCACAACTCTTAGGTACTTAATAAATGAGTGTTTTGACTAGTTTACACTGGAACTGTAGGACAGAGATTTGATTTATAATTTAAATTGGCCTCTGAATTGGTATCTATTCTCTGAACTGTGAAAGGCAATCATCTTTCTTAATGATCATTGCAGAAAGAAGTGGTAACGTCATCCTTTCACATTTCCCTTGTGAATTTGTTAGATTTATTCATGTATTTCTTTAACAATACTAACGTGTCACTTATATATTTATACAACTTTTAGTTTACATTTTGCTGATTTTAAAGCCTTTTTCTATTTTCTTCCATATCTTCCACAATGATTCCTATGAAAAATAAGAATTAATTGCTCTCTTTTATTTATAAGTCAGAGAGAGATTGTTCACTACCTCTGCAATCAAGTTTCAGTTTTTTAATGGAAATCTAGTTTGACACTTATATAAAGAGACAGTTAATATCACAACTTCATATGGTATTTGTATTCAAAGTTATTACAATGTTTTTTAAAATCCAATTATGTTTTACAACAATGAAACACATTTAGGAAGAAATAGTTAGTGTATATAAAGCTGTTTATATTCTCAGTTCTTCTCTTTGAAAGAATTCATAGGAACCACACTGCTGGTCATACTCTGGCCATGCACTTTTCAGAACAGGTAACTTCAGTGCTGATGGAAGATGTCAGAATGGAAGAGAGTGGTAACTGCAACAAGTCTATTGCCAAAGAAAATACAGGAGAAGGTTCTATCATTGTCTTCTCCTTCCCTCAATATCCCTTTACAGTCGATTCAGTCCTGAGAAGTAGCATGGTCTGCTACTTAAACCAGAGTCTTATGATGGTGTTACTGAACAAATTATATTTATGTAAGAAGTCTATGCAGAAGGGAGGGAAAATGTTGGAAAACTCTTAACTTTAGTGCAATAATGTATGATCCCTATATTTGTGGTTAATGCTTAGTTTTGTACCCTACAGTGCTTAGTACAAATACCAGGGATTAAGGTAGCCTTGTGGTAATGCCCTGCATCTGTGATCAATGGGTCTTGTGCCAGCTGATGTTTCCTTATGTATTCATGTAAGTGAACAATATGTACTAGCAGATATCCTAGTTTGGAGAACAAGGATTATGTGTCAGAACAAAGAATGATAAGAGGACTACACTATGACTTGATGGCATATTTGAAATGTAATAAGGAAAAATGATTATTTAGACCTAGAACCATATCCAAACAAATTTGTGAAAATGATTAGCAAATATACCTGTATTCAGAAAATATGGTGAATATTTATTAACTTCAGGAATATAACCTGGTCTGTTAGGATGGTGAGCATGCATGAGCAGAATTCCCCATGCATACAGCACTTCTAATAAAATAATGTTGGCTTTCTGATCTAATAAGTTGGCTGGATATTTATTTCTCAGTTTTGGGTGACAATGGACACTGAGTAGACTTCCCTATTCCCACTGTTGAGGGGATGAGGATAAACAGCTAGTCAGGACTATAAGCAAAGCAGCAGCCTTCAGAGCAGGCTGTCATCTAGAAACCTGGGCTCTTAATACACGTTTATAAGAAATCTTTTTAATCCTTCTCACTACCCTTTCACATTCCTCATGCTTCCCACAGTACTATCTGGATACAGACACTCAAATATGTCTCTGTATTTTGTAATGTCGATTTATCCAAAAAAAATCTGTAAGTTGAGAGTCAATATAATACTGTCATTGTGAAAAGTATTTGCAGTAATAATAATAATAATAATAATAATAATAATAATAATAATAATAATAATAATAATAATAACAATTTGACATACCCCTCCAAGTTTCTTTTTATTGCCCTGGATGGAATATTTAAAAAGCAATGTTATTTTCTCAAAATGTTAGATGTCATAACTGTAAAACATATCCCAAATTATGACTATTTTTTCTCCCTAATTTATCAAATATATCAAAACAAAACATTGTTTTTTCTTAGAGGAGAGTTGAACTCAATGCTTAAAGAATTAAAGTATTGATATTTTGTAAGTTCATAAGAGGCCTGAAGATAAAGGTCACTGAGATGATTAAGCCACTGGACTATATTTTATATCAGGAGCAGCTGAGAGAGCAGGAGCTGTTCAGCCTGGATATGAGAATGGCTCTGGGGAATCAAATCAATGTGCACACCTACCCGAGGGAAGGTGCAAAGAATATGGATTCAGGTTCTTTCCAGTTTCCAGTGGCAGGACAAGGGGACAAATTGAAACACCGAGAGCTCTGTCTGAACATAAGGAACACTGGCAAAGGTTTTCAAGAGACATTGCAGAGTATCCCTCTGTAGATATTCAAAAACTGTCTTGATATGGTCTGTTCCATGGCTCTGCAATTCAGTTAATTGTGGTAGACTTTGGTTTTCCCCCACTGTGTTTCTGTAAGGTGGGGGAGAGGAGTAGTCTATTTATGAATAAACATAAGCAGATAATTTTAAATATCCTTTTTGTAGAGAAAGAATGATATGGAAGTTACAAATGCACTTAAGAACGAAAATACTATTGCTAGGAGGTACTGAGCACCAGCTGGGGCTAGTTCTCATCTCACTTCTGCTTTCTTTTTATTAGCATAAATCTGGAAAATTAATGGCATTTTAGATCAACAAACAATTACAAGTGAGATTGGAATCAGTACTACTGGCACAAGCTGATTTCCCTTTTATATTGCAAAAGAGGATATTTTGATCAAATAAAGATTTAGGCTTGATAGACTTTCAACAAGACCCTCATGTGTACTATTTAAATATGTCTGAATATTTATTAGAGCATAAAGCACCTCTATGCTGTGAAAGTCCTTGGCTCAGTCTGTTCTCTTCTGTTCAGAACAGTAAAATTTTTTAAACAATAGGTCATTCAGTGTGACGGATAAAAAGCTGATCCACCTGCTACAATTCAGAAGAGAAAGTCTGAAATTTGTGAGTCAAAAGCTACAGGGAATGATATAAAAGACAAGAGAAGGTAATTATTTCTTACTCTGCCTTGGGTGTTAGAAGCTAATTTTCACAGACCAAACAATGACACTTCCCAGAACTTTCTCAAAAACAAAGTTTTGGCACAATGCTTGTTATTATTACTTGTGTTTCAAGATAAATAAAAACAGCATGATAAAGAAAAGGGGGGTTATGATCTCTTTGGGGGCATGCATTGCAAAAGATTTGCTTTTGTAGTGAAGAGATTAGTACAAAAACTCAACACAGAGAGGAGACCATATCCTGACAAAATGCCATCCTCTTCCAAGCAAATTTGCTAAAGAGTTGGAAATGGGTCTCTGATGTCATAAATTATACCTCCAGTTCCACAAAAAACTCTCAAACAAACAACCAAATAAAAACCTTTCTCTTTCACAGCCTTACTTCATTGACTGCTAGATATTAAAAACCAGGCTTCACTTTTATCTGCCAAATTCAGTAAACTGTGTTTATTACTAGTCTAGACAATTGCTTTTTGTTTCTGGTATTTATGTTTGTTAGCTATCATCTCCAAATGTAGATCAGCCTCTGCTTTGCTTTCTCATCAGCATTCTTAGTCAAAAAGTCTTACATAACAAACTGAAATCCAGAAAACACATCTCTCTTACTTACTGTACATTTTTCTTACACAGGTAAAGTCACTGATGGCCTTAAAAACCCTCTCATTTAAAATAATGCTTTCCATTTGTTTTGTTAGGGGCCTATATTAATTTGATTAATTACTGGGGCTTTGTAGTAAGTTGCTTCACTTTATCTCCAACCAGTTTTCTAACCTGTAAGTCTGAAAATCTACAGGAAAAAGTGAGATTTTTTTTACCTTTATATTTATTTTTGTCATGAAGTTAAGATGTCAGCCTGCTGACAGTTTGACACTAGACCTAGAGCAGGAATGCCATCATTTGTCACTGACTAATAAGACAACTTCACAAGCTGCTGGTTTTGAACTCCCTGAAGCTGATAGAGGTCTGGTAAGCCTTTTTGAGATGTTTCTCCATTGCAGCTCTCTGCTATGCTTTTGCTTCTAAAATGGAAGTGAATTTCTAATGTTTGGACTACTCATTGAAAATTCTTTTTTCCTGTATTTGACCCCAAAATCTGTATCAATATAGCCAAACTGTTCACATTCCTGTTAGTGACGCATTTCCAAAAGTAGATATTTCTGGTGCAAACAAGAATATATTCCCATGATCTACTAAGGGCTGAATATTTCCATCTGACAGATGTAAGCTCTTCAAATAACTTCTACAGTAGGCTGGAAAAAATGTTTTGGGTTTGTAGAACTACTATCTGTGTGGAAATAGCTGACTCTAGCCTCCAAAAGAGCCCAAATTTATTAACTTCTTAGTGTCCTGAAATCCACTGAAAATATGAAGTCCCTTCACTGCAATCTTGCTTCCTACAAGCTATGACAAAGCAGACAACTGCAATTCCTTTCAGCAGACATATGTCCTTGTGAAATGTGCAGAGAAGATGAGGATCTTTTAACAAGCATTTTGAACTTTTTTTTCTACTCACACAGGTGGGAAAAGGACATTTCAAGAATTCTGAATTTTCCTTCTTTTCCTTCAGGAGTACATAGTCCCTTATTCTGCATCATCTATAATGAATTTCTTTTGGTCACTGATGACATTTCTGGTTTGCTTTTTCTCTTTTCCTGTCGAGAAACACAATATTTCAAGATTTTTTTTTCTATGTAAATATATGTATGGATAGTACAGAAGGCTCATGAGTCCAGAAGGCTCCTGGTTAGGATATGACTGTCTACATCTCCCTCTTCCACGAGTCTAACATTCTTCAAATCACTGCTTACTATCTCTCAGCATCTGACATATCTGGCCATTGCAGTCCTGTCAAATCACAAGATTACAAAATTATGGATGGAAAGTTGTAAAGCTGGAAAAAGTCATTTGCAGCTGACAGTCAACAGATCCTTTTCTTAGATGACATACATTTGCAAATGAATTTTGTGCAGTTATCACTGTGCAACAGATCACAGCTGCACATGGGCAGCATCTGAAGCCCTGAAAATTTGCCATGTGTGAACAATTGGTTATTTGAAAATTAAGCCAATTTTTTTCTTTCCTTCAAAAGCCACTCTTCAGGTGTTGCAGTAATGGGGACAAGGCGATAAAAGGAAGAGCAGCTTTAGTAGAATCTGTAAAAGAAACACACATCCTATTTTATGGGCAGCATGGGGCAGCATGAAGACAATAAGAGGTAGGCACAGATTCCCAGGGAGAAGATAAATTCCTGAGCTCCTTGCTGGGACAGGCCAATATAGGCCCTCATGGTGTGTTTATATCTTACTAAGCCAAACCACCTCTGTCTTACCCCTGGCTGCTGCAGGTCTGACTTCTTTTCCCTCTCATGTTCTCCTGTAAAAAAAAAAAAATCCTGAGGACTTAATCTCAGTTCCTCTTGAACACAAAATTACAGAATCACAAAATCACTGAATATTCTGAGTTGGAAGAGGCTCATCAGAATCACTGAGTCATCTTTGTACTGCACAGAACACCCCAAGAGTTACACCATGTGCTCCAGAACATTGTCCAAACACTTCTTGAGCTTTGTCAGGTTTGGTGCTGTGACACTTCCCTGGGGAGCCCTTTCCAGTGCCCAACCACCCTCTGGGTGAAGAACCTTTTCCTAACATCCAGCCTACCCTCCCCTGACACAGCTTCAGGCCGTTCCTTCAGGTCCTGGGCACAAAGAGGAGAGATCAGTGTCTGCTGCTCCTCTTCTGTTCATGAGGAAGTAGCAGTGAGGTCTCCCCTCAGTCTCCCTTTCTCCAGGCTGAACAGACCAAGTTCTGTAGGAAATATCAATTAAGAGTTGTTGTTTAGATGGACTAGGAGCCAAAATACATAAATACAAAATCCACTCATCTTCCTAGGCATCACACTAATGATTGTGACAGTTCAAGGTAAAAGGAAAAAAGCTCAAGAGGTTATTCTTAGCACTGTGGACTCTGACACACTTCCAGCTACAACTTTTGTGTTCCTCCATCAGACCTGCCTGATGTTCTCAGAAAATCTCCTTATGAGTTATTTTCAAATGTCTTAAAAAGTAATGTTGATATCGTCTGATCAAAGCAGACTGAAGTATAAAGAGACTGAGTTACACAAAAGCAAAAGCATTCATTAAACTAACAATCATCCTTTCCTAATATGTCCTTAGGCAAATACTTTAATGTCTGTATACTTCCCATCAATAAAACTCAGGATGCTTGGGTCCTCTCAGCCTCCCTTATCCTGTTCTATTTATTTAGGTTGTAAACCACAACTTCAGACCGGTTCAAACCGGTTCAAACCGGTTCTGACCGGCTCAAACCGGTTCAAACCGGTTCAGACCGGTTCCGACCGGCTCAAACCGGTTCCGACCGGTTCAAACCGGTTCAGAGTGGCTCAAACCGGTTCCGACCGGCTCAAACCAGTTCAGACCGGTTCCGGCCAGTTCCGACCAGTTCCAACTGGTTCCGACCGGTTCAAACCGGTTCTGACCGGTTCAAACCGGTTCCGACCGGTTCTGACCGGTTCAAACCGGTTCAGACCTGTTCCGACCGGCTCAAACCGGTTCCGACCGGTTCAAACCGGTTCAGAGTGCCTCAAACCGGTTCAAACCGGCTCAAACCGGTTCTGACCAGTTCAAACCGGTTCCGACCGGCTCAAACTGGTTCTGACCGGTTCCAACCGGTTCAAACCGGTTCCGACCGGCTCAAACCGGTTCCGACCGGTTCTGACCGGTTCCGACCGGTTCCGACCGGCTCAAACCGGTTCCAACTGGTTCCGGCCAGTTCCGACCGGTTCAAACAGGTTCAAACCGGTTCCGACCAGTTCAAACCGGTTCCGACCGGTTCAAACCAGTTCAGAGTGGCTCAAACCGGTTCCGACCGGTTCAAACCGGTTCAAACCGGTTCAGACCGGTTCCGACCGGCTCAAACCGGTTCCGACCGGTTCAAACCGGTTCAGAGTTGCTCAAACCGGTTCCGACCGGTTCAAACCGGTTCCGACCGGTTCAAACCGGTTCTGACCGGTTCTGACCGGTTCAAACCGGTTCCAACCGGTTCCGAACGGTTCCAACCGGTTCCGACCGGTTCAAACCGGTTCCGACCGGTTCAAACCGGTTCCGACCGGTTCCGACCGGTTCCGACCGGTTCAGACCGGTTCCGACCGGTTCAAACCGGTTCCGACCGGTTCAAACCGGTTCCGACCGATTCTAACCGGTTCCAACCGGTTTCGACTGGTTAAAACCGGTTCCGACCGGTTCAGACCGGTTCCAACCGGTTCTGACCGGTTCAAACCGGTTCCGACCGGTTCAAACCGGTTCCGACCGATTCAAACCAGTTCCGACCGGTTCCAACCGGCTCGAACCGGTTCCGACCGGTTCGAACCGGTTCTGACCAGTTCAAACCGAATCCGACCGGTTCTGACCGGTTCAAACCGGTTCAGACCGGTTCCGACCGGCTCAAACCGGTTCCGACCGGTTCAAACCGGTTCAGAGTGGCTCAAACCGGTTCCGACCGGCTCAAACCAGTTCAGACCGGTTCCGGCCAGTTCCGACCGGTTCCAACTGGTTCCGACCGGTTCAAACCGGTTCTGACCGGTTCAAACCGGTTCCGACCGGTTCTGACCGGTTCAAACCGGTTCAGACCTGTTCCGACCGGCTCAAACCGGTTCCGACCGGTTCAAACCGGTTCAGAGTGCCTCAAACCGGTTCAAACCGGCTCAAACCGGTTCTGACCAGTTCAAACCGGTTCCGACCGGCTCAAACTGGTTCTGACCGGTTCCGACCGGTTCAAACCGGTTCCGACCGGCTCAAACCGGTTCCGACCGGTTCAAACCGGTTCCGACCGGTTTCGACCGGTTCAAACCGGTTCCGACCGGCTCAAACCGGTTCCGACCGGTTCAAACCGGTTCCAACCGGTTCTGACCGGTTCAAACCGGTTCCGACCGGTTCAAACCGGTTCCGACCGATTCAAACAGGTTCTGACCGGTTCCGACCGGCTCAAACTAGTTCCGACCGGTTCCGACCGGTTCCAACCGGTTCCGACCGGTTCCGACCGGTTCCGACCGGTTCCGACCGGTTCCGACCGGCTCAAACCGGTTCCGACCGGTTCGAACCGGTTCCGACCGGTTCCAACCGGTTCAAACCGGTTCCGACCGGTTCAAACCGGTTCCGACCGGTTCCGACCGGTTCCGACCGGTTCCAACCGGTTCCGACCGGTTCAAACCGGTTCCGACCGGCTCAAACCGGTTCCGACCGGTTCAAACCGGTTCCGACCGGTTCCGACCGGTTCCGACCGGTTCCGACCGGTTCCAACCGGTTCTAACCGGTTCCAACCGGTTTCGACTGGTTCAAACCGGTTCCGACCAGTTCAAACCGGTTCAATCCGGTTCCGACCGGCTCAAACCGGTTCCGACCGGTTCAAACCGGTTCCGACCGGTTCAAACCGGTTCCGACCGGTTCCAACCGGTTCCGACAGGTTCAAACTGGTTCCGACCGGCTCAAACCGGTTCCGACCGGTTCAAACCGGTTCCGACCGGTTTCGACCGGTTCAAACCGGTTCCGACCGGTTCCAACCGGTTCCGACCGGTTCAGACCGGTTCAGACCGGTTCCGACGGGTTCAAACCGGTTCCGACCGATTCAAACCGGTTCCGACCGGTTCCAACCGGTTCCAACCGGTTCTGACCGGTTCCAACCGGTTCTGACCGGTTCAAACCGGTTCCGACCGGTTCAAACCGGTTCCAACCGGTTCCGACCGGTTCAAACCGGTTCCGACTGGTTCTAACCGGTTCCAACCGCTTTCGACCGGTTCAAACCGGTTCCGACCAGTTCAAACCGGTTCAATCCGGTTCCGACCGGCTCAAACCGGTTCCGACCGGCTCAAACCGGTTCCGACCGGTTCAGACCGGTTCCGACCGGTTCAAACCGGTTCTGACCGGCTCAAACCGGTTCCGACTGGTTCAAACCGGTTCCGACCGGTTCCGACCGGTTCCGACCGGTTCAAACCGGTTCCGACCGGTTCAGACCGGTTCAAACCGGTTCCGACCGGTTCAAACCGGTTCAGTGCGGTTCAAACCGGTTCCTACCGGTTCCAACCGGCTCAAACCGGTTCCGACCGGTTCAAACCGGTTCCGACCGGTTCAAACCGGTTCCGACCGGCTCAAACCGGTTCCGACCGGTTCAAACCGGTTCCGACCGGTTCTGACCGGTTCAAACCGGTTCAGTGCGGTTCAAACCGGTTCAAACCGGTTCAGACCGGTTCAAACCTGTTCCGACCGGTTCAAACCGGTTCAAACCTGTTCCGACCGGTTCAAACCGGTTCCAACCGGTTTCGACCGGTTCAAACCGGTTCCGACCGGTTCAAACCGGTTCCGACCGGCTCAAACCGGTTCCGACCGGTTCAAACCGGTTCCGACCGGTTTCGACCGGTTCAAACCGGTTCCGACCGGCTCAAACCGGTTCCGACCGGTTCAAACCGGTTCCAACCGGTTCCGACCGGTTCAAACCGGTTCCGACCGGTTCAAACCGGTTCCGACCGATTCAAACAGGTTCTGACCGGTTCCAACCGGCTCAAACTAGTTCCGACCGGTTCCGACCGGTTCCAACCGGTTCAAACCGGTTCAGAGTGGCTCAAACCGTTTCCGACCGGTTCAAACCGGTTCTGACCGGCTCAAACCGATTCCGACCGGTTCAAACCGGTTCCGACCGGTTCAAACCGGTTCCGACCGGTTCAAACCGGTTCCGACCGGTTCCGACCGGTTCCGACCGGTTCCGACCGGTTCAGACCGGTTCCGACCGGTTCAGACCGGTTCAAACCGGTTCCGACCGGTTCAAACCGGTTCAAACCGGCTCAAACCGGTTCCGACCGTTTCAAACCGGTTCCGACCGGTTCTGACCGGTTCAAACCGGTTCAAACCGGTTCCGACCGGTTCCAACCGGCTCAAACTGGTTCCGACCGGTTCAAACCGGTTCCGACCGGTTCAAACCGGTTCCGACCGGCTCAAACCGATTCCGACCGGTTCGAACCGGTTCCGACCGGTTCAAACCGGTTCCAACCGGTTCCGACCGGTTCAAACCGGTTCCGACCGGTTCAAACCGGTTCCAACCGGTTCTAACCGGTTCCAACCGGTTTCGACTGGTTCAAACCGGTTCCGACCAGTTCAAACCGGTTCAATCCGGTTCCGACCGGCTCAAACCGGTTCCGACCGGCTCAAACCGGTTCCGACCGGCTCAAACCGGTTCCGGCCAGTTCCGACCGGTTCCGACCGGCTCAAACCGGTTACGACCGGTTCAAACCGGTTCAGAGTGGCTCAAACCGGTTCCGACCGGTTCAAACCTGTTCAAACCGGTTCTGACCGGTTCAAACCGGTTCCGACCGGTTCGAAGCGGTTCAGACCGGTTCCGACCGGTTCAGACCTTTTCCAACCGGTTCCGACCGGCTCAAACCGGTTCCGACCGGTTCCGGCCAGTTCCGACCGGTTCCAACCGGTTCCGACCGGTTCAAACCGGTTCTGACCGGTTCAGACCTGTTCCGACCGGCTCCAACCGGTTCCGACCGGTTCCGACCGGTTCAAACCGGTTCCGAACGGTTCAAACCGAATCCGACCGGTTCAAACCTGCTCAAACCGGTTCTGACCGGTTCTGACCAGTTTAAACCGGTTCCGACCGGCTCAAACCGGTTCCGACCGGTTCTGACCGGTTCCGACCGGTTCCGACCGGCTCAAACCGGTTCCGACCGGTTCCGGCCAGTTCCGACCGGTTCAAACCGGTTCCGACCGGCTCAATCCGGTTCCGACCGGCTCAAACCGGTTCCGACCGGCTCAAACCGGTTCCGACCGGTTCTAACCGGTTCCAACCGGTTTCGACTGGTTCAAACCGGTTCCGACCAGTTCAAACCGGTTCAATCCGGTTCCGACCGGCTCAATCCGGTTCCGACCGGCTCAAACCGGTTCCGACCGGTTCCGACCGGTTTCGACCGGTTCAAACCGGTTCCGACCGGTTCAAACCGGTTCCGACCGGCTCAAACCGGTTCCGACCGGTTCAAACCGGTTCCAACCGGTTCTGACCGGTTCAAACCGGTTCCGACCGGTTCAAACCGGTTCCGACCGGTTTCCACCGGTTCAAACCGGTTCAGACTGGTTCCGACCGGCTCAAACCGGTTCAGACCGGTTCCGACCGGCTCAAACCGGTTCCGACCGGTTCAAACCGGTTCCGACCGGTTCAAACCGGTTCAGAGTGGCTCAAACCGTTTCCGACCGGTTCAAACCGGTTCTGACCGGCTCAAACCGATTCCGACCGGTTCAAACCGGTTCCGACCGGTTCAAACCGGTTCCGACCGGTTCAAACCGGTTCCGACCGGTTCCGACCGGTTCCGACCGGTTCCGACCGGTTCAGACCGGTTCCGACCGGTTCCGACCGGTTCAAACCGGTTCCGACCGGTTCAAACCGGTTCCGACCGGCTCAAACCGGTTCCGACCGGTTCAAACCGGTTCCGACCGGTTCCAACCAGCTCAAACTGGTTCCGACCGGTTCAAACCGGTTCCGACCGGTTCAAACCGGTTCCGACCGGCTCAAACCGATTCCGACCGGTTCGAACCGGTTCCGACCGGTTCGAACCGGTTCCAACCGGTTCCGACCGGTTCCAACCGGTTCCGACCGGTTCAAACCGGTTCCGACCGGTTCTAACCGGTTCCAACCGGTTTCGACTGGTTCAAACCGGTTCCGACCAGTTCAAACCGGTTCAATCCGGTTCCGACCGGCTCAAACCGGTTCCGACCGGCTCAAACCGGTTCCGACCGGCTCAAACCGGTTCCGACCGGTTCAAACCGGTTCCGACCGGTTCAAACCGGTTCAAACCGGTTCCGACCGGTTCAAACCTGTTCAAACCGGTTCCAACCGGTTCCAACCGGTTCCAACCGGTTTCGACCGGTTCAAACCGGTTCCGACCGGTTCAAACCGGTTCCAACCGGTTCCGACCGGTTCAAACCGGTTCCAACCGGTTTCGACCGGTTCAAACCGGTTCCAACCGGTTTCGACCGGTTCACACCGGTTCCGACCGGTTCAAACCGGTTCAAACCTGTTCAAACCGGTTCAAACCTGTTCCGACCGGTTCAAACCGGTTCCAACCGGTTCCGACCGGTTCCAACCGGTTCCGACCGGTTCAAACCGGTTCCGACCGGCTCAAACCGGTTCCGACCGGTTCAAACCGGTTCCGACCGGTTCCGACCGGTTCCGACCGGTTCCGACCGGTTCCAACCGGTTCTAACCGGTTCCAACCGGTTTCGACTGGTTCAAACCGGTTCCGACCAGTTCAAACCGGTTCAATCCGGTTCCGACCGGCTCAAACCGGTTCCGACCGGTTCAAACCGGTTCCGACCGGTTCAAACCGGTTCCGACCGGTTCCAACCGGTTCCGACAGGTTCAAACTGGTTCCGACCGGCTCAAACCGGTTCCGACCGGTTCAAACCGGTTCCGACCGGTTTCGACCGGTTCAAACCGGTTCCGACCGGTTCCAACCGGTTCCGACCGGTTCAGACCGGTTCAGACCGGTTCCGACGGGTTCAAACCGGTTCCGACCGATTCAAACCGGTTCCGACCGGTTCCAACCGGTTCCAACCGGTTCTGACCGGTTCCAACCGGTTCTGACCGGTTCAAACCGGTTCCGACCGGTTCAAACCGGTTCCAACCGGTTCCGACCGGTTCAAACCGGTTCCGACTGGTTCTAACCGGTTCCAACCGCTTTCGACCGGTTCAAACCGGTTCCGACCAGTTCAAACCGGTTCAATCCGGTTCCGACCGGCTCAAACCGGTTCCGACCGGCTCAAACCGGTTCCGACCGGTTCAGACCGGTTCCGACCGGTTCAAACCGGTTCTGACCGGCTCAAACCGGTTCCGACTGGTTCAAACCGGTTCCGACCGGTTCCGACCGGTTCCGACCGGTTCAAACCGGTTCCGACCGGTTCAGACCGGTTCAAACCGGTTCCGACCGGTTCAAACCGGTTCAGTGCGGTTCAAACCGGTTCCTACCGGTTCCAACCGGCTCAAACCGGTTCCGACCGGTTCAAACCGGTTCCGACCGGTTCAAACCGGTTCCGACCGGCTCAAACCGGTTCCGACCGGTTCAAACCGGTTCCGACCGGTTCTGACCGGTTCAAACCGGTTCAGTGCGGTTCAAACCGGTTCAAACCGGTTCAGACCGGTTCAAACCTGTTCCGACCGGTTCAAACCGGTTCAAACCTGTTCCGACCGGTTCAAACCGGTTCCAACCGGTTTCGACCGGTTCAAACCGGTTCCGACCGGTTCAAACCGGTTCCGACCGGCTCAAACCGGTTCCGACCGGTTCAAACCGGTTCCGACCGGTTTCGACCGGTTCAAACCGGTTCCGACCGGCTCAAACCGGTTCCGACCGGTTCAAACCGGTTCCAACCGGTTCCGACCGGTTCAAACCGGTTCCGACCGGTTCAAACCGGTTCCGACCGATTCAAACAGGTTCTGACCGGTTCCAACCGGCTCAAACTAGTTCCGACCGGTTCCGACCGGTTCCAACCGGTTCAAACCGGTTCAGAGTGGCTCAAACCGTTTCCGACCGGTTCAAACCGGTTCTGACCGGCTCAAACCGATTCCGACCGGTTCAAACCGGTTCCGACCGGTTCAAACCGGTTCCGACCGGTTCAAACCGGTTCCGACCGGTTCCGACCGGTTCCGACCGGTTCCGACCGGTTCAGACCGGTTCCGACCGGTTCAGACCGGTTCAAACCGGTTCCGACCGGTTCAAACCGGTTCAAACCGGCTCAAACCGGTTCCGACCGTTTCAAACCGGTTCCGACCGGTTCTGACCGGTTCAAACCGGTTCAAACCGGTTCCGACCGGTTCCAACCGGCTCAAACTGGTTCCGACCGGTTCAAACCGGTTCCGACCGGTTCAAACCGGTTCCGACCGGCTCAAACCGATTCCGACCGGTTCGAACCGGTTCCGACCGGTTCAAACCGGTTCCAACCGGTTCCGACCGGTTCAAACCGGTTCCGACCGGTTCAAACCGGTTCCAACCGGTTCTAACCGGTTCCAACCGGTTTCGACTGGTTCAAACCGGTTCCGACCAGTTCAAACCGGTTCAATCCGGTTCCGACCGGCTCAAACCGGTTCCGACCGGCTCAAACCGGTTCCGACCGGCTCAAACCGGTTCCGGCCAGTTCCGACCGGTTCCGACCGGCTCAAACCGGTTACGACCGGTTCAAACCGGTTCAGAGTGGCTCAAACCGGTTCCGACCGGTTCAAACCTGTTCAAACCGGTTCTGACCGGTTCAAACCGGTTCCGACCGGTTCGAAGCGGTTCAGACCGGTTCCGACCGGTTCAGACCTTTTCCAACCGGTTCCGACCGGCTCAAACCGGTTCCGACCGGTTCCGGCCAGTTCCGACCGGTTCCAACCGGTTCCGACCGGTTCAAACCGGTTCTGACCGGTTCAGACCTGTTCCGACCGGCTCCAACCGGTTCCGACCGGTTCCGACCGGTTCAAACCGGTTCCGAACGGTTCAAACCGAATCCGACCGGTTCAAACCTGCTCAAACCGGTTCTGACCGGTTCTGACCAGTTTAAACCGGTTCCGACCGGCTCAAACCGGTTCCGACCGGTTCTGACCGGTTCCGACCGGTTCCGACCGGCTCAAACCGGTTCCGACCGGTTCCGGCCAGTTCCGACCGGTTCAAACCGGTTCCGACCGGCTCAATCCGGTTCCGACCGGCTCAAACCGGTTCCGACCGGCTCAAACCGGTTCCGACCGGTTCTAACCGGTTCCAACCGGTTTCGACTGGTTCAAACCGGTTCCGACCAGTTCAAACCGGTTCAATCCGGTTCCGACCGGCTCAATCCGGTTCCGACCGGCTCAAACCGGTTCCGACCGGTTCCGACCGGTTTCGACCGGTTCAAACCGGTTCCGACCGGTTCAAACCGGTTCCGACCGGCTCAAACCGGTTCCGACCGGTTCAAACCGGTTCCAACCGGTTCTGACCGGTTCAAACCGGTTCCGACCGGTTCAAACCGGTTCCGACCGGTTTCCACCGGTTCAAACCGGTTCAGACTGGTTCCGACCGGCTCAAACCGGTTCAGACCGGTTCCGACCGGCTCAAACCGGTTCCGACCGGTTCAAACCGGTTCCGACCGGTTCAAACCGGTTCAGAGTGGCTCAAACCGTTTCCGACCGGTTCAAACCGGTTCTGACCGGCTCAAACCGATTCCGACCGGTTCAAACCGGTTCCGACCGGTTCAAACCGGTTCCGACCGGTTCAAACCGGTTCCGACCGGTTCCGACCGGTTCCGACCGGTTCCGACCGGTTCAGACCGGTTCCGACCGGTTCCGACCGGTTCAAACCGGTTCCGACCGGTTCAAACCGGTTCCGACCGGCTCAAACCGGTTCCGACCGGTTCAAACCGGTTCCGACCGGTTCCAACCAGCTCAAACTGGTTCCGACCGGTTCAAACCGGTTCCGACCGGTTCAAACCGGTTCCGACCGGCTCAAACCGATTCCGACCGGTTCGAACCGGTTCCGACCGGTTCGAACCGGTTCCAACCGGTTCCGACCGGTTCCAACCGGTTCCGACCGGTTCAAACCGGTTCCGACCGGTTCTAACCGGTTCCAACCGGTTTCGACTGGTTCAAACCGGTTCCGACCAGTTCAAACCGGTTCAATCCGGTTCCGACCGGCTCAAACCGGTTCCGACCGGCTCAAACCGGTTCCGACCGGCTCAAACCGGTTCCGACCGGTTCAAACCGGTTCCGACCGGTTCAAACCGGTTCAAACCGGTTCCGACCGGTTCAAACCTGTTCAAACCGGTTCCAACCGGTTCCAACCGGTTCCAACCGGTTTCGACCGGTTCAAACCGGTTCCGACCGGTTCAAACCGGTTCCAACCGGTTCCGACCGGTTCAAACCGGTTCCAACCGGTTTCGACCGGTTCAAACCGGTTCCAACCGGTTTCGACCGGTTCACACCGGTTCCGACCGGTTCAAACCGGTTCAAACCTGTTCAAACCGGTTCAAACCTGTTCCGACCGGTTCAAACCGGTTCCAACCGGTTCCGACCGGTTCAAACCGGTTCCGACCGGTTCAAACCGGTTCCGACCGGTTCAAACCGGTTCCGACCGGTTCTGACCGGTTCAAACCGGTTCAAACCGGTTCCGACCGGTTCCAACCGGCTCAAACTGGTTCCGACCGGTTCAAACCGGTTCCGACCGGTTCAAACCGGTTCCGACCGGCTCAAACCGATTCCGACCGGTTCGAACCGGTTCCGACCGGTTCAAACCGGTTCCAACCGGTTCCGACCGGTTCCAACCGGTTCCGACCGGTTCAAACCGGTTCCGACCGGTTCTAACCGGTTCCAACCGGTTTCGACTGGTTCAAACCGGTTCCGACCAGTTCAAACCGGTTCAATCCGGTTCCGACCGGCTCAAACCGGTTCCGACCGGCTCAAACCGGTTCCGACCGGCTCAAACCGGTTCCGACCGGTTCAAACCGGTTCCGACCGGTTCAAACCGGTTCAAACCGGTTCCGACCGGTTCAGACCGGTTCAAACCGGTTCAAACCGGTTCCGACCGGTTCAAACCGGTTCCAACCGGTTCCGACCGGTTCAAACCGGTTCCGACTGGTTCTAACCGGTTCCAACCGCTTTCGACCGGTTCAAACCGGTTCCGACCAGTTCAAACCGGTTCAGTCCGGTTCCGACCGGCTCAAACCGGTTCCGACCGGCTCAAACCGGTTCCGACCGGTTCAGACCGGTTCCGACCGGTTCAAACCGGTTCCGACCGGCTCAAACCGGTTCCGACTGGTTCAAACCGGTTCCGACCGGTTCCGACCGGTTCCGACCGGTTCAAACCGGTTCCGACCGGTTCAGACCGGTTCAAACCGGTTCCGACCGGTTCAGACCGGTTCCGACCGGTTCAAACCGGTTCAGTGCGGTTCAAACCGGTTCCTACCGGTTCCAACCGGCTCAAACCGGTTCCGACCGGTTCAAACCGGTTCCGACCGGTTCAAACCGGTTCCGACCGGCTCAAACCGGTTCCGACCGGTTCAAACCGGTTCAAACCTGTTCAGACCGGTTCAAACCGGTTCCGACCGGTTCAAACCGGTTCCGACCGGTTCAAACCGGTTCAAACCTGTTCCGACCGGTTCAAACCGGTTCCAACCGGTTTCGACCGGTTCAAACCGGTTCCGACCGGTTCAAACCGGTTCCGACCGGCTCAAACCGGTTCCGACCGGTTCAAACCGGTTCCGACCGGTTTCGACCGGTTCAAACCGGTTCCGACCGGCTCAAACCGGTTCCGACCGGTTCAAACCGGTTCCAACCGGTTCCGACCGGTTCAAACCGGTTCCGACCGGTTCAAACCGGTTCCGACCGATTCAAACAGGTTCTGACCGGTTCCAACCGGCTCAAACTAGTTCCGACCGGTTCCGACCGGTTCCGACCGGTTCCGACCGGTTCCGACCGGTTCCGACCGGTTCCGACCGGCTCAAACCGGTTCCGACCGGTTCAAACCGGTTCCGATTCAAACCGGTTCCAACCGGTTCCGACCGGTTCAAACAGGTTCCGACCGGTTCTGACCGGTTCCATCCGGTTCCGACCGGTTCAAACTGGTTCCGACCGGTTCAAACCGGTTCCGACCGGCTCAAACCGGTTCCGACCGGCTCAAACCGATTCCGACCGGTTCAAACCGGTTCCGACCGGTTCAAACCGGTTCCAACCGGTTCCGACCGGTTCCAACCGGTTCCGACCGGTTCAGACCGGTTCAGACCGGTTCCGACCAGTTCAAACCGGTTCCGACCGATTCAAACCGGTTCCGACCGGTTCAGACCGGTTCCGATAGGTTCAAACCGGTTCCGGCCAGTTCCGACCGGTTCCGACCGGCTCAAACCGGTTACGACCGGTTCAAACCGGTTCAGAGTGGCTCAAACCGGTTCCGACCGGTTCAAACCTGTTCAAACCGGTTCTGACCGGTTCAAACCGGTTCCGACCGGTTCGAAGCGGTTCAGACCGGTTCCGACCGGTTCAGACCTTTTCCAACCGGTTCCGACCGGCTCAAACCGGTTCCGACCGGTTCCGGCCAGTTCCGACCGGTTCCAACCGGTTCCGACCGGTTCAAACCGGTTCTGACCGGTTCAGACCTGTTCCGACCGGCTCCAACCGGTTCCGACCGGTTCCGACCGGTTCAAACCGGTTCCGAACGGTTCAAACCGAATCCGACCGGTTCAAACCTGCTCAAACCGGTTCTGACCGGTTCTGACCAGTTTAAACCGGTTCCGACCGGCTCAAACCGGTTCCGACCGGTTCTGACCGGTTCCGACCGGTTCCGACCGGCTCAAACCGGTTCCGACCGGTTCCGGCCAGTTCCGACCGGTTCAAACCGGTTCCGACCGGTTCAAACCGGTTCCGACCGGTTCAAACCGGTTCCGACCGGTTCTGACCGGTTCAAACCGGTTCAGACCGGTTCAAACCGGTTCCGACCGGTTCAAACCGGTTCCGACCGGTTCAAACCGGTTCAAACCTGTTCCGACCGGTTCAAACCGGTTCCAACCGGTTTCGACCGGTTCAAACCGGTTCCGACCGGCTCAAACCGGTTCCGACCGGTTCAAACCGGTTCCGACCGGTTCTGACCGGTTCAAACCGGTTCCGACCGGTTCAAACCGGTTCCGACCGATTCAAACAGGTTCCGACCGGTTCCAACCGGCTCAAACTAGTTCCGACCGGTTCCAACCGGTTCCGACCGGTTCAAACCGGTTCCGACCGGCTCAAACCGGTTCCGACCGGTTCAAACCGGTTCCAACCGGTTCCGACCGGTTCAAACCGGTTCCGACCGGTTCAAACCGGTTCCGACCGGTTCTAACCGGTTCCGACCGGTTCCGACCAGTTCAAACCGGTTCCAACCGGTTCCGACCGGTTCTGACCGGTTCCGACCGGTTTCGACCGGTTCAAACCGGTTCCGACCGGTTCAAACCGGTTCCAACCGGTTCCGACCGGTTCAAACCGGTTCCGACCGGTTCAAACCGGTTCCGACCGGTTCTAACCGGTTCCGACCGGTTTCGACCGGTTCAAACCGGTTCCGACCAGTTCAAACCGGTTCCAACCGGTTCCGACCGGTTCAGACCGGTTCAGACCGGTTCCGACGGGTTCAAACCGGTTCCGACCGATTCAAACCGGTTCTGACCGGTTCTGACCAGTTTAAACCGGTTCCGACCGGCTCAAACCGGTTCCGACCGGTTCTGACCGGTTCCGACCGGTTCCGACCGGCTCAAACCGGTTCCGACCGGTTCCGGCCAGTTCCGACCGGTTCAAACCGGTTCCGACCGGTTCAAACCGGTTCTGACCGGTTCCAACCGGTTCCGACCGGTTCTGACCGGTTCCGACCGGTTCTGACCGGTTCTGACCGGCTCAAACCGGTTCCGACCGGTTCAAACCGGTTCAGAGTGGCTCAAACCGGTTCCGACCGGTTTAAACCGGTTCCGACCGGTTCAAACCGGCTCAAACCGGCTCAAACCGGTTCTGGCCGGTTCCGACCGGTTCCGACCGGCTCAAACCGGTTCAGACCGGTTCCGGCCAGTTCCGACCGGTTCAAACCGGTTCAAACCGGTTCCGACCAGTTCAAACCGGTTCCGACCAGCTCAAACCGGTTCCGACCGGTTCCGACCGGTTCCGACCGGCTCAGACCGGTTCAAACCGGTTCCGACTGGTTCAAACCGGTTCAGAGCGGTTCCGGCCGGTTCTGACCTGTTCCAACCGGTTCCGACCGGCTCAAACCGGTTCAGACCGGTTCTGGCCAGTTCCGACCGGTTCCAACCGGTTTCGACCGGTTCAAACCGGTTCAAACCGGTTCCGACCGGTTCAAACCGGTTCCGACCAGTTCTAACCGGTTCAATCCGGTTCCGACCGGCTCAAACCGGTTCCGACCGGCTCAAACCGGTTCCGACCGGTTCAGACCGGTTCCGACCGGTTCAAACCGGTTCCGACCGGCTCAAACCGGTTCCGACCGGTTCCGACCGGTTCAAACCGGTTCAAACCGGTTCCGAGCGGTTCAAACCGGTTCCGACCGGATCCGACCGGTTCAAACCGGTTCCGACCGGCTCAAACCGGTTCCGACCGGTTCAGACCGGTTCAGACCGGTTCCGACCAGTTATAATGGTTTACAGTCATTATATCTTAAACTGAATGCCTAAGATAACAGGTTACTGGTCTTTGTTTTAAATTAGACTTGCTGCTTCCACACTTGAAGCAGCATGTGTAATTTAAATTATTATTATTTACATAATACTATGAGTAAATAGTATTAAAAATAAAATAAAATTGTGTTATTAATATTTTTTTCTTTTGGAGATTAAACAGACTTAAAATTTTTCTTCCAAACAGAAGCTTTTTCTGTAGCTATCCTGCTGCTCTGCAGCATTTGGAAAGAGCTCAGCTAATTAGGGCTGGTTTACCTACAGTCTCCATGACAATCAGAAGTAAAGCTCCAGACCCAGAATCTTTCAGGTTCAACCCAGACCTTAGAACTGTTCATTTTGTCTATGTTTCCACCAGGGAAACAGGATGTGGGATGTTAAGAGATGCTCCCCTGCTTGGTAAGGCAGCCAAAGATAATCTTTAGGCTACTGAGGCAATGTAACACAGATAGAGTTAACATTTAGTATGCTGGTTTATTCATCCATATTAATATCCCAGACTGGTAAGTGCCTAAAATAAATGGCTTTTTACACAAAATTTATGTTTAAATATGTAATGAATTCATAAATATCTGTTCTTTTATTATCCTACATTTGAGATTTTTGTAATGATCTCTGAGTTCAGCTTATTTTCATAAAAATATTTAATGTACTTTTTTCTCATGTATTTCTGTTGGAAGGCATGAGTTTGCTGTAAAAAATACAGTATTCTATAGTGTAAAAAGTTTCAAAATCACTGATGTCTTTTCTTGGAGTATCTATGATTGAGAACAACTTTAAAGCTTTTTACTTAGCTTTTTAAATACAGTCTAGTAAAGTGCAAAAGAAACATGAAGAACTTTTGAATATCTCCTTTAATCCCAAGGAAAAACTTTTTAAATAAACAAATATCTGAACACTACAAAATGTAAAAGAAAATTTAAAAACCTAATAAGGTCCCCAGATGTTGTGACCTATGTGGAGGAGAGAGTATCTTGGCATTTTGGACCACTGAAAAAGCAAGTCAATACATCCAGGTGAGAGTCTTGCTTTGATGCATCATGTTTATAAACATGAAGTCTGTTTATGTTGCAGGCTACAGATGGAGACAGAAGGATCAAAGCTCTTCAAAAACTGATCATTATTTCCAGGTATTTTTCCCTTTCTTGTTCTGTTTGATTAGCTTGTTTGTTATTAGTATTTCCTTTCTTAGTTGGATGTTTTTTATTCTGGGGCACAAGTTGTTTTCTACTAATGCAAATTTGTTAGGGTTTGTCATTTAAAAGTTTCTTTTAGAATTTTTTACTTTTCCTAGGCATGTTTGAGTCTGAGACTGAAGATGAACATGGCTGAGTAAAAAACAGAATAGAAAGACTCAAGAACAGCTGTAGACTTCACATCTGTATTATACCTGCAAAAGCAATGCATCAAGGACAGAAAAAACTGACCCTAATCAGCTGAAAGAACATGATTAATAGAAAGATGAGAGAAAGAGGCAAGAAAAATTGAAGAGCAGAAGAGGGAAATGAGAAAAAGGCAAGAGATTACAAGAGGGTAAGCAACAAATGAAAGAAATGGTCATTGGCATCTCACCAGAAAAGAGAAACAAAACTTCTACTTAACATGTACTTGTTTTTGTTTCCTATCACTGTGGAGGCCTAACCAGGAAAACAGGCTGGAGACACAGATCTGGGTGCAACAACAGCAGCAGGGCAGAAGCCCCGGTTTATTTACCAAAACCTACTTTTATACTTTTACTATGAGGCCTGTGGATTGGAGGAAGGAATTCCCACCTCCACATCACATTGGTGAAGGGGACTGTCGCACAGTCTTGTTTGTCCCAGCAGAGAATGTAAAAACAATGGCTATGTTTATAGAACATAGCTGATGTTTACATTAAAAGAGCGTGAGAAGGTACGGACTTCTCCGTTAATATGAACGCTCAGCAAAACCGGGAAAAACTCATGGCAACAGTTTCCAAACTAGTTAGTAAATGTTTTCCGTTTTAAAGCAGACACGGTAGTCTCCTTCGCTTTTTTTTTTCTCCAATATAAACAGAAATATTTCACTAACAAGCAGAAAAACATGGAAAAAATGAGCACTGAGCATTATATTATATATATATTTTTATATATAGTTATATATATAATTATATATATAGCTCAGTGTTCAGAGCACTATATATTTTTCATTTGATTAATCTGGATGTTGAATTTCAGTCATCCACACTGCCAGGAACCGACTTAATTCTGGAGAAACTCAACTGGAACAGCTGAAAGATGGCCAGGGTTTCTTTGTTTTCCGACAGTCTGTGTCCAGACTCTTGTGCTTCCCTTCCTTCCCCCTCAGGTGGGCACTTCCAGACACTATACAGGTATCACAGTAATGGTCCATTCAGACACTGGGAAAAATTTAGGCTTATTTATTTAGACAAAGTAGAGAAGACAGTAACACAGCAAGACCCTTCAGCTGTTTGGGAAAAGGTAAGTTGGATTGATATGGGCAGCAGAAATGTGTTAAAGGAAGAGCTGCTTACATTTTATTTTAAAAAGTATTTAAAGTATTTAGTAGCACCCCAATTCCTTCTGAAAAATTTCAATAGAAAATTCAAGATAGAAAAGGACTTGGAAAATTCTATATGATTAATTGAATGTAACTGTTATACTCAAATATATTCTATCTGAAATTATATATGTTTTGAGATCCCTTGCCTCCAGCCCATTTTGTGTTGCCACAAAGCATAAAATGAAATGTATTCTTGGACAGAGATTTGCCACCTGACCTGCAGGAATGTCACACAGTTTCCAGGTATGGCCACAATCAAACCTCTCTTTTATCAACCACTAGCAGCAAAGATCTCCATTGGAGCCTTTTCCACTGAGCTGAAAAAGATGATTAAGGCAGGAGGGAAACATCAGTGCACTCCAAGTTTGATCAATGTAAGGGAAAGAACAGTAGGGAAAAGCATGAAAAGCTGGGTCAGGAAGCAATGAAAAGACTGCATTACATTTCTGTGTGAATAGCAGAACCTCGTAACTCTTTCATCTGTACAAGGTAATCAAGTGAATGTTGCAAAATATATAGGCAAAAATTACCACTGACTATATCAGATTCAGATCTTTATGAAAAGTCCAGCTGGTGGCAGTTCTGACTCAGTATAGTAACTACACAAGTATAAAATTGTACATGCAAGCCATTATTGTTATTATGCATGCTAGATACACATATGCTTTACAGTGAAAAAGTACAGAAGTACACAGGGATAAACCCAGGCAGTTTCTCTGGAAATTATACTGGAAATCTGTACATGCACTACTTTAATTCATAGAAATGTTGGTTGTAATCACCTCTTTAGACTCTAACCTCCATAGGCCACTACTGTGGTGGGCTAATCTGGTGAGATAATGGGAATTCCCCATGAGAAGTAGCAATGGAACTTTTCATTTATTGCTTTCTGTACCCTCTCATTTATTTGATTAAGGAAGAGTTCCAAACTTTTCAATTTCCTCATGCAAAAGTATTTCCAGTCACCAGTAACCTTCATCACCAATTCCGCAATTCTTGCAATTTCCCGTGCCAGGTGGAATAAAACATGGGCACAGCACACAGTCACAGGATAAATCTGTTACTGGAGTGAGGACATAAACTATACCCAAATGTTTATCCATAGCTATAACATCTAAGTAAACTAGAAAAATATTTCTGGTAATGAACCTCATAGACCAAGCTGCAGATGAAAACACTTTGATCATCATTATTAACCACAGAGATTGTGTCACTTAAAGTTAGCCTCTGCCAGTTGTCTAAACCAGCAACATAAAATGCCATTAATATAGATTTCAAAAGTGGAGCTGAGCTAAACAGTCAGCATGTGTTGTTGTGAACAGGGGTAATGGAATTCAGTTGATCTTTTAAAGGAAGAAAATCACAATTACTAAAGTTGCAATATCCTGTCATGGTATTAACTGTTATCTAAACCTATGGGAATCCTGCTATCCTTTTATAATCTTCTTGAGACCATTCAGCAGCAGGTTTTTTAAATTTCTTCTGTGAAAGATGGCATAATATAAAGTAAGAAAGAGCTGGAAGAGGCTGGAATCACCACCTATCCACAGTGTCCTTGGCTTTTCACTGTATATATCCATTATTAGAGTGAATATTCCATTACCAACATTTAGTGTTATTAAAGCTCACAAACCAGCAATGTTTAAATTTTTCTTTTTTACTGTTTTTAGGTACTGGTTCTTCTCTTTGTTAATATTACCAAGAAATCATTGTCCTCCCACCAGCCATTTGACAATGTGTTAATATATTGTTTTCTATATAATTATGTATTTGTACCCAAATTCTGTGAACTTTTTATTAAGAAAACACTGATTTATCCAAAATATTTTTTTGTGAATAGTGTGTTTTGCATTACACAGAGAAGGCTAGAAAATCCATGCCATGATTGGTACGTGTGAGACTGCTGATACATGATACAGAAAATGTGTTCTGCAAACAGGAGTAATATAACATGGGCCATGTACATCTTTGGTTTGTACTTCTACTAACTTTTTTGCATTTCATTACCATGCACGGAATGCTGCTGGCAAACTGCACAGCCAATATAATTTGTATTCCCGGAGAAATTGCTCAAGCAGGCTCACAAACAGTGACAAACACTAAGAACAAATATCATTATCCAGCATTCTGGTCCCAGATGGAGCTCATAGATCTTGAACTGGCAGGTTTTTACTGTATGAGTCAAGAATCCCATGACAGAGAAAGGCTAAACATCAGAAGTGTTAAACTAATTGCTGACACTATGAACTTGTAAACAAAACCCAGCAACAATATTCATACTTAAAATCCTTTTGTCTGGTACAGACATGTTTTGCAGATTCTTTCTGTAATTATGTACAGTGGCCTCATATACATTTAGTGTATGTTAAATGCACATATGAAGCAAGTATGTGCTTCCAAATATGAAACATATTGTTCATACCATTAAACGTTACTGCCCTGGAGCAGGGAAATTTATTTTGCAAATTTTGAGATGGGCTGACAGGAGCTAATGTACCCCTAAAGCTTTGTCTCTGGCAGCAGATGTACTTTTCCAAAAACTTATTTAAAGACATTACCTCCTTTACACTAGAAACAAAAGTAACCCTAATAGCTAAGCAGGAACCCTGGATCCAAGAATACCTAATAAATGTCTAAAATCTCTTCTTATTAAGTCTAAAGAACCTTTGTTAAGATAACTGCCATATCTTCCTGGCAGCCAACTCACACAGGCCAAAGTGGGGCATTTGGCAACCCTTGATTTGCACCACAACAGAGCTAATTATCCATGACTGCATGTTGACACTACTAGCTGTTAAATGTGTTTTCATCTCCAACCCAAATATCAGCATCTGCATTTGGCCACACTGAAATTGTCTACAGACAAACAGGCAGCTCCTGCAGGACATGGTTTGCAAGCTAAGAAACTTAATCAGATGTCAGGGAAATACAGATCTGCTTTGGAAGTCAAGCAGAGATAACTGAAATACATGGAAGAGTCCCTCATGGCCTTTGCCTTTTATTGACTGTCCTTAACTCACTTGGACATAAAAGGAACTAATCAGGTCCCAGGATCCAATTAACATGACTAATATCACAGCTTCCTATCCAACTACAGGCTGGATTAGAACTTGAATACATAACGTTCTAAAATACTATTTTTTTAAGCACATCATCATTCGCTAAGAACTCTAAACTTTTCAGTGCCACCTGTATAAGCACAATGATGTCCAAGCTGTTCACTGAAGGGCTACACATAAAAAAAAAAACAAACTAAATTGCCATCTGTGTGCAACTGGGCCAAAAAATGCAAATATGTGCATCTCTTACATACCGAAGAGGAAGCAAACCTTCAAGTCTCATTGAAACCTTCTTTGACCTTCCCTTTCTTAAGATTTCAATTGACTGTCTCATGAACAGTACTGCTTATCTTTCTCAAACATGGCACTTCTGCACTCTACCAGACTGACCTTCACTACCTTCACACCACATTACCCAAAGAGTGTCAAGTTAACTTGCGATGAATTTTGACTGAATGGAAATCTGCTTTAATGCTTCTCATCTCATGTCAGTAAAAGCACTCAATATCTCAAGAACCTGGTAGATCAACCCCTAGAATCTAAATGTACACAGTAGCGTTACATAAGTACAAGAAACTTCAGTGAGACCTGCAACTGAGGACCTATAACCAATAGTACTGCCCCAGGAAACTTGATTTTACAGGGAGATTCTCATGTCTTTTCACATTGATGAAATCACAGTGATTTCATCATCATCTACTTCAGTAAGAGGAAAGAATTACAGGAATTACAGCTTACAAGAACAGTCATTGGACTTATTCTTTGATATAGATGCCTAAGGTATGGCAAAATCTTTTATTCCACTCAGGTATACTAATAACCAAATCCCTAGCTAAGTGGTATTAAGCCAGCTCAAGTAACATTAAGAAACAAATGTTAGACTACCAAAGCAAGGGATGAAATCCCTTTAAAACCCATAAGGATAAAATTTCTTCATTATAAAGATGCCATTCATGCCTCTGTACTTTGTGGATCAATGGCACTAGGCTGTATAAAAGAATAGCTTCAGTTTTCTGGTTTTGTGCATTATAGATCCAGGAATGATGGAATAGAAAGCTAAAGTTTAACCAGAGAAAGACTGTAGAAAAATCTGTGGAACATACATATAGTCATGTTCTACAGGTTCCTTAAAACCCCTGTAATGCATGTGACCATATCTACACCTTATGAATTAGATGAAATCTGAGTGTATTGCAGAATGGTGTACTGATCTTGACCCAAAGGTCTATGTCTGGTTTTCCCATGAAAATTTAGTTAATTTATCAAAACCTGGATTTTAGGGGAGAATTTGAGTTTCACCTAAATCAATCATTAATCAGCGCATTGCTGCAGGATGACAGAGTATTTTAAAGGAAGGTCATAGTACATGCTAGGCTGATTATAAACACAGCCCAATCCCCCAAATAAAAGTGACTAAAATGTTCATGGCATTTATTTTTAAATATAACTCTTAGGATATTATTAATATGTAAGCCGTGAGCTATTGACACTTAGTTCTATCAGATGTGATTGATGGTTCTCTCCTCTGGTCTGGATAGGAAACCTGGCAGAGCTAGGTTTTACACACCAGACTCATTGCAGAACCCTCTTCAGCCACAAAAAATGCACATAGAGCATTGACTCATAGGACAATAAAAATATAACTTGTTCCTCACAGCTTCTACCACATGCACAGATATGACAGCAGGGCATTCAACCTGGAGAACAATGTTAAAGAATAACCATTAGAAAGGAAGAGAGGCTGTTATAATCATACAATCACAGAATTATTTTGGAAAAGGCCTGTAATACCTTCAGGTCAGGTCATTAACACTGGCACATGCACCACTAAACCATGTCCCTGGTTGTCACATTTCTACCTCTTTCAAATACCTCCAGGGATTGTAACTGCAGCACTTCCCTGGTCATCCTGTCCCAATGCTTCACAACACTTCCTGTGAAGAAAATTTTTGTGTTAGGAACAATGTAGACAAACCTCTATCAGCAATACTGGTAAATATATTGCAATATAAATTCACCACTACATGTAGAATAGAATAGAATAGAATAGAATAGAATAGAATAGAATAGAATAGAATAGAATAGAATAGAATAGAATAGAATAGAATAGAATAGAATAGAATAGAATAGAATAGAATAGAATAGAATAGAATAGAATAGAATAGAATAGAATAGAATAGAATAGAATAGATTTCAAGATCATTTTTAACCCTATTTTCTCTATGAAATCACAATTATTGTTTCAGATATTCTTTCAAAGTGTTTTCTGTCCTCCTGGACATGATTAGGGCCTTGGAAACTGTATAAGTTATAAACTGGTAAAGTTAGAGACTGCAAAAATTCTGGAAGGGTGAAGAACTAATAGAGATCAAATCACATTTATAATATTAGCTTCAGATTTTAGTGAAGATAATAATTTAATTATGGGGTAGAGTGTAAGCAGTATAGATGACACTTGGAGAAGAAAAACTGCAATTATTAATGTCACTTGGAAGACTTAAAGATATAGACCTCTAGAATGAGGCTGAAAGAGACAATAAAAATTGTTAAATATTTCACCAAGACCAATACCAAGATGAAAAAGGTGAGTTCATCTGGAGAATGTAGTAACATGTCTGCTTATTCCAAGAGCCAGGAGTTTGGCTTGACACAAAACTTTAAAAAGTAAGAGATTTTTCCAAGCACTGAAAAAAGGGAGCATGTTTGTTTGGTATTACAGGCTTCTTACTGAAAAAATGTGGTTCCTGTTTGCAACATAGAGAGGGATAACTATGGTACTTATAACAGTTTGGGGAGGGCATATTGATTTTTATGCTTTCTACTTTGAGTTGCTCAGCTGCTGTGCACAGCAGAGTCATTTACCTATTCAGGATGAATTGTGGAGAGCTCTGAGGAACTGCCTGCCTGCTCTTGTGCTTTCTGTCTCCTTCTCTCTCACTCTCTTGCTCTCTCCCATGTTTTTTCCTCTCCACTTTCTGAAGCAATTGTGTAAGCAGGGTTGCACATATCTATATGTGCACATATCTGTATGTGATAATCCTGAAATCCTTCTTACACCAGAAATAATGGTAGCAATAACCAGAAAACTTTAGTTCCATTCAGTTGCTGTCATAAGAGGAAAACTTTGTCTTGGGATTGCTCTTCAGGGTCAGACTTTTTTCATTACCAAGAATTTGCACAGCTGGAAAGACCACACTCATGCTGGGACAAGTAACTCAGTGCCTTCACAATACATGGGTGGATTGTCCACAGAATCAGCAATTCAGAGCTGGGGGACTTAGGACAAAGTAGCTCATAAAAGAGCGTGCAAAAGTGAAAAGACACCTAAACAGAAAGGTATGAAGGGCTAGAGGCCATCTCTGCTCCACTTCTGTGTAGATAGAGATCTCAATGAAGTGATATTCCATCACTGTTTTGGCTCTTGACACTAATTACACTGATTCAGAAATCCCAGAGAATGGATACAGCATCAAGATCTAAAGAGAACAACAAAATTTTTGACAGAAACAGGAATGGAAGACATTTACTACATCTGTACAAGACAGATACTATATCTTTTGAAAGAAGATGTTCTTCTGATCCGTTTAATAATCTCTTTAGTTTATCACTCCAATTAAACTCCTGTTTTCTTAATCTTAGAAACCAAAGCCAATCCACATCCTAGGTCTTAATCAGAAATTATCCACCTAGACCAAACTACCAGTACTTCTGTGTTCACTTTAAACATTTCTGGAAGAGAGACTTTTAGATGACATTACTATTTTCTATTTTAAAGCCACATCAAATTAAATAGAGCAAACCATTGTCTTAAGATCTTTATTTTCACCAGTAATAGAGTATATTATTGAGTCATGACCATGCCTCCTAAAAATACTGCAACCTAGCTTTGGGGGTGGCGATTTGGCCCAGGTTTTCCTGGGTTTGATGTTATTTCTTTGTTGGTTTGTGTGCTATCTCTTTCAACACAGTTTTGCTAGATAGCTGATGTAGTGATGTACTCTGCCTGGCTGGATTGTAGCTAGCTGATTTCATAACAGCTCATATGTTGGTGTATTTTGGACTTGTGAATAAGAGTGTTGATGACATACAAATATTTTAGCTATTCAGTTTTTAGCTGAACAGTTTTTAGCTGAACAGTTCTTACACGAGGACAAGTCTTTCTCTGACCAAGTTTGTTACGTTGACCCCTCAGTGAGTAGGCAGGAAGTAGACAAGAGACTGGGAAGGGACAACCAGAAGTCAGAACTCCTGGCCCAAACTGACCAAAGGGGTACCTTCTACCATGTCATGTTCAGCAACAGAAGCTGTGGATGTAGCTTGTCCAAAGTTGTCATTGCTCGGACACCATCTGGACATTGGTCTTGCTGGTGGGGCATGATAGACAATCACCTTTTTATCACTTTTCTCTTCTCTTTCTTCCATTAGTTACACTGTCTTTATCTCAACCTGTGAGTTGCTTCTCACTTTCAGTCATCTGATTTTCTTCCCCACCCCACTGGAGAAGGGAGTGAACGAGCAGCCGAGTGGCTGCAAGCTTCTGACCAGGATAAACACACCACAAGTGATATTCAAGGCATGTCAGTGCTTTTGATAAGACATGGGTTACTTCTGTTACAGAGAGATCAGTACACATTATGTTACCTGCTTCTCTCTTGGCCCTTTTACATAGGTTAGCAACAGTAGGCAAGATTTAGCCTAAGGAGTCCTTGGAAGAAAAACAGTTTTCTTCCTTCTATAGAACTGTACACAGTGATGTTCGAAGAAATAACTGGAAAATACAATAGCAAAAATGGCTGGCCTTTAACAAACCTTTCTCAAGAGAGCTCATTTCCTCAACAGAAGTCTTACGAGTTAGAAATCCATGGGTGTTCCTCCCCAGCACTGGACATCTTCATGTGTTTCTCACAGGAACCCCTTCATGCTAGAGCACAAGTTTGAATTTTCAAATATTCCACTTCCAGAAATTAACTGGTTAAAAGTTTTCTGATTACTGTGCAAGAGAAGAGGACAATGTATTCCATTTTGATATGTAAATTACTATTCCTAGTACAATTATATAAAACTATCTGTGATATGATCAAAAACACTGCTATGAAAGCTTTTCTCTAATTTTAGCTTAGAATGTGAGAATGAGAACCTGAAATAGGTAGTGAATAGAATTCAAATAGTGAAAAAATGATGGTAAATAAATGGGAACAGCTGCCACTATTTAAAACTCTAAGAGCACATTCATGGCAAACAAGATTGCTTTTTAAAACTGTCAATTTTAGCAGGGTAGAAAGTAATGTTTGTTCTAGTTCATTTCAGAGTTTTTCATAACTAATAAATGTCTTGGCCATAAAAATTACTATTGAAACTGAACAGCAAACAGCCTGACTATCGAACAATAAGGCTACTTAAAAAGTTATTTATCAACATAAATTATTTTGCATAAATGAGACATTTTTATGCAGAACATGATGAAGTAATATGCCACTGATTTTTATAGTGTAATACCCTGTAACTAATGGGATTTTTAAAAAAATCATTTCACATTTCTAACCATTTTAGGAGCGAGCTAATGATTTTATATGACAAATGGTTATGCAAAATAGAATGGTTTTGTGCAGTTAATGGCTTCATACAACTAATGAGTGAATACCACTCCTACAATTTTAGTGCACATTACTTTCATAGTGATCATTCATCCTAAAGATATTTTATGCCTTTTGTAAAATTTATTGTGTGCTAGTCCTTTGAAGGATGTCTTTCCATATGTTTCTCTTGGTTTTCTGCATACTAATGAATTTCCAATATGGTTATCACATATTAAAGAGTATACCATGAGAGGCATTATAAAAATACTTTCTTCTGATGCTGATTTGATACTGATAGTCCTCTTAACTCACCTTACATAATTTTGTTATATTAAGGTTCTGATTTAGCCCCCTGCTTGTAATCTCTTTAGAATGTCATTCTCTGTTTGAGTTTCACTAAGTTCATTTTTATTCAGAATAAAAATTATAAAATCTCCTTCTCTAGCTTCAAAAAATACAAATGGAATGGAAGATAACATACTTCATGACATCCAAGTATGTGCCAAGGTGCAAACAATTTTCTGTAGCTAACCAGATCGATTTTATATTCCTTCAGTGTTTGCAAACCAGTAAATATGATCTAAAATCTCATAACTATATTCAGAAGACATTTTCCAAGATATTTTCCAGTTAAGCACATGAGCAACAAGTGCAAAGCAATGTCACTTTACTGTAACATCACGGAAAAAACACAAAGAAAGTGTGTGATTCCACCCACAACTACTTGGTAGGCTCTTTTTAGTTTAACCAGCCAGCAAGAGGGAGATATAATACTCATATCAATACACTGTCACCAGAAAGGAGATGAAAGGAACTAGTTCCTCTATGACAGCTGTCAGCAAACTTCCTCTGAGATCTCACAAGCCACTGTAATATTGCTGAACTTTTATCACTCTCATGATGGCCTGGGCAGACAAAACAAAGGAGTCAGGCTCAAATGATCTTACAACCAGTCCAGGTTTTGACTAAATCCTCTGCTAAGCAAGCAAATCTGGAGCATTTTTTCCCAAACACTGACTTTCTGACTGTCTTGCCATACTTTCTTGTCTCTGTCTTCTGTTTCCCCTGCACTTTAACAAAGACTTGATTGAACAGACTGCTATTGTATCTCCTGTGGCTTTCCTCTCAGAAACACGTGCCAAATGAAAACAATGGTTTAAATAACTTTGCTGAGCAAAGGTTTGCCCCATTTCAGACTGAATGAAAAATTCATTTATACCTTTTTATAAAAAAGAATTATACCTCTGACACTTGAACAGTAAAATTTGGAAAAAGTCACTGAGAAAGACAGAAGCTGTTTTTCATCTTTTTGACTGCCCTCTAAAACTGTTTTTACTCTTGCCTTCTTTCTTTGGGAAAATGGAGTCCTGTTAAAGTTAGTCAAATGTAAAAACAAGAGGTTCTTTTAGCCCTCTAAAAGGATTTTTTGTTGTTTTTCTCCAAAAAGGATAGCCATTGCAATCATTGAAATATTTTGAAACAGTAAAAAGGAAAGGAGAGCAATCCCTGTAAAAATTTTGGCAGCTGAAGAAGATGGATAAATTATATTTTTAAAATAAAAGCCTTTAAATATTTCTTTTGTTACCTCAAATCTTTTGCCATTTTAGACTGTCTGAGACCTTTGCTTTAACTGAGGTATTTTACACTGGTTACTATGGTGTCCTCAAAATCAGAAACAACCTATGTTTCTGATGAAGATTGTCTCCACCTACCCTTGCAACATCTTCAGTACTTTTATATTCTTTTCTTACAATGTAATGATATATTCTGATGAAGACCTGGGAAATATTTTAGCCAAATTTGTGCAATACAAAAGCACTTTCACTGAGCTGTGAGGTTCTGTGCCTGGTTGGTTTCTAACATCACCTTAACTAGACCCAAGCAAGCTTGGGCATTTCCCACCATATTGCAGCAGCCAGAATAGAGAAAACTTTCCTCATAAAACTCTAGACAACAGCGTACATATAGCTCGTAGAAGTAGACATTGTTTTCCACCAATCCCATTTACTAATTTACTTGGGCAACTTTTATTTAGTATTGAAAATATTAAAAATAAGATTAGAAAAAATAATTAACAGAAGCTGTTAATTCAGTTGCTGTATTTCTCCCTGCTCCCCCCAAGCTAAACTGACCTTGAATCCTCTCTATTCATCTACAGGTATTCATCCAGGTTTGTCCTAACTCCTGATAGCCATGGAAGGAGAAGGACGAACTAAGGAGGAGGCTAAAAATGTACAACAGGAGAATAACAGCTTCAAAATTTGAACTGTGTAGTGCTTCATCTCCCTTTCAATAGAAAATCTGAGCATTTAATGAGCCAAATATCAGAACTTACATATCATTGCCAAAGCAAACCAAACCAAACCAGACCTAGTAACTGCATTTGAGTTTTACTCATTACTCATACTTGCAGTAAAATTAAGATTCTGTGAACTATATTTTATCAGTAGTTACAAGTCCATCCTTAAACTTGCACAAGTGAAAATACTTTTCACTTGTGCAAGTTAACTGCTAGTTAAAATATTTGTAATAAATATTTTTCTGTTTTATTTGTCTCACTAAATATCACAGGAGAAACAAGTAACTCAGTCTACTGCTTTCGATGCCTTTGACATCTGCCTGCCTAGAATTTAGCCACTATTGCCATCCTTATTAGATTTAGTTACCAACATGATACAATCCTGAGTATTCCCTTAGATGAAAATTATGGGATAAACATAAAGAGAAGTTTCCAGTTTCAGTTAGGTGTTGGTTTTCACAGATATTAATATTTTAATACCCTTAATAAAGTATGCTGATTCAACAATGCAGATAGCTGAAATTTATTCATTGCAAAATAACAATTCGTTGTGGAATTTTCTTCTCTGGGAAAAGCTTTTCCCTCTGAAGGGCTCATTTGGTATGATTCCACATGAGATGCCTATGTAAGACTGATATATACAGCCCAGAGGAGATGCACAGAACACTGCAGGATCAAAGGAGCAGGCACTGCCCGTGAGAATCCTTCTTTTCTTTTACTCATGTTATATGCCTTGCACATTTATGCACCTTTATTTATGCACCCTGAACCAAAATAAACTGGCAGATGTGCATTATAAATCTTTGGTGCTCTACTCTCCTGAAAGCTTTTGACAGCATATTTTAATAATTATGTATTATTTATGATTCTACCTAGTACCAGTGGAAACAGAAGTAAAATTACAGAGGCATCTGATCAAATTTGTCAGTCTTGCTTCAATATAAATTAGCTTTAGCAACTCAAGTATGCTTTTAAAATAATTTACACATTTGATAACAGTGGAAACCCCATTTTCATTGAATTAATGGTGAACATATAGAATCACAGAATCATAGAAGATTTTGGGTTGGAAGGGATCTTAAAGATCATTTACTTCCAATCCCTCTGCCATGGGAAGGCTGCCACCCACTAAATTCAATAGGTTGCTATCCAGCCTGGCCTGGAAGACTTCCGGAGATGTGGCATCCACAACTTCTCTGGGTAACCTGTTTGAGTGCCTTACCCCCCTCACAGTAAAGAAAATCATCCTAACATCTAACTTAAACCTCTTTAACTTACTTTAAAAGTATTTCTCTTTGTCCTACCACTATCTTCTCATTATATAAGTCACTGTGCCTCTTTATATAAGCCCCATTAAGTACTGGAATGCTGCAAAGAGCTTTACCTGGAGTCTTCTCCATACTGAACAGCCTCAGCTCTCTCAGCCCATCTTCATAGGAGAGGTACTCCAACCCTCTGATCATCTAATGAGCCAAATATCAGAACATACATACCATTGCCAAAGCAAAGCAAAGCTTTGCTCCCTCTCTCCAACAGGTCCACATCCTCCTTACGTCAGGGGCTCCATGTCTGGGTGCAGCACTCCCACTGGGGTCTCACCAGAGAGCAAGGCAGAGAGGGAGAGTGGCCTCCCTCACCCTGCTGGTCACACTGCTTGTGATGCAGGCCAGGATTCAATGGACTTCATGGGCTACAAGTGCACACTACCAGCTTGCCATCCATCAGAACCCCAAAACACTTCTCCACAGGACTGCTCTCAGTGGGTTCCTCTCCCAGCCTGTATCCTTGTTTGGGATTGCCCTAACCCAGCTGCAGCACCTTGCACTTGGACTTCTTGGGCTTTACGAGGCTCTCATAGCCCACCATTAGATTTGGGAAGGTACAGCCACACTACCATAAGGTAGAGTAGTCCAGAGGTGACAAGGAGCTCATGTTATGATTTACAGGGTGTATCTGACTTTTTTGCAGTTTTAGGCTGCCAGCTTTTGGCAAGGAGGGTGTGGTCTCATTTAATGAGTTATTTGCTTCTGTTCATTCATTGGGTCTTACACATTTTAGTTTGAATTTTGATTAAACAAGTAACTCAGACTCAACATTATCAGACTGTTGTCTAATCTCAATGTGTCTTGTTGGTGGTAAGTGTGTTCTGCTAGTTAAAAGCCAACTTCATGTGAGCTGGTCAGCAGCACAGACAGAACAAACTTCTTGGACTTACCAAATCGAAAGACAGATGGTGTTTTATTACATGAAATCATGGCATTGCCATAATACTTTTCCATGATAATAAATCATGACATTTTAGATCTCCCTATAAATATTAATTGTCATTTAATTTCAGCTGATATGACCCTAATGAATCAAGGTTTGACATGTGTGGGTATCTGGCTGCATAAACAGAAAATAGTAAGTGAGATGAAGTAGTATCAGAAATGTGTTTAAATTCTCCCTCCTTCTGTTTTACTGTAACTGTGAGGATAACAGTCTTGAATATTAAAAAGCCCTTTGAGGGGGCCACAAGTGATTACCTAAAAAGGAAATTAATGGGAGAAAGGAAATTGTGAAATCAGAATTTTTTTTTTCACCCAGAAGGAACCATGAGCATGTCTCAAATAAAATAAAAAGTCATTCAGCTATATCTTTCTCTCTATATGACCTCAACCTGATCCACATGCAACCAGCTGGGACTTTATTTCACAAGGGGCAGGACACCCCCTAGGCCTCCCCAGGTGTGTATGGCTGGACTACACAGGCAGAACACAAAGCAAAGAAACTAAAGACATTTAGTTTGATCCTAGACCAAATTTATAACATCACCTGTTACAGACATACAGAAAAATTCCTTTTTAAAAAACTATCCTGGAAAACATTTTTTCCCTCCACTTTCAAATTAAATTAAAAGGATTTTTGGTGAAACTATAAATGTTCTAGAGTCATGCTCTGTACAGCTGGATCATGCTTTGGCATGCCTATGTAAACATTGCCCTTCCTATCTTTTTATTCAGTCTGTTAAATTCATCATTTTGGGCTAGTGTGAGGCTTTCAGTACAAATTGTCATTCACAAGAAAACATAAAGTTAGTCCACCATTATTGGTTTAATTTTCAGCTTTACTTACATATCTGTGGTTTTGTACTATGTGCTATGTACCATGTACTGTGCTAAAAGTTTTCACATTTTGATGTAATACTCAATAATAATTTTTCATGCCATAAATTAAATGCTATTGTTGCCTCATCCTGTACAAAGGGTTGTAAAGATCAAATAAATCTGTGGTTTACAATAAGATAAATGCCATAAAGGATGGAACTTTTAATTTTAATCTTGGAATCTGAAGCACAAAGCACTTGCATATGAAATACATATTTATAACACAGATTTATAGGTTGCAGTTTGCCCAACCATTGAAATTTTGGGAGTCTTATCATTAAAGCAGAGTGAAATCAATATTCTCATTAGAAAAATATGCCATTGACATCAATTTCCAGTCATTAAATCTATTGAGATACTCTAAATTTATTATAGGCAGAGTTGATCTGTTTAGACCCACAACCCAATTCCTATGAAGACAAATCTTCAGATGCCATTAGGAAAACATAAAAGGACAAACCAAGCACAGTGAGCCATGGAAGTGAAAAGGCATGATAGAACATTTTCTTTTACTCCAGTGCATGAATTAATTCCTGGGAAGTGTCTTAAAAACAAAGCAAGGGCACAGAAGAGAGGGAAGCTCTAAGTGCTGCCATCACAGGACCAGTCGACCTTGAGGGAGGTGCACGTCAAAAGTCAATATTGAAAATGTCTTGAGTGCTTTTAAGGGCTTTAATTGCTTTGGCATATGCTGTTTCTCAAATAGGAATTTATTACGACTAATAATACACTTTGTCAATTTTTAAAATCCTACTTAAACTGCAGTCAGACAGAACATTTGCTGAATACCTTTTTTTTTTTTTTCTCTCTCTTAAACTCTAACATAACAAATAGAGGAAAGTCTGACACAGAAGAGAGAATACATCTGGTAAATTCAATAATGAACTGCTGAAATGGTTACGAGTGTCCTAGCCCTCAGTGGTAGCCACAGATATGCATGAATGCATGGCTGCTTTCTTGGTCTGTCTCTCAGAACTCACCTTCCATGCTGCCTTCTCCACCCTCCTGTGTTCACTCTGAGCCAGCCAATCAAAGACTCTAAATATCACTGTAAAATGGAAAAGGGAAAAACCACTTGTGTGCTGCAAGAGGAGGACAAAAGGCAGTTTTTACTATGACTGAAACTCTTTTCTATTAATCCCATCATTCTAAAACAACCAGCGATAACCAATTTTTCAGGCACCTCTTCAGACTGCCACCAAAGACTCTGTATTTTCCAGAAGTACAGTTATATGCAAATACTGTCAGAGCTGCCTGAGATAAAGACATTCAGCAAGCTCCTTTGTAGGTTTTATTTTTGTTCTTCCTGGCAGTTTCCATTAGCCTACAAGTTATTAGGCTACAGTCAGAATATAAAGAAAAACAGTAATTAAAATGGAAAATGTTATGCAAAATTAATTGTCAAATATATCTAGGAACAAACCCTGCACAAAGGGTTTATGAACAACTGTACACCTTATTTTATTCTTGCTGTCACAAATACATCTTACCACATAAATCAGGCTGAATCAATCGAATCCCAATATAAAGCTCTTTATTTCACTAGTTCTTTTATTATCTATAAACACAGTGCCTCTTACATGTCTCTCATTCCACTGAGTTATTTGCATTGCTATCTGACACTTTTTGTGTGTCCTTGACTCTTAATACTGTGATCTTTTTATTTTCACAGAATCGTAGGATACCAGGTTGAAAAGCACCTCAAGGATCATCTCATCCAACCTTTTTTGGTCTGGACAAGATGGGCTGGCACCCTGTCTTTTTGGATCTTAAAGGTGTCCAACACTGGGGAACCAACCAATGGGAAGATTATTCCAGTGGCTGATTGCTCTCATTGGAAAATGTTTGAGTCCAATTGGAATCTCCCCAGGAGTAACAGGAACACATTACCCTTCACCTTTTCCATGTGACTCCTTGTGAAAAAGGAGTCTGCATCTTCTTTGCAGTCACCCTTTAAATACAGGAGCATGGTGAAAATTACTTATCTAATCCTTCTTTTCTCAAGGCTGAGCAATTCCAGTTCTTCCAGCCTTTCCTCCAGCTTCCCAGTCCTCAGATCCATGTTATGGCCCTTTTCCAGACTCTCTCCAGCCTGCAGACAGATTTTTTGTATAGTGGTGGCCAAAAATCAAAGCACTATCCCATCTATGTCCTGACAAGCGTGGACTGGGAGGTGACAATGACATCCTTGATGACCATCATCTGCTGGTGATGCTGTTGTTGATGCAGCCCAGCATTTCCTTGGTTCTTTTTGCCACAGCTGCGTGGTGCTCTCTCATACTTGCCCACCAGGACCTCCTGAATAAATAAGTCTCTATTATGTTTTCCCAGGTACATGACCTTACAACTGTCATTGTTGAACTTAAGGTTAAATTTATTCTTAGCCCACTCTTCCAGTCTCGCCAGGTCTTCCCACAGGGTGGCTCTCACTTCTGAAGTGCCCATTTCCCCATTCAGTTTGGGCCCATTGACAAACTTGGGCAGCATACACTTGATCATACCATCCAAATGGCTTATTCAGATATTGAACAATGTTGGGCCTAATATCAAGAGCTAGGGACCCCCTAACCTGAGAGGCTGCCAGTTTGAGAAGGAGCTACTTACCCTTCCACTTTGGGTGTTGCCTGTCAGCCAGTTCCCCACCCATCACACTTTTTGTTAATCTTCTCCAAACAGATTCATGGTTACTTGCAAACCTTGCCTACCTACTAAAACATAAGGCAAGAGGCCTTTTTGCAATTGCATTTTTATTATTTACCCATCAGTCTTATAATTTCATTTCAACTGGACTACCTGAAAAATACCAGTCAGTTTTCCCTGATTGTTATACTTTCTTATGGCTTTTATTAATGTGTTTGTAGTCAGAGCCCACTTCATATGTCCATATAATTTTGTTAACTGTAATCTTTCCTACAAGCTTCTGAGTTATTTTTGTTGTCCTCAGGATACCCTACCTCACAGTCCTGGGGGGAGTGTTTTTGGTCCACTGCCAGATGATCAAATGTTTCATCTCCATTATCTTTGTAAGTATTGAATACAGACTCCACAAATGTGATAATTTTTCATATAAATGTAATAATCCTGCAGCAGTTTCCTCTAGCACATCAGAATTAGCTGTTCTCCATTTTTATGCATGAATGTGTTACAAATCTCTCAAATCTGTCTCTGTTCACATGTGAGTACAGATGGCTTGGGAAGCAAGCATAGTTTCCCACTTGGGAGTTTCCTATGTTTAGAGAGATGTAACTCCTGCTCTAAATGCTACAAACATAAAGGGACTCCAAGCACCAGTGGGATATTACTGTGCAAGGGGGGAAGGGAAAGAAAATTAATGAGGCACTACACAGGATTTCTTTATTCCCTCGCAGATTTTTGTTTCCTGTGTAAGAAACCAACTGCATGCAAAGGCAGGTTGGTGTTTGCCCCATTATTCCTGAGTGTGGACTGCAGGGTGTCCATCCAACAGCAGACTGCACCCGTCCAGAGCAGCCCTGGAGGCACTGCCATCAGTGCTCTGGGCAAGCAGGGGCCCAGGCTGAACCAATGGATGGCTGCTTGCAAAAAGCTGGCTTGCTCTGCTACTCAAAAGTCAGTTTTTAGTCCACTTAAAGAGTTAGTCACTGGCTGGAACTTAGAATAGTTCTGCCATCTCAACATACACCTTCAGAGCACAGTGACACACTGTGCCACCTAGGGTGTAACTCCATAGCAAACCACTGCAGAATGCATCGTATTAACTGCATGTCTGCCAGGAACCAGAAAAGCTCCTGCCAGGTGGGTTTTGAGCCTTTTCCATGTAACAGCAGCAGAGGCCACATACTAATACAAGTTGCTCCTTGACCCTGTATGATAGGTACCTATTTTCCCTGTTTTCTTTTTCTCCCCCTTTCAGACAGTCTTTCTAGACTGTTTGGTTCTATGCAGAACTAATTTATCATGTGCAATCAGCAGCTTTATCGTGTTCATTACACACAGGTGACCTTCAACTCAGTGATTACCTTCTGCTTATTTCAGCCTTGAAAACTGTCTCAATCAAGGCCGTGTGATCATCAGACAGGCTAAAGGCAAGAAGCACATTCTTTGCTAAAAGGTCATCCTCAATCATTTCCAACCCTTTTGGTAACTTGGTTGTAGAGGCCATAAATAATGTTGGAATATCAAGGCCTCCCACTAATTTTATGAAGCACATTTTTAATTATTTGCTCTTTCCTGCTTCTGGGTTGCAACTTTTCTAAGTTTGTTACTTAACCTTGGACATGCTTAGATTTGATAAGGCTTCCCCTTTGGACAGGGATTAAGATTTGACAAGCAATGAAGAGAACTCAGTAATATTTTTCTGACCAATCTGACAAAAATCAGTAAAGTTTTATTTCTTTTCAGTGTTTAACTGTGATTATTTTGACATTTATGATTCTAACTGCCAAAAATACCTTGAAAACCACATACACAGAGAGAAAACATGGTGAACAGAGAGCTGGAAAGGGAACAGTGGAGTCAAGTAAAATCTTGTCTTTAAAACAGCAGTAGGCAATTCACTGTGCATTTTGGAAAGTGTTCACAGATGGCAGAGAAGAAAGATTTCATTTTTTCACTAAGATATCACCTTAAGAAATAAGCATGTGCTGAAATAAATATATTGAAAAAGCACAGAAAGGGATTTATGTCTACAGAGAACATACAGAGAAGTAAAAGCATACAGAAGTACAGAGCTGTAAAAGAAGTAGACAGAAATACATTCACACAACAGAGAAGAAAAGTGCATTCAGTAGTCAGGTAACATCTTCCTGCACAGAATGAAAAATGGCTGCAGTGTCATTGCCAGCTAGGGAATTTAATTTTGCCTGACCAGTATCACAATCTACACAGTACTGAAAAACACTAGAAGATATAAAAAATCTATGAATGAAAAAAGAAAAAAAGTGATAGGTGTGTAATGGTTTTTAATAGAAAAACACATGAAAATAGCTATCCCCCACATGGTATTTTGACTCCTGCAGTTTTTTAGGTTTCAGTTTTGATACTGAAAATTCTCCGTTGCAGCTGTGGCCAATGGAGGAGGCTAATTCAAAACATCATCCTTTAAGCCAGTGGATAGCATTAAGATACACATCTGACTCCTATCACTAAAGCAGATAAGGCAGTGGCTTTAAATAATTCTCTGATTGATTATATCTGAAAGTTCAAAGCCCATTATCAAAAATGACAGAGCAGCAATTAGAATGAGATATATAGAATTTTTTGCAGGTCTGACAGACATGAAAAACACTGAGTAGTATTTGAAACTGTCAAATACTACTAATGAAATGTACCTGGGATCTGACAAGCTGTTATTTTTCAAATCCAATACTTTCTGGAAAGATTTGGAGTCATATATGGACTACATATTCTGTCTTTGTATTTAGATTGGTTTATAAATGTGAAAAATTGAAATATATAGTTAGAATATTCTCTTGCAATATGTAGTTCTTCTAGATCAAAGACTGTGCACATATAAGTGAAAAAGTAAGTTATAAAGATAATAGTAATATATTTCACCAGAGCTGACAGATACTCTACATAACGGAGGCCCTACAAAGGTATGCTTAATAATGTAGTAGTAAAATATTTTTTCATGGTTATAGCAACTAAAGTACTACCTGAGAGCTCCTCCCAGGATAAGCATGATTAATATCACTCTACTACTACCCCCTCACTTTTTTTTCACTGTTTTTTTCAAATTGTCTTTCTTGCTGCTCTTTAACAAGTATCATTATAAAATTAGACTACCACATTAATCTCTACTTCAAGAGTAAACAGAGTTGAATACTGTATGGGACATAACTGATCTGGAAAAGTTTCATGAAAATGTGTTTTTCATTCAAAAACACTGTTTTAAGTTTTGTAGGTTCTTTGAAGTTCAAATTTAATCAATCATCTTTTGGAGTACAGTCTCAAAGTGTTTGTCAAGACTCTACCTGACACTTTCAAACAAGAAAGCTCTAATTTTAATTTTTAATAAAAGCTGTACATTTCTCTGAACAAAAATATTACTCTGTATAGGAGTGATATTCCTTTTATTAATAAATGACAACATTTCATTGTAATTCAACATAGGAATGTTTTTCAAAACTTATTTTGATGAACTGAGAAAGTGCACCGTTCCTATCTCAACATGCAATCTTTGAAGAAAAATTCTTCTCTGGTTAAGCTATATGTCTGCTCTGAGTGTCTCCTGCAGGAGCCAGGCTTCCAGTAGGTCCCTTTCAGAGATGTCTCTAAGGTTTCACAACTTATCTGTCCAAGCAGAAAAAGGCCAAGAAAGATAATAGAGAGAAAGAAGGAATAATTCTCACAGTCAACATAAGATTCAAATGGTGAGCTGATTTTTGTTTTGCTTGTGTGCATGGCTTTTGCTTTTCCTATTAACTGTTTTTACCTCAACCTATGAGTTTTCCACCTTTTGTCCTTTCAATTCTCTCCCCAGTCCTACCGGGTGAGTCAGCAGCTGAGTGGGGCTTGGCTTCTGGCTGGAGTTAAACCACAACAAATGGGTAAAAGTTTATTAAATTATTGCCCATGGAGATAGTCCATCTAAAAAGGTCCAACATAACATTTATAAGCAGATTAGGAGTGTTTAAATGTATGGAACATAGCCTTTGTGTGTCTTTTACAAGTGTACTCTAAGAAACCAGAGGACTCCATTACAGGTTTACCAAATATTTCCCCTTAGAACAGCAGATCCCTCATGAAGGCATTGAGAGTGATATCTCAAACTTGAATTTGATTATTCCCTTCAAGTAATGAGAACAACCTGCTTTCTTCAGTTGCTGGAACTGAAGGTGTACTTTTCATTACAAAGTATGAATACACCACCCAAGAATAATATCAGGATGACATCAGGAAAAAAATGGCAAATTAAATATTTTTGAGGTCAGCAAGTGGACAGTTGGCTTATCATCTTACAGATAATAGATGTACTTCTGCCTACCTCATTTGCCACGCTATTAAACTGGGGGAGTTACAGAGAGTACAATATGGTCCAAACAATGAACAATATGAAGCAGCAAAAAGTGATAAAAGAATAACAGAGATGTCAGCTGGGGAAAAAATAAAGAAAAGCCTTAGTTTTAGCTGGCTGTGTCTAAAATAGCAGTTGCATTGTCAGATACTCTGTGTAGGTTGGCTATGAAGACAATAACTGAGCCATTTTGTGAAACTGGTGAACAAGTAACCTTCAAGTTCTGTTTGAAACCACCTAGATCACATTTGGCTTTTTACAGCCTGTCAGAGTGATCTGGGAATTCAGATCTAGAAAACCCTACAAATAAAGCAAACACAGATGAAAAACTGGTTACCTTCCAAGAAGTAGACTCTATGCATATCATGTCTGCTCTTGGTATTTTTCTGTAGCAATTCCTCTCAGGGAACATTAATTCAAAAATTTTAAATCCTAGTCTTGATTTTGATTTTGATCATTTCTGATTGAAGTTAATCTTGGAAAATAGAGTGGAACCACTAGAAGTTATAGAATCATAGAATGGTTAAGTTTGCAACAAACCATTAAACATTGTCTAGTTTCAACCCCTCTGCCATGAGCAGGGACACCTCCCACTAGACCAAGTTGCTCAAGGCCCCATCAAACTTGGCCTTTAAACACTGCCAGAGATGGGGCATCCACAATTTCTCTGGGAAAAATATAGCAAAATGCTAGTTAATATTTTGGTATAAAGGTTTTAGCACATGTAAAAACTCAGTTCTAAGTGTTAACTTCTTCATTAATAAAAGAATTTAGGCAACTTTCTGTGACATGCTGCTGAAAATGTCTCTGAAGGAACTCCACAAGAGCTGACTAGCACATCTGGGCAATTTAAATATTGTGTCTGGGCAACAAATGTGCTAAAACTCAGCCTTTCTACATTGGTACACTTCCCCATGAAATTCTGATTCTTTATCCAGAATAACCCAGGTTTGAAGAGATCTCTAAAGAGTCTAGATAAATTCATGGGTGTCTAGATGAGATTATCACCTGGAGAAACCCCGGATAGCCAGTTGGAAAAGGCTCTATATACAATCAATCCCCTCACAGTGCCAAAGAATTCAGACAAACCTGTCATTTTGAATCACTGTCTTTCGTTGCAATCTTCAGGCGTGAAGCACCTGCCTTGAGCAAAAGTCTGGGTGTGGGATCTGACCACCAACAAGTGGGATTTCCAGTGTGAGCTCCTTGCCTGGGCCCTGGGGGTGCATGCATTTCCACAGACACTGGAACACAATGGGGACCAGTTTGCCCCGACCTTCCACACCAAAAGCAGAAAGCAGACAATAGGCAACCTTCAAATGATGGTCAGAATGCCCATCATCAATCAGATGGTCCCTCCACAAGTAGGGAGTGAACGTTCTGTCCTTTTGACAAGTTAGACTGTTGGTTCTTTGAGCAGACTAACAATGTTTTGTTTCCTGTTTTAGAATTAGCAACTGATCGTATTAGAATTAGTAACTGGCCTCTTGCAAGAACAAAGAAGACTCGATGGTGGTGCGTGAAAGGGCTCGACAGCATGTGCTGGAGAATTCCCCGATCACTCTAAATCAGTGTCTAATTGAGGTTTTGTTTGGCTAATTACTAAAGGGACCTCTTGTGTTGTGTTTGCCTCTTTCCTGCAAGGGCCCTGCAGAAGGTTACAAACATTGCCTTTCCGCCTTTAAACAAAAAAGGGGGAACTGTGGATGCTGAATGTTGAGAGATCAGGCAGCAGCACAGTGTCTGTGTGAAACCAAGCCACATAACATTCTCACACAGGCCTGAGAAACTGGCCTGAGAAATTATGAGAAGGAATTCAAACAGTCCTTGGAGAGAGAAAACCATCTTTGCAGGTGGTGTTTGTCTCACTTGTTTACTTGTAAGAAACGGTGCTGTTCCTAACTGTCCAACAATGGTCTTGTGTTGGTTAGCTAACCAATGAAACCTTACTCTTTCAGAATAGTCTGTAAAAGAGAATTTGGAAGAATAAAGTTCACTCTCATTTGCTATAAGTCTGAGAGTCCATGTCGTTATTTCATACTGTCCCTTATACAACAGTGGCAATTATCTAGTACCCTCTCTAAAGGAAACCTCCACTGCTGGGGCCTCTACCACACCTCTGGCTAAGTTGTTCCAGTGAATAGTTACTTACACTGTAAAAATATATTTCTTATATTAAGGTGAAACCTCTTCCATTAGAACTGGTACCCACTACCCTCTGTGTGGCTCCTTGTGGAGAGAGAGCTTCCATCCTCTTTAAAACCAACCTCTAGGTACTGGAATCCTGATGAGACCCTGAGCCTTCTCTTCTTATACTGACATGGTGCTTCCCTGCTCTCTCACATTTGCAACATGAGTCAATGACTATTACAATTCTTTGTATATATATATTGACTATATATAATATACTCATATAATGTCGTGTAAATATAGTTACTAAAACAACAGGAAAAAAACAGCAAGAAAATTCTTTTCAGTAACTTTTCCTTAAAAAAATACTAAATGTGTGTTTATTTGTATATTGACATAAATAAGACAGAGAGAGGGTTGTAAATAACCCCATAAAACCTCTAAGCCAAAAAATGTCCATTTTGAACTGTGACTCATCTTCCGTATTTGGGGGCCATGCATAATTTTGGTGATATGCATAAGCTATGTTACACAGCAATTTGGGTTATCAGAGCTGTCCCTTACAGCATGAAGCTAACTGCATCTCAAGTTCTTTCCAGGATAGTTGTTGCCGTTGCCAAAAATACAGAATATTTTGCATAAAACTGTTACACTTTGAACAGATATATTTATTCAGAGTCAGTTAGTGTCCAAAACCTAGGTGAATTGCTCTGGGTTGTGGGAGGCTCCCAGGCTCCATTTTCAGCTCTGGGACTGTTTCATCTGGCTTGGTTGAGGGCAAATGACTTGAAAATCCCAGTTTGAATTTCCCATCTGTGCAAATGCAGATGATAAAACTAGCATATCCCACAGAATGACAGCAGACATAATTAGTTAACATTTGCACAGTCATCTCAAAGTTCTAAGTGTGGTACTTGCCAACATGTCCGAAGGGATTTTTAAATAACATTGTTCAATATAAAGGAAGAGAAACAGAAGTTTCAAAATTCCTGAAAGTTTGTAAGAAAGGGGTCAGACATTCTCAAAAGCAAAGATGGAAAAATATTTTACAGGTAAGGTTGCACTACATAAATACGAGAATCAATCAGAGAAACCTCACTGAAGCAATGTACTAAGAGAAATGGATGGGCTTCTAACATAACAGGAGAAAAAGGTTTATTTTTTTTTACTGGAAATGCCAATCTAACAGGCAAAAAACTTGGTAGAACAACAATTCTTCAAAGTCTTAAATGTAAACAAAAATTAATTGAATGCACTTCTGTAATACAGTAAAAAGGACCTTTAATTCAGTACTTATTTAAACAAAGATTGACTAAAAAGTATTTCTATCAGGCCACATCTTACCTGCACAGAAAATGCTTTATCACTTGAATAATAAGGCAAAGCACTAACTGTTAAATGGGACCCAGGTGTGAATTCCATCAGGGAGGACCAAGTGGCAAGTTAATGAAAGGAATTTTACCTTCAGATGAGATGAGCTGCTGAGTATCTCAAGATCAGCAGCTCAAATTACCACCTTGTATGATACCAAACAACAGTATTAACTTCAGTTTTGAGGGATCAGTTTCATAGTGGCAATTACAAAACAATAGTGCAGAATACCTATTTCTCAGCTAACCTTCACTTCAATTAATGCATGGAATGTCTTAAGGCTTAAGTAAAGGTTTACTGGCATGCTAACCTGACCGGCTTTGTAAAAAATGATTACTTTATTTCCTAATACAGGAAATTTAACAGTTCTACACACAAAGAACATTTTACTGACATAATTTCTCATATCTGAAAAGAAATCCCAGAAAATAAATCAAAAATAACCCAAAACCTTTCGGCTTAAGTGAGTTCCCCAGCATCACATGGCACTGAAAAAGCTTGCATTATTACCTTTTTTTCATGATCCAGTTATGAATATTTTAGTTCTTCTGCATCTCAGCACTGCTACAAAGCCAATGTGAAACTTTATCCCTTCTCTCTCCATGAGATAGCTATTCACAGGCTAGGGCATACTTATTTTCATACTCTTACTTTCTTCCTTCCCCAGGTCAGTGAAGCAGTAAATAGAGAGGGGAAAAAGAGGTTCTCTCCAAACAGCATCAGATCAGTGGTGCAGGAAATAGCAAGCAACTCCCTGCAGGAGCATATGCATTCTTAGCAAATTCTACCAGCAAATGATAATCAGCCAGTTAATTACATTTAATTGCTCTCTGCATCAAAACAATAAATAATGAGAGAGATCAGTGCTGCTTGTTGGAGATTATAACTTGACATAAATGTGAGAAACACAAGCAAATGAATAAATACTGAGTTCTTCAAAACTGAGTTTAAAAATAAATAAATAAAGGCTGGGTGTAAATTGTATCAATATTGGTCAACACATATCTACAGAGCCAGAAATTTCAGTTTAAAAAAATCCCATTTTTTTCAAAGAAAATTGCTGTAAATGAATCCATGTGATGAAGGCTCTGCATAGAACATGAATATTTAAGAGAAGGAATAAATTTTGTATTTTGGATGGAAGCAAGAGAAATGGAGTAGAGAGAATAACTTAAAGCAAAGGAAGGATGTTAAGGATGGCAAGTGTTAGGTTCCCAGAAAAGATACAAAAGTCCCATCAGGGATTTACTTGAAAATATATTAGTCAAAGTGTTAGCAAATAGACTGCAGGGGCAACCCTAATTAGAGAAAGAGCTGGCCCTGGTCATGCACTGTAGCTGGTCTATTCCAGTTTAACTATTAATAGCAGGCATGACTGAACCCCATAGAACATGGATTGTTTAATTTATTGCAACATCCCCCTTGGCTTCTTTGAAAAAAAATTAGAGTTAATTTATTTTTAGTGTTTTTGTTTCAGATTCCATAACAACAATGAATTTCCATTGTGGTTGCTCTTGCAGCTGACAATCAAATCTGCAGCTGCAGAGAATTTTGTGTTTCAAATCAGAGAAATACTTCCATTTGCAAACTCTGTATTGTATTACATATTTCTGATTGTCTTCTATGCATATGCGTAGATATATACATATATATACACTTTAAAATGCAGATTATTGTTCATTATTTGGTAAATATTGCATCTTTGAATGAGATGTTTCCATCAAGTTAAGTCAAAGCCAAGAGAAAACAGATAAAATCTCAGAAAACACAACCAGTTATAGTGCTAGCAAGTATGGGTGGGAACTGATAGAAGTTTCTATGAAAAGTCCTTTTTAAAATCTTATATATCCAAGACTATTTTGAAGAGATAGAAGAAGTAAGGTTTTTACTGGATTATTTAAGTTTCCACAAAGCTAAAGTAAAACTTCAGCCAAAATCCTTTGACAGAAAAGATTAGGGAGGAAAATGTGACATTTTTAAGTGAAGTTGTATCAAAAGAATTTATTAGAAAGCTAAAACAAAATTCACTTTCAAAAAGATTGAAAAAGAACAGTTTGTGGATAAAAATCCCATCATGTTTTGTTGCAAAGGGAATAGCAAAAAAAAAAAAAAAGTAGGGAGGGAAGTAGAAATATGCAAGAAAAAATGCACATTGGGATGTCAGTAACCAATCTGCTAGACTTCTCAATGTAACTACAATTGGCAGAGAAACCTGAGGGAATTAGAGGACTTATGGATGGCATAATTAAGAATAAAAATCTGCTAAAAAATTATACGAAAAACGAAAAAATCTAAGGCAGCCATGCAGACTCATTAAAGGATGGATACTGTAACTGTTAATCTGACATCAGGTTTTTTCACAACTGCTGCTCTATTTGGAAAGATGTTTGAGGTTGTCCTGCTCTCACAGATTTGGGTGAGAAGTTTTCAGTATAAAAGCAATCATGTTTATATGTCCAGCAGGCCAAATTAACTTGAGCCAAAGGACTTTTAAGCGATGACAAAGATGTCCAAGGCATTGATATTGAATCTGGCAAATCTGCTGGTTTTGTGGGTTTTTTTCACTGTTCCACCAGCAATGCAGAGATTTTGTTTGCCAGTTAAGTCACAGGTGTTTCAACTCTGTGACATTACATGCAACAGGTTACAAGTGTCTTGGTTTAAAACAGTGCTTTGTTCATTATATGGAAATATATTTTTTTTCCTTCACAAATATACAAAGAGATATAGTGATCTTATCTTGTATCTTGTAATTTATTGGAGAAATATGGATAAAATTCAAGAGATAAGAGCTGAAGCCAGACAATTTCTCATTTTAAACTGGGCTTGTATTTTCACCAGCAAAAATGAATGATCACTCTAACAGATTACTAAGTGCAGGTATGGATTCTCCATCTTCTTTGTTGTAATCAAGATCAAATATTCTTTAGAAAAAGATGGTTCAGTCAGGCACAAATCACTGCTGAACTTTGTACAAAGGTAAGAGCAGAAACTACAAGCTCTGTAAGGTAATGTAGATTTTTGGCCCTAAATATAGGAAACAAAAAAGTTCTGAAAGTCATATTTTACTTCAAAATTTAAAGCAAATTTGATATTACTTGATTTAAAATAGTTTCAAATTACAGATTGATAGAGTTAAATTTTATTAGTTCAGAAGAGAATAATTTAAAAGCCTCAAAACAGTATCAGAGTTAATGTTCTAATTTTAGTGAAGTATTAAAATCTCACAGCATCCAACCCCTCAGCAAGGGTACTTGCAATCATGCAAATTCATGCAGTGTTCACAAAGCAGGAGGAACAATGATCCCTGCTTATGGCTTGGGCCTCTCAGTTAAGCACTGGGCTTCCAGCTGCTGCATCTCAAACAGGCACACACTGGGGAGCCAGAAAAATCACATCCACATTTTCACTTATGAGAAGGGAGCACACACGCCTCTGTGCACCTGCTCCTCCCCGCTAACCCTGACTACAAAAATAGTGTGGGACTGTCACTGGCACTGGCTTTGCATGTCTGTGCATCAATTGTCTGTGAGTGTCCATGAAATAGCAGGGTTGGAGGTGTTGCTTCAACACTCAGAGGGATAGCATATCATCAAGTCCAGAATCGAACTTCTGTTTTGCAGTGGTTGCAATTGTTTTTATCCAGCTCTTTTCATGGGGAATGATCCTTAAATGATACCCAAGGGCACTAATTCAGGCTGGCCTAACCAGACTCAGCAAAAGACAAGATGCCACATTTTCCTTTTTGCATTTGAATCACCTTCACAATCTACATGCAGAAGATGTCTTTTTCTCCTTCCCTGCACTCCACTGCATAAGATGAGGATGAATGAGTGAATTGTCTTGCAAACTGATCTACTGGTGTGAGGATCCAAAAGAAGTAGAAAAAGCAATTTTGAAAGGAGAGAGGCAAGAAGAATACCCCATAACTGGAAAAATTTTTGTGGAAACCCAATAAGATTTGAAAAGATACTGATGTAACAGTTTGTTACTTTAATTTTTTTTGTACTTCTTTTAAAATGGATTTACTTTACAGCATTATATTATTATTAAGGAAGATAATATAGATCTCTACAGAGTATGCTACATTTACTATTACCCCTTGATTCTATTTTATTTGTATCTACATAGGACTAGTCTGCTTGCTTTCCAAACTTTAGCTAGAACTTAAAATGTTTATTTACTTGAGTTCCTACATTTCTATTAAAGTCCTGTATTTGAAGCCTGTAATATAATCTTGGTTTATGTCTGCAAGTAAACAGCAATGGTATATTCTATACTGAACATTTTAGCTCTCCCTATTTCAGAGATGCCACTGAGCAAAGAAAAACATTCAGCATACAGCACAACTTCATTTCTAATGACAAGTATATGCAGCATTATTCACAAGCAAAGAATCAATAGTTATATTGTGAATGCACTCCTCACTACCCTTTAAAACACTAAAAGAACACAGAAATTCATAAAACCAAGCAAGTAGATTTTGTGAATATTGTTAATATTACTTCAAAATTTCTTAAGGTTTACAGAGGTGGTACATTTTTTAGACCTTCACATTTCTGAAAGTGTCTTAAAGCACAATCATTTTGCTGCCTCTACTGCTGGTCATTTTATTTGCTGGGAAGCCAGAGTCTTGGCTAAGGGTCTGGAAGGATGTTTCTACATAGCAAAACTAGCAAGCTTCTGGTGAAGTTTTTCAGTGTACTCTTTTATCCACAGAATAAACACCAGAGACCAAATTAGAATGGTAATGAGAGGTCCCTTTGGGTACCAGTCCTGGGACAACACACAGTGAAGAAGGGGAGGCAAAGGACAATGTATTTTTGCTGCTGCCAAACGTGTGAGACCTAATCTGCTTCTGCCAGCTCTAACCCCAGACCAAGGAGCGTGGGCAAGTGAGGAGCAGAGACACCTGAGACAGATGGACACAAGCCATCACAGTCCTGTGAGAAATTGTAGGATGCTTACCCAGAGCTCTGCCCCAGATAAGAACTCTGGCCAAGAACTGTGTAATCAGAGCTTCCTGACTTGCAGACAATGGTAGGAAAATTCAGCCAAAAACTGTACCCAGTTCAGGGCTGAGCTGGGGCTTCATTCTGCTTTTTGGACCTAGAACAGGATACCTACACTGCACATATCTTTGCAACCTATTTTTATCACCTGCAACACTAAAGAAACTGGAACTTAAGTCTTTGTGTGTACTCAAGGTCCCTTTAAATCCCAGAAACCAAGGCACCCAAAACCAACCCATTTTTACACACCTTTTCATTAATGTCAGATGAATTGCATAGGGAAACTAAACTGGTTCCTTACTCCACAACTGCAACAGCCAGTACTATGGTCTCTGCATTTTGTCATACTCAGTAACCACATATCAGTGCTCCCATTTATCTGACTTTTACCACTGCTGTAGAAGTGGCCTACATTAAAATAATTTTTATACAAAAAGTTTCATGTTCAGTAAAAAAATTTGAGCAAAACAGGAAAACCCTAAAACACTTATGTCGAAAAGCAGAACTTTTCCACAGATTATTTGATCATTTCAACACAAAAACACTGTCACAAGAATCTTGGTCATTTGCAATGCTCACTTTTTGCTCTTGTCCTTCTCTACAGAACTCTTTCCTTCAAAACACCATTCTAATTTGCCCTTCAACAAACACTCTTCCCCCAAGATGTAGTCTTACAATAGATCAGAAGACACAGCTTTAATTAGGAGATCTGGTTTCTAGAGCATACTTGGGATTCAGGAGTCAGCCAGAGCTATTCAATGCAGTATACATATTTGTTTCTTGCTGAAACAAAACCAGTTCTTCCCCTTTTCTACTCATCCTAGTTTCTATAGTTCATGTTTGCTGGTTTCATAAAACTTAAAAAGTCATTAGTCACATTAGTTAGTCATACTCAACACCACTTTTATACTTGTAGTTGCTCAGTAACAATAGCAGTTAATCAATAAAGTTGCATAACTGTACTCAGTTTGGTAGGCATTACATGCACCTGGTTTTCAAAACTAATTTTCCAAGTCAAGGCAACGAATGAATTTCCTAGCATAGTGACATTTATAAAACCAGGTTAGTGAAAGCTGCACTCTAAAGCGTTCAGTGGTGCAAATTTTGATAAATAGAAGAATTAAATCAAGTCCCAGCAGAGTGTATAAAAGGACAAGCCCAAATTAATGGGGCAAGTTCTCTCAATAAATGAGCTGTGATTCCATGGCTGATGGGCAGATGTTCAAATATTCCACCTGCTGCTTTGCCAAAAAAATGAAATACCCATGTATTAAGGTTTAATGTAAATGTCAGTAATGCACACCAAAGCCAAGATCCTGATGAGAAAACAGTTGTCCAAATCTCAGGGTTTCCGTAATTAAATATTCAAGAATCTGAGAAAAAATATTCCTCTCTAAATAGTCAGTTTTAACTAAAAGATTATGTATGTAGAAAAAGGTTCTTTTCATAAACCACAGGTCCATATTATTGGCTTACCTTCTTTTTATTGTAAGCCTTAGGCCTCATTTTTGTTGCCTTTTCTGTACATATCCAACCACTCATAAAAGTGAAAGCAAAGACTGAGAACTACTCAAGTAAATAAATAGCCCGTGACATCACAAAGTCAGAAGATTGTTTTAGATGGCTCAAGCCTTTGGAGGCTAAGCCTGCAAAGTAGAGTGCTGGAAATCGGGGGAAAATCCTCAGTAACAGTTTCTTTTAAAAAATCAATAAACAACATGGAGCCCCTCAACATCTGAAACAATGAGAAATTGAGAAAAAAGCCAAAACAGTCCAAACAGTCCAGCAGGAATTGTATTTCACCTGCTGGCTAAGGTTATAAGCATGCAGAAGTGTCAATCACAATCTGGAAGGTTTGGGGTTTATTTTCAAAGTTAGATGGATATTTCATTCCTGAGATAAAAGGTGTCCAAATCTCAGACATAAGACAAACATTAGAAACCTATATGCAAATGTGGATGATGCTCCCAGGAGTGAGTGACAGTTGTGAGACAGCTGCTCGTTATCAGAAAGATAAAAGTAATTCAAAGCAACAGAACAATTGATCAGACCCATCAAATGACAGAGACCTCAAACTCCTAATGCCCACTCACTTTGACACTTTGAAAATCAGTGCCCAAATGTGAAAACCTTTCATTTAATTCTAGATCCTAGTGAAAACACAGACTGGGACTCATAGTGGTTTCCAAAGTATCTAAATGTCCAAATCCTTCTTAAGTCAGTTCTAAAATATTACCTAATTGCGTATCACACATCTTCAGAATAGACTTGCTCATATAGTATCTAGCTGAAGGGTAGCTTGGTTGGTTCAGACAGCTGTGTAACACTGAAAAAATGAAGTTAATTACAATGATATACTAAATAACACAGTTTGCCTTCTGACAAAGCTGTTCTTCCCCTCTTTGCTGGCCTGCCCTATTTAAGTTCACAGGAAATTTGCCAACAGTGGGACTGAAGTTCCTGAATGGCATCAAAGCCTGTGGCAGACTGTAAGCAAATTAACACAACCTGCTTCTTTGGTGAGAGAGCCTTTGGAAATAACCCAGCTGAACCTCTCCAGTGAGATGTGGTCTGAACTGCCATCATCAGCTCTCTGCTGTTTTCATCCTTTTTTGCCTGTGGATCTTTTCTTTCTTCTTTATTTCCTCTTATATTTTAGCCAATGCTCTGGTTTTCAAAGCAGTTTGGATTCTGAAATAAAAGCCGAGCAAAAGAGAATAAATTCTTAACAGACATATTGTCTTAAGATTTGCAGGAATCATACACCAATAATCTTACTGGGAACTGGAGCAGAACATTAGAAACATCATAAGGAATTCAGCTTATTGGAGGTTATGCCCTACCTTTTAAGCCATTAGTGTCTTTAGCTTCTGGTTACCCCTCGCCTTTTTAGCTGGTGGTGTGTTCAGCCTCTTCATTTTTGCTGTTATTCTAGATGCCAGTCTTTCAAAATGACATTTCTTTTATTTCTTCCTTCAATTAAAATAATTTTCACTCTGTGGTCAGAATGGTCTTCATTAGCTCGGCACAGCACTGGTTTTCTATACGCAATTATTTTTTCCCCTTCTGTGCTCCCTAGCAACTTATTGCAGGCTAACTTTAAAGGTGTTGCAAGCAAAAAGTAGACTGTAAATTAGGAGTTTGCCAAGTCTCGTGGACAACCATCATAGCAGGCAAGTAACTGAACAAAGAGCTCCAGCTGTTGTCTCTGACAGTGTCTCTCATCCCCTCTCTACTTCTGCCTGTCCATTTTAGTCTTGCTTTCAGCAGGAAGTAACCCAGCTTTGTGAAGCTTCATTGACTAGGGACACATCTGGGCAATGGCACTTGCTGAATGTAGCAGGGAGGAGTTTCTAAAGAGCTATGGCTGCAATATGCTCCAGTTCACTTCTTTTTCCTGTTACTTTTACATTAGAAGAGCACAATCATCAAATTCCTTACTCCAGGTGCCTCCAGTGCTGACAGTGACAGCAGCTCGACTCCATGGTAATACAAGGTTTCATCTCTACCTGTGTTAAAAGCCATCACACAGTTGTAACACAGCAATTTTGTGCAGTTTCAATGCACCATCCAAAGTACACACACCAACATCCTTTCGTCTTATGCAGGGAGCAGCCTAGGGTTAGCTGTCCTGTTAATCTTCTTGCAGCTGTATCATTTTTTGATGCTCTAATTTATAAGAAAATCAGTCATTACAGTGATATTGATACACACACTAGACATATACACACACACTTACATTCCTGGGAAGAAACAGTTTGCAGAAGTTGTGAAATAGAACATGGATATAGAAAGATGTCACTTTTGGGATGAAGAGAATCAGACTGAAACTCATGTATTCCAAATGGAATTGGAATGCCACTATAAAGCTGCAGAATTAGAAATTTGATTTGCTCCTGCTGGTCCCCTGCACCAGAATTTGGGCAATCTATAGACCAAGGCTCCTTATTCTGGCTCAAAGCCCTCTAGATGCTTTGCACTATTAAAAAGAGGTTGTTAGGATCTGCACCTAAGTATTAGGACAGCAGCTTCTTACACATCAGACTACTGCTCATCTCCCAAGGCTAATTGCTGTTTCAAGAGTCCTTTTCTGTAGAATTCTGGGGCAAAATAGAAATTCCACACTCTAATTTTCACTAGAATGCAAAGTCTGCTAAGTTATATAACCTCAATAACACTTACTTAGCTCAGGAGTAGCTGAAAAGCTACAACATTAGAATATTGTAGCTACAAGGCTAAAATATTTTCCATCCGGAAATATAATTGCATTCAAAATGAAGATGCAACTGGTGCAGATCAATTAAAAAAACAACTCTTCCCCAAAATATGCTCAAATTGAACTAGATCTGTTGCTAGTCTTTCTATCTGTTCAATAGCACAAACACTACAGATGTGCTGGGGCCCAAGTGCAGAAAAAGAAGGAAAAATACAGAGAATTTTTGAATCTCATCAACATAGAATTTAAATCCTGTCAGAATCCCTCTCTAACACAAACTAGATTATGTTATCCTTAATTATATTTTAATGTCTAATATGGATTTTAAAGCTCTAAAATCTTTTCTTCCCCTGTAGGTTGAGCATCTCAATTGCTGTAAACTGGCATAAGCCTTAGGAAAGGCTGTGCCAGCCATTAGAGCTGAAAATTAGAAATTTCCAGGAGAAATTTCCAAGTAATAGTGCTTTTTGGTTTTGCCTCAAAGGCATAATGGAAGCCTAAGCAACAGGTGAACTCAGCCACCGTTTTACGTATTGAAGTCACAACTCAGTATTTGTACAACAGAGAATGTGAAAGATGAGGTCAAAGTTCCCAGCACACTTGTCTACAGAGAAAGCTCAGTGGTCTGAAGGAAAGGGCAACTATTGAACTCCATTGCACCAAGTTTTCTGCTAAATAGCAAGCCCTGTCCGGAAAAGGAGTTTAAAACTGCACTTGACATCAGGAATAGCAACAGTGGTACGAGACTTTCCTATATAGACCATATAAAGCTGTGAGAAAAAATGAGAAGTCAAAACATGCTGAAGAAATGTTGTGTGTTTTCTCTGTGCTTCAGGATACAGGTTTTTATTTACACTAGATTTGACCTTATGAGTGTTTTCAGTTGCCTGAGAGCAAAAATAGGCATGTTTACTTGAGCAGACAAACCATGAAAAAGATTATGTTGAAATGAAAAATTCACTCATAGTTGGTTCCTTGGCAGTAGCAACTCTGATCTAACTGGCTGCTAGAAGCAAAACCTAAACAAGGTAAAAATATGACTGATGTGATTCACCAAAGTACATTTTAAAAGTTGTTAAAGTTGTCACACATGCCTTGTGCAGATGTGATCAGATATGACCAGTAAACTCCAAAGCAAGAATAAATCTTCTCTAAGTTTTCTAAGTGCTATTAAGATTTAAAGATTTGAATTAAAGATTTGCATAAAAAACAAAACAAGCAAGCAACGATTAAAATAATCCATATCCAATCCTTTCCACCTTCAGAAACAAAATACTACTGTGGTTGCCTGACACAGATAAGAGTCAGTAAGCCAAGCTAAGAAGAATGAGGAGTGACTTGCCAAGTTTCTTTATCAAATTGCATGAGGCAACAGAAAGATAAAACCTTACGCTTGTCAACACTTACAGTTTTATCTTTAATCTTGAGATGTATTACTGGAGCAGAGCAAGACAGAGCCACTAACTAGGCTGCTTTGAGGAAACCCTGGCACTGGAGCACTGGCCCTGTGGGACTCAGCATGAGCAGAAGGCAGATCTCTTCTTCTGGTTCACAGTCTCACAACTGATGGGCTGGAGGAAGGCTTTGCCAAGTTTCTGAATATACTTTAAAAATAGAATGCTAGCAGAAAATACACAAATCACTTAAAGAAATCTTGAATTTGATGTTCAATTGTCTACATTATCTTTTTTTACCAAGCTTTTAGAAAAAAACAATTCTGCATTCAAGGTAAGCCAGTTTGTCTCCAAGGTCCCCCGTTCACGTAAGCTTCTGTACATTTTAGCACTGCAATACTTCTCCTTTCCCCTGTCGGATTATAACTTTTTCTGACCCAGAGATGGGGCAACTCAGAGGAATTTTAAAAACTTTTACTCCATTTTCAGTCTCATGTGAAGGATGAGACAATACAGAAGTTACAAGTCACTCCATCACAATCAGAAGCCAACTATTTCCTAATTATAATACATTATAAGCGGGTTTTGACCTATCAGCTTTTGCTATACAGTGCTGCTAGTGCTTTAAAGTAAATAATCTAAAATTACCCCTCGTGAGTCCTGCCAAAATGCATCTTTCATAGTTTTATTTCTCCAAAGTATCTATCCTTATTTGTAAGGCCATAATTTGAAACTTGTTTCCAGTTCAATTTCTCTCTGGGCAATATTTGTCCTATTCCATGGAATTTGTAAGTCATGATTTTGTATCTCAAAGTTTGCCTACAAATACATACTATGTGAGCCTTCTGCCAGGCTTTGAGAATTCTCTACAAATCCATTTCCCACATCCCCCATTCCCACTTTTATCCTTCCAGATCTTATTGTCTTCACTAAGTTTGTCCAAATTTCTGTCATCTGCAGATATATAGGGTAGGTCTATAGAGCAAATTGATCTGATATGTGGAGACTCTTTCTAACCACTGCCCAGATTTATTTGATCAAGAATTTTAACGCTCACCAATTCCAAACAAAATATCTGTTAATAACAGATCTGACAGTTACTCATATCTTGCCTCCTGCTATAACTTTAGAAAGAACTGGGTAGAAAATTGCAAAAGAACAGGCAAATTTATTAAGTCATGCAAATTTCCCTGCAAAAAACAGAAATTGCTAATGGTTTATGTAGTGTCACTTTAGCCAAATCTTTCAGAAATCATTTTTAATTAAAGAAATTTAACATAGAGAATTCAGTAATATGTTAAAAACGTAATTCTATGTATTATAAGACCTCAAAAAGAGCTCTTGACCTTTTCTCTTAAAATGTACCAGAACTAACATTTGTACTCTTACTTAAGATAGTCTAACATTTATTTTCCAATTTATTACTTTTTTTAATATTTAAGGTTAACAATAGGAATAATTTTCCATTTATTGCACACTAATATATTGGTTATTAGCACAAGGAAGAGTAAGATTTCCCACTTAATACAGGCATACCTCTAACCTTGCATACAGGCATATATGAACCTGACCCTGCTAAGAGGAAATGATAAAAACTTTGCTTTTGTCGGTGTAGTAAGAGTGGTGTGCAACTGCAATAAAACAATCAGAGTCCTGAAGCTGGCAGTCAGCAAGAAGAAAATGGTCTCAGGGATGGAATAAAATGCAGTGAGCACTCAGTATATACATTGCATTTATAAAGACATCTGTTAATCGTTTTGTATTGCATATATTTAAATATATATATAGTTATAAATATAAGTATATATAAGCAGGTGTGTCCTGCATAGATTTACTAGGCTCTGCTGTAAGGGAAAGTCCTCCCTTAAATTTCTTTTTACTCTTTCTTTCTCAACCTTTCCCTGCCCCTGAAGTAGTTCTTGAAGCCGTATTTTCCACATCACAGGCTCTTTTCCAATTCTTTCCTCTGTGGCACAGACTCAGCAGCCAAAGAAAGTCTTCCAGGGTACTGAGAGTATGGAAATGATTGTCCCTATTTGGGGACTAGTGTGTGTCGCATGACCTTTGGCTGGGACATGCCCATAATACATGGATCAGGACGAGGCAAATTTTCCCCCCACTAGGAGACAAGGAGGTGCCTCAGACTCCTGAACTCCAAGCCTTAGACTTGCAAGGGTTCTGTATCTGTTTGGAAAGCATCAGACAGAGCAACCTTCAGAGCAACCTCACAAGAACAGCCTTTGGCACTCCACTGATAAATCCATTCTGGACAAAATTATTTGTAATTGGTTTGTGAAATGGGTTCTCACTGAAAATAATTAAAATTACTTTTTTTCAAAGACAGAGCCAGTTTCCTGCTTGATATTTCAAACTTATGGAAGTCATGTTTGTATTTAGGAGACACAAAAATAAGATGCCTTTATAATGTCCCACATACATAAGTAGTATATGTGGGGGAAAAATGAAAATTGGGAAAGGGTGGTCCAGCATTTTACAAAGATTCACTTTTTCTAAAGTAAGTAATATATAAGCCCATTCTAGACATATAAATTACTAGGGTATATTTTATATGGATAGATCATATATTTTATACATATGGATCAGCTTTTCATGTAGTTCAGAGGTCTATGAATTTACCTGCTGAGTGTGTAATTCTGGATGCTGAAAGGGTTAAAACTGAGGTATTTCTCAACTTCTGACTTATTCTAAGTAAATTTTCTTCTTAAAAAGTACACCTTTCATAATGAAGCAGGAAAAATTATAAATTACTCATATGGAGATCAAGATTTTCATTTTGCATTTGATAAATTGCCTGAAAATAGCTTATAATAAAGGGCTAAATGATTTTGGCAGCAAACAAGAAATAAGAAAGCCCAAGCCATGAGATGGATGAATCATTGTCTTTAGAGCATGATAAACAAACCATTATCAAAGTAGCTATGGGTGTGTTTGGTCAGTACTTTAACTTGCAAGGTTTAATCCTGCATGTTCTGCTCAATATTTTATCAATTTTTTCTTGCAAAAGTAATAAGCTATGTCTTTACTACACTTGTGGAGTGTGTTTTTAAGTACCACCTGAATGGAATTCAAGCTCTGGATCTTTTGGTTTATCAGTAGTTTTAATAACCAGAATCTAACTTATTTTAAAAAAAAATCTGTATATCAAATCTCTGCTATTAAAAAATCCAGATATGGAGCTCCATATTTAGGCAGCACTTCAACATGAGCAACAAGGAGAAAATTTTAGACTCTCTCCCCATTTCAATGCTAATCAGAGTACATAAAAACAATCTCAGCCTTATGATTTACATAACCACCAAAAAATAAAATATTTCAGACTCCCATTCTTCTTCTTGATAAAATTTCCTAATTCCTAGTTTTTCATGATTTTCAGGCTACATCTTGACAAAGTCTAGCTGACTCACATCAAATTCGTAGTCCCCAGAATCAAACGCGAGCTAAATACAGCACATCACAATGACACAGAGACTTTTGAGCCTTTCTCCTTTATTCCTAGCCTCTTTCTGGGCTCTTTCATGGTCAAACTTCCACACAAAAGGAAAAAAAAAACCAAAAACCAAAAAAACAAGGCACAATCAGGATCAGAACCTGGGCTCAGTTTCATCAAACACCTTTTGGAACATTCCATACTATCTCTGTTCAGAAATATTTAAGTCAAATAGAACAGCAACATTTTACAGATCTCATGCAGAAATATGTTACATCAGGCCCTCTGTAGCTCAGTTTTTGGAGCATAAGGCCACTGCACAACCCCCTAATGGACACATCTTCTTTTCCTGAGCTCATTTTCTGGAAGGCTTACACATGCTGTTCTATATATCTCACATTGTTTGTTTTAATGGTACCATTATGTAAAGCAAATGCTGGTCTTAAATGGTAGCTCTGGAGCTGCCTACAGGGTAACCATTTTTTATTGTACATGAACCATTGACACCCTTTTCACTGAATAATAGAGCTTCTGGAAGTAAATATTTATAGTCCTTATAGCTTTTAGGTAGTGAATTTCGGGAGGCTGGGAGATGGACTGGATGTCATCCCAGCCTGAAGCCAGGTCTACACTGCAGGACTGAAAGAAAGTAGAGGTTGGATTTGTCCACATTTCTGGCATCAGCTCAGTTGTTGCTGTCCTGTCATTATGGTTTGTGATGAATTAGCTTAACAAATTATATAAACTAATTAAATCACTCACTATTGTATTTATTTTTACCTTTTTTATTCCTAGAAATTGTAGGCTATTAATTACATTTCCAAGAAAGAATTATTTAATCTTAAGTGAACATAGTACACGGAATTGAACAGTATCTACAAATTCAGAAAACAATTTATTGAACAACAAATATTTTACTGTAGGTTGAAAAGGATTATAACGGCAATATCACACTGTGAGGATAAAAAAATTATGTTGCAAGGCATTTTGAGAGAGTCAGATAAGAACAGATGCTATTGAAAGGGACCTGTCTTGCAAGAGGTAGTTCAAAGTGAAAGGAAGTAAGTCTCTAATGGCAAAGAGCTCACTCTGTAATATGATGATTTCACACTTAATTACAGATTGACAGCAAGGAGGATGCATTCAGCAACTTTATCCATTCACAAGTGTTGGAATGAAAACAAAAATAGAAGAGGAATTCTCTGTCATTGAAGAATATCACCCTCAGCACCAAATATTGAAAAACATGCACATGAAGGATAAGATTTAATTTACTGGAAAAATACAGAACCTGAGTCAGAGATGATAAAAAAATTTCCTATCTGTCATGATGACATTTGACTCCTACAAATGCCCAGCTCTCACTGATCAGGGCATCATCTCTTGAATCACTGACTGCTTCAAACAGTATCTCCTCGCGCCTTATTCTGCCGTGAGGATTTTCTTGAGTTCATGACGTTCGAGACTGTTTTTTCAAATAACAACATCTTTTGTCAATAAATCCTTGGGTAAAGGTTTATAAGAAGACTTTAGGGTTGGGGTTTTTTGTTTTGTTTTTGTAGCTAGCAATATGCCCTTACTAATAAATTTTATCTATTTGCCTTCAGGCAGAGATTCGAGCTGGAAAATGTTAAATTATCTACTTGAAGTTTTCAGAAATCTAAAGCTGCAAAATTGCAGTAATCAGAGAGGACAGTCAGACAGTAAGAACATATAGATGTTCTAACACAAAACTACTGAAAAAAATTTTCTAGCCATTTAATCAGATTATTCACCACTGACAACTCATTTAGGGGCCAACAGCAATATTTAAACAAATGTTAACTCATTATTTCCAGTGAGTTCTAACCTATTTTGGAGACAGAAGTAAGGAGAATAATATACAACTGTCTGCTTCATTATGCAAAGTATAGTTGAACTGAAATCATTTACACTGAATTTCTTTTCCTCGGAAGTTAAGCACCCTTTCCTTATTTTACGTTATGTTCAATGCAAACACTGAAATGGTATTTTTCTAATATTTGGGCCGAAACACTAAATCTAATTTCAAACTGTGTTTTATACAGCTGAGCTGTGACATATTGTTCAAGAGAGGAGCTCATCAGAGTGGCTCCTCAGCTTCATCAGTCTCAGCTAACTTCACAGGACACAGCACATCTCCCATTATCACCATGTTTTTTGATATATAATGTAACTCATGTTGTGCTCTTCCTCTCTTTTCCTTGTAAACATTGAAATATTATCTGGATTATGTATCATGGATCAGTTTGTCACAGATACTGTTGATCAGGTGAATTAGCCATGTTTGTTATTACACCCATGTTAGGGTCTGATGACAAGAGATGCCTCTGCCCATATCAAGATGCAAATGAGACCTTATGCAGGTTCTTGTGTATTTCAGAAACTTTATTTTTCTAATCTGAAGCCCAATGAAACAGTTGTGGTAATAGACCTTGGGGTTTTTAAACTAGAAAATCTCTCCAAGGGCTTTCATGTCAATCTAGTTCAGTTTTTCCCTCTCTGGTTTGTTTTCTTAAAACAAGTGAAAGCCATATTATGTCAAAAAATATTTAATCCTTTGTTCTTCTCTGTTGTCCGGTCTTATTCCAGTTATAACCTGTTCTTTATCTTAAGATGTGATCATTAAACCAATCAGGATGCTGACTCATGATCTAAAGAGGGGCATAGTCCTGTTCTAGAGCCCTGAAGTGGAATTTAGCATAACAGGTTTCCAACAATCTTCTGTAAATATTTTGTGTTTGTTTGACATATCTGTAAGGGCAGGAGAAAGTAATAAAATATTTCTGAAGGGCAGTATTTTTTAATGTGTCTGCTACACAAGAAAAAATGTTACTACCATCATTCATATAAAGAACTAATAGATCTATATCTCTTTGGGTTATCTTAACACTTGTAATCCTGAGATTATGCTGGTGATAATAACCATGTGGCTCCATAGAATGGAGAATTCAAGATTGTGATTTTTCCTACTGACATTTCTTCTCCATAGGAGTATTCCTGGGCCATCTGTGGAGACAAGGCTTTCACACCTCTGGTGCTTGAAGCACACCCTACATCACACTGGGACCTGTGTACTGAACAGGTCTCAAATGATCATTTACTCCCTTTGCCCTGTCAGTGGAAAATTCTCCAAACAGAGCCAGACAGCTGGCAGAGATCCTGTTATCTTCCTTAGAATAGCAGTCAACCTCGTCCCAAACTTGGGTGGCCAAGAGAAATACAGGAGTTTGGGCAAAAGCATGAAAGTTCCCTAGCGTTTGAGTGTTCTTGGAAAAATACGTATTAAATAACTTCTTTATGATGTTGCAACTCAAGATATACTGAATGTCTGTCTAGCCTCTCTCTTCCCCTTCAGAGACAAAGAAGTCAGAACATTTCTCAGCACCAGCAGTAGACTCAGAAAGCTGCAAAATTCATTGGCAGTTTGTCATTATACTTTATTTCCAGAAAATAAATCAAGTTGAATGGAGATATTTATTGACAATTTTGCAAGAGCAGAAGTTAGTCATTACTCCAGGACTTATTTGCTGGCTGGAAAGTTCCTGCCTAGGGCAAGGATATATACACAAAGGAAAAAAACCAGGGTTGATAATAAAAACACTGACCCATCCTTAGCTATTGCACTGTGCATCACATTCCTGTCATCATCTGAGTGCTTTTCACCAATATTTGACAACATACACTCAGTGACAGCTGTTTTATTATTGTCTTTAATGGCCATAAAGCAGAAAATATTGCATAATGCAGAGGAAACATCCTGACAGTTCTGGCTCTGTGTGAGTATGTCAATTTAATGGCATCGTTTGGCTTCTGAGGGGTTTCTTGACTAACAGGTGCATCATTATACACATCAGCAATTCACTAAGTAGAGCAATAATACCGTGCACATTATGATGCTATAACTGACACCAAAATGAACTCTCTAAAGAAGTGCAATAGATTGTCACGGTGCTTGTAAAAGTGCTGTTTGAATTGACAAGTCTTTGGGGGCAGAAATTGTTCTGTATGTTACTGCAAAGATCTGTGGGCTGGCTTGCCCTGATGAATTGGATAAAAGAAAGAGAAGAAAGAACTGACACTCCTCATTAAGAAGAAACACCAAATGATTCATGTCTGATACCTCTCCAAGTTGGTCTCTGTTTTAATTTACTTTATACTTTCATCTGCTTCGTCAGGAAATATCAGGGGGCTTCAACTTCAGAGAAAACAAAGATACTTTAACATGTTCATGCCCTTCCAATTCCATTACTCTTTCTTCCAGGTAACAAATTAGTCACATTTCCAGCAGGGAAAAATAAAGACATAAGCAAGTCTGTGAAGGAATACTGCCTCTACACAAGGAAATCAGTCTGTCTGCCTAAACATGAGCAAAAAGATCTCCTAAACTCTGTAAAATTAAAGCTATACTTTGGAAAGATTTCAGCATTTTAGATGAATAGCATTTGCCCACAGATCCTCTCCAGAGGTACTTTTTTCATAAAAACAGAAACAATTTTCATTCTTTTTCTTTGGGTACAAATCTAGATGTATCAGAGAGCTGGGGAAGAGCTGCCCATTCACATTCATCCAACTACTAAACTAAAAATAAACTGCAAACCAGATCATATAGAATGAATCAGTATTTAGAAGGTGATATCCCATTTCAAAAGAATATTAAAAGCAGTCCTTGTGGTTTTGGAAAGTTCATCACCTTCCTCTTAATTTCCTTTAATGTTTTTAATGTATTAAATCTTCTTCAGAAGGATCTGTCTTGATAAAAAATCCACACAAAACCTCCAGCTCAATTTAATTAATGCAGAAGTTTGGTTTCGATTTGAATTAACTTTAAATCATCACTGGCATTTTCATTCTGATTATTCAAAGGATTATCCAGATCTTCTATATCCCTTGTTCAAACTTCCTTTCAGATGACTGCTCAGCCTAGAACGTCCTTGAGTAGCCCCCCATTGTTCAATAATAAAGTAATTGTGTACAAGTTCATTTCACAGATGTGCAAGACATCTAACCTGGCTGGTAAGGCCACAAATAACAGTCACATGTTCAGAGTACTCTACCTGAACCCTTGTCTTGACAACACTCACACTGATTAAAACAATTTTTATGAAATTCTAGTGGAGCTTTCATAAAAGTGAAAAAACAAATGACAGTTTATAGCCTATTTATAAAAACAAAACAAAACAAAAAAACCAAAACAAAAAACCAAAACCAAAAAAAACCTAAAACAAAACAAAAACCAAACCAAAACAAAATCAAAAACTAAACAAAAAACAAAACAAAAACCAAAACAAAACCCAAAACAAAGACGAAACCAAAACAAAAGCAAAACAAATCAAAACAAAAACCAAAACAAAGCAAAAAAACCAAAACCAAACAAAAACATAAACAAAAAAAAAAAAAAAAACAAACCCCACCACACTTGGACCGTGTCAGATGTACTTAGAAATGGGAGTGGTAAAGCAGTAGAAAAGGCTTACTAGAAACCTGACAATTATTTCCTCACAGTTCTTGTTTCTAAGCTCAGCTGAGAACCAGCACTCCTTTGCACTAGACCCCCACAGGAACACACAACTGAGGCAGTTTTGTTCCCAAAACTTTTAGAATCTAAATATGACACAAGAACCAACAGATGAATACAGGCAGACAAGCAGGAATAAAAGGACACATCAAGAAAAGGAACATCTGCTTCTGTAGAATATGTAGAATATGTGCCTGCTTCTGTACATATGTAGAATGTTGAATTAAGGGAGTACCTTGAAATTGCAGAGATCCTCACATGAGCTTTACATAAGCTCCAGCTGTCCTTTCAGTCTCTGTACCCCTTGGTCACATGACATTTTCATGCTGCAGGGAAAAAAATGCAGCATTGTGTTGAAACTATCAACATTATCAAACCTTTCAGGCAGCTGAAATGCAGCTGCTGACTAAGTCTGCCTAAGAATGCAAAGCATGTGAAGCAGGGATGAAGAGGGTGAAAAGCCTGCCTGTCACCTAAGGGTGCATGCAAGCCCCAAGACTGGAGGGGCAGCCTTGATGGAAAACTGCCAAATAAAAGTGTAGTTTGGTACACAGCCAAATAAATGCTGATCACTCTTTCAGAAGTCATCAACTTATACAAAAGATTTATACTTTCTTCAAGGACACAAAGAGCTATCCTTCAGAATGGAAAACGGGATTTAAATTGTGGGGGATTTAACAGAAAAAGTGAGCTCTTGTTAAGCCTCAATAAAGAATATAGCACTAATGATAAATTTGAAATACCTGTGCCCATTTCTCTTTTATGTAATAGCACACTTTGATCTTTCAATGAAAGAGCAGAAAAAATAAGGTATAAAAAGCCCCTGGTTTTAAGGCTTGAGTAAGTAGGCAAGACTAACATATTTGTTCAATATTCATGCCCCCTAGGAGACCATTACCTTGAAATCATTACCTTTATTTATTCTCTGGTTTCATGGATCCTGTAAACTTTTAATGAAATAATACATAAAAGCGGGTTCCATTCAGCTACAAATGCTCATTAATTGTTTGCTAATGCAACACATTTTTTTTCCTGTTTGCTCTCCTGGCATTATTATAATGAAGAGCAATTGCTTTATAAAGAAAGTTGTGCAAATATTGTAAATCATGGCTTCTTTACCATTCTGCTAACTTGCCCTCCAGTGGACTTTTTTTTTTGTTAATTAACTTTCTATTGTTTGTCATTCCAATTAAATAGAGTACAACAATTACTTAAGGTGTTACATGAAGAGCTGTAAAGGCTAAAAAAAAAAAAACCAACCAAACCGCTCAAAAAAAAACCAAAAAAAAAAAAACCAAAAAAACCACCACCCAAGAAAATCAAAAAACTTTATAAAGGTAAAAAGTCTTTAAAAGAAACAACAACAAAACAACTACAACAAACCAAAAAAATTAAAAACCTTAAATGCCCTGCAACCTTAGTGAAAGCTCCACAGAATTTAAAAGGAAAAGAAAAGCAGCTGATGCATCATCAGTGTAGCAGTAAATTAAAAACTCAGCTGCTTTGTGTTCAGATCAGTCAGAAGGAAGTGAATCAAGTTTAGCATTGTTCACAGTGAAAGTACCCAGGATTTGCTCACCTGAACAATATGTCTAGATACAGTAGTATAAAGACTGGTAGCAAAAACCTGGCATGCTGTGGAAATCCATTGCTTCATTCTGTCAGTGAAATCCAGACTGACCTCTCCACAGTCACCACAGAACTCTTCATGTTTCTGTTGTGCCATTTGTGCTCATTCCATCTCATGTAGACGTTAGAATTTCACCTGCAAGTTCTGTGGTAATAATAACCTTCAATAATTTCTAAGAACAAGTGTGGTGGTGTGGGTTGTTAGGTTTTCCCCATTTGCTGTATGTTTTTCCCTTTGAACCCTCCAGAGAGAGCTGGACTGTATGAGCAGGTGCAAGTAAGTGCTGCGAGAGACTGTGTCAGGAAAAAGAAGGACAGACGAGGGGGAAGATTTGAGGAGAGATTTAAGAAAGAAGGAGAGGGTGCTGAAAGAAGGATATAAGAGTGAGAGTTTTGAGACAGAGAAAAGAGGAAAGATTTTGGAGTGGTTTACTAAGTGGTGTGGATTTAGAAGTGTAATGGTTGGGAAAATTTTAAAATGATGGGTTCTATATTGTATGTTCTATGTACCCCCCCCCCCTAATTGTTATGCGTAAGTTGATACATCCTCCCTACAAGTCCCTATTCTTAGCTCACTTAGTTACATGTAACTTTACCCCCTTTTCCCCACCGTTGTGTTACCCCTCCCCTTGTTCCCAATTGGCCCGAAGGTTGCAACTCCTCCCCTTGTCTCCCTAGTGATATTTCGTGATTGGATGCTGCAAAGAGGGAACTCCCATTTCTCCTCCCCTTCCCCAGGGTTTATAAGCTGTTGCACTCCTTTGTTCGGGGTTCAGCTCGGCTCAGCTCAGCCCTGCTCAGTAAAGTTTCTGTTCGACTGCTGACTGTCTAAGCCCTCCTTTCTTACACTCCGCTCCGTCGCGTGGAACATCTAGCTGGTGTTCAGGCTTCACTCAGGGCAAAGAACCTGCGGAGTTGACCTCTCTGATCGCTGCGAGGGGCAACTCTTTTAACACTTGCTCCGGTGCCTGGGCTGGCACGGGGTGAGGCCGAAGGGCTTCACAATCAGCACCGCGACAAACAGGGATGTACATAAATTCAAATTACTTAAGGAGACATAATGTATATTTAAAGAACCACATGCATTTATTTGTGGTCACGGCAGGTAACTTCATTATTCTGGAGCTTAAAGTGCTTATCCAGTTGCTTATCTAAACAAAGCAAAATCTCTTGACATAATATTATGAAAAATAATTCATTAATTCATTATTCAAAGGAGGACAGCTTTACCATTCAAACAAGCAAAAACCTGATTTATTTCTAATTTTGCCACTTTTGACCACCAGAGATGCACATGGCTGAATTCTTACCAGCTTACCTCTCATTCAGAAGAGGGACAATACTTTTACAGCACTTTGGTGGTGCATTTGTGAAGAAATCCCATCTCATTAGTTAGGGGTTACAGTACAGACAAGTAAAACAAATGCTCATGATCATTAAATTTATTACACAGTTGCCACACTGTGTCAAGACACACATACAGTGCTGAAAAGCTCTCTGGGATCAGTTCAAAGGATTTCTATCTTTCTTGCTTGTTTCAACAAAGAGACTCAGAAATTTTGTGGTGGGACAAAACACTATCTCTTAAAAATTAGTTCTGAATAAAGAGTTTGAGCAAAATGGAAAAAACAGAGCATGTCAGTAAGAAAACTCAATATGATTGATTTAATTCTGCAAAACTGTAAATAAGTCTGACCACAAAATTTCTGAATGCTTTCATACAAATTTACTTTGGAATTTTGACCATAATAACAATTATCATGCTTTATTATGATTCATGTTGGTTTTGTCATTAAAGAAAAGTTACACAAATCTATGCCATACATTTTTGGTAATGGGGATTTATTAAGCAGGTGTTATTTTTACAGTCTCTTTTCTATCAGGAACCACAATACATTTCTGAAGAATAGATAAAATACAGAGATGTTATTTTGGGGGGGAAATCATTGTGGTTTAAGCCCACAAAGCATACTCTGAAAAACACAAAAGCTTTCAGAGAAACTATCAATAGAGGTGTTACACAAGAGGATGAGTCACTTGAAAAAATACCAGTTTTTGAGTCATGGCATATTCCTGTACAGAAGTAAAATGTACATCAAATCATTGAATACAATCAGATTAACATTCAGGGAAGTGGAAAGAAACAGATTTTGAAACTAATAGAGATGTGTTGTTAATTAATTCCATATCAAGTGACAGGAAAAAAATAATAAAGGGAGGGTTCAGCTTTACACAATGCAGGGAAATCCCCTGGGTGACAACAAATCTTTGTGCATAGGTTTGGCTGCCTTAATAGGAATATTATCATATTGGATTAAATTTGAATTTAAAAAAAAAAGAAAGAGTGATTCTAAAAAATTATTTCTTTGACAAATACTTTCGAGATTTCTTTGGTTTTGTGCATTTTGTACATCATCTATGGTCTACTATGGATCTGAAAAGAAATATCAATCCAAACTCTCTATTTTAGATCACTCCTTTTTTCCCTGGAAGTAGCTGAAATAACTTGTTTGCTAGTCCAGATGGAAGGCACACTGAATATCCATAAAAATGGCCATGCCCCTGGGAACCCCAAGGCACCCTCTCCTTCACAGAAAAAAAAAATGAAAAGAAAAATTAAAATACTCACTCAATAAAAAAATTCTAGACAGAAACAGGTGAACTTAAACTCTGTTCCCTATCAGAGCAGATAGTGATGTCACAGCTGCCCAGGTTTTGTGAACACATTTGAAGGAAGAAGCAACACATCACCAGCACTTTACCAAATATTCAGGTTACCAAAGTATAACATCTGTGAAGGCTTTCTCTTTTCAATCAGAGACTGATTCAAAGTTCCAATGAGGACACCAGGGTCTCCTAAACTTTCAGCATCTGCTTGACTGAAAAGCTTTCCCTGATGTCTAAGGCAGTATTGACAGTGTGCTTGGCTCAGACCTTGCCTATCCACTCTTGTCCAGACCTCTCACCCAAGACACCCAAGCTGAGTGAAAGGTCCCTCTCCCCTCAGGTCAACACAAACTCCTCAGGCTTGGAACATGGTGGGATTTAACACTACCACCAATAGTATTTCCAGGCTAAAATCTGACACAGTTCACCTTGGACTCCTTTTTGTCTTTCAAAACTGCCAGGTGGAGGCATTAACTGCACTCAGCAGGAGTTTGGGGTTTTTTGGTGGCACAGTCAGCTGGTTCATGTCCCACCCCGAGCTCCAGCAATGCCGTACCCAGCGCAGCCCGCGCAGCGCTGCATGGAGCTGTGATGGACACCAGCACTGGGGAAGGAGCCCCTAGGCTGGCCTCTGCCAAAGGCTGCAACCTTTGCAACCACATCCTCCAGCACCTCTATACTCTTAATGAAGATTTACAAGCCCTTCTTTGGAATTACAGGACAAAAGCCAAGCACCTACTCTGCGGTGAAACCATTTCTGACACAGCACTGTTGAGTTCTGTCAGACAACAATTTAGGCATCTAAAGCAATTTTTTAACCAACACTTTAAAGTCCTTTGCCATAAGCTTTTAGTTAGAATTTTGGTATGATCATGCTTTCTAAAGACAGCACTGTAGAAAAAAAAATCTTTACAGAAGTTTATTAAACCATTTATATTTATGAAAGCATCTGTTTAAACTGTGGATGTAGCTCACCATGCACTGTCTTCTCTCACTGTCTGAGAAAAGTGTTGCTATACTTCATATTATATCTACAGCGATATATATTAGTTTTGCTGCTTATTGAAGTAGCTAATCTGACAGCTCCTGGAGCCTTGGCACAGCAAGGGCAAGAAAGAGATGGTGGTAACAGAGCCTTCCAAAAATCCACCATTAACTCTTTCCAGTTTGACCCACAGGACCAGACTCTCAAGATAAAAAAAAAAAAAAAAAAAAAAAAAAAAAAAAAAAAAAAAAAAAAAAAAAAGTTTCTATCTCTGACTACTCACAGCCTGGTTTTTACAAAGACATCACTACCAAATGTATCACATATGTTTGGTTTGTTGAGGACTTTTCACCCCTCTTTGATTCAAAAGATTTTTACAAGTATAAAGCCAAATGCTGATACTTCCATCTCCTGGGTTCTGAAAAATGTTTAGCTAAAGAGCAAAGTTATAAAGGTTATTAATGTCTCTGAAGTAAAGAGAAAAACGGGACTACTTTAATTAAAGTGTAGCAAGCCCAAGCAAACTACAATATCCTTAATGATGAAAAATGTGTGGGCTTATACTGGTTTAGTAACCTGCAAAAAATACCATCCTAACTTAATAATAACAAGTATAAGAATGTACAACATTCTTCATTTCTTAAAAATTTAACTTTGATGGAAGGTTTACTTGGTAAAGACTCAGAGGACCTTAGGTCCTGTTGCTCACTGGGAGTACTACTTTTTAGTAAGTGCTATATCTTTTTCATTAATGCAGTCGAAATTTTACATTCATCCTACCATCACTTTTTGAAATATATTATTAAATATGAAAGGTAGAGCTAAGGTGTAATTTTCCTTTCCATAATATGTCTGAAGAGCCCTGAAATAATATCTGCAAAAGAGCTTACATGGGAAGAGGAACTAGTTATTGTTCACTGCCTTATCAGGCACAGATGATAAGGCTGAAAACATCTATAAAGAGCAGCATCAGATAAAGGTGGGTGTACATTTCAGAACTGACAGCCTGAAGAAACAGCTGAGGCTCAATTAAAATAAAAGCAGGGTAGAAAAAAGACACAAAGTTTAGAAATCTTAAAAGAGAGAAAAAGGATAAATGTGGGACACAGGCTGGAACTAAGACCAAAATCAGAAGCATTAACAAAAACCTCATATTGTGGGAAAGTGTGGGAGTTCTACACACAAGTATTTCTCAACAATTCTACTGCCATACTAAGTCCCTCCTAAATAAACACCCTGGTAATGTAGATACTAGTCACTTGCTTTAAACAGGAGGTAAACCCCAGTTTACTCTGTTCCAAGGAGAATTGAATCTTTCCAACATTGAACTGTGAGAGCAAAAAAATTACCCAAGAAATATAAATGAAGTCTGTGTTAGAAATTCTGGGATTGTGATACTATGTAAACAGGGAAATTCAAATAAATTGCTATCACTGAAAATTACACATTGAATAATCCCAGACCTCAAGCTTCCTCTAATGTGCCAGGAAGAACAAAAAGGGATATTTACTTCTATTAATGCCTGTTTTATCTCTGTATTACTACTGATCTGCATGTTTTTTTCATTTTCTACCAGTCCTTAAATGGATGCCAAAGAACATAATGCTTACTGGTAGGCCTAGCAACTTTAACTTCTTGGAAACAAAGCTGAGATTTTTTTACTCAGGTATGACTTTAAAATAACATCACAGCATCTGGCAGAAATATCTCACTCATGTGACATTATTAAAGACTGTAAAATAACATAAGGCCTGCTCCCTTGGATCCTCTGGGATTTTCTATAAAGAAATAACTTCCAGGGAACCAAAATGCTTTCTGTGAGGACTCCCTGGTTTCTTCTTGACACTTACAATACCTGTTCCTCAGGGCAGGGTGATAGTAAAAGTCAAAAGTTTATGGGAAAGTCTTGGGTCTTTTGAAATAGTTCCATAAATCAATTGTAGCTGGATATTTTTGAGCCTTCAGCTATAGCAAATGGTGCATCCAGGCCTTCAGCATTCTTAGGCCAACCTTTCATTAAATCAGGGATTGTAATTCAAGAGGAACCAATATTAGTATTTTATACAACAGAAATATTTTATTAGGAATTAAGAGAAATTAAGTATCTCAACCAACACATCTGTTTGGAAGTTATAAGAGATTAATGGACCATTCTTTAACTAAACTAGTTTTGTTACAATAGTTTTTTTTCTTATACTGAGGAAATAATGAAATATGAATAAATTATTTTGGAAATAACAAAATGTTTCTCCTAAGCAGTCCAAATCTTTGTCCTTCCTCTGAGACCCCCAAACCAAATTCCTTGAAACTGTTTCTGTTTCATGATAAGATTTCTGTTACTAAGTATACTTAGTATGCTAAAAGGAAACTTAATTTTCAGAGCTTGAAGGTCTGGCTTACAAAGAAAGACTCTTGGACCTAACAGCCTGCTACAAAACCCAGAAGAGTAAGCAAGAAATTAATTCTGACTCTGTTAGGCAAAACTCTCAGTGTACATACACAGATATGCAAACTAAAAGAACGGAGATGTAACAAAAGGAACAAGTGTAACAAGGAGAAAACAACCAGGAAGATAACTTCACCACTATTGCTTTAATAAGCCTTAGGAACATTCTCAGAAAGTAAAACCTGCTAAATCAGGAAGTGGACAGATGTCAATCTATTAAAGTTTACTCACATCATAGCACAAAAAATTCTAGTGGGCTTTTTTTTTCAATGAAAAGCCCTATGCACACAGACTAAACGAGCCCAGACAATCTTCAAACAAATTGTCTGAAATGCAGATGTTCTTCCAATGACTGTTTGCTACAGTGTTCTGTGATTGTAAGATTTTTGTACTTTAATTTGTATTAAGAAATTGTCTTATAACTTGTATAATTTTAAAATAAATTTGTCCCTATATACTTCTGAAAAATCATTGAACTGAAACTATTAAAGCAAATTTTTTTTATTAAGATAACTCATATGTTCTACCTGGGAGAAGCCATCGAGTTTGGACTACTGGAAAAATATCTTTTGTCCCATATTCACATCAGACATGATGCCATCCCTTTCATCAGAACTCTGCACCAAAATATGAAATAAAAGCATGTGAGAACAAAGGAGAAGTGCCAAAAATAGTAAAAGAAGTACTGAAAAGAGTAAATGCATAAGGAGTGGAAAACCATTCTCCGTATTTGAAATCTATACATACATATTGGATTACAGAAGAGACCAGTCTTCCATTTTATTCTGTTCATTTTAAATTTTTACCTGCAAGTTATGCTTTCTTGCTTCTATATTTCACTGTGTGAAATGCATCAATAAAATCTTTACAAGACTATAAAAAAAGTACCAAATCTTCAGCAATATGTCTTCAAGAAAACTGAAACCTATCTAAGTTCTTAAAATAGTGGCAAAAGCTAAAGAGTTTTAACAACTTATTTTATTCTTTTTGCTAGGTAAGAATATATAAAGCTTTGCAAAATTAACCAAAGACCATAAGGTCCCTCATGAATTGATCACTGACTGTCTTGAGCAACTACTAGACACGCAACAGACAAGCAATAGAATTGCTTATTGCAATATATTTTATCTAACAGAACAAAAAAGTTAATAAGAAAATGAAAATAAAGGGTATGTTATCCGGTGTATTAGCATCCAGGAACTTATTGATATTTAAAATAGAGTAATAGGATAACTTAGCTTGGAAGGAACTGCTGAAGCCTCAAGTCCAACTTCCTGCTCACAGCAGGGTCAACTATGAGATTAGACCATGTTATTCAAGGTTTTATCCAGTTTTGCCTTGAAAACCTCCAAGCATGGAGCTAATAAGTGTCTCTGGGCAGCTTCTTTCAATGTGTCACTTTCTTCATATTGAAAAAGATTTTCTTTATATCCAGACATGATCTCCCTTGCTCCAATGTATGCACTGAAATCTTATCCTCCCATGGTGTGGTGTCTCTCACCACCCACCAAGCTGTGCAGCTCGTTGTCTGCCCAGATTTCCAGGTCCTTTCCAGCTGCTCCTGAGCTAGTCAGTCTCTAGCCTGCCTTGGTGCAAGTGATTATTTCTTCCCAGATACAGGACTTCATCCTCGAGCTTGATGAATTTCACAAGGTCCTGACAGCCCATTCTTCCAGCCTGTCTGGCTCTATACAAATGACAGGCCTGACCTCTAGAACATAGAACACAATCCCTGGTAGCAGTTACGCGGATTTATCACGCAAGTGCTATCCAAAATGTGTGCAAGCATGTCAATTAGGAAAAAAAACACAAAGGAAAAATGAAGGAATGACACATGTTGCCAATTATCCATTTTTTTGCAGAATGCTCCTTCAAGGTTCACAAAGGAACAAAGCATTGCTCCATTTGTCTCTGACTTCATTAGAAGGGGATTTGCAAAACTTTTGCCCCCTGCATTAATTTTTTTTTTTTTTTGAAGGGTCCAGTAATGTTCTGGGAGCATGCACAGTATGTTCAGTAACTCCTTGGGGAATTGCAGCAAGCCCTTATTGAAAACAATGTCAAAGACAATCCTTGATATGATATACTGTAAGAAAGACAGCACACTTTCCTCCAAAGCAGATGTCTTACTCGACATGAAGTTCTCCTCTTTTCCAATAGACCCTTTTGTGACAAAACAAAAGAAAAAAAAACCACTTTTTGCACTGAAATGATCAAATGCCTTTTTGTAAACTTAACAGAATTTCCAAAAATTCCTGCAATACACCATTCCACACAATGTGCTAATAATGGACAACTCTACACCAACAATGTGGCACAGCCAGTTTGATGTTTAGAGTAATGTAGCAACCCAAAAAAATAAAGACATCTCTTTTTTTTTTTTTTTTTTTTTTTTTTGACATACAAAAAGTTTTAATTTTTAACTAGGTGGGGCTTTTTTTTATTAAAAGAATTGAGATAAGATGGATTTTTTTTCCAAAACTTATGAAAAACCCACAGATGGTGTTCATTTCACTCTGCGGACATCTCAGATGGATGGGGCTCATCATAAAGGACAAACCCCTCAAAACTCACCATGAGAAAAGGAAGAGAAGAGAAGAGAAGAGAAGAGAAGAGAAGAGAAGAGAAGAGAAGAGAAGAGAAGAGAAGAGAAGAGAAGAGAAGAGAAGAGAAGAGAAGAGAAGAGAAGAGAAGAGAAGAGAAGAGAAGAGAAGAGAAGAGAAGAGAAGAGAAGAGAAGAGAAGAGAAGAGAAGAGAAGAGAAGAGAAGAGAAGAGAAGAGAAGAGAAGAGAAGAGAAGAGAAGAGAAGAGAAGAGAAGAGAAGAGAAGAGAAAAATCTAAAGGTGGGGCAGGAGGGGAGAGGGGGAGTATGCCTGTCCTGGTTGTGTGACAAATGGAGAAGATTGCCGTAGGTAAAATTAGCATTTAGAGAATTATAGCCCAAAATGAAGGACAAATTTGCATCCCAAGACTCTGAAAGATATTCATTTAGTTCAGCTCTTCACTGATGCATAATTTCAGAACACGAAATTGCATAATTTTTACAATTATAGTAGTGCTTGCATCAGCCAGAGGATGATCAATAGTCAAAACACAGGGGTGGGTGCACCCATGTCAATAGATACTAAATCTTTCCAGAGCAGAACAGGGTCAGAAGCTCAAGTAATTAGTCATTCTGCCTTCCACAAGCTCTATTAAGTCCATATTTAATGTCTGGAGTCAGTGAAACATAAACAGGGGTTATACAAGGATCATGGATCACAGCATGATTCTCTCGGGAAAAAAAAAAACAAAACAACGTAAATCTCACTTAAAATTGCTCTGATAACTAATTACTGTATTTTTTAACCTACTTAACAGTAGGTTTAGATAAATACAATACTCCTCTCTTTCCCTTAAAAGATTTTAAATTATTAGAAAGTTGAAGAAAAAGCAATCTCCAATAATACATCTTACTTCTAAAACACATTTCTTTCTGTTCCAAATGTAAAATTATACTGCCTAGGTTTACACATTTTTTGCATGTCCTAGAGACTAATCTTTGCAAATTAGAAATAGAATCAGGCAAGGATTTCTTTTATTAATACTACAGACCTTAGTAGAATGTCAAGGATTTGTAATACTGTTTCTCTTAAAAGGTGCAAGTAGTCACAATATGGTTCAATGAGATTCCATGACTTTCATTATCCTAACTCATTGCTCACTCTTACGTTAAATTGCCTTGGATTTCACAAACCTACTGATTTTTGAGAATTTTTTTTTCCTTTCCACTTCAGAGCTGTTTAATTAAATCTTTAAAAGTTATCTTCAAAGAGCAAGATAACCTGAATTTTGTCCTTTGATTCCAGAAAAGACAGAGGTTCCTCACCTCTCCAGGGAGTAGGAAAGGTGCAGATCCAGTGACACTGGCTCCCTGACATGTAGCTGTGCAAGGGATACACCCTCATTCTTAAATCACAAAAGTTACTACAAGAAAAATATTCCTCTGTGTTGTGTATGGAAAGACATTACAGAGATGTGGCCATCAGGTCAGATTCTAGATAAGACACCGTGCATTCTAAAATGAAAGAGAATTTCTAATCTTTGTTAAAAGAGCTCTCAAATACGGGAGATAGAAGAGCAGAAAGTAGAAAAGCTCTCACAAAACAGTTGCCACTTAGTTTCCTTGAGACTTGGGATACATCTGACTGATCCTTATCCCTTTCACTAATAGCATCTTACCAAAAATGAATTGTTGAAAGCAGTGCACACACCCTTTCAACTTCACAGCTCCCAAATACCCACAAAAAGTACAGGGAGAGGGGAAATACAATCTTCTTCACTATGTGGTGAACAGATTTAAGATATTTCTAAATAACCACGAGTTCTGGGGAATTTTAGAAGTTCTCTCACTTGAGAATAGATTACATAGGGCTCCAATCTGTACCAGCTCAGGAGCAGCTCCTCAGCAAGCTACCCAAGACAGAAGCAAAGTCCTCTCTTTCCAGAAATTAAATCCACTGTGTTTGCAAATGATACTAGACTATATGTTCTTCTTTTCTAGCCAATTCCGAACCACAGAATCACATAGGTTGGAACAGACCTTCACAATCGTCAGTCCAACCTTTGACCAGTCAACCTTTCACCCTTGTCAAGTAAACCATAAAACTAAGCAGCAAATTCAGTTGTTTCTTGAGTTACCACACATCCAAAAAAGTGCCCACATACAGGAGGTAGGGCAAAGATGGGTAACTGCAATGACATTCATAAGTCACCAGATGAAATTATCCAATTTTTAGAAATAATCATAACTCTTTTGCATTAAATTTTAAGAGGGTATGGATTTTGGTCTTCCTTTTTTTTTTTTTTTTTTTTTTTTTTTTTAATATTAAATTGACAAAAAGTTTAGTAAGAAAATCAGCTCTAGAGAGATACAATTTGCTGAGAAGTCATCTTAGCTTTTTTCCCCACAGAGCAAAAATAGATATAATTTAGTAATTTAACTTTTTCATGAGAGTGTTAGACTTTCAAGACATGATTTTTTATTTTATTCTGCTGGGAAAAGAGGCAAGAGAATGTGAAAGGAATCATTATATTGGCTTCCCATTTCTTCATAAAGAAGAAATTCAGAATAATAGTCAGCATAAAGAAAATTCAATAAGAATGGTTAGGCAAGACTGAATACTAAACCAATCCAGCCAAAACTCTCAAATCAGAAATTCTATTTTCATTTTATGTGCCAACTTCTGACAATAAACATTTGATAGCCCTATTATGCCAGTGTATGTTTTTAAAAGTTTACCTCTTTTTCTCATATTTAGTTCAGCCTTTACTCTCAGTATTTGATTATGAGAAACATAATGCCAGCCTTTTGACAACATGATCATTCCTCTGCTATCGGATTGTGGTGTCAGAAACACAACTTTAGTATTCTAACATCAAAACTGTCCATTTGAATTATATGGACTACATAAAGTCATAGAGACAGCCATTATGAATTGTCCTTAGTATTCTATATATAAAAAAAAATGACATTTTTTCTATATATATAAGAAGCGTGGGATGAGATTCAAGAAGTAACATGAAAAAACTGTAGAACATTATCTAGAAAAAGATGTTAAATATGATGACATTCAGTTCCTAAAATTACAGTGTAAGAAAACCCGTGTTAATTCCTGTATAAAACTTTAAATCTTATATTTCCAGCCTTCATAGTACAACATGTCTAGAGGCAGCACTGGTTTATTACATAAAGCCTTAATATTCAACAGCTAAGCCATGTGTAGACCTGGGTCTCTAAGGGCTGTTTATTATTAAACAGAGCAGGTTCCTGTAGAAAGCCAGGTTCTATGAAGTGTTTTGCCAAACCAAGTGACAGACTAAATGCTGGTGTCAGGCAGAAGTGAGCAGTAGACAGACAAAGTAGCCCTTCAGCCAGAGTCATCATATCACAATGAAACCAGCTCCACAGAGAACTTTGCATGAAAAGCTCACAGGAAAATTTTGTCTCAAATAATTCAGGCCATGCTCTGGTGACAATCCTTTCATACTTATGTACAAAAGCATGTATTTCCTTACAGGCAGAATTAAGAACAAGAACTCCACAGAGTGGCAAGACTAAGCTATAGGATAAAAACGTCATTTGGATTTGAAGGAACATCTACTTCTAATTCCCTGGCCATGAGCAGAGACACTAGATCACAATGCTCAATACCTCCTCCAACTTGACCTTGAACCCTTGCAGAGATTGGGCATCCACGACTTCTGCAATCAACCTTTTCATCACCCTCATAGTAAAGAATTTCTTCCATATATATATAATATTAGCACAACTGACTGATTTTTTTTACTGACACACTACTTAAAATAATTTGTGTTAAGTGTTCTATTGGCCCTTTCCACACAGTGTACTGTAACATACAGCCTATCTGATCTCAGGCAAAGTCTTTGTGTCAACATTTACAAGCACTTTTAGAAACCATATCTCTGTATAAGCCAATTAATATCAAGACATCACAACTTGTGAATGACTTCCAGTGAGAGGAAAGAGATCTGTCTTACAGGGTGGACAGCAATTTGCTGAAAGCATACTCAAAACTGAGAGAATGAGTCACAAGGATTTGTCAAGGGCCAGGGCAAAAGGATCAAGAGAAATTACCTTTCTGGAATTCAGAACTAAGGCTTAAGTCTGAATGAAACCCACTTATATTTATGGTATGACTTGTGCCAATATACCTCTACCAATAAAAACACACCTTATGTAAATGCATCCTGGGTAGCAAGGACATGCTTCTCAAAGATTAACATATAGGGTGTGTATTTATTTTCTGGAACATGTCTAACATTGTTGCCCTCTTCTAAGTTTCATAAACAAACCCCTAGCATTCTGTGTGGGAAGGAAAATTTCAGGGTAAGCAATACAGAAATACGTAAGTCCTACAGCTGTGGAAACCCTTAAGAATAGGATGCTCTTATAAGGTTTCAAAAATTTGTAAGATTCACCCTCACACAGGTGCACAGACCTGCACTTTATCAGATATATAAAAGGAGTACCTTTTCTTGATCACTGTCAACTAGATAAGCCCTCCTGCAGCAGCCCATTCCCATTGTTGTATATAATTGAAATGTGCTCAAAATGCCTAGAGCCAAAAGGCTGTTATACTAGTTCTAACTTTTGGTGCCTCTCTCCATGCATCCTCCCTAGCAAGACCCAAAATCAAGATTTTGATCCCATTAGCCACTCATTAGTCAAAGTTAAATCCTTTGATTTTATGACATTTTATTTTCTACTTTTTTTCCAGAATTTTCACACTACCTTTACACAAGCCCAAAGAATTGAAATATTTTTGTTTGTCTCAGAAGAACAGTTTCTTCACTTCTAATGATCTCCAGGTTTTGCTTCTGACAGTACAATATAATAGTAATATTAATAATAGTCTTGAGAATGCAGTCTCTGCCATTCATAGAACACCTGTGTTCCTGGAGAAAGAAACATTTAAATTCATATTACACACAGTTATAAATTCAAATCTCAGAAGAGTTTCCTAGAGGTTTCAGGTACAAGTTTCGACAAGAGGTGCATATAAAACATTGAGCTTGTACAACACAAGACTAGAAAACATTGCAGTTCTCCAAATCCATTCCAAAAAAAGATATTGTGTTCTCCTGATTGACCAGAGTACTGATGTATAGGTCTGAAACTTCAACACAATCCTCAGTGCTCACTCAAGAAAGACTGTAATAAGAACTAGTAGTCCTAAATTAGTAGTATAAGTACAGGAATTATTTTTTCTAAAGTAAGAATCCACAGCACACTTCAGGGTCACATTCTCATTATATAATAATTTGGTCTTCCAGGATGTGGAAAGACACATTCACCATCACAGAGTGCCTAGAAACTCACATGAAGGACCACGAAGGACCTCCGTTCACTAGGTGCTCTGCAATGCAACCAGGAGACATCCATCTCTGTTGTAATAGAGATGAAACTCAAAAGTATAAGTGGAAACTATGACAAACACAAAGGTACTCCTGACAGTTTATGGAAAGTCATTTTCAAAAGCTCCCAAGGGTTAAACAGCTCCATATGCTGAGGAAAGAGCTCATGCTTGAGTGACTTGCTCAATATCACATACAGCACTCAACAGTTTTGAGAGGTGAAACCAGACCTCCAAAACCCCCTTTGCTGGTGTTTTAGCATCAAGAACATCCCTTCTCTCGATGATTGTCCCAGGCTGTCATTTCTTACACTTGGGTCACCCCATATTTTCAGCAGAATATGTCTCAAACCACTTTTTCACTAGATTGTCATCACATTGTGTCTTACAAATGCTGCAGGTATAAGGCTATAAAATAGAGGGGGAAGGTAACAACTTAGCAAATACATCAAGATGAATGTTTCCTACCCATTTCCTTCCACAGAGACATTCTTTCATATCCATGAAATGAAACTGACCTGATGCACTTCTCCACAGGTCCATCAGGTTCTACGCAATTTCAAGACACACTTCATTATTCATTTGAGTCACTTGGCTGCCCTCTTGAAAACTGTCTGTAGTATTTGAATATTAATTCCATTTCCAAGAGTTCTATCCATGTTTTCTTCTCCCTTGTGTCTGCTTGGGCAGATCATTAATTAATGAATCACTACAGACAATGGGTTTATATTTAAGTACTCAGTGATGCAGATGCCTGAATCTATTAACAAGGAAAGCCCACATTTTGCCTTTTTGCCTAGTGACTTTCACTAGGAAAGCCACTGAGTAGGCACAAAATAGATCAGGGTTGATTTTATTGCTTTTAATTTATTTCCATTCAGACTGAAGAAGTGTGAGACATCTGGTTAAACAACAGGCATATGGAACAAAGGTGTAGTTACAAGCCTCAACAGACTTTTTACAGTAACATTCATAATTTGACAAGTAGTAAATAAAGCTTTAAGCAAGGCAGAAGATACTTTACCTGAAGGAACACACTAAGTATCTACCACTGGAATACCATCAAATTTAACTCCCCTACTGCTCACACAATGAGCAGAATCAAATCCTAGATCTCAGATGTAGGCCAGTAAACCTAAAGCCTTATTTACATCTTATCACATTTCATTTTTAAAAGTCCCTGAATAGCGGCTTCTCTCAAAATATCAGTTATTCTGAACTTCAAAGGAAGTGAAATACTGAAAGTTTCAGATTATTGATATAATTTCTCTGTCCATGACAGGAGCAGGAAAGCTGAAAAAGAAGCTGGAATATTCAATGCCAATTAAAAAAAAAGAAAACAAACAAAAAACCCCACAAGAACTAGGGCATGTTTGGAACTCCATTTGAACAATTCCAAGGCAGTAAAGTCTTATATCACTCAGAGGTTACAGAGAAACTGATTAGATATTCAAATTGCAGACTGGATACTGAAAAATAGAACAATTAATACTTCATTTTCTCTTTACTAAATGCAGTCATGGCCTGCCAATCTTAATTTCAAGCCCAAATGATTTTCGAACCATTACAAGAGAGTCTGTAATGTGTTTGATTTGTTTATACTTTAACAGTCAAATGGGGGTTTTATTATTATTTTCAACAGATTACTTAAAATTATTTTGCTGATATATTGACAAGGGTGAAGAAATATTTAGAATAACAAGATGTCCAAGCAAAGAAAAGTCAATTCCATTTCCTTGTACTTTATGCAAACAAATTGCCATAGGTAAAACTTTTGGGATTTTTCTCTGTTACAGTGGAACCAATGGATTAGTAACACATGATATTTAAAACAGTCAACACATAGTGAGCAGCAACTCAGAAACTGTGGAAAATCTCTTTGGTGTTTCGCTGTTTAAACCAGATTTCACCCAGATGCTGGGTGCAAGTTCATCTAGCTGGGTGCAAGAAGTACTACTTAGTGATGTACAGGTCCTAAAATAATTCTAAATCCTCTGGGCTCTCTGATGAGAAGGCAGAGATCTGTAATGTATTCTCCTATATTCAAAGGTTTCAGTTCAGCTCAAGGTTTCAAGAAACAAGGATATCCTGGCTACATTTTCCTGGCTGTGAATGCACTGGCAGATAGGTTGGGCAAGGAGGGACAGAGAGCAGAAGTCCAAGGACGCCCTTCAGTGATTGATTACCAAGGCACAGTAAACAGGAACAATCAGGAGACCTGCATCAAAAATATAGCTGGGAACCTAAGCAACATGCAAAAATAGGTGTGCCAAGGGCCACTGTCATCCAAATTTTTCAGAGGACAGGAAAGCACTGCAAAATCTACACAGAAATGTCTTTTTCCTGTGCTCTTCTTTTAACATCATTATGACTCATTACAACCACAATTTTCACAAAATGCACCAATACATAGACTGCTGGGGTTTTTAGTAATCCAAACAGTGTCTTATCATTCATCTGGAGTATATTCTACTCAAAAAATAAATTATACAAAGACAAGGGTGTTAAACTGTCTTCTCTTGAGCATGAGGATACAATTGCTCTCTATGAAAATATATCGGAAATTTTCCACCATTTTTTGCTTTGTAAGACACTGTTTTCATTAATTCCCCTGTACAATAGGTTTTTTTAACAACTGAAATAAAATGGACACAAAGGTAGCACTAGTGCTTGACAGACCTTTTTCTTTTCCCTCAAACACAAATATGTGGGATTTGCTACAGTGATACAAGGAACACTTAGTTTTACCACTGCTTTCATTATATCTTCCTGGGCACAAGGGTATAAGAAAGAAATCAATGTAGCTCCAGAACACAGAAGAAAAATAATTTTATTAATTAAATTTTCATTTCACCTTTACTCATGTAAAACTTTCAATAATATGAAAAGATTTGCCTAACCAGGCTGCCTAAAAGCCAAGGACTGGTTTCAGTATTTTGTCTTGAATGAACAACTTTACCTATGTACCATATAATTCATGTCACAGAATCACAGAAATGCTAGGGTTGGAAGGGACCTTTGGAGATCAATTCCAACTCCTCTGCCAAGGCAGGATCACCTAAAGCAACACAGGAACTCATCTAAATGGGTTTTGAATATCTCCAGAGGGGGAGACTCCACAACCTCCCTGGCCAACCTGTTCAAGTAATCTGACACACTCAAAGAATAGAAGTTCCTCCTCATATTGAGGTGGAACTTCTTGTGTTTTAGTTCATGGCCATTGCTCCTTGTCCTGGCTCTTGGCACCTGCCTTTGGGATATTACTTGCACTAATGAGATTCCCTCTCTGTCTTCTCTTCTGCATACTGAGCAAGCCCAGCTCCCTCTGTCTCTCCTTATTGGAGAGATGCTCCAGACCCCTCATCATCTTTGTGGCCCCTGCTGGACCCTCTCCAGCAGCTCCTTGTCTTTGCTGTACTGAGGAGCCCAGAACTGGACACAGCACTGCAGACGTGGCCTCACTAGGGCTGAGTAGAAGGGGAGGATCAGCTCCCTTCTCCTGCTGGCCATGCTCTTCCCAGTGGAACCCAGGATATCATTGGTCTTCCTGGCTGCAAGGGTACTGCTGGCTCATGGTCAATTTATCATCCCCCAGGACTCCCAGGCCCTTCCCAGCAGAGCTGCTCTCTAGTATGACAGCCCCCAGATAGTGCTGCTGTTTGGGGTTCTTCCTCCCTGCACTTTCCCTCACTTCATTAGGTTTCTCCCAGCCCAAGTCTCCAGCTGATCAAGGTCCCACTGAACGGCAGCAGAGCCTTCAGGTGGATCAGCCACTCACCCTTTTCATATCAGCAGCACTTGCTGAGGATGCACTCTGTGCCTGCCTCTGGGTTTTTGATAAACCAGTGGAATGAGACCAGACTTGGTATTGCTCCCTGGAGAACCCACTGACAGCAGGCCTCCAAATGGATTCTACTCCACTGATCATGAGCTCTGAGCTCTGCCATTCAGTTCTTGATCACCTCACTATCCATTCATTTAGCCTGCACTTCCTGACACGACCTATGAAGATACTGTGGGAGACTGTGTCAAAAGTAAAGGTAGACAACACCCACTGCTCTCATCAACCCACTCTGCCATGCCATCATTGAGGGTTATGAGAATTCAATTTACATAATTTAGCCAAATTCTGTTGCATACTTCCACAGACACATATGGGATATAGCCTCAGATCCACACAGTTTGCAAACTAACTAAAGACAACATGAATAAAGATAAATGTTTCAAAGTCATACTCAGGGAGAGAAATTGTAACTATAGATGTAAAAGTTTGGTGTATGAATGACTTAAAGCTTCTGATTTCTGCCCCTCTGCCAAAGAATAGCTATGTGCAGCATAGCAATTCATATGCTGCTATTTTCTGTTATTTTTTCCTTCTTTTAAATTTTTTGTTTATTTTTATAAGATCTCTATGTAAATTTGCTTGCTGATAGTAGGAAGGATTTGTGCTTTCATGCAAGCAACCTTCAACAAAATTGTCTGCTAAGTGTGAGCTTTTAACAAATTTCATAGATTCTTGTAATCAATGCTATCTTGACTAATGTGACTGTAAGAAGATCTATTTAATGGGAAACTAAAAAGAAGAAAAAAGAGCTGGGTCAATTTGACATTTCATTTTCTATTCAGTGTAGTACCACTCTTTCAAAAAACATCCCTGTCCAGAGACTTCCTGATTATCACTTTTACAGAAATAATAATGATTAGCTAGAAACCAGAAAAAAAAGAGAAACATTGTAACTGCAGGAAAGGTTCTGTGCGCTAGAGAGTTTTTAATGAGCAATCAACAAAAAAGTCTTCTAGAAATGTTAGAAATGTGATAAACATGTCACAACCTTATTTCCTTTTTTTTTTCTCCCTCCACAAGAGATGAAAGTATTCTAACACTCTTAAGAACACCTCCCAATAAAGAGACCAGACACATTAGGGACAATTTGCCAGGGCATGAAGCCACAAAACCCACTTTGGGTGCTGAAAGCCATCATTTATGAAGCCTCACTTTCGAAAATCTATTGTTTCTTTTCCTTATAATTTCCCATTATTATCAGTGGTTCATTGGCTGAGTAGTATCTAAGATTTACTTACATTGGTTTTACATTTTTTACATTGGCTGAGCACTACCCAAATAATTCCTCAGGACTATGAGATGCACAATCTAGACATTTCTAGACTTCTGGTGCAATTTGACTGTAGAGTACTGAAAAATCTTAATCTTATGTTATGTAATGTATGCTTAATGTAATTCCACATAAAGCACCAGAGAAAGAGATGTCTCCTTTCACACCCAGAAATATTATTTGAGCGTTTGCTTGCTACATAGGAGGCCAACGTACTAATTCCTTTTTCTGCCTGATCTGTGACAGAAATCTGTACTTAGGTCTGTGTCAGTGCACTGAAGAAAAGCTGTCTCATGATCTGCCTCTGAAGTTGTTCTGTTTTGTAGGAAACACGTGGGTTCTCAGGGCACAATAGAGAAAGGAAAAGGAGAATTCTGTAGACTGCTTGTTAGGGCATTCACCAGAGAGACTCAAGCCCTAATCCCTGTTCTGATAAATATTTCAGGAACTTCTCTCTCTCATTGAGACTTGTCTACTTTGTATAAAATCCTTAAATAATATTTGAATTGGGATGAGTATCCGAGTTTCTCAAGTGCCCTTATCACCGACTGCAGCAGTATTATCTCTTCAGTCCAGTAAGTAGCTGACTGCTTACCCAAAGCAGAACATTCCCAACAAGAAGGGCTGAATGAGCCTGATCCTACAGCCCTCATGGCCCCAAAGCTACAATAGTTTAAGAGAACAGATACCTAATCCCTCTGTTACAATTTAGCCAAAATGTTAAAGATTGTCATATTCTACAACATAACTGGATGTTTAAGATAGAGATAAGAAAGATATTTTCTTTTTTGTTTTTTTTCAGGAAAGTGATGATTTGATCTAGATGGTCTCAACATTCAAAAAAAAAAAAAAAAAAAAGACTTAATAGGGGGAAATGGCATTTATTTATTAAGAGACAGAAGAGCCCAGGTCACATCTTGTCTCAGCCTACTGCCACAGTTCTTTAAATCTATTTTCATACATACTGCTGATAATTCTGCTTGCTGGTAATACAATTGTCTAGGCATAAACACTCATTCATGTTTTACCAACCCCATAACCTTCCACTGTAATGGCTGGCTTGTTAAATAATGGAAGAAATGTGGGTATTGTCCACATCATCTTCAGTAAGGCTTTTGGCACTGTTTCTCATTTTATCCTCACACAGAAGCTGATGAAGTACGAGCTCGATGAGCCTACACTGAGTGAGGTGGACAGAAAACTGGCTGAAAGGCTGGGCCCAAAGGGTGATCAGTGCCATGAATTCTAGATGGAGGCCACTAACTAGCAGTATAACCCATGGGTCAGTACTGGGTCTGATCCTGTTGAACACCCTCCTTAATGAACTGGATGACAAAGCAAACCACACCCTCAAGAGTGTTTGCTGATGACACAAAACTGAGAGGACTGGCTCATACACTAGAGGGTGCTGCCATCATCCCGGGGAACCTTGACAGGCTGGAGAAATGGAATTACATTATTGGGAAATTCAACAAGGAAAAGTACCAAGTTCTGCACCTGGGGAAGAACAACCCCAGGCAAATGCTGTGGACCACCCAGCTGCAAAGGAAGTTGGCAGAAAGTGACCCAGAGCTCCCAGTGGATACCAACATTTACAAAAACCAACAATGCCACCCTATGGCTGAGAAGGCTAGCAGTAGCCTGGGCTGCAGTAGGAGCAGTACTGCCATCAGGCCAAGGGGGGTGATCCTTCCCATTTACTGACAAGGCCTTGCCTGGAGTACTGTGTTCAGTTCTAGAGTTCCTCAATGCAAGAGGAAGATGGAGCTGTGGGGATTTGGACTTGATGATTTCGTTTAACTTGAGAGTTTCTTTGGTCCCATGATACCAGAGAGGACCCAGAAAAGGGTGGCAAAGATGAGGAGGGACTGGAGCATATCTCCTGCAAGGAAAGACCAAGAGAGCTGGGACAGTTCAGTCTGGAGAAAAGAAGGGTCAGGGGTGGATCTCAGGAATATGCACAAATACCCAAACAGAACCTGCAAAGAGGACGGAGCCAGGCTCTTTTCAGAGGAGTCTGGGAGGCCAGAGGACCAGAGGAATGAGCAAAAGCTGGAAATCAGGTGGTCCCAGCTGAACATCAGGTGACACTTTTTTACTGTGATGGTGACTAAGCACTGGCACAGGTCGTCAAGGGAGATTTTGAAGTCTTCCTCCTTGGAGACACTGGAAAGACATCTGGATGTAGACCTGGGGAATCAGCTCTAGGTGGCCTTGCTTGAACAGGAAGATCGGACCAGATGACCCCCAGAGGTCCCTTCCAGTCTCAATCATTCATATGATTAAATGCTATATACTCATCATATATGACAGTGTTCCAGGATGCACTGGACTTATCACTACAATGGCCTAAATCCTGTAACAAATGCCCTTTCCCGTCACTATCCCTAGAGATTTCTAGTGCATTCAAGTGCCTTGTGCAGCACCTCATCCTGAGATGTGGGGATGTCTGAATTTTTCCTGTGAATTTTTAAATACAGTTTTCTACCTGAACAAGAAATCTTGCAGGGATTCAAAGTCCCTGTATCCTTTTTACATTTTATCTATGAGTTTCCACTGTACTTACAGATCTGGGAACCAAATTTACAATTGACATAGAAAAATCTATTCCTTTAGCCCTACCATTTTGCTAGCTGAGAAGTAACTGCTGTCACCAGGGAGTGCAAGGTCTTGTATCTAGCTCAGTGTCAATGACCACCCGTGACAACCTGACCAAGAGTGTCAGAAAGAAAAATACCCTTTAAAAGGCATGAAAAATATATTAATTCCTATCCTCTTGGAAGCTCTTTTCTCACAAATTCAGAAAGAGAAACAAATCACTATGTCTACCATTAATGCTTAAAGAATTAAAAAGTTTCAGTAGATGCAAGTTTGTCTGCCAGGCAACTTTAAATGCAGACATGTCTGCCTATGCTAACTCTAATTAAAACATCTAAGAGAGCACCTCTATTTCCCTCAGCAAATCAAATATTCACCCACCTGGTCTCACACTGTGAGCTGCAGAAGACAGTTCAAGTCCTTCCCTTTGCAGCTCTCTGCAGAGAGACCAGCTTCAAGCATACTCTTCATTCTTGAAGAGCAATAAATAATTAACGTGATGGGTGAAGTATATCCATCTGGAAAAATAATTCTTAAAAATGAAAGATTTGAGAGAACAAAAATATACTAGAATTGCTGAAGGATGCTTGTCAGAGGAGATTGAAAGCCAAACTCAAGCTGAATCCAAAGATTCAAATAATAAGTCTCTATCTACATGAAATTCTGTCTGGTAGTGAGATGACAGCTAGGATGAAATTGAGTGCTCTCTGCGTACAAACACTCAAAATCATTATTCCACCATCAGCTCTTTCCTATGTACATGCACTTCTGAAGACATCACATGCAGATTCTCCAATCTTTCCTTTGGCTATTTGTGTCCAGGTTGCAAAAAGAATTGTAAGGCTTTATTTAACCTGTCTCCTGCCTAGCCAGGCTTGACTTGAGGCTTCAGCTCCAAGAACCAGCCCTGATGCATTTGTATTGCCTTGCAGGAAACTGTTGAGTCTGAGTTAGGGTGCATCCTTGTGCAGTCTCCCAGACTGGAGAGCTGGTCTGCTCTGAGAGCAGGGCCAAAGTGTCGCGGTGCCTTTGAGAGAACTCTGTCTCTGCCTGCCCGGGTAGCTCAGACACCACAGCAGGCTGAAGGGCTCAGCCAGGCAGGTCACACAAGCCGGCTGATCCCTGTGAGTTCTTGTGCTGAGAGGCTGTGTGAGGCCGTGGAGAATGCTGACAACGACGGAGAAGAAGAAGGGAGGAGCCAGTCCAGTAAAAACGACAGATTTATTTGGGGGTCCCACTGAACGTCCTTATCATCTGCCAGATGCTCAGACTGCCCCTGAGGCTCTTCTGACCTGTCCTCTTATACAGCAGTGAAATGGGGCGTGGTAAGGAGGTTACAACCAATGGGCTTCAACTAAAGAGGTGGTACAAACATGGGGTGACATTACAGAAACCAATCAGGGACAACAGGGAGGGGTTTACACAGACCGTGAGAAAAGATTGACAAATAACTGAAAAGCTATATGACTTAGGGAATGCCAGGATAATACCAACAGGGGAAAATGGGGTACAAGGAACATACCATTGTACAATCAACTTGCACAAATCCAATAAACTTATTATGAACTTAATTCCACACCACCACACCAAAGCACAAGGCCAGCAGGAGGTGTGGTGGGTCACTTGGGAGAGGAAGAGCATTCCAGCCCTGGAATATGCACATACAGGTCTCAGTATGGTCATTAGATCCACAGCATGCAAACTCCTATTCCACTGAGCCTAAATCCCACCAAGAAAGACAATTAAGGAAACAGAGGAACTAAAGCAGACCCTCACAGTGAGGAACAGGGAAACAGAAGCAGAATGATGTGCAATAAAATTTTATATCCTCAGATCTGCAGATTTGAAAATCAAATTTAAAATAAATTCCTAAAACCTTTTTGCTGTTACGCAGTGTTTCTACCAACATAAGTATTGCAGATAAATCTGTGAGATTTCTTTCTAAGCATATTCTCCCTGGAAATAAAATGTTCCTATGGCAAGAGGGGAAGTGAGGAGTACAGGGTAATCTGACTTAAATGTAACACTGATTCAGTGAGATTCAGTGCAGCCCAGTGAGGGTCTGTCTTTGACATGCTCTTAAGATGACCTGGATAGCTCCAGCCCATACTCGGGCAAAATAATATTGCTGTCAGTTCCATGCCACAAGACTTTCATCATGGAATAACATTTTCCTGTCTCAGTAGGAGCTTCAATTAATGATTAATTCAAGGATACAAATATGCTCTATTTGGTCCTAATGTTTCAGTGTTGGAGAAAATACTACCCAGGACATAGAATTTTAAGAAGAGCAGTCAAAGATTGAGAAACACAAGAATCATGTCAAAACCACTTCTGTGGATACATTAAACAGTAATTGTTCAGGCAGCAAGAAGACACAGGCAGAAACCACAGCAGAGTTGAAAAGTCCAAGTGAAAGTAGATGAGGAGTAAAATTTGGGATATTAACAGTCTGTAAAAATGGTCTCCCCCCCTCCATTTTTTTTCATCTTTTTTGCATTTTTAAGCAAAAAAAGAAGTCACCTACCAGGTAGAGGTTTGCAGGTCTTCATATTTCCACTTATAATCCAGTGCTCATTATTACATATTGACTGCTTAGGGAAAATGGGAATTTTAACTGTTATACAGCTCATTGCCCAGTTAAATTATGAATAACAAACACAAATGCTTTAAAGGTTCTTTTGTCCTATACCAAATATGAATAAAGAAATAAAGAAAAATTTATCCCTCTCTAATTTGTCACTTGTGATCAAACGACCAAAAAGGAGAAATTTGTTTGGGCAAATACTATACATAGAATGAATTAATAATACAGTCATTTGCTTGTCTAACAAATTGAATCATGTAAACTGTGCCTTAATTTGTAAAAACAACTGCAATAAGTTATTTGAAATTCACTTGATCCACAGGAAAAATTAATTTCTCATGTATATAAAAAAATTCCAAAGGTTTTGTTGTAATTCTAGGCAAGGCAATGAATGAATAGTCCTCAAACTAAAGTAATTATGAGTCATGTGTTGAAAGGTTTAAATGAGAATTGCAATGCATTTCAAGAAAAGAAAGAAATTGACTGATGTGGGCGTGCACCTCACATGATGGAATCTGCACCCTCACAGTAGCAGGGGTCTCCATTTTAGGAAAAGATTTGGGTTTCATTCTTTGTTTCAATTATAAGGTAAAAACCAGAGAATTCGATACCTTATTTGGCCGTGTTCCTGCACAAAGACACCTGTTGGATCCTTGAAGCTGTACCTCAAAACCCTGTTATTATTTCTCTTGGGCAGAATGCCAAGAATCCCACCTTACTTGTTACATATTTAAGAGAGTGCACAAAGACTTTCATCGCATTTTCGGGGTGTTGTGGTAGGTGCAAAGGTCCCCCTTGCACCTGGCACTGCTTTCTCTCTTTTGTTTTGTATGGTTTATTGGTTTTGTATTAAAACATTTTTGCTTTTCAAACACCTCTGATCATGCCCTCTCACTAATACTTTTAAGCCATCCTGGGGCTGCTGGCCAAAAACAGAGGTGACATGCTTGCAGGGAGTTTATAACATCTGGCTCACCATAAATGCATCAGACTGAGACTTTGCTTCATTAGAGAAATGTAGCTAAGATTTATGTATTAGAAATTGATGCATTTATCTGAAAGAGGACATTTTATTTTGTAAAGAATAATGACCATTAAAATGTGTTCCTAAAAGTGACATCAAGGAGTCTAGTCCTGCCTGTTGATCATTGCCACCATGAAACTACAAATTTACTGGTCAATGTCAGGGGTTAGCAGGCCATTGTCCCAAACACTGGACAAGTGTTTCATATTGATAACACCTCAGCACCTCAGGCCATATATCAAGATCAAATTCAGCAAAACACTGGAACACACCTTAATTTTAAATGTGCACACCAGTACCTCCCAATTCAGTAGAGCACAGAACTAATTCCACTATGTCCTAATTCCACTATGTATTCTGTTTCTTTGTCTGACTCCAGTCTAAGTCCATTTTGCCCTCTATTTTTTCACAGAGTGGTTAAGTTCCAAAAGAGATTCTTCCTTTCAGGTTCAAAGATATAAATTTTTAAAAGGAGACTTGGCTATTTAAGGCCCAAGCAATTTGAACTAAAGCATACTAGATCATTTGGAAATTAAGTATACTCACCTTTCTTTCTATTATAGTCCTGCCATAACTACATAATTCAGAATAGCAATATCATGAATGCATATCATAAGTATCTTGATTACAATTAGTAGGACCTACAGACATCTAGCTCTAATCTTATGAATTTTTTCATGTTTAATGCTTCTTTAAGAAGTCTCTAAAATGGTGCTGCAGATTTCCATCTAATTTCCAGAACAATAGTTTTTATCCTGTTATGAAATAATTATTTTATACATATTTAGCTAAAATGGCAAACTTATTTCACTTTCTTATTTTAGAATATATTCACAGCCTTAAGACACTATTCTGTTAAACTCTTTCCAGAGCCTTATGCTATAGTGCTGCAGCAATATGCAGTTAAGTTTCTGCAGTATGACATTAAGCTCATAACATTGAGGCTGTTTCCAGGCAAAAGAGGAAAGACTTCCAGAGACAACAGACCCATATGTATTTTATTCTACTTTATTTTTTCATATCCAGGGAGAAATCCGTCTCCAACTTCTCCATTCAGTTCATCTGTTCCACGCACAACGTGCTAGCATTGTGAAAAGAGAATCACCACCACATTTAAAGCCTTATCCACTTAAACTGTTGGTCAAATTTCTCTGCTACTTCAGTACTTCATATATTTTTCTTAGAGTCATATGTCACTCTCCACTCCATCAGAAATGCTGTGTTTTCTTCTAAACAGGACAGTAATTCTGGGATATTAAGTCCTTTACAGCTGAACTGTGTAAAACACTGTCTATCATATATCCGGCCAGTAACCCATATTTGAGTCAGCAGCCTTTCTGAAATTCTCACCCCAGTTTTCAGTTTTAGCGTCTTCAAAGGTGGCTTCTTCAGAGAGAAGCAAACTCACTCAGCAATGGATATATTCCCTGGAGAAGGGAACCACTCTTCCTAATCATTCAACAAACCAAATAAGAACATGTCTAAAGATTTTCCTTGTGAGAACGAGGAGGTGATGTACCTGCACGCAGATATGCACATCCTAGCAGGAAAGTAGAGAGAGATTAAGAACAAGCATGCAATTTGGTACACACAGAAGTGATACTAAAAAGTTACATGACCATATTTGTCACTTCTTCAGGAAAAAACATAACAACAATTGCAACAAAAGTTTGAGGGTATGCATAAGAAAACTTTTAGGCCATAGTAGGAGATGTTTAGTTTCTCTATTTGATGTAGTAATTGAAGTTTTATACACAAGCAAAATATATTATTTCTTAATGTGAAGGAAATGGCTTACAGTTTATGGATCCTTCTGCCTCATGCACTTCAATTTTTTTTTTACAATATAGTTGCTATTTATTTCACTCCTTGGTGGCTCACTTGTACTCTATCCATCCAGCAATACAGTTGACATATCATGACAGTTCTTGCTGCTGTTCCTCAGGAACTGTTGGTTAAATGTCACTGGATCCTCACTGATTTATAGATACTTTAAATTATTGAAGCATTCTTTTACTTGCTGCTTATTAAGTCTATTTCCTCATATTCCCAGACCCTCATTCCCATTTATCTCACTTAGCTGACTCCCCTACTCTTTCTCTTCTCCCTTTGTGTTGAAGACTGAAACAAAGTGGATGCTGAGAATGTTATCTATCTTCATGCAATCTATTATTTAGATTCTTCATTTTAAAGAGACTGGATGACTCGGGAATTTTAACTGGATAAAACATTCCCTGCTTGGTTGCTGGGTCATCTCTATTATAGGTCACCAATGACTGAAAACTAGCCTCTGCATAACAAGTCAGTGATTTCAGGTGTTCACAAAGATGATGGAGGAATAATTCAGTGCAGATCAAAAGTCTTCTGCTCAGTCAGACCTCTTGCTGAAAGTGTGAACAGAATTTCTAATCATACCAAGATTCACTGTATAAAAACTAGCCACACAGACAGAGCTAATTGTATTTTCACAGGCCTTGTTAAATGGAAAAGGAAATTAAACAACTTTTTAAAATAGGATGAGGGACACTTAGGCAGTATGTGAGTGATTAAACCAGTATCATCTGTGTTGTACATTTTTTAATATTAAAAAATTATTTACAACAGCTGGAGGTCTGAAATCTTTGACCTAACTCTTTTGTACTAATTTTTAGTAAAAGTGTAAAAAGGTCTCATTGCAACACAAAGCAACACCATGACAACTATCAGTTAATACCAAAGTCCTTGGTAGAAGAGGTCTTTAAAGAGAACATCAGATAGAGCTGGGCAGTAATTACAGGCAGACAAATGCTGTGAGGCAGAATCATGAGAAGAGAGTACTCTGTATAAGAACATATCAAGCCTGGGGAGAGGAAGAATCCAGAAAGCCTCTTCTCAAATCTGCTTTTACTTACTCATCGATTTGCATGGTAATTTTTCACAAATTCAGCTTTGCTCCTGAATTTTCAGCTAGATTCCTGCGAATCATTATAACACAGAAATTCAAATATATTTGTTCTGTAACCCTTTTGTTACATTGTCTTTGTTTCCCATACACACAGCAATAGTACACTCTTACTGTAAACTGCTGTCTGAAAGCAGAGTAGAAGCAGCCTTAACCCCATCTTTTTTAAAAGTACAGAATCAGTGAACAAAATGTCCTAGTCATAGACAAACACACACACACACACACACACACAAAAAAAAAAAAAAAAAAAAAAAAAAAAAAAAAAAAAAACAAACCTCCAACCACCACTGAGGTTATTAGAGATGACTACATGAATAAGTTCCATGAGTATCAATCAGGACATCACTCAAGAGACATTGGGCTAGAGAGGCCAATATACAATGTTGAAAGTGCATTCCATATCAGTTAAATAGAATAAGAAACAGATCTCATGCCCTCACTATATGCTGACATCTGTAACAGAAGGGCAAAACAGTATTTGGTAAACAGATGCAGCCAAATCGTTAATGCTAAAAATTAGTATACTATCATCGTACTCACCAGTCAATCCTTCTTAACATGGGAAATGGAGAATTTTTTTTTTCTTAAAGAGATATTTAATCCTTGCAGGAGAAATACAATCTTTCATACGGGTTACTCTTAACAAAATATTGCATTACTTCTGCAAATAACAAATTTAGGCTTCAATTACCCTAACTTTTTTCCTATAGAGTGCTTTAATGTGAAAGTTTTCCCAAAGGATGTTACAAAGATCATTACCTTTATGGCAATTCTAAAGGCAGGGAAACAAGGCAAGAAAAAATGAAGCTGCATGACCATTGTCCCCCATTGGTCATTGAACAAATAAAGCTTCCTAGACCTATGCTCTCTTAAATAGCACTTCTTTAGAAGCATTTTTAGTTTAATTCCCATCAGTTTTAGAAGCAAGATGGTGATTTTTAAACCTATGTCTTACAGGAAAAAATAACCCTCAGGAAAGGAATGTAAATATCAAAAAAACCTGAAGCACTGAATCCATCACCCATGACTAATGACTTATTGAGAAGACAGCACGAGCACTTTTCTAGATGCAGCTAGAAGACATTTATCCCCCAGAAAATCAGTTTTCAGTACTTGCTCTGTTTCACAGGATGTTATGGTAACACCAGAGGATCCCTGCCCAGTTTGAGGAAGCAATTTGCAATGGAAGCTTTCAATTACCTCAATCTTTTTTAAAATTAGAACATTTTGCAAGGTTTAAAGAAAATAAAAGTAGAAAGGACTTGGGTGAGATCAGAAACAATGGCACAGTGAAAATGTGAAACCAGGGCTGCGACTGGTTCTGTTTGTCATGCTTCCCTTGACAGCCTTTGTATAGTAATCCTGGCCAGAGCTCTAATTTAGATAATTACATTTTTTAAGCTAAATTTCTCCCTCCAGTTTCAGTTGGCTGGGACTTTTCTTCCTTTCTAATATGAACCACATGCAGACTTAAACTGAGTAGTGTTAAGCAGCTGCTGCATTTCATTCCAGGCAGGTTGCCATTGATGGATCTGGCTGTATGACATTGAGGGCCACTGAACTGAGATGTGAGTACATGAAGTGAATACCTAACCCCAGTGAATCAATGGCAGAACGTAGGCACAGTTAAGGTGGGGTTTCATAGCTCTGTGATTACTATATACTTTGAGCAAGTCACTGAACTTCTGTTTCCCTTTCTTATGCAATGTATATATTCCCCCGGTACAAAAGCTTCTGCTTACATTGTGGTAATATTCTAATACAGATGGAGTCCAGATCTCAAATAAACATCAAGGCAAAACAGATTGTGCCTATTGCACTAAATTACCAAGTCCAGAGAAATTCCTAAAATTAAATGTGGTTGCACACTATGATCTGCTGAATATTTTGTCAGAGGATAATTCTTTAGAGTTTTCAGTCCTGCTCTGGGCCATCAAAAAGGCAGAAAAACACAGTCAGCTCCTGCCAGCAGCTAAGGTTAGCTTCCAAGACCCCATCAAAACCAAAATGATCCAAAGAAAAAATTGATGCAAAAGTCTTGCACCAGAAGAAATCAAAGGGAACTCCATCTGTTTGGACACACCTGCCAAATGGAGAATGTCCACTTTCTAAAGATTCTGTGCTCTTTGGCCTGAGAGCAAGCAGCACATCAGGAGGCAAACAACACAGCATTCAGCTAGATGATATAAACAAATGAACAGCAGGTAGATGAACACACTGCTGTGCAAAACAAAACACAAAAGCAAAAGACAAAAATCAACCTCCATAGTCATAAGACTGGAAGAAGGGAAGTAATACAAGAAGAAAATAGGCATATTGAGACCCTTATTTAGTGCTTGTGATATTTCAGGCTTCTATTTCAGGGACTTGAATCACCGTTGAAAGAAACTTGTAATCAGAGGGACTTTGCTAACTCGAATGTTCGCCACTTTTGAAAAGCGCTGCATTTGTTTCCAGGGTGAGAAGGCTTCCAGGATGTGAAGGGAAGCCCTCTGAGCTAAATCCCCTAGGGTTGTAAAAAAACAAATTCACAAATTATGAGGACTTCTAAAATCTCTAAACTTTGAGCATAGGAGGAACAGGTTCACAGCTTCACTATTCAGGCTCAATTGACAAAAGAGGGAAAGAAATGTATAAGTCTAATAGAAAATGATTGGAAGTGAATGAAGCAGCACTGATTTATTTAGCTTGAAGTCCAGCAGATTGCTAGAGATGGAGGTTCTCCTCTTCCCTTCAGGCTTTAGATTGCAGCTTCTTGTGTAGTTAACTGCCTAAAAAGCAAACTTTCTAATTTAGTATGCATTGCTAATTTTATTATTTTTCTTTCTTCAATTTTCCTCTTTAATCTTTATTCATAAATCACTAATCCAGCCTCATTTGTTTCAACTTCTGCTAAAGGACAATATGAGCATCTTTCAACCTCACTATATGAATTTATTTGGAAGCATTGTATATTTGCAAGTTTGTATTTGATCTTAATGCCTGCTTACATCCTTGCATGTCTGTCTGGTATTATTCTCCCTCATGTAAATTTAGTATGTTGTTTGTAAAGGAATTTTATTTAAAAATAAAACAAACAAACAAACAAAAACTTCATTAAATATGTAAAGCTGTTCTAAAGGTCAATAAAATACTTATGTAGTTATCCAGACAAATTGAAGCAAGACTGCATCACCAAAGAGTAAGATGAGCTCCAATGTCATCACTTTCCCAAACAGAAGTTTGCCAAAATTTTCAAATATATTGTTTCATCTATATTAAATACATGTAGTGAACAGTTTTTGGTATGGAAAACTTCATTTGACATGTGAAAGATGGTGGAAGGAATATTTTCCCTAAGGCTTTTATTTGCAGAAAAAACAAGAAACAAAGGCTTTCTTGCTTCCAAGTGTTTAAATGAGCTCAGAATAATCCTGTGCACAGTTGTCTGTCTTCCTCAGAGACAAAGTCAATTATACAGCTGTGTGAGACATTAATTAAAATGCCAAAAAATGTCAATTTTGACAGTCAGGTATAATACAACATGCAGAATCTTAGTTCCTAGGAGTTTGCTTTATCTCTTGATCAGAGAAGGTTCTATTTTTGAAAGTGAAATTACATGGGGAACTTTCTGAAAACACAGTTATGTGGAGTGGAAGAGACTGCTTGTGCCCAGCATCCCTTCAGATAGAGGCTTTCCTGCCCAGGGGGACCATGGGGAGCTGAAGAGTCCCAGGAGTGGCTGCTGGAGGCCACGGCCAGATTTGTACAGCCCCTTACAAATCCTTTGAGAGAACTCCAAAATATTTTCAATTGTTCATCTGAAGCCTGCTCATATACATATATATATGTATATATATATATATATATATATATATATATTTAAAGCTGTATGGATTGATTTTCAGCTATGTCAAATATGAAGATCACTGTTGAATGTCAAGACTCCTTATCAGCTCCTAGAGCCAGGACACAATATGTGGGTCTGAATTTACAACATCCAAAACTGGATTATTTTACCTGTTTTTTTCTTCCATTTACCTGTGTTTTTCTTCCATTCACTGGAGGGAAAAAGAACCAGGTTAGATCTCCAAATAGTTCTTAGATGAGATTTTAAGCTCTGTGTTTTTAGCTCAGTTCCACCTAAAAATGTCAGCAGCTAAGTCTTAAGGATGTGCAAGTGTGTTCAGAAAAGCTGCAGCACTATAAATTAATCTTTGATTATGTGGTTTGTGTACCAGGAATTCGTGCTTTTATTTAATTTGCAGGCAGTCTTCCAAATGTCCTAGCTTTCACTCTCAAAATTTATGGCAGTTTTGAAAACCATTTTGGCAACATTTTTCTAAGCTTCAAGGAAGAAAAAGTAATTATTTTCATACTTCTCTGAATGATCAGCAGAAGCCCAGAAGCATGAGGCTACTGTAATAACTGCCAAAACCCGTGATTATCAAGTAATGAATAAATCTCTTACTTCTCACTGTGCTTTGCACTGGATTTTTTGGCCTACTTCTTGCCATAAAAAACATTGCAAAAAGCAAAGATTGATGTCCTTTTTCCCTGTTCCCTTGGTATCAGAATAAATCATGACCTTTTTCAAATTTTGCACTCATCCAAGGTAAAAATCTCATACCACCATAGAGCTTTCTCTCATGAAACTTTTGGTGTGACTAGTGGTCTCAAAAGCCAAGATCACCCCCATAAAGCATGGGCAGCTCCCAAAATCCACATTTCATTGCAGTCTGTTTGAAGAGATGCCCACACATTATAAGCCACATTAAGTGTTGCCACCATTTTCACTGAGAATATGTTTCACAGCATTTTGCTCGAAAATAGTGCTTGTGGTAATCAGCTCAATAGATCTGCTAAAATATTATGATTCCAGTATAGTAAATCTAAAATTTTCAAAGGAGTAAGTTTACTCACCTCAGGTTTTGCCAGTCTACAATAACTATGTTAAGCCCTGAGAATGAAATTTTGTTAAAACAATTGAACTGGAATTAGTACTGTGCTAGCTTGTACCCTCTAGGTAGAAACACAGAAGAGACCTGCCAAGCACAAATTAATGCTCTTCTCTTTTACTTCACCAGATATTAGGAGTATAAGATCCACAAGGATGATGTCCATGGATAATGAGCTGCCTGAAGGCAAAAGAAAAATGCTGAAGTCAAAATGATAAGACCGAGTGAAGGCTTTAGTACGTTATGCTTTGCTGTACTTGTATGAACCTAACTGGAAAACATCATAGACTGAGATTGCACTGGTATTTTTATTGGTGAACTGTGCTTTAAGGAACCTGCATAAACCCCCAAATTCTCAACAGCTCTAGCTACATGGAGAACCAGAGAAAAAGAAAGCCTGGGAGCAATGCTGCTAACAAAGCTCAGCAGCTTCCCCAGACCCCATAGCAGATGGAGTTAATTTTGTACAGAGTCAAGGCAATATCCATCTTCAGATGGAAGCTCAGTCTGAGAGCAAAGCAAATTTTACAGACAGCTTGCTACCTGTTGCTACTCTTCCTGCTCCCTTAAAGTCAACCTTTAAAAGTGTGTAAAGAGCAGTCTGTCCTTATGTTTTTATTAAAATGTTTTATACAAGGCATATGTGTACATTTAGGAAGGAAAAAACCACTTTTGCATTCATTTACACACTGAACAATCTTACATGTTAAAAAGTTAAGAAAGAAACAAAACCAACCCAGCCATCAGGGAGATTTATCCACAATTTAGCAGGTAATTATTTTGGAGAGATAGCTGACTGTAAATGAAATGAATGTGAATGTCAGAAAGGGAGAATTAGCATCACTATTTGTAATAATATAAAATGGCACCTATAGTGTTATCAGGTTTTCCCAGGCAGTTTGTACAGTGATTTTAGCTTCAGAGGCATCATTCACTGCTATTCATATCCTTAAGTTCATTGAGTAGCGATGTCCATTGGTCTATTTGATATAATACAATGTTTCAAAATTTCCCATTGTTATTTTATGTTTATAAGGGGTTTTTTTTCTTAAATTCCATTAGTTTCAATTACAATTTTTTTTTTCAGAAACGAGCAGTAGTTCAGAAATGTTTATGAATACAATCTTCATCTTAACTCCCTGAGGAATCTATACAATGAACCTTCAGAATACTATTTCAAAGAATATTAGGAGTATAAAATTTGCACTTAATGACTCATATAGGCTTATGAAATAGAAGAAAAAAATAAACATTTTCTGACACCATAGTTCTGATATTATAAATAAACATTCTGGTGTCAAAAATAAACATTTTCTGAGACCATTGTTCTTTAAAAAAAGGATGCAAAACAATATATCTTTTCAGAAAGTCAAATTGAGTGAATTTAGCAAAGTAATTCAGAAGGCCAGTAGCTTAAGACAGAACAATACCTTCTCTTCATAGCAATATTGAGAATTCCTAGCTTGTCTCATCTGATGATGATTTTATATGGTTGGAAAACGACCAACAATTCTGAGGAGTTGTGGCATGGGGCATGTTGCTGTTACTAATTACATTTCATACCTTTGCTGCAAACCAAAATATCTTTTTGGTGGACCATCAAGGCACAACTTGTTAATACGCAAGGCAGGTTTTAAGAACATACTACACTTACTCGTAGTTCTACTGATTTATTTTTGGACACTTTAATAGCAGCCTGTATATATTTTTGCAACCTCAACATGTTAAATTCTGCATAAAGACTACTAATGGACAGGTATTAAAACATTAATAAAGTTTTTGATACAATTCCATAAAGTCAAAAGGCTTTTCCAAATTGCTTAAAATTTAAGAAAAGGAACTTCATGCATCAGAAACATATCAATGTTAAGATCAATCAAAGAGAATGTTATAGTGGAAGTAATAATTTGCATTACACAAATTCATTCCCTTCTTGATACCTCACCTAAATAAAATGTTCCCACTGTACTTGATCAATAAAAAAGGAAAAAATGCAGGAAAGTTTGGTGACAACGAGGAAGAGAGAAATTCACAGATCTATTCCCAAATGCAGGATAACCTTTCACTACATTCAGGAGAATTCACGTATTCAACATTCAATATAAATAGAAACTTGAAGCACACAATGAAGTTAAACAAGCTCATGCACCACTGTTTAGTATTCACAAAGGCTAACCTTTTATTATATCAAAAAGCTTATATTTTGAAAACCAAAGGCAATTATAAAAAGCTGGTTAGGCATTTCAAATAAGTAATAAATATTCATTCCATTCTTCCCACTTACTGAAATACTACATTCTATTTATCAGTTTTATAAATATTGTTCTAATGTGCAAAAAGAAGAAATAAAGAAAACTTCAAATCTGAAGAGTATTTAAATATTTTACTTAAAAGAAACAACACAGCTTTTTAAATAAGATGAAATTTCAACAACTGAAATAAAGTTTCATCTTTAAATCAGTTATATAATTAAATTAATGTAAAAAAAATCCTACTGGGATTTCATAAACAGCTGTAAAAAAGATGGTTGTTAATAAGCCATAAAGAAGATGTGATACCAAATATAATGAAATTCAGGATTTGGGGCAGATCAAACATTTTACTTCAGAATAAGTCAACACGTGGTATCTAAACACTCAGAGCCATGCTGGCAAACAGCTCAGTACAGTTGTCCTGCACTGCACTCTTGCCAGGGTGAATTCAGCATGCCAGACTTGACATCCACCATATCAAAACATCCAATTATTTGGGAGGCAACATGGACCTTTGAGAATACAAATACTTTAGATGTCCAAAGTCAACCTAAAAACCTGGTCAACTCCAATAATTCTCATTTTTGATATGAGTTCTTTCACGAAAACGGGATTGATGGTTATTTATGAAAACAGTGCTCGGTCAAGGGAAGGAATCTTCTCTCATGCCTTGCCAATCAAGAACTTGCTGAAAGTCTTCGTGGAAGAAAAAAAATATTCTCATGATGTCAGAGCTCTGGTTGCTGAATTTACTTACCAAAAAGTACTTCAAGGCATGTAATTTCTTAGTTAAATGAGCAAATTAGTGCCATGTACAGCCTAAATAGCTCTCCAGCTTTTTGTCAGGAGTAACCTGCTGGAAATGAAAGCTCTTCAGTTTCTTTGGAAGTTGCAAAAGCCTGAAAAGAAACTATCAGGGTGCTGCATAAGAATTTGGAATATGGCTGAAGTATCCCAAATTCTGTGGATATCTCTGGAGTTTTCAGTCCCACACAAGAGTCATACTTCCATGCTACCAACAGCATCTGCATTCAAACTGCCCCACCTTAAACACCAGTCCAGGGCTGCTTTCCTATGGGTCACTACAGAGCCAGAATGCCAGATTGACCCCAGGTATCCAATTGAACACAGACATTTTGATGCAAACCGAGTCGGACAAGGTAATCAGTTCTTCTCCAGTAAAGTACAGGAAAGCACTTTCAAAGCAGAAAGATACTTCTAAACATAAAATAAAAAGTATTTGATAGCAGAATGACTTACCCATACTAATCTGATAAACTCAAATATCTATTTTTTTTAAGACAAGAAGAAATCTTATCCCATTTTACCTTGTGTTTACAAGTTAGTCAGCTAATTCAAAATTCTGCAGACATAAGCAAGTGAAAAAGCTGATTGTGAACCTTCTGTTGTGACTTACTGAAGTCTGAGGCATGTCATCCTTAACTAGAGCCAGTTAGGGAAATAAACCCTTAATTACATTACTATATAATTTTTCGGTATCTCTAGACATACCTTATTAACATCTGCATTTTGTCTTTCCCTAAAATCTGAAATTTGAAACCATATCTCAACATCTGACATGGTCTTTTTCATATTAAAAACTTGTGATATGTCAAGGAGCTTGTTGGAGTTTTGATCTCTGAAGCTTGCAGAAAGAGTAGGCAGCCTAGAGATTTCCAACACAGCCACTCTAAACCAGCAGCCTAAAGTATACACTTGTACATCTCATGCTGAGATGTCAATCAGTAAAATGTTTTGTTGAAATCTTATATTCACAAAATGAGCTATGAATCATACACCTTATTTTTTTTAATCTTGAGTGATAAAAGCTGCATTATAACATGAGATCATATGAGAAATTCAAATAAATATAAGATCCAAACAAAAATTATGTGCAATTATCCCTTTACAATATTTCCATTTATCTCTTTCTTTGACTTCCTTCCAAAGAAGAGAGGGTATGATGTTATGCCTTACCTGCCTTATTCTATTAACAATTTATTCCGTATGACATGTTCAAAAATCATACATTCTAATATCATAGCAGGAGAATATAATTTCCTCATCAGTTAGATTGAAAGGTAGAGCTTTGTGTCTGCCATTCCACCAGATCAAATTTTTGGTATCAGCTTCACCTATTAATTTGGGGCCTGAGGGTGTGTTGCTCTTTTCATTTTATTCTGTTTTTTGGTGAAGTCACATTGTCTGTTATGCAAACATACAAAATCTATTCTTTGTTTCACTACAAGACTATTTTTTACATTTCACACTCACAGTTTCTTTTTTATATTTTAAAACTCCCATGACTACTGAGCCATTATGTTAAAGTGCTTATGTGTCTTATGTGAGAGACGATATTTGGTCTCTCAAAGACTTTGAATATTTTCAAGAATAATTGCTTGACTTCACACCTGAATATGGTATATTTTTCAATCCCCTGTATTCCCTATTCACAGCCTGTGCAGCACACAGACACTAAAATCTGTTATTGGTTACAGAGCTTTGGAAAATATTCTGTCACAATGTATGATCCTGACAACGTAAAATTTCAAAATTTCCAGATTTGAAAATTATTCAAAATTTTTCAGTTCAGTCTGTTTAGTTTCTTATAATGATGCCTTAAGTTTCAGTTTTCACATTTTTCAAATTCTGTGCTGCCTAGGAGTGCAGTCCTGAGCCTCACATTCAGTGTTATTAAGCTCCCTTCAGAGAGTGGGTAGACAAATCAAATCCTTTTCCAGATGGAGACCAAGGACAACGGTTACAAGTTTTCAGGCCCAAAACCACAAATAACAATGGGCTGAAGAGAGAAACAAGAAGGATGGGACTTCATAATCTGAAGCTATAATTGAACAATTAAACCCAATATGCAAATGGACCAAAACTTATAAAAGTGTGACCAGTCATCCATTTTGTGACCATTTTGGGTCCATCTTTGGTATAGCCCTGGCAAGGCTCTGGTACTGCCCAAGGTGTATCCTTAAAGGCCTTTTAATAAATACATTCTTTATTCTCTAGTTCTGTCTAGTCTCTGTTCCAGGTCAGCCTTCCCAGGGCATCATAGATGCTCAGTGAGTTTCACAGAATCGTACAATGTGTTGGGTTGGAAGTGACTTAAAGATAATCTCGTTCAAACCCCCTACTGTGGGCAGGGACACTTTCCACTAGACCAGAGTGCTCAAATCCTCATCCAGACTGGCCTTGAACACTTCCAGGTATGGGGCATCCACCTCTTTACTGGGCAACCTGTTCCAGTGTTTCACCACCATCTGAGAAAAGAATTTCTCCCCAATATCGAAGGCAAATCTGCCCTCTTCCAGTTTAAAACCATTCCACTTGTCTATTGCCATTGGCCCATAGAAAAAGTTCTCCTCCCATGTTTTGATAAGCCCCCTCTCAGCACTGGAAGATCTCAATTAGGTCTCCCCAAAACATTCTCTTTTCTAGACTGAACCCTAGTGCTGTCTCAGCTTGTCTTTGTTGGAGAAGCCTTCCAGGGCCCTCATCTTCCAGGCCTCCTCTGGACTTGCACCTACAGCTCCAAATCTTTTCTGTGCTGGGGATCCCAGAGCTGGATGCAGCTCTGCAGGTGGGGTCCCACAAGGATAGAGCCAAGGGGTAGAATGACCTCTCTCTCCCTACTGCCCACGCTGCTTCAGATGCAGCCCAGGACGTGCACATTGCCGATCATTCCCAGCTTTTTGTCTGTGGGAGCCCCCAAGTCCTTCTACACCATTTAATAAATAATTTCCTCAGACGTTTTTCCAACTTGCAAAGTGAGTTAAAATTAACAGCAAAACACTTTAATGTTTATACAGCACAGTATTAGATTGTAAGCAAGCTGGAAAGATGAAACTGTGATACACAGATGGGGATTAGAAAACCCACAACATTATGTGAATCATCTGTTGCTTGACAACACACAGGTGCATATATGGAAAAGCACAACACTGTGGTAACTAACCACCTACATAACCAATTTGTTTGGGTGAGATTTTGCAGAAAATCCTCAGAATGTTCTAATGTTCAGACAATATTACAGACTTTTTCTTTTCTTAAACAAGCTTAAAAGAGATTGTTTTTTTTCTTGTTCTTGTAAAAATTGACGACTCTATGCAGCAACAATGACCTCAGGTAAGAGACAAAAACCTTACCGATGGCTAAAACCTTCATTTATTTCATAATGCAATTAAACACTAAACAAACTGAACACAGGAACAAAAGCAGGTCCTAGTCCTGCAAAGATTAATGACCATTCTTAAGTACAGGAATATGTGAATAGTCATTAAGGTTACTCACTTTAAGATGATTGAGACGTTTAAAATTTAGAAGCTTCTTTAATTTTTCCACAATTTAGTAATACTACTGATGTGTCTGCTTCAGACATTAAATTTTGCTAAAAAATAATTCCATGTCTATATCTTAAAACAAAAGCTGATAAAAGCAGGAAGGATCAGATCATGCCACAGACATTGCAGTGGGACTTCTGATCCAATAAAAATCCTTACTCTGAAATGCCATACAGAGAAAAAATGTCATACAAATAATGCAGAAACTTATGAAGTCTTCTTTAGCCCACTACAGATTTATGTTTTGGTTTCTTTCTTGAATTAAATACCTAACTAGGGCAAAAGTATTCATTTCTTTACAAGAAGGATAAGAGACATAGATAACAGATATTATGTTCCTATAAATAAGCTAGTCAAGAGGCAATTAGTTAATTTATCTTCACTACTGTGTACTGTAACAGCCTTGTGATTTAGCTTGCTCTGGATGGCTCACAGCAGCTTATTCTTCTGTCACCTCACAGAAAGGCAATGATGTCTGAGTTAATATCTGCTTTTTCCTGACTAGGTACATTCCAGCTTAATGCCAGTGGTTTCATTTTGAACAAGGAAAACAGAATTTTAAAAGGATAAAGACTTTTACACTATGTTATTCTTTCAGCTTTAAAAATAAACCTAAGCTGAAAGAAGAATGTCTATTCCTGTGTAACGTGAGTTCATTTGTTTATGGGACATTCTTGCAGGCAAGAGCTATTTATTATGTAAGAAATTATAAAATTTTTCATATTTTTCTGAGTGTCATCTTATTTTGATAATCATAGAATGATAGTAAATTTTTAATTTCCCTGCCCAGCAAAAATAATGCCAAGCATAATGTTGCAGTTCATCAAAGATGATGAGAACATTTTTGCTTTGTTTACTTGCTCTATTTTTATGTTAGCATTGAAATGCTACCATATACTGCAAAGCAACCAGAATGCTGAGATAGCTTTGTACTGCACAGCAGAAATCACACACCTGTACCTTCAAACTAAAACAGCCAGCAAACAACACAGGATGGACTTGGCTGGAAACATAACTATTACATGACCACATTGTGGTCACCTCTGGGTGAGATATCAGAACCAGTGTATAATACTGACTTCAGGCAAATTCCCAGCAAAATCTTTGATAGTAATATCAACTTTTTAGGAAGTTTAGTAGGGAATCCATGTTTTTTGCACCATGTTAAATCTGCAAATACCTGACTTTTCTACTTTTCTTATTGTTACTGTATAAAAAGCAACATTTATATCACTTGAAAGCACATTGAAACTGTGGGATGCACAACTAAAGATCAGAAATACGCATTTAAAAAAGGAAATGTAATTGGAAAACTATAGCTGTCAATGATGGACTGACAAGAAAACAAAAGAGAGCCAAAGGCATTAACATGGAAAGGTGAGCTGCTTTGTAAAAAGGTCATGATACCATGAAGTTCTGTCCCTTGTGTGGCTACAAATGCCACATCAAATGAAAAAAAAAGACCATTCACTTTCAGCAGTTACTTGTGAATCCAAATAATCAGTACATATGGGACAGCAGAGCATAAAGCTTTAATATCAGTGCAAGAGGACAGCAAATGCATGCCAAAAAATCACTGATACAATGGATAGGAGGCGAACTCGGACCAGAACTTGAAAGGAACAGGTTTATGACATGATGGCCTTGAGCACACAGATGGAATATTACGTGGAGACTGCTGCATAGTCTCTGTTTACCCTGGTGACAACACTTTTAAAAGGAGGAGTTTTCACAGCTTTCATTCCTTCCTATTGCCTGCACATTGCTTGCTAACGTGTGGTTGGAAAAGGTCATCACACCACTCTAACTCACTAGGCTAGTTTTTACTATTTTCCCAGGTAAACCTCAAAGTCTTGTTACTTATTCTAAACTAGCAGTATTCCCTTCACTTGCAAAACGCCTACCAAATCCTAACATCATCGGATGTTAGGGTTTGGTTGTCATCTCTATGCAGCAACAATGACCTTTTTTCCAAGCCTCTTTTTTTTCTTTATTCATTACTTCAGTCTTGCATCTAGGGAGCAAGAAAGCTGATGTGCCCTCAGCAATTTAACATAAAAACTGCTGAACTCTGCTTCTGGATCCATAAAAGCAAAGCATATTGGTCTACAATCTAATTTAAGTTGATTTTATAGAATAGGCAGGTGTTTTTAAGGCAATAATAATTAGTAGACAGAGGTAATCGACTGTTTTCTGCACGATGTTAGCTCCCCAAGCACTTTTAATAAGGAATGGTCAAAGAAAGGTGTTCCTATTTCTACAACACTGAGTAAAATTCCCTCAAGAACTAATCCTGTAAAATGGTAATTCTCTGTTATTCAAATTAGAAAATCAGATTATCACTATAAAGGTATCACTATATTCCATGATAGGATTTCTAAAAACACAAATTACTTAGAAATACAGACTTCTTGAAGAAAGTGGCTCACTTGAAGGTTAAGCATCATCATAAGTGACTGAACTAGGAATTAACTACAGAAGCTCCACAACTCCTTAACTTATGCATAGAATCATGCCAAAGATTGTGATGCATCTATTTTCTAATAAGATCTTGGTTTCACTCTAGAGTTTTGTTGAGAAAGATAAATCCATTTTATGGAGGAACTTGGTGTTTCACAATTTGATTTTGTTCCCATTAACTCAAACCTATTGTCAGCATAACTGTTAGGGAACCTATAAGGGGAAATGTTTAAAAATCTGGGGAATATCTGAAGCCATCCCAGGAAAAAATGTGAAATCACATCTTTCAAACAAACAGACAAATTTACTGCAGAGCAGTTTTGCTCTGCAAAAACAGATGCAGCAACAACAAAGAATTAAAAAAAATTACTTCAGAGAGAAACAGAAAAACAAGTCAATGGTGAACAAAATAGGCAAAAATAAACCCATGAGTCTAATAAAGGAGCATAAAGAAATCATTGAAATGTCAGTGCTGAACAAATCTAAAATATCAAAAGGCACTTTTTAAATGATTAAGAACAGAAAAAGTCTATATTGGTTATGTGTAGGTTATCTCCTTGGAGTAAACAGTAGCAGTTTCAATAATTAGGGAACAACCAAAGTGTGTTCATTAGCTGGGATTTTTTTGTTCTTGGAACAAAATAGGAGTCTGTATCCAGCTCATGTGCTGTCAGTGACAGGACAAAGAGATTACTATCTAACTGTACTTGGTAGGAAGCATTTTAAATATATTTCACAGAAAGAATGAAAAACACAACAATGTTAGATATTTTCTCATCAATTGTATAATTGTTATAGCTAGGAACTTTGTATACTATACTATTTCTTATAAGTAATCCTGGAAAATGGGGACAAGTCCAGAAAATTACAGGAGAACCATTATTAAAAGGTGTAAGAGTATTAGGAAGCATATCAGTTTGCACTGTCTCATAAAAATAAACCAAATCAAACATTGATGGCTTTTTTTAAGGATTACTGATTCATGATTTAGAATCACAGAATTATAGAAAAATTTAGTTGGAAGGGAGCTTAGAGATCATCTGTTTCCAAACCCCCTGTCATATGCACCCTTCACTAAACCAGGTTACTCAGAGCTCCATCACACCTGGCCTTAAACAGCTCCAGGAATGGGGAGTCCCCAGCACTTCTGGGCAACCTTTGCAGTGCCTCACCACCCTCACAGTAAAGAATTTCATCCTACTTTCTAATCTAAACCTACTACCTTTCCGTTTGAAGCCATTCCCCCTCATCCTATCACTACATGTCCAAGTGAAAAGTCTCTCCACAGCTTTCTTGCAAGCTCTTTTAGGTAAGGAAAGGGATTTGATAGCTCATATCCTCTTTGGTTATAGCAGATTTCTACAAGCCATTTTATTAATTACCACATGAATCTTGATTTTAGAAACCTACATGGAATTACCAGAATATCTATTAAAATGGTTTGAATACCAAATCACCGATAGAATTTGAGAAGTTTTTAATGGGAAGATATTGATTAAAAAAAAAATTCAAGTATAACCCCAGAGGCTGTATCTATGTGAGTACCTGTGTTGCTGCTGAACTGTGTGTATCACAAAGTGTGCACGTCTGTCCAACCTGCTGTTGCTACTGAGTTCAGAGAGGAACTTCATTTGTCCATATATACCCTGGGAAAGGATGAGGTGAACTAGAAAAATGTGGCCTGAGCAACTCGAAATCCATCCTCAGTAAGGAAGGAAATTACAGCAATCCTGAATGCCATGGAAATCAAACTAGGCTTCAGCTGTCACAGCATCCAACACAACATCCAGTAAATTTTCTTTTGTGACAAGTATTGTCCCATAAGAAGTTGCTTGGAATCTACTGTTGAGACACTTTAGTTGCTAGATATGGGATAAGAACAGAGTTCTCAGAATAAGGAATATACCTTTCAAAACATGTACTACAGTCTGATACTGTTCTCCCACCGGGAGCACTTTTGCTCCAAGGCATGCTCCAGGGGATAAAATAAAATGAATCACAAGTTGCAGATGTTTCTCCCTTGTCTGTTTTTGTCTCTAATACTAGCAGACATAATAACCCATTTTTGTGAGACAGTTCTGAGCCCTCAGAAGCTTAGGTTGTCATAATGTCAGATCCCAGGAAAGACTGCAAAGGTGCAGACACACAGGAAAACTGGAGATCCCTTGGTAAAACCAGATTTTCCTGAAGTCTGCAGATAACAGACTTTGGAGTCAAGATTTATTTTTCTCCCAGACTCAACCATGTTCAACATTAAAGGTATTTTTCTATCATCGTAATCTTGAAATATTATTCTATCACAGTAAAATCTTTATTAGAAGGAAACCATCACCAATATTTGGGTTCAGATTGAACTGGTGCTACTGCCAGAAATCCTAACTCCCATAGTCCCTGGGACATTTCAGACTGCATCTACTTCTGAAATAATATATCCAAGGAACTCTCAGAAACAAATTCAGGATTTCTTTTTTTAACAGGGTTTCTTTTTTCGTTTCTTATTGCTCACTGTAAGCAACTAAAATCAGAGAGGTCACTTTTGAGTGTCAAGCCTTATAAAAATGTCAGATAGACATGGTCTTGTGGGCTATTCTGCCAGAAAATAATAATTAAATAAGGAAGGAATATGTGAAAGGAAAAAAAAAATTACAACTGGGAACAAAAATTCTTATTAATCAAAGGTTTAAAGCCACCTTCTAAAGTGATCCAGACATATTTAAGATATATCTACTGATTTTTATGTGATTCAGTACATTCTTATTGTTTTTTTATTGATTTATTATCAAATAGATATTTCTAAATGTTACCTTTTTTCTCAACAGTTCTCTTTGCAATGATTGAAGATAAAGGCATTGTAAAAGGCAAAATTTTCTAACATACGTTGTACACATGTTGAAACAAACACTCAGGAATGGTTGAGTAATTGTGCTTATCAGTATCCTCAGTCCAAAGGGTGAAACCTTGTAAGTGCTATGATTTACCACCACTTAAAACTGCAGGCATCCACAACAGGTATATAAAATATTGGGCTTATACCGGTAAGAGAAACTCACCTTCACAGAAACTTCCTTTCTTTAGGCATAGCCAGCACCCCAAACTTTATATCTCAAGCTGACAGAAATTACTGTGTAGATTGTAAAGGCAGAAAAATGATTTTTTTTTTCTTTTTTTTTTATAGTAAATCATAAGGAAAAGAGCAGCATAGATTACTACACTTCCTGCCTAATATCATCCTGCAGGTACAAAAGCCATCATTATTGTGAGGCTGATAAATTGCACTTCCTAGCACAAAAGGTCCTTCCCTTTATGAAGGAGCACTTGATGGGGGAAGCCAAACCCACACAGCCAGAAAGGCCACTCCACAATAATAATTTTGCCCATCAAACACAAGGCTCTGTCAGCTGCACTGAGCATCACCTGCAGTCTGATTGATCTCAGTTAGCATTCCCCTTCTTTTAATTTTCTGGCATTTTGACTGCCTTAACCCTATCATGTAATGGGTGTTTTTGTTCCCCAATTCACCCTGCTGGTGAGATAGCAACAGACATCAAAAGACATCTGTGAAACCTGACAGAGCATTGGCAGCTTGCACTCTTCCCTTACATTAAAATTATTTATTTTGATTTTATAAAAGTTCACAGGACAATGACAGCTGTTGCAAAAAGCCACTTTACATTTTCCTTGTAATAATGTGTTAACATGGTAATGATATCTTATTGCATTAATATGATGTTAGCATTTCCACAGTGACTGACTGATGCCAAATTAAATACCCCCCCTAAACCTCATATGCCATAAAGTAAATTCCCAATCCATTGTGAAAGAATCTGTTGTTGAATATCAACAAATATTCTGTGTTCATACTGAACACCAATATTGCTACTTTAACACCTACTGTGAAAGAAAGTAAAAAATAACCTCTTTGTTTACACACCGAAAGTGATCAGTGCCTGTTAGAAAAGTGTCAGTCACAAATAGCTGTGGTCAGCTTTTGAGATTATTCTGGAATATATATATATATATACACACACATATATTTATATATTTATACTTACACACATATTTTGCCAGTAATTAAATGAAGCAAAAGTACTTTTAAAATCTTTTTATTTCTCCCACATATACAGATGCCATTTGTGTTCCTTGCTTCTGTGCTTCAACATGGAAAGAAAGCATGATTTAAAAAACTGAAAAGTTGGACAAATGTCCCTAAAGAAGAAGATGATCAGAGGCAACACACCGGGCACTATGTGATTATTTTTCAGAATAACTTTCAATTCTAAAGATCTGTAGCACAAGAATTCCTCAAAGTAGAGCTGACATCCTTACCCTAAGCAGACCTTAATAGCTTTTTCTTCCTCAAGTCTGCCCAATCACTTTTAGATGTATATCACATTATAGGACCCACAGTCACTGCTGGCAAATAATTACTTCTCCATGTAGCAGAAACTGCATACTAGCTTATTCTTTTTTTGTTGCTTTTTTAACCACCTTACTTTTTTTAACCACCTTACTAGCCACTAGTTTCAATGGATAATAATAGGGGTTTGTATTGAAAGAGACAGAGAACAATAATTCCCAATTGCTCCAGATTTTATAAGCCTTCATGTCCCCTTAATACTTTCTCTCTGAGCCTGAGGCACACTAGTTTATTTAATTAATCCTCAAACAGAAATCATTTAACCTCTCTGATCATTCTTATTTCCTTTCTCCATAACTTTACTTCTTTTTTCTTCAGATAGGTTAATGAATATTGCAAACACTTCTGAAAACACCAGAAGACTGAAAACTGATATAACACTTTTTTTATTCCTTTCCCAAAAAGTTCTAAGGTTTGAGCTAACATTTTTAGACTAAAATTATTTTCTTTCAGCACTAGTGTGTACAAATTAAACAATATCTGTCTCTTAGATATGAAGTGAGGAGTATGTAAGAACCTGTCACAAAGTTAAAATTAGCAGAGACAGAATTTACACCCTTGTACTCTAAACCTTTGGTAAGAATTCCTTTCTGCTCTGGAAGTTCAGGCACAAAGCAGGAATAGACCTGTGCTTTGAGAACTTTTAAGAAAACTAACAGGTATCATAATTAAATGGTCTGTCCAGGTCATACTGTATGTGGCAAATTTAGGATTGAACTTGGACTTTCTTCATGCCAAAGTAGTACCTGAACCAGAACACCATCCTACCTGTACAATATGGTAATAGGTAAAAACCTGGCAGATTATCTCAGATAAGAAATTATACAATTCATGTGTTGAAGTGAAAATGGCTGCCAGTGGCAAAATACATAGATTATCTAAAAGCCTGGTTAATAGTTAACATTCAAAACAATTTGCAATTTGTATAATTCTGCAGGTGACTTGCTGCTTATTTGAGGACTTTATCTTTCTATTGTTAAAGAAAAGGATTATGAAATGTAGTGAGAGGAAACAAAAAAATGCTGAAAGTTTTTCAGATGTTGAAAAATACAAACTCATTCAAGTATTGAGTGCTTTGTGACAGTGAAAGGCAAATTAATATTCAACATAAAGATGAAAATACCCTCAAAGAGATATATTAGTTGGGCAGTTAGAACTCTTAGGGAGACTAGCTTGCAGGAAGCACTGTGGAATACCTGCTGCTGATAGGTCATGAAATATTTAGAACTGTAAAATCTGCTTTATTCCTAACATTTTTCATCAGTTAAACAACCCCCTAAAAAATCCTCTAAAAAAAAAAAAAAAAGAAAAGGAAAGAAAAACTCCAAAAGCCTTCTCAAGGTAAAAAACCTATATTTAGCATCATAACTCTGAAAACAGTCTTCAGTAAAGGCCCTGTAAAGCCAAAGGCAAGACTTAAAATGATTTGTTTGATGGCAGCCTTTCACTTACAGCTTCAGTGAACCTCCACTCAAATGCAAGTGCAATATTTCTCTGTGTATGCTGCCTTTCATTTGCAATTCCAGGTGCAAGGGGCTTTTTTAAACCTTTCATGGGCATGCATCCATTTGTTTTCCTACATGAACACTGACAAGCCAGATCAGGTCTAATATTAAGTTTGCAATGTTCCAGGTGTTACTCTGACATCAATAACCAATTATTGCTAGAGAGGAACTCCAGCCCTGGTATTTTAAGTCAGGATCCAAATTCTGCTCAGCCCTCAGGACCCAGGAGCCTGCTGAAGGGCCATGGCTCCAGGAGGTCAGCAATCTTGCACCCAGCACACATCACTGAGGATCACCTCCCAGCCAAACCCAAGAACACTTCACCACAAACCAGGTACCACAGGATCCTTTCTCACATCTAATGCCTTTCCAAAATCAGTTTCAAAGCAGACATTTATATAAAGTAGCACAGTCTCCATGTTTGTACTAACATCAGTCCAGACAAGTGTTGCCTGTTTACTTCAGTGCAATTTATGATTACTGGCACTATAAAAAAAGCTCTAAATCTCTCTGAAAACTTTCTTATCATTTATCTCTATTCACTGTGATGTTTTGCAGATAACATCTTGGGACAATAAAGGACAAACATGGACATGTAAGAAAAATATGGTCCTAAAAAAAATACTGTTTACAATTTCAGGCACACAATTTGGTTAAAATTTTATTTCTATAGCAAGTGTCCTTAAAATAATTATTTAGCCTTCAGCTACCACAGCAGTTTGGGGGTTTGGGGGTTTTTTAATACAGTGTATTATTTTGATTTGTCTCAGGGTTAATCTCAAGAATGTTACATAGAATGATTCGGCTCCTTCTAGTTAGTCAAAAAATTTATCACCATGCTAGCATTACTCTCATGGTTAATAAAGTTTGTTTTCCAAGAGAAAAAGCATCAATTAATCCCCCATGTTTACTCCTGACAGTGACAACAATTCAGAGCCATTGTCAGGCCTAAATCAGAAGAAATATCAGGTTTATAGGACTATTTACAGTCTCTTTATCCTTCTACTTTTCTACTAACACTATTAACAATAGCGCAAAATGCAGTAATGATTTTGTAAACACAAAGCTGGCCATTAGATGCCAAACTGAGAACAGCCTGTAAGCATGGCCCTGAAATGGGAGCAGTATTCAATTTTGTATTAACTCACACTGAGCTACGTTAACATGGAATTTAGCAAAAATACTTATATTTCCCATTCACCAAATGAACCATTCTTTCCAGCCCTCCACTGTACATTTATTTTGTAACATTTCTAACTTTTAATTGTATTAGCTGTAGAAAACTGCAATGTCCAATGAACAAGCTGTGGTTACATTTTATATGAAGTTTAAGCTTCATTTTAAAAGGGAAAAATATAATTCAAGGCTTTTATGCCATAATTCCCTTCCTGATTTTTCAAAGGGGAATGTACTTACATAGCTTCTGTTAAATTTTTAATAAATTTATTTCCCACGTGTAAAAAACATTTCATTGGGAATTGGAATAATTTACGAGCTAATTTCAGAAGCACAGATAGTGTATTTTTCAGTCCAGTAATTTTCAGATGCTCTACAAAAGAGCAAAATAAGAGTTTCAATAAAACTCAGTAAGGCAAGAAACTGCAAATAGTGGGTGAAAAAGGCTTGAAATGTCAATATGTTTTGTTATGACTTATCCAATTCAGCCCTTCTGCAGTAAGTGAATTATAATGGGAATCAAGAAAACACCAAGTCTTTGAAAAGCTTGTTAAAAATGTGAGTTATCTTTTATACTTGTTCCACCCATTAAAGGAAAGAGTAGCCACTGGGGAAAGTGCTCTGCACGGCCACCTAAGCATCTCTCCAAATCCTGCATATGCCTATACACACTCATAAATATGGTAGTCAATACTTTCCAAGGCAAAGTTAGTAAATTCATACCTAATCAGCGCTCAGTGTTCCTCCGGGATTGACTCCTGCAGGGGAGAAGCAGCCCATGCCTGCTCACCCTGTTTGAGCAGCAGAGGGCTGGCTGTAGGCCAGCGGGTGTGAGCTGGCTCGTGTCCCCCTCCCCAGGACTCACGCGCTCTGAAGCAGAGCAACTGCACACTGCTTGAGCCAGTTCTCCTCTGGGCCTTTGAAACAACTACTATTTTGGTCATTTCCCACTTCAAAGCACCCAAAATAATGAAACAGTACTTCAAACCTGTCAGAGGGATGTTTTAGTAAGGTGCTGGTTTTTTGATAATAATCTGACATCAAGGGTACTTGTTTTCTGTCCCAGAGCAAGGCATGTAATGTACACACTTATTCAGCTTATTAGATCTTCTTTGCAAGGTAAATTAGGCTCTGCTTGTTTAAAGCCAACTCAGATACAACTTTTCAGTCCCAAGATACACCATGTTCACAGAAATTAAAACAAGTGGAGCAGTTACTACCCATCCTATCCCGTAGCACATATCTTGCACTGCAGAGCCACCTGGTTGCACACATAGACCAGAAGATGAAACCTTCCAGTACTGTACAGACTTCTAGTACTGTTCAACACTCCTTTTGGACAATGGCTATTGCCAAAAGTGGCCTTGGGGAAATGTTTGTCTAGCACGGATCTGTACCTTGGGACTTCCTTTCACTGGGACTCCTCTTCCCCATTTGTGGAAACAAGGTTATGATCTTCATTTACCCATTGTCCCAACTACAGTCTCTGTGGATCATCACAAAAAGAAACAAGCCAGAAACCTTCAACTGCCTTCTCAGAACATTTCCAGGAAAAAAAAAAAAAAAGGAAGATGGAAAAAAAAACAAAAAACCAAATAAAGCCAAGGGAATTACAGCATGAAGGACTTTGGGTGAACAGGTAAGTGAACCAGCCGACCAGCCTGCACAGACTCTACTGTGTGGATATGACAGGAGCAGCGTCTCCAAGAAAAAGAAGATAAAATAGGAAAGGCTGCAATATGAATGAATGAATATGGCCTTCCTCCTCTGTCCAGCCATCTGCTGATATAAAAAGTTTGGAAATTCATAGTGATAAGATCCCTACCCCTTCAAGAAATGTGGCTGAACTAGATTGGCGGAATTCAAGAACCTCAAAGATCCTTCTCACAGTACTGTAAGCAGTTCCTAAGGGCACAGAAACTCAGTCCAAAAGAATGAACTGGTTATTTTCTTTATTAGTCCCTGAAGGTACAACTCTGTAATTCTGCCCATTGCCTATAAATATCCTTTTTCTCCCTTTGAACTATTTATTATTTAGGACTTAGTTTATTTACTTACCTGCTGCAACCAGTCTTGTAGCCTTCAATATTGTAGTTGTCTACTCAGAGAATTAAGTACATTCCCAGAGTTGTTATAGGTGAATATGGTATCCTTTATCTGTGACAAAAGAGAAGGATCCCAGATAACCCTCTAATAGCAAAAGCCCTGGAAAGATAGACTTCTTCACCTATATTTAGGGAATATGGAAGCTCATCTCTTTTAATGTGCTTAGAGACGTACAAATGAGAGAGGATACTTGAAATTCAGATACCATTAGAATATTAAATAAATCTTAATTAAAATTGCATGATTTGGAAGTAAATGCACTAAAATTAGTATCACTATACCAGAGCAACTGAAAACTGAAGCATGCTTTCAATAATTACTGCCAAAAATTGCCTTCTCTGCATCTCATTTTGTACAGATTAGCCAAGCAGTGAAATACAGGAATCAAATATATCCATTAACTGGCCTTCAGAAATTAGCATAATTGATCATGTGAGACATAACTCACCCTAAGCAATTTTTAAGCTCTACTAAGCTTATATGGTTTCCATTTGGTCATGATACTGAAGCAATCCTGTTAAGCCAGACAGGTAAAGGATGGTATCTCTGGATGATGCCAAAATCAACATAGTATAATTCCATATAAAATAGAAAATAAAAATCATCACTGCAGTGAACACAAAGAAAGAAAAAGTGAAGATGTAAACAGTCAGGTGGTGGTAGCTATCTTACACAGTGCTCAAAGCATGGTGAGATAGCAGTCACTCCCATTCTTTTATTTAGGAGACTATGTCATTCAGTGTAGAGTGTGTCTTAAGAATCTCCCTGAAAGGGGATCCATTACACAACAAAAAAGATTTATGATGCTTGATACCAAAAATAAAGAAAAAAAACCCACCAGTTTAATACAAAGCAAAACAGATTCTAACTCACTTATGATACCCAAGAAGTATCAGGGTGCACAAACCTCTTATAAAAGCAATTGGTTTGCATTTAATACTCCCAAAAAATTATTCTGTGGCATGTCACTGCATAGCAGCAGTCTGCTGGTTTTGCAGAAAGAAAAACAAGCAAGGTAAATCGGTGACATGCCAAGGTTTTCTGCAAATAGCACTCTGTTTTTTTGTCAAAATTCAATGGTATTTGACATTTAATTAAAACTCAGGGCCATCAAACTCAAAGGCCTAGCAATGTCACCAAATTAATTTGTTAGAAAATACACTTCTAGTGGCTCTTTAGTTCAACAGTTTGGGAGAAGGATGGAAGACAAAAGGTCAACAGGGGGATTTTTTTAAGATGTCTATAACTTGTTGCCTTATCAATAAAAATAGCCATTCAGCTTTTTAAAATGGAATGCATGAAAAGCCATGGGCATGAAAATGCAATTACTCTCTGTAAATTGGTAGCATATTAGTATGCTGGAAGGGAGAAAGAAAGTATAACTCAGGCTTGGAGAACCATGAGATTGATAGCCACCAGGAAAATGGTTGCTTTAATTAATTTTCTTCTGAAAATTATCCAGACCATTAAAACTTCTTTAATACTTGCATGGAGTGAGAGTTGGCTCTAACTTATGAAAAGCTGATGAAACACACAAGACAACACAGCAAGAAATTCTGAAGGCAAACTAATTAAAACAGTTTTTAATAACTTTCTTACTAAAAAATAATCATTTTTGTAGGGGGATTTTTGTTCCCTTGAGAATTTAGAAGCATAATTACAGGCAAATAGTCATTATTTCCCTTTTTTGATTGAGCATTTTAGTGTGTTCTATCACTTTTTAATAAATGAGCAAGGAATCAGAAATGTTTAGGTACTGGTGACTAAGCTAGAGAAGTGAGAATTTTAGAGCTGATACCGGTATTTATTATAAAGTACATGGAGAACTCAAGCACTCTAGAAAATGTAGGCAGAAAATCTGTTCTCTGAATCCCAATCAGATGATCCAGGATCAACAACTCTGAGTATGCTCAGCAGCATAGCATCAGGCATCTAGGAAAATTTTGTATTGATGAGGGAAATTTAGCTGTCCCCACTATCAGCTAAGTGGGGGGTTCCAAAAGGAATCTTATAAACTTAACATGAACAGGTTTTTAGTCCAGCCTTAGAGTACCTACAGTATAATTTTTTTGCATAATCACAAACCACAAAACAGAAATATTTTAAAAAATATAATTTACTAGGTTCGAGTTTTAATTTAAGATCACTTACACATACCTGATTTTCACTTTAAAAGTGTAAATATGCCTAGTAGTAATCCTGAAGGGAAAAAAGAAAAGGACTCACCACAAGGGCAGCAGTCAAAAAACTCTAGAAAAATTATAACTTGATCTTGCAAATCAATATGAAAAAGCTGATCCAGCTCCTTTTCTAGTCTTACTGAGACCTGTTCCCTATAAGGTGCTTTCTGTTTCTGAAACATATCTTTCATATGACTCACATGGGAAACTGCCCAGACTGGGGTCTGGACTATACTTTCTGTAACATATTTTCTTAAGACCTATAGTTACTATTAGCTAGCAGATAAATACAGCCTTATAAATACAACCCAGTGGTTCCAGGTATCTCTGGTTTTGGTAACACATACTGCCTGGAAACATAAATCATTAAAAAAAAATTGTCCAAAAAAACATTGCATATACTTTCCAGGGTTGGAAGCAGCATCCAAGATCTACAGCAAGGTATTTCTGCTGCTGCATTTGGGCAGGGGCATTCACCATGCTCTTAAAGGAATCTAGAACTACCACTTCCATGTCTAAATGGCTCAGAGTGATACCATGCTGTGGATGATCTCTTTTCAACAAACACCACTACATTAACAGAATGCTTAATCAGAGGTCCCTCCCACAGGCGACAGTTCTCCATGAACTCCTCCAGGCCACACTTCAGGAGCTGCCCCAGCACGTGTCCCTTCCACAGTGCAGTCCTTCAGGGACAGGGGCTCTGCTGTGGGTGCCCCAAGAGGTCACAAGTCCTGCAGCAAACCTGCTCCAGGGTGGGCTTCTCTCTCCAGGAGTCCACAGGAACTGCCAGAAGGCTGCTTCAGCACAGACTTCTCAGAAGCTGAAATCTTAATACCATAAAGTGTCCCCAACTCATTTACACTCTGTAGGGACAAACTTAATATCTGTATGTTGGGTTCTCTTCTCATAGAGTTTGTTTAGGCTTTACTCAAATAAAGCTCAGATAATTCACTTCACAAAAATACTAACCAAGTACATTGAGTGCAGAGTGTTCTTCCTCCACAAGACATACATTTTTGTGTGTCCTGGAGGATAAAAATGCTGTGCTACAATAATACTATAGCACCTCCTATTCAGGTTATTCAAAAAGACAACTTACTTATTTTTTTAACCAATCTTCCATACTTTCCCTTTCTTCTCATGTAATTATTTCTAAAATTAAAAAGATAAGGCATAAATAATAATACCAGGTTAATCCAATAGCATTAATCTTTTTGGTTGTCTGTGTGCACATGAACAGACAAAGCTACAAAAATGGCAAAAAATTGCAAGTTTGCATTTGAACAGTACTTTCAAATGCTGTTCCAGACATATGCCTCCCCTAAAACTGTAATCCTCTAATAGCCTGAATCAACTGGTGTCACAATCAGATTCATTGTTGAAAAGCAAGTCATACTGCAGTGAGAGTAAAGCAGAGATAAACAGGGGAAGGGGGAAGCAATATCCTCATTTCCACAAATCTGAGATCCAGCTGAAAAAATTAGCTATATTGCACTAGAGTCCTGTAGATAAATGTGAATCTGATGACACACCCACAGAGCCTCACAGAAAGTCCATGAAGCACATTTAATCCCTCAGAGTTAGTTCCTCTGTGTCCAAGAGCTTGTCTTCATAACCTAATCACCTCTCTAAAGGCTCTCTGAATGTTTTGTTTTGGGTTTTTTTGTGGTTTTTTGGTTTTTTGTTTTTTGGGTTTTTTTTTTTTTTGTGGTTACAGTCCCTCTCAGAAAGAATCAATATCAGTTTTAGCCTTTGCAACCAAAGTTAAATTTGGTTCATATGCACAGTTTACAGACATGATCCTGTATTCAATCACCATCTTGAGATGATCTTAGAAGAAAGACTAGTGTGCACCCAGGTAGGTGTGGTTTATTTGTAGTCTATTTTCCCTGCAGAATCATCCCTTACTGCATGAGTCTTTGCTACAAAGAGCTCAATGTAATCCACTGAAAGAACAAAAGGCACGTGTAGGTGTTCCAAATTCACTGGGGATGGCAGCAGATAAATTATAGGCAGACTATTAAGAGCAATTTGGATGTGAAAAGATGGATGAGGGAGCACACTAACCTTGAACCCATTCTCTGACCAGGCAATTTAAGTTAAAGAGAGTGAATCTGTTAGACATTGAAGGGTCAAGTGCAAGTGGTGATGCACAGCTCCATGTATTCACCAACACAGGTTCAACAACCCACACAACTACCAGTGCCCAAATGGAATGAATTAATAAATGAATAGATGAAACCAAGCAAGACAGAGCCAACCTTAGTGAGCAGAAGAAAGCCTTTGGGAGGGCACTCACAGCTCAAAGTCCTTTGGTTAAAACTATATGTCTAAAATTAATCACTTTAAATTCCTGCCAACAGTGAGCTCTCCTGCTCTGAAGTCTGGTAGCAATAGGTTTCACCACTTCAATCCCATAATCATAGAAAAAGACAGGTTTCTGTTTGTTCATCACTTCAACCCCTTCTGGTTGTAAAACTACAACATATTACAGGTTATGTTAAAATATCCATGTCTACAAAACAGGGTATGTGAAAATCCCAAACATAGTAGGGACCCAAAACCCATCCTTAGCACCATAGATGACAAGACCTGTAGACCATTACTTCACTTTAAATCAGCAAAAACATGAGAACAAACATACAGTAAAGTATCAGCTATACTTAACACACTTTTACTAAATATTACTGGATAATATGCCTGATAAAAGAAACCAAATTCTATTCAAGATTTCACTAATGCATAAATACCAAATGTTCTAACCTAGGGCTGTCTAAATCTAAATTATGCTACTGAATCCCTCTTTCAAGCAGATGTGGTACTGCTTCACATCACGTGGACTATGATGAATTAGATCTCTTTTACCTTCTCCCTAGAATTTAATGACAAAAAGTTCTGCATTATTCTTGGAAGACACCAGATGTTTAAAATAAAGTTTACAATGTGGATAAAACTTCATTCTTGTGCCCCTCACTCCAAACTTTCAATTTAAAGTGTGGTTGATATTCTAGCAATCGCTTCTTTTGCCTTCCCTGTTAATAAGATTTCTGGAAGAGTGGGTATCATGAACACAGAACTAATACAGATTGAATGACAGATCTCATTTACACAACAGATCTGCAGTGCAAACAAAAGCCAAAAATCCTTCTCTATTCATTCTATAAAGGAAGAAGGATTCACTGGATGAATAAATACTGGAGAGGTTTTGCATTAACAAACACTGGATATATTTACCCGTGTATTTTCTCATTCTACTGCCAAAGATTTGCAGAATTCCTGATCTCATTGTAGTGATACTATTTAAAAAGGGACCAATGCAAATCTCTTTATCTGCATACCACCAAGAATGTAAGCTTAGTATCCAGGAGACAATAAGGACTATTTTGAGAAACATTTTCATGTGGCTGAAGGAAAAAAACATGACAGGGAGAGATAAAAATATTCTACACAAAGATGAATCAAACTGGTATTTCATTAGACATCAAACAAGATATTACTTTTATTTGAGTATGTCTGACTGAAGTTCCATTATCCACAAGCAGCCAGCATAATGGAAAATGCATCCATCATTTGGAGGTAATACTTACACACTAATATTTAGGTGAGGCAAATAAAAATAATTTTTAAAAATTAGGTGATCATAGAATCATAGAAAGGCTTGAGTTGGAAGGGCCTTAAAAATCATCTAGTTCTAATTCACCTCTCATGGGCAGAGATGCCACCCACTAGATCAGGTTGCCCAAAGTTCCATCTCACCTGGCCTTGAACTCTTCCATCCACATGGGGCATCCAGCACTTCTCTGGGCAACCTGTACTGGTGCCTCACTACCCTCACATTGAAACATTTCCTCCTGATATCTCATCTAAATACCTCCTCTCTTAGTTTAAATCCATTCCCCCTCGCTCTATCACCAGATAAAAAGAGTAAACAGCTGCTCTCCCTCTTTTCCATAAACCCCTGGTAGGTACTGGAAGGCAGACTAAAGCCCAGAGCCTTCAGCCTTCTCTTCTCCTGGCTAAACAACCCCATCTCTCTCATCCTGAGCTCCTGTGAGGGCGCATACTCACAGCCTCCTCAGGACCCATTCCAACAGCTGCATGTTTTTCCTGTCCTGAGGATCCCGGGGCTGGACACAAAATTTAAGAGAGCAGAGTAAGGGTCAGGATCACTTCCCTCCACCCACTGCCAGGGCTCTTTAGAAGCAGCCCAGCACAGAGGCAGCATTCTGAGCTCTGAGCAGGCACTGACAGGTCATGGACCTGAACCCCCAAGTCCTTCTCCTCAGAGCTGCTCTCAGTGAGTTCTTCACCCAGTCTGGCTCATGCCTGGGACTGCCCTGACCAGGTGCAGCACCCTGGACTTGTTGAGCATTATTAGGTCCTTGTGGGATGCAGAAAACAGGAAAGACACTTGCAGCTCTTGCAAGCAGGAGGAAACTGGTCATGTAAACAGTGCAGTAAGTAGCATCCCCCATAATGCAAAGGAAATAGAGATCCCGATGTGTCTTCAAAGATAAGGCTAAATGCAAATATCCTCTGGTCTGACCTCCACTCAAACACTGACCAGAGTCAATTTCTCTTTGAATTAAAATACTACTTTTAAAGAAGGCTTCTTAAAAATTATGGAAATATATTGGTTTAGTATGTATCTGACTTACTTACCCTCTACACTATTTCCCAAATGAGTTAATCCAAGTTCTAGCTCTGCTACTTCTGTTTTACACTTTTATAATTTGTTATTGATTTTCTCTTTATTAATTCTGTCAGAGTATCATCTTCCTCTTGGTGACAGCCATAAACTGAGTAAATGAATGGGTGAGAGAAGAAGCCAGTGATTAAATATCAAAATATTGTATACCTTTCCAGACATTGAAAGCTAGAGAAGGAGAGTAAGTAAGGGTTGTCTGAAGTGATGTAAGATAGAGCTTGAGGATAATTTACCTTCCTTCCTTCCTTTAAAACAAGTACCATGATATCTAAACTCAGCAGCACTTAGTAATGTGCAGTAGAGATTAATATCATATATGTGACTGTGATTTCATATTTTTCATCTCAGCCCAAAAAAGCACTATGCCTGTCAGTGGCTACAAGTGCACAGTTTGGGCTCTGGTCATACAGAAGTCATCATCTGATTCTGATTTATCATCCCAGCAGGAGAGAGAACATATACAAGTTCCATGGATATTCAAACAGTAGCAAGCAGAGATCTGGTAGAAAAAAGACTAAAACTTCCTTTTGGAGAAATCAACTATTAAAAAAATGGGACAGCAGGGGGTGAGGTGTAGGGCAAGAGAAACAGAGAAAGAAATAAGGAAGAAAAACACTTTCCACATGAAACATTTCTAAGAGCAAAAGCAGAAGATGCTGAATCCAGTTTTCAGGGAGTCCAGCATGCAGAAATACAATTGCACAAGACTTACACAAATCATTTGGCTATGATCCCCTTAGAGCCTCTGATCTTGGCCATATTTGGTTTGAGGTATTATTTTGATTTTTATTTCCACTTCTACTCACCTGTTTCCACAAATTATATAAAAAATTTCTTGCCAGCTATTTACAACATCCAAGACAGACTTGTGTTAAGAATAGCTTCTAATATTAGTAAACACCAAATGCTATTTCTTTAAGGTTTTGTAACATATTCCAGGATCTAACCACCAAGCATTCTTCCTTCTGATTTTTGCAGGTCAATATGATATGCTATGCTTGATTTAACAGACTATGTTGAATAAATCTTATCTAAAGAGCAGTCTTCAGTGCTGAGAAATTATCAGTGGCAGATACTTGCCAGGAAGAGTCCTAAACAAGCAGCATAGTAATTTCAAATATTATTCTAGATGTCTTAATATTTATTATCATTACACATTACCACTAACATGCTAGGGAGAAAAAAAATTAACAATGGTCAAAATTATATGTAGAAAGTATGAAGGATAAAAATCAGAGCAGCAATTATACTGATACACAAAACTTTATTCTTTTACCAACAGATAAGAGCCTTTTACCTTGGAGCACAAACAGAGTCAGCACAATTAGTACAAACTCTCACCTTACTAGGAGTGCTAGTACATCATAAAGCCAGATGGACAAGATAACTACCTAATTTCCCTTTGAGATAAAGGTGGATGTCATTATTCTTATTAAAGGTCTGAGCAAAAACCATAGTACAATTAAACATGGTGAATAGGAAAAAAAACCCATTTGCACATTTTTCTACACTAGATGCAAAGACTACTGTCATGCAATTTTGTAGCTCAAGAAAATGTGTTAGATGAGGAGAAATGTGAATTTTACAGCTCAGTATGGGATGTGCTAAACAACATATGAAGGAATTAGGTTGTACCCCTAATAGGAGATTTAAATGGGTTCTGTGCAAGGTCTAGAGAACTGCTGAGAGCTTACTCAGTATCTGCAATAGTGCATGAAAAGATGAAAAACTATGAAGTGACTGGAAAAAAGGCTTAATTGTCAAACTGCCAGAGAGAGCAGTTCTGCCGGGTTGTAATAAGGGAGTTATTGGGACCTGCTGATTTAAGGATTTCTACTTTAGTAGCTGTTACTTAATCCCATTATTACTGCAGGAAAGCAAAGCATATTACATCATCGAGTTCCTTCCCCCTCTTCACCAAATACTTATTCAATGTATTTCAATATTCAATATGTATTGAACATCTCTACCATTCCTGAATTCACATGATCAATTCTACTACTTCCATCCAGAAACTTTACTGATAAAGTTGTCATATTCTTAATCCTCTTATTTTTTCTTATTTCTGGTGACTATAAATGTTACCTTCTGTCCTTTCCTTATCAGTTCTGTGCAATTTCCAGTTTTTGATTTACATTATGAAAGTCTTCTTTCATCTATTTTTTACATACACTTATTATCCATAATAGTATTTGCATCCCCACAGAGTCACTTTCTAATCAGTGTGACTCATATTCTGTTATGGATTTTGGACATTTAGTAAAGTGAACATTTACCAATTGCCATTGCTATTTGCAGTCATCACTGTTTTCTATTTTGCTGCAACTGTTCCTTCCAGGGCATGAACACAGGCATTTAACATCCAGTCCAAAGCAAATGACATCCATTTGCACCAAAACTACCAAGAGATTCTAAGACTGATCAATTTTATGATACATCAAAAGGAAAGTCTCAAACTTTGCATAATACTTTGAGTTAAGAAACAACTTGATTTATGCTGTTACATCAAGATTCAACAATGATTGCGGAAAATCATCATCCACAATTTCATACATTCAAAGACTTCAGGGTTGGCAGCATGCTAGAAAATCATACATTCTTAAAAATCCAATCAGGAGTGAGATTCCAGAGCTGGCTGACTCTGCCTGTGTTGCCTGCAAAGGCTGGTGGTGTCTAAGGGCAGGAGTACCAAAGCGTGGGTTCATCCATGGCAGCTGCCACACCCCAGGGCTGTGTTCAAACACACCCCACAGCACCCCCTCACTGAGCCCACAGGCCTTTACTTGTAGTCCTGGCAAATAAATACAGGGCTGCCTTTGCACAGATAAAGCAGGTATAGTCTTGGAAGGCTGGGAGACTGCTCTTCTCATGTTCACAGTTTTGTCCAAAAGGAAGCTGTCCAAACTGGGGGATGACACACTAATATACTAGCAAACTGTCACGCTGATGTGTGACTTCCTACTGCGAAGGAAGTCACCATTTTTTTCTAGAGGTCTGCCTGATTTGCCTTACTCACATGGTCAAGCTTGTAAAGTTTTCAAATGTTCTATTTGGGGAATAACTTTTCCCATCTAGACAATGTGTGCCCCACCAAGGCTAGAGAAGGAGTGGAAGAAATTACCTTCTTATTCAACAGAATAACTGTCAGAGTTATCTAGACATATTTCACTCTAATTATTCCTGCCATTAAAAGGACTTAAAGATTTTAACGTTAAATTTAATTTCCTAGGTGCTACAGTTCTTAAATTTAAGGTAAAGAGCTCAAAACTTGAAAGCCCAGGGTAGGTCAGACTACATGATTCAATAGTCCCTTTCACACTTTAAAAGGCATGCATATTCATATTCTTCAGTCAATGTTTGGGAACTGCTTTTATCTGTAGAAACTGTAATACTTCACACAAAGAAGCTACAGCTCTATATTTAATTTTCATCAGTATAGTAAGTATAACCCTCTCAGAACACACCACAAAAATAGTAAACATATGCTCTTTGGTAGCATCTGAGGTAGCTACTCCTGTGACCCCCTCAGTGCCCTGGAGAAGACTAACACTTCAGTTTCCATCTCCCAGTTGGAGCTGTTTGCTGTTGTGCTTTTTCCTTCCCATCCCAGACTTCCCACCTGCGCTCTTCTCTGCAAGGTCTTTAGTTTGCTCACCTCTTAGAGCAGTGCCTGCTGATTTCCCCAGACCAGCAATCACCAACAACTGAGGCTACCAACAGGAAGCTCATCCTACCAACCTCTCTAGGCACCAGTGCTAGAACCCTTTTTTAAGTAAAATACATGCTATTATTTATTGTTATACCAGCAGGCCCATGGTCAGTCTTTCTCTGGGCAGATATTCTGCAGCCTGCTCTGATAAGAAGCATCTGATAAATCCACACCAAACAAACCTCTCCACCAACAATTTATCCACAGTTGCTATCTTCTGCATCTGGCAGGAAGAAGGAGACACAGTTGGCCTTGCAGCTCAAATAAGGGCAGACTAAGTCCCCACTCTATTCAGGGTTCTGGATGTTTGCTTTACGTGTTTTTTTCTTCTGCTTCTCATACTTAATTGTTGCACTGTATTGTGAAAATGTGTAAGGTTCCCTGATACTCTATCTGCCTGAGAAAGAAGTTTGTCACAGGTCAACACATCCTGAAAGTATTTTTCTGATTTTGAATTCATATTGTCTTAAATGTTGCTGCTTTGGTTTCAGAGTGGAAGAAGGACTCTTTTTACAGCTGCACATTTTGTATAATAGACATTACCTCCTTCCACAGACTTCGCCTTTCCTTGAATAAACAAATACTAAGTATTTCAACTGCACAAAAATCTCAGTGAGAGCTTTAAATGACTGAATCAAATACACATTAGGAAACACATGTTAAATTCTAAAATGTACTCAGATGAAACTAACAGAAGGTGAACAAGGGGAGTTTCTAGAGTAACACAAACAGTGTGAGATCACCCCTTGTACCTGTGAAAACAAGAGAAAATGCAAAAACAGGAATCAATTTAACACTCTTTGTTCAAAGAGTGGGAGCACATAGTGCTCTCCCACCGTCACACAGCAGGAGCTCAGTAAACTACCAGGATCCACTGGGGAGTGCACAATCTCCAGTGAACAAACTCAAACTCACATCTGACTCCTTGGCTGACTGTCTTTATGACCCTGCTCCCTCTCTTCATGAATGAATGGGAATAATGCAAAATAAATGCTCCTAATGGCCCTTTATTTCATTCTGGAAGCAACATTATAGGCATTTCCCCATATCACCACCTCATCACTTAACAGCTGCATTGCAGGAAATCCAAGCCCTGACAGAAGACCTGTGTATATATTACTGTTACTTATATGTTAAATTAAATGTTGATTATATAAAAATTTAGCTCATAATCAGTTTAAAGCAATTTTAATTTTAAAAATGAGATGTCACTCTATTCTTTCTGAAGTGCTCAGAGTTGTGTATATGTAACATAATGTCAAAGCTTAACTGAAAGTGTCTTAAAAGTCAAAATATAATGTAAAGTAATTGCTCATCTCAAGGAAAACTTGGATATTACAGGAGAGTGAAATAAGAATTAATATGTTCTCCTGCCCAGGAGTAAGGGTTGGTCTATGAAAAGCAAAGGAAAAACACATCTGAATCACTGAAAAACACTGAAAGCAAAATTCTTTCTTTCACCTGTTTGTAGAGTTAAGATTAAATGATTTTGAGGTTTTAGCCAAACACAAAGGCAGTACTACACATGACTGCAGCAGAAATATGGCAAAAGGAATGTTAAATTCCTAAAAGAAAATACCAAACCACCATCAACATTGCCAGTGCCTGAATCAAAGCAATAGTTTTAAATATATATCTGTGCTATATATATGTAATGTGTATATAGAGAGTTATTTAATCTAGAAATGAATGAACCCAACTTTGGACATTGAATGTCTAGTAGGAAGATCAGATTCCATTCATACATAATCTATATTTGACAGCTATTATTAGTCCTCTCAGCTGTCCTGGATAATGTTTTCTGCCACAAATTATTTTCACTTTCCAACCTTCAACAGAGTAGGATATAATATGATCTCAGATCTGGCAAATAGACTTTCAGGTTAAGCACTGACTTCCTAATGGTAACCCTGGTATGGAGAGGTGATGTCAGGACCCAAATTATGAGAGTAATTCAAGAAATACCATGTTTATATAAACAGAAGCATAATTACTCAAAGGTCATTCTACTATAAATGAAATCTGGTTTCATTAACAGAGACTACTCACCTCTTTATTTATATGTAACAAATTGAATGTATAAAGTTAGACATTAATATAGCTAGAAAGCAACCTCATACTATCATAGGTAACTGATTTTTGATTAAATTTATATGTTCTTCCATTACGCTAAAACATGCTGACAGATACCAAAAATATCTGCACTTTTAGGGGTCTCTAATTTTGAATTAATTACTTAACATCTTGCTTTTATGTCTATTCCTAGTGTGAACATACATTTAGTGGTTCTCATAGCAACCCATTTCTATTTAATAAAGTAGCAGAAGGACTTATTAGACCTATATTAAAAAGCTATATTTGATACACGTAGTAGCACATAATAATAATAATAGTAGTTTCTGATTTAATTAGTCAGCTTGATATAGAAAAGACTTGAATCACACAATCTCACACATCAGAGAAAGAAAAAGACATATTATTTCATCCAGTACATCTATGTGCTAATGCATAATTTATCTCAGGATATATTTTGAAATTTTTGTCTAGCTCAATTTTAAATGTCTCCAATAATGATACTTTCATTGCTTTTCTATAAAGCTTAGCAAATCTTTTCCAGAGAAACCTTTTTTCAAGTGATGATTAACTGAGCTAACCTTAGATGATATTTGTGTTCCATTTATAATCATTAGGTATTAATAGATAGCAACAATTTCACCAAACCAGTCCTGGGGTTTGTCTTATTTTTTCCTATATAAAAATAGTAATTAAAATAAAGCAAAATATATCAATGAGACATGGATATTTTTCTTTAAATTACTGGCAAGGATATTGAAATTGCAATCAGATGAGCATCTGTCCTTTAGCTAGATTCTGTACAAAGAGAGCATAATTCAAAGACCTTAACTCATGATGAAAAAAAGAAAAAGATTTTACAATAAACACCACAGTCTGAGTAGTATTATTTTAAAGGAAATTAAAAATAGAATAAAATGAGGGAGTGTGATGAAAAGGGAGAGATCAGAACCATTTTCCAAGGCAACAGACAAAAACTGTCTAGTCAAAAACTCTCATTAGAACAGAGATATATTTTAAACCTGAAAAATAACTTTGACAAATGGTGTTCTCTTAGTAAGATTAACTTGTGTACAGTCCAAGAGATATCTTTTTGACAAAGATCTAAACCCCTGAAAGAACATAAGTAATTGAAATTACAAAGTTGTCTAGCTCATTAAAATATGTAAGCTTCATAACCCTTCCCTGAACAACCTGGCTTAGGATCTTCATTAAAATACTATCTTGGCACACAGTCAGGAAAGCAAAATGAAAGCACAGCACCTGAATATCTTCATGTGAGGAGACTCAGCCTCCACTCTTCCCCCTCTTACAAAATACACCCCCATACACAGTGATAGAGGCTGGTGTGGGACAAGGGATGCTCCAGATCTCTCCATGAAGACACAGAGCTTTACAAGGAGTGCAAGGTTCCCTGGGCTAGAAAAATAGCTGAGTAGAAGGCACAATTCCCTTCACAGGGGTCCAGACATGAGAGAGATAGAAGTCCTTGGCCTTCATCATAGCACCAAAAGATATTTCAGTCATAATGCCAATCATTGCTTAACATGAGGTGCATAAATCTGTCCTGGGAGCAAGGGTTAGAGTCAACCACTCTTCTCTGTCCAGTGATTTTCCATGAAAGTCTGTAACAGACTCAGCCCTTAGACCTTTTAAATGGCCCTTCCTTAACATGAAAAGCACATTTAGACCCTGTACAGAAATGTCTGCCCACAGCATTTTTCTGGAGATTAGAAATTATTTTTAACCTTTCTGATGAAGCTTGGAAACAGAATACCTGAATGAATGCTGTGCTATTGGATAAAAAAAGCAGCAATGTAAGTGCTTGTGACCATAATTTAGAGCTCTTGAGAGTATGTGTAATATACTTCAGATGTAAAGAGACAATGGAAAGCAGAATGGAAAAAGACAATGGCAGCATTTTTCTGAAAAGTGAAAGAGTGATAAATGAGGATATTTGTGTGTGTTGAGGGTGGTAGGAAAACTAGATTATATAATGATAGCTGTGATTTTCTGTTTTTTTAAGAATGTCGATAAATTTTAATGACCTTTTTTCCAGTTGATTTTATTGTACTTAATTTCTGACGTAAAAGACTCTGTCCCCAAAACAAACAAAAAATACCAAAACCTGCCAATATAAAGATTTAGACATTAAGATTACTGCAAGAAATACATACATTGTCCTTATTCAATGTCAAAGGAAATGGTACAGGCAGTGCAAGTCATCCTGCTTCCAAAATCCAGTGAGAGTTGACTCTAACTGTGGTCCTACCCAGCAAGGAAAGTCTTGATCTCCTTTTGAGCTTATATCCCCATCTCAGATGAAGGCCATGTAGTCTCATCAGAGAGCTAAGCTTGTACTTCACTTTTCAAAACACATATCGGGTGGGTCACCCAAAACTGTAAACTTCTATGAATCCCATCTGAAGGGCCTGGCTCTGCCCATAAACTACACTGATTAGACATTTAGCTCAGACCCGCTCTGCCACACTGGGAAACAGCTAAAAATAAAGCACCATCAAACATCACGTGCAACATTTCTCTCTGCCTTAATTCCAAGGTCCTTTCTGCAACTAATGCTGAAATCTCACCCTAGGTAATGGCCAAATGACAAGGAGATAGTCTCTCCTACTGCACTACAGAAACTGGTAATTACATTCTCTTTGCTAGGAATCCTGCCCTCAGATACAATTAATTAAAACATTTGTGGAGAGGAGTTAATAATACAGGGACTCCTGACTAGGTTTGGTGCAGATAGATAAAACAGAGCAGAAAGAAAACATAAAAACTGTACAACCCAGGTTCAGTTTGCAAAGATGAAAGTTAAAAAAAATCACACTCTCCCCCATCTGAAACTTTCTGCTTGTAATTGAGAAAATCTAAACTGAAAGACAATAAATCTGAAAGAATATCAATATAACCTTATAGTGTGATTTATAATGAGACACTTTTCAAAGGAAACTGGCACTTTAAAAGCCAGGCTCTTCTCTCTGATTGAAGGTTTTCACCATGAAAATGTCTGGCTAAGAAATGGCAGATATACAGGGTAGGCAGAAATTGCTCATTAGGTGAAAGCAAAACTTAATCCAAAATTACTTCTCAGATCTTTATATAGCCCATTTAAAACAAGTTTTTGGAACTTCCTGTCGAGGATATTCTTGTGCGCAGAACAGAAACAGCAATTTTACTTGAAGCAAATATTTCTCTTAGTAGCTGTCTAAACAGTTTCTTGAACACAAATGTTAATATTGTAGTAAAAATATTAAAAAGTGTGTACTGCATTTTATTATTTATTTATTATACAAATAAAAAGGAAAAAAAAAGCCATGTTCTTAAGTGGGCAAATTCTTGCAAAAAACTTAAAAAACATTACTCAATCATTCAGAGGCCTAAGATTGTGTTACATTTTTGCTTTAGATTTTCTTTTTCTCCAAAGGATAAAAATATCCAAAATATCTATTATAATTAACAGGTGGCTCTTTATAGCAAAAATGTTAATACAGAAGTAGCAGCAGCTGTGAAGGAAGATATCAAAATCAAGAATATTAAGATGAAGCATCATTTGTTTTTATAAAGAGATGTTTATTTTGTGATAATGGATGCAATTAATACCAGCATATGCTAGAGTGTTCATGGAATCGGTAATTAATGTAGCATTAATTTCAATGGGGTTTTAAGTGCATTTGCAATGCTGCACATATTCAGATCTCTCATCAAACACAAACCAATTTGCTTAATAAATCAACAGCCTCAAACATATTTTTCTATAGCACGAATATTATAGGTATGTCAGTTAAGACTTGATTTTAATAGTGATAACAGAAGGAAGTGGTTTGTGCTCCTAATTGAATAGTTCAGGCATTTAAAATATTGATCATAGGGAGTGAGTGCTAATTACTTAAGCTAAGAACAGCTGTGAACAGACATCATTAATGTTCATCTACCATAATTTATGCTTGTAGCAATATGGCTCTTTTCAGCAAAATTTAAATTGAGGAAAGCTAGATTTAAATTTGAAAGTGAGGAAAGTGAAGATTGTTGCATGAAAAATTATACCATACTGAGCTATAAATGGCAAAACCCCACTGCAATTTTTGGAGCCTCTGAACTTCAACTCTGGACCTCTCAGGTAGTACCATGAGGATAATTAAACCTGTAGCCATCTTACAATAATTAAGATTTTTCCTTCTGTTGTGCACCTATTAAATGGTCTCAGTGGTCTTTCTAAATATTAATGAGTGAATTGAAACACACTGTGAGGTACAGTAGGTTAGTAAGGATTTGTTCCCATCCTGTGGATGAGAGAAGTGCAGTGCAGTGCAGGGTGGTCTGAAAATTAATAATTTGATAAGTAGCTACAAGTGGCTAGAAAGCAGTATAATACCTAGTGCCTTGACATTTATTGGGTGTGCAAAACACATGCAATCCACACCAGCTTTATGTTCTGTGGAAGTCAAAATCAGATCCTGCTATAATGGTATTTCTCTGGAGAGATATTTGCACTCTATCTAGACTAATGTCAGTGAATTATATGGTGCATTGGTTCTTTTTTACTTTTGAAAAAAATACTCCTGTCAGACTTCACCACCCCTGTGGCCTGTCGTGTATCTTTAACTGCAAAGTAAATGACTGAAAGCAATCCTTACTGCAAAACACTCAAGCTGAAGACTATGTGTTGTGGCCTTAGATATCAGCAGTACAAATAAGAATTTGGCAATCTACTTTTTAGAGTAAGATCCCCTGTGTGTTGAGGATCTCTTCCTTATAGCCAGTTTCCCCCCTGCCTGCCCAAAATCACAAAAGCCCCTGTTTCTCCATCCTGTCACACATGATTGCCTCCTAAGAGCAGTGATAAGACTCCTGCCGGCAAACCGAAGGTAAAAATAGCTGAAATGTGCCCTGAAGAATCAAAAGAATTCCCCATTCTTGAATCCAGCCCCAAAATTAATAAACAGACTGCTTAGACTTCCTACAAGACACCTTTGTGTTCGACAGGTGTTTTTAATTAGATTTTGAAATGCTGTCAAAAAGAAAGTGCCCATTCACACTTGGCACCTTGACAGGGGTCATGCCTGGGACATGCAGTGCATGAGCAAAACCAGCTATGGTGAAACCCTGTCTACAGCAAACATCCTGAGCTCACATTTCCCCTACAGTGTAACCAGGCTAGTTTTAAACAAATAATGTTTAATGCCTTCTGCAGCCAGGGGCTGTCCTTAACCTGGCAGTACAGGCATGGTCCAGCTCTTCAGAGCTGCCTACGCACACAGGCATCATCTCACGGAGTTTTGACCATTGTGAGAATGAGATAGAGTAGGAAAAACAGAAGCTTGAGTTGCTCTGCGGCCAGTCTGATAGGGTTGAGGTAGTTCATGAATCCCAAATTATTTCATTTTAAGAAGAATCTCTTGCCTAAGACTGCAGCTGGGGAGCGATTTCCTGATGCAGAGTTGAAATAACTCATACTAAATGCTTTCTTACTCCCAGGGAGGCAGCAGACATAAAGAATGATGCCTTTTTCCCCAGCACGACATTTTTAGCATGGAAAAGATCTTTTCTTAAATTTCTTAAAAGTGATGAGGTATTCTGATTCAGAAGCTTCAGAAGCTTCAATGACTCAGGAATTTAAACTGCAAGAAGTTAATAAATTCCTTTCCTGGCTGACACAAACTACATTTTCCCCTCATTTTGGGGGGTTTGTTTGGTTGTGTTTTTTCTTTCTTTTGTGAAGAGGAGAGCAATAATTTACTACATTTCATGTTACCTTGCAAGAATTGAAAAATAGCTATGCAACTACAGAGCCATTACCAGAAGTTTCTAGCTCAGAAATATTTCAGGCAGGCAGCACACATTCCATGAATAGTATCCTGAAAGCTCTTTTCTGTCTTCATGGAAATTTACCACGTTTTAAGTTTTAGACACTTGGACAGGATTGCATTTGCTTAAGGTTCTGAGACAAGAAATGCAACTTGACCTCTAAATTCAGCAATAAACCAGACTGAGTTTTGTTAACATACAAAGTCGTTCATTGCAGTTGGTTAAGGAAAGACTAGCATTAAAAATGTGAAAGAGTGATTTTCAAACTGTTTTCTGTTCTTCAGTTCTTTGTGGTTTTGAGAATATACTTTTCCAACATCATACAATATGCAATGTTTGAATGAGAACTACATTAGCTATGGACTTATCTGTATAAATATTTAACATTTCCATGTTCTCTTGGAAACTAAATGCCAATGAAATCATAAAGTTGCTGAAATGGCTCAAATTACATCATTAGACAAGAGAAAATGTCTATTCTTTTGTTTATGGAAAAATATGGTTATTACCTATTATCATTACTATGGCTTCATTTTGAGATGAAGTTCACCTGAACAAATATAAATGTTTTACAGAAACTTCTGAAAAATTTGTCCTCAATTTATTTGTAGAAAGCAACTAGAAATTTCAAGGGTACTGTTGGAGGCCTAGTGAGAGTGGTTTGAATTGCCTGAGGCAGGCCAGCCCTGGATAAAGGAGCAATGAACAAGATTTGGCATTTACTCCAGATGTTTGTTTAGGAATATGAAAGGAAGGGACAGCTCCTGAGAGGAGCACATGTGAAAGCACTGTCCTTGCTGCCTCTGTGCCATCATGCTTTGTTGCTATTTGTACTCTGTGGAAAATGTCAGGAGAGATTAAATATTCCCCCCCAGAATATTATCTGAAAACACCATTGCTCACTACCACTGAGCAATGCCTGACCTGTCCCACAGCAGCAATTGGACCCTCCCAGCCAATTCCCTCCACCCTATATACTGAACATGATATGAATATCTCTTGGCCAGTTCAGGTCACTGTGCTCCCCCCCAGCTTATGATGCACCTCTTCACTGGCAGAACCCAAGACCCTAAAAAGTCCTTGACTTAAGGTAAGGGCTTTGGTTGGGGCTCTACTTAGCCACAACCAAAACATCAATGTGTTATCAACATCATTCTCACACTGGATCCAAACCAGCTCTGCTCCAGATGCTAAGGAGAAAATGAGCTCCATCCCAGCTGAAAGCAGGGCAGACATACCTTTGGAAGCTGTCGAACCCTGAGGTGTAAGCATGCATCTATCCTTGTGCAACAGCAAAGCCCTTGAGGCTGGGAGTCAACTCAGAACAGTAGTCTTGCCAGGAGGAACATCAAACAGGAGAATTCACCACTGAAAACTCTAAGACATGGACAAAGGAATACATAGATATACAGGAGTGGTCAACCTGGAGGGGTCCCAAATTACCAGTGCAGAGAGTAAAAGCAGCTGTTGGCTTAAGTCAGGGAGTCTTTTTCAGAGGAAAAACAGTATGGAAGCCATTTTTTGTCTGTTCTAAAGATAATAAAGATATACAGAAAGTGTGTGGAGGTAATTATTCATAAGGGGTTTCTTCCACAATTTAGGCATAAAGACAAGCTACAATGGGGGGTTGGGTTCTGGTGCCTGTATCTCAGCATCTGCCACTAGCCTGTCCCAAAAAATGGGTGTATAAGAACCAAACCACCACAGGCTATTCAAATTCCACACACTGATGTGGTTCCTACATGGCTCTCAACTTTATACATACTGAGAATTTCATTCGATATCTCTTCTAGCATGTGAGGTGAACCATGAATTGTACTTCCCTGTGAACAAAGCTGTCTTCATATATATCTAGCTGTCAATCATCGTTCTTTAAATGAAATCCAGCTTTTTGGTGGATAAAAAGGACTGCAGATAGAATGGCATACATTAAGAATTTAATCTAGTAGGCCTAGACCCCAATCCATGCAGATGTAATTGAAAGATTAGGGTCATAAAACATGACCACAGTACCTTCCAGAGTCTCTTTTTGTATGAAGATGATTCACTGGCTTCTTTTGTAATTATAGCTTCCTTGACTCAAAACAGTCTCATACTGACAGCTGTAAGTAGTTGATGGTCTTTATTAAACAACTAAAAAAAAATAGGTATTACCTAATACCATAACTTACTTATTAAAAATAGACATTTCAAGATCAGAGTCAGCCTTTTGCGAGTAATCCTATAAAAAAGTAATTTCTATTCAACAATATGAGAACAATAGACTTTTTTTTTTATTTCCTTGTGATGGAATTTCAATTTAATGCATTTGAATCCCTCAAAATATCCCTCGTTTTCATCCTTAAAATTCTTGATTCTTTAACGCTCTGATAACCTTTAAAATCAATTGCCCTATCATTTATCTCCAAGTTGCCCAAGAATGAGGGAGACTAGGGCCTACATAAGCCTGAGAATCCTGCTCCATTTAGATACTTGCACCATACTACATCACAGAAAATCAGTAGGTTTGCAGCATCTATTTTAATCTTACTAGAAATGGCAGCATTAAACCTTTCCCTAAGCACGAATCCTTTTTGCCTTCTATCATTAAATCCTGAACTTTCTGAGGAAAATTAATGTTTTTTACTGGGTTTTACTGTCCCCTATCTACCATTTTTAGCAGGAAGTAATTTTGCTGACAAATTAGTGTTTTGATTCATATCTTTGCTTTTACACAGATACTAACTTCCAGGTAGAGTAAGTGCTTTATTCATTTTTTCACTCTTAATAATGCCTTCAAACGTGAGGACACTTACTGGTTATTCATTTTACCCCTGACATTATAAAAAATACTTTATATAAAACACAAGGTGATAAAAACCCCACAATAGAGGCACAGCTGCAGAACCTGTTCTGTTACTGTCACTGACGAGAATCAAACTGGGCTTTTCATTACTTACTCTTTCAAAAGATGTTCTATTTCAGCAGTACTAATACCTAAGATTTTTCCTCAGTAAACAGCTGGTACTTTATCATGGATTCCTCTTCACATTTCAATGCTTACAATGCCACACACAACCACTTGCAGCAGTTCTTCTCCATGGAAAAGAAGATGTGATATTTTTATCCAAGCAGGTGACCAAGCACTGGGACAGGTTACCTAGAGATGTGGAGTCTAGCTCCTTGGGGATACTTAAAAGCCACCTGGGCATTTTCCCTGGCAACGGTCTCTAGGTGGCCCTGCTGGAGAAGGAGCATCTTGTGCCAGAGGTCCCTCCCAATCTCAACCACTCTGTGATGGGCAATCTTTTCCACAACCTTTTTCTAAATTACTTCCAATAGATGAAAATACAGTTCTCCTTCATGTGGGCTGCACAGCAGTCAGGCAGTTGTGCATTGTGAGTATGGCACAAGAAAAACCTCCATGATCAGCCAAAACCAAAGCTTTCCATGGCTGAAGCAAGAGCACTGAATTGGGCCACAAAGATGTTTAGGCAAATTAGGCAAACTCATTATTTTACAGCCAAACCTCGTAAAGCCTGTATTGGATTTACATCCCCAGGAGCTTATCTCAATTAGTTATCCTAAAGGCAACAGAAAATTCCATTTGATTTCAGGAAGCTTTGCCTCAGCTTTCTGGCTGACTCAGCTGCACAGCCCTCAGAAAATCTGGGCAAGACATTACTGCAAATGTGAATTACACAACTCAAAAAGCTTTTGAAAAAATTAATCACTTATGTGTGGGACCTGTATCGCCAACATTCACCAGTCTGGTTATGGAAGGGGTATGAGGACAGATGAGAGGTGAAGGCAAAGGGTGTTTCTCATATATCTTTCTCTTTAAAGATGGCTAAACACCTCTTTTTCAAAGGGAATATTTTCTTTTCCTCTGTTTTTTTGTTTGTTTTTGGTTTTTGTTTTTTTTGTTTTTGGTTTTGGTTTTTTTTGTTATCTCTGAAACACCCACACTAACCCTATTCTCTTTCACAGATCATTTTTGTGCACAGGCAATTACTTGCTTTGAAATTCTCATTTGATAGCAGCTTATTAGACATTTCAAAATTTGTCATAAGCTGCTGCACTGATGCTGTGTTGGTTTTTTTCTCACTTTACGCCTCCAAGTTTATAAGTTTGTCAGCCATTGCTATGCATTGTTTAAGTTGAACTATTAACAGGCAATAAAATTAATAAATGTTTGACTTTTCCTTCCTATCTTCTTTTCCAGGCTTCACAACCAAACCAAGGAGTAAGGAAGTAAAACAACTTTACTTGAAGAAGGTGAAGCAACAACTAATTTAATATACTTTCTGATTTTCAAAAGAGCACCTTTACCTCTGCCTTCCTCCCACAGATACTATCCAAACTCTGCTGCCCAAGTGTTGGAGTCCAGGGCATCCCTCTGGTCGCCATGGCGGGTCAAGGACCCTGGCAGAGGGGTCTGGGACCCAAGCAGGAGGTTTGGAACCTGTACAGGGGGTTTGGAGTCTGTACATGGTGGTTGGAAACCTTGGCACAGAGTCCAAGAGGAATTACAAATCTCAAGAGTGTGAAATGAATAGTAGTTAGTTTATCACAGGGTGAAAAAGCAGAATTTGGGGTTTTAGAATGGAGGCTGAGGAGCCAAGATGGAGGAATCAGGATGTGGACCTATTCTTCTTCCTTCTTGTTCTTGCCCTCCATCTTGTGCAGTGCTGGGTCACAAGGGATTGGTTTAGAGTGGATATGACCTGTCTAGGATAGGCAGTAGGCATTGGTAATTAGTTGTAAACTATAGACATGTAACATGTAGCATAAGAAGTCAAGACCCTCCCAGCCAGGGAGAGTCACCACGAGTTCTCTGCCACAGTAGGAACTTCAGTAGAGCACAGAAAGAACTATGAGATAAGAAAGAATAAACAGCCTTGGAATAGCTAAGATGGCAACTCCTGACTCTTATTCTGCTTCTGGCACGAGGTGTTTCAGAGGGCAAAGGACACTTTACCACCGAATCTCAGGGATAAGAACCCGAGACCCAAGAGTCCATTTCTTGGCCTGGAAGTAGTCACACAAAAGTCAAACAAACACATGATGACCCACAACCCATTTTTTTGCTAAATAGCATGAAAGGAAAGTAAAAGAAAACCACGATTCGAAGGCATAGTCACTTGACTAATCTACAGAAGTAACAGAGATTCTGAATGGAAACTTGTGGTTCCAATACCTTATTTTATCAAAAAACATCAGAACCATCAACATATTTTGCTTATTTTCTTGAATTATGTCAAATAGCTAAATTGGAAAAAACAAAATTAAGACAACCAAATATCATCCTAGAATGTTCAGTGTTTTCTACGTTTCGGTTTGAATTACACTTCTAACATTTCTATCAACCCAGTAATCAAGAAAACCCACAAGGAAATCTATACCAGAAAAAATGTGCTGAAATCCAAATGACAGCTCTCACTGGGGGATGAAGATAATACTTCATTCAACATAAAATAATACTTTTTGCGTCTTCTAAATTATTCAGTAAAGAAAGCTGTTAAATTGCCCTTGGCTGTTAACTAAAGTGCCAGCAAACAAAAATTTATCATGATTAAACATTAAGTAACTTTGGAAAAAAACCCATGTTGTCTAATGAACTGGTTATATAAAAGATGAAGAGTAATTAGTTGTTCAGTTTAGTTGTCAGGTTTTTTCCTATCATCAGCTGTCCAAGACATATCTCTGAAGGAAGTATAGTGTATTTAAGGTAGTGTATTTTTCCCATTAATTTAAACATAAATTTCCTTAAAATATTTCCTCTCTTCATAGGCTTAACCCTAAAGAAGTGCAGAGTAAAAACTGCACTCGTTGCATCTTTATTTAAGTAGAGGTGTTTTGTTTTAATGGAAGAAATAAACTTAATAATAAATGGTCATTTTGGATATACAAGCAAAAGACATTTGATAATGGTGCAACCTTTATAAAAATCACACAAGTGATTTGTGCAATATCCATGTTTCTGATGCAGCAATTCCTTACTGTCTTGAGTACATACACCTAGTGCTTTTAGAACTTTTTCACTCGTTCTAGATGAAGCTATTCACATAGTCTATACAGATTTACAATACCTGTTTAAGCAGTCTGGACTGACAATTTTCTCCTTTGTCAATCTGTTTCGACCATGCTTCCTAAACAGTTCAGAGACCCTGAACAGATTTTAGCATTCACTGCTGTTTATTATTCTTAAAGAAGAAAGCAAACCACAGATCCAGATCCAAAATGACCATGAGTTTGTGGTCCTGCTGGTAGCAAAACAGCGGGCTCTGACAGCAACCAAAGAGATCACTGATGGCAAAACAAAGTGCCTCTGGTTACTTTCATCATCATATTTAAAGAATGCAGTTCTGAAGCCAGAACTAATTTCAATGAGTTAGACAATACAACCATCAGTTTCAGGAAAAATCCAAGGATTTTTTTACTTGGTGCATCTTTTGGCATCCAAATGCTTTTGTAACTGTTCGTGCGAAAAAAACCCCAACCCTATCTGATAGGTTTTTGCCTGGCTGAAGTGAAATAGCATATTAAGACAATCACCACAGTAATGCTGCATGATATTTATTTCTCCAAAGGCATTCTTTTTGTAAGATGCAAAGCTTAGTTAGGTGCTGAATCACAGAATCACAGAATCTCTAGGTTGGAAGAGACCTTCAAGATCATCGAGTCGAACCCATGCCCTAACAGCTCAACTACACCATGGCACTCAGTGCCACATCCAGTCTTTTTTTAAACACATCCAGGGATGGTGACTACACCACCTCCCCGGGCAGACCATTCCAGTATTTTATCATTACTTCTTTAAAAACCTTTTTCCTAATATCCAACCTATATTTCCCTTGGTGCAGCTTAAGACTGTGTCCTCTCGTTCTGTCAGTTGCTGCCTGGAGAAAGAGATCAGCACACAGAGCACAGTGAGACAATTCTGTAACAGTTTCGTTTCTGTAGAAGATCATGCTTTTGATTTAACCTATATTTGTCTTCAAAAAAATAGTAAAGACTGTTTTTGTCGATACCCTTGCAGTAAGTAAACTCCAATCTTTTAAAAATTCTTGTATCTCACAAAATGTTGTTTGTTTACTGGTACAAAGTAGAGAAATTATTCAATGCAAGAAAATGGCTGTTTTATTTAAGAGTTACAAGAGAGAAAGAATTGTCAAGGTATCTGTCAGCTGTATTAATAATTTATGCTTCTTTTTCTCTTTTGAAAACACAGAGACAATCTCTGCAACACTATGAATCATTCCTTTGTTTCTTACCATGATACTGGATAAGTTAAATTCAAACACACTAGTGCAAGGTAGCAAATCGCTGTTCTTCAAAATTAAAAGTATTCTGAACCTTTTTTTCACAACAGGACTAATGAGAGAGAGAATTTCTATTACTATGAAATAATAAAATATACTCACTTTTAGGAATAACAGCAACTCAGATATGAAGGCACAGACAAGGACTAGTGGGGGGTTTTGCCTATTTTTCCACCAAGCCTAGCATGACACTGACCTAGAAGGCTTCTTTCAGTCCTATACTTCTATAAGAAGAAATCATGGCATCACCAGGCTGTGAGGTCCTTGAATATCAATCAGGTTCCATATTTTCAGCATTATGTTATACCAAAATACAGTCTTCAACACAAAGTCCAGACTTCTAAGATTTGTTTTTACCCTTGAGTGACTTGCACAGTTCACTCACATGCTGCAAACAATCAGTTTCTCTAAGCTATTAATATAATGTACCATTGCCTTTGTCAGACACTACACTGTAGGTGAAAGAAATACAATTTCCACACAGGTGACAAAAACTAATGATTAGAGCCATGCTTTACAATTATTCTAACAGTATACAGTCAAACTTCCTCTCTTTGTGAAAATGCTCAACAATTATGCAGTGTCCCGTCAATACAGTAATAAAATAGAGATGTTGAACAGAATTCCAACCACATTATTGAAAAAATTCATATTATACTACCCATCCAAACAATTCTACTGATATATACCTGGAAAAGAATAACTGGCCTCTGAAACAGTTTCTATTCTGTGGAGTAATTCTAAGCAGCTTTTAGAATTACCTACAACACTATTTAGGGGAAATGGCTGTCTATTTTAAGCAAATGCAGATGATCCACTCTGTCATATAATTTCTCACTCCATCTCCCAAAAAAATATATATTCAGATTATATTCTTAGAATAAAGCTGAAATCCTTACTTCAGTTCTGCATTTATTCCTCTGGAGAAAACATCGTTTTCATAGAATTTTATTTTCTATTTCAGGAAAAATCATACTAATTCCAAATGGATCACAATCATTAAATAACTGCAGACATTAAAATGGCTCTGTGCAGTACTCGGGTAAATATTAAAAGTGTTTTCTTCAGTATTGTGCTACAGAGAAGGTGATGCTTCAGATGAACTGTGAACCTGGAGAAAAAGCTGACTGATTCTTGGTTTCTTTATATGTTTGTTTTACCAAGTGTTAATCTTTCCCTAATTCTGTTTCCCTCAGGTTATGAGGTATGAAGACAAAAATACTATGAGGTAACTCAATTCTGAAGTGTTTGTTTGTTTTTGTGGGGGTTCGGAGATTTTTGGGGAAACAGAATGCTTAACAATGCTCTTGGTTAACAATACTTCTACCAATGACCCCTTGCTAAGTTTATTTTAAAAGGCAGAGTAAGGGTTAGCTTTCTACTAGTTTGCATCTGACTTTCCCTTCTAACTCATTCGTTCCTTCTAGAGGGAAAGGTTTTATATCTCTGTATAAAAAGCAATGTTACACTTTGGATTCTCACTCTTTCCACACCACCTGCATAGTATTGCACAGACTTAACAGGATTCTTATGCAAAAGAGAAAACTTCCTGGGCAGTGTAAAATTGGTGCACTGCAGATACCCACAAAATCATGCAATTATTTTCAGAAAGCTACTGTTACTTTTTCAGGTAATAATTTTTGGGATTTTTTAACTGAAAGAGTGTAAATACTATAATTCAGCACAGCCACTCACTCCCCTCCTGGCTGTGGGATAGGGAACTGAATATGATGAACAAAAGAGAGAAAAGCTTTTGAGTCCAGTTAAAGAGAGTTTAATAAGTGAAGGAAAAAGAAAAAGAAAAAAAGAAAACAAACAAACCACCACCCCACAAGTCCTGCAAAAGCAATCACTCAGCTCCTCTCACAAACAGATTGATGCCCACCTAGTCGCTGAGAAAAAAACTAATTTGTTGAAACCACATCCTTAGTTTTTATTGCAAAGCATGACATTATATGGTCTGGAATATTCCTTTGGTCATGTGGGGTCACCTGCCCTGGCTGTGCTCCCTCACAATACCTTGCCCTCTACATTTCCACTTGTGGGGCACAGAGTGAGAAACAGAGAAGGCATTGATGCTGTGTTAGCACTGCTCTGTCACAGCCAAAACATTGTGTAGTTACCAATACTGGTTTAGTCATAGATCTAAAGCACAGACACGTGGTCTCCTACAACGAAAATTAACTCTGTCACAGCCAGACCCAAATACTCCTTTGCAGCAGGGAAGAAAGGCAGATAGACAGGCACATGTTAACTCAGTTTTAGAACTTAAAATTACAAATGTCAAAAAGTTAAGAGCAAGTACTATTGCTGTCTGGGCTAACTTTACTTGAAGGAGCTGATTTATATATCAATATAAATTTCAGGGATACTTATTGTTTTAACTTGCTCATTACAAAAGAAGGAAATTATTATTTCTACCTCCAGGTTGAGAATGACTACTTGGACAATAACTAACATATTTGTACTATGCAATACTTGCCATTTTATTTCACTTACAAAAATAGAACATTATCATATCTTATTGAATTTCCTTTCTCAGAACAAAATCATTACCAACAATGGATCTTTGCCTGACTTATTTAACCTGTTTTTTGGTGGCTTCACTATGGAATTTCCATCAATGCCTTTCAGAAAAAGAAATGTTTTAGAGAAACTTGGGTAACAAAAACTTTCTGTTAGGGTTAATTAAAGTTTGAACACAATTCCATTATTCTTTGACTAGTTTCATAGTTCTGAGTTTCTTTTCTCTGATTACTCATAGTCATCCAGCTCCACATGTCATTGACAGCTTTCCTATCTAATTCTATTTGTTCTACTTTAATAAAATAGAAGATGGACTGGTTTCTCACCAACTCAGAGATCTGATCAAGAGGCTTACAGAAATGCAGTATTACTGATCTCCAGGGACTAGGACTCCTTCCACTTTTGCTGGGTTTCCAGCAATACTGTGTACTGTATTACTGTTTAACCACATGTAAAATTATTTTCATTGCTGAATTCTTCTTTTATCAAGAAGAAGAGATTAAAAGAATGTTATGCATTTTAACTTGGCTGCAGATATACACTATTTAAAGCCAGGCTTCTCCAGCATGAAACCTGTGGTACTTTAAGTCATTCTTGCATAGTCTAATCTCCTTTGCATAAAATGCTCTGGGGAATAACAGTCTCCAACCTTATTTGCTCTGTATCACAAACTGCCAGATGCCACTCGTGGATGCTACGCCTAGCTCCTGCTATAAAGGTTTACTTTGTGGAGATGCTGCTTCAAATGAGCCGTGGTATATTGCATTCTTGAGGAGCAAAGGAACTCTGCCTGCTTCTTCCTGTGATACAACAGTTCAAGTCACAGAAGAAACAGCAGAGGAGTCATTAATGGATTCAAAGCTGTATTTATAACTTGGAAAACAACTGCCACTTTTTGATTTTGGATGTCACCCAGGAACTGTAAGCTGAACATTAAAAGCTCTAAAGAGCAAAATGTTGTCACAGGCCTTGGCAAGATGGGTTCAAATAGTGGCATAAGCAAATTGTGATCAATTGATACAGCCCAAAGTGTGAAAGACAAAGTTGTTCAACAGGAAATTAGAAGATCATATGCTAGTCTAATTAATACATTAACTTTTTAATCAGTATTTTTAAGAAGAAAATTGTGCACTACTGAAAAATAAACATAAGCTTTAAACTAATTTCCTGAAGTGGGTATTTTCTTCAGTTCTGTATTTAACTTGTAATAGTTGATACGAAGGAAAATGTTTAACAGTTGTCCTCCTCCTAGGAAACAGAAATGTAAATGCAAAACCAATATTTTAGCAATTGCCTGCATGAAGAAGTATATATTAGGAAAATTAATTCTTTCAGCAACATTATCCATAACCAAGAATGAGGGTGATAAAGCAAAACCAACATACTCTTTGGAACTTCAGTTTTAACAAAAGCACTCACAAATCATTTCATAACCTTTTTATTATATTTTCTGTTGAAATTAAGTCCCGTACATGTGATATTTTTATCCTTCCAATATTTGAAAAATGTTCATAATACTGAAATTATACAGAACTATACTGCTCATTTTTTTTACCTACTTGCTGCTTTATAGGTCAAGAATAGCCCTGTAGAGTGAAAGTACAGATCTAAATTGAGATTTCAGAATCAGCTTTCACTGGAACTGTGGCATAAATACCCCTACACATGAAATTATATTCAGGTTTTGATTGGTGAATTTGGTTATTAAAAGATGACATCTTTGATTTTCTATCCATTAACATTAAAAGTCTGCAGTTCCTCAGAGTAAATGTTCCAAGTAATTTATCATTACTAACAATGTGGGAGTGTTTACATATTCAGTTCTGTTTTACAAAAGTACCTTGGACACTTAGGAAGGCTGTTCACATGCAGACACCCATGTGAGGGTGTTCCCTCCTATTCTGAAGTCAATTCAGTGAGACAGGGTTTGGAGTCATCCTGATATTAAGGATCATTTTCCTGTTGTCTGAGACCATTTATGACATGATGAAACTTCATGTAATAGCAACCTTTCAAGTTTGCTTTGAGCAAGGTTGCAGTGGTCCTGTTGAAGAGGCAAATGCTATGCTGGTGAAGTAACCACTTACATTGAGATCCCAAAGGAAAAAAAAGGCAGGGTGGTTTTTAACTAAATAAATAATGTGAATTTTAGAATCTTATCTGCGGCTAGAGAAGAGCTGTTATCTTGATTACATAAAAGCAGATAAAAAATTACCTTACAGTACTTAGTGTGACTGTACGATCTTATTTGTTAGCAGATTCATTTCAGTAAGGTTTTTACTATTTAGGATCATGACAAATTTTTTAAGTACCAATATGCCAATGACTGATGCTAAACCATACACTTATGTGGAAGCTAGCAGTGTTAAAAACAATGATTTGGTGATTAAGAGATTTTCCAGGACTGAAAAACCCTAAAGCCTCATTCCAGCTCACCTTATGATCTTTCCAACCTTATTGTCTTTGATTGCAATTATTAATCTATTAGAGACAATAAATTTTAATAAGTGTATTACAAAAGATAAAGTTTTAAAATGCTACATTTCTAAATATTGTACTGGGTGAAGCTTATTTCTCTGGATTGTCATCATGATAATACAGAAATTTGTACAATTCCACAGCTGGCTTCTTCCTCCAATCTTCCTACAAAGTTGGGTAAAACAGAGAAAACAATATCTGTCGTTTTGGTGGTGGAGGAAGGTATTGGCTGGTGGAATTATTTTGGAGTGTGCAAGATTTATTTTCCTCTCAGAAATGAGTTTAGTTTTGCTTGTCTTCATTGGTGAAACTTAAGACAAGCATTAAATAAACTTGAGTACCACACACATATTCCCAACTTGCCAAGGCCTAAACATGGGATGAAAGTTTTTTTACACAGATCTAAATAGAGGAAGGAAAAACTATACTTCTAGGTCACTGTCATGAACACAAGAGGGTTTCATTAAGGCTGAATTCTTCTTTCTGTAAGTGGGTGGTTATTGGTATCTGATCCAAATCAAGATTTCTCTTTTTGTTAGATTATAAAGTGTTTTTTGAAAGATTTGGTTGGCTTTGTCTTTTTGGGCTGCTGAAAACATTCATAATTGCTTCTAAAGCTCAGTGCTACATGGAGAAAACATGCTCTTCAACTGTAATTTTCTGTCATTAATTTACTTTAATTTCTATATAATCATTTGTATCTTTCCTGCAATAAATATTTCAAGAAAAGAGAGAGGTCTGTCCAATTTATTTCCAGAAAACTGGGTATAATACCCAAAATTTGCATTGTAATTACTTATGAAAAGAATGCAATTCATTTGGTTACTGTAACTCATTTGTCAGATGTAATTGAAATGACCTCAGGTGGCAGGTTAAAATAGCACAGTTGATGCAATTGAAAACCAAAATTTTCATAAAATGAAATATTCAGTGAATTGTAGTGGCCAAGAAAACACAGAGAAACCATCTTACTTATCTGCTGTAAATAAGAACAATACAAGGATATGAGTCTTTTCAAGCTCAGGAGCCAAGAATGAGAGGAATTAAATAATGATAAACCTGAAATTATCTAGTCAAAATAAGTCAACTCTGAATGTGTTGAAAATATTTTTAGAATAAATTAATCCATAATGCAACTTTGCTGGAATTACATCTGCAGTGAATGTGAATCCACTTTTATACAAAATTCTGCCAAGAATGTTGTGTGGGACGTCTAATAATGAAAGAATTCTTGAAACAAAATACAGATTCCCTTTCTTGAAAAATTTACAATAGATCAGCACTTTAAGCTATTATTTATGGCATAATGCATATCTTTTAATGGAATAGATCTACTAAAATCACCAGATCTACTTAAGTGAGAGGTATTTCATTGAGTCATAGAATTAGAATGCTCTGGGTTAAAAGGAACCTCTAAAGGTCACCTCATCCAACACCCCTGCAATGATCAGATACATCTTCAACTAGAACAGGTTGCTCAGAGCCCAGAATTTTTCTAGGGATGGGGCATCTATCACATCTCTGAGAAACCTGTGTCAACATGTCACCATTTTTGTTGTAAAATATCCCTACCTTCCTTATATCTAATTTGAATGTACTCTCTTTTAGGGTATCCTGTTCCTCAGACATGTTCATCACACCCCTCAGCTTGGTTTTCTCTGCAAGTTCTTTGATGGTGCAGTGAAACTCTCTGCCTATGTCACTGAAGAAGATATTAAACTGCACTGGTCCCAGTACAGACCCCTGAGGGATAACAACTGTTGTTACAGTAAGGCCTTTGCTACCATATTAAAGCAGCATTTCTTACTGTTAGCTCCATGGAACAGTCACAATAATTTGGGAATGATTCTCTTTCAGTTCTTTTGAGAATATAAATCTATATGTCACTGTTACTAATAAAATGTTTCCTATGGTACTTAAATATACTGTGGAAAATAAGTCAGAAAGATACCAAATATTCTGCCTAGGTGACATCTACTATTGGCCTGCTTGTGACTAAACAGCAATTCAGCCTGGCTGGTGAACTTACTGAAGAGAGAGTAGCACTCCTAGATAAAGTATTCTAAGATCCTGACAGAGTTCAAGTCCTTGGGAAAAACAATGGCTCAGAGCAATGTGAAGTCACTTCAGCAAACATCCAGCAGCCCTTAGGCCAAGTTCCATGGGCATGATCTTCAAATCAACAACAGAGCAGTCAAAATGTTCCTTCTCACTCTTTTATTTGTAAGCAAAATGCCAGTTATCACTGGTGAGAGCCAAAGCATGCTTCATATTATACCAGAAGCCAAATAACTGTGCTGATAACCAGAGTACCAGAGATTGCATGTTGCCCTGATCTTTGCCAATGTTTCTCTGAGCAGACTGCAGTCCAAATCCTCCTTAGAGGAACTCTGTGCCTGAAATGCTCAATATTAAGGTACATGGTTGTCCTCCATAGGCCCATCTGTTAGGCTGGCATCATCACATCCACTTAGGAATGGCTATACCAGTAGCATCTGGGTTTATTGTGCCAGCCAAGGATAAGTTTTACGGAGACAGGTTTCAGAGGATGTCTTTTGTCAAAATTTCTTTGCATTTGGAAAGGAAATAATCCTATTTCTTGTAAAAGGGGGAAATTATAACCTGAGATACAATGGGCTGCTAAACACAAGCTTCAGAAATGCCATTTTTGTCTTTCTAGGAATAGACATTTTGTGATACTAGTCAGACAATGCAGCAATGACCTTTGGAGTAATCTCTTGAAACTGTGGTTAGACTCTTAACACATCTTAAAGATTTACAAAGTGGCTTGCTGGAATTTTATATGATGTGTTCAGACAGAATACGATAGCTTGAAAACCAATGAGACACAAAAAATAAGAAATCTTAGGTCAGTCTGAAACAAAAAATCAATCTGAAACAAAATCCATTTATGTGCAACCTCTGTATTACAAACTGTTAATAATGTGCCAAAAAAACATGGACATGAAAACAGAAATCCATAAGAAAGAGACTGAGGAGAGGAAGGGAAGGTGGCCTTGTCAGCAGACAAGGATATTTTATCTTTCCTTAGAAATTATTTGTTCAGAAGCTGCTTGCTCCCCAGCAGCCTTTCATGGCACTCACAGCAGGTGTTTCATCTTAACAACTGTGCTAGCCTTTTTATTTTCTTCCCTTTCAGTACTCACTTTCTGCTTTGTCATCAGTTCAATGTCATTCATTACCAAGAATATTCTCTCAACCGGCACATTAGTGCCTGTAAAAGAAATGCCAATGCAAATCCGGAGAACACTCAGGGAGTGTGAAAACTAAAAGGGATTTCTTTTATTAGGTGAAAAATCTCTGCATCCCTCCTGTAAAAATGTCTTCTACTCTCCTGTAAGACATTCTCATAACTTCATTTTTGCCCTTTGTTAGAGGATTTAAACTTTTATGAGTCATTTATAGCATTTCCCCTAGAAATTAAAATAATTGAGATTTTTCTCACCTTCCCCATTGTGGAATGCAAAACAAAAAGTACCATCCTTCACAAATATCCTTGCACAGACTGTAGTTATGAATAGTTCATAGTTCAAGATCTTCTTCCTCTCTATGGATTGTGGGGCTTATTCCTAACATTGGCATTAACCCTAAAATACAGTAATGCTCCTACAGTCTCTAGGCTCTGAAAAGAGATAATTTCCCAAATGTAACTCCCTTATTACCCTGACATTTATAACAGAATCCTGGCAGAGTGTTTACCCTTTCTGATGCATTAAGTAAAGCCATGCTACTGATCTCCAGTTGATGTAGTGCAGCAGGAGGCACAGCCTCAGACTGTGTCTCAGGATCATGCTGGCTAGACATCTGAAGGTGACTCAAGGCAAAAAGAATTTGAATTGTTAAAAAAAATGCATCCATCCCCATTTTCTGCCTTCTCAGTTGGCTTGATAATTCATCGACTGGAACCTGACAACACTTAACTGAGAACTTTGTATGCCAGCAAACACATGAAAAATCTGTCATTTTGATAGACTACTAAGAAAGAAATAAAGGTATCCTTCCTTTCTTCTTCATGAGGACCCAGATCTGAATTGGAAAGACTCCGTGCTGAACTTGAGTTATTTGCTTTGAATCTTCTCAAGTATCTCTGCAATAAACAGAGAATTAACTAGAATTCCACTTGCATGCGTAAATGACACAGGTAAGTGATTAAATGTGCAGACATTAACTGATATTTGTGAAGAATGCAGCAGAAAAGCAGAAACTCAGTTTGTGTGGGAAAAAATTGAAAAAAACTGAAGTTTTTTCCTATTAAATCTTCCTGGAACATTTACTTACTAAAGGAACATTTGGCCAGCAGGACAACAGTCTGTTTTGAACATAAAAGGCAGAAATCTAGGCACAAATATGCAACAAATATGCTACTAAAGAAGGCATCTTTGCAGGAAAAATGCATCAGGTGGATTCCTAATAAAGACATAGAAATTCGTTTCATTTATACTTGTTTCATTTAAACAAGAGTGGGGAAGAAAGTTCAAGACATGAGAGGTTTCAGGAGTTTTCTTTCTGCTCAGGCTCATCTCTCACCTTCATTACCCCAGCCTGGCCCATACAGAGCCTTTTTGCTCTCTGTTCTTGCTGAGAGACACAAACCTGAGTTTCATTAACACACTTTCTCAAGTGCTATTTGCAGTCAGTTAGCCATACTCCAAACATGAAATGGGTTGTCAGGAAAACACCTATTGGTTTCAAAAAGCAGTTTTGAAGCCAATTTTTTTTTGTTTTCTTCATGTCTACCAAGATAAGCCAGTTCATATTACTGTGAAAAGTTCAATTACTGTGAAAAGTTCAATTACTGTGAAGGATCTACCACAGGAAGTTTGTGTGATTCAGTCATCTTCATGTATGTTTTTACTGACAGAATTCACAGTAATTACAGATGAACAATGCAAACAGTGACTTCTTGTGGTTATTGGGGTGTTCCTGTGCAAGGCCAGGAGTTGGATGGTCCTTGTGGTTTCCTTCCAGCTCACAATATTCTATGATAAATGCTCTGACCAGTAGCTGACTTTGTTAGAATTAGTCGAGTCTGGGATGAACCTGTTAGAGTGTTCTGAGTCACATAAAGAAATATTATTTTTTTTAATATTTATTGCTAACTACAGAAGCAAAGTTCTGGTTTCTGATCTTAATATAGATGATATTGTTAAACTGAGTCATATGAATTTAATGACTTATGTTTTATTTCAAATAGGCTGTTGGGAGGAACAACACTTTTTGATAATTCAGTTTCGTCATTGGTAAAATTAGGATAGCAACAACCAATCTCTTTTATAAACCTGGAAACCTGTGGTTAAAAAATATATATTAGTCTTAACTATTTATTATTTCTTTGGTTATTTCTTCCTAAAATAGAATATTAATTCTCTTGAAAATGTGTTTTATGTGCCAGAATTAAAAGTTATTTGACCTATATGGATGCTTTAGAGGTAATTTTTTGATGTGTAATTTGTTTGACAAAGCAAATCTGCTAAACATTCCTTTGAAAGTCTTTCAAGTCCACTCTATTTTGGCCAGGAATAGCCATGCTGGAGAACACATGGTCACAAGGCATACAGCCTTTTCCACTTAGCAGTCTTTTCCTAGCTTGGGATCTTGACAAAACAGTTGACAGATCATTTATTTTCTTTCCTAACTCTGGCAAGGCTCTGGGTGAAAATAACATTTTAACATAATACCACAACACAACTTTCATGTTTGCTCCTCAGTTCATCTCAACTCCCTCTACTAGTCATGCCCAGCATCATATTAAATCTGGAGGACTGCCATTCTTGGACTGTGCATGCTGCCAGCCATCTGAACTACAAACATCAAATAAACACACAAAAGAGCTACTTTTCTCCAACATTAGATGAAACAAATTTGTGCCCAACATAAAAGCACTGAGATCTCTCTCACACAATACAGATCAGTGAGGACCATCTGGTTGGTTTCATTTACAGCCAGACACCAAAATGAGGAAAGTTGTCACAGTACAAGAAAGGATTTTCCTGTTTTGGAATTACTGCAAAATGCTTGATTGTGTATACTTTGTCAATGGTTTGTTTAATTTCTAGCTGTAAGAAAGCAAAGAGAATGAACTGGGTGATAAAGCTAGTAACAGGCTCCAAGTCTAAGCAGACTAAATTCCTCAGCAGAAAGGGTTATGCAGCAGCATCTGCAGAAATCACAAAGATCGTCCAAAGACTGAAGTACCTCTCCAGTGAAAACATGATAAGAGTGTTGTGCTTATTTAGTCTGGAGAAGAGAAGGATACAGGAAGACCTTAGAGCATCTTCCAGTACCTAAGGAGAGCTTATAAGTAAGACGGGGATGAATTTTTTGAGCAGGGCCTGTTGCAGCAGGATGAAGCTCAGTGGTTAGATACTAAAGGAGTGTAGATTCAAACTAGATATAGGAAAGAAAATTTTTACAATGAGGGTGTTAAAACCCTGGCACAGGTTTCCCAGAGAGATGGCAGATGCCTCATTCCTGGGGACATCCAAGGACAAGTTGGACAGAGCTCTGAGCAGCCCGTTTTAGTTGAACTTGCTCCTGTTTATTGCAGGGGGGTTGTACTAGATGTCCTTTAGTGGTCCCTTCCAAGCCAAGCTATTCTGTGATTCTAAACACTAACTTATGAAGTCCACATAATGTGGCATGTAGATCTAGAATGGCATCCTCTCTCCTTTGAATTGCCAATAACAATCTGTCTTCATTTATTTTTAGGAAGTATTCTGAAGATACGGGCATGCAACACCCACATGAATATTATTATTTATGAGTGTCTTCAGAGTCAAATCTTAGTCTTGTTAGAGCCAGTAGGATGATGTAATTTTTTTCCCTCCTCTGTCAAGTATACATTGCTACAACATTTCTGAATCTGGGGCACTACACAAACCTATTATTTTTCCTAAGATCAAGGTCCACACTGCTGCCCCCACTCACCTGATAGACATCTTTGGCTATTCTTGTAAGGAGAAAAACTACAGAATCAAGTCTTGATTTGATTTTTAAAAATTATGATATAATGCACAAGTGAGTATTTATTTCAGTAATCTTATGCATTTAGTGTAATCTTACTGGATTTACTTCATCCCTAGTGTATCTACACTGACATTAGCATTCTAGCTCTATTGGAATGACACCACGTATGAATTGGGTATATTTACTGCAGCAAGGCTGCACAGAACATAAATCAGTGCAGAATATATCTGTTACTTAATATTGTATTTTGTTTATAGTAACACTTTATGAAAATTTAAAGCTTCCAGTCAGTGGCTGGCATTTTAAAATGTCTAAATTGCACAGATGTTTTCTGTACATCTCATAATATAAAAAAGTTTGTCTTTCAGAATCTGATGACTCACAGTGCATTTCACTGATTACCTTATAGTAGAGGTAGTATGGTTATAACTTTTCCCACATGAAAACATTATTAAAGCAGCACAAGTAACTACTTCATTTTGTACATGTGTGGTCAATGGCAAAACACATGCACATGAACATATATGTGATTATGTCTCTATAGCACTGTGTGCTCACAGAACATTCTGAGATTATTGAAGTCTAGTTAAGTTTTTTCCCCACAAAACTTCTCTTTATCAGCAGACCTGCCCTTTTCAAGTAATGTGCATGACTTATTATCGTCCTTGGTCCTCTCCACATGCTTCTGGTATCAATTTACTTGAGTCTCATGAGAAGTTCCCTGAGAAGGGACACCAATCTTCTTATGGCTCTGCACAGCATGCTCACCAGAAGAGCTCTACACATGCTGACAAGTTACACATAAATTAAGACAGTGGTACAGCTTTGCCACTTGGGGGTGCATAGGTCATATATTCAGGGCCACACAAAGAAGTTTATAATTGTCACCTAGCTCCATATATGGATATTAGATAGTTGTTAATGTTCCAGACAATTCACTTTCAATGTTTTATTTTCACAAGAAGTAAAAAAAAAAAGTTTTTAAAATAAAAGTAAGGAAGATATGTGGCTACAGTAGTATATTTCTTCTGTTTACTTATTCTTTCCTGCTTTAAATCACAGAATTTACTTAAGCAGTTTGTTTTCTGCACAGGTCCTTTGACTTGCGGAGAATTTGCAACAGCTTTTCTGTGTAATTTTTTTCCTCAGAAATTAAGTCAAAACAAAGAAAAATATATATGCAGTCTACACATACAGAAACTCTTTATTTACAGAAACTCCGTTTATTTAAATAAAAATTAAAATAAAAAGGCCTAAACTTTAAAAGTTACAAAAATAGTTTATTTACACACACTAGAGAATGAAGGAAAAAAAAGAAAAAAAAATTGAAAGTAAAAAAAAAAAATTGAATCCTTCAAAACCTTCCTCCCTTCCCCACAAACTGTTCATTTTCCCACAACCAATACAGAGAGACAAAACTCTGATTTTCAGTCAGTTTCACCATTTAAACATAATCTTTCATCACTTTGGGAAAGGAGTCTCTCTTGATGCCCCATGGATCCCACTGACAACTTAAAACAGTTCTCTTGTGGGTTTTAACTGCCACAAAAAACAGCCTCCTGGTAAAAAACCCTGCTTCTGTGACCCCTCCCATTAGCAGTTTCTCAAGCTGTTTATGGGTCATGGGTCTAGACTTTTGCATATTAGGGTGTCACTTTTAAAGGTGCACAACTCAAAAGAACAAAGTATTCTTCATTTCAGAGAACAGAGGTATCTTCTCACTTCTTCAGTAGCACAAAGGACTTATCTCTATCTCTGTTCAAGAATCTCATAAGATCAGCATCACTTAGCAGTTAGTCCATCACACACACCTTTGTTCAAAATCCACACACAAATTTGAACATCTCCCTAAATGCATATCTTCCCATGATTTGAAGGGATATGTCCAGTTTCCATGGTTTACATTCAGAGAAGTCCAGTCAGAAATGTCCACTTCCTCAATTCCTCTTTCCAATAATTTTTATCAGTTCTTTCACTGACTTTTATCATGCTGTCTCTCTTTATGTGTTCCTTCTTCTCTCTCTCAGGGAAAGGGCTGGAATTCTGGAGGCTTCAGGCTGGCTAAGTCCTCTCTCCCTCGGCTGTGGCTTATGGTGTCAGATGTCAAGGCCAAGCAGAGCTCCAAGCGGCCGGGCAGTCAGGAATCATAAATGTTTATAAATGTTTATAAATGCCTCCTGCCTGTCGGAGTCCAGGGCATCCCTCTGGCTCCCTGGATGGTCCGGGACCCTGGCAGAGAGGTCTGAGGCCCTAGTACAGGGCCCAAAGTGACACTGTCTTTGATCTGAGTCCATGGGAAAAATTACCAGCATTGCACGAAGAATTACAGACCCCAAAAGTTTGATGTAAATAGTAGTTAGTTTATCACCGGGTGCTAATGGGGAAGGCCAGATGGAGGAATCAGGATGTGGCCCTGTCCTTCTTCCTTCTGGTCCTTGTCCTCCATCTTCTGCTGTGGTAGGGCACAAGGGATTAGTTTAGGACAGAAATGACATGTCTAGTGTAGGTAGTAGGTATTGGGAATAGACTGTAAATAAAGAATACGTTGTGGACATATAATAATTGTTGGGTCAGGGAAGGGGTACAAAAGGTCCAGCGCGCCTCACCTGGGAGGAGTTTCCTCTTGGTCTTGCTGCAGCAAGGATCTTTGCTGGGCACAGAAAGAACTGAGAAATGAGAAACAATAAACAATCTTGAGAAACCTGAGCCAGAGAACTCTGACTCTTCCTCCTGCTTCTGGCACGGGCATTCAAAGGAAAAAAGACTCTAAACCTATATATCTCGGGAAAACCCTCCTGAGACCTGCCCACCCCTCGGGTTTCATGGGGTGGGCGCAGCCCAGAGCTGCCATGGAGGGCGCAGCTCCCCTCTCCCTGCTGGGAAAGGGCTCAGGGCCACGGCCAGCCCTCAGGCCGGCTTCTCCCCAGCAGGGAGAAGGGACAGGGTGTTCGCATCTGCTAAAAACCCCATCCGGGCCAGAATGGGGGCATCTCATCCTCTCCGCCAGCCTGGGATTCACCGGGCCAAGGGAAACTTCTGTGAAAGGCCTGGCCCGGGCAGGCTGAGCCATCCCAGCCCCCTGCAAGGAGAGAGCCGGGACTGCCGCTTACCTCCTTAAAGGCAAGAAGGAAAGAGGAGGTTCCTCAGGATCTCCCAATATTTAACCCTGTAGGTCCAATCTGTTCTTAATTGGTTCTTTTCCGGAACTTCCCGAAAACTCAGTTCCTGGTCAAAACTACCACATGAGAGTTCTAGAGTATTTCAAAGTACAGAACTTTGAAATTTCACATTGAATTTTCACGACAACTTTAACGGCACAGACGTAAGCATAATTTTCAAAAAATCATAACTGCTGATTTTTATTGGTAATAGTAAGTTACCATGAGATCTCTTAAAGGCTGCAACAATGGGCAGTTATATAAAATTTACATATAGTTAATTCAAAACACTTGTATGCTACATATTTGCTAACTGCATGAATGTAACCTTCAAAACAGACTCAGCTGTGTGAGATGTTCTATCAACATGAGGAAAAAACACTTCCACAGTAGTTTCATTAGTGTTATGCGTCCTATGAAACATATCTATTAATCATCGCAATAAAAATCAGTGCAATGGGCTGATTTTGAGGAACAATCTCATATTTTGTCATTAAATACGCATTCAAGTGACACTATTTACATATAATAATTCAGAATACAGTACTTGGGTGATTCATTTAAATACATACACATGTAGGACATGCTGCAAGGAAGCAGAAATAGCTTTATATATTATGTTGTTGAGACACTGGAGGATAAGTGATAGAACACTGAAATCTTTATTATTGAACATAACCATTGATTCTAATGGATTGACTCTTAATTTAAGTTGCTTGATTATACCACACCTCTAGGTGGTTATTCTTATCTGGAATGACATGTAACTAAAACTTAGATCACTTAGAACACTTAGGTCTTTTGCAGCTGTAATTAAAAAAAATGAGACAAATGTCCATCCAGATATATATATATTTAGACTGTCCATGCAGATGCTTTCCCCCCCAAAATCATGCCCACACTTTTAGTAAGGTAACCAAACATGATCTCCAGAAGATTTGAAACTCAAATTCAATGTGACCCCCAAATTTATTTTTTTTAAATAGGAATAAATGTACTCACCTCTTAATCATAATATACAAGAGGTTTGATGCATGTATACAGGTAATGTCCAGATTAAATTAAGTGGAAGGAGTTTCAGAATTCCACTGGCAATTAAAAAAAAAATTATGGATATTTCACCACTCTCTAGAGATAAAATTTAATCAACAGAGAAAGTTAGTCATGTTGGAAAAGAGATCTTGCAAGAAAGGCTATCTATTCTGTAAAACCAAGATTCATATGAAAAATGTCAGTCAAGCACAAAATGTAGCAGCAGATCAGCTGAGGTGAATTGCAGTGATCAGTGATGAGTACAGGGTGCAGTGATCACATCTGGAGCTAATGTCATTCCCATTGAAGTGACTGCTAAACTTTCTCTTTTGGTGCCAGACAGCAGATCACTTTACAGATACCATCCCATTGTGATTATGGCTTTGACAGAGGTTTCAGCTTTTTTGCCTTAAGCTTTCCTCATTTACTGAAGTTTTGATTGTTTTATAGGGATAGTTCCAACTTTCAATTTCAATTTTTTATCCACATCAGAGTTATTGGTATTTCCTGGGGAAGCTGTTAGTTCTTTCATTGTGTTGCAGTAATATAACTGTAATGATTTAAGTGTCCTACAAGTTTACATGTATAGAAGGAAGAAAAGAGATACCCTTAATATGCCCCATCATCTTTCTGAATTGGGCATTTTTCACCAGCTATCACAGCCCTTGGGTAAATTGTGCTTGATGTAACAGAATCAAAACCAAAGTATTTTCAGAGTTCTAACCAAAGCTTTCTCAGTCTCTGAAAAACTGAAAAACAGTGTCTCAAATGTTAGCTTTGCAATTCCATGTTCTGTCAGGCAGAGGACACAGATGTCTCCAAAACACTCCAAAATAAAACAAAGTCTCTAGGAAAGACTTTTTCCTCCAAAAAAGTCTGGCTGGGTCAGACTTTTGGTTCCTGAAAGCTGTTGGTGTTTTCTCCCCCACAGAGAGCTTTCTCTGGCACCTCATCTTTCAGAGGATCGAGTCTTGTCATCTCTGTTTAACAATTACAGGAGAGCTCTTTGTAACAAAGATCAAACAAGCATCTGGCTTAGGGAAAAATAATCATCTCCATCACCATCATCCAGATGAGAGTGATTGACAAGCTGTACTCACAACATGAAGGACATGTCTAAAAAAATGTTTTTCCTGGCTGAACTGGAATTCTCAAACCTTTCCACAGACTCTTCAGTGTATTAACAAAAACAGAGCTTTACCAGCATCTCTCTTCCTAATAAAAATTACTCAGTTCTTATCCTTTCTCCAATTGTTCACTTAATTGTATGAAAATAAGAACAGCAGTCCTTTATCAGGAAAAGAATTTCAGGAATATGTCTGTTATCACACCACACTTGTGGCTTTTTAATATGAGAATAGCATAAAACATTAACACTGAACTTCAGCACATAGAAGAGGACAAGTGAACAGCAGGCTAATATAATTTTACATGTAATGGTTGTATGTTTAGCCAGACATCTCAGGAACAAAAATGAATCTAATGAGAGAGTAAGTGCCTGGGTGCAAGAGTGGTTTTCTGTGTCTGAATTTGACTTGAAGCATGTCCCCAGGCACCTCATTCTTTATCAGAAGTCCATACGTAAGACAGCACAAAATGACATTATAAAACACACTCTTCATATCCCCATGCAAATATATATTCCCTTTTTACATTTTTGACCTGTTGCTTTACTTACGTTAAGTCCTCAGCCTATGTCTAGTTTTGCTTCTATTAAAGTGGACAGGAATTGATGTACCTTTCAGCAAATGCCTTACATCATTGAACTGAGTCTTATTAAGATGTCCAGAAAATCTCTTCAACCCTTCACTGAGCTAAAAGAATAGCATGGTATGCACTAAAGTTACTCAAGTATTCTTCTGAAAAGTGACTGCTCTTTGCAGAAGTGCAAGGCTAGTTTATGCACTGAGAAAAATAGTTCCTTTCTCTGAGTGGCATGTCAAGGTCCTCTTGGTTTCCCCTCTTAGAAACTGTACTTGTTTAAAAGTAAAAATTGCCTTGTCTGTTTCTATTACTTCTGCCAGGACTAAAAACAAAGTTTCTTCTTTAACACCAACTCCTGCAAGGTGTGCAACACTTACAGAAAAAGTGATGGAATTGTTACAGTAAAACTTCTGTGCTATAAACGTTTGATCTCCCTCAAATGCTCTGGTTTTTTTTAATATCAAAGCAAATATAAACAAAATTTTCCCCTCCACCAACAATACCAATAGACATTTTGGCATTAGATTTATTAGAAAGAGTATTAGACCACAGAAATAAGACAGCAGAGTATCACATGAGATTGTGAGTTCTTTACATAATTTACAAATTTGAGAAGTAGTTTGCAATAGTCTTTGGCTAGGTCTAAATAAAATATCAGTGTGGAATGCATCTTTTAATTTTCATTTCCTTTCATGCTGCTTACTGGTAACAAAACACTAGCACACAGTTACCAACAAAACATAAGCCAGCAATGTTCCCAGATATGAGAGTAGAGATAAGCCCTCATGAGTTATGATCTTAGCAATGTCTCAAAATCAAACAGAAATCTTATTCAAGGAGATTTATGAGTACAGGACAGCGGTAATAAGAGATCATTTTTCTATCAGCATGTTGTTGTCCCCTTGTTACCAACACTGCAATGCAAACAGGACTGCAGTGAAACCTGAGGAGTTATGATAAATTCCCTAGGCTCCCTAACAGAAGGATCATTTTCTAAAGCTGATGCAAACTCCCCAGCCAAGAATATTGCTGTCCAGGGCCGCCTCTGAGCACCTCTCTCCTGCAGTCCAGGCTCTTCCATCTAGATTTCAGTATTTACTTGCTAAGGATAAAATTCACCCTTAATTCAAACTACAATGAAACTAAAGATCTAGGAATCAAATCTGATAGGCATCACTGGAGCTGAAAGAAGAAAGATTTGCTGAGATTTTTTCATAGGCTTGGGAAACTTAAAAATAGATCAATGCTTTAAAAACTCTTCATCCTGCAGCTATGACACTCTGATGTAAAAATTAATATAATCTAGATGTCATACTTAAGCACCTTTTCACAAACAACCATCTCTCAGGTTATCAATTGCAGACATTTTTCAGACTTTGCAAACTGTACCATAGAGCAGTAATGAGAATACAACAGAGCTCCACCCCAACAGTGCTTCAAATTTCATACAGGGTGAGTTATGAAACCAGGCAACCACCCCACAGCCAATGACAGCTGCTTGATTGTCACTTGATAAAAATGGTTACAGTTATTTTGAGCAGCCCTTCCTTTGAAAGGGATGTTCACCATAAATTATTCTCACCAAATCTCTGAAATACGCTATGCCCATTCTGCACATGGATAAACAGAGCTACATATAGCTACACGACAAAATCACACAGTAAGTACACAGGGAGATGAAAAGAGGAGCAAATTGTCCTGATCCCCAGATCCATTCTCCTACTCAGCAAAATCATCTTCCAAAGCACTCAATAAAAATTTTCAGTCAAGAGCTACATTAAAACCAGAGAGTTAATACATAAAAAAGTAATAGCCCAAATAATTCCAGAGATAATAAATAAATAGCCTAATCTGAAGAGGATTTCAGTTTCTTTTTCAAGGCATAGTGATCATACTCTCTAAATAACTCTAAGTGGAAGAATTCTGCATGAAAGGATTAACATCTCAAATCTATACAACTGAGAATCTGAATCATTTACCTTGGAAAGGCAATTTTGATGGCACCCCAAGCTTCCATTACAAAGGGGTTTATGCAGATAGTTTTCTACTACTTGGCCCTTATCTCTCTGTTGCTGTTTTACACAAGGCAGCATGCATAAAGACACCTTAGCTTTCCTTTTCCATCTCATACCGTAATTTTCCTGAATTCTATTTTTATCCCTTCCTCATGAACCAAGAGAAGCTGACTGGGTCAGAAACTGTATTTATGATCTTTTGTCGAAGTAGCACTCTGCACATAAATAGTAAATCAACAGACATGATTTGTCAATTTTTGTGAAAATGTTTGTGAGCCTTTTCATGTGATCTTAATAGACCATACCTTGTTTTCTGTTCAAAGAGTGTGTGCTATGACTTTTCCCAACAAGTAAGGCCCTGAACTACATTTTCCCTGTTCATATAATATGTTTTCCAAAGCTACATGGCATGAGATGGCAATATTCCTTTCACTACTTGGTGCTGCTGTACATTTAAAATTTTAATTATTGAATTTGTTGCTTTTAACATTTTGCCATACTGAAATGGTGGTGAGCAGTGGTTTGCTGGTGCTGTGTTACTAATAAGACACCTAATTATGGCCTAATTACTGCCTAATTACCTAATACCTAGTCAGTCATGACAAAACCCTTACAGCCCTTACCTATGCAATACCAGCACAACTGACTGTTTCAAAAGGAATAGGATTAGACTCTTAATGTTTCTATTGGTTCATAGCTAAAGTTCCTCTTTTCTTGTTTTGCTTTCCTTTTCTCTTTTCTTAGGTGTTCTGTAGCACATTAGAGTACCTGAGTTTGAGATATTTTCGTAACACAGTTTTTCTACCAAAAGTATTTTTTCCCTACCATTTTTGGTCTTTTCTTATTGGCTTTTTTTTTTTTGGGGGGGGGGGAGGTGTGCAGTGAAGGAGGAGAAGTGGATGTTCTGGGGTTTTTGGCAGTGTTTGGTTTGGTTTTTTTTTTGTTTGGGTTATATTTTTTGTTTGCTTTTTAGAGTTCTTGTTATTGTTGTTTTTCTTAATTTTGTTTTAAAATGTCATAACAATAAAAACATTCTGATACACATTCTGATTCTGATATATGCATTGGAAAGAAATGAGAGCTCCCCTAATATCCATAGATACACATTAGATTTTAGCACTGATATTTTAGGGAAATAGATTAAACAAGTCCTTGGAAGTCCATCTCATCTCTTCTTCTTCCACAGTAATACAAACCAAGGGGTCAGCTGATGGTTAGATCTAATGTAAGATTAAATTAAAAGTATCTGACATTTATTCAGACTAAATCCAAGGTATTTTTATATGGAAGGTATGGGGCAGAGGGAGGAGAAGAAAAAAAAGTTTTTCATATGAATGATGTGAAATGTGTACATAGGTTAAATATATGCTAACACATACCTGGTAATTTGCTACAGAATTATATATAAATCAAATATTATGTATTCAAAAGATGATTTGTGGCCCATTCACTGCTTAGCTGTTATTTGGCTATGAATGAATTACAGAAATCAAATCCAAGCTGATATGTGGCCTTCCTTCAGTGCAAACACTTTAACATTTTTCATAGTGTGGAACTGGTCTCTTTCTATTGCACTTTTCTCAGTAAGAAAACCTCGAGGCCGATATTTCCCCAAACTCCTTGCCCTGTAGTTACCAATCCTGGCTTTACTCCTTTTCAGCTGCTGACCAAGCTGCCTCTGGAACTGCAAACACACGTTTGCTGATGTTGCTCCTGTTGTTGTTAGCCCTATTAACAAGTGGAAGTTTCAGCACAGTGCCTCTCCAGAAATAACACAGCTACACACTAATTTACACCGTGTCAACATAATCGCTCAGTGAAAGCTACCTAAGGGATTTCCAGCACCACATTTCACTTTGATTTAGAAGTACATATCTTGGACCAAACCTGCTATCTCATATTCATTCCTCACACAAAGCATGGAATGACTTTGAAAATCCTTCCTTTATCAACATGTGAGTGCCTTTCCCTATAAGGTCTCTTGCAGATGGGCACTGCAGCATTGTCTGCTGATGCTGCTTTCTGGGGCAGCTCTTTAGACCACCACATCTCAGTGCTGTGGCAGTTTCGCAGCATGCACAAGTATAACATGGTTCTGCACAACTAGAAATATTCTTCAAAAAAGAGAGCTGTGTTTAGTGGGATCCAGAGTCCAAGGAAATTGATAATAACAAAAGGATATAGCAGTTTCAACACACTTGGACTTGGAGATGTCTCTTGTGTATTGTCAAGGGGGTCTAACAAAACAGTATTCAAGAATCCAAAGAAATTAAAGTATCTCTGCATCTAGAAACATAGTGACAGGCTAACAGAACTGTGACAGAAAACACTTCTCCTTGGTTAGTACATCATTTGAGACTTATGTTTGACAACATAAGTCTCAAACGATGAAAGAAAACATCCTAAGAAAGTGCATAGAGCCCCTGATTATTGATCAGTAGGAGTGTTGGGTAGCTGCAACAACATTCACATTAAAAGAAGGATCGTAGAGTGGTCTTCATGAGAAGCCTCTTACAATATGAAGTCTGGACGACAAGTGAGTCTCCACTTTTCACTAGCATAAGCATTTGAGCAGGATGTAGAAGATGAGCTCAATTACAACTGAAATTAAAAAAAAAAAAAAAAAAAAAAAGTCTGTCAGAAACCATTACATACACTTAGTTTCAAGGAAGGATTTTGTACTGGTGGATCCTTCAACAGCTATAAATTGTGATCTCTCTAGTCCAGAGAAGCACAATATATTAGACACAAATGGTTTTGTTTATTCCACAACAAAACACAAACCCCATGTGTCTCTTAGATTCTTTTAATCTTCCAGTAGTTTCCCTAGAAATTAAATCCAAAGGCTTCTAAGCAGCCTTTTAAAGGCATTTCTGCTTAAGCCCAAGGAAAGTGAACCAGCTTTAATCAACACTGTTAATCACTAACTACACTTATTGAAGGCTCAGTAACCACTTTTTCTCATCAATTTTCCCTTACCATGTTATTTGGGTCTCAGCATGGGTGTTTTTAAATGACCATACAAAGCCAACAACGGCAATGTAGAAAAACTTCCCACATTTAGGGATTCAAATAGGTTGCAAAACGTTTTAATTTTATTTATGATTCATGAAATAGTTCTGTTTCCACAGCTCCTAAGCTCCAAAATTAAAGGAAGCACTTTTGTATCCTAATAGTGGTCATAAGGTTTTCAAAGCAAAGAAGAAATCAGTATCCTACAGCTCCTTTAGTTATACTGTCACTTAGCTTGACTTCCAGCATCTGGTATGCTCTTTGCTGCTGCTTCCCTCTCTAAAGTGCACCTCCAACATGAACTCAATTTTAAAATTAATTCCACTTAAATCAGACATTAAGAAGTCACTAACATTTCCTATAGCAGATGCATCATGCATAGGTGATTTTGGAAAACTTAACAATTTAAGATGTGTGTTGTGCTCAAATATATGTATGCCCAGATTCCTTCCAGTAGATTTATTTCCAGCTGTAAACACACAAAAATTCACAGAGACTATGAAGTAGATTCTAAATGGATGTGCTGAAATTCTTGCCTTTGCAAGAGTAGCTTTCCACCTGGATGTCCCTCAGCACAGATGGTTTACCTCTCATTTTGCTTTTTGAAACAGTAAAAACTGTGCAGAATTCTTTGCTGGATATGCTGTTATTTTGCAGGCAAATTTTACAGGACACACTATACAGCATTCATTAAAACAAAAATGTATTAACTATTGCTAAAATATGCAGCACTTAGAACAACTAGTACATTAGAAAGTAATTTTTTCCTATTTTTAGAAAATATAATAGTATGGTACAGAATTGTATTAAGACATTGGCACAAATTAATACAATATTTTATGAAAAAACTTGTACAACCCAATAGGTTTTAATTTTCTTTTCAGGGCATTACAGACAATGTCCCCTTATATTCAAAAACATTATGAACAGAGTCACTTCTGTGTTGGAATACAAGGAGAAATCAACCAATATTTTTTGATTTCCTCTTCTGTTAATCTCCCAATTGTTTAAAATAATGCCTGAGATAACATGAGATATATATGAGAAAGTACAGTATATAGCAATGCTAATTCATAGACCCATTAATGTATAAATTAAAGTTAATTTTATCTTCATAACAAACATAGTTTACCTATCTCCATCAGCTTCCTACCTTTGTCTTCAGGTCTACTTGGGATGCAGCTTGCAAGCAACAATGCTATTTTTCTGTTTTATTTCCATCTGAGGCTTCAATCAGAATGAAGACAAGTTCACCAATCCTGACCAAAGACTTTTACAACACTTCTCTCATGTTCTCTTTTACCATAAAATAATTGCCAACCTTTCTGCCCACACAGACACAAGATACTTGTCCTCATTTGGATTCCAAGATCTGCATGTCCAAAAATGCATGGGTGTATCATACATATAGAGACAGAATTGGTAAAGATCATAAACATCTGCTGTAGCTACTACAAAGGAAGCTTTGTAGGTGACTGCTGCACCTGTGGCATTCAATATACAGGGACACTGAGCCACCTTGGCCAGCAGTCCAAAAAGCACCAAAAGCCATTAACAGAAGATATTCCTGTGGCTCACATCCTAGCTATCCCATCATTTATACAACTGGTGTATATGAGTATTCTTCATTTAATAAAATGCATAAGAAGGGCTGGGAGGAATTAAACCTATTGCAGCTAATGAGAATTCTCAGTACACAGATTTTGTGTTTTCTCTGCTCCAGTAAAACTGCCTGAGCCCCTTTTCAATGAGTAAAACAGTTTTCAGAGAATGGATAGTACTTTCATATATTTCTTCTCAGCCTAATTTGCCATCTGCAGTATTCTCAAAACTACTAGATTTGTATTCACTGCCCTCTAAGGAGAATTTGGCCCCTGCAATTCTCACACCATTGACTGTTCTACTTCTGTTTTTAGAAATTTGCCCCTTGTCAGTGTGCTGTGCCCACTTCATGTGTCAGTCTCATAACGGGCTAAAGAAGAACATGGCCTCTGTTTTAAAGGATAGAGCTTATCAGCCACATGCTGTTCTTTGTAGCAATGTAAACAGAATTCAAAGAAAGAGACACCTAAAAGGAGATCCCCTTTGCCACTTATTTTATTTAGCTATCTCTGTTTTACCCAAATCTTATGGCTTTATATTGCTGAATTTCTACTCCAGTTGATCTCAAATTAGTGAATATATTTATGAGCTGAAGGCAGTGCAGCCATGAAAACTGAGTTCACTCTTGTTTACAGAGGCAAACATGAAACTGGTCATCACAAGACTTCGAACACACCGCTACAAAGGCTACTTTCATTTGTGAGCATCCACTTATTTAAATAGGCCTGACATTTTAGGAAGTAAAGAGATGGTGTAATATAAAATTAGACACCAGATTTGTAGAAGAAAAATTTCATTGATATTTATTGTTAACAAGAGAACACCTGTTGTCTCTGGGAAAATAGTACATTCAATGTTTAAGTAGAACTATTGTCAAGTTCAAAATATAGTCAGTACTGTCTTCCAGGACAAACCTTATCTTGAGCATAGGTTTAATTTGTTTCTAGTATAACCTATAACATATAGTTTGTTTTGCCTTGACATCTCCAGTGCTGGACGCTGACATAAGAAATATCAGGGCAAGATGATGTGAACCTTTCAGTAGAGCTATGTGAGATACTGTGTGGCCCGATGAGAGAATTAGTATTTGGTAGGATGTAGTGTTTATGGATATCATACCTTTTATTCAAATAAAAATAGGCTAATGGGAAATTCTGAATATAATGTAAAAAGAGTGCAATTCTTGTTGCTTTTATTAGTTAGTACTTCAAAGGAGGCAGGCAGACAGATAAACAACTCAGGCAACTGTCTGGCTGAATTCCACAGCCCATTGGGGACACAGGAGAAGCTGCATGTTTCCCTCTTTACCCTCCATTACCATAAACAATATGCTAATCACTTCCAGGTAGACCATCACAACAGTCAGTTCAGCTCCAGTGGAGCTCATGGATCGCACTGTTCAGATCATGTTGAGAAGAGTTAGGCTTTATCTCCAATATTTCCAGTTCAAACATTTTAGAAGAGACATTGTTTTGCAGATACATGATTCAAGAAGTTATGAAATGAGAAATAATTCAAAACACCCCATGATAGCAATGGAATTTGAATGCTATGATGCCTTACTGAATGTGACCATTTGGTAACTAAAGTGAAACAGGTTTTCATGGAAATAAAATATATAACGATTGAAATACATTAAAGACCACTGCCATATGAATCCAAAACTGATCATAACCAGAAGAATAATTTTAAAATGTGGTCTAGCTTCTGAGCTCTCACTTGAAAAAGGCAGAAAGCCATCTGGCACCAGACATTAGTCAGCACCATTCTCTTTCAGCTTCAGCCAGGCATAAAGAATTTTGAATCGGAGCTGTCTTTTGTCACAGCCATGGAGTCCAGCTGTGTGTCACCACCAGACTTTCTCATTTTCCATATATCTAACTGAGAAATCTTGCAGGCTAGAACGTGAGATGCAAGTAGATAAAATGTTGCCTCTCTGGGTTTTGTATTTTGGTGGAAAAATAGAAACACTGTTGGTTAATCGATACTTACAATGGCAGAATTGCAGGGCTCAGAAGGAAGATGAAGGTATATTCGTTTCCTTCAGTATGTTCTTTACTGTATTAAGTCGTTATATGAATCTCTCTCTCAATGCCTGATGCTTGGTAGGCTGTGTCACAAAAGCACAAAAGAAAATCTAATTTTAATTGATTTGGTTTATTTTGTTTTTTAAAGAAGGCTGTCTCAACTTTAGCTACTGACTGTTTTTAGAAACATAGCTCATAGTTCACAGGAGCTACCAGGTGCTCAACACACTTCACACAGTCAACTGGACAACATAGCTTACACTTGGGTTTATGGCTATAATTTACTTCCCACCTTCTGAAAGTCTTCAAAATGGAGCCTAAAGTTCTGGATGCAGATTAAGGTCACAGCACACTAGACTTCAGCACTTTCTTAAATCAAATATCTTACTAAGCCTCGTATAGTTTTATGATGTCCAATGGATGGAGGCCTAAATTTTCAGGTAATAAAACAATAAATTGAAAGAGAATTACAGTATACACTGCAAAGACTGTGTACACTGATTATTTGGGTTTGATTTTTGGTTTTGGTTCTTTTAGAACAACCTCCCCAGTATATTCGGTTAAGTCAATTGAAACAGAACTTAGAGTTTTTAAGAATGTTGAAAAATTAGAAACAACCACAGAGAACAAATTCTATGTAATATCTGTTTAACTTCACCATTCTATTTCATGTCTGCTAAATTCACAGAATTGTTTCATTTGCTACTTTTATTTTATCTTCTTTTTGATCATATCACATTTTTAAATGAAATGTTGTTTCAACTTTCAAATGAGACATTAAGGAATTTTGTGGTTAAAGAATGTAAAAAAAACCCAAAAAAAACCAAACTTGCATCTCCAAAGTAAATTATCCCCACAAGTATAAGATAATTAAATACTTCAGTGTTTTCAGGAATTTCCTTTTTTCCTCCCAACTGCTAATCAAAGGTAACTGAAATCTTCAAATACATTTTTGATTAAATTGAAATTTGCCTTAAATTTGTCTCTGAAAGGTAGTCCAAATCTGGTTACATAATTATTTAGAAGAGACACAACTGTAAGCATGTAATTTGATTGTTTTAACATGTTATGTCACTCTTTTGGGTGGAATTGTATTGGTCTGGGTAAGAAATATGTTTTGCTTCATCATTTCTCTACTTACTGGGTTTCACAACAGCACCTATCTGGTTCAGGTATAGTTTGAAAACATGAAGAAAACCTAATGCCAGTTGTGAATTTTTTTCTGCAGTGTTTTACATGCATATGAAACAGAAAAGAAGGGATTTTGCTCCCAAAACTGCTCGTTTATAACTGGGGGCAGCCAAACAGTGAAGTTTGGCAAATTAAGATTAGAAATGAGAAAAAATTAATTACTGGAAGAATGGAACTTCGATGAAGACTGGTTGTCTACCAAAAAAAATGACTGGAAATCAAGCCATGGCTGAGTGCTTAAAGCAGAGCATATTTGAATACTTCATTTAGTCTGAGCCGTTAGTACTTGAAGTACTAACAAGTGCTTGAAGTAAGTACTAACAAGTAAAAAAACTTGAAGTTTTTTTATCCCAGTAAGTTTAGCATTTCTTTCTTTTATTTCTTCTCTCTCTCTTCCCCTGCCCCCTCCACAGTTCTCCAGGTGTTGGATTAGTCTGTTTGACATGTCCTACACGGCTTATGTCATCATATCTTTTATATGAAATTCCATCCCTTCAGAAAGGGGCATTATTAATGAATGCATATCAACTCAAGATGAAGTTTTGAATTAGAAGATTTTCAGTATAAAAGATGAGAATGATTGATAAAAAATGAAGCCTATTGCAAATTAATACATTGTATATCAGGTTCAGACCTGAAGCAGCTATAAAGGTGTCAGCATGACCTTCCCTGAAACAAAGCACAGGAATTCTCATTGCTCACATTTCTTTGACTTTGGTATTGCTGTAAAACCCATTAACAGGTTCTTTTTAAATGAATTAATTAAAAAAAATCACTGGTACTCTCATATTGCTTCTAAGCACACATGAAACAAGAAAAATAGTAATGTGTTTCAGTGCAGTTTCTTTCCGAATATGTAACTGAAATTAGTCAGTTTACAGAATCTTCACACATGTAGAAAATTTAAAAAGTTGTTTGTTAAATTCTTCAGTTATATTTCTTTTAAAAATCCTATTATGTTTGGTTACACAAGACTGCATTTAATATAGTTAAAGATGCAGTACTCCTTAGCTGTGACATATTTATGGGTTGTGCATTAAGAAGTTTATAAAATAAGCAGTATATTCTCAGTGTCAAACAGTTCTCAATGAAGACAATTATTCATTCTGTCTGTTTGTAATTAGGTATGAGATAATTTATGATTATGAAGATAAGTGAGCAATTTTTTAATAGAATACTGTATTTTCTTACAGAAATGTTCCTGTAATATAGTCAGAGCTCATAAATTACCTCATATTTCAGTCAGATTTCTTGTGGAATTAATAGACATATGGATTTGATCTCAACAGTGTGGGTCAAAAATAATGAACAGGATGCACACTGTCAAGAGATTCTCCATAACTTGATTAAAATAAATCCTGCTTGACATTGACTGCTCTGGGACTGGCAAGTGATGGAACTGATACTATCTGTACCCCTTAGAAAAATGGTGAGGACAGAACCTCAAAAGGTTCCTGTTAGATAAGGATTCAAAGGTTGGATGCTTATCTCTTTTAGAGACAGTTTTATCTGCAAACTGAGTGGAAACCTTTCACAATCAGACTCCCTTCTAAGATTTCTATTGAAATTTCACACAATACACATGTCCTGCAAAAATAACCTCTGTCATCTCTTTATAAGCCTTTGGTGACAACAAAAATATACACAGTAAAAGGTTTTATTCTACCCGTAACAAAATGAAATAAACTTGAAGTGTAAGAGCAGTTTAGTTTAGTTCATACAGATTTTTTTACTTAACATTTTATACACACTAGTGATGTTTAGATCTCTGTGAAAGGCCTGATATTGAAATATTATGGGCAGAATGTACCCATACAGAGATTCTGGAAAATAAAGCCGAGTGAGAGGATACTTCTCCTGTTTTACCTTTCTCTCAGCCCACAGAAGGGGTGTTCTCAGTTATGTTCCACATATTTACAGACAAAGGAGGCAGGAAGAAAGACTATTTCAGACCCTGCCTCCCTATAAAGCCCTGGAGATGGTCCCAGCCAGACAGCCTTGTACAATAGTAGTCAAAACCACACAAATAAGGAGCAAATAAGAACAAAGTGGCCCCTAAAAAAGCTCCAGAGAAAAACTCACCACACAGCTAAAATATGGGATAAATTTATTAATGTTTTCCAGAGGTGCTTATTTTACATTTAGATTAAATCCCTGGAAATCTGACCATTATTAAGCTATTTGTCTTCCATGCACATGCAAAGTATCTAAAAAAACTAAAGTTTTAACAGATTTTTCTGCTAACAAAAAAAAAAAAAAAAAAAAGAAAGATATCAATATTAATGTCACTGATCTAGAGAAAAAAAAAAAGGAGTCACCTTTGACATTAAAATAAATCTGAAAAATTTTACCCAACATGTAAGCCGTTTTTGCTGTAAAATTACCAGTTTCAAAAAAGAGGGGGTGGAAATGAATGTGCTTCTTCAACCATGACAATAGTATTGCTACTTCATTCTCATAATGTTATGGGACCCCAGGCAGCTCCCAACCTCATCCTGGAATGATGGCATATTTCATGATTATGTCCAACTCTGGCAGATAAGAGCATTTATATGCTAATAACAGCAATATGTGTAGCTCTAGAATTTCACCATAAGCAGTGAAGCTTTTAATCACAATAAGCCTTATGGGCCCAATTTATCTACTTTTTTTAAAAAAAAGATTATAATACCTACATAGGTGTTCCAAAATGTATTTCCTTTACATCAACTTTTAGGGCCCTGTAAAATAAGAAATGAATGGGAAATGATACCTCAGAGGATTGGATTATTAATAAGGGACGGATTATGCTTAACTTTTTCAAATCACAAGAGAAAATGGAAGCTATGTCGTGATGGCTGGGTGGTGTTTGAATAAATGGAGAACCAGAAGCTATGCCAGGAAGCCACAGAATCATCTTTCCAGAGGAAGCAATAACCCACAGCCACAACTGGAATTTGCACAGGCCACAAAGGAACAAAGCTCTCCTTAGCACTCACCATGCTGCCTGTAAAAGTGGTTTGGTCTGTTTCTACCAGTAACTATTAGGAGTGTGCCTTTTTTATAGTTGACAGCCTTGTGTATCCAGGTGGTCTCACTTTTTCAATTATATGTTCAGTTAGGTCCCATCTGGCACAGAAACTCACTTGCAATTTTGCCATCATGTTGCTCAGGGCTGACCTCAAGAGCACAATAGCGATTTAAGCTTCCTGCCATCAGGACTGCTGGACAGTGGCTTGCACTGGGGGAAAAAAAACTGAAAGAAAGAAAGACAATTGGAACTGAGTTCACATCATCTTTTGTAGATAAACCACTTAATTTCAGTGAACTTATGTGACATCTCACCTCTCTCCATTAACTGCCTAAGGATGTTGTGTCCAGCACCCCAGGATAGTTAACAGTTTGAATTGCTCCCTGTTTTCTTTAATTCATATGCTGCAGGAAAGCTTCAGGACACTGTTAGGTGATAACATCTGTGACCTGAGACAGGGGATTTTTCACATAGCCGTATAGAGGGCAAAACTATTTTAGAAATGAAAAATATTGTAGGATTCTTTGAAGCTAGAATGACTCTAAAATTATTTTAAAACTTTTAACAGACCAGATTTCAGTTTTACAGTTTTTTTCCTAACTTAATAATGTACACGACATGAAGTTTGTCACCAGAATGTTTATCAGCATCATATATACCATTTCTAACTGAATCTGCTTCCACTCTCACCACTTCAAAGCAATAATTTTATTTCAGATGTCAAAAATCTGCCAATATTAAGTACTAAGTTCTTTCCAATACATCAGAGATTAATTACTAAAATACATGCTTCATTCCCAGAACTGGAAAAAATGTCAGACACACAAATGCTCATTAAAAAGGTAGGTCACAGATGTCCATGAAATCTTGTTGAATATTCCCCCTTTAGCAGAAATCCAACATTTCTAGAAAGTTTAAAAAAATTATCTTAAAACCTATGCAAGTTGTTTCCATTAAGGTATTTAAACCAAGTCAGAAATATGTTCTGACAACATCGCTGGCTCTGCTTCAAGCACCAGGTTGGATTACAGGTCTCCTGAGTACCTCATCACCTGAATTATTTTGTGATCCTATTAAGGTCATCACTTCTAATCTAGACAAGGATTAGTTATAGCCCATCAGATACAATCTTTCATGGAAGCCTTTAAACAAATTAATCCTATTGAAATTTGCTCAGTTACTTTCAATATGCAAAAAATGAAGGCATTTTGAAAGGCAAACACAACAAAGAGAAAATATTGAGTTTTGCTCTGAAACATTCATTCACAAATGTGCTTTAAGAATTCATCGTGCCATCTTCTGGGTAAGTTTCAAAAGTATCTCTAATGTCTAGCAGAAATATAAGAAGTAGAAGTTCAGGATGTCATGCAAATGTCACAGCTGCACAAAGAATAAAATAAAGAAACCAGACTGCAATGGTTTCTTTCTTTTTAACACAAGGATCAAATGAAGCATAGCCTGTAATTACATTCCCAGAGAGTAGCACAGATAGCAAAAATTGATATCTATCATTTGTATTATATACTTACTAATTCAAATATCCTCTTGAAATGATAATCATAGGCAGTGGAAAAAGCTAATACCTGGAACTTATTATTCTGAGGCAAAGCCTAGTCTTCCTGGAGACCTAATTTTCCTTCATTTCTCTGACAATGCGTAGAAAATCTAGGTCCTGGGAGCCAGGCCATCCTTACAATTTTCCTCCTTGAGCTCTCCTAATTAGACAATGAGGGCTCCCCCAACACAAGAGATTCCACCCCTGGCTCTGAGCAGGACCAGCTGGACAGGTGTGCTGTTATTGTCCTTTACACAGTTGTAACGTTGACTGGCACAAGTGGGAACTCCACCCATCAAAGACCCTTTAGGGTTAGATATTATAGATAGAAATGTCAGCTGTCTTTAAGGCCATCTAGTTCATAACAGGAATCAATCTACCACCTCACCAGTAAAGAAAAAGGGATGCAAAGAAAATTTGTTCCTTCCCATGTCTTAGACAGAAAATTAACCTCCTCCATTAAAGCCTCTTTAGAATCCAAAATCAAATAACAAAAATTGTCATGAAACAAATATGGTGTTAGAACAAATTTTTTTACATCCATAAATAAGAAGTGACATTAAAAACTGACTCAAACTGCTAAAGGCAAGCATCCCCTCACTCCACAGCCCAGCCTGAGTGCCCAGTGCCAGCCTGGAGCACTGAGGCCCAGCTCCCCATGACCCTTCAGTTCCCCACGCCAAGGCAGTGTGCTGTGTCTGAGGGCTGGGCACGTCTGGAGCCACCACACAGCTGCCTTGTTAGTAGGGCTTGCACCACAGGAAAAGCACAGAGAAAGCCCCAGAGATCAGCCCAAAGTATCAATCCACTGTCTACTAAAGATCTCAGCTACCCTAGTGATTGCAACAGTATAAGAATCTGGAAAAAACCGACAGAGTAGGACTTATTATTTACTTTCCAGCTGAACAACAGCAGGGATGGCAGTGAGGACTACACAGTGAAAATGTTCAACAAATCATTAATGCAGTGCTGGAAGATGCTCAGGTATTACAGTGATATAAGGACTACAGACTTTGATATAATGTGTCATAACATATCATATATAACAAGATACCTCTGACAATTTTTCAGTCCTTAAATCAGCTGTAAGGGATTTAAGGATAATATGAGGGAGAATTTGTACTTTTCTGAGTGTAAGCAAAACACTTGGTGGGTCACCACACAGGGTCTTACATATGCAACAGCTATGCAGTACACACAGCTAAATTCTGGTTATGCTTATTAAATAACTTGGTAGCATTCAATGAGAATTTAAATTACAATCCTCTGCCATTAATTTCATCATTAGGACACTTAATTTGAACCATTACTTTATATGAGCAAAGCCACTGCAATAAAATGCGTTCTTATTATTTTAAAGAGATAACATAGTTGAAAATACTTCAAAAGCTCAGAGTAACACAGATTTGGGTTGCCTCTATCCTTTTTTCCATTGACAGAAGGCATTTCATTGGCAGTACTAGAAATAAAACTGTGTTTACCATAGTCCAAAGCAGGTCTTGTTCTGTTTGTAATTTTTGATTTGTTTTATCCTGTGTGAACATTCTTTGTAAATTCCTGATGTGACTTAAAGAATCAACTGTTTGTCTTTCAGTGTAACTAAATGGTTTAAATGTTTGCACAGATAGGGTCGCACCACAGCAAAATCATGGAGGCATTTGAATTGTTAAGGTTGGAAGAGACCTCTGAGGTCATCAGGTCCAACTGTTCTCATAGCACCCCTGAGTTCACCACCTAACTATGTTCCCAAGTGCCACACCCACATGATTTTTGTACACTTCCAGGGATCTTGGTTCCACTACTTCCCTGGGATGCCTGTTCCAATGCCTGAAAACCATTCAACTGAAGAAATCTTTGCTAATATCCAACCTAAACCTTCCCTGGAGCAACTTGAGGCTATTTCCTCTTGTCACTTGTTACCTGGGTGAAGATCCTGGCTACAGCCTCTTCCAGGCAGTTGTACAGAATGATAAAAACTCCCATGAGGTTTCTTTAGCCCAGGGTGAACACCCACAGCTCTCAGCTGCTCTTCACAAGACCTGTGCTCCAGACAATACACCAGCTTTGCTGCCATCCTCAGGACATGCCCCAGTACCCCAGGGTCTGTCTTGAGGTGAGGGGCCCAAAACTGAACTTAGGATTGGAGGTGTGGGCTCACCAATGCTGAGTACAGGCACTGCTGAGGAGGGACTGGCTCTGGTGGGCACCTGGCATGCAGCCAGGATCAACCCACCACAGTGTACAGCAAATATACATTCTTCTACTCCTCTTCAAAACCACTGCTCTTTCTTTCTTCATTTCCAAGTAAAATAAAACAGATAAATAAACGTCCAGCTGTGCTAAAGCCTGAAAAGTTTAGCACAGAAGGAGTAAATTTTCCCACTACTGAGCAAGTGAATTTGAAATGTTAGAGTAGAAGCAGTTTTGCAACATTATCTGCAGTGGTCACTTTCTTTCCCATAATGAGAATTCTAATGATAACACAGCAAATCCCAAATTATTTCTGCTTGTAAGGATTTGTAATATTACAAATGGAACCAGGCAGAGCACGCAGCCAGGTCTCAGCTGCAGGAATGTCTCAGATTAGCCCATTCGAATTACAGATATGGAGAACCTTACACTGCTTTGGCTCAAAGCCGTGTTTAAGGAAAGGTTTCAATCCTTGCTACTTTTCAGATTTCTTTTTTTTTTTTTTCAGATAATTCAGTACTTTCAGAATCTTACCTGGCTTGATATTCAAAGCCAGAGAGGAGAGTTTTTCAAGATAAAACTTTCTTTGATGATAACATTTCAAGCCCAAACATTATGCCACTGGCAAAGAGAAAATATTTATCCCAAAGCCACTTATTTACTTTATATTTTAAGAGATTGCAGCCCTTAAGAACTACGGTGCTTATCCTCTCAGAAGCACATACTTGAATGAAAATAAAATGGAATTCAGTAAAATTCAGGGGAAAAGAGCCAGACTCTCCTTTGGTGTAAAGCTGCTGCCAGGGGCCTAAACTGATATATAGCAGCTGGCAGCTTGGCTTGTGTATTTAAAAAAAAAAAAAAAATCAATGCTTTCAGACTCAGCTTCCATTCTCTTGTGACACAGTGGTATTTGAGAATCTTTCTTTTCAAATATCTTGTAATTGCCTTTGGTAACTATTAATATGCAAAAGAGAAATGAGAAATAAATCAACAAACTTACTTGTTCAAGCAAAACTTAACAGCCCAAACAGTCTAGATGACTAAGCATGTTCTTGTGGTTTTATATCCCTGAGGCTGCAGGTGAGAAGGCCACTGCAATTACACACACACACACAAAAGGTGTCATTGTGGCTTAGGATGAATCAACACCTTCTTATAAAACTTGCAGAAATAGATGGTGACCATAATTCCCATCACAATCTTTCATTTTATGCCAGAATCTTTCAAAGCCACCATTAACAAAGTACAAACCCTACATTTATGTTCTAAGTAATGTTTCTACTATCCAGCCTTTCCTATTTATTCTCTCCACACACATAAAGATTCTGTCAAAATTCTCCTCAAGAAATATTATTTCTTGTCTTGTTAAAAACAATCTTTCCTCCCTTACAGACACTTGGAACAGTACTGCAAAGAGTGTTAGTTCAGCTTTGTAATTTGGTTATTTCTCTACTGATTCTCCCTTCTTCTGTCTCTTCATGCACATGGCATCTCTCAGCCCATTTCTTCTTTAATCTCTAGTGCTTGTTACATATCAGCCTCTGATCCCAGATTCATTTCCTGCAATGTCATACTTAACAATTCACATTTGTACCTTGTTTCCCCTCTTCCACTTTGCTCCTTACAGGTGAAGCAGAAATTACCCACCTTTGCTGAAGTCTGTTCTTCAAACCCCTCACCACAAGGGAGGCAATACATTTGCCAGCCAACTGGTTATTTGGTGGAGAATATCACTCATACCATTTCAAATAAATCTATTCAGCATCAGATTTCAGTTTGTTTTCCTCCTTTAATACCTCAAGCTATACAGACACAGAGTTTTATTTTGCCCAGGAGGCCAAGGGGCCTTCCAGTGTCAGACAATTCTTACAGTGTAGCACAGAGTGAGCCTCTCCCTCCTGCTTACATTAGGGCAAGCCCTTCTGATCACAGTCCTCCTTATTTTGCTCCCAGTGGTAAAGCCATGTGGTCACTCGTGTCAGTCAGTATTTATACTAACCCAGTTTTTCTGTCACTAAGGCCCCTTGGCAGTACTGGGCTTTTGGAAGCACCAGTCTGGGAGCAGAGAAGTTTTCAGTAATTCCAACACCAGTTCCTGGCTGGAGACTGTGGAACAGGCCTCCACTGCTATTCTAGGAACAAGTCTTCTCTTTTCCTGTGCATCCTTCATGTCTAAGCTGAGCTGTGCAGGCCCTTGCTTCCCATGAGGATAACAGCAGGCATTTACTACATTTCAGTCCCTTGAAATTTGTAGCAACTTCACCCATAAGCTAAAACCAAAAGATTTCTCTTAATAGAGAATCCCTACTTATTAAAGCAAAAGAATTCACAATGACTGTAAGCTGTGAACTGAGCATTCATGTAAAATTTGCATACATATTTGAACTTGTATAAAAGTGGCATCACTCTGCTTCTTCTAACTGATACTGTGCCTTCAATATCACATGAGGATCAATATGCTTATTGAAATTTCCACATTTCAGGGAATGGAAACATGAGAAATAAAGTAATCTAGTGCTAAATTTATCCCTGAAATTAACCCTTATATTTGCCTTGAGTTTGGATCACTGAAGAAAGCAGTTATTAAAACTTTTCTGTGTATTAATTTGGTTATTGGATTTTAGTCTCATAAAAAGCTAAAGACAGGCTTCTTAATATTATTTCTTGTGAATAAATAATTTCCTTTTTCTGATATTTCTGTAACATAGTTACCCCTTAATGGAATAATGAAAAGAAAAGAACTATTTTAAGTAAGGACTTTTCTACTCTTCTGGAATGTAAACTATAAATTGAAAATCACATTACCTTAACTATGTTCATGTCTATAAGATACAGAGAAATTCAGAGAAGAAAAAAGAGAGAAATTACCTGTACAACAGACAAGTGATGTCAATATTTTACTATATTTTGTGCTTTTGCTCTCAAAGGCACATTAGTACAAACTGAATTTTGCACTAGCTCTGCATAGCTGTGATTCCTATATTTCATTCTAGGGAATATGATAAATTTGAATTATTTAGGTGCCTCATGAATAGCAGCAAACCAGTTGATTGCATTCTTGATTGAGTTATATTATATTTGTGTGGTTACATGTAGCCAGTGTAATTATTCTTATATTAAGGCTAAATAAATGCACGCTTTCAGTAAGAAATGGTGCTTGTGATCTTTCATTTGTAGCATGTTATTAAAGATTTTGCTTAGGATATGATGAAATCTGGCTAAAGGGGGAGAAATAAAAATAATTTGCTGAGCACCAATGCTTCAATTAATTAACTTCTGTTTCTGCAAACAGCCGTAAGTGAAAGATTCAAACTACTATGTTTTGTAAATGAATGATCAGCAAATGCCCAAAGTCATCTGTCATGGTCTAGTTTTGTAGCCTGACAAGAAAAACGAAGCTAGCATTTTATGAATTCATAACAGAGTTTGGGTTGCAGTTTACATAATATCCACATTTAATTAAGGTGAATTCCTCTTCAGTCTGGCAATAGGGTAAAGGGCTGATCATCTGTCCTTCACAAAAGGTTAACACAAAGTGCATGCATGTTTTCATGTCATCTAGCTCTTGGTTCAATCACATTCTCATCTTAATGTAGTGAGTGAACATTTCTGCAGTCAGAATTTCTCATTACAGATATGTTATTTTTCCAGGGATTTAAGCACTCACTCAGTTCACTCGGTTATTCTGCCAGGATATATTCTTTGCCAAAAGAGACTCTAGAAATAAAACATTTCACTGCACTGTGTTAGTAGAATGAAAACTCATTCTTACTCTTGGTCTTGTTTTTCTTTTAGAAGAGGAAAAATTATTCCATGGTGTCAGATAACTATGTCACTGGCGAGAAGGCCTCTTTGTAGCAGGTTGTATTTTTTCTTGTCTATGCTGCTCAATTTCATAACTGCATTCATAGCACTGTGCCAATATCACAGCTACATTTCTGTGAAGCAGCTTAGCAGATGCATAGATAACTTGCTGAGACCTGTTACTCAGTGCTATTTACAGATCCAGAGCACCTGAAAATGAAGGGACAAATTTGAGAGCTCAGGGTAAGCTTGAAAGTCTCTCGAATCATAGTTACATGCATATAGAAAATAACTTGCACAGTCTTTGTGGCTACAGATGTATTTCTCTAGTTATACCTCCACCACTTGCACTTTAATTATATGAGCATTTCTATATTATATATATTATCAAAATATGTACTAATTTCACACACACATACATGCATGTAAATAAAAAGCTCTATCACTCAAGGCAAAGTGCTTTTAAGTAAAATCCATAGATTTTCGGGCAGTGGGGCTTTAAACTATTGGAACCCTTTGGATTTTTTTTTTCTAAACAGTCAAATATTAGACATATGCTTTATATACTTGTGCTTAAGTATGTTTTTTTAACTTACCTCTGAGCAGTGCATATGATCACGCACTTTATATTGGACAAGGGGATCATTTACATCTTCTCAGTTCCATCAGTTAGAAAACATACTGTCATACTAGTTACATGTGAGATTAAAATCTTTTAACCCCAATATGAGTTACATATGTCACAACACACACAGTCTTGTAGAAATCCTGCAGCAGTGTTACGGAAAGATTCACTGACTTCGGATATGAATACAAAAAGTCTGCTTGAATCTGTTTTTCTTTCCTCCATTCAAACTTGATATGAGCATTAGATATTTACTTTAAATGTGAGACAGACAGCTAAACCAAAACCTCACAAATGCCATTACGAAGTCACGCAGGGCTCTTCTCCAAGGACTGCAGAGCCTCTTGTGTGCTCCCACAGATGAAGATCAGCCAGCTCAGCCACAGCTGGCCCAGCTTTCCCAGCCAACACCAACTCCTTTCTGCTTCCTTTTTTATCAGTGACCATTATCAGACATAGAGAAGTTTGAAGTTCAGCAGTAACTACCCAGAAGCCAATTCTTAGCTTTTAGCATTGAAATATTTTTGCCACGGCACCGCTCAGAAAGCTGCACCAAACTAAATTAAGATACCACAGCTCCAACTTTAAGGGAAAATTTCCTTTAGAAGAAAGAACCTGCAGCAGCTAAATGTCTTTTTTGGCACAGATCCCCCCTGACAGAGGAATAGAACATACCTGGAAAGCCTGTTGGTACTAGGAAACAACACTATATATTGAGCAGCTGACTGAGATATAACATTTGGTTTCTTTGAGATCTATGCACACTATTTATAAAAGCAGACAAAAAAGTACTCATTTCAGCCAGGCACAATATTCTAGAATATTTTTCTTATTAGATACTTTTCTTGCAACCATAATAAAAAAAGATTTCATTAAAAATTTACCTCTGATTCTAGACAGACTCCAACAAAACCAGTTCTGTCCAGAAATGAAAACTGAACCTCCTAAAAAAATTTTCAAAACCCAAACAAATGTGCAGTACTGTCATGCTTCTGCACGCTGATCCTAAACCACTGTACTGTTATCAGTTATATTACTTTTCCATCCACAGCACTAACATGAAAGGATAACAATTTGAAACATTTGCAGAAGTCTTTCAGATTATTCCAAGGCACAATGCTTACAATACTTTTCAGATTCTTCTCTTCACAAGTTATGTAAATACCCCTCTGTCTCTAAATCTACCATGAGTATCCTTTCTTTTCTTTGATCTTTAATTCAAAAACATCATTTCATCTTTACTGAGAGATTACCTAGCTACCGTGTAGAAACCTTAATTGCAGGTACCTGCAAGACCAGTTCTCAAAAATACAGGATAATTGTCTCTGGATTCTGCAGCCACACATTCCATTCTGTCTTGCTTAACTGATTTCTCTTATCCTTAGTGGAATTTCAATGGTATATCTACCTGCAAAAATTAGAAAACAACTTGAGCGTATCTTTTAAAGAAGCTGTAAAGCAAAATGGAGAGAGACTATTTACAAGATCATGTAGTGATAGGACGAGGGAGAATGGATTCAAACTGAAAGAGGAAAGGTTGATATTAGATATATGGAAGAAAATATTTACTGTGCCAGGGCTGAGGCACTGACACAAATTTTCTTGAGAATTTGTGGATGTCCCATCCCCGGCAGGGCTCAAGGCCAAGCTGGATAGGGCTTTGAGCAACCTGGTCTGGTGGAAGACATCCCTACCCATGGCAGCAGGTTGGAACCAGATGATCTTTAAGGTCCCTTCCAGCCCCAACCATTCTATGATTCTGTGATTCTATGATTTTTGAAAGAGCAGCAAAAATATTCAACAACTTCGGGTTTTTTTCATATGCTTGTCCTCATGTCTTTCTCAAGGAAAGAAAATAAACATGAGAAGTAGAAAAAGACAGGCATATCTTTATATGTCTGCTTGGGTGACGTTCAAAAGTTCAGTTGCACCAGACTAAACTGCTTTTAAACTTTTCAAGGAAGCAGGTTATTGTGGCATTATTACAAGAAGGTATTCAAGGGAGAAAAAAAATTGGTATCTCTGCAGACTGATTTCACCTTTAAATCAATATTGAACAACCTTCTGAGAAAGCTGAAATTTTATGATCTAATGGAGAGACTGTGCTTTAAATAACATGTAAAACAAAGTAGGATTTAGAGGTTATGAGCTACATCATAAAACTCCTGAAAATCATATTTCCAAAAAGAAAAAAATGGATAATGTGTTTCTTTTTGATCTCCTAATCTTTAACAATCACTTGGAAATATAGCAATGGGGATGAGAAGAAGGAATCAAAATCCTTCAAAATGAAAGATAACAAAGCAGCAACTGCCTTCAGTAAATTCAAAGAGCCCTTGAGGCTATCTCCTGCATTCCCATAACATAAAGTTTTAAACTGTTTACTTGTCCACAGAAGCTGGAAGCTTATTTGTTCTGAACAGTGGCTGAAATTCTCAAGCCAATAGTGTGATGTAGTGCCAAGTGTCACAAAATCCACAACAAAATTAAGGAAAATGGAAACCTTGTTGAGGACATCACTATTTTGTTTTGTTTAAACTCCCACAATTCCCTTTGTGACCATAGGTTTACTACTTTTAACAGCAAAGGCCAATTGCTCCTCCAGTTATTCCATGTTTGTAACAAAATGGCAATCTGCATTTGTTCTAGTTCAGTAAAGGAGGGCAATAACTGATAATTTATGTCCATCAGTGTTGGAGCAACATGACTCTACTAGAATTTTCTAATTCTAAACTTGACGTCATTTACAGTGCTCAGAAGGCCTGTTGAGGAGGGATTCAGTGTGGAGATAATACCAGATTAGAGATTTTAAAAATCACTTGATTTCCATACCTGGTTTTTCCTGTGCTTAAGTGAATGGATGTTCTTTTTTGGCTTCAGCCCGTTCATCACCCACTGCCCCATCACAGGACAAGAGTGTCCAGAGCAGCAGGAGCAGTTTTGAAAGTGGCCATTCTCCATTTTTTCTATGGGTTCTTGCTCCTCTCACCTATGCTAAGTTCAGATCCAGAAGGTCCTGTCAGTGGAAAAGAAATGGGATATGTCTCAGTGGCCTCTTTGGCTCTAGTCTTATCACAACTCCTGCCACAGCTAGTTTTGACTTTCAAATCCTTTGCCAGAGAAAGGGCAACATAGTCAAAAGAGGAAAGGTGGTCACAGAAAGAAGTCATCCATTACACACCCTACAGCTCTGCCTCAAGGCAAGAACAGCCTTATCTGACTATTTCAATCATTCAGCCATCTCATTTCTATATCTATATCCTGTACCTAATATGTAATCTGTAGATATTTATTTAATCACTTTCCTTCTAACAATCAGACCACGCTAGGCAAACTGGATTTTGATAGCCTTCTGAAATACAACCTTCTGAGCTTTCCTTTTTCAACTGGCCTGATCAAGGCTCTTCAGTAACATCAGAATATTCTAAATCAATTGCTTGGCATTTGTCTGATCACTGTCCAGCATCGAGGTTGTAGAGTTTTGAGGTCATATTTTCTTTCTGTATTCTGCTATGCTCAGGCAAGCCAGGCTCATTAGCTTTATTTCCATTATTTTCTATCTTTTCAAAGTGTAACATCATAGTATGTGGAACAATGACTAGCTAAAATGAATCCAGTACTCTGTATCTTTAAAGCATATCTGTTGACAACATTTGTTCTCCTGAGATTGCAGACACCTCTGTTTCTCACCAGTTTTAAATAAACTAAGCCATTTCTCTTGTACTGAGATGATGGTTTCCCTTAAAGTAATTGTATCATATCATAATACTAAATAAAACAGTAACTCTGACCAACTGTCTGGCTCTCTTACACTTAATCAGCCTCTGAGCAAGCCCAAACTTTCATTGCAGAAAGGAATTCTTACCCTGTCCCAATGTATTTCTGTTTTGTATGTGGTCTACAGCTGGAGTCAACAGATAACATGATTTCTAAATGATAGCTTGAGTGTAATCTATGTGACCCAGCTCAAATCTTTTGGTCACAGAACAGTTTATCCAGAGATATCTTTAAGTTTTTAAGCATTAAAACCCAGGAAGTGATCTCTTTGTTCTTCACATGCAAGGCAGTAAGGCATGAAATATGAGAAAATTATAATTTACTTCTCAAGGGAAACAATTTCCTTTCTTCTGAAATCAATCTTAGTGGCATTCATGTGAAGAAATAGCATGAAACTTCTTTTTCTTTCCTGTATATTCAGTTTGTGCATCTTGAGAAGCATTTAGAAACTCGCAAATTATTTTTCCAATCATGAGAACACCAAAGCACAAGAGATACATGATTTAGCTGCTTAGTACTTCGTTGTCCAGATCAGGGAACATCTACATAGACTTTTAGCAGCTCGTCACCCTGAGCCATAAAAAGGAAGAACAAAGCAGTTCCAACAGTTTACTTGTAATATTTGACACTCTTTGTTGTTGGAACCAGCTTAAGAAAAAATTATGAAAGTCCTTACAATCTGACACAGTTTTTTCATACATGTTTGGTCTAATTCTTTTTACTTCAAGCTTTTCATGTTTTGCCAAACTTGCAAAGGAAGAAGCACCCAGATTAAACAGATTGAGAGAAACAGATTCTATCTCCAAGAGGTTATCAATATCACAAAAATAACCCCTGTTTTCTTGAGATGACTGGTCAAATTTAAGTTATCCTAGATTAGACTGAATAAAATCTGTTATCTGCTACAGTAAAGTCTCTTCCTTTTTTTCTGAATTCCCAGATGTTCATAGCCTCAGATGTGCTCCATAGAAACTATTAATGTCCAGATTTGTATTTGCATAGCAGTGAACAACAATTTGACCTTAGAAATAAAAATGAATCACTGATTCTCTATGCATTGTCTTAAATGTCTTACATAGATTGTACCCCATTGGGAAGCCTCTTAATAAATTGTCTCTGCTACCATTATTGAAGAATAAAACTTGACTTCTCTAGCCCATGGAATGCGGGATGTCATGTAGTTTGTAGAGGAACCTGATTAGCACAGAGTAGGCTGAGAATCTACAAGAAGTGAATGACAAAGTGCCCAATATTTTTGAGACCATTGAAGCACTTGTGGGTTTAGGATATAGATTTTTTTTTCTACTTATCCCTTTGTTCTTATAAATGCACACTTGAGGAGGAAATTCATGGAGTTGTCAGTCAAATCCCTTAAGGTTTTGGGGAAGATTAACTGAACCATTAGGGAGATTAATCTTTAAACACTTATACTGCCTTTCCAACCTCAGATGTCAATGCCAGACAGATGGGCTGAAATTTTTGTTGCAAGGGATACCTAAGTAACAGTGTCTCAATTTCCTTACAGACCATCTAATCAGGATTCACAGAAAGATGTATTGAGACATACTGCATAAGAAATCCATATGTCCCAGAAAGGACCAGCTCTCACCAAATTAATTAAGACAACTTCTTCTCAACAACACTTAAATGCAAAGCTGCTAATCAGTTTTAGGAATAATTTAGTGTTTTTCACAGAACCTTTTCTTTCACCCTAGGAGCTTAAAGGGAGTTCTCTCTCCACTACAGTTATTCCACTGAATAATATTGAACTTCTGATTTTTAGGAAAAGAAAAGCTGAGAAAAAAACAGATACATTTATTCTATATACTTGCAGACTATATGAGAATATAAAGATGCTTCTCTGTTCCAAGTCCTATATAGCATAAAATTCACTCTATGCAATCTGAAATTATATACATAAAAATTAATATTAATATAGACATGCAGAATGCAGATGACACATTTTGTATTAGTTAAAAAAAATAATTAACAGTATTCAAGGGATTATCTTTACTTTGAAAATACACAGAAAATTCAGAACAGATGGGCTGTAAAATAATTCTTTTTCCATCATATCTAGAGCCTTTACTTTGTATTTGCTGTTAACTGAGTTTATTCACCCATGTGATGCAAATAAACAGGATGCCTAGAGGCTTCCAGTTCCTTCCTTTCTTTCTTCCCTGCAAGACACAGAAAACCCTTATTTTCATAGATAGAAATTATTAAGTGGCCAGAGGAGCTGTTAGTGTTGAATTTTCCAAGTTAGATTTAGTCTGATGTTCAGACTACGACATTCTATACCAAGATACCTGAAAGGAATATCTCATTTTTAACCGGAAAGAAATTCAAATTTAGAAGGAAAAAGCATGTAAAGGTGTCCTGTAGGAGCCATTTGCTTTCCTAATGTCAGAACACAGCAGATCCACCTACATGTGCTGGCACCTGATCCCGTGTTTTACATTTGTAGATCCACTGGCTGAGCAGTGCCACGGAGCCAAGCTGCCAATCTCAGTGCCTGGGGGACAGGCAGAGACACGGGGCTGCTGCCAAGGTCCTCTGCCTCAGAATAAACATGCAAGAAGGGAACACGTGAGATCTTTTCTTTTCCCACATCCTGCATGGAATGAGACCATTTACACAAAGCTTCTCCCAAAAAAGGTTTGAAGATGTGTAAAAAAGGGGTCACAACTCACAGAGATAAGCTGAAGGGTGTTCTCAGAGCCAGAAAAGCAGACTCAGAACTAGAATGAGAAAGGGAAGTCAGGTGTCATCAACTCCATTTCTCTGTGGCTATAACCCCATATTGGTGATGTACATAGATTTCCATATGAAAAAGAAAATCAAAGATCCCTGTATCTGTCTGTATGTACGCCCTGTATGCATCTGCATAATTGTTCACATGCATTTTTCCAATTCTACACACTGTTATGGAGTCTTCTAACCTTATTTTTTCCAAATAGTCATCCATTTACCATAAGAAAGCTTTTTATTTACCTTTTATGAACATCATAACATTTTCATCTTTATCCCAATTTCAATTTACCATATGCTTAGTGTTTTTGCCACATTGTTATCTGCCAGTTTCTGAGATACTACAGGTATTTTAAATTTCAAAAATTTCCTTTTTTCTGTACTTGCTCTGACAAAGTCATATCAGCATTAAATTTCTGAACTGCATCACATTTGTAACATGGTGTAGGGAGTAATTCTGTCATTGGCAACTCCCAGACTGTCATAATTCTAATATTAGTTCTTTGAGTGATTTCAGACAAATTGAATACCTGCTTCAGTTTCTACAGCAACCAGAAGGAGATAAAATATATATAATATTTAGCACAACATTTTAACATATAGTTGTGTTAGGTGCTATATGCATAGATGCACAAAAAGGGATATAACACAGTATTTAAATGCTTTTCTTGTCTAATTCTTTATGAAAGTCACTTAATGATTCTTTTATTTCTCAGTTGGTTAAAAACCCAAGTAACCAATTCACAGTACAGAACGTTTTACTGTGACTCACGACTGAGAGATTTATGAAGGTGTCATTTTCTCTCTCTCTCTACCTCAAAAAGTGAAGCATAGACAATCAAGGTCACCAGGGAAACTCCCCTCCCAGATATCAATTCATTCTAGCCCAGCTTTTAGTGGAATACTTTAAAAATTAAGACACATTTTTGAAAGACTGTCTCTCAATGTCATAAGAGAGCTTACATTCCTGAAGAATATAAGAACTTAAAAAGTCATGAAAAAAGAACTCTAAGAACTTGGAATTCTCCCCCCAAAATTACAAGATATAATACAAAGAAGATGGCAGAGTATTGAATCAAATCCTTCTGTGAAATACTAGACATTATGTTAACAGTAATATCTTAAATGACTGAAAACCCAAAAAGGTTCATTTTTAAAGGAGTAACTTTAAAATATTCCATTCAACATTAGTGTTTTCCATATTTTTGTTTAATCCCAAATAAAAACTAACTGATTGGTAAAATTGGAACCAAGAAAAGGGAAACTAAAATAAAAACTATGTATATGTTTCAGCTGAATGCTAGGTCCTTCTTTCCATCCATTTCAGTGATGCCTGTATAACTTCCATCAGTGATACCCAATAAACTTTTTAAACCTTTGGAGAAAAAATAAACAGGAAAAAGTCACAGTATATATTTCTTTTTTCATACAGTTTTGGTCTGGTGCTTAAATCCACTACAACTACATGGTTTTAACAGCTTCTAAGACAGTAGATAATATCTTCCCATTGGGAATAATTGTTTTCCCAGTCTAACCCAACAATCCTGTGGTTTGGGCTGGGCTTCTTTATTATTTTTCTTTTTTTTTCTTTTATTTTAAACATATCAGTTTCTTTTGGTTTAAGTCCAGCTAGTTTTACCCTCACATGAATAATTATGCAGGCCAAATACTTGAGGTCTGCATCTTCAAAAGATACTGCTGAACTGAATTTCTTACCAATGAGAAATCAAGACGACACCACAGAGCTAGTTGAGATGGGTATAGGATATATTAGGATATGAAAAGGCTCTCCCTGTGAGTTTTTCCATACTTCTAAAAGTTAAATATGGCTCATATAACCATTCATATTTAAACACTGATCTTGAAAGACCTTTGCAGCTAGACAAGGTCCAATGGTTCCTGCAACCATAGGAAACAAAATTTGTATAAAAAGAATACAGCAGCTCATCATCACTTTATTCATTTTATTTTCAACAGACTGGTACAAAAGAGCCAAATCAAGTATGAAAGGAAGCTCCAGGAAATGGAAAAAACATCACAACTATTCTCAGTTTCAGGGTAGGACTAGTATTCCCATCTCTACCTTCTGGATGTAGCAACAGCCATACAAAATATTTTTGCAAGTTCTCGAAAGCCCATCCATCATTTCAAAACCCCAATACAACCTGAACCTAAAGTACTAATCTTTCAGAAAGAATTATTAGAAATAGAAACTCAAAAATGTTTAAAGGAAATGAGAAAGACATAACCAATTATGGTTTCCTTGTGTTGCAACACTCTGCATTCTGTGGCAGAAAGGATAATTCCTTATACACTGCCATCTGTAATCTGCATTCCTTATACTGTAAGCTATCAGAGTTTGCCAGATTGCATTCTGGAGTACATTTCAACTTTTTTTTTCCACTTTTCATGATTAAGGAGGAAAATGCTGGGAATAAATATGTATATTGTGAAGAATAAGTGTTCTGACTTCAGCCTAAATAATAAAGCAATACTGAGTTATCTCCACATCTGAATTTAGTCCTTCATAAATTTATTCTGGTTAATATAATACTCATGAATGCTTTGACCTCCAGTATGATTATAAGGAAAATACCAGAGTAAAACAGCTGATTTACACTCACCATAAAGATAATTAAATACATGTATGAGAGACAGAAAATATAATGCTGTAGAGCTATTAGATAAACTCTCCTTATTCCAGGTCTGCCATTTGACAAGTGGCAGTCATTTACAACTGGGAAGAAAGACAGCAAACGCGCTTCAACAGACATCATGGAAAATTTCTGTCAGAATTAAAGGATGCTCTAAAAATGTCACCTCCAGGGAGTATATTATGTACCCACTGATTTCCTTTTTCCTTTGATTTGAAAGGTTCTGAAGACTAATGAGGGCTCGAATATGCAGACCTGAGTCATGCTTCTCTCTTTACTTAAGCAATTAAGGTGTCTGTCAGCCTCAGTTATAGAGTTCGACAAATAGTTAATATTCCACACAGAAACGGAGATGCTGGATGGGGAAAAAAACAAAAAAACCAAAAAAACACAAAAACCACAAAAAACAAGAGCATCTTGACTCTCCTATAGTTATTATAAAAACAGCAGAAACACAGACAGATTTCAAGCAAGCTTCCTTATGCACAGGCAAAAAACACAAAAACATTAACGTGCAGCAGCCGGAGTAGGAGCAGAGACAGCTGCTTCAAATACACTCCAGGCAGCAAGGCAGCAGTGGCACTGCTTCTCCATCCTTTATAAATATATCCTGGTATTCCCCTGCCTCTGAGGAACAATGCTGTGGCTTTCCCTGAGGCAGAATTAGGCAGATAGCACTGACAGAGTCTGTGGGTGTGTGTCTCTCTCTGATATGAGAAGGAAGTTGAGGATCCAAGTCTTTGGTTTACAACTATATCAGTTGGTCTGCTAAAGTACATTGCTCTTTCTACCTGCTTAAGCTTACACCTACATGCACTACCTGTGATCAGAGGATCAAGATAACCTGCAGGCAGATCTTTACAGTGGCTTGCTATTAGACAATAAAAGTTTTGGCCTTATTTGTTCTTTGAGTCACCTGCTGAAATTCATATGAACATTTATATGAAAATTTTCAGCACTTCGTTATGATTTTCAATCTATTTTATTTTTACACAGAATGAAGGGCACCTGCTTTTGATGAGTTATTGCTAAGGCAGGAGGACCATGTAAAGTGAATATGTCCATGGTCTTTTTCAAGGACTTTTTCATCTGCTTACAAGTGTTGCCATTAGGACATATGGAAAGATGCAAGGAGTATGTTTTTTTCTTTCATAACTCCCACATCATTTCCATAAAAAAAATGAACTGATGAATGTGTTCTTAGAGTCAAGGAATTTATCTTCCCAGAACTAACTCAGTATATTTTTAAAGAAAAGTTCACCCTGTCCTCTTTCACCCAGCATCCACGATCTGCTGCACATATAAAGAAATGAGACAGAGTCAGCAATCTCTGCTGCCATCTTCTGCTGTTACTTTCCATGCAACCAGTGAACAAGGGACAGAAATCCCATGCTTTCTGAAAGTGAGTGTTACAAATGAAAGGCTATAAATCAATAAACAAAGCTCTGTCACACAATCACAGAAATTTGGGAAGAAAATGTCTCTGAATCACACTCAATCACCCTTATAGCACAGAATTATTCATTATGATGTGTGCTCCCAGCTAACTGAGGCTCTGATATCTCTCATAACAAGTTTTATATTCTCCACAAAAGCTTCTTTCTCCTCACATTTCCTTAGAGTCAGAGACTGCTGCCCTTTGACACAGGGTAGAGACTCCCTCTGTAAGTACCTGATATTATTTTAATGCGACACTAATTCACTTGATCCAGTTTTTGAAACAATATAAGTGTTGGGGCACAATCATTGTAACAACAGAACATTTCTCCCCTCCTGTGGCAATTTCCTCAGAGATGTTTATTATGCCTTCATCTTCTCAATGTTTGGTGACATCAGAATTATCTGAGAGATGTAGCTTCTTTGCCTCACACAGTCCTAAATTCTTAACCTACTTTCTGAATATGGGTTAACTAAACTACCTTTACTTTTGCCTTTTATACATATTTGTATTTTATGCTCAGGTCCTTATCCCCTCCCTCATTGCCACTCTTTTCTATGGTCTTCTGATATTTGTGATTGTCAGCTTCTGGGTATACTCATCCAGACCATTTCTGCTGACTTAAAACCATGAGCAATTTATCTTCATTCACTTCACTAAATCTCATTTGTTTCCTATCTCCATCAAATCTCAGTCATCTATTGCACTACATCTTCTGCAATGAAATCATCAGCATGTACAACATGGATTTTCACCAACCAGTCAACTTTTCTAATAGCCTTACCAAGAAATAAAGGGGAAAAAATCTGCTGCCTACCTGCAGTGTCAGAGCTATCAGATAGCTGTGTCTTCCTAATATTTTTAGTAAAGATTCCAAAGTTTTGTAACTTTTGTGTCCAGATGATACATCATCACACACCCTTTTAAATCTGAAGGGGGAAAAAATGAATATTTTTGCAACATTCCTCCTTATTCAATGGAATAAATACATAGAACATAAATATAGCAAGAATAATGGAACAATCAAGAATAAGTTAGGCATCTGCCTTTGATTCCTTTTCTCAGTGTTACCCTGTTACTCCTAGATTTTTAGTCATCTTCTTGTTCTTATTCTATGTATAGAATTACACATTTCCCATCAGAAGATTAAAATTTAAATATTTCAGTTATCATTTTTATCCTTCCTTGAGTACCCACAACTGAATGACCCTGCATTTTTTTTCAGATGCAGACAGGAAATAAGTATTAAAGTAAGTCTTCAGTTCAGCAAGAAGTTAATATACAAATTTCAGCCTATGTCCTAGAGGAAAAACCTTGATTGTTGCCACATGCAGTGCAGAGATTCCATGACAGATTATAGGGACTTTCTAAACATACCACTCTCCTCAACTCTTGCACTATGACAAGCTTTATAAAAATAATGTCTTTTCATATTTTTTCCCTCTCTTTACTGTATCCTTTCTTGTTACCATGCTGTGTTTCAAAAGAAACATTTCTCATAGAACGTTGTCAGCTGGTTGTTGTATTCCATTACTCTTAATTTTTTTATGTTTCCTGTCTTATCTGTTTTCCAGAATTCACATTTAAACTATCTCTGCCACATAAGCTATAGAACCTTTGTGGCCATATCTTTAGAGATAAAAAGAATAAAATTCTATATCATCAAGCATAAAGTATCCCCAAGGGGTTTTCATAAAGAAACACAAGTTAATGAAAAGCCACATATCAATTTTTATTAACATTATAAGCCAATATTCTGCCTTTCTTCTCCTTAATGCCTCAGACTCCTTATTAAACAATTTCACTCATTCACTGGACATTTCAGAAATGTGGTCTATTATGGTTTCTGTGACCTTGGTAATCATAGGAGGTTTTTTCTTTCTTTCTTTTTGCCCCTTCACAATTACTGCAGCAAGAACCTTGTACAACCCTCGGTACCTGAAAATGCCTTCCACTTCTTACTGTCTTATATGCAGTATCATTCTGCTTCATTGTAGTATTCTACTTTAAAATATGTTTGGAAAATATGTGTTAGTCTTACTTGCTTAATCTCTATTCTTTTTCTCTTTAAATCTGAACTCTATTAAAATGTTCCTAACTACAAGCCTTATCTACATAAGGAGACATTATTCAGTGGGAACGTTCTGCCTCAATTGTTGGGCACAGATTAAGAGACAGGCAGAAGTAATAAGAAATGGAAGAATGCTGTCCTTTGTGCACAGGAATAAAAAAGGGCTTTGTCATGATTGCATTTAATTTTGTTAGAATTTCTGTAAAAATGACACTTATTCTTTCAAACACATTCCCAGACCATAAGGCAACATATGGTCTTGTGTCCAGTGTACTATGAGAAACAATGCGATGAGAAAGCAAATAAAAGAGAAACAAAACAACATATGCACAGCTTCTTAACATCTGTTCAACACCACAGTTTGTTTCTTGTCTGTAGGAGAAATAAATGTAGGATTTGGAAGTACAAGAGTGTGTGTGCAACCTGCAATAACCAGAGAGCTCATGGTACATCGTGGTCACTTGTGTTAGCACATCTTGTGGTCCTCTCACCACATAATTGCATGCTCAGGCCTCACTAGCGAGTCCTTACAGCTGGAGTCTTGTGGAAATCAGACTTTTATTCCTGAAATATCTGTGGTCCTGAATAACTTGTCACCCACCATGGCTTTCCTTAAATACTTGAAACTCTGCAGAAATGGGCACATAAGAGTGATGACAAAACTTAGAGCAATGTAATTTTAAAAAGCAGAAGAATGATCACTATTTCCTCCTCCTGTTTCTTCTAAACTCTCAAAAGTTTTAGTAGCATCACAAAAATCTGCTTTGCCACTCGTTCTATTTGACTGTGTATAAGTTAAATTTTCAAAAATTACTCCTGGTTTCATTCATCTCAATTTGAATTCTAAATTTTTAGTTTTCTAGGTCTAGATTATGGAAGAATTACATCTTTACATCTTCTATTAACTCTGTACTTATGGTCATTTAGCCCTTTCTGGACATCTAAAAATGAGTAATTAAAAGTCATCTCCAAATATCATATTCATGAAATAGAAAGTACTTCACCACTCTTTAATCATTCCCATTATTTTACAGTACTAGTCTATTTCCTGTTGAGTGAAGAATGTGTAAAAACAAAATCTAAGCAGAGCAGACATGAATGAGCTGCATAAAATGGATTTCTGAGCCACTGGCTCTACTAGTTTACTTATTTCTTTCTCCTTTAGACAACAAAAAGTTGTTTGTTAATGGCAGAATTCAAACAAATTCCTTTAGCTATCCTTAACCTTAGACTTCCTGCAAATACCAGGCTGTCAAACAACATTGTTGGATTCAGCTGCAAACATTTGATTGAATGCTGCAATACCTCTGCATAGAGGGATGTCTAAGTACTGCTTTTCTTTTCTTCCTTATCACTGACAATGTGTTGCTGAATTGTGCATCAGCAGCCACAGCAGTTGCACTCCCAGTGAAAAGAGTCACAGGACTTTTCTCTTTAATTACTCTAAAGTACAAAACATCCCAGCTTCCCCTGGTGATATTATTCCTTTGTGATGAAGTCTAGATTGGATTTATGCTTTTGCTCCAAATGGCAGATTAAGAAATGCATGAATATTAATTTGCAGTATGTTTTGTAGACTATGTTTACAGTAATTCTGTGATTACTCTCTGGTAATTGTATCCTAATAATGCTAGTTGTTTATATACAACTTCAAAAATAAATATGAAGCAATTTCATTAGCAATGGACTCTCAAGAGAGATTTCATAATGAGGATAAATTTCCTGTATTTAATATGGAGAGGCTGCAGATATATTCAGATACAAACAGGTGTAACATCACTAAGGCAGACAGATGCAATACAACACTCACAAGCATTTTGGCTGGATTTGTATCAACTATCTTTGAGGCCGAGGTAACTGAAGTACATAAATTAGATATCTGGCCTTGTTCCACAGTCAGCAGAGATCACTATAAGACAATTTAGGCTACAAGAAATAGGCAATAAAATCAAAGAACAGAACTGAAATTAAATATTCAGGTGTAGGTTAAGGCTTTGTTGCATTGTGGTGACCAATGCGTTTAAACACATCCACAGGACAGAAAGAATCCACAGGATTCTCTGTGTTAGTGTGAATGCCAGCCTTCAGCAGGAAGTTATGACAATGGTAGCTCTGAACACATCACATCTTTCTGCACCACTGTGCTAGCAGGGACCATCCAACTCAAGTGGCAAATCTACAATGCCACAGCTTGCAAACAGATTCATTAATAAACCCAAATAAAAGGTGAGGAGGCTATTACACGATCAAGTCCATCTTGGACTGATATCCACATCCCTTCACCTACTGTTCTTTGACCTTTTCTTGGATGTACAGCAAACTCCTTGCTTTCTGCACCAATCTGATTGCTACTGAGCAGTTGCTATGTGGTGAGCAATTAAATAGCTGTCAGGGGTGGCAATACATGATGATGGATTATGCAATTTTGGCAATTCCTTACTGTTAGCAATTTTGGTCAGTGAAATTTGGAAAGAACTTCAACATCTTTGGCTGAAAATCCCTCTATTAATGCCAGTGATTAATTATTAACAAATGTGCTGTTATTATTTTAATAAGCCTCTCAATATGCTTATTGAGCTGTGAAAAACTCACGACTCTTAAAAAGTGTGCTTCAAAATACAGTCACCCATTCTCTTTCCAGAATGAGCCTGTACCTATCCTCAGGGGTGGGGTGCCAGATGGCAAACCCCACAGTCTGTCCCTTTCACAAGAATAGTGTGAGAGGTCACAACACAGTGACCTACAGTTCTCCTTTCAAAGTGCACTCTGGAGGTCTGGATCCAAACAAATCATCCACACAATCCTCACCTATTGTGTTAAAAAAAAAAGCCCTGAGATGCTCATCACTCTGCCAGCAAGGAAGGTCCCACTTTCACTGCCAAAGGGATCTTGGAGCACCCTTTGCAGCCAAAGAGCTCCAGCTGTCACAGACTGAGCACCAGATTTGCTGAATGGCTCTTTCCACCTCCTGCTACATAGCAACTCTCACCAGCAGGAGCCAAAATCACACACTGCCTACAGCAGCCCAGGAGAAGGGAAAAGGCTAGGCACTGTGCTCACCTCTATCCAAGACATTTTTCCTTGAAAGAGTCAATCCCTCCCCAGCTGATGCTGTCTTCCAGCCATTGGGCACCCCCAGCTCAGCCACCTGGTCATTGCAGAGGCCATTCCTGAGTGCTCAGCCACGTTCTTCTGAGGGATCTGGGGTCTCAGCATGGCCCTGGCAGATCCAAACCCCTGCCATCTGCAGCAGGGCTCCCCTTTGTGCTCTCCTTGGGGTGGGCTCGGGATTGGGCAGGAGCCTTGTCCTGGAGCAGCCCCATTTGCTGTGCTAGGGTGGAAGCTCTGAATGTGTGCTGCTGTCCCTGGCTCTGTTGCCCACTGTTCCTAGAGCTGCAGCAGGGCTCATGGAGGATGTTCCCTCACCAGGGAAGGACAGCCTCAGAGGGAAGTTAGGGCAACAGACCCAATGAGCTAGAGCCAGAATAGTTTCTGTTGGGCTCCCTAGCAGAATGTGGTTGACTTTCTGCCTCTGCATTTCACCAGAAGATTCATATTTAAATAAAAATCCACCAGCAAAGATTATCCTTGAAATACTTTAGGCCATCCTGACCACAATACTCTGCTGAAGTCTCCACGAGGCATCTTAGAAAGGCCATCATGTTTCCCAGGGTGCATGCACCCAGTCCTCTTGTGAACAGTGCTGACTTTGACTCAAGTGCCAGCCCCAAGCACCTCTTCTGTATTTAACTCTGCATTCACTATGGTGAGTGAAAGAGGCTGCTGCCATGAGGACATTCCCTAGAACCCACACCCGTACCTACTGCAATCCCAATGTCTCCCCCAAACTCTTAGCAGATTAGCAAAGTCTCCCCCAAACTTACCTTCCTTAGAGAGGGAGTTATAGGCATTTGATTGCTCATTTTGGCCAGTTCATCAATGAGGACACAGAAAAACAAAGCTCAATAATATGCCCATTGCCACAGAACAAAAACAATATTTTGGGGAAGATTAAAATTCCCTGGAAAGTAAGATTTATCATGTCCCTTTCCACTTTCCACTTACATTTACTTCACCCGTAACTCCTACCATTCATTAATGTTTCTAGTCTTACTAAATGTTCATCACTCTGACCATATGTTACTCCATCCTTTCAGTAGTTTTTTTCACTCCTCTCTTGTGTATCAGCTAATTCATGTAACTCCATTCTAGGAACCCCAGAATGTCTTGGTTGGAGAAATTAACCTTCTTTAAAAATACTTCAAAGGGAAAGGGAAAAGGAGATGGGAATCTAACTCTGTAATAGATGTCTCTGTATGTCCTGGATAAATGCACTGCACACTTAGAGCTGTTGTTACCACTCTTGCAATTTCATTCTCAACTATTGCACCTGTTAATGTGTCCTATCTGTGAAACATAGCCATAACCTCCACATAAAATTAGCTTTCATAAATACTTTTCCATCTCTAGATGTCTTTACAGACCTTAACTGAGTTTTTTCAGGCTGGTCCGTGCAGCTCTTGGAGGAGATACTGCAGATAATACCTGAATTCTCCACTGAAAAATAAAAATTGGGTCTTCTACACTTAGTCAGGTATATGTCCACCTGAGGTTTTATACTGGATGCTGGAACTGCAGAAAGAACGCTGAAAGGTTATTCAGACAGTGAAATGTACCTTGGAGGGAGTGTCTGTCTTCTCACCTTTGCAGCATGCTGCGTAAGAAGTTTGACCTCTTTGTCCTTCCCTGTCCCCTGGCTGAAAAACTGATTTCAAACTCAAACAGGTGGTTAAAATAAAAAATCAGATGTAGTTCAACATTCATCCATAAATCAGTCACACAGAACTTAGCCAGTTTCTTGGCAAAACCCTTGTGCAGTCACAGAAACCATACCCAACCACTGCATATTAATAAATGCATTAAAGCTTGAGGGAGAAGATTGAAAGGAGAAGAGTTTGTACACTTCCATGCAATCCCTTCTACTCAGGGAAGCAGCATTAGCTTCCTGCAGGAATGCCTGAGCAGAAGTGTCCATGTCACTGTTGTTTTGAATCACATTTATTTTAGGATCACAGCTCTTTTAAGATCATTAATATTATGATCTAACAAGACAACAGCTAATATAATTTGTCCTGAACCATTTTATTTTATAAGCAGCATGAGGGAAAATGTTTGAACTTGGAGTTTGGACAGAGAAAGTGTGGATGAGGCTACATATACTGTACTGTGTCAACAGCTATCTAACCAAATACATTTCCTTTCTCAATAAATGCAAAGAATCATCTCATCCTATTAAACAGCTGTGTTGTAAGAACAAATTAATCCTCTCAAACTGTTTTGAATTTCTCAAATGAGAGTTAAGTGCTGATCCTCATCTCTGATAATGGCACAGAAAAAATAGGCTGTCCTCTCTAACACATGTCCAGCTGGTCATGATTATTAAAATTCAAAAGGATAATAATAATGAACCAGACTGTTACGGACATTGGAGGATCCACTAAGAGCTTATAACCTACATCAGTTCTTTCTTCCATAGGTGTGCTCTGCAGTCTCTCTATTTTAATGGACTCACTGGAGATCTCAGACACAACTGAAGCAAGTAAGCATGGACAAGCAGGCAGAAAGAGATCTGTAATTTAGTATTTCTTCTATGACTTTTGAGTACTTTACTGTTGTTTTTAGCAGCAAACAGAACAAAGTCACAAATACTCATTTCCTTACATGGAACTTTATCAGCACTCAGGCTTTAAATCTGAATTTGAATCAGATTAAGTACTGAATGCAAAATTTCACTGTAATGTGTATTTCACTTAGCTTCAGTTGTGACTAATGAACATCCTTCAACATCCAAATTTGTTCACTGGCATTTCTAGTTCATTGGCCTGAAGAGGTGCATACACTGTCCAGTAAAGGAACAGAAATTGAAGCACGTTGCCTGTGCAGCTTACCAACAGACCAATTCTAAATTCCAAGATTCACAGCTGAAATCTTTCTTGCCCTGAATCACTCCTCTCAGCATCTCTTTTCCTCAAATATTTGCATTCTAACATTCTCAGAAGGAAACAAAAGACAATGCAGGACAGAATAATTTACAATTGATTTTTTTCCCATTGTTCACTGAGTCCTAGTTAAGGTCCTCAAGGGAAAAAAATAAGAAGACACAAACAAGGAGGTATTTCAATAAAAATAATGAGAATTAACTGCTCAAATGTCTTCACTGAAGAGATACTCAATCCTGACACTGCTTATCTGAAGTGAGAGAACTCTAAAAATATATGACAAAGTATCCAAATCAGTGACTAACTGAGAAGGGGAATCAACATCTATAATAGTTTTCCTCAAGATTCATTAACAGAAGGACAATAAATTATATAGGCAAATGTCAAAGGAAATAACCATCCTGTGTAACTTAACACACCTTTACCAAAAGATCAGTGTCAGAATTTAATATGATTTAATACGGAGATCAGACATTTTTAAATATAGTAAAAATATCCACAGACATAAAAACAAATACTTATCAATATTCCCAGGAAAAAAATTAGAAGGTAAGTTGAGTATCAATTACAACATTCAGGAGCTTTAAACCCATGAAATAAATTCTCTTATAAAGAAGCAGATAATGTTTAGAAATTGAAGTTCAATGAAAAAAAGGCAAATGCTTTAACAGTAAGAGTCCTAAACAGTGGCACAACTCTAGCACGGGTACAGTGGATTCTCCATTGATAGAACTGTCAAAGAATCATTGAGTTTTGAGAGACTTGTAATTTTTCATTGTTGTTCTTGTTTTCCCCCTGAAATATTGTAGTCCATGACAGACCCTGCTGAAGCAAGAACTGCTCATGGAAACCCTCTGTATTCCACAAGAGGTCAGACTAGAGGGTCAAAATAGCCACATCTCTCCATTAAAAAAATCTATGAGCATGTAAGCCTTGACCTGAAAAATGACTTTTTTATTTTGATGAGTATATCACTCATGGAGAAATATATATGTAAAAAATAGACTGGCTGAAGCCTATGTACAGCTAAACACCCGAGTCCTGACATTTCACTTTCCTTTGACCTTTGATAAAGCTATGGATAAATCCTTTAACCTACCGGTACTCTTTGCACAACTATAAAATACAACAATATGTTCCCACTGCTTAGTTTTTTGAGCTGCTTAATTGGTAAATATTTATAAAGGGAATCTAAATCCTTGAATTAAAGAGGAGATATGCAAATGATTATTGAATGCAGGTGTTCACAGCTCAATAGTAGGAGAGAATGTTATCTCCCCTTGTGTGTTATAACATCTTAGGAATAAATGTCAGCTGTCATTTTAAAAGTACTAAGAACAAGCATAATAGGCTGTTCCTGGGCAATTTGTCCTTCTTGGCCCCAGCTGACAGGGATGAATTTTCTGTATCTTCATGAATCACCTTAATGTAGTCACTCAGGAGATGTGTAATAAGATTTGCATATTTGTAACTTTGCAGGGCTACAAGATTTGCAATTCAGCTTTGAAATGTCAGCTGTTTCTTTTCACATTTATTTCAAAGGCTCTGGCAACCATTTTTACAATACATCACATGGATCAGTCTGTGCAATACAGCTTTTCCTAATGAGGAGTTTGTTTGTTCAAGATTCAGGCAAGAGACATCTGAGACATAGCAATGCACTGTGCTGCATCAGAAAAAGACCTGGACATGCATTTAGGATAACAAAGACCTCTGCTTTATGGGTAGCTGTGACTTGGCCTGAGGGTCACAAGTGCATTTCTGTATCCCTTTGAGGGCTTCTCCAGCATCCCTGGAGCTGGCAGCCATAGCCAGCTAATATCTCTGGAGAAGGAAGGTCTGTGTAACCCTTTAGTCCTTGTCCCTTTAGTCCAGTGGAGTGTCTTAACACTTTCTTTCAAGTCCTTTCCAACCATTAATCACTTGGTAATGGCAATTAATATTAGGCAAACACTGGTATCAGTAATATTGCCAGAACTGTTTACAGACCCACGAATCTTCCTATTAATGTTGCATTCAGTGACAGCAGCTGAACCATTAAGAAATAATCAGCATCACAGTGGTATTTATTCTAGAAGTTGAATTAATTAATTTTGCTCTTCCCCATTTTTGTCCTTATCTTGACAGTAAAATCCCTTATTTTGTCCTTATTGAATGCGATGTGGGCAAAGTGGATTTAAAAAGTCAAAACTGTATACCTGAATTACAAGGTTTTCATCTTTTTCCTAACAAGTGAGAGACAGATGAATTATCTCAGAAGTACAGAAGCAGAAAACAGGGAAAAATGAACATCACTAAATGACCACTTCCTTCAGTAACACAAAATTAACTGCACCTATTTTAACTTAATGACTGAAACTTGCCAAATGAGCCAGAGAAAAGTCAAAATTCCATCATGTTCTCTTTCCTTAGTTTCTATATCCTGACTGCTAATTTTATAAGTGATGCTTGCCCTTTTAAAAAAGAAATCACTAGATATCCAACTGTATTAAGTTTGCATGGCCTGGTTTTTGATAGCAGAGGGGGCTACAGGGGCTGCTTCTGTGAGAAGCTGCTAAAAGCTTCCTCCACATCCAGCAGACTCAGTCCCTGGAAGCTCCAAAAATGGACTGGCCAAGGCTGGACCAATTAGAAATAGTGGTAAAGCCTCTGTGAAAACAGATTTAGGAAGAAAGGAAAACAAAAAGGGCTTATGTCCTTTTAATTGCCACCAGAGAAGAGCAGAGTGAGAATATGTGAGAAGAACAGCTCTGCAGACACCAAGGTCAGCGCAGAAGGAGGGGCAGGAGGTGCTCCAGGCACTGGAGCTGGGATTCCCCTGCAGCCCGTGGTGAGGCAGCTGTGCCCCTGCAGCCGTGGAGATCCATGGGGATCCATGGAGGATGCACAGACCCACCTGCAGCCTGGGGAGGAGCCCACACTGCAGCACATGGACGCCTGGAGGAGGCTGTGACCCATGGGAGACCCGTGGAGAGTGAGGCCCTGCTCCCAGGCTGGAGCAGCCTGTCCTTGGAGGACTGCACCCTGTGCAAGAGTGACCCAGGCTGCAGCAGTTTTGGGAGGACTGCTGCCCACGGGATGGACTCACACTGGAGAAGTTCATGGGGAACTGTCTCCCATGGGAGGGACCCCATGGTGGAATAGGGGAAGGAATCCTCCCCCTCAGTAGCAGGAGAAACAGCAGGGGTTGGACTGACCATAACCCCCATTCCTTGTCTCCCTGCACTGCTGGGAGAGGAGGTAGAGATGGGAAGTAGGGAGGAGACGGGGAAGGTGTTTTTAAGGGTTTATTTAATTTCTCATTATCCTGCTCTGATGTTAGTAATAGATTCACTTCACATCTCTAAGTAGAGCCTGTTTTGCCTGTAATGGTGTTTGATGTGAGATCTCTTCTGGTCCTTATGTTAACTCATGAACCCTTAATTAAATTTTCTCTCCTCTGTCCAGTTTGATGAGGGGAGTGAGTGAGCAGCTTTGGTGGGTGCCAGGAACTGGGCCAGTGTCAACCCACCACACCAGCTCAGTAGGTTTCTGCTGCATGCCATCATTTGCCTGTAGGATGCACAAAGCTATGCACAAATTCCAAGGTCCCTGACAATATTTCCACTGGTTCCAAAGCAAGCTCTGCTCCTGCTCCCACTGATGGAACAGGCAGGGAATAGTATCCATGCTGAGCATAAATTCATTCTAGCGTGAGGTACTGAAACGATTCTGTTTAAAAAGGGGAGGGGAAATTATAAGCATTAGCTCTACGAATCATTTAACCCAGGGGCCCAAATATTCTGAAATTTTACCAGGAATAGATGAGAAACAACTGTTTTCATTCTCTATTGAGATCCTCTGGATACTCTAGAAATAGAAACAGCTTCCCTGGGCAGTCTCAGAGCCTGATGGTGGGAACATTTCTACAAATTGATGCTATCAACAAGCCGTGCTGTATTTTTTCTTGAAGTCTTCTTCCAGCCTTTCCTTTTTGTTTTTCTGGACATTTATTATTTGGCATTGACTTTTTTAATACCAGCAGCACATGCTGTGGCTCAGAGTTTGTCTCTAAGATATAATTTCTAAACTTCATACCAGATTCAGAATGTGAATATCTTTTGGTGTACCTCTGTGGCTGTTTCTTCAGGATACAAATAACTAAATAGTGGAAACCCACTTTCTCTGCTTGCTTCAGATGTAGAAGATTCCTCCAAGCAAATATTATGTATCTCAATGGAAAAAACAGAACCTACGATTGTCTGTTCAGTAAAAGACATTAGTGACAAACAGTTACAATCACTCAGACTTTCTCCAAATTTCTTTTTAAAAAATACAGAACTTATAAAAAATTCCAAATACTTAGGCTGTTGGGAGAAACTCATAATGTTCACTGTTTCAGGTCTAGAAAGCCTCTTTTATTGAAACAAAACTCACAGCTGACTTCTGCCTCCCATTTGTTCATCACTAGCATCTCACCCATATATCAGAACGCATCACACAGCTTCTCCATGGCTATCTTGAATTATGGAACTGCAGAAAGGTTCCAGTACAGCAGTGAAGCTCCCTAATGAGGAACATATGAAGAAAAGAGTCTCCCAAGTGTCTCTCCCTCCAAGAGGAGCTGTTGAAAGCAACCCTTTCCACCTGCAGCCTTGACATGTGGCCATTTTTCCATCAAGTGATGCCAAAGCCCCAACACACAAGTGAAATATATTCTACTCCATGGGACAGAAGAGCACAGTGTGCCTAGTACAAACAGCATTCACATAAAAGAATTCCTTCATGAAGATATGTTACCCATGGCTGAAGATATGTTACATCTAATTTCTCTCTCCTGTAACATAACAGTCAAAAGTGCAGTCAAATAAAACCAAATACTGACAAAATACTTTCCACTCCCTCATAGACATTGGTACATGCAAAACACATGGCAGGAACACATGCAGTTCACCACTGAATATTTGTGCTGTACATTCAAGTCTACCTGAGCTGAAAATTCAGCTCCTTCTTGATACTCGCCCAGGAGAAGTTGAGTTCCCAATACTCCCTGCTATTTCAGTTATGTGGAAGGTGATCAAAATTTCAATGCATTGCACTAAATCCATTTCCAAGCTTCTTGTAGATTGGTACCACAGAAAAGCAGCTCAATTGAATTCATAGAAGATTTATATTACTCTCCTCCAGGCTATGATGGTATGGAGCAGACAGAGCAACAATAACACCGCGTGACAACAAATCAGCCAGTATATCCCACAGAATCTATCCAATTTTGGTAAGATTCATTTTTCAAGTTTCTTAGCCTTCCCAGTTCACCAGCTTTGGGAATCTTACATGAAGTTCCATATTTCAATGGCTAAATTCCTTTTATTATCTTACCACATTAATTTAAAGTTGATTTTTTACGCATCTCTTCTGTGCTGCAATGTCCAGTATAGACATATTGCAAGAGGTGACTGTAATTAACAGTCAAAACAAAAACGTCTTCCCTGCTTTTCACTCTATATCTTTGTCAGCTAAATTCTAATTAGCAGAGGACAGATAACAATAAAGAAGCTCCACAAATATATAGACACAGCTCCCATAAGTCATATTTTGTACTCATAATATTATTAATAATGAAGATATTCCCCACTGTTACCATGGGACCCCAGGTCTGATAAGGCTAAACTGAATTACTGCATGTACCAGATATTCATGCTGAGTAAACAGAAGAGATGGTGAAGATTTCAGTCAAAAAATTACATGAACTAAAATGTGTAAAAATTGGAATAATAAAGCCATACTTGCTCTGGGGATAAAGCAATCTGGCAAGAATAAAGACAATGAAGTCCTGCAGCATGGATGGGAGCTGAGAACAAAAGAATGTAAAAGTACAGGATGTTTTCCTCCAGACACTCACAGTCATTATAAGTAACATTTTTCTTGCTTTTTGTCATACAGAAATTTTTTTCTTGAAAAAACATTCTAGTTTGGGGTTAGAAAAATACATAATGTTTGTGGGGACAGTCCAATACTTGGATGTCTTTTTAATGTATGGAAATGTCTAGTATGAATTTAAAAGCTCAGGCAATCCTTACAGTACTTTAGGAATTTACACTTGCAGACCTAAAAATGAGCAAAAGACCTACATATTGTGTCCAATAACGTGTGGATAAGAGAACCTTTTGCTACCCTTCTCATCTCACTGACTGAACTTGTTGAAACCTCTTAATTCAATCAAAGCATCCCAGGAGAACACAACACTTGAAGATTTTGTTTGGCAGTAGGTAGCAGCCTTCCATTTAAATCCCATCTATTCACAACAGCAGAGGAAAGTCCAGCTGCTCTCTGAATTAACATGCAGCTTGTATCCAGCTGCTCTGGAAAATCCATAGCTAGCACTTGAAGACATTAGATTTTAAGTTATTATATACACACATCATTAATTTTAAAAAGTAGAGTAAATGGAGTATTTTTCTTATATATGCCAGTCTATGACATACCAATTGAACCAGGCATGAATTTTGTCCTTGTTTTAAAGTATCTGTATCTCCATAAACAGGGATACAATTTTCTGATCATTAAAATGGATTCCTAAACTTCTGAAAGGCTGAAAATAAAAAATATAAGTAGCTGTCTCAATAAAAAGCCACGGGATAATTGATTATTTGATTATACCCCTTTGTTTAGGCACTTTTGGAACAATTAATTATAATGTCTAACTAAATCAGGCTCATCAGCCCACTAATATTCAATGGAAATCTGTGGTATTTACTAAATGAATAGTTTGAATTACATTCTTTTAAGTAAATTGCCAAGTTTATACAGAATGACAGTAAGTTATCTTATGCATGCTGCTGCACACATTGGCTTTTCTACTAGCACTGCAAGTGCAACTGATTTGGTTTTGGAATGGTTTTTACATCCTGTAAATAGCAGGAGAATGTTTTTGCTTTTAACTCTACCTCTTGTATAACCCCTAAATCAGTGGGGCACATGCAAAATGCAACACAAAAAATAAGCTTATATAAAGATAAGATCATTTTAAGATAAGCCAAGATTTGAACCTCAGTCTGATTCCTTTCCAGTTACTTGGTTCTATAAAAGAGCTCCTGTGGTTTTAGTTAGGGCCAAGTCAAACCCAACCCAGACAGGAACAGTTTCCAGGCTCTGACCCAGATGTGTCTGATTGTGTCTTGAAGGAAAACCTGAAACCTGATCTCCCAGAAAACCTAAACACTGAACTCTGAGGCTGTGGCTAAAACTTCAGCAGTGAAACTGCCTGAACTACCCCGGGTAACAGACACCTCCAGCTTCCCAAACATTTTTCTTTTTTTGGCCTTCAGCCACCTTCTTCCTTCCCTGGCTCAGCCCCCCAGATAGCAGCTAGTACAAACATTTCTGCCACACCAGCCCAGTGGGCCACTGCAAGGGCAAGAGCATCGGGGAGACACAGCCTCCTTCTTCTTCCACTGGCACTAAAAATTTTATTGTGAAGTTTCCCATTTAGCTTAGATTTAGTTTCTATCCAGATTTCATGAAGACTTTAATACCTACAAGGCATGGTTACAAACAGTATCTTGCCATCACTGAAGACTCACTGATTCTGACAATATGACAACAGCAAGTTATAGGATAGCTGGTAGCCAGAGCCAGTGCAAAAGTGAAAGATGTAAAATGTCCTTCAGTCACCAACAAAGAAACACAAGACATGTGAGAGACTTATTGCAACATTTCTTTTCCATTCCTTTCCAGAGGAATTGAATGAAGATAGCAATACAGTTTTGTGTTTGCAGCCTGTAAAAGCATGTCATATTAGTGTTTGCTCTGGTTTATATCCTCAAATACTGGTAAAACTGAAATGAACTGCAAAGGGAAATGCTGGTAATCCATCTTAATTGATTGACCAATGCATCAACCCTTGAAATCCAACAACAAAACAAAAGTTTGGTGTAGCTTAGGGCAAATAATTGAAATAATGTTTTCTGCTATATTTCCGTGATGGAAACCTCCCTACAATGCACAAAGATCAATACCCAGAATGATAGATTAATGGGTTTGAAAGCTTCAAAAGTCAGCTGTCTGACTTCTAGTTCATGAGATATGAGAAATATGTCAACTGTTGCACAAGTGCACCATTAGTTTTGGAAACTCGTTTAATATGTGTTCATGAAAAAGAAAAAAAGGATTTCTGACCTGCCTATATAATACCTTTCTACACATGGCAAGGCTGCTCAGCTGTTTTCTAACTCATCAAACTTTCTTCACACGTGGGAATGCAAAACTGAAGTCTAAATTTTTGAAAGTCTATATTCTACACCCTGGGTTCACTTTATGAAGCTCAAGTTTTATTGAAACAAACACTAGAGTGAAGCCAAGGACCATCTTTGGCAGAGAACCTAGATCTGACTGCCAGGTTAATTGCAAAATGGCAAGTTGAGGAGAGGGTTTTCCAATGCTCTCAGGTTGACAGAGGAAACACATGAAAGTGGAAAGCAAGAGTTATCATTTCATGTGGCTTTCTCATTGATCATCTTGGAGGAAAACCTTGTCAAAACAAAGAAGCTGGCTTTGCTCAACTTCTTGTAAGGTTGTCAGGCTTTAAGCACTTTACCAAGGAAGACTTCTACCCTTGTTCTTTTATTTATTGTAGTAGAACTTAGAGACGTCAAGATACATAGCGATAGCCTTAAAGGGTTTTATGGTGTCTCTGATACAGAAGGTGTAAGCAGCTTGAAGAATGCCCTTTTTCTCTGGCTAGACAGAATTTTGAAGATGCTCAAAGGTTTGCTTTAGTCAAATACTTCAGGTAGACTAGAGCAGCATACCTTCACTCCACAGTGAGCAAACGCATAAGAGGCTAACAGGGCAGCCTCTCAAATCAGATATATATCCTATAAGGCCTGTGCTTCAGTTGCAATGTAATGGTGCACGGAGATTCTATAGCCCATATTATGAAATCCTCCTTTGTCCTTCTATACACCATTTAACTCTTCAGTGAAGCATATGCCAGAATCTCATCTTTCAAAGACTTAGCAGAAAGCATTACACAAGCAATAAACTAAGAGTGAACAAGGGAGTCTTGGTAAGTGGATGTTAATAGTCCTTGGTCATCTTTCCAAATGAAGACCATTTGCCTTCTTGGGACACAAGGAGGTGAACTAGCTCAGCAGCTGCTGCTCAAGGTTACACAGATGTCACCATCAAGATGCCCTGGCTTCTTGTACTACACACCTCATCTACTCTCACACTGGAGGTTATCATTTCCATTTCTCCTCTCCTGCTGTCTGCCTTTGTAGCTGTGTGCCTCTCTGGGCTCTTACATGGTCCCTCAAGGGAAAGGGAAAGGGAAAGGGAAAGAGAAAGGGAAAGGGAAAGGGAAAGGGAAAGGGAAAGGGAAAGGGAAAGGGAAAGGGAAAGGGAAAGGGAAAGGGAGATTAAAGTATATCACTGTGGAGGCCTAACGAGAAAACAGACTGGAGACACAGATCTGGGTGCATCAGAGCATGCAGGGCAGGAGGCCCGGTTTATTTACAAAAACCTACTTTTATACTTTTCCTATGAGGCCTGTGGATTGGAGGAAGGAATTCCCACCTCTACACTACATTGGTGAAGGGGACTGTCACACAGTCTTGTTTGTCCCAGCAGAGAATGTAAAAACAATGGCTATGTTTATAGAACATAGCTGATGTTTACATTAAAAGAGTGTGAGAAGGTACAGACTTCTCTTTTAATATAAACACTCAGCAAACCAAAAAAAACTCATAGCAACAAAAGTACATCACCCAGAGGCAAAGATTGAAAAGTGAAGACTTAAACTATCAGAAAAGAGTAGTTAGTTATCTGCTTACTACTGAGGACAAGGGGATGGGAGCAGGGAAATAGGCAACCCAGGAACAAGAACTAAGTAACCCAGAGATCTGAAGTTACATTAGGCTTTTTTTGGCTTGGTTTTTCATTTGTTTCTTTTTCCCAGTCAGTGATCTTGCTGCAGCAACTATTTAATCTACAGAGAAAACCCAATAAACAAGATAATATTTAGTGAGCAGATATGCTGCACTTTTTCCTGCATCTAGTGGTGCAGATTCAATAGAAATAGGAAAGAGGGAGCAGATTAATGATAAAGGCATCCTATGGTAAAAAACAGAAGAGCAGATACAAATTGGCTGCAGCTGGGGTGAATTTGAACTTCCTGCACATTTTCTAATCAAAAGGCACTTCTACAATGAGTATTTCCTCTCACAGACGTATTTTAAATTTACTTGACTGGGGGTTTTTTATGATAAACACAGTACTTCCGTGGTACATAAAGTGTCATCTAGAAAAGCTTAAACAACAGGGATCTCCAGGAGCCTGTGGAAAAAGCAATTTTAAGTGGAAGATAAGTGCCTAAATATACACTCGGTCACAATGGAGTCACCTCTGATTCTCCACAGCAGGACTTTAGATGCCATATAAATTCTTCCAGGGGAAACATCAAAATTTTTTCTTATAATAGAAGTATGTTTCATTTTGATTTTTCTAGATGCATCATTCAGAGCCTAAATTCCGTGTAATATAAAATCTTCTATAGTTTGTAATAGCAGCATTTTGGTGGTTTCTCCAGGTTAAGAAAATACTTTTCAGAGTACCAAAGATTGACTAAATAAAGACTTACAAAGTAGATAAGGTTAGAACCAGCATATAAGTCTGCAGGACTGTCTCTAACTCAAATCTTCATGAATTTCTGTACTTGCCTCTATTCTCTGATTGCTTGAGCCCTCAGATAACAGTTGGATGTAACCTATCAAAGACTATTCACAACAAAACCTTCCTACATAAATGGTGCATACAGCTACTGCATCATACTTTTGAGTGTCAGTGAACTGATATTCTTATAAAATGCCATATTTCTCCTTTAAAACTTCTCAGATATTGAAAAGGTAAAACACAGAACAAGTGGATTATAATGCATTCAAACTGACTAGTTACCAAACCCCATCACATTTTTCTAATCATTTTCAACAAAACTGGGGTTTCTATTTTTAACATAGATGTATTTGAATCATGAAGTTATCTAAGGCTAATTCTTAATAAAGTCTTAGCAATGAGTCAGCCATGACACCTTGACAATTATTCCTTCATTATATTGTCCAGGATGTATTCCTTCTTTCTTTTTTTCTAAATGGTAGTGTCTCTGTGTGGATAGATTCTCATGTCCATGCATTCAGATACAAAGAATGTGGTCTTTGGTCTGTGCAGGAAACCTATATGTCATGCAGAACCAAAATCCTTTTCTAGAACTTAAGGTGTGCAGCAAGTCTTGTGGCTTATCTTCAATATGTTACTTCTACAGAATCTATTATTTCTTTAGGATTGAATGGTGCATCCACACTCTTATGCCACACAAAAAGGACGTACAGTCCACACCATCCTTCCAACGTGAAGAACCTACATATTTAAATATTTTGCTGTAAAACCAAACAATTTCCCAGTGTTCAGTACAAGAGCAGGACAACAACAGGTAGCACCATGAAAGAGGTGAACTATTTTGTATTTTGCAGAGTCCAAGTATTCTCTTGAAAGTATTTTGCAGAGTCCAAGTATTCTCTTGAAAGGCCTCCCTCTCTGAAGGATTCCTCAAAAGGATGATTCCTTTTCAGAAATCCTACAGGTCAAGAGCAGGCTGTAAGCCCTAGGAAAACAAGAAGGAAGAGATGGATGAGTGCACACAGCAGCAGAGGCTACTGTGCAGTACACTGCACTCCCAAAGACACACTGAACCTGTCCACTCAGAACCTGCAGTGCCTCTGAGACAGGAACAATACATGAACAACACTCTGACAGAAAAAGTGAAAATGTTGACAGCCAACATTCTCAGAATCAATATTTTATATTTTTGTCACAGCTGTCATCAACAAACAGAGATCTGAAATGCTGTTAAGACCTCTTTTCTGAGGTCTTAACATCTGAAGAATAATATTTTAGCTGTTAAAGCACATTGTGGTTTACTAATACTATCACTAGCTGTAATCAAGGTGTTATTATATTTATTTACAAAGATAAAAATATGTATTTTCCTATCCAACCTTCAATCCATCACTGTGAGAGAAAAGAGGTAAATACTAAGTATCAGTTCTTTTTAATTACAGTCCTGACATATTTGTAAATAAAAATTTGTCTAGAATTTATGGGTTTGTCAAGGCAAATAGGAACATATTTTTAAGGAGAGTACGCCTCTGGAAAAGAAAAAATATTAAATAATCTTCATTATAATCCTTATGACTTGAAAAGGATAATTGCTCTCCATTTTAATTTTTGTAAATTGAATGAAAAGATTATCTGCTTTAGAAATTTCTTATATTTAACACCTCTGTGTTGTATTACACCATAGCTCAGAAGATTCCAAAGGAATTTTCTTCTTTTCTCCTGTCTTATGCATCTGTAATTAAAGAGAATGGTGGAGCAGAGAAATGGACAAAATACCCTTTCATAAGATTTTTAAATTCTTATGAAAAAAGCAGTGGATTTTGAACAGTCTGCATACAGAAACATACACAATTAGTCTGTTTATTAGCAGTAGGGATATGTGCAAAATAGATACTGGCTCTTCCTATAAAATTCTGACATTTGGCCCTTTAACTATGGAAAAATATTAGAACAAAACCTCACTTTCTTTGCAGATGCAAAATGGATCTGCAGATGCACTCTGTATCTGCCAGCCATTAACTCCCCCTCAGTCTTTCCTCTCTGGTTAATAGGATTATTTCCTTTTCTGAATTTGTTTTTCTAACTTCCTATACAAATGCCTCTGTTGGCCTTCTAAAAGCAGCACATATAGAGCTATTTTTATCTTACTGGCTTTTGAGATCTGGCTCAAGACACTCCATTCCAGCTATTAGCTGGAATGAGAATTGGATCCAGCTGGTACCTCCACCCCTAGAAACTAAAAGTAGACAAGCTTAAATTTTTGGTATGCATCTTTGTAGTGGGTCTGATTTAACAGCAGTGAAAATTTTACTTAAGCATATTCTCTGTGCAGGAACTGATCTGTTGCATCACTTCAGCTTAATCTGATATCCTGAGATCTTCCCTTGTTCTGGGAACCCCATTGTTTCTTTCACTGTAAATCTGACTTATTTTTCTCTCTGCATACATCTCAGCCTTTCTGACCTTTTTCTTCCTTAAGGCAGTTTTCCTTCTAAGCAAGCTCTTCTTCAGGCTTACCTTGTGTCCCACTGCCTCTTCCAGTTTTTAACTGAGAAGCTGTAAGTTTCATTTAACTGCTTTGATGATTTTTATGAAGAAACATAGTAGACTGGACCACGGCTGCAGACCTAGACAAATGTTATAAACCAGATTACAAAAAACAAGTATGCTCTCAGCTTTCCTTAAAGGCGGAGCCCTGGTAGATCGGGGGCTAGAATAACGTGCGTCCACACCAATATGGTTCTAAGCACGTAATCCGATTTATTCTGTGAGATGGTGGGTTAAATACAGACAGAATAGTTTACAAGAACAGGTGCATTCTGATAGGCAGTGAGAATACAGAAATATGTAAGCTATTGCAGTTTAAGGTAGCCCCCGTGTCTTCCCAGTAACTGTTCTATGTTAGTGACACTACTACCTTAAGACATTCTCAGTAGTAGATAAGTTTATCTGTCAGTACGTATGCTGAACGTACTGAGGCCTGCTAGACCAGGCCTGAGGCCTGGTCTGAGGCCTAGTTTGAGGCCCAGGTGTGGATAGCTCTACCTTATGATACAAGCTATCCTCCTACATTCCTAGCTGCAACATAGTCTCCAGAAACATTTAGTAAAACAAGAGGAGCTTAATATCTCTAATTAGTTTATCTGCTTCCAAATTAAAGCATGCTCTATCTTCAAGATAATGTTAGATGTTAATTAGACCATCAGTACTCATACATAAGTAGCCTCTACAGAATAAATTTAAGTAGTTACTTGGACTTGTAGCTACCTTTCCAATATAATGTCTTTTGTATGAATGACAAAAGACTCAACAGAGGCCTTGATGAATAATGTGCTCAAGTGAAATCTCGATTTCCCAGCTGTTGAAAGATAATGATAGTGTTGCTCCTTATTATCCTTTGATGATCTTGTCTAGTGAGAGAGCTTGATCTGTGTGAAAGAGCTCTGTGCAGTCTAAACTAGGAGCACAGGAACTCATTGAAGCCCAGAAATTGCTACTGTCTACAAACAAAAGTGCTAGCAATGGATATAGAGGCTCTAGGTAGAATACAGGGACATGAACAGAAGAGAAAAAACAGTTTTGATTATTATGAGAAAAATGCGTTTTTACTTTGTTTTTATTTTGTTTCATGAACTAATTTTCTGTTTCTAATTATTATTAGCAAGACAGTAAAGAAACATTCCGTTCCCTGCTGCTAAAAAGTGAAAGGAGAAAGAAATTAAATATTATTTATGCAAAAAAAAAAAAAGCAAATCACAAGTTCAGCATCTTCTGAAAGAAGATAATCCAAAAGTTCTCTGAAAGAAGGAATTGCACAACTTCCTACACAGCACAATAAATTTCTTTCTAGAAATTTTTGAGCTCGAGTGTAAGAATTGTACTTACATTATGAATAAAGTGACAGCACTGATATTAAAATTTGATGTTCTCAATATTTTAATGTTAAAATAAATCAAACTGTTAGAAGAAGTGAGACTCCTTCATTCTCTTTCTGAGAAGGGCAAACTTCTTTAATTGGAATGGGTGTTAGCTTATGATTGAGAAGCAGTTCTTGATAGGAAATGGTATGAATTTGTGTCTCTGTAGCAATCAGAAGAAGCTGCATGCATAGTTCATAAAACATGCAGTACATTGCTCTGTCAGTGCCAACTAGCATTCTGGGGCTTTATTAATACAATAGGTCATGGGGATGACAAGCTTGCAGCTAGAAATAATGATCTAATAATTGTTTTCAAAATTCATATTCCCTTGCTTCAAGGTACAGTGTGGGATTTTTTCTTATTAATGTACTGAGCTTTCAAATACAAAGGTAAAGGAAGAATTTCAAAACAGAAGATAATACACTTAGTTTCTGGCAGTAATTACTGTTAGAACAGAACTGCTTCTTTAGATATTAAAGTGTAAAAAAGAAAAGGTTCAAGATCATATTCTAGTATGCCCAGTGCCCAAGAATGCATAAATTGAAAAATTATGTTGATAATATGAAATACACTTGATGATACCTAAGGACCAAGACTAATATTGTTCCAGAAGTTTGGAACATTAAACAAGGGTTTGCTTCCAAAAGACAAGGCAGATATAAGTGCTACTCCATACACACTTTGGTAGATGTGCTGAATGGTAGCAGAATTTCAAAATTACTTCCTTAGCATAAAACTAGCTATAAATGAATCTCCTCTTATGCTGCAATTTTTCAAGTAGAGACTTATAGGTATTTTTTGTTTTAAAAATATTTTTTTAAATAGAAACAACATAGAGAAAGAAATATAACAGCATAAGAGCATAAGAGTCTGGCAATCAACAATTTTGACACTGAGTTGCATTTTCCTCTGCTGGCAAAAGAAGATGGAGCATAGCTGAGAGCAGGAAGCAAAAGCAGAGAGGTACTGAAGGAAAGTATGCAGGTGGTGGAAGGACCCTGTAGGAGCCAGTTAAGAAGACCAGCTGTGTAATGATACCAAGGTAAAGAGCCTGTGGAAAAAGATATGGAAGGTACAACAGCATGCTTGATGCTCTTCGAATTGCTTTTTGTGAGAATGGCCTTGATATTTCTGAGACTGAATTGGTTAGTATAGTCTATCAAAGATCTTCACATCTCCTCTCAAAATCCTTCCTTCCTGAGAGCTGTCCCCATGTCCAGAGCTGTAAATTTTGCAGGAGTTCCCAATCCAGATGTTGCCCATCTGTTTTATCATGTCTCCAGAACAGCCACAGACTAAACTATTTGAGAAAAGGTTTCAGCAGAAATGAATGTAAATAATCACAACTAAGGGAAGCTGAAGGCTCATTTTCCAAATCCCAAGTTCTGCTAAGTCTCAAGACTCTGCTAAGTCAAAAAGTTAAAATTAAACCTCTTGGAGGTGCTAAGTGTAGGCGCTAAGTGTAGGCAAAGAAAGTGGTAGTTTATTCTACAAACATCTGGAGCTGCAAAGAAAAAAATTATTATTCACAGGCAGTCATTGTTTCTGATTAAAATTGGCAGAGTGGTGAGAGTGATTAATCTAATTCTCTTAGAATTGTACTGGGAAATTAAGATGTTAATGGAGAAGAATCAGAAAAAAATTGCTTCTACGTTTCTTAGGAAATAAGGTACCATTGACTCATAGCTCATGTGCCAGGTCAGCCTCCTTCAATCTTTCCTATTCCACTAGATGCTTAATTATTCATTGGAATAGAGGAAAGGGAAATAAAAGTTCTGGAATTCAAAGATTAAGGTGACTAATGGAAAGAACATATCTCATTTTGTCTCTTTTGGGGGGAAAAAATGAGATAGCCTAGATTCTAATAGATATTTTCCATCTTCCAGTAACTTTTCTTTATGAGACAAGGATTCTCTTCTAAGCCTTTCTAAACAGCATCTACACATACTTCTGTGTGATTTGTCACTCCTAGTCACAGGCACTTTGTTTTCCTTGGGCAATGAATTGTTATGCAATATTTCTGACTAGGGACTGAATATTCTGCCAGTTGATGGCAACCCAGGATTACATGCTAAAGTCACCTAAATCTAGGACTAGACAAATGCAAGGATTTAACCACTATAAAGTGGAGAATCCAACACCCTCTGACAGTCAGGAACTGAACCTGGTTTCTCCCTATGATCCATAAGCACTTTGTCCTGACTGGCTAGATTAGAGAGCTGTCTTGTACTGAGACTCCTGTCTCATCAGGATCACGACCTTAGTCCCTGCATTCCTTCCTCCATGAGGGGATGATGGCTCTGGTTATTTGCAGGCAGTTTCAGAGCAGAGACTCTGCAGACTATCTTATGTTTGGGGAAATAAATTAACAGCAAGCAGAGGTGGATCTTGCAGCTACCACTGTGATTAGTTTATGGAGCTCTGAAATGTGTTCTGATTGCTTTATTTCTAAAGCCCCACATCTCTTCTGCCAGGTAACATCATCACCTCTGTCTTACAGAAGCAAATCTCAATTGAAAAGGGACCTAGTACTTTGCACCTGGTCACATTGAGGAATTGGGAAATATTTGGAACAAAAATCACCCCTTCAGTCTCTCTGTCTTCTGCTTTAAGGCTTTGCTCCATACTGATAGAAATGAGAGAGTATGCAGGGACACAAAAACACTTTACCTGTTTTTTCATCGCCAAACCACCTACCTGACATTTCCTGTGAGAGGTTCTATAATTTGAATGGGAAGGGGAAGCTGTTAAAGAAAAGTTTTTCCTTCAGCCTAACCTACATGTATCCCCCAAAGCAACATTTCATCAGCACTGGAATGCAGCAGTGAAACTGGATTTTTTCAATAATACACATGTAAATTTTTATGAAAAAACTTTCTTCCTTAACTTCATCTTCCTATGTGCTCATATTCTAGGTATGATATATAGAGCACCCAAACATTTCATCAAACACTGCATAGGAAAGCAGCAGCTTTTTCATACAAACTGATTTGTTAGCAAAGGATAAATCAATGTGGCAGGCACAAATACATTGGAGATTATAACACAAACGGTAAATGTGGAAGGCCTCCCAGATGGGAAGGGCTGGTTATTGTAGGGGGGAAATCAATGATTTATGGTTTGTAAAAGAGGAAGTTTCTTTTGTAGTGATATTACATTGCTCTGAAACAGAACTGGAGGCCGTCATGGTTTAACCCCAGCCATCAACTAAACCCCACAAAGCCACTCATTCACCCCCTGATGGGATGGGGAAGACAATCAGAAGAATAAAAATGAGAAAATTTTGGGATGGTGTGAAGACAATTTAATCAGGAAAGGAAAAGCCACATAAATAAGCAAATCAAAATGAGGAATTCATTCACTACTTCTAATGGGCAGGCATCATCCCCTGGAAAACAGGGCTCCACCCCACATAATGGTTATTTGAAAAGACAAACATCACAGCTCCAAGTGTCCCCACTTGCCCCTTCTCCCAGCTCTATACAGCAAGCATGATGCCATATGATCTGGAGCATCCCTTTGGCCAGCTGGGGCAGCTGTCCTGCCTGTGTCCCCTCCCAGCTCCTTGTGAACCCCCAACCTCCTCACCAGTGGGGTGAGGTGAGGAGCAGGAAGGAGCTGTGTACGCTCTGCTCAGCAGTAATTTAAAAGTCCCTGTTATCCACACTGCCTCCAGCACAAATCCAAAATAACCCCAGACTGGCTGCTCTGAAGAAAATAAACTCTATTCCAGTGGAAACAAGCACAAAGGGTAGGGGAAGAAAGAAGGAAAAATTCTCTCTTTCTAAGATATATGGAAAGCAAGGTGGTGCTCTTTGAACTACTTTGCCATTAAGATTTTATTCAGGCAAGCATTTTGTCATGAACCTATAGTCAGGGAAAGGAGTAGTCTGGAGAATTTCCTAACATATTTATGAATTGCTAATATGCATGAAATATGAAGGCCAGACAAAAAAATTATATGTTAGCACAAGCTGGAATATTCACACAGTCAGCTACTACCAGGCAATTACATTAAGGAAGTCAAAAGTTTAGACCAATCCTAAGTCCCCTTAAGAAAATATTGTCTGCTTAATGCAGGCATGAGCTAGGTATTTTATGTTTCCAAATAATTACAAGGCTAACAACTGCTGTTCCTTAGCAATGGATTAAAATTAAGCAATGGATTCAAAATTAAGAATGGGTTTTGCCTTGCCCAGTTCTCTGAAATACTTGTGATGGAGGGGCATGACACCCCCAAATCTGGGTCATGCAGTTAAGTCACAGACTCTGGTGAAACTCTCATATTCTGCCCAGGCTCCCTTATGCTGTCCAATCCATAGTCATCACAAGTTAGCTACCCTGCATTAATTTTATGTATGTGGAATACTCAGAGGAAGTAGAGCTGTGTCCCCAGCACTGCCAAGCCAATTAAAACCATATTGCCTACAAACAGCTTTACCACAGGGACAGTCACACACCATGTTTTAGGTTCTAATTTAAATGTCTGAATTAGCACCCTAACCTTCATACAGGCTGCACACAGCATAATCAGGGATTCTTCAGAAGGATATTCATCTAAGATTCAACTCATAATGTAGAGAACTCAAATGGCTAATTTGGGCATCTCCTTTAAATGTGTACTCCACTTGTGAGTAATCACTGCTCATAGATTCTTTACTGCAAACGCTGTACAGGCACAATGCACAGTGAGGAGAATAAATTAGAAGGCAAACCTAATGAATCAGTTTGCCTTACCACAGCAAACACAATTCACATGGGTTTATTCTGGGAACATAACAGTGGCTATACTCAGCCAAATCAAAACTTCACTTAAGTCTGTATGCCACCAGCATCAGGGAATGTAAGAGACCTAGGGAGCACCCAGTGCATAGCAACAAGGTAAGCAGGGATATTCCTCCCACCTTCCATGTATTCCCCAGGGCCTACAGTGTATTATGTTGTTATGTATTTACAGATCAAACTACTTCCTTTCACCAACAGCACTTCCTTCTATAATTGGTTTTAATGGTACTTTGTGAAGTGCTGTAAAGCTGAGTGTGCCTCTGCTCAGCAAAGGGGGTCTTAGGCAGAGCTCTATACAGTCTACAGAGACTCTATAACATCCAAAGAAGAGTTTTTCTGCAAAATGTCTAACAACCCTGGGAACCCTGGGAAGTCTCTTTGGTTTGGCTTTAGTAGAACATGAAACAAGGATGAAAACACATGTATATTTAATTGTCTTGGTTAACTTGAAAAAATAACATTTTCTTATATTCTTGTGATAAAGTCATAGAAGAGTAGTAAAAGTGTGAATGTAAAATTAAACCTCTTGTAGGTGCTAAGTGTAGGCAAAAAAGTCTTCATTCAAACTGATTATCAGGGAATGTCACTTATTGTCTCTGTAAAGCTATTGCTGTTCTTACAGACTGGAGACCTTTTGAATTTGTTTTTCAATAAGTTTTTTCCAGACTCTTCATGGGTGACCTCTGAAACAAAGAAAACCCCTACTGGAAGAGCTAGAAAAATCCATTCCTTTTACAAAAGAACCTTAAAAAATAATGCATTGTCCTTCCCCACGCCCACCACTATGCGCACAGAGATAGAGGGAAAAAGTTATTAAACACTGTTATTTATACCTACTAGGTTACAATTAACCAAAATGTGGTAGAAAATCAGCACCAACAACTGGGGAAGAGAGATGTATTTTAAAGTTAGGTTGGAAATGAGAATGTTTCTGGGAAGGAATGACGAAATGCAGCAATAAAAAGAGAACTAAGACAGTGAGTAGAGGCTGGTAGTTGGATATATTTAAAGCAAAAATAGAAACGTTCTCAATATGAACATAAAAGTAGGAGTGGAGGGTGTCAGAGTAGCAAGCGTCCAATGTAAATTTTATATTAAAAGTGAGGCACCTGGATTTTACAGTGCAAACATTAAACTGTGAAGGTCTGACTGGGACAGTCCTGGATCTAAGCACCAGCCTGCTCTTTCATGAACCCTTGTCTGTATGCTAATTAGAAAGTCATAAAATATTACTTAACAATGCATGATCACAAGTGGGGAATAATTCAAAATAATATAGCCCTAGATAAGCAATCTCAGGTTTTACACAAATAGCCTAATGAATTTTGGGGCTTGTTTCCAAAAGTTGCAGTTCATTATTGGTGGACACTAGGGCCAGATGAAAAGATCACTATATCCCTCAATTTGTAACTCTAACTGCAGGTTACCTTTTGATCTGTCCAAAACAATTAGGCTACCTTGGAGCTTTTGACACTCTTTGTTTTCTGAACACCTTCCTTGAATTTCGAAAAGACAGTGCAAGACTTCAGATGAGAGCCTTAAGTCACACTGTACACTTATATTTTTCTAGTGAGTACATACAATTTTAAAGCTAATTTTGAAGTCTAATGTTCAAATATTAATTTGAATTTGACATTCTCCAAGTATTTGTGAGGAAAAGAAAGGCCATTCTAAGAAATGCCTCCAACTAAAATTAGAGTCTTCATGGATTACAAATTCCTGTGTGGTGTGAACAGGGGATCAGCATGTTTAATAAAAACTGAAACTATTAAAAATACACACAGAAAATAAGTAGAACAATTTGTAAGCCTACTTCAGGTGCCCATGCAAGTAGACCTGGTCCTTGAAAAAGGGTCCTGCTTCACATACAAGCTTCTCGGACTTCCATCATTCATTCATCTGCAAACACAAACCCACTGTCAGTGAAGGAAAAATTGGTATGTGAACTATTACAGGAGCTTGACCCTGACAAATTGATGGGCCCCGACGATGTCCACCCAAGGTTATTAAAAGGGCTGGCTACCATCCTCATGGGGCTGCTTTCCATAACCTTTGGGCAGTTATGGAGATCAGAAAATACCTCAGAAGATGGCTGATATACCATCAATCATACCATCTGCAAAAAGGGCTAGAGGAGGATCGAGGAAATTATAGACCCATCAGTCTTCAGTCCCTGGGAAAGTTATGGAATGGATCCTCCTGGGGGCCATCCCAAATCAGATGAAGCACTTGATTGGGAAAATCCAGCACAGATTCAACAAGGACAAATATTGCTTGACAGACATGATTGCCTGCTATGACAAAGTAACCCTCTTGGCTGATGTGGGGCAAGCAGTGGACATTGTCTTGCTGGCTTTCTCCAAGGGTTTTGATAGGATTTCCCTCACCCTGGCTTAAAGGAGCTGCAGTGGCATCTCCTGAAAGAGGGATCATATTGAAGGACTCTTTACAGGTCCAGAGGATCTGGGTGAACAATGCTGAAGCACAGGGCAAGGTGTGATAATTAAGGATAAGATTGATTTGCCTGCTAAAGTACACACAGTTTGTTCTGAGGGAGCCTGATCCTAACAGTCACAGAGTTAGATACATGTGTGATTCCTCATGAAGAAAAAGTGAGCAGTTTAATATCTTTTGCTCTTCTAAGTTATTGTGATAGATTTCTGAATTATATTACTGAATTATTCACTATTCAACACTAACTTCAGCAGAAATACACAGAATAAAAATATGACCATATCTGCCACTAAAAATTTCTAGTTTGAGAAACAGTTGATTATTATAGAGTTAATCATGGGGGGGGGGGGGGGGGGGGGGGAAGTGTGCATCAAGAAAATTTCCTTATATCTTTTTCTTTTTTGGTTTGCCTTGACAGGCATGGCAGGATCGTCAGGTGCTCGGATAAGCAAAAAGCACATCAGGAAAAGCCAAGTTTTTTTAAAAAATTATAATTTTCACTGTAGCCATCAGCCTGTGGCTATTACAAATGAGTAATTTATAGGTATGTCATTTACAGATTGTGTATGGATGTGCATTTAATGCTGATACAAAGACAGCTTGGATGTGTAATGAGGTTTTTATAGCTTTATATTGTGCTAGGTTTAATGTAGGCATGTAGGTACAGCTTCCTCAGCAGGAAGGGTTGGTTGAAGGTGCTTTCTTTCTTTTCAGCCTGAAAAATGTGCTTTTAAATAGAACTCTAGAAAAATTTACATAATTATTTCAAATCCATCAATGTCTGTTCGTTGGACACAATCACTCTGTAATGCATGGGGGCTACATTACTTATGAGAGGTTTTTTCAAACTGTCACAACACTACCAAGATGAGAAAACTAATCCCATGCTTAATGCATGGGTGGATCCTTCTGGAAAATAATGAGGCATCCTAGGCAGAAAGGACTACTTACCATAAAATGCATTCTCAATATATTTCTCCTCCTTTTTTAATTTTATTTTTGAGCACATTTCTATTAAAACAGGATCTCTGGCTAAGGATGCCCTTTGGATTCCCCCCTCCCCCTGGTATTTTAACATCCTCTTGTGGTGACTAGCGTCCAAATTCTGTCAGCACCTACAAATTTAACCTTTCAAACACACCCACTGATTTCCTTGAAGCAATCTACTGAAAGTAGTGCAGCACCTGGCCAGTGTTTGCAGGAGCAGGGCCCAGATAATTATTTACAGATGAAGAGTGCTGCAAAGAGAGTGGTAGAACTAGCACAGCTAGAAACATGAAATTTCAAGGAGCTGAATTCAGCCCAAAGATATGCCCCTCCACAATTTCTTTGCCTGGAACAGCTCAAGCACAGGACAATTTTCACCAGTAAATATCAGGAAAAGCTAATGCTACGCAGTCTCAAAGGGAACCTGTGAGAGACAAGAGCAGTGGTCTCAAAGGGGCACAGGCCCTGAAGGCATTGCTTCCTTGGGATGCAAAGATGGCAAAGCAGAGATGATTTATGTCTCTGTGGTAGGAGCTGTGACTCCAGTCTTTTTTGAAGAGTTTGTTTTTCACTGAATGCACAGGCTAAATTTTGGTATGGTATTCTTGTCGCCAAAGATGGCTGCAGTTACTGGATCAAATCAGCTTTTCTAGCACTCTTTTGCCTCATGACAACAGTGGAGAATTGCACAAAAACATTGATGGGGCACATTAAAGATTTTAAGTACATTTTCTCTTCGTTCAGAAGTGACTTAGGGGGGAAATCACATCTGTTTACACTTTTCTCTAAATGAGGAGAGTTGTCAGGTTGTTTTCACTTGTGTCTGAGCAAACATTCCAGAAATGGGCTGCACTGTCCCATGTGCTGGTGCATTTTATCTTTGTAGTTGAAAGCCCCAGTGTATTGTCAGAAGTAAGAAAGCATATTCCAGGTTACCACAACAACAGAAATTTAGGGGAAAAACAAAAGAAAGAAAAAGAATCAGACCTACTTTACTAGCAGGAAAAGATGAAATTTGAGGAGACCTCTGTGTGCTTCTGAGGGATAGTTCTGATTTGGAATTTCATCGCCAGAAAAAGTAGCCATTTCTGGCCCTAGAACAAATAGTTCTGAAAGCCAGATTATGCTCCAGGCCAGGTACAGACTTGGAGCAAATAACATGAAACTTAGCAGTGCATGCAAAGCTCCAGTGTACCTTCTGATTCCCAGTCTACCATTCAGTGTTAACAGAATTCAAAAGCATAAACTAAAGTTCATCCTAAGGCACTGAGTTTCCTCCATTTCTGGGTTTAATTGGGATTTTTATATACAGTTTCCAGATAAAGTCTTAGGTCAGGCCATCATTTCCCAACTAAACTTTACCCAAAGGTCCCAGAACCCCAGTGAAACTTTAAATAGACCCCAACCTGTTGTTCAAGTTTCCTGTGCAATATGGAACAAGGTGAATTTCCATTCTGTGGCTTGGGGCTTTGCTGAGGATCCTTCTCAAAGTATTTCCTTCATGCATATGCCTTCCTTATTTTGTTGTAGCTTGCACCAATCTAAATAAATGGCAATAATACCAAGATCATTTTATGAAAAATTAGACATCCTCACTTTCCTCCATGTCCTGTGTTCATAAGTGACAGGTGACATAGAGTTGGGTTTCACTCACATTTGCTAGCGTCACTTGCCAGAGAAACCTGACAAATAAAGAGAAGCAAAAGTATGAAAGAGAATAAATCTTGATACTAAAACTAAGTAAACATGACGTGTAATTTATCAAAAGCATAAATACAAGCACTGCCAACATGCCTTTTTCCTCTAAAATTATATACTTTACCAGAGGGATATTTCAGGTTTTCCACTTAGTGCCAAGGTAAGTTTAATACCTTTCTAATCTTCAACACATGAGTCATATGATATTGCACATTATTTGCATCTCCAATAAAACAGCCCATTAATCAAACATGCCACCATAACCTCCAACAGTATAAACTGGAAAATGTGCTTAATGTTTTAAGTGCAATGATTTGCTTGAAATGCTCTCTTTTGGTGTAATAAACATCTGCTAGTTTTAACGCTGGTCAAGCATACCAAAAATTATTCTAAATCTGTATTTGTTTGAAGACTTCACTGGAAATAAAAAACAGTCTGTGAATACATTTATTTCCAAATTACGTGATGTGGTTTTATTTTTTTCATAAACATAGCCGTGCAAGTTTAGAATAGAGTCATTGGGAAATAACTAATATGTATTTATTGTGTAATTATGATATTTCATCCAAGCTTGGTCATTCTGCAGCAAAATCTACTAGAAATGAAAATAAAATTTATGTAGAAATAGATGCTGTTCTTTATAAAATCTCATACACTATATTGAAACATTTGTGTGAGGCAGGAAATCATAAGCACTGTTCAGAATTCTCAATTCAGCCTTTGGCTTACAGCAGTTTCAGATTTTGAAAACGGACATAAAAAATAGATACAAAATATACCACTATTTAAAAAATAAAACACATTAAGTTAAAACAGAAGTGCTTTTTCTCTTAAACAGAGAAAGGCAGGAGATCTGAATTCTGTTGCTATTATTACTGTGCTAAAGAAAATACTTCAATAATTATTCTCCATACATTTATGTTAATCTCTCTGGCAAACGTCAGTGCTTAGACAAATATGAGACTTGTTAGTCTCCATCCATAAAATAAAGCCTATCCCTTTTTCTACCAGATTTCATCTCCAACACTCAAATAGGGACTGAATCAAAAACCTCTGAAGTGCAGGGTTGGCTTTGAGCATAGTTATTAAGTTCTCTTTAAAACAATGAGAAATTGAGGTTATGAGTAAGAGTTCTCTGACCAAGAATGGTTTGCCAAATTAAAGCTACAGTTATCTTCATCACAGGTATTAGTTCAGTCATGAAAGTATATCCAAAGAAACTCAGTTTCTAAGCATGGAAGAAGGGCTGTATGTGTAAGTTTGTATGTTTGAGTAGCCATTAGCACTGGGGACTCTATTCAGTATTTTCATTTGCACAACTCACCATCTCTCTGTTAGCCTCCTGCAAAATAAATACAAAATTATCTTTTTACTTAAGGTTCTACTTAGGGTTATATGAGACTAAAGCATCCACAAAACACTATCAGGACCTACAATGAAAGGTGCTATAAAATCAGAAAGTGCTTTTTATTAGAAAACACCTTCCATTAAAACTCTCCAACACTTTTCCATTAAAATTATTCTTTTTTAAAAAAAAATCAACACTATTTTCAATCAGGAAGGTCAATCTGCTTTCAGCTAAAATGAGAATTGACCTCACATTTTAGTCACCACTCACAGGCATTTTTACATTTTAGAAAAAGTTCACTAAAGGCTTTTGGTCCTATTTCAGACCCATACAACCAAAATGAGGGCCTCTTCTATAAACGCTTACATGTGTGCTCAAGTTTAGGAGAGTTTCCAGTGAAACAAGTTGCTTGTATAAATTTAGTCAAGTGCATTCTTGTTTGTAGAGTAGAGTCTAAGAAACAATTTTCTACCATTGCTCCAAACCTGCTAAGAGTAAAAGTTCCTGCTGACTTTAAAGTAACCAATTAATTCTCAGTAGTGTTATTAATTATTTTCCTGCTGAAAAATACTTCTAATCTCCCTAGATATTTCAATTTCATAAGAATTCATAAAAAATATTTTCCAAAATATCAGGTATATTAAGTCAGTCAAGAGAAGATGTGAGACTAAAAAGGGGTGAAATTTATGCTAGGTGTCTGCCCAATGTAAATTTTCATTAGGTGTCACACTATCCAGTTGTTGTGAAATAATAAAATACATCCAAAGAGTGCTATACTTTTTTACCTCTGGGTTCTGATGACATGCACAAGCTGTTAGAGTAATATTGTCATTAACAACTCCTGATAAAAAATAGTTCTATTTAATACAGTTGGGTGCAGTTCACTCTCTCTATACTGTAAATATAAACCAGAATATCACATGAGAGCAACTAAATTATATAACTGCTCATGCAAAGCTGTACAAAACCCTTAACGGCCCCCCATAAATCTGGAATGTTTTGCTGTTTCTTCCCCTTCTCAAGCATCCAAACTCGTGTGTATTTCTTCTCAAATATTTTACTTAGTTGTACAGATCTTTTTCTCCACTGCTGTCAGTCAAGGCAGTGATGGGGTGAAGGACAGGATCAGTCACTGTGCACAGCAGGAAATCAAAACCTGCAGAAAATACTTGCCATCAGCAAGAGGTAGAGCTGAGCTGTCTACTTGACAAACGCTTCTTAGACCTAAATAAGGAAAAAAGAACAAGCACAAGGTTTCAGAGAAGCAGTCTGTGGTAGACTGGATTTAAAAAGAAAGTGTGGGAGGCCAGTACTCTCAAGTGAAAACATTTAAAGTTTTGCAATTGTTTCTAAATAGCAGTAAAACACATAATAAAATCCCCACTCTGTAGAAAAAAATTAAAATTTTCCCATGAGTTGATGGCACTTCTGATAAAATTAATTGGGTTTTTCTTCACATAAGAAAATGGCAGTCTATCAAAACACTCCAGATATATTTCCATGAACTTTGACCAAAACATGTAGAACACTATGAGTCAAGGCAAGGTAAAGGCTGCTAACAGCCCCATTTTCTCCTTGCATAAGTAAATTATGCCATCTGTGTTTTCTCCAAAGCAATGTTTTTCATAGCATTTTTACTTTTCTGGCCACTCAGGTACCCCATATCCAGCAGAGGACACAGAATAAGACCTTGCGTCACCTGGCACTTGAATGGTTGGTGGTAAGGACCAGACAGAGACCTCCTGGAGAGCTGAGAGAAAGTTTAATGGTCTAACTCCTCAAAGCTGTACAGTTCAGCCTCCCAGACACTTGCAAGGTTCTGTTCTTCCTGAGGGACTTTGTGTACTCTGGCTCCTAGAGATGCCAGTGGCACTGGGCCTTTGCTGGAAGGGGGTAACTGCAGTTCCTTCAGAGGTAGATAAGTTAGCTGGTGGTAAACACCTGGGCTGCAGAGCTGTGTCCCAAAAAGTGCCTCCAGGACTCTTGAGTGTGGTCTTTCATTCTAAATATCTGAATGAGCCAAGTTTGGATCTGAACGTAACATCTGTTTAATCATTCTGTCTCTATTCATATGGATCATCCATGGTCTATTCCAGAGAGTGTTCCCTGTGGAAAAGAAATCCTTAAGAATGAAATCTTACCACTTTTTCTTTTTTTCATTTTTTTGGCTCATCCTTTTGTCCATTTATCTCTTGCTTTGATCCTGATATTATCCAACTGTATTTAGACATATTTTTAAATAATCTCTCCAGGTGCTGCTCCTGTCTTGATAGAGAGTACTTATATTTTCTTCTGAGATACAGTCAGGGAAATACCTAAAAATTCAGAAGTCATATCAGTAGTGGAGGAAAAACCATCTTTAGACAGGTCTGTCTCTAATTACTGCACTGTCCCCTACTGCTTTCTTCACATCTCTCAGAATTTTCAGGTTCAAGAAAGAAACTATTTTCCTCTTCCCCATCTATTATACTTTCAGAGGTATTGAAAACTTATAGTATCATAAAATACTTCTGAAACTATTGCATCTAACTTTATGTGTTTACATTTGGTAATTACAAACAGATAACAAAAAAAAAAAAAAAAAAAAAAAAAATCACAATAACCCTTCCTGTCAACAGTATGGGCACCTCATCAGAGTTTCCAAGCACATGAGTATCTATATTTCACCACAGTTTTTGAGAACTCTCAAAAATAGACCTAGAAGATCATAAGACCCTGTAATATACACTCATATCAAGATCAACCATATCAAAATCTTCCATCATCTTTTCTTTGACTTCCTAAAATTTCAGTTGTACAGATTTCATGTCACCTGAAATAAGACAATGACAGTTCACTTTCTGTATTTTTCCCTTTTCTCTCTCTTACTTTTTAAGAAAATTCACAGCTTTTTGCCTTGAGTGCAGGGATACAATACCAGTTTTGGTACTCTTAGTCATTTGAAGAATTGAAATGGCTCTTAAGAAACTGATTTTTTTTTTTTTTTTTTTTTTAGCCTTGGAAAGGCTTTTGTTTACCTGAAAACTTGCTTATCCAGAGCAATTCTCCTTTTTGCTACCATCCAGAAGAGAGAAGCCTGAAATTAAGCTATGTTGTTTTGAGCAGTGCGTTGGTATTTCAATTGTACTCAAAACCTACTCATAAACTCTTTTGATGTCACAACCCTGATCACCATATGATCAACACTTATGCATCCTATCAAGACACCAGAGATGAGACTGTCTCTCATCTCTCTCTGTACAAAAAATATTTACACAGTGCCCTATTCAAATGTACCTTTTCTTTATTCGTTTTGGGCTCTATTCCAAAACTGTCCTTTGCTAGTGCTGTTTTTGGGGAAGGAAAGAGGAGAAGTTAAATAATGTTCTACATGGATTCTTTCCAATCTGAGGCATTGCTAGCCTTTGCTTACTGCTTCTTGCCCTCTATTCTGTTGAGATAAAATCTCCCAAAAACTTTCTATCTGTGCTTTCCTAAATCTAGATTCCCTGCTATTCTCAGCATCACTCTGAAACATTACTCCTTTGTTTTCAGCCATTTTCAGTTTGTCTTCATCTCTTATATTTCGTTTGTTAACTATATTTATTCTATAAAGAGGGATGGATCTCAACTACATACAAGATAAATCTGCCCTTTCTCCTGCAGATGTGTCACTTTCTGCCACCCTCATCATCCTTCTATTCAGTAACAGTAATTGTCTGGGACCTTAGAGAGAAGCTCCCCAATGGAGAAGAAAATAGTTTCATAAAGTCTAAAGATACTTAAACTTAGTCATAAACTGAGCCTGTTTATGCACAGTTGTTAAATGAATGAGTCAGTGTCTAAAGCTGCTCGTGAATCTCAGCCTAGACTACTGTCTGGCACCAGGGGAGCATTTCTTTCCCTGTGTTTGTCCTTTCAGGGGTTTGTCTGTCTGTTTGTTTATCTGCTTGCTGACACACCCCCTGCCTGAACCTGCTCAGTCCCAAACCTTGCCTCATTTAAGTATCTTCATAGGTGATGGTGGGAAAGAGGTAACAATGGCAGGCTCAGCAGAAACAGAAGTGAGACAGCAAGGGAATTAATTACAAAACCAGACAAAAAACAACAACAACAACAAAGAACAAACCACAACAAAACAACAACAACTACAACAAAAACCAAGCAAGCAAAATTAAATAATGTCATTTCAGTCACTGGACAATGTGAGTTTGGTGAGCTGCTGACAGCAGCTCTGCTCTGTGCCAAAATACTTACAATTCTCTCCTTGTTTGTTAGCTCTGTCTTTGGCTCTCCCGTGCCAGTTCAGATCCATTAAGGCCATATATTTTAACAATGATGATTTTACGGTCAAATATACAATGCATGAATTCATGGTGGTCAAACCCGAATGTGCTCTCAAAATGCTAACTCTTAGGGAAATAGTCCAGAGGGGGGTTTTTGTCATAATATTTATTATAGTAATACCACAGATTCTGTTAGCAAAACCACTGCTGTGTCAGCAAGTTCTGGAAAAAATAATAGAAGGAACTATAAATAAAATGCATAAATTTAATTAAAGATTAAATCTTTGAGAGAAACTCCTCCTTAAAACAGTCTAAAAGTTTTGTGATTTTATCTTTGTGATATATCTTGTTTTTCTCTCCAATTTATGATTTTTTCAGAACTTGCTGCTTATTTACAAACCCAGTAATTATTCAAACTTTGAAGGCTTAAAAAGTCACTGGATATGAAGCTATTCATCTAACAAGTAACCTAACACCTGCTACAGTAGTTGTCCAAAAACACCGCAGAGTCAATCAGGTCAAAAAACTGAATCTCCTACATTTTTTGGTTGTTGATTTAAAACAGATTTTTTACTATTTTGAAAGAAAGATAACCTGTTATTCTTGACCTACTTGAAAAAGTATAACATTTAATAAACAAACCAGAAACATTTGAATATATATTATTGCTTTAATATAACTGCTTATAATTTTGAAATGTTCCCCATGTTCCTGGGCTGCCTTATTTCAGTGTTAGCTTGTGTTTTGAGATAATTTCATTCTTTCCTGCAAGTTCCTGTGAAAGGAACTCTGTTGTTACAGAGACCAGTTATTATACATTATCAAAGCTGTTGTTCTAACAGATATCCTTAAATAACATTGTAAATCTTGCAGATCCGTGACATAAAAATTTAGGATCCTGAGATCCAATTTGAACTGCTTGCTTTTCAGGCAACAGCCTGCACTGCAGGCAGGTGGACATCAGGGATATCTGGTGTTCCAGAACAGCATGTTCCAGAAATCCAAGGTGCCTACAGATTAGGTTTCTCATCCCAAGCAGGTGACATGTTCTGTCCTTCAGAGATGCCTCCCTATGTGCTAAGGCTGTAGAGGAGACAAAAGGAATCAGGGAGAGCAAAAGTAGTCCTAATTTTCAGTTAAAAATAAAGGAAAAAAGACCTTTTTAGAGGTGAGTCCTTTCAGGACATTTCCTCCTAACTTATCTCAAACTGAGACAGTCATCTTGCATTGTGGCTGGGGCAAGGGTTAAAGCTTAGACATACAGGTGGAAGCATGACAGGTGTGAAAAATGCCACAGGTGTGAAAAAAGGCCATCAGCTTAAGGGGCCTTTGAAAACCTGATAGGTACAGACAACAAAAATGTTATAGAAATGTGGGATCTCTGATGGGCTTCTGATTGTGTAGAACAGTCTAAGATGTGAGGAAGGTGGATCTCAGCTATGAAGCTTGGGCAAGTGAATCCCAATCTTATCATTCTAAATAAAAGACCAATTAGCTCCTGAAAGGCCTATCTTGTTAAGCTTTGTGGGTTTATATACCAGAAATAGATAGAAGTCTTTAACATGGGAGGGCTTATAGTTTTATTAATGGAATAATAAAACAGCAAAATGAGTAATGTGTTAATATGTTAGTTTGAAGTATGCACAGACAGGGTAATAAAAATGCTTAAGTGGCCAATGTCCTTAAAAGATATTAGTGCAAGCAGATTTTTGAGATCATAGATTTTGAGGCAGAAGGTCAAGATTATATGTTAATGCATTTTAATTTAATTTAAATTAATTTTAATTTAAAAGTTAAATTTACCAATGGACAGATAAAATAAGGTGTCTTCGGTATATTATGGACTGCATGATCTTATACTGCTAAGAAAAAGTATTGGCCTTATGTGTCTTTAGGAGCCAATTGCATGTTTGCAGAGCAACAAAGAAGCTGAGCACAGTTTTCCCAAAACAAGTCTTCTAATACCTATAATTTCCCATTTTTGTCAGGTCCTGTCAAATCAAGGATATTTTAATATTCTAAGGAACTGAAAAGTTCAAATAATTACTTGATTTTCTCAACAGAATGGGAAATTGAATCTTCTTTCTTTCTCCTCTTGAAGTACACAGTACTGCTCTAATAAAGTAATAATGCCCATTGTAATGTTTGAAGAGGTATGCAGGTATTTAATAGATGTGTTGTTCATTGTTTTCCACTTAGCAATCAACTGATCCTGTTATCACTTGGCAAGAGAACACACCTTGCAGTATTTGTCCAGGTGCACTATGGCCAAGAGCAGCAGTGTCCGAGCTTGTCTTAAATTATTCAGATCAGGAGCTGGCAGCAGTTCACCAGTGACAGTGTGGAATTCAGAGCTAGCACACAGCCCAGCCAATTGCCCTGCAGGAATGTTTCCCTGTAAGATTTAGGCTGTCACAGCTTTTGGTGTTGGAGCTAGTTAGCTGAAAATGAATCGCTGCAGCTGTGCTGTACTGGCATTATTAGACACCTGTCCTGATAAGAGGAAGTCCCTCTCATCCTTTAACAAGTACAGAAATTGCATTAGTTCTGTGAAAAACTTCCACTTGGGGAAAAAACATCCTCTGAAGCCTTACTCTGGTAATTTAGGGAGGTGTGAGAAAAATATCCCACGTCAAAAGCTGCAGCAGGGGATGGTGGTTTCTCTCTCTCCTAATACACCCCCTTTCATGGCACTCTCACAGACTGCACCCCACCTACACAGACCTGGCAGTCACTGCCACTGTCACAGCCACACGCCCTCCTGCTCTCCCACCAGCCTCTCCAGCACCTGCCATCATCTTCAGTCAGCTCCTGCTCTCAGCAGGGAGCACTAAGGATCAGGCAAACATGGCCTGATCCTTCAGACTGTTGCCCAGGGAAAGTGGCATTAGTTTTACAACTATCAAGTCACATATCCTTGATATCACTCCGATGTATAAACATGCCATCCTTCCTGAAAAGAATATGTAGAGCACCGACCCCTTTCATGCTTTCCCTGACAATGGCTTGACCTTCCACTGTCATTGCTGTGCTATTCAATCCCCAAATATTTTCTTTGTTTCTCTCAGCAGAGCAGCAGCACACCTTTGTGTCTGGCCAGGCTTTGCACAGCACCAGCACGTATTGCTGTAGGTTTTGCTGAGCCTGGGCTGGTAAGCACAGCGTGGCAGTGCCACTCACACGTGGTAAGAGAGAGCACCATACAAAGCTGCCACACTCCACCAGGGCAGAAAAGCAGCTGAGCATGCACAGCAGCCAGAGCTGAGGTGCTCCAGGGACTCTTGATATCACTAACATTTTGGTTAGATGCTCTAAAGGCAGGCTGCAGCTGAAGCAGATATTTGAAAAAGATAATTTTGGCTTACAGACCTGAATTGCTTTCAGTAACTTTATTATATTACTAGACCTGAGCTTTAAAAAAAAACCTACCTCAAAAACCTTAAATTTCTTAGTGCCCACTTCTCTGGGTTTCACTGTTTGTATTCTACCTAACAGTTAGGACTATCTATGCTTACCATAGATTATGGAAAAAATATTACTCTATAGGCCCTCACAGAACCATGCATTCACCTGCTCAGAGAGGGATTTTGAATAGGAGTACTTGCATCATGACTGACAGATGTTTGTCTAATCAAGGCCTCTAAGGATGTGAGCACTACAGCTTTAGGCAATCCATTCCAGTCCTTCACTACCTCTACTGCTTTGGGTTGAGTTTTTTAACCATGGCTAACCCAGATTGGTCTTGTTGAAGTTTAATACTTCTCTCACATGTAGTGAAGTATAAAACCTTTTGGAACTAATTTGCTTTGACTTCTTTATCAACAAAAACAAAATTCCTGACGAGCTTGTTGAAAGCACCAAATAGTTTTACATTTTCCACTAAACAGATCTTTGGGAAAAAAAGAGGACAAAAGAGGACATTTTTGGTAGAATATAGAAGGTTTTAAATTCTCTCCAAAAAGGCCATTGCACATTTTACAGTAACAAAACAGAAATGCTAGTTGCCATAACTGATTTACCTTCCTGTTTCTTGTCAAATGAGCTGCTGAAAAAATGTAGATGTGGGTGGTTAAGAAAATAGGTAATGACCTGGTTGAAATAAGCACAATATTTTTTAAATGTTGCAATTCACACAGTGGAGTGAATAGCAATTTTCTATTGTGTAGAAAGACAAGTTAAGGAAACTCAGATAACATCTGTTTCTGTGATTAAATGGCATCAGGGATGCATCACGTTATCAGACACACGATGGATTCCACTCACTACAATTAAACATTTTTCTTTCATTCCACCCTGATCATTAATATATCTCTCTGCCATGCTGAAATGGCAAGGTTATAAACACACAAGGATAGAACATCATGAGACACCTGTATCTATCAAAAAATAGCACAGAAATCAATAGCATAGAGGAGGATGATCCTGGGAATTCTATGAGTGGATGTGAAAAATAGATATCTGCAGGTATGCCAACATCCCTGTGTCTGTTGTGTGACAGATTGTTTCAGCACTGCTAAAGTGTTCACTTTATTGCTTTTTCTCCTATAGCTATAATACAAACAACTCTCTGGAGGCCTTGTATTTGTTTCACTTAAATATTTGGCTTTGTATCTATTGGAAAACACATTTCCTACTTTCTTATCCTCCTGAAGTCACTTGGTTTTCATAACAGAGCAATGTGTCTGTTCTGCACAGGAGATATAAACTCTTTCATATCAGAGTCACTGACACCAATCAAATATCCTAATTGCCCAGGTAGGAAAAAGTACAAGACAATGCTTTTGAGAAAGCAAACCAAATACTTGTGACTTGTATCATTCCTAAAAGAAAAATGCAATTAAAGGCTCAAGCAATGAGAAATTGTCATTAAACTTTTGTAGTCAGAGCACAATAATACTGTAATTAGCCAGAACTGAATTCTCACTATTACTAAAATTCATAATGATAAGAATACCTTATACTCTCTTACTCTGAAATGGAAAAAGCCACACAAATTTGGTACAGCAGTGATGTGGTAAAAGTGTTAAATTGGATCAGCTTGATTAAAAAATAATTAAAGGTTCTGTTCAATATGGAATTTTAAGACTTACCTTTTCTTTTTTACATTAACCAAAAAAATCAAAGAAATATGATTTTGGCCCAAAGCATTTAACTTCTTAATTCAAAAGAAATATGAAAAAAAAAAAAAAAAAAGAGTCTGGGACCATTTCAGAATTGTTTGTTGTTTCGGTGAGGACTGTAAATTCATTTCCTCAAGAGCAGCTTCACTAAAGCTAATTGGCATTTTCCAAAAGTGAGATTCACTCTCAGTTAGCTGTATTCCAGATGTATCAGAATCACACACCCAACCCTGAACTCTGCCAAGCGCCACAAAGGAAAGACTCAGAGACAAATGGGCAAATGAAGAATGTTAAGTATGACTAACTGAAAATGAGAGAAGAGATAGATGTCAGCCCTATGAGCAAGGACAAGAATTAGTTTAGCTGTTAAATCCACAAAGCAGCCACCATTTGGGGTTTTTATTTTTACTTCTACTTTTACTGCTCTGTTGCAAAGCTTATTTATTTAAAACATTTTAGTAACTCCCCATCCCCTTCACACAAACAGTTTTGGAAAAGGATCCTTACTACTGAATTATGGTAAGAATAGGAAAACCTAAGCAAAATACTTTTTGCAATGTCAATCACAAGAGGGTAGTAAGTATGCTTGTACCAAAAAGACTGCCATTAATTTTAATGAGATTTTCTCATGTGGAACATTTACAGGTTTCAGTCTAATGGCTAAAGTGTAGCATGTACCACTGTCAGTAATAATAATAAACTTCCTCTTTAATATTGTTGCACTATAAAGTAATTACTGGTGCATTTGATGTGGAAGCAATAGCTCTGGAGTTTACTTTATCCAAAATATGTTTGAGTCTAGCTGGCTTCCTGGACATGTATGGCTATCCACATCAGCTACTGGAGTTTGGAATTCAGTTTCCAACATCCAGAATTTTGGACACTTTTGATTCCTCTGCTCAAATGATCCATTTACAAACAGGTGAACTGGGAATAAGGCTGGATATTTTACCACTGGGTCATTCAGTCATACTACATGTCATCTGTAATTCTTCTTTTCTATGAACCAATATAATTTCAGACCAATTGCTCTAGGGAGAGGAATGATGAAAGAAGTTCTGTGTTGTTCATTGAAGAGTTAAGAGATTGTTCTATTGATGCTTTAAAACAGAGCAAACCACTAAAAGCAAAATATTATGTCTGCCTCTATCTTCTGACCCTTCAGACAAAATAACATATAACTGGTAACCAAACAGAATGACCCAGATCTCCTTTTGTGTGGAGACCAAAATGTATTTGAGGCTTTACTTCATCAGAAATATACTGTATTATCACCCAAGCCTGACTACAGCCTTACTTGGTAAAACCAGATCTAAATCCTAATGCTAGACATAGTCTGAGGAGTTATGGATTTTCTGATTGGCAGAGAGGCATGAATTTGGATGCATCTGATTCTGTGGTAAAATTTCTTCTATGAACTTAAGTTTTGTTTCTGTGTGATAAAAGGACTATCTTGTGAGAAGTTAGAGGTACTAGAACAGTGTCCAGACAGTCAGGAATCAGGCAGTTAGTGGACTTGAGAAGCAAGGGGTACCATGCAATGCTTGGAAGTTCAAGGTGATAGAGTCCCATTAACTCCTTCTTCTTTTTCTTCTTCTTCTTCTTCTTCTTCTTCTTCTTCTTCTTCTTCTTCTTCTTCTTCTTCTTCTTCTTCTTCTTCTTCTTCTTCTTCTTCTTCTTCTTCTTCTTCTTCTTCTTCTTCTTCTTCTTCTTCTTCTCCTTCTCCTTCTTCTTCTTCTTCTCCTCCTTCTTCTTCTTCTCCTTCTCCTTCTCCTTCTCCTTCTCCTTCTCCTTCTCCTTCTCCTTCTCCTTCTCCTTCTCCTTCTCCTTCTCCTTCTCCTTCTTCTTCTTCTTCTCCTCCTTCTTCTTCTTCTCCTTCTCCTTCTCCTTCTCCTTCTCCTTCTCCTTCTCCTTCTCCTTCTCCTTCTCCTTCTCCTTCTCCTTCTCCTTCTCCTTCTCCTTCTCCTTCTCCTTCTCCTTCTCCTTCTCCTTCTCCTTCTCCTTCTCCTTCTCCTTCTCCTTCTCCTCCTCCTCCTCCTCCCTCTTCCTCCTCCTCTTAGGAAGAGAATGAGCTGATAACATTGACAATCTCCACAATCACAGCTTTACAATCAAAATTTTACAGTTATGCTGGATACTAGAGATAGAAATAATATATTCCTCTATGTATATTGAACTTTGTTTTTAATATTATTTGACCTGCAATGTCTTCTCACAGGCATGAAGGATTAAATAGAAAGTTGTTTTATTTCACCACTGTCTGTTTAAATGTTTGATCAAGCTTAATTCATCTCTTTGCTTGGTTGCCCTTTCATAGCCTTTTCCCATCCACTTGTCAGCTCTCTGCAAGGTCCCTCTCAGATTGGCCAACCTGAATGCCATCAAATCATATGGGGAAAAAAATCAAAAACAAAAAGCTATAAAAGGCCTTTCCATCATGCAATTGTGATTTAAATTTGTATGTATCCAAACATTTCTTTTGGTAAAGCTTTTCACTGTCCCCTGTGCAAGGCAGCAATAAGCTGCTAAAGGCAGATAAATGAAAGAATGGAAAATTATAACACATTCCACCTGCATATTGGCTTTAACACAAACATCAATCATTTTCCAAGGTAATTAGTATTGTGCTGGCCTACAGGGACCAGGCAAATGAAAAGAGTAAGATTTAATGCTCAATGCAACATGCATAATAAACACATGCACATCCACACATATGCACACATCCATAGCAAAGGGGCTTTCACAGATAAAGAGCTTGATGCAAAAGCTCCATGTGAATGTGATAAATCTCTTAAGACAAACTTAAGAACTAAAGAGCCATATACTGATTATATTTATACAGAGGCAAAACCAGAAAAACACCACTGATGTCCACACCATTTCTCAAAGTTCACAGAAGTAAATGAAATATGAATCTGGCTTAAAGTCCTTGCCAACTTCCCAGGCAACAATACTTGCTTGATTAAGCAAGGCTATGAAGTACAAGAAGCTATTGTCCAAGCAGCTGGCAGCAGATTGATTAATAATAGACAAGTTAAACGTTATTGAATTCATTAACTAAATTCTGTTGCAACTTGAAATCACTAAGAGTCTAGCCACTGATCACATTGTAGGCAAGCTTGTCATTATTTCCCATAAAAAAAGGCAATAAAGCAGTAGCTCTAAAAAACATTGGAAACCAAAAATTAGACAGAACCCTGGGAAACACACAATTTGTGAAACCATTTCATTTTAGAAGCTGAGGATGGATACCAACTCTAATAGCAATTAGAGTAAAAAGGCTTATGCTACAATCCATCAGATACCTTTAATCCAAACACACTATTAGCTAATGCAGTAGTACACTCATAACTGATGGGGTTTGTCTTTAAAATACTTTTGTTTGTTTTCAGCACACACACATGCACATAAAAACCAAACAAGACATTGATCTCACAGTCACATTAGGAGGTTCCAGTGTCCTTTTCGAGTCTGTGCACAAAGGAAAAATAAAACAACTTTCACTACTGTAATTAATATTAAAAAGCTGGAAAGGGATGTGCAAGTCATGGTGTAAATGAATAAGAGGATATCAGACAAATATTTTTAAGAGCCCCTACAGTTGGAATTGCTATTCTCCCTCCGTTCTTTTTCTAATTGAAGTCACAAATGGTTCCTGACCCCAAAATCTGAAAGCATCTTGGTGACTCAATGGAGGGAACCTAATGCACTTGTGATTATTACTGCCACAGTGCTGTCAGTCAGCTTGTGCTCTATGGAATTCAGAAGATGAGAGATTAACCTGGTCATTGAGAAATTTGCCTACAATCAGCATAAGCAGCACTTACAGCTGCAGAGCAAAACACAGGCCATGGTTAATATAATAAGCTCTGGAGAAAAAGGACAAAAAAAAGAGGAGGGATTTCTTGCCTTCCTGAAATGCTAAAATAAGGAAAATTGTCCCTTCAGCTATTGCTCTGGGATAATACAGAGACTAAGCCAGGGAGTCACTGCTATTCTGTAGATGCCCTTTTCAGTTATAATGGACAGAAAACATATTGCCCAGACCAGAAGGCTGAGCTGGTGTTGTGGTCTGAATAAATCCCCTTGTGGGCACTCCTGAGCTAGCCCTCAGCAGCCCAGCTCAGGTATGGGAAGCAGTATTGCCCTGCTCTATGGCCTGAGTCTGTCTAGACCAACAAGCAGGCTGAAAAAGCTGTGAAAAAAGCTTTTTGAAGTGATCAAACTGCATTTTATATTGAAAGGAGTTCCTCAGGAATAGCTCTAAATCTGCACATCTCTGTTACACTGGAAGTAAGAAGTGGAGGAGTGGCACAAGCTCATCCTGTCCACTTGCAGCGTGTGTGACAGCAGTTCTGGAAGCAGCTCTCCATGACCAGGGCTACAACTCATAATCCACGTGTGGTGTTATTCAGCATCCAGCACAGGAACCAGCAAGGAGGACAAGCAGACTGGGAGTGGAACGTGCAGGATGGACAAGACCCTAGAGAAGACTGGGTGAGGACATCAGCGTGAATGACAGCAAGGAAGAGAAACTATATATTTCACCTGGATTTCTGGTATACATTAGGTGATTGACAATCTCAAGACAAGAAGCTTGTGGAAAGGGTGGAAACCGCACAAGGAGTTTGAAGCCTGGGACTGAGAAATGTCACTGGGGAGAGTGCAACAGTAGGCCACAGGCAGAGAGACAGCAACTAGATGAGCTAGAGAAAAAGATCAGAGGGAATGTCTGAGAAAGAGCCTGGTTATAGAAACAGAGCAGGGAAAATGTGAGTTATGATCCCATACATTGCTGTTCTTCCAGTATTTCCTCACATGGGAGCCAACAACTTTGTAATTTATGCATCCTCTTAACCCCCTTGGAGGTCTAGTGAAAAATAAATTTTGCAGAAATGAGGTCAGCTTTGCATTCCTTCCAGGGCTTAGGCTGTTTCTGGTTTATTCTTTCCCCCATGCTGCGGATGACCCAGAAAAAAGGACACCTATCCAACAGTGGAGAATATTGTCCAGCCTTTGCTGTTGGGCTTGGTCACCTTGCAAAGAAACTGATGACAAATTCAGTGATTCTAAGAGACATCAAACAGAGAAGTATATCTGTTCAGAAGTAGTAGCAGTGTTTCTCACTTAAAATGCAGGCACTAGTAATAAAGAGACTGTGCGTGAAGGATTTTTCTTTTTATTCTTCTCTTTTGCTTTTATGTTTCTTTTCTTGAAGAAATCTTTGGAAAATAACATTTTATTCAGATGTCACACAGCTGACAACCTGCTGATGCCATCAGGAGATACATCTTATTTCAGTTGAGCTGATTTGACAGACACTTGTAAAGTTTCTCTGTTTTATGTCTCAGCTCCAGGAGACATGCTTACAGAAACAGAGCATTCTATGTATTCCACTTGTGACTAACAGATTATTATTGTTTGTTTCTTATCCCAAACAATCAATACTTGGCAGTCTGCCCTGAGACACACTGCTTACAGTTCTTCCTCCTGTTTGCTAGACAAGTTTTTCCCTGTTATTAACTTTATTTTTTCTGCACATAAAGCTGGCTGGTGAGGCTCTTTGAGACATTGCTGTCAAAATGATTTTTCAACAGAAAACATTATTTCAGCAAAACTTTTTGCTGGCAAAATGAAGTGAGTGCCCAGCACTTAATTTGCTTCAAGGGTCAGGGCAGATCACAGAATATGTCACTCCAGAAATTTGTATCTGCATCCTAGCTCAGGGGTCAGACATTATTATGTGGTACCCTATGGTAGGAAATGGCAAGGAGGCAACAAGACAAAAGCAAGGACAGAGGCATCTGCAGATTATATTTCTGTGAGACTCTGCTGCATCCTATAAACCTGCTTGAGATGTAAATTTATTGGAAGTGAGGCTTCAGCACCTTAAGGAATCTGTGGTCTGACTTCAAGCCATTTACCATATTTAAATAGCAGCAATATCGTGCCAGTAAGCCCTGATATATCCAAGGTATGATGGCCCAAAATGCAAGTCTGGTCACATGATTTTAGATGAAATCTGGGCTTTGTCTTGGTTACATAACCTTTGTGAAGCAAAAACTTCTAGTTAAATTTTCAACTTGTTTTATGATTAAACTGGATCCTGAATTTTTCCTGCAGGGCAAATATGAATTTGCACATCTGACTTGAATCTAAAACCTGTTATGATCCTCATGGTTTCACCCTACAAAATCCTGTAAGAACTTGTCCTATGTGCTGTAGGACTTCAAATGCAGTCAAGGCAGGCAAAACCCTAAAACCCTTCACTGCAACTCACTTCTGCTGGGTCCTCTCTGACAGTAGTGAAAGTCACAACACAAAAGAGAAATACTGACAATCTCCAGGACTTCAGAGATATTGGTAATCAAGTCCCTAATTTCCACCAGTTTAACAGAGCCAAAAGAGCCTCAGTACACACACACAGAGACAAGCAGACAAAAGCCCATCTACAGAGGAAGCCAACCCCCACGGGAATGGCATGTATCTTTTGCAGATAATCAGAGGAGATCATCCTGGTTCTTTCCAGTCTCCTTATTACAACTGTGAACTTTTCTTAGCGGGGAGGCATTTTGTACATGGTGCATAGGCACAGGGTGTATTCAAGTCCCTTTTTGTTGTGTCACACCAATCTTTTCCTCCTCTAAGCTTTCATCCCTAAAGGAGGTCCTGTCAAGCTCAGGCACAAAACACCGTTTCAAGGAAGTTTGAACAACTGCTTCTCTATTCCTTCCCTGGGGTTTTCCTCTATTTAACTCACAAGCACATTTTAAATAAATGATCAAAAAAGTTGCAGTAATGTTTCCAAAGCATTAAAGAAAGCAATAAGTGTCATTGAGACTTCTGGTCATCTGCTCTTGGTAAGTTATGGAAATCTAGAAGAAGGTGTCTTTGAGGGTATTTTCTGAGGCTGAGACACTAGAGTATTCTCTTGACACAGACTGAGGGAGGAAAAAGAGAACAAAACCAATGCTCAATCTGCAAGGCAGAACTGTAGATCAGAACAGCTCCCTCAGCACTACAGTGCCTGCCTCTTGATCTTTCTCTTGGGTTGCCCTGTGTTTTCAAGCAGGGAGTCACATGCAGTTTCTACTTTTAGGAAGTGTATGGCACTAGCAACACAATCACAGTTCAGGTGACTGGGCAATCATAGTCCAGTAACACAGTCACTGGTCAGATTTACCCAGGAAAGTTAACTGCACAGCAGCTGCCCCTACACACACGGACACACAGACACACAGACACACAGACACACAGACACACAGACACACATGCACACAGACACACAGACACACAGACACACAGACACACAGACACACAGACACACAGGCACACAGACACACAGACACACAGGCACACATGCACACAGACACACAGACACACAGACACACAGACACACAGACACACAGGCACACAGACACACAGACACACAGGCACACAGACACACAGACACACAGACACACAGACACACAGGCACACAGGCACACAGGCACACAGACACACAGACACACAGGCACACAGGCACACAGACACACAGGCACACAGACACACAGACACACAGACACACAGGCACACAGGCACACAGGCACACAGACACACAGACACACAGACACACAGACACACAGACACACAGGCACACAGACACACAGACACACAGACACACAGACACACAGACACACAGGCACACAGACACACAGGCACACAGGCACACAGGCACACGGACAGACACACAGGCACACAGGCACACAGACACACATGCATGCACACTCCTGCATTCCCAGTGGGTCACATGAGGTAGTGACCACATGCACTACTGCACCCAACTTAGGCTAAACATAAAAACAAACTCGACTGGCACAAGAAACAGAATTAGCACTAAGGAAAAAGGTACCTGAAACCACAATATATAGATGGAAATTGCTGCTGAATCTAGTTTCCCAGAGCATAGGCTTTGCAGCAGTAGAAAGAATGAGAAAGGATGTGTTACAGTATTGTCATACACCCTTTGTTTCACAGCTACTTTGCCAAACAAAAGACTTTTATTTGCCTTTTGAACCTGAACTCAGCGTTTCTGTTGGTATTACTATTGACTTTCATGTAGAAGGGCTTTTTTCTACAGGACTGTATCTACCTCATTTGTTTCTCAAAAATAAATTCTATGCAGGAATAAGATCTCTGTGGGGTGTAGTGTGTAAGAGGTCTTGTCAAGCTTGTGACAGAAGCTGAAAGTGTTATCAGGCAGGAAATGCTGGAAGAGGTAATCTGGTCTCCTTGCAAAGGCTGTTGAAATCAAAGTTGTTCTGGCAGAGCCCTTCTCTGCCTACCATGGATTTGCCACTCCAGCCTATGAAAGGGGACGAGGCACACTGGGCATCACTGACCTCTCTTTTGTCCTTGAGAAAACAAGCCTTGAGTTTCTTAAATCACACACACATATTAACATGTAGTTTGACCAAAATTTCAGTGTATCTATCCTTCACTGTTATGCACTTCATCTGTGAAAAGGATAACAAGACTTCACGTTACAGGATTATTTATAAATTACAGAATCATAGAATGATTTGGGTTGGAAGGGCCCTTAATTATCTAGTTCCAACCCTCATAGCAGGAGATCAGGTTGCTCAGACTGGTGCAAACTTGGCCTTGATCACTGCCAGGGATGTGGCATTCACAGCTTCTCTGGGCAACCTGTTTCTGTGCCTCTCCACCCTCACAGAGACAATTTCTTCCTAATAACTAATCTAAACCCACACTCTTCCAGTTTGAAGCCATTGCCCTATGTCCTTTCACTACATGGCTCTGTAAAAAGTCTCTCTCCATCTTTCTTGTAAGCTCCCTTCAGCTGATGGAAGGCCATACTTAGGTCATCCAGAAGCCTTCTCCTGGATGAACAAACCCACTTCTGTCAGCCTTTCCTCACAGGAGAGCTGCTCCATCCCTCTGGTCAACTTGGTGTCACTCCTCAGGACTCACTTCAACATGTCCTTCCTGTGCTGAGGACTCCAGAGCTGGATGCAGCACTGCAGGTGGGGTCTCACCAGAGGGACGTGCAGGGGTAGAATCCCCTCCTTTGCCCTGCTGATCACGCTGCTTTGGATGCAGGACAGGTTTGGCTTTCTGGGTGTGAGTGCACATGGCTGGGTCATGTCCAGCCTCTCATCCACCAGCACCCCAAAGTCCTCCTCAGCAGGGCTGCTCTGATCTGTTCATCCCCAGGCTGTGCTGATATCAGGGATTACCCTTGGTCAGGCAGGATTTTGCCTCAGTGAAGCTGTGCTGACTGTCTTGAATCATGTCCCTGTCCTCCATGTGACTTAGCACAGCTCTGAGGAGGATCTGTTCCATGATTTTCCCAGGCACAGAGCTGAAGCTGACCAGTTGTAGGTTCTCAGGAAATTAATTAATTAATTAATTAATCCTCCTTTAGAAGTAAATTAACCATTATCTATAAAAAGTAAGGTTAATTTTAAAAGGAGCTACAGTTTAAAAACAAACAAAAAATAGTTATTCCATATTCCATTCTAGTTATTCCTATACTTGGTAGAGCAGCATTTAAACAAACTTCAGGATTATGCAGAAAATGACACATAACACTACAAGAAAATAAAGACAGAAAAGTACACTTCCATACAATCAAAAAGCATATTGTACTCTTTATATACAAAAAGGTGCCATCTGGAGTGTCCTTTTTCTGATCGCAAAGTTTTAAATCAGTAGGTGTATATGAGAACCCTGTATAGCTTGCCAAAAGCCAAATCAAGAAGATTTTTTTTCTAAATATAATAAGAGTTTAAACATGTAGAAAAGAAAAACATCCATGATGGTACTACAGAGTGGAGAAAGACCTGGAGTTTGTGAAGAAGATGAATCTAATAGAAAGCTCACAAATAGCTTCACAGGTAAATCAATCTTACTTCCTCTTGTAATTATAATCCATTTCCACATACCATACCCAAGACTTAACCCATTATCATCAATACTTTGGATTGACTTCAGAAGATCAGCCTTGAAAGCGGTGTAATAACTGAAAAATTAGCAAAAGGTGTTTTAATTGAAGAAAACTTTCTGCCAACAAGACCTACCAAGACAGAGATCTTTAAAATTGTAGTGCTCCTTCACTGACATTCTTGAATGAGTTGCAGAAATCTTATTCCACAAAGCCATCATTGCCCTGTAATTTAAAAGCAAGTGGAAATCAGCACTTAATCAGATCAGAATGTGTTAGTCAGAAGACATGCACATTAAGACAACAATACATTATAAATCCATTTAGTAGAGCACCCTTCAGGATGATTTGCTCACTTTCAGAGAATACTGTCTTGACAAGAACCTTTAGAATAGCACTTACAGCTCTATTACATGACATGGATTTTCAACTAGAGTCAGCAGAAATATCATTTAAAAGTACTTCAGACTACTTCATTATTGACATGATGATGCCCTGGCTACAAGATTCCCTCAGATAGCCATTGTCATTAGTGGAACTGCTATGACATTCTTTGATATAACTCTGAAGAACAGTTACCCTCTAATTCAGTAACTTATAGAGGATTACATCTCTTCTATGAGAGATGGGAAGGAAGAAATAAAAAAGCATTCTCTCCTACAATCATTTTGTTTCTTTGGTTAGCCATAGAGATATGCCTTGCTTGGGAAGTTTCTGTAAAGTTAGAAAGTTGGATTTATCTCTAGAGACTGTGGGTGGGTGACATCCAGTGAATTTATTAACATAGATTCTTCCAACAGCTACAACACTCTAATTCTTAGTGTTTCACTCACTGAAATCATCCAGTCAGGGTCCAAACAGCAAACATTTCTGACTAGATTTAGAAAACCTGTCTTCTCGCCTTCACTCATGTAAAATACACTGTTTGTGAAGGCAAAGGGCTTTTTGTCTATAAAAAAATAGGCATTACAATTGAATTAGGTCCTTAACTTGGAATTCAGATAATCAAAACACATATCAGGTGTCTAGGAATATCTGAACAGATGGCAACAAAAAAATTGTCATTTCAGAATTACGCTGTATTTTGTCATGACCATACTAGTCAAATTCACTGAAGAAAAAAAAAAAGCAGTGAAGGGGCTAGAGGGCCCTTACACATATAATGAAGCCATCAAAACTGTACCGGGCATACAAACACATGCACAGATGCTTCCTATACTAAATAGAGGAAAATTTAGGAGTTCTAATTTCTCTGAATTCCTAGCAGGCGATCTCTTCTAGATTTGACAATCTGTTGCATTTTTGCAAATGGAAAGTGAGAATTCTACACCAAGTATCTCCAGGAGCTTTCAGACCTCCTTACTGTCACATAATGGTAACAGTGAAATTCCTCAGTGCCTTACTAGTTACTGCACTTATTTGTCAGCCTGGTCCTCAAAGCACAAGTTTATCCTGCCAGGAAATAAAGAGAGAGAAATGAAACAGTTGCAAGGAGAACTGTGTGTTCACCATACTTCAGAAGAAAAAAACAGGGGGAAAGAGTTCCTTCTCCTTCCCAACAAACACATATATTAAATAATACAATAAAGAAAAGTGGTTTGATACAGCTTGGTATGTGCAGCTGTGCTCAATAGAGTGAACCACTGCAGATCACAGCTAAAGTGGAGGGCATGTGAAGATCCTAAGTATCAGAAAGAAACCAGCAGTCAGTCATAAAATATGAATAAAAAAATCTCATAGCCTGAACTACATCCTAACCTGCAAGGCTTTGTATTAGCTACAAAGGGATATGGGATATTATGGAATTTTTTGATAAAAAATTATCCCTCTTCCCAAAGCAGTCTTTCAATCACTACCTAAGTTTGCTTTGGATAACATGATGGTATAAACACTGACACCTTCAGAACTGTGCCAACACTAGGTCAACTGCCCTAAGGAAACTATTATTACACACAGTGACACACAAGAATTAACCATTAAAGGAAACTGCTTGTGAAGATAGATTTAAGAACAAAATTACCACTAAATTCACTAATTTGCTGGTAGAAATCTGTTCTAGAAAGATTTACCTTTTAGTAAGACCTTCAACATTTTTTTCCCACCATGCTTTGTGCATTCATACATCCACGTTCATCAGCTCTGGAACTAAGTGTTTGTAGCACCTTTAGCTCCAGGAGTTCAGTAAATGGAGAATATGCTTGGCTAGCAGCAAAGTGGGGTCACAGTGAGTGCACACACACCTATAAATGTAAGCCATGCATCAGTCAGGATGGCCACTGCTAACCCCAGGCCTTCTCCCACTGGCTCTATCAGCCATGACCCCATCAAACCACACTGTTCTTAACAGAACTGCTTCAACTGTGATGCTGGAATACCTTCAGTATCCCCATCTTCATCGTGTGTTTGCTTTAAATTAAGACTGCCTGTAGTTTAAATGTAGGTATCAGCTTTAAAATAGAAATTACTGACTAAAATTTGATGGCCTACTATAAATCAGGTTTGATGATCCTGGCCTTAAAACCTTATTAATTTTTAATAAAAATGAAGTTTAATCAAACTCTATCTTCTCTTTTATGGTGCTGCATTAAGATCAATTCTGTTATGAAAAATACTTCAACACAATCTTACAGAATAACTCCATAAAAGAATATGTCTATGGGCAGAAGAAGAAATGTCCTTCAGTTTTTAAATTTTGTTGACCTTATAAAATATCTCTCTCTCCCAACTTAAGCCTCACTATTCATAACCTGTACCCCTAATACTGTACTATATACATGAAAGGGTAAATGAAAAATAATCTACTAGATGAAATTTCCCAGATACTTGCAGCTTACAGGGCAATGCAGAATGTTTGTTCCTACTGATAATATCATAGGCAGAGAAAGGGCACTTCTGAAGTCATGCAAATCTCTCACAGTATTCATGGATTTACTAAATAACACAAGGTTCTCAAAATCTCTTATCTGTAGAGTCAAACAATAATATTTCTTAAATTAACATAAGAATCAAAGAATCAGAGAATCAGCTGAGCTGGAAGGGACCCTCAAGGATCATTGAGTCCAGCTCCTGGCCCGGTACAGGACCATCCCCAAGAGTCACACCATGTGTCCAAGAGCATTGTCCAAATGCTTCTGGAACTCTGTCAGGCTTGGAGCTGTGACCACTTCCCTGGGGAGCCTGTCCCAGTGTGCAGACACCCTCTGGGTGAAGAACCTGTATCTGATATCCAACCTAAACCTCTCCTAACACAACTTCAGGCCATTCCCTCCATCCAGTCACTGGTCATAAGGGTGAACAGACCAGTGTCTGTCTTCTTTCACTCACAAGCACTGCATTCTGTGTTAGAGCAGAAAAATAAGGCAAAAAGTTTTCAAGAACAGTTTGTAAAAGATAGTGGAAATACCTCTCAGCATATTGCCCTTTTCCCCAATCATCTTCCTCTACACATAGCTGCATCTTACTCCATTATTTGCATTTGCTGTCCCATCACCAGTTTTCCATGTCACCTGTAACTCAGCTTTTCCCTCTGGTCTGTCTCGTGGTAGACAACCTAGGCTGAAATAGGAAATCAATAAATTCTGTGCTTCTCTCAGACCTTTAAACCCACAGTACTTAGGTGAATTTGAATTGGTTAACCACAGAATGCACAAAAATCCATTAACGTGTGCCTAGGCCTTCTGGATACAATGCTTCATCTAATCAGTTCCCTAACAACCCCAATGACAGCTATGATGATAGCCACTGTGTAGTGAAAGAGCATTAACAGCATTTCACATTTATGCTTTTACTGCACCAAAGAATTTTTTAATTTAATTTCAATTCTCATTATATAAGGTCTGATTGAAAATAACAAACCTAAAAGGCAAGTGATCTCATTTAACTGTAGTGCTTGGTTACACTTCATTTTTAAAGGTTGCTTTCACTTCATTTTATATAACTAGTGGGGGGGGGGGGGGGGTGGTAAGGGGCAGGGGGGGAGGAATTAATGACAAATAGTAAGGGGGTTGCATTTAAAATCCTACTCAGCAACCTTATATGTCTCACTACCAGAAAGTGCAAACAGTGAATGAATTATGGGCTTCATTTATCTTTCTCATTTTATCAGCTGTGTGTTACATTAAGAAACTCACTTATTCTGAGTGCTGTTGGCTCAAGTCCTTTTGGAGCTGGCATATGTTACCTTGCAGTGACTGATCACTGAGTACTGCTGCAGCACTATGACAGGGGGATGAATAGCAGATGAATAAATGTCTCTGGGAAGGGAAGCCCAGAATACCCAACAGTTTAAGACTAAATACAATAGTTTTTATCACTGAAGACTCATGAAATGAGTCCAAGAACATAATGACAAGCAGCCTGGTCACTAGAGATCACGCAGTACTGTAATTTTTTTTTAAAAAAGACATAAATCTCAACATCCATGTAAAGTGGGTAAAACCATCTTCATTTTGAAGACAATTTAAGACACAGAGGTTAAATAAATCAAATAAGGTGATGTAGCAAGTCAGTGACAATACAATACCAGATTCCTTACTCTACACTTAGTGCTCTTATCACGGGAACTCAGGCCTAATAAGAGGCTCCAGCCTGATAGGAACTAAAACATCCCACAAGTTCTACTTGCAAGCTGGGTTTGGAGTGTGTATTTCAGTGGACGAAGAGGTGGTTCACATCCCACCCTGCTCCTGCTCCACAGCTATTGCAGAGGTCATGTCTACTAGTTTCCTCTCCTTCCATTCTTCAGCCTCATAATTATCTCTTTATGGATTATTAAATATGGTTGTACTATACATTTCATGATGTGAAAGACTCATGGTTTTTTCACTGGGACTTTGTACAGTCAAACAACAAAGATGCTTTCTCCATGTAACCTCTTACTACTGTTATACAGCCAACCAATATCACTCAGTCTTCCTATATCGTAAGGCAGAAGAGTCACATAAAAAGAATTAGTACTAGTAATATATTAGTGGAAGGGGGAAAGGAGCAGCAGCAAATGGATTGAAAAACCTGGATCTCTCACCATTTGTGAGAAGTGAGATGAAAAAATATGAGCAATAATGGATAACCGAACAGATGGGTTATTATCTTCACTGAAATACAACGCTCCCTCAGGTGAATGGCTTCACTGGTTGATCAAGATTGGCACTTTGCCCTCAACAGTAGCCATTCCTGAGTGCTCAATTCATTAGCAAAAGAAAAGAAGATGTAATACACAGAGCCATTGAGAATTCTCACTGGCATGTGATGGTAGTTCATCTCTCTGAGCCAAGGGAGGAACACAGTCTTGAAATTTTTCCAGCACATTTCGTTCTGAAAATATGACCCTCCAAACTAATTTTAAGTCCAAGTTCAGATTAAAGTCATCAACGGACTCAGAAGTTGACATAAACAGAAGATTTTAATATAAACAAAACATCAAAATCTAAACAGGGCAGATGCAAAGAAAATCATGAAAAGTCTTGGTCCTCAACTAGTAATCCAGAAGGAAGAAATGTACCATATATGTACTATATATCCACAGCATGAGTTTCCCAGAAGAATCCTCCAAAATAATTTTATTTCCAATCAGCCTCAGTTCTCCTTCTTGACAGCATAGATGATAGACAGGCAAAGCCAGCTTGTTGTTGGACAAGATAACCACGAGCCAGCAGTGTGCCCGTGTGGCCAAGAATGCAATGGTTTCCTGGGAGTCATTAGGAAAATTGTGGCTGGGTAAGGGAAGTGATTCTGCCCCTCTGCTCTGCACTGGTGAGGCCACAGCTGGAGTGCTGTGTCCAGTTCTGGGCTCCTCAGTGCAAGACAGGAACTACAGGAGAAGGTCCTGCTGAAGGGCACAAACATGATTAAGGGATTGGAGTTTCTCCCTTATGAGGAGTGGCTGAGAAAGCTGAGCCTATTCAGATTGAGAGATGACTGAGAGGGGGCCTTAGGAAGGTTTACAAACATCTTAAAGGGAGATGTCCAGCAGCTGGGCTCAGACTCCTTTCAGTGATGCCCAGTGACAGGACAAGGAGCCATGGGCACAAACAGGGGTACAGGAAGTCCTATCTAAATATGAGGAAAAACATCTTTAGTGTGTGAGTGACTGAGCACTGGGACAGGTAGCCCAGAGAGGCTGTGGAATCTCCTTCTATAGACATATTCAAATCCTGTCTGGGCACAATTCTGTGCAACCTGCTATGGGGGAACCTGCTTTAGCAGGAGTGGATGATCTCCAGAGGTCACTTCCAATCCTGGTCATCCTGTGATTATGTGAAGGTCAGGCTGTAGGAAATGAAATCCAGAAAAGAAAAACTGTTTTAACTTTTAAAAAAAGAAACAATACCAGAACGGGGAAAATATTCTTAAACATTATTTCACACCCAGAAACAGACTGCTCCCGAATACATTTTTGCCCTAAGATTTTTCAAGGGTCTGGATGTGGATTGAAATTCTGTGCTGTGGGTTTTTTTTATTTTTAACCTGACCAAGGAGTGATTTCAATTGTTTCTTATTTCTCCACATTGCAGAAACAAACCTGCAGTAGCAATGTTTGAAGAAATTTTGCCTCCTTAATGATGTCTACACTGTAACAGTATCCCAGGGACAAACCTATCTCTTCCCACTGACTTATTAAGGGTGGAGAGGAGTGTAGGTCATGTTTCATCAAGACATCCTGTGTAGCACTGCTTTTTTCTTATTTGTGTATCCAGTAAGAGTCAGGTTTTGGAGCTGTTAAATTGGATTTTAAATGCTTTGACAGATATTACATTTTAAATGGGATTAACCTCTCTCTTCAGCCTCCAAAGTCTGAACAAATTATTAAATATATCCTATAATGCTATCAACAACAAACAGTTAGAATCCACCAGGTGAAAACTTCAGTGCTGTAGCCTTAGGCAGTGCACAGCTAGACAGGGAGCAGAGAAGAAAAACAGCATGCATAATTATGAAATTAATTACTAGACACAACCAGAAACAAAATTGCCATGCTACTCTAAGAAGTTGCAATGACACATGGCAAGGTCTGATGCCCCAGTGTGGCATGGGAAAACCAGAAGAGTGATATTTTTTCAAGAGGAGAAGCCCCAGGGAAGAAGTCAGCTTCTTCTCCCATAAACCTGTGTCAGAAACACAGATGTCTGACAGAAAATTAATCTTTCTTATGCATCTAATTTTTCTCTCTTGCAACAATAGAAGGAAACTCTTTGGAAGCAGCTAATATTTAAAATTGGTCAGAAAACAATATTTCTTCTATTTAAAACCAGAGTTTTAAAAGGAATTTTCCTTGTACATCAAGAGAAGATGTGGGGTTTTCATTCTTTTGGGTGGGGAGAGGGTATTCTAAATTTTCTTTTTCTTTTCTTTTTTTAGCTGTTTGTAGGATAGGTCAGCACCACAGATTTATGCAAACTTCAGGGTTTAGCCTTCAATATCCTCAGCTACTGGCTACTTTGTCAAGAACTGGCCATTCACTGTTCTGCAGAGGTCTGACCCAAAGTTCACATCAGGAATTTTCTTGAGAAAAGAAGTTGGTAAAAACACATATATTTTATGAACTTATTTTTCACTGAGTTAATTTTAAGAAAAGATACTTTGACGAAAACTTCTTGCTCAGTCTTTTTATGAACTAGAATTCTTCATTTTTAATAGCTACATGATAAATCTCTGCTCTCACCAATATCCCTGTTTCTGCCGAGCCCTTTTCAGGAAAATCAGCACAAAGCAGGGCAAAGGCTATCACTGCCTTGAAAACCTGTACCCATGCATTTATTTCTTCCTGCTGTTGCTGCTAGACAAATGATCTCAAGAGCTGTATTTCTTCTAAACAGGATGAAATTATTTTCTTAAAAACAACAAAACAGAATAACTTTTAAGGGAAATAAATCTCGAACATAACCTCTGTGTCACCTCCTTTGGCATCTTCCGATTTCTTCCTTTGAGCTTCCCAAGCTTTGCCCTCTTTTTTCTACTCATGCCTGAAAAATTGCTGTGTTTTTCACACCCTTATGCATTTAGCCTCACAAGAAGGCTATGTTTATCTGTGTTTTAAAAATGGCTAGCAGGCTGGCAAAAAACAAACAAACAAACAAATAAATAAATAAATTAAATAAATACACCACCAATGGCAAACGAAACAAAAAAAAACCCCAAACAAACAGATCACAGCATAAAGCTGGAATTTCTGAAATACCCAAGCAGCACAGCACAGGTTAGTTAGCAACCTGTCCCCTCAGCAAATCCCTGTCCACAGGCACAAACTCACACATTCTGCCTGTGCTCTCCACTGCCTCTGAAGATCAAAAAGCTTCTGAGCTCACAGAGCTGACTGTCACTCCTACCTTCCTTCAGAGAGGAAACAGAAAAGGAGGGAGGACCTGATGTGGGTGTGCAGGGATGCAAAGAGCTGGGAAAAGTACAGTGACCCTGGATCCAACAGACTGCAGCAATGGCAGGACTCCTCTAAGCACAAGCACATTTGTCACACCTGCTATTGCCAGGGTACTGAGACCTGTCACTTCAAATCTATCCACAAGATATTTCAGGTCTGTAAACAAGTTATTCTGCAGCAACTTTGCCTCTTGGCTTAAGGAACAGGCTCTTGGGTGGGTTAGTCAGCTGTGAGGCATCCACATACTATAACAGAAGACCTAGGAGTCTGCTTGCAAACTGTTCTTCCAGCCAAGAATGTTTCACATAATTTTCTAGCACTCAGAAAATAAAATAACTTGCAACCAGTGAGATATTACTCCACTAGCTCAAAATGGTAGGAATCAAGCCATGCATATGATCTACAAAACAGTTACATAACTTTTATAGAAATAAGACAATATCAAACACTAACTGGTGAACAAAGGTAGTGGAAAATGAGTATAATTATTTCACACTGTTTCAGGAACCTTTCATCAGAAATTCATCTGATAAAGTTCATATTCCTGTTGGAAGGTTACCACATGGTAGGTGTTACATATTCAAATCAATGTCGAGGAAAAAGAAATTCTTAATTTTAAATTGCAAAATTGAATGTGTTTCATGTTTAGGCTTCACAGTAGTGTCTTTTTTGATGAGTGTGGCATTAGCTGCTAAAATGCTAGGCTTTGAAAATATCTGTAGTTGATATAAATAAGGATGAAAGAAAATTTTCTCATGAAAGAAAAAGGTCATCAAATTGAAAGGAAAAAATGGTATCATAGTGTCGTGACTGGCTGCCCAATTTTAAGATTCAGTTCCAATATGGGAACAAAAATTACCAGTGAAGAGTCCTAAGATATTCATACATAGGTATTTGTATTTACCTGTGATTTAACAAATCTTTAAAGCAGCAATCCCTAGAAAAAAAAACTGCAAGTGGATAAAGGTCTTCACTTGTAAAATAAATTGTTCATTATGTATTGTTTCTTCAGATGAAATTTCCATTTTGAATAACTGATTTCATTCTTTCTCACTTTTCCACATTCTTTTCTTCCTGCAAAAAAGAAATAGTTTTCTTCCTTTCACACAAGAAAATATATAAAGTCAAGATTGTTTACTACCTGATGTACCAATTTGAAAATGAAAGAAAGGAATGTATTCTTAAAACAATAAATTTCCAGTATGTTTACTCCTTGCATAAACAAACAGAACTGGAGTTTGCAAGAAATATTAAAGTTAATTTAAATTGCAAATCTGACCTTATTAAAATGGCTTTGCAGAGAGCTATAAACAAACTGTATGTGAGCTGGTAATGTAGCCAAAATAACACATTCTCAACTAGCATTATAATTAAAGCAAAAAAATATTGTTTTCACAGTTCTGAAAATCTCAGAAGGAGAGGAGGAGTTAGGAAAATGTTATTAGGAAATCTTAAGTTTGGGGGAAAAAAAGTTTTCTAGTCATTTCTCTTTAAAGAATTCTTGCGACATTTACTCTTTCAAACTCAAGACAAATTTTGATGAACAGCTTGAAAATGAAACGTTATTAAGTACTTATTAATTTAATGTGTTTTGAATACTTTTCTCCTACAACCAGTACATTGTTTCTTAATGTCTGAAGCACAACCATTAAGATTTACTGCATCTTCTGTGAAAATAAAAATGAAGCAATTAAGACTGTGCTTGTATCTGAAATGGATGTGGAGAGCTAATAAATTTCAGAATTAAAAGCCAACAGATAGGCTTGGCTGCTTGCTATGTTTATGGAAAATCTATACCTGAAAGTCTATTTAAAACAGTGTAATCTTAGCAAGCAAATTGTTTCCTCTTACCTACAAAAATAATACAGGTTGCAGAAGACCGGGAAAATTAGATGGAGCAGAGGTGAAACTCAGCAGGATACCTCTACCACCCCACAAGTCTAACATGATTATGCCTCTTTGGTACAGCTTCCATGGCTCCAGGTAAGGGTAGAGGAGCACTAGTTCTCTCTGTGCAGGTGTTTTCTGATCAAAAAGGTGTCTGTACTCATGTTCATGTCAGAAAGGCTTGTTTGTGCATTTATTTCCCTGAAGTTAGTCTGAAGTAAATATAAGAAATGCAATTAAGTTAGTTACTTATCTGTATTGCCAAAAGTACATTCTCATTTGGACTCAGTACATCCAAACAAAACAGTCAAGGACAATTTTACTGATGGAAAAAGTGTAAACCGAATACTAAACTGGACAGTGATCCTCTAAGGCTGCTTTAGCAGGGGTGCAAAGCAGAGGTTCTCTTTCTATCAGTATCTATGTGGGAATGCCAGGATTTTGTAAGACTGGGTTTGATTGTCATTTGCTTTCCAGTTTAAGTGGAGATACAGGGAGGGAAGAGCAGTGCACAGACTCAAGGTGCTGTTTCTCATGGCTTCACAACCACTAAACCTCCTAAAGCCCTACAACAATCAGAGACCCTACAACATTTCTTCAGTGCCTAGAACTGTGCCCAAAAAGCACCTTGAAGTCTCTGGTGAAAGCTGTCTAGTCCTTCTTACTGTGGCAAAAGCACCACAGTAACTCCTGGCAGGGCTTTCCTTCATGTCAGGGTGGTGCCTAGTGTATGTATGGCTACTCATGTACTCATGTCTGTCTCTGGGCTTTGAGGCATTTTCTGGATCTTCAGGTAAGAGTTACATGAGACTTCTCCCATTCACTGCCTCTGCTCAGAATGAAAATATCAGGATCCATTTGCAGCAGTTCAGAGCTTTCTGCATCAGCACAGACTAATTCCAAATGCAAAACAGGAAAAGATGAATCAGAAAAAAAAGATAAGCAAATTGTTGCAAATCTTGAAAAAAGCTATCAAAACTGGTGCAGATTCTGGATTATGCTTGTGGCAGGTCTGTCTTTTTGCAAAGGAATTCCCAAATTAATTTCTTTACATGCTGCAGGACTCTGGACTCTGAATTCCAGTAACCAAAGTTGTTTGTCTGGATCATTCTTTTTACTGTGTTGTTACTTTGGCTAAAAAGATCCCTCAGTCATCAGCTCTATTTACCACCAAACTGAAAAATGAGCCATTTCCCTCCCCGCAAAAAAAAAGAAAAAAAAGGCAAGATAGAGCAGGGAAGCAGAGCAGTTGTGCTAGAAGCTATAGGGTTGGAAGGATATTATTACATGTAAGTAAGGGGGTTTTTTCCTATGATCCTTCTGGGTTTAAGCTTCAAATCCCCTATCAGCTATATGCAAATCCTGGAAAGCTGGGCTTGTTAGATTCCATGGACATGATGAATGCCCATCTGCTTCCTCTGGTCCCTGCATGCAGAACTGGGATCTGCTCCAGCTGAGCCTGGAGCCTGACCTCTCAGTGAGAGGCTCCAGTTGAATCACAAGCTACAGAGCACTGGCCTGTAGAAAATCTCAGCCTGCAGTTCCACTGGGCTGTTTTTCAGGACCCTTCGTGATGCTCTCTTCTACCTCACTGGTAACTGCACTATGACAAGCTGGCTTAAAGGCTATGGGCAACTGGGCTGCATCAGGCTTTTGGTTACTCACATATAAAACCAACAGCCACCAGTTTGGTGAGCTGCATAATCTACAGAACAGCATAGCAAGATCAAACACAATTTCTGAGTGCTAACAGCGAGTTCAAAAATTTGACTACCCACTGTGTGACAAAGGAGCTGAGACTCCTGCCTAGTTCCTTATACTTTAAATTCTTCCTGGATATTCTTATCTATATCAAAAAGAGTCTTAAGTTCCTGCTGGATTCTGAACAAATACAACCTCCTATTTAGATCAAGAATAAAGCAAAAAGAATTATAATTTAGAACAGACATCTCTCTTCCCCCAATCCTTTGACTGAGAAAGGAGAGAGCAGCAGACATACACCAGTGCCAGACACACCAGAATGTGATCCATATGGGGATAGATCCAGGGACTGGAATGGAGAGGAAATATAATGTGAGCCAAATCCTCAGCCAGGGAAGTGCTACCTACATCTGTATCATTCTTATGAGGGAAATGCAGCCTAAGAGATTATTTTCCATACAGCAGATGGAATAATTTTTATGGAAGATACTATGCTTTAGGGATGACATTACTAAAAGAAGCCATCACACATTTTTAGTTCCCTTTCCCTCACTGCTTTTGTTGCTAAAGGTTACCAGATGAATGTGAAGTAGCCCCAAGCAGGACCACTAAATACACAACCAAAATTAATTCCACCTTTTTGAGTGGAAAAGAAAAAGATTCAAAATCAGGATTGCAGATATGGCAGATGTGACTACACAAATCAACAGGTAATCTGTCACACTGAGAACATCCTCAAAGACTTCAGCTGATATCAGAATTATCCGGACAGCTCTGATTACAAGCCTTGTAAGCAGTGTGAAGTAGACCACCATATCAATGCCAATATTTGAATTCTAGTTCAGTCTCCCAATAAAGCTGATCTCATTTTAGACTGGGAATTTTCACATGGGAAAAAGGGAAGATAGATGTTCCTGGGCTGGTAACTTCCATTGATTGTTTCCATTTAACAGTGTGAAAATCAGTCAAACAGCAACAAAAGATTTCCTTTTCATGGTTTTCCTGCAGCTGAAAAATTACTTCTTCCAAGTAGGATGTCCAGCAGATTAAAAAACAGTATAAAGTTTCCCACAGTCACAGATAATATTTATATTGTTAACTATCAGAGCAGAGAGACCACTGAACAGGGGTACATGTGTCATGATTAGGGCTGGGCCATATGATGGTTATCAGTGAGGTCGTGAGGAGGGAAAGAGAAAGGTGCTATAGTCAAGCTCCCAGAGGTGAGAGAATCCTGAATGGTGACTGTTGCTATGGTTTTCGGACGGCACAGAAATAACAACATGACTCTCCATGATGGTAAAGATGAGAGCAAACTTTATTCTTCTAAATTCTACTTTTATAGAGTAGTTCGGTACAAAGAACATGATTGGTTATTCAGCGTCTACACTCTTCTGTAAATATTTCTTTCCAGTAAACATGTTGGAAAAACACCACCTGCAGATAGTTTCTCACTTCCCAAGGTTTGTTTGAATTCCTCTTTAAGATTTCTCAGGCTAACATGAGAAAGTTGTTCGCCTGCCTTTCACACAGACAGTAGCAGAGCCTGAAGCCTAAATTCAGACCAATGTCAGGCCCACAGGTGACTTCATTTGCAGGCTCACATTTGGCCCTTTCCTGTATCAGTCTCATGATGGAGTCCCAGAGCCGAAGTCCTCCCTCTGCTCTGCAGTTGGGCTCCCTGCTCAACCTACCCCAGACTTCTGCCCCACCTGCCCTTAGATCAGAGAGCTGCCCCACAGCACCCTGAGAGTCACAGAGGGTTCATAGGTGCAATCACACTGCATGGCTGTGGCTGGAGCACATTTCATGAGAATACCAAGTAGGTGAGTAATCAGTCACTTGAAAGAAATACAAGCCAATGGAGAATGCTCAGAGAGATTCAGAATTGCAGTTTAAAGCCATAATTACTTGTGCCCTGGGCATGGAAAATGAATTATTGCCTTCCTCTTGCAGCACTCTTTTGTACATATTAGAAAATCAAACAGCCACACATTAATTTTTTTTCTCACAACCCATGTTTCTCTAGGCTTTTGATTATTCTCATTGCTTTTCAATTACATGCACTTATTTCTTTGGAAATGTGCAATTTACACTAATAATAAGCAGAAGATCTCTTACCTCTTCAGTTAGAACTGGGATGACCAAACACTCCAAACTGAAGAAAGATAACAGCTCTCAAAAAAGACTGACTTTGCTACTTAGACTACAGATTTTAAGGGTGGGAACTGTTTCTAGTGTCAGTGGATATAATGATACATAAAAAAACCATCTCTGGACACTTCTCTTGAGCTACTACATAAAACAATTCATCTGACAGAGAGAAAGCCACATGAGAACTCTCTAAATAAGGAAAAACTATGAGATATTTTACTTAGAGCCATGGAATGGAATGGAATGGAATGGAATGGAATGGAATGGAATGGAATGGAATGGAATGGAATGGAATGGAATGGAATAGAATAGAATAGAATAGAATAGAATAGAATAGAATAGAATAGAATAGAATAGAATAGAATAGAATAGAATAGAATAGAATAGAATAGAATAGAATAGAATAGAATAGATTGTTTCAGTTGGAAGGGATCTCAGATTATAACAGAATATTTCATTTGGAAGCTACCTACAATAATCATCTAGTCCAACTCTCTAACCAATTCAGGGCCAATAGAAAGTTAAATTATTAAGGGTATTGTCCAAACACCTCTAAAATACTGTCAGGCTTAAGGCTCCAAACTCCTGAATTGTGGGGCCAATGATGCTCACACTTCAGACAGATGATATAAGATCTGTCTGTAAGAAGATGCAACCCCTAAAGCACTTCCTGTCTTCATAGCCCTATGTGTGTGCTCACCACTCTGGAAATGAGTCCCTTGCCTAAATCCAAAGTGGCACATGCCTGGCATACAGATGTCCTTAAAGATACATTTAAACCCTATCTTTAACTTATAAAAGCTGTTACCACCTCCACTATTCTAAACCCTTCCCCACAAGGCACTGAACTGGCTCTCAGGCAAGATGAGTGAAACCAGATGTCTGCTTTGCCCTGCATACTAACACTGCTTCTGAGACAAAAACACTGCAAGCACTATCAAAACAAACACCTCTGAGCGCCTGTCATGCCGTGTGCTGTCCTACAAGCTTCTTTGCATTTGCAGGGACCTGGAGAAGCCAGGGAAACAGTGTGTTTCCTCCCCAGTGCTTCCCTCCTCTCTTCAGATTTAATGACAATAGTAATTCACTGTGAGCGTGTACAAGCACACAGGTTAAAAAACCTTGGAACATTAATCGCTGCAGAGAAGTAAATTTTTTGGATGATATTATAAACCAGACTATATTCTTTATTCTTATTAAGTTACAAATCTTCTACATTCTCCTTTCCTACTCTCCAACCTCCTTCGTGCTGCCCCTACACCAGACTGACACCGGAAGTAAAGGGGGAGAACAAAATAAAATTTCTAAAATGAACTCAGAAAGTACATTGCATTGCTGCAAAGCACATTTTGCAGAGAGCACTGAAAGCAATTTGAAGCACAGGCAAAAAAAACCCCTCCTAAATCATGGCAATGAAATACAAATATTCATCACTGGGTGATTATATACATGACATGTCAAAAATGAGCTGAAAAATTACATTCAGAAGCAGCTTCACAATAACTCTGACCTTTTCTCTATTACTGCATTAGATAATTATCAGACCAGGAAAACCATCAAGTAACACACAAAGGAGGCAATGCCAGGCTCACAGCTCTTTGCTTTTTACTTCATTGGGTTGTCTGAATTCAGTCAGTTATTATTCAGCAAACAGAAATCACCAGTTGCAGGCTAAAGGATAATATTCTGCCAGTGCATAGCCCACAGCAAGTGAAAATATCAGCAGAAGGAACGTGTATCTTTACTGTGAAACTGATTACCAGTTCTTAATAGAGCTGGGAATATACTGAAGACACAGTACATATATCCTGTATAGCAGTTAGCATGTCATGCAGATTGTTGTGGAAACGCACTGTCATTTGCATGGAAATTCTTAGAAAGTCCAAGGAGTCACTTGCAAAAAGCAACAACAGTTAAATCCTTACATCTCAACACCTGAATTAAGTATGAATCTCCCAAGATAACCTTTTGATATCAAAGAAAGGATGCACGCCTGTAAAAGGGAGAGATGAGAGACCAGTAAAGAGATTTACTTTTGTTTCAGGCCCCCAAATATCAGAACATGAAGTTCTGATACCTTGTGACTAGCAAAGGAAAATGTGACATTTTGAGGATACTTTGGGGTAAGAAAGGTGATGGAAGGCTGACGGTGATTGACTTAGACAAGTACTACACATAAGGCAAATAGTTACTGTTTGATTAATAAAGCAATAGCTCAGGCCCTGAAATAAAACCGAGCTGTCACATGCTCATTTTGTGGAGAAAAACTGAGTCAATAATAGCTTCGGGGGCTGGAGAGTTCAGTGAGGAGTAAGAGCAGGACAGACCGACCCAGAGGGCTGTCTGGAAATGAACCCGCAGAGCCAGCTCAGATCTGATGGCCAGCAGGAGGGCGAGGACACGATGTTTCTCTTCACAAGGAGTATGTGAAAAAGGTTAGTGTTGAACACTGTTTTAATAGAGGGAGAGCTGGAAGGTGTGGATTTGACATTTCTGAGTATAAAGCTGGGAAAAGAAGATTTCTTTGGGACAGCCAGTGGGCATTTCAGGCAGTGAGAGCTAAACGTTTCACAAGCCCATCGGGTAAATACTTTAAAGAAAAATTACACAATAAATGTGGCATTTTATAGCCTCAGCTAATGAGCAGGCTTCAGTACTTACTGCTCTAACATAATTGAAAAGAAGAGCACTACTTAACCTATTTCTCATGAATGTAGGTGTTTTACCCTCAAGTTTAATCTCCTTCTCTCACTTATTCCACTTGTGATCAGCCAACAGTATTTCTCCCTTTGCAAGGCTGCTGAATTCTGTCTTCTGTAAAAAGAAGGACTATGGAATAACTCTCTGGGATTTACATCTGTTCCTTGTTTTTGATGGGTAACACCAAGTCCCAGTGACTTTTTCCCCTCTCTTCTATGTCAATATAAAACACATGTACTGCTTTTACAAAACCTATCGAAAGTAAAAAAAAAATATTTTCCTACAGATTTTTCAATAGTCCTATTTAGAATAAAAATAGATGAATAGGCAGAATAGACAAGGTAAAGGAGACAAAAGTGCAAGGCATCAGTCTGCTGAAATATAGTAGAGTTGCTACAGCTTGACAAGGACTGAGGTGCTGTTCATCCCAAATCTCTTCCTCAAATCCACAAGCTGTGAATGTTCAGTCTATATATTTAATTAATCCTACAATTATCTCCTGAATCAAATTTGACCAAATTTTTCAAAGCTCCCAAGATTTCCCTATCAGTCTGACATTACAGAGCAGAACAGCAACTGCTGCTCAATTCCAGTAAAAGGGAGGCTAAAAACACTCTTGAGAAAAAGTGTCTTGATGAGGAAATCCTGAAAATGAAGAAAGCTTTAATAGAGAACCAGACCTTACCTCTTCAATTATGACTGTTTTACAACCACTGCTCATCCTTTCCTTAGCCCTTTTCTTGAAGGAAATCTCCAGCTAAACCAGAAAACCTAATCTTAACGTTCCCAGCATTGAAAGGGATGGAAAAAAAATCAGGGAAAATTTTACTTTTTTTTTTTTTCTTGATGGAAACCTTTCATTTCTGCCCTCAGATAAAGATATGAAAAAGAGGAGAAACTTCATTCTGCAGCTCACCCTTACAGTCCTGACTAAATAATAGAGTTAAAGATTCTATAGCAAAAGGATAAGGATAGAGAAGGTGCATATTATTTTTCTCCCCCTGTCCTGAGTCACCTGTTCTGTCATGGAGAGAAAGTGAGATTGTTTCACTCTAAAGTGGGTGGGTTGTTTCTGTAGTTTGGAATGAAGCTTCACAAAGAATTAAGTGCATATCAAACTTGTAATCCCACCACTCTGTATGAAAGGGGCCCTGCTCACCACACCCATTGCTGGAACACAGCCACACCACAGAGATAATGATGAAGAAGAAGATTGTGTGCCCATGAACAGCCATGATCAGTCATGATTGTGTACCCATGATCAACCAGAGCAGGTAAACAGAGCACAGTGAACTATTACAGGTTACAGGGCTCAGAGCCTGAGTGTTGCAAAGCCTGACACTGACTAATCAAATCATGAGCACTTATCTAATACCAAATCTGACAGACAGTTATTGAGGAGACACCTTGCATCCTAACATCTCTGTGTACCTTTGGCTGGTACATAGGCCAGTGAGAGAAATCTCCTACTCAGTGGCCTACAGCATCCTGGTTTTCCCTCACAGGCTTCCTGCCCAAGCTCTGACCAGCTTATGAACACTGATGGCCTCAGGGTGCCCAAGTGATGGTGCTCCAGACATGTTCTGAGACAGCCAAAGGCACCTGCTTTCTCCCTCAGATGGCTCCAGAAGATCACAGGAGAAACTGTGGTTCTGCTGCACTATACAAGGAAAGCCATTCTATCACTGCCTAAGGAAAAATGGCACTCCTGGAAATACACATTGTTATTCTGGGGAGGTGGTGTTTCTGGTGATTAGTGTTCAAAGAACTCAGCCATTTCACAAAGGAAAGCACAGTCCAGAAAGCATGCTGCCTCAAAGAACCCATTCCTACAGAAGCCAAGATTAGGAGCAGGAAATACAGTCACATCTGCAGAAGTGAAGCAAAAGGAATTTCCTTAAGTGTTGTGCAGAAAGTCTGTGGCCAAGACCAGCTGCTTTGAGATCTGTCAATCCAACAGCTAAGACACAAGGTGCTGCTTCCTTTGTGAGCCCAGTCCTGACAAACCTTTAGCTTGATTTCGAGCCTTTCATTTCACTTCACTTTCACTGCTAAAAGTAGTATTGATCTCCCAGGAGGAAGAAAATATTTCTTTGCCTCTCTGAGGTGCCATGGCAGTTAAGATGGGTATAACTTTTTAGGAAGCTACAGAAATGGAAGGCACTTAGAAGTTCAAAGTAATATTATTATATAGCTCAGAAAATGACACAATATGCTGACAGAAATTATGCAGTATACTGCTTAATAAACTTACAGCCAGCATAGTAAAAATTCTGTCAGTAATAAACTCCTTTCCCAGTTGACTGCAGTCTTGTGTTGCCAGAAATTATCACCTCCTTGCAGGTCCTATAGCACTCCACCTTCATATTCAGTAAAACGGTACCCCAATGACATTGGCAGCCATATGATTTATTATCTGTAGTAATGAAAAATACAAATAATTGACCTTGGAATTCTTGGTCTTACTGCTAAATTGACCCATTAAAAAAGTAATAATATTTTATGTACACTTAGGTGAACATGTTTCCATCTAAGTGAGTACACCATCAAGATGTGGATCTGCCTGCATTTAATATCTTGGCGGTAACCTTTATTCACTTTTACATTTCTCTTCCTTGCTGCCTCAGATGTAACTTACAGTATGTCTTATTACAGAATCACCTGGGCAATCTGTTCTTGTGTCCCTGGCCTACAAAGTAAACAACACATATCCACAAGGCTTAAAAACAATACCAAACAACAATAAACCATTAGATGATATTTGCTCTACTTTTAGCATGGTGTCAGCTTTTCCTATTATTTTAAAAATAGTCATAAATGATGTATTTGTGTACATGAGTGATTTGGGAAGAAAACATGCCACCACATGTTAATGGCCAGTAATGTCCATGGGACCCTTTTGAAAGGCCTCTGATTTACTTCCTGTTAGTCATAAGTGATCTGGATATTGATTATCTGATCAAAAACATTATCTTGTCCACTCAACTGTCAGCACTTTGTAAATGGAGAACAACACAATCTGAGAGTAATTTGTAAATAACAGAGCAAAAGCTGTTCACGTAAACAGATCGATGGACAAATGCATAAAGAGAATGGGGCCTCCTGACAGATTACTCATAAAAACAAGTTATTAGAACTCATTAAATAAGCATTACCACTTTACCAGCTTTAACTATCACACCGCAGCAGATGATGGATTTCAGAAGACATGGCTCAGTAGTCTGAACACAATATATTTGAAGTATTCAAATGTCCATGAACTACTGGTTTGAATCCAGGCATAAGGCATAACATTTTGTCCCTTTATGGATGATAAGCCACATATTGGGTATTTACTGAATGCAGATAAGACTTAGAAAGCAATCTCTACTGTTGGGATAATAACAATCACATATTAGCTTTTCATTAAAGGAAAAGAATTAGTCAACAGTATCCATGGCCAATCTTCACAAGTCCAGCACAAGCATGGTGTGCATGACTCACATCTTTCTTCTCATTACAAAGCTTTGGAGAGTGGCTTTTTATTTTACACAAACCACACATTCCCATTTCTGTGTAGTCCCTTGCCGTGTAACACTGCTCTGAAAGCTTAGTGCAGACCACAGAAGCTACAGGTTCTGACTTTCCATTAGTAACATCACTAATGGAGACAGAGTTAATTTGATATTGCCATCCAAATCAAAAGATGAGCCGTAACACAAATTCATCTGAATTCTCAAACACATCCCACAGTCAAAACAAGGGACACACAGAAATTTATGGGGTGGGGTGCAGTGGGAGGGGAAGAGGGCAGCCCCTAGGACCCTCTGCCAGTCTCTACTCTCTACAAATAACTTCTGTTTCAAAGGCTGTTGATGCTGTGTGGTTTTCAGAGAGACTACAGAAGGGTACAACAACAGAGTGCTTATCACATCCATGGGTGGGACATCCAGATTTAAGAGAAAGCTGCTGTCTGCACCACTTGATTCAAACTCAGTGGGGCAGGCAGTGCTGACCCTATCTGTAAGTAGCCAAAGCAGAGTGCCAGAGTGTGTCTGGTCAAACTGTGTAAGTGGGGACTGCAATTCATCACAGGGTACCAACCATTCAGCCAGAAAGATGCTATCGCCAATGCTAGAGCCATAAATCCTTACCTGAATCCTACCAAAAGCATCATCCTGATGAGATTCCTCTTTTTTGCCTTTGCTATGAGAGAGCTCTCATGACTTGAAACTGGTTCAGAGGAAAATTATTGTGTGAAATACACAAATTCTAAGACCAGCCTGGTTCCTTCTTGCATTAAAATTTGCTTATGGATCCTTAAAAAAAGCACACAAAAATAAATAAAGCAGAACTGATCAAGTCATTTGGCAACAGATATAATTAAGTGGCAAGTGCTTTTCCAACAGTAATGTCTCAAGAATAATACAGATTCATGGTAGTGTGGGAAACATCTAAAATTTTTTGATATATATATAGTGCTGTTACCCTGTGATATGTCTTCTAAGAGTGTGATGACCAAATGCCACAAGGCCTTCTCAGAAATGTAGCACAGACCTAATAAATACATAAATAATCCAACATTTCTTTGACATTTATTGACTTCCCAGGGGCTCACGGAATGTGAAAGACCAGAATTTTAAGCAGTGTTGCCTTGTGTATTTGAAAGGCAAGATGGAAGGACTTTGTTTACCTATAGTCTGAGATGCAGAGAGAATATGAGAAGCTGAAAGTGGAGAAGTAGCTACTGAGCTTGTTCTGAAGCCAGAGATAACATGGGTTTAGATCTCTGACACAGAGAGTAGAGAGCTCATAAATTAAACCTTATCTGTCAGACTAAGCTAGGGTTGATGTTTAACATTAATATTCCATAAAAGAAGAATTTAAGGTCGAGCACAGTTCAAGAGGCCTTCTCATGTCAGAGTACCTGAGATTTCTTCTTTGTCCAGACTATTAAGATATGGATACTGCCATAATCATTCAGTGCAGAACCAGGAAAAAGAGTTTTTACTCCCTACTACTCGACCTCCCTCCCCAGCCCTGTCATCTGTATCAGACAGTGGTAAATGGGAAACATATTTTGCCATTATTCAGATATTTAGTCTTTCTACAAGATGCTTCTTCCAATTGTGGCTTATAAGGCACTCAGTTTGGAAAAGAAGGAATGTACTGAGGAGGATTTTATGAAGCAAAACTAGCTTTATTGGTGATAGCTGATCCAATATTGTGCTGTTTGCTTAAAATGTATTGTTGCTGTAAGCAACACACTGAATTGCAAAACTATAACTACAAATACTTTATATGTCTGTGTGTGTACACATCAGCAACAAAGCAGAGTGCAAAGACATTGGAATAGCTCAAACACTAATTCAGCTATCATGCTTGCAGAGCTTGATTTACTGTTTGTAATAGGGTGTCTTCTCTGTGCTGGAGCTGTCTTAAGCATCATTAAAATACTAAAATTTGTTGCCAGCTAAGAACATACATATGTTTTTACAACAGCTCATCTCAAATATCATAACTCATCTGACAACAGTTGTAAACTAGCATAAGATGAGGCTGAGTCCTGAGTCAAGCCTCACGTATCCCCTCCAAAATAGCAATCAGCCTCAACATTATGGAAAAACAGACTGCCAGTTTAATTTCCAGGAGTAAAGCACAGAGAACAAGGGTCCAGATCCAGAGCCACCAACTCGACAGCCAGGCTGTGTGTTCTGTGTGTTGCTCTAGTGTGAGTGTTTCTTCACTCTAGCTGAAAAATCCTGCTCTGCTCTTCAATGGTAATATGTACTTTTAAAATCAGCATTATGAAGGGCTGCCCTTGTCTACCATGAAATACTCATAGGAAGTCATGCCTGAAGTCACTTGCTTTGATGCTTTTGGTTGAACCTAAGACAGGGAGATGCGTTAGATGCACCCAGGGGATTCAACAAAGAATCACACTAAAAAAGGTTCCTCGTTTTTACGTTCTTATGCTCCTCAACCATAAGAAAATCTGGAAAAATTATCAGACCTTTTATCTCACTTTTTCACTTTTTTTCTATGAAGTAGTGGGGCTTTTCAGTCTGAATTCTTCACCAAGTGAGTTGTAAGGACAAATAACACAAATGAAGCCTAACCAGAAATCCTGGAATGATCTGCAGAAGGGCTCACCATGCCAGCTCCTGCTGAAGGTCACCCTGTCTTCATTCCCCCTGGGAGTTACCTCCACTGCCTCGTTTAAAATGCCCCACAGCTAGCAGAGGGTTGCTCCTCAGCCAGCCACTCCCAGGAACCCCACATGACTCCCTTGGCCCAGGGCTGACACAAGCCCTGCTCTTGGTGCGGTGTTTTTCACATTACAGCCCTCAGGAGCCTGTGCTCCGCCCAGCACAGCCCTCTGAGGCATTGGCATCAGTTCTCTCACTGGAACTCCTCAACCTCACTGCTCTGTGCTCTGCATTACAGCACAGGGCAGCCCAAGCAGCTGGATTTTCACTACTGATGGGCAACCCAGCAGCAGCAGCTCACCAGCAACTGGCAAGAACAGATTTACAACAGCATCTCGCCCGGCTCTTCCTTCTCTCTCAGGAGCTAAAGGCTCTGTCTTTAAAAATTCACTCACTAAATAATGCAGAAAGAGCTCTTCAAAATTACTCAAAACATTGCTAACAGGCTGCTGAGCTGCATGCCTGCACTGGTTGTACAAAGCACAGTCATCCTGGTGTTATCCTGTGGCTGACTGCTCCAAAGATACTTGCAAATAACCACTGTCCTTAAGAGGCCACATGATCTTGGGATCTCTCAGTCTCTTGCATATCCTTCACTTATCCAAGCAAGTTTTTGGTAAGCAATTTGCCTTCAAAGCACTGTGGGTGAAAGGGAAAACCTGTCAAAATTCAGCAACCACATTTCATTCTCACTTTTGCACAAGACACTAAAGTTATAGCAAGGAAAAGCAAAATGAAAACCTGAGATGTTCCTGAAGATCACTTTCTGTCAGAGCAAACAAGGAAAAGAGCCATGACCCAGAAGTACAGAGGACTTAAAGGCCTGTGAAAATAACCAGCACTAAGAAGAATTTCATAAAGAAAATAGACAAAAAAAACACAGATACTATTAAGATTATAAACCAATATTCAAAATTTCTGGTGTTTTTCAGAAATGACATTACCTCTCATTAGACAGAGTTGCATGACACTCCTACTGAAAACTATCTCCTTCTCCCACAGAAACTCACATGAAATACTGGTCTTAGGAGCCAAATAAGACACACAAGCACCAAGTTCCTTAACTGGTGCATTCTCCCCACCCCACAAATTATATACACATCCTCCAAAGAAACAAACCTCATGGATGCCTTAAGTAAAAGTAGGACTACAGAACAGTCCTCACTTCAGTTTCACACATCCTCTAGGTATTGCAATAATCTCTGTCAAAATCAGAAACACTTCTCACTTTGTTTTCCAGAAGACAAGGCATAGCAACACTTTTTCATGTCAGGATCTTGTATCTTTGTTTTAATTTATACAAAGACCTTCCGCTTCCCAGTCCCTGCATACATCCAGGTATGCTCTTTCTAGGATAATGCAAAAGGTACAGAAAGAAAAACAGGGAACCCATAACTAAGGGTTTCCCTGAGTGAGGTCTTGCTGAAGAAGCTGAGCTGAGACAGCCCATACTGATGTGCAGAGCTGAGCTGCCTGACTGGGGGGGTCTGTGAGGGACAGGGAAGGACGTCACCTCAGGAAGCCTGGGGCTTAATCCAGAGTGAAAGCAAATAGCTGGCTATTAACCTGCAGCACATAAAGCTTTTGAAAACCTGGCTTGAGGGAGTGAATTGCTTTCCCAGTAATCACTGCTCATTTACCTCTCCCATATTTCAGATTATGATGTTCTGAGACACTTGATAATGGATAGACCCATCCTCCCTTGTTTTCACACTGTTGACCTCTTTCTTTTCATAAGTTGCTCAATCACCCCAAAGTCAGCCAGTTCCAATTTCAGATGTGACCTTTGTGTCCCCCCTTCACATGTTTACAGGGCTACTGCCTTTCCTTGTCTCCAGGCCCCTTTGAGCAAATAACTGCCTTGTTCAAGTCCAAGCTGGATGAAAATTCCTCTCAGTACAAATATGCTGCTTCTTTCTCACTGTGTCTCCATTCCTTGCAGCTGCCCAAGCTATCAATTTCATATTTTAAAACTTCAGCAGAAAACATGAGCCCCACACCTCAGAAAACCTCAGACTGCTGGGAAATAACCATCTTGCAGCTGTACACTGTAAAAATCTCCTGCACAGCATTCTCCTTTGCTCAAGTGTGGGGTTTCACCCTGTGATCCCACCTGTGCACGAGCACAGCTCTCCCAGACAGTCTTGGAGCACACACAGCTGCACACTGCTCTCAGGGAGACCTTCTGATAGTGGGGCTGTGGCATGTTGGAAGATTTTAGGATATAGCAGAGAAGAGCAAACTCATTGTACTCTAAAAATAATCATTGAAGATCCTTTCTTAGCTTGAACACGAGTTAAAAATTACCAAGACTCACACAAAAGCTGTACCACTGGCAGCAATTGGAAATTGGCTTTTTCTTCATTTAACGATGAAGAAATTTGTTTTGATCCAGACAAACCACTGTAGGTAATAGATGCTTTACAAAGCATTTGGGTTTTATAGGTTAATCTGCTTTAAGGAGATGCCAAATTATTAAAGGAGGAATTAGTATTCCTTGTAAGGGAAGACTTGAATTTTGTGCACAGAAGGCAGCCCGTAGACTCAGCCTTATCTTTCTTCTCAAGTAAAGCTGCCTTTATTCCTTGTTTTTCATGGCTCAGAGAGGCTGGCCCCAAAGCCAGCGAGACAGCTATCCTCTTAGCCATGCTTCCACTGCCATCTAGTGCCTCCTGCACAGACTGCAAGGGCCTCTTCTGCTTTACGAACTTGTCACAAAAGATAAAAAGTCCTAAGGTTCATGTCAAACCTCAATTTTTCATTCGGAAACCAATCTTTGTGATACCACTATAGATTTTTTTTTTCTGAGAACAGATCAGACTTGCTGTAATGAGGTGGGATTTTTTTTCAGCCTGAAGTATGAGCTACCCCTCCTGACTGTCTGGACTGAGTGGTGATTTCAAATACCGTGTCAGTCACACTCAGTGAACTGGAATAGCATTGCTGTTTATCTGGTTTTGGTTAGGACTGAGAGACTTTTCACAGGGACTTGGGTCTCCAGAGGAGAAGAAGTAGCCATAATCACACAACCATATGAGCACTACTCATTAGCTTCAGAAAAACAACACTGAGGAAAGGTGACTGCAGATCAAAAAGTGAATTTGGCCTTGTTTTTCTCTCAGACTGTTCTGTTCTTTTAGAACAGAAAGGGTACAACTTATATAATCTTTTTTCAGAAAAAAAAAAAAACAAAAACAAAAACAGAGAGACTGGACATGAGAGCATATTATGGACTCAGGTTTTTATAGATGCAGTAACATTCCTCCCACCTTTTTAAGTCGTGTTAAATATGCAGGGACTGATCGACTCTGAGAAGACACTACGTAAGATTTACATCATTCCACCATGTGTTTCTATACTGAACAAAGCCAGTTCCAACCTATCCTCCTCATCTCCCTTCTACTGGCTCCACTAGAAAGGCAACTCTGTGAAGTAGAGCATGTTCCCTTACCTTTTCAAGGAGATCTCCTTGGAGGTAATGGGCAGCTCTTAGTGATGGTTCAGCTCACTGACTCCACCACTCTTGCCTGTTTTTTCTCAACTGTGGGACAGTCGGACTGTGAACCCACAGGATTCCAAAGTACACAGAAACAACGGACTTCTTTCCAAAACTTTGTGAAGAGACCCCCACTCATAGTGTGACTATCATCAGAGGTAGAGCATTTTTCCTGTTCTATGCAGACATGAAGAATAAAAAAGGCAGCATGTTCAGTGGCAGATTCAAATGAAAATAAAGTCATCCCTTCCAGTCCCCCAACACCGCTAGCGCAGAGCTGAGGCACACCACCAGTGGCTTGTTCTCAGAGGGCAGTCATTTCCTCACAATTTCAACAGGAGGTGACACTGAGCTTTTAATCAGCGTTGTCCCCACTAATGCATTAAGTCTTTGTAGGAAGGAAGTTAAAGCAGCAGTTCTGTTTCAGATCTACTAAACAAGGGTGCCCAGTGCCATGGTATCCCTTTGTGTTTCCTCATGAGGAAACTGAGGCATGTGAAGTGAACCCAGAACAATGTTAGGATGTACTCCAGACCTCCCCCCACCACTCACTTAAAGCTGTGGTAACTGTTGTGAATTTAAAAGCTATTTAAAAACCCAGGACTATACACAGTGCTCCATAATCCCTTAAAACTAGAAGAGTACATTTTGAAAACTCAGTACAGGTAATTCATTACATTCTGATTTCAGAGCACTGTTCCAACAGACAGAAACCTAAACAGAAAGTCTCTAGAGGATCAGAAAAATGCAGCACACAGCACACCTTTCACTCATGTGCAGTAGAGGACACTGGTAATATTTGAATGGTGCTGAGGTCCTTGCAGATTAAAGCGGGATGTGGCCCATCATCTTTTGAAGTTGTAGAAATGCAGAGAAAAAGACATTTCAGTTACAAAATGCAAGGCTAAAAGATCAAAGGGCAGAAAACACCACCACACTTAAAATCAGCATATTACTGTAGAATAAACTAGCTACTTTTTCAGAGAATCTGCCTCCTGAAATGACTTAGTATGAATAACTAACCCCAGCAGATGTCTTCAAAGGTATCTGAGGATGCAGTATATGCTCATCAGGGAGGTTGCTGAACACAGAATTACTGTAATCAGGTTTTGATGTAATAAAAGCAACCAAACACCCTTTCTGCATCAGGTGTCTTGAAGAAAAAATAAAAAATTAATTTAAAAAAAAGTTCAAAGGAAAAGAAAGAAAATCCTCCAGACTATTATTATATTCCGGTGCCCTGATTGTATAATAAAAGTGATCAAAACCTGCCTGACTTTCAGTAGGTTAAGTTCCACAGAGAAGGTACAGAAGATTGGCATCAATCATTCCCAAGTCACCATGTCACATACAAGAAAAACACCCACCTTCAACAACTGAGGATGTTATCTAGGTACCCACCCTACATGGCACTGGCGAGCATGTGGGAGAAAGGAAAAGTACAGGTAAGGTGACTTGTGCCATGGGGGCTAAAACAGCACAAGAAATTTGAGATGCCTACATGGCCCTTCTGATGCCTCCTTGCAGAGCCTGGTTTAGATGAATTTTATTTACTATAAAAATCAAGTGAAGTGAAAATATTCATATTCAGCAAAAGAAAAATATAATGAGCTGCAATACAGAGGTAAAAAGATTCAATTGTTCAAAAGATGAAGCTGTTGAGTTTTCATGTGTGTAAGTATTTGTTTGAGAAGGATGACAGATATCTCTAAGTATTTACCATTTTAAAAGTGCAAACAGAAAAGGAGCATGAAACCAAGGTATGTACTGAATGTGTTTACATATGGGGATGCTGGAATTTTTGTTGTGGAGATCTACAAGAACTAATATTTAGAAAAAAATATTTATATCATACTATGGTATTTGAAATTAGTCTCCCACGTGAAATAACACCATAAGAGAAACTCCCACTGGCTTGGGCAGTGGGTGTTCTCAGTTGATACATCTGTATGAAAGCATTCATGTAATCAAAGTATTTTCTCTCTCAAGATAGAATCACAGGCGTTTCATAAAGGACTCAATCCATCCCACAAGTAAATACTAGAGCTCAATACATACAAGATACATTCTGCAGTATCAACCTTGCTTTTATTATGAATTCGGAAAAAAAGCTGATGTCCCTGCATTCCTTACACAGATCATAAACGAAAGCAGTGATGCTGTTTCTTTCAAAATCCATAGAATAGCCACCTACAAAAGCGAAGTGGGAGCTCTCTCACCCTTTCGTTTCAGCACTCTACTGAGACAGGCCCTAAAAATGTACAGCCTATCTAGCAAGGAGATGGGCTGAATGATCAACAGGGTATTCTCAGCTTCCTCCTTCTGGTACAGGCTTGCCCTGCTGCACTGAGCATGTTTTGTATAGTGCTGGCAAAACAATTCATTTAGGATGAAGTATCAGCTGGGCTGCAAGAAAGAAAATCAAGCTGAACCATTAAACAGCAATCTTAGACTGAATAGGAAATAGGCAGCTTATGCCAGAGACATTGTGCATCCCAGTGAAGCTTTACAGATCTCTGCACCAAGCCATTCGTGTGCACCTCTGTTCAGCACAAAACCTGCCTGGTCTCTTGCCAGTGAGCACTACCATTTATTGCTGCCGCTACAAGAGCAGTCAGACCAGAAGGGAATATGGACATCCTTAACAGGATTTGCAGCTAGCCATTGCCAGCCCCTCTTTCAAACCACTCCATTAACACTACATAATCAAGCTAAGAGGCTACAGAGGCTCTCCAGTGTGATATCAGATTGGCCAATGTACACAAAACTTCCCAAAAACTTGGAAGAGGGGTGGCAGTAACAGAGAAATATTTGCCGTTTGCATAAAGCTCTGCTGCTATGCTCACAGGGAAGGAACCTTCTGCAACCACGAGCAGGACTGATTCACATATCACAGATGTGTCTCTCAGCTGCACAAGCTATTCTCATGTTTTCTAACCTTTTCTGATCCTACTGTTTTTGGGAAACAGCAGTGTCTATAATTAGCTAACCAACAGTTGCTTTTTAGCAACAATGAAGTCTTTTATTCTCTACAGGCTTTTTAACTGAATCATTGTCCATGGAAAATAACAAGGAAGATGGCTGTATTTTCCAGCAGAAACTGAACAAAGGAAGCCAAGTTAAATCCAGATTGTTCTTTGCTTTTCCCTGTACTATTTGGGAACATGTATGCAGTTTGGGGGTTTTTTGTTGGTGATGCCTTTTTGGTTTTTTAATAGTAATTCTGGTGTTACCTCCTCTGCTTTAGACCATGAAGACTCCCAGACCATGGCTGAATAACATTAGAATATTATTACACACTAGGTTCAGCTTCCTCTTACATACCCTCAAGTTAATGCTGTACTGAGCCCCCTCTACTACACTACTGTCTTTGAAATGCATCTGTGAGCACGGAAAACCAAAAATTACTGTTTTCCTGCACTAAGTGAAGTCTAACTCAGTCAGGTACACTTGATACCAACAGAAAAGGCATTTAAAAAATAAAAAGTCAACACTCCAATACTTTTAGGATACTTTCATCTCTGTTTTCCAGAGACATGTCTAGGTTTAGCCAGGGGTACACAAAAGTAGGAGTTAGGTTTAATGCACTCATTGCACAGTTACCAGGAGCCCCTGACAAAACTGGTGTTGGGTTGTGTGTCTGTTTCTAACCTTATCCAAACATAATTCCTTCAGAGGAAAAACACAGTTTCACAGTTGTTTGTCTTAGCCACTATGAAAACCACAGAGAAGTATCTTGGCACACAGCAAAAGCCTGGCAACAGTGCTGCAGCACACATTTTCCTCTGCTCAATTACTAGTAGGCATTTGGGGCTTTTTTTAGAACACAAGTTCCAGAAACACACCCTTATTGTTTCAGCGACACTTGGGCATAAATGGAAGGAGCACAGCAAAAGGAATTTGCTCAGGCTGACTTTTCAATGCATATAACTCTCAGAATTCTAAAAAAGCTACCTGATGATTCCACTACCAGCCTAGGAAGTCTTCAAAACTAGAGGGTTTTTACAACCTGCCTGTCTGCCACTCCCAGCATGTGCTAGGCTTGTATGAATGTAGTACTTACAAAGGGTTTTAAAACAAACAAAAACAAACAAAACCAAAAACCAAAACAAACAAAAACCCACACACAAAAAATAAACAAAAAAAGACCAAAACATCAGAGAGGATAATAAAATCTCCAAACACTGTCCCTCTTTGTCCACAATGTCGAAATCATCAGACAGCTATAATTATGATGGTTAATTTCATAATACCCACTCCTCTCCAGAAAATGAACTCTGGATGGAAACTTCAGAATGAAACCAAAGACAATTTATTAAGTGAAAACAAACAACCTGCTCCTACAGTGCAGTAACATTGATTCTATAAGGCAGAAGCAAACCACTACCACTCTGAAGCAAATCTGGAAGTAGAAATTTATTTTTGATACAGATACAAGGAGGCAGCTGCAAAAGGAGCCTAAAGTAAGAGCCTCCTGTAATTTTAAAGCAAAGGAGTCCTAGTGTTCTGCAGGAGCTTGAAAATCCCAAGAACTGCTCATGTCTAACCTCAATGGTGGGGTGGCAGAGAAGGGACAAAATTGATTTTGATGTTTGTGTAGGTGCTAGTACATACCTGGTTATTGGAAGGCAGTAATTCCAGGATAAGTCATATCTACTGGCATGATGGACAGGAAAACATAACTAGCTCTATGGAATTTCTCCCTTCCTTGTAAAATCAAACCCTAAAATTTAGCTTAAAAAGATAAAAAATAGTGTGAAGATAGATTTGGAAGGATATTCGAAACAAAAAAGTCTTTAAACCATAGAAGACCATCCTTACAATACTGTCTATTTCCAAACCTAGAAACTGACTTTCAGCTAAGTCTCACAAGACCTTAATACTCAGCAGTTTTGCATCATTGGTCCTCAAATACAATTTAATTCCCTTCACTAAATGAAAAAAAAATCCAAATCAAAAAATCAGAAAGAAGCAAAATGTATATTGACTGCTATAAGAAAATCATTCAATCAATAGCACAGTCCTAATGCATATGGATTTTGAGATATTTTTAATAAGGACTGGTTTGCTATACTCTTCCAATCCAATTAAGCTAATGCCAAGCATATTTATCAGAAATCACAATGGAAAAATTGTCAGCTTTCTTGCTGGAGAAAACCAAGACCCATTTTACAGAAGCATTCTGCACAAATAAATGTTTTTAAGTGTTTTATTTGTCCATTTGGAATGATTAGCATTTATAATCAACAACATAAATCCACCCCTCAGTGAAAAACCCGACAGCTTGTTATTGCCAAACATATTACAGTCTACCGAAGGGTGAAGAATTACAGACATATAAAGATGAATAACATTATGTCACCATTAAATCACTTACTCTGTTCATAACACTTTAATCCTCAAACATTGTAAATTAAGATTAGGAAAAAACAATCAACATTTCCAGTGATAAAATACATTGTGTTTAGTACACAATACATTGTGTTTAGTACACAATACAACAGTACAGCTTATCACACTAGTGCATTAGGTTAAAATGGACAGCTCCTTTGGAACATCTGCATCATTGCTGATCTCTCTCTGCTTCTGTAGTCACAGAAGTCTCCACGGAGCATCCAACTACAAAAATCCATCACAGCTAAAATAAATTTATTCTGAGATTATTATACTCCTAGTACTTGAACACAAGGACCTAAAATCAGATTCCTTTGCATGTGGAGTGACCAGTGACATGCCTTAGGAAACCAAGCAAGTAATGAACACATCTGCATCCATACTTGAAAATGACATGGAAAATTGCCTTTCATTTTTCACCCACTTAAGTAAACAGTTACTTAACATTTGGAAGCCTTCTACTAGAGTTGTAAAGTTTAGTGGTTTAAAGCATTTTTCAAGGTTACTGCCATGTATGAAATTTCCAAGTATGAATAAGTAGTATCAATATAGCAGCTAAAAGACACAACATTTTTACTTACTAGAAATGGAATTTTAAAAACTCTTCTCCAAAAATGAAAATAGAAGATCAACTTTATAAAAATTTTCCAGGAATTATCTGTATAACATTAACTTCATATTAGATAACAACTTCAAAGACTGAAGTTAACAATTACTGGAATCAGCCTTCAAAATAAAGGGGATCAGAAGAATAATCTTTATAAATCAAAGTACACTGCAAATCTTTTTCTCCAGATGTTGCCTGCTCATATAGCTACTAGAGCCCTATCAAGTATGTGGAACAATTTGCTTGTCAATTAAACAGGATGTGAATGAGAAAAGTAGATGGACACAGGAGGCAGGTTTCATCATGGGAATAGACACCATCTTCATTCAAACTGACCAATAACAAACAAGAAAAATTCTGGAGCCAGTTGAACTGTAAATGTGTGTGAGGAAAAACCCATTCAGTACCTCATATTCTCAATTAATTGTTCTCCATTCCCAAGGATCTGAATTACCCTCTGAACTTCACTCCACGATAGCTAGGAAAAGTTTAAAAACAGACATTCTTGTGTCATAGACCACTGCTTGGCACACTAAACAATTCCCTCTGTGTCCACCTACTGTCAATTACCCTATGATTGGACTGCGAACTCTTAAAGGCAAAGACTGATTTTTTTTTTAATTTCTTTTATACCAGGAAGTGATACTATTCATATCTCCTCTGTCACAGTAATATAATAAACTGAATATCATTGTTAAGATTTAATTATTTTCTATTCAAAGCTCTAAATCGATCAAAAGAGAAAGATGTTTGCCCAAGTTTCTAGGAACAAAAGGCCAGTTTCCACATGTGACCTGAGATGAAAACAGCCATGATGCAATGTTTTTACTCTTTGCACTATGCAAAAACCCCTACAATATTATCATCAACAAACTAAGTTATGGTATCCTTTCATCCATTTCAACCCTTTCAGTGGAAAGAGGAGGTAGATTAGAAATAAGCCACATCCTGCACTCCCTGATCAGTCATAAGGCACATTTCCCTTCCACTGAAAATAGGATATATTTTAGGGCTGGCAACAAAAGTTGAAAGAAGTAATCAAATGCACTTGGAGTACTGTAATGTCTAGTCACAGACTGTAGCAAAAAAACAGACAAAACATCTTTTTTTTATGATAGGAAATCTAGGTACTTTATCCACATGAAATTTGAGAATGATAGACCTACAAAAGTATGAGGCCCACTGGCTCATAAGGCTTACTGGCATTTAATTCTTTCTTTCACAGTGAAAGCAATGGACATAATAGTGGAAGTGTTAAAAAACACAGCTTAACACGCATCTGTCTTCTGTTAACTTCTTAAGTTATCTTAGAAGTGAGCTGGTAAGTTGTTATTAAAAGATATTTAAATCCAAGAATTTGTTTTCATCATTACCCTGAACTAAAATTTATCCCCCAAAACTGAAGGGCAAAAATCCCACAGCAACAGGGGACGATAAAGCTACAATCATGTTGATATCTACTCAAGTAAACCTTTAACTAATAACACGGACCGAATCCAGACTCTTTGCCAAGAGATCAATCACAGTTTAGCACTCAGCTCTCCTCCAAGTTTGACTTGGCTCTTACTCAAAGTAACATGAGAACCAGGTTCTCCAAACGCCAAAGCCACCTCAGCAAGCTTCGACGTGGAAGTTGTCGAACTGTGCCAACTCAAACGAGCGAGTTCCGAGAGCAGCCCAGCCGTTCCCCGGGCTAGAAATGGTGACATTCTCCCAGAGAGGATAACCATTTAACAGTCCTGAGGCAGAGTCGCCCTGTCAAAAAAGCAAAATGTTAGCTTTGTAAAATCCAGGGTCTGTTAGACACTGAGCCTGTTCACATGGGAGACAAGACAAAGCAGAAGGATGTCAAGTCAACTTTCAACTTCATTTCACACATTTTTCATGCAGAGATGCGTCTAAATATTGCATAGAATCTTCTGGTGTCTATCAGTTCAGTGAAACAGATCTAATGCCTTTACAGTGAATACATTAAAGGTTCCTACACTCCCACTCACAGCTTTGCTAACTCGGTGTAGAACCTGAAGAGTAAAATGGTTTTTCTCTTCCCTGTATCAGACTCTTTCAAAACAGTCCGACTTTCTTAAGGTGATACCATACATTTGGCACTGATTCTGCAGAATTAGGCAGAAGTCAAAAGTAAAGAAAGATGTAATTTAGTCATTAAGCTGAAAGAAAGAGGAGAGAGCAGGACTTTCAAGTATCACTCAAGCCACTTCAAGACAGCTATTGAAATTAAAAGCAGCTTCAGGAAAAATTACAATTTATCTTTTGTGTATTCCACTAAACAGTATTTAGAAAAAAGTATTTCAGTTTACTTGTATTTCTTCATCTGAAAGACAATTATAGATACTCGTAAAAGCAAAAAACGTCTTTCAAGGAATCAGTGTGAGAACTATTTAAAGATGGCTCTACTTCCCTCATTACATCAAAGGCATACTAGGTACAAAATACTTTAACAACACAGATGGAAGTTTGAAGCATTGTAATTTTGAAATTACCAACACTGTTTTGAGTTTTAAGTGATTAACTTCATCTTCAGTCTTGGCCCATTTTACAAATGGCAAGCACTGTCATAAATATAACTGCACCAAAGCCAAAACTAAACTATATGCATTTCAGTGAATGCCTTAGGTGCAAGTGTCCCTTTGTCTCCGAATGTGATAGTACAAGAGACAAAAAACAGTTTCTATTACTCAGTAGCATTTTAGCATGAGGGACTCAGTGCATCATTTTAAGAGTTACCTTCATTAGTAAATCTCCCCAGCTAGGATTCAAGCTTCCCCACATTTCAAGCCAGTTGCAGTTGCAAATGTTACATTAGAAAAGGGATTCAGCATTCAGAAGAGGAACTTAAAGCCTTTTAGGTACTTGCACCAATGTCACACCCACTGAAGAGCACAGGGGTATATAGAGTACAATCTGGGGCTACTTTCCTCCCCAAGTCACTATGGTCAAAAAAGGGTGGAGTGGGAGGGAAGGGAAAAAATGCAGACAGGCCTCTCACTGACTGCAGCCCATTTATACAGTAACACAATGCCTGCGCTCCTCCATCACAGCAGAGAAGGAACTCACAGTAAAGGACTGGGAAACTTATCTGAGTTTCCCAGTCCTCAACTAGCTCCACATACAAGGCTTTAGCCTGCAAAGGGAACTATGCTATTTTAATCGTGGTTTAATATAACAGATACTATTTATGTTTTTGATAGGGTAAACTAATGCAAGTACACCATCAATAGTATAGCACAGTTTCATCTAAACCATTTAGGACTGGAAGTTTCATAAGTGGTTTTCTTGCTTTTTGCCTGTGTCCTTACCTGAATGTTGAGAGTAAGTGTGTGCCATGCATTATCCCGGACACCAGCAAGTCCTTTCATTAATACTTTTTGTCCAGCTGCAAAACATGCTTAAGTTAGCAAAGTTTTACTTCAGCCCTTTGCTGAAACTGATAAATACCAAGCCAGTGAAAGGATAATATCTATTTTTCAGAAGTGTTCAGGACTGACATTTTACCAATTTCAGTTGCAGCACGGAACGCTTAATATGCAAACCTGGCATTTTCAGTACGTTCTCCTGTTGTGCCAGAACTGTTTTCTCACTGAAATCCTCAATGCTCTTGGCAATTTGGCATGAGATGAGGACTCACTCTATGGAGAGTACAAGTTCACAAAGGGTGGCAGTAGCTATCACTCTCCTCATTCTATAGATTGTCTTGTTTACATATTGTTTGTAACTATTTTAAAACACAGGGTTTGAGCTGCCCACATTATCATGTTGCTTAGTTCTACCCAAAATTTAATCTAAGCAAAAATGGGGTGTGAAGGACACCTGGAGGGAAGCTGAAGATCTGAAAAAAATTAAGTGCTACGAGTCTTCATTTATTCAGTAGACAGTTTTTGCTGCAAGATAATTTAACATTCAGGCTCCCTTCTAGAAAAATATAAAGACAACTGAAAATAGCTGTACAGAAAAAATAACACATTGTGTAACAAAAGTCTCAGCCTGAAATAATGGTGTAGTTGATCAAAATCCACTCATTTCATCTAGGAAAAATTATTTCTGACAGCCTGAGAAACTAATCAGGTAATATTGTTAGGTCTTATTACAAATAAAAATTGAGTTGATCCTAAAGACTAGTATTTATTTCCATACAGCTAAAACTTAAATTTTTATGGAATTACGTATTGCAAAGTTTCCCTAGGGAGCACTGGTATGTTAAGAGAAGCTATCTAAAACCTTCTTTATGCTACCTGTCCATGGCAAAAGTGGAAAGGAACACAGACACACACACACAAAATATATGTTATCAGCTATACCGTAGATCTAGAAGCTACATTTGACCCATCAGAAACTATAGAAAAATTTAATTTAGACTTGTGAAGTGATAGGAAATGCATTTGAACAAGTAAACATGCTCTTACGTCAAAACAAAATGGAAAGAACTTTCAGCTATTGATCAAGTATTATCATACACTCTTCCATGTGCCTGTCAAGCACTCTACAGATGAACACACATGCATCACAAGTAGAATATGTGCCCACTCCACTGAGCTACACTAACAGGAGGATGCATAATTTGAGGAAACAGGAGGCCACTTATGATCATCACTTATGCCAGATATAACTACAGTGACTTGAACTGCTCCCTAAGAACAGCCATTTCATCTCAATCAGATTTTTTTTATGTGTAGTTTAAGAATACCGAGTAAATCTTTCTGTAATTAACATTGTATCAGATTATTTATGAAAAGCAAAGTAGTTCATATCTGCTAGTGTAAAACAGACTTTGTCAGCGGCAAAACTAAAACTCCAGAAGGCTGAGCCTGAGAAATGGGCCAGCCAGTAGCTTTCAGATGCTTTCTCTACATATGAAAAGTGGTCATCATTAGAAAACAGCAGGTTAAATTCATAGTAATAACAAATGAACAATAAAATCTGAGTGTTACCAGTTTTTATCAAAGTTATCAAAATGGCATGTCCATATGCCAGCATCCACTTTCACAAAGAGCTGCTTACCTAGATCCCCAGTGACTCTGTAGGTGCCATCTGCAAAAACCCAGAAGAAAACTCCTTTGGTACGTCGCACATATATCCCCCCATTGTCAACTCTTCCTGCAATAAACACGCCTCCATCACGAGGTTTTTCTATGTAGATGTCACAAGTGACTGTCATGTTTACCCTGTAAGAGAAGTTCAGTGTTTTAACAAGGAAGGAATCCATTTTTCTGAGTAGGCATCATGTAGAAATTGATTTCCTGAGATTATACTCCAGCTCAACAGTGAAACACTGTTGTGCATGCAATGAGAGCTGTAGAGAAGAATAAAGCAAAGTACTATAAGAACCTCCAAATAGCACTTAGAAAATTTACACAACTTCCTCCTCCCCAGAGCTGCACTGCAAGGCTCTTAACCATAAAATTTCTTTCCCCCATTAATGGATCTATATCCCATGTCTGCAAGTACTTGTTATACAAATACAGCCATAAGGTCACTTACTAAAGAAGTAATAATTATCTATTATTATGTACAGAATGTGAAAAGACTCTCTGTGACAGCAGCTCAGCCGATAACTGAATCAGAGAATATCTATTGTAGCAACTTTTCTTCTCACTTCTGACATAGCAAGAACAGCCTGAGTTTTCATTCTAATATAATGCTCCTGATTCTTGAATATATAGTCATTACACAAAAAAGATTACTTTCTTGACTCCCCATTTTTCAAAAAAGAGACCCCTCCCATTTTCCTTAAGCCATTATAAAGAGACTCAAAGCAATACAGAAATAATTACATAGCAATACTTTCAGAATATACTGACGTTCAATGAAACAATCACAGAAAAACACTAACAAATTCAGGATAAGAGAGCAAAAAGCTTTCACATGTTTTAAAAATTTTAAAATTTTAAAACTTTTCACAAGTTTAAAATCCAAACTAAACCAAACAAAACAGTCCTGAAATTGAATCATGATAAATTCCCATTGACAACTGAAGGATCCCACTGAGAAATTTAATGCAAGATTGGTTCAGAATTCCAATAGCAGGTGCTCATTGTTGAAAATATCTGCCAGGGACAGGCTGAGTCTTAAACCAAGGATGAAGCAAACAAACTTGAGGGCCTGAAACTAAGGACTAGCATTATGAGAAATTACAGACCAGTAAAACTGGAATAATAAACTGAGTATTCAGAAAGCAAGCTTAGTTTTGAAAGCAAGATGAAGCCTCAGAAAGAAACAGAACCAAAACCAAATAATAGAAAGCTTTTAGGAATCACAGTACAGTCATTTAAGAATATGTCCTATGTAGCTGTTATAGGAATCACTGAGTATGATTTACTCAATGAGGGAAGTTCATTATAGGGGAAATATGAGATTTTTCTTTACAGAGGGCTGCAAAAGAAAACATCAGATAACTGAAGAACAACCTCCAAGTACAAGAGGGTGGTATTCTTCCAGGCTTTGGATCAGAGTGATTCAATCACATCTCCAGGCCTGAAATTAGAAGCATGTTCTGAAAAAGCACCTGCCAGATCAATGATCTCATTAAAGTGAAAAAAAAGAAAGACAGAATGGCTATTTTAAAGAACATACCAGAAGAATTTACGCTAGGCTTCTAAGCAGAAGAGAAAGTTATAAACATGAAGTTTATTATTACATTAAAAGCAAAATTAGTTAACAGGCTCTTTCCCAAATGCTTATTAATTTTAAATAAACATTATTCTAAAATATGCTGCTTGATTCTGAACTACCATCAGTGTGGCTTCTAGCAATTTTTTAGCTCCTAGAAAGAATTGCAATTGTAACCATACTTTTATCAAAGCAGTAAACCTCAGTTACTTTCACCCAGAAATAAAAGTGGTTGAAGTAGCACTGGCATCAAATCCACACAACTTTAGGAACTGCTCAGAAGATGGCAGTCTGCAACGCATACAATTGAATTATCCATGAAATAGTCTGAGAGTTATGAGACTGATCGAACTGCTAACAAATAACTCAAATTTATGTAATTCAAAATTAATCCTTTTCTTGGCCCTTATTTCTTGAGAAATAAGAAATTCAGGGAACACATTGGTGTTTGTAGTATGCCAACTCAGATCCATTAGTGTAAAAAATTAGCTTGAACAAATACGCCCAGCAGGACATAAGCAAAAAGAAAACCAACATTCTAAGACAGCACAGCATTAGGCTAAACAACCAAGAAATGTGGTGGACTCCCCATCTTTTAAGAGTCATTTAGACAGAGACAGCTGACCTTTGGCCCTGAGCAGAGCTCAATGACTTTTGTAAGTGCCTGAAACATTATTCCTACATGTCTACAGAGAATCTGAAGGCAAAAGCAAAAGCCCTCTGTCCAAAAGAAATGAGGCTTGAGACAGATTAACTGATCATTACTCGCACTGGTGAGGAGGACATTTCCCCAGATGCCACTACAAAACAGTATTTACATACCACTTAAAATTTCCTATGACACTGATGGTCTGGTCTGCATCAGAAACCCAAGTGATGGGTCGCTGAACCACCACCTGGCGGAGCGTGAACACATGATCTCCTGGGTCAGAAGCATTTACAAAGTATTCAAACACACCTGTCTGATCTGCAAAATTTGGGGCTTCACTGAAAGGTGGATTACCTGTTCAGAAAATAAAATACACATCAAATCTAAAACATTATTTTTCTTCAGTGTATTTGTTTTCAGAAATTTCCCCTGAAAATCTTCCCCACATTTTTAACTTGCAATACCAAAGCAGTCCCCAGAATGGAAGCTTTTAAGCAGACACCGGTTTTGCAAACACATGAACACTACGTAAGACATTAAATTAAACACACCTCATTGCAAGAGTAAGGTGTACACTCATACAGGTGTAAGTTGGTGGAAAAACAGGTATAAATAAACAAAACCAAAATAGATCTTAAGGCTACCTCATGTAGAGGATTCAAATAACATAACTTACTACATTACAATTCCTACATTACAACTATATCTGTGTGTGAATTGAGTTTTTGGATAAGAGAATTCTGGCTTACGTATATTGAAATCATCTTTGTAATTTGAAGGAAAGGGCTGAGGAGGAGGCGGCTCTGGGAAAACACATTTCCGTCCTGTCTTGAGTGTGGTTAAAGTGTAGACTTCATCCACATCTAGATCCAAAGAAACGCTTCCTCTCCATACCTGGAATTGGAGAAAGCTCAAGCTGCAAAAGTTAACAACTAAATGACAAAATACCCAAGTTCCAGAAGTAAAGAAGATCCTCTGAAGTCTTAATTTAAGGCAAAAATCCCATCTTCTTGTCTCAGCATTTATTTAAATATCTCTCAAAAATTTTTAAAACTCCTTTTTTCCAAACTCTTTATTACCTCCAAGTAAGCTTGTATATAGCCAGTAAAACTGCAGTCAGACAGCCTTAAAATATGCCCTAAATATGCAGCTTAAACATGAAAGTTGAGGAGTTTCTCCAAAGAGGGAAGACACATCTGACACTGCAGAGGGACTGTAATTAAAACTGATCAACTTACGTTTACAGGATGGAGTTGCTGGAAAAGACTGGAGTTTCCAGATTCAAAATCAAGTCTAGAATGCCACACTTGAAGGGTTTCCACCATATACTACAATAGAACACACCACACAATTTAAAACACAACAACAGCAAAATAAACAACCTTGAATATTCAACTCAAGATATACCAGTCCTCTAGGGGTGTCTAATTTTTGTTATTTTAAAACTATTGATCACATTGGAGACCACAACTCTATTCAGCTAATTACATATGCCTTTCATAGATTATTCATCGGTAAGGCATTGTCCTAACATGTCTTAACATTTCTTACAAAGACAGAAAGCAGTGCAAACACAGACACAATCTTTAGCTTCTCTATCACCAACAATATACCTTGGGTACAAGCTCTCCTCTGAGAAGTAACTAGACTGAAATAATATCCTGCTAGTTTCACTTTGATGAGGCCTTCAGTCTAGTTACTAGTTCCTTGATTTTAATTTTTGAGCCAAGTATTTTACTTACATGTCTCCAACCTTCTGCAATACTACAGCATATCAACTATTATTAGTTATCAGATTTTAATCACACCTAACCCCCATAATTTCTTTTCAGTTACCAACATCAACAACAAAGCAAGTGACCTAGAGCTTGGTTTGGATAAGCCATCTGATACTTCCCCAAAAGGGAGCTGTGTGCCCAAACTGACACTCAACTACTTTTCCTAAGTGAACCATTTTATTGCCAAAAGTATCATCCAAATTATCTCCTCCTAATTTCCTAAAGGAAATTACTGCTGCCAAAAAATCAAAATGAAATTCCAAATAAGTAACTATCAACTTCTGAGAAGGAATCATCTGAATCAACTAACAATGACTCCTCCCAGTTTACACTGTGAAATACTGTTCATATTTCAGAGAGAAATTTACTTTAGCAAGATTAAAAAAGAAAATAAATCAACAGCTGGGAGACTCTAAGAATATCTCTTCACAGGATGCAACAACAAAACCTACAGTAAAAATCAACTACAGCTATTCCCCTGAAAATGAACTGATAACTAGAAAGACCATGGCTGTACTGGCCTGACAAACCATGTTAGTATGTCAGAGCACCCAGTCTTGGAATAAGTTCTAAAGAAGAATTTAGTTGCATTTATGTCCTGTGAAATTTCTTCTTCAATACACAGATGATTAGACTGGGAGGCAGCAATTCTGAAATTTACATTATGACATTGAATATCATGGTAAAACAGAACCAGAATGCTTAAAACTTTTCCAGATGTGAAACAACCTCCAACACTGGAGACTTAATTTCTTGCTAACCTGTGATACTGACTTGCATGTATTTGATTATGAGTGGCAATTCATTTTACAAGGCTGATCAAATCTATTAAAGACCTACTTACAAATGACCCTCCAAGGTAGAAAGTTGCTCTCTGAGGTGTGACACTGAAATTTGGCAATGGAGGCCTGATACATTTCGAGTGATTATGACTCTGAAAAAAAAAAATGTAACAGAAGAGACAAACATTATTAGAATGGAACACATGGCAACATTCATGAAAAACCTACAGCACAGAATTGAAATTAAAAGAGCTATAATTTATTTCACTGTTATCTTAATAGCTGCAATTACAGTAGTTTAATAACTTTATTTCTAATATATATTTTAAGAAAGAACATGATAGAACTTCCTCCCAGTGTGTCATCCAATTAAAGCTAATGTGCAATAAAAAGATGAAGATGGCATACACATTGGCCTCCAGGAAGTCTCAACTAGGTATTTAAAGTTCAGATAGAAAAAACAACCTCTAGTGAACTCACTAATAAAGCTACAAGTATCAAAGAACATTCACAGATACCAAGCTACATAGATCAAGACAGGTTCTTCATGAAAAACATTTCCTGTAACTTCTCTAGTCCACTGGAACTGCAGATGCACATACCATAGTTTCAATGATGATGGTAAGGTTCCCTAGGCCATCTGTCAGAGCTACAAAACTGCCACCTCCTTCTAGGTGTCCATCCACTTGCAAGTATGACCAGCCGGGCTGAGTAAATTGTGTGGTGTGTGCTGAGATAAAAATCAGAACAAAACAATTAAGACTTAATAAAAATGGTACCATTTGTAGGCTTAATTAATTTCTCTCTCATACATGCTGAGAAAACTGAAGCTTGATTTGGGGAAGAAAGTAATATAACTTCCAAAACAAAATTTACCTATGTAAGAGGAAAGATTACAGAATTACACTATGGCAAAACTAAAACTATCAACAATATGGCAGACAAAATAGTTAAAATGACAGCAATTATTTAGACATTAAGTACAAACTATATAAGATAATCATGTCCATTTAATTTGAATATTCATCACAGTTTAGATTTTCCCAAATCTTTTTTTCTTTAAATAAAGTAAACATTTGAGGCAGAGAAAGCATAGATGGGCAACTCCATGAGGAATAACTAAATAAGTAGGGTTTTCAGAAAGTAAGTGAAACTATCAAAGAAGACTATGACCCAGATCATGAAAATCCTGAGCAACACAGACACAGAAACAACTACTCAGCTGTTCTGTTCAAGAGAAACTGTGACCATTTTTCCTTTAATGCTTTTACATACATAGGAAACTAGCAGCAGAACAAAAATTAAAGCATTTGTCTTATTCCTCCTTCACGGCACTGCATACTTGCTCTAAGAACTGCAGCAAAACAGTAAATTATTACAGGACTGCAGAGTAGCCAGTGAATCCATGTGTCCATGAACACTACATGAACGTGCTTCCCTTTCCCCAAGCTCAAGGAAATGCTGATTTACACAAGCCAAGAACGTCAAGCAGGAAAAGAATACAGAGGTCCTTTGTTCCATTTTTGCAAACTGAGGAGTACCAAATGGAATTGATTGATACTCAAAGATTAAACATAAAAACGGGAAACAGGAAAACACATTAACCTTTATGGGCACTTCAGATCAAAATATTTTAATAGTAACAGCTATAAAGGTAGCAGCTTATTCATTTCTGATACGGCTAAAGGTCAAGTACAAATGTTTCCCTTACTCTTATATCTTTCTGCTTTCTATTGAAATGAGATATTTTTCTTTCTTAATGCATTCACAAAACTTTCCACAAATCTACCTCAATTTGATACAAAAAATAATACACATAAAACCACTAAATAAATAAAAGTCTTGGAAAAAACAGTGATGTTTGGTGTCAGATCATCAGCTTGTAACTGCAAAATTTTCACCTGTAATCCAGATAGGAGATTCAACTTTATAGTGGCCACTCCATGGCTCCTGTGCTGTCATTAACCCACATCGACCAAAGGGCAACTCCTCATAATAACTGGCCACCAGGTTCCACGCAATTGTTCTGGAAGAAAAACAGGTGTTTTCTCCATTCATACAGATAGAATTAGATTAACTTAGTACAACACTTTAGGGAGTGGAGGGAATATCTTTCTAGCTAAAAGGGAAAAGAAAACCCACAGGAGAGGAAAATAAAGCCAATCAGCTTCCAGTGTTGAGAACTTCTTCCAAAACGGGTGATAAATTCTCTGGATACAGTACCACAAAAAGTTGTACATTAAAAGAAACATGTATTGAGAGTAAAGACTCCATTTGTTTGGGTCTTTTTCCTGTTCTGAAGGGAAAAAAATTTTGTTAGCAAAGTCCACAGCTTTTTGCTAGGTGTTGTTCGGTTGAGGTTTTTGTGATTGCTTGGTTATTTCTGTGCACAGTGGTAGTTGTTTTGGGTGAAGTTTTTCAGTGAAGCAGTTAAGTACCATCAAAAAAAATCTTTATCCATATAAGTAACAAACAGAAAACAATTTTAACCAGCCATCCTAGAGGAGCTGTTGCTCTATCCTGACAAGGATAATCACTTCACAAACTTTGATTTGGCGCTCACTGAAAATGTTTTGCAAGGACTTTAAACTTGAGACCTCTGGGCCTTAAGTATGGAAATTAAATATATCAACACTACAATACAGCTTAACAGAGCAGTTAAGCAGAAGGCAAAAGCTGTCAATATGTTTTGCTACTGCATACAGGTGAGCACAAAGGCCTCATTCTAAAGCCACTGCCACAGACTTATCACACTATATATACATACAGAAGAGATCCTGTAATTCTACAAAAACGTGATCATAAAATAAACAACTCTTGAACTGTAAACTCAGCTTTCTCACATCAAACTTGTTCTGTTGATTTCAAACTTAGAAAGAAAACCAGGAAACTCAACTTCAAAGGAAACAAACTTAGCAGAAAGATAAACTGATTTTCATCAGAAAGATTTTAGTTTTCAGTATAGAAGCCAAGATAACTTCACTGTTGGACATCTGGAACTATTGGAACTACTTCTACAATAATTTATAAATACAACACATATGCCTAGCTGATAGGCTGTGAAAGAAATGGGGCATACATAATTTGAAAGGACTTAGAAAAATAGAAAAACAATGGGAAAAGAAAGACCTCAAATTAAGATATTAAATTATATGAGGATTAAGAAGTAAAAAGAATGATCAAGAATTCATGCAGGAAATAGTCATCTTTGAAATTTCAGCTTGCAGAGAAGACAAAAAATTTGTAGAAACCAGGTGACTAAAGAAAATTCCCTTTACAAGTATCAGTGATTTTTCATTCACTCCACTTGAAGCAACAGACAATATTTCTCTTTGTTTTTCCAAAATGAAGTTACAAAGAATCTAAAAGCTTTGAACAATTTTGCTTACATCTTGATTTATTCTACATTTTCCTTATTCAAACTTTTTTTTCAGATTACCAGTTGCTGCACGAGGAACATCAAACTATATTTTCTATTCTTCTCTAAAACCGACTAATCTCATTTCCCAGTAAAAAGAAGGGGTTTTTTACAGTTTTCAGTTTGGAAAGAAAATGAGCAGAAAACAGTAAATTTATCAAAAGTATACAGCATGTTTAAGAATGGATTCTGAGGAGGAAGATGTATGGAAAAACTAGACAATTATCTATCTGTATTATCTGTAATTATCTGTTTAACTGAAAACAAACAATCAGATAAAGACCTTTTAAGAAAAATATAATAAATAAGTTTTATTATTATTTTCCTCCAATGTTTTTCACTGTTAGCTCTTCTTACGACCATTATTTTTTTAATAATTATCATCAGGCTCAAAGGCATCTGAAATTAACTGCATAAACCATTGAGTGCTGGGGAACAAGAATACACTAAAACTTGTGGGACATCTACCCCAGAAAGCAGTCAGAACAGCAGACTCCCTATCTTACTATATTTGAATTCAGACCACACTGACTTCCAGTTGACCTGTTTTGTCACCAGAGCAGATGGATGTGTTACACAGTACCTTAAATAACTCTTACAGCCCAGGTTGTGAAAGCCAGCAGCAGAGCCCAGCACTTACGAGGTCATGTTTCCGTTCACGTAGTTTTGGTTGAGGATGCGAGCCCAGCAGCCTGCACCAACATCATTATTGAAAGTACTGTAATCTTCTGACGACCACAGCTTCTTCCCAGTTAACACAGCATTTGGCACTGTTTTTGTCCCGGGATAGTGAGCCCTACACAATATTTTGAAAAGAAATAGCACTTAATACAAAGACAAAAAGTCTGGAAGTACATACAGCGGCAATGATTCACTTCCTTCAAACTGAAAAATAAATTGTTTTGGAATACCACAAGTGGAATACAAGAAACTTGAACAAGGGGGAGCTGTAACATGCCAGACCTTTTAGTATTTACATCAGTAGGTTATTTCTTATATTACATGATAGGAAATAGATAAACTTAGATTTACAAGTACCATGCAATTTTCACAGCTTGCTAAAGCAAATCTCTGTCCTGAAAATTGAACTTGAAGATGGTTATTACCATAATGTACTGAATAGACGAAATACATGCTAATTCATACAATCTTAAACAAAACCATAAATAATGTAAAACCAACAGTAAGACACAGCACTAGGCATTATGCTAAGAATTTAGCTGCATGAATGTCTTAGAACTAAACATGAACTTGACTGATTTTGTACATCTTTTTTAATAAACTCAGGTTTCAAAAAAATATGCTAGTTAGACTAGAGAAGTTACAGGGGTATAAACTGATAATAGTTGAAACATAAAGACAGCTAATTTTCTTTTCAAGATCTTCCTTATTATGAGGAGAGATCCCTTCTGCCTTTGGAGACTTTGATTATACTCAGTCACAACACTGACCCACCGTGCAACGTTTGCTGACTGAAATAAAACCTTTTAAACCACTTGCAGAAAACAGGGTTGTGATTTTCCTCATTTAGCACATTCATCGAACACAATATGAACACTACCATGAAACTATGTCCTTTACTATTAGCCTGCAACTTGACAAATTGATACATTTGTGGCAGGAATACAACACCAGTTTTTCTAGGCTGACTGTTGGGTTTTTTTCATTTTCCCTCTAGTGGACAATGTGCCATTTCCCAGTGTCGTGGTCCTTCATACATAGCTTCACTAATGGTAAGGTAACACATAGTAGGACTTTAGCTACATTCTGCTCTGCTGTACAGATTACTGTGTATTTCCCCTTTGGCTTGGAAACCTAAGTATTGCCTTAGTACCAAGCAAAAGGTTTTTGTAATGGCTTAAAGTGCATAGCTTGCAAAAAACAAAGCAGAGAAGGAATAATTTGTCTTTCTACACTCCTGAAAAGGTGTTTCTTAAGTGTCAATATTCCTGCCCAATAAAAGCTGAAATAAACAATAGAGTATTTCATTTCCCTGATAAGACTGAATCAGTAGGGATGTAAAACTTACACTTATAAAGAGTTAAGCAAATACAGCTTACTTAGACAGTTAAAAACTGTTGAGCTTCATCCAGACATGATCCAAGACTCCACCTATGAAAAACTGCCAGGATACTGTTCATGTTCAGAACAGAGGGAGGGACTGATGGCAAGGGTTGGTGACACTGACTGCCTATCTCTATTTGCAGAAAAAGCCTTCATTTCTACACCTCCTATGGTTCAGATATATAAAGATGAATGGAAAATACTCAAATTGAAGCAAGGAACTGACACATTTGAAGTATGTGATTGGGTCAGGCAGGTTTATGGCACCTACTAAGTAAAGTTTAGAGCTACTGTAAAAAGAAAAGTTAATGAGCACTTCGTACACACATTTCCATTCAGCCACCAAGTCAGTATTCAATCTCAAATTTAGTCTAATAGTAAAATATTATTATGACAAAACCCAGAACTAGTAAAACAAGTCAGCTGGTTACTTTTTTTCCAAACACAAATTTGTAATCAAAACAAAATAGGAACTAAGAATCAAGCTATTGTAACTCAAAGAAGAATTACAGCCCAAATTAATTTCTGGATCACGAACACTTCAGTAACAAACCAGTGGAAATTACAAGGCTGTGCACTAAGTTGTAAAGCTAAAGCTTTTTGCATACCAGTTAGAGTAACCAAAACTCTCAGGATAAAGAGTGTTGTCCAAAAAACCTTCAATCCATCACAAGTACAACCATGCCCAACAGGAATCTTCAACATGATAGAAGACTCCTGATTCAATTAAAAGCTGAGGCTCTTACTGGGACAAGAACTGTGTGATTTCATGTGAGTTAGTAAGAAAGTTTTATATTATCAATCCTTTTCTTGCAGGTAAGAGTACAGAGAAATAAAGTTTTGGCTGTGTTAGTTATAAATAAGATGAAGATAAACTTTAAACAAACCACCAAGAAAGAAGAACAGAGAGAACCCCCTACCCAATCACATCGACCACTCCGTGGAGCTCAGAGTCAATCATCATGACAAAGGAAATGGGCTCCCACAGTCTATCGCTGGCTATGATCCTCACCTGCTCCAGACCATGCTTATCCATTGTGTACCTCAACAGCTTGGAAAAAAAAAGGAGAGCAAAGAACAGAGAGAAGGGACAAATAAAAAAAATTGTTTTCCAATTTGTCAAAACTTTATATTGGGAAAGGCAGCATCTTCTTCAGCACAGTTGAAAAAACTACAATGCTTCAATTTATGTTTTTACAACTTGGACAACTTTTACACCAAACAAAACGTACAAGATTGTCAAGCAGAAAACTACTTCAAAGGACATCTTCTACCATCCTGAATTCCAAAATACATGATAAAAGGAAAAATTAAAAATCTTTTGTTCTTCTCACAGACACACAACCACAGATGAAAACAATGCATATCACACTTCATGCAAGACAGTCTATTTGCAGATCAGGCACATAGATGTTACAGTGTTGATGGGTAAACCACAAGATGTGTATGAACTTTCTGAACCCAAGCATTTGAAGGACAGATACCTAAATACTATTATCTTTCACTAGGCCACCAAGAACTCTCTATGGTAGTTACCACCTTAAAGTCAGCACTGGTCGAGAAATATGGCATTCTCATTTTGCACTAACCTTAACTTCTTGACAGATAACAAATCCACTGCACGGAAAAACCTAACTTCATTTTTTGTGATCAGTAGTGGGGGGGGAGTCACAGAAAAATGTGTATGACATTCAAGAAAAACTTCTGACAAAAAGAACTCCCATTTTAAAGAACAACTAAAACATGTGATCTGTGGTCCTAAAGGCACAAACAAAAACAAATACTCCTATCTTTGATTCTGCAGAGCTTTTAAAGAAACAAGAGCTGTACACAGTCAGTGCATTCATTCTTCAAGCTGTATTGTCACAGAAATCATTACTAAAACATTTCCTAATGCACCTGCTGAGCTGCAAGTCTTGCCTAACCTAAGAAAGTTTTTTTAAGCTTATTTTAAACCAAATGAGTTAATGCTGACACTTAATTGGTATTTCTCAGGCAGCCACTTTCAGGTGATGAGTGTTTACAAGCTCAACACATATGAAAGCGGTTTCTTTATAAAATCCCTGCTTAACTGACCTGCTATAAACCTTGAGGCATGCATTCATTTAAGCTATGATGAGCATATCATACTTCCTAACATACAGAGGATAAATGGTACATGAGCAACCACAAGAATGTTCTTATCACAGTAGGGTTAACAACAGAGATGAAGTTAACAAACGTAACACAAGTGAGAAATTTGTATCTGCATAGGTAATTTCCACTGGGGACATGTAATTTTTTAAAAACTATGTATAATTTTGAGAAATCAGAGATTACAAAGAGAGCAAGAGCAGCAGATTAAGTTGCCAGAAGCAAGTAAGGAAGTGTCTTACGAAACAAGAGTGAAGGCAAACAGTTAAGTTGACATTTGCTGAAACACTAACAGAAGGTGCCAAAACTGAGATAGGCTATATTAGTTTAAAAACTTTGGGTGCTTGTTTTTAATTCTGTGTTACTGTCAGTGCGTGCATTTCTAATATTATCTGTTGTAAGATAAAAGCAAGAAACAGAAACTTCTAGCTCTAGAATATGACCAGAAAACTCTCAGCTGCAGACACAGAAAGTCCCAGGGTGCTAGGTTTTACTATGAAAGTCCAAGTTCACCCAAAATGAAAACCAGTTGCAGACCAAGAATTCAATCGCAAGGTTTTTCTGACTTGGAACATGCACATGCAGATTAGTTAGATGTTTCCTGTCATTTGCTAGTGCTAAGAAGCCCAAAACACAGCTCCTAAATGGACACTTGAAACAAATGATGGAAGAATGATAAGGTCAGCTTACATACGTACTAAACTGAAAGAAGAAAGAAAGACAAGAAAGAATAATCCATCACCACTGTACACAATGATGGAAAAAATGCAAACAGCAAGGAAGTATGAAATAAGAGTATATGGCTCTTGGAAATGGAGACGAAGACTTACAGATAAGAAGCAATAGCAATGTTTAAAATGCCTCCCTTCTCCCACACTTACCCAACTACCTCAATAGCATCATTAAGATAGGGATCAACTATCATCTCATTTGAGACGTTCCAATCTCCATCCGCAGCGATGATGCCAGTGTTCCACAGACCCAGTCTGTCCAAATAATGTCGAAGCACCTTAGTAACAGATAACACCACTTAAAGTACAGCCTTCATCAATGAGGCAACATGAAATCTAAGACTGAAAACGAGAACTTTGAAGGAGTCAGTGGAAGTCTCTATTTACCAGTCAGGATGGATAAGAAAAGTTCTCACTTCTCAAACAAGAGCTATGGTGGCAACTAAGACAAAGTAAGTATTTTTAAAACAGAAGGGTTATCATTGACATTGAGATAGTCATTACACAAAAATGGGCTTCTCATCACTTGGATAACTTTTGGCACCACACCTACACACATATACTCCACTTGGACATTTTCAACATACTGACTTCCCTGGCATGAATGTAATTCATTACACAGAAGTAACAGATTTATCATTAAGTCAGTCTTGTTAAGCTAATCTAAAAATGACAGCTGGCTGAAATGTGGAAGTGGACATACCTCCCCAAGAGATCAGAAGAAGTTAACCTGATCCCCAAAAAAGTGTACTGAAAAAAACAGGGATTGAAGTTTTAAAACAGGAAAGACCTATCCATGCAGCTCTCTACAAGAACAGAAATCTCTGCTGAACACCTGTCCTGTTCAAGTGAAGAGCACCTAAATATTTTTTTTCAGTGCCCACTTCACTGAACAAAAAAAAAATCCTTGATCTTTAAAGTGTTTAACATTTAAGTTTACCCACTGCTTGATTCTGATGTTTCACTAACTTTCAGGGAAAGCAATGAATGAACCTAGAATTGCATATTTACAACAAAACTGAGGGCAACCAACTTTGAATTCCAACATGCCAACAGAAAGGAATTCCTATTCTGTCTTTCCAGCTTCTCTTTACTATTCCACTGTTAAAGATGATAAACAACTCACATTTGTCTGTGGAACTTCTTAGGTAAAATATACCCACACAAAATATACTCAGCCTTAATAGCTAAAAATGAACCATACTCATAGAGGGCTGGTACTATCTGAAAACTCAAACCAGAAATTCAAAAAAAAAGAAAAAAATTAAAAACATATTTTCAGCAGCATGCACATATAGCTGCATCTGAAAAAACCCAGTCCACAGTCTAAAATGCTTTTTTCAATTTTAGATATAAAAGAATGATGTACTGTGTGCATGCACAGAAAAGATTTTGCAACTTGATTCAAAGATCAGTAGGCATGAACCCTTAAATAATTTCTTGTAATAGCCCTCTGGCAATGTGAAGAAGAATAGGGAGCATTTCTATTTGTCATGTAGTCAAATAAGGACAGAAATCAAAGTCCAAGTGTTGGTGACAATCAAAGCCTGGTTCTAGAACTAATTAAGACATAAAATTTACTAAGAAGAAAAGTAGCAATGAAGTTCTGTTCAGCTGTTTGAAACCTTTGAAATCGGTTTAAAAAGTCTACCAAAAGAATAATACTATAAGGTCCTTGCAATTTAAAGCATTACAGCTACCTAGATACTCAGAAAAATTGCCTAACCACAGAAGCAGCTCAGAACAAAATGAAAGGTTGAAGAATTTCCATGCTGAAAGAGAAGTACCCAAAGGCACAGAACTTCATGCACCCAAAATGCATTCCACAATAACATGCAGAACATCTCCCCCACACCTAGTCCTCATATAACTAAAAGAACAGGCTCTTCTTGAACAAGAATTTTGAAGCATTAGAATTACTATCCTCTTTTTTTTCTTACTTATTGAGAAACATAACTAGTGCCTTACTGGATAAAGTATCTAGAATAACATCTTACAAGTAAAAATTTAGCCAGATAACTAAGAGCTTATCTGTGATCTATTTAACAGGAATTACAAAACATGTTTGGTGTGCAGCAGTACATTTCAATATATTGACCTCTTGTGAAATGGCAGACTGCAAATAGAACTATTGTGCTAATGAGAGAAGTGGTGCCAAGTGACACTGTAAGAGAATGAATGGTAAAATAGGTGTTTAATAAAAAACACCTTACTAGTTAACATACAGTAGAAGGAAGGCCAAAACTTTTCAGTAAATATTTGGGTGATTTTAAGGTCAAATTTCAAACTAAATATTCAGCTCTAGAAGCCAAATGCTCAGTCCCAATTCAACAGCATTCAAAAAGCTATAAAGTAGAATGTTGCTCCTAGACTCAACAATTTGTTCTCAATATTCTTTCTCCCCACATGAGAAAGCCAAGACAAGCAGATGAGGAAGCCTCAAGGAGACATGACACAGATTTGGGATTGTTCAGTCTGAAGAAAGGAAGGTTTTGGGGTGACCTAATTGCTGCCTTCCAGCATGTGAAGGGAGCCTACAAGAAAAGATGGAGAGGGACTTTTTTACAAAAGTAAGTAGTGATAGGACATGGGGGAATGGATGGGAATGCCCCATCCCTGGAAGTGTTCAAAGCTAGGCTGGATGAGGTTTTGAGCAGCACAGTCTAGTGGAAGGTGTCTCTGACCATGGCAGGAGGATTGGAACTGGATGATCTTCAAGGTCCCTTCCAACTCAAGCCTTTCTATGATTCTCTGAGTCTTGTCTGCTTTTAAGCAGAGGTGTCTTAGCCTTAAAGCAACAAGGAAAGGAACAAAGCAGGAGCTTGTGCTTAAGATTTCACTGCAAGACAACGTAACAAACAGAAGAGAGTTTTCAAAGCAGGGCAGGGCTGCAGGAGCATTCGGTAGTGAGAAATATTAGAGCTATCTCAAGGTTGGTTATGTGAAATACTGTGTTCCTCCAGCTTTTTAGAACAAAAAGTACTGAATTTTGCTAAGTTAAAAACACAGAGCCTTTACTGTGGTTTAATAGCAATATTTAAGGGTACTGTAACCACAGAATTTAGCTACAGAATTTTAAGCAATTCTAGATCTTGGACTTCTAGCTACATCCAAGCTGGTATAAAGATAATTTAAGTTTATGTGATAGTAGCATCAACTGAAGCTTCCACTAAAATTTAGAAGTCCTAACATTTTGCATACACTGACATGCCCAAAGTTCAAAATAACAGTTTCAGACACACAAAATAAATAATCTAGATATCTGAACACATTATCTTTCCATACATGCAACTACAAGAAACAGTGTTCAGTAAGTGATATAGTTGCATAATTAAAGTCCCTTTCCTATGCAAATTTAAAAAAGCTGATTATTTGTGTACAGTATGACAAGCACGTCACAGAAATAAAAAAAGAATACATACCTTAATGTATTTGCTACTAAATGCCCTTTCATTCCATATCTATAAAGAGAAAGTAAAATCCATTTAGAAAAACCAGGATATGTCAATGGAGAATTAAAGATTTTATTTATATATATGTAAGATTATAGAATCTATTAATCAACTCAATGGCTTCCACGTGCTAGAGGGAAGTGCTGGTTGGTTTTGTTATCAGCTTTTCTGAGGAAAATTCTGTATGAAAGTTCATAGTAGCCATTTGTTTATCTTTCTCTAAGGTCCCCTGATTGCCCTTCTCACTGAGAAGAATGCTAGGGTTGCTTGAGCTCCACAATGGCAGCAGTGTTACATTACGAATTGCTCTACAGTTTGCTAGGAATCATTGAGAAATACCTTGTGGCTTCGAGGTGTGGCCTGTGGAATGGGCCCCTGTTGCAATACATGGACAGAGGAGAGCGAGAATAACTCACATACTGAACAAATCGATGAAGCTTACTTTTCTTTCTAATTTATACAGGACAACATCCAGGCTTGAATACAAAAGAGATCCAGCATATTTTAAGTAAACAGGCACAAAATGGACTAATCTCCAAATTTTCCATCTTTTATGGAGAGTAGTTTAAGCTAAACACGGCTCAAAATTCAAAAGCAGGAACACTGGTCTTTCTTTCTACCAAACCCCCTGGCCTATAAAACACACAGGCAGAAACCTTGTTTCTTTTTTAACCACAACATGAACACTGTGACTTACATTCACCAGTAAAGGTTCAGATTACCCAGTGATGTACAAGCACTTTCCTGGAGATAAGCATGTACAATTGATTTTGATATTTCTACATCTTTTTATAAATGCTAACATGAAACTTCAGATATGAGCCAATCAAAATATTACTTACTGAAAGGCTCATCTCATAATAAAGAAGATATAGAACATGTACTTACAGCAAAGAGTGGCACAGGCTAATCAGGTACAATCATAATAGCACTGAAATTGTTTTGACAGTTTCTAAACCTTCACAGACCTCTCACTAATTCCCTGTACTTCAGATTACACCCACAAAGAAATGAGGCTATATGCAATATCATCACATTGCCTGGATAAGCAGAAATTCCCTTTTCTTGGAAGGAGAGAATTTATAAGGCTGTGAAGTAACACAAATACATGAAGTGCAGATCTTACTTTCTACTCCAAGAACACAGAGCAGAGAAAAATGTAACAGCAATGGTTCTCCCTGTCTCCACAAGTGAATTGCTGAAGTATCACGATGTTACCCACAGTGCAAGACTGACCCAACTGAAATAAGCCAGCAACATCAAGGGGGATGCATTCCGGAGGAGGTAAGCATCAGATACATCTTCCCACATTGCAGCAGAAAGGCAAGAGGGATGGGAACCACACTTTTAGAAGCTTTGTTCTAGAGTGCTGAAGTGATTTTCAGCTTTTCAGCAGGTAAACTTCTCATATCAAAACATTTAAGAGTCCAAAATAAGTGTCCAGTAAGTATAGGATTGATTTTAGCGCAATCCTAAACACACTTTCTTCCTCAAATAGTGAACTTGAAGGGGTTTTTTCAGATTGTCTGCTTCTCTCTCTCATCTCCAATTTATGACATTTTTTCTCAGACATTCATTCACTATTTCCACATAATGCACCATAGGACAACACAGTAGTTGTACTGTAAAACATGCACTTTTATCTACTATAAATAATGCAGGTAAAAATAGAAAAAGTTGTAGAGGGTTGCTCCTCTGCAAAATAACAACCACATTTTATGCTAAGTCATGTCAGCTGACTTTCAAACTGTGTTAACTGATGCTTTTTGTTATCTGCTTGCTGAAACACAAGCAGAACAAACAAGGCAGAAAAGAAAAAAGAACTCTCAAATTCTTTTGTAAGTTTGTTTTAGAACTGGGAAGGTAGGAATCATTTGACACTTGTTCTGCTTTAACAGCCATCATTTCAGGAAGACTTTAACACAACTACTGCCTTTCCCCTGGCAACAGTACAAGTCAAAACTGCAATTATGGAAAAAAAATTCTCTTGCCATCCTCCTCCTCTTCCTCCAGTCATCAACAAAGAGGCAAGACCAAGATTTTAAGAGTGAAGATAGATAAAATATACATAAAATAAACAGGAGATTTTGCTTTACTGACCCCAATATAATCAATGTCCAAATCATGATACTGTTTTGCTCCCAATATCCAAGAAACAATATAATAAGCAGTGATATCTGGATAGTCATAGGGCCAATTTTCACCCCTCCCTATCCATCCTGGAAATGCCCAAGGTAATCCTGGAAAGAGAGAAGAAAAACCAATTAATAAGGTAAGTGGTTGGTCTACATTATTCAATAAGCTTCAAGAGCAAGCTGTAATTTGCTTTACCTAAAATGAAGGAACAGATGTGCACTTGAAACTTGCTTGGTTCCAGTGAAGACAATGAAATGTAACTTAACTAACTGCAGAGTATGGTCTAATACAAATTATGAAGCAATTAATAGCTGCTTTTTTTATGAGTTAGAAGCATTCATTTCTAGAGAACAACTGACTACATATAATCTGTTAATTTTATGGTACTAGCTCTAACAGGTTTAAATATCAAAAGATTTTAGGATAAAAATTTACAAAGCTAAAGACAAAGGGTCAATACCAAACATGAAAAATTGTTTATCTCCTGAACATGAATTTCAGAAGACATGATGATCAAAACAGAGGAAAGATCAGGATAATGAAAAAGCATTTCCAAGTCTCAGCTGTTCACTGGATCTTGTAGTAAATAAGAACAAATTAATCTAACCAGATGGTGCTAAGTGTCCAGCCAGTTTGTATAAAATACCATATGCTAATTTCAAAGTAAACCCATCTTCCTTTGTTGAGAGCTTGATATGAGGGAAGTGAGATATTATTAATAATTACAATTAGCCATAAATAGTAGGCTTAACAGAACCTGACTGGCAAATCCTGCACCAAGCCTTGCTTCATGGCTAGACATGGTAAAGACCCCTGGAAGGTGGGGGAATTAGACACATTTTAACCAACAGATTTCTTCCCTTGTTTAATGTGAAATAAATTTCATATTTCCAAAATACAAAAATACAACCTAGGATTCCACGTTTGTATTGTCACAGGACACACAATCAAAACAGGAAGGAAACTCCTCTTACCACTCAACTACATATGTAGGACAAATCAGAAGACCAGAATCACTACAGTGGAGAGGGGGGGTGTGGTTAGTTTGTAATAAGAAAATTTAATTAAAGGCAGTGTGTGTAAGATTTACATATTCATACTTGCAGTAACTTTGGTTTTTTTACTCAATTATTCAGAAATTCATCTCTCATGAAAAGTAGATCATGTTCGTTGCTACAATACACTAAAAGCATTAGTTACTTAACAGAAGTGAATTTTTAGAGATTTGTAATGCTTCTTGTCAGGATGTTGTGCTACTGTAACAAGGTAAAACATGGTAAGCATCAAGACAAGCTTAACAAATACTAGAGATTCTACTTTGTCTACTGCAACATCAAAACGTCTCCCCATTAAAATATTAATTAAGGGTCATATAGGTAATTTAGTCAGGGGAATAAAAAGGCATTTAAATCTAAAAGCTCAAAGCAATTTACCAATCAGTTTAATTTCGGGGTTCCTCTTTTTAGCTTCTTTCATCAGCCACCATTCATAGCCCCGGAAGTAGTTCTCATCATTTTCATAGTGCATATGGGAGGGTTCAGTACCATCTAGGAAGGAAAGGGACAGGTAACTCACAATTATCTTCTGTGTCATAAGCTGTTACACATCATAAAGTTTGCTGCATTGCTCATTAACATAGTATGCAAGCACATATCTCCAACATGGTTCACAAGCTCCTTGGTATGTATTTCAAAGCCAAAGGAATAGTGGGAGGTCAATGCAAGATTTGCTACCCTTTGTTCTTTGCATATTAACTTAGCATAATTTTAATATTTTTATTTTGAAGGGGTTTTGCCTCCTTTTAATATCAGATGTGGTTAACTGTTAGGCATTTTCTATCCCTGGTTATGATAACACTAAATCTATATTTGCTATTGTCTCATATCTTGATATTAACAACCACTATGAATGTTACAGCATTAAGATTAAGAGGAAAAAAAATCATTGTACAAGCAAGTTATCTCTAAACCAAAAAACAAACATAAGAAGTTTATAGTTTGTTTCTTCTGCACAAGGCAAGTCCAGGGAATGAAAAGAACTACCACAATTTTTTTCAATTACAGGAAAGAAGCTAAGGTTTGTTTTTTTTTTTACAGTAAAATATCTAGTTTGTAACTTTCACAGTGTTCTGTGACTGCAGGAAAAGTTTTTGGAATTGAATTTGAAATTGCAATGTGCTGAATTTCCTCAGGCAAAGGTAAACAAATCAGAAAGCTGCAAAAGAATCAGTGTTGCATGGGAAGTCATAACACATAAAAGTCAAGTAATAACTTGTGTACATGACTGCAACAATTATGCAACTGATGTTAAATTGTATGCAGAGACCTTTTCTAATGCAATTTTGTTTTAAATTAAGCCTGCTGAAACGGCACATTTCATCAGAGAAAACAGGATTGATTTTTTTACCTTACCAACACTTGGCTATATGTAAGTTTGTCAGACACATAGAACAATTAGATTCCAAATTTTAGCATCATATCCCATTTCAAATGAGCTCCTGATTACACCTCTGAGGCCAGAAGAAGAGTTGCAGTCTAGTGCATTGAGATACATGCATTTTATTGTTTTTCTTTTCAAAACTGGAAACCATCACACAAGTATGTGACACTCTCCTTAGCCAGCAGTAAGAGTGAAGAGAAGGTCTGTGCATGCCTGAAGTCAATTCCATTGCCCCCACCCAGCAAATCATTACCAAGCTCTTAAATCCAGTATGGTACTTTTCAGCATGTTAAGTTTTGTGAAGTAAATGCAAGAATGAAAAACAATGTCTAATTATACAAAACACAAGACATTATGGAAAAATGTGTATATATACAAGTATATATATAGATGTACATATATAGACACAAGTACATATATAGTCACAAGTATCTATATAAACAAACATATACAAACATATATATATATGTATATATTTATATATGTAACATCACAAAAACAGATTCTATGCTTTCTATTTATTAACTGTGGCTGGTTTTAAGTCTATTCCTGACGTGGCCAGATTTACTTTGAGAAAAATACCCAAACAAACCCAAACAAACAAAACAAAACAAAAAAGAAACAAAAAACAAAAAAACAAACAAACAAAAAACCCAAAAAAACCCACCAAGCTGCAGTCTCTGCTTCTCAGCTTTTGGTCAGAACCAGTTACTCAACAATTTCTCCTGTATGTAAATGTAATAGGTAGGCTAGGCAAATTACACCAAGACATTCTTATTAGCAACTCTTCCCCAGGAAGAAAAGCAATACTGCTTACTGCCAGCCAATTCCACTCCAGTGAAACACTGCAGCTGATTAAACCAAAGAACTGTAATTTTTTCTGATCAGATGCCTTTGCATTTTATGCTTTTAAGACCTAAACTAGCTTATATTGCAAAATTCATGTGTGAGAAATGCTCTGCAACTCAGAAATCTACAACAGCAGGGGAAAAAAAAGAACTCATTTTCCATAGAATGCAACCTATTAACCATATGATAGTGAGAACTGCTTCCAGAATGTTGGTGTAAATCTCTCCTGCACAAGCCATTCTGGTTTATTGCAACTCCGTTCAGTTAACTCCATGCCTCAGCTCCTTGTGCAGCACGTTACCTACAGAATCACTGAAATGAGAAGTTAAATGCTGCTCATGCAAAATCCATACCTGTTGACTGTGCATCACCTCCAATCTCTACCTTGAGAATATGTAAAGAAGCACCAAAATTGGGCTGTGGAAAAAGGAGACAGAAAAACAGACAGAATTCTGCTGTTAACAAGAAGAATGAGATAAGTTTGTGTACAATTTTTAGCATGATGAAAATGCAATTTTTTTTTAACTTTTTTTAAACACCCATTATAAATGTAATGAGAGATTATATAAAATTCTGCTTTTCAAAAGAAAATCCATCAGGATAAATAGCTCAGTGATCTTTAAGCAGTTTCATTGACTCTTGCACCACTAACAAAACTTTTCCACAATTGTGCAGATTTTAAATAGGTTATACTCAAGAAAATACTAAAGCACTACTAAAGCACAACACAGAATATATGAGGAACTCGGCAGTATTTTAGCACAATTAGAAGTCAAACTTGTTTTCTTTTAGAATCAAATTACTGAAGTCAGTATTTTTTATTCTTTTGTGTAAAGTGTTACACTGTTATGTGAAAGAGCATGCATATAAACGTCAGCAATCATCTAGAAACTACAAACAGATAGGCAAGAGAGGAAAAAATTCACCACACTGGAAAGAATTGGCTAGTCCACTATCCCCCTCCCCTGGCATCTGACTGGTGGAGCCAAATATAAAATTCAAGCTTATACAGATAATTCTACTGCCAGTATGTTCTTCCAGCCATTGGTGGCTTAAGAGTTGCTCAAGTCAGAAGTTACAATTAATCATTATTTTAATAACCACTAATAAGCTGGCATCCTCCATGGAATGACCCAAGTATAATTTTGGTATCTAAAAATGTTTTAAGACATAAGAATGCAACTGAGTTAACAAAAAAAAATGCTGCATAGATGACATGTCTTTTGGCTTACAAGTCTGGGATTTTTGTTTGCTTTTAACAGCAAAGTAAGTATTTCCAATTTACTATTTCTCTGTTTGACATTTTTTGTTTTAAACTTCTCCCATTCCTATCATAAAAGTTGCCTGACACTAAAAGACAAGGAGAGTAAGGCAAGGTACACCCCTCCCAGACATGATAGCTTAAAAGGTTTTGGTAAAAGAGCACATCAAAAATTCTTTGGAAATCATGATCTCTCTGGATTTTCTTTTACCACATGCCTAATCAGAACATTCATATTAGTAACACACAGCTTTAGTCTCAAAAGAACCATCAGCTTTGATTCCCCAGGCACATTTTACGCCTTACTCTACCCTTGAAAATTAATTCTTTAAATTGCATGGTAAATTACTCCCCTCCAGCCATCTGGATTGCATTACTTGAAAGTGACATGACATCCTCTTCCAGCAGAGTAATTTACAGTGCCAAAAGCAAAACAAGCTATTAATGTCCAGTGCAATAATCTTAGCATATATTAAATTGGGTGACTCCATGGGTTACACTTGCAAACACAGCTTACGAACCAATGAACTTCCTACACCTTCTAGAGTCACTGCAGTTGTACTTGAGAATAGTTTGGAACAGATATGCTGTTACAAACCTGCAGTCTGCACAGTCATGTTTATGCTATGTTAATCTATCTGTGCTCCAAAATAATCCAAACTGTCCCTAAGACCCCCTTGCTTCAATCACTATGAACAGCTAAACCCCCCATTTTAGCCACAGAAACAACTTATGATTTAGCCCACATGGATGATCAAATATATGGTTAAATACATTTTTGAAAACATATTTTAAAAACACATTGTGAAAACACAAAAGGAATTTTCACAACAATATGAAGAAACAGTCTCCTGAATAAAATCCTGAACAAAACGACCTAAAATTCAAGATTCTGATAACAATCAACATTAAAACAGATGCCTTGCAAGACGGGATTTTGTCTAATTTTAAGCAGCATTGAATATACTACAGGAGTTCCAATATTACATTGTAAGACATTCTGCATGAAATTAAACGTTATTGTAGGTGAATCCAACTTTACCTTGAACAGGTAATCTAAAATCTGGGACCGATAAGGTTCTTGGTAGTTCACTAGGAGTCTAGATGTGGCCTAAAATGGAAAGAAAACGTGAAAACTTTTGAATGTTTACCTACATCCCAGCTTTTCAGTCTATGCTTTTCACAGAGCTAACAAACTTTCAAAAATAAATATAGCACCAGGAACTCATAAGCTAAGCCTCTACATAACTTGTTTCTAAACCTTCAGCTGTGCATTTCTCGTTTCACAGGTTGCAATTCCTTGTACTCCAGTTACCTGGAATTTACTGCAGGGTCCAGAGAGCAGAGAAACAAAGAGATCACACAGCTTCATGACAAGGAAAAACCAGCTCCCTCCTAGAACCACTTCTCCTGCTCTACTCAATTCTCCCTGCTTTGGCTCACCATATGCCAAAGCAAGGGGAGCTCACAGGGCACAGACAGGAGGCTAAAGCAAAGCATCTCAGCAGGTCGAAGAGGGGGCAAAAGCTCCGGGAATCTTACGGCTCTGCTGCCTGGACCATACGAAACACGACGAGGGGCTGTGGCTCGTCCAGCATTTTAAATCGCAGGGACTACTGAGACCCTCTACATAAACCCTCACCCTGGCTTAGCCCTCCTCCACCAGCCCCCAGCACACGGCTGGCCCCGGGCAGCCCGGGAAGGCGCAGGTGGCCGGCGGGCTGGCGCAGAGCGGAGCCGGCTCCATGGCCCCGCAGCCGGACCACGGCCGCACCGCGCCCCTCGGCGCCTCCAGCCTCCCCCGCCGAGCCCCGCTCACGTCGTGTGCGCGTCCCCACACCCCGCCAGTCCTCAGGGCTCCCCTCAGCGACACCCCGGCCCAGGCCCGCCGAAGCCACCACACGCTCCCACGGACGCGATGCCCAGCCCAGGAGTCCCTCGCCGCGCCGAGGTGGGCACCAGCACCGCAGCCCCGGAGAGCCGCTCACCCCGCCGCCGCTGACAGCCCCGATCCCATCGAACTCCCTGCCCAGCCCGTTGGTATCGTCCAGCACGTAGGTGGCCGCCAAGAGCGGAGCGGCACGGGCGCTGGGGGGTCCCGGGCCGCAGCTGCAGGCAAGCAGGATGGTTCCCCAGAGCAGCGCCGCGCAGCCCATCCCGGTACAGCTCCGCTCCCGCCGCGTGCCGCGTCCCGCGTCCGCCCCGTCCGTGCAGCGAGTCTGCACTGCCCGGCAACGCCGCACACGTGACCGCGCCCAGCCCCGGGGCGGGGCGGCAGCGCCGGCTCCGCCATCCTGCTCCAGGGAAAGGAGGGCGGGAGGGCTCCGCAGCCCCGACGGCAGCCCCGCCCGGCTGAAGGCAACAGCTGCCATTTTGAGAGCGGGCACGGCACGCGTGTCGCCATGCTGGAGTTGGGCACTGAGCAGCGAGTGCGGCTGTTTCGGGGCCGAGTGTGGGAAAGCCGCACGGCCGTGAGGCGAGGCGGGGCTCGTGTGGGAGCGCCACGGGGGTGGCGTTCTGTGCAGCGCAAGCAGCGGCGAGTCAAGGGGGCCGAGTCAAGCTGACCGTCTTTTTCGGTGCCTCTGACTCTCCGTTTCGGGCCCTCTGGCAAGGCACGGTACTTGTCCCGGGCGAAGAACGGCGTTTCCTAGCGCGTCTTTCATTTCCAGGCCCTCCCAGCACCTCGCAGTTTCCTGGTTTTGCGCCGCTCTCAGGCTGCCACGAAATCCCCTGAAGAGCCGGCAGGAAGCGGCGCTCTGAAGGAGCGCACTGAGCGCATTCCAGCCGTGGGAAGGATCTTTGATCGCCGCAGGGGCAGATGAGGGAGCGGTGCCAGGCCCGTGCTGGCCCTGCCCGGGGAATCCCTGTTGGCCCGAGTTAGATCCGCAGCTGCGTCAGCAGGGCCCGAGAGAGGGATGCTGGCAGTGGGGTTTGAATTACCGTGGGCTAAACGAGCCTGTTCACGCCTTCAGGGGCGCGCTGTAGAGCAGCCGAGGTGGCGCTGAGCCGCACGCCAAAAATTTCTGAGGATTGCCGGGGTGTTCCCTCAGACTACAGCTCATACAGGCGCTTGGTTCGGAGAAAAAGTAACCCGGTGATCGGCGATCAGCTTGATTATCTTATAAAAGTTCGTAACGAGGAACTGTCTTGTCTGTTGACCTCAGTATTTCATAGAAATGCTACATGTGCCTAAAGGAGGAATGAGGCATGAGGAGGTGCAGTGGCTGAAGTCCTGCGTTGTGTAGGAGCTGTGAAAAAGCCGCGGTTTTGCACCTTTCTAACCATAAAGAATGCTGTTATTCGAGCCTCGGTCGCTCTCAGTGTCATTGTGTCTCTGCCACTGTCATTGAGGGATCTAATGTCTCAGTGATGACATTACCTGACTGACGTTTCCTGTTTATTTCTTTTTAAATAACAATCCCAAGCACTCACAAAACATTTTGCACTTTACAGCAATATCAGGAATTAACTAATGAACCTGCTCACACCCAAATGAGCTATATGATACCATTATTACGTGCAGATGGTCAGAGTGACTTCCTCAGGGCTACTGTGAGTCAGTGCCAGAGGTAGCATTGTGCCCCTGGTCCTATTTCACATTCATTCCAGCAGACTGTACAGCTTTGCACACCTGGGAGGTTTGCAAAACCATTATGAATTATTAATTGGCTCATTTGGATAGTTTCTTTGATGCATCAATTTATTTCATGTAAAAGACTTCAGCTGTGAAATTTAGTCTCTTATTCACTCATAAGATCCCAAAACTGTCAATTGTCAAAACTTACATTTGCTGAGTGCCCACCCTTTTCAGCTGGTACAGAAAAACATTCCCAGAATCTGTTTCGGTGGAAGAAAAAGGATATTTTGGTGTGACTGTCAACTTTAATTCTGCATCTTGACCTCGTGTTGAACCATTTTTTTCTTCACACTGAGAGGAATGGGAAGGAGGTGTCTTTACAAACAAACTGTGGGTTTGATGGTAGGTAAAGCCAGATATATGGAGAGGTGACAGAAGCAGTGGGGGGAACCATAAATTCTATAGGAATTCCACTAATTGACACAGACTGTTACTCACTCAAGACTGCTACATGTCTGGATATAGAGAAAAAGAGCGACACAAGGAAAAACAGTGGGGGTTATACATTAGAAGGGGCAATTGGGCATTGTGGGAAGTCTGTACATCTCAAGTACCACAGCCAACAGGGGAAGAGAGAGGGAAATGTGGGTGAGAAATTAGGATAGAAAGGAGGCTGCATCCCCTAAAAATTTTGAGAGACCCCATGGGGAATGCCCCATGACCTCTTCCTTTATTCAATAAAGTCACATGACTCTTCTGTCTCCTTTTTGGACATAAACCTCTGGTGTTTGTGGGTTAATTTTCCTGACAACACCTTTGTTCATGGATCCTTTATAAACCGAAATTTAACCAATAAACTTATTGAGGAGTTACTCATTGCTTCTTTTCTATATAAGATCGTTTTCCATTATTAATGCTTTTCTGTTTCAGGGTTGGGAGCTTTTTTTCTCATCAAACACTAATAACACCTGTTGTTCTTGGATGACTGATTTGAGATACTGTGTATGTCCAGATCTCATAAAAACCCTGGAAAGTTATGCTGCTTACATCAGAAATTAAATTTTTGTATATGGACACAATTAAGAATTTGTTTTAACATACAGCTTTACTTCCAGAATGCATAAAAGGCATCACCCCCTCTCTGACTTTCTTTGATCTTTCAGTTCTGCTCTCATCACAGCAAAGAACTGTAGAAATGTTTCAACTATGTTTCTCTATTTCTAATAATGATAAGAACTGTTTTTTCTTCAGCAAAGTAGAGGAATGCTCAACAAAATACCAGAATCAGCATACTAGACATTTAATAGGTACCATGTTAGGAAAAGGCTCATGGAAAGCAATGAAAAGATCTTTGTCTAATGACTTTTCTCTCAGTGAAAATGAAGGTGTGACTGAAATTTATTTTAGCAATTTATCTAAGCAAGTGGTCTTCCATTCACAGAATGGGAAGGGGCTATTACAAGTTCGGGAATGGCCACAAGTTTAGGTTTCATTTAGCAATCAGATCAGTAAAAAACTGTGGATGAAAAAGTCACAGTGACTGAAAAAAAAGGAACCAAATCTGTATTCAGTAGTTAAATATTATAGAGCTGCCTGCTATTCTCAAGGAAGTCAGTACGCCCCTATTTTAGACCTTTTCAATTTCTTCTCTTTCATTTCTCCTTAGCATCTGAATCATCAAACCGTACAGTTTTGGTGTTACTCAACAGATGGACATTTCAAGTGAAATTGTACCCACTTTCTTTAAGCAGGATTGTATTGTTCCAAACAGAATTTAAGGAAAAATACAGTAAATTATTCTGATCACAGAGGAGGAAGAAAACCATGCTCATGTAACAACTTTCCACCAGTCTAATTGAATAGAATTATCTATTAAATGAATCACTCATCTGAAAATTGCATCCAACCTCAGATTCAGTTTATATAAAAGTATGTAAATATGCAACCTGACATAGTGCATAAAATGCTGCTATTCTTTGTTAACTAGAACTAGTCACGAACTTCTCATAAATTCTGTAAATACTTAATTCTTTTCCACAAACTCCTAAAGTCATTGTAAAACATTTTTGAGCTCTTCTCAGGTGGATTCCTATTTGATTCTGTGCTCAGTTTGTAGGGAAAAGCAGGTGAGGTCCTTCGGTCAATAGAAAACATACACATTTTGAACTTATACAAGTAAACAAAATAAAACACAGCATTTTATTTATGTGGATTGGTTTCTCTGCAGAATGTAATGTCTCCTAGATAAGGGGTGTATAATATAATACACTCATATAATTAGAAAATATTTTAAATTAAACTTTTATGAAGTTTATAGAGTCTCTAAAAGTATTCCTGTGTCTACTGAGATTGCTTCCATCCTTGTGCATCATCTTTTTTTTCATGGATAAACTTAGATTAACAAGAATTTGGAACAGAAAAAAAAAAAAGGAAGCAAAACCAAGAGATTTGTGAACTGCTGCCTGTTTATGTGAGAGCAGCTTCCTGTCTCTGCTGTCCCTGTATCTGATCAAGCAGAAGCAGACACGTTTCTTAGAAGCAGGTACGGGTTACAGTGCCAGTGGCGTAACGGGAGCGCTGCACGGGGACACGTGGCTGCCAAGGTAAGGGCTCGGCATTCCAGGAGCCACGGACACAACTCCATTCTGGGACACCTTTCAGCCTAGCTCTCCCTAATGGGATGCTGTCATCATGCATCTGAAATAAGGCACACAAAGGAGCTGCAAAAGATTGCTTTGGGGGAAGGATTATGTCAATCCCTGCACAACCAAAACATGAGACTAAGGCAAAAGACATCAAAAGACTGAATTAGGAAAGGCATGCCTAGGATTAGGAAAGAAAGCTTGATTCACTGTTGTAGTGGCATTGCCATGATCAAAATGCTGTTGGTTACAAAAAGGGGGAAGAATGGAGCAAAACTGTATTTGGGGGTGAATTTTCATCATTCTGAGGTGTCCCATCACTGCAAAAAGTACCTCAGGCCTCACAGAGGGTTCCAGTAACTCTTCTATTAGTGTTCTTCAGTATTTTCAGACACTGTCAGGATACCCAGTGCGATTTATATGAATATGCAGAATGCTTAAAACTTAGCAGAAAAATAAGCTCTGATAAAAGTAGCTTTTTAGAATGCCAAGTATCATGTATGTGAAAATATATTGTACGTCTTTCTGTGTGCATAAAGGAGAACATGATGCATTTCATGATATAGCGAAATAATGCTTGCCTGCATAGCCTACATTCTAAAAAACATAGGTTTTTTCCTATTTGCTCACATTAAGTGAATGTTTATGCTCAATGAAACAGTCGGTACATTATATCTTAAAAAGGCTGAGCTCTTTTAGACCTGTTTGAGTCTCTACAGAATCTCATCAAGACCTGTGCATGAAATTTAAGGTTGCATGAGGAAAAATGCTGTTGATTTTAAACAAAAAAGGCCATGTTTTTGAAAAGCGTATTTCAACTCTCCTAAACTGTAAAGATTTTTAGAATGGGGTTTAAGATCTGCTCATTAGGTGAAAAGAACTAGCTGTGGAGTGTCCCCTGTACCTGAAGAACTCAGCCTAGCAGTAGAACTTATTTTGAGAACACAAAGCAATCTACTTTGTTGGAATTGCTTAAAGAGAAAAAGGAAAACAATCTGTCTTTCCATCTTATGATTGATGTACAGTATCACCAGTACAGCAGCTACTGCATTAGCTCGCACAGCATTGTTCCTTTCTTCCCTCACAGTTTTTTTTTTACAGATAAGAGTATGAAATATCGTTTTGTATTTACACTTATGAAAGTTTAACTTTGTACTTTGCAACTTTCAAAATGTCATAAATGGAGAACCCACATAAAGCTCTCTATGAACCTGAAGATGCTGTAGAAATGTATTGATACAAATACAGTATATAATGACTACTTTACTCTAAAAAATCTTACAATATTCCTTTACAGGCTTGCTTGCATGCAGTACTTGAAGCATAACTTCTCCATTTCTTTAAATTTTATGTCTTACTGACTCTTCAGAATTCTTGTACAGTGGGTATACTGTAGCAAAATGATAGAGGCGGGAACTATGATAATTGAATAATGAGCCTAAAAAGAAAAAGCTACTGTTAAGAATTTTTTTATTATTATTTGAAACATCAGATATAAAAACAAGTCTATAAAATAAGTCACCACTATATGGAATTAGTCACAGTAGGTTTGGACCATGAAAGTCAAACCATTGGACCATATCATTAAAACAAAAATTCCTTGATCGTTAAAAAAATATATAATTGGGGAAAATTATCAAATGTTTTTTAGGATAGCTGTAAGCCAATACCATCCTCCTAGGCAAAACCAGCAGGTGTGCTGAGTAGCAGAGAGAAAACCAGGGAATGCTTCAGATCACGCATTCAGGTAAGAAAAATCATCTTGTGTAACAAAGTCCTAATTATCAGAAAAACAACTTATCAAGAAAGTGTGGTGAGGACTACTTCCCCTGAAATAAGGCCCCAAGCCATTTGAGTGAAATGTGTTGTAATCAGGGCAAAGTGGTTCTTTCTGCTTATATATTTCTGTGCAAGAAACTGCAGCATGCAGTTGTGGTAAGCTTCATTTGCTGGCTCTTTGACACATTTAAGAAAGTATAGGTCACCAACACTTGCCAGAATGACACACTTCTCATTGTTCCCATCATTGAAAGCGTGTCCTCGTGTGAGTACCATCAATGTGTCATCAGAGTTCGGGCATGGATTACCTGGGGAATGCTCCACAGCCACGGCTGTGTTCATAGGAAATAATGAACATACTGGTTAAGAAGAAAAGAAAGCAATGGGGTACAGTGACTTGTGAATATGAAGGACAGAAGAAACCTTCTGAGGTGGCAATTTTCATCTGGTCTCAACTCACTTTTCGAATTTCATTTGTAGTGTCCCAACTTGCCATTAGGCAATTACACCCTCAGATATTAGTTCCTTAAGGCAGAGGGAAGAAAAGTAAAGCAAAGTCTTGCCCCAAAGAACATGTGATTTATTCAGATAAGAGCAATATAAGGACACAAGTTTTTCCCTATGATCAGTAAGATCAACAGAGCAAAACTCTTGAAAACAATGAACTAAAATGAAAAAGCTGAAAAACTCCAGGAGGTATGAGGAAATTAGAATGTTGGTCTAAGAGTAGATACAAAAGAAGCTGTTGTGAGTAATAAGAGAGAAGTTGGGAGCTTAGAAGGATTGGAATCTGTAATACAAGTTGACTAACAAAAGAGAAAGAGTTTATGGGGGAGGAAGAAGGAATTCCAATTTCTCAGTCATGAGACTAGGAAACACTGCCTCATACACTTGCTGCCTTACACACATGCTTCTAAAAGGGCACGTTTCCCCGTGTCCCTCTTAGACCTGAAGAGACCTGTCATAGGAAAAGAGATGCTAAAGTGTGATTAGAAGAGGTAGGTATTTTATCTTTGATTCATCTGGTCTGTCTGCATACTTTTTTTTTTTTTTTTTTTTTTTTTTTTTTTTTTTTTTTTTTTTTTTTTTTTTTGTGAGAAGTGGGTCACAAATCCCTGGGATCCAATTTTTAGGGCTAGATTTTTATTTTTTTAATTTTTATTTTATCTTGATACTTATCTATACTGATAAACTTATAATGCCCTATTCACTATGGTTTTATGAAACCAAGCTGAAATGCAGACATCTTATGTTTGTCTTAAATATAGACACTGCATTTTTTTTTAGTTAGTCGTCATGTTGATACAGATCCTCAATGGACCAAACTGGCAAATCCCTCTCAAGAATTTTCCTTGGCTTTCAAGCTTGTGAATGAATTTAGCTCCAGCTGATAAGTTAGGCAACTTGATCAAATAAGGCAGTGGCAGGTAATGTGAAAATGTGCTTTCTGGGTAGTTTTGTCATTGCTCCTTCTTTTTATGAATAATAATGAAAGGTGCTTTTTTGTGGACAAGTGAGCCATATAATAACCTCTGAGCACAGGCAATAAACCTGTTTGGTTTTTTCTCATAAATCCACAAACACAGCAAACCTATAAGGCTGAATTTTTCTTACTGCATGGGAAAGTTTCTGCACACAAGATGTATTTCATAAGAGTTCTTTCCCATGTGGGAACAGTTGTAGACATGCTATCTTGCAACCTACTCATTCTTCAGCCTCTTCACCTCCTCTGCTGCAGTCCAGGCTCAAAGCACAGATGAGCTATCACAGCAGTCTCTCAAGCAGTTAGTATATTTGGCAGTATAACTGAACTGCAACCAATATTTTCCATTCTTCTATTTCCTGAACGTAACAATTAGTTCTCTAGTGATGGGAACTGCTGAGTGTCAGAGCTGTGATACCATCAGTGAGTACCAGCTGTCTCACAGCCACAGTCGTACACCCTTTCTTACTGAAAGGTCAGCTCTTCTACGTGTTTCTGAGGCTCACACACGCAACTCCTCCAGTCCCATGCTTTAGTCAGGGCTGCCATTTTACTGATATTTTCATGTTGAAGCTGTTAATAACCACAGTCCTGGAAGTGACTAAGTTTAATTGCTAATGGCTTTATAAGCTCATGCATCACAGCTGCAATTTTTAGAGGGAAGAAGTGTAAATGAAACACTGTACTCAGTGTCCACCTCACACGCTCAAAGGGACACCCAGCAGATTGTCATGTGCCTGGCAGGTTTCACAGGAGGGTTTCTGGTACATGCAGTAAGTCTGGCTGGGACAGCACACTTGATGGCAAGTTCATTTGGGATCACATATGAAGGAGGAGAGAGGAAGCAACGACGTGTGAGGATGAAAACAAGACAAGAGTGATTTGCAATAGGGAAATATACCAGACACACATTTTCTTCTTCTGAGCATATCCCAAAATCCAGCAGTACCTGAATCCCTGTATTTCTATCCTTGGCTCTCCATTGCCTTACCAGGGAGGAGGTTATTTGGGATAAGAAGTCTGCCACATTTATATTCCCAAAACAGTGCTTACCAGAATAATAGAAAGTGCACATCTATTATTTTATTTGTGGTCCACTTTCTGATCTCCTTTAACTCTCCCACAAAAGACCCATGACTGCAGGACACCACCCCACTCCTAGAAGTGTCTTAACTACTCATCCTGCTTGTGCTGTAGAAGGATCCATCTAACTGACCTTGACAACCTTAGATTTTGGTTTTCTCTTCCTATGCATTCCTAACTCTAGGAGCATTAACATCTTCTGATCTCCTATAAACATAGTGTCTTTCTTCCAAAAATAAATAAATAAATAAATAAATAAATAAATAAAGACACACACCAAGAATACCATAAAAACAACAGAAATGTTATAGCTGACATTTTTCCTTTCTGGTAACAGAAGGCTGGAATCTTCTCAATCAGATCCTGAAGAACTAACAGATGACAGCCCATCAGACTGCAACAAGGGGTTTTATTGCACGCAGGCTGGAATTATCTCAAGGATACTACTGGGGTGGATAATGAACAACAGCACTGAGTGTCATGATGAACACACCCTGGATAAGTATTTGTTTCCATCTGTGTACAGCATTGTGATGATATTCAGTATTCCCACCAACTGCATATCTCTGTATGCATCTTGCATTCAGGTGAGGAAAAAGAATGAGTTAGCAGTCTATATCTTTAGCCTGTCCCTGGCTGACCTTTTGTACTCTTTGATTCTGCCTCTGTGGATTGATTATGCGTGGCATGGAGATGACTGGAGGCTCTCTGCCTTGCTTTGTCAGATTTTTGCCTTCCTTATGTATATGAATTTCTACACCAGCACTGCGTTCCTTGCTTGCATTTCCCTTGACAGGTACCTGGCATTAGTTCACCCCTTGAAGCTCCAGTACTTGCGCACAAGAAGGTTTTCATTGATTGTCACCATAATTGTTTGGCTTCTGGAAAGCATCTTTAATTCAGTCATATTGGTGCACAAAGAAGTATTCAATGACCCTTGCAATTCCACTAATCATACATTATGCTATGATAACTACCCCCTGGAAAGGTGGCAGGCGAACATAAATTTATTCCGGATATTCTCAGGGTACTTGGTCCCTTTGATAATCATTGTGTTTTGCTACCATAAAATCTACCAAGTAGTGAGGGATAACCAAGCCACAGTAGATGAAGAAAAGAAAAAAGTGAAGAAACTTATTCTGAACATCACAGTTAGTTTCATTGTTTGTTTCACTCCTTATCATGTTGTATTGCTTATCCGCAGCATCAAAGAACCTTTCACGTCTGACCCACATTTTTTGTTGTTGATGTATAAGGTTTACAGAATCACACAGGCCTTAGCAAGTTTGAATTGCATTGCGGATCCCATTCTGTACTGCTTTGTGAGCGAAACTGCACGAGCAGACGTAGTGAATTTGCTCAGGTGTTGCTTGTGCCCACGAAAGCGAGAGGAAGGCCAAGTGAAAGAACATGCTCTGTGCAGTTCTGCTGCAAAGAACACTGCACTGATCACCTACAGAACTTCCTGTGAAACACAGTCTCTCAAAAATTCCTGAAAGAGCACATGCAAAGGAAAACTGGATAACCTAAAAGGAAAAGGAAGAAAAAATCTTCTCCACTCTGTACCTAGCAAATGCCCCAAAGGTCAGAGACACCAGTCTAAGCAAAACCAGGAGCTGGAGCCAATAAGAACTTACTGCAGGGTCAATGAAATCAATGGAATATCAACACATCTTTAAATCATGTATGGTATATAAATCAATGACAACAAACAAATGCACAGTCAAGAAGGATGGCTGTGACACACTGACAGAATTACTGAGCATCCCCCACAGAACTGTCTCCTGTTGCAGCTTACTAAGCTGGAGGAAGGCTGAAGTCCTCTTTGTCCTGATTAGCAAAAGAGCAGACGGGGGGGGAGTGTGGTAAATTTCTCTGTAATTTCATGGTGTTATTTATGCTGCTAAGATGGTTCCTGTGTTTCATTAAAGACTCAAATTCTACTTTAGCATACTTCTGGAATCAGACACTTCTTAAAATGGGCACTTACCTGCTCTTAAGCTTTTGTTTTTCTTGAAAAATATATGTTTTAATGTATAATTGTTTGTCATGCAGTTTCATTACAATACCTGTGTTGGGTTTCAGATAGTTGAAGATTCATTCATTCACATGCCTATAAAGAAGCAAATTCTAGCCACTAGTGTTTTAACTTGGAGGAAACTTTCCCTGATACATGTAGGAGAGGAAGAGAAGGATAGAAAGGTGAGGTTTCACATCTCAGCAATGTAAAGGGCCAGCCTTCAGAGTTTCTTATGATGACTGAAATCTGGAGTGTGGTTCCATTTTCAGACTCAATAGAGTAAGGTTGGCAACCATTTACTTAACTGCACATGGAAGCCTCAGCTACAGGTTCCAAGGCTCTCAGTCTGCCACTTTCAAAAAAATTGAACAAGCCAGGCAGCAATGCTGGCAAACCATCAAAGAACATGAATGTACATGTACCAACAAACAGTAAGAAGGGAAACAAAAGAACCCACATTTTGAAAGAGGTGATATTAGCACAAATCAGAAGTGTGGCTGGTAATTCAGGGACCTGTTCATGTGCAGGCCCCAGAAACAGATACCTGGCTCCCTGGTTCCCTCTCCCATCCAGACACCTGACCCTCTGGAAAGAGTTAAAACATTACATTTTTTCTCCTCTCACAACTTTTTTTACTTTTGCTCAATTCCCAGGAAAAATATTTGGTTATGGTGGGCTGTTTGTTTCCTAGGGAAAGAATTTTCTTTCCATTAAAAAAAAAAAAAAAAAAATCACCCTCTAGCAAATTTGTGTGGTGGAAAGGTTTTGGCCAGCACTTTTCAGCACCTTTTTAGGTCTAACATTATGTATGATGTATGGAGGGTGTGCATAAAGTGGTCACAAGCAATAAGATATTTCTTATGAGAATATTCTTTTGTGTGTAAATTTAAAATTTCTCCATTGCAAAGAGCATTTCCATTGTTTTCATGAGTTGCTGTATTTATCTATATTTCTGTAATTTCATATTCTGAAATGGGACCTTGCCAGGCTGTGCAAGCTGAGCTTGTTCAGCCTGGAGAAGAGAAGACTTTGGAGGACCTAATGGCAGCTTTGCAGTCCTGCAAAGAGGGTATTGAGAAGATGGAGCCAAGCTCTTCACAACAGCTCACAGCAGGAGTGGTGTGTTTTAAGCCTGACTGGAAATGAGGGACCATGCAGGCACTCACTCAACTCTCTTCTGTTCCCCCAACAGACAGCTGGAATGGAAAGGAGAATCAAAGTAAAACTTGGAGGTTGAGATAAGAACGGGTTTATAATCAAAAATAAATTAAAAATGTAGTGATAATGGTCAATTATAATAATAATGACAATAATAAAGGAAAAAACAAGTGACACACAACACAATTGCTCACCACCCACTGACCAATGCCAGACCCCACCTCCTGAACCCAGATCAGCCACCCTTCTGGGTAACTCCCCCCAGGTTATATAGTGGGCATGACATCCTGTTGTGTGGAATATCCCTTTGGCCAGTTCTGGTCACCTGTCCCAGTTTTGCCCCCTCCCAGTTTCTTTTGCAAATCTCCTCACTGGCAGAGCATGAGATAAGAAAAAAGTCCCTTACTTAGGATAAACACTTAACAAAAACCAAAACACATCATTGTGTTATCAACACCATTCTCATTCTAAATTCAAACAGTGTAATAGCTATTGAAAGGAACTTTACCTGAGCTGAAACCAGGACAAGGAGGGACAAGAAATCCTGTGTATAACTTGAAGCAAGAAGGGTCAGAGTTGATACAAGGAAGAGCTTCTGAGCTATGAAGAGCTGACAGGCAGTGGAGCAGGTTGCACCAAGATGTTCTGTGTGCTCCATCCTCAGCGGTTTCCAATGCCCAACTCAACAAAGCTTGGGCAACATCTGACCTTGTAGCTGACCTTCCCATTAGCAGAAGGTTGCACTTGAGACTCCCTGAGGTCCCTTCAAACCACAATTGTCCTGTGATCCTGGGGTAGTTACTATTCTGGCTGTTGCCTTCCTCTCTAGAAAATTACATTCCTTCTCTTTTACTGGATTTTTTTAATGTGGGTTTGTGCTTCTGATTTAGATTTTCTGTAGTTCCTTCATATATATCATGAAGAAAGAATTATGCAAGCAGCAGTGCAAGTTACTTCATCATTATTTTTTTTCCACTGCTGACCTATGCATTTTGCAACAGCATGTGAAATTTCACAGTAGCATTGAAATAAAAGCAGAACCAAACTTCACTGTAACTTCATGGAAAAAAGAACTCAGTGGTTCATTTTTAAATCTTTCACATGCCATAAAGGTTGGAAAGTTAACTCTATTTGGGCTTATATTTTAAAGAATTTAAGACTTGATTTAAAGAATAATGAAAACTGAAGCTAAGCAAAAAAAACCTGAGTTAAATTTAACCTCTGTGTCAGGGGGCAATGAGGGCTGGCAGCTCCTCAAGGGTCAGTGAGCCAGGAGCTGAGGGTGACAGCCAGGCAGGCTGGGCAGCATTGTCACCGACAAGCCACAGTCCATGGCACCCCAGCGAGGCAGAGGAGCAGGTCTGGCCAACTGTTCTCTGATCACCAGACACATCTCTGGTGACAAGGCAGGTCAGAGGTCAAGCTGGGAAGCCAAGTCAGGAAGGCAAGGTTGGGATCAGCAAGGTACAAGGCTGGACATGGTAACTCTGTGTCAGCACTGGCCTGTGCACAGCAGTTAATTCCTAATGTAGTAGAAGAGATCACAGACTCTGTTGGTAAAGTGACCTGAGCCTCTGCAAAAAGCTTAATTTACACAAACTTTCACCCTGAGAATTTATATTCTGTAATATTCCACCAATGCTCGTGAAAGCCATAGCATGGACCAGCTTACGTGGGTATCAGGGGGTGTTTTTCATAACATCATTTCCTATGGTACCTGCCTGCATTGCTGAAGATTCACTTCAAGATAAAGGAAAACCATGACAGTGGCCAGCACATAGGCTTCATGAAAAAGCTCAGATAAATCCAGGGTCCTATCCCTTTATGATAATAAAATGTAGGTACCTAATTCCTTAGGTTGCTCAAAAATGCTCTATGTGTTCAAATCACAACCCTCTGGAGAAACGAGGAGACATCAAGATGGAAAGACTACAGTGAACTTCAATCATTTGTGTATTTCCCTCATTATTCTTACATAGATAAAAATTTAAAGTTCTTTTCATTCTCTCTCCAAATTACTTTGTCCCAGCTGAACCAAATCTGCTGTATGAAAGTAGACATCTATGTTCTTTTTAAAATTGCAGTGTTACAGGAAAGCTACTTTTCACTATGCACAAAGGTATAGGATATGGAAAATGTCATCCAGGTTCCAATCCATGCTATGTATTCTTGTTATTGAATATTCCACTTAGAATTCCTGATGAATCTGCAGGCGAAAACCAAATGCTAATCTACAGGAGCTCTTCCCACAGAAATTACATTCTTTGCAGAAATGAGTTTATGAAATTCACATCTATTTAATAGGAATAAGAAAGGCATGCATTCAATTTCCATTTTCCTCACAGACAATGCCTACAAACATTAGTGTATGGTCTCAGTGAGTCACCATAGTTCCTGTCTCACTTCAAATCAATATAATAAGAATGTGGATAATTAAAAGGGCTGTGATGGTAATTTAATTAATATCCACAGGGTATGAAATTTCAGTGCCAAAGAATATTGCTGTCAGCTTAATAGCAGCAGGGGTGAATTTGTCTATCATTAATTCTCTTAGAATCTGTCTGCCAAATGTCCAGCAAATATATAGCTTAGCTTCATAAGTTAGGATATTTTCAGTGAATTGTGGTGACCTAGCTGGTAGAATTCCAGATATCATGTAATCTGATTTTTTGCAGACTCTTAGAATCATTGAGGTTGGAAAAGAGCATTAAGATCATCTAGTCCAACTGTCTGCATCCCTGCAGGTCATAATTCTGTTCTGATGCAGCCTCACATAAGCTTCACTCTGTTAATGTCAGCTTACAAGGTTGTAGGCTAACAGAGACACCTGCCTAGCCTGTGGCGCTTTTTTTTTTTTTTTTTTTTTTTTTTTTTTTTTTTTTTTGAGTGTCTAACACATCTAACTGCAGAACTACTGAAAAAAATGAAGTATTCCACTTCCTGTTTCCGTTCACAGAGAATGCTGCTACTGAAATCGTTCTGACCCAGGAGCAATCATAGTGACAAGTCTTTAGCAGTGTGACTCTTGATTAAATGCCCGTGGAGAGGGGAGCAGTGGGCCATAGTTTAGCCATGTGCCAATTTCCAAATTGACTACCAGTTTCATCAGTGTCATCATTAAGTCTAGTTCTCTGTTTTCTAAGGTGATAAAGAACCAAACTATTCATTTGGTCCCACCTCCACACAGCAGAGAGAGAGAACGTGGGTGGGAGTGTAAGAGTGCTTGGGACCAGCAGGACCACAGTGGCAAAAAATCAGCTTGCCCAGAAGAAGGCTGCAGGGAAGGAAAGCAAAGCACAGCACTGAGCTCAGCAGTGGCCAGGGGCAGCTGCTGCACCCACAGACCACTGCTGCCTGTTGCCAGGGTGCTCTTCTGCCTCAGACAGCAGCTCTTGGTGCTCCCCAAGCCCTGCGAGGCAGCAGCCTGTCCCTGCCCAAAGCCACCAACTCCTCTGCACCTGCAGGGTCCCCGGTGGAGATGATCCAAGGCAGCATCTGATAAGGGATGCTCTAGCCCTGAGAAGGGGAAAGAAAAAAACACATTGTGCATGTGTTTTTCATGAAGTTTTTTCTTTTATTGCTGCACCACAATGGCTGTGTTACTAACAAAATGCTAGGCTAAGCTGACACAAGGAAGTTGTGGCTGTACAGCTATGAATTAAAAGTAACCAAGCTATTTCACCTTGGGTATAGGGTGAATCTTTTAATACCTTAGAAGGACATAAAGCATGTTCTGGATTGGAACTTCAGAAAAGAGAAACACAAACCAAGACAATAAAAAACAAACAAACAAACAACAACACCAAAAACCAAACAGAAAACATTAAGGAGAAGACTGCATCAGATGATGTGTAAAAAGCCTGATCCAGGTGAATTACAAAGATACTGCACAAGAGAGTGAAAATCTCATCTCTGCCAACCTGGAGGTATTGTCAGCAGTGCATCACTTACAACCTGTACCCAGCCTCTGTACAGCAGAGTGTGTGTCCTATAGCATCTCTCACTGAATATCAGAGTGCACACATCATATCACTAATGTGGCATGAAAGTGCCAAAACAGTGGGAGGTGCGAAAAAAAAATGGGAAAATAGGTCAATCACTTTTTTGTTTTCTTTTCAAAATTACCTTTGAAGATTTGGGTGATTGGAGCACAGACTCACAGCTTCTTTAAATGGAGTGTGAGAGAAATTGAAAAAATAAAAGATGATGTCTCAAGAGCAGAGGTGGCTGTTACTTTGACTTTAGCATTTTGAGAAATATTATTGCTATAGCAACTGCTAAAAGTTCAATACAGGGATAAAAGATTCTTTTCTTCTGTTTAATTTTCCTGGTAAAGTCAAGATCTGTTGCTGGATGGAAAACGGAGCTGATGACAGATTGGGTAAAAGCACTGTACTAGTGCCCAGTCTCATATAACCTTTGTGGGGTGCTGGAGGATGAGGGGCTGGACATGACCCTGCAATGTGCACTCACAGCCTGGAAAGCCAATCCTGTCCTGCATCCAGAGCAGTGTGGGCAGCAGGGCAAGGGAGGGGAATCTGCCCCTCTGCTCTGCCCTGGTGAGGCCTCACCTGCAGGGCTGCATCCAGCTCTGGGATGCCCAGCACAGGAATGACCTGGACCTGTTGGAGTCAGTCCAGAGAAGGGTCTCCAAGATGAAAAGGAGAATGGAGCAGCTCTCCTGTGGAAAAAGGCTGGGAGACTTGGGTTTGTTCAGCCTAGTGAAGAGAAGGCGTCAGAACAACCTAATTGTGGCCTTCCAGTACCTGAAAGGGGCTTATGAGAAAGATGGGGAGGGACTTTCTACAAGGGCATGTAGAGATAGAACAAGGGGGAAAGGCTTCAAACAGAGGGAAAGTAGGTTTAGATTAGATACTGGGAAGAAACTCTTTACTGTGAGGGTGGTGAAACATGGCAACAGGTTGCCCAAAGAAGTGGTGGATGCCCCATCCCTGGAGGTGTCCAAGGCCAGGTTGGATGGGGCTTGGAGCAACCTGGTCTTGTGGAAATTTTCCCTGCCCGTGGCAGGGGGCTTGGAACCAGGTGGTCTTTGAGGTGCCTTCCAGCCCAAGCCATTCCATGATTCTATGATGATTCTTCTGATCATTTACATATGGCATGTTGCCTTTCAAATGTCTTATTGACGTTCACTTAACATAAGCAATTACTTGCACAAGCTTTTTGTGAAAGATGGTCCTAATATCCCTAAATTTGTACTGTATTTCATACCAGCTGTAGCTTTATTTTGATTTCTTGCAGAATCTTGCCCTTACCTGCCGTTTATCCTCATTTAAAAAAACCTTCCTTTTAACAACAGGGAAACAAAGTAATGGCTGTTTTTCTGACCCCACATGAAGAACTACACCCAGGAACAGTCTTATTTCAAATTTCTATCATTTTAGCATGGAGATTTTTGCATCTCAATCCTAGTCATATCTCAGGCATATACTGAACAATTGGAGGAATTGTCACCCCAGTTTCCTTCATCTGATAGCTGGTACATTATCAGATGTCCCAACAAGTACTAGATAGAGAAAACTACAGTCTAAAGGAGAGATCCGTACACTGTGTTCTGTTTCACATACTTAATTATATGTGTGAGGAAATACTCTGAGGAAAATGCTGTCGATCCTGTAAATCAGGAATTCCTTAGACTCACATCCTTAGGCTCACATCCTTAAATGAAATGAACTGGTGAGACTGAGGTGAGTATCCTAATTTGAGGTACCAGGTCTCCTATGTGTGGTGGTCTTGTTTATGGCAATTCATATTCTTAGTTATCATTTTACCACAGGAGACACAAGGACTCCCAAACGAAAAGGATATTCTTTGTGGGAAAAAGGAATTCTTAACTCTGCCCAATACCTACCAAGCAATTCCAGAGATTCATTGTATTCTCAGAATGAGAGCATAAACACATGGCTTCACTGCCTTTGCTTATTCTCAAGCAGTGCAGCCCAATAAATAATCCACAGTAAAACAAAGTTCCTGCTCCTTCTCAGAATGTATTGCAGCAGAAAAAAAAAGAAAAAAAGAAAAAAGAAAAGGTCAAACCATTGAGGGCTGATGATGATAACCCCATGCAAACACGTGAGCTCTCCTTCCTGGCATGCAGAGAACAAGCACATGTCACTGTCTGGCAGCTCAGTGTATTTGAACCTAATATAGGTTCTGTGGAGCACAACCAGCCGAGGAAAAAGCTTCATACTGAGACATTATACAGGGAAACAATGCTGCAGTCACATTTGTTACAGAGTTTGTGCCAGAAATGTGTGAAATACAGGACACAATTGCTTGGACACCTGTTCTGATGTGATCAGTGCCCTTCCCCATGTGATGGCTGTTGGCTCACAATGCAGGGTCTCAGCCCTGTTCATGTGTGACTCGGATCTCATAACATAACAGAGGGAGTAAGAGACTACAGTGTATTCTGAGGTGTACTGTGTATTGCCTGTGACTCCATAGGTAACTTTGCATTGAATTTTGCAGCTGTGAAAATTCCCCATGCTCTGTTTGAGAAGACCATTTCATCACAAAGTCTAGTGTTCAAACTTAGAGGATGGTTTACTTCTGTGGAAAGCAGGAAATAAATTTAGGCAGTAGCATTTAACAGTTTAAAATTAGATCTGTTTGGAGAGGAAAAAAATAAATCCTGAAAGTTTTTTTGATCCCTAGTTCACTGCTAGTAGATTCAAATTTTGATTTTATATAAGCCTGACATATGCTCTTTCAAAAAGATCTAGAAATATGCATCAGCAGTAAGCACCATAACTCTATCTCTACCAAGGCAAGTCAAAGAAAATAACTTTATCTGAGGGAAAAAAACCACCGATTCTTCCTGCCTCACTGTTTTTTATACTCATGATTTCTCTAGCATACTTTCATGTGGTTTTCTGAAAGTCACAGCTCTTGTATTTGGGGACTCATATGTATCTTCCCTTACTTTTTCTTGTGTTTTATGTTCATAACTGTACAGTCTTTACAATGCTAATTTTAAAAGACTAAATGTAGGACAGGAAAAAAGAATCAAAAATATAGTATATTTAGTATATTTAACTGTAATTGATTTTTAAATCTTAAGAGTGATTTGCTGTGCATTTTTTTAAAACCTTAATTGTCAGTTTATTTCTTCAATGTAAAAAGAAACAACTTACATGTGTTGTGTCATGGTGGAAATAACAGAAAAGCATCTGGATCACTCAAGATCAAGCAAAAAGAATCTGCAAAATGGATTTAGCTGGAAGCCTTAAAAGCTTTCTACAGTGGTCGATATAGGTGTATCTCTTCTTTGTTGCACGTTCACTTCAGTTCATTACAGACATACCCACTTCTGCATCTTCTTTTGGTTTTAGCCAGTTATGCAGTTGGTTTATTTTTAGGTAGTCATTCAGAGAAGCCAGGATCATGAACTTGGAGACCTTTTGAAGCACTGCCTGTGTGGGAGGCATAAGAGACTCAACACAGACATTAAATCTGGCTCTTCCCTCAAGATTCCTGTAAATACATTCTGAAGACAATAAAGTAAGCACCTTAATGATTGCAGTGAGAGGTGGTAGGAACACCTGTGCTTGGATACATATTATTTTATGGAAAATGCCTGTGTTCCTGTCATTTCAGCAAATACATTTTCCCCTAAATTCTTGGAGTTTTTTTCTTGCAAAATATTGTTTATCATTATCACTCAAACTTAAATGCGGTGGAGTATTACAATTATCTCAGTTGCGCTTACAAACGGCTTGTGTAAAATGAGTGAGCTGAGAGGCTATCCTCACTAGGTGGCGATTTTGGTCTGTTTAGGCAGGCTTTAAGGAAAAGCATTAAAACGTCCCTCGTTTAAAGCTATGTTTCTTAAACAAGAGAAGGAAGTTTGGGAACGGAGCTGGCCACTGCACCCCGAGTTCCGTGGGCTGCGGTGAGCCACCACTGTCCTTTCAACCTCCGCCCTGAGCTCCAGCAAGCTGCCAGGCTGCCCATCATCAGACCCAGGAGCAAAAAACAAAAGGCCCAACAGCAAGCCTTGAGAGCTGTCTACAGCAGTACACCATCAGCTCTCATTTTTCTGGGTCTGTCATGTGTATCTAAACATTATATTTAACAAAGAAAAATGTTCAGTGTTATGCTGTGCAAGTCCATCTGATATGACGCCCTAAGTTTCTCTCCTTCCTTTTTCTTCTGCCTCCATTTCACTAGTCCTTATGTTCATTTGTTTAGTTTTCTTTCTCCAGAGTTCATTCCTCGATATCGCCCCACCCTGGTCCATTATATTTCCTGAAGAATATTCATAACAAAATCTCTGCTCAACTTCTTACATTTTTATTACTAACATAAGCAACCCTGAGCCATAGCACAGTACATGGAACTGTCATGATTTTGAGGAAGGGAAAAAAAGGCTCACTAGGTATCAGTATTTTGGCTAGATCAGAAAGGACATATTTACCACAATGGCAGCCACAAGCAGGATTCAGGAGAATTTTCTCAGAGTTTAAATGAGCTCCAGGGCCAACCACCATGAAGTTTCATATCAATGTGATGGCAAAATTAACAGATGTCATGCAACCCAGTTCCCTTGTTACTGCAATCTTCTGTGCTTCCCCCCCTCTTTTATTCCTTTTATTTGGGCTATTTTTGTCCCTGTTAGTTAGTTCTTTGAAGAGCTCTTTAATATGCAACCAAAGTAACTTAGAAAGTGCCATTTTAAAATTAAAAGTTGTTTACTAGAATAAGCATCATGTCTTTATCTTACCTTATAATACTATGATCTAAATTCATACTGAATTTCAAGAAATTAATACAGACAGATAAATAAGCTTGATCAAAAAAGAAGAAGAAAAATATTGCTAATCTCTTACATTATATTAATAATTATATGCGAATAAACAGAGAGTAACTATGGAGTGCTATGTTGGGCAGGAATAACAACTAATTATTTAAACAAGATGATTTTTCCTCTTACAGTGGAAAGCAGGAGAAAAAGAATTTTTCTCCATATTGTCTCAGATATGAGTAGCAATAAGAAAAGTATTAAATGTCTTTATTTGCTTTGAAATGTTTTGTAGATATATAAACATTGCAATGAGGTGCTCAAAAAACTATATGAGCTATACTCATTTAAAGGTTCTGCTAGCTATTGACCATGGAGCTTCATAAAAGACACACAAAAAGCCCTTCCATTCTTCTCTTTTGCAACCTTGGAATATTTATGGTGTGCAGGGCTGAATGCAGAGAGGATTCCTGCTCTCACCTTGATCAGTATTGACTCTGTTGTGGTCTGTAGTTCTCAACAATGCCAACAATGCTTATCAACAATAAAATAGAACTAATCAATAATGTGTCAGGAGGACCAGTGGTACGTTCCGATGCTGGAATATAAATCCTTGTCAAGAAAACATGACTTCTGCTTCAGGCTCTGTAACTTCAAGAATTATTGAAGTGTTGGAAACAGTTTCTAATCTCAGAATATATTTTGGTAATGTTCTGAGTAGCTCCCACCAACATTATTACTATTACTATTACTATTACTACTACTATTAATATTACTATTATTGTTGTTAATAATAAAAGTAATACCAATTATTATTATCATTTTCCACTTACACAATCTTTTTTCAAGAATAAATGATTGTGTAATTTACCAAAAGAAAAACACATCCTGATAATTTTCACGCCATTCAAGGCAGAACAAGAAAATATGTGCCCAAAGCTTTATCAGTAATGAAGGTATCAAACCTTTGTTTCTGTGGGAACATGATCATGTGAAACGGATACTAAAAGAACAGAGGGTCCTGATGCTGTGCTGAGTGTCTCTATGCCAGAGTCACTGTGCAGGTGCACATGTGCACTCACAGACATCTAAGACTGCTGGAAAATGGCTTTGCAGAGAGTCACTGTAGCCAAGAAAATTCCCCTCCCTGAATTACGGGAAGCCGAGATCCTGTATTGCATGGCCACTCCTACCTAACCAGTATTATGTCATCCTAAACATACAACACCAGCACAGTCCCTATTTTTAATGAATTTAAAAGAAGAGATTTAATGACTGTTATTTTCCAAATACACTTTTTTTTAAATATTAATTACTAGCAAACTGCTAATACCAGTAGCATTTGCCTTAGCAGTGACTGGGCCAGACAGAAAAAAGGCTATGGCTGAGTAGTCAGCCACCACATCTGGATATAAATCTCCCAGAGCAAAGATATAAATAAGATCAGAGTCTGAATACAGTGCAGCGAGCAGTCCAATTATATTCGTGTTATATATGTCATGCACATATCAAGTGTTATAAAAAACTGATGCCAAGCAGACAATACAGAGCTCTAAAAATAACTTCTTTGTCCTGAGATAATTGTATTTCTTCCTTGCTGTCAGCTATTTGTGGAAAAGTATTAAATTTCATATGAGGTGCTAAACCACAAAGATTCCTATAAAGAGGATATTAAAGAAGTCATCATCTCTGCCCAGAATGGAAGAACCCCATTGTCCCTCATTTTTCTATCTATGGCACTTGAGAATTCACATAAAATATGCAGCTATTAGAAATAAAATGTACATGCTGACTTTTTACTATAGCATGCACCAAATCAATAAATGAGTTCAGCTAAGTGTAAAAATAAAACTGTTTCCCTTGGGTATGGCAACACTGAAGGGAAGCACCTGTGGCAAGGTATATTACTTCTCTTTCTCATCATCTTGTCTCACCTTGTTAATGATTTTTCATGCAGCAACTATCTTTCCAAAATCAATATAAGTATACAAAAGGTATAAGCTATCTCCTCTCAGATTGTGAGGAAAGATTCCTGGGGAGTTTGGTGACCTCTGGGCTGTGCTCTATTTCATCAAATGAGTAGCACGTGATATTAGGAATGGCAAGTTCAAATTTTAACTAGAACACAGTATTTAATCAGTGTGATTTATTTTTCCGTAACAGTGTCATTGCTAAGCATTCCATTTGGTTAGGCTGTTTTTATGGAGCATCACAAGTATTAATATATTGTTTGAAAAGACTATATTGCAAGTGAAACTATGATCTCTAACATTACCAAGGACTGCCTTCTTCAATCAAATTCTGGCATTCCTGTACTTATCACCATTTCAGGAGGTGATATGGTACATTCTGCTGTCAGTGTTCTTGTCACCTCGCTGTCACTGACTGGTAACCGTGGGCATGTAGAGAGCCCTGTCAGTCAATCCAGAATACACTCAGACACTATCAGCAGTCACACCTGAACAGGTTATGTGGTTTCTCACTCTGCCATCCTGTTCTGACAGCAAAATGCTGCCCTTGGCCCCTCCTGTGCAGCTGCTGTGCCAGTGCTCACGCTGGGATGAGCAGCACTGGGAGCACGCCTGCCTCCTCAGCAGAATTATTTTGGTGTCTGCTGGTGCATGCTACACGTGCACATTGCAGGCTGCTCCTGCTGGCAAGAAATTAGCCCCAGTGCTCTGTCCCAGTGTAAACCAGTGCGTGAGACGTGAGGCACACCCAGATCCATCTGCTCAGATCCATCTCTTCCCATCTGCCACCATGCTCTGTGCTTTCCATAGGACATTGCCTCAGAGTTATGAATCATCCTCTCCAGGCTCTCGGTATCCTACTGTAACAGATGGGCACACCATATATTCCATAATAACCATCCTGGATAGAGCTGCCCTTTGCTATATGAATGAGTTAAAAAGAAAAGAGCCAGCTAGCTGGCATTACTAAATTACTGACCTTTCAGGTAAAAAAGGCTGAAATCCAAGCCTGCATTAGCAACCCCAGAGATGGCACACCTGTGAAATAATGCATTTCTTCTTGGTTTGACTGGAAATCAATACCTGAGGCGTAATCCAAGTCTTTGTTAGTACCACTAACTATGGCAGAGTAATTCCTAGAAAGAATTATTGCCATCTTAGGAGTGACACTAAGGCTAAAGAAATGTAATGTTCAACCCTTAAGACATTTTGGCAATACATTAGTGAAGAGAAATAAATATTTATTAGGAGTGAAGCACAGAGGAATCCACAATAGGAGACAAGCATCTCTCTGCTGGTTACTTTGTATGATAAAATCTTATGTGCGTGCCAGTTTTTAAAAGATGTGAATTGCTTTCTGCTGCACAGTCTAAATTTCACAAAAGAGGATCCAGGGACTAGAAAAACACATTGCATGTCTCAAGGATTCAAGATATTTGATCACCCAAGAGGAAAGCTGAGGAACAATTTGATCACCTTCTTACATGTTTAGACATTGAAAAGGTGTGTGTGACAGGAAGAGCTTATCTGCCTGGCTATCCAGAAAGGATCACAGGTCCAAGTGCCTCAGAAGGTACAGTCTGACATATGGAAAAGGCCATTTCCTTACAACAGTGGTATTTAAACATTGGTGAGCTCCAAGGCAGCAGCACTGTCACTTGGAGTCTCTAAAATGAGACAAGATGGTTTCAAAAAACCTATAATCCATTTTTTCCTGTAAATATTCTACATTCAGAGATGCAGGCTAGATAAGCAGAATAGACTGTAATGGCCCATGACTGAATCCTTGCCATTTATCTTGAATGCAAACAGAGATTTTCTACAGCAGCTGAAGGAGCTATAGCTGCCCCTCCTCCTGCAGAGCTAGCACAGGAGTGTGCTTTATCTGCTCTGTGCAACACGAAGGGGGGAGCAGACTGTGCCTTGAAGTTTCATTCCTGCCGTTCCCACAGTATTGCAGCTACAGCCACTAGTGCTGAAATCAGTAACTCAGTGCTGAGGACAGGGTCAAAAATACAGAAGCACATGAGGCTCAGTGTGTGCACTGTGTGATTTAAAACTGAGTGTTTATGATAGGAGATAGCTAGAGAAACAGTATATTTTAAGAGCTGTGGGGTCTTTTTTTTTTTTTTTTTTGTAACACATTATAGGCTAACATACAGAATTGCTGAGGCATTTCAGAATTAAAGAGCACAGAGGGATCTTCAGGCCTCTCACTATGAAAATCTCTGAGTTTCCATCTGTCCAGCAACAGTGGCAGGGACTGGTTCCCTTTGGGCAGGGTTTTCTCTTAGACTTATTGTTTCCACTGGATGTGAGGGATGAGGGGTGTGGGGTGTGGATGTATTCACATAGGTCACCAGAATACAGCAAATTGTTTCCAGTTTTCCCGCGGATAAACATTTCTTCAGCTACTTTGTAAATCTCTTCATTGGTGATAGGACTTTTTTCACCAACACCCCAAAACTTCCAAAGAAAACAGTTTCTCTATATATGTAATTGGTGGTGCATGTGACACTTTAGTGGTGAATGTGACAAAACCAGGCTGCATTTTACATAAGCACATGGTTTTTGAAGACAGGTGCCCATCTGACTTCAGAGGATGGAGGGCATTGCCAAATGAGTAGCTTCCTTGACTTAGATATACTGATGGCAACTCCATAAGTGTCTACTGTCCAAGCAAATAAAAAGCCAATTTGCTCTTAATATTGAAAACCAGCAATAAAATGTGTTTTTGTGCTATGGCTGTGGTAAAACCTAAAGTCAATTAATTTATTATTATTATTAATAAGTGACAGAATTCGTTCTCATAATTTAACAGGTTTTATATAAACCTTTATTTTGTTTTCAGTAATCTTTTATTCGTGTTCAATTCCACAGTGACTAATTAAGATTTATAAGCAAATCCAAAAATTAGACAAATTCAGCAGAATTAACTGATGTAACAACTGTAATGCATATTATTAAAATGCAGCTTTCTGCTTATGAATATCCCTTAGACTGTGTAATTCCAGGCTATAAAAAAGTGCTTTCCCTGCATTTATTTAAGATTTGTACTAATGGCTCTAAGCATGGTATCATCATTAATAACAAAAATAATTAGATTCATTAATCATTAAAGGAGTTATTTCTGCAGTATTTCATGCTGTTCTTTCACCTGTAAAAATCTATTTTTCTCTTACATTGCTAAAGGAAGGATTCTAAATCCCCCTGTGATTTGCTATTAGTGGCCATTAGCAGTGTTTGCAGATAAAGCAAACCCAGTACACAACTTCTGGCTAGGTCATCAGAGGAAGTCTGCCCTGTGGTAGGAATGAGCTAGTGAGGGACCTCCTTTGCTGTGAGATTGTTTTTGATGTCAACTGGCACAGAGAGTAGACCTTTTTTAAAGATACTTGACACCCTATAGGAAAAGGGCATATACTGGCAAGAAAACATCTCTCCTTGTATTAGTAGCACTTTCTCCTCATAATCCATCTATTAGGACAAAGAAAGAAGCAGCTGATCACTATGACTGATGTACTAAAGGGAAAAAAACCTGTCTTTGCCACTATTCCCATTGCATGCCATTGCCACTCTGTAAGTATATTGCACTTTTGCAGGAGATAATTGACCTTCATCTTGTTTCTAGGGAATAAGTTTCAAAGTTTCTCTGGAAACAGCACTATCATGATGGATTCATTTCCTGAATAACCATGAGACACCTAACATTTCAATTAAAAACAATTCCTCCCTCAACCTGTATTTCTCCATTCTTCTTGAAAAATGTAATGAAATATCTTTTTGATAAAAATTATGTAGTTTCATCCACATATGCACACATCCATCTAACATTTGGTTCATGATCACCATCAATTAAACTATGCCAGACATCAAAGAAATACAAGAGCCAGTTTCAGACTTGTGTAATGAGAGGTAAATCCAGATCCTGTTTATTCATCATCTGAATTTTTCTTGAATACAGCAAGGTTTAGTACTGTCTTTTTGCAGGATTAATTTGCAGATATCCCACTACAGGAAAAGTAGGTAAAGATAAGAAAGAGTCAGTTTAGAATTGTGATTTGGAGTCCAGAAAAGTATTAGCACGAAAGTGTGTATTCTGAGAGAGCTGATGGTAAAGGCACCCTGATAGCACATGGGAAATTCAGCTGTGGTTTGAAGACAAATCTCATAGCAATAAACATTGCAAGACATTGTTATGTGTTTAAAAAGGAACTTCAGTCTAACAAAAAATCATTATTGCTTCTGTGAATCCACATTGACAAACGTGGGCCAAGTTCAGCCTTTTTTGTCCTACCAACTTCAACATGAACAGACCAAAATCCTTTATGAAAAACAATCAAATTATCACTTACCACACAAATCTTATGTGCTACTGGCAGACATGTGAGACTCCTGGGGATGGTGCTGTGCAGGGCCAGGAGCTGGACTCAGTGATCCTTGTGGGTCCCTTCCAGCTCAGCTTATTCCATGATCCTGTGATTCTGTGACATACTGAGAGCTCACAACTGGGAAGACTGAGTACCAGAGTCATTTGGGGTCCCCCCTTCATGATCCATAGTCAGAAATTTGATTCACAGCTCAGATAGACTTGCCCTGGTGCTCTCCAGCAGTGGCAGAGAACGGAGAGCACCCCCGTCCCTCCCTGGGCTCGGTTCTGCTGTGACCTCTGCAGCTGCACAGCTGTGTGCCTGGATCTTCATAAATCAATGAATTGGTGACATGGCATGGGTCTGCTGCAAAGTTTTCACAAAATCTGTAAACAAAATCAAAGCTGGCTATTCTGAAAAGGAAATAATTGCCAGATTGAATTGGGAAACAGATTGTTATAATTAATTCACTTGGATGACACTTCAATCTCTATAAGCGTGTCACAAAGATTCTTCATTCAGGAACACAGATGTGATTGTGTCTTTCAATTCTTTATCTATTCCACCATAATTGAGCATGAATGATGTGCACTAAAAGCCAAATGTCACCCAAATTAATGCCATTAAGAAGGAACAAACATCTATCTGTTAGTTGAACTGTTGCTGAACCTTCAGGCTTATGTGATTCTTGTCACTAAACATACCATCAGCATTGTATAATGACATGTAAATGAATAAGAATTGTTCTGAATGAAAATGAAATTGTTTGAGAAACAGCAGGCAAAAAAAATTTGCACTACATATCAAAGTATATCTCTAGAAAATTCTTCTATTTCTGGTGGGAGTTGTCAGATCTTTTTGCAATTCACTTCAGGTTCATGTGCCTCACTCCTTAGTCCCTTCTTTTTCTGCTTAGGCAAGTAATTCCCACCTGTAACTTAAGAAAATTTATATACTTAACTTATGTTTTGATAATTACTAGATAATAATGCCTACTTAGATGAACAAGACTAGCTTAAATACGAAAGATTTGGCCATAAAAAATCTTTACAATTTATGTAAAGAGAAGGAAATTATAGAAGCTAGGAAGAGTCCCTATTCTGCCTGTCCTCCTTGCCTGAAATATGTACTTACAGGCTCCAAAATGCTCCACAGAATTAATTTGTCATTTCCACTCTGAAGAAGGAGAAACTTAGGACACACTGTTCATTTCATGTAAAGTTCATAGGGTCAATTATACCTTTCAATCATTTTGTTCAAGCATCACAAAGTTTAATGTCCATCTCTGAGGCCTGTACACAGCCCCAGGGCTCACCTTGCCTTTTAATCCAAAGTGAATCTTGTACATATGTCCTTTTGTGTTCATACATAAAGGTATATTTATACTTCATTTTCTTTCTCTGCCATGTGTGCATACAGATTATACTTAAGACTAGCCAAAAAACTAAAATTTCAACATGAGAAATATCTTTAATTTTTAATTAAATATTGAAATGTAAAGCTACAGTAAAGTGGCTATATAACCTAGACAAAAAAATAGCTATGAAAAATACTTCCAAACCTCTTAAGCCTTTACTACTTCTCACCCTTATCAATAGGTGTTGATTATTAACTTTAAAGCAGTCAAAGTGTAGAGCCAAGACAGCCTCTTTACACTAATAGCTCAGAAGACACCACTAGTATGCTTATAGCCCTTTGCTGAAAATCAAATCATTTCAGCTTCAAACAGCATTCAGGTAAATTACTGGAGGTGCCCTTTGCCACTTAGTGCATTGCTAATTACCAAATGCCATTAGTTTCAAATACAATGAAATGTTTTGGTACCACAAGGTTAAAGAGGAAACCTATTTGGGATGAATGAAAGGGCATAAAATGTCACACAGAGAAACAGAAAGACAGATTGAAGAGTTACAGCAGGAGTCAGAGGTCTAAAGCATAGATGAGCTGGTTCCCCCAGTGTGATTGTGGCTGTGAATGAAATGGATATTCACCTGAGATTCAGGAGGCTCTGCACAGTAAAGGATATTGAAGTAGATGCCAAATGCTTTGTGCAGCCTCCTGTGATGAAGACAAAAGGTTTTTGCTTTTATGTGACATTGTGTTTAAAACATATAATAAAAAAAATTTAGTTGAAAGAGCTGTGTTATGTTGGGTTAATCTTTCTGTATTTCAATAATACCCTTTACATGTGTGAATATTGTTGGATTTGTTTGTTCCTTTGTCTTTTTTTTTTTTTTTTTTTTTGGTGAAATATCTATGACAGATTTAAAAATTTGCAGATTTACATTCTGTAATGTCAGTACAGCAATCTGTAGGTAAGAATTACCTTTAAAGAGAAATTTGCCTTCTGTTTTTTCACATTCCCCTTTCATGAAACGCATTTTGCAATCTTATCTGAAATAATTTCAGATCAAAACCTGTTAAAAATTCTGAAGTCCAGTTTCCATGAGATTGTCAGCTTGAAGAACAGATATAAGTTTGGAGCACACAGCAGTTGAATCTACTACAAAAGAGCCACTGTCTTCAATACAATGAAATTATTACACATATGGGAAATACTGGTGGTTATGTAGGTATGCATATTGCCCATGAAATTGAGGAAACTGCTGACATTAGAAGAGGTTTTCCAAATATGTTCTCCATCATCTGTCCACAATTGTGAGTAATCAGTAGCAAAATTACATAGCAAGCATGTAGGCAGAAATTAACCATCTAAATTAATAAAAATACATAATCCAGGATATTTAGTTTCTCTCTACCCACAAAACTGGCTCTGTATAACAGCTATAGATTTTATCTTTGTTATTGTCATCATTTTAGCTGTACTAGTGCCTGTTCCCCAGCACTGTCTCCGTTTGTCATTTCATTTTCCTCCAGCTAGTGATTTATGTTTCCCCTTCTGGCTAATAGTGTCTCATTTCAATTACTTCACTTCCTAAGTCCAGTTCCTATAATTACTTGAGAAATGGCTGTTCTCTTCATTGCCCTGGGCAGATTTTTTTACCACAGCATTCCCCATGCCATGGCATCTCAGAAAGTTTTGTGCCTGCTATCTAAAATTGTCTTAGCTGTACATTTCACCATTCACATTCTCTTTTTGGTTTGTATTCTCCCTTTCAAACCCTCGAAACATCTTTAAAGACTCTACTTTTGAAATGAGCTTTCTGTGATACATAAAGACGTGAAAACCTTTCCAGATCAATTAAAAAGATACTGGGATAGTAGAAATGTAAGACTGAAAGTGAATATATGAGCTTCAAAAACGTGACAGCACAATGGTAGGCACAGCCAGATCCATGGAGTATCGATTCCCCCTTGCTCCCACACACCCATAAAATGTTTCCCCAAACCTCCCTAACAACCTTAAACCTTTAATAAAATACATGCAGGCACAAATAGAAATTTGAAAATGGAGAGAGCAGATGAACTCAAAGACATTGTTAATGCTCCAGGTTCTTTCCCGGGAGGGAACTGTAAAACAAAAGAGATCCAAGGGTGCAATCCCATCTACACCACCACGGAGGAAACCATGAAGACATGAAGCACAGACTGGCTGGTTACTGCCATTATGAGATGGAGAAACTTCCTACCAAGCTCCAATAGCAAGAATAATTTGTGGGGTTTTTTTCAGATTCACATTATACTTCTAATTGTGTCTATGAAATTTACTAATTAGAAAACTTCATCAGCTTATGTGATGCATCACATAAAATCTAATTACCCTGCAGGCAGTGTAAAGTCTACTGTAGAATATAAGGTCTAATTACCCTGCAGTATCCCTGTCATTGAAGGTTTATTTTATTAATATACAGTTTAAAAGGAGTCTCCTTTGGAAAAAAATTTAATCCCTTGGTATATATGTGGGAAAAGTGTGACCCAGGCTAATTTACTTGACTGAAGGAATATGTTCAAGCTATGCTGCAGTGCTGCTTCCCTACAGGGCAAACAGGGCTACCTTCATCCAGACCTAGTCCAGTTTGCTGAGGTGATGAAAGTAAGCTGACTTTGAAATCCTTTCACTGTGCATCCCTCATTTTCTCCCTGAGTGACAGCTTCTGCACCCAGCAACACAACTGGTCATGGAGAATGTTTCATCACAGAGGAGCAGAGAGAAGTACAGGGGCGTGGAGACTGAGGGATCTGCACAGGAGGTATTCAAAGAAGAACCATGTGAGGCCAGTGCAAGCTTTTCTCTCCAATTAAACATGCAAATCCTGCTTACTAACACATCCTTTAACACAGCAGCTAAGAGCTTAGTTTTCAAATGTTGCACCCATGACAGCGGCCCTCATAGCTGAAAAAGAAAAGCAAGGAAGGTATCCCATGATATGAGTGGCTAAAGGAGTGGAAAAAGAGTAAGACAGGAAGGACCTGGGATCTCCATTTCAAACACACTGACATGGCTGCCATATGTGCCTCCTGAGAACTGACTGACAGCTCTCTCAGTGGCCAGCCTGCCAAGTTATGAAGAAACTGAAACAAAAGTACTACCTTGTTTAAAATTGTCAGATCTATAGGTAAAAAGGGTTAAAACAGGAGTCAAAAGTTTCAAAAGCCAAATAATTTGTGTTCCTGTACTTTTATGTGGCTTTGATAAATTTCCCCAAAAGGCATTTGGCATTTCTAGAAGTAGATATGTGCTTCTCTCTAGGTTTGATCAAACTTTTAGTGGCATAGGGCTAATAACCTGAAAGTGTAACCAAAGAAAAATAAAATTAAAAACATAATTATGAACATCATCCCTGCCTTACTAGAAGGAAGAAGAGAGAAAGGCAGTGCTTTCAGCTAAACTGTGCATAAACTCTCCCCATGTACTGTAGCCAAAGGTGCTTGTGCAAAAGCTGAGCTTTGTCCCCTCCAAACCTAAGTCGGTGCTTGCTGTTAATTGCCTGCACACTCAAGACAGGCTCAGAGGGATTAGCACTGAAATCCAGAATGAAGCATGAGGTGACAGCTGTCAGGGAGATGCAGAGATGTTGTTAAGGGCTCCTGAGCTGCCAATCCTGCCATCTAACCCACTGCTCTGATTTCCAGCCACTCCTCCCTCCTGAGTGATGTACATCAGGAATAATCCCCTGGAATCAGGAAAGCAGCAGGAAAGTCAATGCAAGAATAATGGCATGGACAATCAGGTTGCTGTCTTTCAAAGGGCTATTATGGAAAGACGGCAACCCTGAACTGCAGCATGTGAGGTGAAAAAGAACAAAACCTTCAACAATAGTAGTGGGAACAAAGTAAACCACAGACAAAGCACATTTCTCTCTCTGTAAAATTACTATACTTCTAAACTTGCTCTAATGTGAAAAAGAGATTTTGAAGCTTCAATTACAAAAAAAAAAAAAAATAGCAGCAGGCTTTGCTTTTATTACAGCCAGTTATTTATTCCAACTTGATTTTAGCTTGTTTCAAAATATCCTCTACAAAACAATCCAAAAAGACAGGGACAGCACCTGTAAGTGAACCAGAGCTTTGAACCAAAAAAAAAAAAAAACAGGAGATATAAAAGTTTTCTTATACACACAGTAATCATTAAAAGGAAAAGGGATTTTGGTCACAGGAAGACAGCTGATTTTGGTTTTACACAGAATGATTTTTTTCAAAGAGTAAAGACCTTTCCTGTTTGGTAGATTATGAAGATTTGTATATCCTATAATTCATTTTCTCTGTAGCTATTCCAAATCTAAAATACATTGAGACAGTGCAAATTCCAGAAAAACAGAGTTCAGTATAAATCTCTGAATCTTTTCTTTCCATCATCCCTGTTGGTATTGCTGGTTATTGCATACATCAATTTTCTCTAAGCTTTGCATAATTTTCAAACTATTTCAGAGTGGTATTGTTGCCTCTATTTTTAATGGGACAAGAGACATCTTTGTACATGGGGAAACATCGCTTGAAGTGACCAGGAAAACAAATGAACCCAGCTAGCCTTCAGCTGATTAATAGGAACATAATCTTTAATTATTGCACAGAAATTCTAATCATTTCCCATGGTTCTATCCTTTATGAAGAGGCAGCTGAACAGTCAGACAAGCCCTGAGCACAGTAAGTGATGCCCTTGGAGACTGAAGAATCTGATGGCTGTGGTGTGGACAGCTGGAACCATGAGGCCTAATTTTTATACTGTATCCCATAAACCTTCAGTGAGCTTAGTGCCACGCCACCTCATGTCCCTGTGCATTTATTCAGACATTAATTATGAGAGCAAAATGGGAATAAACAATCTCATAAGGGTGTGTTGAAACTTAATTCATCAGCGTCTGTAAAACAATTTGAGACCTGCAGATGACAGCTTATACATTAAATGTGTAAATAGTTACTATTTTTGCAACCACTGTTGAGGACTGATTTCCCACTTTGTCTTCTACATTTGTGTTTCAGAGTCTTTGCTGATGGTCCTCAGCAGTTGCCAGGTTCCCACGTGTCCATGAGAGACACCCAAACACTGCACATTTTTCATTTCTCCATGGTCCTTTGCTTGGTGTATCATATCTCTGCCACAGAGTTAGATATTTAATGTTGCTGTAGTATAGACCCAGCCTGTCCTGAGGTTCTTCCACACTTTCTCATGAAGTGCCACAACTGTCAAAATAATACAACCAAGCTTATTCCCAGAAATTATTTGGGCCTGATTTCTCATTTATTATGGCTCAAACTGCATTTGAACCAGTGAACTGGAAGACAAACACTTGTTTTCTAGGCATTACTAGTCTTTTGATTCATCTGCCTCCTGGTTTATCATGGAAAATAATTATTCATTGTCACTATAATGTTTCTGATCCATAATCAAGGAAAAACAATCCTGGCAGATGGTCTGGGACTGTCTAGGTACAGATAAACACCCCACACAAGATTGTGAAACTCCCTGTGCTGTAACCTTTAGTATTATGAAAGGATTAGTCAAAACTGTATAATGCTTAAATAAATAAGACAATAGGACTTGCCTACGTGTTACCTGCTGCCAAAGGAATACATTAAATATTCTGAGGAGCTCAAGCATTCTGAAATTACTGAGAAATACTGTGCCTTTCCAGACCAGTATCATTCAGAATAAAAAGGCTAAGGAATAATTTCTTAACACAGCAAAAGCTCACCACAAAAAAATGAAGTTTGAACAAAGAGTATCTGGCCTTTTTAGTGTTTATAATTTTGTTTCGTACATGTGCTACCACTTTTTAAGCATCTTATTTGCCTTTCTAAAGAGCAAACAGAAGACATCTAGTTAAATTCAAATACAGTCTTCCTTACTTTAGGTCTGAGACAGAAAGCCACTAAGAAAAATCTCTGAAGACCAGGATTCCATGAAAACAAAAAAATCATTCATGAGTTGCCAAAATTCCAGCCTGTTTTTTCATTTCTTTACAAAGTGACATTTTTGCTTAATATTCCTAGGTTTGGGTTGTGATTGATCTTTCAGCATAAAAATCCTGATTTCCAGGAGAGCCCAGGATTCCATCTGGGCTCCAAAGAGGTGCAGTATTCATCCTTCTTGGAAAACAAGTGCATATTTCAATGAGTTGTGTGTCATTGCTGTTGTCATTTCTGAGTAACCTAACCTTTGTGGTCAAGCTCTGACACTCTGAAGGCTGCACCCATATTTTATTGCAAAGGAAATTTACCCTGGATTGGGAAGAAAAGGTCTCCTGTCTCTGCTGTGCCCCTTCCCTCACAACGTGTTGGTGCTGGCTGTGCAGGGTGTGTGACTGTGGGGGCTGAGCAGGTGACTCCCAGCTGCTCCAGACCCCAGCCCACACCCACGGGCAGGAACCTGCCTGATTTCACATCAGCAAAGAAACCTTGGCACGTTAAGAGTCTTTGCTGAATATCTGTATCCATATCTATTTCTGTGGAAAAATTATAAAGCAGGCAGGGGAAACAGAAGGGAAATCAGATACCCTTTTAGCACACTCCAGTGGAAACTCTGAGACTAGTGTTTCAGCTCTGAATTGAATAATGAAATTAAATGGTTATAACTAAATAGCAGCCTCAAACACAGCAAAAGCCAAAGAAAATTATCTTTATTTGGCCATTTCAATTCTCCACAATGCTACTACTGGCGCCTGACTGGGATGTGGATAATATGATCAGATATGACAGTGATGAACATGAGGGGAACTCTGTAAGAGATAGGGGGGGAAAATGAACTACAGTGCTCAAAAAAAAAATGCAGGCAACTCCTGCTTAGTGCAAGAGAAGGTTTTATGGATGATGAGAGAGGGGTAAGGAGATCTCGACCCTCTAGCAGATACCCCATGACAGAGCTCACGATGTCATTCAGTACCATTAACAGCAGACAAAAGGACAAACTTTATTATTGTAAATACTTCTTCTGCTTCAAAGGTAAGGCCTGTGGGAGAAAGCAGAGGTCTGTGCTGTTTACCATGTTCACCTTTACATGTCCTACCTGGACTGTGAGTAGCCAGGAGAACAAGGATTAGTTCTCAGGTCTGTTGGCTTCTGTATCTCCCCCCTAGAAAGCCAGCCTAAAATTTTTCCAGATTAAAATGGTCACACAGGTCTGCTATCTCACTTCCCAGGGGCTGCATACTTGCAGCTCTTACCAAAACCAAGCTTTCACCAGTCAAGTATTTCTATTTGGATGAATTTTAGCCTTAATCTAATTAAGTATTACTTTCTAGTTTTGCATCTCAAAGACATTTCACTCTGCAAAATGGATTCCTTGAGGGACTTTCAGGTCTTTTAAAGGGCACACACTTTGGCTTGCAAGAAAAATAGAACTTTTGAAATAATTTGAGCTGCACTGATTTTATATATCTGATGAGGTCAAATAATAAATTTTACCTTCACTTTCATCTATGCCTAAGGACTGTTTTTCAACAAATGTGAAATTGATACTGCCTTGATGAAGCATTAAGAGATGGAAATTTCATCCAAAGCTATTTTCATTAAGATAATAATAATGCTGTGGTTACTAATGATGCCATGAAAATGATTCCTATGATCTGTATAGGTATCTGCAAATCTAATTAGCTAACAAATGAAATTATTTTGCAAGGTCATCTGATATGTTTTTCAACTTAAAACCACATCTTTTCCTCCTTGACAGGATGTGAACTTTAAACATTTTTCCTTTTACTCTGAAGTGACATCTTCAAAATGTACCTACCTTGTATCATGTGCAATTAAAGTCTTGATCTCAAGCCTGTTAAAATTAATATGCCTTACTACTGAATTCAATGAGATTTATCTCTGACCATTAATCTGTAATGATTGTTACCAGATTATTTTTTACCAGTTCATTTAAAATGATAAAGCATAAAGTATAATGTTGCAAAAAATATCATTAAATGCCAAAGAAACCCCATTTCCCTACTGTTCCCACCAAAGCCTCCCCTGTGAGCCATCAGTCCTTAGACACAATTCACAATTCATTCAGATACTCAGCTCTGTTTATCACTTTCATTGCCTTTAATGAGGAGAGGTGGAGAGGAGACAAGGTGATGTTTGTGATGTTCTTTGGGCTCTCTGCAAAATCCCTGCTTCCTACACTTCAATAACTGAGTTCTGTGTTGCAGGCCTCATGGAAGTCTCCCATTACAGTCCATTGGATATTCTGACATGGCCATGAAATACCATCTGGAATTACACAGCTGTAGGTGAGGATGCTGGTTTTCAGTTGTCTTCAGCTGAGCCCAGAGGTGCTGAAGTCTCTGGGAAATTTGCCATCAAATTCAAGCAGGCAGCTTTGTCCCAGTGTTTTCATAAAGTTCTTTGCAGAAGTAGTGCCTATTGCAGTTTAACAAGAATAATTTACATGCAGCTAATTTTTAATCATGTGGCAAACTATCTTCTAGACTGTCAGACACTTCCTCCCTTAACAGGATTTCCCCCTCATTTTAAATAGAAGAAAATTGAATATTTAATTTCCTTTTTTTTTTTTAATGACTGCTATTTTTAGGCAAAGAAAACTGAATTTTAGTCTCTGGTGCTCAGACAATTGAATCATCTGACAATTTCAGGAGAAAGAAGTGCTGAACTAATGCAATGTTGCAGATCATTCAGCTGAGTGCTTATGTCTTTGCAGGTGCCAGGACCACAGAGTGTACTGTGCAGCAGTCAGATTTAAGAATTGTTCTTCCCTGAAATGTTACTGTAAGAGGGCCTATTGTCTGCTTACTAGCAGGCGTGTGCCTGTGAGTAGTGCCCGTTTGCATTTTCCTTGAAACCTGTTGTGCTGGCTCATTGCACTGTCAGAAGACAAGCATATTCAGAACCTGAATCAAGATAAGAAAGGGGCAGAAAAAACACTGAGAAGTGGCATGACTTTTCACAGGAAAAGAATAATTAATTACATGTTTCTACCAAAATATATTTCCGCTCCTGCTTACATTACTCAGTTTCCCATCATCTGAGCTTTAAATTAACAACATTTTAGCTTTGCCTGATACATTTTATCATAAACAAGCACTTGATCACCATGACAACCATGTTACTTATTGCAATGATTTTAACTTTTAGTGATGGGCAGGAAATTTGCATTCTACAATTTGTTTAATCCTTTTGTTATTCAGTTTTGTAGAGAGTGAATCAAATTTTTGGGGCCCTTTCCATTTTAGTCCATCTCCACTGCAACAAGTCTGGTTCTACCAGAAATTATATTTTATCCTTTGTTTTCAAAGTGCAAAACCAAAGCAAAGATATTGCAGAGCAGGAGGCATACAGGAGATGCATTTAGCTACTGTAAAGTGGTTTTTTTCAGTCTACACCAGTAGCCTGGATGCTCCAGCCTTAAGCAGTTCTGTGATGCTGTGGCTGTGATTCAGAGCCAGCTCTCATGGTGAGCAACATCGGGATGGGCTCCTGTTTGATGGAGCTCCAAGAAACACCTACATGCTGCAGGAAATGTGAGTCAGATGTCAGCAGCTTCCCTCTAAAACACCACAAAACAAATGCCTTAGGATGGTGCAACAGTGATGGAATAAAAATTAAGTTATAGCTTGAGCTAGGTCATTTCAGATGTCACAGCTGTTACAGCCATTGCAGACAGAGGTGATAAACTGTGGTGCTGTAGGCTCTTGTACAGCACCTGGGTCAGTAGGAAGTCACTTCTAGCTAATGATGTCTCCAAAGTCTTTTGGCTGACAGGGGTGTTGTGGGGGCATGGTGTGCTTGGATGTCTTGGCATTACATGATTAGCTGATTACTACATTACAGTGTGTCATCTCCATATTGCTCAGGATTTCAAAGACGAGATGCATGAAGCTCTGGTGGTAATAAGGTGATACTGAGGTGTGAGGGCCTTGGGTTTTTTTTGGTTGTTTTTTTTTTTTTTTTTTTTTATGGAATATCCCTTGCATTTTTCACAGAAATATGGGTGTACCTGTGGACACGCCTGTACATTGCATCAGCCAGAATAACTAGCTCAATTCCTGGAGCAAGCTCCCACTCTAGTGACTCTATAACTCCTCAGATTGCCCTTTAAAGTAAAAAAATGGTTGTCCCCTTGCTTACAGCCTGCCTGGCGTTAGGCCATGTGGGTCTTCATAATAATTCCAAAAGAAATCTGAACATGGGTCCCAAATGAGACTCAGTTGCAGGGTTTTGAGAGACCACATTTCACAGCATCACCTGCCATTACAGACAGGAAAGAACCATCAAGCTTGATTTCTGTCATAGTCTTCATAGACTCCAAAACTGAGGGTGGCAAGAAATAATATTCCTCCATCTGAGAGATAAAGAGGCCCTGATTTCAGGGGTCATTGAGAGTCCAGGAGGATCTGGGCCCCATCCTTCACACATTTCTACTCATACAATGCTGCTATGTTCACTGTAATGATTTTCTTGCATTCACTGGGGCAGAACATTTCCCCACTCTGCTGTAGTTAGGATGAAAGAGAGGAAGACAAAAGAGCATACTTAAGGGTTTGCATCAAATAATCCAACTGTTGTAATTTGCTGGTTTAAGTATACCTACCATTCCCAAAGACTTTTTGACAGCAAACCCTCTTTTGGACTGTGGTCTTGACCTCTAGTAGCATTTGTTACATGTTAAAAGAGCAGTGTTAGCCCAAGTATTCTCCAAGGAAATATTTCAGATATTGCTGCTTTTGCTGGCAGTCAGTGGCAAGATATACTATAAACCTCGTGTTATGAATGTGAGGACAGAACATGACTCCCATAACTGAACTCACACAGTCAGCTGCTTATTTAGTGCACTACATGGAAGTTGCATCCTAAGAATTATTCAGTAAGGCAAATCACAAATCTAATAATTAACAGATGCAAAGCTTTGCAATCCGCCAGTCAGCAGTTCAGGCAAAGAAGAAATCTTAGAATTGTTATTTAATGAAACTCCTGTTTCCTCCATTGCATACAAGAATTTTTTAGTGTCCCACAGCTTTTATGGAACAGTAGCCATTTTTATTCCTTACACAGATTCTTCTCCTGTACCCATTCACTAGGCACCTCTGCAAGCCATTCTCCAAATGCCTGTAGGGAAAGTGTTTCTTCTGCACCAACGTTTTGCTCTAAGTCTGTGCAAAAATAGTCTGGATGTGACAGTGGGAGAGGTAGATGGGAGTCAAAACTGAGAAAAATAGCACATAATAAATATCTAAGTGCCTAATCTTTGTAAATAGGAATTATGTTGTTATTCTTTTTCCATTGGTCTCTTCCATTCAGAAAAGATATTTAATAAAATTATCTATAACCAAAATAAAAGCTTTTACAGCATCACCTAACCACAGGTTATGGATTTATGCTTTCTCTGGTGAGAACATGCATGAACAATTTTATGTGTCTGTCACAGGATATTTGTGTCTAATCTAGTGTTGAAACATACTGCATGATTCATTCATAAAGTCAAGACATTCCTGTGGACTGTCTTTTGGGTCTTTCATTACCTGAATCCAGTACATCTGGTCTAAACACAAATGTTGTGTGACACTTCCTTTGACAACAGCAGGTGAACTCCTGCTTGCTGCACGAAACTCAACTTGAGATAAACATGGCTTTAAAATAAATGTAAATACACAGAGCCTTAAAATAAACATAGCTTTCATTTCACTGCCTTCTGACTTGAGGCATCTTTGCTTCATGATTTCGAGATATTGGAGTTTTGGTTTTGGTCTTGGTCTCCATGAGGTGCCTGTCTATATCCAATTGTGCAGTAGAAGCCAGGAAAGGGATTTCCTGCATGCTTACTATTCTTTAACTAGATTTAATATTCTTTAAATTAATTTTCATAAGAATTATGCTTTGCCTCATGGATTCATGCCATTAGGATTTTTCATCTGAACCATTCTGTCCACAGTTCAGTCTTTGAACACTAAGAGAGCACCAAATCCGTTAAGTACTATACAAAAAGGGAGAAGACCAAAAGCATCTTAAACTCTCATTGAGGAAAGAAAGAAATGATGGAAGCCAGAACCAAGGTTTGGTGAAACAAGCAAGACAAAAAGTGCTTTTTCAACATGCTCATTTGTAGATCAAAATATTCTGAGTTTCCCTTGGCTTGATTCTCCAGTTCTCTTTTTGCCCAGCACCCAGTGACTATCTTCAGTCTGGAAGAGACAAGCATGTATGGCTTGCTATTTCCACAGCCATCTTCTATAAAATAAATCCTCACCATAATCTCCCTATTAATCAAGATTTTGTTATCTCAGAAGTCACGCAGAGGAGTTACTGATTGCAGATGATGTGAGTGGGCAGGATGGGGACAAAACAGCTAGAATGAAGCAGAATGAACTTTCAAGCCAGCCGTGTTTGGTAACTACACATTTGTGGGTTTAGTATTTGTTAGGAACACAGTTCAGCCTTCTAATTGCTGGCAGTTTGGTATGTGGAGTCTCACAACAGCCTTAGTCATGATGGAACTGCTTTAGTCATGCAATAAGTTTAGATTCGTGACTTCTGTTGTTCATTTCATTTCCCTTTGACAGCAATGTAAAGAAGATATGCAGCTGCAAAGGTATCCTTCTCCTCTCACTGCCTGGCTGGCCTTCTACCATTTTCAGACTGAACTCAGCTGTGCAAAATGTGCTCTAACCAGCAAAGTTTATTTTTTGGAATTTGGCTGTCACTCCTATCAATGGTTTTGGATTAATTCTTTCTGTGGGAACCCACAGTTGGAGCAATTGTTCCAGACATGCAAAATTCTATATCTGCAAAACAGGTACCTGGCATTCAGCATGAGCTACCTCATCCAGACTTTTTCTGTCTGTCAGTGCATGCTCAACTAGAAATGAGGCTCCTTTCAGTGGATTGACAGACTATCTCCAAAACCAAAACTTTCTAAAGGAGGATCTGGACGAAGACAAAGTTCAGGCAGCTATTGGAAGATGAAAGAAATTGCATCCCAGGAAGATATCTGTCCTACCTCCTGGCAGGAAAGGTGGGGTGGAAGCTGAAGAGTTGCCCACCGTGGGGCCTCCTGGTTCCCACAGGCTGGGCCGGTCCATCCCTGTGAGAGGCTGTACCCACCCACCAGCCACGGCAGGGATGCAACCTGGAGCTGGCGTGGTTGGAGCCTGCTTTATCAGGCCTCTTGGAGACAGACAGACAGCAAACAGCTTCCTTCAAAGCAGGGAAACAGGCATGACCGAGAGCCAAGCAGAGCACACCTTTAGAAGTGCAAGGTTCAGTGCTACAAGCAGCACTAGAATGGGTGGTGGGTACAACTCTTGTGCACGGCGTGCAAACCCAAGGCAAGCAGGCACAAGGCAGCATTTCCCAAGGCAGATACAGCTCCAACATCATCTAGACTTCAAAGAGTACCTAACCCAAGTGACCTTTATTCTATGTAAATTTTATTTGACTCTGCCATTACAGTTTTTCAAAGCTGCAATTGCACGATTCATCTAGATCGATTGTTACAATAGCAAATCTTTTACTTCAGTACAGTATCTTTGTACTGAAGAAGTGGGAACAGTCGTGTGAAGTAACTCACCAGCACATTATGGGATTTTTCCTAAGTTCATGCCAATTCAAACAGCTGTATCAGTCCTGTGTTACCCATTAACATTTTAAGTGACAGAATATATCACTTGCTGACATATAGAAAATATATAATTAAACAGCTGGCTAGTAAAGAAAACAGCTCACTGAAGAACATACTGAAAGTAAACTGCTAATAAATACATTTGGAAGCATAAAGTAGTATATTAACTCATTTACCTGACACAGAGGGACCTATGATTTGCCTTAATGAGATACCTTTGGGACTTTTTCGTTTGTTTAAATTTACCTGGCCTACTACTGCAAGCGAATGACATTAAGGAGGACTTCAGAATGCAAATTCCTGACCAAACAAATTATGTTTAAGTCATTAAATTAACATACATTTATTAGAGTCGTGTATCAGCACTCCAAGCTGGCAAGAAAAAACCATATTCACTTTCACATAGTTTCTGCTGGGAGACTTGGAATATGATTTTTACAGATTGCAGGGAGGCATGGGAATTGAAGCCATAATGAAATCCACCAGTTCATTATGAGCAGAGAAGTGAGGATCATCAGATTTTTACACTGAGGAATAACTTTATGAAATAGCTATTCCATTTTCAGTGTTTTCCATCAGAAAGTCAGGATTTCCCCTCAAATATTTCCCTACACTTATAAGAGATGCTGTCAGATATCATAATTGCAGAGTAGCATATGATACAGGTAAGCATCATTTTATATTCTGGATAGCTGGAAATGGTTGATGTAGTATTTAACTCTGCAAAATATTGAGAATGCATATTTCCATTTAAAGTTTGTGAAGATGTGAAAACCCCTCTGTTCAGCAATGTACTTTTTCTTAAGTACTGTTGAAAGTTGTCTTCCACTACGTGAGTTCTCCAGTAGTAAGCTACACCTCCTTACTGAGAAAGCAAATACACACTGCCAATATAAACCAGGTTTGGTACTGAAGAGGAGAGTCCTCAACAGACAACCAAAAATTAACATTATTTTCTGCTACAAATGCAGAATTATCATTAAAATAATGTCTGAGTGTTGCTGTAATGCACAGCCAGCTAGATCAGAACAGCATCACTTACCTGAGGTAGTCATTGACACCTGAAACTGATCCTTTCTCAACGATCTTTCATCTCAAAACTGTAAGAGTGACTTAGAGGCACTTCCCATTTCCCTGCTTTATCTATCATGGAAACACCTGCAATATTGAATTTAAATTCAAACTTAGTAATAGTAAGATATTTTTCCTGTGTTCAGTCTATGTTTAAGAATCTGTCCATGTCAGCTGATATTTCTAAATCTTACTGACACTTTCTAACAAGCACTGTATTGGATTTCATAAGTTATTTAAATATGAAACGTCACTGAAATCTCCTTGCTCTTTTATCTTTTTTCTGCTAGCTGTAGATATTTGGGAATATTTTCCTGTCTTTCCTTCTTTTCCTTCTGCTTGTCACAGAATTAAATCCTTCAAACAAGAACAGCATGACTTGTGCAACAATGATTATTATTCACAAGAAAATGGGCCCCTCACACAGTATGTATTCAATTTTGATGTGTAAATGGGGAGCTTCTGAGGTCTGAACATCACTGTAGAAAACCAGAAACCTAAGCATCTCTAAACTTGCTGTCACTGTACCCGAATCCTCTGCAGCTTGGCCCTTGCAGGAGTATTTGCATACACTCAAACCAAGGGCAAACCTTCCAAATCTGCCGGGTGCTGCCCAGGCAGAGCTCTGAAGGGTGAGGGAGTGAATAACCGTGTTTGACACATCATTAACCACTGTGGCCTGCTGAAATGGGCATCTCTGGACAGGGTCAGAGCAAGTGAGAAAAGGTGAAATGCAGGAGAAAATGTCAGAAGCCTTCCCTGAAAAGCTAAGCACAGGGATGATTGCATGCAAAGATGGCACTGATAAAAACAAGATTCAAATATGCCTGGCCTCAGAGGACATTTGCAATCACTGCTGTACTGCAAAATACACTTTATACAATTAAGGCAAAGCTCAGGTTTACCTCACTTTGAGACACAGCTTCTCCTGAGTTTCTGCTTCCAATCCAGATGAAAAAGGCTGCTCAAGAAGGCTCTTTAAAATCTGACCAACTGAATTCTGTGGCAGAAAACCTGACCTTTGGCAAAATTTACCCTGGTTTTACCTTTTATTTTAATGAGATTTTAAAATATTTACCATAAGACAGTAGCATTCCTTACAGGTCAGTAGGGGGATTTTTTAGGCTCTTTCAATGTTGACTTAGAATACATGTGAAATAGTTTTTAAAGGCTGAAACTTAGCAGGGCTTGTTGAAAAACCTCACTCAAATCTGTTTGGACAACCGTGCCTGCTACACACTTGGAACCTTGATGACAGAAAGCCAGCAACTGATGGAGAAAGAGGTGGGTGGAGAAAGAGCATAAGCAACCTGCTCCTTTACCCAGAGGAGTGGCTGTGCTGGACAGCCTTTTTTTCCCTGCAGCTAAAATTTCTTAGAGAACAAAGCAACAGACCCTGTTCTCAGAAGCAGAGCCATTTGTGACCCAAGAAAGTCAATACAAGCAGCGTTTTCACCACCCTCTGTAGTTGAGTTGGCTCCTTGTCTCTTACTGTGCAGACAGAAACATCCATAGTTCTTGCAGTGCCCTTCTGAATCAACCTTGTGTCAGCACACTGGTGGTCCAGAGCTGAAATGGGATTAACCTTGACTCCATTCTGCAACAATATCACTCTGTTCTGCTGGAGTGCAGGCACAAGCTATTTTTTGTCTGGGTTTTGAACAACTTAACATCATATCATGAGGAGAGGAGAAAAGAAGAGATTATATAAAGAAAAATAGGGTAAGAACTATGCTTCTATTTTGGGGGGCAATGAAGGAACTGTACAAGCAACAAAGAACAACTTTTTGAAGGAAACTTTTTGAAGAATGAAGAAATAATAAGTATCTGACTTCTAGAAACTTTTCTTTTAAAGAAGTGAAAAAGAGGCTTCTTCAGGGAAAAAAAAAGGCATATCCATAAAAACTACACACACTTCAGAGATGGTTTTCAAGAACTTCTATATAACTTATACCACTTAAGAGAAAGACTCTTTTGCCATATCACCTCAAAATATAAATCTGATGTGGTGCTTTTGATACAGCTAAAAAGCCTTGTGTGACACAGAGGAGCATTAGCAAGGTCATCCCAGAAATGTCTGCACAACACAGTTCCTGTTGCTTCACTCAGACCAGCATAACCTGTATTTGAGCTCTTACATCATCCCAGAACTGGCTGGGCCTGTTTTCCCCAAGTTCCTAAATTTGTGAAAATGTCAGCCACAACAACAAATCTGTGGCTTTGCAGGTATGCCAGGAGCACGTGGCCATAACAGGGCTTTCCAAATGAATCCTTGGAATGCAGTTCAGCCAGACTTGAGCTAAGGGTAGCATATTCCCACAGTCACTCATGTTGAAGTAGGTTTCCCAAAGTAATTTTAATTTAAATTTATATGACTACTACTTAAATACTATGGATACACTTCCTGTGAATTAATTTCCAGCTTAGACAAATGGAAAAATTATTATCTCCACAAAATAATTCATTCCCCCAAAATCTCCCTTTCCTGGTCATTACTGAAAGCAGAATACATCTGCAGAATTCATCAAAATAAATATTGCAATTAATCACCATTCAGGAAAGCCTTGGGGAGTGAGAGGTTTTTTTTGGATTTTGACTGTGGTCTTTTGAACACATTTCATAAGAATTTGGTTGAAACTTTTGTTAGTTTTGCAATATTTGTCTTTGTTCAAGCAGTTGATGAAATTAAAGGAGAAATTATACAAATGCCTGATTTTGGACATTCCTATACACACATTAACCAAAAAAATAATAATTTTGTTTCAATGTAATGTATTACATACATATGAAATACTAGTTCTGCATATATATATATAATGCTGTAGTATTATGATACAGCCTAACATGAGTCAATCTTTCCTCTCCCTACACTTTGACTAAAATATGTTAGTCACCTGTTTTATTGCAAATTTAGTGCTTTTTCTTGTGCTTTGGTTTCAGTAGGCTGGCAGTTTGCATGCATTATGAAACAGTATATGCTGCTCCATAGCTGAGATTCAAGCTGGATGAATTTTGTCTGCACAGATAGTCCACTAGTTCCCAAAAAAAAAAAAAAAAAAAAAAAAAAAAAAAAAAAAAAAAAAAAGGTTATTTTGTAGATCTCAGTTCATTACCAAATCTCAAAATATCAATTTGGTAATTTTTAGGTGATAGGCAAAAAGAAGATATCGTTATACTGGGAGGGCTCATTTTCAAAACATGAAGGAAAAAACCCAAATTGTTCTGTTTGCCTTGAGAAATTGAGTAATTGCAGACAACTTCAAGTCTATTATTAAAAAGAAGTAATCCTGAAGATTAGGACAGTTTGCTCATCAATTTTGGCAGCTGAGTGGCCCTGTCTGCTCTCTGCAGAGATGCAAGTCCTGGTTAGTGCTCAGGAGGTAACGATGGGCAGTGCCAGGCACAGCACCCCCAGGGCCCTGGACTCGGGTCACTCCTGCTGAGCTCCTGCCCTGGCTACCCCTCAGCTCTGCAAGCCCTCAGCTCGGCTGAGGTTTGGCACTAGAGACCCAGAGACACATGAGCACCTCTCAATATTGCAAAATTTAGAAGAGTTCCAGCCTGAAAATGCTTGTCTTCATGCGTTAAGGGTGTGCACAATTCTACCTCCAGCATTTCCTTGGTGCAGTATGGTGTTACAGTATTTCAATTCATTGTTCTCAGATATTAACATTTTCCCATAAATTTGACATAAACTCAGTTCTGTGGGATGCTTGGGAGGAAAAGGCACATTGATTCCTTTCCTTTTGTGTCCCCAGCTCATGTCTGGGATCAGTGCAGTATGTCAACTTTGACAAAGAGAAGAAGCTGGTAACTGGATTAATAACTGCCTTGGGATTAGGAAAAAAAAATGGAATCAAGGTCTTTAAATAAGCTGTTTAGCAGCCATGAGACAAAAAAAACCCTGGATGTCACAGCTATGAACATGAATCTGAAACTATAGGCACATAAATTCCTTTGGGTGGGTTACCTGAGCAAAATCAGTGATATGCCTGTAACTTCGAGCATCAAAGCTTTTTTCTTAAGCGGCTTAAACTAAAAAAAAATACAAATTATATTTCCTTCCTTGTAATGATCATATTCAAACAAAAATCCCCTACCTATGACTGAATTTTTGAGAATTATGAACTTTTGAACCATTACAAAGCAAAGCAAGCAAAGTTGTGGCGAGCCAGGGAATTGCATACAGATTTACCCAGTGCCATGGTCAATGCACAGCTCTGAGGGCTCTCATTTGGCCACTGTAGGCTTCTCAGGCTGGAGTCTGCAGAACAGGCAGGTCCTTCAGAGTCTGGGCAAGACCTAACATAAAGAATGAACTGAGAATTTTTAGGTATTTATGACATTCCAGAGTAATGAAGGCTGAGATTTCAATTGCATTTTGTGTTTTTGACATTATCTGGCTTCAGACAGGATCATTGCAATCACACACAATTTCTCACAGGGAAGGCAATTTCCACAGAGCAGCACATTTATCTCCTCATCATTTGTTTCACTTCCCAAGGAACCAGATGCATCTATCCCTGATAAAATTCCGGCTGAGGAAAAAGAAATGTTGAGATTGACCCCATATGTGAATTAAATAAAGAATAAGGCAATGTATCTTCATAACAAGCTTGTGTGAGATGTAGATTTGGAGCTGCCTGAGCATTATTTAAATTATTTAGGTGCCCACACACACGAGTGCCTGTCCATGGCAGTGGGGCTCCGTGTCCTGCTGCTCTCTCCTGGCACCACAGGCAAGAGCAGGTACAGGGGCAGAGCAGACACCTGGAATCCCACACAGCCTCACAAGCCAAACACACTGCAGGTTTCCAGGGCTGGAGTTGTTCTCCTTGGCACTAGAGCTGGTGTATATACTGGAGCCTCCTGTACCTGTAACAGAGCCCTCACCCTCATTTTCTAGGTCTGCTCCTATTTAACCCATCCCAGGGATTATGAAGCTGTTACTGGAATTGCCTAGCTCTCCTGGAATTGCTTCTGACATATATTTTTAAGACTAAAAGGTTCCCTGTCACTGTATTATCTTCCAAACTTCCAACTCCTGCTACTTGCAGCATCAGAGTAAAAATTTAAATTCTTTTCCATTGTTTTTTCACTCTACTGCCTTGAGCTGTCTGGATGGTAAGCATTAATGTAAATGATTGCTGTAATTATTAACACTAGTGACCTTTGCTAAAATGCAGCAAGGAGGAGAACAGTATACTCAGGGTGCTTTGCTAATAATAATAATCAGCAGGAGGTCTCAGTGGGAAAGGGAAAACATGGAGTTATATTATCTGGCAGTTCAAACAAGGAGGCAGAGAAGAAGCAGAAAGCAGGAGGAGAAGGATTTGATGCATGTTCCATTTCTACCTCTGAATCCCATGGTACTGGCATGTAAAATATTATAGAGAATTTAGAGACATGAAGCCAAGAGAGACACTTGGTCTGGCCCAGCACAGCAATATTCTTACTTGGAGAGCTGAATCACATTTCTAAAATGCTCTAAATTCTATGATTCCCAAATAGACAGCTAGCTGCCTGGGTAGTGTTCTTCAGTGTTTCTTTTCCCTGGATTGAACCTCTGAGGACCACACACCATTACAAAGCACTTGTGTTTTGCCAAGCTTCTTTCAAGTGTTTGGATTTAGACAATGCTCAGGCAAGGGCCTGAATGGGTAAGCAATCTTGTCCCCATGGGGATGATGGCCTTGCTCTGTGCAATGTGCAGAGTTCCCTGTTTTCTTCTGATTGCAATCCCTGTGCTGAGTGGCAGGTGGGGGAGGTAGCACAGAGGAGAGAACAGCTGGTCTCTTTCTCATATCCAACTATATTCACTCCACTTTGGGGTGAATGCTGTAGCTCTGTCTTAATCTCAGTCAGGGAACAGTCCAGAAAACACCAGAGAGTGAAGATTAGCAAAATAGGAGCCCAATATAGCAGGATGCTCAGGCAGAGAAGCTGCTCCCCTCCCCAGAGAACTTGGTAATTTTACCATCTGGTTGTTCTCCAGTTCTCAGTCAGTTTCAGCCACACAGTTTCCCCAGGGAATATGACAGCAATTAATGGTGATTTTCTCAAGTGGAGACATTTCTGTAGCATGGTCACTGGTGGATGAAGCCCTGTGTGCTGGCTGGAGCAGCAGTGGCTTGGGTGATTTCCAGGCACTCATCCTGAGCAGTAGGGCAGAGGCACAGCTTTGCTTCCCGGTGCACGGAGCCCTGGTGGCTCAAACACTGAACAATGTGAGACCACCAGGATTTTCAGCCTTGTTCCAGGACTTCTGGTACGGAGTTTTACTGCAAGACTAGCAGTGTACTGGGTGAAATACAGTAAAGAGGTTAATTAGGGTTTTTTTACTGAGCTGTGAAAAAGTCTCAGTTCTCTTGAGATGATTTGGGTTTGTTGTTACCAGTAACATCACTGTTATAAATAGCTGTGCTGAAAACAGTGCCCAGGGCACTGTTTACCACCCACAGTTAGAGCCAGCTCTCATCCTCAGTTCCTTCCCTGGCTTGTTCAATTCCCTAGAACACAGCTCTCCTAACCCAGAGCATGGGAAGATTCTCCTCATGGCCATTCCCCCCTTCCTCTCTAAACTGAACCAGGAGCACCTCGACCAGCCTGGAGTGTACCAGATGGAGCATCCAAGCTGATCCAGGCACTGCAGCTTTGGGGAGAGCAACTACAGCAGCACACCCACAGCTGGCATGGGTGCTCTGTGTGGCTGCAGCAGGTCTGAGACACTTGGGAATAGTTAAATCTCCTAAGCTGAACATCGAGGGTTGCATTTCCCAGACAAGAGTTTTTATTAATTTAGTCTTCATCGTTTTTAGCAGACAAAGCATGTGACTTTGACTTGATTTGAACAGAAAACCGTGGCAATATTGCCTTGTGATATTACAGCTCTCCCTCTCCCTGAATTACACAGGTGGTGACTGTCAGCAGCACAATGGGTGTTACCCAGGAGGATGCCCACAAGCCCGTCCTGGCAATGCTCCCTCTCCTAACCCCGGCAGGATCTCTGTCCAGACACCAACTGGGGCATCAGTGAGCTGCCCCAGGATCGGGTGGCAGCTCTCCCCAGCTGCACTTTATGCAGCACCAGGCACTGCAATTAGCTGGGATGTAATTAGGAGCAAGAAGCAGAACATACTATGCAAAGAAGGTTTGGGAGCCTGAGGCAAAAGGCTTTTATCCATCAGCTGGTGGGCTAAGTAACTTAGAAATTCTTAAATAAGTGGTGCTGGGCTCTAGAAAGTATTCAGAATATATGAGAAGGAATTTTTTCTCTGTTTCACCTGAGAAAAAAAAACAATAAAGGGAGATAATAGGAAGTCCCCAGGGGCTTTTTTTAAAAGAAGTTGATCACAAACAACATGAAATAATATCAAAAACTTGTGTATAAAAACCAACACAATCTGACCTGTGTTGACTAGAGACTTGGATAACAGAATAGTTGAAAAGCTATGTTAAAAGGAGGTAAATAAACACTCTAAAAGGTATGGTCCAAGGAACAATTACTTCACTGTTGTGCTTCTGTTGACTTCAGACAATGGCTGTGGTTTTCCCCACACTGAAAGAAGAGGCATTTTTCAAGTGACTGGAAGAGCATCTGTTATCGTCTCTGTCCTTATTGTGGGAGCCATGAGGACACAGCATGGAAAGGGCAGGTGGGACAGCCTGTGGTGGGGAGGAGCTGCCACCCCAAGGGGTCACAGGAGGAACACCCAGTAGCCACTCAGGACTGCCCTCACCAAGGGTTAGCAATAAGGCCCAGGATAAGCAATAAGGCCCAGGACCATCCTAGCACATGGAAAGGATATTCATGCAAAAATTCTCATCTCACCTCGGGGAGTAGATTCTGGTTTCCCACCATCTGCTTGTTCTATATTTTCTGTACAGGGAAGACTGAAATGTATTAGAATAAGTAAGTAAGAGACCAAGCCATATGGATTGCGGAGTCCTTTGAATTATCTGCAGGCTCATCAGGAATCACTCAGCTGTGTAGGTGAACACTAAGACCTTTGAGAGCCAGAGACACTTGAATGGAGATAATTCCTTCTCTCTCCTGTGGGTCCCCTGAGCTCAGAAGGAAGCCCAGCATTTATTTCAGCAGTATCGGGCAATCTCACACTTCAGAGCCACAGCTCATCAGCACTGAGGACTGAAAGGCTTAGCAGAAGCCATGTACTACACTAAACAATGGAGGGCAGAACAGGTTTGCCATGTCCTTGTTTGCCTAAAGCCACTTTACCACGAAGGATCTGGAATGCACAATAGCATTGCCACAAAGGACAGCAGGTCCCAGGGTCTGTGCCAAGTCCACATTCAACCCCAGAGCTCACCCCTCTCCTGGCTTGTTACTGACTTCAGACCTCACTTTCTGGATGCTTTGCTTCTCATGACAGAAAGTCAGCACCTGCCAGGCACAGTGACAGCACAGTCCTCTGGATGAAACAGCACAAGCCCTTTTTGAAGTTAATCTTCAGTAAAAATGTATGACGTCCTAAGAGGGGGAGGGAGGCAGGAAGCCTCTTGGGTCTGTTTGAGAGAGGCAGATGTGAATACCTCTAAATGACATATGTGAATTTGATTCATTAGCAAAGGTCTTTGTTGCCTTTGTACCTGCTTAGGAGACAGCAGAAAGGAGGCATTGCTGTCAAGCCATTATGCACAGGCAGGAATCCACATTAATCACTCCACACTGGCTGCTGACCATCTCAGACAAAAAGGGCACACCCCACTTTGAACTAACGTGATGGTTAGAAGCCACTTGTAAATTAGTGCAGATAGCCTCAGAAGGCTATGGCTGGCTAACACAAATGTGGTGACTCAGAAAATGAAAAAATGAAAGGAAAGGTAATCAATAATTCAGAAGATTTCCTGAATGAAATAGGGTTCAGTGTGCTCCAAACCTCAGCTCTCATCTATTCTCTTTCTGCTTACAGCTCACTGAAGCAAGTTAAACATTTTTTGCTCCCTTTGATGCATATATAAGTAGATAACTCATTGAAGTGGCATGGCATGATAACATGTATTTATGATACTGGACATGCACAGCCCTATTTATCTATCACCATTAGCAAAGGTCCTCTGAGACTTATTGCCATATTGTAATGCAGTCCCCATGATACCAAGACCAGTCCCCATCCCTGACAAGTGTCACACTGGCTCTGCCGTGTTCTGTTACCAGCTAAACATGAAAATGCTGTGCATAAAGAGGCCTTTGAAAATGCTGCTTCAATGTCTTTGCAATTTATGGCTGTAAATATTTCCTCATGGGATTGAAGGGTGAACGTCTCCATTCCTCTTTGCTCACAGTGGTTCACAAATATTTACATTAAATTTAAATTACTTATATAAGAAGTAAAATTCTAAATTTACTCCCCTGCTTCCTCCACATTTTTCATACACTATTGAAATGTCCTTTGATAATACTATGTCCAAGCCACTTCTTCAATTTGAAACTGAACTAAACATTTACTGTATGGAAATCTATGGAACAACAATCAGGACTCTTTGAAAAGCTTTATGTTCCATGATTAACAGGCTACTGAATTCAGAAATAAAGGTTTTCAAAAGGTAGTCTTTTGGAGCTGGGCAAAAAGGCAATTATTTTTTCATTCCAAATCCTTTCAGTTCTGATGCTTATAATAGACCTTGAAAAGTTATGGGATGAGCCTTAAATGTTCTGCCCTCTTCATTTTAGGGAATGATATTTTTGCCCTAGAAAAGACTAAGTTGATGCAAAAGTGACTCAGTCTCTAAAGCAGCTGGTAAACATTAGGCTGATAGTGTGGTTCTACTCTGACAAGCTGCTGTATAAAACTGGTAATTGAACCTATCCATTTTCTGGTGTGTATTCCAACCCATAGCAAAACAATGCCAAAACCAAATACCTTCTACTGCTTACCCCTGTTAGCCAAACACAACTAATAACCAAGGGGGAAGGAACTGCACTGAGGCTTTTCTGCATTTTACTTGGGCATCGTGAGATGGCCAAGATGCAGAGATAATGGAGTGACTCAGACATGACAGGAAGTTCAGCTGGAAACAGCCTATTCAGGCTGATAGGCCTCTAATGAACAGACCTTCAGTAAGATACTGAAAGAAAGAAATGACTGAGTGATGTTCCAGATCAAAGGCTTCAAGACCTCAGCCTGGCAGAGCCACTTTAAAAAGCAGCATTTTTATAGAGTTGCCAGAGGATGAACTGGGGCATTATTATGGCCATTTAAAACAAACAAGCAAAAAGCAAATAATCATATAACAAAATAATAACTAATCGCAGGCTACAGAAGAATAAATGCACTAAAGCAAAAGCACAGATTGCCACTATATTTAGAAATAATTATGTACAACTTGAAGGAAATACAGTGAAGTATAAACAAGTGAGGTCAAGCAACAGATTCCCAGTTTCAAAGCAAAATGTGCTGCACTATTTTAAGTTTTTAATGCAGATTACAAATGTGCAAACCAAGTTCAGTTCCCACTAAAATCTGTGATGAGAATTGATTTGGGAAAAAAAAGATACTTTCCCTGGAACTTCAACACAATTTTTTTCTTCCTTTGTAGAATGAAAAAGAAAAAAGATATAGGGTTACATCTACCTGAGCTTATAACTACAGCAAAAGGAGAAAAAGAGAAGGAGATGGCTGCTCAGAGTTAAGCTGTTTCCATAGGCATATCTGCTCATGAGGGACTTCTCTGGGGTGGGTGAAGATGGATATGGATAGGTCTAGTACATAGGAGTGGCTTCCAGGACAGCTTTTAGTGTCAAGCTTAGAGGAAAATGTACTGCACAGAACACTCTATAGTGTGTGAAGGACAGCACGGGTGACAAACACGAGAGCCCCCAGTTCCTGCAGGATTGTTCCGTGAGCAGCAGGAGAGGCACTGGGGTGCACTGGAGAGCCTCTCCCGAGCTCCCGACAGGCCAGACTGCCTCGGGAGGGCACTCCTCACACCCTCCTGCTCTCCCTGCTGCCAGAAGCTCCTGTTCCCTGCCCTTGCCAGGACAGCTGACCATATCAAACCCCCTCATCTTCTGAGTGTTAGCTTCACCAGACGGCACAGCTGAAAGGACTGATAACACCTGCACTGGTAACAAACAGCTGATGCTCACAGGACTTGGGGCAGGGGAAAAAAAGGGTTCTGCAAAAAATATTGCACTTGGCAAGAAAAAAGAGAAAAAGTGTTGGAAAAAAGGAGACTGAATGCTGGTGTAGTAGGACTCTCTGGAGAAGTGTCCTATTTCAGGATCTTCCTCACTAACTGCTCTCTTGTTTCTCATTAACTGATGGAAGTGGGGACAGAATGTAAAGAAATGTGAGGTCTCAGTACATTGCCCATGTGGAAGACAGTTCCAAAACTGAGTCATTTTTTGTGTTTTTGATCAAAGTGTTACTCAAAATCCATGAGCAACTTATGAAATATTTAAGATGAAAAACCCCAAAATATGGTGTCTCGTAGTTGCAAAGCCAAAATAAAAAATCTGCCTGAAGCAAGAGGAGTGCAAACTGTGCTGTTTCTGAATCTGATTGTCCCAGATGCATGTGGCTTCTCCCTTTAAAGCCCTTTTAGAAACCTGGAACCCCGTGACTTTCTGGAATACTTCAACTAGAAATTTGCCATTTTCTGTTATTGAGCTTTTGATTAACTACAAAATACTATAGGTTTGTGGAGATTTTTGTATTCCGTGTACTATCTACTGCAAATTTAAGATCTTATACAAGGATTTAAATTGAACATTGCACACATGAAATATTTTCTGAAACATTTATGGTTGTATCTACATACCCTTCACTTTTCTCCACAGCTTGAAAACAAAGCAGCAGTATGCAATACATCCAGGGCACAGAAAGGCTGGCTGGCTATTCGTAATACATCACCAAAAGTTCACTCTCTTACCAAGGAAATATTTGCATTATGGTACTGTTATTCTTTAACTCCATATGCTGTATTTCCTTTTTACAAATGGATTAGAATCTTTATGCACTGATGTTTCTCTTTTGCTCCAACATGGGTCAAGATACACCAGGCTTTTTATCTGATGATCTTTTCAAAACTTGGAAAGAACTTCAAGACAAATTCAGTAACCTCTTTGGCATCTAAAAGGTTGTTGCTGTAATAGGAAGCATTCTTGATGCCTTACCTTAATACTACCTTAATACTCTCTTGATGCCTACCTTAACACTAAGGCTTCTCTGTTGAATGAAGGAAAGAGTAAGCCTCAAGTGTCATTCCTCAAGTCAAAAGTGTCATTTTGCTTTAATGAAAACACTTGTATCCTTGGATGTGGTAAGTGTTCAAAAACTGATACAGAAACTAGAAGAGGTCTCTTGGTTTAGGAAATTAAATGCCACGATGGAAAACTGCATTTTTTCTCCTATCTCTCCTTGGAAGTGCTGAAGTTATACAACCAAGATTTTCTAAGGTGATCACAGTGTGTTTCATCCTCATTTTTTGGGCATTTACCCCTGGAGCTGTTATATCCCAAGGTGCTATAGGTACTCCAGTAAAATCTCAGGTTCCCTTTTCCTCAGACTGAACCCATGGTGTTAATGGAAATATGGTTTTTGTGCTTATCTCTGCCCTCTGAGTGGAGGAGCAGCCCTGCCTTCCCTCCCTTCAGCACCCCTGAAGGGCGGTCAGTGCTTGTGAATCATTCCTGATGCACATGTGATTAATGCTACTGAAAAGCACACGAGAAAAGATCAATCTGGAGTGTGGGTGGAAGTGCTTTCAGTAAATAAGGCCAGGGTTTATGTGGTGAGCATGAAAAAACAGATAAAGGACTCGATAACTGATCAGGACACACGTCATGAGACAGAAACCTCATGACAAGTATGAGGTGACGTAAATCAAAGATTGTCCCAAAAAGCAGACATAAGAGGAATTAGGGTGAAAGCCTGACTACAATTTAGCCATTAATTAGAAAAAGACATGGAATACTTTCAAAACTTAATCCAGCAGTTTATTTATAGGAAAAGCTGTTCCTGAGCCATGGTATAGTCAAGAAAGCATGGCTGGTCAGCTATTACAGCACATAGTAACAAGCTGGAGTTAAAACCCTTGTTTGAACACAGGCTTCTGTGTAACCTGAATTATCTAATTCATTTCCTACACATAAAGTAGGAATAAGGATATTTCCTAAGAATTTTGACAATAATTAATTTTTATTTCCTATCACACAAGATCTGGCAAGGAACTATTCCACTGGGAAAAAAAAAGTAAGTAAATATTAATCATCACATCACTAACAACACTACAAATTTTTCTGCACTTCACATTCTCCTATCTTCCTAGTGCTTCATGTAAATTCTCTGACTTCAAAAATGCAACACAGTACATTAAATATGTAGCTGAAACAAAAGCCTCAAGGAAGAAAACATCCTCTGTCTAGAATTTAAATTAATACACAGGTAGCACTTACTACTCTACCAAAATAATTTAAATTATCAGGAGTTCATACATGCTCTAACCTTAATATTGGCTGCTCAACTGAAAATTGGTTCTTACTTTAAACTTCTAATGGGAAAAGTCTGTTTCTAAAACATGAGCTTGTTTTTTCTAGTGATTGTGTTCAATGGACACTGCTGAGAGCAGGCTCCAGAGCTGCCCATAAAATTAGTGTACAACAGGAAAGAACCAGTCTGCTCCTACTTGAGCCATATATGACTTCTGCTGGCTAAACCACTGATTTCTCATTTGGGTTGACAAACCAAATTCAGTTGAATTATATGAAAGAAAAAGAAAAACAGAAACAGAAAAAGAAAAAGAAAAAGAAAAAGAAAAAGAAAAAGAAAAAGAAAAAGAAAAAGAAAAAGAAAAAGAAAAAGAAAAAGAAAAAGAAAAAGAAAAAGAAAAAGAAAAAGAAAAAGAAAAAGAGAAAAAGAAAAAGAAAAATTTACTTTTATAAGCCTTTTTATTTTTTCATTTGGAGTAATAGATGGCTTTTCTAACTTTCAGGGAAAAGCTAATTTTAAACGGAAATGTGACATTTGTTTTCAGATTGAAACTATAATTAATTGCAATTGAATTTGACTGGAGTTGTTTTACTGCTTTTGTATTTCAGTGAGAAGATATTACTACAATTTGGTTTGACCCACAAATGGCACTTTTTCTTTCTTTTTTTGTCTTCCAGAGGTTATCTTTGAACTGAAGATCAGTAATTCTGAACTCCAGTTTTACTACGATTTCGTCTCTTTTACAGTCTGTCTTTAGCCCAGGTTTGTCATAGTATTTTGCTAGTCTTGTGCCATTTTGCATCTTTTTGATCAAGGCCCTCTTTCAAGTCTGATCCAAATATAGCATCTCTTAATCTAATCCACTCCTATTTTACTTTCCTAAAATAGTTTTACAAAACAAATCCTATTATTTAGCAGAATTTGCTTATCTGGAAATCTACTCCTAGTACCCATCAAGAGACAACAGAATTATTTGTTACAATGAAAAGGTAAGAATTTTGCTGTTATGATTGTTAAAATATTCAGAAAAAAAAGTGAGTACTTCTGCCTCTAAATGGACCAGAGATGCCAAAGAAGGGCCCAGGTCGCAGTAGAAGAAACCCCTCTTGTGTTTCTCTGCAGTTCTCCTCATTTACAGCTGGCCCTGCAGTGTCCCCACACCCGCCCCTGTCCCAGCGGTGACACGTTCACGGCTCTGCCTGGCCGGGCCACCCCAACGTGTCCGGATTTGTGGTTTGACACTATTGATTGTGGCTTGATTCCAACCAAAATTTCTGACCTTCTGCACCCCAGATACACACTGATTGCAACACAAGCTATTGATGGTCACAATAATGGACATGAAACCCTCCTCCAAAGATTCTCCACTTCCTCCCTATCAGACAGTTTTCCTTTCCAAACCACACAGCACTGTAACACAAAGTCCCATGGACACCTGTAGGTCTTTTAATTCTTTGTACAGACTGACTAACAAACTGATTGAGTAACTAAGCAATACTACAGACACAGGGAGGAAAAGACTTAACTATTTCCTCTTATTAAGCTGCAAGGTTTAACATAAAACACTTTATTTCTTTGGAATTTCTTTCAACACCTGAGAGCATCCCCATGTACTCATTTCCCCATCATCTGGATGCTTAATGGAAGTGTACTATACAGGTTAATAGCAGATGAGTGTGCCTAGACCAATATTCAGAGATCCACACACCAGAGATGGTTATTGCTTAAGACAAAGAGCCGGAGGACCACAAATACAATGGTCACTATCATATTCATAGAAAGTACCTCCATTTTCTTGGCCTTCACGGCTTGACCTTACACATGAAAAAAACATACATCAGCAACCCCCTCATGGAGAGCTCAGATTAAACTTACTGTAGGCAAGCCCCTTGCCACGGCTGTTAGTGAGGAGCAGACAAGCAGGAATTAGAAACCCTGGGAGGGATGTGTGACTAATGATGGGCAAGAGAAATTGCCAAGCACAGCCTGAACCACTTTTGCTGTTGCATTAAATCGCCTTATTTGGGAACTGCCAAATAAGAGCTAAGGAGCTTGGATTGCTTCATACTGGATTGCACGTGGGCAGGGCTAATTTATTTGTACTCAGCCTGAGGGAGGGAGGTCTATTCTACAGAGAGGAAGCCACCTGTTTTCATAGATTAGTGAAGGATTAGCAAGGCAGGAAACTTAAGCAATCAAAAGCAGGAATGAAATTATTCATTTAAAGCTCTTGTTAAGCTGTGGAATATAAAATAACTTCCTGCTAAATAGGAAATCATAGTTGCAGGGTGAGATAGTAAAAATTTTATTTTCCAGTTTAAGACAAGCCCAGATTTCAGAGATTCCTCCTCTTTTCCTTCTCATGAGAAATGCAGTCATACACCTTTCTTCAAACAACAAGACTTGCTGTTTCTAAACAACATTATAAATGCTGTTATAAATCATTCTCAGCAGGCAGCTGTGCTGAAGGAATCCAAGGGGAAAAAAGTGACAATTGCAGCCTTTAAGGGGATATTTGTTGCTATTTTGTATTTAGTCAGGGTTTTTTTTCTTAGCTTGACAAAATATGTTTAGTCTGTCAAATTGAGCTACATCAGACTGAGAAATGGAAATGAAAGAATATGACTGCCTTCACAGCACAGCATGAATTCCCCACAGGATGGACCTGCTCTAGGATGGAGTCTGGGCTAAACACTTGAGTAGGCTGCTGTCTTACAGACACCCATGTTTGGAGGATTAAACACTTTGGTGTAAATCTGACAGCACAACTTGTATCTTGGCACCTAAGGCACACCTGAAATCTTGTTGTTACTCAGATAGTGCCTATTATTTCCCTTGTTACAAAACACAGTCATCATTTCTTTGTGCTTAATCTCTCAATGCCTGCTGCTCTATTCACTGTGGAGGAATTATCGATTAGCCCTGCTCCAGCCTCTCCACACTTCAAAAGATGTGACAATGATTGCCAAGGCTCTTGTTTTTCCTGCTGCAACGTCTTAAAAGTCACTCCGGAACTGTGATTTGACATCATAAAAATGGTCTCATGAGGTTCGTGTCTGTATTTAATGACTCTTTGCAAAACAGCTTCAGTTTATCTGCTGTTTCATTTCTTTTTGAATCAATGTTCCCAGCTTATGCCCTGGAATTTACTGGGTGTTTTTTTCTCACAAACCCTTGTTGGAAGAAGTGATGTGCAAGCCCGAGCTCTGTCCTTTGTGGATTTTTTTGTGTCTCTTTTTCTGCACAGATATCCATGCAAGGGGGAAGCAAGTTCTTCGTATGCACAACCAAGATTCACAGTCACCACATGCTTTGGAACATTATACAATCTTAATTTACTGCTTTGTTCTTCCCAGTCAGATAATTGTACTCAGAAGGAAATAGTGGCACAGGTCCATTTAGCTAATTGCTTCAAGTCAAACCTATGGTGTCCATCCATCCTGTTTAAATTGCATTCAGTGATGACATTTACATTGCTCTGCTTCAGAAATGGCACTGTCAAAAGAGTTCTCCATCAAGAAAAACATCAGCACCTTGTGCCAGAATGAAAGGAAGGGATGACCCAGAAGCAGTCTCCTTCAGTGGGGAGTCTCCAGGGTGTCTCATGGAAATGATCTAAAGCTTTACTAGAAAGCAGTGACAACTGCCAAGCCAAAAAACATGCTGTGAAATCTCTGTGGGATATTCCTTCCTGAACTATTCACTTTTAGCATCTTACTATATTATTATATACTAATATATTGTTTTTAAAGCAACTTTAATTGGTTTCCTACCATTTAAAAATTTGTTTCAAAAATAGTTGGTATTATGCAAAACAGCAGACTGTACTGAGAAAATCATATTTGAGAAAGAATCTTAGTGCAACCCTCAGCACCCTGCACACAGATTTTGGAGAAATAAAAGGTATTTCACAATTTGTCACGCATCCACCCTTTGGTTTTTGCTGGTTTGTTGGGGGTTCTTCTTATTTTCTTTGTCTTTCTTAGTCACCTCTTGGAACAGTGACTGGGGCAGTTTGCTAAATGGATCAATTCACTGGAGGACTCCAGAAACTTAAGTACCATCTCTATATCCCAGGCAATAAAGGTTCCCAGGTCCCAAAGTCAGAGCAAACAGCTGTAGCTTGATAAAGTCTGGACCTGGAAATCAAGTGAAGCTGAATATGCATAAACTAGAAAATGCAAATAACCATGTTTGCATGAAAAATAAGAGTGATACAGAGTAGCTAAAGTAGGTCCAATTAAGACACTCATAAGGGAAGAGACAGAGAATTTTGGAGATGGAGGTGGGCTTTGGAGAAATATGTATTGACATGCACAGTTAATACACAACAAGTAGCAAGAATCAGTATGGACTGAGTAGCACAAACAGCATATAAAAAGTAGCACAGATATAGGAGAGATTGTTTTGCTCAGTCCAGAGAAGGTTTTTTTCTTTTTCTCAAAGTCAAGCAAAGGCTCAGCCATAAGGAGTCTCTATACACACTATGTATAGTGCAGAACTATGAACCAAGATTAGTGGATTTTTTTTCACCCTGATTTGCTGACAAAAGGAACCATAGTTCAAGTTTGCACTTTCTGTGAGTAGACTGGCCTGCGTTGCAAGATCCCAAGCTAAAGGAAAAACAAGACAGTGAGGGAATCTGAGGCCCAACGTAGAAAGTTGTCAACACAGAAACATCAAAAAAGCTGCAAAAATACAGAAGAATTCACAGTAAAAGACAAGCCCAACCTTGTATGTGCTTCCCAAGGTCAAAATACTTCATCTCATCTTTCCATCCGCAACTTCTTCGAGTCATCCTGGCAAATAATTTTTATGTAAAGATAGCTCTGAATTCTTGCTTTCCCTATTGACTGGCCACTAAATGCAGAAATGGCTAAGTATAAGTAGAAGTACAGCTGGAAATTTGTGTCTCTCTTTTGAAACTAGCCCAGCACTATGGCTTCCCAAATTAGACACCCAGGAAATATGGGAATCTGGATTATCAACCAGGGAGAAAAGGTAGAAGGGGCAGAAACAAGCTCTAAAGTCCAGCAAAAGTGATATTACCAGCAAAGCACAGTTTTCTAGAGATACACAAGAGAGGGTAATTACAGTTCCTCTCCCCTTGCTAGATGGTAAGACAACAGAAAGACAAAAAAAACAAACAGGAAAAGTGTTTTCATCTGGATGGTCTTTGTTGCAATTTTTTTTTAATCTTTTAAAACATTACATCATAAAATAAAGACAATAGCAGCAAAACTTATCAAGTTGGTACAAGCACATTCTGCTCTGCACCCTGGTAATGACATTTCTGAAATTTTCATTTTTCTGAGAATGCCTTTCTAAAGCACCATTGAATCTTACAGAAAGAGTGAAACAGGGACAGAGAGAAGAAAGTACATAGAATATCCTTGCAAGTGGTTTTACTGATTGTTTATAGTATAATTTGATCAGGAAAAAATAGTAGAATAGTATCCCAAAAAAGATTTCCCCAAATTTCAAGAAACTTCTTTTTTAAATACAAAGCTGAAAATTACTAATAGTGGTTTCTCAGTACCATCTAAGGTCCAGATCAAGTGCTATTAGAACTTGGGAAAAAATCACTCTAAAACTACATTGATACACTGCCCTGAATAAATTTAAATTGTTGGGAAGATATGATCTAAACACAAACTCTGCTTTTTTCTCATTAAAGCTACTATATGAATCCAGGATCTGAGAAACTGCTAAATGGTAGGCTGAAAGCTGGTATGCTTGGCTTGCATGGCACAACAGGCACCATAAGCTTTCCTCTTGAGAACATCCAGCTCTCACAATAAAAAGGACTTTGTGGATAGTATTTGAGAGACAAAAGAATTCTCTCACATGCCAAGTATCATCTGTCTTTGCTTTGCTCTCAGGATCAATGAGGGAAAGCACATCTTCTTTGCCTCAAAAGGCTAAATGCTATAGAAATGTCCACTTCCCCCAATGCTGCAGTCCTGTTATTTCCTGGTGATAAGACTTAGCTCAGATACGACCTGGAAACAGAGAGGAGGGAGCACAAGAAGTTCACGTCTACCTTCATGGAGAGAGGAGGCATCACCAGGAAATCTGTGCAAGAACCAGTTATGTGTGCCACATGAGGATGTTAGCCTGGGGCTATTCTTCATCTGGTTTCTGAGAACTCACCAGTGTGGAGGATAAGGCTTGCCTTTAGAGTGACCTTCCCATCCCACCATGATCAGCTCACAGGCTATGCACTGGCTACGTCAGGACAGCTCCAAATTAGCTTTTGCAACTGCTTCCTCAGTGATTTCAACAGCACAAGTCAACAGAGACTAACAACACTATAACTGCAATTGCAGTGGCATGAGGAAAAAATACAGTCCAGTTTAGCAACGGTATTAAGGAGAGCACCTGTTAGTGATAGTAAAGGAGATGAGGACCTTGGGAAAATTTCAGCAGCCCAAAGGAATTTTCAGATCTACTTTTTTGGTGATACATTTCAGCCAATCAGTTCCATACATTAATCTACAAGCCTTTATTTGAATTCCACAGATTTGTGTTGATTTGCCTTGTGTTTTCATTGATATTTAAATGCCTAGGGAACTGTTTCTGAAGCTGAGCTTATTTGTGTTTAGTATTGATATAATGCCATTCCAGTAAGTATAAATTGCACAGTAGAAATGAGTTATAACAGCAGGCCTTTGCTATAAAAAGCTTAAAAATACCAAGCAAGCTTCACTTTACTGCACAGACTCACAGGGGCAGATTTTGGCCTAGATTAGACAAAACGTATCTCAGAACAAGTAAATGTATAGGGAGGACTGAAACAGTCCCCAGTCACCTTTCAGATTCATATCTGTTTAGCAGGAGATGTCCTGCTCTAGGTTAGTACACAACATGACATGATGCTTGGTCTTTACCTGTAATTTACTTCTAGTGGACGATGGGAAAAGTGAGAGTAGCAGACATCATGCAACCTGACAACACAAATAAACCCCTGAGAAAACCAAAGCTGGCAAACAAACGGCCCATGTACAGCATAAATACAAATACTTCAGAAAAATGAAGGGCTTTTAAGGACAAGTTTTTCATAACCTGAACTCAGACATAATTTCATTTATTATGGGTTAGAGATTTTTGCAGAAAGTCTGTGGTGTAGTGCATTAATGGCTTTGGAGGAAGCAGACTGGTACTAGACACATGCTAAAGCCAGGCAGCAGAAGCTCGGGTGATTTATGATTTCACGGCCACAATCCAAATCAGGTTTCATGAATATAAATCATGGGGGGGGGGGGGGGGGGGGAATGATTGTATTTTATTTACTATTATTTCTAGGATTTATTAGAAATAATGTTCCCTATTAAGTGGTAATGAAATTACAAATCTTTTGAAAACCAGTATCTGCAAAAGTTCAGCAATGCTTATGATGATTAATGGTTCAGAAGGATTCCCAAAGTGGCATAGCAGAATTCTCCTGCACAAGGCAGTGGAAAGTGGGACTGAAAAGCTGAAAGCTGTAGGGATACAGCAGCTGAGTCATCCTCTATGTGTGAGGGCTACAGCTACAGAAAAATCCATGTTTCCTTTGTTCTTTCAGATCCCAATTCACATGTCAAGTCATGTTATGCTCAGGGCAGGATCGGAGAGTTAAAGTCAGTAACCCACCCTTATTTTATTTTCAGGCTGCTGGGAAAGGGCCCAATTTAAAGAAAGACATTTTTGGATTAGGTTCAGACTACTTTTGCTATTAACAGCCTCACTAGAAATAACATGACAAGTTTTTTATAGGTGTTACTAAATGCCAGAGGATGAGCATTTTAGCCATAAAAACCCTTGATGTTTGAACTGAGATTCTTTCTCAAGCTGTTGCAGACAATTAAAACCAAGGGATGCCCTTTAAAAGGGGAAAAGCAATTTAGCTCATTAAAATGTCATTTTAGGTGTCGAGATGTTTCTGTCTGGCCTCCTATACCATCTGCACTTCCTATATTGTAATAAAAATTATGTATATTGAGGTATTTAATAAGGAATCATCTAGCAGAAAATATTTGCTCCTGTCATAGACTGGCAACTTTCTCAGCAAGTTTCACAGACACAGAAATGGAGAGGAATGAAAGAGCATTTTGCTTTCATATAAAAGGTCATCAAAGTCTCTGCTCAGTATCTCACTGAGTTTATTGAGCATCACCTTTTGTCCCTGAACTATTATATCCCAAACCCAGGGATGCTGAAGAAGCAGCTGATAAAATGTCATCCAGGGGCTCCTGCATGGCATGGCCATACAGAAACTAGAGTGAGACACACACACCATCACCAAGAATCTGGACAGGGGACAGACTGAGAACTCAGAAAGCTAAGATTAAACCTATGCCAAGATGTCATTGTCCTTCTCTTGCATCACAGAAAACAGTTATGAATTTGCCCTACAAATTTTGCCTCCTCACTTCTCCATGTTGATTTGTTTTCTGTGATTTGCCTGTTGTCCAACTCTCTGCGCACACAGACAATTCCTACAAGACAGACTTTACTTTCCCTGACCCTAATCAGAAGAAATGCCCTGGCTATGGCTAAACTTTATATTTCATAATCAGAAAATGCTTCTCCCATATCCTTAGAGATGTCTGTGTGACTATGCAGAACTTTTCTAAAACAGGCAAGCATTTCTTGTGAGAAGAACTCATCTGAAGAATAAACACTGCATGCATGATGTTGATCTTTGCATTTGGTAACCAAGGCAAATTATTTGCAAAACTGAATGTGTTGCATGCTTTCAGAGTCAGATGAGTTGCTTTTAGGTACCAGATCCTTCATAGATTCAAAGAATGATGTCATAAGGAATTACTTCAATCCTCAGACCCATATTGTATGTCTCAGCACTTCTGAACCTTTTCTGGAATTCAAACACAAATCTAAACTGTAACTTTCACTCCTAACCTTCTACCAATGAAACATCAGATCTGAACAGCCTTGGTACATGCAGATATGCTTCATCCATCCTGGCACTACAGAATTAGTGATGCCCATGGATGAGACTTCAGAACATTTGCCCATATGTGGCACTCAAGGCCTGCCCAAAACCAGCAGTACCAGGCAGGATAAAGAGCTCCAGTGTGAGGAAACTGCACCTTGCTAGTGTCTGCCTGGGGCTTGAGGAGGATGGGATGTGAGGATGGTCACCAGCCACCATCTATCTGCATGTTTGTGAAGCCAAGCACGGCACAGTCTGGCACAAAAGTCTCCAGAAGCCACAGCAGTTCTGGAGTTAAGTGGAACCTTCCCCAGAGACTGGGCTTACTGCCCTGCCTCTGGTAAGGTGAAGCCAGAGTGCAGCCCTGCACCATAAAAGATTTGCTGGTGAAGTAAGCAGAATTCAATTTCTCTTGGCTCTTATTGAGTTAGAGCAATCCCAAATGACCTGAAATTTTTCAAACATTGCTTTTTCATCCTTGATTTTCAGACAGATAATGAAATTAGAAAGATGATAACACATTTCAAGAGAAGTGAACCAGCAGAGAAACAACTAAGAACTTCTTTCCTCCTCTGCACTAGTGGAATTTGGGTCCCTTCTGCAAATCCAGCAATCATTAGATATGCAAATATATATACTCAGAATTTGCATTCACACTGCCATGTTTCAATTCATAGCCATGGCAATCTTTAATTCTGGTGGCCAGTTTGATTTTGAGTTCTCTTATTGTGTAAAAAATCTCAGAAAGTATCAAGGAATGATACATGCATTTTTGTGTATGTAGACATCAGCATGCAATTCCAAAAGTCCGTGTCTGCATGACGTGTGGATGTCTGCATGTTTGACTGGCTTGCAAGAGCCTCTGCAATCAACATCCATGCTTACCTTACCTATAAGCCTACAGGTTGAATTGCAAGAATATTTACGATTTTGTGAAAGCTCGGGGAAAGCATTGCTGGTACAATCCATGTATCTCATTTCCAGCATGCAAAATCTTCTTTCTGCAATGGCCCACCCAGTAGCCCACAGCCTGACACTATAAAAAATTTAGTATATTTTACAATTCCCATTAATTATTTTGCAGCATTTTCTTTGAAAATTTACCGTGAAGCCTAGACACAATTCTATTTTTCATATCCATATGCCCAGCCATCACAAAGGATTTTTTAAAATGTCTACAGTTTAGTTACATTTCACTTTAGTCTAGAAATGCAGAGAGCTCATGTTTAGTTTTTATCAATAAAAAGGAGGTCAAATTTCCAACAAAGATAGCATTTGAAAGGAAATAAACCAAATAATTCAAAATACTTGTTTAAAAAGTTACAAAATATGACATTAATGGCACTTAAAGCTATAAGCACTTAAAAGGTTACCACAATATTTTTTTCCTAAATTTCTTTTTTTCTTTTATTTTTTTTTTTTTCTGAGATTATGACAGCAGCTATGTTTAACCCAAACCCAGCAACAGGGAGCAGAGAGCCCTGAGATTCTATGGTGGCCCTGGCCCCCATTTGAATCACGTATATGCTCTTATGTCTATTTTTAAAAATTCAGATTCAGCTAGAGAACAGCAGTTTGCTGACATGCAAAAGCTATAGCTTCCCTTCTGTCCCTATAGTCTTACAGCATTAAAATAGAAGGGTTTTTTTGAGTGGAAGAAAGTGTGAATGAGAAATTCTTTCAAAAAAAAGTTGGCCTACTGTTTTACACTTCTAGCCAAATATCATTAAATTGATGTTTCTCTTCTTTTAAACAACATAGCATGAGATGTTGTATTTTCTTCATATGCACTTTTTTGCTGTGATTTTACATTGAATTTTCCTACATGAGAAAAGAAAATCCACATTTCTTTTCTTTTTTTTGTTTTTTTTTCATTGCTTAAGATAAATACCCACAGAGGTTTTTGTTTTGTTTTTGTTTTATTTTTTTTTGTTTGTTTTCATTTTTTTCTTTTTTTTTTTTCTTTTTTAATGAAAAGATCAATCCAACCCTTACTTATGTCTGTGTTGATTTTCCAACCAGCATTCAGCTGCTGGCTGTGTCCATGGACATTCTTTTGGCATTTAGAAAGGTAATGCATCTGACTCAAATATAGGAAAAAAAATCTAGCTTGGATCACGTGCCAAAACGTAAACTAAGCTTTACTGAAAGTTTCTAGTTCACTCCAATCATTTCTCCTCTTTTTAATCACCAGGGGAAGGCTTTATGGATGCATACTCCATGACAAAGATAGGCTGTTTTTCATCCCTTTCATAGGCTCTTCTTGCATAGCTGCCCTTTGTCTAATATCACACCATGGTAGGAGCCCTATGGTGATTCTGCCATGGTTCAATCCCTTCCTTTGTGTCTTGCCCTGGTAATCGTATACAGGCTGAAGTTTCCATGTGCGTAGCTTTCTGTTGCCATTCTGCAGTGCTGTGTTCCTGATTTGTTTTGGCAGAGCAAGCTTGAGTCTTTATGGCACAGTGAAATATTCTTCGATGCTATATAATTCAGACTGAATAAGGAGTCTGTATAAGGCACGTGTCTCAATATACATGTATATAAAAACACCAACATCATTAATTCAAGTCAAGCATCTTTTACATTTAACTTCTGTTTTAAATTAACACTTTGTTTTTATGCTCCCTTTCTTTGGTTTCATTGGGAATCACTCCATTTTCCAGGTCTGAGTGCTGCTGGATGCAGTTGGTCAGAACTGGAGTGCTAGAAGTGTTCTTGGAATTACACATCTTCTCTTTCTCCTCTTCCTTTTTCTCTTCATCCAAGGAATAATTTCTGAAGGTCTCATAAATTTTATGCATATCCTCAGGCATGGTCTTTTTGAGGTCTTTGTTTTTCCTTTTGGTCATCTTAGCGGACGATCCGAATTTGTTGATGATGTTGTCCTCGGATGCCCCCTGCCCGTGCTTGTTGAGCTTGTCTGACCCTTTAAGGCGCAGGTTGTTAGGCCTGTTGTTGATGCTGTCCTGAGAGGAGGCCTTGAAGCGTCCTGTTTCCAAGGTGGCAAAGACGGAGCGCTTCTCCGGAGAGAGCATGTCCAAGGAGTGTGCTCGCTGGTCCAGGCCCAGGCGCCGGCGCTCCATGCTCCGGATGGTGGCTGCCCGCTGCAGCTTGTCATGGATCTCCACGCTGAGCCGCCTCCGCGTCTCTCTGAACTCAGCCGTCACGTTTGCTTTCCACTCTGCTGCATGGGCTTTTATTTCTCCAACCTTTAAAACATGGAGAAAGAGACATTAATTTTTTTAAAAAAGGAAAATCTTTCCTGTAGGACAGTAGCACAAATGCTTTCTTCTCTGGCATGAAACTGGGGAGTGGTCCCATCTCCAGTGCATCCACCTGGACCCAAACTTCTGTAGCAAAGGGCTTACTCTGGGCAAACTGTAAACACACCAACTGATGGCTTTGGTGACACAAAACTCATCTGCCTGTGTCACTTTGCCACCCCACACATTTTATAGCTATGTTAAGTGATGGGATATGTTTGTGCTTATCCATTCTTCATTAAGGACAAAATTCCTGACTCATAATGTCAGCAGTAAGTGGTCAAGAGTGGGCAAAGTTAATAATATATAGTTGAACCAATACACTTCAGAACAGCACAACAACGAGTGTAGCAGTACAGGAATGGGTTTTCCTGTATTGCTCATGGATGCAGCTTCAGTCCCACTGAGGGTTCTGTTCAGAGCCACAGAGTCACAGAGCAGTTAAATACCCACTAGATGATTTCAAGTGGCCCTCTGACTCCTCCAGTCTAGGATTCATTTTCAGGGACACATGTAGCTGTCTTTAATGGAGGTTTCCATGGCACAACTGTCCAAATACCCCACTGTCAAGCCGTCTGGAGGAGTTTTCAGCACATATTCAGTATAGGCACTATGAGCATATCATTGAAGTCCTAATGACTTTCTCAGTTTTACCCCTTCGCACTGGAGGCTGGGATGATGGCTAAGAATAAAGCCCCAAGCGATGTCTGTGTTTGATAAATATGCCTTCCAAAATGACAAAAATCAAGATAAATGACCACGTAATATTTCAGTTAAAACTGAAAGGTCTTTCTCAATGTTCAGCTAAAGAAGAACAGACTCAGGAGTGCAGTGTCTGCAGGAGCCCACCAAACTCAATGGTTTGCTTGTGCTGCTGCAGCCTTAACTCAAATTTTTGCATCCAATAACCCAAAAGGAGTAATCTTGTTTTCTGCAGGCCAGATGTGCAGGTGTCCATTTAGCACTGTGGCAGAAGGCATCTTCATGTATGTGGGGGACCAGATTCCCCACCACAGGTGCCTGATGATCAACAGAACAGCCACACTCTCTGCAGTCCCCCTTATTAATGGAGATGTGTGGGGGAGGCACCAGGCCTTAGGTGGTGCAGATGCCTTCAAAAATTAGAAACAGCACCATCTCCCTGCCAAACTTTGACTGCTATTCAGTTAACTCTGCCAGATAAGCTTTGCTAGAAAAACAGAAGGAGATTGCCTTAAGTTTTGAAATTATATTACTAACATCCTCCACCACAGGCTTCAGCTCTAGAGTCATGCCAATTGCCTTTATTTTCCACACTTATTTGAGTGAAGCATTAGCAGGATCCTCTTTGAAACATGGAGGTTTCTGAGTGAATTTAGTCATGTTCTCCTTGATGCTGTCTACTCGGTTTCTTCAATTTTTAAAAACAGAGTACACAGTAAAGGACCTGAATCTGAACTTCTATTCAGAATCACACTCCCTGGAATAGGAAAAGACAGGAAAATCTCTTTGTTTTTAAGGAGAGAACACTGAAAATTTTGGTATAATTTCATAGCTAGTTGCAGAGGAAAGGCTGGTATCTCATTCCATAATTGCATTCCTATTGATGTGTTCTGTGTATTTTTGAGTACTGATAGAGGTGTAATTACCTTGGTTGCTTTCATTGTTTTTTTCTTTTCCTTTGTCAAAGAGTTAAAGATCAGAGGTAACTGAATACCAAAGGCAGCCAGTGAAGTAAACCACAGGGCATATTGAGCATTGGTCCTGTAAGCAGCATCCTCATTTCCACAAGCAGGAATCACGCAAATTTCTCTTGTAAAATGACAGACCACTGAGAAATTACTGATCATACCTCTTCTTGTGTCTTCTTGGACAGGACTCTTAACCAGTCTCCAATCATACTCAGGACTGCAGCAAAGTAGGCAAGGCCAACAAGGATCCAGAACCACACTAACGGTTTATACCACTCCATGTATTTGATGTCAGGGTTTCCTCCTGAAATAAGTATATACTTATGCTTACAAATCATGAGGTGCCAAAATTATACAAAATATCTGCAATTCTGAAAAAATGCCTACAAGTATTTCTTAACTCTTGCAACAACACTGTAGTTCTGATAATAAGAAAAGAAGCCTGTCAGATGGGAGGAACTCAGTCTGTTTTAATTTAAAAGTCTTCAAAATTGCCTGTTGTTCTGCTTCTACGTGACCTGCCAGAGCACTCCATAAACTTTCCTTTGTATTGCTCATGCACTGAAGCAGCTCTGAAATTCTACTTTGATAGTACTTGCAACAGCACAAACATATGCCCAACAAAAAGTTCAATACATCTAGTCTTCCTTATTCTGAACTGCCTGCAGCCTCATAGTTGAGAAAATTTACAGATCAACTCCCTTAAGTTATAAAGGTTCCAGACATTTGGGGGGTTAGCTGCAGGGTTGAGAGATAAGTGTGCAGAAAAAAAGAAATGTAGCTTTATCTTCCAGATCAGGGTATCTGAGAGGAAGCCAGCTATGCATTAGCCCTGAATGTAAGGCTACACAGTCTGTTTTGGTATCATTCAGAGGGGTGCCTTTTCTGGCCAGTGACTCCATAGGAGATATGGATTAAACCAAGAAACAAATATACTATATTGTTCTTCATGCAAGTCTCTGGATGAGTTGGCAAAATAAGAAGTGAGACATTTGGCAAACCTAATGGACTACAAAAGACCCTCAAATAAGTGTGGTAGTGGTCAGGTTGTTGCCTACTACAAAGGAAAATACAGAAACTTTTACAAAAGAAAGCAACCACAACCTCACTTTTGAGACTCCCAGTCCCATCAGAGAGCTATGTGCACTGCAAGAATGAGAGCCAGTGGGAGGCAGGCACAGCCCTGAGTGGAAGAGAGTGAGCAGCAAAGAGTCTGCAGAGCCCCTTGGGCACCACCATATCCCTCCATGTAAGTGAACATTACTTTACAGGTACCACCTTTACACAAGTGGTACCTGTGTAAATCCCTGCCCGAAGAGCAAGCTTACCAGGAGACCCAGGCAAAGGTCTGCATATTTCCTGGACTCTAGCCTTGGTTAGAAAGAGCTACACACCTATACCTCTGTACAACTGCAGGGAGATTTTAGGGGTTTTCCCTGTTAAAATCACCAGGCAACACAGTTCAGCATTTTCCCTTTTTGCTTTTTGCAATCTGGGATGTATCTATGACTCTTTAATTTTATCAAGGCTCAATATTAGTGTAGTCACAGTGTTTGAACACCCCCGTGGAAGGTCAGACATTTGAGAATTGGCAGGGACCCAAATACTGGTTTGATGTTAATCTCTCCCCACAGACTGCATGAATCACACTCTCTTTTTCCAGTCTTTAAGAGTCTGAAACAATGGGAGGTAGGGACTGCTGTTGCTATGGTACAAGAAGCCTCTTCTGATCACACATGTCCCTGAGGAAGCTCACTAGGAAACAGAGTGTCTAGATCTATCTTGCAGAGTAATCAGGTGACTGAAAAAGGATGAGACCACTTTTTTCAGCCTATCAGATACTCTGGTTTTTTTCAGGCTCCGTGCACAATTTTATTTCCAACTGTAGTACAAAAACCTTTCAGTTTCCCAAGAGCTGGGATTTGTTCTAGGTGGAATAAGCCATCATAGCTCCATTGACACTGTTTTAACCATTAAGATATAGTATTTTGGATTTGCTGTTGAAGGAACAGAGATACTGAGAGATTAAAGTGGCAGAAAATAAAAGGGGCAGAAAATCTCTCTCAAAACCAGCAATAAAGCCCAAATCTCCTGGTGATCACCTGCCTTATACGCTTATCATGAAAATGCCTCTGAAGTTTTCTTATTCAGGGTCTTCCATATGATTTTTGAAAAATCCTGCTTGTTAGTAGCCACCCAGCTGTGTGTTATATTTTCCTAATCATGTGCATATAGAACAATTTAATTTTCAGAGCTCTTTTTGCTATCACATTATTAAACAATACTGAAATGTGGTATTATTATGAAAAATATTATAAATTATTTTTATTTCACACTGTGACACCTCAAAGAATATCAGTGAATTGCTTTACACGTCTAAGTGGTTAAAATGGACAAAGCTCACACAATCACTTCTATAACTGAATGCTCATAAAACTTTCTTTTTTATATCTGTGTCTTTGTTCAGTGACTTTTTTTCTCAATAATTCATGTCTTCTATGCCCGTTTGTCATAAAAAAGGAGGATTAGAGTCTTCGCTACAAAAAAAGGCTTGTCTACTGTTCTTCAGCAAAGAAAATTTTGTAGTTTTATTTGATGTTTTTAACTCATTCTATTTATAAGGACTAAGAAGCACAATGTGACTCTTTTCAACACAGACAACTTAATGCCTTTAATTAGGACCACTAACAGGAATGAGGAGCAGAGGTCATGCAGTGATGGGAAAAAATCCACTTATTTTAACCATCTTTTTGTTAACAAAGCAGTTGTGTGAAAAAAAAAAGTGTCTCTCATCTCTCCAGCCAACTGTCTCAATTCCCTCTTTGGAAACTGTATATGGGTAGATATTTATAGTTCCTGCTCATACTGTATTAATCTTGGAGAATCTCCTCCAAGCACGGAGATACCCCATTAGTCCTTCTCTCCTATAAGAATTTTCCTTAACAGGGCAACTGCAATGTCAAAATGTATGCCAAGGTTAGGAAACAGCATGCAGGTTTTGAAATGCTGCAGCTCCTGTAGTAGCAGCCCACTACTGCATCTCCAGTATTGTACAGACCGATGGCTCAGTCATTCTTTGTAAAAGCTTCCTCCATTCATCATTTGGGCTACTTGCTTCTGCGCTCAGCCTCAGATTGAGAGCTAATGGACTAATACAAATCTTTAATTCAATGGGAAGTAATTTTGCTTTTGCATAATTCATTGCGTGATAAAGGGTAATCAGGACTTTCCAGGCTCCCATTATCTACACTGCTGAAGGCTCACAACCTACAAATGGCAAGGCACCTGGACCTTAAATCAGCCTGGTGTCGTACTGCACAGTAACCCCAACAGAAACACCCGGCATCATTTCACAGGAATATCACTCATTGTGAAGGGCCTCATCTCTACACCACCAAACAAATTCTAAGAGCCAAGGTTCTTGTGCACAGCACCGTGGCTCAAAGCTGCTCACCTGCTACAAAGTCACCAAAGCCAATAGTGGTCAGAGTAACAACTACAAAGTAAATGGCCTCCAAGGCTGTCCATCCCTCGATGTATTTGAAGACAAATGCAGGAATGGTCACAAAAACGATGCAGCCTGCCAGGATGAAGACGATGGTGGAGATCACCCGGATCTTTGTTTGACTCACTTGTTTATTCTAGAAAAAGGAAATAACAGGGAAAAAAAAAAAAAAAAAAAGGTAAAAAGTTTGTGTGTATTTCTGGAACTGTGTTCTTTATGAATGACACACTGATTGTGCTGATGTCACCTAGTATGTGTCTTTCTGCCTTTTGTGAGCTTGTTGGGTGGAATGCAACCCTCTCTCCCAGTTAGTGAGAGTCCTGCCCAGGTAATAGTAAACCCTCATGTCTGGCCCCAGTTTATCATGACTCCCATTTTCTATGCATTAGGAAGTGACTAATCTACCCCAAACACCACCTGGAAAAACATTCCTGAGCTTCAGAAGGCATCAATACACTCCATATCAGGTTGAATACCTAAGAAAAAGTGCACATTCACACCTCCATACAAGTATATGTATACTCACATTGCCTCAACAGCACCAAGCATTCAACAAACAGCACCAAGATTAAAAGGAAAATAAAGCCCTTTCCCCCACTGAAAAGCCGCAATTTTATATAGAAATAATTCATGCTTTGGGTTTTCTAGACTCAGGATTTCCAGCTTTCATTCACAAATATGAAGGTTAAATCTCCTTTTCAAAAATAGAAAGCTGTATTATTGGTTTACTCCAGAAAAAGAAGGATTTATGTCAAATACCAAACTGCCTGAGATAAAATTACCTATGTAAATTCACACCGGAAAACTCTTGAACAAAGAGTATGTGATACTGGTTTCTATAAACTGAATTCAAATATAGTCAGTGTAATTGTTATATTTAACACTCCTAAATCATATAAACTCTCAATATATTTAATATATACTTAGATTTTGTTTCTATTAATATTGATGCAAGCCTGGATTAACACAATTGACTCTGGCAGATTTATTTCAGATTTTCTCGCTGTGAATAAACTCAGCATCCAATAAAGAGAGAAACATGTAAATTAATAGATATTATTATTTTTCATGAGAAACCTTACTGTGGATTTATTTCAGTGGCAGTGTAAATTCTCTGTTTGTCCTGGAAAAGCAATGTGGTGGTCACTGTAAGTCATATTTCCAAATTAGTTTTCCAAATCAAGCATCTCCCTTAAACCAGAAATGAGATCTCATTTCAGATTAAGGCATTGCCTAGACAGGAAATAAGATCTCAGAAGTTATCTTTGTAATATATAGAAGGGATATTGCCTGAACTGGTTAATATCTAACCAGCTTGTGAGAAATACTGTGCTTCCCCTAATAATAGGAGGATTTCTTTTAGAGGTGCAGTGTCAGAATCTCGTTGAGTACTCCTCTGATCTGGGATGCATTCAGAACCAGGTGGCATAAAAATGTCATGTTTCATAGATATTTTTTGTTCTAAAACTGTTTAAAATGATCCCTACACTTAATATTTTATTTGTGTGTATGTGCATTATCTTCTGTGTCTGGATGAATAGTAATAAGTTCAATAGATTCAATAAGATTAGTAATATAATAGTTCAATAAGATTAGTAATATAATGCCAAATATAAGACATGGAAGAAACTGCCAAGTACCAAGGGGAAAAGCAACACAAAAATATAAAATCTGAATTCACTCCTTATTGCCTTTTTTTCCAAAAAGCTATTTTGAGTATTTTGCTAAAATACCAAAGGATGATCTATTGTCTTTGAGAGGTACGGACACACATTCACAATGTCAGGATTTCAGACTTATTGAATGAGCAGTGAAAGGAAAAGAACAGATCACATGGATCATGTTACATAGTGTCCTACATTGACACCCTTGCCTTTTGTCATTGAGAATGAGGATTTAACCAAATTGCTGTTTATTTTCTAGTTTGACCGCGGCAACTTGTTTACTTTTACTAAATGTTTCAGTTTCCTGAAAAATGAAAACAATGTAAACATGAAATGTCAGAAACCTTGCCTTGTGGAAGTTAGGAGACAAGTGCCTCTTGGGAATCCTTGAACAAAAAGTAAAAGCATCAAAGTTATGCATAGTAATTCCTTATCCTGTCCCCACATAGCAAAAATTAAAATGCACTTCAGTATGTGTCAGAATTGTCTAATGAGTGAGACAGGAACAAAAAGAATGGCAAGAACAAAAAGATGGTTCAGGACATCCCCTTGTTCATGAGTGATAAGCTCAGCCAAAGGTTGTTGGGTTTTTAAGTAAAAATGGTAACAATGTTAATGAAAGGATCTGTAAAAGGCCTGACTCATGGTTATTGTGAACCTTTGTCACTCACACAAAAGCAGAGCAGCTGAGGGTACAAATGAAGGCAGAAAGCAATGGTGAATCAGGCACAGCTGCTGAGAAGAGCACAAAAGCAGGACTCAGAAAAAGAATTACTTAATGAACAATAACACATGAAATACAGGATGGATGTGAAAAGGTAGGGTCTTTTAATAGTTAGGTATGCATTCAGAGGAAATTCACAGTAGAGCCTAACTGCTACAGACGAAAAAAATGCATATTTGTACTTACTAATCAAATATTTATATGGTAATAATGACATACTACAAAAATGTAAACCACTGCAGTGTTACACCAAGTTATTCTTGAAATAAATAAATAAATAAATAAATAAACAATCACTATATAACACTAAAGGTTGAGAAATCTGAATAACTTCACACAAATTTTTAAACAGTATTTTCAGCTTGGAGCCAAACACTGTCAAATAACTGAGCAACTTCTGCCATCTGAACCCAATTTGTGGCATGAATATAGAATTTTCTATAGGTAACAAAAAGAAATAATAACAAAACCTTTCCACCAGGAAACACAGCTAATCTTATAGCTCTTTAAGTAAAATTAGAACACCTTTAAAAGAGATGTTTTCCACTCTTTTTAAGTTTGTTTACCCACAAGTTCTTCCCACAGTGATGAAGAAGGTAATTTGTAAGATGTTCTTCAAATATATATAAATCAGTGCCTGCTAATGAGACCAATTTAAATCCACCTAGAACTAATCTGGAAAGCATCAAAGAAGTAGTTTAAGAATCTAAGAACTGAGTTTTCTGTGCACCCATCAGGATCGTTTCCATTTTCCAATGGCAATGCTGATTTTGTTCTTAGAGTGGCTAAGTGATAAACTGGCAACATTACTGATGTCATCTTGCTTACATGAATTCAAACCACCTACTGTCAATCTGCTCTGGTGCCAAGAGGAGTAAGGACAGACAGAGTAATGAAAACACCCTGATCAGTGGAATTTAGTTCTTATCTATCATTTCCATCAATAACTGCAGCTTTGCTTTTTCCTCACTTTCTATTATATATACAGTGGTTTTAGTAGTTTTGGTCTTACCTAATAATTCCAGGAATTAAAATAAACCTTGAGTTTTTTACTTTCTTTTTCTCTCTCTGTCCCAAAAGATCAAAGGCAGTGTAGTGGGTTATTTTATGTCTCCTGCTTTCTTCAGGTGAATTAACTGGGGTACTATTTTTCTGACCTGATGATTGACAATAAAAGCACCAAACAGTGTTTTTAAGTTTGCAAACAGAGACCATAGAGTTGATATATATTCCTATGAAAAAGGAGCAGGAGAGGGGATCAAAAGAAGCTACAGCCATTTATCAGACTAGACTAAATGCGAAATATATAGAACATATATATTTCCATGAACAGCATACTTCATATAAGCGTATTCCAAGATTCTGTAGTGTCACTTCTCATTTCATAGAAAGCTTCCCCAGTACTACTAAACCAAAAATAGCACTGGAACACTTTCTGCTTCACAGGGAGCTCAGATGGTTTTTCGATCTTCCAAACTTTTCCTTTCCTGAATTCCTGACAAATCACTCCAAGGCTCCAGGCAAGCTGGCTATCTTTTTGGCTAGATGACCAATGTTATAGTTTTAGAGATAATGTAATATACCTGGAATGGAAAAGTCTGTCCTCCTCTCTTCAAAAGGCTCTGTATTTTGGAGCAGAAAAACCCTTCACTTCCTCTTAACTCTATGCCCTTCCCTGTGCTGCCAACTATTCTCAGAACAGATTGTCTCTGCCTATGCACTAATTAAAACAGCTTGTCTTCTAAATCACTTTCTCCAGACCAAAATATTTTAACACTAGGAATGACAGTCTTTGTACTTAAGCCATAAACCAGAATATCACTTATATCAGCTCACAAACATTTGATATGTCCTTAGTCAAAATACATTTGCAAAGCTAGTGTGGATGGTGCAGGCAGTCATAGGTTGACACTACTTGTCTTTCAGCTCAGCCAAATGAAAGCCAGTCCTGGTCCAGAGCCTGGCACACCTCTCAGTAAGGTGTGATTCCCTTCTCACCAGGCTATATGGAAAGACTGGCACAGCACCAGCTCATATTGCTCCTTGGTCATCAGTGATGCAGTCACTCTTTGCTGCCTGTAACAGTCGCTGTGGATTTCCTCGTCACTTGTCCCAGCTCCTTCATGTTCCAAATGAGACTGAAACTATGTGTATTTTAAATATCACGGACTTGGACATAACACCTAAGAACAATATAACAATATTTTGTTGTTCTCTGACAATGCTGGTTCCTGCCAGCTCCAACAGACCCACCTCAGGCACTGCTGGGCCATTGAGATGATATGGTGGCACCTCTGGGAAAGTGTGTTTAAGAAAAGGCAGAATGCTGGACAGGCAGAAGACAAGGGAACTGAGGAGAGAACAAGGGAATAACAAGGTCAGGTGAGTGGGAGCTTCTCCATGGCAACGTAGGTACTGCAGGGCCTGCAGCCCATGGAGGACCAGCAAAGGAACAGAAGAAAAGAGTTAAGAATAGCAGGGAAACCACTGTGTTCTGACCTCATCCCCTGTGCCATTTGCTACTGCACCAGAGGGACTGAATGTGGCCCACATGGTGGAGGAGAGGTGTCTGGAGTGAAGTGAGCCGAGGAGTGAAGCTGAGCTTGAAAAATAGGGAAGAAAGGCATTTTGAATGTTTGTGGGGATTTTGTTTCCAAACACTCAATTCAGTAATTAATTTATGTTAATTGTCAATAAGTGAATTTAAATTCCACAAGTCAAGTTTGTTTTGCCTGTGAGAGTACATGGTAAGTGACTTTGCTGTCTTTATTTTGACCATGAGGTTTCTCAGAGAACATTCTATTGTTCTTCCCATGTTCTCTCCATCATTGTAGGCAAATGAGCAAACAGCTGTGTGGGTGCTTGCTGCCAGCCAGGACCTACTCACCACATCAGTGAAGAAGACAACACTCTTTGAAAACAAGCAGCAGAATTATAATAATTAAAATATAGATGACATTTCAGACACTTCCATGGGTTATGAAAAGGCGGTTGAACTATTCTACTAGATATGGGCTTCCTCTACCCTCTAATGTCTTGGTGCCTCAGTTTTATTTTAGTTCTCATGTTTTATAAAGAATGCTGCTATAAAAATGTGTCGAATCCATCCACTGCTTTTTAACCATAGTCAGTACCAGAGGGGAGACAGATATTAAAAGCTGTAAGCAGTCACAATAATTACTAAGCTTGGGAGAGACAGTCCTGAACTCATACTAGACACAGGTCAGAGTAAAGAAGGACTTCTTTTTATTTTTACATCATTTTTTCCCCATAAAACCACATTTCTGTGGGGCATTTGTCTAGAACCATATGGGATATGCAACAATCTTCTCACAGAGCAGCAGCTTCCTCTAATATCATTTTTGTAAATCTCAGTGCATAGATCTTGCTGCAGACATAATGTGAATACTGTGTCATGGCTGAGACATTTTCTAGGTTTGATATACTCCTCTCCAATCCTTTTCCTCTCTCTAGAAAGCACACATAAGGCCTTTTTGATATGGACCCACTAATTTCTGCATGTTGCTTATTACAAAAATAAAAAATATGATCCCAAGCCTCTGCAATGGCTGAGCTGTATTCAGCCTAAGAGAAAAAGAAAGAAGCAAAAAACCAAATTGAATAAGAGGAATCCATGTATACAATATGCTTTTCTCAAACACTGGAGCAGACAAAGGACAACAGAGGTTGATGGCATAGACTTAAGCAATTTTACAGAGGTGAGATTTGTGATGTGTTGCTCCTCCTTCCTTCCTTCAACTCACATCTGGGATCTGATTTACACCTATATTCACCCACCCAGAGTGCAAGAATGGGTTAATAACCATTGTTCCACAGAGCTTCCCTGTACCTGAATGGATTTGATCTTGCCATTTCTGGTATAACATCCTCAGCATTAAAGACCAGAGGATAAGAAAAAAAAATAGCAAAGTGTCTGCTACACTTTAAGTTGCTTTCTGTGAAGTGGAATAGCTGGAAGCATCACTAACTAAATTAAATACCCAGTTAGAAGACTTATAATGTCAAAATCTGGGATCCATAGATGTTCTAATTAAGTTTTAGTACTAGCTTACTAGTACTTTTAAAAAGATACTTTTCTGTAGTTCAAATATGATGGAGGGAGTAAATGATCCAAAGAATAAACCCAACTTATTCAAGACAGTGGTTTAACATAAAACAGAATTCAGAGACAAATTTGGCTCTCGTTGATGCGGAGTCACCACCTGTAATGAAGTCACAACCCTCACCATCAAGCCTACAAGTGCCCCTATTTTAACCCTGCCCAGGGAAATGTCTCTTAGATGGACCTTTAAGGTGTGACAGGCAAAAGAACAGATCATGATTTGAGATTGTTTACATGCATTTGTTCTGGGTTTGTAAATGACCTTTCTGATCACTAATTTTTGTTTTGGTGGAAATGACTCAGCAAATTGTTAGGCTGAGGTCTGAACCCTGAACTTTGAGCTCATAAACCTTGTATAATTTTGGAATAATACTGTGAATATGCAACAGTAGGTTGAATTTCGCACCTTGTCCTGACAGCTCTGTCCAGAGCTAGGATGCCAGCAGATGGCAGATGGATCACTACATCAGACAGTTACTCTGTGGAAGTTGTTAAGTGAATATATATATTTTTTTTAAATTTTACCTTTTTCCTTACAGAAAATCACAATGAATAATACCATATTTAAAAAAATAAAATAAAGTATTAATGTCCTCAGTGTGTTTGTAGCAGCTGATGTAATAAAACATTGATGCTGGCTAATAATGTGATGTAATTAAACAAAATGAGAGATTGTCTTGAACAAAGCAAATCCATGAATAGAGGGGAGACTATGAAAAAAGACTGTGTTTTCATGTGCTCATCCTCTCCACAGTTACTGTCTTATACTAAGTTTCTTTCCCAGATTCTGTTTTCCATTCATTTTCAGAGAAGGAATTTGTACAAACAATTCCTGTCACTTTTGCAGTAAGACATCAGAGAAGTCAAAAATCTCTAAAAAGAAGTTGAATCTTGAAGTGAAACAGTAGCTAGAGTTGATCAGATGTACTCAGAAAGAGAAACAATAAGGTTTAGGAAAGGTAGAGCTTTGACAGGTGCTAAAATAAAGCTTTCCACCAGCTCAATGGAACTACCCTTACTGCTACCCCATCCCTATCTGCCAACTAAGAACTACTTTTCCTAGGACAATTCCAAGGTTAGGTGATGTGTACTGCTATCTTTCAGAGAAATATTACGTGTAGATCACTTTCACAGCATGTCTCTGAAAACGAGAGTAAAATGTTCTCTAAGCTGAAAACCTGAGGGACAAGTAACAAATGTGTCTGTTGTGACAAGTCCCTGGTTCAGTGAAGCACAAGTTGCTTACAGAGGCATTGCCTTTCTGCACGAAGCAGTCTATTTTCAGCAGCCTTGCCACCCCTCATGTCTCTGGCTGCTTGCTCACATCCCAGTATTGCAATTCACAGTCTACCAGCTGCATTGCCAGACCTGTCCTCTGTGTCCTGCTGGAAACCAGGAGTGAAAGCAGCAACCAAACTCAGGAACTGCTCGCAGTGGCTTCACCTCAGAAGCCAGAAAATCCTGGAGTGCTCTCAGAAACACATTCTGCCCAGGCTGAATTCCTGCATCCGTACTAAACTACAAGATAAGAGAAGATCATTCAGGTTATGCTAAAACCATCTGCTTCTGGTGAGAATCTAAACACTCATTCAAGGTTTGAAAAAAGACTATCCGAATTAGCCTATATTTAACTCATGATAATAGCAGCTGCTGTGTTCTGTAACAGACTACTCTGCCTATGGGGTGCTTTCTATCTTTAGATGCTTGCAGACACTATGTGCTTTGTTCTACTGTTTATCATAGAAACATTCACAGGTTGTTCATAAGATCCCTCATGTATGTAAGATAAAAATACTACTTTTATGGCATTTTGTCACCTTGAAATGCATATTTCATTTCTGTTGTGTCTGGAAAGTTTCACCATGTGAAAATCTATCTGTAAGAATTATCAACTTTTAAATTAAATTTTGAGTGTACATGTGCTTATTTGTGGTCTGGGAGGGCTGATTCATCACTGAACCCAGATACTGGATGCTTGTGACCAGTGTATATAGTGAATCTGGTTGCCTTGCACATACTCATTTTCTGGGGAATCACACTTGCATGCACATAAAAACAGACTGGGACCCAGGTTCTGCCCTAGATTATTGAAGGTGGAACATGCAGGAATAATCAGGAGCTGAGAAGACAGGGCTTTTGTGGGGGAAGCTTTGGTTTATATCTCTGACCTGGTTGATGCTTATTTACTTGTACCGAATACAATCATTACAGTAGGACAGATGGCATAAACTAATGCATGGTGTTTGGGATAGCATCATCCTGTCAGTGCCTCCATTTCCTAAAATGGTACATGAAAAATTCTATGTTTTGGAAAGTATTATTTTGTATTGAAATACCTCCAGCCCTACCTACTCATAAATGAGTAGTTGTTTTCCTGGCTAGTTACACATTGAAATAATGATAACATTTTGGATTAGAAGATGAGTGGTGGCATGTGCCCAGCTCCTCTGCTGAAATATTCTGTCAATACTGTTGGGGTAGTGTGTACTTGATAAGAGCAGATTTTTTTCTCACTTTATGTAGTTCAAATTGTTCTTAAAATTCCCACAGAATGCGTGGGCTGATTCCTGCAGTAGCTACATATGGGATTCCTAGGCTCTAATTTGTGGTGCTAATTAAGGTAGTGTTGGTGGGGCTCTGCACAGGTCGTGTCAGAGGCAGCAGAAATGCACTAGCACAAGTTCTCTGGGAGAAATCCTCCTTCCGTCTTTCCAGATATGCTGAGGAATGCCAGAGGCAAGCTGTCCCTAGTGTGGCATGGGTTCCATGTTCCCAGAAACACTGTTGGATGGAGCAAGAGACCTGTTAGAGAAATGCTTTGGGTGAGAGGACTGCGGTGACAACAGGAAATTATTCCTTTCCTTCACACCTGCCAGTGTGGCATACCATGTCTTACCTAGCTTCAGAAATGATCCTAACCACAATGCAAGATCAAGTTGCCTTCAAGTCCCTTCCACCTGTACAGGCAATGAGAAAATTGCAAGGATTTCTGGAACTCTTGGCTGCCTTACACCAGCCGTGCAACATTTGTAAGAGTGAAGGGTATAAATAAACAAAGGCAACTGGATACATACAGAAGCTGAGTGCTGAGGCATATGAACATTGAACTTTGATTAATTATACAAATACTAAGTTTCTTCCAATTATTTTCACAAGAAACTGGACTGCCCCAAATTGCCAGTGAGGACAAATAACACAGGTAGCTAGTTTGTACTCTCTCTAGAGCATTGATGCACGAAATGACTTCTCAGTTACCTTCAGAAGATTTGTCAGGCACACCACCCAATATTTTATTATGTTTTTCAGTGTCTTTATAGCCTATGTTTATTTCTTTTAGTTAAGTAGTAGTTTAACTGCTTTCTTAATTTTTATGTCCTCTCTTTAAAGGTGGTAACAGGTTGTTTTACACCCACAAACATGTTGAATTTCAGTTCATTAAGGATATGGTTACAAAATAAGAAACAAGACTTACACATTGAATTAAAATTTGCTCAGTGCTCAGGATTAAATCAAGAACTGTTACTCTACCGGAGGCTTCGTCTGATTAGGTCCAAACACTTATGAAGCCTAACAGTGTAAATATAATGTGATAATAAGTTACATAATTCCTAAAATTATAATGATTATTATATTCTACATATGCCAAATGCTATGTAAATACCAGTGAAACCACTGGTATTAAGACTAGTTACTAAGATGCATGTAAGTTCTAAACTCTATCAGACATATTTCAAATAGCTGAAACTCATTACTATGAGTAACAAAGAAAATTGTGTGTAACCCTGTTCACCAAACCACAAAATAATAGATGTAATGGAATGTAATGGACTTATTACAATCAAAATAAAAGGAATAAACACACATCTTGGCTAAACAAGAAGACCACAATCTCTAAATTCCTTTGGAAGCTAATAAAATACCAAGGAGGTTTATAGCCATACTATGGATGGCTATAAGCAACAAGCAACTGCACTAACTCAAGAAAATGAAGGAATACTTTGAATACCAAAAGAACGCACATTATATGCCAAAGGGCTATATTCTGTATGAAACATTAGTAGCAGCATTCATCTGTGAATCTTAAAATACTTCAAGTAAGTTACATACTATGCTTTAGCAGGGAGGCTGGCAATGATGATGATGATCATCATCAAGATGATCATCATCTAGATGATCTCAAGATGTCCCTTCCAGCCCCAGTTATTCTGTGATTCTCTGCTTATTTTAATCATAAACTATCATACTTATAGTTTAATGGTCTTGTCCATGTCACTCAGAAATACAATACTCAGCTGGCAATTAATCAAAGATTTTCTGACTCTCAATCCATATCACAACTTCAAGATTGCCATTTTTCTTGGGCAGAAGCAGGCTGGAATATTCAGAGATTCCATTGAAGTGAAGCAGGTGTAATAAAAAGGTAGAAAAAATAAACTAGAGATCTTAGCTGCATTTTTGCCAAACTGAACTCAGACACTTTTCAATAACATTATTTTAATTAAATGAAAATATAAGCCTTTTGAAGTGCTCTCCAGGTAGGCATGCACATGCTTACTCACCCATAATCACTAGTCTCCTTTTCTAAATTTATTCTGATATACTATTTATGTCTGGTCTGGGACACCTAAAAGTCATTTAACCAAAATGGAAAATGCTCATTCTTCAGTCTTCAGTTAATTACTTCCTTTCAAAAACAGTTACAACTAATTTGCTCTCACCTGTGGGAAAGTTTTAGATGTCTATTAGACTAACCAGCTTGGGCAGCTTCTCATCCACTCCATCCCTGGAAAGACTTACCTTTGGTTATGCCACTTCCAAGGGAAGTATCACACAGGTCACCTCTAGAAGTTCTGCCTCAAAGAGAGAATCCCTGAAGTGAACCATTAGCAAGTTAGCAAAACAGCATTTGCCAGGTCAGTGGCACTGCTTGCGAAAGAACTGCTTACAGCAATTCAGACTCAAAAGCACAGAGTACTGGCAACACAAAGGGAAATTACATATGAGGAAGTCTACACAAAAAATTAGGGTAGGATGGCTTCATGGTAGGCAGGGCAGAGAATTATCATGATTTCAGCCAGTGACATTACAACAGTTTTTGTAGTAGAGCTGCAGATCTACTCCAGCATCTGTCACCCTGCACTGAAGGCAGATCACTCACCCATCTCTCTTCCCAGGCTCACATTCACAACAGCAACTCTGCTTTCCAAGTCTTTTAGGCTGTCTCAGTAACAGTCAGAACTTACTCCACATCCCTGTTCCTTCAGGGAACCATTACCTTCTCTCCATTTTCAGTGAATAGATGTACATATCTTGCAACTTGTGGTGTTTTGAAGACTGTTTCACAACAATTCCTTGTAAGGAAACTAACTTAGGAGATACATTCCCCAGCAATATCCCCAATAAGGAAATTCAGAGTTGGATCTATAATCCCTGCGTCATCATCTAGAGAAGTCTGTTTCCCTCCACTGAGTACAGAGATCCTTACAGACATTAACTATCATCTCAACTAAACATGTAAATGTTTCATGGTGTCCAATATGTGAAAAATGCCACAGGTAATAGCAACAAAATTAAGAGCAGGCTATACAACACAAGCAAAAAACTGTCAGTGAACTTACTCTGAAAACCTTTTCCACCCTTGCAATACTCTTCCCAAAGATTGTTCCAAGTTGGTCTCCAATACCAGCAAGCAAGAAGCCGAACAGTGGAATCCCAAATAGGGCATACAAGATGCAGAAAACCTTGCCACCAACAGTGCTTGGGGCCATCTTCCCGTACCCTGAGGAGAAAAACAATTGTCAGAATCTCAGAACTTACACACGGCTTTTTAGGAAACAAACTAATAGGTTTCAAAAACTGCTCTTCCTGCCAGCATACCTTTGTTCCACCTATAATTCCTATTTATAGACTTTCAATGACGTGATGTCACTTCCTGGCCAAACCACCCTCTGTTATTCCATTTTTCTTGAAGCCTCATTTACCCATATTTTCTTTAGATTCTGTAGATTCTATCTAAAATTGCTGTTTGCTTCATTGATCTAGCTGATGTCACAGCACAAAAATCCCTCCATGTTGGCCTGATGCCTGCATGCTCTTGCTCCTCTTGGCCTGTGCCACTGGTTTCCTGACAGGAGTGTGATTCACCTGGCAAGGCTCATTTTCAGTGGTTAGCTCATACTTTCCTCAGCCCCTCATCATACTGACTAGCTATACTGCAGCCTCCAGACTGTACCCACACAAGGAAAATCTGCCCTTGAACTCTTTTTTTCAGTAAAGCATTGTGACTCCAGTAGGCATGGTATTTCTGTTAAAATGTTAAAGAGGGAAAAAGAAAAACCACCAAGAATTGTGACAGTAATTCTTGCACCTTTTTATTCAAGATCAGATATTTTAGTTGAAATGTCATAGACATTTTGATTTTAACTATATGTTATTACTTAAATATTAAAACTATCACACAATCACAAATCATTGATGCAATAAATCATCCAGAGAGGAGGAAGTCTATAAAAGTGTCAGGTCCTATTCCTGTTGGGCGGGCAACACTGGCACCAGAAATATGTCTCTGTCATGGGATAGTTCTGAAAGAACTATGAGGACACACAATAATGCATGTCCCATAACCTACTGTCCTTTTCACAGGTGCATCCATCATCCCAGATTTCTCCTAAAATTCCATGGAAGTCCAGGCTCCATGGGCCATTGGACTGAGGTTGACCAGGTAATCTGCTGAGTTTCTGCCTAAGAGGAGCCCTAACAGGCCTCTCGTGGATAAACTAAAACCATTTTCATGCACTGACACAATACACAGACTTTATGCAGCCTATAAAAATCTCATTCATGGAGAATTTGAAACAAACATGGGCAAAAATACAAGGTCTTTTCAATAATTTATTTAAATAGCAGATGTCAATGAATATGCCTGCATAAACTATGCCTACATAATGGCATTTATTTAATGAGTAACTTAAAAGCTTTTCACTGGGATCTATTAAGTAAACAAATATTAAGGGATGGTTTTCTTACCTATGAATCAGAAATGTTTTCTTTCTTACCACCCGCTGGTTTTATGCTACCATCAAAAATGTATGGTAATGTAGCTTAATATAGAGGAACACAGATTGTACACTCTATACAATCACTCTTTCCCCCTCTGACAGTAAAGAAAAGGCAGAGCCAAAGGCACAGACTCTGCTGTTAGAGATGATCACCACAGCAAGTCTTTCAACTGCCACAGGAGGTTTTTGTTATTTTTGTTATTGTATTACCTGTTATTTTTGTTATTGTATTACCTGCATTAAAAGCCTACAGAATTTAGCCAGATGCTGACACTTCATTGAAGGGTTATGTAATTATCAAGTTATTTGTCTGTACAATCACCAGTGTGTGCATCACAGCTGCAATGTGGAGAAGCACTTTGTACAATATTTAAAGCAAAATAATACTCATAAAAAATGCAAATAAAAATCAACAATTTGCTTATGATTTCCAAATAATTAGATCTCTTGATCTGATATTATGACAGCGCCGAAATCAATCTTAAAATTATAAAATTACTGTAGAATTGTCAGCAGATTAACTTTATCAACAATGTTATTGGTTTATTCTCTTTTTCCTTTGGGTTTCCTTCTGAAACCCAAGCTTGTTGAACATTCTTCAAGAGAGGAACTGGCTCAGAGAGGAGAGATTAAAAATCTTGGCATATCTAAAGCCAACATTCAGAGATCAAATATTAAATAGACTGGACACAATGCATGGGGAGAAGGATGGCAAGGGCCTGAATAATTATATTATTAAAATTAGTAGTTCAAGAAAAGTGAATGGAACAGTTCAGTACACTCTTCATTTAATACAGAGAAATGTGTCAATAACCAAGGCCATGAATTCTAGAAAGAAAAAAGTAGGGTTCTTTACACAATGTATCATTTGTGGAATTCCTTCCAATTGCTAGTATGAAAGCAAGTAAGAATTTTACAAAGGATGTAATAGTTATGGGAGTACATTTCCAGTTACAAGGAGTAGGGTATGAGTAGAATTGCTTCTATCAAACTTCAGAGCATAAGCCAAAATTAATTGATGTACTTAGGAAGAAAGTTACACTTCTGGGCAAATTCATCTGTAATATTAAAATTCAAATTCCCAACAGCTATAAAATGTTTCATTTGGTACAGCTTCATGATCTTTTAAGTGAAAATTGAGACCATCTGCATCTACATCAAGAACAGGGTTATAAAGCGTGCATGAGTGTTACCTTTTTTCAGCTCAGCATTACTATTCTACCCTAATTATGTAAACAGGTTCTGACTCTTATCCAAACACTCAGTGCCCTTGAAACATGCTGGAGTCATGTCTTCTGCTAACAGAGAAATGCACTTCAGCTACCTTATTTCTTTGTTGTCTACCTTCCTCAAATTTATTTCATTATCCATGTCACATTATCCATGTGACTATGTATTTTAAAAAATAAACAATAAATATACCTATGGTTGTGATGACTGTTCCAGCAAAGAAAAAGGCACCTCCAAGGTCCCAATGGCTGCTGCTGTTAGAGGAATTTCCGATGGGACTTACTCCTGCATTATCAGCATCAACAGCATGCTGCAAAGAAAATACAAATAATCAGCATTATGCATGCCTTACTGTATCCTGTGCAAGTTGGTATAGGCTCCAAAGGGAAATTTCTAGGACCATGGAAACAGCTTCAATCTAAGTTCTTAATATGTGCTCAAAGTATAGTGGCCTCTTCTGTACACATAAGTTGAATATATGATCGAACTGAATATTTGTTATAGATGGAAGAAAGATACAATGCATAAACAAATGACAAAAGATACAAAGCAATTGAGAAGTAGAGGACCAACACTACAAATTCATCTATAAATATGGTTCTTGTAGCAACTACTGCCAAAGGAAAAATTCCTCAATGGGAACAGCTCACGTAAGAAGCAGCTAGAAAGGTGGTAAATACAAACAAGGTTTGTGTAGTCAACTGAAGCTAGTCAGCCAAGGATTTACATTCCCAGACAATCAGTAATTTATTAAGTAATTTATATTTTATGCTAACTAAAGAAAAAACATGGCATATATATTTGTTTGAAAAGTATTCCTGTTTGAGAAGAACAAATAGGATACCTATGGAAACATCATTAAAAAACTTTGTGATCAGCTCAAACTTCCCAGTTGCCACACTACACATTATCTCATGTCCAAAATACAGCATGATACAGAGACTCCCAGACAGTGCTTGAATGATATGATCTGGATAGAAGATGAGGTAGCTATACTGCTTCCTGATCACTGCCCTGTGCCCCACATAGTACTGAATCAAACCTGGCAGACACATCAGCCTCCTGAATGTTTGTTGGCAATTTCCAAAAATGCACTATATTGTATCATGGGGACATACACATCCACTTTTCATTGCAGCCTTACAGTCCAAAGGAAGACAGAGCTGAATACATCAGCCTGCAAAGCACAGAAATAAATCTCTCATCAACATCTGGTATATTCATCTGAATTGCTCTAAGTTGACTTTTGAGATGCCCTTCAGCATGTATTTTCAAGTTGCTTTTAGATCTCATGCAAGCTATTCTTCATCATAGGGAAATTCAGATCTCACCCTAGAACTCCAGCTGAAATTACTGCCTTTCTCCCTTCCAAAGGTTCCCAACTGAGTCTAATTTCCATGAAAACACTGCAGAGGAACCAAGCTTCTCTTTTTCTGCCTCATAAAGTTTCCAGCTCTTTACCTTTCTCCCATTCTTCTCCAACTTCACTTCCTGTTGCTGTTATCAGCTGCTCACACTACTGCCAGACCTCCTCCTTCTCTTTCTGCTATTTGCTCCTCTTCCTAAATATTGTCACCAATCCTTAGTCTTGGTAGTTTCAGTGAACTTATTGCTGGGCTCAACAAGTGAAGCAAAGTGCTACCTCTTGAATCGTCTTTTTCTCTGGCTTTGTTCAACACATAATTACCACGTATCAACACATTTATATATATTATTCCATTTCTTTAACTAGTTCTCTTTTCCCTCTGATTTATGATCTATGAAATTGTCATGGTAATTTTCTATTTCACCTTTTTCTATACAGTCCATGTGCAAAGAATGGTTAGCCATTCTGTTTTATCATTGCCCCACTACTTACCTGATCATGTCTATGAGTTCTCTCTTGATCTTCTCTATAACCTCACATTCTCTTGTGGGTTTAGCATTGACTTTTTAACACAACCATTTAACACGGCTTCTCTCCCTAGCCTTCATGATACACTTTTCTCCTCATTAATATGTTTCCACCAATGGTTTATTTACCTCGTTTTTTTCTTTTCTTCCACTTCCATTTTTCTGACTCATTTTTTGCTTGTATTTCCAACTGATTTCATGGTCATAAATGCTCCTTTACTGCTTTTTTAGCCTAGGTAAGTTTCAGCTAATCTGCTTCCCAGCTTTTAGTTGTTCATCACATTGCCTCACAAAAAGGGAAACGAGTGGGAGGGGAAGCGTATGGTCAAGAACAGAGATAGCTACATCTAAAGAGATCAGTACAGGACAGCCTTTTTTAAAAGTAGAGCTACTACATGCCAGGCTAAGCTGATTGTGAAACTATAGCATGAGCAAGCTCCAGTCTGGACTGGTTTCATTTCATGTGGGCAGAAAGCCAGGGCTCCTCAGCACATCTATACCTCAAGAAACAGGGATAGAGAGAACAGATGTGTTTCGGACCAACCCTTTGGAAGGGCTTCTGTACCAGTTGCTGGCCTATTGCAGGTGGTGTGAAAGCAGAGATCATTTGTTGGTTTATGCAGAACAGCATAAATCAGCATAACAGACAGGTTGCCCGTTTAAATAGGCCATGACACACTGTCAGCTACCCTGGTTACTTCTGCCAAGGAATGCTGTCTGCCCTCCCCTTGAGTGTATGAATGTCAACAAGCTAATTATACTTAAATCACACTTGAGTTTACACAGTTTAGCAAGTCTTTCAGGGCCAAGCACTAACCCCTGAAGTGAAGGAGTATCCTGTTGCCTTAGATAGCGTTGAGATTCTCAGGCTCCCTTCCCACCCAGAACAAATTCAATTTTTCTTTAAAGCTTCACTGACATCATTCATTTATAAATATCCAACAATTCCAACACTGTCTTTTAATACATTGTATTTTGCATACAGCAATGGAGGACAAAAAGAGAGCAGCAAAACAAAAGCAGTCAGCAGCCTGCAGCTAACAACACCTAAACAACCAATTTCAGCTCATGCATGAGAAAAGGATGCCTTTCTACTACCACTACAAGTCCACCTACACAGAGCTATCCTGCTAGATGAAAACTGACACAAAATTCAAACAACCGTACTATATCTGGCACAACTCTCCCAGTTCACACAGACCACGAAATTTTACAAGTTTCCCATCTGAAACTTCAGACAGGCTTTGCAGCAATGAGCTGAAGAGCCTCATCCTCAGGTTATCTCAGAGTAACAAAAAAGCTAATTTCCAGAGTGCTAAATACTATATTAACAAAGCTCACATATTTAAGGTATTTTAAACTAGTAGTTTCAGCTACTTTTGTAGTTGAAGTATTGTTGAAATTAACAGGTCATGAAAGTACCTGTTAAAGCTGTTTCACAATTGCACCTTTCCTGATCCCTTTTTCCTTCTCCAGGGGAGTTACAAGCACAGTACACAAACACACAGTATTTTTCCAGTATATTTTATTAATTGAAAGTGCAATCTTCTTTACTGAATAACTAACAATATATGGTAATGTTTTCTTTTGAAATGTCACCCATTTCAGGGAAGGCAATAATTTGAGATACCTCAAAGGGCTGAAATTGTCTTTCTGGGTGTTCAGGTAATGGATGTATGCTAAAGCCAACAGGCAGGCAGGGGTGAAGAGAATGACAAAATTATTGAAGTAAATAAAAGTTCTTGATATTATTTGCTTTTAAAAACATGTATTTCTGATCACAACTTTCTGTTTTGCTCCCTATCATTGCATAGATGTGTATTTTACTCTCAGCCCCTTTGGTATCAGCAGAGTACAGTCCTTCTGTAACAAAAAAAGACATGGCCTGGTGACAGGGTCTGCATGGGACCGAAGGCAAATCCCAGAGCAGAAGCCCAGCATTTGTGGTGATACTGGGACAATTGAATCCTGTATTCCCAAGGAGAGTGAAACCAAACTGCATCTCAGTACACTTCATCAATTCCACTTGCATAAGCAACAAGATAGCTGGAAACCAGTGCAGCTGATGAAGAGAAAGGAGCAAAACAGACTGCTTCTGGTTTCTCCATGAAGAAAGGTTTTTATCTGGTTAGTTTGTTCATGTTTCTGTAATTTCTCCAGTTACATCCCAAGTATGAATAAAACAAATCTTTTTCAAGAACAAGTGTAATATCCCTCTCAAGTAATAAGACAGTCAAAGATGTACCTACCCTTGTGTTATCAAGGATAGGAATTTGATAGGAAAAGGAAATTCTTGTCCTTTTTTGCCTAGCTCTATTAATTCCTCTCCACAGATCCTTTTAATCCAATAATTAGATTGTATTAGATCCAATCCTCCCTCTACAATTCCTTTTCCAAGCAGATCAAGTATACAAAGAGTTGCTTCAATTGCCTTTCATGCTCTGATATTTCTCTATTAGGATTATTAGGAAGCTTCTCATTAGCAAGCAGCTTTTAATAACTAATTCTTTAATAACTTTTTTCTATACTCCCTAACTCTCTACTTATTCTCATCACCTTTTATACAGTGATTAGGGACCCTCATTATAAATTTGCATTTATTCACTTTTCCATAACAGCATTTTCTAAGGACCAAGGCCAGCAATTTTTTTCAGGTTGAATCAAAGGTAACAAGCTTTCAAAGCCCATTCTTTAAATATTTCTGCCTATCCCACAAAGGATAATTAGGAACCAATTAGCCAGACAGTGGTCTACCTACACTTAGAAGGATCTGACAGTCATGCATGCAGTGTCTGAGGGTGGACCTACAGCATTCAACAGAGAAACAAGTCCAAAACACTTAGCTCCCTGCAAAGATGTCAGCTAAGTTCTGGAACAGCATAGCTACCGGGCAGCTGCAGAATTGTGAAGCATTTTAGGCTCAGTCTGCCTCCTACACAGCTGGAGCAGCTCTGGATTGACATTAGAAACCAGGGTGCCTGCACCAACAAGGACAGGAGCCAAGACATCTGAATCCTTTTTTCCTATCCTTTTAGGAGGAATAGCATAAAATAAAGACAGGAGCAGAAGGGAAGCTGATGACCTCCAGAGGCACAGGTAGAAGGTTCAGTAATCAGATACCACTGTTTTTCTTCACAGTTCAAACAGTCTTTTCTTGTTTTCAGCAACATGCAAGTCTTCTCCATAGTTAATCCAAAGCACTATTTTTTACCTGCTCTATCTAGAGTTTTCTTCTAGCACATGAGAATTCTATTCCTTTGGCATGGAAGCTGCCTGGAAAGAAAAGCTGGCTTATGACACTAATGAACCAAGCCAGTGGCAGCAAAATGAAACATCTCCACAGGATGTTCCCTTTCTTACTTACCTTCAGAGCAAAACTGGTTCAGAACACTAATCCAAAGTGCCTATCCAAAATATTAATTCTTACTAACATAATTAGGCAGTAAAGCCTGACTAGCTTATTTCCAGTTCTGCTTCCTTTTCAGCTTGCAGTCTAGCTCTAATGGGTTGCTGTAGTCATTAGTGGACATTAATAATGTGACTGAGTTACCAGGTGGGTGATTTTTTTAATAATGTTAAGGGTTAGATTTGCCTCTTTTTCACTTACAGAATTTTTTCCCATAAGTTGCTAAGAAACTTTAAGACAGTGCTCAACCAGAACAAAGGGAATAGTCAAAGGAGATGGCATCACAGGGCTACACCTATTGTTTTTGAGTCTCTGGGAGCTTCCCTCAGAGGGGGGAGATAACGCGAGCTTTGGGAAAGGTAAAAGACAGAGCTGGAGGGCGCAGTTGCTCTCGACATCAAGGAGGACAGTCAAGCTGCCACGTGCTGCTGCAGGAAGAGTTCACAGCCATCACTCTGTCTCATCCTGGGAAATCTACCATCCTCTGCTCGTGTACCTGGGAATCCTGAGCTCACTTTCTCCGGCCCTGCCCCCACTGTCGCTCCTTCTTCGGATTTTTGAAAATTTTTTTTTAAAATTTGCAGTTAAGAACTTCCACTTGAGGTGGCTTTAGAAAATGTGGACTGCACTGTGAAACACTTGACACTGTTATGAAAAAAATACCTGTCATTGTGTTAGCATTAGATAGACCTGACCCAAAATCCAACAGTCAAATACAAATTTAAAATACTTTGAATCTTCCCAAGAATTTGCTTCCATCACTGTATTTCTTCTGAAGTCTCTGAATGAATTTCCAAGTCTGGATTCAGCAATTCACATTTGTGCTACCAGCATTAATATTTGCAATGGGTTTTTGGAGATAAATGTGAAAAGGATATCTCATCCCCACTAAATTTTAACAGCTTCCTCATACAGCGCTGTACATCTTCCTTACAGGTTTTCCAAAGCAGAATTCTTAGAAAGACTGAAAGTTAGGAAAAGGTATACATTTCTCTATCATTAGTCTTGTAAGGCCCATGATACTCCTTTGGTCTTCTTAAAAGATTGTTCCAGAGCCATCCTCACAGTAAAATAATACAAGTTAGTTCTAAGATTTCCCTTTTTGTATTTTTCCACATTCTCCAAAGCACAGAGTGACTGTGAATCAACACAGTCACTCTGCAGAGTATGATCTGTGTTCATCTAAGAGCTTTCAGGTAGTCAAATAACATTCATTACGGATAGTTATTTTAGTGGTACGCTGCACACAGTACAGCAGCTAGCACCCATGGAGGTTGCCACAATCAGTCTGAACTCACAGCTGTAAAGGCAGTTGCAGCATTTGGTGCAATGCAGAAATGTGTTGGGCCAGCCAGGGGGATGTCACTTCTGAGATCATCACCATGAAGCTGTGGAAGCCCAGCATTAACTCCAACATTATCTTCAAACAAATTCATTTACCGCCCTCCTGTGCAAATCAGTTACAATCAGTTTTCTGTAAAAGCATACCCAACTACATTCCTGGAGCCAGTTTCACCCCCAGACATACAGAAGAATCCAAAGACATTTTGGACAAATCTAGTTTGATATTTCAAATCACTTGGCCTTATGACATTCACATCCTAACCTGCTAAACCCATTTTAATTCACTTTTGCACAATGACTTCCAGTTACCCACTGTAATGACTGAGGACATACTGAAATCTCAGATAATGCAGTTTGTCCAGAATATCTAATGGCAGAGTATGTGTACTCTTTATTTTAGTAGCACCACTTTTGAGGTGAAAGAAGGAAAATACTGTGTAAAATAGAGAATTGGTGTTGGTCCATAACTTAGGCTAGAGAATAAGGGCTGTTACTACTGCAGTTGGTATGCAGAACTTCACAATCTGCTGAGTTGCTTTGCTTGTTGTACTTTATGTGAGTTCTGCTTTCTGGTTGAAAAGAATGTATTTTGGATATCTTCTACTGGGTGGCAATCCCACTAAGGGAATAGAAGTTTCTTGCTTTTAGTGCTTTCAAAACATCCTTCAATCATTATTTCTAAGGAGTAGAGGGAAATACACATCTCTGCAACACTGCCAAGAGAAACACTGAACCAATCTGAATCAATATCCCTGGATCCTGCCAAACTGATATGTTCACCTGCCTTTTGCAGACAGATCAAGGATGTGATCCAAGCCATCCCTTATCCAAGCAATACTACCTCCTGCTAAAGCTGATTTGTCTTGTTAGATGTAGCACCAGGCTGCCCAAAGGTACAGGTACAGCTACACAGTTTTTGACTCAGAACTGACCTGTCTTCTGTGAACACAGAGCACAAGAGGGAGAGACCACATCTATTTGCAAAGAAATTTAGGCTGAAGAGTAGGAGAAGGCCTTTTCTATCACATCTTATTAAAAGAAATAAGCTTATAAATTTGATTCATGTACAGAAAGCAATTTTTAACACAGTTGACTAAATGGACACAAGAATTCAGGGAATAGCTCCATGTTCTTTCAAACAGCCTGAAATCAACAACAGAGCTCTGGTGCAACAACCCAAAGGGAAACACTGTGCTCTTGGAATTCAGATCTGAAATATGAGGCTGAAGTTTGAATATATTCCTTAGGTATGTCACATTTCTTATCTAATCTTTCTTTTCTCTGGGCTAACTGATAGGCTTCCACAAGGAATCCCAGAGGATACCCTACTGAAGTCATGTAAGATCCATAATACTTTTCTTGTCTAGAGTTTTAATCAATGAGAGACAAATCTGTCCTTGATAGACTTTTCTTGCATGTTATTACATTTTCCACTTACCTTTGCATACTTGATAACCATTTCCTTCAAAATTGATTCTAAAACTTTTCATATTATATCAGATAAAAAATTCCAAAGCTTTTAAATGACAATTACTTTCTATTTTGATTTGTATACTTCATCCTCCTTCATTTATCTAAAAGCTACAACAGTAAACCTGTAAGTTTAGAATTCTTGTCTGAATATTTCAAAAATCCCACCTATCATGTTCTTTGTGCCCTCTCGGTTGCTGTGTTTAATTTTGAAAAAAGAACTAAGAACGTAAAACCACTTGAAAATTTCTAGACATGAGGGCATATGTCTGGCAAATCTGTCACCTCTCTCAAATTTTTTTTCCAGATATTAGGTTCTGCTTGTCTTTGCACACACCTTACATTATTCTAGTGAATTCAAGTACCAATCTCTTCATTTTCATGACCAGTGACAGGACTCAAAGAAATGGCCTGAATCTGAGTTGGGAGAGATCTAGGACCCATGGAGGGGTCCTGGATATCAGGAGAAAGCTTCTCATCCAGAGGGTAGTTGCACACTGGAACAGGATACCCAAAGAAGTGGTCACAGCCCCAAGTTGGACAGAGTCCAAGACACATTTGGATAATGCTCTCAGGTACATGGTGTGACTCTTAGGGTGTCCTGCATAGGGTCAGGAGCTGGACTCAAGGATCCTGATGGGTCCTTTCCAACTCAAGCTTATTCTATGATTCTATGGTTTTATATTTACAATATCCTGGAGACATAGTTTCTGCTTCTCAGACCTTAAAATGACTGAGAAAGAGCCTGCTCTTCTCACTGCCCATTCCAAGGCCTCTGTGAACAATTTTGTTCCCCACCAAATCAGCTGGTCAATAAAGCACTGAGCTGTTTCTCCTAGCTTCCAAGAGGTACTGTCTTCTTGACAAGGCCTACCTGAATCAGAGTCTCCAGCTCCAGCTCAGTTACACAAACGTGCTCCCGAAGAAAGTCAGACTTCTCTGACGCGATTGTGTGCTTCTGCCTGTTTTCAAAGGGCTGCTCCAGGGCACGGAAGACGAGTCCTCCCGCCACTAGGTAAACTACCACCACGACAAAGATGGCCACCACTGCTCTCCAATCCATGACTTTCTGCCGGCCTTGAGAAGGGGCTTCCATGGCAGCAACAACAGTGGATCGGGAGGAAACGGAGAATTGTGGAGATGGGTAATGTATGTTAGGTATGGGCTCAGGCACACAAGCCGGCACTGGTGCGGGAACAGCCACTGAAACACAAAGCAAAACACCTTGTTCAAAATCAAATCTCTTAGGGCATGACCTTGGTTTTCATAATAAACTTTCCTAAATAACATTTTCAAGCTTTTACATGAATTGTGTTCTTCACACAGATGTGGTTCTTCTCATCTGGATGGTTCCATGTCTGCTTTGTCCATCCACACACAAGGATGCCTATCCATATGCGATTCGCTTTGCCCATTACCTCTAGAACTGGACAGGCCAGTCACACGTGCAAAAAGTTCAGAAATATGCAGAAAACCATTTATGCAAAATGAACATGAAAATTCTGACCAGCTAGGATATAAATTACACCTGGTGGTGTTTGGTGAAGGCAGTGATTTACATTCTTAAATCATATTACTAATACTATTAATAGTGCTAAGAAACTGAACTGCTAATGAGCACTGATCACTGCCTGACCTGGTACTGACAGAAACAGAAAATGCTTTGCAAACCACAGTGCTGTTTGGTTCACTAACATAAACTGGTCCATACTATTTACCTGGATTCACAAAACAATCACTCATGAAAACGTCCTTAAAGCCTGGAAGCTTCACAAAGTTTAGCATAAATCATGTGTCAGCCAGAGTATGTCTGAGGTCAAATTTACATGCCAGGTGCAGCTGTGGACCTGCCACCTTGGGAATGAGACACTGTATAGCTCAGATAACCTTTAGAATACATCAGAGCTAACAAGTCCTGCCCTCCAGTTGGACTTAACAGCCTGACCATTGTGTCAAGCTACCAAGGCATGTAAATCAAAGCTGGGTCACCTCCAAATAATTCAGGTGTCTCATCACACTTTCCCACTCTCTGTTGTCCATGTTACCAATGGCAAGATGAGGTCAGGTTCCTCAGCATCCACTGATATAATGGTACCATGTAGGACGTAAGATTTGAAGATGCTGGATTCATTTTAAACCAAATTCCTGTATAATCTTGCCATGGTGCAGCTGCCACTGGCCTGTAATTTCTTTGAAACCAGATTAACTTTTTGCATATAAGACCTAAATCAGATTACAGTTAAAATACAGCTACTTTAGGTGCATTCTCTGAACTTGTTCACAATGTGTCTTTACTGTTTTGCTTAGAAATTAAAGTAGAAAGATTTACAACATCCCATCAGAGTGGCATTGTAACCCCATTCTCTAAAATTTAAACATACAAACATAACGTTATACCTTGAGTCTGAAGAGGGCCACAACTTTTTCCCAACAGAAATCATTTTATGATACTAATAATTTCAGAACTTGAGTGTTTACTACTGTCATGTTTTCCTACAAGCAATACAACTCTGAAGCATTGCATGGAAGATAGAGCTTCCAGCTTACCTGATAATAAATAAACTACAGAAATCTGAAGTTGCTTTACTCTTACAGTTAATATTTTGTTTCATATATGATTTAGAGGTTCCAGATACCAAATAGATTAGAAAGGATCCAGGATCAGAGCAAAAGCCTTTGTGGTTGATTCCTTTTTTGTTTGTTTTGCAACACCCTGTGGCACAGCTGTTCAGTTTGACCATCAAAAGACCTTTATGGTTCTCAATACTTATTAACCAGGATGGGATGACATCAAACTTTAAAAGGATATTTTTCTTACCTCCAGATGTATTTCATATGACTGTTAAGAACTTTATGTGACAGTGGGAAGAAGAGTGACAGTATTAGAATTTATTATTTATATTTATTATCTAAGTCTCTTGAAAGTATTATTGTAATAAATACAGTCAGTTTCAGCAGGAAACACCAGAAAAGTATGAAGAAGAAACAAAAAATATTGAGGTTGTATGAAGCAGCTGGAGCTTCCCTTTCTCTATAGGCAAGTACCTTAAACCTGAGTCACATCTCCTAACTGAATTTGAGTACTCATAGAAGTGGCTCAGCTGATGTAACCCATTGCAACATAGCTTCAAGAGATTCCATAGAATTCATACAATTTGAATTAGAGCTCATAACTACTGTGTATATTGTAAACCAACACAAAATCTGCAGAGCTGATTTTTCACACTTCAGATTACTCAGCATCAGGACCCAAGGCTCACATGGTAAGAAGAGAGCAGAATTCATGCGACAGAATGCTACAATTTTTTGAAACAGGTATCCACCTTAATACAGCTGGCATACTCCAGTGTAGACTGAGTGAACCTCTCAGTGGAAAGCAATGCCTGCCTTTGATACGACGCAAATAAGTCAAGAGGATGGAAGTCAAGAGCTGGTATCATTAAAACAGCATTTGTGAGTTTTCATTTTCTTTTGCTGTCTGCTAGTATAAATGTTTTTTCTTATTCAAATTTTGCTGGTAAAGTGTTAGTAACAGCCTTACAGTAAAATCATGGCCTGTTTGATTCTGTCTTCTAAGAAAAATGTGTTGTACTGATTTAAGAACAAGATGGGATGTTCACAGTAGAGAACATAAAACGTTCTTATAAATATTTTGTCACTTAAACAGCTTAGCGGATTACTGTGCTCAGCTTACTTATCTTTAAAAAGGACAAAACTGTCTTAGTTTTTCATTTTCTGCTATTACTAATAGCTATCCTAAGTGAATGTAGAAGTGTTGATCCTAAAGTATTTTATATTATATAAATAAATTCACAGGAAAACTATACTAAAGCGGCTAGTTAAGCAACTGATGTATAACAGAAATGGTCTTCTTACAAAGCCTATGCACAAGGCACAACTGCAGTCAATACTGCAGACATTTTAAGCAGGAGTTAGGTATTGGAAGAACAGTGTACATATTCCATCAAGGAGCTATCCTACTCTTTACAAGACTGGGGTTAGAGACTTAAGCACATGGTAAGAAGTCAGAAATCCTGATTTCTAATTGGAACACTGTCTCTGTGAACCTGTACTCTCACAAAAGTGCTGCCATTTGCTTTTATACCATGGTTTCATCAACTGCAAAAAGAGAAAGTAGTGCTTACTTTTCTGCAAGTGCCCTGGGAGAGTCCATTTCTGAAAATAAGAGCTACATGGAACTCCAGAAGTTTAACAAGTAGCTTTACTAATATCAAAGGATGAACTACATTAGCACTTCAACAATGTGCAGAGGTATACAGCTTAAAAATAATGGACTACATAAATTCTTGCATTTGTAGAGATGGTTTAGACCATAGTTTAGGACAAACATAGAACGAAATAGAAGAGGACATGTTTACAACAAATGCAGAACAATCCCTACTTTATTTGTTCATGTTTTTTCAAAACAAGCTGCTGTCAGAACAGGCTTTTCCCCAAACAGAGCTTCATCCATATGTTTGTTAAATCATATCAAAGAAGACTTAATCAGCCTCAGTGAAAGTGATGATAGATATACATTCACATGCATGCACTATATTAGCTGACAGCTAATTTCATAGGTACAGGAACCCTCAAAGGAGCACTCCGGTGTTTCAAAACCAGAGAGCAAAGAAAAGTAAAATCCTGATGTTTTGGACAACCTTCAAAATGAAACAACTGAAGATATTAATGCTATAAGTGAAATTGCAATGTTAGGATCTGTATAGTTGTTCATATCTGAGATCACCACACTACTGTGCTTGTAGTGGTGAATATCACTGCCAGGGCTCCCAATGACAGGTGAAGAGCTTAAATACCTCCAATTTCTGCTAATATTGATGAGAATTAAGGAAGCAAAACTCACTCATGATCCAGACGATGGGGTAAAGCTTAGCTGGTTAACGTTGTTGTCAATTCCGTGCCCCGGAGAGCAGCGGGCCCGAGGAGCTGACCAGGCCCAGCCCATGGGCGGGTGTGCTGCCTGCCGGGGCCTGGGTCGCCGCCATCACCAGGACTCCTCCCAGCCTGGCACGGCCCTCAGGCTGAGCCTGGCCCCCATCTGCCCCCTGAGCGGCCCAGGAAACAGCAGCACATAGTCCGAGGGTGACCAAAAAGGACCTCAGGGCCTCCAGATGTTTGCTAAGGGAACCCGGGCTGAGGGTTATATTCTCATCTCTAGTTACAGTTGAAGGCAGCAACATGGGAAGAAATGGACAGACTGAGGCTATGGCTCCACGGCTGGTGTCATCATCAAAATGCTGGGGGTTGTGACAGTGGAATGGTTCTACACAGCCCCAGGCATGCTGCCATCAGATGGGATTCACCTCTCTCAGCGGTGGAAGAGAGTCTTTGCTCAGAAACTAGTGGGGCTCACTGGCAGGGCTTTGAACTAGATGTGAGGAGTAGAGGGGCAATATGAGGCTTGCCCCTGGCAAAAGTGAGAAAATATGAAAATAGGCAGACAGAGGGACAGGCTGCTAGAGAGGGTTCTTTGCAGGGACTCTGAACTGTGCTAGCCACCCTGGACCATACCTGCAGTGTTAGGGAGATGAGCCAGGGAGTCCTACAAGAAGCCACAGAGAAACACCAGGGAAATATGTGAAAAGAATAATGGGGTGTTCCTCTGGGAAGGCAGCCTGGCAATCCCCAGGAGCAAGAAATTGGACAAGGAAGGCAAGAGACTGGTATAGCTGAGGCTGAGTAGGGAACTGCTGGTTGAACTAAAGGTAAAGAGACAAATGTACAGACAGTGGAGACAAGGACATGTAACCTGGGAAGAGTATAGAGACAAAGGGATAGGGTAAGGAAGGCTAAGGCAAAGCTGAAACTGAACCTCACAAGGCACACTAATAATAACAAGGGCTTCTACTGGTCTGTGAACCAGAAATGGAAAGTCAAAGCCCCCTGACCAACAACAGTAGCCCCCTGACAAACAATATTGGTAAACTGGTAACAACAAATGAGAAGATGGCTGGGATACTCAAGAACTTTTTTACCTCAGTCTTCAGTGGACAGCCTGTATTCAACTCACTTTTGACAAGGAGAACATCAAAATGTGGCTTTGACACAGTGAACTGTATCCTGGTAACTATCTTACTCAAGATGCTAAGAATATAGCAGATACAAAGAAACCTGGCTTTAGAGGAGAGTTTCTTAAATGGTTTAAACTTTTTTTTTTTTTTTTTTTTTTTTTTTTTTTTTTTTTTTTTTAAATGAACATGTCCTTCTCTATGTTACTGCTGTCACAATTTCTATTGTGAAAAAATGTAAGTCAGGTTTAATCGGGTCTTATTTAGTACTTCATTTTCTTCCACATTCCTGTGTTACACAGGCACACAGCAATGTACGCATATTTTAATGAGAGAATAATAGAGCTATCTAATATCTTCATATCATCATGAAGTCCAGTTTCACTGAGAAAATTCAGGAGCAAATAGTCTTCCCTACAGCTTTTACAAGATCCTACATTGGATTACTGGCACTTCTACATTCTTCCTGTAGCATTACTTAATAAGCCAGCACTCCTTCCTGAACTAATAGAGAAATACAATTTTTTTTGTTAAGTGCATTGTCCTGTGAAGTTGCAGGACTGAGCTCTCACACACCAAAGCTCAGAAATGTCTGTAAGGTGTTAACAAAGTCCACTACAGCTTCCCTGAAATGACCACTAAGAGTAGGTGGATCCACCTTCTTCAGAATGGATCATAAAGGACTGGAGGATGAAGATACTTCATCCATAATTGTTTTATGGCCATAATTGTTTTAAAGTCATTATTTCAATTTAACTGGAAAGGTTTTTTTCCTCCCCCAGTCCTTCTTCTGAAATAGCCACACACTGAATTTAACATTAAAAGGCTTCCTGACTGAACAATATAGAAAGGCAGGAAAATGAGAAGCCTATCAGTGAATAACATATCAATCTTTCACTCCAAGGCTCTTGCTCATCTCCGAACAGAAGTTCCTGGGGTATGTGGGTATCTAGCACCTGCATCCAATATCAAATCTTTCCCATAGACTCCCCAGGTTCTTTCAGATAAGGACTGCTGGAGTTAGGATAGCAGGGCTGTGCCTGGAAGTGATAGCAAGTATAAGAAGTACGTTAGAGAAATAGTGGAGGCAATCAGTGTATTAAGCTATCACTCATATGAAATTCTCAAGAATATGTCACAAACAGAAAATGCATGCAGATCTATGAATGAAGGGAATTGGATAGTCTAACAGGAAGCAGGTGAAAGTAATGAAACACTGAAGTTTCTGTCCTTGTGTTACCAAAAAATCATTAAACCATCAAAATTTTGAATTTTGAAGATATGGCAAATCGCTTCCACTACCCAATTTTTTTGTTTTTCCACTCCTCCTCATCCCCATTCATTTATTTCTGTTCTGATTTTAACAGGTTTTGTAGAGAGCATCCATTTAACCAGCACAATGAATGCTGAATTTTTATAACTGGGCTTTCAAAAATCTGATGCTGGTTTAGAAAGTCTGGCTTTTAGAAGAAAAATCCCAGTAGACAACGGCTTTTGTGTTTGTGCAGCATCTTTGCATGATGTGGGCTAATTAACAGGTGACATTACCGCTGTGATCAAGAAACAGGAGAAAAATCCTGCCTACAGGCTATGATTACATATGGGGCAGAACACAAGTACCCCTGTGGCAGTTGTTCAGGATTGAGGAATAAGAATAATAAGAATTGCTGTCTGGGGACCAGGGGATTCATACAGTCATGGATCAAGAAAACTGTTATCAGTGCTGACATATTTTACACCAGTTTGGCCCCGGTCCTTCTGCCTATCTCCAAGGCCCACAAATTGAGCAGTGAAAGTCATCGCAAGCTTGCCACACAAGGGGAATTTCACCCTACCGCTTCTACAGCGTTTTGCTGAGAACTGCCACTGAAGTGAGAAGCATCACAATTCCATTTACTGCTCATGAAAGCAAGGCTTGACATATTGTTTGTTAGGAAAGCATGGAGTGCCTCTGAACATAGAGCTTTTCACTGCAGCAGCACCCCCTGGGTTAAATCTAACACTGTTTTCCCTGAAGAGGATTCTCTAATGCAGCATTAGTGCTGCTGACTTCAGCAGCATCTCAGCCGTCTACTGCAAATGCAGTCATCAGCAGCAAGGCATTCCACGGAGTGTGAGACACAGGTAAAGGCAGAAAAGGCAATACACATTAAACAAAATAGATTGATTGTGCTGTTAGAAGAAAAGTAACATTGATTCCTCCCAATTGCCCTTTCCCTGAGTGGAGTGGTGAGAAGGGAGCAGGATGTTAGGTTACAAACGTGCATAAGGAATAAAGGCACTGTTTGCTTCCTATTATAGGGTAATGTTAGTGAAATAGAGTAAAAGTTCATAATACTGAGTTGTCTCTGTTGGTGGGGAGAGAAATGTCAGTAATATGTATCAGAGGGAAATATATTTGACCATTGTTTTGTCATCTCTGGCAGCAGCTTTGGGAAGTATGTCATACCAAAAGGGTTCTGCAATTTCTGTACCATTTGTCATATATTCCCATCTAGTGCTCAAAGTAATGATTCTCAGTAAGCTTCCAAAAAAATCTACATAATTCTGCTGCATCAGCTATAATTGAAACATACTAATTAATAGCTCTTGGAATACCCTCAGCTACTTAATTAATCTGGAACACAGTTGTTATGAGAAAACAAAAAGGCACTGTTTTATAACGTTTTTCATTCTTTTTCATTACAAAACTATAGTTTAGGCAAAAATAAAATGTTAAACAGCCTAAATTGGAACATGGTAGAACTTGAGAAACCAGTATGGTCTGAGTTAAGGTGTGTCTTTAGAAAGAGCTTTCCAATGAGGAGAGTCTTCACATAGTGGTGGTGCTGGTGGTACCAAAAACCATCAGAACTGAGGAGAGCCTGAGCCTCTCATCTCTTCCCAAAGAGCTTCTTTAGTGTCAGAATGAATTTTACCTTCCACTGAAGAACAATATCACTGCTATCTGAAACCAGATTTTTCCAAAGAACAAATCTTGAGGGAAATTTCTCCAGTTTTACTGTCCATACTACCAGAACATACTTCTCCCATTTACTTGTGCAGCAAGTCTGACAGAAATGAGTACCTGGCTATCTGGTCTGCGTGACAGCGTATTTCACTTAAGTGGCAAGGTGATGGGAGCAGGGTGGCTACAGTGGTGATCTCTGTGGGAGACCTGGGGCTGCCCCTTTTTGGACACAGCCAGTTCCCGCTGATTCCAACAGACCCACAACAGGACATAGCTGAGCCGGTCAGGGAAGCTGGTAACATTTCTGTGAAAGCATACTTTGGAAAAGGAAAATATTGTGCAGACTTGGAAGAATGAGGAAAAAAGTGTGAGAAAGAATCCTAAAAATACCAAGGTCAGTGAAGGAGAAAGAGGCACTCCAAGAGCTGTAGGAGATATTCTCCTGCAGCCTGTGAGTTTTGGAAGAGACCACGATGGCTTTGGTATTTCCCTGGAGCTCCTGGAGAGGATCACACCAGAGCAGATATTCACACTGCAGCATGTGGAGAATCCCAGTCTAGGGCAGGCTGATATTTCCTGAAGTTCTGCTACCTGTGGAGGGACCATGCTGGAGGAGGTTCATCCTAAAAGACCACAGCCAGTGGTATGGACTCATGCAGGAGCAAGGAAAAAGAATATGAGAAAAGTGCAGCCTAGAGGAGATAGACCCACAAAAAAACCCCACTCCCTATCCCCCCTGTACCATGTGAGGTGGGGAGGAAGAAGAACAGTCAAGAATGAAGCAATAAAGCTGCTAGGAAAAAGTAAAGCAGGGGAAGGTATTTTAACCTTCATCTTTATTTCTTACCACCCAAATCTATTTTAATTAGCTATAAGTCTATAAATTTTCCCCAAGTCAAGTCTCATTTGCCTGTGATGGCAATCTCTGACTGGTCTCCCTAGCTTTATCTCAACCCACAAACTTTTTCAGTATTATTTTCTCCCCCTCTCCTGTTGAGGAGGAGGAGTGAGGACTACTGGGTGAGCAAGGTCAACTCACCACAGAGAGTTTGCACAGGTACAATAAAGAGGAGGACACCTGTATTGTTCAGCAATGCTTTTCCTCTGAGCCTCACCAGTTATTTGCATATGGATTTTGTGAAAAGGTCACTAGTCCAAACACTAAGAATATCAATGTATAGATCAGGATTTAAACTACAATGATGAACAGGAGTAAGCTACAGAGGCAGCAAACATGCTTCCAACAATAATGCATTTTTGTCACTCTCTAGTGGACCTGGGTCAATTTTGAAAAAAAACATTCATTTGTCTTGTTGAGTGGATTTGATTTTTTCACTTTTTATCACCTTTTATTCTAATTTTTCCTTCTCAAACATAAGTATTTTATATCACTCACTTTCTACACACATTTAAGAAAAATGGATGCCAGAAACATACATTTTCACATAAAGCTGAATGTCAAATTGATTAAATATTTCATGCCAGCAGGAAGTGCATGCAAACGTAACGTTAAATGAAGTAACAATACAACATGTCTCTGACAATTCTAAAAAAGTATAAGAAAACCTCAATCTTCTTGTAGATGCTAAATGGCTTGAAATTGGGTGCTGGGTAGACCTGACAGGTTGGATTACTTATTAATCTAATTGTAATCAGTTTAACAAGTATGCAAAAGATTAAAAAGTCTATGCAATTATCATTCCCCTGAGCTATGCCATGTCCCTCTGCTTTGTGAGGCTCTTGTAAAACTCTCTGCTATTCTATAATTTAGCAATTCTGAATCTACTGTCCCTAAAGAAATAGAAAAATGTATGTATCAGCAAATTTAATTTTAGTCAAGAAAGTGAAGTGAGAGAGGAGGGTCTGGGTACCATTTTCATGCTTATTCTATTTCTGAAAGACAGTGACATTTCTAATTGTAAATGTTTTAAATCACAGAAGAAGGGCAGTTCAAGCATCTCACAGGAGCTTTCAAAACAGGGATAGGGAAAACTCACAATGGTGGCCTAGGAAAATAAGAAGTTTGAAGGGCTAAAATCTAAGGGCCCTTAACCATATAAACCCCAGAAAATCTCACTATGCTAATAAGTTTGTTCTTAAATTAGTTTCTGTATATGTCCTTATTAATAGTCAACACAGTCATCTTTTCAACATCCCACATCAATTTCCATTGCAGCTTCCAAAGCACTTGCTCAATATAAATGAAAATGCTGTTTAGATTATATGTAAAAAGGTGATGTGTAATCTCACAAACAATAAGACATTGGGTAACTAAAGAGAGTGATGAATTCTTTCCTAGATCACTTAAGAACAGTGCAGGAAATAACAAATTAATCTGTACCAAGAACATAGGGGAATACATATTAGGAAAAAGTCTATCTACAAGGAGAGCTAAGCATGGGAACAGCCATCAATATATTGAAATGTCCTTTATTGGAAGTTTCTAAGAGCAGGGCATAAAATTGCCTGCCAGAAATTGTCAGTGTTATCTATGTCCTGCATATCTCTGTGAATCCAAGAAGAAAACCTACCAGTGAAGGGTAACAAAGAAAAACAGGCTAATGTTGTTGTATTCAACATCCACAATCTGTAAAAAAAGCCTAATGAAGTGCTGAAGGTATAGTAAAAAAAAAAAAAAAAAAAAATTCATCATGACAATCTAGTCTCAACTCCTAGCAGGAAAATGTTCTTGAAATCCTTTTACTCCCTTTAAAGTCAGACAGTCAATCACACCTCAGCATTCCCTTTTGTATCAGTTGTGCCAAATATCATAGCATTTCACAAATAATAGATCCCCTGTGACACTGAGAAGAAACAACAATGTATGTGTTCACAGTCTGTCTCATGTAAACACTGCCATAGAGAACTTAACAAATTAATTAAATTCAAGAATAATTTCAAAAGCTGATTAAACAAGCTCTTTGACATATGTGCATCAAGAAGGTACAATGATTTTTCATCGATGAATTAGCAAGTTTGCAAGTTTTTTTAGGGGACATACTCTTTTCTACTATACATTACAGAATGCCATTATATCTGTTACAAAATTAATAGACAGAAATAAATCAGATCCCTTCCTTTTGTTGGTTATAAAGGAAAAATTCAATAACCACGTGTAAGCTGCACTAGATGATTATTTACAAGAACTTCCAGATTCTGACCCAGCCTCTCCTCTGTCAAAACTGCAGTCTGAGCGTGCTCGTGAACTTGAAATGGACCGCCCAGGAGTTACTCTCTTGCAAACACAGCTTTAGAGCTCCTGCTACTGAGGCTATGCAAATGTCAGGGAAACAACAGTAAGCCCAAGGCTGGTTTGAGCAGGTATCTGCCAGGACTTATCCACTGACATTAAAAAAAAATCTCTGCAAAAGTCATGGTCATGGGATGCTGGGATACTTTCTCCTCCCTCCTCCCTCTCCCAGGCACTGCGCTGTTCTAATGCATACGTGACAGCTCACTGGTCAAAAGAACGGATGTGCTAAGGCAGGACATGAACTCCAGGAATAGCTGAAAGCATCAGGGGTTTTTTCTAGTTTGGCTTCAGGACAGCAGTCCTCAGGGAGGTTCCTAGCTAACACTGGCATTCTCATGAAGATGCACTGCTGCTGACACCATTTGTAGCACTACTTACAGAGCTGCCAAGTCCAGACGAATACTTGATAGAGGTTTGTCTTGTGCTGGAGAGAGATTGCACACTCACTGCTGAGATCAGTTTGGATTTTGTTTCCCTTGCTTTGCCTTCTCTCTCTACTGACCTCTTTTCCACCCTGCCCTCCTCCAAATCCATCCATCTGTTCTTGTCCCTCACTTCTTTCCAATCGTGCTGGCAGCATGGGAGGTAGCACACCCCTAACTCCCTTCTGAGTTCCTCCTCTTGGCACTACCCTTCCCACAGCCCCTGATACCTGAGGCCATGTTCACGTGTGACAGGGTTCATCAATGAACTTCAAGAGAATGAAAAATTGAGCAGAAAAGCAATACAATAAGGAGCAGGAAGTACTGAGGAGAGATTAGAAGTGATTGACAGGGGCAAGCCCCAAATGTGGAGCCCTCCTGCTTCAAGATTGGTGACTGTGTTTGTTCCAACACACTCATTGGCAGCAGAGCTATCATCAGCTTTATGAGGCTATTTATAGAGAGACTGAATACAGAGAAACTCGTGAAAAATTCTCACCTTTCTCCTCCTGAAATAAGACTAAAACCAATAGATCATGCTAAAACCTGTTTCCCTAGCAATAGATTGGTAATTCTTGCTCCTGCTAAAATTGAGAGTTCTAGTTCATGCAGGTCTCTGCTCTGCCAAATAGGAAGCAAGAGCTTATGGTTCAAGATCCTGAGGTGTAGAGATGAAAAAGAGTTCCTGTCAGAAGAAATGACCATACCATTGTTTTTCCTCATTAGGTAACATATAGAAAAACTGATTTTATTTTTTTGTCTGTATGGTATAAGCACCAAGGGATAAACAGCTGCTCTCTGGTTCTCTGCAGATTTCACCCTTCAGTGAACAACAGACAGGTTGAACAGTGATGCTGCTATTTATCCATAATCTTCTTTTTACAGACTAAAACAAAATTTTTCATTACATCATTATTTGTTTTGTATGAAACAAGTAGTTTAGTTTTCCTCAATAGGAGCTGTCCCAGGATTCCAGCAACATTTAGGAAGAGTCTGTATCTTCCACTAGAGGTTTTCAGTGTGTTCCCCTTCAAAGTACTCACAGGATGATGTAGGATCAGGGGTTTTGCTGGGATCTTCCAAACATCCTATGTCACAGATTCAGAAAAGTAATTCTGCCAATGGTCTCACGGCCAGACCAAATAGTCAAGGGAACCTAAGTCTTGGAATTTAGCATAAGAAGGCCTGTGTACAAAGGGAAGGACATTCTTATTGAAAGAAACCTAGCAGTAAAACAATCAAGTGGAAGAGACAACAAAGCAAAGGCCGTGCTGGCCTTCCTAGACGGAAGCTATCTAATCTACATTTGAAATATGACTGGTGCTGGCTGTCTGCCAGAGCTACAGCCTTACAGTAGAGAAAAGTGATTTCTTGATCATCTCAGTCATGAGCAGACTTCAGCAGCACCTGACTGGACATCAGGCTAGTAGTGTCTCCCCCAATCTGACTACTGATTAGGATCTCTAGAAAAATACTTTGAATTCAAGCAAATCTCATTAGTGATTTACCATTTCAATTAAGTGATAATTTCTCAGATTTTCTGTGCAACAGCAATAAAAGTGGATTTTTTCATGTGGTAATGGACAGAAATCATAAGAAGCACATTGTTTGGACTCATTTTTAGTACATTGAAACTATATTTGCATAACCTGAGGATCCAATCTATTTTGTTGTCTTAAGTTCTTATACAATTTATACTCTTAGTTAAAGTGAATGGAAGCTTCCCAATACTTTAAAAACCTATTCTGGAACAGGATGAAGAATATATATAAGACAGGTAGGACAAAATTAATCTGTGCAGAAAAGATTTTTCACAAGGAAGAGAAAGTTGCTGTTTGAAAAGCATTTATTCAGCACAGGCATTTTTATATTCTCTTATTCTAAATTCTTTTTAATATACACGCTTTTCTTTCACACTTTCAGTGTGTATGTCAGCAGAAACAACCCTTGTCTCATTTCTGTGCTTGGCTGTAACTTGGAACACATGCCATTAATCTGTCCATACAGATGTGGTTAAATTGATCAGTGCAGCCTAGAGAGAGATCCTGCTGACCCTAAACCAGATGTTTACTGAAGATTCTCCTGGCTCCAATAACCATACCTGACTATAGCTCCCTTAACCATAACAGGTCTTTAGAAACTTAAAATTCCCTAGAATTTCAGATACCTACTTATATTTAGCTGTTTGATTCTCCAACTAAATCACACTCAAATGGTGTAATTCAGTTGCCCATTCCACTACCAAGTGAGAGGGTATGGGATAACCTAACTGGCCTTAAGCTGTGCTCTAGAAGGGCAGAAGTCTCCCTTAGGTCTATTATCACATATACAAATATCTCAGCTACCTTAAAGCCCCTTAAATGTCAGCAGATGCCTATTTTCAGAAAACAGAATCAACAAAAAATGTCTGGTAGCAATGAGAAATTCAGGTCACAAAGTTACATGTCAGTATGTCATTGTAACCCAATCAACAGACTGTATTTCCTATGAAAACAAATTAGGCTGTAGGATCATGAAGAGGTGACTCTGGTGTTGTTTCTGCAGTTGTCATGATTGCTGCTACTCAAGGCCTCTCTGCCAAATGCTTTCTTGTGCAATCCAAACTTAGCAATGTTAACATTTGAGTAACCAGTGATAGATCTGGGTTAACCTAGAACATCTTTGAGATGTTCCTGCTGCTTCCTGCATTTCAGCTGGGAGCTTCTGCAGTACCATTTCTTTCATAATTCTTTCATCAGTGAGGTATTTCACACACTGTAGCTAGTGATTGTCTTTTGTTTCTCTAAGATGAAAAGCTGAAATTTGAGAGGTGAAAAGCCCTGGACAAGCTGTTGGAATGTATTTTCTGTTTTCAAATCATGCTAATGTTATTATATTACAGTATCAAGTAAGAAATAATCCAAACATGCCTCAACAACATATCACTGAATCTTCAAAAACTCAGTGGCACAAGTGTAAGATGCCAAAATCCAAAATCCTTATCCAGTAAAGTCAGTGGCATGTTGTTTTTTCTTCCTAGGGAAGAAAAGATGAGTCAGTCCTGCTGAGCTATGAACATATGGCTCTAACCAACCTAGGTACTGAAAGCCTGATGTTAAAGCACTGTGATGATTCTGTAGGACAGTGACACCATAATAACTTGTATTGCTTTCTAAGAAGATTGTTTAGAATGTTGCCTTTTGTCATTCCTTGCTAGTGAAACAGTCTATTGTCTTCAGCAAAAAAAAGTATTACACAGTCATGCATAATACACAGATTACCAGAAAAAGAACTGAAGCAATTTAAAGATCTATTAAATGCATCCATTTGGGGACAAAATAGAGGAACAAATGGAAGAAACATTAAGCATGTTTCTCCAATGAAAGACTAGTCAAATAAACAGATCATCTATGACAGATACTTAATTCATGAGATAAAAATATTTTGTAATATGTCCATGAGTTAGTTATAACGTGATTTAGTTTTGTTCACAGAGGAAGACCTTGATACATGCCTGAGGCACCAATAGAGAACACAAAGATATTTCAGGGATTTTTAAAATATGAACTATGATACATGCTTACTTCTAAAAGTCAGAAATAACATCATGTGCTTGAAAACAGTGAATTCCAGTTGAAGGCAGCCAAACTCATCTTTATGTCCACACATTTATTTTCTTTTCACAACATTTTCAGCCTTACCACAGGTACACTCTGCTCATTCTGCATTTTCTGCACTTCTGTCAGCAGATCTGACCCTGTCACACTTTGGACCCACCCTTTTGTAATCCGTATTTCCTGAAGCAACTTATTTTGTCTCTCTCTGTTAGGTCTTTATTTCTTTTCAAATGCTTTCTAAAATTTCAAATAGCAAACTCTCACAAAATGCTAGACCTAAGTATATCTGGATTTCAAAAAAGAAGTTGAACCACACCCAGATTTTGTGACTGATTACCGCTCCTATTCGGGACTCCAGATCCTAAATGCAACATGTTTCAAGCCCATTCATGTATGCTGTATCTCACACCTCTTGTCACAACTCCAGCTTCCAGCAGGATGTTCCCTTTCCATTTTGAAAGCAAAAAAATAAAATTAAGCCAGGTTTGTGCATTCTCTTCCACCTTTTTATTCCTTCATACAGGTTTTGATAATAGATTCTATCACCCTACTAGCTTTCATTTCAACTTCCAACACCATGATATACCCAATATATATTGAAATTTCTACCCTAACCTCAAAATTGCACCAATGTTCTCCTATGCTCATATTTTAGGACAACTGGATAACACATAATAACACATGTACTTGAGACACTTTGCCAACAATAAGATTTGTAATAGCATAAGAATTGTATTAGAAATTAAATAAGAAGATGAAATCTGAATTTTTGGTTTCAGCATTCCCAAGCCAAGGAAAAAGTCCCTAAATTCTGTGATTATTAACATGGTAGGAGATACATAGTTCAATTTTGAAGTATATTTTTCTTTAAATACTCTGAGTTGGTATTTGATTGTAAGAAAAGCAGCCCAGAAAGTATGTTTGGAAATAATAGTGGTCCATGAACTAAAAAACATTGGTATTATCACCCTGAAGTACACGGGTGTAGGATATAAGCTATTCTCACCTGTTGCTTTATCTCATTGTGATAACCAGTAAGAACTGCATAGCATATCATTTACTTAGCAGGTTCATCTTAAAGCATGTTTCCCATTACATACAGACAAACAACAGAAGTAGAACCAATGTCTCAGGAACTGGGATAGAGGCAGCCTCTGTTTGACAAAGACCAGGTCCCAGGATGTTTTTTAACTCCTACAGAAAACAAAGACCGGAGATATTCCTATGAAAAAGGTATTTTAAAAGGCATTATTTAGCCTTTTGCTGAATGTCACTTCTTTTACATAAAAATTCTATATAAAAACCAGACACCGGTTCAGCATTCATATTCTCTGCTTTGGCCTTTGCTATTACACTGAGATTATTATAAAATAAAGGTTAGGGACTTGCATCACACTGAGCTCTTTAATACTCTACCTTGAATACTCTCCCTTGAACAACACTAGTGTGTGTTGTTTATCCCTTTCTTATATCGACCTCTTAATTTTTCCTTTCCCATTTCACTCCAGCTGCTTAGAGTACCAAACCTAGGGCTCTGTTTTCCCAGGAATTCCAGGCATTCCCTTACTCTTAACTCAGTAAAGCCTGAGGTGACAACACGGTTCTTTTAGAATGAAGAACTGCATTTTGGTCACACTGAAGTGAGTAGTAAAAGTCCTAGCTCTGGATTAAATAAAGAAGGTAAGAATTAAACTGTATCACCATCTATATGCACTCTTCTGTCTGAAACTGATATAGTCCACACACTGGCTACATAAATCCACATAAATGCCAAAAGCTGAACAAAACCTGCCCAATTACAACTGATATCATATATCTTCATCCCAAGAGCAAACTCCATCACTTCAGGTGGCATCAGTTTTTTCTAGTGTTGCCCAAGGGACTTTTCTGTGCAAAAGCTGTTAATAGATTACTCTTGTATATACACGGCAAAAAAGAGCACTGGTATTCTTCAGTGAAATCATAATCCTGTCTTGACCTCTCCCACTGATGACAATTCTATAGCTCTTCCTATCTTAGACTTACAGCTTCCTATTGCCTTTGATTTTTTCATTCCCTTTTCCTCACAGTACGGATGACACGTTAATGATACCCTATCCTCCATCTTTCTTACCTCCACTAGAGTTCAGTTTTCCTTCACTACTCTAAGAAAGCTGCTGTCAAGTCTTTTTCTCTGCCACTTTCTTACTACTAATTTTACTTTTCTACATCCTTCCTTTTACCATTACCAGGGCATCCTAAAGACAACGACAAAACTAATAGCTGTCTGCTGTCTTTCTTTCTCTCCTCCTAATTCAATTGTATCTTTCTATCTCTTACCACACTGGCATTCACATTACTCATCTGTCTTCTCTGCAGGTTCCACATAGCCTTTAGTAAAGCTCTGATTTTTTTCATTCTCTTCTATTTGTTTTCCAAACTCCTGATATTTTCCACCTTACTGTATTTGGCACCACTGTGCCTACACCATGCACTTCCAGGAGTGTCCTCCTGTTTGTCCAATTTATATCCTCCTTCAGATATCTCATTTAAACTCACTCCCTGCAGTGTTCCACAATCCATACTTACGAGGCACAGCAGAATCCCAGTCTATCAGATGGGTGGGTAAGTAGCCAATATGACTTTTTGACACAATCAGCACAGGGTCAGTAGCCTCTGACCATGGGTTGTTAGCAGGGATCAGACCTACTTTTTCACACATTACAGCTTCCCAGAACAACCTTCATCGACTGAGCCAGTAACAACCAATTTGCTAGTGCAGAAAGATATCGTCTAACTCACAGTTGTATTCTACTCCTTTTACATATCTTCTTGAAAACAGATAGAAAATAACACCTTTATTCTACTCATCTATGCTTTTCTAATCAAGTTTACCTTCTGCATTGGTCTCTTCAAACAACAGAACAGAAAAATCAGGTACTGCAGCAATTTGTAACACTTCACCAGCAGCGTCAATTTAATTTGTACTGAGTACTGATGCTGAAGATTTTTCAAACAGTCATCAAGGGATGGGCCAATGCTGATACCTGCATGGAGGCATTTGAGACTCAGCTCATTGTCCCACACAGAGGTGTCCATTGCTGCTTGTCTCAGGTGAAGTGAGAAATCCCAAGGCTGGTGACAAAGGACCTATGGAAGACTTGAGCCCCTCTGAAGCAGCAGCTGGGGAATATCCAAGGTGTTTAGATACTTCTAATGGGAAACTCAATTGACTGTTCAGTGTCTGTAAAGAAATGTAAGGGATACAAGTTTCCTCTAGTTGTAAAGTGCAGAGACAACCTTATTTCTTAACTGATGTGATCTATGTATGATGACAGACTGTTTTGCTCACTCCTAATTGTTTTAGCATTTAATTGCAATGCATAAGCTGTTCCTTCAATAGCAGATTTTAGATTGCTCTAAACAAGTTAATTATATTTCACAACACCCTTGTGCATTAGGGAAGTATTAATATTCCTATTTTCTGGTCTAGGAAAAAGAGAAGACAACAAAGGGTAAGTGGCTTCCTGAAGGTTAAAGAGTGTCAGTAACAAAATTTAAAGAACTCCAGACTCTCAACCACAGTTTGAATTTCCCACAGACCATTCATTCCCATGCTAAATGTAAGATGGTAATAAATACATGATTTTAGAGTTTCAAACTGCAAACAGTGCATTTGAGAAAGGATCAGGAACTTGAATGAAAACTTCAGAGTTCCAAAACTTTAGTGTTGAGGTAAACATTGAGCTGGATATCCAAAAGGCTCTGACAATCCATTTCATTGCAATGACAGCAGAAGCTGCAGGCACAAAGAAACAAACAAGACTGAATTCCATTTGCTCCCTGCTAAGAGCATCACAAGATATCCTTCCCTTGAAAAAGACATCTCACTCTCACCCTAAAAGACAGTCACACTTGGGCATAATTTCTACACATATTTGAAACTGTCTCATCTATTTTTTTTGTCCTACAAAGAAACATCAGTTTTAGGCTGATAATTTTTAGGAAAAAACGTTGGTATTGCTGTAACATCCAGATGTCTCAAACAGGATGAGTGACACACTCTGTTTTAGGTACTGTATAAAAATATATGTGCAAAGACATTATGAGCTAATTCAAGCAGAGAAAACAGGTAGGTGTAATAAACAGCAGGAGGAATGCAAGAAAAGAGAAATATGAACAATAATTATGAGAATTTAAGTCTTCATATGCTGCTAAAAATCCAGTCTTATGTTCTGGAAAGTATAGATGAGAGGTTGCATGAAATATGAAACTGAGTATCTGAAATTCACTAATTTCAGTTATTACTGCTTTACCTGAATAGTACCTAATGTGAAAAGTGACAATAAGAGATTGGCAGATCAAATGTTTTCTGATTGAGTACATACATACTGATTCCACCAGTAACACAAAACAGCAAGCTTGTTTTTTAAAATGTGAGGCCTGGTACTGTGATATCCTTTACTCCTACCCAACATGTCCAATGCTCCCTAAAACACTCTTGAAGTACCTGCTTGGGGCTTTTTTAGTCATTTCTTCCCCTATTCATTCACTGAATATAACTTGCATGGGTTTTAATCAATATATACCAAATTCTAGGGCATATTTCACAATGGATTGTTAAGGCCAAGTCCCAATGAGTTTTGTGATTGAGTTTGATCTGTTTGTTAAGGGGTTCATATAGTTTGATTGCCTGATGTAGTACGCGGATTTCACCATAGGAATCTGGACCCTATACACTTCCAGATTTATGAAATATTTGGTTTATCTAGAAAACACACTCATCATTTATATGTAACACAGTGTTATATTTTATGCCCAAGACACAAGAAGATAATACACAACGTGATAAAATCACAGTTTCATCTCAAAGCTCTGCTTGTACCAGTTTAATGGTTAAGAAATCAGTCTCGTATTACCTGTCTGTCAGACCATTCTTCATGTCAATTCTATTCTTTTAAACATCTTCTCTCCACAAAGTCTTTCTATGCTATGTTGATCTTTGCTGACATGAACTGAGAATACCAGTTCTATGCCAGATGAAAGTTACCAGCAGCCCCTAATCTACTTATCTATGTAAATATTTATAGTTTAGTCAGCATTATGGAGTTGAGCATTAATTCATTTCAATGACTATCATGGTGACCTGGGTTCAAACCAGCAATATCATCAGTTCCAAGCCAGCCATATCTCCACAAAAAGGGTCCCAGCCTTTAGAAATGTGTACAGTTTCCAGAAAATATTGTCTGGAATAATCAGGTCTAAACATCTTTGAGATGCAATAGCTCTCACTTATGTCCTTGGGCTCCTAGCTTGCTTGCCAGGAGCATGAGTTGATCTATTCCAAGCACTGTTAGCACAAGTTATGGCAATTCCTACTAGACAAAACTATGGAAACTGCATGTTCTCTGGCTGGCAACCAGAACAGTGCACAATCATAAAATACACTCTGAAATGAGCCTGGTATTAGAGTGTGAATGCTAACTGCACATGAGCTACGCTCTAACACTTAGGGCTCTTTGCATCCCTTCACCACCAACCTTCTACACATTGATCTTTGCACCTGAGAAAAGCTACTTCAGCTCTTACCTCCAGAAACACCACATAGGGAGCAAAACATATCATTCTTGTATGTGCAGAGAACAGACTATATTTGTGATTGTAAATCAAATTCATTTTAGAGCTTTTAGGTATTTCACATAGATCAATGCTAACATTTATATCTACATAAATATATTTTTGTTTCAAAAATAATAGAATTCTGATCTACCTTATCTTCTACACTCATGTGTATGTGAGTACACATGTGAGTACAATGGGGGCTATGTGAGTACAATGTCACTGCACAATTCCTCTGTTGGTTAAGGATTGGGACTTAGCTTTTCCTTGCCAAATTGTCTCTTTTCCATTCCACTAAATTTTATCTATTTTCTGAGTTTCTTGGAGAATTAGAAAATAACTTTTTTTGCTTCCTCCTTGGCAATACATCAGCATCCTTTCTGTTTGCCTAACAAAGTCAATACACTGAGGGGAAGTAATTAGTAGGATTCTGAAGTTTTTAGCAGGCATTCAGCTTGGTGGGGAGGAAACTTGCTGGGTTTGGGGTCTTTTAACTGCTACAGTTCTCTGTCGTTTTGTCACAATTTGTAAATTGTGGCCAACCACCTGTTGGATCCATATGCTTTAAGCTGATTGCCAAGCAAAGGAGCTACACACAGAATGTCATCAGTACATCCTCCTGTATGTTTTGTCAGACAAAAAAAGGAAAGAGATTTTTGCATTAAAAGACATTTTGCAATTCGTAAAATGGATTTAAATTAAGCTGCAGCAGACCCACATTAGAAAAGCACCTGGGTAGAGCAAGTTTTCACCACAAAGAATTTAGACTCTAGGCTAAGGAATATACTGTTATTTAAATAATCAAATCTCTGTTACCAGTACTATCCATGTGTTCATTAGGGAGATGAGGGTGGCGGAGGCTGATGTATCAATTTCAGCCTTCACCTAATTAAAGATGTACTAATGCTTAAACTAAACCTGAATTATGTGTACAGCAGATTGTTCTGCTGTATTCCTTCTATAACATGAGAAACGGTTTCTAATGTTTCATTTTATAAATGTGAGGGCATGGAGGATGACAGGCAAATTGACCACTAAAACCAAACCTGTGGAATAAAGAGGAATAATCAAAGCCCATATTATCACTTCATAATTCCTGCAAGCACTGCTGTACAGCAACTGGCAGTTCTGCTGCAAACATGAGCAATGGCTTCAAGTTGTTCTGCTCCTATACCAGTGCACAGAAATATGACACACCAGTGTACAAATTATCAACAGAGTTTTTTCAGTCACTTCTGTAGGATGCAGATGAACCTCCTCCCCATGTCAGGCAAGCAGATTATTTGACTATGTTTTATTTTTAAATACTACTTGGATCATCTTATTAAAAACCACTGCACTGGCGTAAATCTCATTCCACCATCACACAAACACATTTCCTAAGATTGAGTCCAAACGTACCTATGTAGTTAATCAAACTATCCACTTGGGCTGATCAGTCATTAATAGGATACAGTAAAGAGTGTAAAGAGTGTATTTAATGTGTCATTTTATACCATCCAGACTAAAGGTCTGTCCACACTAAAGGTTATATTGCTGCAGCATTCTGCTCCTGCCAACAAACATGTGCCATCGAGGAGCCCTGAACAAGCACTCACATCTCTGTCCACTCCTGTACCACCCATTTAGCAGAGACAATGATCACTAGAAACAACAAAGGAGCCACTGATAAAACAAACAATGCTGTGAGCCAGAGATCACTGCCATGCCAGCCAAGTTTGCCTTGAAAATACTCAAGAAAAAGGGAGAAGGGGAGGCAACAGAGATATCTGATATAAAACTGTAAAACTTACACCTAGAAGAGGTTTTAGCATGCAGCCACCCAACCCCATATCTGAGTAGCATTTTCTAGTGCACTGCTATAGGACTGAATAAGAAAGACTGATCTGTGCTCATGGGAAGCAGACAAACATCCAACGCCTCCTCCCATTTGGAGTCACATAGTCCTCTATGAGTCAATAGACACAAGGAACAACAATAATTGTTATTATGATAGTAATGATAGTAATAGAGAATCACCAACCTTGAGGATCCCAGTTCACCTGTTTTCTTGGATTCTCAATTGGAAATTTCATCGCTTCCTTTTTGCAAAGGGAGTAAAAAGAATTAAATAAATTCCCAACCTTCCTGTCTCGATGCTGCAGTCAAACAAATTAATTTCAAATTATAGGGAGCCTGCGCTGTTTGACAGAGAGAAACTGGTGGTTGCCAGGGAAAGAAATACACAAATAAATCGAAGAAGGTGGGGAAGGGCGGGCAGAGGAGTGGAGTGGAGAGGTTTGCAGGCACCCCAGCACAGAGAGGGGTATAAGGGATGGACTGAGGACCGGAGAGAATCTGGAGGAGCAGGAACGGAGCAGACTGAGGTAGGCAGCGGGTCCAGGGTGCTGCTGCTCCCGGGGAGGCTCCCGCAGCTGTTTCGCCCCGTCCACCTGCAGATGTCAGGGTGGCGGGGTCCCCGCTGCAGCGCAGCCCCTCCGCTGCGCCCACCCGAGGGGACCCGGGCCGGAGAGAACGCGGGCTTGCCAGGATCGGGGACTCGTGCAGCCCCCCACGCCCCCGGAGACACCTCCCACACGTGCACAAGCTCCCTGGCCTCGGCCATCCCCCCAAAATGAGCGCACCTCAGTTCAGCCCCGGGCGCTACAGGGGTAGCAAAAGTCAGCCATGGGGCGTGAGCTGCAGCAGCATGGCCGGGGCGAGGCAGGGGCGAGGCTGGGACCACCCCGGCTCAATGCAGCAGCAGCCCGGCTCGCCCGGGAGAGCCGGAGCAGAAGAAGAGAAGGGAGAGGAGGGAGCCACCCTATAGCTTTGGAGGGAATTCACGGAGCCCTCTCTTCACTGGCATAAAAAGGGGGTGGGGAGAGCCCGCGAGTCCCTTTGTAAGAGGCAGTGGCGGGTGCCTAGGGAGGGGGCAGGCTCCGGCTGTACTCACGAGGTATCCTTCCCGAGAGGGGGATGCAGGCTTGTTTGGCGGAGTTTGCAGCCGGAGACACGCTCTGCTAAGCTACGAGCAGCAGGAGCGGCGGCGGCAGCACATGGCAGGAGTACGGCAGCATCCAGAGGCTCTGCAGCGCAGGGGGAGGGGAAGGGCAGGGGACCGCCCGAGCCCCCTCAGGCTGTAAGAACCAGGACCGGGTACCCGAAAGCCGGGGGACCCCTGCTCCCCTTTCTGTCCCCGATCCGCGCTGGGGACAGCGGCAGACCCTTCGCACAAGGCGCTGCCTGGCACAGCCGGGCTGTGAGGGGTGCCCAAGCTGCAGGGAGGGGGCAGGAGGCTGGAGGCCCCTCCGATCCCCCCTAAGATCTCGGGGGCCTCCGGGGAAATGGAGGACACTTGTGCAATTATCAGGCACTTGCTTCTTTCCAGACCTGCATTCTCCCTCCTCTTCCTCGTTCTCCAGGCTTTCCCCCAAACCCAAAACAGGCTAGTAACACCAGAAAGGTCTCCAGTTCCAGTTACAATACATGCCCCAGCTCCCCTCCCTTAGCCAGGAAAACAAAACCCCAGCCCCTCTGGGGCCTGAAGGAAAACTGTGTGAGGTTAACCCTGTCCTGCCTATTCTCTTCCACAGTGGAAATCAACTCTTTGTGTGAAGGGATGATCCATGAGGGATGGTTTAGTGGAGATATCCACAAATTCTCTTATATCATGGTCGGAGATTCATACCAGAATCAGTCCAGAGGTCCATAGACCACCTGAATTTTCAGGAAATGTGGCTGGGATCTAACCCTGGTGCCTGTGATAATTTCTGCCCTGTGTTTTTCCCTGTACTTTTTTTCTCAGCTGCCCTTTTGCTGTTTTTCTTTTCTATCTGTTGCTTGAATATTGGCTAATGTTGTAAGACCAAAAAGAAGAAAACTGCCCTAGTGAAAAACAAACAAACAAACAAACAAACCCAAAGCAGCCCAAAATGTGTGACTCTCCTCAGCCACACTCTTCACATCCACATGGTGAAACTAAATCCATGCTTTTTCCCAGTCTTTGTTCAACCCTAAACAGGAAGAGAAAATCAGTACTGGGGAATCCACACTTTCATTTAGTGGTGTGTGCAAGGTGCTGTAAAGCAGCATGCAGTTTGAAGAACTAGATGGAAGCAATGCAGCAAGTTTTCTTGGGGGAGGTGCAAGGAGTGTCTCCTTCCCCTAATCTGAGCACCCCTGTGGATCTTGTTTTGTGCTGTACAGGAGGAGGAGGGAGAGCCTGCTCTAGGGGAGGACATGGTGAGAATGATAATGAGCCTGCTCAGTCAGACTCCAATTTGAGATGATTGCAATGATGACATCAGGAGCACAAGGTATTTCCTTTGCAAGCAAACCATGATGCATTCTGAACACGCTTTGGGATTTCTGTTGACATTACTTCTACACACTGAGTGGGAACAAAAGTGAGGGAAGCCTTTGCTGATTGTGCTGTGTAATTGCTTGAATTATGGCTACAGTAACCTAAAAGGCTTCAGAAGCTTTCTAAACCCCCAACAAGATCAATTATCAAATATGTATCAATAAAGAACAATTCATGTATTTATACACACGCATGTGTATATAATATATATATTGGCATAAATAACTTTTCCTTAGCATGCAAAAGTTTCCAGCTTACTGGCATCTTCCTTATATATTACCAGGTAAAACTTAATATATAGACAAACATTATGCAATTGTGTCATCCTAACCCAAGCACTATCCTGTCCCTCCACCATAACTATCAGCAGTTAACTGATGAAATGTGCATTCTGCCACAGACACCTGTCCACTGAGAACTCACCTAAGACAATCAAACTGAAACAGTCCACTGATAAGCTGACAGCATTAAATTCCTACTAAGACATGCAAGAAGTCTATAGTCTGGAGGGGAATTTTTCAGGTTCATTACCAGAAACACATCCCGATTTTTACTGTCTAAAGAAGAGGAATTGTTATGAAAATGACACGATGAAGACATCTCATATTTGTTTGACTTACTGTAACAGTAAATAGATAATAATGACACAACACCATATTCATGTTTCTTGTATCCCCTTAATGTTCCCATATTCCCAAAAAATGTCTGTAAGATTGATATACTTGCTCTAGCTATATGACTGAAAAACCTTGTGGCAAATCAGTTTTGGTCTATCAGGTACATAAATGCATGACATCATGGAATTGTTTTGCAAATTTTTTTAACCATGTTATTATCATGGAAAACTTGCTCAATTATTTCAATGCCTCAAACCTGCAATTTTATTGAGTGGGCCAATTTATTCCCAAAGTAACTCATTTAAAATCAATGAAGTTACTTCAGAGATAGATTTGGCATCTTTCACTGACAGCACAGCTGCTGCATAGAAACATAACTATTATCTTATGCAAATAAAAGGCCTTTCACCCCTCAGTGATGTCATATTCTTATGACAGGGAGAACTGGTGCCTTGAAGCTACAGTGTTTCAAGCTGTTACTCTGTCAACTTTTATAAACTAAGTGGATTCAGTAATGTTCAATGTTTAAATGAAAGATCACCAAGAAAAAGAAACCTGTTTAGTACCTGGATAAGAATTTTCAGGATTTGACTGGTCTTCTTAAATTCTTACTTCTCATTTGGGGTTTATTGTTCAGACTTAATGTCCTCAGAGCTGAAGTTAGTTGAGAATCAAAGCCTTACAAGACAGGGCCTGTGACAGTCACAACACAATAGAAAAAAGGCTTTCTATTACAAACCGTCTCATTGAAAAAAAGAATAAAATGCTAAGTGCCCTTTTACTGTTCATTAGTAATATGGTACGAGTGATTTGGAAGTGAATTTGATGTAATTCAAAGAAATCCATAGAAAAACATTCATAAATACCTCTTATACCTACTTAAATCTAGTGAGCAGGAATGGAAAAACAACTTGATCCTTGATAGTAGATAGAAATGATCTGTAATTTGTATGTTCCATTTCTTAGATGCTCTGAAGAAATGAGATGGCTAGATGGAGGTCTTTGTGTCACCACTTAGCAATGTACTCATTTGTATATATAACTATTCCATTTATGGTTAACTATACAGTTGTTTGAAATCTGGTACTTCTGATTGTGAAGATTATTCTTCATTCAGTTTATTTTCATGTAAATAACTGTTGTTATTTACACTGAGACCAAGAGAGCCACTCAAGTGAATTGCACACTGTTCTTTATATTCTATTGACCCATTCTGCAGTAGTATTTGGACATGATCCAATGCAGAATCCTTTTGTAATTTCTTTATTCTCTAGAAAGTTTTCTGTTAAGGAGAACATTTAAAGCTTTCTGTTTAGGATAACCTGAAAACTTCTTGTTCAAATAGTTTTCAGAAGGTTTAGTGTCATTAGGAATCAGAAAGTTAACAAGGAATCAGGACTGCACAAGGTAAGACAACCTGCTTTTTTTATTGTCTTTTATTGCATGGAGTTTCTAATCACTTTTTAATTTATAGCATGCAGTGCCATGTTTTCCTTATTTCATGGATTAATCCACAGAACAGAAAATATACTGATTGGCAGGAATTATTTCAGTGAAAGCAGTGAATCTGCTTGAGGCAACTACACATCAGCAATAAACTATGCTGGGATGGTACCACAGCCTGTCTGAAGTTCCTTTGGCCAGTGACACTAAACAGAACATACTCTGATCCTGCCTCTCATATCCTAACACATCAATCATCTAAGTGCCAGAAGAGGACAGGGGGTACCTGGTTCACAGTTTGTAATCATCTTCACCATTCTTGGCTCTTTTCTGGTATCCATTCCTCATTAGCCAGACTCTAGCTTTCTGACAGGTTTTACATCAGTCCCTTTGTATGGCCAGCAGGGACTATAGTGTAGTAGTTCCCTCACATTTTTGTTCTACTTGAAAAAGTGCATGCACATTATTAGTGTATTAGTATATTGTAGATTTTTTTTTTGGCCATGTAAGAAAGTATTAACTAAAGCTGCACAGTACTGAGAGTCTGTCTGAACCCACTTACATCTGTTTCACATTAGTTTAATTTGACTTCAGTTCAATTACTCCTGCATCATACTCATGAGAGAATTACAATCTGGCTCTCAGTTTTTCCATTATGTCCCTGAAGAATGCTCATAAGATCAAAGGCTGATACCTGACAAAAATAGCAAGCCTGATTGATAAAAACAAGCCACCAAGTTCATTTTAAGCAGTACTATTCTTTTCCCTCATGTCATTTTTTTAAGATTTCTTACTTGATAGATACCTGAAACTCTATATTAGCTAGCTGATAACTTTCCTCCATATTAAACAGGAAACTGGGGAGTTAGCTTTTGAAGATACCTCAGTTTCTTTGCCATTAACACCAGCAGCAGGGTCACGAAAGGCAGGGCGGAGTCAGGTGCCCCCAGCCAGCGTTCAGGACCCTGGACAGGGACACCTCCTCCAGCCCGGCCGCCTGCTCCCCGCGGTCCCGCGGCAGCGCGGCTGGAGCGCCCGGGGCTGGCCGGGCGGGGAACGGGGCTGTGAGCGCTGCCCCTGTGAGAGCCCCGCCTGCGAGGCAGCGCAGCGCCAGTGCAGAGGCACTTCCCCTCCGTGAGAGACCAGCAGGCACACAAATTATCTAGAAAGAGAAAATGAGGGCCAGCAGATGAAGGGCGACCAGCCTCAGGAATACAGTGACAGAAGTATGACCACCCATGTCAGTGATGAGGTCAGAAGGGAACAGGAAAACCCCAGCACTCGAAATACAAATGAAAGATTGAAGAATAGGTGGCTTTGACATGAGAAGGGTAAGGATAAATAGGTGAGACAGACTCCCTAGCTTGAATACAGAATGAGGGATAAATTAATGGAAGGGATAAATGAGTGGAAGAAATACATTAAACCACACCTTCACATGGTGTGGTGTGGTTTCACACCTTCGCAAGGTGTGAAATTGCACTGCTTGAGTAGAAAGGAAAGGAAAACAGAGCCAAACCTCCCATAGTTTTATGTATTTACTTGTTGCACTAATGTTCCTTTGTTTACAACCTCCACATATAAAAAAAGAAAAACCTACAAAGCTTTGTGCTTAGAAGACACAGAGATCTTGGGCAAGAGTTCAGATTATTTTTTGTGTTGCTGCCTAGCCTGCATATTTGCTTGTTACTCAGCAGGACCAGTAGAATTAATGCAGCTACATGGAAGAATGCTCATCCTGCTCTCTGACCTTACCTCCCACAGATATGACAGTGGCCTCATCAGGCTGTGGGGCAGGATCAGGGGCCATACACACCAAAGACATTGATGCTGGTCTCAGGACCACTGTCTTACCTCCCCTTTTGACTGAAAACTTGCACATTTCTTAGAATCAAGTATTCCAATAACAGCAGTTGTTTCTTTCAGTGTTTTGCAATGTAGTATATTGTATCAGCAGCCTATTAAATGTGGGGATTAATGCAGCTGTAGAACAGTTAAAGTAGGGAGGAACAGTCTGCACAAACACCATTCACTGTGACCAGTCCTCCTATAGCTTTTAGTCGTGCCTATTTCTTTTCCACTCTGAACAGCAAGGGAAGAAAAAACTGAGCATTTGGAAGGCTGACTACAACTCCTGCATTAATCATCATCACTTTTACAGTACTCAGAAGAGCTTTACTACTTTCTAAATTCAGTAACATATTTCTCACATGGCTCACGTAGTAAGAAGCAGATCCCAAAATGTGAAAGCAATGGAATTGAGATTGGAGTTGTAGAATAAGGAATGAGATGAGGCTTTCTATTGAGCTTCACTCCCAGCATTGTCCCCTGTTTTTCCTTAACCTTGTAGTCCAGGACATGCATTTTTTCAGCCAGATGTAGAACTTTTGCAATCACTAGTTTAGCCATTGTTTGGAAGGTTAACACCAGGAACTGCCTGTGTCCCTTTATCTGCACACCATTGCCACCTTCAGTGCAGGAGCTCTCAGGGGAAAATTACTTTGAAACAGGATGATATTTCAAGCAAAATCAAATCAATAAATTATTATTCTGTTGTAGGAAGAGTGAGGGCTGTGTTCTGAGTGTAAGTTAGAAATCATCAATATTAATAGTAGGAACAGTGTGTCAGGCAGTATAACAATCATGAAAATAGCTCATGACTGTCTTAATATATTCGCAAGGAAAAAGGTATTTCTGCATTTCTGAAGATGCATAGCCAAAGAGTAGGTGCATCCCAGTTTGAGTTTCTACACAGATTGTGCATACACATGCATCTAGAGTCACAAAAAAAAAAAAAAAACAACAACCAACCCAAAACCAACCAACCAGCCAAAAAAAAAAAAATCTCCAGTATAAACCCATGAGGGGAATCTAGTGGATTTGGCAAAAAAGCAGCACTCCAAAGATTAGATTCATCCTAATGCATAATGTCACCTTCTAGAACAACTATCATTCTCCATTTCATTAACTGTTTCATACTATTTTGTGGGAGAAGATGTAGTGGAATTACAACAGTTTAGATGCAACATGGCAAGAGAATGCAGTGTTATTCACACATGGCATATTCTCAGCTGAGTGAGAACCTCACTGTGAATCAACCCATAGGCAGTGACTTCTCACAGTTAGCAGATCTGCTACAGCCTACAGACCAAGGGGGGACACGCATTTCATTCAGCTACCCAGCAAAAGAAATATGTTACTGTATATAATTATAATAAGGTTTTAGACGATTTGTATTCTGGTAATATAAAGGCAAAAAAGAGTTATGTGATTTAGGAACCATAATATATCCTTGAAGATAATATATCTTCATGTTGAAGAATGTAAAAATGTAATGTATATTAATTTCCTAAGCTAACACTTGCAGGTTGTCTGCAGGCAGCCTCCTTTATACATTTACATTTTGAATGAACACTTTCTTTAAACCTCTTATGGAGTAATTCAGGAATGCAGCTAAACCTCCAGCTCTAAACCAGCTTCAGTTACTTCTGTATGTAATACATTGAAAAACCTTGAGATCTTCTGTTTAAAAGGAACAATATAAACCACAGTGTATTTTTGCACCTTTACATTGTTCTTGTATACAAAGAGTCCACTTAGTAATTCTAATCTGCCTTCTTACTTTATACAATGATGTGATGTAGGCAATATCTAGATCCCAGAGACTTAATATTCTTGAACAGTTGGATCAAAATTGCTTGTATTACAAAAGACATGTACAACTCAGAGTAGTAGTCTGAAAGCACTCTGGATATTTTTTTCCTTCTTTTTTCGTTATCTCAAAGAAATAATTTCACAAGTTCCCTAAGGTATTTAGGCAAGCAACTCTGAGTCAATGATAGTTAGGTAGGTATCTAAACATCTTGCAGATGTCTTAAGCATATATCACCTAATGCATCGGTACTGTAACCACGCTATTAGAATAAAAGAAGGAAAGAATTTAGCACAGCATTCTATTGACCAGAATTTTGAGTAAAGAAAGGTGATGGAATTAAAACTCTGCCACCACCTGTCTTTATTTGAAAGACAGGTGTCTCCTAGGGAGGTCAGGGCCTCCCTTGGAATGGAGAATTCCAACCCCCTCCCTCCAAATTATTATAATTTTGGAAATTAAGTGGGCTCTCAGGCAAAGATATGAGGATAGGAGTAACAGTTCTTTACCAGTATGTATAACAAGGCAAACAAACAACAGCAACTACATCATTAACAACAAAACAGAATGAGGAACCTCGAGGGGCTTTGCTTCACAAAGCCCGGGGTGATCTGATCTTGGTGACCCTGCAGGACTTTTAGACCCCCAAGCTGGAATGGTGCAAAATCCCAGGTTTGTGTGAGATAGATCAGAAGCTCCATCAGTGGTAGCTGGAAGGGGATGTGGGGATGTCCCAGCAGGGCAGGGCAGTGCGGGTGTACAGAGTAGTGGAAAGCCTCAAAGCAGTGCCAAAGTAGTGGTGGAGGGACAGGGCTGGCCCAGCTCCAACAGGGCAGGAGGAGGCGAGCTCAGAATTCCTGGGCACACGAGCAGATGGTGGTAGATTTCCCAGGACCAACTTGGTGGAGACAGTGAACTCCTCCCACAGCAAGCAACAGCCTGGCCATTCTCTCTCCGATGCCGAGAGCAAGAGCAAGTGTAGCTGCCCCAAGCCCTGTCCTTTACCTGCCCCCAAACCTCCCACTATCTTTTCCTCTCTGGGAGAAAACTTCCAGACACCAAAAAAAGGTGTAGCCTGGTCCTACAGTCTCCTTTGGCCGCTACTTAGTTTTCCTCAAGCACCCATAAGTACCTAGTAGTCAGTTTCCTGGCAACTTATGGGAAAAAAAAATTCTGTAAGAGAAAAAAAATCTAAGTCCCAACACCATCATAATTCTTTATCTGCACTAAATTGTAATGGTGAACTCCATTGTCAAGGAGTTCAGAAGAAATGCACAAGTGTACATTTATGGCACAAATTTTCTGCATGCTGAGTTGGAGCTCAGAGCAGCTGTGGTTATAAAACCCTTTGCATAAATTGGACTTAACTAATATTAGATGCTGCTAAATATATAAAGAGGCGTGGAAGTTTGTTATTACAGGTCCTTGCTAGATAGATCAATAATTTGCCGTTGCCAGTGGCTGTACATGATATTTCAAGGAGGAAAATAATGCAACTAATTTTATTTTCCTTAGCGTCTTTCAGTTCAGTATTTGAAAACAGTCCATTAGCTAAAGCGAATCATGAAAACCTTTTAGAATATATATTATCATAGCCATTTACAGATTATTTACTTGCTGTATGGAATGGTCCATATAGCACCCCATCTAATTTCATGAGGATTCTCAATACAGTGAAAAGTGAAAACGAGGTTTTATAGAACCCAACCACTTCATCAGGGAAAAAAAAAGGTAATTTTATGACCTAAAAACTGAGACTGGTATATTGAAAAACACTGTTGTTAAAGAAATAGTATAAGAATCAAGATATACACATAACAGCAATCATAATTTTCCTTGATAATATTATTCCTATCAATCCAGAAGTTTATTCAATACTAAATCTTTGCATAAAACCACCTTCTCCTTCAATAACCACAAACCTCTATAAATTATACATGCTGGCAATTTCATATCACTTTCTGGTGGTATAGCATCATCTTTTAATAATAATAAATATCTCATTCTTGATTTTTTAACAGTCCAAAAAGAATAAATCACAAAGACTCTTTAATTTTTTATTTTGTGTAAGAATAGAAATTTATACCTGTCAATTTAACCTCATGCCTAACATCCTTTTTCTGACTCCCATAATGCTCTTTGTCTTTTTGATCTTCATTCCACTGTCTTGAGAAGCAGTGGTCAAAACTGAATTTAGCACAGGTATGTTCATTAAAGACCTATTTCAACTTTATCAGCAAACTTTTTTTGGATCATGCTCAGTGCTTTTAAACATCATAATTTTTTTTGCTTCTCTCATAACTGGGTAAAGACATTCACTGAGGGTAAACTACAGAAATGCTGGGAACCTATTGTTTGCCCATTTCTTGTAGGAAATTGTTGGAAACACTGAAAGCAGTGATCACTTAAGCTGTGACAAGCTCTAAAACAAACGAGGTGATATTTACTATTTGTCTTTTAAACATATTTTTTTCTTCTTCTGAATTGTAGCATATTCATGACACATAGAACATCATTCTGTTTCACTGACTTGAGATGGATATTTAAACAAGTGATTTTTTTCTTTGTTTATGCATTGAACACAAACCAACAGATTTTGAGATACAGGAACTAGGACTTTGTGCATGAATACTCTCTATGATTGTAGCTCTTTGTCATGAACTTTTCCAAAATGAATAATATTTCAGTTTTTGGCTTTAGGGATGATGTCATTAAAACAAATGCATAGTGGTAGGAGGAAATCCAGCTGCTGCAAACATTGGATACATAACAGTCTGCCAGTTGATACCATCTTTAGAGCTGGAGAGGCTGCCATGGGAACTGACAACAGTAAACCAATATAGCTTTACATTTTATTATATGACAAACGGGTTTTCAAATCAGTAACACTGCAGCAGTCATAACACAGCAAACATGAGTTAGTTATCAGTAATGTAGTCCTCAAAATCTTCTGGAATTCAACAGAAATGGCCACTGAAATCTTCAAAGGAAAATTATCAGTATTGCCTGGCACCCCCACCCCCTCCACCCCCCACAAAGCAATCTTACTTTATTTTAACTTTACTTTAATTGTAACTTAAACATTTTTACAGGCTCTAAAGTCTGTCAAGGAGTCTTGCATTCACTTCCATTTTATTTTGATCATGAATGATTTGTTTTATACGATATCTTTCTTCTCAGACATTTTATTCCACTCAAAAATTGCTAATGTCCCTAAGAGCAAGAACAACTAGGGCTACTTAAAACTTGCAATAAGCGTTAATCAGTCAAGCAACTTGTGTCTTAAGTTGCTATCTCTTAAACTCCTTTACTTATTAGATGTGATTAGAATACATTATTAAGAATGGAATTACTACATCCCTAGCAAAGTGAATGGAAATTCTTTTCCCATAACTTCCACTGAAGTGGAAAGAACCTCAGAATATTTTGTAATCCATGGTATTAATGTATAATTCACTGGGTACTTGTTGAAGAGTGTGTTGCCTTATGATTGCCAGGTGTCTTAGCCCTTCACAGATGAAAGACAGATGAAGGTTCTTATCTATCAGACATAGCAAGATTATGAAATTTCATAACACAATGAAGATTATCCAGGAATTCTTCCACAGTTCTGAGTAAACTGAAAAAAAAACCAAAAAACTTCGGAGAGAAACATGGCTTGCCCAAACAAAGCAACCAAGCTCAAGGGGATACCAAATAGCTGGAAAACTGTGAACACAGTATAGAAAGGAGGAAAATCATCCAGGTGGGGAGACGCCTGTTGGTTTGACCTCAGCACTCTTCAAGGATATGTTTTAAAGAAAACAAAAACAAAGGACTTGCAGAAGTAATCAGTAAATGCAATAAAACCCAATAGGTTTATTAATCAAATACAGCCTGAAGGGTTTTTAGATGCACTTAACTAAAAAGGAGACAAAACATGTTTTCCTGATAGGTAAACTACAAGAGTTGAAGTTATTTGTGACAATCCTGGAAAAACAATATTGAAAAACTTTCAATATTATCAATGTACAGTCTGTAAAACAGCTAGTTGTGCAAATGTATGGGATGTGGAAATGACAGAAACTGAAAGATAATGCCAATATATATTATAATTTGAGGAGTATTTACTAATACTGCAGATTTGTGTGGTACAGATTAGAAAACTATTGGTATTAGCAGCACCAAGTGAAGAGGCATGCCTTGGAAGAGAAAGAATTGTCATTATGAAAAGCAGAAGACACAGGAAGAATGAGACATAGGAATATTAAATGAGCATGGAAAGTCTAAGGAAATAAAATTCATATCAACCAGGTTGAAGTTTCTAGCACAGATCTTACTAGAACATATGAAGGAAAACAGTCTCATGCTCTTTTGTTCGCTTTTCCGAAGTTAGCATTCCCATTCCCCCAGTTCATAATTCCACCTGAGACTAATACACAACATTAACTGCATATACATTGATCATGAATGTAAAGGTTTGTATTCCTCTATGGAACTGAATTTTTGAGCAAGCTTTTAAAGAGAGCTGCAAGAAGGCATACATGCAACTTTTAAGACAGAGATTAAACAGCTTATGAAAGAGATTTATGAGGATGTTGTATTTTATTAAATAAACCTTTATAACACATAAGACTTTCCATTCTTGTATTTTTCTTTCTACACTGTATAACTGATTTGCTTACTCAGAGTAAATTCAACTTTTTCTAGTCTTATGTGGAATTGCTACACTACATTTAATATATTCATGTTTAATATTAAAAATTGCAGGCCCTACTGGCTTCTGTTACATTACCTTAGGGACAAATATTATTCTATGTTTAGGTCTCATCCATGTAATGTAATCTGCAGTTCTGATATTTATTATTCAAAGGATAGATGTAATTTCTGTTTCTATTGATCATAAGCACAGAGCAAATATGCTCATCTCAAAAATGCAGACAAATGCACTAACTCTAAATGCTTTCATTTTTACTACCAACTATGAATTAAGGTGATTCAGACTACAACCTACCGAGACACCCAAACTGCTGTACACAAGGTCACAAGTGTTACTGACAAAGCTATAAATAGATCCTGAGCATTCTGGCCCATGGGCCTGTGAAACATCCATCAAACTGAAGCTCCTTTCTTTTCTGATACATTTAACATGTAATGGACAGAGGGGGCAAAAAAGGGTGTGTATCAAATTTTACACCAGTAAATTTCAGGTTCTGTCTAAATCGGAACATTGGATATTCCTAAAATTTTATGATGTCAGTAAAAGCAGGAAAGTTTAGTGTGTAGTAGATGGAGCGGTTTTCCTTGGAACATAACTTTTATATGAAACAAAGTCCTAAAGAATATAACAGAAAGTACTTATAATAATTCTTCCAAAGATTTTTTTCTAAGTATTAATTATTCCACAGAAAAATTACTCTTTAAGTATTTGATTGTAATAGTTAAACACCACACACTCCATTTTGATTCTGACCATTTTCGTGGCTATTGCTTTATTTCACACATACTTAGAAGTGGTTAATGTGACCAAAATTGCTATTACTTATGAAACTTTGCATGCCAGTTATTTTCTGTTTCCTTCATCTTCCAGTTTGTATAAACACATAGAGTTTTATGAAGTCAATAAGCACTGCAGTACCTTTTTAAGGATAAATAATACCCCCACACTCTTCTGAGCGGGAATTTAAGCCCATTTCTAGTAAAACTGTTTTTCACATTCATGAAGATATTGAAAATGTTTCAAAGTGCTTTGGAAAATAATAGTATATCTGTGTGTCCCTTTGGAGGCAATTCTAAAGACCCCCTTGAGAATTTCTCTTCTTGACCAAACTGGAAGAACCCTCCTTAGCACAGAGGACCCCATTTATTCAAGCATATGCGTGGATTAATGCATTGCCAGGTAAGGCTGTAGTAGCTGTGTGGAAAGTGGACAGGCCATGCAAAATGCCACAATGACATTCTTCTTCATGAGCTAGGTAGACATAGATGATCCATCCAGCCTAAGCAGGAATGGCTTCACTGAATTTACTGGAGTTGTATCATTTATATATGCATAAGATGAGTCATAAGTTTCTGATCTTCACCAACATATTAAAAAAAATCCTGTTTCTTGTTAATTAGTATGAGTAAGCATTTCTATGTATCACAGTAGGTAAATCAGTTAGAAAATAAAGAATTTCCTATGGTCTAGACAACAGAGTCATGACATTTACATGAGCTTTTTTTGTTTTAAAATTCCAGTATATTTCATTAGTTATTCCAATCTACAGTCTTTAATACCTAATAGTTCAATTAAAGTAATGAGAGAAGAACAGCTCTCAGCAGTCAGCCCTACTAAAAGGACAGTTTTTCACCTACAAGCATTCTGTCTGCAAACTTGCATGGGAACAGTAGATGAACAGAAAATGACACAATATAAGGAGAAAAACAGGCAGATCTTCAGTCACCCCAGCTACTAGATATTACATTACAGCTTAGAATAACATCTCATAAAATTTATACAGGTTTCTTCCTCAACACATCTAAAACCAGTTTTGTATCACAGATAGATGCATCATAAAACTCTGTATAGATCTAAAGAGAAAGAAGTGTACAACTATGCTGCAGCTTCCTGAAGGGTTTTTGTAGTCATTATTCTATATATGCTGCAGGGGAGACTTTTTATTCTAAGCTGATAAATTTTATGGAAGTTTAAAACTGTTTTCATAGAAACTTTTTATTATAATATATTCCTATAGTTGCCCTCATCTACCTTATCATATTCCCTCTTATTTTAGGTTAGTTCCTTTATTGCATTCTAAATTACAAGGTATTAAAACCTACAGCTTTTAAGATATGGATCATCTCCTCTGAAGTCTTTTTTTGCATCACCGTTCCCACTGGAGCCCTAGCTTTACAACAATATATGACTACAGCTGCCGTACAGACAACAACAGAACAACTAAATGCATTGCCATGAAAAAAGTGAAGGAGTCTGCAGCTCTGCCAAAACACATAACTCTCCATCATTTAGAAAGCTGCAATGATATTTCAAGACTGCACATGATTTAAAATAACTTGAAGAACCACATGACCAAAGAACATGCAGCAAACACAAGAAAAGAACCTACCATCCCTCCTGGAAAAGTAATGCTTTAAAAAAATGCAAAACAAACCAAAAGAAGCAAACAACATATTTCAGTAGCTATTAAATCTTTTTTTTTTTCCTTCATACCAGCTGTCTGAAAGCTACTTCGGTTGTTTCAACACAAGAATTTCCTAAGAAGGTAGCAAAAGAAAACTGCTCAGCCAGTCTGTTTAAATGTATTTAGAAGGCACCATGTCCTCTAATCTTTGATGTAAATGTTTTTATTTCCACATAGTTGTAGGGGAACAGACTGAAAGGTTGACAGTTTGAACGTGCCGGGTGGGAATTGCTGCAACCCAGTGACAGCCCTCTGAGAGCTGCAATGAGGGATTTGGAACACTGACACAGAGCCACAGGCAGGTCACAATCTGCATTGAGACAGGGCACCTATGCCAAATAAATACTCAAGTAAACCCATGAGATTTATTTCCATGATCAAGTACATATTGTGATGAGTTTAGGATGTTCTAGAATATTCTGTGAATAGAGTATGCAGATCTGGTTGTTGGGCTCTTTCCTGCCTGCATATGTATGCTCACTTGACTGATGTAAGGAAAAGCAACCACAAAAGAAAATCAATGGCTTGAAAGAGGAGAAAACTCTCCAAGGCCTGCAGATTTTAATTTTCCAGGGTGCACAAAAACTATTTTTCCAAGAAAGCCAAATCCTACAAAAGCAAAGTTCTGACATGAACAGATTTCTGTCCCAAGTGAGCAGGTAACTGTCTGAGGTCCTGCCAGACACACCATCTTTTTCAGAGGAATGGAAACTTGTCTGGGCTAAGCATTTAAAAGAAAGTGGACATCTTATGGGGTATTTCCTTTTTTTTGGACATGTTTCTCTCTGTGTTGGTTTGTTGCTGAATACTATGAACTGTACATTTTCACAGTTAGGTGTCCATACTGGATGACCAGAGGGCAGAGACAGTAGACAAGAAGGCAATTGTTCCCTAAATCCATACCATGGTGGGGACAGATGCCCACCTACCCTTGCAAATGTGACTCTCATGTTCCTGCAGCTCTCCTTCCCTCCCAGTGAAGGCACATTTTAAAACCATGTTCTGTTGTAATGCATTCTAAGGAAAAGGGGAAAATGCCTGCTGAAAAGGACAGACAGCAATAGTGATTGCTGTGTTTCCTCTTTTCAGACTGGGAAAGGACAAATCTTACAGGTTTTGACATGTTATTCCTTCTACAACAATGGTAAGATCTCTGCAGTGATCTGTGTAACTTATTTTTGTACTTTTTTCAGTGGATCAAAATCCACAACTGATTCAATTTTTGTTAGGCTTGTTTTGGTTTTTTTGGTTTAATGCATGTTATAGCACTTAATGTGAAGACCATTATAAAATTGTGTTACTTTCTTACACTCAAAATACATATACTCTCACAGACCACCAAAGGGGGCCAAAAGCCACCAAAGGCCTAAGGCCCATAAGTGAGACCAATTAGAAATACATAAAGCTTTGGTATGTGTTGCCAGTGGTGGTCAAAAATTTCAGACAGGACATCTCTATGATGATGTAACTGCTAAGTGAGAGGGAACAAATGGAAATCACTACACTCCCTCAGCGTTGCCTAGAAACCAGGGGAATAGTTCTAAAAATGCTTACATTTATGTGTTTTAATTATCTACATGGTGGAAAAAAAGCATAGGAACAATAAGGAAGAGACTATGAGAAATCTGTCATATGGGTTTGTACAGAACAGCCTAACACTGTATGTTGAGTACTACAAACTGAATATTTCGGAATATGATATTCAGAAAAAGAAACAAACAAAAAAAGTCTTTAAAAAGTATAGAAGGTAACAATGAGCAGCTTTTTTCTTTTCTTTTTTTTCTTTTTCGTTTTTTTTTTTTTTTTTTTTTTGAAAAAGCAAACAGAGACAAGTGTTTTCTGTGACATGATTTCTGTAGTGGAGAGTATTACGGCCAACGATGTAGAGGTGAGACTCTTGTACACTTATTTTCATTCTTTCCAGTATCTTCAGGTATCTGAAATGAAAACTGTTTAAAGACTATCCCTACCTTTAAAATCGACAGATTTAATGATCTGAATTGTAACAAAGTATAAAAACCAGAGACCTTGAAACACAAGAACAATGATAACCAATTTCCGAAAGCCCTTTTTTCAAATTTCTAATTTCATACACAGTCTGCTTCAGAGGAAAAAAAGCTAAACAAATAAACAAAATAAAACAAAACAAAAAAAATGAACAGACAAATGAACAAAAACAAAAAGCAAACCCCACACCCAAACTCTTGGATTGTGGTTTTCTGGTTTTGTAGATTTTTCTTGGCAAATATTCTCCAAGACATTGACCTCAAATCCAAGAGACATAAAGAAAAATGATAAAACACTATCAAATTATTTTGATTTCACAAGAAGGTAAGGTGTTTGTGACCTTATGATTGACAGTAGTTGAAATGGCATGGCAACAGATGCTTTTATATAAAAAGCAGTCAGAAAGAGGACCACCAGAAGATGGAGGACCTATGTGTTTCCAAGGCATGTAATCCCTCCTCCGACCTCTCCCAGAAAAATTTGACACCAACTACATTTAAGGATGGTTTTACAAAAAATAGAAATAGACTGCCAAACTGATCACTACAATGTGAAGCACAGAAACTAAGGCCAAACTTCATATAGCTAATTAGTATATCTAAAATTAAAAGGGACATCACAACATTCAATAGTCAGAATACTACTGAAAAGGTTTTTGAAGTATTTGGTAGAATCTACACAAAGTAATGGGGTAGATAAACCACTGGTTTCATCCAGCATGCATGTTTGTGTGATCAAGTGGGAGCATTGACTGAGGCAGATACAGAAAGTTGTTTTCAAGTAACATCTCCTTGATTTTGTTATGATTTCGAACTACATTCAAATTAATTTTTCTAGCATGTAAGGAAATGTACAAATCACATCAAACACTGTATTTAGCCCGTACTTAATACTCATTTCTAGATAGTGAATGGGAATGTCCCTCCTTCTGGGACATGTACCCTTTTGTGACATGTCAGGCTGTAGATGGGACTGCAGTACCCCTGACCAGTGAGAAAAATTTTCACACAAAAAGTAGAAAAGCCCTCCGAGATTTCACATTAGGGAAAACAGCGACCTGTCAGACAAATTGAAAATGCCATTCTATTGCTTCATCAGAAAGTTCAAATCCAGCACATCAGCATGCACACATTAATCAGTGATGGGATTAAACGCTGCTTTTCAAAAGGTTATTTAGTGGTTCATTCTTAAGGTGCTGTTCGTTTTCAAAGGCATTGAGATTAATTTCTTCAGTGTAACGCACTGGGGACGCTCTAGGCTCTCGTTTTGTCACTCGTTCTCTGAAAAACCAGCAATTTGCCGTAAATTTCTCCCGGGCATTCATTATTCTTCAGCTTCCTGTCAAGTTACAGGAAAAAAGGTTTAAATAATGAGGGCCCGCTCACCGACGGGGACAAACCCTTCCCGGGGCTCCCAGGCCCCGCTGGAAGGGGGTTTCGTGCCCGGGCCCCGCGGCCCCTCGCCCCGCCGGCCCGGGCCGGGGCAGCCAGGGCGGCCCCGCGGGCGCGGGCCCCGCGCCGCCCGCCGCGCTCCCGCCGCCATGGCAACGCCGAGGCGGGACCCGGCGGGCCCGGCCCGCGCCCCGCCCGCCCGCACGGCAGGACGAACCGCCGCAGCCGCCAGGACGAGCCCCGGCCGGCGCCTCCCCTTCGGGCCCGGCCGGGAGCATGGGGCTGAAGAAGGAGAGCAAGCGGTGCCAAGGTGCGGGGGGCTCGGTGGCGCCTGCGGGAGGATCGGGAGCGCTGGCTGCGGCAGGGCGGGGGCTGCAGCCCGGGGGACGTGTCGCTTTCCGGCCTCCCCCGTCCCTGCCGGCCGTGGGGGTGGGGGCGCGGTCCGTCTCGCCCGGGGCTGGGGGCAGGCGGCGCCTCCGCCTTCCCCGCCGGCGTGTGTGGGCGGGCACGGAGCGGGCACAGAGCCCGCGGGGCCGGGGGCCGCCCGAGCCGCTGCGGCAGCGGGGCCCGGGGGTCGCGCCTCGCTCCTGTGCTCGCGGCCGCCCCGAGCGGTGCCGGCCCGGCCGGCCCGCGTGGGCAGCGGGCGGCGGTGGCACGGGCCGAGTGCCGAGGCTCTGGAAGGGGACACGTACCGCCCGTGACGGGCTGTAATCCCCGAGAGTCGGGCCTGGAACTCTGCGTCCTACACGGCACCGCACGGTGCCTCCTTGTTGGGCTGGCATCGAGTGCTGCTGTGGGCAGCGCTTCAGGCGGCCGCGGTCGGCCGCGTTTGCCAGGCCAGCTTCTGTGCCCACTTCTTTTCTTAGTCAACTTTCATATTCTCCAAAGATGTTATTCATGGATTATTATAATGGATTGTACCCTGTGTACAACATCCCGCGGCGTTTGGCTTGAGGTCCAAGTGTTGTGGTTGGGCGGGATTTTAATGCAAATGTAGTTGAAAAATAGAAGACTCAAAAGTTTTAAAGGTCTTATGAAGTGACCTTACCCACATTTAACCATCCGTGGGCTGCTCTGGTGCCCTGTTCCCATGAATAATCCTAGGGCCACTCATCATTCATGATAAAGACACAAACATGCAAAAATGCTTGCATGAGCCAACTGTGGCTCTTGGAAAATACCTAAAATATTTTTAGATATGAACTGGCTTCCATGCATAATGTAGAACAATGGTAGAATTATTCAGTGCTGCTCTGTAATGTCGAGATCATACATCACTGCATAAAATCAGAGCAATTTGAGGTAACCTTAGGCTGTTGTGTTGCATCTCGGTGTCAGTTCCAATTTTTGGAGACAGTGACAGATGCCACTTCAGAAGACATCTGATATCAAAGTACAGTTTGAACAAAAATTCTAATACTATATGGGAATATGAAATTCAGAGCAAAAACTAGTATCGTGCACACCCAACTTTTATGCTCTCTTATGTATGATGGCAGTTCTATGACAAATACATCCTTTTTCTGACTATTCTTACAAACTAGTCAGAAATATTTGTCGAAATACTTTTATAGACAATCAGAAAGCATAGCAATTGTCTGTTGACCATAAAAAGGGAACAGTTAGGATACAGGACCTAAATTTCATTCAGCAGCAAGGATTGCTTGAATGACTTCTGTTTAACAAAAGAAGTTCAAAACTAGAGAAGAGTTACTGTGTGTCTGTTAAATTGGGAAGCAGTTGCTTGTCTGCATAGGAGATTACAGTGGAGGCAGAAATGTGTGACTGAACAGTCCAGTGTGGGGTTCCCAGGCACGCAGGAAGGATCCTTCCAGAGAGCAAGGATTAGCACAGGCAGAGACACTAATACATGGAGCTGAGCTGGAAATCTGTGTGCCTGAGCAAACTTGGCAGAACAGCCACTGGGTTGCTTGCAGTTCATGAAAGGGGGAGAACCCATCATATTTATGGTTTCTCAAAAGGGTTGTATCTAAAACGTTAATACAGAAAAGTGGGATGCACTATTGTATGTAGTGCAAAGTTGTGTGCTTTGTTGTATGCTGTGCAAAGTTTCTTGGTCAGACTTAGCCTCATAATTTTAAAGAAAGAACCAACATTTTATGCTGGTTTGTGTCAGACCTTGTTTTGTCTAGTGAGAATACTGGAAAAAAATATATAAATATATTGGAATATATAGGATTTGCGTGTAGGTCTTGTCAGAGTTCAGATAAGGCTGAGATTTTTTTACCCTCCTAGAAATAGCAAAGCATTAATCCGCTATGTTTTTCCCTAATTCCAGGCATAAACCTTGAAATTATTTACTGTAGTAATTTCAGGAGTCAGTTAATATACTCACAGATTTATAGTATGACCTCAGATAATCTGAATACTGTAATTTTAAACCAATTTTGTTGTTTAAATCCAGTCTTCTGCATTGGGTTGTTTAATTCTCACAACCAGTGGGAACACATACCTGAACAGCGGTACCTAACAGCATCGTGCACTTGCTGGTAATCAATGATACACATTTGTGCCACTTTTATCTTACAGCAGTGGGGATCTCATCATTACTGCTGCATGGAGGCTGCTGATAGATTTAGGCAATTTGCACAGGCTTCCAGGATTTTAAAACAAAATTTAAGTGCTTCACATGTTGATAGGCAAGATGGTTTAATTTAGATTTTTCCTGTGTTGTAGGAAGTCCTTGCATTAATCTGACTAGAGCTGAAAGGATGTTAACACAGAGACTTGTGAACTACCTTTTTTTATTATACCTTCATTTGCCACTTGAGCAAACAGCTTATTAAACTTACTAAATTATTAGTTTGTTAGCACCAGTTTTTAGAAGCTGAAGCTTTTATGACCAACAAGAAAGATGAAGAATAATCTAGTTATGTCTTCAAAGAAGGAAGCACATCAAGAAGTTTCATTTGAATCACAGTAATGTTAACTGAAATTGGGACACGGTAATCGCTGTTCTTAACTTTTTACCAAAATAAGACTGTCACTCAGTAAATCTCTTAAAACCTATTCTTAATTTAACCATTATTCAAATAGTTTATTGAGTTTTAGTCACTTAATGTGCTTAAAACCCTGACTCCATTCAGCAAATAACTTAAATTTTTATAATGACTTAAATGCCTAATTGGTCCTATTTTCAAACTATTAACCCTAGTAGCTTCTTTACTCAAGACTATATCCTGCAGCTTTCTCTGAAGCATAGTTAGATGTATTTCCAGGTAGAGATAGGTGCTCGTGGATGAGGGAGGGGGCATCCTTGTAGGTGCAGATTGTACCAGCAAAATAAATTTTTTTTCCATATATGTAGAAGAATCTGTATATAGTGTGTCTATACATTTTCGTGTTAAATATACATTTTCTCTATTGACCAGTTTGATAGTAGATATTGAAACAACTTCAGACTCCATGGGGTGATGTAATGTAGAGTTTCATGTAGCAGCAGAAGCCAGCACACACATCTATAGTGTAGGGTGTGCTCATGAGCGTGTTCCACCACCCTTGATTAACAGCACCATTCCCACCAGGGAGTTGTTACACACCTGGCAGCATCTGCTCCTGGCTTACCATGTGTGTCTTTGCAGGCACAGCTATCCAGGGAGCTCAGGTTAGTAACCTTTTAAGACAGAAGTTTCTAAACTGTGATAGTAGCAGCATGCAGTCTCTTCTGGAATAGCACCCCTCACACACCCTCCTAGAAAACCAAAAACTGCTGCTGCCATGCTAATTCTGGAGGTGCTGCCTGAGCCAGTGATCACAGAATTGTTAAGGTTGGGAAATACCTGTAAGCTCACCAAGTCCAGCCATCAACCTAGCACCACCACCATATTCACTGTTAAAGATATCCTCTGGTGCCATATCCACACATTTTCTGAACACATCCAGGGATGGTGACTCCAGAGCTTCCTCAGGCAGTCAGTTCCAGTGCTTTGTAATTCTTTCCATGAAAAAAAAATCGAATTCTGTAATCTAAACCTCGCATTTGCAAAACTTAAGGCTGTTTCCACTCATCCTGTCACTTGTTACTTGGGAGAAGAGTCTGATACCCACCTCATCACAGCCTCCTTTCAGGTAGTTGTAGCAAACTGATGTAAATTCATTTGCTTTTGTCTGCAGTTCATATCACAAAGTGTGATACTGACACACACAGATGTTTGTTTCTGCTTTTGGAGCATGGATAGAGCAATACTTGCATCCAAAACTTCCCTTGCTGAAAGGGAAGCCTCTAGCTAGAAAAATTTTGACAAATATTTTTCAAGAGTTATTTAATCAGATACGAGTCAAGGCTACTATACTATTTCATTAGAGTCCGTAAATTTTTCAGAGGAGGGTTTGACTCTTGAAACTGAAATACAGTTTTGGTTGCATAGTTTTAATTTACACAGAATACTGTGAGATTATTAATTCTAAAGGTCTGAGAGACCTAACTCTTAGGCACTGAGAGTATGTGTAAAGAAGAGCTTTTGTGTAATCCAGCATAGTAAGTGTATAAATAGCACCCATCTAATTAATGGCTTAGGAGGTTATGTATAGTGCATGTCAGGGGGTGTATCATTTTCATCATATTTTGCCTCTGACACAAATGATCCCATGCAAAATTCAGATGGAACATTTGGGAGTTTATTTCAAAATTGGAGTCGTGATTTCCTGGGTCTCTCCTCATGGAGTTCTGCTTGAGGAAATTTAGATAATATGACTGTTCATTCTCCTAGTGAATTCTGCTATTGATTAACAAATCTTAAACATGATTCTTTTAAAGATGACTTCACATGTGAGACTTTATACTCCCAGGATTGATAAGAGTTTTGTTATTAGTGAAACCAGAAAGGGGTCCAAGAGGTTTCTGTTTCAGTTGCATGAACAGGAAAGAAAAATACAGGTGTGATTATGACAATCTTGCTTTGCCTCACTGTAACTTTCAAATAAAATGGAGTACTATTTGCATTCAGTAAATGGCTAAAGTCCTGTTTGAAGGTCTCTGGTGATGACATAGGTGCTGCAGAAAATTCGTGGACACTTGCCATGTTTGCTCCTGTGTTCTTCACCTAAACAAGGAGTCTGTGGGTGGGTCTGTGCTGGTCTGTAGAAATCCAGTTCTACATTTGCCAACTTCACCCATCTGTGAGTAAGAACTAGGTGCATTAGTATTACCCAGTGGCTGGGTAGGAGAAAACCCAACAAATAAATACACATTTTTTAGAGAAACTCGTTCTGTTCTGTGTTCCTTCCCAGATATATAGAGGCTAAGAACTAGGCAGCCAAGGATAAGCAACCAGAGAAGCTTAAACTAGATGAGCAATTTAGTTCCTATGGCACCTTGTCAGCCACAGCTGAGCTGTAGGAGGTGTTTGGGGAGAGGAATGACCACAGGTAAGGAGAAGGCAGCAAACTGGGGACATTGAAAGGAGTTTGGGGGTATGGCACAAAGATGTAAGCTGCATGCATAGGAGAGCTGGCTTCATTAGTAGTACTACTAATAGAAAGTGGTAGTATAATAGTATATTGTTATTAATAATATATATTATTAATACTAATAATAGTATATCATGCTAATATGAAGGGGAAATAGTTAAAAATAGAAAAACTTCGTTTCATATAAAGTTTAAATCCAATGTGGATTTTCGTAACTGGGTTAATCTTTTAATGTACTCTGAGCTATCAGTCTTTGTGTATTTTTGTGTTGTATTCATATATACAACAATTTCTGTAGCATACAGAATTAATGGATACTCTGGTTTGAAAATTCTCCTAGTACCAAAAGGAGAGGAACATGTATTTCAGGTTGTAATTTAATTCCTTTAAGTATGACCTTGTCAGACATATTAGATAAGATGCTTATAGGAGTTTCCATGACTGCTCGAAGTCATTTGGGATTTCAGATTATTTAAACCAGTTTTGTTCTTTCCTCAGCATGTGTATAGCATAATGTGTATAGCATTAGTGCTGTAGTGTACTGTTAGTTGTATAGAGTTAGAAGAGTTAATTCATAGCAGGAAGCCTATTGAAATAAGGGTATAATAAGGGTGGTAGTGATAGACATCCACAGCACAAACTTTCTGCATGTTGTTGCCTGAATTATCCACTTGTACAAAGGCTAAGGTCTGGGAGCTGCCCTTTGGAAATTACAGTGTTCACAGGTCTCTACACAGTTAAGGTTTCATCTCTTGGACTGCTAGATTTAGATGCCTATATCCAATATCCCACCTAAGGTCTCTGTATTTTTATGGATTAACTTTTAAGTAGCAAGTCTTGATGGGTAAGGGTAGCGTGATAGATTTATTTCATGTTTATTTGCTATGACTGAACTACATGCTTGTTATAAAAATAGTAAGTCTAATACTTGTGTTTAAATTCTTTTCTGGGAGAACATGGTAATGAAAGACTGGGCTTCTTTCCAGTACATATTCACGTTCCAAATCTGAAATGGCTTTGTAGAAAAATAATTCCTATAAATTCTGCATATCCACTAACAACCAGGAAACAAAGTAAATTGCCAGTTGCTATAATTTTTAATACTTTAAAGTCAGAAATTAAGATAAGGGTGCATTTTAAATTAAAATAAAAATATAATTTAAGCAATTTTTTAAAAAAGTATAATTTAAACAATCTTTCAATTCTCTTTGGAATAATGTAATTATTACTTACATTAGATAACTGGTGGAAAAAATTTAGAGAAGGCTTTTTTGGTTTTGTCTTCATTGTTGCTTAGTGTCATAGAAGGAACTAAAAGATCAAATAATTTTTTAGAAGTATTTCATTTGTTTGCTCTCTGTACTTTAGGAATACACTCTGAAAAGCCTGATTTATATTTAAGTGTGGAAAATCCACTTACATCTATAAGGAAATTTACATTTAGATCAGATAGTTACACATCATATATCAGCGATATTTTTGTAGTTATCCTTCCATTGTTTGGTTTATATTTGACTGACTGTAAATTACTGAAAATCCCACCTTTTTCTTTAAAATTCTCCTCACATATCTAATCCTTCAGTTTGTTTCTGCTGTTGTGCAATTAACTGTGAAAACACAGCCTGAATCCAAATAAATACCCGTTCAAGTCAAAAGAGAACCTGAAACCATAGTTGTGAAACTTTTGACCATTAGCACTTTCTACTTGCAGTAAGGCAGAGAGAGCCTGCACATATCAAATTCTCCAGTTTCTTCTCTGACATTACCAACATGCATCTTCATTATACGAGTAATTTCTATGCTATCTATATGTCCATCGTCAAAATAGAGGGCACAAAAATATTTTTTATTTCTACCTACTGACGCTTTTTGACAGCTTTTCTTGCCTGTGAAATACTGATACCAACTTCTTCTTTTCCTCCCTTCTCCGTCCCCGCAAACTGGATACAAATTAATTGTAAAGGACAAAAGCAGCAGACAGTCATTTTTCCAGTAGAATTTCCACTGTGCCATCTGCTGGTGGTGCAAAGCAAGTGAACATTGTAAAATCCGGTCTTCTGCAGTGCTGAGCATTTGTGTCTCCAGCTGAAGGCACTAAAGGCAACAAGTTTCCGAGTGTCCCTGATGGGGTTACGCGGGACAGTCATTTAGCTTACTTGAAGAGAATCAATTGTAGAGAGAACAATGTCTATTTTTTTTTAAAGTGACCATGCTTGCCTTTCTAGGGTTTTGTCACATAAAGGTGAGTTAGAGGTGGCACTGTAAGCATTTACCAGAGATGCTTCCCTCTGGAATTATACCCTAGCTCTGAAGCACAGAAAAGGCTGGAATATTTAGATTATTTGAGCAATTGTGAATGAAACACTTCTGATTCTCAGTTGTTGCTGTAATCCAGATTGCAGGTATATATATATGCAGGTTTTTATCATTAGAGAAAATTCTATCAACTGAAATTTATAATCTAACATTCAAGTCACCCAGAGACTTGCATTCTTTGAACACCTGCATATTGTAAATTCTGGAAGTCATGGGTTTCAGGGTGGATCCATCTAGACTGTGAATACCACTTGTATGTAATAGTGTATGATAGAGAAATATAATATTTGAACAGGAAAGAAAGGCTTTACTGGCAAAGGTTTGCAGTCATTGTGGAAACATTCTGAATCTAATCAATTCTTGCTGTATGTTTGGAAGTCTAATATGTGAAAAATAATTTCTCGTTTGTCCCTATGTGTTTAAATCACAAACTGAGAAAAGGAAGAATTGTACCATGAGGAGAATGAGCCATTTTAAATTGATACAGATGAGCAGGAATGTTGTTCTTTGGTTTTAAAGATAACATTATAAAGTCAAAGCAATTGCATGATAGTAGCATATTCTTCTGCTTTTTTCTATGTCCCTTTTCAACTGCTGATCTGGCAACTTCACAGCAGAAGGAGTGGGAGCACTGTTATTGCAAACACCAGCTAATACTGTAAATCCGCAGAAGCCTGTACTGTATAAAGGCTGGCTTTTCGAAGTATGACAGTTACTGAAGATTGCCCTGGTGTTTTTTGTGCTTTGTAAGAAAGGAAGTTCAATCTATTGATCCATATTTAGTGTTATTTCACATCAGGGTAAAATTATGTTCATTTTCTTTTTTTTCTTAAGACGTTTTTATGGCCTCCTGTACTAGTGCTAGTCATTCAAAACTTTGTACAGTATGGCTTTTTTATAAACTCTTTGGAGAAATAATATTAAAACATTGTTAAATGAATGATTTGTTTTGCTGCAATCTCTACTAATTAATATTGAAGATACTGTGTTAACCATCTTGTGCAACATGCTGTTGAACTTAAAAGGAAGGGTGTATACTTTAGTAGTTATATATGTAATTGCAGTAGTACTTTAAAAGGCCTTATATAACAGTGGGAAATGAAAAAGAAGTGCTGGACAGCCAGGTGCTGGGCATGCAGGAGGTAAACTGGGAGAGATGAGATGAAGAGCTTTTACCGTGTGTGGCATGGCTGTCATCATGGCTTCCTGCACCCCAGTCCGTTTGTAATGGTGTCTGGTTTATCACCCCAGCCAAGGTCACAGGGAAGAGACTCCCTGTCACACTGGGTAGATCCAGTGTGCTTCTTCATGTGATGGCAGGGGAAAGCTGGAGGTCAGCAGGAGCAGTAGAGCAGTCGAGTTACGCTCTTCACCTGCATGGCTTGCAGACTCTTGAACTGGAATCTGAGAAGTAGGGTGGGAATGGGAAGACCATGTGGACCTTGATAGTTAATAGTAATTGAATTTGTAGAACTTGTCTGTACAGTTTTAGAATTAATGTTAAGTGTGGTTGGTATACTTACCCTGTTAAAAAAATCTCATTTGTTTTGGTTTACGTTTTATATACCTTGGACGCCTTAAAGCAGTGCTCTGTATACACTAATGTTTGTAGTACTAGCATATCTCCTGGTCAAATTTGTTCTAAAAGTGTTGCAGATTCTTAATTAATTCATGTGCCAATTTTTAAATCTGAGGTTGCATGACAGTCAGTGGTTTTCAAAGAGGTGATGCTGTTCTTTTAATCCATATTCTTTCATTTTTCAGAACAACTGGTTTAGTTGTTTAAGTTTTGTCAGCATCTCCACTTGTCTGTGGAGTTCCCAGTCTATCAAAGTGCCATGAAAAGGGACTTTGAAAGAAATTGGAGGTTAGCACAGAATCGTGGCCCTATCTCTGTACAGTTTAATGACCAGTGTAAAGTTCAGACTACAGTGTTCTGATGGTCTGTTCTACTGTTTAGGTCCTTGCCTCACTGATAGCACTATCAATGTATCTTGGTGTTTACTACACTTATAGTTCAGTGATTATAAAACGATTGAATAAGATTTTGAAAAAGATCCATTAGAACCATTCGTGCATTCTTTGGAGAAAGACTTTATCTTGTCTGTAAAAATATGTGTGGGGATTTTTCTCTAACTTTCGTGTTTTGTTTGATGTTTTGTTCAAGTGCATGGATACTCAGCTGTTGTCGTTCCCAGATGTGGTCCATGTAAAGGACATTTAAGTACTAAGAGTAGTGGTAAGTAATGTGGACTTTTATAAGAAGGTCGACCTGGTTCCTTTTATGTGAATTCATTGATTTTATGCTAAAAATGTTTTTATTAAAACTTTTGCATCAAGCTTATTTGGAGGAGTTTATTTGTACTTATATTTAGTGTGCATTACTGAACATAATTTCAACATAAGTTTTGCCTTGATTGTACTGCTGGCTACAAATTGGTAGCAAGATGAACAAATATCTAAAGAGGTCCCATCTTTATTAGCTGTACTATACATATACACATATATATATATGTTTACCACATTAAAGAACCCCGAGACTAAACATGTTCCTTTAGAGTCAGTAGTTTACATGGGCTAGTGTATGTTTCTGTGCCATACTGACACCTCAGATACTTCTATTTTTCAAAAGGACATAGAGTGAAGGAACAGGAAGTTTCCACGTTAGCATTTTCATAGGACAATTTGAGTCACTTTTGCAGCTATTTATTGAATAAATGGCTCATTGGGGAAAGAAAAAGGAGACAGGATGACTTCTTGTGGTACTAACTGGTAAAAAAATACTGCCTTTGAGCAAGGAAGGTAGACAGTATTTTAAAGTTTGTGACTTTGAATTGCAGTTAATAACTGTTTAAAATTTTAGTATTTTTTTGCTTGCCTTTCTACTCAAATGTATTTTAATCTTACAGCTTTCTGCGTTGACTCCTGTCAAAATCTAACTAGCCAATACCTGATCAGAGATCACATGGTGTTTCATTATAGCAGAATTCTTTCTGCCAGAGGTAAAAATGTGCATGTATGAATGAACTGTCTCCCCCCATATTTAGCTAAATGTCTCAGAACAGGCGCATACCAAGAAGGAATGGATTGTAGGAATTTTACTGTTCTTCCTGTTTCTTACCCAAACACATGTCAGCAAGATGTGGCTGCTGCTTAATACTTTTGTATTATCGAGATGGGAGGTTTTGTATGAAAACATTTTCCTTAAGTGTTACCAAAGATCTTACCTTAATTTTAGAGCACTTTGTTCTGTATTAGCTTCATTCTGCTTCTGATGAAATAACGAATTATGAAATAATATGCTGAATTGAAACTCATAGGGATAGTCATAACAGCAAACATACAGAAATTATTTTAGGAACGAAGGCAGAACATATCTAGTAAAACTCAGATCATTATGTCTTTTTTTAACATTTTTTATTTTAATTTCAAAAACTTCATAATCTTTTGTTCATCTTGCAATGAATAGTAATAGTGAGTTCTAAAGACTGTGAAAATTGCCCTATGTGTTTGCAAATGAGAAAATCATGTTACTGACAGAGTCCATACTCACAAATGCAATACTCACAACGCTATCTCTCATGTAACATACTCAGTATCATCAGTATGCAGGTAAATGCCATCAGAACAAAATGTACAGAAACCTTTTGAAAGGAGTCTTCATTTAAGTGATGATTCTTCCTTTAATATGTGTTTTATCCAGACAGCTTTGTCTCACAGATCCTGTGACCATTATTAGTATCAACCTAATACGTTAAGTATACAGTAACTAGCATGTTTTAAAATAGTGTTTGTTCTGTGTTGGTCTATTACTACATTTTTCTAGCTATCACATATACTAAGTAAATACTGAATCACTCACATTTGGTGTTTTTCCTATTTTCAGCAGCTGTAGACTGTTCAGTGCCCAAAAGTAGGTTGACCTGCATCAAACGTAAGTATTTGTTTTATGGCGATTCTGCAAATGCTTCTGTAAAACTATCTTAGCAAAAGAGCCAGCAAAGAGCAACAATAGCATATAATCCTTAATTGGGCATTCATGTGTCTGCTTGTTCATTCAGCTTTCACATCCTTCTACAGCTACTTGTAGATGCATTCAATCTGTATCGAATGGAATGCTGGAGAGATCCATGTGGACTGTCACTGGTTAGTTGTGCTTGGTATGAAAATTCATTTGTCAACACCAAAAGTGTCTCAACTGCTAGAGATAGGATAATATTAAGTATCTGGTACAAACACATGGACAAAAATCCTGGACCTTTCTTAATAAAGGCCTTTGAGGATTTCTCTCACTGCTCAATGTGTGCATGTAACTGGTTTTTTTTTTCTGACCTGCTTTCCTTTATATGCTGTTCCATCTGACTGAGATTCCTTTACAAACAGATAAGAGACTCTGCCATTTAGGCTGAAAGTTTTGCAGTTATTAAAGAGCTAATTCCATGACAAACACCTACTTCCAAATTCTTCATCATTGGTCTCACTGTCTTCAAGGTATTTAAAGTTAAGACTAACCAGGCATATCTTGTTCAGTTTCTGCACTATCCGTATAACTTCTAGGTTTTTAGAATGAAATTAAAAATTATTTTGATTTTAGTTTGTACCTAAAATTAGAGTGGTTGCATTTTTTTTCCTGCAGTTCTATGCATTGTTCATCAAGAAATGCAGATTTCTGTGCTGTAATAACCATGCAACCAAGTGACATGCTCAGGTGTTAAGCTCAGTGCAAGGTACCATTTGTAGAGTCTGGTAAACCACTGGAGAATCACTTTTCTTCCTCTGTCATTTTGTGAAACAGATTATGTGGAGATGACAGCCAATAGTTCAGACAGTAAGATTGTTGAAAATGTGCTGAGGAAGAAAAATAATGGAAAAGGGGTCTTAGAATACCTTCAAAACAATTTCTTCTTTCTTGCTCAAGATGAGACACGATTTTCCCAGGCAAAATTTTAACTTCAATACAGTTAAATATCAGCGGTATATCTACAGTGTCACTGAGGATAAGGGGTTTGCATCTTACTCTTACAGTAGTTCTCTGCCTGTCAATACTTCAACTGAATGCATATTATTACTTTTTTCTCTTTGTGCTCTTTGTCTTACTAGTTATTGCATTCTAAAGTTTCTGTTCCCTCTCTATTTCAAGATTTTGGCAGAGGGGTAAATTTAGTTTAAAACTACAAGGTGTATTAGTAGCACAGAGATACAAAATAGAATTCCTGCAGATAGTGTTAAAAACATCTCCTGAAAATGTGCTTCCTGTACTGCTAGAATAGCAGGTGAGTATTTCCCTTTGGGGTTGTTGCCATGAATCAATCATTAGCGTTTAAGAATTAAACATGATACTGCAGTCGGCATTCTCCCTGGCCAACTGAATATGTTCTGTCCTTAAAGGGGATTTAGTTTCCCCTGTTCTTTTCCTGGTATCTTAGCTGGCAGCAAAGCAGGCAAGGTGCCATGCCCCTGGGCTAGGAGTGAGCATGTTCCTGTGTATTAGATCAGGCTTACTGACTTAAAATAGTTGTTAAAATGTGAAACTTCTTGAAATGTGAAACTTCTATGTTCAGAATTAGTCGAAGTATGTTGTTTGATACCAGTGGCCATTAGAAGTCTGTGGTTGTGAAACTTGTGCCAGAAAACTTGACAAAAGCTATGCCAAGTAAGACAGCTGCTGCTACACATGCCTGGTTTCAAACAGTACTAACTTTTCAACCCATATGTTTAGAGGTTTTTCCACAGGGCATATTGATAGTACAGCTTGAACCCAGTGATTAGTGTGCTGAGGAATGCAGGTCTCTTTGATACTGGGGTAGGGGGAGAAGAAGAAGGAAAACAAATACTCTGAGAAGTTACTCACCATAGATCTATTTTAGCCTGGTGGAACTTGAATTCTTGGAGGGAGACTGTGAGACATAATTCAGACTGATAGTAATGTTGGTTTTCTATCCTTTTAAAGGGGTTAAGTTCAAGCAAAAATATCACGAAATATGTACTGTGATGTAATTCTGTATTTAAATCTTAATTTTTCCTGTGAACTCATATATCCAGCTACACTTTACATTATGAAAAAGCAAAGATCTGTGAAAAGCTGTCTTACATGTTTTGTTGTTACTGCCATTTTACAGGATGCTTTCATGAAATCACCCTACCTTTTTTTTCTGTTAATTCTTGTCCTTAAGTATGTATTTTGGAAAATGAAAGTTCTAAGCAACTAACATAAGCTGTTTAAATTCAAACATTCAGGTAATTGTTATGCCTGTGTTATGTCTTTGGAAAGGTATTCTAATATATTTATCAAGTCTGAAATTTGGTGAGTAGGAAAACTTCCAGGGAAAAAATCTTCCTGAATCTGTACTTCTAACTGTAGTGATTTTACTTAGTTTTTCCCAGAAGTTATTTATCGTAAAGTTTCTTCTATAATAAAAGGTATTGGGTCTTTTTATGAGAGGTAATAAATTTTGAATATGCACATCAAAAATACATTTCTTTGAAATGTGAAAAGACTTCAGATCATCTAGTCTGACATCGTGAGTTAAGCAGACCAAAAGTTTGATCCAGTTGTGCTAATATGGAACTTAACAGCCATATTGAATGTGGTAAATTAAGCACATAAACAAGAAAAGCCTGCAGTCTTGACTTGTAAAGGTCAAGAAATAGAGAAAACATAATTTCCTTTGGTGGATGTTTAAGTATTTATTCATCATTATTACTGAAAATGTGTCCCTGATTTTTAATCTAATTTACCCAGCTTTACCATCTGTCTGCTGGTGGGGAGGACTGTTGTTTTTATACAATTGTCCACTATTACTCAGGATCACAAAATAACCATAGCATACCAGAGAACAAGAATAAAATTATGCATTCCACTTATTTTCAGCGTTATCTCAGTACAGTGTGTCTAAATTGTCCTTGAGGGCTGCCCCAGTGGTACCTCGAAAAAAAATCACAGTCAAGGGCCACCTAGAAGCCCAAAGGAGCTTTCTCTAGGGTGCACAAATGGAGGTTTACCTGGGCAGGCTTTGATGTTTCCTTCAGGGCTAGTGCAGCATTCCACTGTGCAGTCACTTTGGCAGGCTGCTGTGTTCTGCATGTGGCTGACAGAAGTATATAGGAGATGTCTGCTGGATGAGGACCCCATACAAGCATTGGGGTGGATGGATTTGGGATAATCCAGTGCTTCTAGCCTCTTCTGAAATGCCTTTGAAGGATTCAAATCTCACTGTTAGGCTTTATTTCTAAATGCCTTTGAAGGATTCATATCTCACCATTAGGCTTCATTTCCAAGTCTTAGCAATCACCAAAGTCTGCCATTAGCAGCTTTGCCAAGTAGTATCAGATTTCTGAAGTACATACCATTATACAGCTGTTACTTGTATTTGGTACAAGCAAGGCTTTACTATCAAGTCCTTAATAAATACTTTGTCACCCTTTTTTATGGTGATTCCTCCCTTACTTGATTTAACAGTGCTACTGACACTGAATGTGAATGTGACACTGAGTCATTTCTTAAAGTTACAAAAATTAAAATTTCTTCATTAAGGAATTTAGATGCAGACTTACAAGAAACCTGAACTTCATAGCTAATGGCAAAATTCAGTTTGCATTTGATGAGATCTCACCCCAGGTGCTTAAATCATATTGTACTGGAAATTCGTGTAGAGCTAGGAAACTGATAGTAAAAAATCTTAGAGAAGGAAAGGCTTGCTTGCAGAAGTAATATCACCAACTGATACGCTGGACAGTTTAGTTTTGATCACTAGGCACTTCAAGCTCAGGCAAGATGATGTTTGTATGATTTATCTAAAAAAGAATTCAGAAGGGAAATAATAACTCCAAGTGTGTTATTGCAAAAATAGCTTAGTAGAGCTATTAATAGTAGAGAAATTCTGAGTGTTGGGTAATTCCTTTAAGATACATTGTTCTGCAAGCTGAACTCAATTTAAATCTAAATTTATATTTCATTGTTTGCCATCAGTTATTTACATCAAAATTGAAATAAGTTGAAGTTTAACTGCCAACTGTTTTGTGATGTGACATGTGATAAATTTAGCAATTGGAAATTCAGAGCAAAGGACAACCACTGGCATTCCAGATCATACTGTCCTTCTAAGTGAAGAGCTTTCAAGCTGACTAGGACTGTGATACATACGATTATTTGTTTCTTCCAGATTTATGACATTTGTTTTATAGGTCTAAGCATGTCTTGAATTGCTACTGCAGTTTAGACTTGGAGAAAAAATAATTAAGCTTATAGAGGGAGTATTCTAAAAGGGAAATAAAGTGATGTGATCATTGCTTTGAAGTGTGGTGTACTCTGAAGAGTATTTGCCTCGGCAAAAGTGACAGATTGATCAGTGTTTTATAGGTATCTCTTTATGAAGAGTGCTACAGTTTTACATCTGAAATTCATAGTCTTGTGCTTCCTTTCACTAATAACAGAATAAAGAGAATGGATTCATGGAGTGGATACAATAAGTTACAAAATCTAGGTTCATGGACTGAATTAATCTGATCTACAGAATCACTAAGCCATTTATATTCTAGTACATTTTCTCTTACTATACTATGAATCTGTAGGGGTTTGAGCACATTAGTTATTGAGATACAATTAATCTCTAAAGCTCTAATAAGACTTTTAAAGGGACTCATTATTTGGATCTACAGACTGTGTTATTTTATTCCTAAACATTTTGGTTTCTCCTTTTAAAAATAGGAAAAGTAACCCAGTGGTTTTCTTTTCTTTTTATTTATTTGTCACAAGATATTTACTATAGTGTACTTTTCCCATATTTAAGCCTACATATGTGACATGTTCCTGAAGCCAATGTTCAAATAAAAGCTACTTGTGGTGAAACTGCTTTAAGTATCTGTTAACAAATGCACTTTGTATTTACTTCCCACCAGTCTGACAGTATGCCGAGGGCACTTCTTTCAAATTTAGTTCATGAACCTGATTGAAAGCGAAAGCTTTTGTCTGTAATGGATTTAAAGCAGAAGATACCTTAAGCAGTGAACAATGTTTTAAATGAAAAGCTGAATCTCCCTTCTTATGTCTCTTGAATGCTGGTCTTTTTCTTTCTGTGTTTAATATATTCACAGTGCAACACAAGTGGTTATGTATGACAGCCTTAAGTATCTTCAGCTCTTCTCAGTTGCAATATTATGATTAGTGCCTCAAAGTTCCAGGCAAGTGTTCTGTCTGGCTGAAGTCAAAGCATAAGACTGGATTCTCCAGTCCTTGCGTGGGTAAAGGACATGTGAACTAAGGAGAGGTAGGGCAGTGTGCCTGTGTCTGCATTTGTGTTACTTGCTGACTGCCTCAGAGCTATCCTCACTTACCTACAGCTGTTTATATTTACATTAGCTCTTTTTAAGAAGGATTTCTCCATCTCTCACTTTGCTGATTTCAAAATTCCTAGCTTTTACCACAGATCTAGCCTGAAAATCCCTAATTTGGCAATTAGATCTGTATATTTACTGGAGTCTTTTGGCATTCTGTTTTGCATGTCTGTGCTGCCTTTCAGTGCACAAGTGACTTTGTGGCTTTTGCAGCACACTTAATGGATTAGCTGAGCTCAGGTCACTGTTTGACAGGTATGGGGCAAAGACTCCACATTTCCCATGCAGGTGATGGTCGTCCCAGTGGGTTCTTCTGATATCCTGAGGTAGCTTTAGCTGGAACACTTACTGTTCTTTCATTCTTTACTCTTGGGCATAAGCCACACTTTGGGTGAAAACTCACAACACACAGTCCTGGAAGGAGGGTTTTTTTAAGAGCTTTGAATGCCAGTAGTAAAGATACTCATGTATTTCAAATTTCAGTTTCCTGTAAAGAGCAGAATAAGGACAACAAGGGAGTTCCATTTTGCAGTAGTATTCACACTGCTTTGCACTTTGCTCAGACACTCCTGTTAAGCTGTAGTGTGCAGGTGGAACATGCAGTGAAATGTTGAAGCTTGTCTTGTCTTAGGCAAACCCACTTTGCACCTAAGCACCTGAATGTAAGGAATTTGCTGTTTCAGACACCTACTTGCCCTTATCCATATTTCTGTATGATGTGCATTTTTGCTTTGTAGGGCTCTCGTTCTCCCATTGTTTCTGTAGATACTTGTTCAGTCAGCGATCACCATTTTACCTGAGCAGAAGGCAAGATGTGCATTTTTATGGCCTGCATGCACACACAGACACACTATTGGCCCAGAATAAGTAATTCTATATCTCGAACATAAAATGTGTCACCTGCAGCTAATTTTTGAGTGCTTCTCTGTAACTTTTAAGACAAACACAATTAGAAATAGTAGTAATTTAGAACAGACTCAATAACTCAGTATAGAAAGAAAAACATTCTGTTTTAATTATTTATTGGTACAGTATCTTTTGTCATTCTGTTACAATATATGTTTTTAATTCAGAGTTGTATAATGTAGCGTTTGTTAACTTCAGCTAATATTTTCCAATTTGAGCAATTAAGTAATTTAAGCAGTCTCATATTGGAAGTACTCTAATAGTGTATGATGGATAAATCAGCAGCCATAAAAGAAATTACTCTTTATTTTACATATGAGTTGTAAGAATTAAAAGAAGGAGAAAGAGGGATTTTCCTAATCAATGAGAGAAATGGTTTCACATCTGAAAGATTAAATTCAATCTTAAAAGGGTACTAAACTGTTTAATGCAATGAATACACTTACTTAAGTATTTCCTGGAGGTTAACATATGTGTAGGGTACATGTACACAGATGAATGCATTTTAAAGGTTGATTAAACATCCTCAGACTGCTATAGGTCTCAGCTGTGTAGAAGAATGTACCACACCAATCCCTGAAGTTTTTGACATTTCCATGCACTAAATATAGTAGTGTATGTGCAGATTGGGGTCTCCCAGAGTATGATATAAATATATTATGAAACCAGAGAAGAAATCCTCAAAGGCCTTTGTGTGTCTCTATCAAACAAATGATCCATACACTTGGATATCTGTTAAATGAATGCGAAAATTCTCATTTGGTATACAGGCTTCAAAAGCGCATTTGCTTATTTTTTCCCTATTTGGAAATGAAGTTATTAACTTTATCAGCCTCATTTTGATTTTGCAACCTGTGAATTTCAAGTGTTGTGTCTAGTTCTGGGTCCTTCACTTCAAGGAAGACATGAAGGTGCTGGAGTGTATGGAGACAAGGGCAGCAAGGCTGGTCAGGGGTCTGGAGCACATGTGCTGTGAGGGGTGTCTGGGGGAGCTGGTGTTGTTTAGCCTGGAGAAAAGGAGGCTCAGGGAAACCCTGTCACTCTCTCCAAGTGCCTGAAAAGAGACTGTAGCCAGGTGATGGTCAGCTTCTTCTGCCAGGCAACCAGCAACAGGACAAGAGGACAGAGTCTTAAGCTGGGCCAGGGGAGATTGGGATTGGACATTAGGAAGAATTTCTTCATGGAAAGCATAGGAATGGCCTGCCCAGGAAGGTGGTGGAATTGTTTAAGAAACAACTTAATGTAGCACTTGGTGCTGTGATTTCGTTGGTGAGGTGGTGATTGGTCAAAGGTTGGACTCACTCTTTGAGGTTTTTTCAAATTGATGATTTGCTGTTTCATCTGTGAAATGTGGCTGCTCACAATATGCAAAAACTTTGGACTGTGTTAGGTAAGATTTAGGTGACTGATGGCAAACTCGTACACGGAAAATTTACTCATCTTTTAGACTCCTTTATCTGATGACATCAGATAAAGGAGTCAACTTTTCACACTGCAGATGAGGTCTTGGACTGCAGACCAGTTTGGACTGTTCTAGAAAATTCCCCTGCTTCTGATCTGACAGCCCTTTCAGTGGTGGCCTTAATTTTTTTGTGTTCTTGGGAACAACTTGCTTGTTCTGCCCTGGATTTCTGTATTTAGGAAACTCCATGTTGTAAGCATGGATTTTTTTACACATCAGATTTGCTAACAATAAACACAGGGTTTTTAAACACAGGGGTTTTTCTGAAATACTGAATGAGAGTACAAAGGAGTTCTAGCTGTAAAAAACTGATAGAAAGCTTGAGCAAATGAGCAAAATGCTCTGTTAGCAATACGGATCTTGAAAGTCCTGTATGGTGGTGTTTGTTATGAAGCAAGAAAATTTCAGGAAAGTTAAGGCACAGCTTCAGCTACCAACACACTCTGTTAATAATTTTTCTTCTAAGAGTAGACATAAATTTTATAACTGCTGTGTGTTGGAAGTGGAATGTATCTCAATAGTCTGACTTTACTGAGCAATTGGAAACCACTAAAATGTTTTCAAATCACTTAGGGAGACAAAGGATATTTCAGCTGGGATCTGACCAACCTTGTCTCTTCCTTTAGTTGCTGACCAGCAGAGAAGAGAGAAACTGAAAAGGAAGATAGCCAAGTGTGAAGAAAAATTGAATGTGTGTAAAGCTGTCCCTCAATGTGGTTCAAGAGACAATGGATGGCTGCTGCCATCCACGTGTAGAAAGGTATGTATTTCAGTTCTGTTTAGTAGATACTATCATATACTTGCCTGCAAAGTACCAGCTGATCACTGCTGTGCAGCGAGGGCTTGCATCTTTCAAGCAGCAGAAAGGAGACAAGGGTCTTCCTGGCCTGTGCCCAACACTGAATGCGTGTCTTGATTTCTGACAAAGAGGTCAGATATCTGGATGAAAAGTGCTTGCAGTAAATACAAGCTCTAATTACTCTTGAAGTCTCTTGCATTCACCTCAGCTGAAATTCCTGTCCTTTGCCACTCCAGAGCTTTGTACCATTTCCTAAGGCAGAGCTCTGTTACCCCTACCCTTCCAAGCAGAAGAATCAGACATCTTCCATTTTTTTCTTAATGAAAATTCCTAGTTGATAATACAGTTTGTATCTAACGATATACTAAATCATTCCATTGCATTTCTTGAAAGCAGAAATAGTGCTTAGACCAAAATACACCATTCTGTATGTATATATTCTGTTTAGATGCACAGGCTCGCTTAGTTTGGCTGGCATGTAATCAGAATATTAAATAAATACATACATAGCCCAATAAATAAAATAAATAAATAAATACATAAATAGCCCAATAAATTACCAATAAATAGCCAAATAATTCTTGTTCATCACTGTAAATGAGCAATTGCAGCTTAAAACAGAATAATGGTTTAACTCTGTGATTCTAACAGCATAAGTTTCATACATGTGTTTAAAGATGTGTAAAGCTAGAGGACATTTCCAGGTAGTACAGCAAACACTGTCAGCTTCTCTCTGTGTGACTGATTTTCGTAGCAGTCAGCTGAGTGTGACCTTATTGTAGTGCAGAGAAATAATGCTTTGAAATTCAATACATGGCTCTTAGTTATGGATGAAAGCACAGGCATGAATAAGAAAAAGGAGGAAGTGTGATACTTAAAATCTAAATTTTATTTGTTATTAATGCCACTTTTGTCCTTCCATTTGTTATTTTTTGCAAACTTGGGTCAGGCAAAGTTCCTTAAATTGTTTCATTGCAAACCCAAGTAACGTGTATCTCTCAGTACTGCTTGAACCCCCGGCTTTGAAACGAAAGGATGCACTCTCACAAAGTTTGGCTTTTTTCCTTTGTTTTTCCAAGTAAGGTTTACTAAAATTCTACCTGAATAGAGCTGGGCATCAGTAAGATCACTGATTTGAGCAACACTTGGTATTTCAGATCTTGTGTTCATGTAATCCTATTAATAGGCGTTTCTGGCAGCTAAGGATTTTTTTTAAATAAATTAGTCAGTGCCAAAAGTCAGTTGAAGGAAGGTTGCTTCACAGGAGGTTAAACTTTCTCTTTCAACCATTTGAAGTATGCCATTGCCTTGAAATTTCAAGATGTCTTTCAGCCGGTTTTTTGAGATTCTTTTTTTCTGAAGAATGAAAGTTGTGGCCATCTGCTCGTGCATATGAAATACAGATTGGGAAACACCATTAGCTGGTTCTAGTCTCTTGTTAATTTTTTATGCAACACACGTGTGGCTGTGTGAAATGCCTACTCAAATGCTTTATATTTAAAGATTTATTATACTCTTATGATACCAGCAGTCTGAACATGTATTATGCTTAAATTAGTTCTGTCATAATGGGAGATGTCAGTAACTAAACAAAGCAGAAGAACCTTCTGAGCATCAAAGTTGTTTTCATTAGGAATGTTCCGATTTCCTTTCAGGCTTCATGGTGACAATCACCTCTTTGTGCTGGTTGTTTGAATTAATGCACACTCAGTAATATCCCTTATTAATAACATCACAGTATCTGATAAAAGTATGAACCTACCACATTATAGAGTTGATACCCACACACACACGTGCACAAAATGAAAGAGTGTACCAGGAACACAGTTTTGAAAAATAGTGATACCTGGATACAAACTGAATATATTCACAGAGGCTCCAATTTCTTCACATATTTGTATTAATTTTGTGACACTCCTTAAAATCTTTTGAAGTGCCATAGTTCCTTGTTCGTGATACTGTTTCTTTGTCTACTTAGAGTGTACTTCTCCCTGTTTGAGTAGTAAAGTCTTGCCTCAGGGTAAGGGCTTTGAAAGACATTCTTTTCTCAGTATTTGAAGGAGTACATCTCACAGCTGACACAGATGCACTTTGGGTTACAATTCTCTCTAGTCACTAGCAAGCTACTTGGTCTGTTCTACTTATGAAATATTTGAGAAAGAGAAGATAACTGCCCTAAGCTTCCTCATATATAAGGACTGCTTAAACTTAGGATATTGCCATGTCAACCTTGTGCCTCTATCTTGTGGATCAACTCAACTGCTTCTGAGGAACAGAATAGGTAATTTTCAGGAGGTGTAGATAAATAATTGGCTAGTAGAACTTCGTATCTTTTCTTAATAATTACTTTGCATAATGCAGGGAACCAGTCCTCATATGCTCACAAATGTGTCTACAATCCAATTTATATTGTAGCTCAATGAACTGATCTAGTCACTGAGAGTAAAGCATTTACAAGAATTAGGCTGTTTATAATATACACTGAAGGGTATGGAATTAGCTTTTATCTATATAGGTGGATGCTGAAACTTTCCAGTCTTATCTGTTTTCTATAGTGCTGAGCTACCACTGCAACTACTTTATATGCAAACAATCTCACTGGTAAGCCTCATTATTCTGCTTGCTAACACAGGCATTTGTTTGGCATTGTAACTGCATGTTATCAGTTCAGCAGTTAATTATGCTGTAGTAGTAAAATACAATTGACTCACGTGAGACACTATCAAGAAGAGCTTATTTTGCCTCAGCTAACTGAAAAAAAACCTCTTTGCATTAGGCACCAGCAACTCTGGATATTTTGGGGTACTGGAATAGTTTAGATAGGTCTTACTGAGAAAATGGTTCTGGAGGAAATATATGAAGGGAATATATGGTGTGACAGCACTGTGATCTGTGACTTAATTTTCATGATAAAATATTTGCATTTTTTAATATTCCTCTAAATAGCATTTGCTGCATGCTACAAAATGTATATTCATCATAATTGAGCTTTAATTTAAAATACTGTGTTTGAAAGGAAAAAGAATGAAATAGTGTAGATTCTAAGCAATAACAATAGCAATGTTATGAGAAAATGGACTATTTATACAAGAGTCTATTGCTTAGAATTTTTCAGAACACCTTTTTTAGGGTTGAATGGTAAAATAGAAAATCTGTGTATATTTACAAGCTATACTACCAATTATATAGGTTAATATACTACACTATATCTTACTGGTTTACTAGTAACATATTACTCTTATACTATATATTTGTAGGTTATAACGTCATGAATTTTTAATAAATGTATAAAGATTTCCAGTTTTGGTCATTGGGGTTTTTTTACTCTTCATGCCCACCCCAGTAGGAGACTTCAGAAGTCTCAGGACAAGTATTGATTATCTTGCACAATCTCCACGGCACTTTCTTTTGCAGTTGTTTTTGTGATTTTTGTTGGCATTCAGTCCATTGTCACTGCCTGTTGGGGAAAATCACCCATCCAGCCTTCAATCCACATCTTAATCAGCTGATGATTTTCAAAAAGTGTTTTTGAGGATTTTCTCAATATATATTGTGCTGAGGCAATGAAGCCCCACTGGAAATGCACTGGATTTCTGTCTCAGTGTCACTCTCTCAAAGCAGTTTCCATATAGCTTAGTTGTGAGATCAGGATAGGCTGCTCAGTGAATCTGTGAATCTTCTCAACTAGCATTATGGTTGTATGTCATAAATAAATGCATTTCACAACGTATGTGTCAGTCATACTGTACTGCATCCACTCATTCTCAGACTTCCCATAGGGCACATGTTCCTTCAGTAACTTCAGTAATGTAATGCTTCTGCTTAATGGTTTGTACTTGTTTGATAGAAGCATATAGAGATGAATGAAACACAAACAGAAAATATCTTCCTTTTCTTCCTTTGGTCACTGCAGTGCTTATGGTCTGTACTGGTTTCTCCTTATCTTCCTGTTCTTTGTTCAGGTGGTGGAGGTACATGGACAAGTTAATTTCTGTGTTAGCCTATCTGAACTAAATTTAAAGCTTGGTAAAAACCTCAAGTGGCCTTAGAAATTGAATTTTCTTCTTAGGAAACACCTCTACTTGTATACATTCTCTTTAAAATCTTACAGCACTTTGTTGCTGATAATGTGGACCTATGTGAACTGCTCTAGTGTTAGGAAAGTATTATAGTAATTTTAGAAAGTTAGCTGTTGGTTTTGAATTGGATTTTCTCAGTTGTTATAATTCAGCTGTTATTTTGCCTTGCTGATTGCATGGTGCAACAGTGAGATTTTCCAGAATAACACTATCCCCAGCTTGTCTCCCTCACTGTTGCACTGTAAGCACTGTCTGAGAGTTGTGGTGTTAGATAGTTTGAGTACACACAGTGGGAGTCATCTTTTCGGCATCATACAGTTCTGTGTAGCAGAACTTGAATTTCATAAATAGTTACATGTGTGGATGCATAAATTGCTTTATACAAAATCTTGTCTGCTGATAGGCTTCTGGTTTAATGTTCGAGTTCTGCAGTGTGCCTGCCCATGGGGATTGTAAAATGTCATACATAATTTTCACTGATTGACAGAATATTTGGTGGGTGGCTGTATCCTAGGTGGGAAAAGAACATAAAACAGCTGTTTTTGTAAAGTGTTTCAGACACTTTGTAAAGCAACTTTACAAGTGTGCCTACCTTGTCCAGGTATTTATGCTTTGACATTGCAAATTTTTCAAAACTCTCTCTATGACTGAAATAAAATTTCTATTTAATTGTTCTTTCTAATTTAACAAAACAAACAAATGACCAAACCAACCAAAAACTCCACCTTAAAATGTCACTTGAAATTAGTTGTGTTTCTGTCTTATTTGTCTTTGCCACAGTGTCATGATACAGTTCAGGAATAATCTTGAATTTTTAAGCATGGGATAATTATGGATAATGTGTACCTTAGCTTGCCCAAGTGGTATGAACAGAGCATATCAAGATAAAATAATTTGCCTCAGTGCAATGATTTCTTGACTTCTAAAAATTTTTTGATTAAACTCTTGGTTTGATGTAGTCATCAATATTCTGTAACAGAGCACCAATGTTTTGCTACTGAATCAAACCATTTGTTTATTACTCTCTTATTTCCAGTGACTAGGTTTTAAAATCTGTTAGCACTGAGGCTGCTGTGAAACTAGTTTGATTTTACAAAAATTGAAATTTTTTACACAGAAAATACCTCCAAGTTAACAGTAATGGCTGGGAGTACCATCATAAACAAAGCAGGTAACTTGCAATGCAATCACGTGTTGTTTTGTTTTTTCCTAGAGTTTGTTTGCAATAGAAGACAATCTGTTGGCCTGTGCTGGGGAGGCACGGTTCCTGTCAGGATCACCATCTCCTCATGGCGAGCACTGCTTGGTTCACTCCAGTCCCGTAAAACAGCCCAGGAAACGTTCTCGGAACACGTCCAGGATTTATCATTCAAGCTCAAGTGTCTGCGTGTCCAGGCTGAGTAAGCACTGTGCGTTTTCACACAGTCGCTCCACCGAGAACGTTGTGAGCGTTCCTTGCTCCAGGAGGTGTCAAGGAAACAACCCCGGAGCGAGCGGCGGGGATCTCCTGGAGAGGCACTCGGAATGCTTCACCAAGGTCCGCAAACCTTTTACTCCACGCACCCTCATATCAGATGCTAAACCTGCCCTGACAGACTACAGGTATTACACTGCTGCTCGAAGGAAGAAGAAAAATCGCCACAGGCATTTTGTGGAAGCTCAAACACAGACTGATGTGATCAGGTACAGAGACTGAAACTTTATTTTGAAACTCTGGAATTTATATGTTACCGTAAGAGTATCTTCATAAAAGCAAGATGTTTTGCTCTCATTACATTTGTGTGAAACTAAAATAATTATTCTGACGTTACTCTAGATACGCCTTAGCAAAAGCTAGAACAGAATGTGATGTTCCTTTTTTCACTAGTGTATTTTGCTGTCTTCTTTCTGGAACAACCTGTTTAATCTACAGATGGGATATGAAGTGCCACTAAATTCAAATTGTGGAATCTTACATCTGCTGGTGATAATCATTCCCTCTCTTCCCTATTCTCTCTGATGTATAGTTCTGGCTTGTAAAGGATTAACCAATATAAGCATGCAAGTAGTTCCCCACTATTGCACCTGTAGTATCATGCTTTCCAGTCTGTTAATTAATATATCATGCAAACATCCTTTTTTAACTCTTGAATGCAGCTCTTTGTTGTTTTTTTATCACTTGAATTTAAATACCTTCAGATATACCCCATATAAAATACTTGAAACAAAATTAGTGTCCTTCTCTTGCACTGAACTTCTTAGCAAATAGAATAGTTCTGATTTAGTTTTGTTTCTACTGATACTGCCTTGTAAAGAGAAATCTTTTCCTTTTTGTGTCCTCTATGCCTGCATGTCCAACTCCAGTTTTGTCATAGAATAAACTAGGGATTTCCCTAAGACTGGAATTACAATAGCTTTGGCTTTGTATTGCAACTGTTGATATTCTAGCTGTAAGTCATCTATTTTCCTGGTGCACTTTAAATTTTAGGATCATGTCCATTCTTAATTCTGAACAATTCTTTTGAAAACTTTAGTTATCCCCTGCTAATATGCAGCTAAATAATTATTTGGATTGCCTATGTATCTGGCAGAAATTTTCTGAACTGTTCAGTACTACATTCTGTTCAGGCCGATGAGACATTTCCACAGTGGCACTGGTATTCTCATCCTGCATATTTTGAAAGTAGTCTCCTTGGAAATGTAATACCTCTCTCAATTTTGTAGCTTTTCATCTGGAGACAAAGTGTATGTGAGAAAAGTTACGAGTGAACAGCAGATTGCATCAAAGGTAATACCCACCACCATCACTGTAGGGTAACACACACCCCCATTTCATCCCTGCCACAGCACTGAACAGCTGATTTAGGTGTTCTTCTCTCTGTTGCCATGACATGAATTAGTTCCATAGAGGAGAGAGAATTTCAGAACATTGAGTGGAAACTATAAGAAAAAACACTGGGACATGAAGGGATCTCTTAAATTTTTTTGGTTTTTTGTTTCTATAAGTGCAGTGTCAAATATCTGCTAAGGTCATAGATAATTGGTATATGACTTTACAGCAGAAGAAGGTGTCCCTTTTATCTGTTTACCCAGAGTTTCTCAGAAAACACATGGAATTTCTAGGACTGCTTAATCACAGAGAGTTATTAGATTCATTTTAATAGTAAAATTTGCTGCATATTTGCACTGATAATAAAGATTTTTATTTCTGTGTTGTAGGCTGAAGATAAACGATGTACTTGCTATGAGCCTGAGAGAGAAATACATGAATGTCAATGCTCCAACCTAAGGTGCCTGATTAACAGCTGGAGGGAATATTTGAAATGTTCCTTTTTATACAGCTGGTCCTTAGGCCACAAGTCTTCAGTAGCATTTCTCTTTATAAGTCTTCTTCTCACAGAACTCTTGTTGAGTTTTTTTTTTATATCAATGGCCTTTCCCAACTTCAAAATTCATTATTTTCTTGTGATAAGTTCTGCTGGGAAACCAATTAAGAAAGAGAGCTCTGAAATAAATATATGAGTATTTTTGTCAGAATTGAGTGATGACACATTAATACAGTTGTTAGTTCTCTACATCTGAGCTCGCAGACTATATAGTACTATAACTAAACACTGCATTCCCACATCTTTTTCTGAAAACTTAATACTGGGATTGCTACAATACAAGAGCAGTGTTGGAAATCAGGCCAGAACCCAAGGGTTCTGAGCTGGTTCTCCTCATAGCTGACCTAAGTGTCATGCATGACTCACTGATTTGCTCTCTGGCCTTTTCATACAAAGGCATTTTTATGAGGAATAAAAATGTACTCTGAGTTAAAAAAGCATTCTTATGGATAACAGAGATTGAATAGCATCTGAAATACATCAAGTGAGGCAGTGGAATACTCTTGAACCATAGTGTTTCAGGTTTCAGTGCTGGCAGGGGATTTTGCTGCTGGAGCAGGATTTAGGGGTGTTACGGTGGGGTTTTTTAGAAAAGGAAATAGTATAATGGCACTCCATGGCTCCAGAAGAAAATTACATTCAAGTGGTATAAAAAGGGTTTAGAATGTTGTTCTTTTTCTTGCCCTCTGATTTTCTGATTAGAGAGACATCATGGCATACTCAGAGGTGTTCGCCAAGGAGGACTGTTGATTCAGAGTAAGTACACTTAAACCATTTTTCTGCTCATTTACAACATCAAACTGTAAGCTTTCCTCAAAACTGATGAACTTGAAACATACAATACTTTTAAAAAATTATGTGAATCTAAAAATTAAGAAAATTCTTTATAACTTCAGAAGATTGTACAGTGCCTATAGTTTGTTTCCATTTTTTTAGTCTGTAATCTCTGAAGCAAATATATGCAAACGAAACACCAAATTGAAAGGCATTCTTACCACATTTCTGCACTGAAATTTGATAAAAATTAGAAGAGTTTTGAGTTGTATTCAGAAACACTACTAATGCTTCATCAAGTCGCCTTGGGAAAGTCATTTCATTCTTTGGTGTAGGACAGGCTTGTGTTTGCCTAACTTAAGGCTTATAATTGAGGTCTCAAATTCCAGCTGTAGGTAACTTTCTTGACTGTAGAGGGAACCAAAATTACAATCTTTAGAGATGATAACAAATTTTATGTAATGTGAATCATGCAAGATGTATTCCATTTTTTGTTTTCTGTTTATTAAGACTGGAGAATGACTCAATATAGTTTGATTGGATGCTTTGGGAGACTTAGAAAGATGCTATGAAAGAGAAACAACACTGAACTGTTTCCTTTTGGAGTCTTCTTTCCTGTTGTCTTTCAAGCAGACTCCAGGACAGTGTCCTGTTTAGACACAATAACTCTTTTAGAGGCATTAAAATAGAGTTAAGAGGTGAAAGTCACATCTCACACTAACAAGATTTTGTACATGAAGGAGATATGTTGAAATGAGTGGATGCTGCCAAATAAGCAGTTAAATCCTCCTCAGCTTCCATTTAGGACCAGCAATTTTCAGCTGCAGTCAGGTTCTCTAGAAGCTCCCTTGGAAGCTTTTACACAGAGCATCAAACTGCAATTGTACATTTTCTTCCCAATTTGCTCCCCTTTCTTGAGTGCAGTGCAGGTTCTGAATGCTTGCCAAGATTCACTGATTCCTCACTTGGGATCTCTGTGCTAATTTATACCACAAGAGAAAGTTAGCATAAAGACAAAGCACATTGCCACCTTTCTAACAGTCTCATATTTTGCATTTTTTTCTTATTATCCAGATTGACTGAAAGGCTTACATTGTTGTGATAGCCTTATCTTTTGTGAAAAATAACTCCTGATACAAGAACTATAAAATTCTCTTAATGGTCTTTCCTGTGAAGGTGATTAAACCTACTAAAATATGTCATATGTGTTTCTGTGGTAAAGTGTTTAACATTGGGGTTTCTATTCTCTCTGCAGAGAAGAGGAGCTTTTATATTTAACTTTCATTGAAGATGTAACCAATGAAATTCTTAGACTTGGGTTATTTTCTAACAGGTAGGTTAGAGTTGTTTTCAATTTTGTAATGCTATGTCAGAAACCCATAAGTAAAATAAGTAGTGATTAGTAATCATTTCTTTATACACACAAATACACAGTTAGCCCTTGCTTTTGTTTTGTTTCCTCTTCTTTTTTGCTTTATGTAAGAAAGGGGAACTAGGAAATACCTTTGGATTTTTGACTTTGATCTGCTGCTGTGTACCATGAGATAAAAGTTTCTGTTAAAAACTGATCTGGAACCCTAGGCAGAATAATACTAAGAACTCATTTTAGTCTGCAACGTCTGTTTTAGCAATAAACTGAGTTACTATTCTTTTACACAATGGGTCCTTTGTCCCCCTTCTGTCCTTTTTCCTGTTCGAGTATGAATTCAGTCTTCAACATGGGTTACATTCTCTTTGAGATAAAAGTTCACTAGCTGCCAAATCAGATTTTTTTTTTTTCAGTATGATACTGGTTCTTTCTAATAAAGAACTCCAATTTATGCAAAAAAATGCAGTATTTTTACACATATATAGAACATTTATACAGAATCTTAACCCATTTTGAACTTCTGCATTCAAGGCAGCCTAATTTTGTAATATTCTGATCTTGCTCTGGGTTGATAATGTTCCCAGTTGTTTTTTCTATACTATGCTCTCTTATTTTTCTTCTTATGTCAAGGCTGTCAATGAGAATACTAAATACACCAAGTAAAAAAATTAATCTTCAAGAAATTTTGAGAGCAATCTCCCTCTGGCTCTTTTACAGTAATGTTTTCTTCCATTAGAACCCTTCTTGTACTTTTTAAAAATAATTTCTCGTGTAAGCTAGGTTAAATTCACTTGACTTTCTGGAATTCTGTTCCAGAATCTATGTACTTTAGTTGTTGCTTTCTTTAGTGACTTTCTCTCAAAGAACACTTGCTTTACAGATTTTTTTTTCTCATTCCACCTAAGAAATGGGAGAGAGCTCTCAGGACTGAGACCTTTTCTGTGGATTTTTTTACTAAAGCTGGATTTTATTTCTGGTCTTTAATTATTCTTGTGTATAGCAGCCACTATGGTGCATCTAAGAGATTTTGGACACTTCAGCATGCCACTAGAACCACCACTAGACTGTTGATTTCTCCCAGCACATAGGCCCAGCAGCCCAAACACACAGATAGTTGTGCTACCAGTCACCCCACGATTGCCATGGGCTGCCCAAAGCCTGCTGAGGTCTGCCCGCTGAGCATGTGTCCAGTGGGTTGCTGACTACAGGTAGCCCTTTTTGTGACAGAGTGGAATTAAAACAGTCTTAGAGGTGCCATTCAGCTAAGAAATGGAAATAAAAACCTATTCATTAGGTTTTGTACGTCTGGTAAAAGTTGGTTTTCCTCCTGTGAAACAATTTGATTTTTTATTTGTAGGGTTCTGGATCAATTGTTTGAGTGCCATATAGAAGAAAATAAGAACCACCTTGATGAGGTATGTGCTGCCCTTATAATAGTCTCTGCATATGATTTAGGTGAGGTTTGCAAAGAGCAGGGCAAATGCACTGGTATATTTGAGGATAAAGGTAACTAGAATACTCAGTGGGGAGCCTCTCTCCATAAATGAGATTTTCTCACTCATGGATCATGGCAGATCAGGAGTCACAGGTACGGTGACAAAGAACAGCCAGCAGTCAATTCAGTTTAGTGACACTCAGTGTTTAATTGAGTCACTTGATTGCAAGCAGTGTCCCTTTCCTTCTGTCAGAGCTCAGCCCTGAGTGTGAGCAGTGCTCAGGGGCCCTGGGGCTGGAGAAGTGTCATCCTTTTCTTGCCTCACCCTTAGGGCAGAATGCGCCGGATGCTGGCTGTGCTGAAATCAGACCTCGGCTGTGGCCAGGACAGCGAGACAGAGCTCACCCATGCAGGCCAGGAATCCTTGGACTCACTGGATCTGCAGGAGGATGTGATAGAGGAGCTCAAGCTTACCAAAACAGGTTGCAGGCTGAGGAAAGCTACAAAAAGTGAAGAATTCCTTGAGACCATGGACTTGTCCTTAAAGGAACCAAAGAAGTGTGAATCACTGTCACTGAGCTCAACAGACACACCGAGCAGGGAGGACTCTTCAGAAGACACCACAGAATGCATGGATGCTGCAACAGAGTCTGAGCTCTGTGGTGTGGAATTTGAAGGACACCCAGACACTTCTCGCACCTGTGAGGCAGCTTTAAACTCAACTGCTTGTGGCAGTGATTCGGAAGTCAATAAGGAACTTGATGAACTTGAGGAAGACTTTTCAGACCTTAAGCTTTCATCTAGCTATTCTCAACAGTAACCAAAACTTACCTGTTAAACAGGGACAGAGCTCCTTCTGTGGTGAACTGCCATTTGTCAACTAGTGGCAAATAGTTTGGTTTATTTTCAGTTATTTCTGTTTAAAGACTACTAAGATCTTTCTAGCAGGATACAATTAATAGGGCATTAATCTCGGTATAAATTAGACCTTAAGGGATAAGAAGTCAGTTATCTGAAGAATTTGTATATTTTGCCTATAATTGTATAACTAAAAAAACCTTTAAATTAAATTAAATTGATTAGAATATTAAAATTAGATTTATATTTTTAGAGCTATAATAATAAGTAATGAAATATTTATTGTTTTAAAGAAATTAATTGATTGAGCAGTTGTGGTCCTGCTATAAAGATCTGAGATTTTGTAGTCTGCAAGAATTCAACAACTTAACATAAATTTTAACATCAATGTCCTCTTCTAGAATGAACAAACAGTTCCACCATGTAGTGTATTGTTACTACTCGCAGAAGCCCACAAATGGAAAATCGAACTATTTCACAAGAAGAAAATCCAACTTTTAACAGATCTATGTAGATTAATGACTGTAGTTTTTTATTTTCAGTACTTAACTGAATAAGACTGCTAAGTTCAATTTCTTGCCCTGATGACAGCCATGGCATAGCATTCTTCATCAAGCTTTGATTTTGGAAAAGGATTGAGTTGCATACAGTTTGATGAGTAGGACTATCTAGAAGAAGACACTTCAGGCACCTTGTGGAGCAAATGGAAAAGAGGTGGTGTATTTTCTCGTTAAAGTTTAAACTGAAAGTAGCACATACATTGCACGAAATCAGCCCCAGTGTCATTGTTTAATCAGAGTACAGCTATTGCCTGACATTCCCATTGGTGCAGAATGAGCTCAGCAGGTTCTGAGGAAATGGGGGCAAGTTACATCATCTTGTATAGGTGAGGAACTAGGAGAAGTCTTAGGAACCTGGATAAAGCCTATTCCCTAATATCTCCTAGGGTCAGTTTTTAACCTTCTTCCTCCAAGGACAAGCCCAGGTTGTACCAGTGCTTACATAACCACTGCCACCAGCTGCCTCCCCTGCGCCTCGTGAGCATCGACCCAAGTCTGTGACTCCATCGGCCGAGGACCCATTGCAGCTTCAAGTGGCTCCTGTAGACACAGACCACTGCTTCACATAAGCATAAACTCTCAGAAAAAAAAAAAAGTCAAAAAACAGCTAGAGAAAGCCAGTCAGAGATAAACGTGTCGGGCACAATCACAGCACTGCAGTGCAGAGCATGATTCCCAAAGAAAGCAGAAGGCACTTTCCTGGGTGCCTTGTCCACAATAATAAATTGCACTTGTTGACAATGACAGCAAACCAGAGGTTATTTTAGCCCTGTACTTGTGATGGGCACCAGCCTTTCATCTGTCACACTCAGTTGCTTTGTAAATCTGGCCTGCAGCATGTGTGCTCTGGCTCACTGAAAAGCAAGTGAGAGAACGTGAGGACTTCATCTCCCCATCAGAGCCCGTCTTGTTGAAAAGATGTGGCCACAGGACTGTGCATGGAGGTTTTGTCCTCAAGCACAAGTGATCACAGACCTTCTCCTATCCTCAAGGAAGCTCCCTCTCTATTCCTTACCCCAGAGAGCTGAACAGAAGGGATGCCCTAGGAAACTGTTGTTTCTACTTTACAGAGAATTCTGACACAGAGGGACTGGTTCGAAAACTAAAGAGCCTGGTTAGATGTATCCAAGTATAAAGCCTCTTTTCTCCTCAGACAGGACTTCACTCACTCTTGGGCCCTCCACTCCAAGTTCTCCATTCTTGGTCAATAATGGGAATTTAGGGGGATTTTCCCTACCTCTCTCTACACTTGTGACTTGTACATCACTCAGCAAACTTTGGCTTCTTGTCAACATGAGTCTGATTAAAGATGAATAAGAATTTCACAGTCAAATTCTGTAAATAAAAAAATACTCTAGGAAAACACCACAGCAGTGAACCTCACAGAAAGGCACAAGAAATGACATACTCATTTCCTGTAATACAAGTAACACAAAAATAAATAAAAACAGTTCCTTGATCATATTTTCTGTTGATGAACTTTCTCAACATCAGTGACATTTTTTTCTGGGTAGATGCAACTTAAAAGAGGAAATAAATTGATTAAAACAGACCATTTTAATCAATCACACTTAAACTGTAAGTGTGAACATTTATGGGATCCACAGTGAAATATCTGCTAAAGAACCAGAGAATCACACACTATCCAGTATCCAGTAACTGATGCAGTCAATCCAGTCCACAGAAGTGGTTTGTCTCATTTTACAGGCACTCCTATCAGATAGTGGAAAAAAAACCCCATTCTAGATAAATGTTACCTATATAAAATCAGTTTATCTGCAGATCCAAGAGCAAATTCAGGCTGCCTTGGACTTAAAACTTTCTCTCTTCTATTAACATTTTACTTTTAAGATTGTGCTTAAAATGCAAGTTGTTTGAAGACCTTGATATGCAAGCCTGACCCACATCACTGATAAGATTAATCAACACTGCAAGGTTTGGGTTTTTTTCTGAGGGTTTTGGTTGGTTGGGTTTGAATTTTTTTCTGTCCTTATGTTTTACTTTGTTATACTCAAGTCTTGGCACAAGCAGAGCAGAGCAAGGCAGTCACACACCATTACATATCCAAATACTTCACATGTAGCAAACTTAGGAGCAGTCAGCAGTGATCTGCAAAATAAAGACTTTTTTCTGCCCAGATTCATGTGGGCCAAGAGCACATACACCATAACGTCAGTGTATTTTTCAAACAGACAAAAGCCTGCTAGTGTTACTTTGCTCTAACAAAACTGCCTCTTATCTTTAAAGCTAGTTTTGTCATCGCTGCTCTTTTTTCAAAGGTAGGATTCTGTTTATTTACAAAGCAGAGTGAGGCTTTTGGTCATCTGAAGTAACAATAAATGGGATCAAAGAAAAAGGTGCTTACATGTCTTAGCGCTGACCACAAAACAACCTTCAAGCCATCCTTTTTTCCTTGATCCATGCAGTGTCTAAAGCTCTTGCAGAGTTTTCATTTAGGCTTAGCTGCAGAATGACTTCACGATGTTGTTTCTCTGCATTTCTATACACTTAATCATTTATACCTATGCAAGAGTAGTTGTAAGAACAATGCAGCTCAACTGACAGCATTTCATCATTCAGGTACAAATGGCTCCATCAGACAGTGGGGAAAAATGCCCACTTTTTTCCTCAGCAATGTTTTGTGCAACTTTTATAAGAGAACTAGAACATCAGCATAAATAAAAATTAAGCCAAGGAGTTTCATTTGTAGCCCCTAAGGCAGGCTGTTCCATTGTGGTGACAGCACAGTTTCTAACCAACAAGACATTCTATTAATACCCTTTAGTGCACAACTACTGTTCCTATGTCTGAGTAGCTGGGAGAGGCAGCAGCCCCAGGCCACAGCCTGGGATAAGTAGAAATACCAATGGAAAATGAATGTTAAAGAGAATATGGGAAGAAAGGACTGGCAAAAGGGAAACTGTTACTGATTCCATCTTTTAAAAAATGGTGAGACCTATTATTGCGTAGAGCACAGGTGCAGAGTAGAGATTTAGATGCCACTTGTTAATATTTGCCTTCAAATGTATTTTAGAGCTCCCTCAATTTTTCCACCTTTGTATCATAGCACTTGTATTTGAGACCTAAAAGTTTATGCAAAGGGGGAAAAAACCACAAAATTTGAACTCAAGGTCTGCTTCAGAAAGCTATGGGGAAATGCAGTATCCCACTTAAATTTTTGACCACCCAAGACAGGAGCATACATTGATAAGTAAGTGCAGGGCACTACAGCTGTGTGATGTCTCCAAAGCCACCAACCTTTTTTCTCTGGCACTTTCCAGGCACTTAACTGCTGGTCTCAAGAGCTGACACCTGGTATGTGCACAGATTACAAGGAACAGAACAGCAGCCAGCAGTTTTAACAAAAATCATCTCTCACTCTCCAAAATAATCAAACCAGACACAAGCTGCCCAATCTTCCTGTTTCCTGTAGTGAAATCTGCTTCATTCAGAAACAACCACCTTCAGTTTGTATTCCAGTAGTAAAGCAAACAGGTGAGCAGGAAATCAATCTGCCCCAGCCATCGCCCCAGCACGGCTCACAGCCAGTCAGGGGATCCAGTTTCAAATCCTGTGGCAGGTCATGGGCCAGCAGAAGCTGAGCATGTCACAGGGATAAAGCATCACTGGGAAGGGTTAGGAGAAATCAGCAGTTACCGCTGGCGTGACAAATCAGCCGAGCTGTAGAGCACCCACAGCTCATCTGCATTTCAGCCACCTTAAGGAAAGCCTAGGAGGACTCCAGGGTGTCAATGCAGTTGAGGAGTGGCAGCAAGAATTCCTAATTCAACACCTGTTGATTCAGTTGAAGGGTACCAAAATGAAGGATGAAGTGTCCAGTGGGCATGGGACTTTCTGTTCTCTGTAGAAAGTCTCCAGAGTAGCTGGGTTCCTAAAGGTACCTTTTAGCTCACCCTCTGAGCTAATTCTAGCTGACTGCAAAGGGCAGGAGGTGTGCCTGACAGCCAGGTGACAACACACAAAACTCCACTTGCCTTCATCTCTGAAACCATGACACTGGCCTGCAAAAATGTAGGCTCTCACCCCAACACCACGTTTGGGGCTGGAGGAATGCCAGACATCCCCACAGGGCAGCAACACAGCTGCTGCTGCTGCTGCTGCTGCTGTGCCCTTGCTGCTCTCGTAGATCACAGGCTCCAGCACACACAGGTTCCCCTGCAATCCTCCCAGCCCTACCACACTGTGGGAATGAAATCAGACCTTGAGAAGGGCAAGGAAAGGCTACATAAATGGAGTAGGGAGGCCTCTGAAATCTGAGAAACTCAAACAGAGCCTCAGGCTGCCAGGCAACAGAGCTGTGCTGTCCCATTCTCGTAGAGGACAGGCAGTGTGATCTGTAGCACGAGGTGTAGAGCTCTCTGCAGTTATCCCAAGAATTCAGCAAGCCCGTAGGACTCCCCTTACAGTATTTGTGTGAAGGCTGCAGCATATCTTACATCCCACAGCAGCCAGAGACTGGTTCCAGATGAGTAACACAACTATGAGGTGACCCCAGCTCTTCCCAGTATCCATTTCTCTCACTCATAAGCATGCTCACATGCCAAAGAAGTGAAGCAACGTGTTGAAGGCCATCAGCTCTCCTGTCAGCCTGAGAATTCCTTGCAGGACCTCAGAGGTGTAGCCTCTCCAATTAGAAATTCAGCTCAGAGGCATTTGGCACCCTGCTTCTACCCAGTGTTTGACACAAGTGAAACCAGAGATGACACAGATAGCACAGTTTTGAAAGCTGGCTATGAGGCTTCCCAAAAGCTGGTCATAGCCATGGAACAGTGGATTGTAAGAGAAAGAAGAGCTCCTGAAACTTTCATCTTGGTTTTCCCTTCCCCAGGCACAAGCTTTCATAATGGCTACTCCCATCCCACCCTGACAGTTTTTAGTCTTATACAGGGAGTTTCAGCCTAAACATCAGTCTTTAAAGGCCCTTGCTATGGCTTTCCATAGGGTGTGTTTCTCACTATTTGAACATCTTAAGAGTCTCTGTTCAGTGCACTTTATGGCGCTATCAGATCTCCCCAGGCAGCTCCTTGTTCCTCCCTTTAGCTGAAGAAGCAGCTGCCAGGTGAGAGCACAGCCTTGCCACACAACACCCGAGGTGCAGCCTCAGGCAGGCCCCAGTAACAAACACAGGGGCAGGGGAGTGGTTGGATGGGCCAGCCCGTGGCCAAAGTTACCTTCCCAAGTATCAGGAAATTCCACCTGTAGTATTTGTGCAGCATTTCCAGAATGTCCATTAACCTCAGTTCTGCTTATTTGTCATTGTTTAAATACCAGCACTGTGCAGAGGGATAAGGCTGACCTTCTGTCCTGAAAACAGGCTCAAATGGAGCATTTTACTTCCAGCTTGATGGCATATATGCACTGAAAATGCTAAACTCACCATGGCAGCCCTCCTAACACCTTGGCACTAAGGACAAATTTTCTCTGACTGCAGGGAGTGCACACACTCAGCAATGCTCCTTATTTTGAATAGATTTAGGGGTTTTTGCAGTGCATCAAAGCTACTGCATCTGATACCTGGCATTTGGATTCCTATTGCTGTTCTGGTTGAGCTAGAAACTTCTCTCATCAGCTCCCATAAGTTTCTCGTGTATCAAGTCCTGGAGCTCTTGTCCAAGAAAACTTCTGGCCAGATGTGCCAAATCCAAGCATCAAGTCACACCCCTGTCAGCCAAATCTGGGTACCAGAAGTCTCTAATGGGGGTTTTACATTGGCTGGAAAATAAAAGCTGAAGTTTAAAATCATTTGGATTTAGAGGAAATTTAGATTTTTGAAGATACCTTTGCCAGAGGTCTAAAACCAGTATAAATAATAAGTGTGTATAAAACTGCTAAATGCTTTACCATGAACCTCTGGTCCCAGGAAATCCCATTTTCCTCTTCTGATTTTGAATCCATGTCTAACAAAAGAGCTTTGCTTGCATGGAACATTGCACAGGACATTCCCCAGGACTTGGGAACTGATCACACCAGTACAGCTGGATCTGTGGTATGTAACTGTCTTACCTTAAGCTGATTAATGCCTTCAAACTGAACACACCTGGAAGACAAAAATTTAGTTTAAAACCTGATTGTTTAAGATGTACCTAGGTGGACAGTGCTCTAGATGTTCAGCAAAGACAAGGGAAATGCAATGGTCCAGTGTGAAACTCTAATTAATGTCCAGTGTGCAATTCTTGTATTCACCTCACAAAGCCTCATGCTGTACCAGACATGTAGAACAAGCTGCTGCATTACCTCCCTTTTTAACTCAATGCCAGTTCCAGAATGAAAATAACTTCAGTGCTAGTTGTTGGCAGCAGCTCTAATGATAGTAAGCATACAATCAACTGTTTCTTCTCTCACATGATTTTGGAAAGGGTTCTCCAACATTCAAAAGTTTTTAATCCCTCCTACACTTAAATGTTAGAGGGAAACTGGAAGTTCAGTACCAAAAACAGCTTTAGAAAATGCAAAACATTGTGAAAAATTATGACAGGGCAGCAGGCACAAGATTTTCCTGCCACAAAGATGACACTAATTAGTACTTGACAGCACAAGTTCTATACCCAGTACTTGCAGCACATTAGAAGTAGTATCATACATTTGTGAACTGAAGGCAAAGTCCCAGCCTAGGACCACACATGAACAGTAAATTCTTGGATTTTTTCTTTAATAATGGAACAATAAAAACTCATAATTGCTTCAAATATTTATTTCCATGGCAAAAATAGACTATAATATATTCATTTCACATATATTACATTCAGTAATACAAGCTTTTCTGTCTATGAAACACAATTTATACATTGTTTTACAAACCAATTTCAGTTTTACAAGAATTAAAGCTGGTTTGATTATACATTTTTACAGTATTGGTGGCAAGACAGCAAAAAATAGACATATTAACCACTAGCTTAGTACTAGAAAATAATACTTCATGTTTGCTACTTTTTAAACAAAGTCCCATTTAAATCCTTGCATACTGGCTCAAGTGAAAACTGAAGAAAATGGAGCCAGATCCTGTGTTCTTCTGACACTAAGGACTCAATCCTACAAAACTGCTGATGGGATTTCAAACACCTCTTTGCTTTTAATGACTGAAGAGGTTTCAGCAGTGTGCAGGAGTGTACATACTTGCTGAATTGCCAGGTAAAGCCTCTTAAATTTCCATCCAAGTGCCCCCAGAAAAGCCACAAAGAGGACAGATAAGTTGGGTATTTCAAAGCAATTTAAGCAAGTATCTTTGCAAAGAGCATGCACACCTTGTCTGTCAGAATTATCCAGGATTAGCAAGGTAACAACAGACTGGAGGATTTTACAGGGTTTTTTCCATCAAATTTCCTACCATTCTACAAATTAATGGCATTTGCAATGTCTTTAAAGTATATTAAAAGAAACTTTCCTAATTTTACCTAAATATTTCCAAATGGAAAAACAGCATTTAATTCCCTTTATAAAAGTTAGGCACCTTCTGAAACTGCGTTCATAAAATTAATAATTTGGTAGTTTTGATTGCTGCATATCTAAACAAAAAGAACAGAATATCTACAGACTTTTGACTTGCCACAGGCCGGATCTGTTGTAAACTCTGTTCATTAGATTCTTTACATTTGATTTCTATCTTCGTTCCTTAAGTAGCTGAAGAATAGACTTCAACCAAACAAACACATTGGAGCTTATTCTTCCCCACTGAATGCAGCATGATGTGGAAAATAGCAAAGAATAGAACCAAAGGCTATTTAACAACAGTTTTTTGAAATGCTCATTGAAGTTAACAAATTCTTTTTTCAGCCCAGTTAGACCTTAAAGTAACATGTGATGCCAACAGAGTGCACCAAGTTAGCTGGTCCTGAGCAAGATCATACTAAGAATTTATTTTCTTTAACTTCTCTTTTTACAGACATGTTTGCAACAGTAGTTGAATGTTTAAGGGTTTTTTTTTCCTTAGCTTAGCACGGTATTACACTGTTTTAATGACAGTGTGTTGCAAATGCTGCATTGCAACAGAACTTCTAAGGACATGGTAAATTCCACATTTCAAGAGTCTCATTGTTAGCCCAGCCTTAACTTGGTGCAACTCACACCAACTGTAAACACCTGGCTTCATTCAAAACATAGTTAGACTTCTGAATCATCTCACCTGCATCCATTAGAAATCATCACTGCAAAACTGCAAGTATGCCTATCCCCCCTGCATTTTGTATCTGTAAAACCAGAGACTGTGGTTTGAAAAATCTGACCTTTGATAAATAAACAGAAATTGAGCTGACAGATTGCATTCAATACATTTGGAAAGGAAGATATGTAAAAATAACAGAGCCTTTGAAAAAATATTTGGAGTTTAAAAAAATCACATTTTAAAAGCCAGTAAAAGTAACACCTATGACTACATATTCACTTACCCTACCATGCCATGAAAAACATACCATATGACTCAAAACCTACTAGCAGCTCTACTTTGGATACAAAACAGTCCAAATCCTCCTCCAAATGCCTTCTGCCACTCCTCAAATCCTCACTCTCTAAGTCCACAATTTTGTACTTGCACAAGAGAATTTCTTTTGACCTCTCATCTACTCTTCCTTTGAATGCTGTACTTTCCTGTATGCATATTCCTGCTGCATTCTTTTGGTTAATTCTTGTAATCTGTATTTAAATTTAAAGCAGACGTGCGTATTCGTGCTTCAAGGGCTCAAGCTTTCATTGGCAGCAAGCCCATTTTAATTCCTGCATCATGAAGAACTGCAGGAGTTTTGCATCTGGCAGGGCTGGACTCTGGCTTTACACGACTTTGCACTATCAGAAAAAACCCCAACCCTAAACACTAAAGCACTGAGTTCTCAGCAACTGAAGCACTGATTCTTTTAAATTGAAAATTTGAACTATTGAAATAGACTAATGGGTACACTGTTTTTAAATCTAGGGATCAAGTAATGCTATTGATATTAAAACTGAGGTCTCATTACACAGCTATGATTAACAACCCTACAGTTTCCAAGTTTGGTCCGGAAGCCATCGAAATCTATGAGCCACTCAACTTTAACAGCTGCTCCAACACAAAATATGCAGCAGCAGCAGGAGCAGCAGCCTCAGTCTTACTTATTAAATTTAAAGGAGCCATTTTGGAGAAGATTGCTCCAAGTGTTGCCCACTTCAAAAAGAGATACACAGGATTACAAGAGAAGCCAAATCTAAAATGTCAAGAATTTTTTTCACCTTAGTAAAAATTTATTTTACTTTGATTTGTTATTACTGTACTTTAGTTTTTTATTTCAAAGTGTTGGTGATAACTTAGAGCAGGTATTCATCCATAGAGATACAGGAACATTGCCTTGGTCACCTGCTTTGAATTAAATGTATTTCTATGTATAAACCGTAGCACCCTGCACTTTTATTGTTCACTTGTGTGAAAGGTATTCCAATGAGAGAAATACTAAGGCATAGAACGTTTCCTGCTCTTCCTGGGGTACAGCAGGAAAGGAGAGCACTGCTGTGCAGGCTGCAGACTATGCAAAACTCCCCTGTGCACCTCAGAGCCCTGTGCACCAACAGGGCCAGGGGCGAGCTGCAGCCTAAAGCTAACCCAGCTAAGTCAGTGACATCTTTGTAATGGACAGGGCTCTGACTCAGCTTCTTAGAGAAGAGCTTTTAGCCCAAGACTGCAAAGATTCACTGGCCAAAAAAATCTCTCATCAGAGCAACCAAGAAAGAAATCAAATATGCAGAAGTCCTTACTACAGTTTGCATGTTCTTCTCCTGTCTCTTCATATAATTTGATTCTAGTCCTACCTAGTCAACAAAAGACCACCAGATCTGTCTCTTGACAGTACATAGCACCTTTATTTGTCCCTGAGAGCTCTGACATCCCTAGAGATCAGCATCATCTTTGCCATTTGCTGCAAGAATTCTTCAACAACTTTTCTTACTAAACGAACTCTGTTCAAATCTTGCATAATCATCTGATTTCATCCCCATAAAAACAGATGCACATTTGGCAAAATTGGACAGGCTTTTAGAGAAATTTTAAGTTTTTTGACAAATAAATCCACCTCCGACTCACACTGTGACTGAATTTGGACAGTGGATATACTTATGACATCCAAAACTTCATGAAGCACCCAGCACAACTACATGTAAAAATGCATCCCTTTTCAAGGCTCAGAACAAAAGTGCTAAAAACTGAATTGTATTTTGTAAGTTAACTGAAAATCTAAACAATGGTTTAAAAACAACTTTTTTAAAGAAGGTTGTGAAGTTTAATTTCATTTGGTATCTAGAAGAGAAACTGCTCATTTTCAATGCCCACTTGGAGCCATATGCTTACAAACAAAAGCAATCCTACAGTGTTCAGTAGAATAACTCACATAAAGTCAAGTCTAATAAGGTCAAGTTTATCACTGCAAAAACAGACCGCTGATGGACAGAACTGGAAGCTGAAGGGAAGGAGGTAGCAGTGTGACACTAAAAAAATACAAGACTGTGACTACCACACTTGAACACAACTTCTTTTAGCTAAACAGAAAAATAAGCCAAAAGACACACATTTCCTCACCCACCTCAGATAATCCCATAAATACTGCATTAAATTGCTTGTTGTAACTGCTCCTTTTAACGCCTTGCAGCTGATGCTCTGTCTCAGAAACTGAAGTTCTGAGTTGTCCATCATGCTTGAAGTTCTGCTTGTCCACCATGTCATTAAAACTGCTTCTATCAGTTTACGAAGATCACAGTGCAAAGCTTAGAAATGGAAAAGGTACAAGCTGCGTTTTAGAGCCTGCCCTCCCATTCAAAAAGATTTCTGCAGATAGAAGTGGCAAAAATTAGCATTGTTTTTAAAACAGGCATGATACAAATAGCTAAGTATGTTTGCTTCTTTCAATACATCTGTCAACAAAGATCTGTCAGACTGGTATGTTTGCAAGATTTATATATAAAGAATCAGTCTTCAGTAACTGGTTTCCTCTGGACTTCCAGTTTTAGATTTGACAATTAATAGGTCCTAGGCTTTTTATATAAGAACAACATTTCTTTTCTCTAGTCAGAAACATTCAGTCTAACTTATACTGAAAGCACCAGATGAATATCATGTACCCAAAGTAACAGATTTTGTATAAAATGACATATTAGCACAATGTCATTTGGACCAAGTGTTTAACTTTGTGGAATCAGCTTATCACAGAGGAAATTGAGGCAACCTATTTATAATTCTTCATTCATGGTTTGGTACACAATTATTGTTTTCAAGGGGGTTTAATAGTTTCCAAACCCTTGTTAGAGATCAGAAAAATAACAATTTCAGCACTAATAAACCTGACTTTTAGTTTCATTTCATTTCACTAAGCAGGTATCAAGGGAAGTGTACATTTAACCATGCCTGCAGACTGGTCTACTATAGGGTGTTTTTTTTTTTTAATTGAACTAGGTATCTAAAAACTACAGCTCAATTTGGAATAGGGATTTTCAACTCAGCATCTCAAAACACTTGGAAAGGCAGCTAAAACCATGCTGTCCCCACTGAAAACCACAGAGGATTATTTAGGGATTTTGTCATTTGAGCAGCCCCATGGGACAAAATGGGAACTACAGTAGGCTGTTCCTGCCTACTTCAGGTCCATCCACAGCCACTGACTCAGCCACCTACACAGCCACTAAATTACCCACATCCCCAGTGTTTCCTCTAAGAGCTCTTCTTCTGCAAGTTCTCAAATGCTCTTCATTGCAACGCTCCACAGCACCAGCAAAATCTGCTCTAGTACTAACAATATCATCTGGAGGATTCCACAGAAACTTCCAGTGCTTTACTGGCTTTCTTGGTGGGAACATGAACATTTTTTTAAGGTCATCTTTGCACTGTGTAAACCAGCAATCATAGCTGCCACACCTCCTCCATTACGCTTCATACAATCATTTCCACTTCACCACTCTGCACCTTCCTACTCCCATTTTGGTTCTCTCACTCCATCAACTTAAAAAGCTCTTCTTAAAATAACAGGTTAGTAATGGTATATTACCAAATGAAACAATGCATGATTATAGACTCTATATTTAGCTACATAAATAACAGAGCAAAAAAAAGTGCTTAAAACATTTGCATCCACTTTGATTTCAGCCAGTAAAATCAAACTGTCCTCTAAATATATGAATAATACTGAATATGTACTTTCTCTCATCCATTTGTTTCCAATAACCCCACAGATACTTGAAGTTTTATCCCCCTGCCTGTTGCAGGTAAACATGCCTCCTCTCAGATGAAAATTCCTAACAGTTATCACTATCTTTCACTTGTCTGCTCCATTACATGGCACTACAACTACCATCAGCTTTCCTAGGACTTTCTGCATGATTTTTGAAAAGTTGGTTCAAACATTGCCAGTCTCCTCCTCTGAGAATATTGTTATGTTTAAAAAGCTTTCTGTTGTGGTGGTTCATTTTGTTTTTAATTTAAAAAACTTGAATATAAAAATAACTGTCCTTAAAGCAACAGCTTAAAATATCTAAGAGCTGCTAATTTTGCTAAGAAAACTGGAGGAAACCAAATGTTCATTTTAAAAAATATAGATGTATTATTCTAAATATAAAATTGAAAGCAGAATCAAACTGCATAAGACCTTGACATTCCCAAGGGACAGATTTCTGACCCCATGTGCACCTACAGATTTTAGCTGTTGCAGTCAATAATTATGTTTTAAAACATAAGGTTAGTAAAATTGTACTATATACCTCCATTCCATAAGATACTTATTTTGCTCAGAGTAACACCACTCCAAAGAATGTGTACTACAGACCAGTACAAGTAAAATCATTCCTTAATGTGTGACTGCAGCTGAACACGGGAAGAATTCAGTCCAGCAAAGATCCTGCTGTGCAGGGACTGTTACACTGACTGGCATTTAACAGTCACAGGGCAGCCCTACATGGTAACTCTGTGATTCATCATAGGAAGAAAACGCCAGTGAGAGCAGGTCTGGACAACTCTGGTTTTCTTTCTGTAAGCTCTTGCAGAGTCTCTTAGGAATTGGCAGGGCTTAGATAAGTCTAGAACTTTTGAGAAACTGAATGAGAACTCCATAGACGAAAGTGTACTGCGAAAGAGTCTGCACCATCATCATCCTCTGCTGCCTCAACATATCCAGCACTCGTGGGATGTCCAGCATCTGGAAGAAGAGAACAAAACATTACAAGTGACTGGTGAGCAAGGAAACTGGCTGGCACTTTCCCTGCAGGAGGTTCAGAGCAGTACCTCAGTGATCTAAGGATGGAATCAGCTGTTCTGATTTCAGCTCTGACAATTCATTGCCCACGCCTGCAGTATGGACTGCACTACACTGATCATCTGGGAAATATGCATAATGGTAAAATTACCTGTCTCATGGGGTATTGGTCTTCAGAAATGTAATGGCTGAAACAGTCTATCACAGTATAAGGAGAGGGATGCACAATGAAACAATATGTCTGTTGAGTTTCAGTTGACATATATTATTAATGAACATTTTACAGCTGTGCACTTCTGACTAGAAGTTGATAGGAGTGATTTCATTGTATTAAACTACCACTTCGTCCTCTACTGAGGCTGATTCTGCAAATACACTGCACTTAGGAACAAAATAATAACAAGTACAGAGAATGGCTACAAAACATGTTCTTGAATATCACCCATTCTAATTAAGGCAAGGAGTGGTAAAGTTAGGATGAAATTCCAAAACATGCTCAGTAGCTTAGGGCATACCTTGCTCCACTCAATGACTCAACACCTTAGGGAGTCAAGAATCCAAATGAGCATTCCAGTGCCTGGTGCATGTGGGCAGCTCTAGAAGATTATTAACTTGTGTTGAATTCCCAAGAGCCATTTCAAGCACATCTGTAAGGTCTCTCCCAATGGCTGTTCAGATGAACAGCCGTAACATATTTTGGGCAGGTGATTTCCTCTTCTATTACCTGACGTCATTTAAAGCACGAGAAAGAACAGGAGCTCACCTCATTGTGTTCCAAGCACGCAATCATGATCTCTGCCAGGATGACCACCCCTGTCCGCCCCACACCCGCGCTGCAGTGCACCAGCAGGGGAGGATTGGGGCTTTTGGGGTCTGCCGTGCTGTTCGTGTGGCGCCGCACTGACTGGATCTCCTCCAAGTACGCTGGTGAGTGCAACAAGATGAGAATCGTTAATTTGGGAGATGAAGCCCCATGAGCTACCCTGTATGACCACCAGAAAGGAGTAATTTAGCAATCAACATGTCACAGAAAAATGATACATTGTATAAATCACAAGTCATACCCAACCACAGAAATACAGATCTATAAGGATCATATAACTTTTTAAAGGATTCCCTTGCCTTGTCCCCCTATTCCTTCTAAAGACAGCTTGTGGCCATGTGCTACTGCTGAAACATGCTCAAATGTGTAGTATGGGGTGCAATTATGTTTTATTCCATATGGACTTCTGGTAAGTTACTTGCTTTACACAGAAGGAGTCACTTTAATAAACTGACAGATATATTCCTGCAAAAATATAATTCAGTATATCTTGCTGATGCAAAGAAATCTTTCACAATGGAATGCTTGGCATACTGATCAAAATTCACTTCATATATAGCAGCTATCTTAAAAGGTATTAAAAAAACACCACAAACCACACCGCAAAACAATGCTATTAAATACAACTCACATAAAAATCCCTTTAAATCTTCTGGACAGCCATGCTCTGGCCAGTCAGTATACTGCAAGTGCCAAACCGTCCTCTCCTGTCCTGTGAGAAGGTGTTTGATCTTCAAACCTGTAGTTGCATAGCAGCCTGAGTCGGTACGGAACCGCGTGGTAATCTTAAATCTTCCGTATGTCACAGTGTTGTGTCTTGAACCAAGACGTGGCCAGTATCTGAAGCTTTTCTCTCTCCCACTTTCCTTAAAAGTAGAACAACTGCTTAACAAGAAACCTAAGAGCATTCATACAACTAATGTTTCTGTAGTAACAACTGCATCTCTCCTCTACTAGGAGTTGTACTAGCGAATTACAGCCTCTTACTGAGCAAACAAACTTTCCAGCAGAGAGTTCGCAAATTCACTTCTCTGCCAAAGAAATCAAGACAGAAAAGGGTCGCTAGAAACTTAACTTTGATCAGTCTATTTGCTGGAGCAAAGATCCCCTTCCTCTAACAGATAATTTTAAAAAATCATTGTGGGATTTCTGGGAGAAAGCAGACTCAATTTATACTCACTTCCTCTGCTGTCACCATAGCTATGATCGCAATCCCTTGTTCCCAGACCATCTGCCAGAAATCCTGACATGTATTTTGCAAAGGGCCCTGAGTGGCAATGTAATCCCACTCTATGCCACCAACAGAGATCTGTAAAAAGAACGTTATTTGATTAGTAATTATTAAAAACCCTTTCCCCATTTCTAACGTCAGCCATTTGAAGATGCACAAAATGAAAAAAGACTGCAGCACCACAGAAGTAGAAGCCCATTGTGAGTTATATCTACCCCATTTTTAGCTGCATCTTGTCACATCAGGTATAGAAGAGACACAATTGTAAAGGTTCACAGCTAAATAAATGTATTTTATATCATAAGCATCATGTAAAACTGAGAAAACAGAATCGTATTTCTCTTTTATGAATTTAATGTATTTTAACAAATTCAGGCTTAGTGAAGCTTTCATACTCTCTAATGTATTGTGCTCTAATTATTATTACAGTACTAGTTGTTATGTCCTGAAAAAATATTATCTTAATTGAGAAGGGCCAACATTTGTAAATGAAGCAGAGAAACTATGATGCCATGTCAGTGTACAAACAGGTGTATTAAAAAAGACAGCAACACAACTACAAGTGCTGCTTTGACAATCTCAATTCTTTTCAGAGAAAGCATGAAGCCAACTGTAGTTGCACTTAGAGCAGATAAATGTATTGAAAAATGAATGAACTGCCTTCCAGGTTCCTGAAGTCACTCTTCAAATTCTTTTAAACAGAGCTTAAAGAGTTAAGGATGGGGAAATTGGGCAGCTAAAGGTTTTGGAAAAGCTAGTTTCCCCCTGGGTCTGGCAGTTCCTCTAACCATCACAAAAAGTTTAAGCTAGGCTCTACATTACTGCCCATTGTGGATATAGCCTGAGAGTACAGAAAAAGAAGAAACCATGATTGTCACTGCAGCTCAAAAATTTCATACTCATTGCAGAGGACCCCAGTTTGTTTTAAACCTGTTTTCCTCCTTAGCTCTGGGCAGAAGGACATGCCTTCTGTTAGCAGCAATCCCCAGAGAGGGAACACACAAAGGAGACAGTAGATCAAATCAACACAGAAGCAAAATGCAGAAGATCCCTCCAATAATTAACCCTCCATTATTCTAGTTGATTAGGAAAACAGGTTCCTGCTTTCCCCAAAGAAACCTCTGGAGAAGAGAGAGAGAGAGAGAGAGAGAGAGAGAGAGAGAGAGAGAGAAAGAGACTGAGAGAGATGGGGGGATCGTCACTCATCTTACCAAAACTGATAGCCAAATGCATTTTTAGTTACCACATGAACTGGAAAATTTTTCACAGTATTTCTCTGACCTTGATATGAGACGCATTGATGTAGCCCGTGTTGTTTTCTTTGGTTGGGACCAGCTCTACCCTGGTGTCATCGTAGGGAAGGACGTCCTGGAAGCGGTTCCTCTCGGCGTTCTCGGGCAGCCGCGCGATCGAGCACTCGCCATCCAGCAGCCTTTTCTTCTGAACACGCTCGTACTCGGTGAACACCATCCCCTGCTCCAGCCGCTGCTCCAGGATTTTACACTGCAACACACAGAGCCATACAGAGTCACATCTGTGGGGAGGTGAGTCTGTTTGAACAGAACGTACGAAGGATAAAATGTATGTACTTTCTTCTCCCACATACTTCTTCAATGCTTCTCCAGCTATTAATGCTTCCACAAACATACCAAAATAAATTAGAGGCAACCCTAACCAGCAGGAATTTTGTTCAAGTGAAAACTAAGCGGCCTGTTATACTTCACTAAGTCACAAAGATTTATGTGGATACTGCTGGTAAAGGAAAAATTACTTCATAGTTTCTGTAAAGACAGCCCAGCTGAGGAGAATAAAATTGACCAAGCAGACAACTATGCCATACTGCATACTGCTTCAAACACCTTTGATCCATCTGCTCAATATAGCAGCTAGATGACATCCTTTGAAAGGTCTCCTTTAACCTTATAATAAATTAAAAACCCCCAAAATAATAAGAAGAACCCCAAAAATTTAGTTGTTTGGATGGAGAAAAACTAAATTTTGCTTACAGCAGGAAAGCTGCCTCAGAAACTTGCTGCAGTTAAAGTATAAACCCAGAATTTTTTCTAATAGTATAATTCAATCTTTTTTATTTAATAAGCTGTTCCCTCCTCCTCTTTATTCTTTTGAAACCAAGTTGTTTCTAAATCATAAGACACTTCTGGAATTTCTGCATCTCTTTGCCAACAATATGGAGATATGTAAGACTTCAGCCAGAAAACTTCATCTATGTCACATGTTCCCAGATTCTTACAGCAACTGCTCTGTGGTATCAGGTCATAGAAGTGTCTTGTATCAAGTAAGTATGCCAAATGTTGCAGAGGAAGGTGTAAACTTCCATCATATGCAATTTGCACATCATTACATCAACTGTACCAACTCCTTTATTATCATTGGGCTAAATTCACATATTTAAACTGATAGTAACATGGAGCTGAGCAATGAAACAGGCACTGAATCAACACTAAACTTATCTTCTAAAATACCTGCTTCTGGACTTCCTTTTGCGTTACATGTCTACTTTGCATTGCCTCTTCTCAACTGTTCTAGAAACTATTCCTGTTTCACAGTATTTATTCTACCTCTACATGTCTGCCTGAAGAGAAAGTGTAGTGGCATGGCTTTGTCATAACTTGACTTTATGGTTTCTTCTTTGCCACAACGCTTTGGGCAGAGCTAGCTGAATACAAACACAGCTGAATCCAGTAAAGGTCAACCCAGAGAGAGATGATGGCTCTAGGTAAGAGGAATAACCAACACAGCTACTAAACCTGTATCTCAGTAACACAATGTTAATTTTTGTCCCTTAGCATCTTAAGCAATGTATATGTAGTTCAACACAATTTTTACTGAGTGGTTTGCAAATAATTTTCTTGGTCTGTTCATTTAAACTGCAGCTGGTGAGAGCAGGGCTTTTCCTTTGGGTTCTAATCCCTAGGTTAGAACCCTGGTGACTAGAAACAAAACTGAGCTAGAGGGGACTGCAGCTGAGGGTGCCCACCCATGCTCAGCATCAGGTTCTATAGAGACCACTAGATGCTGAATGGGCATTAATCACTGTAGAATTTGGTGTGTTTAGTTGCTCCCTGGTCAGATGTGTAATGGTAGCACTGCTCTTCACAGCTCACCACAGCCTGAATATTGATGGTATTTCACTTTCCTGCACTTCTTTAATGATATATGAGACAGGCTTAAGCAGATTTACCAGTGTTTTTTATCCTGACACAAGCTGATGGAGTCTTATATTTCTCAAAGAATGATCCTCAAATTCTAGAACCTGATGAACTCTCATTGATCTTTTACTGAGTTTAAGATTTTAGCAGATCAAACAAGTTTCATCTATATTTTATAGGCTCTACCTGAAGAAAACAGATAAATACAATCTGCACAAGTTTATTCTGGGAATGCATTTTAACTGCAAAAGTTACTCCAAACACCATATGAATTACTAATAATTGCAAATAAAAACAATCTCACACTCAGAATTTTCACACTTTTTCACTCTACAAAACTCCAAATAAAGAAAGAAAAAAGGATGAATTGCACAAAAATATATCACTATGTACCAGTTAATTCACTTCCTGTATGTTCAAAGGGTAAACTACAGTTGAATCATTCTTATCTTAAAGAAAAATCTGAGTTACACCAAATACTTCTAGCAATGACTTATCAATCAGGAATCTTTATTTTGTTTCTATTCTCAGCATTTAAGTTGCTTTAATATGAAGCATTTTACAGTCAATAAAATGTACCATTCATAATCATCTAATTCCAAAAAACTGCTAGTATAAATCAAGCATTAAAAAACTTGAACATACTCGTTCATCATTTGTTGCTCTTGTTGATTCTTCCTTCCCCTCATCTGGCAGAGGCATTCTAGTCAATGCCAGTCCATTTAGGGCAGCTAGCTTCAGAGGCCCAATTTTTTTTGCATCATTTTTATTCTTTTTCATACCCTGCAAAAGAAAAGCTAAAACTTGTAAATATTCTTAAATATTTGATTAAGTTATAAAGCAGAAACCAGATGAGCTCAGCTAACAAAAGATACTTCTCTGGTCCCTTCTGTGAACAGCTCTGACCTTTTTGTTTGATAAGCACTGCAGTGAGAGATTAGGGTGGTGGGACCACATTCCTCCAAGGACCCAACACAAGTCTGTCTTCATTCCAGACAGGTTAATGAAACTGCATGAGAATGACAAATACTGTTCTCTACAAAGCTCATGACTGAGGGTGTGAGGTGGCAACTTTAGATAATTAACATTCTTGAACAGAACCGGGATCACTTCCTAAACCCAAAAATACAGCAAAATGATTCCTTACTAGATTATTCGGTTTGCAGGCTCTTTTCTTCCCTACAATCAGGCAACAACCATATACTTTTAAGATATTTGGATATAGTTAAGCATTTAACTAAGTTTGCAACAAACTTGACACACAAAACATGAACACAGAATTGCAGACAGATTGAGTTCTGGACCGGGCCATGAAGCTAAATTATGGAATTACCATCCATTATTTGATGAAAAAAAACCAAAGGGGAATTTCTATGAGAGAATCAATGCAAACTATTTATTTAAAAGGGGTAAGAGGAAACTTCCTCATTCCTGCCATTGCTAAGCTTAATTATTAACAAAAATACACTGAAAATATGAGTGCATATGCTGCTTGAATGATGAATCAATGCTTTCAGAAGTTAAATGGTGGCAAGAAATAGGAAGACAAAGCTAAGAGGATGAGACTGCATTTAAAAGTGAAGTGAACACAAACACAACAATAAAAGTTCAATGAAAAGTAAAATGTGCAAGCATTGGTAGGGGCCAGCTTTGTAACTTGGATATTCATCTCAATTATGAATACAGGAAGGTAATGTTCTGCATTATGGAAAACCACTCTTAAATGCTTCTGAACTAGAAACTATGTTACAAACACGTTCAATGAAGAAGTTGTAATAATAATTTCATTTAAAGGTTGACAGGAACATGTCATATCTACATAGCTGTCAAAAGGAAAAGCAGAGTATGACTGGTACACACATTACTGTCTGAAAAACGTATCTTTTGGAGAACAAATACTAAGTAACTATCTATAGGTGAACACAAGCAGGAAGGTACCCCTTTTTTCCTCCATATGCACGTTAGGAAAACAGGAGAAAGAAGATGTAGAAAAAACATATACAATTATAAAATTAATTTAAGCTGATGGAGGTTCATTTAATTGTGTTCAGCTCCATATATAGCACATCTGACAGACAAAAACTTGTGAGAGTAGTAATTATTTCAATACATAGCTTTTGCATAGGTTAGTTTTTGTAGTATCTGCTGTTACCACAGCAGTACACGTTACATAGCAGTTCCCCTGCAATCCAATTTGTGCAGAAAACTGTTTGACACTAACTCACGTATCAATTGATTTTAAAAGGCAAAGTAATAGTAAAAAATGGTCTTCCTCTATTAGCACCTGAAATCTGCCACAAACTCCATAAAACTGAACAAAAGTTTAAAGCAAAGTGGGCACAAAGGAGTGCCAGTGAAATTGTGCAGTCCACATAGACCTTGATGTTTCTATGAGGTGGGAATTACAGGAAGGGTGAAACTTGCATTTTTTCACTATTTACAATGTCCTAAGATTGGAGTAGGAGAAAGAGATATGGCAAGCAAGAAATATCTTCAGTGGAATAAAAACAGGTTGAAGAGAAGGCAAAAGGGAATGGATATCAAAAAGGGAAGGCATGAAGTAAAGAAGACAATGCAAGGAAAGAATTTATTCCTTAAGGTGTCAGGTTCCCTCTTAGGTCAGAAGAAGCAGGCAAACAAATTTTTTAAAAAGTAAACATTTTGGCTATATACCATTTTTCAGTGAGAGGAAGATGAGACAGCTGAATGGAAAGAGTTGCTTCTGTTCCAGATAAGAAGTAGGGCAGAATAGGGATCTAGAACTGATTTTAAATTAGCTCCTTCTAAAGTTCCCAGACAGGTTAGCTTTTCAGATGGATGGAGACTGCACAGCTGGATTTTTGTGGGTGGACTAAACAAACAGAACTCAGACATGGCAGAGAAGGGGATAAAAGATAGCTAAGCAAAGGTAACCAGGGAAACATAGAAATAAGAAGGTCAAACTTAAGGTAGCTTTTAATTCACATGTTTTAAAAGCATCTCAGGCTGATTAAAAGAACCCCAAACCTCAAACAAAAGCAACAATCAACTGCTACAGACAACCCAAAACAAGACAAATAGTATCCACTTACACCTAGAGGGGGAAGGCCTTCCACAATATTCTTCTTCCCAGACAAAAGATCGGACACGGGTCTCTTCTTTACTGAATCTTTCCTTACTCTGTATCTCCCTGATGTTGTAAGATCAGATTCTGACATAGATGGAGTAAGCAGTCCTTCCCCTCTTCTCTGTACCTGGTTTTCTACTAGTAAATGAACAGGGCTGATATCTTTCATTCTCTTTTCTGCCTCTGTGATATGTAATTTAGGCTCAAGAATATGCAAAGGGCCAGCAGGTGAAGCAACAGAGCTGTAAGGGTAGTTTAGTACTGAATCACGAGAATAACCTCCCACAACAGATGAAAGTTGGGTTTGATCTTCAGGGAGAGGAGAAAGACTTGTACTGGCCTTATTCTCTTCTTCAAATTCTTCTTCTTCCTCACTACTGTGAATCAGCATAGTGGCATCTGAAAGGGTTTTCTTGTGATCACAGTTCACACACTCTTCTTGCTCACCCTCTTTTTGCTTCGTTCTCTCCATCAGAATGTTGGGCTGTGACCCTTCTGAGATAACTCTTGGAAGAGCCACATCTGCTGCAGAAGCTGACATGGTCCTCTCTTTAATTCTTAATCCTTCAAAGCTGGGGGTCAAGCCTGCAATTTCGATACTGTTCCTTTTCTGCAGCTGAGCATGGCGTGCGGATGTCAGCGGTTCACTGACCTCCTGCAGAGAATGCGCCACAGGCAGGCTGTCCTCCTGAAATGTCTGGACAGAATGGTGCACTCGCCTTGTGATGAGGTCTGGATTGCTGCTGCTGATGTAGATGTGTCGAGAAAGGTCTGGAGTACTGTTGGCAGGTCTTGGGTACGGGTATGGGGGAGGCGGGCGATAGACCTGAGTCTTCATTATGTTCGGTGCTGGGTAATCCTGAGCCTGGAGCTGCACATTTGTCAGCTCAGGCACGCTGACTGCCCCAACAACCGGGCGCTTTTCAGCGGGATAGGGATAGGGGGACTGGCTATGGAAGCTGTAGTTCAGGTTAAATGGATAATGGTTAGACTGTGGGGCAGCAAAGTGGGCATGCTCTCGAATTTCAGGCTGACTGTAAACTAAGGCATCAGGCCTGCTGTAAGCATAGGAGTTGCTGATGTTAAGATTCCTCATTGAGTGACTCTGCCTATCTGTGTGCACCATCCCCCTGTTGAGCTGTCTCATCACAGTCTCATAGTCTGGCGTGGGACGGTAAGAAGGTGGTATTAGTGCACTGTGTCTGTGTGATGGGACATAATCAGTTCTGAGGACATCACTGCCAGTAATGCTTGGGTTAGAGGACATGGGGGATGGCTGCAAGTAATGCTGTGGGTTGTTCAAGGAGTTTGTGCTGTGTGCACTATAGACACTCCCATTGCGGATCCGACCACTGTAGTCATGAGGGGTTCTATCCAAGCTAGTCTGGGAGTGACAGTAGTATCCATTCTGATTGCTCACAAAGAGGTTATCTGAAAGCAAAGTTTAAGAACAATCTTTATGTCCAGGATATCAAACAAAGTTATCCTCTATTAAGATGTAGCTAAGGCAATGTCTGAGATTTTCAAAACCTCGGTTATTCCTAGCCACGTACTAAAATGGGAAAGAAAAAACCCAAACCAAAATCCCAGCTTTTCTGTAATTGTTGATACCCAAGGTTATTTACACCAGAATAACCTATTATATTTATTTCAATCGTGTAAATCCCTATGGGAAAACACCGTCTATTTACAAATTACTTTATTCTGTTTAGGAATGGTTTCCTAAGTTTCAGTCCAAGGTAAACACAGTCCATAGCAATCAACCCCTCTGAAAAAACGAATGTGTACACTAGGATTTGCACTAATGTAATCAGTTTAAACAGCAAAGAAAGAAAGAAAAAAAAATACAACAAAAATCCAAAACAAAACCAAAATACCACCAAAACCCTAAAAAACAGCTGCATAACAAGCAAACAAAAACCCTTGTTCTTCTACTCCTTCAGGGTGTAGAAGATATAGCACCACAAGACCTCAAAAAAAAAATCAAATTCACTTCTCTCCAGAAATCTTGGAGGCAGTTTAAACTACGATCATATATTGTTCACACACATACATATACCTACACTGCAAAGAAAATGGTCTAACAGTTTATACATCCAAGACATATTTAATCATTTTTATTACTGCTTCACTGGATGTACGATTTGTTACCCTCCAAAGGAGAACAATTCGGTCATTGCTGTAGATGCCTTCATGATTTACCTGTCTGGGTGTGCTAAAATAATTGCCACATTTATGTTAATGAATTTGCTGACAATGAAAACTTGAAAAAAATGTTCAAAAATAGGACACTTATATTAGCAAGTGCCCAGCAGTAGTTACAATACTAAACTGCTAAGAATTCAGTTACATTCTGAATGTAGCTGAATACCTGTATTTCATTCAGACCTGTGTAAATCTGTTTTGATAGAAAATGTACTTATTCCCTTCCCAGTGAGCTGGCTTTTTTAGAGTACCATTTATCCAGCAGATCTGTAGGTCTGGAAAGTTCCTATCAAACTTGAGGAGACTTTGCAAAAGATTAGATTCAGCCCTTCAGGGCAGCAACTTTGTTAATTAAAGATACAATGTGTAACAATCAAAATAATGAGAGTAAGCAGCCCTGACTCGGCTGTGACCTGCTAAGATAAGGAGTCTACATTGCTTGAGAATATTAATTAGGGTTTGCTTTGGTTTTTTTCTTTCTTTGTTTCAATCAAACATATACCAAGTCCATAACTGGCAAACTTCTTTAGCCTTTGAATTCCTCTGAACACCTTGTAGTCAAGCAAACTTAGACAAATGTCTCTCTTCCTGCATTCTGGGTTTAATTTTTTTTTAAATTTTTTAGTTGTGTAAATTGTCTTGGGGCAATCTCTTTGCAGCTATTAAGACCAATATTGACAAGGATCTCACAATGCCATAACACACCAGTTTAATACATGAACCAAAAAAGTGATAGCTTAAACTCACACAAGGCACCTCAGTCTAGAATTGCTGTCCATCCTAACCAGAATTGCTCATCTCCCATAGGAGAGGATATGGAGGAGTAACAGTGGAGGGTTTTTTAGCCTGGAGAAAAAGAGGCTCAGGGAGAACCTTACTGTTCTCTACAACTATTTGAAAGAAGGTTGCAGTGAGGTGTGTTAGCATCCTCCCAGGTAATGAGCAGCAGAAGAGAGAATGGCCTGAAGTTGCACCAGGGGAGGTTTAGATTGGATATTAGGAAATCTCTTCTTGGAAAGAGTGGTGAAGCATTGGAACAGGCTTGTCCAGGGAAGTGGTGGAGTCACCATCCCTGAAGGTATTTAACAGACATGTAGATGTGGCACGTGGGGACATGGTTTAAGGCATGGCTTTGACAGTGCTGTGTCGATGGTTGGACTCGATGATCCTAAAGGTCTTTTCCAACCCAAACAATTCTGTGATTCCATTACTGTATTTCACATTAGCCTATGTGTCTAGAGTAGCAGCAAGCACGTCCATGACTGTACAAACCTACCCCATGTTCACCTATCAATTTATTCACCTATAGCTAAAGTAGCTACAAATATAAATTACTGTTTTTACCTTATAAAACTGTGTAGTGTGGCCATGGATTTAGTGAACTTACCTTGGGAAGATGCATATGGTTCACTATAATGACCATTGTAATGCAGCTGAGGTGGTGGAGGCATCATATAAGGCTGAGGCTTGGGCTAAGAAAGCAAACATCTTACTGTTACTTAAAAACTGATTATTAATTTTAAAAATAATTATTGAAGGTTTTTTTAATACATAATGTATACCATTATATATATATGTAAAATACAATACTATACACATAGCAACACTGCACATTATATATTATGTTACAATGTGTATAATATTACAAATAAACACATACAAAGCCTTAGTCTTAAACCATTTCTCTAAATCTGCTTTGTTTCTGCTTTGAGATCATACAATAAATAATTTTTAAAAAAACAGGAGAAAAACCTTGAAATCACACTCCACTAATCCAAGACTGACATCTAGGAGAGTCTCCTAGAGACAATGTTCCAACTGAAAACAGAAGTGTTTAGGATATTTTCCACTGCAATTGTTTTAAGTCTACCATTTAGACATTACATAGCAGCTCTTCCTACAAGTCAGAGACAGTTCCTCACATACTAGACTCATCTTTTTCACTGCTCATTTCATTTCACTGAATGGAGCTAATATTTGATTCAAAGTCAATTTAAATCCATGAAAATGCAAACATGAAGCTATTTGCTTTCCTTACCATGGACATCCTGGATGAAGATCGTCTTCTAACAGGATTCACTGTCACAGGCTGAGTTTGTCTGCAGAAGAAATTTAATGGTAAGAAATTATTCTTAACAATAGCAAGATCTATTTCAAACATCAGAAAGCACTCCCAAGTTCAACTAAAAATCACTCTACATTTCCAGGAGCCAGGCCCACGTTAGTCTTCCACAAGAGTCTCAAATGGAAAGAGCTCTGTGCATTAGCCAACATCACTAACCAAAAATCCAAAACCCAAGATCAAAATACCTCAGTTAATCTCCTGTTCTACAAGTCAGACACAAAACTGTATGGGGACTGCAACATTACACATGTTACAGGACCTGGAAAGCATTACTATACTGAATTAACATTTATATGTTCTAACATTGATGTCAATGGTAATGAATTTTCATAATTTGTTGGATTGGTTCCAGGACATAAAGTTCACAAGTCTTAAGCTCCTTTCCCCGCCACCCTACACTGCACATGTGCTCTGCATCTCGAAGCAAGATGGGTCAAAAGACAGCATGATACAAATGCAGGAACAGCTATTTTTTAGTGAGAAAGATGTTTTTAAGCTCACCCTTTGGGAAGTGAAGGACGAGAAAGGATGGGAAAGCGTGGAAGGGAAAGAATGAGGGAAGATTTCTGAGAGCCCTCCTCAGGTGGAGAGTCCAATGAGTCTCTAAAGATAAGGTACGTACAGATTTAGAAAAAAAAGAACCTGAAGTTGATACAGGCATGCATAAGATGGTTTTCAGCTGCAGGACCACATGACAAGAAATCTTAAGAGTAGAGATAATCAGAAAAGTTTTTTTGAGGACTTAACCTCATGTAAAACCACGTTGTGAAATAACTGTGAAACAATTACAATAAGTAATCCCAGAGGCTGATGTCTAAAATAGAACTACAGATCTGACATTATTTAGATAGAAATGCAAAAGTCCCATGAACGCACTACTTCTATCAATGCTTCTTATCACTCTCAAAAGACAGACACGTTTACAAGCTTTGAGGTATGAGGTTTACTCTATTTCAAATTTATCTTACTTCTCCAATAAATTAGCATTAAACACCATAATGAGTCACCTGTGGCACAAAATACTTGATTATCTTTCCACTGGCCTCAGCAGATATCAAACATTTATCTTCCCATGTACAAAGAGGAGAGAAACATATGGGAATCATGCTTTTCCAATGACAGATTATTCACTGTGTCTAGTTCTCTATTATTTGACTCAAAAAACTTAACTGAAGGAAAGCTGTTCCAGTAAAATAGCTCAAATTCCAGCCACTGATTTACAAGTTGGAGACCAGCCCATTTAAATTTAATTTGATGAATTGTATTAAATTTACTTTGCACTGGTGTTACTTGAGCTATCTGGATTCCATAGATACCTAAAGAACCACATACCTCTTAGCTGTCAATCCAGCACATTTCAGGAGTGCTTCACATACACTGCCCGCCCTTTTAAAGCCTCTAGTGTCCTTTCAGAGCAGTTCACCCAAACACAGGCCAAAACCCTGGTGGTTCCAGTAGCACTGGCAATATTAGACCCCAAAACAACTGAAGTCTCTCACAGCACAGTGATCCAGAATTATTACTAATGGTAAGACTTCCACACTTAATATTGCCCTCTGTTATAAAGCAGGATGTATTTAAAAAACTGGTAGTATTTTCTCAAATAAGATTAAGAAAATAAACCCAAGTTATTAATTACTACCATCTAAAAAGGACAGTAAAGACTTCACAGAGGAAGTGGGAGATTTCACTTCCCAATAGAAGCTGCAAGGGCACCAAGAGTTCTGCCAATGTATTCTACTTACAGGCTGCATTTATTTAGTCTGTAAAATTTGTGTCTAGCCACACACATCCTCCACACATATTTTGCTGTTTCCATATCTTCCTGCCAAAAAAACAAAATCCAACATTTGCATTAAGTCAAACATTCATACTCTTCACTTGCTTTCAGACAAGCCCCTGAAATTTTTATGATTAAATTACCATTGACCGATTTAATTTTAATGTAACTTCATTAATGTCACCAGGTTCCCTTAAAACTCTACTTTGCAGATGCAAATATACTCTCTAGCCTAACCATTTTTGCAGACTTATGAAATTTGAAAGTAGAAGCCTTTAGCTCAAGGAACTTACCAGCTGTAATACTAACACAATTTACAGTTGAGATTGCCATAAGATTGTCAACAGCTGCCTTTTGACAAAAGCAACTGGTAGTTGCTGAATAAAATTAATTCTGCAAGGAATGCCATGGCCCATTCCAGTAAAGCTCTAAGTCTATATTTATCTTTAATTGCCACTAATTCATGTCAAAAAAACACGCTAGAAATTTTACTGGAATGGATGAAAAATCTCAAGCAAACACTTCAATGTACTCAACATAAAAGGTCCAGTTTTGAATGCCTTTCTATAGAAAGCTGGCCAAAGACAGTGTTACTACATTTGACTCACTCAGACTGTTCAAAACTGCTAAATATATGGATAGTAAGATTTAACCTTTGAGTTAAACTATCACTTTTAATTTTTTTTAATTTACTGATGACTTAGTGAAAAAAAACCACATGTACTCACAGTTTGGAACTGAATTGTCTCCTCTTTGTTTGCCAGTTCTAATGCGAAAAAGGATTTATTGTGGGACATGTTGGCAATATCATGCCACCTGCAGACAAAAGGGACAGGATATGACTAGACACACTCTGATTTTCAAATCACAAAAAATGGGACTGCAAACCAGAACCACCATCAAGAATGTGGATAAAGAACCCCCTCATGAGGGGAAGAGGAGGGGCAGACACTGATCTCTTCCATCCCGTGACCAGTGAGAGGACCCAAGGAAATGGCCTGAAGCTGAGTCAGACCAGGTTTAGGTTGGAGATCCTGAAAAAGGTTCTCCACCCAGAGGGTGGTGGGGAACAGGAACAGACTCCCCAGGGAAGTGGTCACAGCCCCAAGCCTGACAAGAGTTCAAGAAGCATTTGGACACTGCTTTTGGACACATGGTGTGACTCTTGGGGTGTCCTGTGCAGGGCCAGGAGATGGACTCAGTGGTCCTCTCAAGACAGTATATGCTGTAAGTCTATGATTCTGTGATAAAACATTTTATGATTCTTAAAAAAGTTCATTAATCTATCTGAACAAGTTGTAGAACATCACTTCCATACCATTAATGGCTGCTGAAAGGAAAACATGTATGTGACTAACTCTCAGGAAGATGTACAACATGTACAGTAAGATGATTACTTCTCTTCCATTTGAAACTCTTTTAAGTGTTCTTTAAAAAGAAAAATCAAATTTAGACCAATTTAGTCATCATTAATTATAATGCCCCAACTGCTTGAAAGCAAACCATACATTCCAGGAGAAAAAATTAAATCTACACTAAACAAAGCCTTTAAGGCATTATTATGCATATTTTCTAGAACTCTTGCACATTGAAAGACAAAAAAAATGTAGACTGCATAAAATATATTTATTCATCTTCTTTTTAAACGCAAATTTAGCTTGAATCATCAGTATTCTGTTAGTGTAAATAAAGCCTGTATCATAGATTTATTAAAAGAATGTTCTGCAGTACATAAACACGTGGAAAAAGCATGACCTGCATATAGGGATCTTTATAAAGGTGTTTTTATGACTCCTGTTTTCATTACATAGAGGAGTCTGTTAGCATTTTCCATAGCTAAATTAGATTTCTGTTCATATTTAGTCAAAAATTCAATTCTAAGATTAGAGTTCACTAAGAACAAACTCTTTTTTGCTCTAGTAAAAACTAAATTGCCAAGACTCATTTTATAAAAGAAATCTCAAAATGTTTGTTTATAAATTTATTCTGAATTCTGCCCAAAGATGCCCAAGCAACCCCTCCTAAAGTCAGTGGGAAGCCATTTCACATGACGACTGAGTTTTAAGTGTTTAGGTAAGTTAGAGCTCTGTCCACAGCTTACAAGAACATTCAATAATACATTAAAACAATGTATGAATCCAAAATAATAAAACAAATGTTATTGTGTAGCTGTCCACATATATTTATAATAGATGAAAGGAATTCCTGAACAATTTCACAAGTGAATATTTCTATATGAATTGATGTGACGATCTCAGGATTTAAGATGCCCTATGTGTTAGACAATTGTTCCTTTTTGATTCAATAAATGTTTTGCAATGCAACTGTGTATTAAATATTCATGTCTTAGAATTAATCTGTCTTAAAGAGATTAATTTTGCAGTTAATACATTGAGAAATTCCCACTGGCTTCAGTATTCACTGTAGCATGATGACTATGAGACTATGTTCAGGTTTATCAAATGTATAAATACATATCATATCTCAGAGTCATTGATACTTGTGAGAAATACACTTCAAATGTGAAGTTCACTAAGGTATTTTATGAAAGAACAATACTAACCTAAATACAACAGGAGGACGACCATTTTTGTGTTTCACAAAGATACCATCAAGACATGCTCCAATGAATATGTCACTTCCTTGGCTGTCCTGTAAAAAGTTGCAAAAAAATATGCAAGTACAGAAAAAAGTCTTTGAAAGCAAAGTTACATAAGAAACAACTGCTTTTATAACTCTGGAAGAGAAAAATTCCAGGTGGTTTGGCATTTGAGTTTTATTTACTTTTGGCAGGAAGTAACCACTCTAAACAGGGAGAAAAATGCAATTAGACAAAGATCAAAACCCCATTTACCTTTGCAGGATAGGTCTCTTCACCATAGCCCTCCATTCTTTCCACTTCTTGCATATATAACATTTCTGCATCAGGAGGAGTAAGGCCTCTACAAATAAAACAACAATCAGCTAATATTGCCAATAAGAAGAAATCATCTTTGTTTTACTCTGAATGACACTGTCAAAGCTTAAAAAGCAGCCCCAGGACCTCCAGGCAACCATCAAATCCTGTTGCTGTTTCTATCTGTACCAATGGCTGATATATTTGGCTCAGCCTTTACATTTAGATTTTAATAACTTCTTTCTCTCTGGCATCTTTAGGGGTAAATGGCAACAAAGACCAGTTAAAATTACCATCTCTACTAATGGCAGACAATTCTTGATCAAATCCAGCACTGTCTCCATATTTTCTCACTTTATCAGAGGCACACATGTTCAAGACATGAATGTCCCCTATACTGCTAGAGGCGAAATACGAGGTCTGGCATTTTACATTTCAGAAAAGACAGTTTCACCTTCTAAATGCTGACTATTTTACTGTAATACTTTGAAAACATGAAGACAAGATCTGTAGGTAAAGGTAGAATTCTTTATAATTAAACCAACTGACAAAGACAGTTTTTTCACAGACTTGCAGTAGTATCACAGGGCTTAAAAGCTTGTGTTTACCTCAGTTATCTCATAAAATACATTATTTCTACCTGGAAAATACTGTCATGCTCATTTTTACATCTCTCAATACTTTTTCAATCATAAATCTCTCATTTTCTTCACTTTTTCCCAACATCATGAAGATCAAGTTTTCTTTGCTGAATCTAAACCATGCAATCTTGTTACAAGCGCAATTTAAAGATAAGTGAAACTGCAATTTTCAAACTGTTGTTTTAAAACAATACAGGGGCAAATATTACTCACATAGTCACAAACATTTTTCACTAATGAACTGATAAAGAGAACTTAACTTTCCTTTGTCCTGGACTACTGCACGTTAGCTCCCTTCTACCTGAGATCATAAGCATCCTGGCACAGTTACTGTCTCTACATTTCTCCTGCCGTTAACACCTTCCAAAGTTGTTTACTGAGAAACATCCGTGCTGGGCTCTGAACTCCACATGAACAAGAGTCAGAAACATTATACAGGTGAACTCATACTATGTAATTGTGTCCTGTATTCTTTTCAAGGTGAATCCTCGAATTTATTTTACTAAATACTCTGTTCTCTTTTTCATTTTCATTCAGCAAAAACTCTTGTAGCTTTAATACAGATATACTATAGAAAAATTCATTTCAATAGGTAGTGAAATTAGTCCAGTTGTATTTCAAGATTCACAACTTTCTGAGCTACAGAAGCTACTGAAGACCAAAGTAAGGCATTGAAGAGCTTTAGATATGTTACCTGTACTTCTGATGTAGCAAGGCAACTTTCTGTGTTGCTTCTTCCAATATTTTTTCTTCTTGTAGCCAACCCTTAAGGTAAAATAGCAATTGTGGAATGAAATACAAAAAAATTCTACAAAATCAAATGGTTATCGTTTCTTTACACATGCAAATCAACCCTTGACTCTAGTCTTGGAGCTCAGATGCTGTAATAAGCACAAATAAACCCCAAAAGCACAAATACTGTTTGGAAGTAGTTTTACTCACTTTCCCATCTGTACCTCAACCTTCTTTTCAGTGTAATATACAATAAAATTGAAAAGACTGCACGACATCTTTGTTTCTTTGTAATATAAGGTGTCATATCTCACTCCAACCTCAAAGACCTTTACTAAATCTGACAGCCTAGGGAGCAATAAGATAGAAGGATCACGGAGGCTTCCTAAAAATGATTTGTATTTGCCAGTTTTAAGAAGGATTTAAATTTGTCAATTTAATAATTTAAACGCACTAATTTAAAGACAGTACTTACCACTGGAAACAAGGCAAATCTTTGTAGAAACTCCTGAGATTCATACTGATCATAGTCTCCAAAATCCGCTAAAAATAAAAAAAAATTTGTATTCAAACACTTTTAACAAAATTATTCAAAACCCAATTAATTGCAGCAAGATCTCCAAGTAGCAAACCTCCATCCTATTGAACTACAATCTGAAGGCTAAATAACAGAACAAACTAATCAATAATGTTCATAAAGAGAAAAGGTAAAAAAAATCCCCATATTTTTACTGTGTTCAGAAAAATTGGTAGCACTCCTTGTGAGTGGAGAAGAAGAACTAAAACACTTAATCTGGATGTTATTTAAAAGAAAGGGAAGCACTTCTGACATTTACCAATACAGGTCTTGAGACAAATCAGTGTTTAGAATTAACCTATTGTACTGATTTTAAATACAGATCATTCTTGAAACCAGGTGACTTGAAACAGCAAGCACTGCTTCTGTTCATTCACCAGCTAAAATTAGTAATCTACCTGGTATAAGCTACTTCAGTCATTGGAGCACATTAATTTAGAACCTGTGCTTTTTTTGACTTGTTTTTTCATTGTGTTATCAACACATACAGTTCATCTCATATAGGAATTAAAAGGGAAGGTGAAAGCTAAAAGGATGAATATTTTCTATCTGGAAAGAGGGTTATATTGAAAGATTTCTATAAAGAATTCACTGAGCAGAGACATTTACACTGTCCTAACACATGGAAATAACAAAGCAAGATTTTTTCAGTTGAAGACCATTAAAACCTGGCTAGGAGTAAACAGTTTCACTGTTATATAAACAAGGCATAATACAATTTATCCTACTCCACTGGTAACTACATTTTCAAGAAAACATGAGCATCATCTTTATTGTGATACAACCAATGTATATAACTAAGAAAATTTTAAAAAAAATCTTTGGTTGTATATACTGCCAGTGATTTTAAGTCCTGTTTAATTTTGGCAGTTTTACAAAAGCTGTTAAATGTACTGAAGTGGCATTCACTGTGAATGATATACAAATAACAATGTACAAACACACTAAACACAGCTGTTGCCATTACAAACTTTTGAAAGATTTTGTATCAGACAAGCACGTTGCAAGGAACTCAGACCATGATCAGTACAGGCAGACTCAGGACTGGTGTATACCCTATCCCATCTGACCCTAGCTAGGAGAAATAAAGCTGCCTTTTTCATAGAGGTGTCACAGAAATGTGTTTTCAGGAGTGATTTGAACACAGAACTGTTAACAGTCTTGCACACTAACTTGAAATAATCCTACGTGATAGGAAATTTTGGATAAAAAGTGGAAATACAAGTACATTCAAAGTTGCTTATTTATAAAGATATGTCAGAATAAAGTGTCTTCATTAACAGAAACACAGGAAGGTTCTGTCAATGTAGGCAGACAACTGAAGCCTTTGCCCCCAAAGGAACTCCATTGTCTAATTCAAATCCAGTTCCTGAAAGGATATTTTAGATGCCCAGGTACACCTCTGAGGACAGCACAGAAGCAAGTTCAGGGCCACTGATCCAACTGTTCCTCTCCTCAGCCCATATGACAAAATCCTAAGGAGCAAGCCCCTTCCATACCTTACTGAATTGGGTCTCTTGAGTGACAAGCAATAGAAAATACATCACCAAAGTTTCTAATGCAACATTAGCTAGTTGGCACAATTTCTTACTTACCCTGAACTGCCAAACCAGCCAGATGTATTGCTTGTTCCAGTGTGCAAGGAATGTTGCCCTCCAAGATATCTTTCTTTAATTGCAAGTAATACTGATACCTACACGGGGAAAAAAAAAAGAAAAAGTTAACATGGGCTTCTTAATTTTTACGAGAAAGCAGAAGACTATGCCTGCATTTCCTATTCCTCTCTGCATTCCCCAGTTTGAGTAATCTTCCTCATCATTTGGACCCACTACTTCAAGGTTTTTTTAAAACTCCTACTTCCCTTAATTTTCATATACCATTCTAGAATCAGTGATCTTAAAGAACCTCCACAATTTCTATCTACTACCAAAAACTCTCTCTTTTTTTCCCCTCTTCCTTCCTTAAAACTGTTGTTATTGTCTCTTTACAATGTTCAGTAAACTGCTGCTGGGTTGCTGCATTCTCTTCCAATGGATCGAACAATGTACATTCTCTCAGTTCCAGTACTGACTTTTATTTCTGCATTACAACTTCTAACTACACTTTGTTTTCACTTTCAAGGCATCTTTTTTTTTCCTTTTCCTGCATCATCTCTTGTACATGCAGCCACTCCTAGCTGTACTGTTTGTCCACAGTCTGAGGCACTATTTGTCTGAATTTTTCTGCCCCTATCAGCTACCCACAGAACTTTCTATCTGGAGCCCAAAACACCTCAAAATTGCCATTACAGCTACATAGACTTGGCCAAGGAGGAAATCTGTCTTCTGTAACTCTAGTCTGAAAAAGTTATTCCTCATATTATTGTATGTTAACTCCAGTGAAGTAAGGTATTAATAATGAGAACATGCATTGGAGAACATCCATTCAGTATTAGAAAGGTCAGGTAAAATTCCACATAAATTTTATTCCTGTTAATGGACAGCTCTCTTCCAACACTGTTCACTGCCCTGTTAAATACAGTGATAATTTATAAATATTGTTTAGACTCTTGGGGATCCTACTACAAAAACCCAGTATATCATATGACAGTACATAACATCCCTACACAACACACACAAGAACAAACAGCTGGGACTAAACCCAGGCCTTAAAAAATGGAAAAGAAAAAGCCCAAGGCATTTGGGGAATGAGTCTTCCCAGTCATGAAGCAGAAGGTAAGCTCTTTCAATAGAATTGCTATTGTAAGTAAACATATAGATAAAGAATCTTACCATTACCTCAACAGAACACACCTCTTTTTAAATCTATAGCCTTTCCATTTCCTGGTGTACATTAAACATATAATTTGCTTGAACATGTTCAATCTCATGATGAAAAAACCCACAGATTTCTGAAATCAACCCAGACTCAAAGTAAGTACCATCCTCTAGGACACAAACATAAGGTTGACACATAAATTCCTGCTTTCTACCAGGCTGCACACTGCCAAATTTTTGTTAAATCTCCAGCATAAACACCATATTCTTTAAATAAATGCCAGAGAAGACTATCAAGGTTTTTCAGGCAATTTAGCTTTCCAATGCAACACCACGGTATTTATCTCGCTCTAGTGTATTCTATTACACCAGCACAGAATCTGAACCACAGACTTTTAAGCCACTAAAACTGCCAAGAAATAGCACAAAACTTTGGAGTTTTCAAAACAAAAACTTTCAGAAACTGCACATAAAACCAAAAACTAAAGCTGCCAAACTGTAAAGCAGTACACAACAGCACCAGTGACTGCACCAAGAGATCTCCACCTGGTGACCCTGAAAAGCTTTCACATCACAATTAGCAGAAAAGGTGTCTGGCAGGGTATTTTAGGAACAGACACAGTTTCATGTAACCACAGAATAAATTACGATTAAAAGGACCTCTGAGTGATCATCTGCTTCAACTCTCCACTCAAAGCAGGCCAAACCCTAAGCTTTTATAAGTTAACACAAGCACATATTTTAGAAATAATAATACATGTTTGTAATCCAACTATGGTTTTTATACTCAATTGCCAATTAAAAATAATCATTAAACCAGAACTATACCCATTAAGCCATTAGAAGCCAACATACAGGCCCATAGGAATAACAGGGTAGTATATATGCTCAATTTCACTTTTCTCCCTGCAGTCAGCAACAATTATGTGATGTTCCCCAGTTTCACAGTAGAAACATACACGTAATACCAGATCTAACATCCATATTTATGGCTCAGTGATACACAGGAAAAAAAAAATCACAAGCTGAAATGCAGCCCATAGCTTGCCAAAGTACTGTACTAAAAGAACAGAAAATACTGAAAGCAAAGCAAAGAAAGCATAGCTTAATAAAATCTGCAAGTATTTTGCACAAGATAGATGTCCATGAAAGCAACATATGGATCTTCAAAACAAAACAAAAAACCAAACAAACCCTACCCCCCAAAATTAAAAAGTCAAACATGAAGGGACTAAAGCAATTAAAAGTCTGACCATGCAGGTATGCCTGCTACCTAAAACAGGTTTGAGCAGATTCCTAAGATCACAAAAATTTAGTTGCTTGCTTAGTTTATCACATATTTAAATTATTCCAAAGATAACTTAGCATACAGTTTGAACATAAATTCCGCCTAAAATAGTTTTCATTTCTATAAAGGCAGAAGAGTGGAAAGCAGACAACTTTTAAATAAACTATACATTTCAGAATGTGGAGAGCAAATTTATAAACACATTAAAATTTATACTAAGAGGTTTACCTGGTAATCTCCTGCTGAAGCTGAGAAACAGTAGGCACATAGAATACTACTCCAAAATACACAGTTGGCTCCAAGGCATATTTGTCCAGCTGCTTTTTCAGAGGCTTGTCCAGATCTACCCATCTGCGTTGATTCTGCTTATTATAATACCAGAGACTGAAATACGTAATCTGAAAAAGAGGCATTTCAATGATTTTAAAAAGTTAATATTGTGATATTAGATAAAATGTATTGTATGAAAGTTTTGCTACGTAGAAAGAAATGTTTTAAAACACCAAGTAAGGCTATGAGTTATTGAAAACTTCAGGGAAGTGCAGAGACATTTACCATGAAAGGCAGACATCCAGATAACCAACTCAGGTACATAAGGTCCCGCACCTAAAACAACCAGAACTACTCTTTGTTTGGAAACAGTTTCTACCTCTGTTGTGGCAATTCACAGATGCTAGTAGGAGGCATTCCTGTGTGACAGGAAATCTAAGGGAAGTGGGGAAGGCAAAAGGAAAATGACACGGGACAGCAGTATAGAGCAAAGCATGGCTTCTCTGGGCACCTCGTAGGCAGGCTCACATGGATGCTTGCTGAAGGGCAAAAGAGCACAGGACAGCTGCTCAGTCAAAGCTGAGCTCATGAAAGCACATGCTGGCTCACGGCATGAGCAGGAAAACGACCTGATACAGCAGAGCAGGAAGGGATCTTGCCTGAGTGGGCAACTCCTGAGCAAGCCAAAACACAACGTATGCACTGGAACCACCCGGAGAGGCTGAGGGATGTCACCCTTGGAAGGTCAAAAGCCCACTGGACAGCATCTCGAGCAACACAATCTAATTTTTATTAGATCCTCTCCCAGAAGGAGTCTGGATCACAGTGTTTCTCTCTTGCTCCACAGTACAGTTCTAAATACATACTGCAAAGACACACACTAAAATTTAAATTTCTCCACTATGTTTAAATTGGCTAAAATCTACTCCCACAGTACTTATTTCATTCGGTTCTGGACAAGCAAACAGATGTGGACTGGAAAATATTCATGGCATTATCATAGCAGAAGTAGTTATCATAATAAGAAGTGTTTTAACTGGGGGAGAGAGAAGTGAATGTTACGAATTACCAATTAGGTATTTACATGAAAATTCTCCAGGTCTCTGCTACATAAACTTTAATGTATGTAGAAACTGTAGAAATACCAAAACCTTTAATCCAATATTTTTCCTTTCATATTTTCAGACGTTTTTAAGTTACACAAAATAAAGCTTTTAAGAATTAAGTTTTATAAAGCAAAGGGAATATTTATCATGGTTTCTCTAAACCAATAATTTCTGTGAACTAGTCATGGAAAAATTGTCTCCGAAGGAAAAAAGTATTTACTGTTGTTTTCTCAAGAGCTCTAGCATTTTGGTATTGTGGAACACAGATTTGAAATTCATTGGGGAGCAACAGCTCTTAGTAGAAAAAGGCCACTTCAGTACATTCCTGCAAAAACTCACCCATATACAGATCTGAAAATTCTTATACATCTTCTTAGTTTACAGTCTAAACAGGATGAAGAGTCCACTCTCATGGGATTCCAGGTTTTTCTTACAGCTCTGACAGGATGGCTGTGTGTTCAACAGCCACAGCTCGGGCACACATACCCCATCCCAAACTTCATGGACAGCAACTGAATCAGACCTGTCCACGTCAGCACAGACTATCAAGTATTTTGAGGCACAAAGGTTAAGGGGTAGAATTAAATTAGTAAAACTATCTATTCCATGAAACCATTTTGTCTGGGATATTAGCAAAAGTAGGAAATTAGAGCCTGCTCTAAGGCATAATGCTTCTTTGGCACTGCTTACTAGCAAAATGTACTTCTTTGCTCCTCTCTAAATTAGCATAAACACAGTTCTAAGTGATTGCTGGTGGGTTTTGGTGTTTGGGGCTTTTTTTCCCCAAGGTTTAAAAAAAATCCTTTAAGTTCAAATTAGTGCTAGCTACCATGTAATCCTAAAATTAGTATTTATAAGATAAGAAAAATAAATATCTTCAGACAAAATCTGCCTTTTTAACCTTGAGATGCTTTCTATAAACTCTAAAACAATTCTGGTCCTCTGATAAAAAGACAGCCTATAATACAGAAAATCAATTGAATTTGAACTGTTCATAAAAGAAAAAAAGGGTTTTTTCTGTATAGAGGAAGATATCTATAGAAAGTGCAGAATGGGAAAATTTAACAGTCACAGTAGAGAACCAGACTATTCCCAAATCAGAAACAGAGTTCTCTGTAAAGCAAATCCTACAAACCAAATTTTTCTCAGGTGGACACTGTGTGCCCATCATTCCTAAATTTTGAAAGCCAAGAGTAAATTTAGAGAGTCATAAATACTTTGAGCTTCAAGAGGACAAAAGAAATATGGCTCTGAATATAAACAACACATTTCTCATTTCCCAGTCCAGGCACACAAAGTTTGCTTGATGCCTTAAATGATATTTTATTTCTATTCTTCAGTCCCCCAATCATTAGGTGACTACCCCCCACAAGCATATTGTGAAGACAGTACCTTAAATTCAATAAGATATTAGGGAAAAATTCCAAACCGTAGTACCACAGAAACTCTGTTACAACAGAAATACTGTGTTCACTGCCATATCACATGTTAAAAAGGATAAAATGTACTGAGTGACTGACTATGCCTTAATCCTCCCTGCAGACTGAGTAAGGAAAGGAATGCGTGTAGAAAGGTGTATTTCTCTTTCATCACTAGACTGTTAACAGCATGCACTCAGTGACAGGAGCCAAAGTCAGGCTATGATGCTGACATCTGCTCTGACCCAGCCCACTTCTCTGACAGGACAAGCACAGCAGCCTTGGGCTGAGCACTGCCTAAAATGTGGAACCACAACATTCTGGGCAAGGGCCATGGCAGAGACTGAAAGCAAAGGGTAAGAGCTACAGCTGAAAGACTTCTATAGATGATATCACACAAACACATTCGTAAACCATGAAACGCAGCCCCAAAAAAGTACAGCAATTGTTTGAATAAACTCACTTGCACCCTTGGTGTACTTAAACCTCATAGAAGTACACGTGTTTAACAAATGTGAGGAGAAAGAGACCACAAACATTGCCAGTGTTTCAAAAGCTCTGATGTAAAACACTCCTGGGTCTACACCCTGAATTTAAACTGATTGTATAGACTATTTTTAAGGCATGATGATCACTTGAGTAGATCTATTTCTTTGAAATGCTGACTGCTGTTTCTTGCCTACACACAGAACTGAGCAGTTACTGGCATAATGGACTAAGGAAAATGTTTCCACATTTTAAAATATCCTCTGGAATCCAGCATATCTTTCTACAAGCCATGCAAAATACTACAGACCAAAGCTGTTCTTCTTACTTCTATGCAAACCTTTCACTTCACTTCAAGGGCAGAATTTGATCCTGTGAGTTTTCAGAGGAGCTTATGCACCCTGGAATATTCGCACTGATTAAAATAGAACCCACTTTTATTCATTGCTAAAACATTTTATTATTAGCAGCTCAGGACAACATCCAGTGCTAAAACGAATGGCATGACATAATTCTTAAAATATGTTAAGCTGTTAAGATTAACACTACTTTGAGGTTCGTTTATTTTAGTGACTTATTCATGACCCAACCCCTCTGAAGAAAATCAAATAGAAATAAAAAGAACATATAATTTCTGCACAGTTAATTTCTATCTATTTGTTTTCTGACACTAGAGACAGTAAATATTTTTGCACAAAATTTCAAGAGCTGTCAAGAACACAAAAATACCAAAAGCCCCACACAGTATTTACAGCTCACAAGTTGGTGGGAGTGACTTCGTCACCGAAGTCACCCAGACTTCCTGAGCTATGCAGAGGAGTTTCACCAGGTATGAGTACCACAAAACTACATTACTGCAGGTGACTATATTAGATCTTTTGGCATGATGTACAGTGAAAGCTGGAGAAGTGGGGCAGCCTCAAGAGGAGACAAAGTAAAATCTTACTGTGGACTTCAATTGCCTAAGAGCAGGACACAGAGAGAGAAAATAGAGCCAGAGTCTTCTTGGAAGTAATCACTGCAAGTATGAGAAGCACTGGGGACAAGCTGCAACGTGGGAAATTCCAATTAGATCATGAAAAAAATTTCACAACAAGACTAGCCAAACACTGGAACAGATAGCCAAAAGAGGTGTCAAATCTTTTTTCTTGGAGGCACCTGGATGGTAAACCCACCCAAGCAAACCCTGAAGCACCTGATCCTCCTGAGCAGAGGGTAGGGCCATGCAGCCCCTGAAGATCTCCTGAGGTATAGCAGTCTTCAAAATTTTTTTCAACCTCACATATTTAATAATACATTTTCCAGTTAATTTCCATTACTATAATCCTGTACACTAATCCTGTACTATAAATCTTACAGAATATGGCATAGATTACAAATAGGCTGGAAAGGAGAATTGTTTTCTAATGGTTAATACAGCACCTCCTAATTAATGCATTTGGTTACCTGCCTCAAGGGTACCTGAGGAATCACCATCCTAAGATCTGATGCAAAAATTCAGAAAAGAGAAAACAACAGAAGAATGCATTCAAAATGAATGTTCAAGCTTTTCCTCTTTTACACTGGTACATACAAATACAACAAACCATAAGACTTCCCTGATCAGAATGCTGAAAACACCTTCTCATTATTGAAGGATAAGCACTGCAGTTAAACTCTTAAAATCTCATTTAGCCCAGGGGCTCCACCATGTCTAGCTTTATAATATGCTTGGATACAGAACAGCTCCTGGTATCAGGATAGCACAGTTTAAATAAACCACATGCAGGAGAACTGGGTCAATAATCTTGTACTAAGCACAACTGGCAGATACCAAATGAAAGCTTTTCCCTACGCCCAGTGTTAAGAGCTACAGGAGACAACAGGCCTGGAAAATTCTCCAGAAACTTTTTTCACAGCAGACAACCTCCTCCACAAAACCTCCCAATCCCTAGAGAAAGGACTTGGAGCAGCCTGGACTGGCCAGTGTACAATAGCCAAGACTTCCTGGAAGTGGTGGAGAAAAAACCCTCTGTGACTCTCATCATGTACCAGCCTCCAAGGAGAAAACGGCACTTCTCTATATACTACCATGACCAATTCTTGCAGAAATAGGAGTTCGCTGACAAAAATCCCTCCCTTTCCCCCCATACTGAAGATATGTACTGTAGGGTATTTTTGTCTATACAGTTTTTGTTCTAGCACTGAGAAGCTCTTCAACTGTAGCTGCAGGAGGGAATATTTAGCCGAGCAGCTATATGAACAACGAGACAATTTATTTTGTAATGGAAACATTTTTTCCAACACTTCCACACACAATTATTTCTTCTAACTACTCTAATATGGATTTCACAAATGCTATTTAAACAAAGCTATTGCCAACTATAGTTTAAAGCAAAACAGAAGGGATAAGAAATAAGCACACAAATCAGTATGTTGCAAGGTAATCTGATGTATTCTAGTTTATTCAAATGAAGAACTGTACAAATCACAATACACTGTGTTTCACACCCTTCAAATATATTGAATAAAAATCTTCTAACAGGCAAGGAAGATTCTACTTATCAGGACAGGTGACAAGAAAAACTGACTAATTTACAAACCGAAGAGCCATACCTCCATAGTGCACAGAAAACATGATATTCAAGACATATTTTAACCTCTGGCAGAGATAGGTCATGAACCAGAAATGCAGAAATATACTTTTTGGGAAAAAAAAAATCATGTTACTTTTTCCCACCACCGTTCAAGGCTCTGAGAAGGATGAATTCATATAACTGCTTTTGACTTCCACCTAACACATCACTGACATTAGAAGAAGTATCATGTTCCCATTCATCAGAGGCTTAAGTTCTGATTGCTTTACTAGAGGAAAAAGTCAAATTTCAAGGCAGTCTAAAAATATTAAACAATAAATTAATGCCTTTGCTTCAGAATCAAAGAAAACCTCTTCTGTCAAAATTGGCATAAAACTGTACAGCAATTCACTGACATTATGGTAAACAAAATGCAATTAAATGGTATATTCAAATTCTGAGTTAACTTTATAAAAATGCTAAAGAAATCAGGGGCAAGGCTTCCTAACTGCCACTATTGTTTTCATGGAAAAGCCTGATTTTTTTGTGCTTCTCATATAATAAGAGTGAGTGCAAACCCTAACCTGAATGCATATCGTCTTTTCCTTAGAGAAAGGAAAAAAACTACAATAATTGAACTGAGGCAGTTACTGATTTTTGCCTGACTGCTCTATCCTTCAATTTATCTTCGTTCCTAAATTACAATTATCACACTCATATAATTAATATTTGTTTTAGATGGATTCAAATTTGCTATTCAATAAAGTAGCATCTTTTAAACTAATCAGATTACACGTGAAAGATCTGCATTCTTATAGACTTCCTCCACGTCAATTTCTCCTTTCCTATTATAAGGAAAATCTGGTTCAGGGAGGCAACCACAGCAGTTCAGCTACGAGCACTGCTTCTGCTCTTATTTCTGCAAGCAGCAGCTAAAACATTGCCAGACTTTGATACAAGACATAAACATAATTATGTTAATGATCCCTCTGTCATAACCTGGCCCAACTCTTACCTGTCAGTCAATATGGTTACTGATACATATAGACATAAGAATATTTATGGTTGCACTCGGTCTAATTTTAAAAATACTCTTTTCATATGAAAAACACATTTAAGAAAACACCACAATGAATTAAAGGTATTTTTTTGTGTTTTCTCCAAAAGAGAACTGATGATTTAGAGTTCAGCGCAAAGTTTTACAGCATAGTTCAAGCATTTCCAAAGCACTGTTTCAGAACTTTGAAGTTATTCAGGATCCAGATAACCTTGGTTCCTTTTCCTCTGCACGTCCAAAACAAACACAGGAACTTCCATAAGCACAACACATACACTGCACAGAAGCTCCCTGCCATTAGTTCTTGTACTCTACCACATATCTGCAGTTAAGTCAGAATTTGCTTGTGCACAGTAGCAGAATTTGCCCCCTCTCTCTGGTTTAGAAGTGCTATTACAAAAAAACAACAAAAATCCGACATGAGAAAGACACCAGTTATAACATCTCCTGCCAAACCTAGCTATATTACAGTGTTTTAAAAATCCCTATCTTTACAAGGATTTCAATTGCATACTCATGTCATGGATGCAAGATTAGCACTGTTGTATGTACTTTTTAAGGTGGTTAACCACCAGAGCTGTCAGCAGTTTTTCAAAACTTGTGATTCCAAAATGGTTTTCTGTAACAGCCTTTTGCATAAATCATGTTTGGTTATAGTTCCCTCACAGGATAAAAGACAGACTGTGCTACACAGGGTAAGTAACTTATGTTCACTCTTCCCTTTGGCTTCTTTCCCCAGTTCCTCAGTTAAAGAGAGCTGGACTACATACTCGTTCCTGATGAGTCACATTCTAGGAATACCAGAAGATACTCAGTTTAATGAATTCATTTCACTTTTCTCTAAAGCTTACCTATCATTCAGTTAAAAAATAAAATTGTCAACGTATATAAATCTTCCTAAATGCTAACTATGGGGCCATACTAGTATACAACTTCGAAACTGAGAAGTACTAATTGGAAAATCAAAAGGAAGAGTGTTTAGCCATGCAATGCATAATTTGAAGATTATTCATTTACATAAAGATGTGTTAAAACAAATATCTTAAAAGATGGCACACTATTAAAAATAGTTTGGTCCACTGTCCAAATTCAGTAATTCCCAACTACAGTAGAGAGAAAGAGGTATTTACAAATGTTACCACTGAATGTGTAAAAAATGGTAGATATTCCCCTAATGCCTCATGCAATAAACTGTTTTGAAGATGCTTGAGAACTGCTTGTCCTAACTGCGTAGGCCATATACAGTAATCTGAAACTGATACCTTGGATTTGAGAATAGTCCTGAGTCTCGGTACTCAGATTAACAGTCATACTTTCATGTTTAACACTTGGAATTCAACTTCGTGCTTTAAGGCTGCTCAGTGCACTAAAGATACGCAACTTCTTACAGAAATACTTTGTATTTTACTGTATCAAAGACTAAAGTTGTTTTTGCAGATTTAAGAGAAGTGCTGAACATATACTTTCTGAAAACTTTCTACTAAGCAAGCCATCAGGAATGATCCAGTATCTGCTTGGCAAATCTGACTATTTAAAGGCAGAACAACTTTTTGTGAATGCAAGCTCTGGAAAGTAATTTATATCCCTATTTTCCATTCCCTTTTATTGCAACACATTTTCCTGCCAAAATAATCCGTGCAAGAATGCATGACTGAAGGAATCTGCTCAGAGTTCAATAGTGTACTGTCAACTCCCTTATTCTGATATATGACTCTTAATTGAGGGAATTGCATCTCTTGCTCTCTTCTATTAAAAAAAAAAAAAAAAGAAAAAAAAGAGATAATGAAGAATAGCTGAAAAAACTGCATCTCCAGCACTCTGTGACTAGTTCAACAGAAGCTAGTAGTCACCATTCAGGAAGACAAAGCCTTTGCATTTTGCAAACAGTAAAAATTCTATACTTTCTGTGACTTAGAAGTTACATCTGAAAGTGGACAGATAAAACTGACAAAATTTTTCACACAACAATAATTGAATTCTAAATATATTATATCCAATGGGTTCCAAGTAAACTCTACAGGTAAGGCTACAAGCATAGCTAGATTCTCCTTTTACTAGAAGGAGAAAGATTAAAACAAGAAGGCGCATAACCTTGCAAAGAATTGCATTTTCCAAAATAACTGCACACTAAAAAAATACTTGGGAGACTCTACAAGAATGCATGTTGCAATTGAAAACAACCACAATAAAGAAACTCTTATAGATTAATGGCTTCACACCTATTTCACCTTTTATTATTCTTTAAACAGAAAAAATAAAACACATTTCTAAGAACAAACAACTATATATAACATTTCCCACTGAGGAATCCTACAGTAATGCATGGTTTCTAAAGTAACAAATGTTTGCAGGATTGAGTTCTAAATATATTTGCTCATTATTTGAGCAAAGTTACCAACAGTTGCCACTGCTTGACAATAAAAAGATAATTTTTAAAAGATCATAGTTATAAATGCAAATGTTTATTATTATTTTCACAATTACTTATATTTTGGTTACCTAAAGCCAAGGTTTTCATCCTGTATTTGAATCCCATAATCCAAAGGTCATTCTATGGCAGACCACATAACAGAACAAAGCCATATTTTCCAGAACAAAGTTAGCAACACTAAACTTGTATCACTAGTTCTCTCTCTTTCCTGCCCCCCAGAAGTGCACATGCTGTCACAGCTCAATGACTCCAAAATCAACTAAACTAAACCTTTCAGACTCTAGGGGGAAATGTCAGTTCACCCAGGATTGAGACCATTCAAATACTGCATTCAAACCACCTGTGCTCAACGATGTTATAAAATAATGGCACTGGTTAATATATTGGTCATCTATGTAGATTTCTATTAACATTTTGAAGCTTAGCATTTCACGAGCAATTCACTTAACACAGGAGATGTAGGAATAATCACTTAATGTGTGGAAGAGTAAATTTCAGTTCCAAAAGAATCTTTTAAAATACCAAGTAAGGAGATTTTAGGGGAAAAAGTCAGGTTGAACAGATATTTACATATTCAAATAGCACAAACCAAGTCTCGTCATAATGCCAGCACTCAATTTATATGACTATATACGGGCTCCAAGACAGTGTCTACAAATACAATTGTGGTATTTAAACAAGCAAGATACATTTGGTAACTGGTACACTTATCACATTTTATGCTTTAGATTCTTTTCACAGCACTAATCCATCAGACAAAAACCTACATGCACACAAATAACACACTGCCTTATGACCCAAGTCTTGCTGTAGTATTTAACCATGTTGCTTAGGTTGAAATTATTTTCTTCCTTGGTGGGTTTTTTAAAGCAGAATTTTCAGCACTGTCACATTTAAAATTCATTGTTTTGTTTATCATACTAAGCCTTTATTCACCAAAACTTCTCACTTTTCCTCCCGTTGGACATTCCCTAAACTCTGTAACTACTTTTGCAATGGTTTAGGCGCAATTCAAGAGACACCTCACCTCCACACCCCTAAAGACCAGGAGGTGAAGAAACAGTGGGAACACAGCACAGCTGCTCCAGTAGCTGATTACCCTACATGGCAAGGATTCACCACACGAGTCATCTAGCACCAAAAACGAAAGTTATGCCTTCACTTGACAACTCACTCACCTCCCGCAATTCAAGCCTCTGAGCCACTGCTTCCAGACTTTCCTGGCCCGTGCTTTCCACTGACAGTGTGAACTCCACAAATTCATTGTTGAGCAGCTGGATACGAGCCACCAAGCAACTCTTGCTAGATACTGTGTAACGTCGAGTTCGTTTCAATTTCAGCCCAAAAGGTAGAGGCATCTTCTTTTTCCCCCAGCGATGGTTAGTGATAAAGAACTACTACCACTGAGACCTTGAGAGGTGACGAGAAGTCACCTCCTCTCAAAAGGTAAGGAGCTGTAAAGTCTCCAGAGATCAACCAGCAGCAGCAGTATCCATTAAAGCCAAGCAAGTTTTCCACCAAGAGACAAGGAGAAGAGACATCCACTGGAGTCCTGGTAAGGAACAAAAGAGAAAGAGAAGAAATACAAGAATCAGAAATACTTTGACTGAAAGGGAATGGTAACATGGGAAAAATAACATGTATATTTTTTCTAAATCTAAATAATCAGTCTACCTTTCCAAACTGCAGGGCTCTCATGTATTCAAATAATGAAATAAGTACCAGAGTTTCTGGTTTTTCCACAGACAACATTGGGTTTTTGCAAGTTCATCTCTTTTTTAAAACTCACAGGTAAATAATGAGTCTTAATCAGGTGTGACTGCAATGTCTTAAAATAAGTGTTTATAAAAGGAATTGGTATTTAAATGAAATATGTCTATGAAATCTAAGTTGCCTAACGTATTTGTAATATGGACAAATGGACAGACATTTTCTTTAAGAGCAAATCCAGCAACCTGGCTTGTTTTTCAGAGCGTCGTGCAGCCCCAACCACTATCCGCTGTTGGATGAAACACAAAACCAAGCCCCAGAAATGAAAAATGGGAAAAAAAGAAAGGCAAGGGAGGCATTAAAACTCACACCTTAGCCACTTCGTACCCGACAAAGTGCACTTCCTCTAATCTTCCATGGATTATAGCAAATCGTGCCATTATTCCTTATGCCAAACTGCTGTATGATGCCTCGGGTTATGCTCTGCCCCGCCAAGAGAGTATGTGAATTCTGAGAATCATTTATTTTCTAATTTTTCCTTGAAAAACATACTCTTACGCAGACTACAGGCAGCCACCCACAGGTATCTCCCCACCTTTTGCAAACACCTTCACGCCTGCTCTCCTGTCACCTCCACTCCACGCTTTGCCCTGCTCCTTTTCCCAGCGTTTTCTTGGGGCACGCAGCCCCGTCTGTGAAACTTCTCCCAGCGTCGCGGAAAGGCCCGGGCTGGGAGGGGCCGTAGCGATGCCCCCGTTGCTCGCCGCTGCCCCGGGTAGGGGATGCCATTCCCTCGGTGAGGATGTCCTGCCCCGGGCTGGGCTGGGCTGGGCTGGGCTGTGCGGGGCGGCGGGAGCGACCCCGGGGCCGGGCCCGGGCCGGGCAGTGCCGCTGCCGCTCTGCCCCTGCACCTCCAGCGGCGGCGCCGCCCCGACTGAACGGGAAACAAAACGAACGTAGACTTTGCTGTCTTAATGTGTTGTTTTTTCCAGGCTGGCACGTATCAGTAGCACATATTAAAAGGCACAATTTGTTTTCTGAGGATTCTCAGGATGGCCAAACAGGAGGATATGCATTTCTTTGGAAAGGAGGAACCGGAAGAAGTAAACTTCCTAGCACACCTGCTTTTAAACTCAAAGGTATAGCTGTAAACAGACACCACGTTCTCCTTGGACATTGATATATCCACCTGGAAACTTATCCAACATAACCACAAACTCTTTAGGCTAAAAACTCCGAATCACACTCCCTACTCCCCAGCCAGCAGCACCGCGAAGAAGAAAGGAAGGTGGAAAGACATTAAAGGCCTACAATGGGAAGAAAGAGGAGGTGGCATGGCATTTTTTGTCAATGACATCTTTGCAACCCTACTCCAAAGAATGACCAGAAGCAGATTTCATGACCTCGTCTGTGATAATCTTGAAGCAGTCTTACCATTCTACACAATCCCCATCCTCAACAGATACCACCTAAAATCTTAGCTGAATGAGAAAACAATCCTCACCCAAACACCAAGAAATTTATTTTTGGGTGTAGCTGTAGAATAAATAACAACAGACAACAAAAGGTTTCCCTGAAAAATTTAGGGATACAAAGGGAATCCTCACTTTATTACTCCCTCTGCACTTTGATCCTCCAAATCCAACCCTGCTTAAACAGCATGCAGGGAATGCTCTACAGACAGAAGCTTTTAGTCCTCTGTCCACTGCCAGCACAATCTCACACTGGGTTTATTCCTGACAGAGTAGCTTTTAGCTGGCTGACCTTAGCTCATGTCCCCGAGGCCCATTTTCCAATACATTCTTTGCACAGTTAGGTGTCTTCTTTGGTGCTACAGCCATGAGAGAATCCAATTTACTCCTCCCTGAAAGCTACAGTCAGAAATGCAGAAGTGTTTTAATCTCAGGTTTTATGGAGCACCACTCAGTAGAAATACTTTAAATCTTTTTTGCCCATAACACGGGTTAGAAAAAAAAATCATAATAATGAAAAAAAAAATTCACTAACCACAGGCTAACCTGACAGGTGAAATTGCCAAACCATCTAATGCTGACATGAGGCAGCCTCAGCCTTTCAGTTATTTCACTGTGCAAACAGGTAGCAATGCAAACATAGGAAGGAAGTTTAGAGCAGAATTTTCAGAATGTGCCAGCCAGGAACATTCTCCAGGTTATGATCTGTTGTTTACATTAAATGCTCCATTGAGCATTTACCCAAAATTATTTCATTTTTGTACACCTGACATAATCTTCATGACTTCTGAAACCCATTTATAACAAGAAAAACTCAAGTTAACTTCCAGACCACGTTACAAAAGACCAACTAAAAAGATATTCCTAACACATAAAAATATTGTAGAATTCAGGCAAGTTTGCTGAATAACACCAGGGTATCATTCAGTATCTTCCACTGCTAGCCATGTGTAGTTCTTGCAAACACAGCTGTGCTGGTTTTATTCAGCAGCTGTGCATTCTGCAGTCCTAGGTGCTCTCACATTTGCCTGCTGCATTACTTTAAATTCAGACCTACCTGCATTGTTTTAAGCTACTTTAGCCAAAACTCATGGCTACATACTGCCAGGAGTTACAAATCCAACTGATGACCTTTACAACAACAAGCCTTTATTTACCAAGCCTGGAATTTTCATACAACAGCTAAATTTTTTCTAATGGTCAAACTTTGTACCTTTATATTTCAACAGAAACCTGTAGTTTCAAAAATGCTGTATTAGAATTTCAGCAACATGGCCGTGACTAATGTGTGGTTACTGAGCACTGTTTTCTCCTTTACCTTCACCTCCCACTCCCCCCTCAATTATTAGCATTTTACTTTACTAATATTTTTACATAGCCTCATAAATGACAGTAACCAAAATTAAACTGCAATATATCACAGTGAAAAAGCCTTCCTATTACTCCACATTCTTGAAATACATGTCTTTTTATTTCAGGGATATTTGGACAGCCAAAAAAGTAATCAAAATACTCCACCCTCTCCTTGTTTTACCAGTTAATCTTTGACACGACTCTTGGACTGAGAGAGCAGCAGCAAGTGCATATCTCAAACTTCGCCCACCTCCAGAAGCACGGTCCCACAATCATTTCAACCTTTTCAAAAAGTGGTTGAAACTCTTGAGCCTTACGGTACACAGCAGAGAAGCTCACCCGCTATGTTTTTACCGTGCCCGCTGTTTCCCCCTTACCTCGCACAGCGATCCAAAGACACCGGGTCTCCTTTCACATACGTGGAGCCGAACAAACCCCCCGGCGCTCCAAGACCCCTTCTCCCGGAGCCATCTCTCATCTGTATTCCTCGGGAGCTGACTTACTGTGCTCCTCTTGTCCCAAACAGCTGCTATCTCGGCTAACCCACCTTGTTCTCAGATCACTCATAGTGAAAACATTCCTCACTTCCTGTCTCAAAAAACTCGCTCTGGATATCATTCCACTGGGTAAAGAGCTGGGGGGGTGGAAGAAAATACTACGACAAAATAAACCTGTGCCAGGCAGCTCTTCGGGCGGCCCCTTTCATGTGACGCTGTGCCGCATGAGCGCAAATTGCCTTCTCGGGAATATTTTCAAATCGGCCGTCCCTGTGTGCCTCTGTGTGTGTGCATTTAATTTCTTTTCCTGGAGGCGTTCCCCTCGCTCTATCCATGCGGAAGGATACGCTGAAAGAATTAAAGCGAAGGCCCGTATGCTTGCAGCCCATTACCTCAGAGAGTTGGAATGCCTGGCAGGGAGAATGTCAGCAATGAACAGCTGCTTCTCTGGCTACAGGGGCGCTACAGAAATAGGGGTTACAACAAATAGCAGGCAATCCTTGCTTTTTTTAATCATATGATCATTTATTTTAAGCCTTTCCAATTAAGGCAAATATCTTAACAAAATTCTGTTGGTCTTGTTTTCACGCAGGTTTAATCCCTGCATGGTTTATCAAATGACCTATGCACATACATTTATGTCCTTGCGAAGTTTCAGCTGAGATACACAGCAAAGATAGAGCAAAGATATAGCTGAGATAAACAGAAAAAAAAAAAAAAAAAAGCAGACTAAAGGCTGATCTTTCAGCCTATCTGGACTTAAAAACTCCCAAAAATGTCAGTAGAAACTATACCCTTAATAACAACTGCCTTAGTGAACTTTAAATGCATATAAATTCAGGAATATTTACAGTGTTTAACTAATGCAAACACCATAAGAGGGGCTGAGCTCCAGTCTTACAAGTATATGAAGACCTTCATGTGTTTGTGTGCATGTGAAATCAACAATTGTTGCGTGCAATTTGGAATATTTGCTCTCCACATTGAGGGAATCAGGCAAAAGTATATACAAACCTGGAACCAGTCAGGGATGAGGAAAAAGGTAAAGCGAGTATGTGAATGCTGACTAATAACTTTAAAACCTAGAAAGTGTTTTGGTAATGTGAAATGCACAAACATGCTACTGTCTGAGCAGGTCTAACCTGCAGGTCAACTATGCAAATAGCAAGCTGCTCACGAGGACACTAATCTCAGCTGAAATATGTAGGTAATTTTGTACTATAATGAATTCTTCTGAGTTATTTCTTGTAGACACAATCATCTTCCCTGAGATCAGAGGAGTATCTCTTTTTTCCCCCCTCCATTCATCAGCCATCATTATGATAAGCAGTCCATAAGTAATATATAAAACATTAGTTGGAGGAATCTTATGTTGAGTAAAATAAACTAACCTTGAACTAGCCTAAATGGATACCCTTTTCTAAAGGTGTCTGATAGAGAACTGCAGTTACTTACTGGGGAAAACTGATGGATACAATGTATGAAAAATCCAAGCCATGAAAATGCAGCATTACCGAGGCAACCCCTCCTATTTCTAAACAATTCATACTGGAAACAAAGTCTGAATTCTCTTATCTGTCACATTTCCTATTCTAATTCTTCATCACACCCTCTTCCTGCCTGACTCCCTGACTGGAAGTTGCATTTATTACACTTTCCTTGCTTTCCATAGTTAGTTCTTGCTGCATTTTCCTTCTCTTCAATTGCATTGAAGACAACACCTCATCTTAAAAGAGACAGCTAGGACATTGCCAACATGCTTCTCTGCAGCTTACATCTTCTTTTGAAGATCATCACATTTATTCACAAATAATTATTTTCTTCTGCTTTTTCCTTCTCATAACCCCAGTTTGTGTCCAAATTTTGTGTTTTTCTGCACTTTCTCTATATTACCTCCTTATTTTTAATCTCACCACCCCTCTATTCCCTGCTTTGCTCCAAATATCAACTCTAATAAAAGGAACAAAGAGGCAAAGGCAGCCAGGATCATGTGATGGACTCTGGTAAAGACACATCAGTAAGATGTAGAGTGGTTACCTGAGGGCACAATACTGAGCTTCTGCTTTCCCCTTTAAGCCCCATCAACACTCACAACATTCATGGTTCTTGACCTCATCTTTGTAATATTCTATCTTCTACTTTATTCTGTAGTTGAAGTTTATGTGAGGAAACAAATAATATCCCAGAGCTGATTTTTGCACCCCTTGTTCTATAGGTACGATAGAAAGTTTCTGCCCACTGGGTTGAATATGGCCTGCCCATAGTGGAACAGGGATGAATCTATTTTTTTCTCAGAAAAAGCTAGACATCCTTCCTTCTGGGACAGGTTTTTGGAGGATTGTTGTTTTTTTCTTGGTCCAAATATGTGATTGCAGTTTAGGTGTATCAGCCCATAGGTGGAAGTTGATACAAATATTCACCTTATTTCAATTCCACTCCAGTATCTAGTCTTTGTATTGACTAAAGGTAAAACAAAGTTGGAAGCAAGTCAAACAGGAAGCAGAATCAGCCACCCTCCAGGCAGAAAAGTGGTATGCAAGTATATACTCCTCAGCCCAGTGGAGAATTACCCATTTACGCAGGCAGGATAACCCAGAAACTGCTAGTTAAAGGGGCTTTCCCACAGTGCTGAAACAATGAAGAAGTCATGTGGAAAAATATTTTGATTTACACCATGCAAAATAGTAACTTCATGAACTGAAAAGTCAGAATACCTCTAATTCTAAATCTGAAAGCTGTTCTCTAAAGAAATTCACTTTATTCACCACATTTTGGCTCTGAAGCCTTCCTGTTTTTTCATAATTCTATTTCTTATTTGCAAGAGAGCAAGAGATGGCTGGTTTTTTATGCATCATTCTATATTTTTGATGGTAGTAGAGAGGAATGCTAGAAAAATGACTATACCAGATGTCTGTTACATGCTTGAAGCCTACAATTTCATGTGTGCAAGATTCATTTTGACTTACAAGGCACTGTAAAGTGTTAAGCATATTCTACTAAGTAACTAATTAGGGTTATAGAATTTTCCTATTAGAAGAAAACAGGCAGTTTCCCTACACAGAATGTAGTGCTGAACTTGAAGCAATGAGCTCCTGCTGTTATTCGCAAAGGAAACTTTTCTCAAACACAATAACTTTTTCTAAAGTAAATCCTGTACTTATGAAATAAACTTCATTCTTGTTTCTGTACTGCAATAATTATTTTTCTTTTTCCAATAATACAACATAGTACAACATAATTGGAATCTTAAAAAGGCAAAATGTGTCTCTTAAAGGTTAAAATGGAATAGTGTAATTAAACTAATATGTTATTGGTTCCCTCTCACTGTAACACCAATATATTATAAGTGGTGTCAGGCAAACAGCTCAGATCATTAGCAATAATTAGTCTAAGCTATCTCTGTATGAGGTTTGATTTATATTAGGAACAGTGATGCAGAAAGGGATTAATACAGCTGTTAACTACAATGCCTGGAGTTTATTTTAATCAGTGGCATTACTTGTAAAAGGCCCTTTATCTGTAGGCCGAGCTTTCTATAATATTACTACTTATTAAATCAGCTGAAGTGAATCTGGGGAATTGGTGCAAAAGAGAAATTATTTGCCTCAAACACTACTTATTTTTTGCTTACTATTATGCTTACCTTGTGGGCTTTTCTCCACATGATTCTTCCTCCCTCTGCAACTAATCCTTCGTAGCAGTAAGAGCAGCAGATGCTTGTACTGGGTGTGTGTAGCTGGTTTTGGTAGTGGAGGGGCTACAGGGTGACCTCTGTGAGAAGCTGCTGGAAGCTTCCTCCCTGTCTGACAAAGAAAATGCCAGCCAGCTCCAGGATGGACCCTGCACTGGCCAAAGCTGGCCACACACAGCCCAGTACAGTTCCATCAGAGCACCTGGTAGTGCCTCTGGGATGACATTTTTAAGGAGGGTGGAAAAGTTATTGCACGCAAGCAAATTTCAGCCAGAGAGAGGAATGAAAATGTGTGATAGGAACAGCACTGCAGGAGCCAAGGTCCGTGCAGAAGGAGGGGCAGGAGGTGCTCCAGGCACCGGAGCTGGGATTCCCCTGCAGCCCGTGGTGCAGCCCGTGGTGAGGCAGCTGTGCCCCTGCAGCCACGGAGAATGTGGGAGCAGAGATCCAGCTGCAGCCCGGGGAACACCCCACACTGGAACACATGGATGCCTGGAGGCTGTGAAACTGTGGGAAGCACCACGCAGGAGCCAGCTCCTGGCAGGACCCGGCCTTGTGAAGAGATGAGCCCATGCTGGAGCAGGTTTTCCCTCGGGATTTGCGACCCTGTGGGGGACCCGCACTGGAGCAGCCTGTTCCTGAAGGACTGGCTGGACCCATGGAAGGCACCCACGGCGGGGCAGGTTGTGAGGAACTGCAGCCCATGAAGAGGATTCACACTGCAGCAGTGAGTGTGCGGGCTTTGTGGCAGACTGTTCCTGCTGGGAGCAGGGGAGAAGGAAGCCAGAGGAAACAGATGATGAACTGATGGGAACCCCCACTCCCGTTCTCCTGTTTTGGGGGGAGACGGGTAGGGAATGCACAGTGAAAGTAAACCCAGGAAGAAGGAAGGAGTGCGTGGAAGGTGTTTTAAGATTTGAGTTGATTTCTCATTATCCTACTCTGGTTTGATTGTTAATTAATTAAACTAATTTCCCCAAGTCTGTTTTGTCCATGACAGTAATTAGTGAGTGAGGTCTCCTGTCCTTGTTCTCACCACATGAGCCTTTTTGTTGTGTTTTCTCTCTCCTGCACTGCTGAGAAAAGGAGGTGACAAAGAGGCTATGGTGGGCACCAGGAAACCTGTATAGCTGTAGTGTAGCATTACTTGAATATTTTGTGTAAGGCTATACCATAACTTAAGTTGCTTTTTAACAGATAACTGAATATTCAGTTTGTGTATTAACGCTCGAGAAAGAGCATTAATACTGTCACAACCCCGTGCTTGTTCCGGCACTCACGGTCACGCCGCTCCCCCGCAGGGCCGTGCGGAGCGGGCCGTGCGGAGCGGGCGGGGGGCACGCCCCGGGCCCGCCGCGGCGCGGCCGCCGCCCGGCAGGGGGCGGTGCGGGCGGAGGCCGGGCGGCGGCCGCGAGCGGCGCTCGGTGCCCGCGCGGGCGGCGGTGGGAGCCGGGCCCGGGCCGCGGGGGACGGGCGGCTTGGCGCGGCCATGGAGATCGGCACCGAGATCAGCCGCAAGATCCGGGTGAGACAGAAGCCGCCGGGTCGCTCCCTCCGCCCGCGGCAGGAGGCCGGGCCCGCTTGGAAGGGCAGGCCCAGCCGGCGGCTGAGGCGCCGGGCTCCGGCCGGCCCCCCCGTCACAGCTGCCGGCGGCGGGGTCCTTCGGCCTCGGGACTCGCCGCGGAGGGCGGGAGCGGGAGAGTCGTTCCGGTGGGAAGCGGAGTCGGGGTACCCCCGTCCCCCGACGGGCTGCTGCCAGCTGCTGCCAGGTGCCGTGTCCGGGGGCGCGCCGCTTGTCCGGTGTGAGCCCCCGGTACCGGCAGGGCCTGTCAGCAGCTCCCACTCGGCGGTCACAGCTTGGAAATCCCGGCAGGTTTCTGCTTCCCTGCTGAGTCGGGAATGAGCTTTTATCAAACCATCTTAGATTCGTTTTCTTTGCACCTTATGGGTCCGGGTGGTCTCCGCTGGGACCTGGAGGTTGAATGGCAGCGCCAGGAGCCGGTGTGTCGGAAGTACACTCGAGGGAGATTCCGTTACCGTGCCCGGCCCCGCGCTCTTAGGACGCTCTGTGCTGAGCAGCAGAAATAGGAGAGGTTTAACGTTAAACCAGTGTGTTCAAACAGTAGATGAGAGAAACTTTGCTAAGCCTCCCACCTCTTTGCAGTTAGAAATACTTTGTTGATCCATCCCTTAAATAATATTTCATTATTTTTTAGGGTGCTATAAAAGGAAAGTTGCAGGAGCTGGGGGCTTATGTTGGTAAGTTTTGCCATGTGTTCAGCAATCTTCTCCAGATAATTTTTGTTATGTAGGAAAAAAATAGCTTAGCTAATGGAATACTATTACCTCTCTTACTACATAGAGAAGCCTTAAGCGTGAGAATTACTGAAATGCTGCACTAGTCAGAAAGAAAGACATACTTCACAAAATATTACAGTCTATTACAGTCTACAGCATAAAAGGAAGCAGTATGTGAACATCAGTAGGTGAAGAACTAAAAGAAAATAGCTGAGAAGTCAGTCTAATAGTCTTCCCCTTTAGAAATGGTGGCAAGGGATTTGAAAGAAAAACCATGATGTGAATATTTAAAGAAATTTTTTGAAGCACTAGGAGAAACATTAAATAAAGCAGGAGCCTTGGAAATACATCAGCAGTTAGCTTTGACCACTCTGAGGTGGAATCAGTCTTTCCTAGGCATATTTTTAACAGCTCTTAAATTCAGGGTGAGGCATCTGTCGAAATTAGGAGAGAGGACAAATATGAGTTAGTGACATAGGAAATTAAAAGGCTGTGTCCGAAACTTTATGTGCGACAAACGTTTAAAATGTAAGAGCTTGACTGTTAAGGAGAAGACTAAGAGCTATGATGAGCTAATGATGAAATACATGTATCTGAATCTTAGAGGCAGGGGGAGATTTTATTTTGGTTTGTGACAGGAGGGGTGAGCAGTATGAATGGCTGTGGTCTTGTGAGTTTGTTTGTTTTTTCTGAGTCTGGGGAGAAATGGATATTGCACTTCAGAGCAGCTGTTTTCTGCAGCAGTAAAAGTTGGTAACTTAACACAGCATTCTGCTAGAAACAAAATCCCTCAGTCCTGAAACTGCATTGTTGTTGTCTGTGATGCTTCTTGGATTTCAGGTGAAGAAAAGGAATTGAGAGCATAATTTAGAGATCCTGTGAGTTGCAGGGCCAAGTTCAGAGTTTGTAGTTTGAGCCCTAATTCATCTTCTTTCCTATTTCAAGAGAGGCATTGTATTTATGGAAAAATGTACTGGCTCCATAGAAGGGAGTTACCTATGAGCTGATAGTCTGGACTCAGCTGGTGCCTAGGAACTGTGTTTAGAACTTTTTAACTGTAAAATCATCTTCTTCACCATCTCAAAGGTTGTCTTTTTAAGTAACTCATTTTTTGTTGTTTGTTTGGTTGGGGTTTTTTTACCATCATTCCAGTTTCAGTTTCTCAGTCCTTGATTCTTTGCTTTCACTTGTATTTCTGAAATAAAAGTTTTTCTTTTCTCTAATACTAAGATACTGATGGAATACTAGCCATCTTTGATTCCAGCTATGAGTGATTATTCTTTCTTTGTTTTCCTTCTGTCTCTTGTATTCAGAGGACAGGTTTCCTGTAATCCTAGGATCAGCAGACAATGTCTGCAGGTTCTTCTTAGTCAGCTTCTGAACTTTTTAAAATAACTTTGTATTCTTTATTGCTAAGTCTGTCTTGCCTCCGCCAATTCATGTGATTTTTCAGGTTTCTTTTGACTAGAGTATTTCAGGCAACTTTTCAAGTAATGTTTTTCAAAAATTCTATTCCCTCTTTCAGGTAACTAATAAAAGTTGGTTCTCCCTGATTCTAGCCTCTGTACAAGAACTGCGCCTCTCTTTCTTTCTGTAACTGCTAGTTCTTTTCTCTTGAAAAGTCTTCTACAACAAGACATGTTGAAATTTACTTGTTGTGTAGGACTTACAAAGGAAAGATTCATGTATTTGAAGCAAGATGAAGTCAGTTAATTATTCATCAGCTAGGAAATTCTTCAGAAGGCTGTGGTTCCACATGCTGTTTAAGTTGGCATAAGCCAACACAGTTACCAAGAAAGTTTCTTTCCTTCTTCTCTCATACTGTTACAGGTAATTGTGCTGACATGTTTTTATTGGTACTTAAAATATCTTATTTACTTTATCATGAACCACCTGAAGAGCTCATCATGTTTAAAAGTAGCTTGGCCAGTAAATAAAATCCATTCTAAGTTCCTAGGTCTGAACATCAGTCCATCTTGTGCAACTTGTAGTTTGCAGTGAGAAAAAACCTAAGTGCAAAGCAGCAACAACAAAAACTGGAACAAACAAAGAGCCACCAAAAAGAAGTGAGGGTTTAAGTTAGGAGTGGGTAATGTTGGGACATTGAGTAGTGGTAGTGCAGTTAGAATATGTGAATGTTATTTTTGTACTCTAGAGTAGAGATAAATTATTTACAGTTTACATAGACACAGCAGAAAGGCAATTCCTTTCATTTGGATTTTGATTTCTGCTTTTCATTTTTTAGGTCTTTTTAGTGTTGTGTACTGTCTTAGCTTGATTAAATAAGCACAGCCGTATTAGTGCCTTGATTCAAATTCATAATTTGGACAGTATTTCCCAGCTGTTTTCACTTACTGTTCTTATGTTCTTGTCATGCTGTGGAGTGGAATTGGAGAGCATGAGATGTTTGATTAAACGAAATTGAAGTCTGTGCTCAAGAAGCACAGCTAGTGCCTTTGAACAACAATTGTGCCAGTCAGTGCTTCAGCAGAGGCCAGAGCTAGGCCAAAGTGAAATGCCAAATACCAACCCCCCAAACCCTTAATGTGTTAATGTTGGGCTCTAAGGACCTTCCTGTGCATTGTGGTGAGTGGGAGTACCTTGTGTGCAAGGGAGCGGGTTTCTCACCATGTATGAAATTGCACACATTACAGAATAGAAATTCAGTTGCTGGCATTTGTTTTCTTTTTGTAGGTAAAAAATATGGAAGTTAATACAGTTTTGATTTGTTTAATGCACATATCAGAAATGGATATTTATTTTAGTTTTTGTAACTAAAGGAAATTTGACAAGGATAAGGTGCTGTATTTGGCACCTTATATTTGAGGTGATGAATATTGTATATGCTTGCTAGTATTCAAGAAAAAGAACATAGGCAACAGAGTGGCTTTCTTTTATCTTGCTCTTCTTTCTGTTCTGTTTATTCACTTTGTAAGTACATTGACCTTCAGCTTACACCCTTGTGAAGTTGATGATCTTTTATTCCTTGCTTGTAGATGAGACTTGTATTGAGCCTCAGAGGAAATGGAATTCTTGTTAGTTTGCTTACCTAATCCTCTGTCTGCAGTTCTTATAGTAAGACAGAAAAAAAAAATGGCTACACGTTTAAAGATGTTTGCCATGTCTTCCATGATTTATTATACTTTAAAACAACTAATTTCTCTTTGTATTAGATGAAGAACTCCCTGATTATATTATGGTTATGGTGGCCAATAAGAAGAGTCAAGAGCAGATGACAGAAGACCTTTCCCTTTTCCTTGGAAACAATACTGTCAGGTTCACTGTCTGGTATGTTTGCAAACTATTGTCACGCTTCTTATCAGTTGTGCAGGACTGCTTTCTGTAAGTGACACCTGACATTTCAAAAAGTTATTTATCTTCCTATTATGTAATTTTCATTAATAAGAACTTCTACTTTGCATGCCTAATAAGTAAATAAGTTTTAGTCTGTCAGCAGTTAGACTTCTGAGGTGATAGTTAGATGGCGAAGGATTGGAAGACTCATTTGTTTATAAGCCAGTCAGATTTGTAAATTAAGTGCTCAGGTAAGCAAGGGTTGTATGTTGACTTAAAATTATTCCTGCAAAACCCACTGTGAGCATGGGAGCATTGTTCACTGCAGTTAGATGTAAAGGACCAATCTGTTTGCTTTTAAGCTAACACTGATTCAGATTGCTGTGCATGGGAAGTACTGTATCAGGGCAGATGAGCAGTGGATCTAAATCTGTGTGCTGTGTTTGACAAGGCTTAGCACCAAATGCTTAGGTATTCCCACCTCTCAGGCTGTTTATTTATTACCACCACCCAATTGTAAAAACCAAAAGTAGAACCTCAGTATTACTGTGAACAGGACAAGTTAGCAACACTTCAGCTCTACTGTCAGCTCCTGACAATGAAGATCCATTTATTCCATGCTGCATGACAAACTTAGCCATTATATTTCTCATGCATTTTCTAATATTGAATTTGTTTTACAGTAGAAACCTGTAAGTAAATCCCCATTTCAGATCTTTGACTGTAGACATTTTGTTGCTTTCAGAGTTGTGTATTTTTTCAAGTTAATCTTACTTCTGAATCACCTACCTAATAGAGCTTTAGGGAACATTATTTTTTTGTGTAGATGAGAGAAATACAACAATTTATTTTTCAGTTTCCTTTCTTTGACATTTTCATACCTACAGTTTACATTCACTTCCAATATTTCTTCTATGCAATTGGTTCCTAGGAGCTTTTCTGTTATTGAATAGCAGAGAGAAACATTTTGGAAATTGGCAATGTTATGAAATCATAAACATTATCAAAAATGAAAAATAGTTTCAGCTATTACAATTCACTGTATTAGCTATTTAAACAAATGGATTTCCAGGTGATAGTGTAACTTGTGTGGATATAGTTTGATTTTACTTACACAAGTTTCGTTTTCTCCCAGCATTTGGCAAAGATATAGAAAAGGAGTACAATTAAGCATTTGAAAACTGCACAGGCATTTCTTTGCTGCCTTTTGTGGCCTGCCTAGGGGAAACTCTTGGTTTTCAGTGTATCAGGAAGTCATGCCGTTGTCTTTCTCATAGTAGTTTTAGGAATCAGACAAATCAGTGAAGTTTCCAAGTGGATGAGGATGTAGCTTCTGTTACTAGGGTTTTGACTGAATCCTGATATACAGTAAGAAATAGTGTAGGAGAAAACACTTGCATGACTTTCGAAATGAAACTAAAACTTAGTTGAAAAAATAATAAATATGTAGAGAAAGCAAATTTCAGCAAACAAATCAAGATAATTTTATATATTTATATTTAAAATGGTGTATTGACTATGTGCAGATATTATACCACCAGCTGGTGTAAACCAACTGGTTTAAAATTTACCTGTGTAAATTTTAAACATAGAGACTGTTCTAACTCTTAAGTCAGTATCCTCATTATTTATATATATATATGTAAAAATACAGACTCAATGTTAGAGTGCTTTATCAGGCACCAAAGTAGGTATTGGTTAAAAGAAGACAAGATGAATATGATGAAACCTATGAATAAGCTGTAAAGGGACTGGTGGAAAAGTGTTGCATAGCATTGTTGCTGGGAGTTTTATATGCTTTTACTTCTAAAGACAGCCCAGAATGTTTATGTTCTTAAATGTTAGTTAAATACAGTACTCAGCAAGATCTACCTTCCTTGGTTTGTCTCTGTAGCTGGTAATTTTGGGCCTTCTGGCAAAAGTTTTGCAGCAATTGTGGCAGACCTGGAAATCCTGCTGGTTGGCCACCACTTCTTACTCTGAACCAAGAGTCAGATCAGCTACTGAGATCAGTGTGAAAACTGCTGTGCATCACTGGAGCTCAGCTGACAAGTGTTCTAGTGAAAGCTCACAAGGAGGACAAGTAAAAGCCTTCATTATACCCACATGCAGTCTTTTCAGTATGTTCTCGTTCCTTAGCTCCATTCTAATATTCAGCCTAAATTATGGACTTGCCCATTATCAGGTTTGAATTCCAAGTAAGATACAAGCTTAAGTGTTGGGTTTTTTTCTTCTCACTGTAATATGTGTTTATTTTTAAGCAGCCTTATTGTATTAAAGCCCTGTAATTTTCTGTGTTGCTTCAGCTCAGTGCCTTTTTCACAGGCAAAGGGCAAATTCACTGAGCACGTCTCAGAGTATTGTTGGTATATACAAAGCATGCTGGAAGAATCCTGAGAATCTTATGTGCTATGAGTTATGTACTGTTTGAGTTTGTACTTAAAATTATGTTTAACTGTACTGTGCAACTGAAGTTTCATAGACAAAGCAAAATTTTAGGCTATGCTTTAGGCTCCTAACTTTTTGGAATCAATCTTTTTGATACTTAACTCCATTGATTGTAGTGAAAGGCGGGTAGTATTGGCTTTGATTATGTAAATCAACTGAATGCCAAAAGCAGATGATGTGATGAGTACTCTGCCTGCATGTGCAAGACATACTGGAGGCAAGATACTTTAAGCCTCCCTTTTGAGGTTAAACATATTCTGGATGACGAAAAGTGAAGGCTTAGATAAAAAAAGTGCTTGTCATAGGGGTGGAAAGGCAATGGGTTTCTGAAAAATGATTAGTCTGAATGTAAGTTAAAGTTTTTTATTTCTCCTTTTTCTCTTGCTTCCTTCCCTGTCCGCCGTCTGTTTCAGGCTCCATGGCGTTCTGGATAAGCTGCGATCTGTGACTACTGGTAAGTAAGAAAGTGAATCATCAGTGAAGACAGGCTTATGTTTTCTGTGTAGTGTTATATGTCTAGTGAGTTGCAAAAATATCTCAATATCTCATTTTGTTAATTTTTTTGTTTATGTGGTCTTTTGGGTCCATATTGTTAAGAGAAGTCCTTTATATTTTGTGATAAAGCATTTATTTTTGAGTCCAGGTTCTGTGTGTTTTCTGTGTTTCTTGCTGATGTATGCAGCTGAAACAGCTTTCAACTTCTTGTATTTTCAGGCCTGTGCCACGTCTTGTTTGCAGTTTTGTAGCTACATTTATTGTAAAATCTGTGTTGCTGTGCTTTGATGTAAAAGTGAAAGGTACCTGTCTCCACAGAACCAACCAGTGTAAAATCTTCAGAATCTAATATCTTTGAGAGCAACCTGCCTTCCAGCAAAAGCAGTTCATGTGTGAGTGATGAGAGGAGGCATGAGGATATCTTGCCACCTCTTGCAGTGTCAAGCTCTCGGACTGAAAGAAATGATTCCAGAGTTTCAACCAGCTCACAGGAGCAGAGGAATGCTGCTTCCAGGTAAGGCTGCTGGCTACTTTCTAGCACTCCTTCAGACGTCAGTAGTTGTGTGAGTATAGTAACCATTCTAAAGAGTACAGACACTTGGAAAGATACAAGTACTTTTGAAGAGTAAAGCGTCGCTACAATTGGTTGTATAAAAAACCATGAAATCAGAATTCAGTTCTTTAAGCAACATATGGACTTAGATTAATTAACCAAACTGAAAATATCAATCAGTGTGTTAAATTTCTATAAATAATACTACCTTAATGATTCTTCCCACCTGGCTTTGATTGAAAGACAATTCTCATTTTCCAGGACTTGACTTGCAGATAACAGTTGGCGATTTCTTTTTTCATCAGGCAATCTTGTGAAGATGGTTCTGCATCCCGCTTAACATCTACCGTCAAGCCTTTGAGGGAACTGTCACCTTCTGAAGCCGTAATTGACATTAAACCTGAGCCAGATGATCTAATTGATGAAGACCTAAACTTTGTGCAGGAGAATCCTCTGTCACGGAAGAAGCCTATTGTGACTGTAACTTACGGTTCTTCTCGGCCCTCGGCCGAGCTCTACCGGCCGCCGGCTGTCAGGAGCGCCGAAGGGACCGCGTACGTGCCCAGGGCGTCACAGCCGGGCAGCCTGCAGGAGGGCCGCCCCTTAGACACACAGGGCTGCAGGGCTTTGGAAACAGGCCAGCCCTGCAATCCAGAAGCGTTTGGCAGCTTAGCAGAAGGTCACAGACCCACCTCCAAACACGGTGCTGATAAAGTGGGCAGTGAGGTTGGTACAACCGGAACTATGGCAAAAGTTTATTCTTGTTAGGAACCTAAATTGTTATGTACACTTCAGTAAAATCTTGACCTCAGAGAAATCAAAAGGCTTCTGTCACTGGTACCAGTAGGTCTGAGATTTCATCCTTTGGCTCCACGGGTAAAAACATTGCATAATTTGACATCATTATCTGAGAGCTTGCTGCATCTCAGTTAATTACCGTGGACATCTTCCTGTCATATTGACTTGAACTAACAGGTTAGCACATTATTGAGCTGCATATGATGAATCAGAAATTGTAATTCTGATCTTAAGATCACTGATTCAGCATGATCTTCCCTAAGTGCTATGTATACCAGATTTACAGTCCTGTAAATCAGGATTTTTTGCATGCTGTTTATTATCCACATACATTGATGATGATGATTCTATTTAGAATCATGTCATTTAAGAATTCTTTAGGATGGATATTGGACAAGGGCAAACTAAAAGGTGATTGCTGCCCTAAGTACTTTGGAGGACAAGCCAAGCCAGGCAGGGTGGTAGTCCTAGCTGATAGACCATCTGAATGAATGAAGAGCCCTTTTTGAGAAGAATGAAGAGAGTCGTAGCTGCTAATGTTGTAATGAAGCAAGTATTTTACATACCTTGTATTGGAAGTGCATCTGTGTTTATTGCTGCTCATAAAGGTCTCTGTCTTGGCCAATACTTCGTTCTGTATAAAGAATGATGAATTTTATTTGGAAATCTAGAATGCTTTACAAAGAGACATGGTGGTGTCTTAGTTTTTGAGAATGGAGAAGTGCAAATGAGAATACAGTGATTTATTTAATGTTGCACATAAATCACTGATGAATGTCAGGAGCATCTCTCCTTGGAAATGTTTGAAAAAGGTTTTGTGATACTTTTCTTCTGTTACTGTTTTGTGAATAATGTCCAGAAGAGACAACAGGAACCTTGCACTGTCTAAACTGGATTGTCCTGACTGTGTGTAACAATTATATTATTATATAATTTCCTTGCTAGAAATGAATCCTTACACTTATCTGAAATTAGAGTTACATTAGGTAACTAATTAATTAGGTACAGAGGAAGAAAGTAATTTATACTGATTTCACTTTTCCTCTCAAACTTTCAACATACTCATCTTGAAGAATACTCTAAATTTCTTTGGAAAACCTTGGTTTTCTCTAGGTGTTGGATATTTTTTCTGTACTTGAGAGTTTCTTCTTCTTTTTTTTCCCCTAAATGTTGTTTACAGTTACATTTCCAATGAGATGTTTCAGTGTAAATGTATCTGATTTTCATATTACCGAATGTGGTCACTTGTACAACTGGAGTGGAAGTTCTCCATCTCCTGTCTCCAGGTGGAATTGCAGTGCTTTCTTTGCTGGCTTATTGAGAGGAGGTTGTTCCTAACGAGCTGTTTTGCCTGCTCTGTATGTTGTAGGAGGAAAGCTCCAGGAAGAGGCGGCTGCCTGTTATAAGCTCAGTAGTCAAAGTGAAAAAGTTCTGTAATGATGGAGAAGATGAAGAGGATGAGGAAGACTACGGATTGCGAACAGGAAGCATTTCCAGCAGTGTGTCTGTACCTGCAAAGCCAGAAAGAAGGTATTGAAGAGCTCACTGATTCTGAGTTTTCAAGAATTAATATACTGAATGAAAACTTTGGAAGCGGGGAAAGTCAGTTTGCACTTTTGAAAACTGACAGACAAAATTTAGTAAACCATTTTAATATTTTTTTGTACTATCTCACAACTCTGTGGATGAGATGCCTGTTTATGCTACCCTTTTGCCTTTGATTTTGTAACCTGTTTTCATTAGTGCATGTAAGATGCAATGGAGTGGGAATTTTTTTGTTATTTGGGTAAAGTTTACTGGCAAAAGAACACTAATGTTGACATGTTTCAGACCAGATATTTATTGTGGTAAAATAATTTTTCAGTAATTTGATTTATTTTCAGGAATTGTTTTAAAACCAGTTATCACTTGTTCTTTAAGGTGATTTTAACTGTTTGAACATTCTTCAGAGGTTTTTCCTTTTGTTCTGATCCCTAATTCTGTCCAAATGTTGGGCATTAGTCAAAATACATGTCTTTTGTACCTGATTTCTAACAATAGAGGAAGAACATTAAACTAGAGAAGAGATGGTTCTACTGACCTACAGTGCTAGCTTGTATAAGATTTCTTTTAAGCTAATACACTGTATTGAATTTATCTTCAGCACCACAGCACATTTATCTGATTTAAGCTTCCTTATTGCTGATGTTAAAAACAAGCAGAAAGCCTTTTTTTACAAATAATATGTTTTTGATAGAGTCAGTCTAATTATGCAGCTTGATCATATTTCTCAGGCTGGCTGCATAATTATTGTTGCCAGCACAAACATAGCAACAGATATGTGGAGGGCAGAGGTGGGAAGAAATTAATGGCACAGAGTGCCTTTCACATGTAGCATGGTTTTACAGCAGCTTAAGCTGGGAGGTGAAATCACGCTTCTGGACTTCCATTTTTAGAGCATTTTGTAGATCTTTATTCACTGAGAGAATAGATTAAATGAAAACTGTTTTGGGTAAAATAATTGTAGATGATGATTTCTGTTAATATTATTCTTGTGTTAATCTGTTGAAACAACTGTCTTTAACATGGATATGGTTGCTGTGCAATCCATCTACAATTAATTATTTTTTTTATTTCCTTTAGACCTTCATTGCCGCCTTCAAAACAGGCCAATAAGAATTTAATACTGAAAGCAATCTCTGAAGCACAGGAATCAGTTACAAAAACAACCAATTATTCCACTGGTAATAATCAAATCAGCTTTGATTTTGCTTGTCTGTAATCTGTAAAATTTCCAAGCTCTGTTGTATAAATCCAAGCTAAAGAAAGTGCTTAGAGATAAGACAGAATGCTTAATAGCAAATCAGTTATACATGAGGGATTTACTGTGTCCTGTTTCATTACATTGATGTTCAGTGATGAATTATGAAAACATAAACGAGGGAGAGAAGTGGTGTTTAAAATATATTAAGATGGTAAGTCTGTGAAGTGTATAGATACAAAATGGAAGTGCCAGGGTATTCTTAAGACAATAGTTGCCAAGGGGAAATTAATCAGAATAAGCCAGGTGGTTCGAGCTGTTTACTTGATCACTTTTCCTTCTGAGAGGGGAAGAGAAAAAAGCCAAACAACAACAACAACAACAACAACAACAACAAAAAAAAAAAAAAAAAAGGAAATGCACTGTATATAGGTAATAGCAGTACAAAATAATGAGGAACAAAGTGATTGATGTATATCTAGGTATGTTGATGAGTATCAGGATGTGTGTGATGATGTATATTGTCCTTTAACAGCAATTGCAGTTCAGTGGATTTAGTTGCAGTTGACACAGCAGTTGAGCAGTTGTCTCTGTGCAGGCTTTCAGTTCTCCTAGCTAGGAGAGACTTCTGAGGAAGGGCAAATCCAGTTGTCTTGTGCCTTCATTTCACTGGGTGTTGAGTAATCCACATTGTCAGCAGGACACATTGCACCTTGGCAGGGAAGGAGCATTCACTAAATTACTTAGACCATGACTTTTATACATCTGAAGTGTAACTTTTATACCATCTGAAGTCTCTTTCCTGTTCTCTCTCAAATTGTGCAAACTGTAAGAAACACTACTTGGACATGATGCAGGAAGCTCTTCCCTGTGTACAAAGCACTATAGTAGGAAATGAGTCATAGCTAGAAAAGTCTAAAATAATGAAAACTATTGATCTTTTTAATAGTGGTGATCTTCTAGTTTGACTTACCAATATGAGAATATTTCAGTGGAGAGACCAGAAAGCACCACTTCATTGTTTAATGGAGGTGATTTGTGAGTTTTATCTGAAGTATCACACAGGTTCTTCCACTTCAAAAGTAATATTTAATATATTTTTAAAGTATTTTGAATGGAATATGGAAGTAAACTAATTTAAAACACATAGGTAAAACAAAACAGTAAATTGTAAATAATGAATGCAGTACTTGAGTGATACCGTTCAGCTGTTTGTGTCTGAAGTTAAATGCTGGTCTGATTCTCAGCCAAGGGAAGAGTTTAGCTTCTCACAGTCAGGTCTGACAGTCTTAGCAGAAGCCAAGAAGTCAACCTGTTGCCCTGTTATCCCCAAAATCCAAGCCACAACTGGAACAATCTGTACAGAGATTTGAACTATCTGTGAAAGGAGGTTGTAGTTCAGTCAGGGTTGATATCTTCCCAAATAACAAGTGATAGGGCAAGGGGAAAATGGCCTTAGGTGGTGCTGGTGGAGATTAAGATTGGATGTTAGGAGAAAGTTCTTCATGGAGAGGGTGGTCAGGCATTGGAACGGGCTGTCCAGAGAAGTGGTAGAGTCACCATCCCTGAAAGTATTTAAAAGAGGTGTAGATGTGGCACTTGGGGACGTGGCTTAGTGGTGCACTTGGCAGTGGTGGAGTAGGTTTACAGTTGGACTTAGTGATTTTAAGGGTCTTTTCAAACCCAGGTGATTCTATGATTCTGCTGCCATTAAGTTTTGTATTCTATTTGCAAGCACTTCAGCAAAGGGTAGCTAGCATCATATGAAGAGACACATTGATGGTCCATTATTATTTATATGAAAGATGGAATGGAAAGTGATTTCAAAACTATCAACAAGTACCACATTAATTATATGTAGAAGTGGAAGAACGAGTACTTTGCTGTTGTCACTCGAATCTTTGTCATGCTGTTTTGTCTTAGAAGTGTTCTGAGGTACCACTCTGGGTGCTCTGTGCACATGCACAAATATGCTTGCATACTAAGAATTAAATAGGTGGCTTAAAGATGCTTTTTGTGGAGACAGATGGTTGGGATTTTGTGTGTGTGTGTGTGTGTAGGAATTTGTGTGAGTTATTTTAGCACAATGTATCTAAAAACAGTACTACTGTGTGATTGGGTAGTATGTAAATGAATTGCCATTGTTTCTCTATTTAAAGTTCCACAGAAACAGACTGTTCCAGTTGCACCAAGAACTCGAATTAGCCCAGAAGAATCACAGTTAGAAGTAATTCATGTGCAAAGCAGACTGCCTGTTTTGAGTTCTCAGCTTCAAGTAGAAGAGTCAAAGGAGCAGACAGTTGAAGAAATCCAAGGTCATCTGATAATATTCTTTTAAGAATTTATACTAGGGGATGCCATTTTACAGGTTGAGCAGAGAAAAGGAAAGGAACGCTTTTAATTTTCAAGTCTGCATCAAAAGTTGCATGCAGAGCTGCCTTCAAGACCATGCAGCTTTCTAAAGCATGGCAGTCAGCTAGATGCATGTATCCAAACACACACACAGACAACCTCAGAGGAGTTAATCAGTAAGCAAAGAACAGTATAGCATTGTGGCATGTCACTGAAGAATAGTTTTGCATAAGCTCTCACATTCGGATAGCTTCTCTTTTCCCCATCCTTTGCATATTTTCCTTAGTATCTTGTAGGAGTAGTTCTGTCATGAAGCTTAAGTGAGAGTGAAGATACTCTAGAGTATTTAGAACACTTCTCCAGCATATGAAGTATTAAAAGGTTCTTTCCAACACATGGTTTCCACACAAATGGTTCTACTGCTTTATCTTTCAGTTTAAATGTAAGAATACTCTATTTGCTCTTACAGGACAGCTGATACCAGGCTGACTGTGTCAGCTTTGGTTTTTACTTCTGTTTTGGATCCCCTAAAGGGCATAACATTTAAAGGCAGTCAATGTTTTCTTAGAGAGGATGGGGGATTGTCTTTGTTAGTCACAAGGAACCATATAATTAAGAGAGGGAAAAATATCTCTATAACAAGTACTTAGTTTATACTTGCTAAGTGTTTAGACATTTAGATAAGATTTTGAGTAAGATTTTTTTGTTCCATCATCCCATGATCATTGTTAAGGAATGATGAACATTCATTATTTAAAAAAGATCTTTGCAGTTGCTTATTCCTGATATAGATGTATTTGGAATCTTTCTGCCACCCTTAAGTAGTTGAAATTGTATCTGTAAAGTATGTGAGAAAAAGCTTTATTAGCCCTTGAATTAATGCACAGAAAATAGTTATGCTAAATATTTTCACTGTTAAATGGAAACAACAACTTGCTTAGGAAATCTACAGAAAGCAAAATAATTTTTAAGCCATATCTCAAATGCAGAACAGTGCTGCTCTGATTTGCTTCAGCTCTTTTAAGAAGACTGTAAAGTAGTCCCTTGTTAGTTGCTTTCCTCTGTGTGTGTTCTCTGGCCAACTCCTCTACAAATGAGGAGGAAGAGCTTGGCCTTCATCAGTTGCTGTGCCCACAGACCTCATTTGCACTGAGCAGCAATTATGGGAATGAGTAGTGTCCTACAGTACTTCGCTTTTGCCATGTTACTGTTCCTGAAACAATGAGAAAAGGGTTCATAATAATGAGAATGAGGCTTTTGTTGTTAAAAGTGTGAATGTTTTTGTTGTTGATTTTTTTTTAAATTGAAAAAATCAGAGAGTGTGCCTCAGTTCTCTAATCTATAGTTTCACGTTGACATGCTGTAAAATATGCTTCTTCTTGCTGGTTTTTTTTAGGAATTGAACAAAAGGAGCTTTCTTGTCGGCTTCAGATAGATCCTATGATTGAAGATGCCTTGCAAGTGACTCAAGGTTAAGTCTTGTGATCTTTTATTTTCAAATCTAATATTAGTAGCCAGTGAATGTTAAGATACTCTTTTTCAATTAATTGTACTGATAGTTACAATTTTCTCATTTCTGTGTCTCTAAGGAGTGAATGCATTGCATTAGTAGCTGTTCAGAGGATGAGAGATTTGGTGGGGTGGGAGCGTGGTGGACCCTCTTCAGCATAGCTGTTCCATTTATAAAATTTCCTGATCTGACCTGATATGGCTTATGGTTTCTGTTGATCCACCTCTGTGGAAAATGTTTTCTGGAAACTACTAGGAAGAAATTGAAGCAAAGCAAGATTAGCTTATTGACCATGTGTGTAAATTGATACTAGAAATATGCTATTAGTTAAGAGTACTACTAGCACCTTATTTTACTCTTCTCTATGTAATTTTTCTCCCAATGCAGATTACTGTGACCCAGAATCTGTGGTCCACTCAGATACTCGGTCGTTTATCCTGAAGAAGCCCAAGTTATCAGAGGAAATGGCACCACAGAATCAGCAGCTGGGCAAGAAGGGCACAGAGGCAGTGCGAGTTCACTCAGGACGTCTCATACAAACACGGTAATCCACTACTTCATTTAGGACTTCACTAGTCAGATTGCTTGTTTGTGGTTTAGGTGGAGCCATTTGGACAGACTTCTGCTTTGTCTGTTCAGTCGGGAGGTGTGAAATCATGCAAAATGGACGGACTGCGAGTTGCAGAAGGGAAAAAGGCTTCCCAGAAATCATTCCAAATGGAAAATAACCCTAGGGTCAACTGTAGCTTGAGCATGTCTTTGATGTGCAAGAATGAAGAAGAAGGAACTGAAAAGTACTGCTCTTTTGTTCTGATTTCTGAAATCTTAGTCAAGTAATCATTTTGCTTAAATTGCCTTTAGTTTTATACCCGTTTCACCCTTGGATTACATTTCTTAAGAAATATCTTTTAACACAGTGTGGAGTGTGGTGAATCCTGGGCAATGATTTAAGGCTCCTTAGTGGAGAGTTTGACCAGGAGAAGCTTAAAATTCATGTCAGCTTCAAACAAAGTTCCAGGTAACAAAATAGTCCTACATTTACAAGTTAAGACTACTGTGAACAGTGTGATGAACTTCATCAGGTGGGCTTCTGTGCTTGAGAAACTGCTGGTGTTTCCTTTCTGTCAGTGGCTTTTGGCAGCCTGTGTCAATTGAAAACAAAACCAACACTGAGCAAACAAACCCAAAAGGATAACCTGGCACTATCACAGTTGAAAGCTGTGACTGTGCTACAGTGGAGAGGTAAATTTTTGCCTGTGAATAGGTCAGTTTCTACTGCTTCAGGCTGAAAGTTCTACCTCATGATGTTTTTAGTGTTCTGGTTTCTGTCTTCTTAAAGGCATTATACACTGTAGTTGCTTTTAGCCTCGTTTCATAGAGAAACAAAGTTTATCCCATTGCTATTTGTCAAAGATGAGAACTCCACAATTCTCCAAATATTTAGAATCACCTGTCAGGAAACCCCTTAGGTGGAATGGATGGGATGGTGAAAGTCTGGAAAAAGATGTGTGTACTACTGTCAGGTACAGGGCACTAGGCTAGACTGGCCTTTTAGTCAGGCTGAGTGTCAAAGTTCTTAGTATCAGTATTGCAGTTCTCTCATCCTAGTTCTAAAAACTCTTACACCAGTGTTTCATAATGTGCTTTTCAGTAATTTAGAGGAGAAATGTGTTTTGTGCGTTAAGAGGTTTGTGATTCCAAGAATGTTATTTGCTCTTTTTCTGCCTCAAAACTGCAAATTCCACAGGACTGACTGCTTGTAAATGAGCTCTTGGATCTGTCTGTTGAGCAGAATGCAACAAACTGAACTTGGACCTGAGAGCTGTAGTTCTTGTTAGTGCCTCAACGAGACCTGAAGGCCAACTGTTAACTGGAGTGCATTACCAGTAATTACTAAAAGGTCTCTTACTGCTTGACTCCTCATTGATAAGCTTGTACTATTTTCACCCACTAGCACAGCTCACGTTCACTCAAACCTCTTGAGTCAGAAAATCTAAATTTACTACATTTCTTTGTTTGATAGAGACCAGCTTGCACAGCCAGAGAAACCTGCGAGTCCCAAGTTCATTGTGACACTGGATGGCGTGCCCAGTCCACCAGGATACCTTTCTGATCAGGAAGAGGAAGACATGTGTATAATGGAAGGAGTAAAGCTGGTTACCCAGCACATGTGGGCTGGCAGAGGATTAAAAGGTCTTCGAGCACAGCAGATGCAGATTGTAACCAGGCAGCTGGAGAACTGTGACGGTAATTACACTGACCAACAGGGTTAACCTTGGTGTATTTTGATCCTGGCTAACCTCCTGGATGTATCATTCTTAAAAAAACAAAGTGATGGTGTTTATTCTTCTAATTAGAACATTCTTTAGGCAAATGAAATGTGGGAGTTCAGTGGGACCATCTTTTCAGAAGCCTTTTGGTATATTAGAGCAATATTGCATGTGGTAGTTCTCCACACATCTCAAATTGGTTGGTGGTGGTTTTTTTGTTTTTTTTTTTTTGGCAAATATAGTTGGTGTTCAGTGCCAGAAATCTGCCCTTCTGGTTGACCTGTTATGATTTGTCCCTGTGCTGATGGACAGGAGATGTTAGAGTTAACATACTGACATGCCTTGAGCTTTTAAAAATATATCAGACGGTACTAAAGCTTTTGTTGAGGGTTGTGACACTGAAAGGAGCCTGTTAAGTGTAAAGTGTTGGTAAAGTCCAGTGGTTAGCTCCTGAAAGCAGAATTTAACAGAGTATGATTTTACATGAAGGTTTCTATATTCTCTTTCTATATTTCTTTGGAATAGCATGGGAAATTGTTTGCTGAGCCACATGTTTGAATTGTTTAGAATGCTGACATGGTGATGAAAAACAGAGGCTACTGTTTTGTCATAGGCCTATTGAATACTTGCCTGAGGGCTGTGCTTAGATTCATGATTTTTACTTAGCTTTCTTAAGAAAATAAAATCTTTATTTTCTGAAGTAGCAGTGTATGGAAATTTCTGAACTAAATAAAGAATACTACTTGATGCTGTACTGAGAACCCTTAAATTTCATGGGTCCAGCTGTAAACGTGTAATGCAATTATGACAGCACCATAGCAAAAGATCTTTTAAGCCCATGTCCTTTCAGTCCCCTGACTGCAGAAGTACTGCACATATCAGGCAGTCTTAAAGATCAAGGGAATGTTGTGTTATCCATGCACTTTACCAGCACAGAGAAATGATCATTGGAGTACTTCCTTGCAAATCGACTTGGCTTTTCCATGTGTAGCCTCATACTCCTCACAAAGCTGTTTGGTACAGGAGAGTGTTGCCAGTACAGTGCTAGTCTGTTAAGGATTCCTATGGGGTAGCAGGGATGAAGCTCACACACAGTCACATCCATGTGGAAGTGATCTGTATGAGCCAGTGTGGTCCTAAAACAGGATGCCATTTTTTGGCTTTGTGTTGCAAGCAGAAGGCATAAATGAGGCTAAGGATGGAATGAAGCTGGAGTAATTTGTGTCATTAGTAGGATCAGAGAGGGAGGTCTAGGCAGTGCTGGAAAACTTTGAAAAGCCAAAAGTTTAGGCAGATTTGGGAAAATAAGACAACAGCAACATATGTACAATTGTCTGAATTTGAGAATAAGGTTTTACAAGCAATGTCAAATAGGAGAAAGTTATAGTCCCATGTTCCTGTAAGAGTAGTGAAGGTATGGAATGTTTTGGCTTAGAATTTCTTAAAATACTTCTTGGATTAGAGTCTGGGTTAGGTAACTGAAGTGTCTGAACAAATTACATAAAAGTGGTTCTTCTTCAGTATATGCCACCATTATAATAAATCTGATCAGTGTAAAAATTGATTTTTAACTTTCATCTCTTGAAATAATTTTCTAGAGCCAGAAATATCTTGGAGAAAGGAAACATGGCTATAATTAAGTCAAAGCTCAGCAGAACAGTCATAAATCAGGTTCAGTTTGAGTAGTCTTATCTGTTCAAATCTTTAAATCTATTTAGATTTGCAAAGAAAACAAATTTATTTTGCTTGTAAACAAAAAAATTTCAAATTTGATCTTTCATCACCAAAAGGCAGCTGTCAGTCCAGTATTATGACTTTTCACTTTATGATTTTAGAAATTTTCTTCAGAAAATATGATTGTACATAAACCTTTACTGTCATGACTTTTTTGATTAAGAGAGAATAGAAGTACAGTGAATTATGATTATTCTAGATTGCTTACACCAAACTGCATATAGAATCATAAAAGCCCCAGCTTGAGGTTGCTTTTTTTTCTTCTTTTTTACCATCCAGTGGAAGTGGAAGACTTAAGTATGCCAGAAAAGCCAGAGAAGGTGCTGGAGCGCTGCAAGTACTGGCCTGCCTGTAAAAATGGAGATGAATGTGTGTACCATCACCCCACACTACCTTGCAAGTGAGTAGTACAGAGCTCATCCACTTGACATGCTGTTTTGCTTTTTATTCCAGTGCTGCAAACTTCTGCTGTGTGTCAGTAAATATTCCAAGGCAGCACAAACCTGTCAGGGCAGGATCAGAGCTAGATCATCACACTGTAATTCCTTCTGTTTTCCGCCCTTCTCCCAAGTGTCAGAAGATGAGGATGGCAGCTACACCTTTGCAGAGGAAAGCTTTAGTTTAGAGAACAGGCTGGTGTTCCAGAGTTGCTTAAACATGCAGAAATTAGCATCTTTAAAGAATAGGCCCTCTTCTGCCAGCTGTCACAGTGTTTTGAAGGTCAGGTTATCATTATGTAGTAATGCAGTGATTGTGGGTTTTAAATTTGAAAGGGAAGGTGAACTCTTGAACGTGCCCTGTGCCTTTGACCTCTCTTCCACAGGCAGGAACCAGAAAAACAGTGTCTAAGGTAACTCTGGGTAACTTCAGTTACTCAGACATTTGATTTAGCTTACAAAAACTGGTGTAACTAAATTCAAAATAAAATTCTTCAGAGAAAACTGTGTTACTTAGGGAGCACTGCACCCCTCTCTAGAGAAGGTCTGATTTCACGCTGCCTTTGCCACTCTGCCACACACTAAGAGTGACATGTCCTGGCTTGCACCAAGGAGTTTGGGCTCAAGGTGCCCTGAGAATGAGGTGGTTCAGTTGCTGACTGCACGGAGGAAGGGTCTGCGGGAAGGGGAGCGGGGTGCAGGTGTGTGGGTGCACAGCTCGTGCACTACACCACGGGCCCCGCTTGGGAGGGAGCCCCAGCCCTGCTGCACCTCCGACTTTCTGTGATAGTCTGGTTTTCATCTGCAACAGATGTTCAGGGATTTTGCTCCAAGTATGAGCTTCTGACTAAATTTCTTTTCCCTCAGAGTTTTTCCTAACTGCAGATTTGCTGATAAATGCCTGTTCATCCATCCAAACTGTAAATACGATGCAAAGTGCACTAAGCCAGACTGTCCTTACACTCACGCCAGTCGACGAACCCCCCACCCATCTCCTAAACCAGGTGAGCACATCTTGTTTTCTGAGCTTTAAATGAAAGTGCTGAAGGGACAATGGTATTTTTGGAAACAGGAACTGACAGTGATAGGATTTTTTTTTTTTGCTTGAGTTCACCTAATTTTCTTACAACTCTTAATGCAAGAGGATGAATAATGATCCAGTGTTACTGCAAAAAACTGTTACCAGAAAAATCCCCCAGTGCTCTTATGCAGGAGTCCATAGGAAGACTGCAAGGCCAAAGTGGTGACTTGTACAAGTCCGTTTCTCTGAAGGGATTAGCCAGCACTGCAGTTTTGCTCAGATTTTTCTCTTAAATTGGACACGTGTTGTACCAAGGGCTTGTGACACACACTGAAAACAGAATTCTGCCTTTGAACATTTTTTCTCTAATGCCAGTGTAGGAGTGAAGTTGGTGTAATGATCAGATGGCTTTTGGGGTGAGGTTACTTGGTGAAGGCAGTAGCTGTGTTTGATGTGGGTTAGCGTTGCTGAGCCTTTGAACCATGCCAAAGTGCAGGGCCTTTATTGCATGATCTTTTGGAAGCAATTTAGCCCCTAGTCACAGTTCAATGCAGTTTTGTTACCTTGCCAGAAACCAAGTACAATGTGCCTGTCTCCCATATCATTTCCAGCAGCTCCTCTGTATTCCTGGAAAGTGCAGTGCCTGTGCTTCTCAGTCTGGTCAGCTGAAACTCTAACAGGCTTGCTGCTGTTTAAATTTAGCATTTGAGATTCTCTGCCTACCAGAATCTCTGTGTAATTTGTTGGAAGTTTGCCTTGACCGTGGTACTTCCTGTCCTGAAATGATGAAGAACCAAGTTAAATGATTACCTGATAGCCTTGTTCTGCTCCAGGATCCACATTGGGAAATGCTGTCTGAATTTCTTGCTGAACTTTGGTGTATTATAAGATGGAATTTCTAGCTGAAGGATTGATATATTTAAGGTTGTGTGGAGCTGTATTAAAAAGGCAATTTGTTCTGATCCAGACTCACTTCCTGTTCTTTTTGTTTCTGCTATTAGCACCCCTGCCCACACAGTCCATATCCTCCAGTAGTCCGCTGTGCAAGTTTTTTCCAGCTTGTAAGAAAATGGAGTGTCCGTTTTACCACCCAAAAGTAAGATACATCTCTGATCTTCCTTCCTTTCCAGAAAGAGACTCGAAACATGCTACTTTGGGACAGGAAATGTTACTAGGATTTAACACTTTTTTGCTCTTACTTTCAACATTTTAACTTTGCCTTAGACGCAGAATACACAAAAGTAGTGACTTAAGGAATTTGGAAAATTATACTTTTAAGTAATCTTTGTACCAAATGCTGCTGGGGAGCTTCAAACAGGCCATATCTCTTTTCAAAATGTACCCAGCCAGGATGCTGAGGGCAGAGAGGAGCCTTTTGGGAAGGAATATGTGTCAAGACTCTTGACTCTTCCTTCAGATACTCTGCAACATACAAAAACTTCAAAGATTGCCCAGTTACCCGAAAATGTGTTAATGTAATCTATATACTACAGGAGTCTATTACTAGGGTACTTGTATAGATTTGTGTCCCTGCATCTAATGTCAGGAAGTTTAGTGCTTTTTCAAGCCCTAATAATGCTGAAATACCCTTGCTCAGGTATTATTAGCCACATACTCTGACTTTTCTCCCCGTCTCAGGTAATGCTGTCATGCTCCCAACTTGTGCACAAAGATCAATTCAAACTGAACTCTGTAAACTCTTGCAAGCAAAGGAATTTCCACCAGTCAGTGCAGTGGCAGCTTTTGGAGCATGAAATTCCTAGTTGGTACTTTTTAAAGAGGATTTTTTGTCACTGGCTTGAGCTGGTGGAGGGGGGTGTTGGCTCAGGTGCAGGTGAGATGTGTCACACAACAGCATAAGGGTCAAAATGCAGCTCAGCATGTTCAGGAGTTCAGGCAGCCAGCACTGAGCAGCCTCTTCTGAAATACTTTTGGTTTTAGCATTGTAGGTTTAATACACAGTGTACAAGACCAGATTGCACTTTCTACCATCCCACTGTTGCTGTACCTCCACGCCACGCCTTGAAATGGACTCGAACTCAAACCAGGTGAGAAACACTCTAAAGCTAACCAAGAATAATAAAAAGTATGTCCTGACGTTACTAATGTAGTTTTACTCACAGAAGTAACGTGTGTGAGGAGCAACAAAGATGTATGAAGGAAGATACTGCTCATGGTTAACCTTTTAAAGACAGCTCTGTGCTGTTGGTTGGTAGTAGTTGTGTAAACATTAATTAATGTGATGCAACCCTGATAAACAAGTGCCCTGGGACTGGGATAGGGCAGAGTCACTGGAATCCTGACCTGGACAGGTAGTGTTTTCTGGGCTGTATTTGAATAAAGCTGAAAATCCTTTTGCCATTGTTTTATCTTGTGTCTAAGCTGTGTTTTTCACAATGGGTTCAGCTGTTTCTTTGAATGTTTCTGGCAGAGCAGATGCTTCCTGTCATCTACCCGTGATTTCATAAACCAGTAACAAACTTCCCAAAGCTGCAGCTATGGGCCTGCCTTAATGCTCATGTGATTTAATGATCTTTTCACTCCAACTAATCCCCTCTGCCCATTAAAACCTTTAATGGTTAAAGGTTTCATGTCCAGCCTGGGGTAGGACACAGAGCAGTTCTCAAATCACCTTTACAGAGGGGTAGAATTGTTCCTTATGGAATTGGTTTTTTTTTTCCTCCTCAGTGAATGAATATGGTACAGCCTGGGACTGAGCTTTGCCTCCTCTGGACAGCAGAGGACAGGAAGATTAACCACCAGGACACAAGATGCTATGAAAGCCCCATACATTTTGGACTTTGAATATACATTGTTTTCATAAAACAAGGTTGATTGCATACTTGAAATGTCCCTAATTTTCCAAGTTTGTAAGTTTGGGCAATTTTACATTTTTTTTACACTGTAAGAAAAAAACAGCTGTGTAAGGAAAGTTTTACTTTCAATTCCATTAAAAACCTTCAAAGCACATATTGTGTTCTGTTTGGGTAATGTTCCTTGTGTAAGAGTTGGTGTGTTGAACATCACCAAAAGATGTGCAGCAGAAGTGCTCAGAAAGCTTTTTCCTGTGTTGGGATCATACTGGAAGGACTTTTTGTCAGCCAGTGCTTGGTACAGTGCACATGGCTGTAGTGCTGTCCCAGCACCCAGGGGCTGAGCTCTCCACCCCAGCACAGGCACAAAGCAAATGCTTTGTCTTTTGGGTGTTGTTCCAGTGCAGGGATTGACAGTTCCTTGTGCTCTCTAAAGTGGGGAAAAAAGACAAGGGAAACAAACTGCTTCAGAGGGCAGAACAATTAAAGAATTATTGATACTGTTCTCCACTTCAAAAGCCTATGAACTGCCATTTCAAAATAGATACTCTGTCTCCATTTATACCAAGAAGAAAGTACTGCTGAACTTCCTTCTAAGGAACACTTTCCTCCCTCAAGAAGGTTCCCGTGACTTTCATTACAAAAAAAATAATGCACACACATGCCCATAAATAAGGTTAAGGGATATTAAAATGATGAAGAATGTTGAACAGTAACATAAATGCACCTTTTTATTAAATATTTTTTATATTTTGGGGAGCTACATTTTCACAAAAATATACAAAAGAATTTCTTTTTACAAATATTTACATTCAATATCAGAAAACAATGATAGCTACATATTTTAAACTTAAATTTGACAAATATAGTCTTGAATTCCGAAACGTAACACTCCAGGAAAAGTATTTTTATATTTTTTTTAAATAAAGTACTCAAAGTTCATATTCAAATTTTAAAAAATCTTAATTAATGCAAAAATCTGACATTTAATTTTTATATATATATATATATATATACTTTAAACAAACATATAACATTGGTACAGGAATTAGATGTTCATGGTGGAAACCAAAATGGAGTACACTTAAACCCATGATCCTTATTACAGTAATACATGACCATACCTTTGGACTAATTTAAAATACCTTTTTTTTTTCTTTTTTTTTTTCTTCTTAAAGCAAGAGGGATTATCTGACACACTCCTTAATGAAACAACAAATCAGAAAAGACAACTGCATTTTAAGCTTAAAGAACTACAGTATAATATTTTTGTAATCTGACAGGGGGCTGGAGAGGAGAGGATGTGCTCTGGTGTTGCACAGAGCACTGCTGGAATGGGTTTCCAGATGAAAGACTGCAAAGAACAGTATTTTTCTACAGAATTTCCCAATGCCTTCAGTAGCTGTCCCTTGCAGAAATAGCTGCCACTATGAAGCTGTTTTTCATGTGAGATGAGGACACAAGATTTTGAAAGGGCAGCAGAAGACCAGGACCATCTCCATTGCTGCATTTCCACTGCTGTGCTGGGCTGTCACCAACTGCACAGTGTTCAATGTGAGAAAAGCTTTTCCTCTGCTAAAAACTGAACAAACCAAACTACAAAGCTACAAGTCCATTTTTGTAAAAAAGGAAATGGTTTTAACGCATTTACTTACTTTGTTACATTTTCAAGTTACCATTTTGGGCTTGAGTGTATTCTAATATGGAATTTAGAATCACCTTAAAAATACCTTAACTTGCTTCACAGTCAGTAATGCAGCTTTTCCATTACTTTATGCTGTCTACCCATAACTGAACTGAAAAGCAAAAATGAAGCTAATTACTGCTTAAAAAAAATCAAGCTATTTCGCACCTGAAACCACAACATCAGGGTAGGTAGTAGCAAGAAAAGGAAAAACAGCAGAAATGTATAAAGTACTACCCACAGCACCAACATTTCACAAAAGTACAGGAAACCATTTTTCTTTCATGCAATGTGTGTCTGTGTTCATGCCTGGAGTTCCTTTAGGAAGGATATTTACTGGATTCCAAAAGAATACAGGGTAGCACATGTTCTGAGTGCAACTGGTGACTGAAAAAATCATGATGTTATGGCAATACCACTTCCAGCTCCATTGCATGGAAAGATTCCCCCCCTTCTCCCCCATCTCAAGAATTTGCAACTAAGTTAATGGAAAATTTTCAGTACCAGAATGCTTGGGATTGGCTTTGCATTACAAATGACCACAGTAACTAACAGCAAAGCTGTGGGTAAAGTTGGTCCTCTCAGCCAATACATTGGAAAAATAAACTTACTTGGCTGGGAGGGGGGAGCTGGGATAGGGACTTCTGTGGGAAGGAGGAAGAGTAGTAAGAGCCAAAGGTAATGAAGGAATAATGGAGAATATTACATGAACATGTCTCTTTTTTTCCTAAAGGCTTACAGTCCTGCAGAGGACTGAGACTAAAACACCCCTCTATTACAGCCCTTTTTCACAATCCACCAATGCAACGCTTGTTGCAGGAATTTACATTTTGTCCTTATGGCCTCATCTTCTGCCTCAGCCCCACTGAGAGCAGCTGAAGGCAGCATCAGCTGTATGAGCTCTGCAGCACCACACACAATGGGACAGTGGCATTTGTCCCTTCATCTTAGAAAACTGATAAAGGACAACTGGCCTTAATCCTCTGGTGTAAAACACCCATTATGTGAGGGCCACTTCGTAGTTAAGTGGATACAACCTGCTTTCCTTTACAAACAGTGCGAGTCACACAGATGTTCACATCACTGGAACAAACATGACAACACTTCAGGGGGATATCATTAAAAAACAAAAAACATTTGAGGTTTATTGGGTTTGGTTTCTGTTTTCCAATAAGCTCTCACATGACATCTGTGCCCAAACTGAGATACGTGCTACTAAGGGCAAATACACTTTGTAGGGTCTTGAAGGTATCGCACAAACAGCAACAGAAACTAAGGAAACACCTAATTTTGCTTATGGAAGACAAATCCAAACATACCAAGCAATAGGAACATCCTGCCTCTCATGTCCCAAACTCAACTGTCCTCTAGCAGGGGGAGAAGATCAGTCCAGCTATTCATGCACAAATTTTGTGTTTCTTACAACGAGTTGCTACAAGTAAAAGTCCAGTTGTCTAACCAGCACCTATAATGAGTTTGGATTATTTTTTTACATAAAGTTTACCATAATTATTTCCTTGTTTACTAATGGTTTACTATGGCATAAAATCAAGAACTTTATTCTAGATTTATTTCTACTCAGATGTATTTGTTGAGTCTAATTACATTCTAATCACATTCCTTGTATATCTGAAGGCCCAAGGCATGGAACCACTGAAGGAAAATTTGGCTCAGGTTGGATCTGAACTGCCTTTTGCAGATTACTCTTGCTGTCACACCTCAGGTTAAATGCAATAGAGCCTACAGCTTTCATGTCTGTCATCTTAAATGTTGTGAATGCCTGGGAACAGAATCAAGAACTGCTGAATAGGAAAGAAACGAGAGGCAGTAATTGTGACAGCTTGGTTAAGAAGAGTTTTCTGAAGTACAGTATTTCTACGGTTTAATATTTTTTGTTTGAAGAAAGAAAATTTTCAGAAGAGGCCTATTAAAACAATCCATGTTTGGTTTAGGTGGAAAGATAAATAGCCTTTTAAAATACATCCTTAAACTCTTTTGCCTGAGCTCTCAGTACTACAGAGCACTTCTGTCTTTATGGCACTTTCTTTGTTCCACTGCATCACTGCAGCTGTGGGTAACCTGCTGTTTGCTGCTGCACCTCGGCTCTGAACAGGTGTCCCACAGGTACAGGAGTGGAGACAGCAGTGAGTGGCAGTGGCTGCATCTTCCCAAAAACAGAGCAGCCAAAGTTGCCTGCAGCCTTTCCTTGAGTACTCTGCTGCTCTCCAGTCCTTACCCTTCCCAGGCAGCCACGGAACGCTTCCCACTTGAAACAAGGTGTTTGCCGCTCACCACCACCCATGTCAGTTCTTCGGCCTTGCCTTTGCCTATTTCTGAGTGTTCCTTTCTCTGCTTTCCTTCTGCTTTTTCTCCATGTTTGTTTACTGGTTTCCTGTTACTGCTTCCTCCACCCTATGTTCCATAATTCCAAAAAGAATTTCCAAAATTATGGAAATTAGAATTGTCTGCTGTCATCATGCTAAGACCTTACACCTTTTGTTGTTTTGTTCTAAACAGAGGGATGGAGAACACATGCTCCATGCCTTTTTCCTCTTCCTTTCCAAAGAAGTAGTGAATCAGTTGGATTGCTGATCTCACAGTTAACAAAAAAAACAGATCAAGGTATCAAGGTTTTGAGTTGTTTGCTGATAGTAAACAGCAAAGTATGGTGAGGGTTTACCTGTTCTAGTATCAGATAGACTGAGAAAACCACCTAGTACTTCTTAGGTGCAAATGATTTTGGCAAGGAAACATATTATGGTTTTCATACATGTTAGACACATAAAACTATTCTAGTTTTATTTCTAAAAGGAGATACGCAGAGTTCAAGTCTGAAGACAAAGTTTAGTGAAGAGCAGAAGCCAGGGCCAACAAAATCAATGGGCTTGGTGTAATCACCCAACAATGAGTGGTATGAAGAATGACAGCGGGCTTTGGCAAGCACATGAGTGTATCCATGTGAGCAGAAGTCAAATGCTGCTAATAATTTTAGAAAAACAGCAGATTGAAAGAAGTAAAAAACCAATCAGAACAAAAAAGCACACAAATGCAATGGAGTGTTTACATCACTGATGTGGCAATTCGTTTTGTGATCTGCAGACTTATTTCCTTCTGTGGAGTCTACAGGATGCTCCACTTTGTCCAAAACACTGACAAGATGACATCTGTGAATAGCTTGTGTTAACAGAATTTTTAAAAAAAACACTCAGGGTTAAGGTTGATCACATCTCTGATAATGAAAGAGGGAACATGTCACCTTGCTAACTGAATGCTGTACTTGAAGCCAAGATCCTCTGCTTGTGACACTCCTCCAGCTTGCCCAGCCCATCCAGGCCAGGCTCTGGGTGGGCTCCCAAGGCAGGGGAGCAGCTGCTCACTGGCTCAAGGGCTCTGGGGCTCTCGGCAAACTGGCAGCTCAAACAGTGGGGCTGAGGTGGTTCAGGCAGCAGCTGAGAGGACTGGATCATGGTTTCTAACTAAGCCACTCCTGAATGCTATCGAAGTCCTGCTCTTGGTACTGGAGTCCTTTATTTTGGTCTTGTTTTAGACTAAGATGTCTCACCTGCAGAGGGCCTGCTTTCTGATGGCACAGTTCCAGGTCAGCATTAACCTGACTGGTAAAAAGTTCAGTTATGCTGAAATGAATCTTGCTAACACTGAAAACCCTGATACAAAGCAAAGTCAGAAATTGCTCTGAATGTGTGCTTTTCCTCAGTGGTCAAGTGATAAAATAGCCTTAATTTCTGAAACCCTATCCTTTAGTTTCACAGCATTTCTTGCTTTCCCTAGCAAAATAAAGTGATACATGCTGACTGCCTTCTTGAGATTAAAAATAAAATATTTCAAGTCTAAATGATTTGACATATTTGGCTAATTTGCTCTCTCTGACCTAATTCCCAACTGTGTTCCTCAGTTCCTGCACTATGGTGACTTTCCGTTCTAAATGTGTTTATTTTTTTGTATTTTCTTCTTCCTAGGAGCTGGATTTTCCTCATTCTGCTTTTTCTAAGTATGATTATTTGCTTTCAAGGGCATACTTATTTTATTATGTGAAATGTCATTTTATTTTTACTCAGTTCTCTAGTTAATTTCTTTTTTTACAAAAATATTTCTGGCTACAGATCCCAAAGATGTATGTTTGCTGCTAACCAAAAAGACAAGCTACAGTAAAAAGTAATCCACTATGAGTGATTAAATTATACAAAGAACTTTTGCCTCCCCTTCCCTGGTGTTGTAACCCAAGAAGAGGTTTTCTCTAGCTTCAGGCAAAGCCCTCCTGCTCTCAGTTCTCTCTGATGCTTCCAGATGAAAGGCTGTCACTAGTCCCTCCACATTCCAGCTTCTTCCCTGACCTATCCTACGGGGTTCTGTCATCCTCTGACTGCTCCATGGAGCAGCCAGCCAGAGCTCCCACTGCCTGTCAGAACAGGCAGCTTGTTCCCATGTACACATGCTTCAAGCATGGGTGGCAACAATTAGCAAGTTACTACAGTAGCATTTAATGTAAACAGCAAATGAGGCACAGTAGCAAGCACCATCACAGACAAAAGACCAAAAACACCATGAAGCTGGGACCATGCTGCCAGGCAGCTCTTCAGTGCAGCACAGAATCACAGCTGCAGTGTGCTCCAAACTGCAACTGAGCCTCTGCTCACTCCTCTCAACATTTGTGCTCATCCCCAGCTGCCTGCCCCATTTCACCTGGCAAACCACAGAGCAGTTCCACCAGGGAAAGCACTGGCTACCAATGCAGGCTGCAACAGAGGAACAGTGCTGGCAGTTTAGTTTCTAAAGAGCTCCTCAGTTTCCAGCTCCCATCCCAGCCCTTTACAGTAGCACTGAGGTTTGGAAGAGAGTGAAGAAGCAGGGAGACCTGGAGGCTGCAGCCCTCAGCCCAGTCCCTCCCACCCCTTCTTGCTCATCCTTCAGCTCTGGTGTGGCCCTTGGGATTCCTCAGGGGAAAAGCACCAATGGACAAATTGTCAGTGGAGAGGCACAGCATTAATGAAGGGGGGAGGGGGAGGGAGGGAGGAGAAAAGAAGAGGATCAGTGACAGGGATTCGAGGAACAAACCGTCTTGATCCACATACCTCCTTCACTGCCTTCACTGGGTGAAGGCCTACGGAAGAGCTCACAGAGCCTAGGATTTTGAGAGGAAAACTCAGAGACAGAAAAATATGGGCTTTGAACTGGCAGTCTGAGTAGGACAGACTATGAGTGAGCTCTTAACAGTCATCCATCCTGATCCAACAAAAGGCAACTTTAAAACAGAAGCAGGAAAAATCTTACTTCAAGTCCAAAAGTCCTGCACAGATGTTTAATAAGGGACAGAATCACAGCCACAAAAGAGCACACTGCAAACCATTTCTCTGATAAAGAGAAGATATAAACACCAGAGACTAATTTTCATGTACAACAGACAGACAGGAAACAAGGTTATGAGACACATCAGGTCTAATCACACCTCTCATAACTAATTTCCCTAAATTCAAAACTTCACTGCCAAAATCTCCCCACTCATGACCAAATCCTTGGAGTTTTTCTCTTGTAGAATAGCAGCTGCATGACTGTCGAGACTTTGCTAAGAACCACCATGCTGAGAAACCTGCTAACTGTTTTGATCATCAGCTTCTTCAAAATAAATATTTGTTATAGTTTGATATATAAAATATATTATCTAAGACATTTGGGTAATTAGTTTTGTATACCACATAACAAGGAGAGCACAAAAGTTTGGCTCTGTAACTTTTCTCCTTCTTCTCTTGTACCTGCAAGCCCATTCCCTCTGTAACCAACACACACAGAGGATGATTACAAGAAGAGATGAGGTTTATTTCTTTTTCATCTGGCATAAGAAAATGCAAGAGATGAAAAATACCAAAGCCTCTTGACTGACCTAAACAAGTGCCACTGCCAAAGCAGTGCTGGCTTACACAGAAAAAGAGCTTTCTGTTCACAACAGATTGCCACAATGAGAGCAGTGCTGATAATTAGGCATTTTTGATCCCTGCTATATTGTATGAAAATTAACTGTCTGTAATGCTTCTCTCTGACATGATTTAGACAAACAGCTGACAAAATCTTCCCCACTTCCTGAACAAAACATAGCTTTGTTCAGGATTTTATTAACACTGAAATGTTTTTCCAACTTAGAATCTCAGTATGTTGCAGGATAGAATAAATGCTCGAGGTGACAGCAGGTCCATTCAAAGAAGCAGATGACTGGACATTTTTTACAATCAGAAGAGAAATCTGAATAGAGACATCTCCCAGCTAGTCCTAACTCTATTAAAAAGTTCAAATGTATAAAATATAATGCTCAGAAAGTTCTCTCTGAATCTCTCCTATGATGCTGAGAAAATAAAATCAATTCATATTGCTCTGAAATCCCATTTTTGCCACTGCTGACATCCCAAACTTTATTGACAAGAAGACTACAAAATCCTCATCCTGTTCCTCATTTCCAGCAGAGAGGATCACAGCCCAGTCAAGTAACATAGCAATAATCTCTCCTCCACTGAGAATACTTTTATTCACAAGGCAAAAATTGGAGTTAGACTTTTAGGTAGTGGGCAAGGCACTCGCAAAGTGAGCAAATCTATTTTTGCTCATAGAACTAATTTAATGTTTAAGTGCAACAAAAACACTAAATTAGCCATGAAGATCATGCATATCCAACGGCTCTCACCAGACATGACCGTGACCCAGGCCTCTAAATACAGAAATATTTCAGTCATAAGGAATCAACTCTATTATTTTCTGCTTCATCAGATATGATGTTTCCTTTTGACCAGCCATAGAAATATAATTTCCATTATAATAATTAAACATTTATTAAAATACTATATATTTAAGAGTTAATATGCGGTCTCTCTCAGTAATAAAATATGGAATACTCTTTTGATCTATGCTATTTAGACCTCAAAACTTAAAGGAAAAACATTCATGCTGAAAATAGATCAATGTACAGCACTAGGTCAGAAATAGCATCTCTTGATTAAAACCCCAAGAACTTGCCATGAAACTGTACATTGATTAACAATTCCCTTTTTCCTTTCATCCACATATTCTGTTTTCAACATCTGGCAGTGAGTGGAATACAGACCCAGGTTACGTGCCACTGAAGCAAACCTCGCAGCCTCAGTGTGTCTGTGGCAGTCCATCCCTCTGGCGGGCTCCAGGCCCTTCTGTCAGGGACAGGCTGCTCTGTGTCTTGGGTCACTCCTCACGCATGCAGGGCACAGCAGAATGTCACATTGCAATCCTGGGTGTTTCATGCCTGGTACTTCATGCAGTTTCCTCTTTGCAAGTCTCCATGTCTCTCTCAGTGAGGCATATGCACACACTTCCAAACAAATAAGCTGTGTTTTCAAAAAAATATTAAATATGAGATACAGAAAACTAGAGTTGTTAAAAGAAATGGCTAACACAACCAAAAGAAATTCCCATTAAAAGGATGATCTTCTGAATATTCATGTGAACATTTTAACTTATCAAATACTAGTTGTTCACACTAACATCCGGGATATTTATTTTGTCACAAATATCTTTTTCTCCATGTCTGAACAAGAAAGAAAGCCCAGGGATAAAAGGCTGAAGGCTGAACTTGAGCTTCACATTGTTAAGTCCATGCCCAGTGGTGTGTGGATTCTGAGAGTCATGGCAAGGACACCTACCTGCAGTCGTCCCCACCGGCACTGACCACGTATCTGTCTCCACTTGTGAATCGAATATTGGTTAAGTGGGCAGAGTGACCTAAAAACCGTTTGTGTTTTGCCTGAAAAAAAACCCCAAACAACAACAAAATCAGACAGCCTAATTATTCTGTACCCTCCTAAATCAAAGAAGGCGTGCATGTTTCTATCTACCTTTTTATTGCCTCACATATTTATAACATTCCAAAGTTACATAGGTTACCAAATGTGAAAGATCTCCTGAAGGAGAACTACTGTTGAGCTGCAATGCAGATTAAATGTCAGCCAATAAAAGAACAATTGCAAATTGGAAGAATGCTCCAGCTAATGCAATAGTGTTAAATATACCTTGTCACATGACTAACTTCCAAGTTTTGTGTAAAATTGCTCACACTGAAAAAGAAGTATTTTTATTACAATTGTGTGAGCAGTTTACCCTGTGCAGTCTCAGATCTTGAAAATTAACAGTGAAAACAAATTTTAAAAAACATTATAAATTAAAATTATAAAAACCAGTGAAACAATTTAACAGTGTTAGTGAAAAATCTGTAAGCTCTTTTTCTGTGAAGATGCACAGATGAGATACCAGCTATCTTCCTCATCTGCCAAATGGAACGGAGATGTGGAAATTACTAAGGGCTTTGAGATTTTCATTAGGCAGGCACTATGCTAAAGCACACTGGCAGACAGTATTAGTAGTATTTGAGCTTGCATAAAATGATAGGGAAACCCTGATGTGGAGCATGTGTATGAGACTATAGAGCTAAGGAGGCATTAAAAAGGTACAGATTTAGAGAAGAAAATATTTCCATCATATGTCTTCTAGAGAAACAAGACAAGATCCTAATATCAACAGTGCTTGTTGTTGTAACCATGCAAAAACTAGTTCTTACAAATTTTTCAGGACATGGGAAGTCAAACAGTTTGACCATGCCAAAATCGTCGCCTGTTACGAGGTTGATTCCCGAGTGAGAGACACAAGCACAGTTCACATCAGCTTTTTCAGCATGCCTGGACCAGATTCCAATTACTTCATCCCCTAGAACACTGAAACACAAGACCAAGAAATTCTTCTGAAAACCACTGCAAAAACAAGAGTCAGGAAATAGAAAGCAGATCTCATATTCCAACTGATTTTACAAAAATGCAATGTTTACATTTTATTCTCACACATGCACACCTTATATAGCTTTTATTCTGTAATTAATTTTCGAATCATTCCATAATTGCCCCTGAAACTGACTCAGTGATATAATTCCCAAAATAATGTGGCCCATGGCAATGTGTGAGAACCAGAGGTGAAATTAATAGTACTACTATTGTCAGTGAGGCATTTGCAAGAAGAAAAAAAAAAAAAAAAAGAACAATTAGAAATGGCATAAGTCTTACATAAATAAGCTTCAGCTTTTGGGAAATAAAAAATAATATATTCTCTAGTGCATATAGCTATGTTCTGTTGCTTCTGTAGTGTTCTCATATCAGTGTAAAGAAGTTTCTCTGAGTCCAGCGAAGATTCTTCAATACAACCAGAGAGAGAAAAAGTGCCCTGGCCTGCCCTGAAAACATAATTATGTTAAGAGTCCAGAAAACTTCCTTTGCAAAGCCTTGTAAAAGGGCTTTTACTCAGCTCTGCTTACAAGGTATTGCATACTTCCAGGAATGCACAGAAACAAGAAATTTATCATTTGTTAATATGTGAATATTTGGGAATTTTTCTGTGCCCAGGTCAGGGCACAGTACAGTACATGCAAAAAGGCATGATTTACATCAGACATACTCAATTGGATTTCTTGGTTTTGTCTCAAGAAGGTGACAAAAATTGATTACCCAAACACAAACCAGAAATCTATCAAAATGAGTCTTACAGAGCCCTCTAAAAGCTTATACTTTTATTTGTATGTTGCAGCAAATAGTCAGTATTCTTATTGTTTAAAGTGGTTCAAATGTGGAAAAAAATCAAGTATTTATTCTCAATTTTTGTCTGAGGGTGATAATTAGAGGAAAGTAATTAAAAGGAGGCAACAGAGACTGAAAAAGGGCACAGAAAGTTGGATTTTCACAGAATAGAAAACAAATCATTTAACTGCAAAATAAAAAAATATGGTATCATATTACATGTAGTACCATGAAAGGAATATAACTTGAAGGTATTTAAAAGTACTTTTGTATGCTTTCTAATATGGAAATGTTAATAGCAACTTACACAGATTCCATTAGTGTGGTACTGTAAATAAATGTGAATTACCCTAGTTGTGCATTGTCTTTTTATGTTTGGATCTGTTTTAATTGGCCCTGTGCTCTCATCACTGTTTTGATAAACAGCCCCTGTGTACTGAGGGAATCTGCTCTGTACTGCCTTCTGCTGTGCTGCATTTAGGGGAGCTGCTGCCAGAGCAGATGTTGAAAGAAAATATCTGACTGAAGGGATTAAATATGCTTTTAAATAGTAGTTGCTTGTCCTGGGAGTTCCAGGTGTTTGAGCAGGTGTAAATACGTGAATCACTTACCTTGTCCAAGTAGCCCATGTTATTCTGTCAATCACAGCCTGGTCCACAAGCTGCTTTCCTGAAGGCACTTCATACACTTGCCTTTTGTAAGACCCCGTAGAGACCTTTGAGTGACCACAGAGAATTTACAAAACATTAACTTGTTTCAAAAGGTGAAAGTATAATTCCAGAGGGCTTTGAAAAGCATTTTTGTGACAGTTACTTTTTACTTCATAAAGTAAGAAAGTTTCCATAAGAAAACTTAGTCAATGAGTTGAAAATTATCAAAAATCTAGACAAACATAAAACAATAGTGAGAAAGCATGAGAAATCTTAACATTTAAATGTCTAATTAGTAAAAAATATCTGAAACAACTCACATTCTGCACATATGTGTTACTGTGTGAGTACATACAAATAAGGCAAAATAAATTCCTATCTTTAAAACAGACACAAAGGTGTTCTTCTTGGGCTGTAAATATTGATTTGATAATGAGAGAAGTTTATTTCTCCTCTCAGATACAAATGAAATATAGAAAGCGTATTATATTTACTTTATTTTTATTTTAAGAAATATCTTATGCCCTCCTATAGTTGGAAGTTGCAACACCACAATTTTGGTGCTGCTCCACAAAGCCTAGCACTAAAAAGACATGTAATGCCATCGTGAAGGTCAGAGAGATGCAGAATTCGTAGTCCCCAGGTCCTGCAGAATGACAGACTGTACTCCTTCCTCTTTTAAGACAGCCCATCAGCATCAGAGGTAAAAAGGCAGAAAGACACATCATAGGAGGTTTGAAATCTGTCTTTCATTTCTTTGCTTATTTTCTGTATTTGATCTCCTGGGAAACTATTCAAAACTAAAGGCATCCACTTAGCACTACAACAAAGAAAGTCTAATGACAGCACCATTCTCCAACACTTATCTCTGTTATGAGATTTAGAAGTTGTCAAAGGAGAATACTTGCAGAGTATCTGTCATGAGTATGTTTTCCATTCAGTACCTTGAACAATTAACAAGTGATACCTGGAGATAAGAGCTATCAGCAGAGAAGTCCATCTGGATCACAAAACTTGGGATATCCTTGCAATAGCTGATTCGATTTAGTGTGGGACCCAAAGTCAGATCATAAAAATCCACTGCATTCTCACTGGAACCAACTGCTAGGTAACGAGAATCTGGGCTAAACCTGAACAGATAAAAGGGTTTCATGAACACAGGTTGGCACTTACAACAGATTATAATATTTGAGAAGTACAGAAATTTGCATTTCAAGTATCTGCTATCCAGAACTGGAGAGAGGCAGAGTATTCAGTCTGCTAAGCAAAATAACTTTTGAAATTAAATTTTCAGGGAATGCATATCCAGCAGAAGGTGGCAATAATTTTGGTACAGATTACACATCTGAGTGAGCTGGGAACATCTCTTGAATAACTCTGTTCATTATCTCATTTCATGACCATCTCGTGGTCTAACAACATGTGACATCCCCCTCTTGACACTGGCTCCCTGATGCTATACTGACAAGGTTAAAAACTGGAAAACTGAAGTGCTGTAACTTAAGAAAAGCCAGAATTCCTAGATGAAATGTACTGAATAAAAAGGTGTAAATCAAACCTTTGGCTTGCCCATGTATCTTTGCACACTGGTTTCTTTCTTCCAGTTTTCCTTTCTGGTCTTGAAACTCAGTAGGTTCCTGAGCTGAACAACACCCTCACAGCCACTTCTGTGTTACCAGAGAAGTTTCTTTATTTCTATTCTCTCTGAAACATACCTTGGGACAGCATTCCAACTCCAGCAACCCCCTAACTCCTAGCAGAGCTCTCCTGCAAGGTCTCTTTGCTTATATTTCTCTCTCATCATTCCCTTGCTCTCCAAAACTTTCCTTAGCTGATTATGACCAATTTATCTCACAGAAGGAAGTCTGTTCCTCCACCCAGGAAACAGAAGCAAATTTTTGCTTGTAACTCCTTTTTAACAAAAACAACAAACAGCAAACTGACAGACTGGCATTGCCATTATCTCTCACAATCCAGTCTTCATCTGTAAGTTTCTGATCTCCTTTTACCTCCTACAAATCCCTTCCCTGGAGCGTGTGTCGACCGCATCACGCCCTCGGTGCCACACTTGATCCCACTGTCCCTGCTGCCACCACGATGTCAAACAGTGCCACCCCCAACACCAGCCCAGGGGAACACCACTCCTCACTGCTGTCCTCACCACCAGTTGTTTTGACTGATGCTATCTCTCATCTTCATGTACCTCCTCTTTCTTTTTAATTCCTGGTATCAGCATAATCACACAAACTCCACAATGCACTCACTGATTCCAGCCCTCTGAAATATTATTGCAATGTTCCTCAGAACACAGAATTGTATTTTTAAAAAACAAAACATTACAGATTTCTAGCATACTACAACAGACCACGAATTATATTTTCTGACCTGATGTCTTGAATTGCTGATCTTCTGTCCCTTTTTTTTCCCCAAATTTTTAGAGAGGTCACAAGCAGGATAATAAATTCTCCATTTTTCATGCCAATAGCTACCATATCACCTTCTGGGCTGTAACAAACAGTACGAGCTGCATGCCCTAAGCTGACTTTGTTCAGCATCTTCTGTGAAGAGATAAAAACCCAGAATAGTAACTGTTACTAACTGCCTGTATTTTAAAAGCATCTTATGATAATAGTTTGTTAACATGCTAACAGTCTCAGATGGATTATTTTCAGAATATAGTAAAGAACAAGTTTCAATTCTGCAATCCCATCACAAGCCTATTTTTTTTTCCTAAACAAATATTGTCTAACACCTACCTTTTCAGCAATATCCCAGAGTCTTACTGTGCCATCTTCTGCAGCAGAAAGGAAAAAATCTCTGGATGGATGTGTTGCTAGGCCCCAGATGGGTCCATCCATGTGACCATTAATTAGAATGTTACACGCAGCATTTTTCTCTCCAACTTCAATTATTTCAGCATTTCTTGTCCCAACGAGAATTTTCCCCTTGAACAATAGTGAAAGAATTATCTGTGATAAAATATATTAACCTCTCATGGCGAACAGTAATTAAAATATCATCTAGAGCTATAGTTCTGTCAAGAAAATTTGCTTAAGTCAAGTTATTAAATAATCAAAGAAAATTTATTTTTTAAACTCCTCTGATGTATTAAAGTACAAAGCTCTGTAGATACCATGATGCTGGCTGAGTTACTGCTTGCCATTTGATATCTGAAGTGTGAAAGGAAAATAGAAAAGAAATCCTTAATTACTCCTCAATAAAAATATATGGAATATTATCCTAAGAAAGACTGAGATCTCACAAAATACATGTTTTTCTGCCACAACATCAGTTGTAGGCACCTTCTAGCTTAGCCTTTCATTCAAAATAGTAGCTATAAGAGCAAGCAGAACTAATTTATCTAATATTTAGACATCAGCCCACTAATTATCAGCTTTATTCTGCAGGCAGGCAGCTCTGTTTACCTTGCCTCTGCAAACAGAGCGAACACAGTCTGTCATTTGTCCTGTCTCCAGCCTGAAGGCACGGCATCGTTTCAGCTCCTGGTCCCACAGCTTCACTGCTCCTCCCTCCTTTGAACTATGGAGACACCAGGAAGAACCATGAGTATAACAGCTGGCACAAAAAGGACAACTAATGGGTGAAAGAAGTACTTTATTCAATGTACTGTACTGCAAATGAGGCATTTTAGTGTGCTTTAAATTGTTCAAGATTCAATTTGACTGAACAGCTGATGTTAACATGCTGAGTCTCACAGCAAGACACACTGATTCCAAGTCCTCACTGTTCCATTCTACAGAACAAGCTGAAAGATGGGTGCTGCTGAGCTTAGTCTGAATGAGAAGCTCTGAGGGAATTTGTCTAGTCAAAAGAAATATTAAGTGTGCAAGCCACAATCTCAATAATCAGACAGGCAGAGATTTTCAAATTATAGCTGAGAGAAAGAGAAAAGGTATGTATTTTATTTCTGTGAAATAAATAATAGAAGATTTTCACTTTGATGAAAATGTCACTATTTTCACTGCTGTAAAATAAATTACAAAGATGCAGTAGAAAACCCACACAACTAATAGGTATTAATTATGAAAACACTAAGTATTTCCCTCCCACTTGAAAAAACCTTGTCATTTCAGTACAGAACACATTGAAATAGTTTCTGAAAAGGACATAATGTCTATTGAAACAGTGATAAATCTGGCATTTCTAGCTGAGCTGGGACATGTCCTGTCTCCAACCTCCCCAAACAGAAACAAAAATACAATGTTATACAATACTGACCTGCTTGTGTTACAGCTTTGATTACTGAATAATCTTACAAAGAACTTCAGAATGTTTAATCACAATTACTGATTTGTAGTAGTAGTAGTAATATTAAAGAACTATTATGAATTATAAATTGGTACTCCTTGCAACAGTATATTCTTTGCTTCCCACTAGCACTGTTTTGACATATGACTGATCATTATACTCGGCAAGAAAATTTTACCAAAACAGACTGGCAAACTGCAACTAAGGCAGAAAAAGCATGCAGTCTTCCTAAATGAAAATTTGTTTTGCATACTGTCAATACTTCATTTTCCCACAGGAGATGAATTCTGGGTTCTTACTGTTATTTGTTACTATTTGTTTCAGGTTTCAGGTTGAACACTAATTATTAAGAGCCTCTGAAGCTAAGTGGCAGAGAGAATATCCTCCAAATAAAATAACAACCTTTATAAATAGTAGAAGAAAATATATTTTTCTGTTTATCTTTTAGACACAGAAGTAAGTTTTCAGTTGGGTTTGAAAAGGTAAGTGGCCTTTGTCCTGCAAAATGGGGCACTGTCATGTCATCAGATGGACTGTATTACAGCTGAAGCATTTTCTTATCACTAGGAATGCATTAAAAAATTAAAATGCTGGAGGAGATATTTTGCTTGTAACCCCAGAAACAAAGAACCTTGCTGTACCTTAGATTTCAGAGAAGACAGCTTGCCTCTACCATCATAACTAAGCAGATCTTTCCTTTGAAAGAAGTTGTGCATCATACTGCTATGAAATTTATCATCCATGTATTCAACCACAACTGTGCAAATTACTTGGATTAACAACCTCAGCACATCTTCAGTGAAAGAAGTAACCCACAAGGACTAGGTAACTTCTTAGTGCTTAAAGCTAAATGGGTGTTGGAGCTAAAAAATCTATAAGGCCCCTTCCAACCCTAACCATTCTGTGATTCTAAATTTCAGACTAAATGCTTTCTCTTATAATCAATGGGAAAAATGGCTAGTTGAAGCTCATATGGGGTTACCTGCACTTTGGAGGTGGTGGCTGCTCTTTTTCTTAGCACCTATCAGGGATCTGAACAGGACCACTCTTCTACCTTTAATGTCTCAACTAGTGTTGATGGCATGAATCCAAAGAGTACACGCGCATGCAGAAAAAAAAAAGAAAAATGAAGACTCACGGCCTTTCTTTGCCTCCTGTAACAATCAAGCCATCCCTCAGCGTGGTGTACATTGTGAAAACAGGTCCATTGTGAGCTTTGGCCACAATTCGTATCAACACATGATCCTTCCAAACACAAACATCTCCACTGATAGTACCTGTAAATGTCAAGTTATTCTGAAAAGGGGAAAAATATGCTCATCATCTGATTCTGAGTAAGGTAGGAAAAGAAACATTCAGAAATAAACACCGTTTGCATTTAGAGGGTAAATTGCTTTTATTTGCTGCTGCAGAAGAGAAAACTGTGGAAGAGGCAATAAGGACCTCTAGGGACAAAACAATGAGCTACTAAATTCCTTCTTGAAGTCTGAAAGATGCTTTCTTTTAGCTTGAAGAAAATCACTGCATTTCTTTTTGCAAGAAAAAATGCACTGACTTAAGCTCCAGTCATGTGGTTATCTCTGCTTTCAGCTGATCAGGTGTGCAAAGTGTGGAAAAACAAGTAGAATACCACAGTGAGTACTGACATTCTACACAAGCACACAAGCAGGAAATTTGCACCCCCTTGCCAAATATATTATGATTGCAGTAATTTTTGTGGTTAGGTGAAGAGACTCACATGATTACAGGAACCTTTAGTTCAGAGAGAAAAGAGTTTGACTTGACTTAGAATTAAAAGCTGTCTGTTCTTTACTTCTGCTTCCTGCTCTTGAAAGGTAATAAAAATAAATTTAATTACCTCTGAAATTAAAGGGCTATTTATTAGGATTCCAACAGGAACTGGTTTTTGAGCAAAACTGGTTTAATAACTTAGACAAATCCTTATATTCAGTATCATGTGTAGTATTATCATGTTTCAAGAGTCTCAGTACACATGTGGCACAAACACTTCCCTTGACTGAAGTGGGTTGATGATCTACATCCTTTTTTTTCAGGGTGTGTGTGTGGCTCTAATAAAGTAAAAGAGGACTGGAAATGAACTTGGGAGCAGATCCTCAGATCATCCTCACAGCATAACTGTTGGCCTGTTTCCAACTTCTGTCTTGGGAGAGCTGAACCAGCTCCTTTGGAGACAAAACCAAGAAGAGCACTCCCCAAACTGCTCCCTACACAGGTATGGAGAACTCCAAACCAGGTTTGGCTTTATTCAGTTTGCACAGCTTTCCACAAAACCCCTGGAAGCTCTCCATCCTCAGCCCTCATACCAAACTTCAGGCCATGCATACAGCCTGATTCTCACACTAAGAACCTGTCTCTTCATAAGAAAGTTTACAGAGGTTTCCCAAACCCCTGACTAATGCCTAGGCTGGGCATCAATACCAGTTACCATGTGGAAAATTTCTTGGTTTGTTGTAAGACCTACATCTAAATCAGGCAGACACCACTGTGTAAAAGAGACAGTGTGGCAAAAAAAGGAAACCACAGTCCAGTTAGAATTTCAAAAATCAAAACTGGTGTAAATTCAGTCTGTGTCAAACAGGCAGATGGTCAAACAGGACAGAAGTGCAGGCAATCAGGGCAAATGGCCACTCCACAAAAGGTATCTGTGGCTTTCTGCCCTGCTGAAGACTGGAGTACTGCTCATGTGGAGCAACTCCAGCCCCAGCAGTGCTGTGGAACTTAGCAAGATGGCCTGCACATGTCCAAAAACCCCCAAAGCAAAAGAAACCCCTAAAGCAGCTGTCTAACAGTGTCCAACATTAACAAATACTCCAGGCCAACACTGCTCTCTGATCACCCATGTGCAGTAGCACATACAGATTACAAAACCTCCAGGTGGGCATAAAATCAACCTCATTTCTACTGTTTGGTTCCTGCAGTCCAGACTCAGTTTTGATTTACATGGATTAAATGACAAACAGTGTGCTATCAGTTCAAAGCATCTGTTTTTTTTACAGAAAACATACAAACCCACAGCCCTGTCCTTTCTGTTCTAAAGGAAGCTGGTACTAAGTAGCAGGTAAGTATTAGGAATGCTAAACTGAGTTTAACAAAACAACTCATATACTCATCAGCAGGTTATAAAAGTCTCACTGAACTGAATAAAGGCAGAAGGGTAAAAAAAGTTTGTTTTTATGCATTTTCAGGTGGTTTGTTGAAGTACGTACCGCTCCAAAAGCTACAGAAAGCATCGTCTGCATGCGGGCATCTTCTATGGAGCTCAGCAGCCCTTTTTTACTGAGGAGAGCTCTTCCAGCCAGTGTCCAGAACCTTACATGTTTTACTCCCACAGAGACAAACTGTGTGTCTGAATCTGGCCTGAATTCTGCTACAAATATACGCTGGTTATGACCAGCTCGGCTGGCAATTTTGGCACCTGGCAGAAAGAAAATGGGCATTTGCAATTTGCTGAGAAAAAGACACACTTCTGGATAAAATGCATTAAAATAACCTTGACCCATATAAAGATTCCTCAGTTGGGATCCTTAGGTACCATTCTGAATGTGTATCGACCCTTAAGATGAACACAGGCATGTTCTGACCACCCATCCTTCATCCTACCTAAGATTATATAAATATATACCTGACATTGCATCCATCCCCATAGGATCTATCATACAAGCTGTGAAAGACCACTTTTAATTAACTTAATAGCTGATCTTTAAAATTTACTAGCTGATCTTGAAAAGTTACTAGTTGATAAACAGCAATCCCCAAAGAGAGAGGAAGTAAACCTCTAAGACTAGAGAATCAGATCCATAATCTGGCATGGCTTTGCCAGGCAGAAAGGAGATGAGGAAAGGAGCTCAAATCTCTTTAGCTTAAATCAGGAATACAGATCAAAGCTGATCTGAAAACATGTAGCATAGCCTAAGGCACCAATTATATGCATAGAGGAGTTGTCCTGGCACCTCATTTCTGCAATTTGCAACTTTGGGAAATAATTTTAGGAGTATGACAACCTAGTCTGTAATCAGACCTTAGAGAAGAATAAAATAATAATAATAATAATTATGACAATTTAAAAAAAAAGAAAACCTTACTTTATTCTTACTGGAAATCAGTGAACTATCTTGATCTTTACACAATAGTTTCAATGGAGATATATTTAGCAGTCACTAGAATGGGTAAACACATCTATTTTAGATCTTGTAAGGAGCACAGTGCACAGCATTCACTGTAATAATTTTTGATCCCCTGATGCTTTAATGTTATGATTGCTCTTGACTCAAGGCAACGTAGCTCTAACAGCATAAACCCCTTCCACAGAACCAGTCTCTTTCCTACCTTCCTGCCACTTCCAAATGGTGATGGTGTGTTCGGGGTCCAGCCCTACGGAGAGCAGCAGTTTGCCAGTGGCACTGAAACTGACTGAGCAAACGCCCTTGGAATGGTAGCACCGCAGCACCGACAGGGTCTGCTTGTTCATTGCATCCCACACGTGAATAGAAGGAGCTGTAGCTACACAGACATAAAAACATGGCATTAGTATTCATTTTGAAAATGTGTGATAATTTGCTTATTGAAGCAGTTGATACTTTTTAATAAGCACTTCCCCAAAATTGCTGTGATCAGATGGGGGAGAACAGGAAAGTAAAGAAAGGAGATTTTGGCCTCCTTTTGGAAACCAATTTATGACAAACAGGATCATTAGGTAGGAAGAACAAGTTGAGCTCTTTACATTATAACAGAAATTCTAAAAGCAAACTGTCTTCTCCTGTTTTTCTCATAATAAAATGTAGAGCAGCATGTTAACTCAAAAACCTTCGTAAAGCTGCTCACCAAGAATGTAACTCCACATGGGGCTTTTGGACAACTGACAACTACAGAGAATTCAATTCACAGTGCAGGGCCAAAATCTTCTTTCTACAAAATGGTCACCTGTCTGAAATGCTTGCCCTCTTAGGAGAGCATCAGCCGAATCGTTGGCTTGCTTACTGATGTAGAAGAGCTACGGTATTTAGTCTGCATTGGTTAGACTCTCTGCACTGAAAACTGTCCTTCCATGCTACTAATTTATGTGATTATCTCCACCATGATGACAGCTGGTTTTTTTCCCAAATGCAATGCCTTCTCAAAAGATCTTGCAATCCACATATAGTTTACAACCTCTGAGCAGCAACTAAGGCATTTCCAGGATAGTAAGATTCTCAGACTCCTTCACTTCTGATCTCTAATGAATTTGACTGTGGAGTCTGAAGGTTACTGGTACTTGTCATAGACCAGATTCACATAAACTAAATTGTCTTTCAGATTCATGCTTTGTGTTTCTAATCAGCTAAATCTAGGCCCTCAAAGGCATGCATGTGATGGGAAACAGTAGGCACAGGGACTCTGGCAAAATTTCAGCCACATGAAACTCAGTTTTTGAGCACAATTCCACACCTGTTCCAAAACAGGTCTTTAGAACTTACTTCCTCATTTCTTTTATTTCCCATTGGAATTTCCTCTCACAGCAGCAACGTGGTGTTATCATCACCTTTTGAGAGGTACTACAGTGTAGTATGGACATGCCATTAAAACAGAAAGGGTAGGAGTTGGCAGCAACAAGCACTTCCCAAAAATTGTCGGCAAACTCTTTGTTGTTCTTACGGGAAGCTGAGGGAAGGGAAAGCTTTATTATGGCCCTGGTTTTTCACTCTTCAGCACTCCCCTTGGTAAGACTATGTATTACCCTTGAATTGTGCACCTGCCCTATAACCTTGGCCAAAAGTTTTCTTTTGGGTGGCAGACAGAAACTCTCACCTAGTCTTCCTGAATAAGAACTGACAAAACCTTTCAGAGAAAGATCCACAAGACAGAAAACATGGGACTCTCGGGACCTTGCGTGTGATAGAATCCTTCTGAAGGTCTCTGTCCTGATACTGAATCCTGCCTGTGTACTCAACACCTTCACAAGAGAGATGTTCTAAGGTGTCATCTCCTTCTGGGAGCACTTAGATAAAGCTACCATGGGCTGGCCAGACAGAAAAAATCTTTAGTAAGGTGGGCTAAATCTACACCCAGTCACTAGGAAATTTCATTTGTCATTCCAGACTAGTACAGACATTACTGCTCCAAGAACTGAAAATTGGAACAAAAAACCAAACCAAACCAAAACAAACCAAACCAAAACAAACCAAACCAAAACAAAACAACAAAAAAAATTGTTGGTAAGAAGGATGCCAAATAGCCATCAATAATTTTTAAGCAAAACCTTTCAACTTTCAAATGAAAGCAGGCAACTTGACCAGATTAATGGTTCCAGAAAGAAGAAAAAAGTAAAGAGTGCTCGTTTCAGGCAGTGACAACAGAATTTAGTAATATACACAAGCTCAAACTAAAGTTGCAGTAGGAAGAAGGCACATGACACAGGGAAAGTGCCCAAGCACCATATACAGGAATAAAGATGTTCTTTCATATAAATATCCATATCATCATTGTTTTTTTAAATACAGGTTAAAAGTGTGGGAAAATGTACCTATAGTCTTCCTCCCATCCTTAGAGCAAGCATCATTTGCCATATTTAAGAGAAGCCAACACACATTAAAGATGTCAATGTACATTTGTTCTTACAGAGCAAGCTTTAGATACACATGAAGATTATTTCACTTCCTAGTACCCATGACCACACATTTATGCATCTCTGAAGATTCTTCACAAGACAGACAATTATGGCTGCTCAACAATGAACTCATTCGCACATGATGGTGATGAGTTTTTACAATTACAGTTGAAAAAAAATTAATTAAAAATGTCTTAGTCAAGACTCTCAAAATGTCAAAGACCCAAAATGACAGAGGAAAAATTAAACTGACATCATAAAAATAATTTTGGATCTGTGGTAATAACTGCATGACAATTGTACATAAATGTGAAAGGTGATTAGTTTTTTCACTCAGTCACCTAGGCCTCCTCAATAGAATTTACTTTAGAAATGCATATTTAAAATTACACTCAATTGAAGGTCTAAAACAAATGTTGTCAGCCCCAATGTGTTTACAAAACTGGCAAGCATACAGAGGAATGCTACAGTAGCAGTATGTATTAGAACTCACTAATCACTAAGCAGCAAGAAGGGAATATGCTTCAAAAAGAGTAGTTTTTAAGTGTGTTCTAACATTTTAAATTTGTCTATATTTACAGTATGCTGAGCTGTTTTGACTATTCAGTGCTGACAGTAATACGACTGATACACAGGGTTTAATAAACTAAAAATGAATTCACATCACTTATGGCTCTATAAAGCTGCAGATGGCTACTAGATAGACTAACTACACCTGAAGATGTTAAAATTTTGTTTCCCTTACCTGACATATCTGCTGAGTCTCCTGTAATGGAAAAGCAGCAGAAAAATAATTAGATCAGAAATAAGATAAGTGCTAAAGAAAATATATGCCACATTCAGTGTAATTTCTTAACACACACCTTGATGTCATCTTTTTGCATTGCAGCAGTACCAATACTGCTGTTAAAGATGAGTAATTACTGATAAAAGGAGGTCACATCAGGAATAAATCATCGAATGAATATATTGAATGAATGAATATATTTTGATTTCCATTTTGAGCTACAACACAAAAATCTAGTTTTGGTGTATGTTAGGTCTCTCTCAGCCCAAGTAAATGAAAAACGTCTTTTTTCATGTCATTGATATTTTAACAAATTAAGTGAGAAAAAAATGCTAAGAAGTAGCATTTGAGTACCTGAAAATTCAATAAATCTTTTGAAGATTTAAATCATGATGGTGACACTATTTGTGCCAACCATGTCGATAGGAAAAGTAGCAGCAGTTAAGTATGTTCTTTATAGAGTATACACACTCTTTAACATCACTTCAAAATCAAAAAGTAAGTGCTGTTTTATGATATTTCACTTCCAGCTTATTTTTAATTCTCTTCTTAAAAGTATATATAATTTTTAAGTGTCATCTGATTTGTCCCTGATTTGTACGCCTTAATTCACAGTTAATATTGTTCTACTGCTAGTTGATGTAGAAACAATTATGAAAATAAAAAAAGGATTAATTCCTGTGTTTTGTCTTAGGTAAGATGAACACTGTAGAAGAAAAATCTTCACATTCCTCCCCTAAAGAAAGGCAAACAGGGCCAGATTAAGAAATACAATGAAAAAGCAAATTCTCAAAGACAACAGAAGGTTTGTAATTCCTGCAAATGCTCTTTGCAATTAAACCATAGACAAAAATCTGCTGGTGATTTTTTTCCATTTAAATAATTTCCATTAAAAATTGTTTAAAATGATGTGAGGCAAGAAACTCACCAAGAAAGGAAGCTAGTTTAGCTAAGCAGTTAGTATTATCAGTGAGTCAATTTTAATGAGAAATGCACCTAAAAATCCAAAAGACACAGGAAAGCAGGCAATAAACTCTGTAGAACTGATTGGATTTACATGAAACCTCTAAAACATACCTAAAGGAAAAAAAGCTATTTTTGCTGAAATAAAATAAGATTTTTTTTTTTTTTCGTATTCTATGCACTGAAGAAAATAATGTGGGTTTGAATCTGCTGAGAACCAATGGAAGATATGAAAACTACAACCAGATTGTAGGGCTACGAAAATCACTATTCTACAAAATCTAGAAACAGCAATTTCTACCAGCTCTGCTAATGGAAAATGGTGTGGGTTTTTGGGGTTTGATTTTTTTTTTGTTTGTTTTTTGTTTTTTTTTTTTTAACCTGGTTTGTTCAGAGATCTTAATGTCACTAAGAAAAATATATTTATACGTTTTCACTCTAAATCTCAATTTATCTGCAGGGAACACAATTAGGGTTTTGGTTCTGCCTGGAATATGACAGCTATATCATATCCAACCACCAAGTAGGTATTATAAATCTACCTGATGAGGTAAACCCTACATAAGATTGACATGTATTTTAAGAAATGAAGGCTAGCTCTCTTCTTTGGAAAGGCTACGACTCTTTGGAAGGTCTAACACAAGCTGATAGTTCAATACAACCAGACTAATTTAATGGGGCTCATGATTTCTGAAAAAATAGTTTTGATAATACTCCAAACAGAAGATAAGTTTAATCTTTCATGCCTCAATATTTTTGTCAACTTTATTCAATTAAAGTCGAAGGAACATATAAAGAGGACAGGTAACTGAGTAACACTCATACAAACGGAGATAGCATAATCAGATATTTTTGTGATTTATCATGAATTTACAAGGGCCTGATTGCATGCTGTTATGTTAATTCTTTTTACAAAAATACAAACATACCTACTTGGCCAGTTGCCACTATGTTGGTAAACTTGGGGTGCTGATTCACAGTGAGGCACAAAATATCATCATTGTGTTCCTGGTAAAATGACTGAGAGCCTAAAAATAAAAGAAAAAAAAAATCCAACCCTAGTTCAACTTTAATTAAAACATTTATACACACAGACACGGCTAATGTCGGAAAATTTTATAGTATTTGTTAGAAAACAGCATTATGGTCATGTTGCATTTTGAAGCATAAAACCAGAGAACAGAAACTCCTAATTTTTTATCTCGATTTCAACACACAGCACTCAGTAACTCCACACTATTCCCTCAAATTTTCCACAGCAAGTTCCTTAACTATCTCAGAAACAAATGGCATTGTGTACTTTTTTAAAGGTCTAAGTTATCTAAACTCACTTGGTTATTGGGAAGGAATATATGTGATCTAAATAACTGAAAAGTAAACCAAATAAAAATGTTAATTTATTCTTATGAAAAAAATTAAATTACAATTAGCCCATTGTTCAGCTCTTTTAGTTTCTGTGGTAATTTCAACATGCAAATTTCAGAAAGCTAACACCAAAAAACTCAAATCTTTACTTCCTTTAAAGCTCAGTCACCAGGACCATTTCAGTACACTTGTTTGCTTACACAGCTATCATGAATATTTTCTACAGACTGAATTTTTAGCAACAAACAATATTTTTCCACATACTTTTACAATGCTTAAAGCATATTAATTACTTTATAAACTGTAACTCCTTGTACACAAAGAAACATTTCCCCTCCAGTGGGTTTTCTCCTACCTGTTGCCACATTATACAAGATCCCAACAGAAGCAGTGTGATAAATTACATCAGCACCATCATTCAAATAGTGCACATTGTTTCTGCAGTCCTTGCCTCGATACCCAAACACCAGCTCCAAAATGAGGTCCTAAAAAAGACAGTCATATCAATAGACAGGCAAAACCTTAAAGCAGCTATGAACCCCCCATTCTTCGGTAGGATTTAATTTTTTAATTATGTCCTTATGTTGTAAAGGAGTTCAATGACATCTCATGGCTCCCCTGTCAGTTTACACAGCTGCTCATTCTTGTCACACACAGAGCAGTCAGTCCTTCACCTCTCGGGGGATGCTGCAGAATGTGCATATAACGCAGACATATATATATACACATATATATATACATATATATATACATATATATACATATATATATATATATATACACATACACACACTGAAAGAGATACTCATACACATGCACATAAATAAATAAAGTCCAGTGAAGAATAAAGTTCTTTTAAAGCAGAAGACACTAAGAAACCAAGAATGACAAACATTGGTCCACATTTTAATTCCATCCAGCAACTAGAAACCTAAATTACAGCCTAAAACTTCAAGAGTGCTGATGTCAAAAAGCTGTTTACTATGCTACACCGAATATTTTGCAGAATCAACAACATTTGGATTTGTAAAGAACTGAATTTTCCAAGGTTAGATGGAATTTTTACTCCAGATTAATCAAAAATTGGTATCTTTATTTGCAATTGCCATGTAATGAAAAAACAGGTGCCAAAGCTAAACTCATCATTAGTAGAATTTTTTAAATTATTTTTAAAACTCTTATCAGTGATGAATTGAAAATGAAGTTTTAAAATAAATTCTAAAAAGACTGGAATAAAAAAATGTTTAGTTTTATTAGGAACAGTACACCCTTTAACAATCCAGTTATCTAAACAAGACATCCTGCTTTCTACAGCCAGTTCTAAGGTTTCATGATTACTAAGCATTGACTTATACTCCATTTCATTTGCAAGAAAAAGAAATATAGTCTTTTTTATTTTTATTTACAAGAAAAAATTCTCTCCCACTTATTCTGCTATTTACCCACTATTCACGGTTTCCATCTTTGATACATTTAAAATAAAATAACCATTTAATGTGTTCACAGGTGTGTCAGTTTCTGGCAAAAACAAAATCCTAAAAGAAGATGAGAAGAGCAACATTTTTCTTACCTCTATAGGTCTCTTTTTTTTCCCCACATTATTTGTCTGAAGTTTCTCTGGCTGTGGCAAGGCCCTACTAACTGGTGGTCTGAAATAAAGAACTGTGAATAAGAGAAGGCTGTCCGTCACCCATTCCATACTAACAGTACCTTCCAACCTTTAATGCACGGGGAATCTTACAGCCCTGTCATTCTCAACTTATAACCATATTCATCTTTAAAAGAAATACCTCTGTCAGAGCAGAAAGACAAAACCTAAAAATCCTTTGTTTAACATGCTAGGTTCTCTAATTCTTCAGCAATCCATGGGGTTAATGCAAAAGCTTGTTTTAAAATGACTGACCACTTTTAAAACATTCTTAGCTTTTTCCTGCTATGTTTTCATGGTACCTTCATTTTCTCTGCAGCAATTTTACTGCATAGAGGCTTACCTGATTAATCTAATAATCTAACTTTCCCTGCTTTAGTAATAGTTTATTAAGAGCTCCAGATGCACCTGCCCATTCACTGTTCCATAACTGGAATGAGATATTGATCAAAGCTTAGGTGGAAGTAAACCAAGACCATGCAAATGCAGGAGTAACAGCCATAACTTATGCTCCACTGTTCTGAATAGCCCAGATTTAATTAAGAAATCTCAATTATTTGAAAAATATCCACAACATCTTTCACACTGCATTCAACTGTACCTATACAAAGAAACACATAAACAAATAAGATTTATTTATTAAATATATGCAATTATTCTTAGTAATTTTCAGGAGCATTGATTATTGATTCTACAGCATATGGAATAGCATATAGCAAATTCACAGCATTTGTGGCTGTGATAACAATTCTTTAAACTTGACCTTTAAGAAGAGTAACTAGTTTAAAAATAAATGCTATGTATAGATTCAGTAACATCCAGATTATTTAATCCAGTAGGCAGTGTAATAAACTAATATCAAACATAAAACAAGAGGTCTCTTTCATATTCCTTTTTAGTATGAAGTATTTCTAATTTCATCTCTGCTCTTGAGTGACGACTTCAATTCAAAATAATGACTGTCCTTCTCAGAACAGTATGATTTGTTTGTACACTGTGTACTTTGAAGGTCAGTTGACAAGCACCTTTTTCAGTTAATTAAATAAAATACAATTTCCTTTGATTTATTTCTTCATTTTCCCTGCCTAATTTAATACAAAACAGCTCAATCCAGAATGCTTCGAAATACTTTTTATTTTTAATTTCTGATTTGTCATGGACAACTCTGCAACCGTCTCGTTACTTTTCCTCTGGAAATTATCAAAACACAGCATTAAAAAGCCCTTCTTCCACTTTTCAGCCTCATATTTGACATAGTGCACTCAAACCTCATCTCTTTCCTCCTCTCCCACCCCGAAACATTCACTAATTCACTTATGTCCCTGAAACACAGAGGGAAAAATGAGTTGGAGGGGAAAAAAGGCAGAAAAATTAAATATAGCAGAAGAACATATGTGAAGTTTGATGAAAGCAGTAAAAACTGAAAGGACATGATTCTGACAGAGGTTTGTTTATGTTTCCAGAACTGAATATTTCCCTGTGGCTTGGTTCTAGAATGTGGCATTTTTATAACATTCACTGCCTGTTAATCCCTTGTGATAGAATGGGACAAGAGGTAAAACTATCTCACATTTTACAACTGCTTGAGAAGACTATCTATACTTTAAAGCTCTACAGATACAAATACAGGTTGATATCATCCTGAAGTAATGATTAGAGCACATTTACATTCATACAATACCACACAACAGAATAAAGTGAATGTGCATTGGTCAGGAAAACTTAACAACTTTTACTCAGCTGCATTATCTCACAGGTCACCGAAACAATTTGTCTAAATACCTGGCCAGGAAAGACTAATTATATATTGATCCAGAACAGTGGAACTGGAACAAAAATTACAAGCACCTATGTATTCTGTTCCAAATTAAGTTTCAAGATAACCACTTGAGCCATTTAAAAACAGGAATTCTGAAGGCTACGAGAATACATTTTCCAAGTCCTTTTTAAAGTGTGAAAGCTGAAAATGTGTTTAATTTGCTAGGTAATGTGCAGCAAAGTGACTAATGGCATATACAACACACAGTGGTCATGTACCTGTATGCATGCTCAAAAACTGTGTGAAAAGATGGAAAGGAGACCATGAATAACGTGTTTGGGTGAATTCACATATGGATAGGTCAGTTTTAGCATGGGGAAGGAGAGTTCCAGCCATCTATCATAAGGGAAATAAATGCCTCAATACTGGTAACTTTATTTTCAAAACTAAAATAGATTTGGTATATGCATTTTAATATTTTTTGTTATAAAACCATAAAAATCAAGTACAAGCATTTTGAAGTAGTTTCTGAAACAAAAAAATACCTTGTTCACAGTTTTAGACATAGCTTAAGTATTACAACCCATTTCTGTATGATGTATTTCATTCCATATTTCCCTCGTTGTTACTGATTATCTAAAGTTACTAACAGAACAAGGAATGATTTTTTGTTTTACAGCATATGTAAATTACCACCAATTCTTGGAGTTCTGTAGTAACTTACAACAGTGTGATTTACAATATTTATTTCTGTTTTAAAAATACAAGTATTATTTTGGGCATGATTTCACAGAGCAAATTACAGTTCTGGGTACAAAAGAAAAAGCCCCTTCCTGTGTGGGGCACCAAAGTTGCACTTCATACTTAGGGGCACTTGCAGAGAATTTATTTTGCAGTACTCTTCAGCATGAAGTGTCTTGCCCTGCCCTCCCCAAAAGGTTTTGGCAAGCAGGAAGTATAGGATGAATTTAAAAGTAAGGAGGACTTCTTTTCATTTACTCTTGGCAAGTTCTTCAAAGTCATTTGTGAAACTTTACAGAGGTTGGTTTCATTAGAAGATAATGAAGGCTGGTAGTTTCTAAATACTGCTTCTTGACAAAAATTACTTATAATAATAATAATATATAAAAATAATTATTTATCTATATAAAAATAATTATTTCCTTCCATGTGTCTTATGAGCAGTAAGTGCCAGTTTATAATCCCTAATGCAGATACAGGGAATCTAATGCTTAAATAATTTAGTAACATATACACCTTGACATGTTAGCTGAGACTGTCAAATCATCACAGGTAACACAGCTGTCCACTAGGGGGCTGGAAAGAGTATAACCTTTACATTTTTATAAAGATTACTGAAAAATACTACTTTTGAAACATAGGAAAGCATAATAGTTCATGGAGTTGGAGTTCGTATTGTAGGTAAAATTGTATTTAGCTTATTATATGAAACAGAACTACAATGAATATATATAAATTTCAGATTTTTCATACAGCAACATTCTGAAGAGTGACAGGTGCATGGTATGGCACCCAACATGACAGATGGCTTTTTAAGGAAAATGGGAAGTGGCAGTAAAAGATGGACTAGATAGGAAAATAAAAGCATTACCTGGAACCTCTTTTCAGCAGCAGATGGGAAAGAGAAAAGGATTACTTATACAAGTTTGGCTAAAAGTTAGGTGCCAGTTAATTAAACATATAGATCATTACTGATGACTTCCTGGTTTGTATACCTCTTTTTACAAGGGGATTATTCACTTCATAGACTATATAAATCTATTATTTGTATAGAAAACTCCCATTCACTTAAATGGGAATTATGAACATATGTTGGCATGAGAATATAATGCTTTGGAATAACTCTACTGTAAATAGAGAAAAAAACAGAAGCAGAACCAAAAACCTCTGAACTATACCAAGTGTTTAGAGTCAGCATACACAACACCTGAATAACTCAAAGAAAGGTTGTGTAGGTTTAACTTCCTGAAATAAGCTGATGGATGGAACAGTCAACTCACTGTTAAAGATAGATGTTCAAGTTCAGTCACAAAAATACATTCCTGTATACTAAAATAAAATTATCTCAGCTAATCAGAATGTGTGGGGTACCGAGCACTACTGATGTGTAATATTTTTTCATGACTATTTAATTCAGTTTATGTTGATTAAAGACACTTTGCACTGGTTAGGTTTCCTCAGCGATGTGTGATGGAATACTCCAGTACTTTGGCTAGCCAAAACCCATTACTAATAATTAAAAAGCATAAGGCATGTAGAGATTATTTCCTAATATTTGTATATGCATGGGCACTTTACATTAGTTTGATTAGCTGGTACACTTCCACTGCTTTGATAAGCTCCTCCATTAAGAACCACTAAGCAACTTCACTGTGGCAAGGTGAACACTAGTTAGATTTTTTCACTTATAAATTAAGCAAAATAAGTTTAGGGAATAATTTAGGAAAAAATTCCTGAAAATTAAGAACACGATGTTAACAACTCATGCAATTCACAGACTGATTTCTGATTTCACAGACTGATATTAGAACAATGGGTTTTAATGCATGTCTTCTAATTAGTTCTAACTTTATTTTGCAGTGCAAGACTGATGCACTATTTATTCATAAAGGAAACAGCTAAACCTTTCCCACAATAAAATCCAAATGTAGTCTGAACAAGTTTTGCAGTCAATAGCATGCAATTCTTCAAGGAGCACAAAATTCAAATACTGCCAGATATTTTTCACAGTAAAGCAAGGACTACTTGGAATCTCTGCTGACAAAACAAATCTACACAGATCATAAACCAAATTAATATCTTCCAACTCTCATCACTGGGCCATGCAATCGTTTCTCTAGACATTTCCTTTTTAGTTGCAAAGTGAAGAGGTTTTTTTCCTTTGCATTCAAAATTCAGATGATTTGTTAAACCTTGATACTTTGGTAAGTGGCTTTCTCACTTCTTCAAAGACATGGGTTTTAGCTCACCTCTAAGAGGAAAAAATAATTACCTCAAACTGGTAAAACAGACCATTATTTTCCATCATGTTGTTCCAGTCTACAGCTTGTAATATAAGTAACTAATAATAACTAAATTTATGATTGGAAAGAACGAAGTCTGAAATTTCAGGGTTTTCAGTCCCAAGGTTACTGCCCTGCACTGATGTACATTCCAGTGGGCAAAAAGGCTAGCTTCAAAAAGCCCTGTTTTAGAAAACTGGGGGGGGTTTAAAGTTAATGTTAAATTTAAAATTTCCTGTAAAGTAACTTATTCTGCATATATGGTAAACAGAGAGAAGAATCTGCTAGTGCAAAGTCCCTTGCTATAGTTTTTCATTTTGGCTCCTGGCTTCTCCCTTCTCCCAAATCACACAATTTGACAAAATGAAAGGAGAAGATAAAGATGATTTTTTCAAAATGAGCTCTGGAATTTGTATTATTTACATTCATATCACAATTCATTAGACTAGCAAACAGAAAAATTTAATTGCATTTTGTTCATTTATCCAAAACATATTGAAGATGTCTGTACAAAACCTCAGAGTTTCTACTTCAGTGGCAATTACAAGGTGATAGTTGTGAGCTTTGGATTAAAAATATTTCATTTCAATAGTTTCCCTCCTCTCTCAATCCCTTGCAAAATTTAGATTTATTTATTGTCTGTACTGAATACAAAAAAAATTCTTCACATCTGTAAAGGATTAGTTTGTAAATACTGAAGTTGCTTCCCATTTTGAATACATAAGGATCTAAAATAGGTTACCTATTTTTGCATCTGTCTATATGTCCCTAAACAAACAAAAAAATTGTCAAGAAAAGAATAACTAACTAACTAAATAAATAAAATTGGAGGTAGTTTTGTCACAACACCTGGCTGTGAATTATATCTGGGAGTGTATGCAGAACACCAAAAGAATTTTCAAAAGATAAGCTGCTGGGATCTTTTCATGCAAGACATCTCAACACATGGAGTAAGTAATGGTTTTATCTGCTTGCAAATCTTTAAAACTTTTGATGATGAATTTTAGGTGAAATTCCTGGCTGTTTAACTTTGTGATCTCTTGGTACCATTTGTCTGTAAGGTACATTAATCACAGCACTGCCACTTTCACAGCCACAAATAGCCAGCTTCAGGGAGTGTAAGAACAGAATAAGAATGGGGCATTATTCTCCAGAGGCATCTGCCAACCTTCAGTGCTGTGCAGTTCAGGGAGCAGCTGAGTCAGAAGTGTTTTTAAAATCAACCATGATGGACTTTTTTTCTGAGTAATTTACCTAGCACAAAAATATACTAGGAAAGAACTCTTAGTAAAGGATAGAAGCAGTTTTCAAATGCATTTTGTGCTGCTGAGTATCCATAATGTGATTACACAACCAAATTAGACCTACAGTACACATCTTTTCACATAAAAATATTATCTATAAACATTATTATTCAGAAATGATAAATGATTCAAATTACAGACCTAAGTGCTGCCTCACAGCAGTGCCATTTTGTGTTTCCAACAGAAGTTAAAATAAGTATTCCAATTTCAGTGATATAGCATGGTAATTTCACTGCTAGAGAATATTATATCATTAACAGAGCTGGTGTTTAACACTGCAAGCAAACCTTAGACCAATTGAATCTGAATGAAATTTCGAGTTCCAGTCACGGAGGCAGCTCAGTCTACAGGTCTGAAGGGTGGCCTAACAGCCTAAGGATTTGCTGAGCTGCAAATTTAACAGCTAATTTGTTTTTGTATATGCATATATTCTAAACAGAGCAGGTGCAGAAGTTCATAACCTAATGCAGGCAGCTACACTAGAGATCCCCATATGAACACGAGGTGGACCCAGCAGCTCAGATCCTGCAGCAGTAGAGGTGCACTGGCAAAATGCTGCAGCCAAGGCAGAAGTGCTCCCTTCACCCATGAGCTTTGTTAGCTCCAGCACGATGCTGCTGCTAGAGCCACGTCAGGCAGCTGTGCACTGTGCTCACTGCCCTCTGTTCCACGCTGCAGCTCCGCAACAACACTGAGAGGCTGTGTCAGACACCCACGAGCACTTGGGCGAGCTCCCTGACCCAGTGAAGTCAGGCTGCTCCTTAGCCACTGCAGACTACTGAGGAAAGCAGGTTTGATCACCTCCTCCCAAATACTCTAGCATTCACTCAGCTCAGAGTGAGAACTGCACTTACTTGTCCCTGATCCCTTTTCTACCCATTAACAAGCTACTATTTAACAGTAAAGAGGTAAACCCCTCTGTTTACCCTCTGACTTCTGTTACAAATTGTAACTACTCTCCCAAGCAGCTTAACTTATCAAAAATGCATTTAATCCTGGACTTCATGTACATGAACTTACCTTACTACCCCTTGCCTTCATAGGAAGCAAAAAAAAAAAAAGTAATAAAAATAAAATAAAAATTAGTAACTACGATAGTAGACTAAAGTATTTCTAAAACATTTATCAATCTTACATAATATTAACATCAGAACAGAAGTTAAAATACATACAGTAACAATAGTCTGGTTTTATTCTTCACAAAAAAATTCTTTGAAGTTTTAAGGCCCCAAACTTTTCAACAATGCAGGTAATGGAATTCTTTCATCATCTTATTTACATTCTTAATCTCAATTTAATTACCTTACTACAGAATTAATTCTCTTAGTCATTTATCTAAAACTGAAAAACACAATTCACTCAGCTTCCAGAAGCCATTATTGAAAGAAACACAAGAGGTTTACAATTCCATTAAAAAGAAAAAAAATCTTTAATCAACACTTTCATACCATGCACATTATCTCTTTTTGATTTCCACATCAAATATATCTAATTAAAAAAGAGAAAGACCATTTCTCATAAATGCAAGACAGGGAACCACAGCTTTATACACAGGGATCCCACTCTCTCCTACAGCAACAGAACTTCAAAACAAAAGATGATCTGAAACTCTCACAAACTTCATTTTCCAAGATTCATTAACAAAGCAGAACAACCGTGGACAGAATTTTTCAAAGAAAGGTAGAAGTTATGTGGAGACTGAAGCAATGTAAGGAGCAATTAGAGCTGAATCCATCAAAGCAGTTTGTTGGCAGAACCAAAATCAGAGAGCTTTCTTTCACTAAAACAATTGTACAGGCTCATGCCTATAATGCCATCACTAACTACCAGTCAGAATTTAAGTTTCAAAATAAATGTTATTAAACACCAGCAAAAAGCTCAATCATCTCAAGGAAATCCCCAAACATAAAAATATGCATACATAGTTCATAGTCTTTTGTGCCCTCTGAAAATAGATACAGCCTAGTCTTTTAGGTAACCTTTCTTTTTTTCTTCAAAGAAGTATTGAGATTCTTTTTATACATATCTTTTTAAGTTAAGAATTATATATTCTAATATCATTTTGTTCTACTATTATTTGGTCTACTTCTTATTTGGTTTTTTTAGTTTTGTTCTACTATTATCTTTTCAGGTTGTTTTCCTGGCTAGAATTGTAATTTTTGTAATTACCTTTCATCTAAGGTTGGCTCCTTCTGTTGCAGATGAGGCTTAATTCCAAACATTGGTCTAATGTTTGTTGATAAGGCTTTGATGGTGTAATTAATTTCATTTTCCCTCGTCACATCACTGTCATAACCTAACAAAACCAGAGGGAAGAGTATCAAACCAAAATAAGGTACAAGAACAATTCAATCTTAATTTGCTTAGATTTCAACAAAGTACTAGATTACAAAAACAATTCTAGCATGGATTATTAGTAACATAAATACACAACAGAAAGAAAGTAGTTGGGAATCATGAACATTGTTAATAAAAGACATTCAAAGAAAAAGAGTTCCCTACAATATCTTTGCAGAAAAAAGTTATTGAAGAGTCAAGGGACTTTAAAAGCTACCCCATTTCTGCTTGGTTGGATTTAACCACAATGACTAACAAAGAACCTCTCTACCTGTCACCTGCAGTTAAGATCTGTAAGATTCAGTGCCTGGTTGTTCTCAGTTCCAGGATCCATCCATTGCCATGGAATCTATAGGTCTGCACAAGGTTCCTACACAATGCTCAGAGACAGTAAGGCACATCAAAATGATGTTTTCTATAGTAAAATAAGCATGTTGGAAAAGCTAAGTTGTGACAGGGTTGTTACTTACTCTCCATTGCTTTGTTTTTCAGAGATAAAGACTACTAATGCAAACAATGTGATGGTGAATAGTTCTGAACTCTAACTGAAATGAATAGGACCTGACCAAGAGAAACTTTTGTGGATAAAGATGTCAATGTCTTTTGCTGTAAATCTTCACAGACCTCGCTCTCTTCTAGAGAACTTTTGAACACATAGCTTAAGATTATAGGGAAGATTATAGGGATAAGATGTTCTAACACGTCTCGAGTAGAGGCTGAACAGAAACTCTAAAGACTGCAATTTTTGACAAGCTGACAAGTCCTCCTATAGGCAATTAAGTTACTTTGTGGATGTATTCTTCAGTACTTTTAAGAAGAAAGATGGTAATTAAAAATTATTTGCCAATGAATGTTTAATGTTTAATGTATTTCTTTGGTCATTTCACACATTTTAGTGACAGCTGAAGCTAATTTATTACACAGAATTACTTAAGGAGTAGCAGTGATAGTTCAAAAATGCTTGAACACCGAGGAACTGGTAAGAAGGAAAAACTGCACTTGGGAGAAGAGAGAAGAAGCCTGGAGGCTCCTAAACCCTTGGAATTATAACATGAAAAAGAAAACATAAGTATGGAAAAACCAGCAGAAGCTAATGTTACAAAATATAATTAACACATTATACTGACTGATACTGTCACCTTGAAACAGATATACAAACATCAGTCTACTTCAGTCTCCTATGCTTCCATGTTATGGAAGCAGATGCTGTAACATCAAGATAATGATGATCTCACATTATACAGATTTCAATATAATTTCTTTAGAATTAGTGACCAAATTTAAACTGTGACGATTCTATTTTAAATATAATTTTGGGTAGCTATGTATAAGTGATGCATAATATTTTTCATTTAGAAGATATCAGGAGTCTCTTTATGTACACTGACTCAAAGCAGTAACTCAAACATTTCATTATCATTTTCTTCACAGCAGTTTATCAATCCTTTCCCCAAAACCAAATTTTATGTAACATTTTTGAAGAGTATTTGCTACTTAAGACAGAAACAATCCATAAATTATTTCTAAATTTGCAGTTTTATGTTAATAAAGTCTCCTTGAGATAGCATGACCCAGCTCCAGCTAGTTGTATGAACTATTGCTGACCTCCATCCTCCTCAGAATCCAGATCAGACTCCTCACTGTCGCACTGCCTGCTGTCCCGATGTCCTTCCATCTCGTACGTCCACAGCATTAGGGAGGTGTCTGCCCCTCCAACAGTGACCAGCAAACTGTCATCGTACGTCCAGCGGACGTTTGTCACATGGGTACTGTGAGCAACATACCTCTTAAACTTGCCAAACTTTCCCTAAGAAAGGGAGAAGGAAGGCAAAGATCAGATTTACCCAGCCCGCTAGACAAAACTGAAACGAGTCCCCAGTGCACAATGACATCACCTGAAATTCTTTACAGCTCATGCTTCAGCTGTTTTGTATTTCATACGATTGTAACACATGATTTGCAAGTGCCACTCCTATAGAACCATGAAATGTTAACCTTAATTTCATATCAAGCATGAAGGAGTTAGTTTATAAACAGATTTCAGCATTAAAAACTGGATTACTTTTCTTAAGAGAGACAATAATCTGAGTTGGAATAAAATACACATAGAATATTTTGAATCACTACTTGTGAACTGTTACCATCCTTAGCATGGCAACATTTCAAAATTGAAGACAAATTTACCACCAAATATAGAGGAAAAGTAGAGGTACTTGAAGAGCAGTAAAAATACAATGTGCTTCTGGAATGGCTTTTCTATGATGCGTGATTTTAAAGGTTTTCATCTTAGAAAAAAAAGTACTAATATTGTACAGAATTAAGGTCCTTAAAATCATGAATAAAACCCAGGTGAGAAAAACATGTTCATTGTCTTCCAAAGCATTCTCATCCTCAAAGTTTTTCCTATTCATTTGCCACGGTTAGCAGCAGGACACTGCACGAGATGGCTCTACAGTCTGTCCTGGAATGATCATTCTTACTCACTGCAAGTTTAATGTCCTGCAAACTGCAATGTAATACTGAACGCTTCCTTTGACCAAAATGAGAAAAATACAAATGCATTATTTTTTTCTGAGTGATGAATTTTCACAGTTTTGAAAAGGCAGATTTTTTAATAAATATTTTCCATAAACAGGTGAAAATTACTTACTTTAGCAGGGTACCGAAAGAGTTTCACAAATCCAAAATCATCTCCTGTGGCTAATACTTTATTATCACTAGTGAGGCATGAAGCAGTTACATCTGTGACTTCACCAATTATTGGCCAGATCCCTTCACAGCAAGAGCCCAAAACACTTGTCCATGATGCCCAGCCAATCTTTTCTACCTACAAAAACAACCCATTTGAGACAGAGCATACTTCTCAGGCACTTTTCTGCCATATCCAATTTGGAAAGAAAGTCCTTGCACTGAAAGATACATCACATCTAAAAAACAGTATTTTAATACATTAATCAGCTGGGGGTTTTTTACCATTCAGAATTTCATTTGAGACCTATAATTTTACCCCTATGAACTTTCAATTCCAAAACCTAATGAAATTTTTTACCTTAGCTGTCCTTTCAGGCAAAAGAAAACAAATTATATTTTCCAACACTGCCTTTCAATACCATGGAAAATATCACTTGGAAATGATCCATTTTTGCTCTCTGCCCTATGACAATGCTCTATATCTGAGAGAACAGAACAACATTATAGCTATAATATACTACTCTTGCCCATATGTATTATGTAAACTGTATTACATTGTTATATAAAGACAAACATGAGGTCTTCCACAGCAAGGTTAAGGTTAAGTAATCTGCAATAGGTTTTCAAAGTTGTTTAGGTACCAGAAAAGACACATCGAAGTCTAGTGAGATTTTAATGACTAAATCATACAAGTGTCTGTTTCCTAATAGAAGAGAAAAAAGTGAAATCCCCTACGTATTTTATTATGTAAAAAGTTTAAAATTGCGGTTTTATACAGCATTCCCTCTTATGTAGTATAGATGGCTATATCATAATTCTAATTTGCAAACAAGTTAAGAAGGCACTACAGCTCCTCACCTCCAAACTTGGAATAGTCTGTTTTTTCCCCCGAGGGGCTTCAAAAAACAACTGCTCTTTAGCACCAGTGTTGACTTGCAAAAGTTTTCCTATAAAACATATGGCATACACATTGTATGTTAACATTAAAAATTCTATTTTAAAGAAGGAAAAAAGGAAGGTTAGTTTGAATTTTTTATTGCTATCAGCATTGCATCAATTATTTGTTTCTATTAGAAAAAAACTGCATACATAAATAATGGATCTGGAAGTATGGTCTTCTAAAGAGATCTAAGTCCTTTGACCCCTTAAATTCACAACCCTTTCTCCTTTCTCTGAAAACTGTACTAACTGTACTTTTCTCTCCTTCTTATGGCTGCCCCATCAGATAGTAGACAACATGTACTGTGTGTAATTCAAAGCTTGTTTGTGATAACTGGCTACTGATGAATGTGCTTTTGGGGTGCAGAAGCACATATGCTGCCTGGCCACTGGCTGATCTCAAGCAGGAGACTTCTTTATACCTTTATACTTCATTTCTGAGGGAAATCCTCACCAATGTTTCTGTCCTATTCCTTTTCAAAATTCTCAAAGGAAGTTAACTTACTACGCTCTTTCAAAATAAATCAGACTGTTTCAAAAGTGATTATGTAGAGGAATAAGAACATGAACAAATAGATTGCACAATTGCACAGCCTTGCTTTTTAATGAAAAAGGACTAAATTTAGTATTTTAAGTAATCACACAATAATACACTGGAACACAGAAATCCAGGCTTTCTGCTATGTGTGACAACAAGGATACATATTCCTGAGTTACAGATACAACCACATTGTACAGTGTATTATTAAAGCAGTAGAAACACAGAATCATAGAATGTTTGGGGTTGGAAGGCACCTTAGAGACCATCTAGTTCCAACCCCTGTGACCAGACCAGGTTGCTCAGAGCCCCATCCAGCCTGGCCTTGACCACCTTCAGCGATGGGGCATCCACAACCTCTCTGAGCAGCCAATTCCAGTGCCTCACCACACTTATACTAAAGAATTTCTTCCTAATATCTAATCTAAACATACCCTACTCCAGCTTAAGGCCCTTCCCCCTCATTCTGTCACTAACTGGCCATGTGAAATCAAATTATAAACAGAAAAGAATTTTTAAAAATCCAAACAAACCAATCTATAGAGACAAACCACCTCCAATTGTACAGCTTCTAAATATGTATGTGGCAGTAAAAATCATGGGTTTAATATTTATTCTGATGCAATGAGAGCATATTCATAAACTGAAGAATCAAATCTGCCAGTGATACCACAAATCCACACTATACATGTACTTTATTAATCTGTAATTTAATCAATCTTCCAGTCCATGTTTACAATGAGTGCTGCTTACCCCTTATGTCCCAGTCCATGTGCGTGATATAGCTGGAGGCTCCCTTGCAGATTCCTACCCTTTTACTGCTCATTACATTGTAAATATCTACAAAGTTGTCACAGGATGCCACAGCTAAGTACTTTCCAGCCCCTGAAACACATCAGTACAAACACAAAACATTTTCAAAAAATTTTAGTGCTCTGCGTATTAAACACAAGTAAATTCTGCAATTTAGCTATATGCAGCTTCAAATTCTTTGACATCAGCTTGCTAAGTTATATATATTCCCTGACAAACTGATTTTCATATCACATAATCAGCATGAAACATACAGCTATAATATCACTAAATTTTCAAACAATAAAAACCATTTGCTGAGATTTTAAGCATTTAAGGCATTCAGAGAATGGTATGGCTTAGGGAACCAGAAAGTTAGGTTGTATGAGAATTGGTTTCAGTAATTTCCATCAAATTTCTCCAACAGATGAGTATTTTAACTGAAGTAGGCTATGCATTTTGAATTCCTAAAATATGAGCTATAATGTTGGAAAATCCCTAGCCTCATTGGGGGTGCTAAGGGGGGGAAAATAAGAAAAAAAGTTGCCAGAAGTTACTGACACATCAGTTTCAATATTCTTATTAGCTAACAGTACCTTCAGTGATGTGTCAAACTTATGCAGCTCATAAAGTGGAACCCTAGGGAGCTGCTGGATAGTTATGATTTAAAACTGACTGCTGTATTCAGGAGGTTACTATAAGCAAACCTATTCCAATAATCTCATCCTTAAAAAGGCAACACAGGACTTCACACCATGGCCTTTCAAAATGTTAGTATAATTTTTACTGACCTATTTTTTACATCTAAAAGTGCTACAAATCTTTGCTACTTTTATCTCTTAAATGTCATAATCCTTACTTGAACAACAGTAATATTAAAATTTTCATCTAAAAAAAAAATCACTTACCAGGAGAAAATCTGATTTCTGAAATAACATCTTTCCTGTGCTGGAAAGAGACCAAATCCTCCAGGGTATCTGCATTAACTATCAAAAAACTTCCATCATTGAGACCAACAGCTAATGCTTTTCCATCAGGAGAAAAGCAGCAACATCTGCCTCCTATGAGAAATAAAGAAATTGCATTCAGATACATTTACAGTGCATTATCCTTCTTTCAGATCCATTTTTCCATTAGTAAAGGAAAGCTATTCGTATACTGTAAAACTTCCAAGGAAGTTCTCCAGCTGCTGCCAAAATAATTTCCAACATGCAATAGCACACAAACAGGTACACAGGCTCAGAATCTCAGAATTTGCATATTAATTGACAACTTGTTCCACATTAGTAATACAGCTTATTCACTATTGTCTGTATATTTTTAAATTGATCTCCTCTCTATCTGGTGCTGCCTGTTTGTTACCATTTGCTCTGATATAGAGAACACAGCTGGAAAAGACTGGATTCACAGAATTCAGTCATTTGCTAGCACCAACAACTAAGTCATACAATCCTTCCAATAAACATGCCAAATGTTGTTTAAAACACAGTTTAATTTCCAATTTAAATTTATATATGGTCAACTGACATAGATTTATTTTCATCCCAGAACTTTCTGTTAACACAAATATTTTCCCCTACTATTTGTTCCTCTTATTAACTTGTAGACAGCAATCCTTTACTTAGATGGCTTCAGCACAAGGCTTTGCATTCATTATCCCATAGCTCCTTTCTCCATTCTCCACTTTATTTTAATTGCATTTAGCTGAACACAGATGAGAACTGCACACCAAAAATATCCTGATTTTTGTCTTGTAATTTACATGAATACTGCAATATATCTTGGGAAAAAAAGCTCACTATCACATGTAATTGTCACCCTGCATTCAACAACATCCTGAGCTTCTGCACTTTAAGTGACTCCTGACCTACATAGACATTTTTCTTACATTCACTGGATCTTGCCTTTTATCATTAACAAACATTATTTCAATTCCATTACTCGGTCTGTAGAAGTATCCATCTTTTTCTGTATAGTATACAGGAACTTTTTAAGATTGCCAAAGCATCTCAAAATGTGTCTCATCAGCAAATAGTCATCAGAGATCTTTTTTTGCCAAAAGTACTCTTAAAAATATTAAGAAATATCAGCTTTAAATCTTGAAAAGAGTTCAGCAACAAAACACTTTCTTGTTTCATCCCTGCTTGTGTGAGCTTTTAACTCTTCTACATTTACTTTGTCAATCTAAATCATCTTCAATTAAGCTTCCCATTATGTTTGAAGCAAATTGCATTGCTGAATGCCAAACAGATAAAGCCTATGGTATTCCTTTATCTAGCAAAGCATACACAGCATTAAAAGCTTGTCAGGGCCATCTAATCCTAAACAAATCACCTTATATGATGTCACTTAAAACAGATTTTACATCTGTCAAAATAGAATTTAATTATATCCTAAACAAGTAAAAATTTTGACTTCTCTTTTCTTGACATTCAAGATCCTTCAAACATTCACAGAGAAGAAAATGTCAAAATTTCTTCTAAGCTTTCTTCCAAAAATTTCTAGATTCAAAGTCTCAAAAAAGTCTTGCAATATTATAAGCAACATAGCATTCGTGTAATTGACTCAACTTTTATTCAACTTTAATTCACTGACTTAAAAAACTTACAACTGCAAATAATCTTCAGAACAGTACTACACAGAATTTTTTGTACAGATTCATTAGCTTAAGGGCTACATAACTCATGAACATAGCATTAATTAAATAATTTAAGCAAAGAAAGGAATTTATTCTGCTTTCAAGTCCTGCTTTCAAAAAATTCATAATGCTTGTCAATGTCAATTGCATCAGTAAATATTTTTTCATACTAAGCATCTTACCCTTTTTCAATTTGCGAACAGCTAACATACAATGGCTAGGAGATAAATCCCATATTCTTAAGGTTTTGTCATCACTTACAGTGGCACAAATAGGTAAATGAGGATGAGTAGCTAGACCCCAAACTTCCCCCTCCATGTGACCCTGAAAAAGACAATGAATCAGATTTCTTTTTATTTTAAATTGGAATATGAAATAATTTAAGACATTTAAGAAAGTGAGAAAAAAAAAGAGAGAGAGAACATGCATTATTTAGACAATAATAAATATCTGAATAAAAACACAGAACGCCTGAAAAAAATTCACTCTGCTACTTGTGCAAAATTATAGTAATTTGTATTACAGAAAAATTCTGCAAAAGAATCCTCACACACATGTATGTCCATGGCATGGAGAGTGGGACTGAGTGCACCCTCAGCAAGTTTGCAGAGGACAGCACTGAGTGGTGTGCTCAACACGCTGGAGGGAGGGACCCCGGGCACAGGGACCTGGACAGGCCTGGCAGGTGTCACATGCAATGAAGCTCAACAAGGCCAGGTGCAAGGTCCTGCACGTGGGGCAATCCCAAGCACAAACAGGCTGGGCAGAGAATGGACTTAGAGCAGCCCTGAAGAGAACTTGGAGCTTTTGGTGGACAACAAACTGGACATGAGCTGGCAATGTGCTCTTGCAACCCAGAAAGCAAACTGTATCATGGGCTGTGTCAAAAGAAACGTGACCAGCAGGTCAAGGGAGGTGACTCTGCCCCTCCATTTCCACTCTGGGCAGACTCCAGTACTGGGTCTGTCTCTGGAGTCCTCAGCACCTGCTGGAATGGGTCCAGAAGAGGGCCACAGGTCAAAGGGCTGGAGCACCTCTCCTATGAAGTCAGGCTGAGAGAGGAGGGGGTGCTCAGTCCAGAGAAGAGAAGGCTTCAGGGAGGTCTTGGAACAGCCTCTCTGTACTCAAAAGGGGCTTATGAGAAATATGGGGACACGTTTAGTAAGGCCTGTAGTGACAGGACAAGAGGTAATGGGTTTAAGGTAAAAGATTCAGGCTACATAGAAGAATTGAATTTTTTATGACGAGGGCAGTAAAACACTGGGATAGCTTGGCCAGAGATGTTGCAGATGCCCCATCCCCAGAAACATCCCAAGTTCAGATTGGATGGGGCTCTGAACAACCTCATCTATTTGAAGATGTCCTTGCTTACTGCAGGGGGTTTGGACAAGAGGACCTTTAAAGGTCCCTTCCAATCCAAACTATTCTATGAACTAGGTTTTTTCTTTGCCTTAGGTTCTAATATTTTCTTTTAACAAATACAGTTCTTTATCTATTGCACTGGCCACTAAGAAAGGAGAGAATCCAGAGATTTTTACTTAACTGTTAAAGAAAGTACTATGTTGATGCAAAGTGAAAATCTGTTTAGTAGTCAAGCTTAAAAAAATGCAGTTGTTTGGTATGGAAAATTTTTTACATAATTACAAGTAAAATCTCAAAACAAACACCAAGGAGACTTTTAAAAATAAGAGTATATAGTACTCAAGGTAAGTTAATAAGGAGTTTGGAGGAGGACCCACTATTTCATACATTTTTCTTATTTTTTCAAACCAGATCTATGATCTCAGTCTGTTTGGAAGGATGAACTCATTGGACAAACTAGTAACAAAATTCTGTGTTCTATCTTGCTCATTAAGGAGTCATAATGGTATAGTCTAACTAAAAGTGATAGTCATTCACTAACTTCATTAGTAGTTAAAGTGCTTCTTATGGCTCCAGCCTTTACTTGAAAATTAAAATCGTGTCTGTGGTATGACCTATTTGACTGACATTTAACACATACCTGAACCAGCAGAGTTATTGGTCCACTTTTATCCACCTCCAATATTTCACCATTCTTTGTGCCCACTAGAATATGACCATGTCCTAACGATATGGCACGTATAGAAGGATTATCTTCTAAGAGGAGACCTAGAACATTAAAATGTTAGAAGATAGGATTCTCAAGTATGTATGCCTTAAAGAGGATTTTTCACATTTACATTACATTCTCACTATAGAAAAATCTACTCAGTAATAACAGTGAAAACATTCCTGTATGAAACAACATGCCTGGATTCATTTGGGAGGATTTAGCAATACATCAAGAAGTTTAATCAGCCTGACTCTGTGCATGTGAGGTATCAATTATAACACTATATTGCCACCAATTATGGTAGCTCCAATTCTAGCTTTTTGTAAAGCTATGAGAATGAGACACTCTGGACTACAATGTTTTCATTAATGAGTATTTATATTCATCATGTTTGAAAATCAAATCATACTTTAGAACACAGCAAACAATTTTAAGGGAAGAGGATGGAAGAGAAAAAACTATCTAGAATGAAAATACAGGGAACTGTAAATTAGCATTAAGATCAAGAATAAGTGGTAGAAACAGGAAAAATAGAAATGAAAATGTTTTTTAATCATTTCAAAAGACATGTGCATTTACAGAAAAGTAACTACTAATACCTTACAAAACTAACCACTGTTCCGATTTCCTTCCTTTCTCCAAAAGAAAAAAGATCAGGTAAGAGACTTCATGATCAGAAATATAATAGGCTTTTTGCTTAGCACTTTAATAAAAACAAAACAAAGCAAGAAAACACCTGGATGGTAAGAAACCCACAGCTAGACCAGTTAATTTAGGCTAATAGTAAACAAAATAGTATGACCTGCACACACCAAATGTGCAAACAGATCATGTGCAACACATGACTCCTGTACCAATAGAAAAATTACTTATTTAGATAAAGTTTAAAACTTAATTAAAAAATAATTAATTAATAAAGCTTTAAAAATTAATTTTAGTATTTTTTATGTCAAATGTGGATTCCCTCTTACTGTGGAAAGCAATTTCACAATGATTTCTAAGGAAGTATTTTAAAAGTAGAACAAAACAAAGACAAAGCCTGTGTTACCTTTGGATCCAGGAGCCAGAGCAGCCCTTTTGATGGCATAGGTTTTGAGACAACGTTCAAAGGTATCGTCCCAGAGAGCTACTACCCCATCCTTTCCTCCAGTGACAAATCCCTGGGGGAAAAGAAACAAAAATCACTTGTTATAATTGGTTATTATCTTTCCTTAATTTTCAGTGATTTCTGCCAATACTTAAAATGGACTATATACAACACTGTAATGCACAGAGCTACAGATGCTAGAGATGAAAAGAACAGGAGCAACAAAATGAGTGATTTCTCCTCCTGATGAAGGCAGCACAATTCTGTACAGTATATATACACAGGCTGGATTTAGAAGTTCTAACCTGTGTGCTTCTACCATTCTAGGAAAAAAAAGATAACCAACATTCTGTAGTGTTTTTCCTTGATATTTAGCCTCCATATCTCTTTGGCATTTCCTCTCATTATTCAAAATCAGACTTCGTATTGTAAAAATTTGATTACTGCTTATATTTTTCAAATATATGCACATTTGTGCTATTCTGTCTTTAAAAAATATATACAGGTATTTAAAGAAGCAACAGGTATGGTTAATACTGAAATCATTAGTTCTTTCCTTTAGAGCACTCAGTTCTTGCAGTATGAATAACACATGGGGTGTCCAATTCTACTTTCTGAAATGCAAATATTGGGAGGTGGAGTGACTTGGTCTAACCTAGCAAAACATCAACATATACATAACTTTAAAGACACAAATAATCTAAGTGGAACACTCATCCATATTTAAGCACATGCTTAAAGGCTTTCCTGGGCTAAAAAGAAGCCAAGAATCTGGAGAAAGTACTTAATGATCTCTACAGATTGAATTTGCCTATGGGTAGACAGTAATTACAGCACAAAATAGAACAAGTATGGTCTTATTCCTCTCTCACAAGATCACATATTCCATTGAACTTACTGATGCTTAAATCAGTTGCTGTTATTTATTTAGTAAGAGGTTATGAAAATTACCGAATAAGATATCACTGACCACAAGTGTTTGACAAACAGCATGGTACATAACAAGAATAAGAGACTGCATAAACACTATTTTGCACTAATGCATAAAATGCTATTTTACACAAGGCTTTTCTGTAATGGAAATAAGAACATGGATTCCTGAGTCTGGGAAAGGTTTAGCTTTATCACAGGTTTTTTTGTCCAGACATAAAAAAAGCAATGAGCAGTTTATTTACTTTTTCCAATGCGTGCATGCTGAACACAGGACCATCATGTGCTTTGACAGTTTTTATGAGAAACACATCTCTCCAAATACACACATCCCCCGTGGAGGTTCCAGAGAAGGCCATCTCTTCTGTCCAGCCATATACTGCACACATCATTGTGTCAGTTCTTCCCAATGCACCTGTGCAGCCCTTTCTCCCAATTAGTCCTCCTCCTGGTTCAGACCAAAAACAAGTCATTAGACATCTGCTTGGAACTACAGTACAAGAACCACATAACCATACCCAGAGCAACAAGTCCACTCTTTTCATGACATTCAGTGAGAGGACTTTTAACTTTATTTTAGAGGTTTACTTATAGTAGCCTATGAAGAATAAAAATGTTACCGATATATAATTTTATAAGTATTTTATATCTAAAATAATTTAGCAGTTACAGCACACAGTAACTTCTGGCTAGAAAGACAGGTTTATATGATCATAATCATATAAAACAAAACAGGGAAACTTCATGAGGTATAAAACAGAAGTCCCTCAGGACCTGAAACTTTGTATGGTTCCTGTACTGAGATGTCAGGTCTTGGAACCCCTCTGCCCTCACTAGGCAGAGATGACAAACTAGTCCGGAACGTGAGCTTTGTGTCACTTCTCAACCAAGTGCACCTGCTGTGCTGCAGATTTCAGGAGGTGGCATTTGTTTAGGTGCTCCTCACACTAACACTGCTGAGTTTGTTTCCTGGGGAGGGACAGCCTCACCAGTGTGCCACTGAAGTTTCACACAGATGGGCTGCAGCATTACAGGAGTCTGATCCCTCTGACTGAGCAGTGCAGCTACATTTTAAATGATTTCCCTTCTTTCTTCAAAATCACCATCTCCAAGCTTTTATCATAGTTAAGATTTCTTTCTAAAGAATTTATGGTAGCTCTTCTAGTAAATATTCTGAGACACTTTGTTCTTTCCACAGACAGAAAGCTCAACTGTGAAAATTAATAATTTACACAGACTTCAACACCTTGCTCTCAGGCAATCTTAATTACTGTTGGAGCTAGAACTGAGAAAAACAGTGTAATTTTTTTCATCGCCATCACAGAGTTTTCTCTACACAATTAAGCTTTATCAGGACTCATGTGAGTTCATGTACATAAATTCTGCATGAACAATTAGAACATTCTCTGCTGATATTCTGTAGCACATATGCCTTTATATATCATTTGAGGTGTGAAACGATGTTCACACAAGTATCAGGGAATGGATTTTTCACTGTTCAAAATTTCTCAAGCACAAATAACCTTGGTTTTTAATTCTCAAGATCAACAGAGGTATCTAGACAAAGAGCTCTCAACTGGTAGATGTGTGGTCTTCAAGTACTTGGTCTGAATTTTGCATGTGAATTTTTTATAACCTTAATATTATTTATATTTGTGCCTTTTTACAGCCTATGTGCTGTAAAAGTTCTTCTTCCAAAAACTGTTCTATGATTTCAGAGCAGTACTGTAAAATTTTCAGATGTGCTATATTATTATTATATATAAAAACAGACAGTAGAAAATGCAGGGTCTTTTCCACTTATGTAGCTCTAGCTCCATGGCAGATTGATCCTAAAATGAATTTCCACTACTGCCATAACGTCAATTAACATTATTACTGCTAGAACAACACTAACTAAGAGATATACAGAGAAAACATTTGCCTTTCATGCATGAAACATACAGTAAGAGATGCAATAGTCATACTTAACAGAAAATGTTCTAATTCTGAAAAGTGTTCTTACCTGCTCTCCGCCAGAATTTCATGTGTTTAATTCCAACTGTAATCAATTTATCAGGCATGTAAGGATTAATCTTAACAACAAAAATCTTATCTTTGCTTCCCCTGAAATGCAAAGCAAAATTATTTAATGAAAGTATAACTCTTAATATTTTTAAATAGGTTTGGGAGGGTTTTTTTGTTTTATTTTTATGTATACGTGCTCTATCTTGCTAGCATTTACTTCCAAATCATTACTAATAGTTTATAATGAGGAAGTAGAAAGCTAAAGAAGCAACATACTGAGTCCTGTTCTATTTTCAGTTTCCAAGGCAGGTAATTATGTTACTTCAAATAGGCACTAGGAGGCACTTTCTTTGCAAATAAAAAAATATTTGTGTTAAGTTTGGGTATATGGCATTTAGATCTTTGACAGCTCAAAATGACACTCAAAGGGGTAAAGTCACAAATCTTATTTTAAATTCTCTTATTTTAAAAACAAACTGCCACTGTCATTCACCATTTAGCTGATTTTTCTGTGTTTGTTAGAACAAAATTTATGCCTCTATTGCATCTTTGATGGAAATTACAGTTGGTTCTAGAAACATTAAATCTCTTGTGTTTTAGATTTCTTACTCTGCTTCTATAAAACTAATGCTTCGCTTCAGTCCTACAGTTTGAAAAACAGCTTTCAACTGTTTGCTATCTGTGCAAAGCAATGCTTGTAGGTTGTTTTTCTTTACTTACAATGCAGAAGAGCCCCCATCCCCTAATTTTTGCTCCTTGTGCAAAAGTGTCAATAATCTTTTATTTTCCATCCTTTCAGACCACTAGATGAAGTAGTGGCTGAAAGCATGAAACAGTTTCTTTCAAACCTTTCTTTCCAAACCTTTAAGAAGGCAAACAAGTGCATAGAGTTTTAAAGAAAATATTTCAGAACACAGCAATGTCTTCTAAGCCAGCTTTCTTCACCAGTTGAGCAGGTACTGTAATAGTTCTTGTTGACTATCAGACCTTCAGTTACTCCTTCCACAGAAAGTTTTTAACACGACATAAATGTTACTGCCTGCATCACTGATGTAAAAGAAACTGCTAATTTATCAGAGAACTCTTATTCTTAATGAATATTTCTTCCTTACTGTCATTTGATAGCAAATCTAGGTACAGATTTTAAAGCATAGGTATTACCTTACTGCTGAAAGCTTTTCTCCTTTCTTCCAATCCCAGAGCACAATGGTGTGACTGTCATCTATTCCAACAGAGGCCAATCGTTTCCCATCCGCTAGAATAATAAATTTATTTTTAAGAGAGTAGATAGATAACTATGTTGCAAAAATAAGAAACCATATTAAAAATATTCTTACTTCACAAGCAATACAAGAAGAATGTAAAAACAAGTAAATAAGCCTATGATGTTTTTAGAGGCATGCTTTTTTATCCATTTGCTTTTAAACTTGGATGAAGTGCAGGACTTAAAATTATCCTGTCTCAAATTTGAACTTAGAGGCTCTCTGTCTGTATTAAATCCCTTGCTCAGTTAGTGCTGGCATAGTTGCACAAAAGCATTCACCACAGGTTGTTCTTGTGAATATTTTTTGTTCACTCTGAAAATCTTTGTTCATTTCTGAACAGGAAAGCACTGAAGCTATACCATGATATTTGTGAAATGCCCTTAAACCTAGCAGTACTTTGAAATCTTAGAAATTTTTGACACATACTCCACATTAACCTTCAATAAACAAGCTGTTTGTGCTCACTCAAGATCAATGACTTTCTAACATGTATTCATTTTTGGAATTGCTATATATCCATACCAGAACTTGAGAAATGAGATTCACATCTTGAAAAAGGAGAAACAGAAGTAAGAATCATCAAAGAGCACAAACCATTCATCTTTGTGATCACACATGTTCAGTGTGAGTTCAGAGATCTTATCCACTAAATCCAAATAATTAAAGAATAAACAGAAGCTAGTGGAGCAGAGGAAATTTAATATTGGTACAGAAATTCAATGTAGGAGGTATAAAAATCTCAAGGGATTTAACTGATAGTCTTATGCTAGTTTAAGGTGGAAAGAGAGCCTGTGTTTCTGACCAGAACAACTCCCTGCCTGGACTTCCTGAATAGATCGGTGTGCTACCCACATGGACTTTGAGATTTCATTAAAAAAAAAAAAATTTAAAAATTGCACACCTGATCAATTTGGTCAAAAATCTTCTTACACAGTTGTAAAGCAGACACAACACTCCAGATCTGTGCATCTGCCTTGTACAACCAAAAGAAATTCTGAAGTGCTCAGCTCAGCTGTTAAACAGGACAGTAGCTGTTCTTGCATTACCTATGTGCAAGACTCCAAAGGAGGTCATTCTACTGAATGTTCATTTTAAGACAGTGTCTCTCATTTGATATTGAACTCTGGAGAAAGTTTTTAATACAAAATTTTCCGTGTAAAAGAACCCCAGTTTCTCAATAGAACTGATTACCTTGTATTTTCACACAGAAAAGGAAAAGTGTAAATAAATAAATAAATACTTATTACCTGAAAAATCAACAGCACAAACACCATACTGGTGATAGCCCTTTAATACCGAGAGTGGCTTTATTGTTTCTGTATCCCAAATGTGTATTGAGGAATCCCGACCAACCTGAAAGTATACAAATTCATAGCATTTTTTAAATTTCTCAATTATTTTACACAGTTGTTTAAAAAGTATTATGAATGCTTCAAAAAGTATTTGAAAAAAAATTACAGTGATATAATTTTCCTGGTACTACTGCTGTCTGGCTAGCAGAACCTTGTTCTTTCTGCTGCTTCCCAAATACCACTTCCCAGCTGACTTAGACATTAATCACAATTAACTAAACTCCTCCTGTGGGGGTGGGGGGAAAGCCCTTAATTGATTGCACTGTAGCATATTCATTCCATCAATTTTTCATCAATCATTCCCTGTCTAAAAATAAAAGGTTATTTTTATTGCTCATATCTCAGCTTCTCTACATTTCAGAAATCAAGGTGACTTCTGCTGCTTTTTGGTGTCATTACATAGCAGATTCTAACACACTGATACCTGTGGAGTAATTTCCACTAGAATGCACTAATTGAGCTAAGAAACCTGGTAAGAAATGGATTATAGCTTATTCTTTTCAACTAAGTACAAAAGCATCATTAGTCAGCACTTAAAAGATTATTTGATATTCCAAGGGTTTTGCACCTCAGTGCACAAATAAAAAGGTTGCAAAACCAGCACGAAATTCTCTTCCATTTAAGGCTCAGAAAAACTAGGATTTATTTCTGGTTTTGTCATAAACTTACATGAGATATTCATAAAGCTTTTCAGAACATCTACTGTCAGGAAGATCTGAACCACAGTGGCATGAGGAATTTGATTATTGCACTACCTAGTTTCTTCATGTAACACAGTATACAACAGTATTTAATGTGTATGTATAAAACAGTATATAATAGAGTGTATCTTTCTGCTGATAGTATAAGTCATTGTAAATTCAGGGACATTTTTATTCACAGCCTTTACTACTCCAAAATTAAATCAACTCAATTCTTATATTTAGGGCTAATTTTTTAACTGACCTACAGAGTTATGTTAATCTCAACATTTCTGTAGAAATCAAGAGGATAATAAAAAAAGTTTATTTCTATTAAAAATTCAGTTCACATGTTTTCTGATTTATTATACAATAAAATAGCAACACTGATAAAAATAATAAGCATAAATAAAGAACACTGAAACATCAGTTCAGACCTTCAAGTCCTAGTGTATAAATATTTACCAGAAGGCTTGTTTGTCTTAAAACATGAGTGAAAAGAATACCTTAAATAACTGCCTGGCAAATGACAAAATTATCTATTATTGGTATTATAAAATGAACTCAAGCAACATACATTCCTTTGCTTTATGCACAAACAGTACATAGCTTGTGTATAGGTGATAACAAAAAATGTAATGCATTAAAATGGAGTGCAAGACTGTAACAACTGCTCACTTCATCCTATGAAATAGTAAATGAATGCAATGCTAATATAACTAACTTCACAAATAAGATATTAAAAACTGTATTTTTTCTGCACATTTCCTCCACGTTATCAAGAAGGTGTAATATAATGCTGAATAAAAAATATTAATCTATTCTTAGTTTTAACTGAGGATCAGAAAAACTATGGACTATAGACTCTTACCATGATATAATTAACTGTAAAAAACACTTCTGTGGGTTTTTTTTACCATGTGCCATTTTTTACCACGATTCCATCTGCAACAGAAATGCAGTCCTTCACCTGACTAAATGTAGACTGGACGCTCTTCCCCCAAGACCTCCAAGGCCCTTCTAAATTCAGTAGTAACAACCTCAGATTGTTATTGCAGATCACCATGAATCCTACCTGGCCTGTGGCCACATAGTCCTTGAGGGGGTGAATAGCAAGGCAGAGGATGTCATCGTCGTGGCCCAGGTAGAAGCGCTGCGTGTTCTGCTGCCGGTTGTACACCACGCCCACGGCTGCCACATGGTACACGATCTCCCCTGTCTGCGTGTAGAACAGATTGCTCCGGCAGTCGTAACCTCTGTACCTGATCAGACAAAACAGGGCTGTCACCAGGGCCAGGAACACACACACTGAAAATGAGACACCTGTGTCTCACTGTCATGCTGTGTCACGCTGTGTCACCAGCAGATTCCTTAGTTTTCTGAGCATTCATATTAAAGGAGAAGTTTGCACTTCTCACGCTTGGTGCATGTAAACAAGAGATTGTTTTTGTAAATACTGTCATTGTTTTTGCATTCTTCTTGAGGAGAGGAAGGGTGTTGAAGAGCAGGCCTTTTGACCAATGTGGTTGAGAGGTGGGAATTCCACCCTCCAACCCATGGTCACCTTTCTAAAAGTATATAATAAGATGAAATAAACAAATCAGGGCTTTCCGCCCTTGCTCATCTTTCTCTCAATTTCCAAGTGTCCGTGTGGTCATTTCAGCGTGGCAAACAGCAACAACACTGGATGAATTTAGTGCATGTAAAACTCACATTACTTACCAATTACTGCTTTGGTGTTTTAAAATTATGATAATACTTTCCCATTCTTAAAGGAACACAAATTTATCAATCTAATTTACTATTTAGACATCAGTATTACAAACACTAGTTTAAAAGCAGCACTTAATAGTTACTTTCCACAGCTAGTTTAGAAGAGAAAGTAATAGCTAGTAATTTTTTCAGACCACATGGAGAAGTTGGGTATGTGAAGTAGAAAATGTCTAAAGTAGTTCTAGTTTTGGCTATTTTCTAAGTGTAGTAGAAAATGTCCAAAGTAGTTCTAGTTTTGGCTATTTCCTACTGCTTGAAAATCAGACAGCAAAACATTATAGCTTCTGGAACCTTGATAACAGAAAACAAATGCATACATTCTTTTTCTAAAACAGTTTCTTATTCTGAAGGAAAACCTGTCTGCTTTCTCAGTGATACAGGAACTGGCATGAGTAGGCCAATTCCCAACTGAGATCTGTATGCACTATCTCAGTACACTAATTTCTTCCTAGGTGCGACTAAGACCATGAAGTTATAGACACCTTTCCTAATCTACACAGCACAGGCATATGCATTGGGGAAGTAATGAATCAATAAGGCAGCTGACCAACTTCAGTTATATGAATATTCCAAAAACCATGGATCCGTGTTCATAAACACTAGATCTGTGCATTACTGGACAATAACAGAGCATATACTTAGAGCAGATTTGAATGCAATGTATTTCTGCTGGCTCACCTACATTGTACACACAATGGCTCTTCTGTCATTGTATGTGATTTGAGAAAAATTACTAAGATCAACACACTAAGTGTTTAAACAGACCAGCAGATAATCCAGGTCCACTGCTCCTCAGTAGAAGAATATTGTATTTCACAAACTTGCATCTCAAACTTTTGGAAGATCATGACATTCCTCCCTGCCCAGTTCTCTGGTCCAGGTACCTCCAGATGGCAGCAGAGCCATCGGGCCAGCCTCTCCTCCTAGCTTTGTATTGTCTGCCCTACTGGGAAGTCCAAAACTGGGTCTCATTAGATCACAAAAAAGAGAAGTGAACTTCTTAAACCAGCAAAAATTGTAATAGCACGGAAATAAAGCTTTTAAATAAGGCTCCCTTTAACTCACTGTTTAGCCTGGTATTCACAGGGAGATTCGTAACTTCATATTTGGTCCCAGTCCAGCAACTTGTAAGTGTTTCTTGAGTTACTGTCCCTTGCAAGTCTCTAGCAGAATCTCTCTTCACATTTGATCTGAGGTTCAGCTATGTCTGCTCCCTGCTCTTCTCAAAGTGACCAACAATTTACACTCACAATACAAGTGCAGGCTCTTCAGTCCTGCTTTGCCCTCCCTCCAGGTTTTCCTTAAAAACCTGTTCCTAGGTTTTTAAGGAACAGAATATAGAATATACAATGGCCTGCAGTAACTATGAAGAAAGAAAACCAAAATAACCTGTCACAGAATGTAACATCACCATTTTAAGGACATGACAACACTAGGCGAGGGGCAGGGATTATAAAGGCAGGCACGGTGCCAAAGAAGATATCTGAACTTATTGTCACTCAGACATCATTTTCCTGTGCTTCACTCTGCACTGTGCTCTACTAAACATACTGGATTTCCTTTGTAAGTACAGAGTAATTAAAAAAAGGCCAAATATGCGCCCTAAATGAGAATATTTTAAGAAACCCAAAGCCAACATCTATGAAAATAGGCATGCTGAAAGAAATACTGGACATTGAGCAATTTCTTGCAAGTTTAGCAGTCATCTATAAAAGTAAAAGGTGTGAAGACAGAAAAAGGGTTTCAGGTCCTCCTACATGCAACCCAGAAACTCAGAATTTTCCCAGCTCATCATAACAATTGCTTATATACCCTAAATTAAACATAGTGAAACTGAGTACATTAATGCCATGAAGCACAGGACTACTCAAAATATCCAAAATATATCTGGGATGCAGGAAAATATTTCTTATTACTCCTAACATCTTGTGATAGAAGTTAATTTTAGTTAATTTCCTCTAATTATTACAAAAATGAGTACATTCAATTGTTTGCAATTAAAATACAAATATTTTACCAAAATATCAAGCAGTGCCTACAAAGACTCTTTGGCACCAAATTAAAACACCAAACCAAATTTGGTCTTTTCCATGTGCCAGTTTACTAACTCCTTGCAATACAGGTACTTTTCACCAGAAGGAAAGTGATGGGCCTAGGTTAAACAGCAATGAAGAGAAGCATATCTCAATGTAGAAGATCATTCCCTAAGAATATTCCACACAGTTCCAAAATACTTACATATCCATATTATTAGACCAATTTAGAACTGAGATTACTAGCTAATCTCTGAAAAAGCATTAAGAGAAATAATTTATTCACACACAGAAAACAGAAATTTACAAGGCATCTTGATTAGCGACTATAAATTAAATAATAATGAAAGCAAGTACTGTAGTGTAGTTACAGTATAATATATATCAAGGCACAATAAAAATAAGACTGCATTTGCCATGGTTAATTATGCAGTTAATTATTCAAGTTAATATGACAGTAACTATCAGAAGATGTAGCTTTATCAGTGCTACATAAGGGAAAAAAAACCCTGCCATTACCAAAGTCATGAATAGCAGGGGCTGCATTCGCCTTGAGATCAACATATAAACATGGGTGTTCACATGTTTGCTAGATACATTAACTCCTACATTTTAATCAACAGTGTTGATTAAAACCAATACAGTTAGGTGAACCTGCAGGGCTGCTCAGCTGGCCATTTCACCAGAGCCAAACCACTCCTCATGCTCCACTGATTACTAACTGGATCTCCAATGACTGTGATGGAAGTTCAGATATACACATAAACCCATCTCCTTTTGGGCACATCACTGTGAATTCTGTAACCTGAAGCTGAATCCTAGCCACATTTGCAAGTAACACATCTATATCCAACTAACAGGCAACTTCACAAATACCGTCCTCTCTGGGAAAAGAGTCAATGTCCGTAGCTTGTCTAATGCTGTAAATGTTTCAAAATTTCAAGTAACATTCAAAATTTGCATATTACTCTTCAAAGTATATGGGGGAAAGTTTCCACATGTAGTCCAATCCTCCTCCAAAAATCTCTAGGAGAACCAAATGTCAAAACTAATATGATTAAGAACAGAGTCTTTAGTACAAAGGTGGAGATTTTTTTTTTAAATATTCTGCATAGCAGTAGTCTTCTCATGAAGACCCACTCATAGGCTATTCCCTTCAGATACTATTTGTAGGTGCTTGTAAGAATCCATGCAAGGTGTTATAAGGCTCTCCTTACAGAGTAGTCCCATGTCATCTTGAAACTGTTACCAAATTTTATCTTGCGCTAAGGTTAGTTCAGTGAATATCCTGAAACTCAAACTAGATTTTGCTTAAATACTTTGAATATTATATTATTCTATTAATATTCAAAAATATGAAAAAAACATTCTTGTGAAATCAAGAGCATAGCTCTGAGAGAATATGGGGCATGAGTATTACATGTGCATCCTTATTTCCTGCCAGGAAAAAGAAAGCATAATAAACATTGAGTCCAAGAAAACGGTTCTTCTGAATAGTTCATGTTTCTGAACCACCACCCTGCCAAAGACATGGCAGAATTAAAATACAGAATAGTCAAAAACAGGTCAGATTTGTAGCAACCTGTTTCTGATCACGACTGCATCAGATCTCTTAGAGAAGACACTTGAACCTCTTAACAGAAGTTCTTTCCTCATCCATGTTACTCAGAAGCTGGCTCACATACTCTGAATTTTATTCCCTTCCAAAACAGGAAGTAACCAAAGGTTTAAGAGACTTTTTAGAGGTTATCAAGAGATTTTTAGAAGTTTGTCTTTCAAGGCAGTTGACAAATTCAAAACACAAGACCAACAAGCTCAAAAATAAAGAAAGGAAAAAAAGCTTCTGATTCTCCTATTTTTTTTTAAAAAGCACCACTTCTTACATATTCAAGAATCATCCAAGACATTTCCATTGCAGCTAAAGAAAGAAGGAGCAAAGCAGACTTCCTGAACCAGAGAATATGCCTATTACTCACTTGGATGTGGGTCACTTTAAAGTTAACAGCCTGGACACTGAGAAAAATCTGTTGTTCAGCATGGATTCTTCATTAGTTTTCTTGATGCCCATTGGGTAACCAGACAGAACTCAACAGGACATTCTACTTCTGGTCATTCCTGGATATTCTGGTCAAGCTTCACTTCTGTTGTGAAGGAAATAACAATAATACCAAAGATCCAGGGCCCTTGCTTGTGCTACATCTTCTTCAGGATCATTTGGTTTTACTCTTTGACCAAATTTTAAAGTCTACAGACAGCAGCTACCCACCTTAATGCATTTTCTATAAAGATACAAAAATCTTCAACTGAGAATTCTGGAACACCAAAAAGAGAATAAAAACCCCCAACTCTGTACCAAGCTTCCCAGTTGTCATTATTTCCAAAGCTACTACTCAGGCTACATGTCTTCTGTAGACAAAACTGCTGATTTGAATATTAATTATTCTTAGCCACTAATTTATTAAGCATTCCATGGGGAGCCCTACTAAAATTGTTTAAGTGCCATTACAAAGACTGACAGTATCAATAACTTAGTAACTTCTCCATGCATTTAGTTATATCTGAAAAGAACCTGTATTCCTGCCAAAGAGGTATCTTTTGAAAGGAAAATTTGACTTGCAACATCTTACTTGAATAAAGGCTTTCATTTTGCTTTATATCCTGGGAATTTCTATTTCTAATCATTATTCTAATGCAGTAACATCTAGTACCAGTTTGCTTTAAAACATCTCATCTTTTTCTCATAAAAATTCTTCACTTATGAAGAATGATGGGAAACTACTAATCCTAATGATGAAATCATAAGATTTCAAGGATTCATCCAAAAGTCATTCTGCTACTCAAATTAGCTCCAAAAAGAGAATAAACTCGTTTTTTAACAAACTTGCAAGACCTATTAAGAATTACATTTAATTCCTAAACTAAGAGAGGAACATGTAAGTTGTTTTAGACTAGATACAAACAGTTGATACTTTTTGTTTTCATATATTTCTGCTAGAAACACCACTTTGTCTAGAACCCAGTCATCTTCAACTATACAGTTTCTGTGCTAGCTATCAAAATTATACATCAAAGAGAACTGTTGCTTTCCAGATACTGAAAAGTATGGGTGAGATTACTGAATACTTTATTTAGTCACATGTATTTAAGCAATAAGTACCAGCTAAAGTTTGAGTGCAAATTCAGAATTCAAGTGTAGAATTATTATGCTGGCATCAAAGCTTTCTATTTATTTAGTGTACATTTATTTATAAATATATAAATAAAAATAAAGATGTAAATAAAAATAAATCATAAAGCAACTGATATGAAAGTCTTTGATCGGATTATTGTATTATGAACACCAGTATACAAAATCAAACAGTCTGCTTGTAAATTTTAAAGAATCCCAGTTTGCATACCCATGAACAAAATGTAGTCTTATACTGTTCCCTGGAGCTCGCTCACGTCTCTTAGAAGCTGCACTTTTTCTTTTTTCTTTGCATTGCTCTTTAAGTTGAGGTAGATCTTCTTTGTAAACCTTTAAGAAAAAGCATACTTAAAAATTAAAAGACTCATGTCAAAAACATGTTTCTGAGAATTCACCTGCTGTTATCACTCATGAAAATGTTATTTTGACATAACTGAAAAACCCTCCAATACCCGTAGCTGATGACTATACAGTGCAATTCAGTTTTAAATTGCATTCTAGGATTAAATGTTTTCTCTCTGTTAATAGTAGTATTAATTAATATCTTACTGGTAATTATTAATCATTATATTTTAATAACCTTGATCTTTTGAATGCATCAGGTAACAAAAATTCTAAAGATTTTGCTCAGTTCCTGTGCAGTCCTCCCAGTTGTGAGATTTCAATAGTCTTCATAAACGACCAACTTAAATCCTAGGAAGCTTCCAGCTGCCCTTAAAACTAAAATCTTTACCTGTCGACGATAGGTGATCTGTGTCTCTTGTTCAATTTCAGAGTCCAGCTCTGGAACGTCAGACTGATCTGAATCTGATTCCTCACTATTAGAATCAACCAGACTCTCTGTCACCAAGAAAACAGAAATAAAACATTAAGCAACCTAACTAACAAGCCAGAAAGTTTAAACTAACTGCTTAAAGTTTCTGATTTGATAATCAGTGCTTATGTTAACTACACATAAACTGCTAATAATTGATAGGAACATCTTTGCTGCTACATAAGATATAAGCCATAAATATGATAATTGGGGGTGTAGGAGTGAGGTAGTTTTTATTAACTAAAATTATTTCATCAGCTTTAATGTTAGGAGGAAAGGAAAAATGAAAATAATGAAATACTTGGTATGAAGGAGAAACTAAGACTTGCACAAAATTAACAAAGGATCCAAGGAGAAACTTATGTTTAAGTGAGCTACTGATGCAAGTAGAAATTCTTTAGGTAGGTTAGCAGAGGGGGGAAAAAATATACATGGGAAGAAAGAGGCAAAAATTTTTGTGACCGCAGAGAAAAAGGGTAGTCATGCAAAGTTCAACATGTAGGAAGAGCCTATTATTGTTTCCTTCTGCATATATCACTGACAAGTTCACCACTGCACCTGTATTTATTTACCTGTTTGCTGTATTTATTTACCTGTTTGTACTGATACACATTCATCTGATCTGAGCAAGATGGTGAAACAGCCTATTTTATTGTAACTCTATATTCTCATTTCCCCAAAGGATTCTCTAAATTCCTTTAAGAATTTCCAAATGAGGCACTCAGTTAACTGTTTTGATTTTAGGAAACTCATGAGAATAATTGTTTAATTAGTCACTAATGGAAAAGTGATTTTCATTTTTTGCAAACTTTGAACATCTATATTCTGCTTTAAAAAAAATAAATGATCAGTTATAATACTTAAATTATTGTCTAAATACTTCAAAATGTTAAACAAATTAGTATAAAACCATACTTTTCCCGTAACACCTGAGCATCCAGTTGTTGTCAATTTAGTAAAGGGTGATATATACAGAATTCAGAAATTCATATCTATGATTTGAACTTTTAAAATTTTCCTTTGCAAAGGAAGCACAGCAGTGAAGGGTTTTTCATGCCCTTGCTAGCCTGAACACACAGGTGTGATGGTTTGGCCAAATGGCAGCACACAGATTTTTTTCATCTTCACCAAAGATCAGTTAAAGCCAAACTGGGACAAGAGGGTACTGGCAAGCATTTGGGGACTCTATCAGGTGCTTCAGGCACCTGCAAAGTTTACAGAACAACAGCTGTTGTCATTGTGCAGACTGAAATTTTGAATACTTATTTCAATAGTGGCACCAAAGAATTTTACTTCTCCTTTAGCCTCCCTGCCTGCCACCCTTTTGTTGGTGTTTTTTCAGTCAGCTGCTTACCTTGGGGTGCTATATGAAGAGTGTCCTTCAGCTTGCGGTCGGGGACAAACTTCCACTGAAAGACAGAATGATCCGCTCCTCCGATGGAAACAACCCACTGGTGATCGTGCGACCACCTGACGTTCGTCACGTGAGCAGAATGACCCAGGTATTTTTTAAACTTTGCTCCTAGAACAAGAATAAAAATCTCTCTTAATATTTGTGAAGTAAATGTTTCAGAAGTACCTCAGAAAACCATATTAAGGAACCCATTGAAAAAGTAGTGTTTAATAAAGATTCTACTTACTATTGGTACTTTAATCAATAGCAACAACTTTTTGCAGTTTTCCCAAATTTTAATATGTGTAAGATACATTTTTAAGTTTAGGTTCCAAAATATAATGATTTAATCAAGTTAAACACAAGGACAGAAGATGCACAATAATGCTGTATGAGGTGTACCAGAGATTTTTAGAATTTTACTCCATTAATTTTACCTTTTACAAACTAAGATTTTGACAATTATTACTTTTACTTAAAAAAATACAGTTATTTAAATCATGTATATTTATGTCTGTGAAAACACCCCCGTATACATGCTTGTAGCACGGGTTCCCAATGTACAATCTCAGTACTAAGCACTTCCAGCAATTCATCTCCTCCCACGTTTAGCAGTAGAACTGGTAGTAGTAGTACAGATACATCCAGTTAACATTTTCATGGCTACATAACTACAACACAGTCATTGGATGAGTTACTGAAATGAAGTTCCTAACAGCACTCCATTGTAACTAATCTTTTTATACCAGAAAGACTTCATTGTTTCAGAGCTGTTTGAAGAACTTCATTCTAGATACCATTCATGTTTAATGCTGGCTACAACTGCATGGATAGGTCTTAGGAGATGTCTTCAAGCTTCACGTACTTAAAGAAATGTTTTGGGTTTTGTTTTTAAAGACTGATATTCCCCCATTTTTTAAAACTCTTTCTGATAAAAGTGATATTAAAAACATATTTCATTTTCCAGTCTTCTAATACATTTTTCTTGAATAGTCACACAATAGTCACAATTAAAAATATGCATATAACTGAATTTAAAAGGCACTACCTTTTCTTAGACATGGGTATCGAAAGAGCTTTACTATTCCGTAATCATCAGCTGTAACCATAACTTGACCAATAAAATTTGCATCCACAGAATTTATATCATTTATATCTGAATATTTGGGCCAGATTCCATTAACTTCAAGGCCAGAAACACAGGTCCATGATGCCCACTGAATGCCTTTCAACTCCTCCTTGTTTGTTACTTCTTTTCCACCTAAGCAGAAAATAAAGAGCCATTTTTCAATAGTCACTCATGCGATTTTAAAGAATGTAACATTTTTTAAAATTCTCTAAAAATTGAATCCAACTGCAACAGAATTAAAAACTACTTCTGAAACTGTCCTGATCTAGTATTCTCTATTATGATCAACAGTATCAGTAAGAAGACTTCTCAAGACTATTTAACAGAAGATCATAAGTTTGGTACTTTATTATTTCTATTACTTCTTGGTATCTGCTTGAGGCTGTGCTATTTTTTAAATATTTATCAAAAATACATGTAATCATTCTAAGATAAAATTCATAAAATTCTATTGCTGAAAGATTGCAGAAACTTGGATTATTTAGAGCAAGAACTGAAGAACTCATATCTGGCCACTGCAAATTACTAAAACCACCAATTTTGTCATTAGATCCTTGTTACATTATTTCACACCAGCTCTATCTGTAATGAGATTGAGCCAATCCCACAAGGTAAGAGCTGAGGAACTGAGTCAGACCAAAGCCCATTAGATAAGTACTGTGTCTGCTGGAAAGGCCAGAAGCCAAGAGCTGGAGCAATGCAAGAATGGTGCAAGCAAAGGCAAAAGCTGTGAGTCAGACTGAACACTCAGCTGCAATTCACTTTTAACAACAATTCAATTCTAACCCTTCAGCCACTAATCCATGTAAACAATAATTAACAATACTGGTTATATCCATAACCAAGTCCTGCAGGTCTTGTGCCAGACAACTGTAAGTTCCGTAATTCATAGTGGAATTTCAAGTGAATTTCAAGTGAAAGTAATTTGATCATTATTTTGAAATACTTGGGAGATTCCTCTAACTCTACTAACTTTTTTCAGAAATGAGATTTCACAATCCCACATTCTGCCATATGAAGAAACTCCAGGTTGAAAGCTGTCTATATAACTTCAAATTGCTCCTCCTGTGTCTATTTGTTACTGTCTAATTAAATTCTCACTATCTTCTCTCACACATCTTCTGTTGCATTCAGTGCACAGAGTCAAAATTGTTCACGGAATGAATTAGATGCTTCAGCAGAGAGTCATAAAAAAGATCTGTGAATAATGTACAGAGCAAAGAATAAATCTTGAATAAGAATAAAGGGACAAAATAAAAAGTGGTGATAATACAGTTACTACAAATACAAATACTACAAAGATGAGTGGGAAGAATACAGAATGTTATGTAAAAAGTACATGCAACAGACAGAAGTCAAGCCTTGTGATAAATACTGCCATTGGCATATTCTAATAAGGACTACTTAAATTTCAAGCTTTAAGATAGTAATATGTGCATATGTCCTCTACAGAGGGAACTACCTTGACTGAAATTATTTCAAGACTATGGGACACTTCAGTCAAATTTTCACGAATACTGCCTTGAAAATACTTGCAATATTGTCACAAAGTTCCTCACTGTAAAAGCTCTTTTAAGTTGAATTCCTCAGTCTGTTGCAAACACAGTTCTAGAAAACCAAATGCCTCTTCTGAGCTGCAATGTACTGATTATTCCACACATTTTAAAAACCATTCAGTGCAATCAAATGATAATTCATTTAATATCCAAGCTCCGTAAGGACAAAGATATTAAGCTATTGCAAAATTTAATTTAAATGCTGCATTTTAACTCTTCTAGAAAAAGTGGGAGCAAAAATTTATTTTTGAGAAACAAAACGATAAAGCAGCATCTCTAGTATAAAAAGATGCATTCAAAAGAAGAGTAAACATATAAGGATAAAAATACTTCAGTATCTTTGCCAGAAAAATGCTATACTTATTCAAATGTGGCAAATACTCTTATGAACTTCCAAAAAACTTCCTCTATACCCCCATGCTTTGAACCAGGATTTACATTTGGCTTTTTTTACAAAACCACTCTATGTTAATTCTAATTAACATGAAGGCAACTCAGAATCTTACCTGGCATTCTGTAAAAAAGTCTCTTTCCATTGCCATCATTGGTCTGTAAGTATTTACTGTCTGAAGACCAATCCATATGCGTGATGAAGCTTAAGGATCCAATACATTCCCCAACTTTCTTGTATCGCTGAACAACACCGTATATATCCACAGAGCTGTCATTGGAACCAACAGCTAGGAAATTCCCATCTGGAGAATATTTGAGTTCATGAATAGCTTCTTTCCTGTCTTTGATATGAACAACCTCAGTCATATCTCTGTAGTATGAAAGAAAGCATGTCATAAGTAAAGAAGAGCCTCATCACACTGTCAACTTCCCAGTCTAAACAATGAAAAAAGATTGTGAAATTATATATTGAACTTAACTATCTATGTACAAACACAACATTGTTGTTTTTAGAGTTGGCTAGGGCTTCATGGAGAAAAAAAAAAGAAGGAAACAGGGTCACAAGAAGGTGTTTCACTGGGCTGAGGGACAGTAAACAAAAGGAACTGTTCAATCTGGGTCTACAAGGAAATTTCATCAGGTAGATTATGAGATGTCTATTCACTCAGGGAAGGAAACTTCACTGACATGAGACATGAATCTCATTTCCCTTTAAAACTGTGGGATCACAGCAGGACAAATTTTGTACAAGCACAGTACTGGTTTTATATGCAGATGTGCTGACAGCAGAATTCCAAGACATGAAAACAATTTAGGAAGTAATGAAAATTTATTTCTTAGTAATTCAAGGATAATTCATAAATCTAAAACCTAAAGTAAAACATTTCCTAGAACACTGCCACTCTCTGCAAATAGACCAATACACTTTTTCAAATGGGTTGTTAGAGAACAACATGAATATATGAAGCACACATTTAAAAAATCCGAGCACCCTCCGCAATTTAAAACCAAAGCACAAATGACCACATGCATGGCCACAGGAGTATCACCATACTAATAATGTATCTATGTGCAGTGGTTTTGTAGCATACCTGACTCGAAGCACAGTGAAAGAGCCATCCTTCATTCCAAGAGCGAGGTGGATTCCGTCAGTACTGACCGCGGCACAGCGAATGGGCTCCTCCATGTTGCACCGCGCAATCAGAGCATGGTCGATCAAACTCCAGATTCTACAAGGAAGTAATAATGCCAAATGTAAAATGGGTGTGCAGCTTTCTCATAGGTAAGATGAGGCCCTCAATTTCTGCCCAGTGCTGGACATGGCAGTGTCCCTGTTTTAAAATAATTTTCCACAACAAAAAATCTAAGACATAAGTGTGAATTTTGCATATAGCAAGAAATATTCTTATATTTTAAAAGGTGAGAATATCTCTAATGAGAAAATGTGGGGACAGATTGATTTTGATTTTCTGAATATAAAAAATGATAGCATATGACAATGCATACTTTTAGACCACCCCTGCAAAAATTCCACTATCTTGCTAATCATTTTAGCCAGAATAATTAAATAACAATTAAAGACTTTGATCAGTATAAACAACTTTTCCTATTAAATAGTCATTGATAACTCCTTATAAGTAATAACATTAAAATACATATTTTTTTATAACAAGGTAGATTAATTCTATGATTTTCAGTCATATTTGGAATTTGAGAATAATATTTCAATATTAATAATTGATTTGCTTAACTGTGTTACACTTCAGATATTTAACAAAAATGCCAACATATTTAAGTTATAAGAAAGAAAAGCTGGTTTTGACCAAAAAAAAGTAGAGATGAAACATGTAACATGCACAGATTAGGTTTGATGAAATTCACACATTAAAAGTTAATTTGCATTATTTGGAAAAGTAAATATCATAAGAGTAAAACGTGTAAGTTTTTATCACAGTTTTTTTCATTGCAAGCTGTGCACGCTTAACATAACTCCTGAAAAGGAAAGACTTAAAGGATACTTGTCTCTGAGTGCTCAATGTTAACCTAAATGAATTTTTTTCAAATTTCATATATGGAGAGTTTGGGGAAATATATATTTCCACTGTATTTTATCACTGGAGATCACTGATTTCCTGCTTAACTTAACTGTAGAAGTAAGTTATCAATGCCACATTTTACTAACTTTAAAATGTGTACATTTCAATCAGGTCACCTACAAAATGAGCTGATTATATAAAACTGTTTGCAGTTTAACAAAGAAACAAAATTTAACCTGACTGATCGATCATCGCTTCCAGTCATGGCCAGGGGTTTGGTCGGATGGACAGCCAAAGCCCACAGCTCTCCTTCACAGTGCCCCTGCATTATCAGGAAAGGCTTATTACGCTCATGCACCACAATTTCAAAAATTTCACTATCTTGTGTCCCAACGAGTATATGGTCTCCTCTCCAGCAAACACTTCTTACAGACAGACCTGTAGAAGAGATTGTTACTGAGAGACACATCCTCAGAACTTGTAAAACAACCGTAAAGTAGCAAAAGACAAGGCATAAAAGCAAGAAAATGTCAAGATGTATCCATATCCTTCTCTTATTCCTGGACTTACTTCTTTTACTCTTTTTATCTATTTCGTAGATAGTGGCATACTTGCCCTTGGAACATAAACTTTTTTTGTGACTCCTTGGAAGATATATATAGAGTACACCAAGAGGTAAGACAGTGGAGTAGCAGAAAATGCAGTTAAGAAAATGAGCAAGAGGACAGGTTTTAAAGGCAATCCTCAGAAGTATACAAGAAAAAAATAGTCAAGGGAAAAGAATCAGGAAACTCATTTTATTCAAGATAAGATTTTTTTTAAATCTTGCTCTGTCATGGGCATTTGACAAGGCAAAAGTTTATGGTAAGAGTCTGTAAGATCAGAAGTAAAGGAGGCAAACTGGAGGTGAGAACAAGTCTGAAAAAATGAAACACGGAATGAACAGTTTCAGCTAATGCATCACAACTGAGAGGCAGCAGCTGAGTAAATTTAAATTTAAAGCAGAGCCACTCCACTGGGCATATTTAAAATTAAATGTATTTCATCTTGTTGCAATACTTCACAATTTTGATGGGAATATCATGTCAATTGCAATCAGTTATGTATTGACCCTGAGTATCTCATTGCTGTCAGACATTCTAGCACATTTTCAGATTCTTGGCAAGATATTAGAAAATAACAAAAGTGACTGGGGCAAAGAAAACCAAATGCCAACAAAAGCAATATTGTAAGTGACATTAGTGCTTCAGTACATTTGTATTCTTCTCCTAAATCATTACAGCAACAATATCTGAAACATTCTATGTAAAATTTTAGCATGACATGAACAGTAACTGAAGTCATAGTTACAAGTAAGCAGTGTTCTAATTTCCACAAAACTATAGATAACATCCAAATAGTTTTACTGAAATTTTGGATAACAAAGGAAATTGTTGTACTCGGTTGTTTTATACTGTAGATCTCACTGCTTCAAGTTCTCTTAAAGCATTACTGTTCCTTGTTAAAAACTGCTCTGCACTAGAAACAATGTGCATAAAAAAAAAATCTGTGCCTACATCTGTGTACATATGTACTGTTTGTAAAAGTAACTGTGACCTTCATAATAGTGAGCATGATCTGTTTCTAGCAAATAGTTCATATGTACATAAAACAACATTTTGGGTTTTAAAGTCTTTTCTTGTTTAAAACACTGATGAATTTCCCATCTTATTGGTATATTGGAAGTGACAAACTTCTCTTTACCTTTATATCCCTGGTCTGTTTCCCTGAGATCAATCACAGTAATTGGTTTAAAATTTAAGTCCCACAAGCGAACACAGCCATCCCTGCCACCAGTGGCAAACCCCTCTTCACATGCATTCATGCTGAAAATTCCTGCCTAAAGAGAGAAGAAAGTTACTTTTAACAACATACACAGATTAGAGAAAACCAGCATGCAACTAATACAAGCTTCAAATACGAGCAGGTCAGAAATGGAAACAAACTGAAAACAAGCAGAATTAACAACGAGCGATAAACAGTAAGTGAATGGCTGTAAGAATGCTTTCCTTCTGATGATCATCATCATAGTGATGCTGCTTCTTATCCCTAGAAAGAGCTTCATTTCATATCCTCTTGCTAAAAGGACCTGGTGCATCTGTAATCAATGTCAGCATGAAGATTTCCCATGATCTCTGTTAGGCTTGGTTTAGGGCCTTTGTTGCTAGTACTCAGCTGCTATACAACAAGACAAAAAACATCTGGGATTTTTTTTGTTTTTTAAACCAAGGAAGATTGATTTAAAATTTAAGTTTAGAAATAAAACTTAAGAAAAACAATGATCATACTACACCATTGAAAATTTATTATAAATTCTTATTCTAAAGGCAAACATCAGGAAATAAAACCTAATCCATTTTCTTCAACTCACTTGATACATGTTTTCTTCAGCATAAGAAAGAGGCAAGGATGATATATGTAGTATTAAAATAAAGATACTATAGCCACATAGCCACTATATTTGATTTAACAACACATATCTAAATGGCATACACACTATTAGGGTTTTTTTTAATTACCTACCTACACAACTGACTAGCCTTATGTTCAGCATTAACTCACACATTTCAGTAAGCAAAGCTACTGAAAGGGCAACTTCAGCTGATAAGCCTATGAGAAGTTTAAAAAATTGCTCTATATTTATTTAAAGTATGTAATATTCAGCTATGACGAAAGTAAACAAGAGAGCATTAGAAACAATGGAAGAGAAAATCTGTCTCAAATTCCTGTCCAAAAGAAAGTAGAACAGCCAACAGTATACACAGATCTTCTATAATATTGGTCTGAAATTTCGGTTTTGTAAAGAAGCAAAGTTCCAAGAGTTCTTTAGATAGGCTCCAGATTTTATAGTAATGAAGCACATTATCTGCAAAGATGAAAGCAATTTGCAAAGGAGAGATTGGCTTTTGGGAGAAAACAAAGCTGCACACTCACAAAGCAAATTAAGATATAATGTGACTTGTGAGAATTCTGGGATACTCATGACTATTATCTCCTACCCATATGCTTTTTCTTCTTAAATTACAACTAAGAAAAATATCTTAAGGGACTGGTCATAATGAAATATGGATTATGTTTGCTTCTCTAGCATCAGGTAAAAAGGATATAATTTTTCATGTTATAATGTTTCATCTCTCAGCTTTCACAAAAAAAAGGAAGCCTACTAGAATGTCAAATGACAATGAAAACTGAAAGACTAGGATGACAGAAATCAAATTTTTTGACATATCATGTCCATTCTCAAGAAAGAGACTTTCATGACAAGCCACATGTTCAGGAGCAGTATGTGTCTGAACAGAAATGTAGTGGAATTTTTAAGTCATAAGCAGCTTAGAAGGCTAATTCTCATTATCTCTAATGTCTTGAAAATCCTCTGTTTCTTTAGGAGCCTAGAGGGTTTTGAAAATACAGCACAAACTGTCTTTGTTTTTCTCTATGTGTATTTGTCTGTTTTACTACATTAAACTTTAATATTGTGAAAAGAAGTCTTATGAGGAGCAGCTGAGGGAGCTGGGGTTGCTTAGCCTGGAGAAAAAGAAGCTCAGGGGAGATCTTATCACTCTCCACAACTTCCTGATAGGAGGCTGTAGCCAGGTGGGGGTTGGTCTCTTCTTCCAGGTACCAAGCGACAGGATGAGAGGAAATGGTCTCCAGTTGCACCAGAGAAGGTTTAGATTGGATACGAGTAAAAATTTTGTCACTGAGAAGGTTGCCAGGTATTGGAAAAGGCTGCCCAGGGACTACCTAGAGGGATAATCCCAAGAAGTGTACAAAAACAGGTGAATGTGGCACTTGGGGATAGGGTTTAGGGGTGAACACAGCAGTGCCAGGTTAACAGTCGGACTTTAATCCTGGAGGCCTTTTCCAGCCTTAGTGATTCTATGATTCTAGGTGCCATGAAATAAATAACAGTCTAGAGGAATTCAAGCTCATTCTGTAGCATATGCTGAATTCTGTCCAAGTTTAAGTCTTTTAAAGCTCTTTTTGGAATGCAATCTTGATAATAGAATTATTTTCTTTTCTCTAATTAACTCTTTCCAAAATCCATTATTTAATTAGTCAGTATTAAAATAATAATCAGACATTTGGCAATGTGGGAGCTGGTGGAATGCTCTGAAGATAAGATCAAGTGGATCCAGCATTAATCTGTTTTCCATTCCACAGAACATCCTTATCTTGAAAAGGACATAGTGGTTGTCAAGGAGATTTGGCAGATGTGCTTGCTCAATATCTTGAAATGCAATAGGACACTCTCATTTCAGTCCTGTGCCACTGGGATAAGAGAATGAGATGAAAACTATAAAAAATGTCCCTCATTAACGGGGCTGTAAGTATCTAATGGAAAAAGCTGAGCTTTGCTACATTTCATAGAATTGTTGGGCTCACACTTTAAGAGGAAAAGACAGATTCTTTACTGGGATAGCTTGGCCAGTAAATCCTTCATTTTTAAAACTGACAAGATTGTTAATGCAAATTAACTTTGGAGTCTTCACGCTTCTTTAATCCTTCAGCCTGAAATTCACTCACTAACGTAATTTGATTCTTGATGGCTTAAAAACCCTCTAGGAGTAATGAGAGGCAAACAGTTGCACTGACTTTGCTAGATCCAATTCAATGTGAGCTGCAAAGACTGTGCTTCTGAATAAAAATAAAAGGTGTAAATCAAAGATTTCCATCTTAAAACATATCAAGCTCGGCAAAAAGATTGCGTTCTTCTTTTACAAATTCTTCATTGCGCTTCTTAATGAGCATGAGAATTCTGGAAAGAATATCTCAAATCGATCAACATTTTCTCAGAATGCTGAATAATTTCCTGTTTTTCCAACATAACCAGCTGGTATCACATCTGTGTTCCCTTAATTCGAAAAAAAAAAAATTTGGAAGGGAGCAAATAAAAACATAAATGTCCAGATCTACCAGAAATTATAGTTGAAATCTGGAGATGTACAAAAAGAATTTGACAAAGATTATCCCTCCTGCATGACTCCTTAGCCACTACTTGAATCTAAGAAGTTTCCAATACTGAAGCAGTTTATGGTTTTCTACTGTTCCTGGACCTATCTTTCCCCCATGGGACAAAAATCAAGTGTCAGTTTATCTAAATGCAATTGTTTGTATAAAATCCACCACTCTGACTATGCAATTCCTAAGATGACTGCAGCTAGCTATAATTAGGACCAAGCTTGGAAGATCATATGGAAACTTCAGAAGCTACTTACTACTGAGCAACATGGAGAACAGAGACACTATGCCAACACAAAAACAACTCCAGTGCCTCCTTTTTACTCCCAGATACACGTCAGGACACAGAAATGTAAAGCATGTAAAACAACACACATGTTGGGCACTTATTCCGAGACACTGTCTCTCCCAACACATACTGCACAGTAAGGAAATGGACTGTAAACGTTTAAGGTAGGTGTGTCAGTGGGTTCACAGTGGAGAGACACTACTGTGAAATGTGATCTTCCTGTCTAGCAAATCATCCAGAAAACAGTTCCAAAATGTGCACATTACTATAAAAATGTAAAGTAGTTGTCTATATACCTCTCATTGGCTAAACAAAGTGGACAGTTACCTTTGAAACCAATGACTAGTCTAAGCAGCAGGAGAAAATACTGCATGACTTAATGTGTTGGTACATGATACTAGCTTAAAACCATTCATTTAAGTTCATTATATTGTTTCCATCTATATTTAATTAGTATCCAGCCAACTGACATAGACGTGCAAGTTTTAACAGAGTGCCTGTTATTTAACCTCAAGCTTGTTATTTAACCTCAGTTTCTGACATCAATCCACACAACTTTAATGTGTACCTCTGAAAGACTATCTGAAAATTAATTATTCATCTGCTCAGAAAGCATCTTACGTACGTTTACTACACAAGGCAAAAGCATAGCACACAAGAATCTTTAAAACATACAGTGCTTTAACTAAGCATCCAATTTTGTTTTAATATCCAAGTAACATCTTGTAATATCTTAACAGTCATGGACTACCTTGAATTTAGAATATATAAGGTGATAAGTGGAAGATTCTATAATCTGTTCTTTGCACTTTACACAAATGAGACATCTATTAAAAGATCCGGTTTTTTATTGGTTGAGGTATTTATTAACTTTCCAGAGCCAGATCCATGACCTACAAATAACATCATGGAGTATTACCATTGCCTGTGAATTTAGACAGGCCATTGCTTTCTTTCTCCCCTTTACAATTTTCATTATTAGGATTATTATTTAGGAGGCAAATCTATAGTTGGAGTTTCCCATTGTTATCCATTGTTCCATGCACATGAACTCTGTGCATTTACTCCTAAACCCTGTTCATTTGCATCTTTTCCTACTTTTCATTCCTACTTCTACTTTAAGTGAACTCACTAATCCTCTTCCAACTAATTCTACAGTCACCTCAACTTATGTGCTTTCAACACTTTGTTTCTAATCAGACTCAGAAATCTGCAGGAAACTCTACTTTCCTCTCTCTTCGTATTGCTATGACAGAAAACAGATAATCTGTCTGAATTAAGAATTCTTATTTTGCTTGTTAAAGTTGCTATCTGTTTCCTTGGTGGCTCATACTGAGAGACCATGGTTTCTTTTTCACACTGAATCATTTCTAAAATGAAAAATGTCTTTTCAGCTAGAGCAACTGTAACAAAGAGAACCAACCTTTGAAAAGAACAGGTTTTCTATACTAATGCAGAAAATGTCTTAATAATAGCTTAATAAATCTGGGGCTGGACTATTTCTCCACATCATTAATGTGCTTTAGAAACTATTTTCCAGTATCTCAGGTATCTGCTATTTATGCTGCAAGAAAAGAATGATATTTATGCAAATGATGAGACATCTTCCTTCAATAAGGTTACAGTTTATGTCACACCTGTTGAGGAGTAATGATGCAAAATGATGAACAGGTATGCAAGGATGACATTTCCAACACTAGCATACTAAAGAGAAATTTGTATCAATTCCCTACTATGTGCACACTGTCCCTTCAGCCATATACACACACCATAAATCTTGTTATTTACACTTGCATTTTCTTCGGACAAGAAGGACATAATTTATAAAATTAAGTACATTAATTTATTAAATTAAGTAGCCATAAAATATCATGATAATATTTTAGTATGGCTGAAGAGATACAGTCATTCCAAGTTTCCATATGTTTGGTTTAGAGTAGTCTGTCACTATTATCCTCTAAGATAATTTTTTATTGAAAAACAAGGTTTTGTTTTGTTGGAAAGAAGTTTCCATATTTTATTGGGGTTTTTTCTCCCCCCTGAAATTGGTGAGATTTGTAGTGACTCTAATCTCTTGTAAAAATGAATTTCAAAGACACGAACTAGTGTCCCTACTTAATTTTCAGTACTGCAAAGTACAATTCCATTGAGCCTAGATGACAGAGCCAAAAATAGAAGGCTAGATGAGACCTACTCCAAGGTCACCTGAGCTCCATCCATCGATGTTACTGAAGATAAGGATGTTACTGCACTTCAAATTTGATCTTATGGTCAACTAAGAACTGACACAGCACATAAGGGAATGGAGCAACAAGCCCTCATAATCTTATGTTTTTCAGTTGTGTCATTTCACACTTAAACAGTTGAAAAGCACTACATTATTCTGAGAAATAAAGTGTTTCTGTTCTAAATAGCCCCATTAACAAGTATGCTAATATGCAGGACAGCTGTCTCCTAGAGCACCAACAGGATGGGAGAGTATTTTGGCATCAGTTTTTGACAGGAGACTAAGTGCTCTCCTTCCTCTGGGAATTGAGGACTGCATTGGCAATATACAATCATCTCAGGAAAACACAGAAAAAAACAGAACACTACTGAACACTTATTATGAAGACTGAAACCAGATCTGAAGTTACAAAGCAAGAATCAGGGATAACTCCACACTGTAAATACCCCCTCATACTTCCTGATTTACCATTTGGGCCTTCTTGAATATATTTAATGTTTCTACAGATGCATACAGGATCTTGCTGTATGTATTATTACAGATAAACACACATGCTTGTGTGTGTTTATCTGTAATTTTTTAATATATATATACACACATAAGCTTCTATGTATATAAAGAAATCTCAAATGCAAAATATACTCTGGGATGCATTTCACGCACAGATGTTCCTCATAACTTTATCTTTGTTCATAACCACAGACAGTGTCACTATACAACTGTCTGAATAAGTACTCCAATCACTTTCGAATTATTAGTTCATTCAACAAGCTGCAATCATCCTGAGTGTGTATTTCTAAATCTTTGGTTAACCAAGAGTCTCCTTACTACAACTGACTGGAACCTCTCCCACACACATAACGTTCGTCACTTCGTCCCCTCCATTCTACCTGATTAAATCAGAGTGACTCTCATACTTTAGTTACAAATGTCAGGCCACCCAGTCCAACAGGCCAGTTAAAACAAACATATTTTTACAAGCAAGAATCATTCATTAACTGTTATTGAGTTTTATCTAGAATTTTGAAGCTGGAATATCAGAACTCACATGATTGTTTTTTCACCCCGTGTTAAATTGCTAATATGAGAGCTTCGAATATTATCAAGAAGGTGCAATGTTTTTCAACCCAAAAATTAACATTCAACTAGCAAATCATATAGCTTCATAAAGTGACCTTAGCAGTTTCATGCTTCATAGGTTAAACTAACCAGAAACTGCTGCCTTTGTTTTAAATTGATACTTGGACAATTAGAAGTCAAATCCTGCATATTACCTAATGAGCAGTATACGAGGATTTTCACAGTTTAGTATACCTAAATCACATTGCAAACCAAAAAGTGGGGGTTTTTTCTGCCTACTTTAATCACAAACCCATATGCTTTGAAATAACATGGAAAATGTAATTAAAACCTACATAGCAAAATTATAATCACTTCATATTCATATTAAACATTAAAATTAAAAGAAGATATTACCAAGCACTTCAGAAAATTTTTATTAAGCCTTCACTGAGATGCCTTCACTTTTCAAAGCTGTATACCGTTCTAAAAAAACATTCAAATAAGACACCCTGAGTATGACTGAAACCATTTAGGAGCACAGACAAGTTGACCTTGCGTGGCTCTTCCCAGCTTTCCAGAAATCTACTTTACATTAACATGAATTTAGAGACACACTTACAGCATGTGCTCCCTGTATGGTCCGTACAAGGTTGATCCCTTTCCATACATAAATGTCTCCATTCAGCGCACCCGAATACGTCACTTCATCCCTGGCACAGGCGAGGCACAAGATAGTCTGGAGATCACCAGTCTTGCCAAAGACACCACGTTTTGGTGTCAGAGAATTGCCACACAAGCTCCAGAACTGTAACACAAAGTTAGTTGTCCAGTAACAACTGTCTCAGCAATTCTAACTTTAGACATCCTTTATTCTTCTATATCAAAACTTGCTTCCATCTCTATCTCACTTACAGGTTTGAATTCAGAGAGCCTTCTGCTAAGCATTCATATCTGTAAAACTTTCCTGTTAAACCTTCATCTTCCCCAACACATGACAGTAGTATTTTTTTAACTAAAGTAGAGATTTCAGGACATAGACCATGTTAGTGCTTGAGAAGCAACTACACACTCACTTCATTAATCAAACACCTAGCTCCAATGTGGAAGTGGGTGCTGTATCTAAGTAATTTTTCAATATCAGTTCACTTGCAATTATCCACATAACTTGGTTAAGTACTATTACAAGTTGCATAAAATATCATCTGAGAAAAAATACCATAGTATTAAAAACATGAAAGTAGTTCTTGATATCTGAAAGAACAAGAAGGTGTGGTTCAAGGAAAACACACATCAACAAAAATCTCTTGCCTGATCCAAATGCCTAAATACCTCTAGAATCCTGATTTTCAATAATGTTTTTGCAGAGAAACCAGAAATTATTTTTAAAATTATGTTGCTATTTAAAAGGCTTTGTAGAGCTTTAAAAGTTGCTCAAACTTTTGCTTATCTAAATAGGTATGTTTTGATATCATAAAGACATCTTAAATATACTAAATCACTGCTGGCAAATATTAGCTTACTGTTGGCATAAAGGTCCTCTTAGAGAAGTAGAAAATAAAAGATCATTGTTAAGCAAGTTCATGGAATTCTGTAACTGACATGCTAAACACTATGCCAAATTAGACTTGTGCAATCTAGCCAAAAGATTTAAGACTTTTTCCAGCAGGCCATTAATACATATTACTTCAAATGTTCATTGTATAAAAAGGAACACATTTTCCCCACCATGGGAACCTACACACAACAGGAATACAGAACTTTCAAGCTGCCATCTACTGCTGTTATGTGGTAACACAGAAAGCGGTGCATGGGAGAAGAGAGTGACTTTTGACTGATGTGAAACACAGTTCCTAATCACTGATAATCCTGTTGACAAAGTTAAACCTGAAAAAGAAGTTGTTTCTGCACAGCACTTGCTACATGGATCAGAGCATGCGTAAAAAAAGACATGAACTGTCCAAATTATGAACCCTGTAAAATGTACAGTGCTTTCCTAATGACAAAGGCACAGACAGAAGCAGGGAAAAGAATTAAAAGAAAGGAAAATGCTTCTTTTCTTCCTTTCTCTTCCACTGTCTCTCCATACTCTCTCTAAATGGTAAGAAATAGTTTTTAAATTCATTTCACCTCTGTAGTGTAGCAATTCATTCACTGTTCAAGATTCAGAAACTCGAGTACCCGGAGTCACCTTAAACATGTGCATCCTGTCTTACACAACTCTGGACTTCATACAGCGTGTTTTAGAAAACCTACATTTTAAATTATATTACAATCATTACAATCATTGCTACTGACAACTTTCATTCCTACTACATTACGTCTGCTAGGGCATGAAGTCTTTTGAGCAGTCTTTTGAGGGTCTGTTTTTCACTATACAGGCCTTTTAACATATCTAGTGCAGTCATGTGTGATTCATGATTGCAGTTCTAAGAAGTAGTATTATTCTTACACAAGACCTTCCATATTATCATTCTATATTCCTTTTAGATTCTATTTTTATATATTTTATAGAGCATATATTACTGAACCTTAAATATTTATAAATGAAGAGTTATTTCATTACCTTGATGTGTTTTACACCACAGCTGACAAGCTTGTTTGGCTGGTATAAATCCCAAGAAATATCAAATATCTGCACCAAAAAACCCAAGGATGTTAGCAGAGATGGCCTTTTTAGCACAAGACAGTAAAAACAGTAAAAACTTTTAGCAAATTAACAGGGAGTCTGAAATGCTTTAAATGTGTCTATTGGGAAGACTTTTATCCTCTCATTTCATACTGGAATTTCAATATAGACCCAATATCATTCTGGCTTTTTTTCCCCTAGAGTAATTAAAACACATTATTAAAACAACACTAAGCTTCATTTACAGACTAGAAAAATTTAAGCAATTATTTGCATTTTGATTTCCCATATGGGGATTAGGGTCTAAGAAGGGAATTAATTCTGCACTTCCCCTACGTGTTTTCAGTCTCAACAAATCATACACAAATAAATATTAAGTTACACATTTTATTCTAGAAATAAATGCACACATCTTAAATATCTTTACATCTTTATGCATATCAAACTTCAGGCAAATTCAGTTTCTAAAACAAAATGTTTTTTGTTCAGACGTAGGTCTAGTACATATATACAGACATAGTTTAACAAACTGAAATGTCATTGATGCTCAGACTATTGAGTTATACTTACTCTGTCTGTATGACCAGGAGCCATTGATAACAATTTTCCTTTTCTCCAGTCCCATACACAAACCGTGTTTTTCGAATCCAAACCAACTGAGACCAAACGCTGAAAGTGTCCAATTTAAACAAATAAAAATGATTCAATATATTAATGAAAGCCAAAGTCATTATTTTGAATGAGTTGCAAAACGTGTAACATATTTGAGATAGAAGCATTAGCTCCATTTTGATATAGAAGAAAAAATAAGCTATATCTTACAACAAAGCTTACATAGATGCATCTTTTCAAGTACAACATCATGACCATAAAGATCTTCTTAGATAACAACATGATAATAACATAAATTCTGATTTATGATGTTTAATATATATAATTATATATAGCACACATGGCAAGCTGCAGTCAGGAGACATTTGCAAAAAAGGAATAATCACTGAAGTGAATGAAATTGTGTTTATCTTTACATGTAACTTGCAAAATTCGGGATTTATTTTACAAGTTCAAGAGATAGAAAGAAAAAATATTCTTTTCAAACTTCTTGGAAACAAGCAAAAGATTAAAAACAGTTAAAGGCTTTGAAAGTCTTTTGCTTGATTCTTGAAGACACACATGAGAAAATATTTCTTTCCAAATACTTTCTCAAGCCAGAATTCTCAAACACAATGTCATGAAGTCTTCATTATTCAGAAAGAGTTTGAAGCCATTTATACTATAAAACTAGGATGGACAAAAAGATTATTCAAAAAAATGAAGAAAAATAAAATTTTGAGATCTTCCTGTGCTTTGCAGCCTGTCTTGTCTTGATTGTGAAGACACCTTGCACAGATTTCTTGACACAAATGATTGACTAAATTAGCCACTTGTACTGTATCTGTTAACCAGTCAAAATGCTATTTTTCCTGTAGAAATTCTCAACAGAAAGACTAATGGCACGCAATTAAAAAAAAAAAAAAAGCCAAGTGATTTGGTATAATTTTTAAAGAAAATTAGTATTTTTGCTCAGTTTTTGCATGAATTGTGCTATCTTGATGTTGCTAAATGGAAATTTTTTCAAATCTTTTGGGCAAAGCTTTTTCCACCTTTCAGCATTTAATACTTTTATACATTAAAGACAAATTTAGCTTCAATTTCTACACAGATTCTCCAGTGAATTTGTAAAAGCAAAAACAAAATCCAAACTTTAATCATAATCTTTTTTCCCAAAGACAAAAACCTATTGCAAATAACATAATTCCTTTACTGTCTGAAAAACTCCAAGATTATGAGAAGAAAAACAAAAAAATAAATACAATTTCTATCCATGCTTCCTATTAATTAATACTACAAAATCTAACCTTTCTATTCCATCTTTGAAAAATTAGGGTATTTCAATCCTAACCTGATGTATCTTGATCTTAAATTACAAAGGCCATTCAAGTGAGGGAGTGACACAAGTTTACACGACAAGAACAACATAGAGAACAGACGTCGTTGTGAAGTAGAAATTATGTTCTAGAAAGAAGTTGACTCTAGAAGCTGACTTCCTAAACAATGAGAGGCCATTTCAACAAACTCAGAACTTTCCTACAACAATTATAACATGTTTTAACAGAAACAAGTTACAGGTAGGCTTTCCTCTTGGGTTCAACAAAGCTCCATTTGACATTCTCTTAAGGACAGCAGCTGGTCTCTACAATACCTCCTCACTTGAGAAAACAGCAGTAACTAAAACCTTGACCTTTTTAGCAAGGAAAAGGAGCTGACAATATAGCTAAATCTGAGTATCACACTGCAAGGCTGAGTGGGAGGGAAAGAACTGTTTCTTATACCAAGAAAGCATATCTCCAGAAAGGATTTACTCAGTTAATACCTTTTCAGCTGCTACCTAACACGTAAATATAACCATTAAATTTTCCATTTCTAATACATCAGTCAAGAAAGTCTCTTTACTCAGGAGGAGCAAGAGTCTGGTAAAAACAAACTCCATTATAGGCAGCAGCTCTGAGAACCAATTTACTACTCAGAGAATGTTCAAAAGCAACAAGAATATAATGCAATGAAATGTTTTTATTGACTCTTAGATACAGAACACATGAGTCTGAACAAACAATCAGAATGTGGAGAGGCACCAGTAAATGCAAAATGCATGACAGAGGAGGGGATTCTGCCTGAAGGGGTCCAAGATGAGTAACACCGTGGGGTTGCCATCACTCTGGGCACAAGACATGCCCTGCACAGAGGAGTCCACTGACTCCAGTCATTTGCTCTAACCCTGAACTGTGGCCCTGACTATAAGAACCTCCCTACCAGCTCATCTCCACTCAAAAAGCTTTTGAAGTTATAATTTTCTTGCCAAATGTAAATATTTGGCATTCATTAGTAATGTCATTTTATCTTCCTCAATTTGAGAATAAGCAGATAAAACATGAGACAATACACTTTCTTTAAGAAAAACTGTGACAAGATTTCTAATACATAAACAATTTATTCAAGTGTTTGAAAAAAGAATATTAATTACATACCTGACCATCTAAATCAAAGGCCAAGCAAGCTATACCATGTGTGTGAACGTCTTTCAGAACAGATACAGTTTGCACAGTGTATGAATCCCACACGCAGATGTATGGCTCCTTCCCAACTTGACCTGTTGCCACCAACACACGCTCGGGGTGCAAAGCAAGGCTGTCAAAAAAAAAATATATAAAATATTTCTGCATGAAACTTTTGGTTTTGCCTAGTTAGTTGCATTATTTCTTTTTTCCTTAAAAATTCTTTTACAATATTTTCCCATGGATACTAAATAATAAAAAGTCATTTTGTATTACAGATCCCACAGTAGCTGCGAAATTCTAAATATAGTACATACCAACATCTTTCTTGAATTTAGCCTTCAAAAGCCTTCTACATTTAAATTAATTGCAAAATAGTCAGTAATCCTCTGTTCCAAAAGTGACTAAATTTGGTTAGATTTTCATGCACAGAGAAAAATACTTTTCCTTTCTATTTCTTAAAAACACAAACAATGGAAAACAGAAGTTAGTATTTAACTATACACACATCAATCATCAACAGAGACATGTGCATCTCCAGAAGTTCTTTACTCCACACAGTATCTGATGTCCTTTTTATGAGAGGACAGCTTCCTGGAGCTGTCTCTCTGCTGATTGCACAGCAGCCCAAAGCACAGCTAGCTCAGACTAGCAGAAATGACTACATTTCAGACTACACAGTAAGTATATTTATCTTCTCAAAATTATTTGGAAAGGAGAAAGGTTGAGCACTTTGCAAAGGTAAGACGATCTTTAACTTGAACTCAGGTTTTGATAAACAAAGTTCAAAGGGTCGAGACAAGGGAAGTCTATAAATATAAACAAAAACAGCAAGGTTAAAGATTAACCAGGAAATTACCAGTAAAAATATCTAATTCAAAAGATGTGTACATTTTCTATATACAGAAAGAGCAAGAGAAATCCACATTAGAAGATGCTTAATATTTTATGAAGTTACACTACAGTACATTTCTATATTTTGTCTGTTTTAAAATAGCAGTTCTTAGTTGATCCTGTTTGATGAATTCCACATGCAAAACTGAGCAGAACTTCTAACTTGAAAGTTGAAAAGGTAAAAAGCCCTGAACCTTTCCATTTTGCTATGGGAATTTCTGCTCTTGGCTACTCCCTGTTATCCTCAGCACCAGGATAAAGTAACCAATATTTCCCCATTTCACTTCACAACACTTCCAGTGTTGTTTCTCTAGTTCTTCCCTTCTTGTTTATTTGACAGAGCAACTTTACAATTAAAAAACACTGCAGAAAGGAGCTGGTGGCAAAACCTACCACATTTCAATTCCGTTCTGCCACCTAATCCTGACTAACACCTGCACATCTCCCAGAGCACACAGAGGCAGATGGTGTACTCACAGGAAAAATGAAAAGCATCTGGAGGGAGAGAAAATGCTACACCAAAAATGATCTATTTTTTTTAGAATGGCACCACAGATAGGGAGCAATTAGACCAAATGGACAATAAAGAAATTTGGAAAAGGAAGTGAACAGAACAAGTAAGAAAAGAGATAGAAACTAAGAGGAAAATAGAAAAAACACAGCAGTCTCATATCTGATTGACTACCTCTTCAATCCTGTCCTGATCTGTGCTACAAGTACATAGTGCATTTTTAAACAAGCAAAAACCACACCACAAGTACAACAAAACACTCAGACACCACCAGAGATACACACATGCAAAAGTAACCACACCTTACAAAACTATTTATAGCAACCAAAAATTAGCTCTGTATGTTTTTAACCAAAGCCTAGAGTCTTTAGAGAAACACAATGCATCAGAGATGGAAGGGACAATAGTAAAGGCACTACCAAGGGAAAGGAGAACATTGTCCTTAGCTCAAGCATACCAACTAATTTCATTCAAAGAGTATTAGGTGAATACAGAGAAGGTTTCTTCTATTTCTAATTAATAAATGGCAAATAACAACTAATAGCAGTATCACAGTATTAGTTCTTTCCACATCACAATACAAAATCCTGACTTAAACAATTGAGCTCAAATTCTGCCTTGATATAGGACAATAATACAGCACAAATTAAGATCCAAAGCCTGTTTTTTAATCACAACAGACAATACTGTAGAATTACCAATGTCCTTCTCCTATCACTTCAGTCTCTACAGTAAACAGCTAAAAATTTTTCTAGACAGTCATTGAAGGAAGAAGAAAATAAATGTACAATAAATATTTTAAGACAGCAAACTTTTTTAAAAAATGTAAATATGGTGAGTTTAAGGGAAACTATTTAGCAAAGCTATTAGCAGTGGCTGAAGAAACAGCCACCTGAAAATACCTTTCTTCATCTTTTCTTAGAGACCAAGGTGTGAAGGACAACTTAAAGTACTACCTGTAAGTATTCTATCTCACAGGCTATCAGAACAGATGAAAAAGAGAAGCATGGAAAAAGTCAAGGGACTACTACTTCTGTTACTAACACTAAACAAAGTAACTACTACATATATTTATATGATTTTGATATGAGACATGAATGATAAGACAGTATTTTTCCTTAAGAATCAAGTCTTGGCTTTATTAATCCCATGGGGCACCATGCAGAATTACAGATCTGAAATTCTGCGTCCTTATGAAAAATCAAGGATTAGATTCCAATTTTCCACAATATGGTGACTCTTTTCAGTTCTTTCATTGGACTATGTGTGATCAAGCAATCCCTATAAGCATAGCAATCAATACAAAAATACAGTATCTTGATCTAACCTTTTGAGTAGAAGCATCTATACAACTCACATACTTGAGAATGTTTATTGTTAGAACAGCCCTGAGCAAAACACTTTAAATAGCTTCCTAGTGCAGAGAGAAAGAGTTTAACTAGAATGGGTGCCCAGAAACAAATAACAATAAATGCTTTCCATACACAGACTATACAAACTTGTGGGTGTGATGCAGTTAACAGGATCAAACAATGAGTTCGAGCTCTCTCTGGATACTCTGGGCATGATCTTCAACACCCCTCTACTGAGGTGTTAAAATCATATAACTATTGGGATGGTATCTGCAGTAGCTGTTTGCCATTCATCCATTCAGTTCCTGAGATCAGGCAGAAAAATATAGGTATGGCTCAGCTCTAAAGGCAGATTTCTCATCTGTCAGTGTGGGACCTGTGGGCTTAGGTACAGTCCCTCACAAGTATTTTCTTGCATTTTTTTGTCTTAAGCAGAAGGAAGAGATTGCTTAGTGGCATAAGAAGCTCTGCACTCAGAAGAAAAGGACACATATTCCCTTTACTGCACTCAAAAGGAGAGAACTCGTGTTCCCTTTACTACCCTGGTAATGAGAGCTGGTATGACCTATCCAGGTTAGACTGCTGAAACTGTGCTTGCATCTAGCCCACACAGCTAGACTGTAAACTGCTGCTTGATTTCTTTCCTCGTCCTTGAAGGATGACTAAGCTGATGAATGAGATACTGCTGCTTGTCCAAAAAAGGAAACAGATATGCCTAATGAGACAAGTTCTTCAGGCCTTCTTGTCTGCCTCTGGCCTTTCTGACCTGGGCTTTTCCACAACAGATGTTAGATCTAATGTAGTGTCTCTGAAGGAAGCAGATACGTAAGAACATGTCCAAAAGGCAAACATGATCATGAAAAAAAAGCAGGTATTAAGCTAATAAACTGCTAAGTCTAATTAATTTTAAAATTTGCTCTAGAACCTGGTACTTCTTAGAAGAGTTTAGAAATAGAAAATTCAAAAAAACTTGCCTGCCACTATTGCAACAAACCAAATAGCTGGACTTGTAGCAAACTGAGATTTCCACCGATATGTCTGAATGACAGATCTTTTCCTAGCCAGATACCCAAACTGGGCTGAAATGCAATAGTGGAGTTTTAACAGCATTCTGAAAAGGGATATGTTTCTCACTTTGATATGTTCAAGCTCCTCTTTTTAATGCATACAGAAAATAGTTCTTTCTCCCTTTTAGAGCAATATGTAAGCATTTCCCAACATTTTGACCAGATCCATGCACTCTACAAGACCAGTGTTAGATTACCATATTAAATACTAATGGCAGCCAACAAAAAAAAATAAAACCTGTCCATGTTGTGTCTGTGTAGAATGAGACCAGAGACATGGACAAGACCCTCCAATTTGTGTAAGGTTTGTAGTGGCAGGGGATCCTGAAGGAGGGTAGTCAATAATAAACTACTTGATAATAAAAGAAATTAAATTTTTTTTTCATCTTTATTTGGTTCATGCTGAGCATTAGCAGGCATTGATTAATACAGACAAGCTGCAGACAAGGATACAGTATTAAAGATGATGTTTCCTTAGCAACAATATTGGATGAAAATCCAAGAATATATTCATGTGACTACTCCTGAGCTTCATAAAACTAGGGCACCAGTAAAAACGCACAAAAGAATACTGCAGTAAAATAACAGCATCTCAAACATCTATTAATTAAGAGTTAATTTCAAGTGTGAAATTGTTTCTATGCTTAAATAAAGCAAAATATTTTCATGGTATGTTTACAGACATTTTACATGCAGTTGAGAATAGTTTCTTATTTGCTGTTATTTATCTATATTTCCCAGAAAGAATAAAAGGGGAGGCTACAAACCATTTCTGTCATACTATTTAAGATCCTAAAGTAGAAAGACCTGCAATCAGCAAACATCTCTCATCAAAGTTTAAGCAGATCAAGTCACAGCACACTTATTTTCCAGAGACAAAACAAAGCAGTATTCATCATGGAGCATCACTACCAGCTTCCATATCGTTGCTGCCTCAGGGCCAATAATGTCAAATAAAGCCTTCTGAAGCTTCCTTAAATTGCACAAGCATCCAACTTCAAAGTAAGAGGGTCTGTAGTGGAGAGAGAGACTCAAACTGTACATTGAACTGTACATTGGTTATTTCCAGCTGCAGTTTAGCCCATTACAGTTCCATATTTTCTCCTCTTGGATATGAATGTTTTTAGATTAACAAGGAACATTTATAAACAACCCAGAGAATCCTAAAGATTGCTCTGGGCTTCCATTTGTTCCTGAACTTCAGGGAGGGGGCAAAAAGGAGAAACCAGATGTACTTCAAAGAGTAGGAAAGAGTTAGAGAGTGAGTAAAGCAACACTGATGCAAAGTTCCCAACTCATTAAATATGAGAACTAAACAAAATATTCTGGTAACTATATGCCTCTATATGAAGATGTCCATTTTTGTCTTGCATTGTCACATCCTCCACTGCTGAGGAAGGGATTGGTTTCAGCTTTCTAGTAAGTTACCATTCCTAGAAAACTGATTAAAACTAAAGATATTCCCCTTCTTTTCAAATATGAATGATTGTGCCAGTGCCAATAGGAGAACTCATGGTTTGACTGAGTGGGGTTGCTGGATTTTTACAAATTCTACATGATCTTGACAATTTAATTACCAGGTTTTCACAATGTGAGGAAAAAATTTCTTTTCTATTATGCCCCTTGAAAAAGAAGACAGCAAAATCAGTTACCTGCTCCTAGCTAGAGAATCCTCTCACATGAAAGTTAGAAGTATCATATACTCCAGAATCATTAGGAGATAAATTTGCTAAAACAATGTCCTGTTATTCTTTAACAGCTATTCATATTAAAGAACTGGTGGTACAATAATGGGACATACCAGAGCATAAGGGTAAGTAAAAATCCCACCTAAAAAAATATCCAACTGGATATCAGGATTGTTAAGCCTGACAATGCACAGGCTTAAGACCAATTATTTAAACCATTATTATATATGAAGCGTCAAATATGACTCCCCTAGAACTAGCAGTAAGGAAACAAAACAAACCAAAATGAGAGAGAGAAAAGAGGAAACCAGAAGTTCCAGATCTGCAGAGAGAGGACAATCAGCAATCAGCTGTCAGTAACTTAGGAGGGGGCAGGTCAGCTCCTTTGGGTCACTAGATTTGATGAGCCAAAAGTGATCCCTTAACAAATCACGTGGTACTATACAGGTGTTCTGCAGGTGTTCGACAGAGGTGTTTTCCTACAGAAAAGAAGTCAAGGCTATGTCTAACACTTGTCACAAATCGGCATCCCAGCATCTAACTTTGCACCCAGAAAAGTGAAAGGAACCAGGATACCACTTAAAATTGGGACAAGATCTGACTCTTGTTTAGAAAAAAAAAATATAAAAATGCTACAGAGGCTACAAAAGTATTTACACAAAGGACCCCACAGGTACCAGAACCATAAATAAAACAGGAAAGAAGCATAGGAAAACTAGAGAGCATTAAAGGGACTCAGAAGTCAAAGTGTAGTTGGCAGCCAATGAAAGATGTTGCCCATGTGGGCTCATAAACTTAATCACTGAAAACAAACAAAAAGGAGAAGATGGAAAAAGAGCATTCATGTGTAACACTTTCAAGAAAATACAAATCTTCTGCTTAAAAACTATCTTTATATCAAGAATACGCATTCAGTTGACTAATCCCAATGAGGAATGTAATGTAATGTAATGTACTGTAATACTCATTCTCATAACCACATACTGCGACCTGCAAAAGACAAAATCATGATTGTTTATAAATTATTACTGAATAATGTTTCAAAGGCTATTCATTTTTGTGGTGATTTATTTATATGGCAGAAGAAACAACATGGAAAAAACAGCAGGCAAAACAGGAACCTGCAACTAAAAAACACAAATATTATCTAATGTGCGATCTTGATCTAAAAAAAACCCCAAACCACACATTTACCAGTTCTTCAGATATTCCTTTTATTTCCCCAAGTACTCCAGAAGACTACTTCACTTAAAATGTCACACTTGCCACAATAACTCTTCAGGCAATTTCCAAATGCTGTCAGATGCCTTGTCTTGATCTAAGATAAAGCATCATTCACCTTGCTTGCTCTTGTAGAGGGATTATAAACAGGGAACAGGGATTAGCATAGTTCTAAAAGTCAAGAGAAGGTTTATACTGTTGTCAGCTACCCAAAACATAGAATTAATCCACTCATTCTGCATGCAAGCTGTCTTGATAAAATGGAGACCTCTAACCACTACAACTAAAATCCATTCTTTTATAGTGATTTTTACTTTTAAATACATTTGAGGTATTTTTTCCCCAATGGCATGCATACATAAGATTTGCATGCACCTACATCACAGTCTGACATTTACAGGAGCTCTGCTCTTGAAATAAGCTACCCTATGGTTCAGAAAATTGAAGGGTCACTTATTTTTAAAATATCCAACTAGATTTAGTCACAAGAAATGTATCACATAAATAAAATCAAAGCAGTATAACATTCTTTTAGAACACTGTTATAAAAATATGTCATATCTACAAATTTCATTGTCAGTTGGGGCAAAGTAAAAACTACATTAAGTAATCAGGAGTGAAATGTATGAGCATTGTGAGAACACAATGATTATAATGCAACTATGTGTAATATCTAAACATGATTTCCAGCTTTAATAAATTTTCTTTAATATTAGGTCTGGTCCTTTGCCTTGATTTTGTTTCTTTTCTTTCACTTGAATTTTTCACCTGAATCAAGCATCTCAATTACATGTAATTTTATGCCAAATATCAATATACTTCATATGAAGCCAAAGGAAGTTTAAGGTGTAATACTTTCTATAATCAACATAGTGTAAAATGCAAATGAAAGATTGCCCTAAATATGTCACCAATCTGGCTACACCATCAGTGGAAGTACTACTGCAGGTACCTCTAGAGTTGATCATTTTGTTCACACTGACTTTATTCTCTCCAGTTATGTCACTCACTCCATGCACACATTTCTCTCAATTCTTGAATTCAAAACCCCAAAAAGGAGCCTTTAAAATATTTATCAAAGATGATGCCATTAATATCTGAGCAATTAGAAGTTGGACATTGCTGTCAGATGAGAAGATTTACTTTTGGGATGGGTTTGGGTTTTTTTTTGGGGCGGGGGTTGTTGTTTTTTTTTGGGGGGTGGGGGGTGGTCTGCCAAAATGATGTGTTCTTTTAAAGCAAAAGAATCAAACAGACCTTTGCATACAATTACGAGTCTTGATCCATCCTGTCTGCAGCCCAAAGCAACAGGCACTATAAAGGAATTCCTCTGAAAATGCTTGGAAGATCAAACAGTGAAATGAAATTAAAAACCTATGAAAAATGGTTGGAAGGATTTTTCACTGCATTTTCTGAAGTAACACCTGAATACCCAGGGCCTTCATAGAACAATAAGCATCAGGCACCATCTTACAGAACTTATTCAAAAGAAAAGGAGTCCAGCATGAAGCCTCTCAACAATAATGAGGACTCCCAGTTAAAGGACAGTCTTTTGCAACTAGGCTGAGGACAGCTATTCTGAAGAAAAGACATAGTACTTCTTTGGAGATTTAATAATGCAGGTATCCTCCAGCAGCAAGGTAAAATAACAAGGAGAACTGCTTTTCTAACAGAAGTGGTCTCACAAAGACATCTTGCTTGAAATGCAGAGTAGTAGTGGTGTTATCAGATGGTGCACACAGTGGAATTCTTGTGGTTTCGATCTTTTGCAATATAAAACTGATAGGCACCATAAACCTGTCTAAAATACAATCATAGCTTTTGCTACCAAGAGTGAAGGCAACTTGGCTGATTCTGACCTTTTTTGTGCAAATCAAGCACTGCATCTTCAAAGTCTATTACTATGGTAATAGCTATAACAGCAATGCAAATAATGATACTGGGTAGAATGACACTTCCTGTAGAAATGGAAGTCTTCTGTAGCCAGTGGAGTAATCAGAGCAATCTGTGCCCTAATGAAGGTGATTTGTATGTATCTATACCATTCTGTAAGGCACTCCCTGTTACACCAGGGGAAATGCATACCACACCAGATGACACACCAGAACCTCACTGGGCAAAAGATCTTCTCTACATGTATTTTGAAGAGAACATTCAAGACCATCTAGGTTAAACATTCAACCAAATTATTAAGATGGTTATGAGAGCTTTCACATTCTGCTACCTAAGTTCAAGGAAAATTACAGCTTTATTTTTCTTTTCAAGATATTTCAAGTGCCCAGTAGTTTTGCTTACCATGTGAATGTAGCAAAACCAATAGTTTATTTCAAGTCAAATAAATATACTGTGAATAAACCAATTTCCTTGATCATAATATAATAGCATTATAATTTAAGTGTATATTAACAAATAAAAATTTTAATGTGAGCATGACTAATCTTTATCAGTACAGATTAGACACCTTTGCCACTTTTATGAATACTAAATTATTTTTCCTCCAAAGTCATTGATGCTAAACAAAACTGCTGTCCTAAATCACAAATACAACTCTGTAATTTGTATAATAATATTTTGAAAAATTAGGTAAACTACATCTTGAAGTAAAAAAAAACCCTTGCGATATTATAAAAGGTAAGACTAAATTCTATGGATTTTTAGCTTAATGTCAGTGTCAGCCTAAAACTTCAAAAACCCCAAAATGTAGATGACATAAAACTAGAAACATCTTTTTGTAATTATTTCAGGTTCTGTTTCAAGCTTTTTAAAAAAGCCTGCAATGCTTGTGTCACTAATTACAGTAAAATCTAAACTAATTTTTGATATGTCATACAGAACATGTACACTACGGTTTTGAATCTAAAAAAATTAAAGGGGGATAAAAAAATCAGCGGTTCAATTTTATTGAAACATGCGAAGTTACTGCCTATCACTACCATAATAACACTGCAAACACAGTATGTTAACTCCATAATGCTATTAAAAAATCAACTAGGAACTTCATCTACTTTCTTCCCTATATCAAGAGAATGACCAACATATTGAACCATTCAAAACATAGGTAAGCAGAATTATAACTTCTTTAACTGCAGTTTGGAAAAACTAAAAGATTAGGGCAGACCTCAAAATTTCTGCAGAAATACTTCAAAATTTTTAAGAACCAAATATTATTAAGCTTTTGGTTACATTTCCTGTTCTTCTCAGACATTGTCCTAGAGCCTCATGTTGTTGCGATAGTTCTGAGAAAAAGACCTAAGGACCAAATCAAGAAAAGCATTTCTACAGCACCAAGACATTTTCCCATTTAAGTATTGACCTGACCTGACCTTGCCTGCGAGTGCTGACAGAATCAGATCAGAAGGTGATGTGACTGCTGGCTATGAAAAGCACAATGCATGAAGGCAAGCTCCTAAGCCTGTAGCTCCTTGCTGTGTTGATCTACTTTAATCAACTTCTAGTATGTTTCAAATGTTCAGTTCTGGTTGGATATTTTTTGTATTTCTACTTGTGTTGTTTTAATTAGGAAAAATAAAGTTTTCCATGGTATGCAGGTGTATTAAACAACAGGCTTTAGTCTCACTTCAGACTGAATGCAGGAAAGTTTTTATTCTGGATTCCTAAAATATTTTCATTTTGTTAAACCAAATCTGAGAAAAATATTTTTTTAACAGATGGTGTACAAAACTCTATGTAAAAAAAAATTGTTATGAAGATGCAACACTAAATCCCTCAAAAAACATTTTTCAGACAGTATAATGTGTTCCAGAGGAGGTCTAGAACTACTGAGAAAACTTGGTTTTCTGAGAGAGAAGGCACATCACTGTCTTTTATCTGTCCATCTGATCTGGATATGAACACAAATTCTCCCTTCAGACTTTTACACATTTGACAATTAGAGACCACTTAGCATGAAAAGCTGGAAAGAGCTTAACTGGGACTGCCCTTGTGAACCACAATATAAAATGGTCAGCAGGGTAATGATCTCACCTTGTCCTAGCAAGTGCTTCTGCTCTAAGAAATCCCATTTTGACTGATAGACAAAAGATACTGAAGCTAGAGGCTTACTGGAGGACTGCTTAGTTTAGCTAAGACATAATTTGGGATTTAAGTCATGACTTCTTTTACGGAGGGAAATAAAATGAGTATGGTCAAAAAGAACATCTGGAGATGATAAAGTGAGTTAACTGATTTATCTTTAGTATAAACAAAAAAACACCCATGACACCATACAAGCCCAAAGAATAAGCTAAGGAGAAGATGTGATTTTTCAGCTAGAAATATAAACTTTCTGGGGAAAAGAGAAATCAATTCCTCAAAATATATTCAGAAAAGAAAAATGCCTTAATGGCTTCTTAACAAAGTACAATAGCTTGGTGAATTAACCTGCTCAAGTGACTTGGGTGCCTGTATTTGAACTCTCAAATGGTACATCACATGACTTCAGCACTACATTGCTTTCATCCTTTGAAACAAGAATGTGGTTTCCTCATCAAGTTTGAATGGAGAATGAACCCCGGGTGCCATGTCTGAGCAGCAACCTACCAGCACACACGCCAAAACCCCCTCTTTGTTACAGAAAATACTATTAAAGCTATTTTGTTTCACACTAAACATTCTATTGCATACTAAAACCCCATAATCTATAGTTAATGTCTGATTTTCTTCAAGAAAAAATAATTTGAAAAAAATTTTCCTTAACTAGATTTACATTAAATGACTTTTATTTGAATTTGCATGTGGGAATAAAGTAATAAATCATGTTTGTAGTCATAACACTGAAATTTTCAAACTAAACCACCAATTCTGGAAACTCCTACTGTTCAGTATGGGCTTACAGGTTTTATTTTAGGTTGGAAAGTCACTTGACTTGTCACTGAGCACCACTGAAAAGAGCTTGGCTCCATCTTCTGTACACTTTCGCTTCAGCTGTTTATATCTATTGATCATTTGCACTCTGAGCCCTCTCCTCTCTGGGCTAAACGGTCCCAGCTCTCTCAGCCTTTCTCAGGAGAGATGGCCAAGACCCTTGATCATCTCTGTTGCCCTTCAATGGACTCTCATGAGTAGCTCCTCATGTCTCTTGTACCGAGGAGCCCAGAACTGCACTCAGTACTCCAGGGACAGCCTCACCAGCACTGGGTCAAGGGGAAATGCTCCTGTCAAGGACCTTCTTTGGGACTTAAGAACAAAGACTGGCTTCCTAACCACATACATAATAATCCAGACTGTGTGCACTTTGTACATTTACTAAGTATTAGACAAGCTACATTTTGAGGTGTTTCTATGCATGATCCATCTCACATCTGAAGAATGAAGATGAAGTTTACTCCTGTTTTCCTGCAGTTATTAGAGGCTACCAGGGGGGATGACTGGACTTCTCTGATGGCTATAATTATTGAAATAGTTTGGGAGATTACCTTTCTGCAAATGAATAAACAACAGAATTCTTTTCTAGAAAGATCTGGACTGTATAGAGTTCAAGTGCTTACAAAGAATTCCTCACCAGAACATACTGAAGCATTTTTTCCTCTGTCACACTCACAATCCAAAAATCACAAGTGATTGCAATCACAATTAGAATTTTTTCCTTATGTGGCAACCATGTTATTCATTCAGTTACATTCCTTGAAATCCAAAATACACAAGTAATCATTAAATTCCAAGTGAAAATTCATAGATCTGCTGCCAAACCAATTGATAGAATTTTCCCTGACAAAATTTTGTAGCTGTACTTAGTATCCATAGCTTAACATTTGTGCTTGACTGTCATCTGGAGTTAGGTCAGAAACATACACCATTTATTCCAGACAAGAACAAGACAATAAACCTGACAGCAGATACCCCAACTTTCAATTGCTTCAACTGTTTGTTGAGGTTCTTTGAGAACTCTTAAGGTGTCAGACTACTGGGGGAACACAAAAAAAATAGAAGCAAAATAACTTCCATCTAAGTTCTTGTGAAACCTGTTTGGCTCTTTTTCTGAGAAGACATTCTCTTTTGTTCACAATTTTTATTTTTTATTACTAGAATCTAATGAAAAGGGATCAAAGAGAGGCAAAATGATACAATGAGGTGGTAGATATACACAGCATCTCTATAAAAACGTCCAATAGCTGATCATCAAAAGTCATAACAACGCAGAGTTAATGAAAAGAGAAGGTGAGGGAAAGATCTGTTGCCATTCAAAACGAGGATGTGACTAACCACTGCACTGCTAGAATTTCTGCTTGCAAACCACAGCTGACAGCCACACAGAGGAAGGCCGGACCTGCTTCTTGGAGAGCATTATCCAGGAGCAGTCTTAGAAAGCGGCTGACAGAACCCAACAATTTCTTAGATGTTGGTGGTTACACTAACACTCAGAGTGCAACAATAAATAGATAAATCAGAGTTGGCAGACAGTACCAACATCAGAGAGCAGAGATGATTTTAGTGGTTTTGATTTTCACTAGAACCTAAGAAATGTCAACCTAAAATGAAATGGTTTATTTTGCCTTGGAATACAGGAACAAAATTATAGTATCTCAGGCAGGACAATCTCTTGTAGATTAAGTTGAAATTTGAACTATAAAAAGATGACAGTCATAAATAAAGTGCCTGGAAAGATCACAGGCCAGAGGTTTGGGTGCTTATTTTTATTATTTTATTATTTTTATTCCTTGGGAAACAAAAGTTCAGGTAAGTCTTACAGAGTTCACAGCAACAAGAAAACTTGTCTTAAGAAAAACAATGATTTAGACAAGCAAATTATTTTGCTGGAAACAGCCAAACCCTGTCTCTGTGAGAACAGAGACAAATGCTTTGCCATTCTTTCTACCTGTCTTGCATATAACTCTGCTCGCTCTAAACATGCAACTGATATTTCTCTCTAGTGTCTTGGATACAGAGGGACACAAAGGGGCAAAAGAACCACATTTTAACGAAACAGAAAAAAATAAAGTAGAACCACTTATTTCTCCTCTGTCTTTGTAGCATGGTATTGATTAGTTTCTGGTAATAGAACTCCTAATAGCAAAGAATTTCACTGTTTTCTGAATGATTTTTTAAGTTATATTTGCCCTAAAAGCAGAACACTGCATGAGTCCTAGGGCAAATGATGCATGATTTCTTTCCCTCAACTTAGTCCAAGACAAAGAAAAATATAAGATTTCAGACACAAAGGGAAATTAACTTATTAGACACAGCCTATGGCTGCTAAACAGCAGAGCCATAAATGCTATTATCAACAGAGATTCAAGAGTTCTTACTAGCATAAAATGTGCCAGGCTACTACCTTAAGCAATAAAACCTAAATGTACCACAAACATCTTAATCAAGTAGTCACAGCGTTAAAGTTCTAGGAAGAATATACAAAAGGATTATTATTTGCCAGCTAGCTCACATAATGGATATTAAAAAAGTAGGACAGAGATAACAACTCTTCCTCATTTGTCTCCTTCTGACAGAGAAACATAATTCTTCTCCTTTCTGTGACTGGCACAGTTGTGCAGTTGTTTTGTGTCAGCATAAAGATAATGGTGCAAAAGGAGAATTACAAATAAGTGCCAAAATTTGAAATCAAGAACTGACATCATGGAAAGCAGAATATAAACTTTTCTCGAGTCTACCAAAGCTCTCAAAAAGATGCACTGGTTTAACCTTATGTTTTGATTTTATTTTTCAATAGCATTATCAATGTCAGATGAAAAGTTAATTCCCAGTAAAATTACAGTACTTTGAAGCCCACAAAAAAAATATAGTCACAAGGCGAGAGAGAGAAAGAGAGAGAGAAAGAGAGAGAGAAAGAGAGAGAGACAGAGAGAGAGACAGAGAGAGAGACAGAGAGAGAGACAGAGAGAGAGACAGAGAGAGAGACAGAGAGAGAGACAGAGAGAGAGACAGAGAGAGAGACAGAGAGAGAGACAGAGAGAGAGACAGAGAGAGAGACAGAGAGAGAGACAGAGAGAGAGACAGAGAGAGAGACAGAGAGAGAGACAGAGAGAGAGACAGAGAGAGAGACAGAGAGAGAGACAGAGAGAGAGACAGAGAGAGAGACAGAGAGAGAGACAGAGAGAGAGACAGAGAGAGAGACAGAGAGACAGACAGAGAGACAGACAGAGAGACAGACAGAGAGACAGACAGAGAGACAGACAGAGAGACAGACAGAGAGACAGAGAGACAGAGAGACAGAGAGACAGAGAGACAGAGAGACAGAGAGACAGAGAGACAGAGAGACAGAGAGACAGAGAGACAGAGAGACAGAGAGACAGAGAGACAGAGAGACAGAGAGACAGAGAGACAGAGAGACAGAGAGACAGAGAGACAGAGAGACAGAGAGACAGAGAGACAGAGAGACAGAGAGACAGAGAGACAGAGAGACAGAGAGACAGAGAGACAGAGAGACAGAGAGACAGAGAGAAAGACAGAGAGAAAGACAGAGAGAAAGACAGAGAGAAAGACAGAGAGAAAGACAGAGAGAAAGACAGAGAGAAAGACAGAGAGAAAGACAGAGAGAAAGACAGAGAGAAAGACAGAGAGAAAGACAGAGAGAAAGACAGAGAGAAAGACAGAGAGAAAGACAGAGAGAAAGACAGAGAGAAAGACAGAGAGAAAGACAGAGAGAAAGACAGAGAGAAAGACAGAGAGAAAGACAGAGAGAAAGACAGAGAGAAAGACAGAGAGAAAGACAGAGAGACAGACAGAGAGACAGACAGAGAGACAGACAGAGAGACAGACAGAGAGACAGACAGAGAGACAGACAGAGAGACAGACAGAGAGACAGACAGAGAGACAGACAGAGAGACAGACAGAGAGACAGACAGAGAGACAGACAGAGAGACAGACAGAGAGACAGACAGAGAGACAGACAGAGAGACAGACAGAGAGACAGACAGAGAGACAGACAGAGAGACAGACAGAGAGACAGACAGAGAGACAGACAGAGAGACAGACAGAGAGACAGACAGAGAGACAGACAGAGAGACAGACAGAGAGACAGACAGAGAGACAGACAGAGAGACAGACAGAGAGACAGACAGACAGAAAAATCATTAAAAGGAAAAATTATTCTCCAAGTCACCTTGGAGCATGTTAGCAGTCTCCTTGGAGCACATAAGCATAGAGAATTGTCCTAGTGACATCAAAGGCTTTTGCCAGTAGACAGCCATTTTAAAAGGTGGATAAGTTCAGGGTTTTCAATTTTCTCATATCAAAAAAATAAAATACGTAAATATGCATTAGCTAGCCCAGACAAATAAGGAGCTTCAACATGAGCATGAGTTTTACAGTATGACAAGTTAATACTCTGAGGAGGCATCTTCTGAAATCTTGATACAGATCAGATTTAAATACAATCCCCCTAAGGTCTCTCTGACATGGGAAGATCAGCCAACATTAAATAACCTATGATCCTCCAAACCAATAGTTATGGAGAGAACAATGTCAAGCTCTAATCTGAACACACCAAGATAGTGTTTCTTCCTCAGCTACCAGAAAGCAAACTATTCTACAGCTCACAAGCCAGTTTGGTGATGCATGAAATCCTAGAGAACACACACTTGAAACCAGTAGCTTTGTAGGAAAAACTTGCATTTTCATTCAGTATTAGTATCTCCTGCACATACACAGCCAAGGTTGGACAGGGGAACTTATCTTCCACAAACACAGCAGACATCCAAGTTACACTGCTGGCAACAGATCAAAGCAAGTCACCTGCGATTTCATGTACAAGATTTTTCTCCTTATTTACTCCCGAAAATGTAAGAAACTCAGTTATCTGCACTCCCAAAAGAAGCAAATTTCCAAAGCATTTCTCCATCGGACACTTTCCACAAGTGTTCGCATACATCCTGGACCTCAACAATAAAAATGTGCAAATATGTAAGAAATGGGAAACAAGATTGAAAACATGTAACTATCAAGCAGAACAGTCAGTTGAATCCTGGAAAGTAATTCTCAGAAGAGATAAAAAGCAAACATAAAAAGCAAAAGCTCACCAGCAAGCAAGAGAAGTCCTTTTAAAAATGGATTAACAACTGAGATAGTTCAAATTAAATTAAAAAACGACAAACACACACACACAAAAAACCCCAGACTAATAAAAGATGTTTGAAATTATCCTAATGATCTTCTTCTTGTCCAAAAGAGTTTACCATAGATCTGCGGACCAAACACTGAAAGAAAGCTCTCTTACTTTTACTAAACACTTAACTAAGGCTGAGGAGTTTGGGGTGTGGACACCATGATTAAAATTAAGATTAGACACTCATACTGAAAACAAATTATTAAAACACCTCATCATATAAATATAAAAAATCATATTAAAAAAAAGTCTTACAGCAGGTTTACAGGGTTTCATTTAACAAAAGCAGGTAAAACTTCAAAGCAGAACAAAACTTCACTGCTTGCGTTAGAAATTTCCAATGGAAAATGTCTTATGATTGTCCATTACTCTTCCACTACTAAAGAAATGGTCTCTGACTTAAGAACTGCAGTTCCCCTCCACTGATTGATGTTTACAATTACAATGTCATCCAAAGAACGCTAACAATATAAAAGTTCTCATAATGAAGAGTACTAATAATATCACCATGTAGTGAGCAATATTTATGCTTAGTCCTTGTAGCTATGGAGCTAGGCTTATGAAAATTTGATTCTTTAAATACAGATTTTCAGACTCCAGAACTGCTTTCACAAATTAGATCCCATACTTGTAAAAAGACACTTAATCCTCCCATTGCTTTCACTAAAAAGTCCCAAACATCTCAGCATTCAGACAGTGCTTGCTGAGACTATTAGAGCACAAAATATAAGTCTTTTGCAATACAACAGTTGAGTTTATCTTCAGAGAGAAAATTTAGTAACACTGATTACTATATTATATAATCTCATTTTTGCACCTGCTTTATCAGTTTTGTTGTTTGTGGGTTTTTTTTTAATATTTGACCTTCCTATGACTCTTAAATATGAAGAACTAACATACTTAGACACCCAAGTTCAGTCAGGAAAAGTGTGAGATGGCATTTAAATGGCACCACGTTGCATTTTAGGAAAAGTGGCAAGTGAAAGACTTATCAATGAAAGACTAATTATACTATTAGAAACAGCCACACTGCTTTTAAATCAAGCATTCTTCTTTAAGCATACTAATATTTCTGTATAGCTTTTGCATTTAAGAAGCATGCCAAATTTTACCTGCATAAACCTGTAATGCCTTATCATACCTAGAATTATATTCCCACATCAGTACAATTCAGAGCAGGAGAAACTCTGTTATGTTGGGCCATGGTACCATTCAAACTGAAGTACATACTCACACAAACCAGACATTCTCTTTCTCTCCAGCTAGCTGACTTACAGCAGATTTGTTTGTTTATTCGTTTTTTGGTTTTTGTAATTTTTGTTTTGTTTAGAATAGTACTAAATTCTGTCACATTTTAGCCAAATGTAGCACTCTGTTACCAAAACTGAGAGAGACTGAGCAAGAAACTGTTACCACATGCAGACAAAAAAACTTGCCCAGTTGTAGCTCAAACCATTTAATTCTTATGCTACAAGAAGTGCTAGTGAAACAAACAGTGTCATTCGGAAGCACGCCTGAATACACGGTATTAAATGTGTAATATTACACTGCCTCGACCTCAGAAGGAGCAGTGAGCCACCGCTTCCTCAGCACAATAGCAAGTTGCAGATCTGGATTTCCCGCAGCACCTGACATCACGGGTGGCTAGCTGTCCTTAAGAGAACAGTTTTTCCTGGATTAAAGTGAGAATGTTAAAACATTCAGCAATGCAAGTAACAGTGATCCAAACTCCTGACTCAACACCCCAGTACAATACTCTAGCGTGGTACATTGATTAGGTTTTCTTCACATATTTAGCACCAAGGAGAAATGTACTACGGAAGTGACACCCTTCTTGGGAACATTCACAGCCACACTTCACAACGATTTAAATTTCTTCAAGAAGATTTAAACAAAGGAAAAAATTGGCCATTATGACCAAGTTTTCTAGTGTGTCTAAAAGCCTAAAGGAAAGACATAGCATCTATTCTGCTCTCTACAGGCAATACCTGTTACTCACGAGTAACACATACAGAGGGATGCCTTGGAGCACTAAGCGTCATAAAACCAAGTCTTGTGCTGTAAAACATACAAAAGACCTACTAAAAGTATCTACTGCTAGCTCTTACCACAACAGGAAGACCAAAGGAAATCAGAGTTTAAAATCCATCTGCAATGACACCTACTGCAAGGGAAAAGATTGATGACTCAGGCTCACATCTGCCCTTCATACTCCTCAAATTCTCTCACTGATCTCACAACACCACTAGGCTTACAAAAGCATCCTTGGAATGGAAAGACATAAGAAATTCTACCAGCACACTTCTTTTGCAACATCGGTATGTAATTTTTTAATGGGCTCAGCACCTAGTAACATTCACTGCCAGGTGAACTACTGAGGTACAGAAGAAGCCTCAACTTCTCAAGAAAGGCTGTTCTTTTAGGATTACCCTAAAAGTTGCGTGAGTTACGGGCAGGCCACTAATTCCCCATGTAATCGTCGCCATTTCAACGCCAGACAAAGGTCTACCTGCTACAGATTAACCTCCTCCGCAGCCCGAGTGCTCCGGGGCACACACGCGATTACTGCTGCTCCTCCCGCTGGCCCTTTGACATTCAGGGGCGGCCGCGGACCGGGCGGCGACCCTCGGGCTGCCGCGCCGGCCACAGGCGCCCGTACGAGTTTCGGCACCGCACACCGGCGGCAGCGGGGGACACACAGCACGGCTGATTAAATCCGACAGCTAAAAGCCATTTCCAGGCTGTTTTACCCCCGGCGAAGCCCGGGCGGGGGGGCGGTGAGGAGGCGCTGACTGTCCTTGATGTATTTCGGTCCGCACCCCGGATCCCCACGGCACCGGCGGGACGCGCATCACCGGCGCTGCCCGGGACGGCGCCGGGGGCAGGCGGCACTGAGGGAATACCCGCGCCCCGCTCCAGCGGGAAGGGAGAGCGGGCGGGGGCCGAGCCGGGCTGTGCGGCCGGGACGGCCGGAGGGGCTCGGAGCCCGCGGCGGGATGCGGCCCGGGGGCGCCAGCGGTACCTGATGATGTCGTCCTGGTGCCCCAGGTAGAATTTCTGCCGGTGCTCCCGGGGGCTGTAGACCACGCCGACCCCCGCCACAAAGTAGACGATCTCCTTGGCCGCCGTGTAGTAGAGGTTGTTGCGGCACTGATGACCCCGGTAGCCGTAGACCCACTCCAGCCGCAGGTGGCAGCTCGGCGCGCTCCGGTCAGCCATGTCCACCCGCCCCCGCCAGCCGGGTACGGCTCGCTCCCGCCGGAGACCCCGCGGGAAGGGGGCGACGGGCCGGCCGCCCCCTCCGCTCGGCTGGGTGCCCGCCGCGCTAATCCCTGCCCGCCGACATGGATGCCCGCCGCCGCCGCTCGTCCGCCGCCGCCGCCTCACAGAGGGCGCCGCCGCCCGAGCGCGCCTCGCCGCCCCGCGCCGCCAGACATGGCTGCGCTGAGACACCGCCCGGGACGCGGAGCGAGGGCGCGGCGCCGCTCCGGCCCCCCCGCGCCCCGGGTGCGCCTGCGCCGAGGGCGGCGCCGTCAGCGGCCGGGCGGGCCCGGCGGGCGGCTGGGGCGAGCGGGCACCGAGTGGGCACTTGGCGAGGCCGAGCGGGGACCGGCCACCGAGTGGTGGCTGCGAACGGGCCCGGCGGGCGGCGGGGCCGAGCGGGCACCGAGCGGCCGCCGAGCGGGACCGAGCGGGCACCGAGCAGAGCCGAGCGGGCACCTAGCGAGGTCGAGCGGGGACCGGCCACCGAGTGGTGGCTGCGAGCGGGCCCAGCGGGCGGCGGGCACCGAGTGGTGGCTGCGAGCGGGCGTGCGCGAACGCGCTTCACCACCGCGCGTTGTGGCGTGTGGCTTGACTTTTTTTTTCCCCTTTTTTCCCTCCTCTAGCGGGGCTGTGTGTTCTCCCTTTTCCCCAAGTTCGGGGAGGGGGTTGTTTTTACTGCTCCTTCGGGGAACATCTCCGTCCCTTGCCTTTCCCCCGGCGCACTGCCGCCGGCTCTGGGCAGCCACTGGGGCTGGAGGAGTCGCAGCCCCTTCGCAGCGTGGCACCGAGCGGGGCTCTCAGCGGGGACCGCCAGCTCCCTGCCGTCCGAGAGGAAAATGTCAACTGTAATTTTTAATGACCAATAGTTAACCCTTCCAGCCCACCGCCTGAGTCATGCACCACACAAAATTTACTTCCCCGTTCAAGCCCTAATTTCCCGTACACAACTTTTCAGCCCCTGTTCTCAACGCGTTTTACACGGCAAAGTCACCGCTTTCCGACCTCACAGACGTGGAAGCGACTGGTCCGTGCTGCAAGAGGCAGCAGTGCCGGGGAAAGCCCCTGGCCACGTCCAGAGTTCTGGTCAGGAAAACGGGCTCCACCTCAGCTTTGTCACTCGACAGAGCACCTCTCTGGCTAAATAAATGTACAGTACATGATCATGCGAACAGCTTTATGCTATAGAGTTGAATACCTGTTCTAAAAGCTCCTGGGTAACTGTCTGGTTTGACAGTTTAAAATAAACCAAATCTTTTCCCTATTACTTTCAGCACAGGTTTGGCTTTCCAAGTGTATTTATTTTATTAGGATTTATTTTTAAATCTCCGTTTCTTTATCTTGTTTTGCTCTTTTACTATATTATTACTCATATTGACTGTTCTCCCACAAAGCATTTACTCTTAACTAGTTAGTTTGTACTGGAGACATTTTTCCATGCTACTTTATTTTCATTTTAATTAGAGGGAGTTTTTTCTCTTAAATCTTTCTTGCATAAACTTAATATTTTATTAGTCTTTTCATTGTTTTAGAAAAATAATTCTTTTGTAAAAATGTATGCATTTAAGTATTCCAGACAATTAACTTTATATTAACATATTTTCACAGTATAAAACACTGACAGACAGTATTTTTCTCAAGTTCTTACAATGACAGTGTTTGTGACGCCAGGCTTAGATGCAGTTTTCAGTCCCACACATTTAATGAAAACAACACAGCATGGAACAGAAATCTGCAGAGAAAGTCATGTAGCCTGAAACTTACATCCAAGGAAAATTACCCTTCCATGAAACATACAACTTTTCAAATTAAAGAAAAGGACTTTAATCCCTAATCATGACAAAAAAAATGTACTAATCAACAGATAAAACAAATCTTACTCTCAGGAAATCTTAAGCAGTTTTTTCTTCTTCTATTTGCTTCCTCGAAGGAGCACCTTCGAGCTTGGAGAGCCATAGCTTCTCAGGAAATCTCAGGAGTGGTAACAAGCCAGGGAAATGGACTGAAAAATCCCCAGCTAGTTTGTCTTAGAACTGCAAAATCAGATGTTAACTCCACATGGCTGTTCTGTGTTGCTATCCCATGGGAAATATGGTTAGAGAAAAAGTCTATAATGATGCCTAATCTCATTCTGGAAATTGGATTGATTATCAGCAGACATAAGCATCTGATATATTTTACTTCTGATGTTGCAAAAGCTCATTTGAAAGTGGGAGTATTTTTATGGTATAAATTAAGGATATATTAATTTTCTATTTACTGCCCATATAATGTATATTTAAACTTGAATGTAAAAACCCCATAATTATGGTGTCTCTACTTTCTTCTACTCTCTCTAAATATATTTTTTTCTTAGATTATTACTTAAAGTGAAATTGTGGATCTCCTGAGATCAATACTAATGTGTAATATTAACTTCAGTGAAACTAAATTTGTTAATCTTGTAGTCTTACTTGCAACTCAGAAATTAGAACAAGAGAGTATTTGGTAGGTGAAAGTGAATAGGGTGTTTTCAATCACTTGTTCCAAAACTAAATCTGGGGGGGAAACCCACAAACAAACAAACAAACAAACAACCACCACCAGCAATCTGGAAGAAAATTTAATATGCAACAATATTGTCTCTAACTGGAAGTTACAGATCATATTTTGTGTAATGAACAGAACCATACTCAGAAAATCTACATACAGGCAGTGTGAGGATGGGAACAGCTGCATATCCCATGCACCACACAAACAGCCAGCATTTTCTTTCGATTTTTCAGGAATTTACCACCATCTCTAAAATGGGGCAATGCCTGAGAAAAAAATACAAGAGGAAAACTATTCGTTGTCATAGTTTACTAACCTTATGCTGATGCACAAGGGCTGTAAGTAGAATTTTGTACGCTTGGCATCTATTTTTGACAGGAATAGGAAGCAGCGTAGTATAACAACCTCTTCCTCTCTCCTTGCTGTGTCCAGCGTTCCCACTCGGACACACATCATTCCTTTGGCCTCTGGATGTCTCCACCCACATCACTCACTCACAGAGGGCAGTCAGTGCTTTGGGAGCCACAAGGCCCCACAGTATCCCTCCATCAGTGTGGCGTTCTTGTGTACGTCGTACATCTACCCCAGAACTCAGCCAGCGGCCCCTGTGGTTTCTCTTTCTCAGCAGATGCAGACGCCGAGCTCGGCCAGGCCGTTCCGAGCTGTTCCGGAGCTGGGAGCCTCCTCCGGCCGGGCCGCAGCCCGGGGCGCCGGCGGGACGGGCACGGCGCTGTCCGAGGTGCTGATCGCGGCCGGAGGAACGCGGAGCCGGGGTGCTCGCAGGGAAAGGAAATGTCACCGATCCGCAGAATATTCTGCGATGGAAGGGACCCATAAGGATCATCGAGTCCAGCTCTTGTATGGATGGCCCATACAGGGTTTAAACCCACTATCTTGGTGTTAGCAACACCATAGTCTGACGACTGAGCTAAGGGCAGGGTCAGGTATGCCTTATTGCCACTGTGGCTGTAGTGGGAAACAAATGACCTTTCATATAAATAAGATATTTTATGTTCTTCCAGTAAGGTATTTCACAAGAGTTTGGCTGTTTCGCCTTAGCTGCCTGTGGTGGGGTTTATCTTTCCTATTATGTTCTATATATTCCTATATATACATCACTGCGAATTATGTTTCATTAGCATACAGTGACACAGCTACATCACCTCTCTAAATGAAATCCTGTAAGTGGCATTTTTATGTTTCACAGTGCATACTTATAAGGAAAACATATTTCTTACCATATTGCAAATATATTTACAATGTATCTCATGTTCTGCTGAATGTAACAAGGCTTAGAGAAGTGATTTCTTAAACAAAGGCTCTTGGAACAGCTAATTCCAGAGCACACAAGATGAGGGATTATTCTCTGTTAAGTCCTAAGTAATACAGAGTAGCTGGTTCAAGTAGTAATTATATAATATGAAAGAGATGAACAACAGTGACAACATTAATTTCAACATTCTTGGGGATTAAAAGGCCTCAGTCTACTATGGGAACAGGTCTCAAAATTATATTTTGCAAAACTAAGAAACCTACTTATGAGAGCATAATAAGAATTACCTGCTACCATTTAACAGCACTGAGGCAAACACGTAGGATCACAAAGGCCTATTTACTATTGGATAAAAATAAGAAGTCAAGGAAAAAAGACAGCATTGCAAATTCAAACACTAGGTGATTTAATTCTCCTTCAGAAAATGAAAGTTTAATGACATATTTTATACCATGTCAGCAACATACTAGATGTAAGTTATTAAACATCTTTAAAGAACTAAGTTATTTTATTAAATTAACAACAGAATTTTTTTAAGAGTAACATTAGAAACAAGAAAGCTTGACATAATCAAGTAATCAGTTAATCTACTGCGTCACCAAAAAGCAAAGGAATTAATTAAGGATAAGAAAATGGCACAAGAAAAGTTATTAATTTCTTCACACCCCGTCTCATCATAGAAGAGTCTGGGAAATACAGAATAGGAATATGTACAGGGTATGGTCACATAAAGAGGATTTTTTATAACAAGGTGTTGGAAAATGATGATCTTAAGAGCAATAAGCCATGAGTACATTATACTGTATTTCCAAAAATTCTGACAATTTCAAAATGGTATAGCTGACATGCTTTGAACCGAACAATGCAACTACTTTTTAAAATCATGCGCTGTGTCAAAGCATTGTCCAATTCTATAACCATTTTAAAAGCAAGTTCTATTATAAACTAGGTCACTACAAATCCATGTTTCATTTTGGCACTGGTTGATGAATTCTATATAATGGCTGACATTAAAATGTAAAAATTATATGTGTATAAAGTTAAATATTGCAGACATTATTTTTTGCTGTTTCTGCATGTTAAATTACACCTTGATAATTATAGCAATTGTAGTCATTTGGTAAACATTCATGATAGGCACTGGAAGAAACAGGCACTCTATTGAAAAGACAGTGAACATATCACAATACTGACAGCAAGAAAGGCCCAATATTTTTTCACAGAAATTTGATTCAGAAATGTCTTCAGATAGTGGTTTCCCAACTTATGTCTGGCAAAGGGATGAATAAGATAAAAACATTATTGAAATTAAATTAATCCATAATTAGTATAGAAAACAATAATTTCTGGACATTTGGAAGTGATGCAAGTAGATCAGTAAACAACATCACCTGAAACTGCAGAGGGAACACAAATACTGAGAGCTGCAAGGTGCCTTCCTTCACTATGATGTTTTTACCATAAAATCTTGTTTCAGGGCAATCCAGAGCTCAAATCCTCTCTTTTAGAAAAGAAAGAAGGGTTTCTGATTTCAACGGCAAAAAAATCTCAGCCCAAGAACTTCCATCCCAGCATATATTTTTCCTCAAATAAATGCAAGTGAACTTCTACATTTAGTTCCATCTGAAGTTGTTGTAGTAAAATAGTGTTTAATATCAGCCTCAGAAGTTAGGTGCTAATATTTATATTCTTTCTTAAAATGTCTGTCATGAGTTTTGGGCCTAAAATCTGGGTTAGCACAAGGGAACAGTCCTCTAAAATATTTTTTTTTAGTCTATAGATAATGAAAAAAACTACTGTGTTTCTGACTGTCAACAAACTGACACCAGGATGTTCTGATGCTCCTCAGTGGAGCACTCAGTTTCTTTCCACAATGACACTGTGTTTACACACCATGGATCTAATCAATGGACACACAACTTGGATCTAAACAGCTTTCTTAAGTGTACATCTTAGGTAAAATTATATGTGTAGTGAAATCATTCATCTAGGTGATTTGAAGAACTTATATCAAGACCAGCACTGGATATAACATATGACAACCTCAACAGGTTAAATGAAGCACATAAAAAGTTGGTAGTTAAATCCCAAGGTATTTTCTATCAATAGACTTACGATAAAAATCTGATTCTGAACTCTTAAAATCAATTTCAACTGTTGACTAATGACTAAATATAGAATGCAATTTACTTTAAATTCTACTTATGTGATGGCTATCTCGGGCTCCATTTTATGCTATGATCAAAATTAAGGTGAAAAAACACCTTTGCACACAGTCATAACTTTTACACCTGTTTTAAATCCTTTCTTTACAATTAGGATAGTGCAGGATGATCAACCCCAAAACATATTGTTAATATTGCTAGCAGAATGAATCAAAATTTCAGCTGGCTGATGATAATTATTAGATTCAAATTGTGAGGTCAAGCTGACCTCCTTTTACACAGTAGTTGACAAGGATTTCAAAATACAGTGCACAGTACTGACTTTGCAAAAGGTCTCAAAAAGCTTAGCTGTCAAAAGGAATCATGAAACATCTTAACCATAAGTCACTACACAGCATCAACATACAATACTGCAGGTTTATCAAATATGACATAATTTACAAGCAATTATACAAATTTTCAGAAGAACTGAAGGAAATAAAATATTTAAACATTAACTAAAGTAACAGTATTAACTCTCATAATGTCAAGAAACTTAAAAAGTAACACAATACTACTAAGCAGTGGAATGAAGACCTTGAATTAATTAGTTTCATTATATGACTTCATACTACCAAGTTGAACTAAACACTGGAAAGATCAGTTAAGGACTGGAATAGAGTCACACTGCACTTCAGTCAGTCCGCCAACTGACATAAAGTAAGCTACTTTTAGGACAGCAAATAGTTCTTTTCAAGTGCTTCCAATTGTAAAAGAAAATAGGGGCCATAAACTGCTACCTGATACGATTTTCTAGTGTAACCCACTGTGCACAAGCCCTTATAAAAGCTTTATAAAACAGCCACTCCTCATAAAACTCCATTTATCCTCAAAATAGACCTTTTCCCCACATTTTTGCTCTAAAAATGATAAACTAATAATAAAACAGAATAAGACTTTTAAAAGGAAGAATGCAGATTTGTACAGCACCTACATAATTTTTTTTTTTTTGTGGGAGCTAACAGGCAGATAACAAATGATGATGCTGGAATGGCTTTGTAATTAATACAGTAGGGTAAATACCAGGAGATCTGTAGTTTCTCTCCACTGCATTTATATACACAGATATGTACGACCAGAACTTAGTAGTATTACCAGGTTTCCTATTTTGATATTAAGGATCCACTGCAAATAAGTGTGTTAGTCTAGCTGCTCTAAACTTGAAAAGGAAGAAAAATAGTAAAGTCCAAGTATTTTTAAGCTCAACACCCAGTCATCAGTGGAACCTTTGCAATTTTTTTCAACCTATCTTTAAATGGAAATAACATGCCAGCCTTTTTCATAGGCCACTGTTTGGTTTTTTATAGCTGCATTGATTTCTTCTAGTGCTATGAACACCAATCTATATTCAGCGCAGCATACAGAGCATCTGCATCAAACAAGAAATACTGCCTCAAATGAAGCACTACAGATAAAAAGAAAGGTAATAATTCCACTTGAAAATTATCCCATTCATCTTGTACACTGAAGGAGGTGTGGATGTGATTACAAAGAGTGTGTTTAGTCAATGCATAAATAACAGAGGATAGACATAAAGTCCTATATAGGAAGATTGATGTTTAGGGCCTGAACATTATTGCCACCTCATTTCTGTTACCAACTGCTGGATGGTCTCTTTTCATCTAGACCAAGGTGACCATGATTAGGATATCATGTATGGTAAGAAAGAAACAGCAGAATTCTTATTTATGATTGCATTAATTGCTATTGATGTATATTGTTGTCTTGGCTGGTCACAGAATGAAACCTGAAGCTGTTACTACAAATTACTTTCCCAGACCGGGAATCCATGCCTCTGAACATAACTCTACTCTTAATGCAATTTCATTTGCATGACATCTCTTAGTCTTCTGCAGTCAGCAAGAAATGGGTTCTACAAGCAAATATGTGAACTCAGCCTCAGATGTCAGAGTCCTTGCTGAAAATAGCACATAAAGAGTGAACTTCTTCTTAGTGCCCTTCTGCCACATCTGTGTGCCTTTTCTGTAGTCTCATTTGGGTTCCTTCAAAGAACAAAAAACAAAACCTGCTCTATGCTATGTTGTTCTCAATTCTCCTGATACCAAAGGTATCTGACTCACCAGAATAAACCCTTTTTGCATGCAAACTTTCATGACACCAACTTCTGCTCAAAAGTGAGCAAGATGTTTCCAGCTGAGGGAATCTGCAGGTAGATGCATCACAACTTCAACATTTGTTCTCAAGACCTTCTTAATTATATTGAGCTGCAAACTACATCTTTCTTCTGTAATCTAGTATCTCAGGAGACATGAGCAACTGACAGAAGCAGTAACCTGCATCTAAATGAGTTAGCTACTAATGGATACAAGACATTTCTCCTCAGAGCTGCCTAAGAAATTTTAAGATATCAACAGAATTTTAGGATCTATTTTTAGGTTCTATTTCTGGTTTTATTGTAAGAATGCACATTCATGAGGAGAGATAAGGTTGACAATTAGCATTCCTAATTCATGAAATATGTTTGATTGACTGGTGCACAGAAAACTCCCATGGGAGACTTACAGACATGGGAGACAAAGTGAACTTACAATAGACAGAAGAGGAACTGATGCTTCCTTCTAATACCTGAATATTTTGTTCTTGGTTCAAATAAATGAAGCCGAGGTTCAAATTACCTCTGTGACAGTGATATCATCACAATACTCAAGCTGTAAATAAAGCAGCACCATAAATTTCCTGTCCATTTGCAGAGGATGAGAATAGTCACTCAAAAGATGCCAACTAAGTTCAGGTCACCTCTAACACAATGAATGTGCATAGTTATACAAGACAAGCACATGACTTTTCTTTAATAAACCCTGGTGATTTCTGTAGTTATGTCACATACCTATCACTGTCCCAATATAGCACTGACTCAATAAACATGGAGGAATTTATTACAGTTGGAGAACATTTGACTATTATGATCAATTAAGCATTTTTATCTAAGGTAATGGAAAGGACTAACCATTAGACTGTAAAACTTCTGGTAAAAAATGCAGACAAGCCTATAGTGCACTAAAGCCAGGCACATTCCACCTTTCATAATATCACACAATGCTACACTACTTGTAACATTTCGCATAGCAAAACTTTTTTTCCACCTGGACAACTTCTTCCAGGATACTGCAATTATTAAATTCTGATTTTTTCCCTGTCAATGTTAAACAAAAAAATTACTTTTCTTTTTCTCCTAGAAATCAGGTACATCTCAGGTGTAATTCCTCAAATTAATTTTGTTAAACTTCCCACAAAATTAATTTTCCTCATTTTGAGAGGGTGGCTGAAAGAAGTGGATAACTCTAGCAAACTACAAACAGTGTCTTAGCCCTGAGCTCTGGGAAAGAAATAAAGCATATTCAAAATAATCCTTTTTCCAGTCTACCCACAAGCATGCCAAAAGTAATTTGTGAACATTGAGATCGAAGCCCTACACTAATAGTACCTAAAACAACCACTGATTTCCCATAGGCCACTGAAAAGCTGTTTTGTGATAGGTAACACTTCCAGCCACATGGCAAACCTGTGCTGGAGCAGGCTCCTTGCAGGACCTGTGGCATGGAGAGAGGAGCTCATGCTGGAATAGGTTCCTGGGAGGATTTGTGACCCCATGGGGGGCCCACACTGGAGCAGCCTGTTCCAGAAGGGCCTGAGTATAATTCCTGGCTGTTTAGCTTCCACACTGGAGGAGGACTGACATACAAAGCACACAAAGACAGCCACAGAGACTCTCCTGTGTTCTATTCCAGGATTTTAGTAAGTTAGGGAAGTGGAATGTGGCCAACCACAGCAGAGATTAATCTGGAGAAAATACTGGTTAAAAGTTCAAATTTGTGGATTTCAATAACCAATATAAATGAGAATCCCCATATTAAAAGCTCAGAATATTCCTCCACACAGGAAGTGAAAAGCATTATTATCAGTGGAAAAGACTTCAGAGATGATATGCATAGGATGACCTGTGTGCCAATACCAGAGCAAAATTTTCTGACTTAATATATCATGCAGAAACAGAAAAAAGCCTCCTTATCTGCAACCAAACAGAGAAAAATCCCTTGCAGGGGGTGAGTCGAAAGAAGGAAAATTGATTTTCCTGTCATTTGCAACACTGCAAAATCTTACTGTAAAAAAGCTAAAGATGCATCTTGATCTAATTGCTACCACAGGACAAAAATTGCTGCAGAGCCATCTTCCCCTTCCTTTTGCTGAGAAGCTATCTCAGTATCTACCCATCTGACTTCAGAAGACTGTGACCTTTCCACGGGGTCACAGCTTCCTTTGAGCAGCCACCAGCTTCCTTCAGGCATCCTCTGCTCCCCTTCGCTCCTGCATGGGCTGCAGAGGCACAGCTGCCTCACCACGGTCTTCACCACAGGCTGCAGGATCTCTGCTCTCTGCAGTGCATGGAGCACCGCTTGCCCTTTTCTTTACTGACCTTGGTGCCTTCATAGTTGTTTCACATATTCTCAGTCCTACCTTGAGCTGCAGGTTTTTTCTCCCCTTTTTAAATTGTTATCTGAGAGGTGCTGCCACCATTGGCCTTGGCCAGCAGCCCTGCTGGACACAGGGGAAGCTTCCAGCAGCTTGTCACAGAAGCCACTCGTACAGGCTCTCATCCAAAGCCTCGCCATGCAAACCCAACAGACCTGTGCACTGTTCACAGGACAACCAAAGCAAAGCTGTATCTGCTACTTCAGTTCCAGCCACTTACTCCCATATTTGAATAAGTCATTGTCCTGGGATTGCCACTTCTGCTTCTCCGTCTTTACACCTGACATCGACCTTGTTAGCCTGGGTATTAATTGCATGCATCTCGGACAAATTGATAGTTTAGGTGAGACAAAAGCAATAAAACCAGAATGATCTCTTTAAACGGCAACAATGTGATTTTAGCAATGTTGTTAATGTTCATCCCTCAATGATTTTCACACCACAAATGTAGTTACTGCTCCAAGTATACCCAGGCAATTTTTCTTTTACTTTGGTTGATGGTTGCAATCACCATTTTATAGTATATATAAACTAGGAGCAACTGTATTCCAACTTTTAAGTCTCTAAATATCTCAGTCTGGGAATTTCCCTGCATAAACGAATAAACTAAAGGAACTGATAAAGCCTGCAAGACTGAAAAGTATTGTTCACAGCAATCTGTACTTTTCTCAACCAGAGCTCCATGAACCTAAAGGACATTTCACCTAAATACGGATTAATGGCTTGTATTGTTCTCGTGTAGGCATTTGTTCTAACTCCTCTGATAACAGGACAGAAAATGACAACAGTTAGGAGCAGTGGGCTTACTGAAGTCTACTGATCCCAGCATTAAAGATCAAACTCTGCTGTCAGTCACCAATGTATTAAGCCCACAAGAGGTGCTGGCCGGGACGGGCTCGGCCAGGAGCGGGGCCGCAGCTCCGTGCCCAGGCTCGCAGGGCAGGGGCCGGGCCTGGCGGGGCCGCAGTTCCGTGCCCGGGCTCGCAGGGAAGGGGCCGGGCCTGGCGGGGCCGCAGTTCCGTGCCCGGGCTCGCAGGGCAGGGGCCGGGCCCGGCGGGGCCCCGGAGGCCGCCCAGAGCCACCTCCCCCGCGGCCCCGGCGCTCCGCCCCAGCCGGCCGAGGCGGGGCCCGGCGGCTCCGCGGCGGCACCAGCGTGGCCCCGCTCGGCGGAACGCGGCGGGAGGCGCCGGGGGCCCCGGACCGCCTGAGCTGCTCCCGCCGGCGAGATGGGGCTGGAGCCGCTCTTCCAGGCCTGGAGCTACTTCAGGCGGAGGAAGTTCCGGGAGTGCGCGGATGTCTGCTCGCAGCTGCTGGAGAGGCCGCCCGGCGAGCAGGTAGCGCGGCCGGGCCGTGGCGGGAGGCGGCGGTGAGGAGCGGCCGCGTCCCGGCTGCCTCAGCACCGCGGGACCCCTGCAGCCGGGGAGGGCCGGTGCCACCCCGGGCGGCGAGCGCTGGGCCGCGCCGGCTCCCGGAGCGGGAGGCGGGCAGCGCCGCCCCTCCGCGTTCCCCCGAGCCGGCGCTGCGGCTCCTCCTCAGACACGCCCCGGGAGCCGCCCCGGCCCGGCCCGGCCCCGAGGGGAGCGGGGGGCCGTGCTGCAGGTCGGGGGGGCTGCCGGAGTGCGGCCGTGACGGCTGCGGAGCCGGGCCCTGCGCAACGGGAACTTCAACGCACTGAGGAGTTCGCTGAGTTACAGGAGAAAAGCAGAGATTAAAAATCAGGCCTGCTAGGGATGTGCCTGTTGATTTTGTACTGATGTTTAGATATCATAGCTGCTGTGTGGGCCAAATCACGTAAGGTTATGAGACATGCATTGTAGCTCTGCTTTCCTACGAGCCCTACCTTGGGACAGGAGTTGTTTGCATCTCTCTCTCTTTGCTGTTTTTCCAGCTGCAGAGTCTCTGGACATGTTTTTCATAGGACACAGGACATGTTTTTCAATACCTACGTATTTTCTCACCCTTCTGTAAGAGTAAAGGATTTGGGAAAGTTGTTTCTGGATTAATGTTTACATGCATGTAAGCATTTTTTATGCCATATTTTAAAAACAGTAGTTGAACAGACTTCATCTTAAACAGTTTACAGTAAATTCATAAGCCTTTCAAAGCATCTATAGGCAGATGTTTTAAGAATCTTGAACTCAGTTCTTTTTATCACAGAGGACAAGTCTTTAAAGAAAGCTGCATGGCCACACAATAGTGTAAATATAAAGCACAGTAAGTATTTGCACTGTTTAAGGATATTTAAAATATTCTTTTTTTGTGTTTTATGCTGTAAGGCACCAACAAGGAGCCATCAGCAGAAACATTTTTAGTGGAGAAAGTATTCCAAGAATATTATTCCTGAACCCTAAATGGGACTCAGTTCCATGCTAGAGCTGTATTATTTATATGTATTTACATTATTGGGTCTTTATATATGTGATCTTTGCATATGGAGGGACAACACTTGATTTCTGAAAGACACTTGAAATAACACAGATAACAGTAAGTAAAGGTTGTAAACATCATAATGCTTCTGTTGGTCTTAATTTACAGAGTTTTTAATAAGTAGAACATTTTGCAATCTATGATCTCAACATGGGAATGTAAAGACAACAGCATTCTACTCTATGCTTAAGCTCAAGTATAAAATGGTGTTGTTATGCCTGTCAGCTCCAAACTTCTGCTGGGCTGTTTCCAGTAGCACTGGTAAGGGATAGAAGATGTGTGAGGCCAAGAAAAAATGCTTGGGAGGAAATAAGCAAAACAGCATGAGAGGATGTAGTTGGATAAGGCCTTGAGCAACCTGATCTGGTGGGAGGTGTCCCTGCCCATGGCAAGGACAGGGTGGAACTAGATGATCTTAAAGGTCCGTTTCAAATCCTTCACATTCTGTGATTCTCTGATGTAGATCCTAATTGTTTTCCTTCTTCCAAATAGAGATCACACATGGTGAAACTGTACATAAATTAAATTCTTTTCTTAGACAAGGTGCACATTTTCCTTAGAGAACAAGGACCTTATATACCAACAATATGAGAGTTTTTCCAGATTCTGTATTGAACATTGTCTATACCAGATCAAATCATAAGCTCTTAGAAGGCTCACGTGAAGTCTCTGAATTTTAGGATCAAGTTTCATCACTGTTTTGAAAAAACTTTCAGGCCACAGTTGCCTGCAAATGACCAGACTTTATGACTTCAGTATGTTCATTTCAGAATTCTGTTCCTATTCAGAGTTTTGTGTGAAAAAGGTGCTCTTCAGCAGCAGCACATTGCAAACCTACTGGAAAGTTCAGGTGGAAGAGAGGCAAACTTGAAATAAACTTAGTTTGGCTCTTGCTTCATATAATCTTCTTGAGGAATCCTTATTAATAGCTAATTTTAAGCAGGAGTGAATATTTCTAAAAGTGTTTGAAAGTTTATCCGTTTGAGATTGGGAAATATCAGTCTTTCTCTATAACGTTTGAAAATGCATGGCAGGATGTTTCAGTCCTTGTCTGAAAAGATTTCATACAGCAGTTCAAGTAAAGTTTGCAGACATCAAGTGAATTTTACTCTATTGAAGTATTTCATGTAAAGAATAACAATTTAGAGATTTTCTTAAAAAATAAAATAAGTGGAGAGATGATAAATAAATGGAAATTCAGCGTGTTGTCTCAGAAGGATCATGGAGTATACTGCATTCATGGTATGGAATGGAATGGCTACACAGCTCTTTTCCATCATTTCTCTCTGTTAGTCCAGACAAAAAAAGCACAGTTCCTGACAGGAGAAGATGTAGCATTATTTATAAATAATACGTCTTCTTATGTATTTTACCACCTGTTCATTGTGGTACAGGAGCTTGCAGAAACCAGAATATTGGTTCAATAACTTTCAAGAGTGCAACTTGAACCAAACTAAACCAGTTCAACATACAAAATACTACACCTAAAACATTTTTTGATTGTCTAATTAGAATATAACATTCATGGCACAGTTAACATGGAATGGCATTTCTCTTTGTCAGTCAACTGTGTTCATGATATTTAGATTTTACCCTTTTTATTGAAATCAACTTAAAATCCTAATATTTTCTGGTTATCTGTCCAAACAAGCCTGCATTTATTTTATTATTCTGCTTAATTGTAAAGGTGTTTTCCCTTATCCATGTTGTTGCACGTTCAGCTCATTACTTTCTAACACTTGCTACTTTCAGGTACCAGTCTGTCATCTTTACCCTGCTAAACTTCAGGCATGGAATAAAGGAAGTACTGACATGCCTCAAGAATATATTTTATATGTCCTTGAAACCTTACAGACTATTTTTAATTTATTTAATACAGAATGAAAAATCAAATCATGTGTATGGATTGTAGCATATATAGCATGCATTTAATAAAATCTTTATTTTTCTAAAACCTTTGAAAGGTACTCAGATCCAAGGCTGAACACTGAGGTAATTAGAACACAAATAAGTGGCATACATTACTTAACTCTCCTGGCTTGCCTAATCTAATCCTATTTTACATTATTCTGAATTTATTCCAGTAGTAGTGTATCAGCTAATTTGCTGTAGTTGTGAATATTGGAAAAGTGATCTATGATTATTTTATTTCCACATTAACTGAGAATCCATGATCATTCTCAGGCAGTTTGATTTCTTGTATCTCTGTTACTTTTGAAATGGCATGTTAGTGATATCAGTAGTTCCTAAATATTTTGATTGAACTTTAATTCTGTCATTTTCAGCCACCTAATGGTGCTCTTTTCCATCTGTGTGAATTACATTAGTAGTATTTTAATATAAGGTGGCAAACCATCTAAAATTATGTATCATTTTTGGTACCTAACCCAGTAAGTGTGGTTTATAATGCTTAAAAAACACGTAGCAATTCCATCAGATTTAATGGTCAGACTCTTAATGGTAGCATTTCTGCAAATCAAACCCAAGATATGTCATGTTGGGCACCAGGAAAGCAGACAGACAAATGACAACACTTGCAGAAAGTTTGGATTAAGTGAGCTGCTGTGCAGCACGAGGGAATACTCAATGGCTGTAATCACTGGGCCATCTGTTCTTATCCTCTCGTCCCATATTCTGCTAAGCATGTGCTTCCCAACCTCTGCAACCAGGGAAAGAGGGATCCTGTAGGAACAGTAGCCTCTGGCGCTGTTCAGGGACTCACTTCTTTGAACAGTATGCATTAGGATATAATTTAAGCTACAGGAGCTGGTGTCCTTTAAAGACATGCTCAGTTTGAGTTAAACAGTAATTCTTACAGGTCAGAACTTTTCATTCTCGGGCAGCTGGCCTTCTCCCTTGTCAGACATATAATGTAACAGCAGGTAAGTGAAGGAGGATACTGACAATACCCAACTGGAGAGTGTTTTCATGCCTGAAAAGGTGGCTTTTCTTTTGTGAAAGCCTGCACTTTTTTCCCAACTCGTCTGGTAAATGATGGCACCCCTCCTGCTCCATTGCATCTGCAGCACTGTCCTAGAGCTATGGGCTGCTGAAACCTGCTTTTTACAATACCCTTAGAAGTAGGTGCATTTTTGCCACCACACTTAAAAATGTAGTAAGAAATATTCGTCACTAGAACATCTTGACCTATGTCTTGATTTACCACTCCCTGTACTTACAGCTTAGTATTCAGGATATGTTTATATCAAAGGTATAATGGCAAGAAGTTCTCCTTTAAGAACATGGCAAAAGATGATATAAAGATTTTAAAAATAACTTTATTGATGATCCAATCAATAGTCACATGTACATACGTTCAGAGGCTGTCTTAATTGATGCAGGACTCTTTGAACTCTGCCACCAGATGCAGTAAGCCCTAGGAGATTTTTAAAGTACTTCATTGACCTTTTAGCAAACTGGGAATGAGTCAGAAATTTTCTCACACAGCAGTATCAAATACTATGCCATTATAAATTTTGAATTCTTAAAGAGCATAACAACAAAATTAAAATGTTTTAAAATCAATGAAGTTTTCCTGAAGAGTTCTTAATAAATAACATTATGATAGAAGAGTAATTAGGTGCTACTTAGTTACATCTTGGGGAAGATTAAATTTTTTTTTCTATAATACATCCTGTGCATGTCTTCATTTAAGAATTAGGTATATAAATTATATTGGTGGAATTCACTTCTATGCAGACATTCTTATCTCAGGATAAATAAAAACTGTATTTTGTGTGACTAGCATTTGGGCATAGAAACATGTAAAATACTGGTGTTCAGTTTAATTATTTCCTATTGTAGCAAACAGGCCTTGTCTTCTGTGTTTATAGTAATAGCTTGACCTAGAGGAAATACAATCCAGGACTGTCTCTGTTGTTCATCCTGATTAGTCACCTAATCTGATTACTCTTTGTGTTCCATATGTCAGATTCAAGGCAATAAACAGAACCCATATATGAGGCCTGCTCTAGTTTAACAATATAAAAATATTGCCTAATATAATTAATAGACATATAGTGGGTGTTCTTCCTTTAACTTGACTGATGGTCTTTTATGAGGACTGGCTTTTGTTCATTCATCCTTTCTTCTCCCGTGTTGAACTTTCAGCTGCTGTAATTTGCATACTTGTTTTGGTAAGGTCATAATAAAGTTATCACAGTTATGTTTATGGGCACTGAACTTGATTTGAAAAAGCATCTTCAACAGAAATCACTTATTAGTGCAAGAGACTGTAAGTTTATGCATGAAAATAGTGACAGAGTGAAGTCATTGTTCCTGGGTAAAGGTTAGGGTTTTTTTTTTCTGTGTTTCTGCTCTTAATCATTTGAAGAACATTTCCAGAATAGAATAATTTTAATATTTTGCATGTTTTAAATTATACTCGCCTGAAACTAATTGTAGGGTGAAGCCTTATTATAATATAAGGTATGTAATATATTCCCTCTTCCAGACTATAAGCATCAAAAACCTTAATTATTCTAAGTATTTTTGGTATTCAAATAAACTGACTTTACATTTTAATAATAAAGTGCCCTCGGTGGATTTAGGGATCTGGATTAAATAGTCCTTCATTGCTTTTACAATCTTTTGACTTTCAAGGGAGCTTTATGTGTAAATGAAGAATAAATTTGAGCTTTTGTTTTGAGAGACAAGCTTACAGGGCAATGCTATTTGTTAATCCTCTCAAAGAACTCTTTATTTGAAATCTAGTTCCTGTGGATTACTTGCATGTGTAGCAACTGCTGGATCCACCCATGTTAAAGTATAGTATATTTTAATACAATTTTTTTATTCCATACTTTTGTTTCATCTGAGGCTCCTGTTACCTGCTTGAGGGTTATTTAAAATCTAAAGTTACTTCTTGTCAAAAACTGAAACAATATATTAGTATGTATTAATAATGCATACTCTCACCTACAGTTATGGGAGTGCAATGATTTTAGTCTTATTGATCAACTCTACGTTTTTGCCAAAATCATGAGGGATGTAATATGTGAATTTTATAGTAATGTAAGTGCTCCTACATAAGTAAATTTGTTTGATTTTGAAATTATTTTTTCAACTAATGACCAGTGCCTAAAGTTAAATGCACATCTGTAACATCGAGGCATTTTTGTATTAGTGTTGACATAATATTCCTAACTGGTCCTCATTAGTTACTGTTCCACATATGGTATGGACGACCACCTAATGTTCTTAAAACCATCTTCATATTTGCTGTAATACGCAGACACAATGAAATTAATGAAATGCAAGCTGAAATATCTCAATGTCCTTTATTACTTAGCTGAATAATTAATTTTTTTAGAATACAACTGCTATTCGTAAAAGAATTGTAATAGTTCATTTAATCATACAACTAAAATGCAAAGCCAGTTTCAGTGCCTTAGTCAGGCCCAGGTATGTCACAGTCAACTGAGATGAATCCCTGAATTAATGTTTAGTTCCATAGACTACTCAATGAGTAAGATGTGTTGTGCCTTCTAACACCAGTGAACAACTTTTTGGCTCCAAATACAATCCTTTAAAAGCCACAAATTCCAGTACACTACAGAAGGAAGATGTCCCTTACCAGTATTCCAGGTCCCTGCTGTCATAGAATTTACTGAGTAAAACTGTTCAAACTGAAAGGAGTAGACCATGTCTCCTACTACAGGGGGTGATCTTGACATTGCCCTTGTCCTGGTGGAACAGAAGCCAGCTCTTGTGTCTTGGCTGCAAAGCAAGCCAGCAGCAGGGCAGTGCTTGGGCTGGGAGGAGACATTGGTGTGATCTAGTAGCAGCCTTCTAATACATACAAGGAGGTTATCAAGAAAATGGAGCCAGGGACCACTTGTAATGACACAGGGAAGTGAAGGAGGCTTTGGCGTGGTGTGAAGAAAAACATTTCTCAATAAGGACAGTCAGCAGTGGAACAGGTTTCCTAGTGGCATTGTGCAGCCTCCATCCTTGAAAGTTTTCAAGATCCAACTGGACAGGACTTTGAGCAACCTCAGCTGACCTCATAGCTGACCTTGCTTTGAGGGCTTTGGACTTGAGATCTTCAGAAGTCCCTTTATAGTCTGAATTACTTGAAGATTGTATGTTCAGTCTGACGTAGTTGGTTTAACTGTGATAGATTTACACAATGCCAGATATGCAAGAAATTTTTCACTGCCTCTAGGAGCAGAAATGATCTGACACTACAAAAGACTAATAGTGATTTAGAGAAAGTAACATCTATCTCCCACCTTCCTTGTCTAAAGTGAAAATAATACATCAGAAAAAACTCATCCCCAGTCCCTGGAAGTGAACAGCAAAAGCCCTGAAGGGTAATTTAAATATTATGTGAACATGATAATTACACATTAACTGGTGATAAACCTACATTTTTTCCTGTCAGTATTTACCCAATTTTACCAGAACTTTTCAAGTAGATGTAAGTTCCAGCTTTTTCACTTATAGTAAACTTAATCTGATAGCTTTTATTTTTTTTTTTGGGTAGTGCAATAGGCTGTTTATTTGACATTTATGCCACTTGCAATATTACTGTCCAAATGCAATGAATACATCATTTTTGTCATAAAGTACCATGAAAAAGTGCTGAAATTTTCTTTTGTCTTCTTGAGTGGTATCATTGTGATCACCAGCAGCAGCTAAAAAAAGTGGGCAAAAATGGATTTTATTAAGCAGGCATCCTAAAGACCATGGTGTAATAATCTGGTTAATTTTTAGGAGATGTGCGTACATCTTCCAAATTCATTTTCTTTTAATCTATCATTTTTCAGCTTTGTAATGCTTGAATGTTAATCTAAGATTTGGCTAGGATGATCCAGCAGAAGCAAGAAAGCAAAGGTGTCAGAAAGATACACTTTCTGCAAATTTACTTTCATTGTGCAAAACACTGATTAGCTTCATAATGTGTGTAAGTTGAGATAATGTAATAAAATGGAAATTTGGATATATGTATCAGAGAGAAAATGTTTGTGCAAAATGAGGTCATCACAGAGTATAAATGCACTTGTGTTATTGTTTTTATTGTTTGGAATTTCCATTCCTCAATTTCTATTTTCTCTCTTTTCAGGAGCTTGATTCTGAATACACTGTGTTTCAGGTAAAGTTCTTTCCATAAGTACAATTATTGGATGCAATCATTGGGAAGGATTTCTGATTCACTGAATAATACTTGTTTTGTTGTTAAGTCCTCAATAGCCTTTTTTGTTGTTGGTGGTGAGGCATTACATTTGATAAGGGGAAAATTTTTGCTATTTTGAACAGGCAGCTTTTATATTTGATAGAATTTTATTTCTCTCGTATTTTTCATATATCTTTATTCAACAGTTCAGTGCTTTCTAAAAGCTAAATTGAATCTACCTTGTACTGAGTGACCTTCATCTGCAGATGAGATTAGGAAGAAAATGTATTGTATATTCACAGACAGAACAATGTTTGCGCTCTTAGGGCTCACTTTCATGTTTTATTTAATGCATGTAATGGGCTCTTACCCATGCTCTCCCTGATCTTGCAGCTCAGGCTCACTGCCTACCTTGTGTAGAATCTGGTAGCCTTGTAGGTGCATGATGATGATTTGCATCAGTGATGGAAGACTGAGAGAAATTAATTAATTTTCACTCTGCCCACATTAGCTCTAGATTATTGCAATGGCAAGAATAGTATTGTGCGGGTGATGGCATCTTTTGGCTCCAGCCCACAGTCAGAAGAGATTAAATGCAATGTGAAATAGCATCTTCAAATATATTCATCTATAACATAATTTACAGGTCTTTAATTACACTCCATGATTTCATGCAAGTTATTTACATAGATAATGGTTTCACTGAAACACTACTAGATATCTTCTTGAGTGTAATTATTGCCCTTCACATGACATGTAGTCATGTTCTGGGGTTTTCATTGTGTATGGAATAAAATATGTTATAATAGAAAAGATTATTGGAGAATACAAGCTCATAGGAAAGTGTGTTACAATGTTCAGAGAAAAAATTTAAATACTAAGTTTATATTTTTAATTTGATTTTTAGACTTTTCAGGAACAAGACAAAAATACTTGATTCAGTTACAAACTTCTCATAAACTGAGTGAAAAACACTTTGTCACTTTTCTTTCTGGAGTTTAGACTTACATACTGTATACTTATATACTGTATCACATTTCTGTACTTCCTTAATTGCTATTAGGTATTGTAAATTTTGTTCTGGTTATGAGTTAAGCAAGCTAAATTTGTTATGTTCTGTGGGTTGTCTGAAATTAGTTTCCTTTTCTTTTTCCTATTGTATATATGCTGTTTCATAAAAATGCAGTTTATATTCTCAAGCTCCAGACATGCTGCTTATCACAAAATTATCAGTCCCACAAAGAGAAAGCAGATAATCTGTAATCTCCAAACAGATGTTTAATTAAGGAATACTGTGTGATATTTGAATTTTTTCTTGGCTGTGAAGCCTTGGACTAGGAGCTTTAGATTGGAAGAGATGTCTAAGGAATCTATTTTTATGACAGATATTTGCCCAGTAATGACAAAGAGACATGTTGATTTTAAAACCTCATTTTTGCTTGTTAGTGAGTGGGAAAATCACACTAATACACCTATGCCTATGTGAAGAACTGACCTCAGTTTTAGCAATTAGTGTAGAGGAGTTACTACTTCCAATTTCTGGGAAAAGATCATTACTATGGGCAGATTTTTTTACTTCCAGTAAGAAATTAGCCAGTACTTGGCTATACAAGAGCTTTAATTGGAGCACATTCCCCATATAGACATGGGTATGTTGACTGCAGATATAAATGACTGAAAAGAATAGAGTACCATCAAGATATTAAAAATTCAACAAACTAAATACTTCATAGAATCATGAAAAACCCCTAAAGGTGTTGAAAATCTAACAGAAATCTCAACATTAATTAAAGGCTGTCATCCTACTACATAAGAAGAAAATAAAAGAAAATAAAGCAGATCTGGATTATGACTGTCTGGCCTAGATTCAGATCATCCTGCTGAATGCCCTTCTCTTAATTCTTGAACAAAGATTTCTAATTGTGGTTGAATCAGCTGGCTGAAACCCTCCTTTACTTCTGCACGGAAGAAAGCACTTTTTAAAAGACAAGTTAAATATTTCAGCATCTTTATATACACTTTCTTTTTGATTGTCACAAATTTGCATAGAAGTATAAGGGAAGTGTAGAGGAAAAGACAAGATGAATGAGAAGTGTCTCATTAAATGACTACTTAAATTATTAAATAAGCCGAGTTTCAGATCTTCTCATACCTCTTACTTAAGGAACAACATTTCCTTGTGTTTGACCTTTATTTCTGTTAAGATAGCATCAGTCTGTTTCTATTTTGAAAGGTCTTCTTAGCTAATATTGAATATACTTTTCCACCAGATTGCTGTGCTCCGTGTTAGAAAGGAAACAAAGCTAATTATTTTGGCAGTGATTTGTACTCTGGAAAATTTATGATGATCTGTTCAATATCTGATGGAAGATCAGGGATTGGTCTTGTGACTTCCTTTATCATGCCAGCTATATGAGTACTTTACAAGCATATCAAATTATCAAGGTGGTTGGACCTGCACTTACTTTGTTGGTATTTCTACATGGCTGCTACTGATTTTTCTGTTTTGTTTTTTCTCCCCACTGTTTTGGTGTCTTCACAGTCTACACAAAGCTTGTCACATAGACTAGAGTTATGCTTGCCTTTCCACGCTGCTCAGATTATCCGCCAAGACATACAGTGTAGTAATTTGTCAGTTCAGGTCACTAAAATGTATTCTGATACATTTTGTTTGTTTATATATTTATGAATTATATGAATATATTCCAATATATTTTATTCCAATTCCAATACAGGTTATGAGTAATCTGAAATGCCTAGGGTATATATTTATACAGTGTTTTACAGCTGATGCTTTGAACAAAGGATTTATTCTCATTTTGTACCTCCACCAGACGGATGGATATACTCAGCTGTTTTAAGTCAATACCTTATTCAAGCCTAATAAAACTGTGAAGTGAATAATATAGAAATGGTAAAATTGCTGATTAGATTATTTACTTAGTGTCTTGAAGATATTTTACTTTTTACTTATCCTTATTCAGGCTGCCTGGAACCTGAAAACACGAGCTTTGACAGAAATGGTGTATGTGGATGAAATTGATATGGATCAAGAAGGAATCGCAGAGATAATCCTGGATGAAAATGCCATTGCTCAAGTTGCACGTAAGATTGACTTTCACTTAAATACATTGACTCAACAAGAGCTCTATTGGCCATTTCTTATGTCATCTGCCATAGAATAGTACAAACTGAGGTGACCTGATGTGGATGCATGGCTGGAAAAGCAGGGACATGTGCACAATCCTGCTCTTAGCTTAAGGGATGAGTAGAAGATGAAACGTCCTTGAACCATTCCTTAGATGGGATAAGGAAGAAGTAAAGCTTGGAACAATAGCTGTAACAGGATGCTAGACAGAATGTGTTGACCATAAGTTAGGGAAGATTTGCAGCATTTAGCCTCGTGGACAGAGCTTCTGAACCAATTATGTATACTGCAAGGACACGTGAACACTATGATTAACCAATGATGTTCAGAGTTAGATGCATGATATGCTTAGCACAGTATAAATGTACGTCAAATAGCTGAATAAATGAGCAAGATTTTTAACTCATATTGAGTGTTGTCTTGACTCTGGCTGATTCCTCGGCCAACAACCTGATACAGCATTTAGTATTTGTAAAAAAAGCAGTTTGGATTGTTTTATGGTTGCGTGGCAATGTTGAGATCCACCATGTGTTCTTGATGTAACACTTAGGCCTGTCAGATAAGAGTTCAGACTGTGTTCAACTGTGTTTTGTCAGATTTTGCTCTACGTTTGAGGAAATGTAGTGAGCATAAAGGTGGTCACTTACTTTTTCCATCAGTATGTTGATTTCTTTTACTGCTTTCTGGCTTCTCTAGGCACTATGGGAAACCAGAGAAAAAATCTACCCATGGTGTACTGTGAATTTTATCCATATGCCTGTACTGTAGACAACAGTCAGATATCACCTTTTGGTTTTTGTCCTGCAAACATTATCTGATTTTCTTTTTTCTGCTTTTCTCTACTTCATTTTTCTCTTCCTTCACAGAGCAGTTCTTCAGCTCTGCCATTGATTCTTCAATTCTTTTTCAGCTTCATCAATTCCCTTCCAAGTGGGCAATAATTACTTGTCTTCCACTACTTTTTTGGCATTACTTGTATTTTTTTCTGTTTCCTTAATACAGTCTACATGGAAAGTTTTATGTAACTTGTGAAGCGTGGCTCTCCACCATGTATCTTGTCAAGGAATTCAAGGGAAGAACTGGACATAGGCCAGAACTGATACTTGAAGTGCTTAAAGTTTTCCTTGTCTTTATAGATGTAGGCAATTGCATATCTATCTGATTACATTTTTTAAATTTTTCATTACATGCTTAGTCACAGTCAAGCAATACTGGAGATGTGTCTATAGATTGTGATCAATTAATTATATATATCTGTCTTAAAACACCATAGTAATAAAGTTTAGAGTTTTATTTGATTTTGTGCCCTCTGTGGTAGAGATTATCTTCCAAGAAAAATAATTTAATGAGTACTATTTTGAAATAAGGCATTCTGGAAAAATTCTCATACCATGTTGAAACTGAAAAAAAAGGTGACTTTCTGGATAGCGTGTCACAGATTTCAAAACCAAAGAAAACTATTACAATAGTGTAGCCCGCTCTTCTGAATCATTGAGATAAGAATGCTATTTGTGCTTCAAATCTGCTTGGTGTGCCTGAGCTAGTATATAATTTTTCAGAAAGTATAGGAACTTTCCAAAGATAGAGAACCCCTGCAGTCTTTTGTAAATTATTAAATTTACTAGCTTTTATCAGTGTGCCATGTCTTTAGTGGGAATTATCAACTATAACTCCACCTGTTGCTTCTTTGTGAACATTTTATGCCTGATACGTAGTTCTTTTCAAAGGTATATTTCCAAAGTAAGTAATTACATCTGTTATTAAATCAACCAGTGATCTTTTCTTTGATAAGCTAAACAATCCTCTCATTGTGATCTGTATCTTTTAAATTTTGAGTAGAATCTTGAAACTCTTTTCTTAAGCCTTTCTAGTTACCCACTTGTCTTTTGTAGTCACCAAACCAGACAGTGGTCCACTAACATACAGAAAACACGTTTTTCATCTACACCTTGATTTTACTTTCTTTATACATCTAAGGTGTTCTAATATTGCCCTTTTTCATAAAAGATAAGCGTAGAAATTGCTAAACAGAGTGCAAGGTGGACAGAGTCAGTGGTGCCTAATGACAGGACCAGAGGCAGTGGGCACAAACTGAAACTCAGGAGGTTTTTTCTGAACATCAGGAAACATTTATTTTTACCTGTGAGGGTGACTGAGACCTGGCATAGGCTCCCAGGGAGACTGTGGAGTGTGCCTCCTTAGAGCTATCCAGAAACTATCTAAATAGGGTCCTGGGCAAGTGGCTTCAGGTGTCCCTGCTTGAACATGGTTGGACCAGGTGACCTCCAGAGGTTCCTTCAAACCTCCACCATTCTGTGGTTCTGTGATTACTCCACTTGTGCACATGACTAAATAAAAATGGGTGCATACTCAGTGTGGGCTTTTTCTTTTGCTGTTGAAGTGTATTAGCTATAGTTGGTCTTGACTCAAGTCTTTTACTGTGGCAGATCTTTCAGGATATCCTCCTCCACTGAAGTCATAGTTCACAAACATAAAACTGTAGCCACACCTTTCATATTACAATTAGCATTGTCTATACTTTTCCTACAAAGCAGTTTAAATCCTTCTGCATCAGTTACATATCCATTTCAGTTTTACATCTGCCCTTATCGTAGTTTCCAGATTAAACTCTCTTAATAATTTGCTGTCAGTCATGTGTTATTAAATAATTACTAAAGTGTATAGGATCCATGGGAAAAAACTACTGTGGTTCTTCTTCACACATTTGTAATGAAATCTTTCTTCCACCAGTTTTGGGGTTTTTTTAATAATTTTGCTGTGTTAATTTTCCATTAGTCTTGTTTATTAAAAAATGTCCTAGACCATTGTTTTCCAGAAAAGTCCATTATGTTACTTTTGGATGATTAACACCATAAATTTTCTCAGTTAATATTGTAATTGTGTTTTAAAGTGTTACCTTGACAGCATATTTTGCAGAAACTTGTACTAACTGGCATATAATCACAGCTGTTTCATTAACTGGGGAGTTAAAGGAGTCATCTGCAGTCATCACTAACTACTGAAATTTCGCTCTTAAATTCTGACACTTCTAGTGGCCACATGCACTGCTGTGGCCTTTTACATCTATTCATAGCTAGTTGGCTTGGGATTCCCAAACTAAGGACTGAGTTGCCTGGGGTGAGGTCAAAGGAACTATACCCTGTGAGCATTCTCCCAGTACACCAAAACCTCAAAACAATTGTAGTTATTAAAAAGCCTGTCTGAAAAAAGGAATTTTAATGTCTTGCCTCTTTTATATTACAGCAATAGCTTTAAAAAGGGTTGAGAAAGTGAAAGAGTAATACATTTGTCTGCTAGTCTGAAAAGTTGAAAGCTACGTTCCCTGTTTCTCTGAAGTGTCCTAATTATCATGTTAGAAACTGTGTTGTATGAACTATCCACCCTTTCTGTTCTGGAGTAAAAACTTCAAGATTCACAGGCCTATAAAAGGCAAGTAAGCAATAGAAATCCTAAGTGTGTCCAGCCAAAAGAGAGAGAATCCTAGGGTTTTTTATTTATTTTAGCACATATTGAATATTTAGTTGGTTTTACTAAGGAGATTGTGGTTAATACCTTCTTTTGTATTATTTAACTTTAAATACAGCTGTAGTCAGGTGGCTACTTAGGGTTTATCATAAGGTTTATTTTAGGGAAAAAAGAAGGAAGGAACTGTCTACCTGCCAGTTTATCTTCATTTCTTGGAAATATTTGCAATAAAAGCAGTTCGTAAGTATATAGAAAATATGCAGATGAATAACAGTGGTTTGTCAAGAATTGTCTGTTTCAACTTAAATCTCATTTCTTTCTGTACATAGTAACGAGCAGTGAAGAGACTGCAAGGTATAGATGTCATGTGTTCCTTTTAACCGAGTATTTAAAACCATCTTATAGACATTCACTTAGAAAAACTGCAGGTTAGAAAAACTGCCCAATCAAATGTCAGTTCACCTGGGCTCAAGCTGGTTCAATGTTTTGTTTTCATTGCTGACCTTTGGGTATGGATTTAGAGCACTTTACAGTGCTCTAAATTGTAGGTGGGGATCTTACCAGGGTCTAATGTCATGAGATACTGTTCTCCATCTGCTCTGTAGCTGAAGGTTTAGATTTACTTACTCAAGTCTGGGTGCCAGATAGAAAATATACCATTTTGAGTTAGCCTGCTCTCATTGTTTCAGTGACTTTCTTACTTTAGCACTGTGTAGTGTTTCTAAGGTGTTGCTGACAATTGTTTGGGTCAATCTCAGTAAGCATCCACACAGGCACTTGTTCTCTTCCCCCCAGGTGGGATGGAGAAGAGAATGGAGAGGGTGAAAGAAAGAAAACCAATATTCATTGCTTGTCAGGTTTCTTGCAATAGTCTATCAGTTTATCAGTAGTAAAATGCAATACCTGCATATTTGCAATATTTGGGGTTGTCTTTTTGTTTAGTTCTTTGTCCTCTTAGTTTGAGTAAAGAAATTTCTGGCTTACTGTTTAAAGTAAAACACAATCATGTTTGAAGTCCTCTGGACAAGGGAGTAATATCTCAAAGTGAAGTGAGAAATGCTCTTATTTTGTAGGACCAGGAACATCTTTGAAACTTCCTGGAACTAGCCAAGGTGGAGGCCCCAGCCCAGCTGTTAGGTATGTGATAGTTTATTTTTAAAAATGTGACAAGTTAAAAATGAACAAATCATAAACTTCTGAAAATGAAATGCTTCATGTATAGCTGTTTACATTCCCTATCAATAAATACTGCTTAACTTAAGGATAATGTACTTAACATCTTCAGGCCAGTAACTCAATCAGGAAGACCTATTACAGGATTTGTGAGACCCAGCACGCAGAGTGGGCGGCCGAGTACCATGGAACAGGCGATGAGAACGCCTCGGACGGCGCTCACAGCTCGGCCGATCACCAGTGCTTCTGGGGGATATGTCAGGCTGGGCACGGTGAGTTGCTTGCCTCTCTTCCCAGAGTGGGAGATTTCTTGGTCACAATATCAGGCACACTGACACTGCTGTTTACGTAAAAGCTGCATCTAAACTCAAGTTTGAAGGAGGCGAGTATTTTTAATTTTTAATTTTTTTTTCAAAATAGAGTTTGAAAATATAACTTCTTGTGCATTTGCTAGTCTGTTTACATTAAAAAAAAGTACATAAATTCACAAATTCACCAGGATTCTTATAAATTCCAAATTCACGTGCTCCTTGAGACATATTTTTATTCATGGAAGGCCATGCAAAGACGGTGACATGATTTCACCATAAGTGTCTACTACAAAACAATTGCTAAGCACTCAATGTCTGTCACTTCAAAAGTTAACAAGAATAGTCTATACTAATTTATCCCATTCTATTGGCAAAATAATTGAGGTGCAACCATCATGAATATGTAGTACATATTCAAATCACATTAATGGTAAAAAGTGGCATCTCCACACCATTGTAGGAAAGACCTAATCTTCCTAAGTATTTCTTGAAGATTTTTTTTGGTTATGTATCCGAACTACCAAGCTACATCCTTAGGCACTGTATGGAATTAGTGGGAAGAGAGAGAGAAGAAAAAGGAAAAGTCTGTACTGCGCACTAGAGCAGTAAATCTACAAATGTTTTCTTTAGAATTTGGGTTTTTTGCATACTAATACTATTTTGAAAATCTTCAGGAAAAGTGTAGGGGATCTTTCCAATTAAAAAGCTTCCTTTTCCCCCTTAGGCTTCAATGCTAACAAGTCCAGATGGCCCTTTCATAAATCTGTCTCGACTGAATTTATCAAAATATGCTCAGAAACCCAAACTGGCAAAGGTATGTAACAATTTTAGTTAGTGTTGTGATATCTTTTTCTTGTTTTCTGGTGTCATTCTAATGTAACTGTACATGGGATTGAGGATGAAAACAATGATGAACAGTGGTTTAGATATTAACCTGAGAAAGATTCTTTGTTACTCCCCTTTTGACTTTACGAGACTTGAAATTGAAGGTATGTCTAAAGAGATTATGGTGAAAGTATAAGCTAGGAAAAACATTCATATAGGAAAAAATATTCCACTGGCAAATAACTTTGAACTGTACATCTAGGAGTGATGAAGGGCAACTAAAAAAAGGAGCCAAGAGCAAAAAACCAGCAGAACCTTTTATAATGTCTGGGAATGGGGTTCTGTGTACAAATAGATGGCAATCCTGGCATAAAAATGTTCACAGTATTTGGATTTTTTCCTTTGCTTTTATGGCATGAGTTAATACTTTTTATGTAAAAAGGTACCTTTTTTTTGTTCAGAATACTTCTTCATTTTCAGTTCAGATCATCTGATTGACGGTCAATGAAACTATCTGACAATAGAACAGGTTTTTGTGGGTTATCTGCCCGCAGCTTACAGATTTCAGCTCTGAGTGGCAAGCAGCTGAAAGGTGGCTGAAGATTTATCATTCTATTGCCTTTCAGTTGAATCTTTCCCCAACAGAACCAGTTAGCTGTGTTGAACATCTTTTCTGTGCATAGTGTGTTCATAAAAAACAACTGTTGGGCTGAGGCCATTTTGCACAACGTATCAAGTGATTATCTCTAGGGAGCACAAAGTATCAAACACACTCTAGGGAGCTGTACTTGGCTCTCAGCCTAAAGGTGAACAAACAAATATGAATTCAGTCTACTTTGAGAAACATAATAGAGAACACTGTTAAGAAAACTGGCAGTATCTGATAATGTGCTGGTGGAAATAGCTCTTCCAGTCCAAAACTTTGGTTAACAGTTTTTCATAAGCAGCCAGGAAATTTCTTTGCTTTTTAAGCCTGATCTAGATTGATGTAGGGCATTGCATTTCAGTGTGGTTTTCAAAGGAAATAAATCTTGTGTAATTGCACTGTGTCCTTCACCCACTGCTTGCATCACTATCCCTTGGCCTCTTAACCAAACTAGGCAGAAAAATAGGTATCAAGTAGAGTAGGTTCTGGTTAGGTAATCGAAGACCTCCAGAGTAACATCTGAGGGCAGTTACAAATCAGTTCGTTATCAGTGCTGAAAAAGCACTGCTTGCTTTTTGTCCAGTTGTGTCCTTGCCAGCAAGCAGCCAGCAGATACATTATTATAAATCCATTACAGTCTGGATTCTTCAAGGCTTAATTTCTTACATTACAGGAATGTAAGAAACCTGGGAAGGATTAAGAAGCACAAGATGTATCCATAAAAAACAGGCTTAGTTCTTCTGCTTGAAGACAGCTAGCTTTTCATTGTGATTGCTGGCTACATGCTATTTAAGTAGGTAGGTTAGCTTTCAGAGGAAATATTCTCAACAACGGCTCACAGGAATGAGAAACATACATATTTTTAACAATTTGGGGTTTTAATTAGCATTTTCTGTGGCAGATTTGTCTTCCTTCAGTTTTATATGAAAAGAAGCTTAAGCCAAAAAATGTAAATCAACAGTCATGGAAACATCCATAGGCAGCAAGTGTACTTGTCATTATTATGAAGCTAATACATTATGACATTAACATTTCACACAGAATGTAAGATCTAAGTTTAAATTTGGAGCTACATTGATTTGTAGCTTTTTTTAAACAAAACAGCATTAAGGCTAAAGCCAAAGCAGGATGTGAAAATGCAGACTGCACTCTCTGTTAAGAATAATTGATTAAAGTTGTAAAACTTTCTGAGCTGTCGCCTCTCCCAGTGCATAAAGGTGATAAACCTTGTAGCTATTGAATTCACATAATTAGCCAGTCTGTTCATGTTTGTATATGAACATCTCCTACATACTTCTTCTTATGTGTTTGCAAAGTAGCCTCACTGTATCTTTTTTGAAGTTAGATTATCTGTCTGAGGTTTTCCAATGATCTGAAGTATACAGAAATGTGGCTTGTCTTTGACTAACATTAACCATGTTAAAGACTATCCCAGGAAACACCATAGAGGACATATAAGGTATCACCTGTCACCAGAGAAAGCCTCTGGTAAATCCCAGTTAGCAACTGTTCTCTGGTATGAAATGGAAAGGTCTCTCTTTTTTAGCTTGTGGATTTTTAATAGACTTATTAAGATAACTGTAGATATTTTTATCTAAGTGAATGTTCAGTCACTTAAATCCTTTTGAAGGTCAGAGTCTGTGCGTAACAGCAGTAAATTCCTCATGCCAGCCATGCAAGAAAACATCTTTTTTGTCACTTTAGATTTACGCACTTTTACTGAATGCTTCTCTGCTATTGAACAAGAGGAGGAAATGTTCCACTACTTCTTTATTGTCTATTCTTTTCTTATCTACCTATTCTAAGCTCCTTATAAATGTGTTACTATTTATAATTCTTTAATGTCTTTTAATCATCTGTTCAGAGTCTTTTCTGACCAAAACTAGAAGAAAAGTAGGTTGTGGTTTATTTTCCTCACAAGATACAACAATTCATTACTAATTCTCTAGTTTCCTGAAGGTAAATATTTTAAGAATTTTGTCTAAGAGAATCGAGTAGAAGGGTCATGGAAGCCCTTAGGAGACTGAGGTCTTGTTCTGTATTTTTGTCCTCATGGGGCAGTATTTTCTCCTGTTTTTTTAGAATGAATTAAACTAATTTAGAAAAATGTTCTGTTCTTTTGAAGCAATTAAGATGTGGGATTTGGATGCTGAAGAAGGTCAAGGTTCAACTCAGCTGAACTTGTGTTACTAGCACCCATAACACATTTTGGGAACAGAGGCTTTCAGTCTCCATTTAGTTACCAGTGTCTTTCAATGTCATTTGATTCGCTGAAAATGCCACCCCCATTACCTGATATGTATTCATCTAATATTCTAGTGCAGAACAGCTACAAGGCAATATGACTTAATTAGCTTTATACAGGAGGAAATAAAGCTGCAGTTATTTTGCTGTGTAATTGTTGTGGGCTTATAGGCAGTTAACCACAGCACAGCTGATGAATGTGACTTCTTTAAGCTTTGGTGTGTTTGAGTTCCAGAAGCACAATATTATTAGCACTTATTTATCATTTACAAACAATTTTTAAAAATATTTTTTCCTTTACAGATCCCAAAACACTGTAGAGCTTAATTTTTTTTTTCCAAAGGCAAAATTTGCTCAGCTTGAATTCTTAATAAACCTGTGTTTAATTTAAGTGGGTTTAGCACTATGTAAGTACCTGAGTGTCCATTGCAAAAAAGCTTTTTTAGATCACTGGTTGATTTTACAATTAAAAAGCCATTAAAATGGTACCAGATTCTCAAATATGTATTCACTTCCAGATTATAGCTGTCTTTTTTGTTTTAAAGTGATGTTAAGCACCAAAGATAAGAGGAATTCCACTAATCTTTTGCAACAAATTAGGAATTAAGATGCTTTCCTGTGATGACAATGTAACACATCTATATTTTTTTGTCTTTTGGAGTCTTAAATAAATGTAAATGTCAACATTTGTTATGTGTGAACGTGATTGTTTTCGTGAGGAATTAATTTCTGCTTAGCGTAATCAAGATTATGTATTCCTCTAAAAGAATATTATCATTTTTTCTCTTCAAATATGACAATGTTTTAAATATTCTTCTGGCAGGCATTGTTTGAATATATCTTTCACCATGAAAATGACGTAAAAAATGTAAGTAACTCATATGTTCCTTTTTCAGATTTTATTACGTATGATTCAGTTATTTCTGTCAGTATTCTGCTGAAGTAAGGATCCAGGTAGAACATCACAAGCACAGAAGTGAAGCATTAATAGTTGTTTAAGAGGGAGAAATCCTTTCTTGCAGGGATGATAGTTGGCAATGATAATTGGCAAATACAAGATATGGATTGCTATCTTTTTTTGAGAAGCAAAACATGCTAATTCTTAAAACTGGGTCCCTCAGCTACCAACATGACAAGGTCTCTGAATCTACTGGATTCATGTTAATGGAATTTATTGGAGCCTGAGTGATAGCTGAACTACCTAGAAAGTTTAGAGTCCTGAGGCTTGAGTATAAGTTACTAAAGAATGTCCATTAACAGAAGAAGGTGAAAATACCTCACAAAACAGATATTGTTGAATATCACTTGACATTTTATACTCCTGAGATGATTGCTTATGCATTTGGATGTATAGAAAGAAAATGTATTTGGTGAAACGGCATAAAAATAAAATATCAGTAGGATTTTGGATACTTCTTCTAGAAATGTAAATATGTAGTGCTGAGGTGTTTTGTGACATCAAGAGAAGGATTATATTGTCCATATGATTGTCTGTAGTATTCATTCTTCAAATATTTTCCTGACTATAGTTTCCCTCTTAACCTAGGCAAAATTTTTGTTCTGTGGTCCTTCTGTTACTTCTCTGAATGGGAAAGATCAAGTTTGGACACATATTGTTTAAGCTTTCAGAAAGAGATAAATGTTGCAGAGGGTTTTTTGGCAGTTCACCCAGGGAAAGAATCTCTTTATGGAATTAATAAAGTTTCAGTATGTTTCATTGCTATGTTAGATATGTGCACCCTGTTGAAATGGATTTAAAATGTTCAATTTTGTTTGAAAGAAGTTTATGTTAATAATGCATAGTTGATTAAATAGTTATTGAACTTTCTGCAACACTACAAGCTGGTGTGCAATTAGATCTGGAGTTAAAATCTCCAGTTAATCAACAGCACACACCAAAAATATTTTGCTGTTGTTGACATAGCTCCTAATAATTTCCAAATGTACTGCTATGTGAAGATTTTTAATCTAGTATCAAACGATTATAGTTGTATGCTGTCAATTTATTGCATAGCATTCTTTTAAGAGGATTGAATTGTAATGCACTATTAATCCAAAATATCATTGAAACAGTAAATGCAAGTGTCAGAAGAGTCAGAGAGAAATAGAAATTAGCATTTATATATCCAGCACTGAATATGAAGGAAGTGGCTGGATTTTAGCCCACTAGTAATTAAAAATTGATGTTTGTTACTGAAAATCCAGTTCACTAAAAACAAAAGGGTCACTTGATATGATGCTACACGTGCCTACACTTTTAGCACATGCAGGATTTGTAGGCTAGACATAGATTTATATAATGCAAGTAATTTTCCAAGAACTCCAGGAAAAAAAATGGAAGATGTTTTTGCACTGTACTCCATGTATTTTGAAGTCCTTGCTGAGAATCCCAAATCACTGTCTTGCAGGAAAAGTTCTGTCTATATTTTTTACCCACCTGAGCCATTTGAATAAATGCTTGTAAGCAAAGAGGTGTCAGCTTAATCACCACCATTTTCTGTGTAATGAGAGAGAGATCAGTGTTTGGTTAATGATTGCATCTTCTTAGAAAAAAATATTGTTGTGGGTTGAATTCACACATCACAGAATGAGGTGTCTTTATCACGTAATGTGTTATCTCTGAAGAGATATTATTTAGCTGCTCAGTTTGCTTTTTCTCATTTGCTTTCACTGACTTTTCTTATGTGCTTTCTACACCATTTGCAATGTAACTCCATTCTCCAAACTGTTCTCCCTTTCTTTTGAACCTCATCTGCATTAATTTTTCTTTTAAAAAAGAAACACTTTAATGCCTGCTAAAATGCATCACTGTTAATTCACCTCTCCTAGCAATGGCATTTCACAAATTCAACATCTTGCATCTGCCTGAAAAGAATTTGGTCACTTAGAAACAGAAACAGCAGATATGTTAACTTTTAAAAATTGATCTGGCTCTTGCTTGAGCACTTCTTAGAACATTTGCTGACATCTCTTACATCTTTGTATTTCCTGCTGTTGTGTGATGATGGATATTCTTAAAACCCAGCACTTTATCAGCACTGCATCAGATGAGATGAAAGAGCTTGAAAGGCTTGGAAGCCTGGGAAATTGACTTAAGTTTGAAAAGTTTTTACTTTGGCCTTTCTACGTGGATAGAGTACCACTTCCTGCAGTTTTGCAAATAAAACAAAGCAGTGGTGACAATATCCTTTCTTTGTCACTAAGCTGAACTGGAACAGTCTGTACTGTTCTCATTTGAATTATTATTTGAGAAACAAAGGCAGTTTTATTATTTATCTTCTGTTTCATATTCAACCAGTATATAGACAGAAAAAAAAAAAAGACTCATCAATTTCAGTTGAGAAATGTCATTAATCAGTGTGCATTCAACTGGATAAATAGCGCAAGGAAATTGGTTCAAATTAAAACTAAATATATCTGTAATCTATCAATTATCAGAAACGTGGGGATGCAAGAAGAAGAGAGAAGCACTGAGCTTTTCAGCACTTGAAAATATATTCAAAAGTCTTTTGTCCTATGTAATGAAAAATTAAACACTTGTCTGAAGAAAATACTATTTCTGAATCCATTATTGATCTTGACTTGTTTCCTTTTGAACACATATACTTCATAACTGACTTTCTGTACTCCTTGAGCTATTTCTAAAAGCCAGTTTAGAGGCTAAATGCTGTAAGTGCAGAGCAGTTTCAAAGACTTGTCCAGAAATAGTTCTGCTGCTACTTTCTTTGGCAGACCATGACGTTTTATTTTGCCATTATTCACAGGTGGGTAATGATGACAAAACACTTTGTCCTGAGGAAACACAAAGGTTGTACAATATATACTTGTGGCCAGAAGTCATAACCTCTCATTTTTCCTTGGTTCTTCTCAATACGTTTAGTTTATACTCTCTGATGGAAATCTATTTAAAATGGAATTGTGTTAGATCTACAAAAACTAGAAATCCAGAAGACGATCACCAAAATAAATTGTGCTAAGTTGACTATTGACTAATGTCATTTCCTCAGCTATCTGATAGACTATCTGGTGTTGATTTGTCTACAAATATGACTTTAGTCAATAATTGTTGCTGGGAAAATTACTGCCATTCAACAGCACATGAAAGAAGTAGCAAATGCTTACTGTTGTTTCCATCTATTTAATTTCTAGGTGCATACAATACTCAGTGTAAAATTACTGTTTCAAATAACTGTACATTTACCAATTTAATTTTGCAATAGAATAGTAAATTGCCACAACCCTACAGGCTGTTTTATGCTGCGTTACAGCTGGTAGATAGTTTGGAAGTCTTAGTTATAATAAAGTTTAGGTAAGGAAAGTAATGGTAAAAAAAAAGAAACTCAGAATCATGCTAAATACAGTTAAAGAATCTACATTAATTTTCATTCCTTAAGAAAAACTGTTTTTAAAAATAAAACAGAAAATCCAACAAGTACCAGAGTTTTTTAGCACTTTTATTTGCACAAACATAAGAAGTGGGAATAAAAAAAATTTGTTCTGAAATGCTTCCCAGGGTTAAGACTGTTGTTGAAATGGATTCTGCATTCTTGAGTATGCTGAGTGCTCTAGATGGTAACAACTTCAGTTCATCAGTATGTCCAGATGATGAGTTACATCCTAAAGTTTTTTAAAACTTTCAGGCAAGCAATGTCAGTTTTGAACTGATATATGTATTACAATCAAAAATCCTTAAAAGGACGTATCAGTATCTGCCCATTCCAAATCCATCCTGGTTTTCCCTTTCAGTTATTGGTATGACTACACTAACATCCAGCAATGCACAGGAGTGCGGACAGGCATATTACTACTGCTCTTATAAATTGGTTTTAAATTCACATGTTGTGCAGATTGAACATTGATTTGTACCCAAACTGTACAATTAAAAACCCAAGCTTGCAGCAAACTGAAATTTAAATATGCTAGCAGTTGGTTGAAAGCTAAAGGCAAGTTGAAAGCTTTTACTTTTAAAAGACCATTTTAATCCATTAACAAACATTTCAAGGGCCACATTGTCAAAAGATTTTTTTTGTAATACCAGCAGAAACTTTTAACTATTAGCATGTTAACACTGAGAAGGCATTAACAAAGCCTTCTCAAGCAAACACATTTTAGAAGTATTTGTGACTTTGGTAGTATTTTTGATTGAAGCTGTTGTAATCGCATGTAAAGTATCAGAAACAGGACATTTCTATTCCTTTCCTTTTTCATTAATTGGAAAATATAAAAACAGGATAGAATTTCATAAACTAGCTTCAAAATAAGTCATGCTGTGTTTCTTGATGTTAGTAGAAGATCCCAGGAAGAGTTCAAGATCTGCACTGACAGATAAACTGCTGATGTTACTGTCTACTAAGCCTGAAGCAGTCTTAGTTTGCATTTTCCAATCACAGCCAAAATTGTTAGCCTTGCACAAAATAGTTATCAGAAGCAATTAGGATACCAGAAAGAAACCTGAATGTGTAGCTGCAGAAGGGATCATTTCTGAAGCTCAGTCCTCCTTCTTGAGCCCCTGCCATCAGAGAACTCTGAGGAAAGCTCTTTGGAGCACGGTATTTGCAGTACAATCCTTACTCCTCTGAAGTGGCTGCTCCTGCTGCATTAGGAGCAGGTGTGGTATTTGACAGTCATTCACGTTGTTTATACATTTGTAAATGCAGCAGAAGTAACCAATGTTTTAACACCGACTGCTTTCATAGATTTTCCAGTACTGGGACAAAATTGCTTATGTACCTTCATGTGAAAGGATGAATCTGTCTGGAAGGGTATTGGACAGTTTCTGTCTTGAAGCAAGCTTATTCCCAAGTATAGTTGTAGCATCCAGAGGCCCTGTTGGGCAAGTTGCAAAGACATTAAGCAACAAAGGCAGCCAAGATAAGAGCTGCCATCTAAGGCCTTCGGGGATTCCACCTAACTTGAAGAAACAGTGAATTCAGAGTTGTAGGTTTACCTCAGTCTTCTCTCTCCTGTCACAGAGGCAGGGAATGACAGCTGTCTCTTTCTCGTAGGGACAGCACTGATGCAACTTCTTATCCCAAACTGCTACTGAAAAATTATTCTTTTTCACAAAGCCAAAAGGGGTTGCAACTTGTCTAAATTGTCATAGCTCCACTCACTTTTCGTTATGTCAGATCTAAACCCATTGACTACTTGCAGCCTCATTTTGTCAGCAGAAAGAACAGTAATCCAGCATAGGCATAGATGTCACCGAGTTGTGTTCTTACAGCATTTCAATATTCAGATTAATTTTTCCTGGAATTATTTCTTTCTCTGCTACTGAGTGAGTGGTGTACAGAACATTTGCGTGTTGTTCCTAATAGATAACTTGTTTCTGATTTCTGTGGTCTGCAAAATGTTTACCCAAAAAAACAGGCAAGAAAGGTCAATTCTTTGTTACAAAAACACTGTTTTAAAGCTTTTTACCCCCCTTCTGGTGATATCCTGCAAATATAACAAGCATAACATGGCTTTGATATGTTTTGAGACAAAATGAAATTAAAAAAAAACCAGCACAAGTGCTTCTGTGGCAGGTTGTGGTATAGAAAAGACAGATATTTGTTTTAACAGAGGTGTTGAAATTATAGCTAAAACATGAAAGGCCATAGATTCTGATTGTGGTGGCTGATCAGAACACTTTGATTAGCTTACCTGCTTTTCCAGTATACCAGACAAAAGAGATTTTAGACCTTCATTATCTTCAATAGATATCTATTTCTTAGACTATTTCTCTGGTTTTGCTGTAATAAAATAATTGTTTACATTGTAGACTTTTTAAAGGAAGAAATATTTCTTATTGTACACATTTGAGAGTTTCCAGAAGTGATGGCAACCTGATATTGTCAATGAGATGAAAATTTCTACAGTATTTCACACTCACTGAACTTACTTTGTTTATTTCAGTTGATTTTTACTTGGTTTTAACAACTTTACTGAAAAAGGATGGGAAGCTTGGAAAAAGTGTTTGTGCTTAAACAAGTAATCAGTATATTCTGAAGCAGCACTGTAGGAGTCTGATCAAATTAATTTTCTCTTTGATTTGGAAGAAACTGTTTGAATTGATTACTTTTTTTCATAGGGACAAATAATCCTCTCAGCTATTTTATGCACTGAACTATAAAAGTAATAAACAAAAAGCAGCGGCTCCAACTCAATTTAACTGGACTTTTGTTCAAAATTTTCTCTTTAAAAAAATTTTCACCCTGTTTTCTTTGTGTAAACATTAATTTTAAGATGATGGGTTTGTTTTGGAAGGCTCTAGATTTGGCAGCTCTTGCCACTGAGCACGCACAATTCAAGGACTGGTGGTGGAAAGTCCAAATTGGAAAGTGCTACTATAGGTAAGCCATTGTTCATTTCTTCTGTGCTGAGTGACTGTGAGTGCAGGACCTGTCCTGCTGGGTGTGTTGGGCAATGCTGAACACTGAGAAATAGCTCAGAAAGTGTTTTTTGTTGGAAAGTGCTGTACATACTGTTAAATCTTTTTTAATGTACAAGGAGACCACTGCTTGAGACAAAGTCATCCATACTGAGTAACTGAATTAGTTGCAATTTTGCCTTTGTTAGTGGATTTTAGTCATTATTTGAGAAGTCAGTCAACAAATGCAAAGAACTATTATTAAAACAGACCACAAAAAATAAATATTACAGTATTAGTTTGAGAAATAACATGTCAACTTCAGGGCTTCAGATTGATGAAACAATACAGAATAAAATATTCATGTTAGACATTTTCTGCCAGAATTGGGTTGGGTTCATTGCCCAAGAAATACCATTTAAAAATATGCTGAGGCCTCAGGCTGGCACCCCATACACAAGCATCAAATCAGAGTAGGATAATGAGAAATATTAGCAATTCTTAAAACAACTACCCAGCCTTTACTTCTTCCTGGGCTGAACTTCACTCTTGATTTTCTCTGCATCCTCCCTTCCCAGCAACACAGAGGGACAGGGAATGGAGGCTGCAGTCAGTTTGTCTCTGCTGCTCCTTCCTCGTCAGGGGAAGGACTCCTCACACTCTTCCCTTGCTCCCCCCCAGGAGCATGAGTCCCCCCCAGGGTCACAAGTCCTGCTAGTAGACCTTCTCCAGTGTGGGCTCAGCTCTCCACAGGGCCACAGTTCTTGCCAGGAGTATGTTCCAGCATGGGCATCCCATGGGGTCACAGTTCCCTTTGGGCATCCACCTGCTCCAGCATGGGTTCCTTCACAGGCTGCAGGTGGAGCTCTGTATCCTCTTAGTCCTTCATGGGCTGCAGAGGCACAGCTGCCTCACCATGGTCTTCACCAAGGGCTGCACAGGAATTTCTGGAGCATGTCCTCCTGCTCCTTCTGCACTGACCTTGGTGTCTGCTCTTCTCACAAATTCTTACTCCTCTCTCTGCCTGCCATTGAACTATTTTTTCATCCTTCTTAAATGTATTATCCCTGCATGTTACATTATTCCTATGCTGATTGTGGAGGCACTACCACCATCATGGGTGGGCTCAGCCTTGGCCAGCCATGAGTCCATCTTGGAGCCCTCTGGATTTGGATCTGTCACACATTGGGGACATGTCAGCTTCTCGTAAAAGCCATTCCTGAATCCCCCAGCTATCAAAGCCTTCTCATCAAACCCAATACATGAGCTTAGAGGTCACTCATTATGTTCAGGTTTTTTATGTCTTGTGTTACATAGACTGATGCATCCAAGCAGCTACATGGACTTCCAGGGTCCCAAAATACTTTATGTCCCCATTGGCTGCTTTTGTTTTTTTTAGCTGGCTTGTTCTGTTTGTGTTTTGTGTTTCTTCAGCATGTATGTGCTCTTTGGCTGAAGGAAACAAAAGACAATTTGTATATGAGAAAGTATACCATTTTTTGTTGTTGAAATTGCACAGCCCTCTTAATTTTAGAGATTAGTGCAAAACATTTGACTGTAATTATGCAAAATAAATGCCTTTGAGATGAAATAGACTTCTGTGATGTTCCTTAACAGTGGAGATTATCTGTGTGATCTTTGCCATGGATGAGGAAATTCTGGTCTGAAGGAGTTTGGGTAGAGTTGAGACATTAATTGCTCATTTTCTACTGTGTGTTCTAAGAGCAGGAGGAGTTCCTATGAATAAAAGTACCTCATTATTCACCATTCAGCCAGTCCATTCATAAGGCTGCATGTATAAGAGGGGGCCAAATTTCATGGATTTGTCTTTTTTATAATTTTGAATTGTTGTTTTATTATCTTTATATAACGACATGCTTTTGTTAATGTGCACAGAAATATGTGGTCATAAAATATGCTTTCAGGCAGTTCATGTTTGATTTAGTTTGAACTGGTTCATTATTTAATAAGCTTCTAAAAAATACTAAAAAAAACAGTAAACAAGTACCTTTTATATGTGTCTGTTGTCTCTTTAGGTTGGGATTATATCGTGAAGCTGAAAAACAATTTAAGTCAGCCCTTAAGCAGCAGGACATGGTTGATACATTCTTGTATTTGGCAAAAGTAAGTCATAGATACATCATCGTGTTTAAAAGTGTATGATCTCCATGCCTGAGGCAATACATGCTAACAGTTGCAGTGGAAGTCAATAGTTTATGAAATTATTTTAGAGCTCCCAGATTTCACAAACAAGATTTAAAAAAATCTCCTGTTACTGTATTCTTTTTTCTAAGCTCCAGTGAGGATTATGTAGCTAAAAAAATTATTTGAGTTCCAGTATGAAGAACAATGTGGCTATATATGGTCTCCTAGGAAACAAATGCAATAAATGTGTAAATAAAGAGCAAAGCTCAAAATCCTAGTTTCACAAGCAAAATCAAAACAAAGTGAGCTTAAAGGAAGCAATCAGAGACCTTGAAACAGGGAATGTTCTGTCAAAATAAAGGCATTAAAAGCTTTAAAAGAAGAAGTGGAACAGCTGAGTCTCAGAACAGGATTCTCATTAGATTCTAAACGTTTTCTAAGACATTCAAGAAAAGATGGCCTGTGAGAAACTAAAGCTGGATTTTTTTTCATCGTGTCCTAGAAGGAGATGAAACCAGTTGCTCTTTAATCAGTCCCCTTAAGTCAGCTGTCACAGGCCTGTCCAAAATCATCACTACTAGTGGATAATTCAGATATTCATATGTGCTTTACGTTTCTTGACCAATTTATGTTTTGTATTTAAATGATCATCATTGCTATCTAGTGACATGTCTTCAATACCATGTTTGAAGTTCATTCAAGCTTATTAATTTTTCTGTCTCTATCACAAGTCATTCTACAAAATACAGAGGATCACAAAATGGTTTGGGTTGGAAGGGATGCCAAAGATCATCAGTTCCAGTCCCCCTCCCTCCCCCCCACCCCCATGGAGAGGATGCCATCCACCAGACCAGGTGGCTCAGAGCCCCATCCAACCTGGCCTTGGATGTGGGATGTTCATGTCAGGGATGGGGCATCCATAGCTTCTCTGGGCAGCCTGTGCCAGTGCCTCACTGCCCTCACAGTGAAGAATGTCTTCCTACTCTCTAGCATAAACACACCATCTCTCAGGTCGAAGCCATTGCCCCTTGTCCTGTCACTACATGTCTCTGTAAAAAGTCCCTCTTCAGCTTTCCTGTAGGGCCCTATCAGGTACTGGAAGGCTGCAATTAGGTGACCACACATCCTTCTGTTCTCTAAGCTGACTCAGCTCTCTCAGGCTTTCCTCCCTGGAGAGGTGTTCCATCCCTCTAATCATCTTGCTGGCCCTTCTCTGGACTCTCTCCATGAACTACACAGAATTATTAAATTGGCAGAGCAATTGGATTAACAAAGAATGATTCATTGCAGGAGATTTGAATCCCCCTACATCAGCTCAGGCAGTAGCAACATTTGAACTTCCACCTCCCACTCTACAGACCAGCTTGCTCAAGTATAAAACATTGTACAGCATGATTTAGTGACTGTCAGTGGACAGGCAATAGAGTAAGGCACTGAGATATGGCTCAGTTTAACAGAACTGAAAAAATTGGGCTTGAGTTAAGCAGCCATTAAAAATAATAAGACTGCATAAAGTTCTGCGGAAATATACAGGTACTACAATACTAGTTAGTTTTGTTTATATTCATTATTGCAACCGCTATCTGGGTTTTAATAATATTTTCTTGGAAGTGATCTCTCCCTTGTAATGTAGTTTACAAAAATATAAAAGACCAAAAGAAAAAAATAAGTAGGAATCTTTAAAGCAGTCAGGACTTACTGCAAAGTTACGAAGCATTTCATGACCTAGAAGACCTAGAAATGTGGTATTTTTACAAGAGATAAGCAAGAGACCAAAAAGAGAATGGAGCTATTCTGCTTTTAGTATGTAAACCATAATTACTATAGGTGTCATACTTTTAAAGAGCAGGTCTCCCCAAAGCAACTGTGAGTAGATGGAAATTCCCTCACCTGTTTTTTAATTTCTTTTGCCACTTACCTAGAGAGCAGCTCTTCTGTCTACAGAGATGTTGGACAGTGTGATATCACACTGGATATGGGAATTACGTAGCAGAGTACTGTGGTCTCAGCATCTGTAGTGAGTGCATCTTTGGAGTCAACCTCTAGATAAGGTGAAACACCATGTGAGCAACATTATCAGGGAGATTATTCAGTTTACATCTTGACAATATCCATGCATGTTTGGCATGCTGAAAATCAGCTGACAAATAATGCCTTGCTGGTGGGATCTGCAAACCTCTAGATAAGGCAATAGAGCAGATTTAAGTCATTAATACTCAGAAAACATACTTCATAAACAAAGATAAAAATATTAAAAAGGGACAGATCTATGGGAGTTTCACACTATCCATTTTTTGAATGCATCATTCATGGTTAATGATGTGATTAGTGCAGTTCTAATCTACTATGTACCATGCCCTCCAAAACCCTCACTCTTTTGCAGATGTTCACAAGAAAGTTTCTAACTTAATACAGGAAATGTGAGTGACATTAGCAGAATGAGTGTAAAAAATGCCAGTATTTTTTTCATTTTGACAATGTGGAATGGCAGTCCCTTTCTTGGAAGATGCTCACAGTTGTCACCTCTTTGATAATTAAGAATGCCATTGAGTGGTCATAGGAAATATTTTTTTGCCAGTGTCTACAGCAGCACATGTCTATGGGATTGCAATATACAGTTGTGATTGTTGGCAGTCAGAAGTCCATGAAGTTCAAGGGCAAAAGCAGAAATAACGATTGGAGGTTTTTCAGGTGTTCAGTTAACACTGATATTTGTCTTACATTTCATCACAAAAACGTTGTATCAGGATACCAGTCACAGATTCTTTCTCTTTTTCAGTAGTATCAAATATTAGCACTGATTGATATATTATTTCTCCAACAAAATCCTTATCCACTTAGTGGGAGATAGATGAATCCTTCTAGCCATCTAGTTTCCCAAAGCATGTGGTTTTTCCCTTTGCTGTAGCTGTTTACCATACCCCACAGCAGGACTTTACAGGTGTACTCTCAGACAGCTGCTGAGGTGGTCCCTATCAACACTGGACATATTGGATGTCCAGTCCTCACACAATTATTATCCACAGTGCACATTTTCACAATCAACACACAAAATCACAGAGGCAAAACTGCCCTCTTTCCATAGGATTTTATTGTTTGTGACAGGGGAGGTTGGTTGAGCAGTAAGGAAACTTGAAAGGGTCACTGCTCTGTGCAATGCAGTCTTATTTGACTAAGTAGAACTTTTTGCTATTCCAGCACCATCAACCTGAAGGTCTAGTTCTTTCAAGTCTAAACACAAGTTTTTGAAAATACATTAAACAGGGAAGTATTCAAGGTGATACCTTCACCTCAATGTCGAAGTATATTATATATGATAATAAATAACAAGATATTTTAAATTAGTAATATTCTAATTAATAATGTATATATGCTGTGAGGTAAATTTAATTATCTTAAGCAGCCTATTTTATCTTCATTACACAGATTTACTCAGTATTCACTCCATTATTTTCCCAGTATTATTCATCATCTCAGCTAATGGTTTACTGCATAAATGGAGGTGTCACCGCTTTTATTTATCTCCCTTGTTAAACAGCAGAACATGTATAAAAGTCAGACATTTGATATCTATATACACTTTTTATTTGCTTAGGTGTATTTGCGCTTGGATCAGCCTGTAACAGCTGTGAACCTTTTCAAGCAAGGGTTAGAGCGATTTCCTGGAGAAGTGACTCTGATTTGTGGAATTGCCAGAATCTACGAGGTATGCACCCACTATGCAATCCTTAGAGTGGCCAAATTTAGCTGCTTGAGCACGAAGAAAGAATCAGTAGTTGAATATAACTGTAAGGTCATCAAAAACCAACTGTGCTGATTTTCAGTGTCACTAATGCAAAACAGGAAACTTTCCACAGAGGTAACAAGGTAATGTCAGGGGAGCCCTGCAGGCTTGTTTGGTTCAACCATTAATGACACCAGTGAGACCCCATTTGCCCTTGGCATGCAGAAGCAAGTCCATATTAAGTCAAGTTGTCCACATGTTGTCTTTGCTAGTTTATATATATTTCATCATACTAAAACTACTCAAGTCTCCAACTAGCAAAACTAAACAGCAAAATAGTTTGTCTGTGTTGTTTTTATTAGCACATTTTACATTTTACCATTAGTTTCTTAACACTCTGAGAACAGTTAGAATGTGAATGTTTCTTAGTTAGGAAGAATTTGTTGTATTAAGTAGGATTTGTTATAAAGTAGTTTCACTTTAGCATGTTAACCATGTATTTTGTATTTTAAAATTGTATATTTTCATGTCAAACAGTGGACTTCTTACTGTTTTTCACTGAAGGTTGGTAATGTGCTATTCCAGAACAAATGTTAAAAACAAAGTAATGATTTTTTTTTGTCTATATTCATGCTTGGCATTCTATCCTGTTCTCATCATTCTCATCTAACCCCTAAGCCTTAATCCATTTTCATAGTAAATCCTTTTTGTCCTTCAGCAAGAAGAAAACAGCTGCATAATTTCTGGAGGCTTTTCTTTCTGAATTGTTGAATAGTTTTTAATATGGATATTATTTTGCAGAACCATACATAACATTGCATAACCCTTTAAGGACTTACTAAAGAGCAGCATATATTTGATAGGATCTAGTTTTGCACTGACACTTGAGTGCAGGATTATAGCTTCATTAGCAAAGATTTGTACTGCAACACAGGGCTGCTTTCATTACATAGACTCACAAGTGGAACATATGTATCAGACATCTTAATCAGAGCTTTTCTTCTCAGTCACTAACTTTTGACAGTATGAAGAGTTGTAGAGCACTTTTGGTTTAAAAAAAAGCATAATTTTTGAATTATTACTGCTTTATTACTATTTCCTTTAATCAGAAGAAATCCTTTTTTTTTCTTTTGGTAGCTAAATACACTGCTGAAGTTATATAAAAGCTTATCCTTTAGTTATGTTGGGAGCACATTTTATCTACAGCACACAGGTAGAAATTATTCCTATATAAACACAGAAGTGAGTTTGATCTTTTATTTTTTTTCTTGTATGTGATAGGGTTCTCAGGGCCTTTCACTCCTCAGAAACAGTGCACTCTTATTTATAGCAGTGAGTTTACCTTAACAGAAGCCATGCCTACAGTCCCCCTTTGACTTCCAAACTCAATACAACAGACTGTCTCTTTTTCTAAAAAATAAAAACCAAATAAATCTCTTTTTGTAGCTGTGGCATAGAGTTAATTTCAGGCAAAGATATTACTAATATATCAATATGCATTCCTCTCATGGATGTGTGCGTTGCTTGTGAAGATGCCAAACAGTGGTGTTGAGTGGTATGATCAGAGAACTTTAAGAGCATATATAATTAATCTCAATTAGGTACTGTACAGGGCACAGATAAAGCACTCAGTAGATGAACATATTAAAATGTTCCATTTTAAAAATAGGTGATAAACAGTAGAAGTAATTGGAATTTTTCTCCAATTGTATAGGAAATGAACAATATCTCCACGGCTGCAGAGTACTATAAAGACGTCTTGAAACAAGACAACACTCATGTGGAAGCCATTGCATGCATTGGCAGTAACCATTTTTATTCAGACCAACCTGAGATAGCTCTGCGGTTTTACAGGTATCTGTACCTATGGAGAGGGAGGAAGGGATGGGGAACAGAAGGTGTGAGAAGGTAATATAAAGGGTTGATTCTTGTAATGTGGGAAAAAAGTAATTAGGTAATTAGCATGGGAGTATGAATTAGCATTTCAGCAAAATATTACCATAAAATCTGTTTACCAATTTTTGTATATTTTTAAACAGTGTACATCACTACATCACTACAAACTTGTAATCATTACATGAGGAATATGAAGAAGTATCAATAAAGATTATCAAAACAGTTACCATTCAACCAAGGAAAGTTCTTTCACAGCATGAGGCAGTTTGAGAACAGTGGATCTTACCCTCAACTTCAATTGCAGAAGTGCAGAAACACAGAAGGCACAAGATCTTCCTCTTTAGCCCTTACTCCACCTGAAGTGACCAGAACAAAATCCCTGACTTGGAATATGGGCTGGGTTTCCTGTGTTTTTTTTACTGAAAGCAATGAAAAGATAGTGTTAGACACTTCTGCTTGATTTTTATTTCAATACAGAGTGCAAAGGAGCGTGAGGTTCTCTCGCTAAGAGCAGATTAAATCAGCAAGAGCACTATCATCACATTTCTGTGGGACTTGAGCTCTTTTATGCTTTAAGTTCAGAAACTCATAGTCATGCTGCAGACAGCAGCCTTCTTTTTCCCTGGCCCTCACAGCATTTCTGTTTTTCCTATAAATATTAATAAACAGAATTTTTATAATCTCCATTTTGAAGGACACATTAAACAATATCAATGTGAATCAAAATCTGAGTTATAGTTGATGTGTAAGATTAATATGGATTCACATATAAATATACTAATTAGAGCAGCACTGAAAGATGGGAATCAAGCAAAAAATTGAAGTCTTAAGAGTTATGTCAAGTAATTGCAACAAACTACAGGTTGATTGATGTTGAAGGATTGGAAAGAGGAAACAGAGAAAGTCTGCTACATCTCTGTCTTACAGTAAAGTCAGATCACGTGACCCAGTCAAGAAGACAGAAGTTACTTATTTACACAGACTTTTGCACAGTTGTGATTCTAATAAAAAATACCTTGTACTGCCCTTCATGAAACTAGCATGTGTAAAGTAAGACGATAACACTTGGTTTTTACACCTTCTCAGAACAGGGAGAAAGGAGGAGAGAACTTTGTCTTTTAGAGCAGAACTCCTACTTGAAATTAATTTAAAGAAAAATGAAACCAATGTTTTCTTTCAATCTAGACGGCTCCTGCAGATGGGTGTTTATAATTGCCAGCTCTTTAACAATCTGGGCCTCTGTTGCTTCTATGCCCAGCAATATGATATGACACTATCTTCATTTGAACGGGCGCTGTTTTTGGCTGAAAATGAGGAGGAGACAGCAGATGTGTGGTACAACCTGGGACACGTGGCTGTGGTATGAAAAAATTTAACCATCTTTCTGAATAAACACTATTTATAAAAAATGTAAAAAATATTACTAGGGAGGAATAATTTCTCTTCTTGGAAATACAAAACCTAATAGCGTACAGGATAAAGTCCAGTACAGATGGAATGTTTATTTGCTCTTCAGTAGGGAAGAAGCAGCAAGAGAAGAAAACTCTGTACTTTACAGAATGTGGCTTTCTCCTGCTAAAAGGTGCTCCCCACTGTCTTTAACCTTCCCATCTTTCTAAAAAAATTACAATATGCACCAGCCCTTGAAGGTCTTGGCTGCAAAACAACCTAATCTGACAAAAAAACAAAAAACAAAACAAAACAAAAACAAAACAAAACCAACCAAACAAACAAAACCACAACACCCCTCCCCGCCACCCCCCCAAAAAAAAAAAACCCAAAAAACAAACAAACAAAAAAACCCCAAAACAAAACAAAAAAATTCAAGATATTTTTCTAGGAACTGTTATTTGTTTTACATGGAGAATTAGACTGATTCCCTCTGATTCCCTTGCCATAAAAAGACAAATTCAACACCAAATAGCCAATACTAAAACACTAAGTAGATCATAGTTAAGAAGGTATGTTCATCTGTCTTAAAGGCAGCTGTAGAAATATTGTGTAGTTGTGTCATAAACCTTATTAAATTTCTACACAAATTTTCTTACAGTCCTGCCCATTTTTGCAGATGTTCTTCAAGAAGGTGTGTTGGATTTCTCTTTAGCTACATGCCCAGAATGAGTTTGCTGAATAAAGTTTTTGACAGCTTTCTAACATGAGTTGTCTTCAATTGCTGATAATGATTTGTCACAAACACAGCTGTTGATCTTGTGCTGCAGCTAGGATAAACACAGTAATGTATGCTGCTTTAAAATGGAAATCTGAACTGACATGCCTGTGTTCTTCAGCATTTGTCACTTTTGATGTTTCACCTGATGCTGTGTCAGTGTCAGTCTTAACACTACAGTAGTAGTAGTCAGCTGCTCCATCTGAGAAATGAATCTCCCTTAACTTAAATATGTGTAGAGACAGAGAGGCAAGGTGATCTCTCTGGAGACATCTCACTTTTTCTTACCCTGCTACAGGCAGTAGCAGATAGCATAATCTTTAGATGACACTTGAATAATTTAAAAGTTAAATGAAATGAAGTGAATATCACTTGAAGCATGGAAGTTTGTGCTGGAGAGAAATGACTCTGTCTATAGAAAGAATAAGGAAAAAATGAAAGGATCTGGGAAGAAAGCACATACATTTCTGATCAGCATGTTTTTATTGTAATTTGAATTCCATTGTAGTACTTATGGGTGAAAAGATACTCCAAAAACCAAACCAGATGCATGTTGTTTCCAATCTTTTCACAAATGAAAACAGACTCTTACTTTTAGGGCATAGGAGACCTGAATCTGGCCTACCAGTGTTTCAAGCTCACATTAGTCAACAACAACGACTATGCAGAAGCTTACAACAACTTGGCTGTGCTGGAAATGCGAAAAGGTCACACCGAACAGGTCAGTGGTGAATCTCAGTCCAAGCAGAATGCTTCATTTAGGCATTTTGTGCTTAGCAAACATGTCATTTCTCTGAGGTGGAGGCATCATAACTTACTCTTACAGGCAGAAAACATGGATAACTGTTATACATGTTTCAGTGTAAGCTCCGTATTGCCATGCCATCTCCCATTAAACTGCTTATTCTTTGGCATATCCAAATTAATCATCAAAGACAAGCAATAGCTTTCCAATAGTTTTGCAGTTGTTGAGATTTTTTTTAATTGATACTCAAAGCAAACCCCACGACACTGTAATCATCACTTAAAAGACAACTTTGAGTGTATATTCAGTTTATAAATGTTGTTGTTTGTTGTATGGTGGAAAAGAGCAGTCAGATTAGCTCTTGAAAGCTGGAGCTTTTAAAGCAAGGAGATCACATTAGAATTTTGTCAGAAAACAACAAGTTCTTGATAAATACTTTTGCATCAATAAGCTTGGTGGTTCATCTTACCTAATGTGAGTAAACTATGTGTATTGTGCTTAGATGTATAATTGACATGCATGGTGGAATAAATGTAGTCATTTTTATACACATTCAGGGAAAACGAATATGTGGTTTTAGACAGAACTACTGTTGACTTCTTTTAAACCTTATGAGAGAAAGCTAATTTGATGAATTTATATATACATCATGGAGCTAAAATAAATTATAAATACCTTTTTTAAGAGCAAATTCTCTTAGAATTAACTTTATTCAGATAACATAGCAATTACCATGGAAACACTGAAATGAACCCAGCACTGGATGTTTCCAGTGACAAATAAACTTCAGGTTTACTTTCAATCTTGTAATCAGTAAATTTGTAGACATTTAATTCCCTAGTGGGGCATACCCTCAGTTATGGAAGTTGTGATTGCTCATAACTAGCACTGCAGAGCCTTTCCATTAGTATAGCTTCCTGTCTGCTTTAGGATGTAGCTTAAAATTTTCAGTTTTCTTTTTGTATCACATGTATAATTAAAAATTGGGATAATCTTGGCAATAAAATATGCACAGAAGAATTTAAAAAGGGATGACATTTTGCTTATCTTGGATTTTATTTCACAATGTTCTTTCATAAGTACTGTTGCTTGTACTCAGATTTTTCAGATGTAGGAAGTTTTAATAAATTCCTAGCTCAGTCTTGCCACAGTTTGCAGTTACTTTTGTTTTTAAACGTTTTGTAGTTTTCCCCATTAAGTTCTCCATTTTTTAGTAAAATCTTTCACAAGTGGACCTTAATTCTGCATTGGATTTACAGCATGAAACTATACACTCTGATACTTAGTTTATCTTTTTATGCCTCTATTTTGCTAGTGAGAAAAAAAAACCCTAATTTTATTAAAATGTTTGAGTGTGAAAGCCATATCATTTATATGATAAAATTTATGGTTTCAGGGATGCTTAAGACAGAGCTATCAGGGACAAGAGATAAATACAGTGGGGTGTTCTTTAAATAGTTTGGGTTTTATTTCATTTACTTGATATGTTGTCTTCAGGGTTTAAAATTGAATTGCTTAATTGAGTATGTCCCAGGTTTTTTTCCTGACTCAAGCAAAAGTCTTTATTCATGTCAATGTTATTTGATTCTGTTATGCCTACACTATTGGAAAATGGCTTTCTTAGTAAAGAAAACATAGAATGATTTCTTCTAAGAATTATGAGTATTTCATTCAATTCCTGTTACTCTCCCTCCCAGATTTCACTATATTATTTATTCATTTCTCTGTATAGGCAAGAGCTTTGCTGCAGACTGCTTCATCTTTAGCACCTCACATGTATGAGCCCCATTTCAATGTTGCCCTACTCTCAGAGAAGGTAATGCATTATCCTGTTCTTGTAATCTAAAAATTGAGCCTTGGTGAGGCAGGTGGGTTTTTGTGGTTATTGCTGAGAATTACAGATAGATAAGACAAAAGAAAACAGAGTGCATCAACTCAAGGAAAATGCTAAATTACATTTTCATTTTAATACCTAGAAATGTGTCAAAGTAGCCATTCTAATGTTTGCTTTTGGGAATAAATGAGGCCAACTGGCTATGAAGTAACACTTGATAATTGTCCAGATGCCTGGAACATGAACAATTTGTTAACAATTCCATCTATAGTCTTTACAGTCATAAGCTTTTTCAGAATGCAAAGTGTAATAATATCATATGATTTATTAGTAATGCTAGAAAGAATATCCTTTATTGATAGTATCTTACTGATCTCTAAAGGAAAATCTGTTATTCAGCTTTACAACCTCTGAATTCTTTGTGTTAATGTTCAATTTCATCCGGAATGTCTAAGACACTGTATTAACAGTGTCCAACATTCCTGTTAATAAGAGAAACTTGTACAAATTTTTTTCTTGTTTCTTCACAAGAAAAAAATTGCTCCTTTGCTTGTGCCTACACCTTCATGATTCTGTTATGATTCTGTGTTGTGTGGGCAGCTCCACTCCTACAGATGCTGAAGTACATGCATCAAGAAGAGAATAACCCAATAATTTGTAAGTGTATCCTCTCCATTGTGAAACACAAGAGGATGTTGAATAATTGCATTTTTTCCTTACTGACTGGGGAGTAAATCCTAGTGTGCAAATGTCCTGTTACCTAGATTTTGCACAAAGAACTCTCACAGGTAATGGGAGAAGACAGACAGCTACATCAGCCAGGTGTTGGTGCAGGGGGGGTAACACAGTCCTTACAGTCAGTGTAAGGCCATGGTTTACACACCATGTCTTCTCTGGCTGGGGCCTTGGCATTTTCTCCTTCAAAGAATTCTTGCTGTGCTGAAGCTCTGTGTTGTCTGATGCACAGGCAAAAAAGGCCTCCCAACTGTCCATAACTCTTCCCTTTCCACTCAAGAGTAATCATTTTTACAAGATATGTTCCCAAATATTTGGGTTCTTTTTTGCTGAACCCACTTTCTCAGATGCTTTCCTTTTAATCCTTCGAAAAAATGATGGATATTTAGGAAAAAAATGAAGTTCTCTAAGTAGGGAACAATTTCTTCTAAAAGCAACAGAGGAGCACCATTATTTCTCCAACACTGCTTTTTTTTACAGAGGCCTGATGGGTTGTGTTTTGCTTGTATATATAATAGCACTTCTATGGAATTTAAAAGCAAAACTTCTATTTTTTATTTCTCCTTACTTCAAGCACTGGGCATGGTGTGTACCTTGTCCATTCTCCAAGAAGTGGGGTGAAATGGAATGTGTTACATTGATGTCTCGAAGCATCCCTCCCATTAAAATCACATTTCTGTCTTTCTCATCCCTTGATGCAAGTGCAACATAATCCCGCATCCAAATGTCTTTATACTGGCTGTTCACTCTTTGGACCAGCTGTGTTCAAAATTTGCGAGCATCAGAAATGTACTACACAGAATGCAAAGAATACATGATGCCAACAATGCAGTGCTTGGATTTTCAAAATCAATTTTTGTGTTTCTTACAGCTTGGAGATCTTCAGAGAAGTTACACAGCGGCTCAGAAGTCTGAAGAAGCATTTCCAGGCCATGTTGATACACAGCAGCTCCTCAAACAGTTAAAAGAGCATTTTGCTATGCTCTGATGAGCAAATTTTTTATTATGTAAGAAGTTAGCCAGAGCAAATGTCCCATACACATTTTGAGAACACCAGCTCAAAGTAGATGAACTATACTTAATGCATTCCTGTGGCAAAGCTTGTGTTATTTTGAGTAGCAAGGAAGATTGAGTTTCAATTACTTATCATCTTAAAAGATAACACTTATTCAAATGCAGCTAGAAAACTTTGCAACTATGTACACAAGAGATTACAGAAAAGGGTTTTTTTCTGACTTGTATGCAGAAAAAAAATCCGATTTAAAACTCTCCTGGGTGACAATCTATGAAGAAACAGAGTAAAAATACTTCCTAACTGGTTTTCAAGTTGGCTTTTGATAGTATACTTTCTTACTGAATGTTACATTTTAAAATTAAATACTTTGAAAGAATTTTAAATACATATGTAAAGCAAAAGTTCTTATATTCCTTGCAGTGTATGAGTTAAATAAATTCAGTTTGTATGGTTTGTCTCATTTGTTTATGTAAGTTAAATTACATCCTTATTGCCATGAAAACCTGGGTTGATAGTCTTAACATTTCAAGAGACTCCACAGAACTGGTACAAAATCACATAAATGCATGTGTTCCTCTCTACTGAGGAGGGAGCTTATTCTGGATCTGGAGAAGGGTATTTAGAAGCTTACAAAATTAAGAACCAGTAGTTGAAAACGAGGCATTGATGAGGTGGTTACATGTGCTACCACAAAAACACTGCTGCCAAATAAATATTTGGATCAATCCAAGTACAGGAAATTCTACTACTAACAACAAATGAAGACTTTCTGTCATACTTTGTTTTTTAGCTAAAAGGATTAAATTTACATGAATTCTGAACCTGACCTTTTTAAAAGACCTTTAAGAAGTGTGGGATGTTAAGGCAATCTGAAATGGCACATCCTGAAACAGACCTTTGAAATCTTTTCCTCTGATATATTAGGAGAATGTCTAGGAGATATTAGGAGAATGTTCAGTATTCCTCTGAAACGTTCCTCTGATATATCAGGAGAATGTCTTAGCTTAAGGGACAACCCTAAACATGCTTATGAATCTTATGTATTTTTTTTTTAGTGTTTGTTACTTTTCCACCCTCATCTTTGACTTGTAGCTGGTGAGGGTGGATGCTGGGGAGCTTAGAGAGGTGTGCCCACGGGTTCCCCCACAGAGCATTCTGAAGAGGTGACAGAAACACTCATTAATTGCTGTCACATAGTGTGAAGTGCAAAAACATTATTGGCTGAATAGATGCAGCAGCTTTTATGGAATTTGATTTTGTCCATTTTCATTTTATATTATTGGAAATTCATCACAAACTATTTAAAAGGGAATCTTAGTTACCAGTAATCCTCATTAGTTAAGATTTTACTTGCTGCCAAAATGCAAGAATTTAGAGGGAAGTTCCATCCTTTGATCTGCGGTATTTATGTCTTTCCAGCTGTCATTACTAAACTTAGAAAGGTACCAGAAAAGAAAATTGCCTTAGCAGTTTAAACACAACTGTTAAGAATTTTTGAATGTCATATTATTAACTCGAAGTAATTTTCAAATTGCATAGTAAATAAGCCTATTTTTATATGAACTGGAACAGAAATGAGTAATGCAGCTTCAGTTTTTAATCCAGTGTGGCCGCTTGATAGTTCCTCATAGGTGCTCATAAGCTGCCACTTACTGTTTTCACTGCTGAGGTGAATGATCTGATAACTCCTTTTCTTCTAGCAAACAATGCCCCTTACAACATGGAGGTGACTTTATTATTCTTTTCTTATTGGGAAATGTGTGAAGATCGAAAGGGAAAAGGATTATCTATGTTAAGGAATCCTTCACGCATATGTGCAAATCAGATATTTAAAAAAAATTTCACCTCCTCCTCTCCCCCCCCCAAAAATACAAAGTTCTAAACAAGGATCAAAACCTTTTTAGCTGCCTACTCTGTGGCATCTGCAAGCCATTCCAAGTTTCTCTTATGTGGTGTATTTTGATTGCCCCAAAAGGCAGCAGCAATTTGCTTTGTTGATCTTTTGTGCCCCAAAGCAAGGGTCTGACAGTGTATTTTTCACAATTACCACTGTACAAATGAAATCAAATGTGGTAATGAGTATAGCAGCACAGTGCAACAACAGATGAATCAGCAGGCTGTTCATCCTGGAAGAACCTTTTGATTTCATTGTGTGGTAACTCCGTGTGAGCCACAGCAGCCACGAATCAGCAGCGCCTGGGGCCAAGCGCCTTCGGTGAATTGAGGGCGACACTGCACAATTCAATGCATCCTGCACAACACATTGCATCCTGCACAACTCAGTGCATCCTGCACAATGCACTGCATCCTGCACAACTCAATGCATCCTGCACAACTCAATGCATCCTGCACAATGCACTGCATCCTGCACAATTCAATGCATCCTGCACAACTCAATGCATCCTGCACAATTCAATGCATCCTGCACAACTCAATGCATCCTGCACAATTCAATGCATCCTGCACAACACAATGCATCCCGCACAACTCAATGCATCCTGCATGACTCAATGCATCCTGCACGACTCAATGCATCCTGCATGACTCAATGCATCCTGCACAACACAATGCATCCTGCACAACTCAATGGATCCTGCACAACTCATTGCATCCTGCACAACTCATTGTATCCTGCACAACTCAATGCATCCTGCACAACTCATTGTATCCTGCACAACTCAATGCATCCTGCACAACTCATTGCATCTTGCACAACTCATTGTATCCTGCACAACTCAATGCATCCTGCACAACACAATGCATCCTGCACAACGCATTGTATCCTGCATGACTCAATGCATCCTGCACAACTCAATGCATGGGAGCCCTGCTCAGCCCTGCAGCGGGATCCTGCTGCAGCGCTGCCACCTTAGCATTTCTGTAACATGGAAATCATTTTCCCTCTAACCTGTAGCACAGCTCCATGTATGTTTGGCCAACATTTACAAAGCCTCTTCAGAGTAGAGAATAGAATACAATTTTTAAAAATGCACAGATTTTTAATCTACAGTACTGATAGTTCCACAACAAAGGAAGGAAGCTTGAAGCAGATGTCTGGGGAGTCTTGAAGTTTCTGTCCCTGCAGGAAAGGCCTGTACAGTTTATGGCTGTAAATTGCCATCAGTTTTATCCTTCTTCTTGACCATCCTTCTTGCTGGGGTCTTTCTAATGGATGAATCCAAAGAAAAGGTCACAAAGTAGGGTTAGGTTATTAAAGGAATTTGATTCTTCTGCTAGATGTTATAGCCACAGCTGTCATAGCCACAAAACAGTGGCTGAAATGAATCACAATTCACACTTAAGGGTTGTGGATGATTTTGGCTGCAAAAAGTAGCTTCAGAAGTAGTGCAGGACAGAGACCATTTGCCATTAGGTGCCAGTTCAGTCAGTGTATGACTGGATAATGATCCAGTTTTGTTATTGCTATTGCTGCTGGGTTTTTTCTTTGATTGCTTCCTGTCTTTGTAGACTAAAGGAAGAGATTTTTGGGTCATGCAGTCTTATGTCTGGTATGACATAAGTCAAGCTTTTTAAGCCCGGCTCCTCTTCTCATGAAATTACTTTGTACTTAAGTAGCAATTACCTGCTGAAGCAGTATCAAGTTTTGTAAAAGAGTTTGTATTTAGTTGCTCTCACTACCTACCAGATGTTTTTCTTCTTTTTGATGGATACTTTCAAGCTTATCCATGTCTTTCCAGGCTTAACTCACCCTCAACCAGTGGGTCCTCAGTGTGGGCCACAGATCAGCACTGTGCTGCTGGCCCACCATCACGAGGAGCAAGAGAGCACATGGCGAGTAGAGAATGCAAAATGCCTCTTTCTCTGCAAATGAAAACAAAATTAGGTTTCTCTTTGTGCCCCAGAAGATGAATAAAGCAAAAGCTAAGAGAATTTGATATTCAAGTCATTTACAGACTTCTATCTCCAGTAACTCTCAGTAGCATTTGAATTCCTGTGCTGGTAAGATGGTGTAACTAGTTTCCCTGAATAGCAAAGTTTTTAGAGTTAATGAGGGCTCAGAAGCTGCAGATACTCAGAAGCATCTGTAAGCAGATTAAATCTGGAAGATATGCCACAAAAGCAATTTTTGTTGCAAAATTATCAAGTAGACATAGCCTGAATTACTCTGAGTAACTGAAGGAACGGTACAAGTACTATACGTAATTTTGTTCTGTGGATTACTTACAGCAATTGCTGAGTGCACAGCCTTCTCGTGTTTAGTTTGCTAGAAGGTCATAAAGATTGAGTTGAAGAAGATTACCTATTTAGATACTAAATTGAATAAAATATGTAAAAATAGTCAAGTCAATGAGTTCATTGTAAAAAACTCTTCCCAACACATACTGCAATATGTTAATTATGTGTAGGAATATATCAGCCCATTAAAAATGTGGGGGTTCCCCTCATTTCCTGCTTGCTTTTTGACAGGTATTTCCAGTGAAACCAATTATAGTGTGACAAAGATAAGAGTTGCAGTCATTAGAAATGAGACACAAGAAGAAACAGCAGGATGCAAACCTTGCTCAGCACTATAGAAAGGGCAAAGTCATTAAGAGCCAGGAACTTTGGTTCCAGCAAGTAGACCACCCCAATAGTTTAATCTCATTTGCAGTTTATTCACTTTACATAACCATAAAGTAACTTCCAAGATTCTACATTTTAGCTTTGGTATCATTTTATATTACTGTCAGTTCCATAATTTTCTGAGTCTATATACTTTAATAATACCAAGCAGCTTTAAAGCTATTACACCTTAACTAATTATCCTTTACAGCAATAAATTTAGATCATGCTAACCTAGGGTCAAGAGACTAGACTAATGGTACATGAGATACCACCCAAAAGCCAATTTAAAAGCAGCCCTGGACTATTTTTATTCCTGGGAATTGCCATACAAATGCACATATCTGTCCTAGTTTTCAAGGATGTAATTGTTAGTTCTTCCAGAGATGTTGATGGGGGAGGCCCAGTAGAAAAAAAAGCCCCTGATTTCTGCCTGCAGTCCTGCAATGTCTGATGGATAGGCTTAACATGCTGTCATTACTAAACATTCATTTGTTAATTTATTAAATGGTAGCTACTTGAATGAATGTCAGATTTGAAATTCAACATAAATCCAGGGAAGGTAGGCTAATAAGCAGACAACCACATTTATCAAAAATCTCGACAGTAGATTGCATATGTGAAAGACATCCACAAATAGCCTGTGTCTTTAAGTCAGGGAGTTACTGTAGACAATTCTCCAAAAGTACCTTAGACCCCAGTCTAGCAGGACACTTGGAAGGGTGGGTGGAATGGGAGATACTGTTTTATAGGGGTATATGTATATTGGCAAAAAGTAATTAATATAATAGTAAATAAAATGTGGCTGTTTAGAAATGACTGACATTCTTTACACTTTTCAGCCACATCTTTGATAGTCTTTATAATCTTGATTACCCAATATATATGTATTTATCAAACATTAAGCAATTACAAGCAAATTTCACAAGTTTTCAAACCACTGGCATTATGAGTCACATCTCATACAGTCTACCAGAATACATCATCATCTTAAGGGAAAAAGTTAGATATACTCAGCCATCTCAGAAAGTGACTCCAATTAAGCTGAAACTTCAGATGCCTTTAAAATGAAAATGCCTTTAAAGGCTCCAATGCCTTTAAAATGAAAAAAACACCACTACCAGAATAGACATTTTTCCAGTTAGATCAAAACTTAAAATTCTTGGGAAAAAAAGCCTAAGTAATGACAGATACTTGATTCTGAAGGGAAAAGAGAGTTGTTTCTTGGGGTAGCCTATGGCTTATGTCACATCATCACCTGTAACTTCATATCAAGTTATCTTGGTGAGCACTACTGTGCCGCAACATAAGCCAATGACATGTTGTGAAGTAATAGAAGTTGTAAGCAAAATCCCTTCAGGCTAAATATCTGTCATTTCTGGGAAAACAAGGTAATACAGGCACAAATCTCTTGAATGAGAAAGAGTAAGAGAAAGCTGGAAAAGTGTTACTTGGATTGGAAACAATATTTTCATGTAATACTAAAAGGCACCTTTGAGTCTGTTGGAGTTTATCCCATAGCAACATAGCCAACTTTGTCAAGATTAGGTTCTGTGCAGCTCACTGTCATTTATAACACTGTGCAAACCGACAAATTTTACCCATACAGGCCTGTTTGAGCACCCTGAGGAAAAACAAACACTCTTGTTACGTGGGATTCTAAGAAGTACATACTATAAATAAATTTGCCTTTCTTCTCTGGACGTCCCCCTTTAGTTCAGGTTCAGAGCATTACAGCAGGTAGTTTGTCAGGCTTCAAATAGTTTGTGGTGTACCACAAATCTATTTGTCTTTAATGGATCCACTAAGTGCCATGCTCCTGGGAGCAGTGCCATCCTTGTCTTTGTGACCATGGATATTTGAAAGTCAGTGCTAGACATGGTCATAACATTTTTCTGCCCCTTCAGGAGTTCATATCACCAGATGTGGTGAGTATAACAAACCTGTTTTAACAATAGCAAAGGAGCTAAATACAAGAAAGATGAGGGCTTCTTTCACGCTCTTTTCTCCATGCATATCCATAGTAGGTGTCAGTGGTGTGCTTCCCATCACTTGATTCTACCTGTATAGTGGAACGATTTCCTTTCATCAATCCTGATTTCAGGAGTTTGTACCCAATGTTTTCATCTCTACTTAGAAGACAAAACTTTTTACAGCAGAGAAACCATAGCTACAATAGCCCCTCATAGCTGCTGAGAAATGAGAGCACTCTCACGCTGAGTGCATCTCACCAGGCAAGGAGAAGTCCACCACCCTGTGCTGCTCACAGCTGCAGTCAGATCTGCTCTCCTACATGGATCAGCTTCAAGGCAGATTTTGGTTAAATCTTAAGTAGCTAAAGGTACACATGATAAAAACCTCAAGAGACAGCCCAGGACCTTGTTTTAAGGCTTGTCTTACCCTTGAAATAAAGTTGTTAAGGAGATGTGGGTGCCCCAAGGCTTTGCCTGTCTCCCAAAGGCTTGGAGGCTGCCACTTCCCTTGGCTGGCACACTGGTGCCACTGAGGAAAGGCAAGAGCTGTCCTCCTCTCCTGGGAGTTACAGCCCAGCTGTGTGGCTGCACCAGGCTGACACATGACAGACAGCTAATGTAAGAAATTCCTTCTGTTTCTGGAGTAATACTTGCAAAATTTGAGTTTTCTTTAAACGTGACCTGATAATGGGAATCATTCTGGTCTCTGTGAAATCCATCCTTGGACCAGACAGTTGATCTGAGATGCCAAGTAACCTGGGAATTGCTAATGAATGATGAGTGTGCTTTCTCCTCTTTTCTCAGATATTATGACCTAGTTTCATTTTTTTCTCTCAGGATGTTTTCATCATGCCTTGCTGCACTTGCACTCTCTGTGATTTCACGTTTTTTTTGAGGCAGTTTGGTCTGTGTGACCCCAAAATATTATTTTCCTCTTCCAGCTGCTGAATGTGTAAGCCTGGCTTTTCCCAAGATGTGCACTCCTCAGCCAAGCTTCATCTCCATCCGCTCGAGCTGTCACGAGGCCAGGGCCAGCTTTGCAACACAAGTATCAATAACTCTGGAATTTGTTCAGATTTGCCATTTACTTGAAGAGAAATGACAACAGTCCATTTTGTCTGGGCTTGTCATCTGGAGGCTTTGGGTTTGTCCTGTGGATGGATACATTTGGAAAGCAAATTAAATTTCATTTAATTGATCATGCTGACCAACAGGAATTTCATCCTTTTTCAGCCTGATAACCTGTATTTAATCTGCTGTCCTTTTCCTGTGTTCTGGAGGTTAAGAAGGCCACAGCTGTAGACACGAGCAGTATTTACTTTTATCTGTCTCAACTGCCTCCTGTTCTAACACCCTGCAAACTCCAGAGCACTGAAAATGTCTGCAGTTTCTAAAATGTATGGCGAGGATAGAGATTGCTTAGAGTAATCTTCCCTGCGTTCACAGCAGCCCTGCTAGGCATGAGACATGCTATCTGGACACCTTCCAGCCCCATCTCCTGCACAGGGCACAAAATAAAATATTTATTTTATTGACTGCAGCAGAGCTGCTGGGGCCAGGGAGCCCCCACAACCTGCACAAGCGATGGCACTGGGGCTGCAACGTGTGCAGTGACACGGGGCAGTATTTTCCACAGGGCATATTGGCATATATGACTTACACAGGGTTTCCCAGGCTTCTTCCCTGCCTGGTGAGGCCACAACATCCATTCCACTTTCTGTTTGACAGCTCTCCTTACATTGTGGCATTTTGTTTTATCCTTTCTGCCACCCTCCTGCCTGGTGTTGGACTGTCCAAAAAGAACAGGAGATAAAAGATTGGTACAGGGTGGAGTTAAGTGCAGCAGCCTTGAAATATGCTAACAGGATGTGAAACAGGGCTTGTGTGAGCTAAGGGCTGCAATCACAGCCACTGAGCTGCCAGGGCAGGAACGTTCATCCAAACTGCCTGATGGTCTCAAGAGGCAGCACAAATATTACTGAGGGTCACTGAGGATCCCTGAACCTCAAAGAGCTGCGTGAGGCTCCCCTAAAAGTGACACATTTCAGTCACATTTAATAAAGAATATCAGGGAGCAATCACATGTTGAGATCACAAATTTGGTCTAGTCATTAGAATAGAGACCTGTAAATGGGAGGACAGACATCCAGCACTCCCAGCTTCAGCACATTGTGCTTTTGTATGTCTCCATTTCCATACATGTAAAATAAGGTAAATAAAATTATGGAATTGTTGCTGCTATTATAATTATTATAAATGAATTCATTTTCTGTCAGCTGACCCCATTTTTCAAAGCTTGCACCCAGTGACCACTGAGGTTTTTCCATGAATAGTCCTCCCTAAGCAATGGTGAGAGGCGGTGTGCAAGGGGGTGACAGGGCAGAATTCTTACAGGATTTTTTGTTTGATTTCCCTCAGTAACACTCACAAGCACTGAGAATAAAATCTGTTCATGAAGCTGGAGTGCTGCAGGCACACTGGGCTCACAGAGCTTCTCCTCCTCTTGGACAAAGGCAACATCTTCCCTCGCCAGCCATCACCTCCCATAAATGTCAGGAAAGTTCACTTGCTGCAGCTTTTGGAAGTGCAAAGCTAATGTGCTCTTGAGGAGGGAAATGAGGCCATTTATTTGTCTAATAAGATAATGCTAACATCACAAATGGCAAGTCGGGGTTCAGAAAATAGCATTTCTTTTTGAATCATGCAGGACGCCCTCTTCATTTTATTTATTCACAGGGCCTGAATCAACAGCTGCCCAGAAAAAGATATTTAACAAGAGCAAACACAAAGGAGGTTGCTCACCCTGGGCTCCAGATACAAACAGAGAAGAAAGAAGAAAATGTCACATCTGCATAAACTCTGTATGGCTCCCTGGTGTGTATAAAAATACCTCTTTTGAATACCATCTTGTAATTCCAAAAAGTTGAGATAACCTTTTCTTATTTTCAGCAAATATTTCCCTTCCAATCCTAATGTCATATTTCACTTGCCCAAATTACAACCAAATCCCAAACCCATACCTCATTCTGTTGTTCAGATCTAACATCCATTCTGTTTATTCAAAAAACATAAATGTTTGCTTGCCATATCTTTATTACAAAATACAGAATATATAGTCTATTTTCACTCAGAAAATGCATCGTTAAGATAGCAAAATAATTGCTGGTAGAGTCAGAAAACTTCTAAGAAGTGATTATAAATTATGAATTCTGATAAAGTAAATAAGATTGTTGCTAGAAAATGAGAAACAAATATAAGAAAAGAGCATACTACCCCAGAGACAACATGTGCTCTCTGGGTAACTTCTGCTTTCATAGGGATACAAGGCATTGTAAAGAAACAAAATAGTTTTGTGTCAAAGAAATGATTCATGTGGCCATTACTTGGCATAGACTTCTCTTTGTACTCCTTCACATATACACAGAGACAAGAGTTGGCTGTTCACCAGATTATGAAGAATATCACAATATTCATAAAATCCTTGGGGAACTTTGGCTGGAGTTCAGAGAGATAGAGTGTATCACCTCTGGAATGAGAGGCAAGCTACCTGAGGGGACCACAAGGTTGTTGTGAGGCTATTGAGGCAAAAATTGGAAGGGCCAAAGCCAAACTGAAAATTAATTTGGCCACTCCTGTTAAAGGGAAAAAACAAACAAACAAACAAACAAACCAAAACAAAACAAAAAAGTTTTCCAAACATATTGGCAGCAAAAAACAAAATGGCCCAGGGGCTTCTATATTCTTTGCTGGATGCAAGGGATAGCACAGTATCAGGGGATGAGGAAAACACTGAGGTACTTAATGCCTTCTTTGCCTCAGTCTTCAATTCAAACCCAGTTGTCCTCAGGATACCCTGGGGCAAGTTAGTGATGGGAGCTGGGTGAAACTCCCATAAGCCAGGAGGAAATGGTTAGCTACCTGCTGTGCTAATTAGACACAAGTCTGTGGGCTCAGACAGGATGCAACCTAGAAGAACAGGGAAGCTTGCAAAAGAGCTTGCCAAGCCACTCTCAATCATTTACCAGCAGTCTTGGTGAAAAAAAAGAAAGCAGTGGGAAGGCCCAGCTGACTGGAAGCTGGCAAATGTGATGCCCATCTGTAAGAAGGGTGGAAAGAGGATCTGGGAACTACAGGCCTGTCAGCCCAACCTCAGCGCCAGGGAAGGTTGTGGAGCAGATCCTCATGAGTGCCATCACAAAGGCACGTGCAGGACAATCAAGGGATCAGGTCCAGCCAGTATGGATTTATGAAAGACAGCTCCTGTTTGACCAGCTGGGCCTCCTGTGGGCCTCCATCACTCAGCAGATGAGGGAAAGGCTGTGGATATTGTTTACCTGGACTTCAGCAAAGCCTTTGACACTATTTCCCACAGAAGATCTAGTGATGCACGCTCAGTTTGCAGCAGAAGTGTTCACCTGCTGGAGGGTAGGAAGGGTTATAGAGGATGGATTGATAGGCTGAGGACAACTGGGGAGATTCAATAAGGCAAAGTGCCAGGCTCTGCACTCAGGTCACAACAACCCCATGCAGCACTACAGGCTGGGGGAAGAGTGGCTTGAGAGCTGCTCAGCAGAAAGGGCCTTGGGGTTTCTGCTTAAGAGCAGCTGAACATGAGCTGTGTGTGCCCAGCTGGGCAAGAAGGCCAAGGGCATCCTGACCTGTATCAGCAATAGTGTGGCCAGCAGGGCAGTGACTGTCCCCCTGTGTTTGGCACTGGTGGGTCTGCATGAGCATCACTGTGTTCAGTTCTGGGCCCTGCACAACAGAACAGTGAGGTGCTGGAGAGTGAGCCCAGAGAAGGGCACTGGAAATGGTGAAGAGTCTAGAAAATGTTTTATGAGGAGTGGCTCAGTTCCTTATGGGGATGTTTAGTCTGGAGATAAGGAGGCTCTGGGGAGACCTTATTACTCTCTATAACTATCTGAAAGAAGTTTGTAGTAAGTTGGGGGATAGTCTCTTCTGTCATGTTGCAAGTGAAAAATCAAGAGGAAATGGCCTTAAGTTACACCAGAGGAGGTTCAGATTAGATATTAAAAAAAAAATATATCACTGAAAATGGTTAAGCATTGCAAAATGTTGCCCAGGGAGGTGGTGGGGTCACCATCTCTGGAAGTGTTCAAGAGCCCTCTGGGTGCAGCATTTAGGTGAGATTGTGCTGGTGCTGGGTTGATGGTTGGACTCAATGATCTTGAAGGTATCTTCCAACCTTGATGATCCTGTTTTTCATACAATTCATTTTATGGGTAGGTTTTGCAGCATATGTAACCCTTCAGTCAATAGAGGGCTGCAGAACAAGAGCTGACAAAAAAATTCCTGTGAAAAGGAGGGTGCTTTGAGGAAGGGAACTGTTTGTTTAGTGCAGCTAAAACTTATAGTCAGAAAATAGAAAACCCCTTGTGAGAACGGGAGTTCATCCATCACCAGCTGGAGTCCTGACAGCTTTCTATTGCTACATGAATAGCAAATCACCTGTTGGCACCATCTGGAGCTCAGTTCCTGGAGGAAGCCTGCTGGCCCCAGGAGAAGGTGGGCATTCATCATGATCATCCTCTCCCTGACTCTCCCTGGGCCCCTCACAGACCAATGCTGGAGACAACTTCCATGCATCTCCTGCCAAATACGGTCAGAACAAACCTCTGGAACAGCTTAAATAGCAGCAACATGAGAAGGAAGCAACATAATTTGACAGGGAGATTTGAAATAGAACAGGTTCTTCCTACCTGCCTCTTTAACAAGAAAGCCCACCACTTTCTGGGGAAGTGTTTTAAATGCAGAAATTCATTGCCTCTTCGAAACATGATCTGATAATAAACATAATTTTGGAAGAAGAAAGAAAGGCTCACATTTAAACTGGAGAACCAAAAATAGCATTTTCTGCCTTCAGGATCTCACTGCTGCTGCCTGTGCAATGCAGTGAGCAGATGCAGAAGGTACCAACCACAGAATACTGTCATCTGGGCAAGGGCAGAGATGTAAGGAAAGGTTGAGATGTGCTTTTTCACAGAAGGATTGCCACTGCCCAATAAGGAACACAGTCATAGGATACCACAGATACAGTGCTACTTTTGCCCATGAGAAATAGAATAAGGCTGAAAGCTGGGAAAAGAAAATATCTGCCATTTGCAAAGCCAAGCAGCGCAGGGGAAAGGAGGGCAAGTCACGTTCCCCTGCATTCACGGGGCTCAGATTATCTCCTCATTACACTTCCCAAAATACTGCTTCCCACAGCACTCTGCAATGCAGTCTACAAAAGTGGAAGTAATCTGGGCTGCACAGTTGACTTCAGCTCTGAGAGAACACTTGGTTGTGTTATGTGTAACGCTCATGTTATTGTCAGTGTGCCAGTAAATGTCATTGCTTTTTCTGGGAATATACCATGTCAGAAAATCATTTGGGGTAGGATTTTAATTTTCCATTGGATTCAGCAGCAGCTGAATGCTTTCCTCGATGCGTGTCAGCAGATCAGACAAGTCCATCCTTCTGCTTCCCATCAGCATCTGGCATAACAGCTTCCAGTCTCAGCAGTTGCAGCTCCCTCATCCATGAGTTAAATCAACATTTGTGTTATGGCCTTTTTTTTGCTCCTGCTGTGCTGCACTATGATTTTTCAGGTTTCAACAACAGTGACAGGAGTTCTCAGCATCCTGTCACAGCATTGCACTGTGAAGTGTCTTTTTGGCAACTCCAACTTTCAGGATGATGAGTTCAACAGCCCAGTCCCATGGAGTTAGAGGTGCTGGGTCAGTACCCCACTGACTGACGACCAAGTCTGAAGACCCCACTGGACCAGACTCCAACCAAACCCAGGATGGACAGACCCATGGTCCCAGCTCCGGCTGCTAAAACTTGGAAAACCAACCCAGGATGGACAGACCCATGGTCCCAGCTCTGGCTGCTAAAACTTGGAAAACCAACCCAGACACCTACCCACCTCATTTACCTTTTGGAATGTCCTCTGGGGAAAATTCCCTGGTATTACATAATTTTTAAACACTTCACATGTCAAAGTCTCAGCTCTTTGCTCATAAAACCAATATGGCATCGTTCCTTCACCTACATGGAGTTGTGAAATTAATAATAAATGAATTTGAGTTCATTATCTGAGAGGAGCTATAGAAGTGTGACTTTTTTTAATAATGCATAAGTAATAATTTATTTAACATTTCTCTGTATTCCTCATCAGGTTCCTGAACCTGACTGTACTTTCCTGCTCTGTCTGCAAGTTCTCTTGTGAAAGCTGACAATGAGCTTCAAACTTTTTTATTGATTTTTTTTTTTTTTAGGGTAACGAGATACTGTATCACAGTCATTAAAGTTGTGGCACCTGTTCTGTTAAAAAATAGGATATCGAGTTTACACCGAACAGGATACGACAAGAAATTAAAAGAATCAAACAACTACTTCATAAACACAGTTTGTTCAATCCAGTAACTAGAATTAGTCTTATTTCTCCACAGTGAGTTAATGCTGCGATGTGGCACATTTATTTCAAGGCTTTAGAGTCCAGATAGAGTAAAATAGACAATTCAAACACTGAATGCTGTGTGCTGCTCTCTCTGCAGAATCAACCTGTTTTTCAAAATGACACGAAAATACAGCAAATGTTTATTTAGATGCCATTCAACGATACAAACGGAAAATATTTTTCCAGGAAAAAAGAAATAGATAACAGTGTGTCCTCTCTACAGTCTGCATTGCAGGGATACATGTTTGAAGTGAGGCAGGCAAATATTCAGAGGCTGAGGCTGGTGCAGGATGGTGGGCTTTGCCAAGTCAAGCACAGAAAGTCCTGAGTCAGCCTCGCCTCCAAAATCAAGCAACTGTAAATAGAAAGCTATTTGGATCTACGATATTCCGGGTAATCTGGAGACTTCTGTCTTCTGTAACAGCAAGAAACATCCTATAGATCTGATTTCAAATGAAATCTGAGCTTGCTCTCTCATTGATGGCAAATGGCAGCCCCTGGGGAACACTAAGACACCATTGGGTTTGAGGGAACTGTGTCTTGCTGTTCCTAACACAAGCATAGGGGAGACTGGTGGCCATCCAGGCTGTAAATCCAGGGGAGGAGAAGCATGGGAGCCCTTTCTGGGTTTAGCCTTCCTTGGGTTTAGCCTTCCTCAGGAAGATGCACTCACTAGGGGTGTTTGTATCTCCATGGCTTTCGCTTGGCAGCACCCACAATAGCTAAGAAGCTGCAGCTTTTAAGGGAAGCAGTGCCAGAGGCCAAGAAAGAAGAAACTAAAAGAGGTTTCTGTTACTGGGAGATGTATTCAAAGTGCTGTTTGCAGGCAGGGTATCTCACTATCCTCTGTCAAAGACTTTGAAGCAGAAAGACACCTTACCTGGGCTTCAGCCTCCCCACTAATGCTGTGGTTAAACAGGGAAAAGGAAAGGTGGATAAAGGAGCACAGCGAAACTTCATGAGATTACTCAAGTTGGTGTGAGAAGCTGTTTAAAGAAATCACTTATTGAATTGATGTAATAATGTGACAGGAGCTGTTAAGAAAACGATTGTGTTACAAATATACTGTGTGGAAGGATAATGCTTTTTGAAAATATTTTCTAAGCAAGGCTTTGAAGCTTATAAATTGGTTAGAGCACAACTGCAGTCCTGGAAACAGAAAAAGCAAACCACCGACTGAAGCACTGAAGGTTGCACTGGAACTCATTGGAAAGCAATTTTTATTTATTTACTACTAGGAGAAAAGCAACAGACAGTGTTCTGGGCAGCTTTTGACTGGGGAGGGATTTTTCTTCGGCTGGACTCAGGAAAGGCATCATTTCTATCATTAAATCTCCAGTTTACACATATGCACTTGCTGCTTCTACCTTTTATCCTCTCCCCAAAAAGGACTGCGACAACATTTCTGTTTCTAGGCTCTTCTTTGCCTTTATCCATAACTGGGACTTCTTACACAGCTTGGGAAGCACCATGCTGTGTTACTCAAGGGGTACAGCCTTTCACATCTGGCTCCTAAAGCAACCTAAAGACAAATAATAATAATGATTAAAAAAAAAAAAAAAAAAAAAAAAAAAAAGGAAGAGAGAGAGAGAAAAAAGAGAAAATAAGCTGTTGCCTTAAGAGTGTTTTTCTTTTATGTAAGTGTAATCAGAGCTGCAACACTGTGCTCCCTGGCAGTCTCCAGACACTGGTAACTAAACCCAGGCGTATAACCCTGCCCTTGGTCCTGCCAGGGACGGCAGAGGACCAGGCAAGGGTCAGAAGTTTACGGGAGGCTGTGTGTGTGTGCTGGCACGTGGAGGGGAGCGTGTTCCCGGGCACACACGGCGCTACACGCGCTGGAAAGGTCACGGAGCCGCCGGGCTGAGCCCGCCCGGGGAACGGGGCGGACAGGGAGCGGCAGGGGAAGGGGGAGCGGAGAGCAGAGAAAGGGGCTGCTGAGGGAGAGGGGAGAGCAGACAGAGGGGCTGCTGCGGGAGAGGGCAGAGATGGAGATGGGAAGTGGAGAGAGCGGATAGCGGCAGAGGAGCATCACACGCTGGGTGACAATAGACTGCTCTCACACTGGCAGATGTTATGCTTGGCAGGGCCGAGCAGGAGACTGGGTAGGTCTCCCGAGACTGGGAGAAGGTCAGTAGCACAGGGATTATCCTACTAACAATATTCCTTTAGTAAATGCTTCCTGTCTGCGATCATTTTGGAAAGGCATAAGCAGAGTATGGTGCAGGGGAGCAAGCTGCACAGTAGCTGCTGTACCATGAGGAGGGAATCACTGTTCTCTGCTGCTTTTGGGTCCAGAGAGAAACCAAACACCCACACCAAGGAGAGTACTTGTTTAAATGCTAAGACAAAACCGGGCAGCTGGGCCTCGGCTGTCTGCAGCAACCCAGCGGCTGTGAGCTCCAGGAGCATCTCCAGCTGTGCCAGACACTCTCTTCACACTTGACACCACTGGTTGCAATGGTGAGATGAAGACAAGATGCATTTGGGAAGGCACGCCCCTCTCCTGTAAAAAGACAAAACAGAAATGCCCAGTTTTATCCCACCCTTGGTTTTTCTGCTTCCTTACCTCCAAGCAAATGCAGTGCAAGCTGGAGGCACCAGCCCATGACACTGGCGTCACCCTTTCTTTGTGCTTTAATTCTTCAATATAAGAGACTTGCAGAAGTATCAAAGTCTTCACTATGTTGAAATGAATTTCAGTCTCATTTTTGGCTTCATTTCCTGTGGTATTAAATAAATCTTCCTACTAATACCAGAGGAGCAATGGAAGGCAGAATCTGCATTCTCTGTATCCAAGAGAAGAAATGGAAGATTAGTTATCAACCTGATTGATCTCAGTGTTATTGTTTCATAGCTAGCAGGCTCCATCAGCACATAATTGCCTTCAATGTGGAAGAGCGCTTGACTCAGCTGAGACTGGCACTCCCCGTGCTAGGTATGGACTGTCTGTGAGACAGTCCTTGTCCTCATGAGTCATCTAAGTGGATAAAACTGTTCAGAAAGGCAGGGAACAAGCAGATCCCTGAGAACCAGACTAGACAGACCTTATTTCCCAAGGATATTTTTTTCTGATATGACTGGGTTTTTTCACCTTCTACAAGGTGACTTTGTAGACAAAAGTACATCCACACTGTGTAAAACTATTACAAAAAAAATCCCTTTAAAAAGGCTGGCAGCATGGGCAGCAAAAGTAGTCCTTGCAGAGCAGGACAGAACAGAAGGCAGAGTGCTACAATCTTTCAGTTACAGATCACTAAACTTTAAGGAAAAATGAAGGAAAAAGGAAAAAAAAAAAAAACCACAAACTCCAAATCCCCTTCAGCTCTGAAGGAAATTATCACTCACTGAAAAATGATCTTCTAATCTTTACTTTGTCCAGGTCCAGGAGAATAATTCTGGAATTGCTGAATGTGCATTAAATACAATACAGACTAAGACAAAGTACTGGAAGTTGGTGATGACTACTTTCACTCTTAGTCATTTCTATGGACTTCCTTTGCTAAAGTGATGTAGGCTGCACCCAATAAAAGAACCACTTGCATGAAAATTTGTAATTTAAAATTTTAATAAAAATATAATAATATTTACAAATATTAAAATTTATTATAAATACTTGATACTAGACTCTCTAGCATTTGGTAGCAAACACCAATCTCTTATGTACCACAGTCTAATGCTTGTAAATGTGTTATCACTTTTAGGTGCTAGATATTTCAGTTTGGGGACCATGTGGGGTATTTAAATGATTCTCGAGTACCACAGTGAGGACCACTGTAGAAATGCTTGTGATCAGATGAGGGATCTCAATGAAAGAAGAGAGAAGGAAAGATCTTTGGCTTAATTACAGCAGCACTAAGCAAACCTGCAGTGTTGGGGATGCATGAGTGCACGGCAAATCTTGGCCATTATTAAATATCTAAACCCAAAGAGTATCTGCTTTCTGACCTTCTTACACCAGGTATGTCCCTTTCTTTTTATGAGATCATTTTGAGGTCTTTGCAGGATTAAAACAATTAAAGATCAATTTCTGTACCTTGTAATGACCAGGGGTGCAGCCTGTAGTTCACAGATCCCATGACATTGATCTCCTGCATACCTCAGCTTCTCTACATGTGAAACAGAGACAAATATAGTTGTATCCATTTGGAAATTTAATGCCTTTAAACTGAAAGTACTTGGAGATTTTTCAAGCAAGCCTTACAAGTATGAAATTTTTGAAAATACAATTTTTTTTTAAAATGTAAAATAAAATAAAGTAAAATAAACCAAATCCTCAGCTTCCTTTTGTCAGCATGTCAAGTTTAATCATGAAGCATCAGCAGCATTTTACCATACTTACATAACAATGTGTTTATTAATTTATCCAGCAGGCTAACTCATGTTCCCACTGAGGAATACATAATCCTTAGCTATTATTTAGAACCTTTCATCCACAGATGTCAAAATACATTACAAATGCTGCAGTGCCTTTTGTCAATGCCTAACTTTTATTAGCATCAGTGGGAAAAGGATTAAGCCAAATACGATTCCTTGAAATAAATATTTATTAAGCAATTACCTTGTTTGTTCCACCTCACTGTCTTTCAAACGTGAGTATCATCACAGAATTCACTATTTACCCTTGGGCAGTGACTCATGCCTGCTCTGAAGGAGCTCTCAGAGGCCAGCAGTCATCTTGGTGAGAGCACAGGGAGCACTGGAGGAGTGACTGCATCCCGCTGCCCCTCTCCACTGACCGCAGCCTGCACTGCAAACAAAAGCGCAGACATAAATTAATCACACAATTGCATTAGTGCCCTCTGAACCAGCACTCTCAGCTAGTCCTCCACTGAACTCTGCTGTACTGAAAAGACCTTCAGCTGGATTATGCTTAAGCAAAAGCATTAACATTGACTGCAAAGCAGCACCCTGTTCCCTCCCACATGGACTCTCAGTAACCTGACATTGCTGCAGAGCCTGGGAATGCTGCGACCTGAAATAGTTTGGGGTCCATATGCCTTCTTTTAGATCAGTATCTGAGAGCCCACAGGCAGCCCAGGGGCTGAGGGGACAGGTCTCAGCCAGTGTCCACCTGTCAGTGGTGAGCCCCTAACCCAGCAGCATGAATCCCCTCCCCAAGAGCTCTGCAGTCACTCAGTATTTCTGCCCAGCAGGTGAAAATACAAGTCCCAGCCTCATGCAGCCCAGAGGATTATTCTCTTGCCCTGCCTTGGTGTCAGGCTGAGGGCAGCTGGCCCTTGGGTACTCTGTTGGGAATTCCCACGTGGTATTTTTGCTGTCATCTTCCCCATCCTCTGGAGGCAAGGCCTGACTGACTTTACATAGATGTGCTCTGCTGAGGTGCACTGGGACTCTGAAACACCTCCCAACAAGATTTCTACTAGACAGTAGGTTGAGGAGACAATCCTCCAAAGCACAAATATTGAGAAGGGGTGACAGAAATCTAGTTTTCACTCCTGAAAATCATTTCAATGCAAACCCGGTATTCAAAGCACAGCACCCACTTTGGACTTAAACATTTGAGCCATCCTTTCCAGAACAAGCAGTGGACTTGTTCTTTAAAAGCACAGACAGTGCTAAAATTGGTGTCACAATCTCTAGAAAATGTGGATGATTCCTCCCCATTCTTCACTCAGCAATACTGTTACTGGTTTAAAATCAAATCAGTCTAAATTTTATCTTGCCCTCAGGACAGCAGTTATCGGTACTAGCTCTGCCAGGCGGGCATGGTTCATGGGGATTAAACTGAAGAGATTCTGATTTCTAATCCAAGTGCAGAAGTGAGATAAGCATGCACATGTACAGCCATGTACCAACGAAGTTATTTTAGGCATGGGCAGTAGCTGAACATCAAAAACCTCAGCAGCAAGAGCTTAGGGGCTTGTGACTTGAGTGTGCAGGACACAGGCAATGGTTATGGGGCTCTTGAACGTGAATGCTGCTGTCATCATGAGAATATGGGCTGGGTCATGGGCTGCAGCTCAGTAATGCAGTCTTGAGGAGCTCAGCTCAGGTGTGAAGCACGGGGTTGTCTTTTTGAGCCATTCTGAATCACAGAAGTTGCTGTGTAAACTTATTTGATGGAGTAAGAATTCTGTTTAAAGATAGAATTTTTTGCACCATCTCTGTTGTGAAGGGGAGGCCGATCTCTGAAATCCTCATGTCACAAGGGTGTCTGGTGTCAGCCACAGCAGAATGAGATTTAATTCAATCCTAAAACTCTCTTTGCACCTCAGATCTTGAAGGTGCAATATCAAAAGTGCAGCACAAGTCACAGTCTGTTAGTCAAATGCTTTTGATCCCTATTTAAATGCAGTTTCAGCCTAAATCAGTGTTGACCTACAAAAGGTGGTTTATTTCATCACCAGGTTTACCTTTTTATTAACAGATAAACTGGCAACTGAGGCAAGCAAATGTAACTCCAGTGAGACCAACACAGTTTATTTTACTCGTGATATTCCATGTTGCCTTTGAAAGATTTTAAAGCAGTGTAACTGGGCCTCTAGAGCTTGCCAGCTCTTATTAACCTTGATCAGCAGGCAGGCAGGCAGGCAGAACTAAGAGGCCCTCATGATTCAACGTGGCAGAATCTGACCTCTGTGTTTGCCTCCTGTGCAAATTCATGCAGAACAAATTAATGCTTGAAAGCTGCATCTCCACCAGAGACACGGAATTCCAAACACAGCCAATTCTCCCTGGGCTGTTCCCAGAGCTCAAAGCCCAGAGTAGGACTGTGCAAGCCAAAAATGCAAACCCCACCTGGGCCAGGCACCCTGGGTCTGTAGGAAACTTGTCAATGGGCACTGATTGATTTCACCAGGAAAGCCTGCTGTACGGATCTGGAAGCAAGAGGAATCTCTAGTGAAGCCCACAGCGCTGTGGACAAGAAGCTGTTACCCTTCCCCAGGCCAGAAAGGGTGTTTGGCTGTAGCTACAAGACAGCAGAGATGGGCACACAGGGGGTACCAGAGGCTTTGTGAAGGGCAGAGGGTGGCTGCAGGAGGGATGGGGAGGGCTGCAGCATGGTGTCACCTCCTTGTTTTGCAGGGAGTGCAGAGGGACACAAACAGGGAGCAACCAACACCATCCCCACCATCCCTCAAGGGGAGATCACAGAGGAGCTGCCTGCAACAGCTGGTGTCTGGAAAAGAGGACATTTAAGCACCATGAATTAATTGGAAGGCCCAGTGGCACAGGCTGGTCTCCATTCCCCTGCAGCAAGCGGTGCCTGGTGCTGAGGGGCTGGGAGCCAGCTTGCAATGAGAGGCAGCACCAGCCGCAGAACGGGATCCCTGCCTGTCCTGGCATCTCTCCAGAGAGAAAGGAAGTAAAACAAAATAAAAAGTGTTTCAGTCCTTGACTTGTCCTAAAATAAACAATTCTCTAAAGCTCACAAATCACACATTAGAAAAGCCCCCGCCAACCAAAAAAGCATGTATTTGTCTCCCCTGAATTCTCCACTATGCTTTCAACAACTAAAACCTGGAATAAATTTTCACTGCTTTTCTTTCGTGAACAATAAATCCTTTCTTTAAATATGTATAAACACAAAATGGGCAGCACTTTTCAGAAAAGGGTTTTAATTATTAATGGTATTTTCTGCATTGTATTTCATATGATATTATCATATTAAATTCAGTCCTATATGAAACTGTGACATTTCATACTTACCTCTAGGGTGTGCCTGCTTATTTTAAATCAGTGTACTCTTTTTTTTTAGGTTCTAATGTTAAAGTGGGAGCTAAGGTTTGTTTTTATTGACTGACTTTTCTGACTGAGCATATTAAAGCTCCAAACTGACCTGAAGATTATGAAATAATATATAATTGTATTTCAGGAACTGTGAAATGTCTTTGTTCTTTGCACAGTTTTTAATGGTTTCAACAGAAAGGCATGAACCTATATATTTTTCTAATTAATCATTGTTACTGCTATATATATTTTAATTATAAAACATGTCAGAGAGATGATCTTAAGATATAAATGGAGAGAAAAAAAAATCTTTTTTGTCTTTAATTAAGAACATTTTTTGAATTATTTATACAATGGTAATGCCACGGGTTTCACACATGTACTGATGATACCAGAAGCTGTACAAATAACAAGGTAGAATCAACCCCTGTGGAGAAACAAGATTTAAAAAATAGGGCTGATTAAGAAGCAGGAGGGATATGGAGTTGTTTTTGAAATTGTGACCTTCCCACTTTCCAATATGCCTCACTTTTTTCATCCCTAAGGGTGTGACTGTAGCTCCCAATTAGCTCAGGTTTTGGGGAGAATTAACACCTGCACCAGGAGCCCCTGCAAAGGCAGAAATATGTGAAGAAAACTTACAGTCAGAGCTGAAAAATAGGACAAGCTGGATAATATATTCACCATCTGTGGTACAAATAGAAAAGACTGAAGACCACATCTAAATTTGCTGTCTGAAAATGACCGTGGGTGATTTGGCTCACGTTTAAATGCAGTACCATGAGCTTTCTTACTCCTCCTCCTCTCCCTCCTCCTCTTCTTTCTCCCCAGGTAAAATCAGCTGGTGCTGATGGTTATCTGTGCTGCTGCCACATCCCAGTCAGTGACCTCCATATTATCAGGTTGTTCTTCACTTTTCACCCTGCACTTCCATTTCACCCCTCCTGCCTCCTTGCCTGGGGCCTGGGATGTGGTGCCAGTGGGCTGGAGCACTGCACAGGGCCAGCAGAGAGAACATGGGACCTCTGGGAGACCAAGGGACATCCTCTGAAAGCATCATGGCCATCACTGGGTCCCTGAATTTGGGCAATGATTGCCACCCTGCCTTGAAACAGCTGTGCAATTTCCTGCTCTTTCTTATCCAGATGCCATGTATTATCCAGAGATGGCTGCAGCTTCATTCTGGATGGGCTGAATCCCTGCACCTCACACAGACAAGCATCTGCCAAATCCTTCTCTCTCATTTATTTGCAAGCCCTCCACAAATGGGCCCGACCCTACAAACACTGAGTGCATTAGAAAGGAGCAATGAGTATTCAGGATCCTTGGCTCTGGCCCAGCACCTGCATCCCTGAGTTGGTACCTCTGTTTGAAAATCAGAGTCCCCAGTTTCCACAGAGACAATTGTTAGAAATACTTGTTTATTGATTGTTCTCTTGTTATCTGACATTCCTTGTATTTATCTCATGCTGTACTTGCTTATTTCATTTTGCTTTAGTTGTAAGTGTAATTAGCTACAAGGCTGCTAGCAACACCTCAGTGTTTCTCTGGGTATTGGAAAGAATAAAATGCTCTCAATTTCTAAAGAAATCCTGGCACCACTGATGTAACTGCTACTACAGATGGCAGCATTTCTAACTTGCCAAGAGCATGAGTAACTTATTTTTTTTAATTAGTAATTCTAGCATGGGTCAGAGCTGTCATCCCTGACTGACAGATTGTAGCCCTTTTGTGCTTTCCATCAGAGGATAAGACTGGGTTTCTGATTTTTATAGGGGACATTACTTTATATCTGTCCAAACCTTTTCATAGAGGGCCTTCAAAGCAGCCAGTGTGCAAGAGCAGTCCAGGGTTAAGATACCCAAGTGAAAAATGGGAATGGGGTTAGAAAATCTCGTCTGGGATGATTAAGCAAATATTTCAGACTCAGTAGCATCTGTATATAGAGCAAATGCACAAATGCAAGTAACTTCAAAATGACTTATAGCTCTTTGCATAATAAATACATTTGCACAGTGATGAATAAGGGCATGTTTTCCAGTGATAACTTTTGTCATGGTTTCACCCCAGCTGGCAACCAAACCCCACAGAGACACTCACTCACTATCACACAAGCAGGACTGGGAGAGAATTAGAAGGATAAAAGCTGGAAAATTCATGAGTTGAGATAAAGACAGTTAATTAGGGAAAGCAAAAGCCACACGCACAAGCAAAGCACACCAAGGAATTCATTCTCTGCTTCCCATGGGCAGGCAGGTGTTCAGCCATCTCCAGGAGAGCAGAGCCCCATCACACATAGTGGTGACTTGGGAAGACAAACTCCATCATTCCAAATGTCCGCCATTGCCCTCTTTCTTCCCCTCACGTTATTTTCTGAGCATGATGCCATATAGTCTGGAAAATCCCTTTGGTCAGTTTGGGTCACCTGTCCCAGCTGTGTCTCTTCCCAACCTCCCAAGCACCCCCAACTTCTCGCCAGCACAGCAGCACAGAAAGCAGAAAAGGCCTTGGCTCTGTGTAAACCCTGCTCAACAATAACAAAAACATCTCTGTATTATTAACACTGTATTCAGCCAAATCCAAAACATAGCTCCATATTAGCTACTGTGAAGAAAATTAACCCCAGGCAAACCCCACACATTCCACCCCTTTTTCCATACCATTTACATCCTACTCAGGTCCCATACTATTCAATACAACCTCATTAACCGTTCCCACCCTTGCCATTCTTTGATAATTGATAACTTTGACAACTTTTCAGCAGCTCCCATAAGATTATTGTGAATTTCCTCAACAGATGATGAAGTCAGGTGGAGACACAGATCTCAACTAGTATTCATTAGAGCATTTTTTCTCAGTCAAGCTGTTTGGCTGAATGGAATCCAGCTGTTATTATGGAGACCAGACAACCATCACTGAGGACATTCAATTGCTCCTTTGGGTGTTCCCACATGTTCCCAGTTACCTGGGAGTAACACCTGCTTCCTCAGACACAAAGGCACATACTGACACACTAGTGGATTCAGCAAAGTGCTTGGGGATCCTTGTTTCACTAGGAGTATATTTAAGCCTGTATTTTTTGTCTGCAAATAGCAGCCACTGCCTTTTCAGATGTGCTCTGAGTTACACACCATGGTGAACATTGGTGGCTTCAGACAGATTCAGCAGCCCTTTTGTGCCCTGAATTAATTGGTAGTGTAGCCAGTCATGGAAAGAGAAGCTTTCCTATGCACATGCCCACAGAGTCTCAGTGTTTTCAGATGTTGGCAATTGAAGGTTGCCATAATCCAGATGTATGAGGAAGTAGAGATCATGTTCCTCCTGTAATCTCTGTATGTCCTTGATTTTGCTTGCCTAAAATCAAAATCCTTCTGTTCTCCTAACTGAAGGAGTGTATTTTGGCAGAGAATGTAAATTGCATTTTTGTCTTTGGTTGGGCAGGCTTAAAATAACTGTCAGCCTTAGTTCTTTTGGAGACTGGATAGTGTGGGTATTTATAGTAAAACTGATTTGATGGGTTAAGACTGAAAAATTAGAATCTATATTAGATTTCAAAATATTACTGTACAATTCTGAGATGCTGCCATGGAGACAGCACCATTACTCTGCTTTACATGCACATTCAGTCACCAGGTCTCCTCAGGCTTTCAGAGCAATTCCACCACAACCCTCTTCCAGCTTCCAACTATGAAGCTTCAATTCATTCTTCAGTGTAAAACAGTCATCAGAGCCATTGCAGTAGCCCAACATTCGCTCTCCAGTGGCTCCCCATCTTTGTTCTTCTCCTGCTCTGAAACTGCTGGTCATGATTAGAAAAACACCAACTTTCTTTCACGACCTGCAGTGCACAAACCAAGGGCTGGCAGCAGGGAGCTGCACAGCGAATCATGCACGCTGCCTAGAGAGGCAAACACATAAGGCCTGAGGACAGCAGGAGCACCCCTTGTTTGAATTTTTCAATCTTGCCACAATTTCTGCAGAGTTTCCAGACTCTGAAATGTTACAGAATCTGGAAATAACTTCATGTGATAAGGGCAAGTACAATCTTCTTTGTTTGAATAATATTCACCCTTAATTTCTGGTGAGGTCTTACATACCACCAAAAAAATGTAAGACATAAAAATATACACCCTAGAAGTTACTGAAATACAAAACAATACAATAATCTAAATCAATGGGATTATGGCTCTAATACTGCTGGTGACCTCAACAATGATTGGGCTAATCACCTAGAGCTCATTATCTCAATGAGTTTCCCAAGATTTCTTTTTTTTTTTTTTTTTTTGAAAGGTGCCCTCTTAGCCCAGTTTTCGTGAAAGTTATTTTCTGGAATGGTTTAGCATTATGGTTTAAGAAGTTAGTGCAAATCTCTCAGTATCTGTGGACAGCCATGAAGCTTTTGGTTTTATACCTGCCATTTTAATATTTTTGTAGAGGACTATAACTGTCTAAATCAGTGGGAATGGCGTGGCACACCATGCAGTATGCACATGCTTCCCACACTCACCGCTGGGCTGTCTCTGAAGCACTCAGCTGTGCATCAGCTGCCAACAGCCCAACATGAGCTTCTGATGCAACAGCAGTGGAGGTGCCCTGTAAGAAAACCCTGTCCTCAAGCTGGCACAAAAATAACAATTTGCTATTTAATGAAGATGCTTCAGAGCATGGGTCACTTGCCTAACTGCAGGTAACAGAGAGGATTTAATAACTGCACCAGTTGTTGCCTGAGCATCCAACTTACGTCTCTGTGGTGGGGAGAGGCAATGCTGTGTCAGTTGTTTTCAAGCCATGTCACATCTTGTCATGCAGCACATGCTGATGTGACCTGATGCAGTAGGTAATAAGATCTGTGCCCAGTTACTGAATAGAGGAGATTATTTTAACACGCTGAACACTGTTGTCATGTTGGGCATGTTTCCAAATGCTTTTGTCGTCAAACAAAGCATTGTCTATATGTATGTTTTTTCCCACAAAGGGAAAAAAAGAAGCAGATGGCAATTACTGCCATGGCACTGGAGATTATCATCTTTCCTTATGGGGTCAGTTGTCCAAATGCCAGTATTTATGGTTTTGTCTGGAACCCCTAGATTAGAGCTATGCCACCAAAATAGACCTCATGAATCACCAAAAATGAAGCACAAGGCAGCCAGCTGCAATGAGCAATTACATATCTTCCTTCTTCATTCCTAGCCTGTGGATCTGTAGGGGACCTGAGATAGGAATCCCAGTGTGTTCAGTTGCATTTTGTGCATGAAAATCCCGAAGGAGCCATATGCTACAGCACAGTTAGGAGATGGAAACTCTTGCTCGTTGGGTGTATCTTGCATATACATTGCTTTTGAACTAGGATTGCAGAACAATCACCTGTAACATGATTGAAAAGGAAAATGATGAAATTGTGGAATGATATCCTATTTGTACATTACCACTTCCTTCAGTATAGCAATCTGGAGTACAGTTTAATTCTGGACAGGACAGAATACCTGGGCTTCCAGCTTTTGAGGATGTTGATCCTCTGTGCCACCACAGCTGCTTTGTTTACGCAGTATCTCACTGGCATTGAACAACTTCATTGTCCCACTGCAACGGGATTTAATAAATAATTTCAGCAACCATCTACATACCTTCAGTGTCATTAACAAAACCAATACCTGAGAGAAAAAATACCTCTAGCTGCTTCTTGGCAGAAGAAGGAGCACATTGGGTAGTATTCAAAGCATGAATGCAGAGTGGTCACATTCCAAATGCAATCACATGCACCCCAACACGCTCAGTGTGCAGTGCACTTCTCATTATTTTGGCTCTGACACACTTTTTACACAAGCAGGAAAAACCTGAGCCTCTCTCATGCCTAAACACAGATGAGAAAAAACCCAAATTCTACTTAGATGAAGTGCATTGATATGACGAACTCATTGCTGTCAGCCCTGTAACTCTGGGGACTGGGGGGATTCCTCACTTTTAGTTTTTGTTTAGAAATTACTAGTCATTCTTAGCACTTTACACTGTTCAGAGAGTCAGCAAATTTCACAAGATATCAGCTCCAGAGCAGCTGGGAGGCAATCCACCCACAGAACTCCAACCCAACATCTCTCCTAGCTGATGAGATGCATTAATTTGTTCTGAAACCCCAGAGGCCAGAGTAGGAGGACATCAAAGTGGACAGTGCTGCTTCAGTACTGACCCAACAGCACAAGCCCTGATGCAAATCCCATCAAATCAACTCAAGGAGAATACACATATCTTTATAGAAGGTACAAGAGTCTATCCCACATTCTAAAGATCAGTCCCTGTCTGTAACCACTGTCCAGAAATTATGTCTATTAAATTAGGCAGAAGAGTGATTATGGAATCACTGGGACACAGCACTACAAAAAAATCAAAATAATTTGCATCCTATATATGTCATTGCTAAAAAAAATGTATCCCTGTTATTCCCTTTAATGCTATCTTGCAGATGGACACAGTTGATATTTCTTCTCTTGGACTGTGTTGCAAGGTCAGGGAAATCACCAAACAGAAGAATCTCAGGATATGACACCTTTCTTGACTTCCTGCTCAAAAGAAAGCTCTAGGGCATCTAAGAGCTCCTGCTCTTGCTAAGCTTTTGCTACTGTTGTCAGATAGTCTAAAAATCTCTTTGTAGCTTTGAATTATGATCATCAAGAAAAAAGTACTGCCTAAAGCTGCAGCTTTATGATGATGGGTACTGGTGCTGTGCTGAAGTGCTTTCCACATGCTTCAAGAAATACACTTAGACTCACCTTCTCTTCTGGGCAGATATAGAGAACATTCAACATTTATTGCTGGAACTTCCATCTACATCAGTGCCTTTTCCACCATAGCTTCATACTTCAACTGTGCTGCAAAGGGAAGAGGAACCTTTTGTGTAGCAGCCATTAACTGCTCAATGTATGCACATTACTGTGCATGTTTCACAGATTCAGAATCAGCAAGACATTGTCTCCATAACTTCAAACATCAGGAAAGCCGTTCAAAATTTTCTGCTGATAAAGAAAACCCCTGTCAAGTATACATGAAAGTTGGTATGGCTTCTCCAGGTTAGCACATCCTGCTCAGTGTCCCTTTAGAGCACAGAAAACAACAGTCCCCACTGCCAACCTCTTCACCTCCTGGAGAACAACAGGGCTGAAAGATGACTGCAATTGATTATCCTCATGAGACAGCCTTTGAAATAGGAACAATATTTTTCTTAATGTGATTGTATAACACTGTCATCATGACTTGAATATTTTTCACAGTGAAATAAGCTTACCTAATAAAGTGGGTGCTGGGTTGACTCTTCTTTCCTTCTTTCCTCCAAGGCAGAAGTGTGCAGTTACAGAGAGAAGGTATTTGCTGCTCTTCTTGGTTTTCAGAAATACAGTGCTTAAAAAGACCTATCCACTCATGCAGTCTTGTTTGTCTTGTCCTACAGATATCTGCAACATACCTTATGCTTATTCAGTGTTGCAAGGTAGGCAAAGCAAGAAAAAAGAAATCAGCTCAGCTTCTTCAGTTTTCAGGGAGAAGTCTGATACCTGGTAGAATTCACCCCCTGCCAGCAGAACTCACATGTAGAAATGTGCATGAGAAACAGAGGCTTATTGGGGCATTAAAGTTCCTGGGCAATGTCCATGGCCATCAAAAGATGCCAAAAAGCACCAACCACCAAGTTTCTATGCTGATTTGCTCTCTATCCAGGAACAAGGGTGCGGGCATGAAGACTTCAGTTAGTGCCAGTTTTTCCCTAGTTTCTTTCCCCTATCTATTTGACAAGTCATTTTGATGTCATCTAGTCAAGTAGCAGTCACTAATAACTGACTTTGAAGAACTTAGACACATGGCCTAGCTTTCATAATCCTACCATAGTTTCTGATTTGCTAAAGGAAGCTTATGCAGGGGTGGTTTCAGGCATACTTTTAAATATTCTAAACATTTTTATCGATGATTCATCCCACTTGCCTTGGAAAGTTGTTTTTTTTGCCAGAGGGCATGGTTTTAGGTTTGTTACATTATTCATCCATAACGTCAATTGACAGTGCTTCCAGCCAGGTAAGTAAAGTATAAGAACTAACTGGCATATGAACCATAATGCTTAAGCAGGATCATTTCAGTATGGGAAGATTCAGACATGACATAAGCAGTAAATAATATGTCTGAGTGTTCCTTACTTACAAGGACTTGAACGACAGTCTTAGCTTGTCCCATCTCTAAAGAAAAAATAAAATGTTTTGTTTGTCTAGAATTAATTTCCTGACCTGTCATTCAGTAACTGCTCTTATTTCCATGACACTTTGGCATGGCAAACACATGAGAAAATGTGATTTTTGAGGTGTACAGCTCTGGTTGGATGATCAGCACTGAGTAAGAACTTACTTATTCAAAGAATAAGAGAGAAAGAGACAAAGCTTTGGTTCAGGCACCAGAGAAGACATATATCTTCATGAAATACAAAATTAGTATTTGGATTTCCCAGCCAATCTGTTACAATCAGAGTTTGTATTTCTCCTAGAAATCCAGATGGACATCCAGATGAGTCATTAAGTCAATTCAGACTGTGTTTACTGCCTGTAATTCCAAAGAATGAAGATTATACAGGGTGATATTAAATTTCCTTTTTTTTCCTGGTACTTTAATAAGTGGTGCTTCCTGAAGGAAACAAGGGAGAAGCACCAGTCCTGTTTGAATGAGAGGTCAACAGTCTTGCTTGTGTTGCTTGACAATAACATGGCAGGAGCGTAAGTTCAGAATCGGGGTCAGGAACAACAACACAGACCTGTAACCTTCCTAGTTTCTGAACTTGACTTACCCCTACAATTTCAGGTGTGGTTCAAGTAGGACTGCTTTCCTTGTCCTTGATATCTCACAATAATTTCACAAGATGCCCTTACAAAGCTTTTTTGATTTTTCTTTTAGCATACCTTCATCTCCTCCAAATTAATTTAAATATCGTTGGGGTATATCAGAAGGAATCAGAAGTAATCACACAGCTTTTCAAGATCTAGAGACCCTTAAAAATTTGTCCATCTGTAGATGGACAAATACCTCAGTGCTCCTCACAACTAAACCTCTGCCCTTGCAGGCTTAGCTTTCTGATGACGTATTTTGACCTCTAGCAATTTTTCACCACTGAAGTATATAGCCCAGGAAGAGCTGGCAGAACTTTCCCTGTGTTGGCAGCACAAACACTGCCAACCACAATTCATTTATCAGGGCTCCTGTTCCTCTGCCCTTCTATTAGTTCCCCTATGGAAACTGATGAGTTCATTCACCCTTTTTGCACCTTTTTTTTCCAGGTTTCCAAACAGGGAAGAGGGCTGGCAGGCACACCTGTGGGCCTGAGCTGCTGTGCCTGAGGACTGGGAAACTGGGGAGAGCTGCAACAGGAGTGTGATTGTCTCCTTACTCTCCTTACTCCTCACTGTTCTTAGAGTGAAGTATATCATTCAGTGAAATGTATAATTTTTGAGAATTCCTCTGAGACATGGATCTTAGTTATGGCTACAGGCAATGCATTTTCACTGTTCCTTGCACTTCCCAAGGATGTTGAAACATTAGTATGTCACCAAAAATTCTATTAGCAAACCACCCCTGAGAAGCACAGCAGAGAAACAAAAGAAGCTCTTGGTTTGTGTCTGTTGCTACTGTGACCTTGGGACACAGGGCTCTCAAGATGGTCCATCCCATGTTAGGCAGACTACAGTAGAGCTGTCTTCTGCAGTATGGAGAGGGCAATGTCAGCAAGGCAAGGTGGATGACAAATTATATGAAGAATCTACCCGACCTCTGCAAATGTCCCCATGTTTCTCACTCCCTTCCTGTGCTCCCAGGATGCTGGCTGTCATTCAGGGCATTGGTCAAGGTAGTAATTCATCTGATGAAGGGGATTTTTGTTGATGAGAAAAGTCAGACTGCAATTTTTTTATATCTGTTTTACAGAGACATGAAGGAGCCGGAGGCATAAAGTGGCTGTCATGTAACTAAGATAAAAAGAACAAATTAGAAATATGAAAAAAAAAGAGGAAGAAAAAAGATACGACTTTTGGGTCTTTGTGAACCCTTGTAGTCAGAAGTTCTCAACTTCTGTTTAACAGAAAAGACAAATGATGACTCATTGTTTCTACCATCTTAGAACACAGAAGACATTTTAGCTTCCTTATATATACACCAGCAACTTCCCATACCTAAACAGCATTATTGAACAGCACTGAAATTGAATTATAAAAAAGTTTATTATTATAAATTATTATTCCTGAAAAGGCAAGACAGGTAAAGTGTGCAGGTAAGACAGTAAAGACAGAAAGAGAGCTCACCTAAGAAACCAGCACTTCATTGTCAGCTCCTGCTTTTGAGGAGCCTTAGGGCTCACTGAGGCTTGAAAGACAGTCTGCTGAGATGAGCATGTGATCACATCTCCTCTGAGGAAAGCTCTCCCTGTTCAGAAGTACAGCAGGGTTATCCAGAAACAGCAGTTTCCTCCAGCCTACACCCTCTGTACTGTTAATATGGCCAAGAGCAATACATGCACCACTTGACAAGACAGAGAGATTATTTAATGATTTATGCACTGTTACATCCTATAGACATCAGTGCTGCATTTAGATACAGGCTTCTTACATAGCAGCACCTTGAAGATGTACTTATTGCCTTTGACTCATGAGACAGATACTTAATTTGCAATAAAACCCAAACCCTTTGGAATATTCAGTCAGTCTCACTGATGGTTTTTCCATGCATTGCCCTGTCCTGCATGTCTGGATCAGTCTGAAAGATTCCTTCAGAGCAATATTCTTATCAAGCTAGCAAAAAAAAGAAAAAAGCTGTATTTCTCTGAAGTCCTCATTGGCTCCTGTGCAGTTCAACAACACAGAGACACTCAATGGCCCACTGTTTATAGTGGTTTCTCCACCTCTCATCTTCTGAAAACTTCATTACAAATGGTGTTCCATAGTGAGTATGAATGTTTCCCTCATTCTTGGTGTGTCTCAGAGAGTGGTAGAGACAGAAGACAAAGAATTTCCAGTGAAACCAGGTATTTTTCGTCTAAAGTAGACACGGAAACAGAAGTTGCTGAGAAACTGCACCATTGCAATGAAAATAAATCCTCTGTCAAATCAGACAAATAAAGCAGAAGAGGCAAAGCCATTAGCAATACTGGATTTTATGCAGATTTCTAGCTAAACCCAAGACATTTTGCTTACTGCACTTGTAGGTCCACTATTAGAAAAGGGTCATGTTTCATACTCCATAAATACTCTTGGTTCAATGGTCTTGGTTATTTGAGAATTGATGAGTTTTAAATATAAACACTAGCAATTAGTCAATGAGCAGGCACTTTTAATTAAGGCTATCGAGTCAAAGGTCTTTTGAGGAAATTGTATAAACACTGCACATACATAGACATGATGGATTATTCTGTAGCATACACCTTCTATGCAAATATCACACTTTTCTGCAACACCATATTAAGGCTCCATGTGGTGGAATCCACGCCTCAAATGCTCCATAGTGGTCTGAGGTCTCATTCCTCAGAACATTTCCCTATCTTGTTCTTTTTTAACTCTAACTGTAGACGAGGGGCAGAAATATTTCCACTTAAGCTTTTTATTATTATTTTGGTAAGCCATAATTAGGCTGTCGCTCATTCAGATCCATCTGGCAATCTGAATATCTGCGTTCATTACGGGAAGGAGTGATTACGATTTGTTCCAAATAACTGCTGTTTGAATTAACCAAGATGACAGATAAATGCAGACTTCCTCTGCTTCAGAGGCCTTAGGGAAGGTTCAGAGTGCAGAGGCTGTTTTTGGAGATACTTCCTCTACACTTAGCAGAGAAGGCGCAGTCCTCTAATGGGCACATTCCACAAATACTTACTCTAATTCAGTATCAACTGAAGGGTGCATCTATACTGGTCTCTAAGTTCAGCTCAGGAGAGCACTTTGGAAGGGAGGTCTTAGTAATGTTCACTTTACTGTAATTTTGATCACACCAGAAATTTGTCTTGGCACACACAGCCTGGAATCTGGAAGATCAGTGGACGAACCACCAACACACTCAGTTCTCAAGACTGATCTAGAAATAGCCTGGAGTGAAATCCCCTGAAAGGTGTATAGTGTGGACAGCAAAATAATCAGTCCTCATTCTGAGTAAAGGCTGGTCATGATGATTTCCAAGAATCTATACTGCATTATGCCCCGATTCACAGGATGATAACTATTATGAATAACTTGCAGTATTCAATGAGTTTTGTTGTTTGCCATCATACACCAAGCCAATGGCTGAACCAGTAACAGAGAAGAGAACTTTTGACAAGAGTTCTTGATTGTTTTAACCATAATGTTACTTTTCAAAGTCACCAACTAATAAAAAGGAACCCAAAAACCCAACAAAACCCCCCCAACCCCTCACGCTTTAAAACCTTTGCTCAAATTATTCAGCAATCAGTGGGGCAAAGAAGAGAACTGATCACATTCAGGCTCAAATCACTCTCTGCCCTGTTACTTTTCTTCCCATATCCTACAGAATCATACAAGTATCTATCAGGATTCACCTTCCTCTCTGCCAGCACTACACCTTCATTCCAGATGGCTGCTCTGGCTCCAGTCTTGTAGCTTATATTGTTTGACAGAGTTTCTGGCCTCTGCAGCACAGACAGTGTAACTCTGGGAATGAAGCAAGGTGGGTGAGTTCCTCCCTTTTCACAAGGGAAAAAAAAATCTTAATATTAGGTTTTATCAAAGTACTCCTTCTCTATAAAGTGCTTTCTAAACTGAACAAGCTCAAAGACACTGTTTGAAGACACTGCTGTGCCACTGTCAATTACCTGAGAAGCTTCGCTAGGACAGGAGAAGTGTCTGAGGTGCCAAAAGTGGGTAGGTTTGTTATGATCTCCCATTATTTCATTACACTGAATTAATAAAACAATAACTTGGACCAAGAAGGGTGCCATATCAGTAACTAGTCTTGATACACCCTTCCTTTAAACAAGAATGTTTAAGAACAGGGATTGCAGCATGATGCAATGTTGCTCTCAATTTAGTATCATAAAACACTGAATTTTACATTCAGATATCTGGGCACAATTCTCTTGCTACCCAGAATTCAGACTTGGCCCAATTAAAATCAAGATGCAATTTACCAGAATACAAGGAAAGTATTTCAGGATTATTGATTGCTTTCTTTCTCTTTGCTTTGTTGTTTCTCTCCCTTGCCTATTTGCCCTGCAAAGAGTTTTGATTCAGCTGCAGAAAGACAAGTGGTTACCCTGGAACGTGTGTGCATTGGAGAGGTTTTTGTCCATGCAATGTCAAGTACTGCTGCAGGAGCTGCTGCTGACACCAAGCTACTGCAACCTCTGATCACTGGGTTTGAAAAACTCAAACTCACACTCCAATGGAGAGATAATTTGTGTAATTTGAACAACCTCATCCTTCACTGCTTACACTGCCAGGACTGAGATAAGAGTTTCCATGGTGCAGAGCAGCTCTGCAGCCTCAGTGAAATCAGAAACACCCCCTCTTTTCCCTGTTGGGTAAGTCCCACTCTGCAGCTGCACCTGCTGATCCATTAGAATATTGCCTCAGATCTTCAGAGATTACTTTTAAGGTGCATATCTTTTTTCTTTCTTTTTCCTGCAGAACAGAAGGATGTGGGTTTAATATGGAACTTAGGATAAGTAATTATATTGGAGTAATTATATTATGGAGACAGACCATGGAGATAAAAAGGAAATCCTCTAGTAAGAATCCTTAGAGGACAAGGTTGCTGTGCTCCTTAAGTATCAGTCTGTTTAAAAAAGGAACTTAAGGAACTGAATGGTGCATTAGGCTCACTGTGCCTCAGACAGCCAGGCTGTAGATGGACATGCTTTTTTCTAGATCTGTTCTGTGTAGAATGAGCATACCAAGTGGTAAATCAGAGTCTTGCCTGTGTTACACCCATGACATCATCACTGCTTGTGAATCTGCTCCTCTGTGAGATTTTTTTTCCCCAGAATTTCCAGCAAAGAAGCAGCTTCAAGACATCAGAGTCCATCAGTGTGCAGGGGAAAAATCATTGCACATGAGGACATTTTGCTGTGAATCATGCTCTTTGTGTGGGAGAGATAAGTAAAGATTAAAGAAAGGTTTGAGGCATTTTTCTCCACAGTATTGCACCTGGCAAATTTCCAGAGAGAAATAAACCATGAGATCTAGGAGCCAGACTGAAAGCTTCACAAAGACAAATATGAAAAGTTACATTCCGCTCCATTAAAAAAAAAGGCACCATATTTGAAGAAAGGCAGAATATATATCTAGGCAGAATGAAGTTAGGGCCTGACTAAAGGCTAAATTTCTCTTGAAGATTTTGTGGCTATTTACTGCAATCACCACATTTCATCTTCGGCATAAACACAGAAAATACAATTTTCAACTTTGATGTCAGGCTTAAAAACAATTTAAAGTTTTTGAGCAATGCTTTTCCAGTAATCTATATTACAGTATCTGCAGATTTTAAACACTGTCCATTAGACATACAGTTCCACAAAATGTTTTTTCAGACAGACTAATACTTCAACTGCCTGACAAAATCTTCTCTTTTAGGATTTCTAGTTGAAAGATTTCCTTTTTTATCACAATGATGTCACAGATTAGTGAGGGCGGCTATTTCCTCCCACCCCCGTTATCCAAGATTTTGTTGTATGTGTTTAGTTTCATTTTTCATCCTCTGCTTTCAAAATTAACTCAGCTGTGGATGAAGACATAGATCCTATTAGCTCTATCCCTTTGGGGAATGCCTACAACAGCTGCAGCTGCCATTTGATTTCTCCTTAATACCCTTGTGTCCTAGAATACAAATAAAACAAATGTTGGTCTCTTGTCCCCTGCACACCCCACATAATATTTTTTTAAACATACAGTACAGCTACACAAAATGTCCCTGATAAGACATTGTTAGTCACTTGCAATGAAGCAATTAGAATAACAGTTTGTGCCTCCATAATCCACCCTGGAATAATGCAATTCCACACTGAATACTGATAAATGATCCAAGATCTCATAAGCCTTCTTAATTCTGAACAGTGAAATACGAAAATACTGCAGAAACCATGGCAGCTGACAGGTAGAGTCATTAGAAAAATGTATGCAAATCCAGCAGCAAATGACACTGCATAAAGTAAAGCAGTTTACAGCTAATGACTTGTACTGATGCACAGTCCCATATTCTGAAAATAAAATGTCTAACGTTTACGTCGATGACAAGTACAACACTAATATATTTAGATTTGGATATCTATCTTTTGTCCTGCACTGAACTCAAACTTGGGAGATAGACTTGAAAACCTAATAACAGAAGTCTCAGGTCTTGCTTATACTTACATTTTGACATGCCAGGTTATATATTTAAAATTCAGCTAAGGATAAGAATACAGCATATCACCAGCACTGAATTGCCATCTGCAAGATACCTTTACTGACTAAAATAAGGCTGTGTCTTATTCCTGTGCAGTAGCAATACAAAATTTGGAGCCTTTGGCTGATATTTTCTCAGATTTGCTACTTTCCTCCCCTCCCTAGCAGGGGCACACTACACCAGAAAAGGAGCGGATGGCAACCAGTAAATTAGCAGGGAATGTAAGGGCATACTCAGTGAAGTAGTTTAGACACATGCCTGTAAGAACTGAGTTCAGTGAGCTAAATTCCCTCTGCTGCAAACGGGGATGCAGACTGGGAGTGGAGACCGGGACTCACAACCAAGCACTGCTGAAGGGAAAGGATGATGAGGCAGAACAGCCAAGTCCAGCTGAGAGGACAGAGCTTGAACAACACCCTGCCTAAGAATGCACAAACCCCATCATGTGCAGTACCAAACGCCATCCACCCCCTAGCACGATTGTGGCAAGGGTTGCATTACTACAGCACCTTCAGCCCAAGTGCAATGAATGGTAAGGAATTTTGTTTTGTAATACTGAAATAAAGGAAAGCTATCATTCTCAAACTACAGCTAAGGACACCCTGACAAGGAAAAGTGCTGTTCTAAAGTGTGTCCTAAAGTGAACATATTTAGCCTCTGGCAAAACCAGGAGTGGGGCTAAAGTTTCAGCAAATGTGGAGTTCTTACTGCAAAGCATGGAACAGTGATTTTAAAAGGAGAGAAGCAGAGGTCTATCAATTATCTTTCTACTAAAAGTGAGTTGTATTTGCATTATATGGAACTTCCAGATCAAAACTCTCGCCTCTTTCAACTGCTTTGAAACTCTGATACTAATTACAATATTCTTTCTCCAATTGTATCTGTACTTTCTTCGAACCTGATTTTAAAAGTTTTAGTAGAAAACTACCATAAATCAATATTAAGATTAATACAAAGTCCATTCAAAACTGCGAAGTAAGACTCCATTAACATTTCTTTCTTTCATTCAAGTAACTTGTACCTTGCAAACTGATATCATTGGCAGCATCAGCAGCAATCTCAAACATAGATACCTCCCTGCACTCACCAAATCTGTATAAATTACCTACTAAGGACAGTTTATGTTTTCAGCCATTCCCTAGACTGCCTCTACATGCCCAGTGAACCTGTGAGTTTGGGCCAGATTTCTATGGTTACATCCACAGCACGGGTGGGAGGGTGGTGCTGGTGATGATACAAGATCTTCTAGCCATGGAGCCAGACTGTAAGAATCACATTCTACCTTCAAGAAAGCACCTCAAATCCCAGATTCAGGAACTGGGTAATTATTTATGCAAAGTGAAACATGTCAGTCAGATGTTTATCTGAACAGAGAGGAAGAAAACCAGAAAATATGGGTTTGATCCTGCTGAAAAAGGTAGAACTGATCTGAGTTTCCAGTATCTTGGCAGAAAATACTCACCACACAGCTACAAGCTTAAAGGCTTCTGCCTCTAAGATTGCAATGATAATTCATCACCTTTTTCAGTCAAGCATGTCCAGAAAGTGTATTTTTTTGAAGATTCAGTGAAATACCCCATGCAGAAATCCAACTGTAATTTCAATGCAAAACAATTCAATTTCAAAATGTCATAGTCCTATTTGTTTGCTCCATTTTCATTGATTTATGTGGTGATTGAGAAGTAAATAATCACTTGGTCATTCACAATGTAATAAACCTTCAAATGAACTGCAAAGCTTTCTCAAAGAGAAATTTTGCAAGAGGAATAGACAGATAAACCAAAGCTATTATGTCTTTATCTTATAGAACATACGAGACACCTGAAAATGGAGACCAGTGGAAAAAAATTATTCTTTTCAGCAACTGCATTGAAGGATATTCTTTCTAATCTGCTAACCAAAGAGCTATATTGTTCCTTGGGTTTGCAGAACTCTTCTGGGTATCATAATAACAGATCAATCTCAGAAACATAACCTTCAATTTTACATTAAATGAGGAAATGGCATCGTTTCCACTCTTGGTTGTGCTGATAGTATTCACCCATTATCAGCAAAGTGATTCCCAAAGAGAACAGAAGGCAGAGAGCTTGCAATGAGAAACATGCAGAAAACACAGATAAAAACAAGGAATGAATGGGCAATGTGTGTGGTGAAATATGCTTGGGTCTCAAGCAATGATGGATCATGTACTTGAGAAATGACATATGGCACTTGCCTACAACCCTGGCTGGCTAAATGCCCAGTGCAATGTGGATTATACATAATTGCTTCACACCACTGAAAAGCCCCTTCTGCACATTATAAACATATTCATATTAACGTCTTACTAATGAGACAGGAGATAGGGACAAGAAAAAAATAATTTCAGAGAGGAGTACCGTGGGTTGCAGTGCAACTGGTGCAACATTTTATGCAATATATTACATTGTCTGTCTACATAGCATATCTTGAGAGGGGTCCAAATAACAGTTTCTAATTTCATGGTCTCCATATAAATATGTATTAGCAAATAAACAAAAATCCCTTCTATAAATTGTGCAAGAGCAAATGATTGTTAAAATATTTCTTATTGGATACAAGACAAGACCCCAGAGCAACTGTGCAGGCCCACAGAACAGCCTTCCTCAAATTTTCCTCAGTGTGAAAAGAAGAAAACATCTCAGTACAGCTATCTTATCAATATAAACCAGAGCTTCTGTAGCAATAAAAAGAAAAACCCTGTCGCTCCCTACTTCTTACAGATTTTTATTTCATTTTCCAAAGTAATCTATTCAGAGGTACTTACTCTGCAGAGGGCTGCAGCCATCTGCCAGCCTTGAGCTCCAGTCAGAGGACTCCTGTCCATATCTCCTAAGCTAATTATGGGCCAGGCCCACTTGAACTCCATTTTATGTTACATGCTTTTGTCCAGAATATGTCCATCATGTGTTAAGTTTCAAAGATTTCCTTCAATGGCTTCGGGGGACATTGTGGAGCTCCAGCAGCAGGAAGATGCAAGCTCTCAGCTCTGCTTGTTTACTGAAAAACATTTCCATCATCTCCTCCCAAAACCACCACTTCCTCACCTATAATTATGTTATTTGGTTCTTACTATAAAGTGCTAGAATTACAGAAACAGCTCATTTGAAATGTGCAGACTGTTTGCTTATAAAACACTTGCAGGAATAAAGCTGTTTTATGCTCTAAATAAGGAGTAGGTTGCAATGCCACATGGCTGTTCATTATCACTACATGAAACGCTGTAATAAAATGCACATGCCCCATGAGTTAACTCCTAAATGGATTGGACTGAAATTCCCTGACACTTTCATTTCTACAGCTCAATGTATTTGTGAGACATGCAGCAAGGTGGCAGGAGGGGTAGGACAGATGTCTGCCGCTTGTCAAAAGGAAATAATGGCAGGAAGGTCACTGGATTTTCATCCAAACATCTTCAATTGCTTTCATGAACTGTATCCTCTGACTTTCATTATATATTCACGTGCAGCCTGTCTGCTCTTCCTGGTGTACATCTGGGTGTTGTCAGGGTCCATAAATCTGTCTGAGTACTGCCAACTGTTCCCCATGTGAATTCCAAAAACCAACATCATTAGATTTAGATACATCTGAAAAATAATCTGATCCTATTTCCAGAAAATTCTATCTAATTTCTGTCATGGATATCACCTGGAAACAAACCACCCGGAAAAGCCAATAACAGTTTTGTAAATATGCCTGCATTTGAAGCCACTTTTTTTTTTTTTTTAAGGAAGACTCAGTACCTTATTGCCATCTTATTGTGACTTTAAAAAACTCAACGAGATTATTATCATTTTTTTTACATCTTTTACATACAGGGTAGCTATGATTGAATTCTCACTGCTTAATAGGGAAGCCATGAATTTCTTTAATCCCATTCTGCAGACAAAGAAACTGAGGTGCAAAGCTGGTCAACTTTATCATATGTATTTAACTTTAAATTCCTCAAGATTTAGTTATTACACTCTTGAGACTTTAGTCCTTTGTTAAATTTTACATTTTTTTTCTTTCAACATCTTCAGAAATATTTTGAGGTTTTTAATTATTTAATTTAATTTAATTATTGAATTTAATGATTTACTTATTTTAATTCTTGCACTGAAATAATCTCACAAATGCACCAGTGCATCTGCATCTGATTAATCCATTTCTCAAATGTCCATGAGCAGCAGGCACTGAACAAGAGATGATAAAAAGAACTTTCCATCGATGGACCAAATTTAGTTGATGTATTAAAATACTTTACAAATATGGACAAATGAAATGTTCCTCTTTTTAGAGATGGAGAAACTAAGGCACAAGGAGATTTTTAAAAAATCAGACAAACAAACAGCAAAATGTGGATGAAAGCCCAGATTTCCTGATTTTCATCCCATTAGTCATTCAATGCACTAAGTCAGAACAGCCAGACAGAATTCTGATCTAGCCCTTAAAAGTTAATACCTATCCAGAAGCATTTGAAATTTTCAGGTCTTTTTAATAAAATTGAATAAAAATGTGGCAGAAGAAATCTACCTTTTATAGTGATACACCTAATACTGCTCTCTGTTACAGATCCCATTTGAGAATTTCTATCAATATTATGTCAAATGAACAAACAGTGAGAGGGCCATTTTAAGCAGTGTACACCACACTGTGAGGCTTTTAAGCCATGATTTACCTCTTCATTCTTCATGGTCCCAAATTAATAATCTCAGTATTGAGAAATGTTGGCAAATGCTTAATCAGCTGCATGTATAGCACTGCAGATGCCATGTGCACACGTGTGCATAGACAGGCACAAAGCTGAGACCCATGCCAATTTCCAGATGAGGAACTATCACTTTGATGAACTCACCCTCATACAGAAGCTGCACACGCCCTGGATGCTTTCAGGTATCTGAGATCAATAAATACTTTAACCAAGTCTTAAACGCATGAACCAATGCCATTTTAATTTTTTTTCCATGGAATGACAAACAAAACAGATGGGTCAGGCAAAGTGAGTGACTGCTGCTGGTTCTAGCTTCACCTGTCATTGAAAGACCCAACTGTCTGAATTTTGTGCAGAGCTATGAGAAATGGCTGCTTCTGTGTGGGAAGGACTTATTGGTCCCAGTTTGTATTAGACCAGCAGATGTTTGACAGCTTTCTTTATACTAATTCTGTGAACCTCTGCCATTTTGAGAAACAGAACATAATAGACAAGACAACACTGGGAGTTTTTAATCATTTCACTCCAAATGTCAAGCTTTCAAGAGGATTAATGATAATCACAAAGCCCACTTGCTGTATCATGCACATAGGCACTGCATATTCTAAAAATCTTGGCTAAAGGGTAATAAACATAGGAAATCTAAGAAACCTTTTTTCACACTTGCCTGTTGCTGCAAGTAAGTGCACATAAAATTTTATTTCTTTATGGCAAATTAATATGCAAGCAGCAGCTGAATGTGAGTCCTATTCATCCTTTCTAACACTACATTTGGTTTTATAGCTGTATGAAAAGCAGTTAGCTGCTGTATTTTTAAAATTCTGTTAACCTAACACAAGTCTGGGACATTGAGAAAAATTCTAGGAAATATCTATGTCTCAATAACTGATAAAAAGGAATTAAATGTCACCAAAAAAGTTGCAAAAAAGACCAAGACAATCAGTAACTCCAGCAATTCCCTCACTGTCAGCAGGAGCCTGAATATCTCGCTCCAGGATGCCCCTTGAGGGTTAAAAGTTCAAACTTCTGTGGATGTCATAAACTAAGGAAAAACTTAAATTAAAGATCACTGAAGTAAAAAATACATGGAGGAATGGTCTGGGTTGGGGGTCTTGAAATAAGACATTGGCATATTTTATACAGATATGCAAATTAAGACTGGGACCAGGCCCACAGGACATTTTTTCATCCTACAGGGAGCTCTCTCTGCATGTAACAAGTCAAAGAGTATTCCCAAATGTGCTTTATGCAGACCTTTATGGTAAAAAGAAATACCCAGAAATACCCATTTTTTTAAGACAACCCAGTGTGAGCTGGAAGTGGGACTGACAGCAAACAGTGGGGAGCAGCCACAGCTGACATCTCCCTGAGGTGTGGGGTGTCCCAGGGTGTCCCTGCAGAGCCTGGCAGCCTGGGCTGATCCCACTGCCCCAGACAGAGGCAGGACACCAGGGACACCAGGGCAGGCCTGGCTCAGCAGGACCCATGGCTGAGCAGAGCAGGGTTGTGGCGTCACTGGGACACGGGCTGACGCCCCAGGGGGCTGACATGGGCTGTTGGTGGGATGAGACCCCAAATTGGGTAGATTGGAACCTGTAAGACTTATCAATGCAAAGAGCCCCTGATGCATGCTTGCCTGCTTCTGAATTCAGCAGTCCACATTTGGGAGCAGGAAATGCAGGGCAGGGTGTGCCTTACTGAGAGTTCAGACACTGGGACCCTGAATCTGGGTCTACCAGAGCTCCATCCAGCCCTTTCCTGTATCAGGCAAACATCACGCAGTTCAAGGTCAAATCATGGTAATGACAAAAACAGCTGAGCTGGGCTCTCAACGAGGTCACTGAAACAACCGAAACAAGGTTGGGGTAGATACTAGAGAAGCAGTTATTACATAATGCCTATCAAATACATTGGTGCCTTCCTCACAGCAAGGAGATTTCCACCTGGCCATTACCCTTGTCCAAGGCCAGGACAAACCTACCGTGCTGTAGCTGGATGGTTTCAAATTCTCTAAAATTTAATGAACCGCCTACTCTTTCACAACAGTAATTGTTTGCCACATATTGTTTCTTTATAAACTATGTATCTAATCCTGACTCTTCACTTCCTATTTACTCTAGTGAACAGATCCTCTGTTCTGCACAGGCAGTCCTGTCACCCTGCTTTAAGTCTGGGCACATGTGCAAAAACCTTTGTTCAATAATTATGTAAAGTTTAGTGAGGTAGAAGGAAATGTTATCATTATCTTTTGCTCCAGAGGATGTGAGGAGAATATAAATAAATCCAGACACTGCAAAAGCTTTGCTTCAAGCTAGGCAATTAAAGTATTTCAGATTCCCACCAGTCTATTTAAAGCAACTTAAATCTTTTTGATGGCCAGTAGTTCACTCCAGCTGCTTGCACTGGCTAAGCTTCCTTAACACACTGCACAAAGTGTGCAGGAAAATGGCTTCAGCTCCTGATGCACATTAATACAGATGAGACATTGGGTTATGGATATATCTTCAGAAAACATTTTAGGCTACTTTTGGCTACTTTAGAAATACACAGGTTCTCTCATAAGGTTTAGTGCTGTTTCGCTCAGGCTCATATACTTCAGCCTTCACTCATATTGGAACAGTAGCATGTCAGAAGTTGGTTTTGAACAACTTGTAGAGCTTTGGAACAATTTAACTCTCCCTCTCATTCAATAAGTACTTCCCAGCGTTTTTTGTCAATATGAAAAATAACAACTCTACCACAGCTGGATTGGCCAGGATATGTGCAGGCTCTTTGGGAGGTTATACAGTGCTTTCACTGTCTGAGTGCCTGAAGCTGCTCACAGCCACTGAGAAGCTCAGCTTACATGCTGCCAAGTGCTAGTAAGGGAGGGGGTAGGGGATGGAGGTGATTGGAAGGGAAAAATATTGTTTGCTTGCATCAGTTTAGGTATATCTAAAAATCCAGTGGAGAAAATATATAATGCATTTTACAGCACATTTCTCCCATCACTCCATCCCACCAGGATACAATACAGACTGTACTCAGCCTCAAGAAAAATGAAAAATAGGAGAGTTATTCATCTTCTGGGATAAACCCAAGGAAAAAAATATTATCTTAAACCCCAAAACCCCAGACACATTGCCTCAAGAAGTCTGGTCAGTAATTTGTTTGAAGGTCTTCTGCATGCAGAGGCTGGAGAAGTAGGGGAATTCAAGAGGAGAAAAAAACAGCAGTGTCAGAAACTGCAGAGGTAAAAACTGATATCATCCTAGGAAAAGCCTAGAAATTCTAGAAATAAAATTTTGTAACAAAGTACCATTTTAATAAGCTCGAACTAAGAGCGAAGACAAATTCAGAGAAATATTATTTTGTAGGCATTTTTTGTAAATAATCATAACTGCATCAGAGATGTCAGACTCCAGTAAGTTACAAAAATATTTATAATGCTTGAGAGCTTTACACTCCCAAAGGATTCCAGTGCACTCCATAAATTCACAAGTAACTTCATCTGAGTAGTATGATGCTCCCACAGAGATGAAAAGCAACAGCCCATTTAAGAGCCCATTGCCATTCCACAAGGCATTACATGGCAGGAAAAACAACCCTGCCATCCATTGAAATAGTGGGAAGTGCAGACAAGCAGGACAGAACTACAGCAATTAGAAACAGGCCCATGCATCAAACTAATGCTCTGCTCTTAGGGAAGGAGAGGTGGTCTTAGTGCTCATCTGGAGCCTGCCATTAGTGACCTCAGTATTCTGGTGTCTTGTGGAGTATATTCTCCAGTATTCTGGAGAACTGCTACTATGCTGAAAAGAGAAAAAAGCGGCAACATTAGTAAAGTTTCAGCAACTTACATTTACTTTAACTGCATTTTAATCAAAAGCAAATCATACCTGACCTTGTTTATCTAGTGATATCTAACAAAAATCCAGACCCAACAAGCATGTTTCACTTCATTCATGCTGAGGAGGGTAGGAAAAGCCAAGTAAACAGTTGCAATTTTAATGTGGATAGTGTAGGCTTTTTATACTGATTTGCAAAAGAGAAAAAAAATACTTGATTCAATTTTCAAATATTAAAGTGTGAAAGATAAAATACCAGGGAGTAACATTTTCCCACAACAAATAAAACAAAGGTACTAGATATTATTACTACCTTAAACATGTCAAGATGTCAGGTACAAACTGTCCCTATTGGGGGAGATTTTTTAGCATTTCCTTTATGGGGTGGAGTGTTGGGCCTTTAACAGTGAAAACAATAATTAGACCTTTTCCCCCAGCTTTATGTTTTTGTTTAAGAAGAGTCAAGGTCTTCTTGTGGTGCCAAGTAATAGAACAAAAGGCAGCAGCAGAAACTGATGCACAAGATGTTCCACCTGAACCTGAGGAAGAACTTTGCTGTGTAGGTGACCGAGCACTGGAACAGGCTGCCCAGAGAGGCCGTGCAGTCTCCTCCACTGGAGATATTCCAGAGCAGTCTGGATGCAATCCTGTGCTGTGAGCTCTGGGGTGACCCTGCTTGAGCAGGGAGGTTGGACCAGACTTTTCAACCTGCCCCATTCTGTGATGTGTTGTGTTAAAAACAGGCAACAAAAAATACCAAAGTATTTTAAAACAAAACAAAAGCAAGTCCTTTCACTTGCTCAGCATAATTTACTCAGTATTTTTATTAAAAAACAGTAAATGCATAGTAGCATAAAAATTTAATTTCTAACCTATAGACAAGATATCTTCCTTATTTTTGCATTTGTGTCAAAAATAAATTGAGAACAAAATATTTTCCATATTTTCCACTTTCTTATTTCCTATGTCTTTAAATGCTCTGTCAAAATTGTTTCAAACTTGTGTTGCAAAGAAAATCTCGAGAATAAATTTTTATTTTATTTATACTCTCATCATTTTTCTTCCTTCCTTTCAACTGCAGTTCTTACCAGCTTTTATTATAAATAAAAAGGAACGAAAAATTTGGAGATAGGCTTTGTGGTGAAAAGTCTCACACTGCTTTCTAAAGTGATCAAGGCTAATCATCTAACAGCTACAAATTGAAAAAAAATCAGCTCTAAAAATTCTAAAGCAAGGGAAAGCCAACCAAGGCAGATAATCCTAAGAGGTTTGCTTCTTTCAAGTAACAAATTCCATTTGAAGTATTTTTATTTCTTCCCCTGTGAAACTTAGTGATAACTAAGGAGGTACAGGGTTTATATACAAATCATGAAGGACATTTTTGAGGTCAGTCACTATTTCTTGTTCCTTTCCTTTTGCACATAAGAGCAATGAATCCAGCATCAAGCTGAGCAGCAGCAATGGGTATCAGATTTAAAACTCATTAGATGGACCTTTTCAAGTAGGACTGATGCCTTGGGAAGGCTGACCTGGAACAGAGAGTAGATAGAGCTAGAGAATAAAGTAGGTATTTATTAAAAGGCCTTTAAGGATACACCTTGGGCAGTACAAGAGCCTGACCATGGCTACACTCAAGATGGAACCAAAATGGTCACAAAATGGATGACTGGTCACACTTTTATAAGTTTTGGTCCATTTGCATCTTGGGTTTAATTGTCCAATTACAGCTTCATATTGTGAAGTCCCATCCTTCTTGTTTCTCTCTTCAGTCCACTGTTGTTTGTGTTTTTGGGCTTGAAACTTGTAACAGTTGTCCTTGGTCTTCATCTGGAAAAGGATTTGTTTTGTCTACCCACTCTCTGAAGAGAGCTTACTAACACTGAATATGAGGCTCAGGACTGCACTCCTAGGCAGCACAGAATCTGAAAAACGTGAAAGCTGAAACTTAAGGCATCATTTCCCCCCTTCAGAGCCTTGACAAGGCCTTTTGAAATTTGTGAACAAGGAAGTAATACATCTCAGTCATACAATTAAGCACCTGTAGGCTTAATACAACTGGTATGTTTTCATTATGTACCACTTGCACAGCCTGGGGGACCTTATTTTGAGGAGCTCTATCCATGATGAGTAATACAGATCTATGAAGAACTGATGGCTCCAGTCAGGAAAAGCCAGAATGCACACTGCTCATGTTTTCTGCAGCTGATTTTCAACAGCCAGTGGAGACTCATACTCCTTATTAGAAATATTATTATGTGGCATATTCTGCACATTGTATTTAATCTGACCATGCCAAAACCCTTTGCCTTCACTTTGTTGATCTACAGTTACAGTGCAGGGATATCAGAGTACCACCACAATTAGTTCAAAGTGCCCACTCAGAGAGTGGAGACTGTTTGGAGACAGGGAAGAGCATTTTAGTATCAGCACAATGAAGTTTTTGGCAGAGGCACACAAAAAAATTGACAGCATTGCACTAAATTGTATTTGTAGCCATAGCTAAACTCTCCTAGAAAATAATCAAGCCTAACTAAGAGCAAAGTCAGTAATCTACAAAATCAGAAATTTATCAAGAGCAGTAGAACCTTGTATTACTTAAATCAAGACACAGCAATATTCACAGAATCAGATGACCCTGACCAGCTTCAGCATAAGCTCTAGATACTGACCTAGAACAAAGCTCAGGCATAATGAATGTTTTCAGTAATGTAGTATCTTCAAGGTTTATGTAATCATCCTTTTCATTTCCTTCAAGATCTTACTCTCTATGCTCACATTTCTCTCTTGTTAATCCCCAATTTAGCTTTGCAACTACAATATGTAATTCTGACAATCAGACAGAATCTTACTGCATGCAGCAGAAATGTATTTTCTATTTGGTATTTTTCTTGAGCACTTACAGTGTAATAACTTTCATATCTAAATATATTTTTTATAGCTAAGTATTTTAACACATAATAGGGTTGGGGTGCAGTATAATAAAAAAAGAACAACCAATCCAAGCACAGAAAAGTAAATACACTACAGTCAGAGAAATAAAAAAAGCTTCAAATTTCTTCCTGTATTTATTTTTTAATTTGATCTTTCAATCTTTTTCTGAGTATCTGCAAGATTTTTTTTCAGTTGAGATGTCAGTGATTCTAAGAAACTCATCTGAGTCCCATCTGGGCTGAACTATTAGGCAGTCTGATATTTTCAGCTTCTTTAAGCAGTGAGCTGACACAGCTGGTTTAAAGTTCAGAGTTAAGACACACCACATCATGAGCTGTGCTACATGTCAGTCTGCCTTAAGTGCACCTGCACAGCTGAGTGCCTGAATAAAACCCAAATGCCCTTGGAAGTGACCATATCTATCATAACATGAGTCACAGAATCATCTGGCTTGGAAGAGACCTTCAAGGCCATGGAGTCCAACATCAACACAACACCACCATCATCACACCCAAGCCGTGTCCCAAGTCCAACTGTTAAGACATCATCCTAGTGCAGGCAGCAAATTTCTGCCATTGGGAATCAATTCCTGTATCCTAGCAGGACAGACCAGTCTGAAAAGCACCAATTTCTTTGTGTTTTTCTTGAAACCAGACAATTTTGGAGCCCTTGGCAGCTGACACAGCTAGAAAGTCCACTCTTACACAGCTGGAAAGTCCATGGCTTGAGCCATGACCCCGAGGCCACTGAGCTTCAGAAGGACCCACTGGACATCCCCAGCTCCCCACACCAGCCGTGGTACCTGCTCCTGGAGCTCCAGGAACTGCTGTGCTCATTCCTCCCCGGAGCTGTCTGCTGAGCTGTCGTTATCAGAGGAGCTGTCACTGCTGCTGTCCCTGCGTGAAGCAGTTTGAAGGCCACCTTGGTGGAAGGTGGGACTGCCACGGGAGAAGAGGCAGGAATCACAGGTTCCTCTGGCTCATCCAGCATCTTAGCTAAACACAGCTCAAGCACATCCTATCCTGGAATGCCTGTTAGAATTGCAGGAAGTTATGTACCATCATCTCAGCAAGCTGACTGAAAACAGCTCTTCTATATTTTTAGATATACGAGCCACAGCATATAACTAATCTGAGAATTAGCAGAATTAAACATCAGTATCATTAACACTTACTGCTCACACCTCAGTCATACAAGCATTTTCAGTTGTTAGGTTCATTTTAACAAAAGACACATAATGTATTCCCCATGAGGAGTATTGTGTGTTTTGGAAGTATTTATTTTTTATCAAGCAACTGTTTCTCGGTGAGAAAAATATCATTTGCTTTCTGTCAGTCATACAGTGTTCTCTTGACAGTCTCAGTTATCTGTATAAACCAATATACTTGGTCTGACTTATCAACCCTCCATATGGCTATAAGCTTACTTAGGTTTGTTACTCTATACTTCTGATTACATCAGAAGAGCTCAGCATTTGGCTCACGTACAGTTTACAGCCTGAAAGGAGAACTAAGCCATTGGAGCCTGCTCAGAGTGTACTGCCTCTCCACTGCCAGAGCTTTCCAGAGTGCACTGCCCTGGGCCCCTAACACTGTCCTGCCCTGCCAAGCTGCAAAGCAAAAGTGCCCATATACATTTCATTTTCTTCTGTCATTGACAGGACTGAGGTAGTATCAGCAAGAGTTGGTGACATTCACCTCCCCCCAGTCACCAAAATGAGCCATAGGATCTGCTCTTCCAAGAAGACTGGATCCATCTGGATCACATAATTCATTTAGAAGAGATGGGAGCTGTGCCTCAGTGTCTGCTGTGAAATCTGAGAAAACTGATGGACTATTGGTGACAGCATAATGCTGCCCTAGCAGGAAAATGAAGACAGCCTGCCAAACTCTACTGATTTGCTAATGATGCTTATCTGCTGTAACCATCCAGAGAATTGGAAGTGGCAGAGTGGCGAGAAGAAAATCCTTGGGGAAATCAGTCTTAGACAAACTACTGGAATTAGCCAAAGGAATAGGAGGGCTCTAATTTGTTGAAGACTATTATTAGAGTTAAAAGTTCTCTCAAATGAGACAGCAAAACTTAGAGGTGATTTTGCAGGTTTTGGCCATGGAATGTCTTTAGAGCTGTCCATCTCACATACTATATCCACCAGCAAAATGGATTGAATTTGAAAGAGCTTTTATAAAGATGTGCAAAACCTAATGACATTTCCAGTCTTTGAAAGATGCAATTATTAATCAGAGTATCTATGAAGGCGAGGGTAGAGATGTTCTGTGGGACAATGACCTTAACCTAGCTGGGGAGTCAGCGCAGCTCTCGGGCTGAGGACAGCTGGACTGTGGGGCTCCACATGGCCAAGGGACAGCAAATGAGCAAACACTCTGCCGTGCCAAACTAAGACACAGGGTCCACAGCAGTCTGCGACTGCTTAACTCTGGTTAAGTTCAGAAGTGGAGCCAACCTCCAGAAGAGCAATCTAACATGTTAGAGTTACAGTCTATCCAAATTAAGAAATAAAAACCATCGGGAAAGAATTCCACAGATAATTAATATGTAAAAATCAGATATACATCTACTGGACCTAAGCTCTACTCTTTCCAAGAAAAGCATCTTCCACTATTTTGACAGGTCTCACTGCCTGATTTGTTCTTAGTTGGACTTTCTCACATAAGAAAATTCACCTCCTTAGCTAGAAACAAAAAATCCGAGTTGTCCAGAAAAACTGTACACAGTTCACGTATAAACTTGGCCTGGCAGATTATCAGGGATAACTAGGGCATATAGAAGAGGTTTTACAGTTATGCCATCTGGTACCACAGTCCTAATGGTCTCCATTCCCCATGGAAATGCCTTCGGGCAGAGTTATTTTTCCTTGATATGGATCTCCCACATGCAATTTTATCCTGCAGAAGGCAAGAAGGGCTTTCTCTGCCAGATATCTATTGTCAGTAAGTCTTCAATAGCATTGTTGTAATGGAGCATTATCTGATGTTCTAGTCAAGTTAGATATATTCAGACTGTTTTTATTTCCTCTTTCCCCTCTTCCTCCGGATGTTGTACATTTTTGAAGCACTGGTATTAAAATAGCAGTTGGCTACAAAAACTTTGATGAAACCTTATTTTAGTCTTGTATGCAGTCTGTCAAAATCCACATTATTCTGAAACTGGGGAGATTTGCTACAATTTCTGTTTTATAAAATAAAATCGGAAAAAAGGTTCAGACAATGTTGTACTCTTTTGCCATGTTTGGAATAGAATTACAGGTTATTCCTATGCAGAGGAGAGATAAGATATATTGTAATGCTCAAGAACATCAATAGCTTACTAATGACCTGAAAATCAAAAATTAACAGTTTAAAATTGGAAACACAAATGCTCACTGAACATAAAGTGATTTGCAGATAACGTCAGAAAATCTGAGGCATAAAATGGGATAACCAGCGAAGGACATAAAAGAAAGTGAGAAAACCTTTTATAAATACAGTCAGGATAAAGGACTGAGAACATTTCACTGGTCTTAAGCAGGAATAGTGAAAAATTTATGAAGGAATGTGAAAGGACAAAGTGTTCAGTGCCTGAGCATTCAAAAAAAGAATATCTGTGATCAGATTCCTAACACATTTCAGTGGTGTGGAACACCAGCTAGAATTAGGAGAGAACAGATAGCAGATATTTAGTTGTGACATGTGTGCATGATAATGGAGCCTGCTGAAACCCACCTTGGAAGATTAAGAAATAATTGAAACAATCTGAACTACTTTGAGGACACACAGAGGACTCATCAGAATGACTATAGTACTCTCACATAAAAAAGGAAAAAGAAAAGATGGAAAATTGTAGGCTAGTCAGTCCAAGTTTAATACCTGGAATGATACCACAATAAAATGTGAAACAATCTGTGTATAAGCATCCAGAGACATAAACATGGTAAGAAACAGCCAGCTTGTATTTATCAAAATAAAGTGTGTTAAACCAAGCTAAGTTCTTTCCAAGTGAATAACTTGGCTTTTCAGAATAATTAGCCTTTTTGGGTGGAAGGTGGCAAGTAAACAAAATGGATGTTCAGTTTATTGAAATTGTGGCAGTCTCAGACAACCTCCTCACAAACAAACTCTGGGAATATGGCTTTTATTATATCACAGTAAAATAAGCCTGCCAACTGTGGAAAATACCTGCTTCAAGAATAGTCAACATCATTCTGAATTCCAGTTTGAAATACTGAAATCCTTCTTGTTCCCAGCACATCTGTAATGGGAAGGAGTGATTTCCTGCCAGCAGCAAGAGCAGCCCTGTGCAGAGGAGGTGTGCCAGACCTTATCTGCACTTATCACCAGACAAACCAGTGAAGCTCGAGGCAGAGGGTTCATCTGAAAGCAATAATACTTCTCTGCAGAGAGCAGCCATTAAGCCAGTTCTCTGCCTGTGCTGGTGACTGGTGCTGTCAGGGCAGAGCAAAGTAGCCACAACTGTCTTTCAGTGACCCTGATTGTCAGTGACTGTCAATGCAATTAGCAGCTTTGTCCCATCTGTAGACCAAACTATTCCTGGGAAATAGTGATTGGTATTGTGCTACATCACTGTGGCATCTGGCGGTGTTGGAGTTTCTCTTCCCTGGTACCCTTTGGCCTGAAGACCCTATGACTCTGGCAGGTGGAAAAAAAGGCCTCTTTCAGAGGGCACCTCAGAAAGAATTTTCTTCAATGTGTGAGTAGAAAGGAAGGACACAAATACCTGTCTCATAGCCTTAAGGTACAGCGAACAAATTCAATCTGGTTGTACCAGCCCTGTGATGAATATCTGGTAACACTTAGTCCCAGATGGCAAAGGCACATGCTGATGTAAGTTTACTCAGCTGGTCTTTACAGTTTAGACTTTGAAGTAGCTGCAATTTCATTAAAATATTCACCAATTCACAAATTTTACAATGATGTATTTATACAAATACACAGTGACTGAGTTGATACTTTCAGGTCAGTAACTACAAGCCCAAAATTTTGATATACATGAAATTACCATAAAATAGATAACTTGGGAAGAATGAAGGGATTTTTTGAATATACAACATGCATTATTTTGCACATGTATATTTGTTTAAAAAGAGATGTACATTTGTTTACACACACTATCAGTAAGTTTCTTATTATATTCCTAGGTTAGTGATCTTTTTCAACTGACAAACACGAACTGAGCAATTATCTGAGCAAGTGAGGCATACATGCAGTCCCCTATAGTAACTTCAGCTGACAGGCTGCCATAGTTAATTGGATCATAGTGGATTGGCTCACATGTTCCTAAGCCCTGTATTACATCTGGATGTAGTTCACAAAATTTTTATGTATTTTTCTTAGACTTTTCTAAGGGTCTTTATTATTATACAATAATAGTTTTTTAATAATAAAAGCCAGTAAGACTGTTTTTTTCTCCTCTTTAAAAACAAGAGATCAAGTTGTAGGTTCTATTCTTACCATGAAGTAAAATTACATCTTTAATAATAAATATTCTGTGACTAAAATGCTTCTTTTTCTATCAGCTTTCCTATGAGTCATTTTCTTTCAATAAGCAAGTTCAGGGACAATTACTAGACTATGCAGGAGTCACGTCTCCCTCAGGAGGGCTTTAAATTATAACTTACCTTATCGTATCTAACTTCAGGTAGAAACTGATCTATGGGTTCTGCCTGAGGCCTTTGTGGAGTCACAGAAATCAGATTATTAGCAAGAGTCACTGAAGGGCTTGTCTACAGGGGACACTCCAAAAAAGGGCAAGATTTCATCCAAAAGCAAACAACACAAAGGAAGTATGCCTGTACTAACAATGAATTAAGGCAAAAGTGGCATGGCAAATAATCTCCTTGAGTGCTGTGTGAAGTTTTGGACACCACAATACAAGAAAGACATCAAGTTATTAGAGAGCATTCAAAGGAGGGCCTTGAGGATGATGAAGGACCTTGAGGGGAAGCCAAGTGAAGAGCAGCTGAGGTCACTTGCTCTGTTCAGCCTGGAGAAGAGGAGACTGAGGGGAGACCTCACTGCAGTCCAGAACTTCCTCATGAGGGGAAAACAAGAGGCAGACACTGATCTGTTCTCTGTGGTGGTAACCAGTGAAGGACTCAAGGAAACAGCATGAAACTGAGCTGGGGAAGTTTAGGTCAGACATCAGGGAAAAGTGCTTAGGTTGGATATCAGGAAAAAGTGTTTCACCCAGAGCATGGTTGGACACTGGAGCAGATTGGACACTTATCCCCAGATAAGTGTTCACCACCCCAAGCTGAGAGAGCTCAAGAAGCATTTGGACAATGCTCTCAGGCACATGGTGTGACTCTTGGGGTGTCCTGTGCAGGGCCAGGAATTAGACTTCATGGTCCCAATGGGTCTCTTCCAACTCAGCAGTCTATGATTCTAAGATTCCGAGTTCCTATGCCAAAGGGAAAGTATTCCAACATCTTTGGCTTTTTAGATTCTTGCTCTCAGCTTGATGAGGTGAAAAGCAAGGAAAGGAGGAATCTTCATCATGGGTCCAAACACCCAATATTCACTACATTTGAGTCAACAGTAAGATGTTGCACCAAACTTGCCTCTTCATCCCTCATCAAAGCAGTACCACCCACATTACCAAAACATCTTTACATAAAATATAATTGGTTCTTTGGGGCTCAGAGAGGAAGAATAATAATGAGAGGAGTCTAAAATTTCTATGCCAGGTTATTGTCAAGCCAAAGTGGTTCTTTGATAGAAAGGAAAAGCATCAGAAGAGGCAGTAACTCAGCAGAAAGATATTAGAAAGCAGTCAAGAGGTCAGAGGGAAAGGAAAAAATAAGCCTCTGCTCTTGTCCACTTCTAGAATTTTGAAGAATTCTTCTCTGTTGTCTTCTCCCTCATTTGTTGATAGGAATGACAGAAGTGCTAACGTAAAAACAGCTTGTGAGTGCTTGTACCATAAACTAAGTTGATAAAGGAGGCAGGTGGCTTTTTTCACTGTGCTATGTACTGACTGAATGTCAAGGCAATCGAGAGATGCAGCTCCTGAGGCACTCCAGAGCTCACTATTGATGACACCACTGCTGAGACCTCATTAGGGCAGACATGCAGCTCAGAAATGTATTAGTGTGAATGTGCGTCTGATGTCTGGATGTAATAGATTCATCAGTCATCCCTCTCTAGCACTTTCTCTTTGTTCACCCAACCTCAGTTGCCTCCTGTGACTGGCTAAAATTGCAATGAATTACTTCATCAACTTTAGGGCAAGAGGGCTCTGGTTTACTCTTTACAATACTGCAAGGTCCTGGCATTTGCCAATTTGTGTGGAGTAAGCTACTCTAGAATTTAAGTTTGAAATGCAGGCTATGTATGTTAGGAATTTAATTCTAATAACCTCAGGGACAGTGTTTTGAATAGCTCTCCTAAACTAATTAGTTGATGACTTTTTAAAGCTTAACTGATAATAATTTTATTGTCACAGATAATAATCTGGAACGCAGTAACAATCACTGTAATTAAATTCTTCAGTAATTTTTCAATAGGTAAGCCTTATCAAGATAATAGGTCTGATCTTTGCATTAGGTGGTACCTTTCATTGTTATTGGGCTTTCAAAGCCTCAGGGAAAAAAACCCTGGTTTCGACAAACACACAGTTTTCCCTCTTTTCTTACTATCACTCTTTTCTATCACAAAGTTCTTTGGTGCTATCTCTGATATATCAGAAACTTCATGCTTCTTTCACAACAAAATCTATTGGCTAGCATTAGAAAACATGATTTTACATTGTAGGATCAGAAAATGGAAGCAAATAAATGTTCTAAGGGCTATTGGGGTGGGGTTTTTGAGCACATCTAAATTTTAGAGGAAGTTGAGACGCAATATGAAGTGAAGCAGGAATGATTGTGCATGAAAAGGTAATTAATTATTTAAAAAACATAAAATAACCTTGCTTTAAAAAAAACCCAATCAACAGTTTCACCAATTAAATTATTTTTATTTGAGATCTTTAGGAATCCAAATAATCTTAGAAACCATCTACAGCTTTGATAAAACCACATGTCAGAAATTCAGGGCATGTGATAACCAAAGATGAGCACTCTGTGTAGAACAGAAATTTGTTACTTTCCACTCTGATGTCACAAGCTAAAAAGCAGTAACTTTTAACTTACAATTACAAATCAAGCTTGTGTAGAACTACAGTAGAATTACAGTGTAATTCCTGCTCTTAGTCTTGTTCCTGCTCTTAGTCTTGCACTTCACTGACATTTGGTGTCAGTGCAGTTCTATCCATACAATATTTACATATGCACTAATGGACTTGTCACCACTGAGAGCTAAGTGCTGAAACCCTTAGCATCCAGCCAGCCTTTCCTCAGGATGATGGTGGTGGGAGTTCTGAGGTACAGATGAGTAAAAGGCTGACTGAGAATGCAGCCACAGAGCACAAAGTGTAAGTGAATTGTCATGGCCTTCATTTGAATGAAGTTAACCAAGAGGCACGGCTGAACAAAACAGATCTCTAATCCTAGTTACTAAGTTCTACTGGACTTTAATTTTGCTACACACTAATTCAACTACCATTATATAACTGATGCTGACATCATTTTGACTTAAGAAAATATTACATCATTTTTATGAGACAAAACAATAGGAACAATAATCTCATTTTAGAATTTAATTTCTAATTTAAATTCTGCAGGCCGTGGTGGGCAACTGAAAGTTTGGGGATTACAGATAGCAGGAGACTATAGCTCGTTTAGGAATGTTTATTAAAATGCAGCCTTAGTGAATTGTTCAACAGAGGACTGAGGATTAAGCACACTACTCAGCCTGAATCCATATCATCTGCAAATCTGATATTTATAGTGGTCTCTGCATTGCCCAGACCTTTAGCAAACTATTTTTAGTGGGTAATTGTCCAGCTGCATTACATCTTCACCTAGTTTCTCTTTCTTAGCCAAAAGGAAATTGAAACCCTGAGGAAGCACAAAAGCCAAGCTGAATATTAAATGGCATTGGAAATGCTGGAATAGTGGAATATAAATGTCCTGAAGAAAAAAGAAAACTTAAAAATCATCACATGAAAATCTATCTACTTTGGGGGAGGCATTAAAAAAAAATTATACTTGTCTGTGAGAGTGTGTTGAAAAAGCATATCTAACAGCTTTTGTGGTGGGATAAAGCAACAAAGAGATATAAATTAAAGACTGGCTTTTAAAAAGCAGATTAGAACAGTAAGAGATAAATGCAAATGAAGGGTCAAAGCAGCATGAAGCCAAGAGAGCAAGGATGTGTGGAAAGCCCAGGGCAGAATGGAAGAATGGATAAAAGACATGCTGGATCAGAGGTTTTCAGCTGTTACAGCAGCATCACTGAGGGCTGGATGAGATACAGGCTTCTGTCAGTAGTGCTTTAGGAGTATTAGCTTTGCCTGAACCAGTCTGACATTTCCTCAGATGTGTTTATCAACTCTCTCTGAGGGCAGCTGGCCCCTGGCACTTTGCAGCTCTGAGGGGAGGAGCAGGAATTGATTCTTCATGATTGATGCTACTGTGTTTGAATGCAGTTACTAATTCCTCTGCACAGCTGCACAGCAAGCTTCCCCCACCCCTGAAGCACAGCTGGAATGCAGCCTGTCCATGCTGTATGAGGCTCTGTACTGGAACACCCCCAGTTCATGAGGGACACCTGTAATGTTCAGCCATCAGCTTTTTCACCAAGTGCCTGCAAGGGAATTGAGCAGACAGGCGGTTGTGCTAAGCAAGCTATGCAGAATGGGGCAGAAAGACTAAAATCATGTTAAAAACTAGGCATTAAAAATCCCTGATTGTAATGTCAAGGGTTTATCTCCAACGTTTCTATTGGGTCCAGATTTGGCCCCATGTTGAGATTTCTTTACTGCTCAGAATTTCGAATGGGGGCTATTTGTGTTAACACTGTAATGATAATAATCTCACAGGTAACATTTTGATAAGCTTTGCAGGCTGAGAGTTGGGGTTGTTCAGCCTGCAGAAAATAACACTGTGAGGACACCTTATTGTACCTTCGAGTACATAAATGGTCCTACAAGAAGGCTGGAGAGGCAGCCTTATCACAGGACAAGGGGTAATGGCTTTAAGCTAAAAGAGGGGTTTGTTTAGATTAAATGTTAGGAAGAAATTCTTTCCTGTGAGAATGGCAAGATGCTGACAAAGATTGCCCAGAGAAGCTGTGCACACCCCATACCTGGAAGTGTTCAAGGAGAGGCTTGATGGGACTGAGAACAACCTGGTCTAGTGAAAGGTGTCTCTACCCATGACAAGGGGGTTGGAATTAGATGATCTTTATGGGCCCCTCCAACCCAAGCCATTCTATGATTCTGTGGTTTCACTGAACTAATTAGCTGAGTGACATTTTCAACCTAAACAAGCAACAGTGGTGTTCCAGCATGCCCCAGCCATCAAACTGTGTCCACTTACATCTCTATTGCTGTGATTGCTCAGGATTCAAGCTTTCTATCAAACACTAACTTCTTTATCATCCACAAGGTCCGGATTTTGGTTTTCTCCATGGCTTAAATCTGGAACAAGTAAACCACTTCAGCAAGTGGGAAGCATGAGTCCAGAAGGACCAGCTCGGGCTCAGAGGCTGCACATTGGATTCAGTAAGCTCAAACTTCCATAAAATAGCTATAAGTTTCCAGTTGGAGCAAAGTTGGGAGGGTCAGCTTAGCAGAAAAAAAGCAGTCCATGGTACTGGACACTGACTTGGATGTCAAGCTCCTGAACTCCAGATTGCTGCATTTCCAAGATATTGGTACCTGACGTGAACAAGTTAAAGCTCAGTCAGGCATTTCACCATTTCTGCGAATCACATGGATAGCAACAGAGAAGTCTGATTTTTTTTAAACAAGCAGGCACGTTTACCCTCTAACTACATAGAGAAGGCAGCAAAGACACACTGCTCAGGCCAGCAGTCAACAGAAATGTCTTCAAGGGGCAACCAGATGATTTTAGAACAGTCATGACAGCATTTTCCAGTTGTGCTCCTGCTGTCCTGCTGGTAAGGAGCCTGCAGTTATTAAGCAGCTAATTATAACATCTGAACAAGCTTTTTATTTCCCCTAGTACACCCAGACTAGGAACTAAAAAAAAAATCTACTAGACTTAAACAGCCCTTGTGTGCAAGGTGAACAGTCTGCTGGCAAACACACACATCTGATTGCCCTGGAGATCTGCTGCATGTGCATTGTGACTGCCATTGTAAAGTTTAACACTAAATAAACACTATTATTCATTGAAAGAGGACCAAAACATACCAGCACTTCTATCAGCTTCACAGGACAATGGATCTGCAGAGCCCAGGAAACTCATTAAACTTAAGGAAAAATATAAAAATAATAGGAAAACTCCCATAGGTTCAAAACAAAAAAAGCAGGGAGAGATTTCTCAAATTATTCTTAGCAGTCTGCTGGCTGAAGGGTTTGTTACCAAAGGTTCTCTGTATAAGAATGCAAAACTCTTTCTTAACTCACTAAAAACATGTGCAGTTTAACTGAGTAATGATCAAAAAGCAGTGAACAAGCTGTACTACAAATAACACCCAGAATGATAGCTGGATGCAAATACTATTGTTTATTTGCAAATAAAACACTTTAAAAAAAGTTAATTTTCTTGCCTTGAGGACTCTTCAGAAGGATGTGGTTGTATTTATAGTCATATAATTGCATAGTTCAACTGTACAAGCTTTCCATGATGCCTTTTTTTAATCAAACAAAATAGTAGCACATTGGTAGGGACATGCTTCTATATAGCTACTACATGGAGTGAGGAATACTCATCCTTGTGGTTCTGCTCTGTACCAATTTCTATTAGAAATGGCTTTTGGTATGGATTAAGGTTCTTTCTGTGGCAGGAATGAGCAGATGTGTTCATAACCTTTTGTCAGGAGGGAACAAACATTGTGATTTGTTCCTGTTTACATGTGCAGGCACCATGGCCATTAACAAGTCCCACAAACACAGCAGGGGATTGCAAGCAACAGCATTCTCATCCAAAAATAGTCTGTAATTTGGTGACCAGCAGGAACAAGTCCTGTATTTATCTTCAGAAGGAACAAATATGCTTTACTTATGAGAAGCCTATGTACTGGGTCTGTCTGAGAGGTAATCAGATATGTGCAGATTGGCAGTCAGATACATGGAGCATTAGACACTGTTCTGACAGCTCTGCTGTCGCAGAGCAGCCTCTCTTCTTCGAACAGAAGTTGACACAGTTGATATCAGCCTTATTTTACAGTAAAGAGTCTCTGTTTACGATCTCTGAATTAATTTATGTTCATATTAAGGTAAGCTGGAACTGGATACATTTAGAAAACCTGTCCAAGGGAAGCAGGCAAGAGAGCTGAATTATCTGTTCTTTTTTCCTAATACTTTGGACTCACAGTTCTAAATGTTACTTAAATTTCAACTTGTCCCTAAGAATAATTCTACTTGCATGCTTTTCTTTTTTGTCACCTGAAAGCCATATTGCAATAACCTGAAGAGTCCACCAAGTTTAGTGAGTTCAGGAGGGACTTTTTTTTTTGTCTATACATAACATACATAGATTCTAAATCTTCATCTTCATCCTTTCTAAACTCAAGCTCTCTTGCTATTTTTCAGACATTCTCAAGTCATAATAAATTACACATATACACAAGGTTTTTAAAGCACCATCCCTCTACTGCTGTATGTATTTCTTTATATTAAAGACCATTGTATCATGCCTACATTTTTAACTGCCAGAACTTGGTATTTCCATCATTAGATTACAAACCACATGGAAAAAAGGCCATGTTTTATCTTAAGACAACATCTCTCTAGTGAAGTGCATCATCAAAATCTAAAGACAAACACCAACATTAAAGTATAAGCAAGGTTAGTATCACGTACTGTGCAATTTGTTAAATATCTTGAGGAGTTGCAACAAAACATTTCTGTTTGCTTTTCTTCTACTCTTCAAGTGTGAGGAAAGACTTCCTGAAAATACAGACAACACAATTTTTCTTTAAAGCACAAAAGTCACTGCCCTGGCAAGGAGTAAATGGTTTAATTCATCTGCACTTTTTTCATTACCAGAGAGGCCCCCATTATTTTTAAGCATCCTTCTTCATGTGCTAGCACTGCAGTAAATGACGTCTGTACCAGAAGCCAGCTGGGTTCATTAGTTGTCTCTCCATCCATAGCTAACTGGCACAGAAATACAGTCTCTTGCCAAGAATACCACCAAGCACAGATTTATTTAATGTTACTCCTCTGTGGAGATGGCCTTGCGTCATCATTCAAAGTCCTATTGCATTTAGCTCCCACTTCATCTGGGGATGCCTTTGGCCTGAGTCTCATCTTGAACAGCACTATTTTAGTTATTTCCTTTTAAAAAGGAGAAATTCCTTGGCAGACAAGGAGGAAAAGGCTCAAGGAAACAGCTCAGATTGGAGGTCAGGATATACCATACTGGACCAATACTGCACTTGGTGATTGTGGTGTGCAGACTTCTTTTTAGTGACCTTTAAACAACTCTTGCAAATTTGTTAATGACGCCCCATGAAAGGAACATCGCACAAAGTAACAAGGCTGTTAAATTTGTAAAGATGGGAGGTCAGGCACCAAAGTGTGGAACATCATGGAAGAGCCTGACCAGGAGCAGGACAGCTTGTGTTATTTTAGCAACTAGGAGAACACAAGTAAAAGAGCAACGTCTAACTAAACACTGTCTTTAGAAGACAAACACATTTTTCCTTTTGGTGTTACTATTAACACCTTAGCTTAGTAGATATAAACATTTTTTACTGTTCATTGAAGACCTTATTCATGGTTGTATTTGTATCAGGTCAGAAAAACAAACAAACAAACAAACCCTGAACTTTCAATTTTGGCTTTACCTCACTGGCACAAATCCAAATTCTGACATCAAACTAAAGCACTTGCAGAAAATACAGAAACATTAGTTGGAATTTCTTTAGTTATTTTCTGAAAAAACAAACAGAAACATTTTTACTAATTCTAGGTTTAGAAAGTGCTTGTTTGGGGTCTTTAGAAATTCATGTTGCTTTGGCAGCATCTGCACAACATTAAAGCACATTGAATATTGAAAATATTTATATTTCATTATATGTTATTTTGACAAAACCAGTTTCATGGCCATTGACTTTGACTGTCTTTTCTTATTATCAAAAATATCACACTGCAGTAAAATATGCTTAGATATATCAAAATTTTTTACACATCTGGAAAGAAAAATAGTGGACTCAAGAAGCAAGCAGTCTCTTTTTGTCTAAGGCCTCCTGCTGTTGCACTGAGCAGATGAGTATAATTTCCTGGAAGAAATATAACAAGGAGAAATATTTCCATTGATTTCACTGCCTAGCAGTGATGGCAAGGTATCTGTCTTTTCAGACACCGTGGTAATTCTCAGGGGCACACATAGCAGTCCAAAATGGAAACACAATTAGTACTTTCCCGGCTCCTCACCACAGCTTGGAGAAACAAACACTTCCTAATGTACAGACATTTTCTAATAGCTCACTAATGCCTGCATCACTGGACCTAGTGAAGGTCACCTCACTGTTTTTGAGCAAAGCTTTGACATGTTTCTCACCTTCAGTAACAACAGTTACTAATAAAGTTTCCTTCGTTGCTAGAAATGAAGTGCAGATGACACCACATGTAAAAGATGAAGGAAATTTTGAGGTCACTCCTTGGCTGGGATCAGGGAATGGTATATAGGTGTCCCTTGGGGATGGGGAAGGCGGGGAAGACCAGCTCGGGGGAAGGCCTGGGTGTATCTCCTGCTTTCCACCCATGCCCGTGCGTGGATGCACTGCAGGCAGGAGAGCTGGCACCGATGGCTCTCGCCATGGGCAGCACCGCCGGGTCCCACGGGAAGGGCGGAGCGGAGCGCTGCAGCCGCTCAGCCGCGGGGCTGCGAGCAGGAGCACGGCACCCGCTCTGCGGCGTGCACGGGGCAACACAACTACCGCCAGGACTCTGAAATACGCTATCTTAAAATACGGCCTGTTTAATTGTGAAGAAACCTCTTAGGAAATGAAAATTCGATCGCACCCACAAAAACCTCGGGACTGACGGCAGCCGCGTCATGTTCCGCCCGAGCCGCCGGGCTCGCGCCCGGCCCGCCCAGCGCTGCGGGCCGGGCCCAGCACCACCGCCCGGGCGCGGGGCCGCAGGCGGGGGCGCTCCGCCCGCTCGGAGGAGCCGGCTGCCCGCCCTTCCTCCCGCCCTCCCGTTCCTAGGAGCTGGCTCTCCCCCTGGAGGCCTCCGGCGGCATCGGCCGCGCTCCGCCGCTTATGTAACGCGGGCCCCGGCAGCGCCCGCGGCTCTGGGCCGCTCGAGTGCTGGCACGGGGCTCGGCCCCACCTCGCAGGGCACACCGAGCATTCCGGTTAGCACCCGTGGCAGCCCACACGTGTAGCTCCAGCGAACGGGAATAGCTGAGCCCTGTCCGTATGGTGCTTCGCGGACGTGGGGAGCTCTGCAGCCAAGCACTGGTGCTTGGTCTTCCCTGCCGTGGCTGAGGCCCTGCAGGCGGACACTGACGCCCTGGGCTGTGCCGGGCCGAGCGCTTGAGGAGCTCCTGCATGTTCGTTCTGGAGGATCCTGCGCCAGACGAAGCAGTCCATGCAGCCTCCTGAAGTACACGTGTCACTTCTGCAGGCCACCTGTGCCAGCCCCGGGATCTGCTAGTGCCCTGGTCGGTCACGGCGAGACCCAGCTCCCTGCTGTGGAGAAATACCCAGCCTCGACGAGACCCCTCGGAGAGAACCGATCCTGCCAAGGAATGGCTTTTAGCACCACCTGCATGGATCTGTCACAAGGACTATGGGAAGACTGCTGAACTAAGGGATTGTGTAGGATGGTAGGTGGTAAAACTGAGATTAGGTTCAAGCACTGTTTTCCCAGACGAGGTAGTGAGGCACTGTAGCAAACAGGGAGTCATTCCATGCAAACTCTTATCTGTCAGTACCCCAAAGCACTGCAAATTCAAATGTATGCCTTGTGGCATAGCACAACTTCAGTCATAAAGGAGAAATAGCCTGTCAGCCCCTTGCTCCTCTCACCACGGTAATGGCAACTTACCCAGCCGCATGCATCCTGTCCTCACAGCTTTGATCTCTGCTCAGCAGAGGAAGGGGGCTGGAGAGAAGGAGCTGTGAGGGTGTAACAGGGGCTGCAGTGCTACGAGGCAGCCTACGAGTGTTGGCGACACCTCAGCCTGGGCAGCTGCCTGCGCTCGGCAGCCGCGCTTGGGCTGCGCCCGCGGGCGCTGCGGCGTGCGCCTTCCCCTCACGGAGCGCGGGGATCCATTGCCCTCTTGGATGGCGATAACGATTGCTGCCGTGCTTGCGGTGCTGGAAACCAAACAGCCTGCTGACAGGGTATCTGAAAAAAAAACAAATGCCAGACTTTGAAGTGGTGTGCTCAAGGCGATTTGTGTGGAGTTTTCTAGCTCTTTCCATTACCTAAAAGGGAGGAGGAAGAAAAAAAAAAAAAAAAGGCAAAGAATCATTGCACCTCTGCTGTCCAGCCCCCAGCACAGAAACTAAACCGAACAGCCTGGCTTGCCTGACAAGCTGTGAAGATTCAGATAATCCTGTCCAGCTTATTCTCCACTCAGGGGCAATTTGTTCCTTTTAAACCCCTAACAGCATTTTGCCAAAGCTGCCATCAGGGAAATTGTGACATGAGCTGTGCAAATATTTACTCAGCCATTCCCACGCTGCTTCCCAAAGGGGTTATTGTTCCCCCCTCAGCCCCTGCCGGCACGAAGCACAGCCCTGAGTTTATTTTGGTGACCGCTAGTAACGCTAACATTCAGGTTTTACAGAACGCACTTGTTTCCAAAGCGTTCCTTTTAACAGGAAGCCCCAGGAGCCTGCACGCATGCTCTAGTCCGCCACCACCAAAATACTCCAAATCAGGCTCGTTATTCGTGGGTGCAGTCAAAAGCTGTTCCACTGTGAAAAAGAAACAAAACAAACCCTCAGGCCCCAGCGAGGATCGAACTCGCGACCCCTGGTTTACAAGACCAGTGCTCTAACCACTGAGCTATGGAGCCGCCGCTCAAAGTGCTCTCCGGCTGTGTCTAACGACCGGTCCCAGCCCTCCCCGCGCCCCCTGCCGGGCGCCCCGGGCCTGCCGCAGCCGGGCCCGCCCTCCGCTGGCCCCTGAGGGGCCCGCCCCACACAGCGGCCTCGCTGCCGCCGCCTGGGGGAGCCCGCGGCCCGCCGGGAGCCGCTCCTGGCCCGCCGGAAACCGCCGGAACTCGCCGGGAGCGCTCCGCCGCTGTTTGTCCCCTCTCCCCGCGGGCGCCCGTCTGCCGCCCGGCCGGCATCTCGGCCGCCAGCAGCGGCGTGCCGCTCCCGGCGCTCGCCGGCGGCCGCGGGCGTGCTCGGGCCGCAGGAGGTGCCTGGGCCCGCTGGAACGGCAGGAAATAAAGCTGCTGGAATGAGCGCGTCCGGCCGAGCCGGCAAAGGCACCGGAGGAGAAATACGGGATAGGGGTGTGCCAGTGTTTGACACACAATCCGATCTGTACCGGCTAGGAGTAAAAAAACCCTGTGGTATAAAGGGTGGGTTTTTTTCTGCAGAGGCTGGGTGTTCTCGGGAAGTTTGAGCAAGGCTGCTGCGGGGCAGAGGTGCAGCCCCGAGGCCTCTGAGCATCACTTGTTAGTGAGGCCTTGAAGCGCTGAGCATGGACCCCAGGGAGGATTGCTAGGAAGTTCTCTCACCTGGTGTCTGCAGATCAACTTTAACAGAGGCTCTGGAGCTCAGAAGCCTCAGCGGACAGATAAAAGGTGGAAGGCAGCCATGCTGTTGGACCCATTTGAATGCACTGCTGGTGTCCAGCGCTGGTGCTGGGTATCATCACTGCTTACAGCACATGTTAGCCAGAGGTCTACGATTACTTATGTATGGCCTGAAGGTTTTTTTTAAAACTTCATGGTAGATAAAATTATTGCAGTCATATGCCTTTCAGAAAGCTATATTCAGGGCCCTGTCTTCATTCTGTGCTATCTCTTTATATAAAATTCAAACTTGGATCAGTGGATGGGAAAGGGATGCAATGGCAGAGCTCATAAACCTGGCTTGGCATAACAAAATCTTGAAACAAAGAATGTTACACTGTGGAAATAAACCCCAAAGTCCACAGCAGCATCAGGGTCTGCAGTATACTGGGCACTAAATGTGTAAATATGTGATTTCTGTCCAAAGATTTTTTTCCTTTAAAGTATCTTCTCACATTAACCCCCTGATAGTTTTTAATAAATGACATCAGTGAAATTTGAAATAAACACTGAAAAATTATAGCTGACTCATAAAGCTGCATGCGGGAGCTGGATAGTAGATACTGTCACGGGAACAACAGGGGGCAGGTCTCCGTTGAATGACACTCATTACATGCGTGTATATTTGAAGTGTTGTGAAAATATTCAGTGAAGATTAAGTGTTTAAATCCACTAAGCACTTCATCTCGATTCTCTAGTAACTCCAGGAATAACAAGAAAGTCTTAAGTTGTATTTCTAGTAATCATGACAAAGTTATTTGTGTTAAAATTACAGATGTATGTATTAATCATACATTATTTCCTGTGTTAATTTAGGGACATGTCTCCTCTGAGATATGCTCGATACTAAGCCAGCTTGCAGACTTTTCAGTCTTCAAAACTGTGACTGCCAGTGGCAGCTTTAATGCTTTTCTAGATGGTGTGTGTGTCCTATCTGCACATGTGTAATGAATGCAGTGGAAGTTCAAGAGCAGTACATTGTAGCAAACTAAAGGTCTATAGATTATTTGCTATTAAGATATTATTGTCATAATTAGCTGTCACATCCTGGAAAACAGAAAAATGCCGTTGACTTGCAAAAGACCATGCAGTTTTTTCCCCCATGCCACTTTTCATGCTCACCCTGAGTTACCACATGCCCATCTATGAACTTGGAAAAGTCAGTGAAATCCCTGCTGGACACTGTCATGCAAGTGCATCAATGCACAGAAGTCTAGAACATTATTATTTTGTAAAAGCTCCAAACACCCAAAAAGTCCAAAACCAAACCAAAAATATCCTTTATGAAAACTTGTTACATGTTCTCTTAAATACTGTTCTGTTAAATGACTGTTGTGTTCTTCTGCTACCTCATACCACTGCTAAGGCTGTTTAAATCCTGATGGGGAGGAACTTTTCACCACTAGGGCAAGAGCTGCCAGACATTCTAGCTATAGTTAAAAGGGGCCCTCTTTGAACAATTGTACTGGGTTTATTATTTTAAACCCTTGCATCCTTAAGGCACACAGGCCTCAAGAACTAATGGGCCTTCCATTCATTCAATTAACCTGGGAAAAGGAGACTACTGTGCACTGAAAAGAAAGCAATACAGAACACAGCTCCTTTAGGAGCTGAGGCTCAGAAAGACAGGATTGTACAAAACGTGTGTGAGAGCTGTCAGCACGGCTGAGGCAGTTGCACTTACCTTCTCACTTCATCAGGGACTGACTCCTGGAGCCAAAGATGTCCATCTTCCCTTGGACACCAAAAAAAAATCACCAGTTGTGATACTTGAGGAGAACAAAACTGGAAGTGGTAGCATGTAGCAGTGGGAGGAGTAGAGTGTTTTCTGTGTTCTTCAGAGAGAGCATTATCAACTACCTCCCCTCCCCGCCAATTATAACAAAAATAAATTCTTACCCCTCTTATCATCATCTTAAATAACTGAATGTTTGAAATATTGGCTTTTTCTCTTTGTTATTGTTTTGTTCTAGACTCATTTACATCAATGAAACAAGATTGACTGGTTTTCATTTGGTCTTGGAAGACAGGCACCAAAACCCCATAGTAGTAATACTGATCTTGATCAACCAGTTACTTATTTCAGAATGAGTGGCAAGGTCAGAGGTGTCTGAATTCAAGATACGAGAGTGGACCCAGTTCTCAAAGTGGAGGCAATTGTGCTTTAAAATTTTCATGCACTGGCACTTTGTTGCTATGTTCCTATCACTTTAGATATTGTCTCTAAAACCCCTTCTGATTACTGTGGAAATAAGAATCAACAAATAAACCAATAAATCATTTACTTTCCTACTCATACTCTTCTATTCCTCTACACTGCTGATTTATCTCTCCCACCCCATTTTTCAAACATATTTTCAGAGCCAAACCAATATCTACTTGGCAGAATTTCTTTAAACACATATTCTTATTTCACCTCAATATTACTAAGCAGCTCATCTTTTTATAACTGAAGGCGATTCTTTGCATATGAAGTCTAAAAAAACCGCCTAACTTAAAGCTACCAGAATCTGTTATTGCAGTAATCACTCCCTCACTAAGTCTGTACATCAGTGCCTGAACTGGGAAGCCCTCCCTTTTTTCAGTGCATTAGTATTGACAAAGCTAGTCCTTCAAATACATTTTTAATAACCTTTTTATATGGTGCAATATCACTGAAAGTTCACTGCATTTATTTTTGTCAGTTCAGAATGATGGGATTTTGTATGAAAGGATTGAAAAGATTTTTCTGTTAGTGCTCTTCATTTTAAATGCTCCAGAGCATTAATGCTATGAACGTTAATATTTTGGCCTGATACATAATCTGCCTCTGCACATATTGCAGCTGGGCTAATGGGAGAAACCAGAAAAGTAGGATCAGGAGCACAGCCAAATTGCAGGGATGTCCTCTGTGGCTGATGATTTCCATTTCTTTTACGGTTTTTTTAATGTCACTCTACCAGTGGCATAGGCTGCCTTTCATGTTGTTGGAGACATCAAAGGCAGGTACCGAGCACCTGTCTCTTGACTGTTTTCCACCTTTCTCAGGCACTGACACTCCCACCCACTGAGTCCAGTGTGCTGCAAAAATAGCATCCCTGTGCATGAGCAGCGTGCTAGCCCTTGTTGTGTCAGGGGTGCCAGCATGCAGCTTTCCAGCTCTTGAGAGCTTTGAGCCTGGGTCTAGTCACACCTAAGCACCTGGCAGCCGTGCCTGTGCAGTGGGGCACGGGCTGCTCCTGCTCCTGAGCTCACCACGGCTTGGGCTGGGAACACAGCACGAGGCTGGAGGCAGCAGTGCATAGCAGTGCATTTCCCTAGTGCATTGCACCCAGCTGCCTCTTTCCCACAGAAAGAGACGTACCAAAGCAGAAGGGTCCTGCTGGAGCCCTGCTGCAGATGTGTGACCAATGAGTTTCCTGGCAGAAATCCAAAGGGATGTGTTTGCAGGGTCAGCATGTGAGGCTCCAGAGACCTGCCCCAACCCGTTGCCTTCCTTCCCCACCAAAGCAAGGGAAGAACCAGCTCTTAAGTGATAAATTCTGTGGTTGCATCTCTGTGTGCACTTACTGGGGCTGGCACTGACTGGGGATCTTCCAGGCAGTCCAAACAGGTGAGCCAAAGAATAAAATGATCTGCCCTGCACCCTGCTTACCAGTTTGATCCCTTGGTCGGGGCTGAGGTCCTTGGAAGAGGACATGGCTCTTCTGAAGTGAAGCAACAGAGGATTTTTACATCATCTAGTGTCTTTCAAGAACATGAAATTCATTTTCCAGCTGTCATTCACAATTAGTCTATTTATTCATGCAGGGGGGTAAAATTTAGTTCCCTTATATTACACATCTAAAAAGTTCACTCTGCAAATCTGTTTTCTTTGGAAAGAAGGAATTTCATGACAGCAGACCAAGACTGCTTCCTGCAAAAAAGGACTGCCACAGTCTCTTTGCTCCTCATCACAATAATAATAATAAAAAATCTTTTTCATTTCCCTATGTATTTTTTTTTCTGGATTAACTTCCATTATTGGTTTATCTTTCTATCAGGGGGGTAGACCAGGAGGAAGGCTCAACAGAGAGTTCTGTTGTGTGTATAAAATAATACTGTAGCAAATGAAAACACCAAAGCAAGCCTTTATTATTATTATTATTATTAGACAGGCTGATAGGAATGAATATCCTATGGGACAGAACCAGGGGGAGCAGAGTTCATATAAGATTTTCCACACCATTTCATAGCTATCCAGTTAAGAACAGGCATCAAGCTACAGCAAGGGTCACCAGGTAATTTTCCTTGACACAGAGTGCATGCTTCTCATTCCATTAAACCACGTGAAGGTAATGCAGTGAATATTACAGTGACTTGCCAAACTGCATTAACCACAGTACTTTCTTTCCAAGACTTTAAGATGATGCCTTTGGAATAATAGCTGCATGAGGCTTGTGGGAAATATGACCAAGTATTTGCATCTTTGCAAAAGTTTGAATCCTTCAGCCTTCTTGAAGCAGGAAATATAGACAGTATTCATACATACCCTAATATTCATATAAAATATCATATCAGATATTCAAAAGGGACAAGAATGGGTTATTAAATGAAATTCAGCATCTCACCAACAATAAATAGGATTGGGGTTTCCTAAAAATGAAAAACCATCAAAATCTTGAGTATGATCTCAGACAATCCTGAGTGTATAATCAATGCAGGGATCTGTCTCATCTCTACTTTGATTTTACACAGTGCAATGTTGTAAGAATAGAAACAATTCACTCTGACATTCCTATTGGAAGACCAGGAAAGTATGACAATCTCCTGCAGAGCCCCAAGAGCAAAGGCCCATTTCAGTTTATATGGAATTTAAATGTAGCCAGTATATTTCATGGCAAACCGTGTCATAGCTGCAAGTTCCTCAGTTATTTTCACTGTTTGGAGCAGGGGAATTATCACATTTTCTATTCCTTTGTTTGATTTCAGCTGAATCCCTGGAAAGCTGTGTGTCACACTTCTCTACCTACATTTTATGTTGACATCCTCCTGTGAAAAATGACAGGTGTGATGGGCAGATTTTGCTGGCTTGCACAAGACTTCTTTTTATATATAATAGAAGTTGTTCTTGATTCGTATCTGCATTGCTTTTATGTGGCTAATCTAGAGCCTGGGGCTATTCTAGTTGAAACCTAGGAGCTCTATATGCCAGTAACAGACTCTGTACCGATACCACCATATTGTCTGGCTAAAACATCTCAATTTTAGGTGGGAAAAGAATTCAAGTGTTCACTTGGGCCAGTCATTGAAACTTCAAGCAGTCTCCTGCTTGCTTATTGTCAATAGCAGCATCTATTTCTTCACCAGCAATATCAGAACTGCAGCATCTTCTGCACCAACTCATTTCAGACAAGCTGTGAGGGTGATGACCATCATCTCCAAGTCAAGCTGCATCTGAACCTCAGCCTGACTCTCAACATTTCTGCCTCCTGTGATCAGGAACCCCAGTCCTATATCCATGGCCCACTGAAAGAGTTAGGGGCCAGGGCCAAGCAGTAAAATCACAGCCCAACTTCAGTGAAATCTGCAGAAGGAAATATTTTTTCTTTCTGTTCTTAGAAGTGAGACACACGGTACCAGAATTTTCCTAATTACAATGAAGAGTTTGTGAACTTCAGTAGTTTTCCAGCTGAAATTTTGTTCCACAAAAATCACAGTACTGAGTACCTAGTAACGACAGTAAAAAAGAAAGGCTCTAACAAGAAATTAATTTATATTGAAAGATCTGGGCTTTTATTTTTTTTAAAAAAAAAAGGCATTTAAAAGTAAGTAGTCCAGCTTCTAAAGTACATCAATTTAATTTTCAAAATATGGGTGGAGAATTGCTTTTAAAATTGCCACCTGCACATGCCAGTATAATTTTCTTTTTCTTCATGTAATTTTTAAAACATGTTCTCATTATGCCATTTCTCTGGTTTATATCACACTGGTTTATATCACACAAGGTTCACTACTGAACCTTGAAATGTAGTTCTTTGGGGTCCCTTAGCAGTGATATGCTAGATCTTTTTTATATATTACATTATTATTGTGATTTATATACACAAATGACACAAAGAATTCATAAATATCCCGATGACTCCATTCTCTGGAAGAAAAGACTGCCTGACAGGAGTCATCATCAGAGCTCCTGGCAGTATCTTGGTTGTAACTTATTGACAAATTCTGTAACTATTCTGACACAAAGTCAAGTTTCTTTTCTTTGAAAGGAAGCCCAGAGAATTCATTTAAAATTCCAGAGTACAGTGGCTTGGAGGAGCTAACAAGCATAGTACAGTAAATAAAATCAGTCTGTTTTTAATATAGTAAATACCACTGGCTGAAAGTAATATTTTAGAATACATTTATTATAGGAAACCATTTAGATAATGAGAATAAATCTAAAAATCTAATGTAATTTTCATCATTTATGTAGTTTGTTTGCTTTTTACATTTAATTCTGCTTGGATAATGAAAACAGACTGCTTTTTTTCCTTGGCAGTATCATATTTCTGATTATCAGACACTTGCCAAGGCCGCAGTGATTCAGTTTCAGACACTTCAGGAGAAATGGTGAAATCTTGTTTTCAGCAAAGGGTTGAGCAGGGGATTTCTTGAAAACACATGTATAATGCCTGCCCACAGAAGTGACAGTCAGCAAAGAGCACATACCAGGCCATGCTGCAGGAGTCTGGGTCACACAGTGAACCTTTAAAAGTCAGTGCAAGTCCCACCAGAAAGGGCTCCCATAAACCATTCCCTTTCCGCACTCAACAGCCAGGAAAGAGAACCTGGGTTTGGTTTGGTTCCAGGGGCACCTGGGCTTGGTCAGGTCCCAGACTCACACTGGACACAGGGAGCTGAACTGCCACTTTGGATCCCAGCAAGGGAAATACAATTGGTTCATCTCAGGGACTGGTTCTACCTTGTTTAACACCATAAGTGAAGTCACGTCTGAAGAATGAGAAAGGAATCCACAGCTGTAAGATTTTTTTTCAAAAGTATTTTAAGAGCTAGCTCCCAAGAGCAGGATGCAGGCCACTGTCAGAATGGAGAGGTCTGCATACCTATGACAATTTGGGCAGTAGCTCTTGGAGAACTGTGAAGTGCCTGCCTCTCATTTTCACAGTTTCTGTTTACTGCAGTAAAGTTCAATCCAAAGAAATCTGGCCTTCAGTGAAACACAGCTACAGACATTATCTCACTGATGGGTTAATGCTGGATGCAACATCCCTGAGTCTCAGGAAGGTCTGGATTTGAATTCTCTGGTGTCAGTACAGTCTCATTTTTGAACTGTAAATCCTTGATATCTTCCAGTGAGATAAAAATCCAACTCAGTAGAATTCATTTGCAGGTCCTAAGTTGTTGAGGTCAGGGACATGAGGGATTACACCGAAGATGATCTTTGAGTTTATGATTCTTTCCCTTGAAGTTACCTAAGATTGTAACAGGGGGATTTTATTATGGTTTAATATGAAGCATTCTCATTTAGCTAACGCTATTAGAAGAATCTGATTTCTTGCAAATTCTTATACACTAGGGGGTGCAAACATCCTTTTAATGAGTCCAGAAATAAATGGTCTCATCAATACCAGCAAAGAAAGTGTCTGGTCCTGTACTAAAGCTTGTGTGGGAAATAATCTAATGTTTTAAGTCACATTTGGCACATACAAATGAATAAATAAAATCACTGCTTTCAGCAACAGCTTTTTAATGTTTTCTGGGTTTATAAATGGAACAGAGAAGATGCTAACGTAGGAGTTACATAACGGGAGGATTCAGCTCCAGCCTGCTTTGCATGCCATTGCCGGCAGCTCTCTCATGTCCTGTGGTGACTCAGACACTGCCGTAAGCTTCGCGGAGGGACGGTCTCAACTTTTTACCCCACATTTTCATATCATTATGTGACAAGTTAGTTTTCTGACTCAGGCACTGGCTGAAGTCTGTCTTTTAAAGCACTTATCCTTCTGTACTTTGTTACACCAGGATCTGTCTCTTGCAAATCTTGGTGTGAGGCACAGCGGGCTGAGCAAGGCAATGTTGTTTCACCTGCATGGAACAAAGTGCTGATTTTCTCAGTTTGTGCCAATAGAGCATTAAAGCTTTTACTTAACAGGAAACAGTGGTTGTTCTTATGAATGTGATGGGATTGCTGGCAGGCGTAAGTGTTAACCATATGTTTATGTACCAGTAAAAACAATGGAGCAGCGTTGAGTACCAGGACAGATTTCTAGCTCCAGCATCAGTCTGTCTTCAGTCTCTCTGCTTATGCATCGTTACTTACTCATGCATCTTTACTGTCACAGGGAACAGAGCATCTGAAGAGGTATCATCCTCTCATAATAATGCATTCTCCTTTTAGGTCACAGAAATAATTCTGCAGCTATAAAGTAGTGCTTATGAATGCAGGAGTCTCTTGTACAACATTTCTTCCTTTGCATTTATTCATTTGCCCATTCCTTATCTCCATAAGGCATGATCAGAGCCCCCAAAGTCCCTTCTCCTAAATGAAGTACAGAAATTACTAAAATCTGAACTCATAAATTAAGCTTGGAAAAAAATGCTATGGTTTTATGCATATCTGTTTTGCCTAGATTCTGTTTTTCCAAGTGTATAGGGGGTTTGCAGATGTCTTTGCATTCAGACACAAATGCCATCTTGTGACTGATGGAACCCTATCTACATACCTCAAACTCTGGTTTACCACTTGATACCATTCATACCATCAGCTTTTATTTCTGCAGAAATTATATTCTCATATTACCTTTATATTTTCCTGTGTTGTCTTCATCACTGCATCAAAACAAAACAAGAGGATTAAAGCAGGTCAATGCATTATGGTTAAATGTTTTTTTTTCTAAGGGAGAGCAGACCATTCCAAACACCATTAAGACAGAATCTTGATTGAATCTGGTGCAGCCAGATTAAATGCATGTTAATAGAGAAGGACAATTATTGTTGACTTCCTAATGCAAACAAGAACTTCAGACACTGATTTCTATCAGCCCATTAGAGCTGGCTGAATCCTACACACTGTTTTAACAGTTGCTTAGCAATGGCAAATAAGCTGTTCTGTCTCTTATCACTAGTGGTATAGTTAGAACAATACCTATTATTGAACTGAATAGGTATGAAATTAGTTTATACTGTTTCTCTTTTTGAGATGGCACATGGCAGCAAAGTGAATTGTTTAGGCTGCAGGCAGAAGAAGCAATTTTTTTCCTGGAGCTAAAATGGAGATAAAATGAAACTGATGCTTTGTGATGGCTGTTTATCTCAAAGCATCATCAAAAAACCCCTCTGCTTGTGTATGTTTGTGTGTGCAGGAAGGAAGAGGTTTTCCTTCAGATATCTTCTTTGAGTGAATTTCCAGGGTTGTGACAACACTAATGACTAGAGCCTATTGAAAAAGCAAATACAGCAGTTCTACACTGCAATATAATTTCCTCCCTCCTTCCTCCATGGGCATTTCTAATGAAGTTCCTCAGCTCTGATCTGGGGAAATATACTGGAGCTAAAGCTACCAAAGCCATGATCCAGAAGGATCCTTTAAGCACTTGTCATTTACTGTTGCAACTCCTGTCTCTGAAGTGTGCAGCTTCCACTGTGGAGTCCCTGCAGCTGCAGAATTCAGCATCTGCAGCAACATTCACTCCTTGCATGCAGGCTTAATGGTCACCACAGTGGGGAAGGCTGAGCACAGCAGTATGGTTCAGTTCTGGTGCTGCAAGGGCTTGATTATGTCTTTCCAGTTAGGATTTACACTCACAGCTCCTGCCTCCCACAGGAACACCCCAATAACATGGCTGTAGTCTACTTTGAGGTAGGTGCTTTATAAGACAAACTCTTAGGTAAGGGCTGTGCATCCAAGCAAAAATCTCTGATTTTAGGCCAGCTTGTCATTCTCCAAGCCTGATGCAATGAAGTATGAATTATTTTACGTGCCTTGAGTAATTTCAACAGGAAAATTGAAGAATGCTTCTACTTTGCAATAGACTCATTTTGTAGCTTGTGCTTTGGGGCAGCAAAAGGTTTGTGTTTGAATGTCTCTGTCTGAGGAAATAATTTAACTTTTGGATTCCCTGACAGAGAGAACCACTAAGCTATTGTGGAGATAATAAGCCACTGTTTACTCTTTCTCCAGCTGCATTTCATAGAAAACAGCAGCTGCTGTTGGACCCACATAGCTTCTCCCTACAGTGGTTCTCAGGTCACTTACCAGGTTTAACCAGGACAGGCTAACAAAAGAATCCCTGTTTCTGAAACCTGAGTTTAACCCAGTGTAAACCCTGTGTTTGTGTTTTTCTGTACCCAGTTTCTGAAGCTTCTCATACTGAAGCACTTCTGTGCACCAGCAGAGGTAGGAATTGGGTACCTTGGAGATGCAGTGCATGGGGTAGAGCTACACACTTTGGGCTCCTGGCCCTCCACTGGTGGCACTGCAAGGAGACAAGAGGCAAAGTGATTCTCAGACTGTGGATGCAAATGTACACAGGATGACTGGGCATGTACCAGCTGAATTTAAAGAGCAGCTGAATGCAGGTTTTGAATCACAGAATGGTTGAAGTTTGGAGTGGCCTCTTGATATTGTCTAGTCCAAGCAAGGTCACCTGGAACCAGTTGCCCAGGACTGTGTCCAGCTAGGTTTCAAAGATCTCCATAAATGGAGTCTCATAACCTCTCTGGGCAACCTTTGCCACTGTTTGACAACTTCACAATAAAAAAAAAAATAAAGACCCGTGTTCAGTTTGAATTTGATGTGGCTTAACTTGTGCCCATGGTCTCCTGTCACTGAGCACTACTGAGAAGAGTCTGGTTCCCTTGTCTTCATTCCTTTCCATCAGGTGTTTATATGCACTGGTAAGATCACAGAATCACAGAATGGGTCAGCTTGAAGGGATCACAGTGGGGTCATCTGATCCAGCCTCCCTGCTCAAGCAGAGTTACCCTAGAGCACATTGCACAGGATTGTTTCCAAATGGATTCCCCCTGAGCCTCTCTTATCAGTTCTAGCTGTCCCAGCCTTCCTTCATATGGAAGGTGCTCCAGTCCTGAATCATCTTTATGGCCCTTGGCTGGGCTCACAGTAAGTCCATGTTGGTTGTGTACACAGGAGCCCAGAACTGGACACAGTTCTGAACACATCATGCAGGCAAATCTAATTCCTCTCCAGATCTGAACCTTCACACTCATTTACTTTTTCAGTCCTCAGTCCCTTGGTGCAGCTTCCAGCAAGTGTGCAAAGTTCACTTTTGCACACCTTTCCATCAGAAGTGGGTGTGAAGCTATCAGGTTCATTATGGCAACAAGCATTCGCAATCTGATTCCTGAAATGCAAATCAATCTCATGTTCTGTGACAGAAGCTCTGTTACCAGCCTCACTGCCTTCTGAAAGGTGCCAAATGCTCCTTATTTTATTAATAATCCATGTAAATTTCTTGTGTACTTTATGGGAAAAAACCTATATTAATTTCTTGCTGGAGCCACTGGGTTCTTACAGTGCCTACAGTATTAACCAGCCATTTACACTGATTCAAATTAGACCAGTTAATATTTTCACTAATGATTTGATTTCTATAACCAGACACAGCAAGAGCAGGTTAACCTGAGCTTAAAGCTGGAGTCAGAGATGAAAGGTTTGATCACTCATTCTTACCTGAATTACTGTCCTGCAGCTAAATAACTACTTTTGGATAACTACATGAAAAAAATTAAATTCTCAATCAGAAATATGAAATGGAGTGGAACTGCAAAATTTCCTATTAAAGGTGTAAAGGACTCCTCATGGGAGAGCCTCAGCCAGGAAGATGGGCAGGCTGAAAAATGGCTTGGTCTGCCAGGTCACCAAGCAGCCAGGTCCCAGAGGGAACAGTCCAAGGGTGTTGTCCCTCTCCCCACTTCTCCTGGTGTTGAGGGGGGCCTGAAAGCAGGACTGCCTGTTGGGGGAATGTGGGAGAGCCCCAGGGACCTGGAATACCAGCAGGTTTGCCAGTCAATGTGAAAGCTGAGCTGGCCAGAAATGAGCTGTGGACTTGACACAGGGCAAGAAAGGAGAGAGCACCTGCCAGTCAGACCTTCTCAAAACAAGGGCCTCGTAAGCATTTCCACCCCAACTTGATGCACAAACCCTCAGCTGACCCCTGCACAGTTTCAGTGGTATTAACATGCTTTCCAAACTTCTAGGCTTGCACAACCTGGAGCTGGAAAATGCTGAAAAGCTAAATGATCAGGAGAACAGTCACCAAATTATTTCTTAAAAAATGCTGTAGCATTGTAGGCAAACAAGATTGTCCCGATCACATTTAAAAGAGTAACATTTTTTTTAAATGATTTGTTTCTTTGGGTGTTTTTTGGGTGTTTTTCTATTTTAAAATAATACCATTGCAGGAACCCCAATGTACCACAGAATTTGCCATAGTGCATTGCAGAAACCAGGTGGGGATAGCCCAGGTTTGATACTGGTTATAAACACTAGGAAAAAAAAGAAAAAAAAAGGAAAAAAAAAAAAAAAAAGCCAGTGCAGTGCCAGCAGTCTGATGTTAATGAGAAACTCTATCAGAACAAATCCCTGGAACAAGATAAAAACACATCACATATTTGCGTTCAGGTGTGCATGAGGCTGTAAATTATACTTCTCTGGTTCTAACATCATGACTGCAGCATACAGAGACACTTGGGCAGACACAGTAGTTACAGGTTACCCTTTGGAAATCCTGAAATGACTGAACTGGTATGTGAACCCTGAAGCAAGCCATCATTTGTAATTGCCTCAAAACAGCTCTCAGAAAGGCCAGGCAGAGACTAGCTGGTGTAAAGTGCTGCAGAGAGAGCCCAGTTTTCTCTCATGGGGAAGCCTGTGTGTGCCATAAAATGAGGTGTGGGCATCCCAGTGGTGAAGAGTGATGGGGTAGATGGTATTTGTGATGAATTCAATAAAGAGATGATATTTCAGGATGTTTGAGCATGACCATAACTAAACACTGTGGCTTTGACCCATCACATACTCTTGCATGTGACTAGTGCCAGGTCTCCCACCTAAGGCTACAGATAAATCTGTCTCTAAATGCCAACAGATAATTCATCTCTACCTCTTGCCTTCTGTTGTGAAAAATCTTCACCAGAACTGTAATCTCACTAATACTCACTCTTGAGGCTTGCAAACTAGATTATGGCTTTAAAGCACCAGGCTGAGTGGTATCTCTCTCAAATCTTACACCATCTCTGCTGTTGTCTCACATCCCTGAAGAAATTAACAGCATTTCCAAGGTTTCAAATAGGGATATTTCTTTCCAGAACTGCCTAGCATGAACAATGCTGTTTGTATTTCAATAATTTTACCCACATCACTCCGTTTTTAAAGCCATGACAATTGTTGTCATACCACAACTATCTAATGGCAGGAGTTGGAGTTCTGCACCTAATAGCTTTCATCTGCCACCCAACTGAAAATTTCAGTGAGATCCCTTCACATGCAGCAGCCAAGTTTCTGGCACACAGAAATTGTATGTCTCAGATCCAGAGTGGAATCCTAGTCATGTATACTCAATATAGGAAATAGAATTTAAAACCAAACCAAACCAAACCAAAAAAACCTGGCATGAAATCCTTCCCAAGCTGAATTATGCACTCCATTTTCCTGGACTGGGGTTTCACCCTGAGGATTTTGCTGCCTACTCTCACCTCTAAAATTGTCTGCAAACGTTTCACATTTTGTAATAGCTCTTTATTAATTTTCTAAATGTTATCTTCTTTTTCATGAGGCTTTAAAAAAATTTCTGAAGAAGGAGGAGGGTTTGCATCATTCACCAGCACAGAGTGAATAGAAAGCCCATAACTTTCAACAGAGAATGAGCTGCAAGGGTTTGCAATATTTTTGCCATCGTGTAGCTCTGGCCTGCGATTTGGTCCCATCTCCTGCATTATGCTACCACTGGCTGCTGGAATTTGAGTTTAAAAAAAACCCCAAAAAACAAAAAACAAAAAAAAACCAAACCCCAACAACAACAACAACAACAAAACAGGAGAATAAGCTGTCTATATGCAAACAACTGTCGTTCCACTAACAGATATTTTTCTCCTTTAATGTGTTATGTATAGTTTTCTCAGGTGTTAATTAAAATAGCAGCAAGAGCTTCCAGTAAGTTTTATGGGGATTTTTTAAAAATGTGAAGCTGTCTCTTTGCATCTATTCTGCTGTTGCCATGCACTGTCAGCAGGAAGGTTTTTTCCTTACTTCACTGCAAGAGAAATATTACACACAATTGTGGAATTTAAGTTCTTATCAGAAGGCAAAACTAAACATCAAAATTTCTGAACAACTAAGCACCATATATACCATGACTTCAAACTGTAATACTGTTTCCCATACTCTGATATCTAAGCTTGGCCTTATCCAACTTCCCCATCAATCATTGCACACTACTCTTTGGTATCGTGTCATCATATTTCCATGATCATTAATCATGTTACCCAATAAATCCTTGGGCAATTATTTAAGCTGGTCTCTTAACAGCTGTCCACTTCGCATATTGCCACCTTGGCTGCTCATTTACCAGCATGCCTTTGATCTGGGAACTGTTCAATCAGATCAATAACATGCAAGGAAAATGCAAATGGTTTGAAACAAGAGAAATTCTTTCATGTGGAATATTCACATTTGAAACAAGCCTTTCAACTCTGCAGCTGAAGCTTTCCTTTATAGTGATAAAGTCCTTTATAACGATTTAACAAATTACAGCTAGGTAATGGCAAAGCATATTGCATTTAGCAGCAGAGCAAGTGGTAGGTGTGAGGAGGAGCTGGGAGCTCCCAGTCACACATGCACTGGCAAGCCCTCCTCCTTCCCAGTAACCCAGGAGATGAGATGCCAGACTATTCCCGGTGGGAGACAGATGAAGTGAGAGACAAAGACCATTTGCACGTTCAGGTCTGTGAGAAACTGCCTTGTTTATCCCTGTGCCTTCCCAGTGGTCTCAGACCTGCCTTCCCCATCCCTCTGGGGGCTCTGGTCCTCCCTGCATCCTCTTTACCATCCAGCTCTCCTGCTCTCTTTCCCACCCTTTCCAGATCTCCTGTGCGTTATTATGGTGTGGCTGCTGACTTTGGGGGATCATTTTTGTTGGTCAGGCTTTGATGATGTTTTCTCATGTGTGAGAAGAACTCTTTGGCTTCAGGCAGATGTACAGCTCCCATCTGTCTGTCAAGAAGATTCATGAGGAACAGACAAGATTACTAAGTACAGTTTACTATCTGCAATGACAAAATGCCAAATGCAGATATAAATTGTAGTGCACTTGGAAAGCTGATTAATTAAAAAACCCTAACACCACTGACAAATGCTCAAGTTTCAAATGTTTCTTTATCAGCATCATCGTCCTAGACTGAGAGCAGATTATCATCAAGTAATTTTCAGCCTTCTCTACTGAAGCATTCTCAAGCATTTTATTATTTTGAAACAAATGTTTTTCTGCAGCCCTGTTTTCAAATGGTACCCACTCTTAGTCACAACTTAGCATACTGGTGTATAAATTTCCCCTCCAAAGAAGACAAAAAAGGAGGAAGAAAAAGTGATATATATCTTTAGGAATTATTGTATTCCATGCTTTGTTTGTTGCAGTGAGGGCTGTGTGATAAATGATGTGACATGGCTGTGTAGTTCATCATTTTACCACAAACCTGCTCTGCTCCCATTTGTACTGCAATCCCACCTCCAGGCCCCCAGTGGGGCAGCCCCGTGTGCTAAATGCTGTACACATCTATTGGGTGACAGGCCATTCTTCAAAGACCTCATGAGCTAGAGACAAGAGATTCCTATGGTCAGAGAGATCCCCTTTCCTCAAACAGATGAACAGCAGATTTTGTTTCCATGACACTTGTAGCCACAGATAGGCTGGGGGGGCAGGAGGACTATTTTCATAATGCCATAGGTAGAGGATGAATAAAGAAGTCTGCCTTCAGGAGACACAGGAAGGATACAGTGGAGACCACTGGAAGAATGTGGAAATAAGCAAAAGCAGTTCTCCTGTAATATATGTGGGGAATGGACTTCAGTGGCACAGCAGTACCACTTTGCTGGCCTTCATTCAGGGTAACTTATTTGCCTCTTGCCTCTTGTCATCACTTTATCAATAATTTAATCCCCAAGTTCCTGCTGATAAATATGTGATATGTGTAGAGAGGTACAGGAGTGAATACACAGTGTATGAGCAGGTGTTGGAATAGAATTCATTCTTTTAAAATAAATTGTTACTAGGTTATGACAACAACAGTTACAAAAATATATATCTGCATAACATCTGCATTGACCAGTTAACATAAGGATGTAATATTTATTCTTAATTTCAATACTTTATTTGGAAAGGTGGGCCAAATCTGATGCAATTTGGTACTTTCCTCCTGACAAGGTACATCATAACCTACTCTAGAAAGAACGGAAGAATTTGGAAGGCTGTCTAAATTGTTTTGTTTCATTTATACATCCGGTGAAAATCCAGGCCACCTGCCATTCACAGCAATGTGAACACTGTCATTCAGTTCAAAATGGGTAATACAAGCTGCAAACAGAATGTTATGGAATGGTTAAGCAAGTGACAGAGACAGATAGGTGAGCTGAAAATTGAGTTATGTAACTGGACAGGCTTTGAGGGTTATGTTTCAGATTTTCTTTTACTCACAACTTGAAGTATAGCTCTCTGCTGAGAAAACCATTCTTATTTCAAGCTTTTACTCTTGAAGCATGCACAAGAAATCTGTAGGCATAAGAAGATGCACAGACTACAACAGCAGGCCATGTTATGAGCCAGCATAACAAATGGCATAGTTCCTCTGGCTTTGGCAGCTTCCAGGAAGCTTCTATACCTTCATGTGAGCAATGAGATTTTCTGCTATTAAGACTCTCAGTTGTCTGTTTGTGGACAGTGCTGGGTATGGCCAAGTTATGAGATCAAATAACAAATGATAATTCAGAATTTTGGAGAAAGAAGCTGGCTGACCACAACTGGGAAGTCATTAGGTATTTAAACATGTCTGGTGCCACTTTAAAATCCTTTAGGATTTCACAAGATTATGATCAATATGGTTCAGGTGATCTAAATCCTTTTGGAAAGGATGCAAGGAAGGGAAAGTCTCAGCTCATTTGATGACAGCTGCACTCAATAGCTGCTACTGGAAACCCAAATCCCACTGCTGACCTCTCATGCAAAGGAAAGAAGAGTGTTCCTGAGTGCTCAGAAGCAGAAAAAGCAAACAGGAGTGGTGGAAACTATATATAGAAGAAATATTTAAGTTGAAAAAATGAAGATTTGGAGTAGGAGGAAATAAGAGAGCTGGCTTGGGGGAGGAAGGAATAGCATGAGGCAGATGTTCCCTTTCTGGTATGTATAATACTACCACTACAAAATCTGCTCCAGAGAGGAACACAGCCTGGCACTGACAGGGAGCTGCTTGTACTATTGCTGCTGATAGCAGAGGTTAGCAAATCAAGGGCCACAGTATAAGGAAATGAAGCAGCAGGGGGAATGAGATATGGCTGGAGAATGAGAAATAAGAGGTTTAAGTCCATCCCATTTTGTACAGATTGCAGTGGGAGCATGGTGTTTTCAGACTAGAGAAGCCAGTATTGAACAATCTGGCCTGATGGACACCAGCCCACTCACCTGAGGAAAAACCCCAGGCTGACCTTCCCACTGTGTTTGTGCCTACAATTCCTACTCCTTGTATCCATTCTCCTCATTACTTTCCAGGCAGGTGACAGCAAAATGAAAGTGGATGACACTTTTTGAAATAGTTTTTAAACTGAGATCTCCTCCTTTAGTTTTGTTGGTTTTGAGGGTTGGGATTTATGTATGGATTTAAACAGAGATGCTCCAATACCATACTACAAGACCTCAGTGATTAGTACAAATGGCTTAAAGACTCACTAAGAAGGAAGGCAACCAAACATGCTAATAACAGCAAGCATCAAACACCACAGAATATTACCTGAGACTTATACCAGAATTCCAGCTATATCATCACTAAGGTCTTTAAAGGCTACTGCAATATTCAAAATGCCTTAAAAATCTTTTGACTTTGTTTTTCTTAAAATTAGTGAATCTCTTGTACTGCTATGAGTGAGAAATTGTAAGCCAGTTTAAACAGGGTGATCAGATACAAGAATTAACAGTTTTATCACAGTATGTCAGAGGTTAAGAAATAAGAGTGAAATCCTGATCCTGGTGAAACAAATATTCTCAGGGGCTGAAGATGTTGGCTCTTCACTCTCTAATTTTTGTATCCTCTGGATAGAAAATTTTTAATATGGCTGCATAAATCATGCAATTGGATTGAGCTCATAGCAAAAAGTATTTATATTAATAGCTGTTTCAAGAGTATGTCACAAGTAAATGTTCCAAAGGACACAAGCAATTGTTCTGCAATAGAAAAGCTATTATAATGACCCATTTCCTATTAAGCAATCACAGAATATTTTAATCCCTTTCTGTTCATTTGTTTTGCACATAATTTATTCCCAAACTTATTCAATACCAATCCCAGGACTTCAGCACTGTACAGTTAATTGCTGTGACTGAGTTTTTAACCTGGTGAGAAGCTTTCAAGGAGCTGGTCTCTCCCAGGGATCCCAGCAGGATGGGCATCCCTGTTGATACTCAGCCCTCTGGGATGATACAGGATAGCACTTGTACTCCAGATTTTTCACAGTGCCTCATCCTCTTAAGTTCTTCTGAGGTGTGCCTCACCCAGATGCTCAGTTCCTTTTTGTTGTTCTCAGTTGCCTGTAATAAAATGACAAATGAGAATTAATTATTTCTTAAAAACTGTCTTTCACTGCAGAATAGTAATGTCTCTTCTTCTGGCATTGCTGGTTCTAAGAAATAAACAAAATCTGCCACCCAGACGAAGAGGAAAGAGTAGCAGGGAAGTGAAAGGACACAGCTATGAGAAACTAGCCAGAATAAATCCTTCTGGAAATGTCCTAATAACAGTTACACCTCACCAGGAAAAAAACGAAGGCAGGGAGCAATGCACTCTTAGGGTTTGAATGCAAGCAGACAGAAAAGCTGCAGTGTAAACGCAGACCAACTGACAAGATATAAAACTGCTTTAGAAATAAATTCCAGCAGTGAAATTCTACCAGCAGGGAAAGATCATTTGTAAGGTTTAGTTAGAAAAGGCAAGAGTAAACACTGTGTGCATTCTCTTAGTTTTCTGAGACAGAAGAGGTTTTCCTCAGGCCAACTCCTCCTTTGGGAAACACGTGCAAAATATTTCAGAAGTCCTGTCTAAACACATCCCGAAGGATGTAGAAAGTAATACTAAATATATTGAGTCAAATGTGGATCATAACTGGGAAGTTTAATCATCTTCCTCAATAACAGAGAAGTTTAATCATCTTCCTCTGCAATGACACACATAAATAAGCAAATAAAAGGGATCTTGGAGAGATCACACATGCTAAGAACTACAAAAACAAACTGGTTTCTTTAGCTTAACTAGCCAGGCAAATGGTTGGGGCTCTACTTCTATGGCTTTGCTTCATATTCTGCTACCAATTCTTATGGAATTAGAAACCCTCTTCTTCAAAGGACATCTCTTTTGGGAAAGAGTTTCCCTTCCTCCCCACAGTTTCTACCCAGGGACAAGACCTCCCCACATTTACCTGCTATGAACAGGTTTTGTTACACAGGAATGTGTCAGTTTTCTCTTGGGACAGTACCACCCCACCTTCCTGCAGTTCTGCAGGAAAAGAGATGGGTTGGGTTGCATCGGGATACCTTTTATCCCCTAGTAACCCAGACTGTCCTGCTTATAGACACTCTCTTCTGTGGAATAAAAGTAATTTCAGTAGGGCTTATTTAAGAGGATTAGGGAAACTGGGAAATTAAAAAATCAACAAATAGTCTGGGGAAAGCATCTGAGCTGGAGCAGTGCAGAGAGGTGGTGGTTGGCGCGGGGAGAGTTAGACACATGCCATAGAGGATACCCATCTTCAGCCAGAATCCAGTGCAGCCTTCCCATGGAGCACTCAGCATTAGAGAAAGAGGCCAAGACTGCCTTTTCCACACAGTCACTGCAGTCAGGGCAGGAAATGAACAATTCTGTGCTGTGGGGCAATTTTTTTTGCTCTGCAGACCTGCACTCTTGGTGTTCTTCCTCCAGAAATCCGCTCTGTGCCAGAGGAAAAGGGACCTGTTCTTGTACAACCTACTGGCTCTGTGCTGTTGTACAGGGGAGGAATCCTTTCCCTCCTGATTAATTTCTCAGATCTCAGTGAGGACTACATTCCAGCATCAAGGCCAGCAGAAAAATCTAAAATCTCTCATGATGGAAAGAGAGGAAAGACTTTCCCAACACATGGGCTTATCATGCCATTTACTCACTTACTCCAAACAATTTTAAAAAATCCCTTGTGCAAAATTAAGAAGAGGGAACCAGACAAGTAGAAAGACTTTGAGGTTTTTCTTTTCCCAGAGTCAGAGAAATAAAAGAAATTTTTGAAAAGCCACCCTGAGCCTGCAGTCTGATAAACAACAATAACCTTTTTCTTGACACTAATTCCTTTATTATATTTTTAGAAGAATTTAAAAGCCACTTATTTTTGAAAACTGTGATTTCAGGAAAAAGTATAATTTTCACATTTCCTCTGATGTGTTATATGCCCTGCTGTGTTATGACATTTCAAGTTTCATCAAGTCACATTAATTTACATTCTCACATGTTTTCTCAGTGGAACCTGCTCTTGGGGTCTATTTTCATTTATTACTTGATCACTTTAATGTATTTGTTTTACTGAATTCTTGGGCTATATTAACTGATCTTTCCGTACTCCATGCTTGTAATTCATTAGCAATCCTTTCTCTTCTTTGCATGAAGAAAGGAAAAAAGGAATGAATGAGAGAGAAAATGAGAGAAAGACAAAATTCTTGGAAAGAAAGCAAACACCAGTTTACTACAAAGCCTGGGATGCAGCCTGCTCTGTTGCTTGGGCTTTGGTTATGAAGAAATTTTATCTGGGGTGACCAACATAAATTAGCAACACAAAATATAATAGATCCTATGCAATAAATGTAGCTAATTGGTTGTCAGCTGCCCATTATTTCAACCTCTTCAACTTTGGTAAATGTGTTCACAGCAGTAAATCTGTGTTAGAGATTTGTTTTGGTCCCAAATAAAGTGGACTGTTGGATCCTATCATGCAGAAAGCCAACCAATTCTCCAGTCTTGTTCAATGGTGATGTGAGGGAGAGCTGGGCACCAAGTCCCATTTGTAGGCTTGTTCCTTGCAGCGATATTTTGGTTGCCTGTGCCCCAGCCTGAGCTTGAGATGATGCCTAAATTCCAAAATTAGAGCCCTCTAAATTCAGTTTGTTCACAGTTGCCAGCACAGCTGAAGTACAATATTACCACTATTTGCCTCCTAATTTGAGACATTAAGTGAGGGAATCAGCCTATTTTGTCCACTCTTTCCCTGTATTTATTAATTTAATGACTGAATGAACCATGGTGATTTTCCCCACTCTTTCTACCCTCTGCTTGCAAGTGGCACACAAATACAAAATGAGAGATCCTATTTGGAAAACTTTGCAACTTCTCAGTTGCAAAAATTCCCATTCCCTCAAAATATTAGGATACTTGATGACATCATGAACATCAGGTAAAAAGACCTGTGCAGGCAGCTGCTAATCCCCCCAGTCCAGAAACCAGCAGCAGGAGTTTCAATGGCTGTGCAAGGTATGAGTCCTTCTCAGCCAATCATGGTGAGAGCTGAAAGCCTCAGCATCAGGTAGAAGGGAGCACCCTGACCAGTCTATAGCTACATAATTCCACCTCTGTCTTAAAAAGAGTTCTGTTAGTGGAAGAACAAGGATGGGGGGAAGAATTGTCCAAGAGAGATATTTCTGTCATTTTGATTTCTGTGTCATTAAGCTGTTTGGAGCAATCAGGCCACGCACTCCTTTAGTGACAGCTGGGTTTAATTTTAAACCTCTTCTCCACCCTTAGGTAACTCTGGGGAAACTGGAAACAAACACTGGAAAACTCTAAGGGCAGAGGAGAGACTCCCAAACGTGACCAAAGCCACAGAGAGCCCAGCTCATCCTTTGTGATGTCCTCATGTCCCTGGATGAGTTGCAGGATGATACAAAAGCTTCCTGTAGAGAGGTGAATGGAGCAGCCTCATGTGTCAAAGCCCTGGGAGGAGGGGGGCAAGGAAGATTTATCCCAGCCTAAGTCTCACTGATGGCAAATACCCTGGTGCCAGTGGGGAGAGACCAGCACAGCCCAGGGAATGCAGCACAGATGTGACAGCGTGGAATGTAATCTGTGTGTTTATGTCAGAGATTAGAGACTACAACTGGCTCCAACAGGACGTGCTGTCCTGCGATGGGGACTGGAGAAGGATGCTTACATAAAATGGCCTGGCAGCAGTGCACAGGAGGGATGGCACACTCATTTTCTACTGCGTGCAGCAAGGAAAGGGATTACTGCTGAAGGGGGGTAGGCATGAACAGGGGGAGAGAAATTAGGAGTCCAGATGTCTACTCTGTAAACAGAGTTTCCGAGGGCTTTGGAAATAAAATAGAAATAAGCCATACCATAAATTCAGACACATGTGCAAGGAATCCACATTTACTCAAGACTGAGGTTGTGTTATGTGACCTTAAACAAAACTAATCAGCTGGACTGAGTCTCCTAGGTCTTATTCAGCACCTGTGAACCTGAGAGAACAGATTTTGGAGAGCTAAAAGTCAGTCCCTCCCTTCCACTGGGATGCAGCTGTCTAAATGTCTTGGTCCCTCCTAAGAGATCTGAGAATACAGGGTGGGAGAACTGTAAGGGAACAGGGGCTGGTGTGATACACTCATTCATGGCTTTGGCAGCTACTTTTCATATTAACCCTACTCAGAAAACAGTGGCTGTAAAGGAATTCAACCCTTTCTGGAACCTAGGTGCAAAACCGAGCAAGCTTACCTTGGTCACAGTATAGTCAATCAGAATTTAAATAGTATTGTGAATAGTATTCAGGCTTCATGAGGGCTGAGATAAGGAATGCCAAAATGCCAGAGGCTCCTTTACCTTTTCCCTTGGAGGAATGTGATTCCTGACACTAGCAGACTGAAAGAAATAAATAGTTTAGAAGCTCTGATGCCTTCCAAACACCAGGTGCAGCACTATCAGTGCAGCACCATCTTACCTAGACTACAATTGACCTTTTAGCTTCTTTTTTTTCCCTGTCTTTTCTCATAGGAGGCACCAGTCATCGCTGTCATGATAAAAATAGAAAAGTGCCATCTGTGTGTGCCTGAAGGTTTATGGAATGAGAGAATAAGAAACTAAACTAAGTGGCTCTCCTTGCTATCACTTCCCAGCTACCCTCTTGAACAACTTTCTGTATCCTTAAAGATGCCATCCAGCTGAGCAGCCTGTCACAAGGAAATATGCACAGGAAAATGTTCCAAATTTTCCTGTTTTACTTACTGCCAGTTGACAGCAGGACAGAAAGTCATCCCTAGCCAGTCAGGAAAGTTACTTTTTAAGTGATGTGTACTGCATAGTATATGGAGACTGAGATCAATGGAGGACAGTAGAAATTTAAATCTACAGTACACTAATAATTGTTGACATTAACTAATCAGATAAGAATTTTAAAGTTCACACTGTGAACACTAATATTTTCTGTGTGAAGACAGTTTGAACTGATATTTTTTCTATTAATAAGTGTTTGAAAGGGTGTTAGAAGAAATTATTACTGTAGTAATCAGAGCTCTCTGTGTGAAATCGCTTCACAGTCTTTGAGATTCGTAAAGCAGGAGACAGTCTTTATTCAAAATAGTATGAGCCTTTACCTGACTACATAATGAAAGCATATAAGTTATTATTGCTTTTAACAATCTTTTAATTTATTCACCAATATGCTGTTTTCATGATAACCTCTTGAAAACAAGCAGGGCCCGGGGCCCAGCCTCTGAAGGAATTTTGGGAATGATCTAGAGAGAGCTGTCTGCCACCCTCCACTGATGGACAGTGACTCTGCCCTGTGGCCAAGCCTCTGCACCAGGCAGGGCTCTGCCAGGTGGAGCTACCCACAGACTGTGCCAGGCCTCTGCCATGGGCAACAGGAACACGGGATGCCAGCCTTGTTATTTCCAATAAAATGCCACTGGCTCATGTGCCTGCCACCCAGAGGGAGCCTGCATCAACACTGGAGTAGGTGCAGCTATGTTTGTTTGAGTGTTTCACTTCTCAGTAACACCAGTCAAACCCAGTCTGATTTAATGGGATCTTTAGACTGCAGCACACACCAGGTCAGACACTGCCCTGTGGTGTTCAGTGCATCACCAGCATGCATGGGACAGCCCTGCTGGTTCTGACTAATATGAACATGTAGATTCGTAAAGATGAGAATGTTCTCAGCACCACAGGATCATTTAGGTTGGAAAAGACCCTTAAGATTGAGGCAGCTGTTAACCCAACACTATCAGGCCTTCAGCACATACCCATTGTGTCATCAGTGCACAGAGCTCAGCATCAGGTAGCTACAGATCCTGGTTTCTAGCTCTTGCATGGATTGGGAAGAACATTATTCCCTTTTTCCATGATATAGCTGAGACTAATACTGTGACTTGTATTAATGTTCAACATGTGAAATCCAACTAACCTTCTCTTTGACTGAGAATTATATTTGTGACATAATGCACCTACAATATTATGCAAGAAGGAGTGTGGAAAAGATCACTTGACACTCAGTCCATATCAGAATGTATCTTCAGTCAAAAACCCCAAAGTGTGAACACCTGCTGAGATTGTTAACCTCCTTCCCAGCAGCCTGCTTAAAAGGGTGAACACATTCATCCCTGCTTCAGATCGAGTACTTTGGTTTTCTCCTTGTGTTCCCCACTCCCACTGCTGACTTTACCTTATGACCAATAGGGTTGAAGTTTAGGGAATGTTATCAGAGCCATGATTGCACCCTGTAACATTATAATCTATAGGGTTGCTGAGGGCATTAGAGCATCCAGGATAAATTAATTCAGTGTAAGTAAAAGCTTTGAAGCTAGGAGCATCACCAGGGTTTTGAAGCTTAAGCCCTCTTTAGATTACTTGATTAAAGTAGGTCCAAAGCTTCACCAATCAATATATTTTGCTTAGGAGCAGTGTTGATACAGAAGCATATTTAATGGGATCTGCAGTACCCCACCCAGAAGATGCTTCATTAAAGCAAAATGAGAAAACGTGCATGGGGAGAGAGGGGCAAAGTCATTGCCGTGTGTTTGTGAGTGCCTGTGAAGATTATTTGCAGCCATGGTACAGAACAGCCTGTAGAGAGGAAAGGGGAGCAGAGAATTGGCAAGAAAATTATAGGCTGGGAAAAGAAGTAACTGAATCTTTTATTAGTTTAAAATTGTAAAAGTCGACCAAATGTAAATAGACGTACCTGCAGCCATGCATTATTAAAGGGACAGCCCCGCTGTTTGGCCACTTTAATTTGTCCTGCAATCTCCAGTGGGACCAGGACTGTTAGTCTGGTTACCTGGATGGCAACATCTCTGGCAAGATTACCAGCATTGTATCTGTGGGCCAATATTGACAAAATTACAATTATTTGTACTAAAATTAAGAAACCTTAAGCCTGACCAGTGGGTCATTGTTGACAAAAGCCAAAACGACAATCAGCTCACGATGTTTTTTCTCTCCTGAGAATATGAACATGCAACAGGTAAAACAGGTGATGCACAAGAGCACAGGTTCAGTTCTGCTCCTCTTGCTTCACCTCCCAAGTTGGTTACACACCTCCAGGGCTATGGGGTGCCAAACCACAGGCTCCAGACCAGCACTGGGGAACAGGAACAGGCCATCACTTGTATCCCAGTGGAAAACACAATCCATTCAGATTTCTAATTGGACTTGATTAGACATTTAAGCAACTTTTTTGCAGTAGCAAGTTAAATGAATTAGCTATATTTTCCAGCCTACTGAACCCAGATCAGACAAGCAAATCATGTGCTACCTTCACAGCCCAGCGTGCTCCCTAAGGAGCCTGGTCCCAACTTGGTGCCATGGAGCCAAGCTGCTCCCAAGAGTCAGGGACCTCTCCAGGCAGGGCCCAGTGCCTGAGCAAGGTGAGCAAGGCAAACCTGCAGACAGATTCTACCCAGAATTCAGGTCTTACCAGGCAACACTGTGCTTATACAGCAGGTCCAAAATCCTGCTGGAAAGTCAATCAGTAGATCAGAATCAAGTTCAGTGAGGTACCCAGGGCTGGATACAGCACAGTGATTGCTCAGCAGGTCCCAGTGACAAGGCAGGTGTGTGGTCAAGCTGGCAAGTCAGTCTGCTGGTCACAGTCTGGATCAACTTGGACAGGCACAGCTCTGCCTGAACTACAGAGAGATTCTTCTGAGTGATAGACTCAGACACAGACTGACAGCCCAGGGCTCAATGAAATGGGGCTCCTGAGTCCGCAGGCAGGCCTGGAGGTGGAGACCTCAGATGAGGCTGGTCAAGACCATTAAGGTGCCCTGATATTAAACTGATGGTGCAAGACAAACATTTGCATTTTTATTTCAGTAAGAACCTCAGTTTAGAGCTGGTGTTTGTCCATGTCATGGAAATAAATGTGCTGGAAAAGCTACAAAGAGAATGAAATGACTATGCAAGAGACTTTTATACTGGAAAAGGATTTTGCCCTGAAGTATCCACCCCTGCACAGCTGGGATGTGCTGACGTGTCCCCTAGGTAGTTCATTTGGCACAAACCACCTTGAGGACCCACAGCCACCAAACAGTCTCTTGTCCTCCCCACAGCTTGGGTGGCATTAGCTCTGACAGGCTGAAGGTTTTCCTCATCCTCATTGCACCATCTGTCCTCTGACATGTAACTAACTTCCACATCCAGACCCTGGGTTACAGAGTTCCAGTGCAAGAGAAAACACAAGCCTTTATTGCCAGAGGTGACTAAAACTCAGACAGATGAGCTGTGTACTTTTTAAATAAATGATTTTTTTACAATAAATCCACACAGTATTTGCCTTTGTGACATCTGGAGAGCAAGACAAAAATTTGCAGTTTGAAAGTTGAAATTGAAAGATAGATGGGCAGTGAAATGTCTTGGATAATTTAGGGATTGGGAATGGGGTCTTTTTCATGAGTTCATACATCAGCAGCAGACTGAGGAGATGAAACCCAACAGTCTGATAAGATTCACTGGTGAGGAGATGCAAACAAAATACTCTGGCCCAGATAAAAAAGTTGTCAGTGCAAGACCCTCTCAGTTTATGATCCTGTCCCTTTTTATCCCTGCTCATGCTGCAGCTCCAGCTCTGCTTAACTCCCTATGCAGGTGTGAACTGAGTCTTTGCCCCAGAGTTCTGGTGGTTGCTTGCAAGAAAAATTTCTGTCTTGGCGACAAGCCCCTTCCCTTTGGCAGCCTGAGTTGTGCTGAGGCTCCAGGCTTTTCTCCCTCCTAACCCTAACCTCAGCATTAGGAGTGGGCTAAGTCTTCTCTGGCAAACCCTGGCCATGCCCCAATGAGCAAAACTCCTGAGGGGCTGATCCGTCTGGCAACCCATCCTCTCCTTTGGCAGCCACTTTCAAGGTTCTCATTTAGTCTCAAAATCTGGATGTTGAAGTGACATGTCTTCAGTCTAAAATGAAATATGTTTGTCTTTTTATTTTTATACACTTCAGACTGTTGTCCTCATAGCCAACTCTCGTGTATTTTAGTGGCATTCACAGTCTGCATGAATAAACAACTGGAGGCACTTGAAGAGATACAAGCTATGCCTGCCTCTGTCTGCCAAATAATCTTTTCTTCTGTCCCTGAACCTTGAACAAAAAATTATTATAATTCTACCTTGCAAACACAGCCAGGCACAAGTTATTACCTAGCTGTTTCAAGATGAATTGTTTAAAAAGAGCATTTAAAACAATCTCACAGCTTTTGAAAATAATGAATAATTTTCTGGTGGGTACCCAGCCCTCACTCAGGCCAGCGGGGAGGCTGCAGCGCTGGCTGCTCAGCAGGGTGTGTCCCAGGTGTGTCTCCAGCAGGGACCTGTCCCCCACATGGGGCTCCCCACAGCCCCTCCGGCCCCAAGAACGCCCTGGCGGGGAGGTGATGGCACCAGTGCAGTGCAGGTGACTGATTCGCTTCCAGTAAGACACATTGTCACAGACTGTTAATTTTACTGCAGCCTCATTGGAAGGGAGTGGTAAAGCAGCGGGGCAAGCAAACAGCTCCTGTCAGCGTGGGAGTACTAAATGCCCAAACTATTAGGCTTCTAGTTCACCAAATCTCAGCAGCCCCCCAGTCTCACATTTGTTTACTCTCCAGTTTACTAAAGCAAACACAATGCCTGTGTGAGGTGAGAGTTTCAGAGGTCAGATGCTGGTGGGTTAAGTCAGTGGAGTCTGTTTGCAAATAGCTGTTTTTAAAACAGAGATAATAAATATGGTGAAAGGCCCTTAGTTCTCAGATTTTGTGTTTAGGGCAGCCAGTCTGCCAGCACCTAGGACTGTCCAAAACGAAGCAAAGCAGGATAGTGAGGAAGGAGAAAGGAGGCTGGAGACATGACTTTTCAGCAGGAGAGGTATATGCTACTATGGTACTGGGAACTGGGTGATAATTCTCTCCCAAGCCCTCCATCCATCCCACAGAGGTAATGGCCTTTAGCCTGAGGTTCAGCAAAACCCTCCAGGCAGATTTTTAGTGTTGTTTCAGCTTGGTACCTGGGTGCAGAAGTCACACAGAGTGGCTGGACACATGGTGAGGAGCAGACAGTGCTGGGACAGCAGGAGCTGTGGCACAGAACAGGCAGCCACAACAGTCTGGAGGGGGCAAAACACTTTAAAAAGTGCTGAGAGAGAAGCCCCTCATAAAGGAAAAAGTGTTAACAGAGACAAAGCCACATTGACTTCCCATGTCAGATGCTGAGCACTTGCTTCTCACAGGGATTCTCCCCAGTCCTTTCCCCGTGTACAATTCCTTTATGCCTCCAGTAGCACCAGGAGTCTCCCATGCTGCCATCTCTTCCTCCTCAGCAGAGAGAAGGAGCTTTCCTTTCCTTGCAAGAGGTTTGCTTTCCTTTGCCTTTTTTCTCTGTCCCCCTACCCTGGTTGCAAAGCTCAAAATGGCTGACTGAATGCTGTTTGCAGCCCTGTAGGCAATATCCCTCAACCCCATTTGTTTTGGCATGGTGGATCACCCACTAGATCTCACTGCAGCATGGCTCCTCGCTGCTGTGCCAGGAGCAGACAGCAGGCACTGGCCACAGGGAGCAGGAGTTGTGGCTCTCCTGATGGATGATCTGCTTCTTACAGTGGTTAACAGGCAAAGCCAGTTGTATTTGATTACACCCCAGGTAGCGTGGCTTCTGTAACTGAGATGGTGAATGAACCAGGTTGGAATAAGCAAGTGTATTAATTAGTATGCTGATAGCTGAATAAAGCTATTTTTGAAATCACTGAACAGCACTGCACTTTACTATGATTGCAGGGATTATGTAAGACGATGATTAAAACCAGGTCCCCGCATCACAGACTGATCCGTGTTTTAGAGATGAAAAAACAAAGCTGCAAAGGAATGAGAGGAGACTGTACTATTTTAAAAGATTCTCTGCCTGCCCTAATTAAGGGCAAAGGAGCCATGTCATCAGTGTTTTCATTGTCGTTCTAACTCATCCTACTTTTTCTATCATATTTTGCCAATAAACCGTTTATTTTTTAAGACTGGTTTTGTACATATGGAAATGTCAGCTCGGGAGGGATCTGCTGCATCATCCCACATACATCGCCATTTTACAGGGTGTCCCTGAGGCACAGCTTTTGCTTCCTAAGCTGCACCTATCAGGAGTGTTTTCCTCCTATTTGTTGATGTACTACTACTCATTAAAAAAAGCAGGAAAAACAAAACGTGGGCACTACCTTTGTGTATCGCCCAACAGATGGAAAACAGACAGATAAGGAGAAGTTGTATCTCAGCAGCAGGAAGATGCTGCATTTCAGGACCAAGCTACCAAGAAATATGCTGTTGTTTTCAATGACAATTATTTGGGAAAAGCCTCTAGAAATTGATTGTCATTAAAGACCTGGAGAGAACATTGCTTCTGATGATAAGCAGAGATTTTAAAATTTTGTTTACAGTCTCTGAGCACTGTACTGCTCAGATTGCTGTATATACACAATCATTATTTGATTCCTTACACCACAGTGAATAGCAGCTCTGCTGATCAAATATAAGGTGGCAACCAATCCTAATGCAAATAGAAATATAAACAAACCCTCCAGATTTATAGCCAATAAAAATTATGTCAAACAGTGTAAGATGAAAAGCAGAGTGTATGCTTGTTATTAAGTCTGACAGATGTGTGCTGTAGAGGGTTTTCCATGAAGTTTCTCACCATTGTTAATCATCTGTACTTTATGATGAAGTTAAGAAACCCCTTTAATTATCTTACATGGATTGAATGTGTCCACTCAAAGTATTGCACTGTGTTAAAGCTGAAGATTTATTCCTTTATAATATTTCTTTAGGAAGCAGACATCACAGAATCAACTGTTACTTCATTTCCTGGCATAGCACCGGACCTGGAGCACACAGAACAAAGCCTTTTGTGGTCATTTGCATTCTCTTCTTTCTTTCTAGGCAGTTTCCCCAGCCAGCGTGCATTATGCCAGCAGAAGGGTCTAATGCCACCTCCCCTCAGGGGACTCTGCAGTACCAGCTGCTGTTGTGTGAAGAAAGGAGTTTAACACGGAGGCCTTACCAACGTGGGCATTTTGTGTGTGACCCTTTTGTGTGGGACACCCACCGAGGACCTGCCCTTGGCAGCACGGCAGGTGAGCCTGGGGGCCCATGTTTACCCCAGGTGCCCTGAGCTGGGTGTTCCCTGCCTATTTGGGTCTCTGGGGCGCACACCACCGGCCACGCAGCTGCTGAACTCGAGTGAGAACACAGGGATGTCTGGATCCACAGTGCCACTGGAGAGCAGCCAGCCTGTGCTGCCTGGGCTGTTTGGACTGCTGTAGCCAACATTTGCAGTGTAGGCCTCATACGGCGCACGTCGCACACTTACACAACCCCTTCTATTCCTGCGTGGTGAGGAGGGGCAGGAGCCCTGCTGTCCCGTTCTGCCCAGGGACTCTAAAGAGAAGACATGTAAGGGCTGGGAGCACAGAGGCAGCTGGGTGCCCATACCGAGGGAGGGCATCTTGGCCATGGGGGTTCTTCTTCTGCCCATGCCCCCGGGGGCTCTCCCAGAGCACAGCCATGGCACCTGCCCCCTGTGCTCCTCAGGGCCCGGGCAGGCCCTGAGCAGGCTGGACACCACATGGCTGAGGTGCTGAGGGACTGAGGGGCTGTACTGGCCAGGAGAAATGAGTTCTCAGCAAGGGGTGGCAGCATCACCCATGTGGCAGCTGGCCAAGAGTGGGTCACAGCTGGTTTTAGCCCACTGAGGGCTGAGGCCAGCATAAGGGAGAGACCAAGCCCCTGGGTGCCACTGCTGCAGGCAGTCCGAGGGGCAGGGAGTGCTCCTCCTCGGATGTATTTTACAAAGGAACCGGCACACGGAGGGCTGCTGGAGACTCACCTGAGGTTGGAAGGAACCTGAGGAACTCCTGAGGAACCCTCGCCGAGGCAGGAATTCCTGCAGTGGCTGCAGGCGACACACGCCGGAGCAGGGACACCCGTGAAGAAAGAGCAGCAGAACACCTGCTACACAAACCACCTCGCCTGCCCATGCTGCCCAAGGGCTTGCCAGAGGCATTTTGACAAATCAAGCACAACTCATGGTGCAAATAAAGGTGCTGAGTGTGGAGAGGAGGTAGAACAGGTGTCCATATGGTGTTTGATTGTTTAAATTGCAGTTGCGTGGGAAGTTGCTATCACAACTGCCATTTAGCACGTCTCTTAGAGCATGCCTGAGATAAATGGCCTAAGACCCTTCTTCAATGCCCTATGCTGAAACAAGCCCACGACCAGGCTCTTGGCGAGCTTGCTGGCTTGTACATAAAGGCTAAAACATGTTCTGTGGAGACTGCAGGTCTCTGTACTCACTACGGATCCATCCGCTGGCTGCTACGTGATCCTCGCCCAGCGGGCGGCAGACGGGAGGGGGATCCATTAGAGGAATGGTTCAGAGCACACTTAAGAGGTTTTGCCTTCTCATCAGTCAACTCTCATCTCGTCTCCTTGGCCAAGTTTTTTCTCTCCTTGTTCAATTGCAGCAGCAGTGGGCACTAAGGATCAGTTACAAACAAATTTTCCAGGCAATGCATGGAAGTAGCAACTGCCTGGACAAGTACTGAGCTTGGGCATCTTTATGCTCTTTTGTGTCTATTTTAGACATCTGCTTCTGCTCCACTTTGTCCCGGGATGCTCACATCCATCTTGTCCCTCAGAAGGCTACAGCAGTGGCCTCCCATACCAACCACCCTGGATGGCATCAAGGCAAGAGAGGGGGACACTCTTAGGTCAGCTGAGCCCCAGCTTCAGCAGCCACACATTCTCATTACATGGCCGAGAAACCACCCTCTGCTTCAGCAGCGTTCCAAACCAGCTGTGAGAAAGTTTGATGGAAGAACTGAGGGGCTTTCTTCTCAGTCCTTTTCAAAGTTAACTTACAGATATCTAGGACTGTTAACAGAACACTTCCAAAAACACAGGATCTGAGGAATGCTGTTTTGTAAGAATGTACTATTCAGTTTAATTGGAGAAATAGCAGCTATGAGACCATTACAATTTTTTTCATACTCCTTATTATTCATTCTCTGAAGAGAATCCTTTTGCACTGTCTTCTTCGACTCTAGACTTAAGTGGGAGAATTGATGCACAGATTTAAAAGGTATCTTTTTCAGGATGTTATATATTTGCCATCAGACATTTTATTACTGGATCTCTTCTGATTGTTGCTAACCAAAAAAAACCCAACAAAACAAAACAAACAATCCCCAATGAAATCAGCTTTGTTTCTGGGCTGCAAAACTGATGAGAAAGGAAGATCAGACCCTAACTGAACATCAGTTTACTATGTCGAGCCATTTGCACATGATAGCAAATTAACATGAGTTGATATCTACAGCAGTGAAGATCCAGGTGATGTCCCAAAAGGACCAGAGCTACTTAATAATGAAGGAATTGTTTAAAAAAAAAATCCAAACAAAACAACCGCTGTTGTTATGTCTTAATATGTGGGCATATTCTGAAATTAATATTCACACAAATACAATTGTTCAATTGATGCAACTCAGTAATTTTTATTGCAACTGGAAGACAATACATCACAGAAACTTTATGGTAGGTTTTGGGAAAGTGTTATTTACAATAATAATTGATGAAATAGTTTGTCTTTGGCAACATGATTACACATCAAGAAAATGTAAAATGCAAGTATGCCTCTAAATCAACAATTTCATACTTCCTAAAGATCAGCTGATTGCACTTGCCTTCGGACTGCTCATTTAGGTAAACACAAATACAACTTAACATCACTGTTCATTCCCCGTCACAGTTCGTATTTTAATATTGATGAAATTGGCAGTTTCAGACGCCAAGTACAGGAAAAAAAATTGGCTTATCACTGTACTAAATTAACTTATTGGCCAGTTAAGGTCCTGTGACCCTTAAGCATTGATACTAAAACTCTTGGTCTTTTGATTGCTTTATCACTTTTTCTGTAAAACAAAATACTTCAGAAATTACAGATCAGAGTATAAAAAAATGTACAAGTTCATAATGCTTTTCATACACACACAAATCATTCCCCCCCAACATTTTACATCATGGCAGTTTTAAGTAGTGAGTGTGAATGATGCAGGCATGGAACTGGTTATCAGATACAGGTATGACTTTCAATGGCTGTCCCACACACATACTCAGGAAATGTACAATGCTCTAGTAACTTAAAAATGTACTCAAGTTCAATGTCAACCAAACAAAAAACAGAAAAGAAGGTCTTGGGATTTCAGGCCAGAGTAAACAAATGAAAAAGATTCCCATTTCTAGATTGTCAGCCATTCCAGAGTCCAGTATCTAGTTTTAGTATTTAATAAAATCCCTTCTAGCACTAAAGGCCAGCAGAAGTTGTCATTTATCCCTTAAAACCTCAGATGATGAGCTCCTGTAACTGCTGGCCTGAAACAAAGCCTCACGAAATCCACTGAAAATAAAAAAAGTGAAACAAAACCCCCTTCCACTGATTGTGAAAGGATGTTACATCATGCCGATATTCCCCTCTTTGCAAAAGGAAATGTGATACAGTAGAAAAAACATTGTATCTTCAGATAAATATATCTTGTTTTCAATGCTAAAACAAAACCGAAACTCCCCAAACCAGAAAAGGCTACTTATTAGAACAACTGAAAAGTGACCTTTAAGTCATTTCTGGTTTTAAATGTATACCAGCAAAATACAGCACCATAGACACATTAGGTTGAGACTTTTTTTTTTTTTTGGTCAGTGAAGCTAGTACTTGTTTGCTGAACTGTGGAAGAATTATAAGGTCATGTACATGATCAAAGATAAAGCAACCCAGCTGACAAGTCTCTGCTTAATTCAAGAATAACCAGTACTAAAAATAAAAATGCAAAAATAAAAATCCCTAATAAACCACCATCAATTAATACTTTCTAAATAAAAGGGGATTAACAGATGAATTTACAAATGTATGCAGATTTATACAGAACACCGAATGTTGTGTGTAAATCCTTATAAACTTCATCTCAAAACAGAAACACACAAAATGTATAGTTTGACTTACACATCCCATTTCAAAGGAAAAGAGACATCATTACAACTTGGTAACTGTGCTAATTGCAATATAAATCAAACAGAAATTCAGAGTTTGGCAGGTAACTAAGAAGAGGGTTATCACTTAGGTTATATAGCAAAGTGTTGATGTATATTACATAGAGTAGTATAAATAATAAAAAAGTATTATTTAAATTAGATCACAGTGCTGCATTATGTGCATAACAGTGTTTGATATATTACTGGAGGGCTGTGAAGAACACTACTAAAACTTAACTGGTCAGACGGTCAACACTGATACTCTGTTACAATCAGGAGGATGTATGGTTCAAATGCTCTTTTGGTGGCAAAGTTAAGAAAATGTTTCAAAGTATTTCCTATAAAATATGCCAATGAGCTATTCAGGCAGTAGTGATGTGCCCAAAGAAGCTGGGTTTGCATTCTCCAGGAAGTGAAGTAAATTGCACTGGAAATGCATTTTCTCAGTAGTTTTATTCTGATCCTGGAGCACAGGAGAGTAATGTTTTCAAAAATGCCTAGGTTTGGATTAAAGCAAAAATTGTAATAACAACAACAATAATAATAGTGAAATGGTAAAGGCTTCCAGGAGCACTTGGGTGTCTATAGCTCCACTGACTGCAAAGGAGACGAGACACCTGCAAGTTGTAGAAGACCTCAGATTGTGCACTCTCAGACCCACTGTATGATTCTTGGGGTGTCCTGTGCAGGGCTACGAGTTGGATGGGTCTCTTCCAACTCAAGAATATTTTATGATTCTATGATCTACATCTTTAGATGGATTGGAATGGGAGCCAAAATCTCAGCGAAAATAAATTACCACTACTAAGAAACCAGGACAAGGTGTTCTTTTGGTAATTTTATCCATGGTGCCATTTGGTGTACAATTTAGGATTTCATTCTCTGCTAAAGTATGTCGATGTATTTCTACCTCACTCCAGTGAAGAATGCAGCCTCCAGCTTTTTTCTGTATCTTTTCCACAGGGAGACAGTAATTCAGCTGAACACTGGGAGCCAATGCACCTCCTCTGGGATTCCCTTCTCCCATTAAGGTAGGAGAGGAACCAGAATATGAACCTCAACTCAACTGCTGGAGAGAACAGTCTCAGGACAGCTCTCTAGTCCTACAGGACACACTTCCTTGCTCCCACATTTGGCTTTTCAGCTGTAAAGCCCTGTGATCTTTGTAGAACTACTGCCAGTTTTGCCAGGAGAAGATCAGAAGCAGACTGCTTTCAGAAACAGCTATGGGGTGATACAGTTAAGCTGTTCAAGACCTGTGCTTGCATTTTTAAATGCAAGCAGAATCTGCACCAAAATGCAGTAGAACATCCAACTGCTTGCAGAATGCAAGCACGATCAGCAGATTTCACCTCCTTGGTGAAATCTGCTTATGGCATTAGCTCTGGCCTGCAAGAGCTTCTTGCTGCAAAAGGCATATTCCAAAGGAGCTTGCCATGAAGTCCAGCAACCCTTACAATTCATGCCTGTGTGAAACTCGCTACTGAACACTTGCTGACCTTGCCCCCACCTGTCTTGGAGAAACGCTAATTTGGCAATACTTAAGAGTGAGAAGAAGGGAAAGTTAGAGATTTGACAACTTCTCACCCCAAAATGGCTTAGAAGGAAAGCAAACAAGCAAAACCACACCACCTCCTATCTGGCAAGTGAGAGAGTTTGTAATACAGTGCAATTACCAGTCTGTTTTGACATCATTCAGTTGAAGTAAAGATAACTCGATTAAAAGCTGACATTGTATTTCTTGGAAAACAAATCAATTTCAGTTCTTACATAAAAAAAGAGAACTTCTCTGATGGAGCAGAACCAGTTCTGACAAAGTTGCCATTGTCAGCCAGGCACAAATATAGTTTAAAAGGTGACTCCTAAATACTTTATACAATCCAAATTATGTACCTCTCATCAACAGTCAGAGTAAGCATCAATAAGGACAAGTTGTTTTTAAACACCAGAAATAATCCATTGATGGCAGCCCAAACTGCTGGTTCCTGAATATAACTTTGTAAAATCCTACCAAAGATTACCTTCCTAGCAGATCAGACTTGGAGGAACGAATTTTATATGAAAATACATGCTTGCCAACATTTTAGGTTTACCAGCAAGTATATAGAGGACTTGTTGAAGTCTTAGATAGGTGTTATATATCTATATCTATATATATATCTGTATAAAGATAACCTGCCTAATTAGATATTTATGCAAAATGACTGTTTTCTAAGATGAGTAATACTAGTGGTAATTATATATTTAGCCACCAAGAGTCCACATTAATGAATGGTACTTGTTGTTCAGCAGATACTGATCCCATTTGCACTGACACACTGCAATCAGAGAAGTTGCTCTGGAATTAGCGTTGTGGACAGAATCTGCCCACTGGCACACAACTGCTTTCCCTGGAGGACAGAGATGGCTGAGCCATAGTTTGTTATTTTCTGCCACTAGATTTTTCAGTGCTGTTTTTTGGTAAATATTAAGCCACTACCACAATACAACTATGCATTAGTGAGCAAAGGTGGTGGCAAAGTAATACTGCAATATCTTCTATTTCAAATGACTCTCCCAAAAGTCTGTAGAAGTTGAAGACCAAGTTCTCTTGTACAGGGTTGTGTGGTTCACTAACTACAGACTTTGGCTGTAGAGAGCGTGGACCTGGGAAGAAGCAGATTGTCCCAGTCTGATCAGACAAGAGAAATGTTATGGCTCATTCATCTCTGTGCTACCTGGCCAAAGGACTGGTCCTTCCTGTTTTCCCCAATGTTATCTGAAGGGCTGCAGGCAGCCAGCAGAAGTTACTATCTATGTACTCTTGACTTAACTAATGCTGGGAATCAACCCTGCGTGCATTGGCCCCTGCAAACTGAGAGGAACAAGGCTGTTTCTCGCTCTCTCCATGGCTCTCTCCTTCCTTACCTCCAAAGCTGGCAGTTGTGCTGAGCTCTGGCAGCTGTCAAGCAGCTCCTGGATCCCAGGACATGTGGGCTGAGATGGGAGGAGAGGCAAAACTTTTGCTGTGCTGCCCTGCTCTTTACACAACGCTTGCGGAGCACAGGACCAGGTCCGGACCAGCCTGTCCTTCAGTCCTTCCATCTCCTAACGGAGCACACACCAAGGCATCTCCAAACACAACTTTTAGCTCACTGCACTGAGTAGGAAGTCAAACCCTTCTCTAACTCACTCTTCATAAACTAGATCCATCTTGGTGAAAGTGCTGCCTGAAACAGCTGTTAGTGATAAATCTAAACCTACACTCTTTAAGAAACCAACTATTTTGTGCTTTTAAGTGGTTGGTTTCTGGGATTTTCTTTTTGCCTCTAGGATACTCTAAGTGTAGAATTTTTCATGCCAAATGCAAGAATCCAGGTGAGAGAGATTGTTTTGTTATTTCACAGCTTCTCTCTGCTGTAGTGATTTTCAGTCTCACAGTCATCCCTACCAGGAGAGTAGCACTGTACCTGAATCACACTCCCTGTAACACTGGTTTTTATCCAGACACCTCCATAAGGCTCTTAAACTAACTTCAGTTTTTCATGGCAAATTAGCAAAGCTATTTTCTTGTCTACTTATTCCTGAATCAAATCAGAGAGTTTTCCTCAGTTAACCTCCCATTATTCTCTTGATTCTGTCATACACACTCACTACTAAATTTGCCCTCAGATTATTGCGTCATGTTACACATGTACAGACGAAGAAAAGACACACTTTTACTTTTTTTTTTCTTTTTTTTTAAACAGAAGTAGGGAGAGGGGGGCTGAATGTGCAGACAAGGCAGTATAATTCAACCATCCAAGCCCTACCAGAGCATGAAGATTTTATTTTTTAATATTGCAGAGTAAGTTCCCCAACAGTCAGTGTTTGTCCCTGAAGAAGGTTAAACCTTAAACACCTGCTTCAAAAAAACCCCAACAACAACAAAAAAGAACCAAAACAAAAACAAAACAAAAAAAACCCCCAAAAAACAAACTCTAAGCCTAAGGGCTTTAAAATTAGAGGCATAGCCTTTTTCTCTATTTTCTATATTTATATGAAAATAATTCATGCTTCATGCTAAATACATTATTTACCTTACAAGAACTTTGTCATCTTTGAATAAAAAAAATTGTTTGCTTTTTGTTTTCCCCCTTCCCTAAAGAATCCATGCAATGTGGATCAAATTTCTTCTGCTGGCTATGCTGGTTGAATCTGGAAATTTGTTGTCATTTTTGCACAGATGAATCCTGACTGATGGTCACCGCATACTCATTTCTGAGTGCAGTGTAGGAGCTCTTTTGTTGAACTTCTGAATTTTACTGTTCACCAATATGCTTTCCTTCTATTTTTAAATACAGAATACTACTAATGGCAGGTTTTGTAGCTTTGTTTCCCCTGTTAGATCAAGGATGTGATCCACAGAAAAAGATTCTGATGTACATTATATCTACTGTAATTTCTTAGACTTGATTACTTTTCACTTAGAAGACATAGTTTGTTTTTCCCTATTACTATTATTTTTTGCACGCAGTGCCAATCTTCAGGCTTATGGCTTTTTGAATATTCTTTCAATTTAATACAGAAGACAGAATTCAATGGTTAACGATGCTACCAACAGTCACCCCCCTCCCATTTAATTATTTCACTGAAACCCGTTGCATACATAGTTTAAATTTCCTCAAACTTAGGAGTTATCAGTCTTCACATTATGAGCCACATAGAATACGTGACACACTAGAAGTGCATTACTGCTTGCACAGCTGCCACCAGTGGCTGTCTGAAGACTTGTATGGGACATCTCCAAGTGCCACTAAACAGCTCTCGGTTGAGAAGTATGCGCCTCCTCTTTCCCACAAATCTCTTTATTCACATTCACTTCTAACCCAATTGTAAGGCCATTACAAAAAATTCTTAAGGGCCAGGCCTGAATGAATACTAAAGTATGCACAGCTCTTCTACTACAAGAGGGATTTCCAAGTGCCCAATTTTACTCCCATCACACTAATGTTGATATCACTGCGTATTCAACCATTCATTTTTGACAAGCTGGAGAAAGCAATGGCGATTTTGGCTTTCTTTTTTTGTTAACTTTTTGTCTTCAGGTAATGAAAAGCTTTTATAAATTAGCTGAGTGTCAGTATGAGTTCTATGGCTTTAATCTCCTTTAAAAATAAAAATCTTAAGGGTCAAAAAAAAAAATCAAAAAAACCAACCACAAAAACCCAAAGAAACAAAACAAAAAGAAATAGAAGAAAAACAAAAAAGGAAAAAATTGCTGATATTGCCACAAATCATTAGATTTCACCTGACGTGCTGAAACAAAACTTTGTAAGTTCAAACAAATCATTGATTTGTTCTAATTTTTTGTGGTTTCCTTTTGCTCTTTCTGCCCCTTTGCCGTCCGATTGGTGATGTTGTTCAAACAGGATCGAATTCCTGCTAAATGCAGGAGTGATCCTGCTGCTTCTTTCATCTCCTCATCGTCACTCTCAGGGGGCTTTTCTGTACGTCTCTTTTTAAGAGGCAGTGTGTCACTTGGTACTTTTTTCGCCTTCATTAAATGTTGCCTTTTCTTGTGCTGGGATGCATATCCACTGTCAGCTAAAGAATCCTTGGTCTCCTTCCGAGTTTGCTTTTTGTCCTCCTCTTCCGTTTCGCTATGGCTCTCATGGCTCTGGAAGCTAACTTCACTTCCTTCACTGCTGTCTTGGCTACCTTTAGTTGCAAATTCATACTGGTCGTCAGCAGAGGAAGAGGAAACGGAGTCACTAGCAGGTGATGTGCTCCTGTGGTTGGAAGATTTGGCACTGCTGTAGTTGTGATCCTCCTTGGGGTCCCCGCTAACGACTGGAGAGCCGCAGGACTGTTCGCTTTCCGTCCGCATCCGGCAGTTTGTTATTCCATTCCTGTGAAAACAAAGCCAAGCAGTCTTAGAAGCCACAGAGATGGGATCTTGCTTCAGAGCAAAAGGTGACAAAGCCAACTGACAGATAAATTGAAATTACTATCTGAAACTATGACTATCAAAGTAATGTCCATGCAAGCTGGTTTCAAAGCCTAATTGCTTGTGATTTGGACTTGACAAACAAAACAAGCCAAAAGACGCAAAATAGCACAAGAAGCAGGAACAAGTAGGGGACAGTTACAAATAAATGATGTGTAAACAGTAAAGTTCAATTAATAGTTTACACTTCCAAAAATTAAAAAGAAAACCTCCCAACATTATTTTATCTACTGGATAAATAAACTCTGCTAAGTTGCATAAATAGCCCCTCATCTTTTTCATATAAAGTGATACTACCAAAAACGTGGGGAAGAGACACTAGCTTTCTGGGGCAATTCTTGCCTCCTCGGAAAGACACTTTCCAACTCTAATTCCAATTTGTATTCCATATGCAGGCGATGTTTCACCTGAAAGTAGCACAGCCTCTATTTAGGACTCTTTCCAAGAGAAGGAGCAACCAGGTCCAGTCACAGTTCTGATTCTGATCAGCTAATAAATAACCTTAAAAGCAATACAAACTTAAGCCACTAGCTGCCAAGAAAATATTAGACTGTGTTCAAAAACAAGCAGTAGAAAAATAAATCTGGATTTGCTCTAGAAGCTGTCATTTTGTCCTTTGGCTTTATGGCACCCTGTGCAGTGGGAACTACTGCAGCATGATATATTTAAAAACTAGCAGTTTTTTTTTTCTCGAGTGAAAAATATTAGAGCACTGCCACTGACCTTTTTAAAAAAACAGAATACAATGCTTACAATACTACTAAAGAAGGCACTGATTCTGTGCAATGTTTAACTCCTGCTGAAAAGGACCAGAGTAGGATGCTTGTCACTGAGTAAAGCCATCATTGCTGCCATCTGCCAGCATCTTACCAACCTTGAACCTCAGTTAAAAAAAATCCAACAAAAAAGCAAGGTTGTTTAAACCATCACACGATAAACTGATTAAAAGCCTACTCTTGCCATCTTCGTGCTACCATTGGAGTGCTTTTGCACACTTGGGCCAGCGTTGGATTAAACCCCGTTTTAAATGCATACATACTGAACATACAAGTTTCTTAAGAGGAATGGCACAATGGCAAGTCCAGAGTATTACTGCTCTTCTATTTTAAAAAATGGGAAAGTACTTTAGGTTTCAGGCAATGGACCTCATCTACGGTTTCCTTACACAAGAAACAGCAGAGTATTACCCATTTCTGAAAGGTAAGGTTGAAAGCTGGGAAAAATAAGAGTGGTATGTAATTCCACAGTTCCTGTTCATCTAAATGCCCTTGTCTGCAAGAGCTCACTGAGATAAGAAACCCCCTCGCATTTATGAACCAGTGGCAGGACAATGCTAGAAGGCAGCAAATTCATTAGTCATTCCAAATGTTATTTACAGTGCTTTCAAAGAAATGTATGGAATAGAGGTACACTTATTAGCAAAGAAAGCCTCTTGCCAACCTCTTTTGCTCAACAAAATTACTTTCACCTAGATTTCTGAGTAGATGTATGATCCATAAATTCCATACAGAACCCAGAAGGAATACACAAAGCTCCTTCAATTATTAATAACTAAGTGCAATGTCATTCACGATTGTGCAGCAAGCCAGCTGCATTTACTCTGTGATGGCTTGCAACTGCAGGGGTTGTCATTAGAGGATGCCAAATGCTTAGAAGAAGAAATCATCCATACTAAGCTAGTTATAAGGTGAATTTATAACCAACTCCTTAAGATCAGCCATTACAAGGAAGCATGTGATGCATTTTAAGTGACAGATTCTTCATTTTTAGAGTAAATTTACATTTAAAGATGTTAAAAATTATCATAAATTAGCATAAAATTAAAGTTACTTGATTTTACTAGGCAGCTAAAAGTCAGAGCAATATGGCTCACTAAAAATCCCACTACTAATTTTCCATTACAAAATAACAATCAATTCTTGCTCCAAGGAAACAAATACAGGACAGAATAGGTGGGAACTCAAATGAGATTCCTACTGACTGCAAGTGAACAAGGCTTCTAATGGGTGTGATTTAAACCAAGATGCCCATTTTTATGCTATATAGATCTACTTGTTAGTTTGTACTGAGAGATTGTCAATAAAAGGAAAGCCACAGCTCCATCAAGCAGCGCAACCACGTGTCAAAGAAATATCCCTGATTTGCCCTGCTCTTGAATCTCTAGTGTTGCCTTTACATAAAGGGGCTATAATTTGGATTCAAAAACTCTGCCCATGGGACTTACTCCAGATCCCAATTCCTCCAAATCAGCATAAAAATAGACAGAAATGCCCGGGGAGTACAGAGGGACATCCCAGGGGAGGGTGTACTATGGGGTTAGCATCCCACAGTGGGTGTCTGCAAACAGAGACACTGGTAAAGAAAAACAGAAGTTCACAAAGAGGTGCAAAAAAAGGATTTGCTTTTTTTAAAAAAAGGGGAGAAAAGGAAATACCAATACACTTCAGAAGAAAGGCTTCTATGCTGGAACTGGTCAGGAAATGGATAGCATTTGCATCTCAGAAAAAACTTTGGGTTTCACTTACATTTTGAAAGATTTCCAACCAGTTCTGCTTGAGGAAATACAAAAGGAAGAGAAAGCAGGTCAAGGAGAGAATTAGCAAAGGATATTTGCAGAAAAGTAAAAAGTTATACAGGCAGAGTGCTTCAGGATATTCACAACATCAAAAGTCATGTACCCTGAAAGTAAATTAATCTGATCTGTATCTTAATATGCAATGGCTCAAACATTAGATGAATTACTTATAACTGATTTTAGTAGATTAGTAAGAGCTGAATGAACTAATATCTAAACAATTCATATTCCACACATGCTTCTGAGACATTCTCATGCTCTACACTGCGCTTACACAATCATATATTCATTACAAAATAAATCTGTGATCTACTTAGTTCAATCTAGACCACCAGTGGACACAACTCTCCTGGGTTTCAGGACACATATTTTGGCTAGCTCAGTCTATTTTTGCTCACAGTTCTGGTTCTAACTCTTACTTTGTTACTGAAACAATAATAAATTAACAAGCACTTGCTTTGATGTTGAGTATTTTACCCCTCTTTTTTGTTCAGAACTTTATTTCAAAATTTTCAGAAGCTAACATATTTTCATGTTTTAAAGCAGCAGCTTGCTCTTTCAGGAAAGTCGATGGGACAGTCTCTAGAGCTTTTCATCCTACTGACACGGACTATCCGATTTGCTTGAGGGATCTGAGCCTAAAGCAATGTGCACAGATTCTTTTTAGAATAATTCCATTTGGTTGTAGCACAATGACACAATCCTCAAGCAGTGCAAATGTAAGCTTGGACTTCTGAAAGTCTGACTTCATTCCCATTGTTAATGGATACGAATTCTGGTACCAATGTCATCAGAAGCCAGACAGGACTCACAGCAGCTGGGTCTCAAGTTAGAGGAAATAATGTCCTTTGCACAGAGGCACAGGGCTCTGCCTTTCAAAGAGGTCTTCCTCAGGAGGAGACAAAAGTCAGTCTGTCTTTTTACCAAGTACAGGCATATCTTTCTTAATTTTCTCTGCTAGCTTGAAAGAAAGATAGGTAATCACATTCTGTTTGCAAAATGGCAAAAGTTTTGCTGAAAAGTACTTACTGCATTTCACACTTGAGACAGGTATATTCTTTTGATGAACAAAGAAAACCTATTTGGAGTTTAAATATCACCTTAATGTGCCTCTGATCCTTCTGGATGACAGATACTGTGTACCCACAGATGACAGTTTTTGTATGTAACTGGAAACACACAGTTAGAAGATACAAAGAAAGCAGTACAGGTAAGCTGGGTTTGTAGATTTTGACACGTTCCAGGTTTGCAAAAAAAAAAAACCAACAAACCAACCTTTTTTTTTTATTTCAAAGGGAAATTCAGGACCGTCAGAACTTTTGGCTACAGCTAGTTGAACTGCTTCTTAAAACCACTACAGACCAGCAGACAGAAGGATGAGCAAGCACATCAAAAGTAAGTAGTGCTCAATTGCTCTATGATGAGATTCTGTCAGGGGTTACTGAGTTAAGTGAGTTGCTCACAGTAGTGACAGAAGCTCTTACAAAGGTACTTCAGAGAAAAACTGTATGCAAAAGATTACAGTAAATACAATTAATGAACTGGCAGCAGTATCAGCAGCAGATTTGAAATTAAGACAAATGGAGCCCTGTGCATTTTGCAAAGGAAGAATAATCAAGTCAGTCAGCATTATTGTCCTTTAGTTACTAAAGGATTCCTTCAGCTCTCACGGATAACTCATCCTGCCTATTACAGGTGAGGAGGGGAATGCACTGCAACAGGGACGATCTGGGGTTTGTTAAGCTGATCATACCAGTGGTAAGCACTATGAAGATATAATTAAGAATTTATGAAAGGAAATGCCTACCAATTCCTTTATCTAAGCAAAAATGATAATTCACAGATAATGTAAGTGGATGATAATAATTCTACTTATGCTTTGGCATCTACTCTGCACATGCTTCTTATGTTTGTTTTATTTAATCACTCCTTGAATGGCTGCTTCAAGGGAGGAAAATAGAAGCAAAAATAAAGCCAGCATGAGAAATAAAGTCACAATAATAAAAGCTATGCCCAAGGAATAATCTAGTAATTGCCCTATAATTTTGAAGTGCAAATAATCCTAAATAACCATTTTCCATCTTCAGACAAGGTTCAGCAAGAAACTCATTCTTGTCATGCCCCAGTGATCAGGAGTTGCATAAGGAACTGTGATATTAATAGCAGAAGAACAGGTATTTTAAAATCTACACATGATGATGTAGGTAAGGTTTGTTAGTGTTGCGTTTTGGGGTGTTTTGTTGTTTTTCTGCTGGTTTTTTATCGATTTGTTTTTATTCCTCAAAATCAAGGAAGAGCTGTAGCTCTGCCAGTGCAGGTGCACTTGCTTTCTCTAAGAAGATGAAAAATTTTATCTTGAAAACTTGAACAAAAATATTTTTTTTACTGAGGGCAATTCTTTGGGAAGCCTGTTTGCAATTTACAGGTAATTGTGAAATTTCTTCTATGTCCCATGCAGCTGCTTGCTCTTCCTTGCTCCAGGTGGGATTGGGAGGAGAATTGGAAAAAGGTAACCATGAGTTGAGATACGAACACTTTGAAATAAAATAAATAATAACAAAACCAGTTAACAACAATGACAATGAAGATGATTAAAAGAGAGGTAACAAAAAGGGGAATAAAACACGAAAGGTAAGGGATGTGCAACACAACTGCTCCCTACTCAACTCAACCCTCAGGAGTGATCAGCTCCTCCCTGCCAACTCTCCCAGTTTATGCTCTATGGTATGGAATATCCCTTTGGCCAGTTTAGGTCACCTGCTCTGCCCCTGCTCCTCTCAGCTTCTTGTTCACCTCCTCACTGGTGGAGCATGGGAAACTGAAAAGTCCTTGGCTCAGGACAAGTTCTACTCAACACCTAAAACCATCAGCATATTATCAACATTATTCTCACACTAAAGCCAATACACAGCTCTGTACTGGCTACTAGGAAGAAAAAGAACTCCAGCCAAAACCAGGACAGAGAAACTACATATATTTGATGAAGAATTGGATAAAATGGGAAAAAATCCATGTAATTTCTCGTTAATTTTTTTTTAACTTGCAGTGATTTAAACCCCAAGTTACTTCTAACAAACAGTACCAAAATTAATCTAACCTATTACCTAGACATATGCAGCATATAAAGAAGATTTTTTAAAAAATTACCAAGGATATTTAGTAAAACATCTTCTGTAAAACAACCTCAACCAAATTATAAGGCCTGTGCTAAACAGCTGGTAAGATTCTCTGTGGGACAAATTTCCATCAACCTCACCTCAGTGGATCTGTCCACATTAGGCAGATGAGTGGCTTAGGCTCAGTAGTTCTACTGCAAGGCAGCAGGACTTGGACACAGTCACAAACCACCCACACACTATGGATAACTGGAGAAAATCACAAATATTATGGTGAAACTGATGTTACATTATCTCAAATATTATATCAACTTCCAAGCTTGTGCTCTTCCCAAGGGCTGATGTAACAGGTAATATCCCACTCCTGTGGAAGGTGATTATACACGGTAAGAGCTTCGTGCACCTTGCCAAGACATGTGAATGTCATATGCACTGGCCACTCTGACAGATACTGTCCCTACCAAAGCAACACAGAAGTCCTCCTAGGAAACCAATGAGAAGATATATTCCAATGGATGACGACAGGAACAGCAGGAGCTCACCTTCACAACCAACTCCTCATTGCACGTAAGGAACCACTGGCTTTGCCTGCTTTCATTGAATACCTCTGTCAGTCAGTATTTTCTTTTCTACATATCCAGACTATCACTGCATTTGCTTTTAGATTCTCTCAGGGAACTATTTAGGGAGATGGTCTGCCAAAAATATCCCCAAAATATGATGGATCTCATGCTAGAGACACGCTACATGCTGTGCAGCTTTGAAGCGTTATTTTTCCCTGCTGTTTTGGGGTGGGTCTAAGACTTGTCAGCCACAACATGGAAAATGTGGATGGTAAACAAGCTAAAAGTGGTGTGAATACAGTAAATAAAAAGCTACTGTCAAAACACATCCAATTATGCTCTGTTGTGGAGATTTAACACCAGAGGATGATTTTCAAAGTAAAAATAGTGTGGGATGCTTTTCCATTTGTAGATTAGTTTGGAATGAAAGGCCTATTTGTGCAATCTAAGCCAAATGCACTACAAAATAATGATAATCTCCTCAACTGCTATTCTTTATTCATGGAAAGTCATGTTTGTTAAACAATTTTCAGGAGGGTTTTTAAACCAAAGTACTTAATTCAATTGTACCTTATTTTATATATAAAATGTAAAGTAATTACATGTAATTACAAGGGAGGAGCAACGCATCAATACCTTGTACAGGAACAAAATATGCCAATGCATTCAGTCACACTGGCAAAGATGAACAGCACAATAACTTTTCTATTGATGGGAGTTAACACATCAGAAATCACAGATCTCAGCTTCTTAGTCCAGTGCTATAGTTTTGGTCTCCTTTCTGAATAACAGATTAGTCAAAACACTCCACATAACTACAACTGCAAATTTAATCCAAGACCAAACTTTTTGTCACTGTGTTTTGGCACTAATGGCACTGCACAACAGGATAACACAGTGCAAGTTATTTGCACCAGCTTGGGGGACAACTAAACCAAAGACCATTAAGATATTGAGGATATAAGACACAAAATGAAATACAGTTCAGACAGCAAGGAAGTGCCAACAGAAGACCAGCATCTTACAGCACAACCTGTGATTCCTACATATGGTAACTAAAGATAAACAGTTAAGAGGTTTCATTCATTATGGAAATATCTGCAACCAAGAATATGCTAATGGTCCCCTACGAGCAGGAAGAAAACTACCTTCTTCAGGGGGCTTTAGGCCTTTATTTACAGCACCAAAGGAACACTTCTCAAGAAAACAGACATTTGATTTAAAAAGTCTTAGAGAGAAGCTGTCTGGCTTCTCAGTATATAGGCAGGGGCACACAATTTCAGCAGAAAACTTAACAGGAGACCGCACCACCTTCCATGGCTGCCCAAATCTCCCTCCTGGTAAAAACCAGTGGGGAAAATCAACCTTCCTAAAACATCCCCTGCCAGCCTGACTGAACCATTGTCCTCTGTGCAGGAATGACAGCTCAATCTGAGCAGTCCACCTACTCCTAAATTGCAAAAGAAGGCTGCATGGATGCTGTGGTAAATTTCCCCTGCTGCACATTATAAGCAGAAGTTATTCTCATGAGACACCATGAAAGCTCAACACGACAGCTTCTATTTAGTCTTGTGTGTCTGAGGAGAGGGGCTGGCACCAAGAAACAGTGTTATTTTAACAGGAACTGATAGCAGAGGTGTCCAGTTTTGAGAGGACCAGATGATGTTCGAAGAGGCATTGTGAATCCAGATTGATCTTCTTCCTAAAGAAATTCTGAATCATATTATCCCTGAGGGAAACAAGACAAAACTGCCTGCTGAACTCGTTCTGTTGAAGAGAGTCCCCTAACTTCTCAAAAGCTTTCAAAGCCTCTTGTCTGTGTCTCCCTCTGCCTTTCAAGAATTAGGGGATATTGCAGGAGATTTTAAATATGAACAGACATTATGCACACCAGGAATATATTCATAGCAAGCTATTTCTAATACTGCCTAAGGCTGGAGAGGAGAACAAAAAGAATTAGAAATGTCTGCATTAACTAATTAGAAATGCTTTTCTGTGAGATAGAGCAAAAAGAACGTAAGCAAGGGAGAGGAAAAACCCCTAATTTCCCATCTCTACATTAACAGGTAGCTGGTAAAGATCCTGTTCTCTACCTGCTGGGAAAAAAATAGGAGAAACAGTCCTTTGGAAATGTATAAAATTTAACTATACACTTTAACTAACTTTACAGCACAGCAATTTGAAGATGCCTACACAGAAGTAAGTTTTCAAGTGGCCTGGAAGTAAAACAGTTCTCCTCTGTGAGTCAATTCTGATTATGAAACAGTCTAAGCAGGAAATACAGACAAACTCTAGAGAGGACTTTGAGACCACTATGTTCTCCATTTAGTTTGAGAACCTCATAAAAATGATATATAACTAATGATCCAGTAGTCCCACAGCTCTGCAATCCCCACTCGAGCAGAATACAAGTCCTGGGTAAAGCCAGTGGCAAAGCTGATGAAGAGAGCTGACCTCTGCTGCTAGCAAGGCCAAGCTGTGGTACAGAGAGATGGAGAGGAACTCTGCAGAATTCTGGAGAATGACCCTTGGGGTTGCATCTCTTCAGTGTAGCAAATGGGGAAAACAGCTGAAGAACTTGCTCATCAAAAATTATGGATTTTATTCCAATTAGTGTCTTCCCCTCTATGCATTTTAAGCATCAATACAATATGAATGTCATAGGCTCTCTCTGTCTTTCTCTCCATTTACTAGATGGAAATACTGCACCCAAAGGGCTAGACACTGAAAAGGGATAAAAATTAAAAAAACTCCCATGTAAACAGTAGTGGACTAAGACCTACCAAGATACTTTATTTCACTGCCTTGCAGCCCTTTCCTGAGAAAAGAGTGTGCAATTGGAAGAGCGCAGTAAAGTGAGGTCAGCACTAATTATGAAATCCCACCCAGAATACCCAAGTGCCCGAGCTGAAATAGCTTTTGCAGATACTGAGAGTTCTGAAAGAGGAGAGCACTGGCAGTACACTTGACCAAATTAATCTCTGTTGTGACTGACTGAAAATGGAGTTTGCTACACCCGAGGCAAACTGTTCTTCCACCAATAAACCAGCACTGCTTTAAGCAAAACAAACCACTGAACCACAGTTCCTACTGCCATCACTAGATGTCTCTTACTGCCCTGCTTCCTGACAGTTGAGTATCTTAAACATTTTACCCTTGAATGTTTCAGTATAACCTTGAAATAAAACAGTAGTGAAAGAAACTGCCTCACAAAGATCTAAGTTAATAACAAAATGACAGCTATAATGTTCAAACAGCTTTCAGGATTTGCTTTAATATTATTGATACTCTTCTCTCTGGTATTTAATCCAGGACAAAAGTCTTTAAGAAAATGGAAAGAGGAGAGAAGCAGGAAAAAGCATTTACACTTAGAAAAACAGGCCACTATAGGAGGTTCTCACCACAAACTGCCTGCAATTTGCTAGTGAAAATAAAACTGCTTTTCACAAACCACTGAGCAATAGACAGATATGCCATGACTATCTTGCAAAGGATGATACCCCAAGAATTTTAGGTGGCAGTTTTATTTCATTTAGAACCTCAGCAGCACTGGCAAGCAGCAAAATACCCACTTATCAGAGCTAACATATAGTTTTACATTTTCTGCAAAATACTAATTTATTTCATACAGATGCCACTATGATTCACTCTTACCTTACTGCGACAGCCATGCTCCCTATAGGGTTGATTGGCAATGGCCTGGCTCCAGGAAATATTCCTCTACTCAGTACTCGAGCTCCATTTTGTATCACTCCCGAAGGAACTAAAAATAAAACAAAACATAGAACGTTTTTTCTTCTAAAGGAAAAGGTAGAAAAACACAGGAGCAAAATGTGGAACTTAAGCTTTTCAACGTACTGAAAAACCATGAAGAGAAGCTTGTGCAGTACACTGCTTACCTTGGACACCTCAGCCTTGAGTCTTCTGAGTGCCATTCTATTTCCAATGCTATTTTCATGGCAAACAATGATAACATGGCTTGCCAAAGCCACTGCCTGACCTAGTTGCTGCACATCATTCCTTGTACAAATGAATCACTTTTGTTTTACAATTACTGTTCTACTGTGAATGCATGTGCCTAGAGTCAAAACCAGCTATGAGCACAGATGTAGCTACAAAAAGAAACCATGACCCCTTACAGATAAACAGAACACAAGTACTTCACTGCAAGATCACAGTTGACAGCTTTTTATCATCCCAGTTTACTTTCTAAGCAGCAATATTCTGGCCTCCTGTCTCTGCAAAACAAAATATTAACTACAAATACGTATTTACCAGGAAGAGAAAGAGAAGAGACTAAAAAGGCATTATTTCCATGGCAGTAATGAGGCCCTGTCTCCAGGCCACTGATGACCCTGCCACGCAGCCTGGCAGCAGTGCCGTGCCTCCCGCACATGACCGGGTCACAGCCCAGCCTCCCTCACCCAACACGTGCTGATGCCACTGACACCAAACTCCTGGGTCCTGACCGCCACAGACAAGACATTTCACTGCGCTGCTCAACTTGGCTCTACACCAAAAACTGCAGCTCTGACCAACAAGACTTCAAGCTACAACTGAGTACTTGTTTTCTACCCAGACGTGTTTCTGTACACTCTTCAGCCCAGGGCAGACAGCTGAACAAGCAGCACAGAAGCACTACCCAGGCACCACCAAAGCAAGAGCGTCCTCAGCAAGTCTCCTCCACTGTGAGATGCAGGACTACCAAATACAGTTCTTAGTCTAGGCCCTTACCAGGGACATATCTGCATGTAATGTCACTTGTTTGCACTGCTATTATGTCTCTTCAGGCTGGAACAGTAACCTCACTACAGCCTCCACCCAAACTTGCTGCTTTAAGATCCACAGCCAGCCAGTTCACACTCATTCTATTTACTGTAAGTCATCATTCATACCATAACTTCCCCCCACAGGCAATGTCCAAAAAGAGAATGATGATCATTACTCTTTTGTATTATTTAAAAACATACATATATTATATAAACACATGTAAGATAAATGCAAACCGTATCACTTTATATACACCCATAGAATTAATTTTTAAACAACTTACATGGAGACTAGAAAAATTATTCAGAATCAACATATACATTTTACATGCCTAACTTCAAATACTCACACCCCCAAAATACTACTGTATTCTGAGGCAGAGCAGTACAGGCTCAGAAGCATGTTAGTTGTAAGCTGCTGAGGCACACTTCAACTTCCTATAAACATCACGACAGATCGACACCTCCCTTCCTGCTGTCCTGGTGCTCACCTTATTTCACTCCAGACCACATAGATTAGTTCTGGGAAAATAATCTTCTTTCTCCTGCTTGTGAGAGCACATCACTTCCCCGATCAAATCCTGTCACTGTGTTACACCCACTCTTTGAAGAACAGGTCAGTTATATTTAGGTGCTTAAGTACAGCCTCAAACGGCTAAAATTACAGAACCTAGTTTATAACAACTTGGGTCAGCTTTCAATGACCAGGATAATTTTAAAATTGCATTTTGCTATTTATACCTCACTGCTCTATACACTCTCTCCTTCATCTCTAGTTTATGAGGAATCGACCAAACCTCTTGCACTCAGGGGACACTGTAAGGCTTTCACTGCTCCAATGTTCTGGTTTGTAGATACTGTAGAGGAACATTATCATGTTAAAATTCCAAAAACTGAATTTCATTGTATTTAACAGCACAACCTCAAGATGGTGAAACACCAGTGTCATGAAAGAAAAGTGATCTGCTCAGGTAATGCAAAGGTAACAGGTCAAAGCAACAGATAAATGTGCTGAATATCGAAAGATCAATAAAAAGACATCATTTCCAATGGGCATCGTTATTCCAACAAACCTTTAAGAGGGACAGATTTTATACTGCACTACATGGTATGGTTTCTCTATGCTTACAAAATCCCATCAAAAGAAAGGAACCACGAGTTTTGACTGGGAATTTTCTCATCACTATGATACAAACCATAGTTTTATACTGAAATGAAACATTTATGCATATGCACATAACGTCAGTTAGCTATGGTTACTGTCTAAATATACACTATAGAACTTCAAAGCAAACATACTGAATGTGCTACTGCAAAAAAGAGAGCAACAGGCTCCTTGATGCTCAAACTCTTCCACAGTTACCCAATTATCCTGGTCTGCTGGCAGAGTTATAACTGATGCTTATTTTATTCTTTTTCTTCTCCTACTCTCCCTTATTGACAACTCCCATTGCCTCTTTAGAACATCCTGTTTGCTTCCTCAATAATTTTCAAAAATTAACTTCCCATCTTTCCTTCTTTATCTCTTCTAGTTTCCTTTTTTCCCTGCACTCCTGTGTATGTATCTACACCAGTATCTATACCAAATACACTGCCAAGTCTCACAACTTATGATTTCTATACATTGACACCCTCACTGGAACCCATCCTTCATTTTCCATGACCCTTTGCAGGTTTGTAAGTCACACAGTGTTATCCCAGGAAACATTCTCTTCAAAAACTTCACATTTAAAATATTCCCATGTCAACAGACGTGTGCACACACACACACATACACACACTCTTCCACACATTCCACTTCATTACAAGAAGTAACAAATGCTTGTAAAAAACAGAAAACATGGAAGGTTGCTGTCTTATGAAAATATCCCCTAAGAGACAACTTGGTCTCTTGTCCTGCCTATAGAATTCACTTCAATCATGGCCAGTCTGTGCCTCGTGCCATCACTCCCTGAAAGGCTTCAATAAGACTGTTCAGGCCAGAGGAGCCCTTAACCATGATTCTGTGATTCTAACTTCTCTTGAAAGTACATCACAGCTCTCTATAATGAAATCATCACTCAGAATTCAATAACTGTTTCAGCTTGCAATGCCAGTGTTATTGCTACTGATTTTTGGTTTTGTTTCCTCAGACTCTCTGAATTATGACTCGGCAAAATCACTGTGTCACTCAGACAGACAAAACAGAAAGGTTTATGCAAGGGATCACTGAAGAGGGACACTGGACTATGTGGTGTATCCTTTCAGGAAATACATGGAACCATAAAGAAAAAAAACCCCAACATCCCAACTTCCTGGTAAATCAGCTTCTATAGCACTCTAAACCTAAAATGAAAAGCAGGATTAAAATAATTCAGCAGTAAAAGGTATTAATTTCCAGTTATCCACATTACCAGTGTGCCATGGTAAGATTGATCTTTCTGGCTCATTCATCTCTACTTACAGCATTTAAAGCATCAAAACCGATCCTTGCAAAAAATAACATTTATTACTTAATTTAAAAAAGATTATGTATATAAACTGCTATTACACTGTCCCTGGTACCCACAGAGTCTTCCAGCCTTTGTGCAGGCTGTATGACAGCTACTTATATTCAAGGAATTATTTCTCTATCTTGGTGCTTTTGAAGGATTGGGGATTATTTACTGGAAATTATGTGGTGCTTTTATTCCGAAGATACATTTACACCTTACAAGCCTTAATTACGTTTCAAACCCATACTTTGAGGTGAGAGATTTATATTTTAGATTGAAGATTCAAGGTGTGGAGGTAAGATAATTTACTCCAAGCCGTATCATCAATCAGTGCCAATCTGGACTAACACCTTACAGTCCTGACCCCTCTCTTCTAATGCTTCTTTAACCAACAGTACAGGCAGGTTACAGGTTCCCAATTCCTAGGCAGAAGTGTGAAATGTAATTTACACCTTTTCTGTGCAAGTGCCGAAAGCCGTTTATGTCTGAGAAACTCAGCTCAAGAAAACAATGCAAGAAGACCTGTGCATCTCTTTGATGAAGGTTTCCTTTTTCACAAAATGTTCCCAGTGAAACACAGAGAGTCTGAAACGACAAAATCATTATTCACCTTTCAACTTTCATCACTGCTATGTTTTCAAGGGTCTACTCTGCTCTCAGAAAACTCAAACCCAGAAAACATTTTCATTGGAGTAGAGTTAAACTGTGTACCGAGAATCTGCCCCTGATCTGCTGCATGAATGGGAAAAATATTTTTGGATCTTATGCTGCTCTCCTGGAATTTCACAACCTGAGTAAACTCAGCCAGCTGAGTCTCCACAGGCTAACTCTGGAGCGAAGCAATGCATCCAATGTCAAAAATCACGACTACACCTCTGAAATTCTCCAAGGGGAAAAAAAAATCTTTCTGTAGTGAACTTTCATGATATAGTTTAACAGACAATAAAGTGAATGACACGTAGAAGAACATACTATAATCTGAATCCATCAAGACACTATGTTCACATAGTGTTAAAAGGATTCAAGAGAAGCCCTTCAAAAATCCAGTGTTGTTTTGTAGCCTGTACTCAGGGTCTGTAGGTGGAAAGTAAGTAGAGAGCTACATGATCACTCCACAGCCAAGTGCAGGACTATTTTAATCCAGAGCACGCTCTTGTGTACACATTAGCTGAGCAGACTATTGCAACTATGCACTTCTTTCATCACTTCTCTCAACAGACTGCATCCCTGATCTCTTACTTGCAGGTGTGTGCAGGTGAAGCAAGTCCCATTCTGGCTGAGATAAACACCTCATCCAAGATCCTCACAACTGTGTCAGAAAAACCATGTCAGACTGGGTCCTTCCCTGAAGTTTTGATTGTCAAACAAACAATATCGCAATTTGGTAAAATTGAAACGCAAAAGAAGGAGGAAGTACTGGATAGTCAACAGACATACTGACACCCCAATAGCTCACCAAAAAAGGAAACTAACTTCTTAGTTAAATGTTGGCAGGTGAAAGTTAAATGAAGTTCAAGCAAGAAGTGAGATTTGCTGTCAGTCAAGACAAATGAACTGGGTAAAAAACACGTTCTCTGTGTGATCTGGGAAACAAACACACACTTCATTAAACTGTCTAGCTCAAGGTGGCCAATACTTACTAAGGAAGAAGGAATAGTATTTACTGAAAAATGAATTTTAAAGAAGTGGAATGTGTGAGTGTATCCTGTAGGGATAGACTGGTTCTTTGCTTCTTCTGTCATCTTATGGCACATGGATCGATCTCAGGGCCTCTTCCCTGACCCAGCTTTTGTAGCACAGAAGAAATCATTATGGACAAGAGGTACTGAGTTTCGGCTAACATCTGTCAGCTTCAGCTCTCTTCTGCCAAGCTTTCTTTCAGTACAGTGTTTAGCAGAATTCTTTACATCAGGCTACAAGAACTGAAAGTAGGAAATTGCTGATGATGTATAGTGGATGGGACATTAGAAGTTGCCAAAAGCAAATGCTTTCTGCCTAATGTGTAACTTTATTCAGCTGTCTTATTCTAGGCACAAATTTGATGACATCTGCCCAACTTGTATTTTACTGCTCAAGGACAATTTTATAGCTTTTAAATTCCATACTCTGTAGGCCTTGCAAACTGCGAATCTAGGATGCATCTAATAACCCATTTACTCTAAACAAAAATTGAGGTGGGGGAGACAAATTTATCCTGATAATTGTATCATACTCATACTTTTTCTAAAAATATTATGAGGAGTATGGAGAAAGAAGTAGAATGTATTTCACAAAAGTAAGCTTTCTTTCCAAATTTATTTCATCCCTTTAATGGCTTAATATTAAACACCAAAGTAAAACAAACCAAAACAAAATTCCAAACAAAACCCAGCAATAGAAAGCTGGAACATTATGAAAATGTCTTCTCCTAGCTTTTTGCTTCAACACAAAGTTGTCAGCAAAAATAGCCTTATGAAACATTTTACTCTCAATGATTGATCATTTTCTGATACTCAAAAGTTAGACTGGAAGCTATCTCAGTTGTAAGTAACTCGTCCATAAGCAGTACAAATAGAACATTACAGCTATCAAGCGTCAGGTACAATAAAAATGTCCCAACAAAACAGTATTGTTCTATTTTATCCTATTTGGAAAATTTCTGATCGTCATTAAGGTAATTTTTTTTTGGTCTTGATTCCTGTATATGTATCTTGCTCATACACAATCCACTTGCATTAGTTTAAAAAGTGAATTTCATTGGGGTATAATATTAGAAGTATAGAAGGTAAAGTAGACAGATCTCTTTAGGGAATTACTTCTCCTCCCACCAAACTTACAATATATGTATCTAGTCTGGGTTTTATATGTTTTGAGACAAAGATTAATAAAGACTTCCAAATCAGAGAGACCGGTTTCAACCCTGGAAAACCTATTTTTTTAAGAAGCACCCAGCAAAACTCCATGCTCGTATCTTCCTAAACACCTCTACCACAGCACTTCAGTCTCCTATAAGAACCACCCACATAACCAATGTTGCTAAGTTTTCTGAAGGCCACCACTTTCTAGCCAACCCAACCGAGTAGTGATGAGCAGTACTGAAACCAGAAGATGGATGTCAGAGCTGGGAAGACTCTCAGGTTCCTGGTTTCTACCCAAACCCTTTCTGTGAGCACTGTTTAATAGCTGTTTGCAGTATTAAACTTCAGGTTGAGCAATGTACTTGCATTTGTTGCAATTCCCAAACTATACAGCAACGGGCAAAGGACTATTACATGAATTTGAAGCTATGTGTAATAGCACTGGGAAACTTCTTGAATTAAATCAGGATTTCCAGGATAGTCCCTCTGACCACCAGCACTGTTCACTAGCAGTAGCAGCCACACACTAACACAGTCCCTTCTTTACTCCAGAAAAGCAAGTGGCTCAAAGTTCAGAATGACCTCGCCAATTACGAAGGTGTTGCTACTTACATGCTTCCAGTGACTTGAATCTCAGGAATTCAAACACACTGCAAAAGCACCAAAACCTATCTCCATTTCCATCATGGCAAAGCATCATGGTTTGGCAAGACTCAATGGCATGCTCAGGACACCACACTTAGGAGTAGGGAATAAACACTATGCTGGAATGACAGCTAGTAATACTCACCTTCAAGTCATTGGTATGAATTGCAGTGCTGAAAATCCCTTGTACAAAAAACCAACTGTACAAAACTAGCTCATGGACTTCACTGATTTTGTACCCATGAGTTCTAAACTGAGCTCTACCATTTGTTCACCATCCTGTTTTCTTCTGTCCTGTCTCCAAATTAGATTCACATGAGGCAAATAGGCCCATAAATTTGATGCTATTTGCCCAAGATGACCCAGACAGTACTCAGTGCCTTACATGTCAAGATGTAGTTTTCAATGCTAGTCAAATATTTTGGAATTAATATTCATGAACGGACTACAATAAAAATCCCAAGTATTTGTAAGTTGTGACAGCTGCTTCTAAAGGAAGCCGGTGTTTCAACTGCTGTTTCTTTTCAAACACAAACCTACAAAACCTGATGAAACACAAGGACTTAAACTGAAGCAAAAAGTATTAAATATATGTTCCTACATGCTCTCTCTTAGCATATCACAGTATCTTTCATGCTTTAACTCCTGCTGTCTGCTGGATTGCAGTAGAAACTTGTACACAGCTAGCTGCTTTGAACTTCTGCCTTTAGTTACAATCAGTAAGTATTTGGTCTGTGAATACACTACAAGGTGTTAATAATTGAGAAACTGATTTCTAGCATTAACATTTTAATTGCATATTCCTAACCTTTAGCAGCAGTGTGAACAATCAGTTTTTTGAGTCTCTACAGAGTAAAACCTACACAAACACAAAATAATCCTAGTAACAGTATTTTACTCTCCTACTATGCCTTTTTGTTTTTCTGAATGAAAACTGAAGAATGGTGGAACTGGGATAAATGGTAAGCAATGTTTGTCAGACACCATTTCAAGATTTCATATAAAAGCAAAAGCTAATTTTAGAATTCATTTGTGGTTGTTAGCAGTGTTTCCACACAAGTGTGGAATTGTAAATGGTCATTTTAAAGCGTCAAGCTAATTAATCAATCTGTTACAAAGCAAGAATAGTTTACTCTGGATTTTCTAATACCACTGAGATGGGATTCCCTTCTGACAGACCATATTAACAGTATAAATTTCAGTAAGACTTTGAATAATTGCTGAAGTTAACTTCAATCTAAAGATACTTTCAGTACTCACACTGCCTAGATGAACATGGGTTTTTACACCATTCAAAAAGCAGTTTTTAATCCAAGATGTCTTCAAATCCAAAAGCCAATGCAGGTAACCATCCGTAGAAAATGAATCCATATTCTGTCACAATCTGCCTTGGAGGTATCTATCCACTTGTCACTACAATGGTTAAATGCCTGTAGGACAGGCAAAGGACTTAATGGATTGCAGTTTTAAACTTTCTGAATTGTAAAGTTGTTATAAGGTGAAATGACCTCAGGTTCTGCCTCCAGCTGACTCCTTGTTGTTTCAGTAAGTGGCATGTTCAGAGTCTGACTCTCAGATCAAAAGAGGGTTTCATACAGGTATTAAAACCTCTGGCCAAATGATAAACTATGTCCTTCACTCTCCAAATATTGTCTTCGGAAGATGGGGCATTTTGCAGCCCTCATGCACATCCTTGACACCACAGTCTGATACCAGGAACAGAACTCTCAGTCTTCAAGGGCTCAAACAGTATCAGCACTCTTACTGCCCTGGCAATTCCCAGCTTGATTTACAGACCACTGCAGCCACTGACAGAACAGAGAATGAACTGTGAACTTCCAGATGATGCTCAGCACTGCAGTGAGACTTTTATAGACAACCTGACTTTTATTCAGAAACTAATTTTAAGTGTAATTGTTTTTCATGCAATTGTTTCCTAAAATAAAGTAGAATTAATTTACTTTAAGCTGCCTAAGATTTTCTTAATGTGGAACATAAGTGAGACCCAACTGCAACTGATAGGACAGGCTGATTGACTTCTTCAGGGTATTCACTCACACTCCTGCCAAAATATTTCTCCTTTGTAATTTAGAGGGCATCTGAGGTTACGATAAAAACTTGGGCCTTTCCTCCTAGGAATTCTATCAGTGTCTAGAAAGATCCATGAACTTCTGAGCAGACTCTGCATTTGAGTTTAAGGGCACAGAGGAAGGCCTTGTTACTCATGGTATCAAGGAGGGAGCAGTGTCAATGAGGAGCCATCTTTTTGCTTTCACCTCCCTGACACTTTTGACATCCTCACCAGAGCTCACCAGGAAGGTGACACAAGATGGGGAGATATGCCAAACTCATACGAGGATAGAATTTCCTTCCTCAGAGTGACCTCTACAACATAAAATAGTAATAAGCAAAACCTATCCAACTATGATGTCTACAAAATGACAGTGCACAAGTCCTCATATCACTTGCACTGCGATGTTGGCAAACTTGCATGAGACAAAAATCTGCAGCATGTTTAGTTCTATGGATCTTCTCCCATTCTTGTCTGCAGTCCTCTCCCATTCTCCAGTGCCTCCAGGAGCTCGTATTACTCTGTGTTTTTTCCATCCTTTTCCATGCACACACTACTTATGTCCCCTTCCCTGTCCCACATACCTTTTTACCTCTGCACTTTGATTCTATACCAGTATCTTTCCCCCTTTTTTCTACCCCACAAATCTGGCTTCCTTAAATCTGCAATCCTTTAGAAACTATTTTATTCTTCCCACTGTACCCAAGGGTAACCTTCTCTTCCCAATAAAATGCTTTCCTTTTTCCTACCTACACACAGCAGGGACTGTTCCCCCTTTTACCATGCACAGTTCCTGAAAGCTGCTTAAGAGAAGAGGACAAGGACCACTCTTCTCTTTCCAGAACAGTTTCTTGGTACATCATGCTCTCCTGAGAGAAGCTTCTCAAGAAGCATTCCTCTGGCAGGGTCACAAAGCAGGCTGACAATAGCTTTCCTCAGCTGCATGGGAAATGCTTTGATGGTAATTGACTCTCTTCCCCAGGCAGAGTATCAAAGTGCAAATCAAGGCTTCCCCTGGAATTTGGAGTTGGTTGCCCAGGCTAGAACAATAGCAGTGATGCTAGACAGTCTTGGTAATGGTTTCTATTTTAACTTCTGCCTTTATTTTTTAGAGCTGCCTGTCACTTGGCATTACTACCACGCTTACTGACTAGTGATATGTTTGTTTTCTTGTATTCCCTGTTTCTGTGCAGCTGCATTCCACTACAGATTCCTGTAATGCCTTCACTGCAAGCTCTGTGGGGCAGGATGGTTCCTGCAGTATTTGCACAGCCCCGTACAGTGGGGGCCCAGGCCTCTTCAGTGCTCTGTTGATACACAGCATTAAACCCTAGGTCTGGTCACAGAACAGGGAGGACAGTACTGGCAGGAAATGAGAGCCCTCTTTGCTGCATCAGTCAGAGCAAAAGGAAACCGGAATGGGCAGGATGTGTGCAAGGAAGGAGCTGAAACAGTGCCCAAGTGAATGGAAAGTATCCAGATGGCTGTGGTAACTTACACGATAGGAGTCAAATCAAAACAAAACGCAAACAGAACCATATGCCATGTACCCTTCACTCTCTTGCTCTCTTTCTCTCTCTCCCTGCCTCTCTCTCTCTCTCTCCTGGCTGTTGCCGCAGGTCTTTCTATCAGTATGGATAATAGTATGTTACCCATTTAAGTGTATGTCATGAATAACAATAACCTCTCTTTTAAATTAGAGATCACAGATTAATATTATTCATGTAACAAAGAATGAAATATGAACCACAAAATTATACTCATGTAAGGGTCAAGGAAGTGCAAGGGTCTACAAGGGAAGTTATATTTCTTTATTACATCCTTTTTATCTGGAATGCTGTACACTTATAAAAGAGAATATTAGTTTTATACGTCTATGTTGCTATATGCTATAGAAATATCTACTCACAACCTGCTTGTATCTCAGGGGGAGTATTCAAAAGCATCATGGCAGTGGCAGCATCAATGTCAGGATCTGGAAAAATCAACCAATAAATACATTATTTACAACTGGGCTAATCTTCTCACCCGCATTGCTAAACTAAAGGTTCGACCGTGTCTCCGAGTGAAAAGGTAGGAGAGTTCACTATTCAGAGGGCTCATTGACTACGCACTGAATTCATCCCCAAACTTGCATGTGAGCCCATTGTTACTACTAAACAGAGCAGTGATCTGTGTCACCATACTTGTGCTTGTGTGTGCATGATACCTGTGCTCTTAGCCTCACCATTCCCTGTTTAATTCTGCGGAGAGTATTTAGATTTCATTTCAAAGGATCTGTGAAAGCAAGTGCAACATCACAATTTGGAAGCAACAGAGAGGGATGAGCTGACAGCTGAGGAGTGGGAAAGCACAAGGAACACCTGAGCAAGTACAGAAGATGACACTTTGTCATTTCTGTTTGTCAAGAAAGATTTCAACAAAGTTTGAGAAAGTGCTGGAAGACAAACTGCTGCAATTAAGAAAAAAAAAGAAACTAGCATTTCATTGAAGCACCAACTTATTTGCATCCTTGTCCATTGTCACTTTAATATAAGCAAAAATGATCAGCTGGCTGCTGTTATTCTTAAATTGGTTTCTGAATCCATCATGAACAGTCAGCTGACAGATGGTAAGTTATAGAGACAGAACAAAATATGATCCTTTTATAACTATATTCACTAGCTTCACACACAACAGCTCGGCTGCTATGGAAATGCAGGTATCTATGACAACAGTAAACAACCCCACAACGGCCACTGAATAAGCTGAAAAGAACATCTGCCCCAGCACAGCGTCCCAGCTGCCCTGGGGCACAACTTGCTAATCGTGCAGTGATGCCGTGTGACAGAGAAAGCCGCCAATGCCATGTCCAAATAAATGAAGTGTGCAATTGAAGCAGACATAAAAACGCACACCCTGGCTGACTGCTGCCTCTGTGCTGCTAAACTGAATGACTAATGAGTATGCATTTGTTGTTTGGGGTTAGGGGGTTTTTCAGCTTGTCACTATTTATACCCAATTACATACGAAAAAAATTAATTTACTACTGATAGCTTCATGGCACTTTATTTTGGCTATTATGACAGAAAATTACTTACCACGGTTAAAAAATCTGTATTTTTGATCTTTATATATTTCCAATTTACCCCCAGTAATATGATGTGGTATAAAGCTCTGTAATTTATTAACAATACAAATGACGTAGACAGGATTTCAAAATCGGCTTAAGCCAAACAGAAATTCACTTGACTGCAGCATTTAAAAAGAGACTTTTTATTAGTCTAAGTATGGACTACTTTTCAGTGAATAGTTGCAAACACTGTTCTAAAGACTACTACTCTATTATTTAATTGCTAAAACAGTGAACAGAGAAACAGTGTAGTGGGTTTCAAACGGAAGCTGAAGCAGCAGCAGCAGACTTAGTGTAACAGGTTCCTGTGTCTTCTGGACAGATCAACATTTTCCAAAGACAAAAGCCGCATTACCAACTTATGTTCTTCTTCAAGTCTGAAGAGACCTCAAAAGCAGCAGTCCTGCTGCAATTATGTATGCTGAAAGTGCCATTTCCCATCAGCTTCATTCCCAAATATGTGCCATGTTGCAAGACTGGATCCACACACCACACAGCAAGTGAGTGCTTTCAAACTAAAGAGGAATAAACCACCTAATGTTAAAAAGCAAGGTAAAAGAGCAAAGAAGCCTGAGAAATAAAGACAAGCCAAACCAGAATTCTTCCTTCTTTTTCATACCATAAAATCAAGAGATTCTTAGAAGCTAAATTTAGTGTATCTTAATTCATACAGCCAACTTCAGCGTTTGTTTATTGGCTGTTCCTAAAGTTTGTTTTGTTTTAGTTCAGTGGATGACACTGTAGTATAATGTGAATTTTGCTGCTGCAAGAATAAAAGGACACTACTCAGAAAAGCACATTTCTTGATGACTTTGGCTTTTGTTTGTGTAACAAACTCTGTGATTTGCGATAAAATTGATGCAACCCCTTTCTGTTGAAAGGTGCATTCCTAGCCTTTGGATCACAAACGGTACCACAGTGTTTCTGCAATGACGTAGGACATGAACACGAGCTGCTCACAGCACAGGACTGGTCTGCAGCAGCTGCCTCCTGAAGCACAGCCACGTCTCAAGCCCATCCATGCTATGGTGCCTAGCTGTTTCTGCTGGTATAGGCTTGAAGAAGCAGACAGCTATTCCATAATGCCTTGGCAGAGGTAAGAGAGCTTAGAGGCATGCATGAATGGTGGTGTCAGCAGGATCCAGGAAAAAGTGCTTTGGGTTTTCCTACTACAAGGAAAAAAGAAAAAGGAAGGACAGGCGAGACAAGGGCTGAGGGCCAGCTGTCTGAGTCCACACAAAGAGGCAGATTGAAAAGCTGGCATATTCTTTTGCAGCATTTTCGTCCACAATTTGGAGGCGTTCTCATGAGCAGTGTGCCAAGAAGAGCCAAGAAGTTGCCATGAGGAGCAGCACCAACGGCATGGGACTGAAGGGCACCTTTGCTGGGACTGGCACTTCTGGCTTGGCTGCCAGTGCCCACCAGTGCCCCCACGCTGATGGCCCTTTCCCCGCTGCTGTCCTTCCAAAGTCTCTTCCATGTGGATGCTCTCAGCTGTAGCTGTAAGGCCTGACCTTGCTTACTGCTGCATCCCCATCAACTGGATCCTGTTCCTTCTACCTGGCCTGTGTTCCTGCAGCTGGATTTCAGAACAGAGATCTCTGCCCTACCTGAAGTCTATGATCAACACAAAGGTTCCTGAAGTTATTAACAGTGGGTGGTTAGTGAAACATGATTGCAGGAACATCTTTCCCTAGGAAACCAGATTAAAAATAACTACATACAAAGTTTTGGAAAATAGAAAATTAAGTATTTAAATGATTGCATTCTGGTTTCCTTTTTTGCTAATTCAAGTAAATGGTGAACTGACTGCATACATGAACTGTTGATTTTTTGTCAGTGGAAAGCAGATGGCCAGTCTTCCCTGTGAAAGAGGGAAGTAAGAACAATGAAGAAAAGGAAGGATTGCAGGTATTGTACAAAGAAGGAAGAGTATGTCAAAGTCTCAAACAGGTAACACTGGAGAGTGGTAAGAAAATAATGACAAAAATTGCCAGCAGCTACAGTTCTTCCTAACAAACGACTGCGGTCTAACCATACATTTGGTGCTTCACACTGCAGTCTGAAGTTTCAGTGCTTGGTCACTCATGCATCAAGGGTCCATCACAAGGTACCAGAAAGGACCTGGAAGAAACCTTAAGCACTTACAAGATCTTGTAAGGCATGAAAGGCACCAAGGAGCTGGAATTCTACTACAGCTGCAGTATCACTTCCCCTTGCAGTGTGAGCCTGCCAGTGTTTTGACCAGCATTGCTCTCAAGCACAAAACTTCTTTTCACGAAGATAATACCAACGGTGGTACAAACCTCATAGCAGTTCTGTTTGCTGCATTTTAGATTCATGCCCCTTGTCAGCAGAGTTTTCAACAGTGAACATCAAATCTGTAAATAGCACCTAGCTCTTTCAGTTCTTTCAGTGAAAAAATAACCCACCAATTTACCAGTGTGGAATTACATCTATGCATATTGTCAAGATGTACTTTGAGCCAAATTCTGCTCTGCACGCTGCCTGTATAGATCAGAATCTGTCTTGCACAGACATGTGAAGTGGCAAAATGGTAGGCATGAAATAGTTAGCATGAGGTTACATACAAGCAATGCAGAGCATAGCCCTCGGGTAGCAGACTCTTTATTCTAGAATTCACAAAAAATAATTAAAATCAGTCATGTACCTGAAAAAGCCAGATGTGACAGCTGTTTTTTTATACATTGTGCTCTCTAATCAGAGTCCACTTTATGGACAAAGTGAATTACAGTAATTCATTATTTTGATATTATTTTAAACTTTGATCTGGTTTCATCAAACCCTTCAAATCCATCCCCTTCCAATTAAATGAAAAATTAGGGTAACATAGTGCCCTCTTGGTTGTGCAAAAGGATATTTATCTTTACAGCCATACTATAACTTTTTAAAGAAAATAGCAGTTAAAGCAGTTCAAAGCAACCACAGCCTGAATTTTCCAGCACAGATGCCTAGAGAGAGGCACTTGAAATCCATGTTTAGGTATTAATAAAATGTTACAGCCAACTGACGTAAAAAATGTAGTTAGTAAATAAACTGCACCATCTGTACACTACAACCATAGCTACGTTATCTCATCAGGAAGGAATTTATATGATCTTCTTTTAATTTAAAGTTACTACATCTAAAATAGAGCTATTTTTGTAAAGTATTTCATTTTACCATTCAGTATGCTAGTTTTTGGCCTATTCTACTTCTGCCTCAGCATCCTCCACTGCTTCTTCCCATTTATATACTTCCTAGTGTAGATGGAATGCCAAAAACCTAGTGTCACTGTACTCAAAAGGCAGAAATTCAGATTATTCCTTGTCTACAAATCAGTCTTTTAACCCTTTCCCTGCTTCACTTGCCAGCACAGCCCATTCCTACACTTTTTTTTGTTATCTGATTTTTTTATATTTTCAATTTTAATCAGTAGCTGAATGGTGCAAAAGCAACACTGTCTTCCATCTTTTACCTTCGGGTTTATTAAACTGCAATAGAGCAAATAGCAACTTGCCCCTATTTAACTTGTCTGTTAACAGATGTGCCTTTTCTCATATTAGGATGGTTAACCTTGGTATGAGTCAGGTCAAAAACACAGAGAATAATGAACAGAGTAGAGGCTTTTTTTCCCATTTGCCTTTTTTTTTTCTATTTTTACTTTATTTTGCCTAATGACAGAGTAAGAATATAGCTGTTAAAATAAAGTCGCAATGTGCAAGACAGAAAGAAATACCTGAAGAGGATTGTAAGTACTGTAACTCTGTCAAACTCCTTGGTGTGGGATGCCACTGAGTCCACTTCTGAAATATTTAAATAAGATTGAGAAGTTCTCTTAAAATAAACAGAATACTTGTGGAAGCATACAGGAAATCAGTAGGATTCAGAACCAAGATCTTGGGAAGAAACAAGAAATTGTATTCATATCTCAGCAACAGTGCACAAAAGATGAAGCATGAGAATTCTGAACACTATACAATAGAGGCCAGGAGGAAGCAATTTCATTAGCAATGCCAAGTCACAATTCCCACTCCTTTAATGGATCTAGTATGAGACACAGAAGAAGAATAGCACAGGTCTAAATGAATTAATAATTTTTCCTATTTAAGTTCATTTTTGGTACTGCCAAGTAAGCTATGGCACAAGTATCATAAGAGGTCTAATTTTAAAATATACAGAGCATTTCTACCAGGAACCTTCTTCCTGCTCCTCTATTTTGTTACATTTGTATTGTCATGAAGCAACACATACAATTTCCATTCTCTAACAATACCATTTTATCAGCTGAAAAACTGTAAACCAAACAATTACAATGTATTCTTGTTAAAAATACTAGCTTGAATAAAAAGAATGATAGCAGAAAGAGTTACAGTAGGTCTTATACATAACTCAAAGAGGTTCATCTATCTTTCAGAAAGCTGTGGGAAAACAAAGCACCCTAACTTTTCATCTCAGGAGTAAAGATTTGGATCATTTAACTGTTAGAAGACAGACTCACAATACTGACAGTAATTTTACAAGGCAAAATAAAAACATTTTAAGGGACATCTGACTAAAGAGAGATGAGATATACCTTACACATAAAGATGATGTATTATATATCACATACTCTGCTTAAAAGCAGGGTGGAGATTTTTGCTTTGGTTTTGTTCCTTTATTTTAAAAATCTTTTTTCATTTTGATGCACATTACTGGCAAGCTCAACTTTCAGTGCAGAAGGATGTGAAAATAAAATTTACCAATCACAAAGGCAACAATAAAGTTTTTTGACTCCATCCAGCCTGTGCAGCTTGGAGTACTGAATAGAGAACATTAGCTAGAGAAAACACTGGCCAGTGAGCTAGCACAGAACAGAGAAACAATTTGCTGTTCCATCATGCACTTACCTAATTTTTGATCAGGAATTTCAACCATCTTCTCAACTGATTGCTGCAGCCTCAGCTTCTACAGTGGAAGACGTGATTATGAGGGCTGTAACTCCTTGCAGCCTTACAGGTTGCAAACATTTTTTTTTTGACTGAAGAATACACATACACATAAACACACATGCTCTTTGAACCCAGTTATGCAGATGTGTGTTATCTCTGGGACATCGAGGTCAACATTGCTCAAGATTTCATAATGTCCCTGCTGCTAACAATAGGTTTCTCTTCCAGTGAAGCGGGAGGATGGCTGGCAGAGGAAGTCCTCTATAAAACTGTGACCAGGAGGCAGTCCTCTACAAAACTCTGACCATTAAAACCAAATAAACCATATTCTATACTGTCCCATACCAGTGTTTTTCTAAGGACTCATTTCTTTCTCACTGCTATTTCAAAATATATGTGTCCACCAGGCCTTGAGAACCAAGTACCCCTTTCACTCCAGCAAGTACAGGACGTGCCAGCTGGAAAAGACCTTTTCCTTTAGCCTGACACATTTCCCTTAGCCTGAGTGACCCTTGAGGAAACATCTTCAGTCCCTCTGCCTCCCTCAACCACTAAAGTTTCCTGCAGTCCTGCAGGAAAAGGTGGCTTCTTGGTACTTTCACCACAATATGAGTCTTCAGGAGGGCTTCACCCAAATATCCCAACTGTTGGAATGACCATGGCACAATTCACACCAAGAACAAAGCAAGGGAAAGCCTTGGGAGCTGAATATAAATTCCCCACTGGTTTCAGGATCTAGAAAGTAAAGGGGCAAATATCAGACAAACATGAAAACAACAGTGAGAAGGGTATTTCAGGCATTCAAAAGAAAATATGTTGCTGCTAATGATGAGAAAAAAGGTCAGGCTTGTGACACTGCCAACGAAAGCACTGTATATATCATAAGAGCCAAATGCAGTCTAAAACCAAAATAACAGCAGAAAAGGTGAACAAAAAATCCAACAGCTAAAATAGCTGTATGCTAATAACACAGGCAGACTGCCATAATGGAAGAGGAACTCAAAGCACTAGTGCTATTACAGGAAAATTCACAAACAGGATGGAACAGCAATTATTAGTGAAACAAGTGTCAAAAGGTCTGTACTTTTCAAAGAAAATACAGGTTTTATATGATAGGATACTGTTACCCAATTAAGAAAGAGCAGACTCCAAAAATAGAATAAAAAAGAAAATGCTTGGAAATGCTGTGGACAGATGGTCAAAGATGATTTCTAAGAGAGAGACTCTGGGTCTGCTCTTGACTTCTTACACCAGATATAGATCTGGATACAACTCTGCATCATTAAAGAAATGGGAGTTACATCAACAAGGCAGACTAACTTCACAGTACAGATTGAAGAACAAATGCTATTAACCATGGTAAGACCAGTTATTCCTGGATATGACAGCTGACAAGTTCCTTTATCCATGTTGCTGAATGAACAAGAATAGACTCTATTCTGCTCTTTATGTTAAATAAAGAGGATGACTTTGGAACGAGAGACCATAGAGTGATTCAGTATAGATTAAGTGAGAAGGGTAACAGCAAGCCTAATTTTGTTTAAGAGCTATTATTTTGAAAGAGCAAGTTCTGATGAATTAAATGCTTCCTGTGGAACACCTGGAAAACAGACTGGACTGAGGAACTCTGTATCTCAGCCTGGGGAAAGCTGCAGTTTCTGCAAGTCACTGCACCAAGACCTAGATCAAACCTGTATCCAGAGAAAAGCAAGGAAGATGTACTCTTTGAAAATAAAATCCCAAAACCTTAAAAAAAACCAAGCTGGACAACTCAACCAACATGGAAACTGACTTTAGGACAGAAAGCAGAGAGCCTGGCTTGCTCAGTTAAGCAAAACAAAGGCAGAGAGGAAGGAAGACTATCAATCTTAGGATGCAGGGGTAAAAAGCCACATAGAAGAGCTATTAAATTTAAAGATAATTTCAGTAAAGCAACACTTGCTGAAGACAAGACTGGCAATCAGAACACTTCTAGTAAGCTCTTCTAACAGGACCTGAAACAAAGCAAAAAGTCTGCATGTGAAGTTTCAGAAGTATTTACGGTGTGTTGCTGTTCCCAATGTGACCCAGAGGAATGGAATCCTCAGAAGCTGCCTTCCTAACTGCTTCTCTCGGGCAGGTAAGCTCTCTGCAAAACTATGACACACAGGGAAAGAGCACAAAATGCAAAACATGAAGAAACTGTGCCAGTGAAAGCCTATTTGCACAAAGGCTTCTCTACATAAACCTGCAGAAGCACCAGGATGACGTCTGGCATTCGAGGACCAGACCTCACACCACTTAGTCAGAGTTGACTCGCAGTGGGCTTAGGGACTGTGCCTGGACACACAGAATCCATGTCTGCCAGCTTCCAGCATGCTCTGTGCCCCGAGCTGCTCAGCTCAGGAGGACTGAAGATCAGTGGCTGTCTGCACTTGGAAGAGACAATTGCTGAGCTGGAGCCTCATACCAATGCAGAATGGTGATGTGAGCCCCCAGCTCTCACATGCTGCCAGCCTGAGCCCTGGCAGCAGCCTTAAACATGTAAGGAGGGCTCCTGGTGCAATGAAGAGGAATTGGCCAGGAGCTACTCCAGCAGCACTAGAACCATGGTATTTATGAAGAAAAGTCAGTGGGCAAGTTCTGTGAGTCCCAGCTTGCAGGTGGTGTCACCTCTCCTATGGCTCTCCGTGCCTCCTTCATTCCTGTTCAAACTCTCACCTTCCTTCTTCTGCTTTCCTCCGCAACACAGCGGGGCACATCCAGGCAGAAGGTGCAGAGAGGAGCCAGCAGGCACAGCCTTGTACATGGGGGACTGGGAGAACCACAGAGAAAGGACACTAGCCCACAGCTTAGGGAGGACTAAGCACAGGGACTTCTCCATGAACCCAGGAAAGGCTGGGAAAATTGGCTACAAGCCCTACAGTCCCCATTTGGGTGTATACTGGGCAATCCTGGGTTTCAAGGTGTGGATGAAGGCAGGACAGGTAGAACTGTCACCAGAAGTATGTTTTAAAAAGCCAGGATAAGTTGGACTAACCAGCAGGTACACAGGCAGGAAGGCATGCAGTCTGCTGGGACTCCACTCCATGCCATACAGCCAGCCCAGGCATGTCCTCCAATTCTAGATCAGGGTTTTTTTCCCCAGAAGGACAGTGGATACATGAAGGTGTGTTAATGCTAATTCTCAAGTAAAGTCAGACCTGAGAGATTACTTTCTGTTTGTAGTTATGTACAAGTAAAGCAGAGATATAATAAATGAAGAAAAAGATCAAAGTCTCTACCACTTACTTCCCTTCTCCCTAAGACTGAGACCAACAGTCATTAGTATAATCAATCAATCAATCAAACAAATTACTACTTCTGAAAACCTATTATTAAATACACTGGAAAACCCTGCTGGGGCAGCTCTGTCTCCCTTGCCTATCTTTTTGCAGCTGTATCCCTATCAAACACCAACAGGACTAGACAAACCTACACACGTGGAAGCAGACTAAAGTCCATTTTCCATCAGAACACTTGACAATCATCGTTTTCCATGAGCAAGCCCCTGACAGTGCATGGAGATGCTAAGGACTTCTCCAGTTCTGTGGATGATGACTGAGCACTCTCCACAAGAGTGATGGTCCACATGGCTGGAACAAGGTGCTCTTCTGCTTCTCTGAAGGAAATCAATGGAAGAAGATAGCCACACTGCCACATCTGAAGAACTCGTTTCATTCTTCTTGCAATACTCCTTTTCAATCTCTTTAATTTTCAAATAAAGGAAATGACAGAAGAACAGGAATCTAGTATTTAGGGCCTTTTGACTTTTTTTGCCAGAGAGCTTCCCAAGCGGGCTGAGGGATGAGGCTCAGGACAACAGTAAGGCAGTGCAGGAAATATCAATGCCATTTTTGAAGGATTATTATCATGAAGTATGAAAACAAAAATAGGCTTTGAAGATCCTGACTGCAGATAACCCATGGAGTAGCAGCATTACTTTCAAATTACAGCAGTCATTACAGCAGTCAATATTGTGAAACCAGAGTGGCCTGCTTCAGTGAAAGCTTCTGGTGAAAGCAACATGGTGAACACAAGCTGAACACTGAAGAGACCTTACAGTAAAATTAGTCAGCCTTAGGCTGAGGCTTTAACTTAGCACCCAAGAATAGCAATTATTTCAAAGAACTGCAGCACCATTTGTTTAGACTAAACACTGCTTCCTAATCAAAGTTTTTTTGTTTCTTACTTCTATACTTCACAGAAGAGATTTTGTGGAAGATAGGCTGCAAACCTGAAAAAACATATCAAACTTGCTTTCGTTTACATTTTCCTTAAATTCAGTTACATATGCATGTCAGATATTCCACTAAGCACTGTGCTAATCTGCCACCATCTATGCTATATACCAGCAAACATGTAAATTCAATATTGTCACGACTGGCATTTTTACTTACACATTTCAAAAGCAGAGGAAATATGAAGTGTTAGGAACTGAAATGTGATGAGAGAGTAATTAATTTGAGAGTCTAAAGAGCAAGCACTAAGACAAGACTTTGCTGCTAAGTTGCATTTACAGGCCCTCTTCGATGCTTCTAACTTGCCAAACTGCTAACATGCATCTCCTTTCTAGCCAAAATGGTTGAAACAACTTTTTACTATTACCTATTATATTTTGATTAATTTAATTAAAATGAAGGAGACACCCAGGTTTCCACTTCTGCCAATCTCTGATTTGCTATGAATGATCCTGTTCAAACTCCTTGAATTCTGAATGGCCACTAGATGACAGGTGAAGTTACCTAAGCAGTAAGAAACAGGCATAACACAATCAGAACTCCTCTGCAGACTCTTTCAGCTCATCAGCTGAAAGGTGTAAAGTGTACTTACTCCACAAAACAGAGTGGGTAAGCTAAGAAGCTCTCATCCCCTTCTTTTTACACTGAACAAGGACCCAATTGATCACGCAAACAGGCCATACCTAAAATAAGTTGTGGGACACAAAAAAAAATTCAAAAAAAATAACTGAAATTAAGTTTTATCCAGAAAATAGTGAGAGCTGTCTCTGTAATCCAGGAAAACACTTATTTATATATAAGCCAGAGAATGAGTAGCATCCATTGAAGAGGATCAGGGTACCAGCATCCTGCAGGGATCAGCCCTGGGCTACAACAGCTGGGCAGCTCAGCTATAGCTCAGGACAGTTTCGTAAAGGAGTAGTGCTCTAATTAACAACAGTCATAAGCATGATTTGCACAGTTCTCATGGGCATACAATGAGGTTGGAGAAGAAAACACCTTTTAAATGGTGCTAGATCTCACTTCTTTGCAGCCCACCAAAAGCAGCTCCTGATACAGGCAGCTGTGTCTCTGGTGGGAAGCCCTTGCTCCCGCCAAGTGGGTGGCAAGGCAGAAGTTGCCATGAAGAAACACAGAGCTTGCTTCTATTATTTAGTCATCTTGTCAACTTTGTGCTTACAACCAAATAAAGGAAAAGGCCCACATTTTCTTTTGTACTCCAAAACGTCAATAAATCCTAGAGAGCTGTTTTACTGATTGCAGTTTCTGCAATCCCTGTCAGTGCAGCACAAAGGTACCTCTCTGTCCTTTCAGCGAGTTCTACTTCATATACATACAGCACACAATTTGTACTACCTCTGCCAGTGCAAAATCCATTTACTACCATGATCTGTGCATCAGATCTGAGTGTCTGTTGAGAGAAAACATGGTCTGTCTAGGCAAATGAATCTTAATAATGTTGGGTAATTAGATCGATTACAACAAAACAAACCAGAGAGAACACATTTACCATGCCCCTTCTCAGTGCACTCATCTTTAATGAGCGCCTGCCCTCTCCTGGGCGTGCCACACAGACTCACTACCCCCCTACCCCTCTGTACAGAGGCCATCCCAATGCACACGTCCCCTCCTCCTCCCTGGCACAGCCAGGAGGTGAACAGTAGCTAAGCTTCCCAGTGTGCCTCTTGAAGATTCCCCTTCCTGCTCCACATCTCCCTGCTTCTCTCCTTCCTGTCTCCTGCTTCACCCTTTTCTCTCAGGGTGTAGGGAAATCTCGAAGGATAAGGGTTGCAAACCTCCAGAAAAGCAAATGCAAAAAGAAAAAAATCCCCTTTGATTTATTTTTCATTTTAGTGCCATCATTTACAGCAAACATCTGTCTTGCACATAATCAGGAACAGAACTGAAAACATTATAGGGATCCTCTTCCCCTTATAAATACCTGATGCCCTGATTCAGAGACAATTATTCATAAATCTGGTACAACATCTCACCCAGTACAACAATCATGCTAATGGCATATACTGTAGAATTGTAAGGCTTTTGTTCTAAAAGCCACAAATATTATTCCTTTGGGACTACATCAATGAAGATGTTTCTATTTTATGCAAAATTGTCAGTGAAATTCCAGCAGCGTTACAGATCTGATAGTTACAGGAGTCCTTAGAGTAAAAAAACAAGAGTCACATTGTACAACTATAATACAATTACAGAAAATAGTGTAAAGCTTTAAAATGGCTGGGGAGAAGTCATTAGTCACTTGTTTCAAAGAAGACTAGGAGTGGTAATTATACTTGATTAAAAATCAATGTTGCTAGACCTGATACTGGTTGGAAAAGACCTGGAATTCATAAATCCATGAACTGTTAGTGCCGTGCATGCACTGAGCTACATCTTCCTTTACCAAAGATGAAGGTAAGCTGCTCCCTTCCTTTTAGTTTCAAGGCAAAGTATCTGGGAATGTGTTTGAGGTTGGTTTTCATGTCACAGCTGGGTATTTTAACAGAATTGTGAGGATGTATTTGCAATGTAACAAAGAACTTATTTATAAAGTTAGTTTTAGAAGTGAGAAAACTTTATTTTCTACTCATATCAGCCAGCAACATCAAATATGATCTGGCCTTCAATCATGATAATGCAGCACAGCTTGCTTAGGCTTTTTACTGATGGGACTGTTTGAGATTGCTAGAAAGGATGCTGATGAGTATTAACTATGATGTCTGTCATTTTCTATCTCTGGGTAATAATCCTACAGCTCTATCATTATGATAGCAGACTGCCTCTCAAGAATTTAAACATAAAAATCCTCTCTTTTATTTCAAAACTTTTAGATGAAGTAGTTTGACAAGGGTATATGTGTACATCAAAGAAAAAGAGAATGCATGTAAGTAGAAGGTACTGGAGAAAAAACACAAAAGGCAGAAAAGTGAATTTTGCAAAATCTGTGATAACACTCTGGCTGAGCATGTCTACATGAACAACTCCTTCCATGGTTCTTAAAGCCAGGCCTACACAGCAAATACTGAAGGACACCACAGCTTTTCAGGGGCAAAACTGAAGGAGATCTCAGAAAGCTTTGACTATTTGGACAACTATTTCAATTTTCCAGGATGGAAACTTAACAGATATATTTGTAAAAGCATCTATAAAAACAGCAGGAAATTTTCTTTTAAATCAGGTGGGGAGGTGGTGTCAGAGCGACAAATCTGTTTTTTATTTTAAAGCCATGTAAGAGTATATATTCCTGTCAGAGCAACAGAGAGAGTCTAAGTTCACTGTTACAGATGGATGGTGCAGATACTTCTTGCTGGTGTAGCAACATGACACCCAGCAGCTCTAAAACAATGAAAAGCCCCAAGAACAGAGGCAGGAGCAATGGTGTGACACAGAAAGGACATTTCTTAGTTCTGTCTCAACTTATCCACCACCACACTTTTGATACCTGCTCACAGAAATCTGGATTTGCTGTAATAGTCCAAAGCCCTGGTTGGAAACAGCTGCAGGACGGCTTCCCATGATGGCTGATGCCATCATCTCCATGACACGAGATGTACAAATCTGACATCAACACAGAGCCACCAGTTGGCCAAATGCAGAGGGAGCTCCTGCCTCACCCCACAGAGACATTTGGTGGTCTCCCAGCTTGCTCATTTGCATCTGTTCTTTTCAAACCAACCCTTCCCTGTGCTTTATGAATGTGGCTATAGAAAGGCAGCTGATTACAATCACCTCTGAATTTCCAAAGCTGGCAAAACAGGGCTCCTTTAAGATACCCCAAGCATACCCACAGTCACAAGTGGCTTGCAATTCTACCCCACAGAATGCAATCAAAACCATGCTTCTGGTCAAAGTTTTTAATAACAGTTGAATATCATCCTCTCCAATTTTCTTTTCTGTTTTCCTGTCCTTCTTGGGAATGTATCAGTTCTTTCAGCTGGCTTTTTCCCTTCTTCCACGGGGATAAGATATGGTGCCCATTGCTGTGGTACTAGAGCTCCTCACACCGGACAGATACATCAACATGCCCTGCCCCAGACTCCCCGGAAGGCTGGGACATGGCTGGGGGCTGAGTTTCAGCAGGGCTGGAAACACAACCCTTCTGGGGCAGACAGCCATAGCTGAACACTGAAATACAATGCCTTAATAAGTAGGTCAGCCTGTTCCTATAAAAGCAATGGGTTTAATGCCAGCCGTGCCTGCCAGTGAGAGTAGGAAGAGACTGCAGCTTCCTCCCGTTTCTCACATTCAGCCCCTTTGAAGCCATGACACTCCTCTGCTGTTGCCCTCCTGGCAGCAGGGCTGGGCTCCTGGGGTGTCTGCAGCAACTCCACCTCTGCAGGGCTGCTGTCAGGACTCTGGAACATTGCAGCAGAAAGCAAATTCCAAGAAAACAAACACTATCACTAGGCAATTGAAATGCAGTTGGTAGCAACAAACAAACCCTCTGCAATGAAGATCTGGGACTCTGTTCTTGCCAACAGGTTCAACAGGTTTTGAATATCAAGTCATCCTGAGGTTTATTAGCACATAAAAGGGAAACACCACAAAGATCTTGTCACCTGAGGTTTCACACTGTCGCCTCTCCTCGCTTTCCTGCAGCCCACCACTCTCCTCCCCCTTCTCTCCCTCTGGCAGGAAAGTATTTTCACCCCCTTTAAATTAGCAAAGTTCCCCTCCCATCCAAGTCAAACTTCGAAGCCCCCCAGCACACTGTGTGGGAAGGGGAGGTGGTGGGGGCAGCACCCTGCCTGCAGGGCATGGGAACACTTCTGTTTGCAGCAGTTGTAACTGCAATGAAGCAGATCCCAGAGGGATGTGGTGCCAAGGCAGGACACTGCCCTTCAGGAGCACACCCGGGCTGTCTGCACTCCACAGGCCAATGGGAATCTTCTGTGATCCCACCCCAAACACCTGGGGCTGAACCTTACCTGCATGGCTTCCTCACCTTACCACAGCTAGCATGGAAAAGCTCTCCTGAACAGAAGGATCATTGCTGGCAAAGAACATCATTTCAATAAAGGCTATGATATACTCTTGTCACTTTAAATACAGCAGCAGTCAATGGCATTTACTGAGGACAGCACAAAACACAAAAGAGTTCATTCAAATGTTTCTTCTCTTGGTGAAGTTGCTCACTAGGATGCCTCTGCAAACAGAACTCTATGAATCAGCCCAACATGGCACTGAGTGGATTTCAAGACCACAACAAAATGCCCAAATACCATCTGCTCCTCCCATGAGCTTTGTCTTGGAAAGTCTTTAGCTTTTGTAAACAACTGCTGGTCCATTTTATTTTGAGATGTTGCACAATGAGCAGAACGCACTTACACGCTGACTATAATCAACAGCTTTATAGTCTGCTAAACTTGTTTTAAGTAATACATAAATACACACTGTACTTTTCATCTATTTTCATGCAAACTCAGTTCTCTCTGCTTGTTGCATTTTCTGTTTACATCAGTGTGGCTTTAAACCACAGAATAAATAGTATTATTTTCTGTTCCCATTTAGCTCTAATCCAGAAACATACACGATATTTAATTATTGTTTTGGTAGCGTCCACCTATGCAGACAGGCTGTGCTTACACGAATCAACTGCTATCTCTGGGTTCAGAACACTGAAGAGGTTAAAAAACATAAGGGCACTTATGTCAGCCCCTCCTTCCTCTCCCCTGCATGTCATCACACTGAAAGGGTTTAAAAGTAAAAAATTCCTTCCACATCATATAATCCTGGCATCTGCTGTGTAGCAAATCAAGCTTACTCATTTTGCTGTTATTCCCAAAAGTAACTATACGGATTTGGGTTTAGGACTCCATTTTCCACTTCCTGAATTTTCCTTAGGCACATCAGAAAATGCAGTAAACACAGCTAGTAAATACAACGCAATCTTCTCTGTCTAAGTGCAATGCTGATTGCATTACTTAAGAAATTTAATTTTCTGAGGCTTTTTACTACCTTACTTTATGATACACATGATATAGTATCAATCTACCAACTTCCTTCTGCCCCTGTCTTCAGAAGCCCACAGCTCATGCATGACATTTTGTAGTTCAAACATGAAGCCATTACCAAGATTAAAGAACAGAAGGAATCCAGTTTAGAGAGTGAGTAGGTCGCTCTGGTCATGTTTATTATTTAATAACAGTGGAAATAATTCATATCACAGCAACAATTCTCTACCACTCCATTTATCAATTTCAAAGTATACTGTGTCAGACCTCCAAGCAGTGATGGGAAGGCTCAATCCATCTGGACACTCTCTGTTAAACCCTGGATCCCTATTCAAGGATGAACCCTATAGTAAGATATATGGAACAATTATTCTTCACCAGTACCTAGGTCTATCAAAGACCAACAGGACTAGACATAAACCTGTGCCAGAAAAACCTTGGGAGTAGCACAGCCTCAAATTCCCATCCTATTTCGAAGCAGACACTGTGGTTTCAGGTAATAGGTTTCATCCTGTCGTCCAAATGGATGAAGTTTAATTCTTCTCCTCTGCACAGGCTGCGTGGCTGGTGCACTCACTCCGCAAGCTTTCTGAGGTAATGACTGCCTCTTACTACATGTGTCTTGGCTGACAATAACTGCTACAGTTGGCCTGAAATCTACAATTTCTCAGATTTTTAAATGTGATTGAATATGAAACCTTATGTCCCCACTGAACACCTGCCTTGGACAGACCTTCTTTGCAACACAGGACAGTGCCTCGGTCATCAAGCTAACACAATCAAATCATTAATTTTCTTCTTTAGCATGCTTTCCTTCACACCCTTGCTATTTGTTAATGTGATTTTCAATACTTATTGAAGGTGCAATGAAACAGAAAGGAAGAGATAACGCTAGAATTGAAATTTTTATCGCAAGTATTCTTACACATCTCACAGCTGAGGCATTTTACTTTCAGCTTGCTTCTTCCTACATGCCTTTATCCTGCAGCACAAATTATTGATGAACATTTTAAATGAGTTTCCAAATGCTCACCAGTGGGCCAAGTTTTTTGCCTTTTAGTCTGGCTAATATTTTCACATCCATTTGCCTTGCTGCCACTACAACTAAACAGCACATAAGTGATTTGGGTTCATTCAATAAATTCCAAATTGGGAGCCTGATTATTTAGTTTGCTGTAGGGCAGGAGGAGGAAGCAAATAGCAGCTCTGTAAGTAAAGTTGCATGATATTCTCTCAATTGTGACTGTGAAAAGATATAGAAATGCAAAGTAGTCTTTACAGACAGCGTCACTTCATGCTGATCCAACTTGTTTCAATTCCCTTTAATTTGATTCTGCCTCTAGAAGTAGTATAACTTTGATACCTACCATGGTTTTTTACATTCAGACATTGTTTTCAACTCAGCAGGACAACTTAACATAAGTAAGTTCCATTTAGGTTTGAGTATCTGCTTAAAAGGAGGGATGGAAGCGCTCAAGAACAAACCCCGAGGCTGTAACCAGCTCTCTGGGTACCCAATGCCATCTTCTCATTTGTATCATGTGATCCATTTCCAGTGCTGACATTGTTTAATACTTCAAGGACTTTTCCACTAAGGTGGAAAAACTACTTTAAATGGTCTAAGAAGCCCCCACAAACTGATTTTTTAATAACTGCTTGCCAAGCATGTACTAATGCATAGTAATTCTGCAGCAAACCTGCAGAAGGCAATCTGGCTTACCACAGTTCAGCTGCAGTCTGAAACAGGTAGTGCTTCCAAGCTAATTTTGCTGCTCCATGCCTTCATGGCAGCAATTTGAAGACTTTGTACCAAAAGTAAAACAACCAAACAAAACTAACACAAAAAATTCCCCAAAAAACCAACAAAACAACCTCAAACCAATCAACACAACCAATCAACCAACCCAACCCAAAAGAACCCACTGGAATCCACATGTTCTTTAATAAAAATAAATAAAATAAATGCATTTTGAAACTTTCAAAATTCATTCAGCTTCTTTCCAGGCTGGCTCTGGCAACTAAATAAATGCAACCAAATGCTCCTCATGGCAAGAGGCCAAAGTAACATCACAGCTAGGAATTCCTTTTCTTTACAAGTCCGCTCAATTGCACCAATAAGATTCATAATTCCTAAAATGGGTTTTAAAGCCCAAACGATTCCCGAATCTTCACTCAAAGGGAGCTCTCTCTTAAAAACTCCTGCATGGAGCAGAATTCAAGAGCAAGGGACAAAGAGAAGCTTAACTCATGTGGTTCCTTCAGCAGAGATGGGGCATCTTGCCTTTCAGCTGTTCCCTAAGCATCGCTGGAATTGGCAGAAAACTGAATTTAGTAACATCACAATGGGATGCAAAACTCCACAGCCACTAACATGTAACTATCAGTTAGTTTAGCTAACTATTAGCTCCTAATGGTGCCTTATTAATCCAGTCTTTATTTAATACAGCCTCAAAAAGAGTTGCAGCACATATACAAATAAAAATTAATTAAAATGAAAAGAACATTGTTGGGACTATTGCTGTGGAGGTGAGGATGGAGGAACGAAAAGACGGAGTGAGAAAAGAACACGAAGACGTACGAGAAAAGAACAAAAAAGATGCTGTCTCAGAGGTCTAAGAAATTCTGGGCAATTGGACAGGCAAATACAAAAATATACAACTGATACGAGATTCACAGATGTCAAGGGAGGATGGAAATTTGCTCCTCTGTAAGCTCTGTAGAAAGCCAACCAAAAAGACATGAAGAGATCTCCAAAGAGTTGACCCAGCTCTGGTTTCTGGTGTTCATTACAGGCCTGTAGAAACACCTCTCCCCCCCTCACTTCCCACACGAAGGTCGTCGCATTACACAAACACTACAAATGATTAAAAATTACATGAAATTTCACAAAATTACATGGTATGCTTCTGCTTCTATTGCCAGCCCCAAAGTGTTTAGCACACTGTTAAGCTATCAAGTTTTGTACTCTGTGCCAGTCACTCCCCAAGGTGTTTATGTGAAGCACTCAGGCAAACTGAACAGAACATCTGTATTCTATTTGCTAATGAGCAATCATCATTTCTACAATTCTCTAGCCAGGGATTTTGCTGTTTGGAATACTAATGCCATTTGAAAAAAATAAAAAGAAAAAAAAAATGTTCTGCTCATTAGTACTAGAGTTACTAAAATATTTCTGCACTGCTTACAATGCAACCAGGCTTCCAGTTCCATTGCTTTCCCATATCTTTACAAAAATTATAATTTTCAGAAATAAAAACTTTGATGATATACATCTAATATATTTTTTGAAGCAGTGTGATTTACTATGCATCTCTTGCTTTAATTTTATCCACACAGAGGCAAAGATTTAAAATAAACTATTATAAAGGCTTTTCAAACAAACCCTACTGAAGATTCCCTTCATTGTTTGTTTTATATATTGTGACAACCCCCAGAGAAGATAAAACAAGTTAAAAAAATAATAAAAATATAGGCCATGGTCTATAAACTTCATGGTATAACATTCCTATATACACAGAGAGAGTGAGAGAAAGTAACAGCTTTGAAACTCAGAATATGTTTTGTCTTCAGACAGAAGGAGCTATCAGTTTCCCTCCTAACCAATGGATGTGTGATCATGTGTGAACCAAGATTAACCTCTGATGGAAAGGCCACATCACAAAAACAGCAACATGCAAGAGAGCGCTCCCAGCTGCCACCCTTCACTGCAGGACCTGGGCATTTCAGATAAACCTCCCTTACCATCCTGTGCATCTGAAATGCTGCTGAAGTCACTGAAGTTGAAGAACAGCAAATGAGTTCAGAAAGGAATACTGAAGTCAATAAGCTCAATTAAAGTGGCTTATGTTAGAATTGTCTTTATACTGGCTAATGGAGTACTGAAATGTAACTTACAAAGCAAGACAACAACAATAAATACAGGATTTGATTGATACAGCTAAGAAAGTCCAGTGGTACTTGTGCTGACATGGGAACAGGTGAAGGGAAAGCATCCCTGCTAAGCAGAAGAAACACACGACTCCAGGAATGTATGTTTTTCCACATGAGAGCAGAGATGTATTTCAATATGCCATGATACTCTTTCAGGCTAAAAATAAACACCCTCATCCTATAATCCCCAATCACATCAGGTAGGGTCAGTACACTTCAATCACCCATGAGAGACTCGGAGGCAGCGCAGCTCCCCAGCAGGGAAAGGCATCTCTGCAGCCAGTTCCCGGGAAGGCGCAGCGATGGAGCAGCGCAGCGATGGAGCAGCGCAGCGGTGCCGGCTGCGGGGTGTCACTGCCGGGTGTCACTGCCATGGAAACCAGCAGCAGGCACCACCACAGAGCCCCGCCACCTCACCCCGGCACCACAGCAAGCACAGCACCGTACCTTAAAGTCACCTTCCCTAAAGGTAAAACAACACAACACACACGAGAGTGAGACACCAGGACTCTTGCAGATGCTGGATGAAATAATCTGCTCATCACAAACCTCTTCTCCACCCCACGCACTCAGCTTCAGACTGTGCTTTAAATCACTTGGAGGGACATGTTCTGTTTGACTGAAATACCCATCTGGCCTCATTTCGCTCAGCCAGCCAGCAGCTCTGGTTTTTTCACCATTTACCTCTCCTTTTAAGCAGTTGTCAACCAACTTGGAAGTGCACATCCCTGCTCCTCACAGAACTTCCAGCTGGTGGCAAAGCCAGACCCAGCCTGTGTGGAGGAGCTAGCCAGCAACGCAGGAAGGCAGTCCCAAAGCACCCCACATCAAGCCAAGAATGAGGCAAAACAAAACCAAAGCTGTAGATAATATGCAGGAGCAATCAATGTTTCTTGTGCCATCCTAAGGTAATTTGTACCTGCCTCCTTCTGCCCGCACAAGTGCAGGCTGTTCTACCAAAGAGAAGGAAAATGCAATTCCAGAACCACTACAATTTGGTTACAGCATTCTACATCTGTTTAAGAAAATAACACAAACCTCTTTTAATACACAGATTACCACAAACCACAACTCACTCTGGCATCCCCAGAACTAATGATGTACATGTCACCAGAGTATCATACATATCTCTCTTTCCATCTAGAGAACACACTGCAGTCTAACACATCATATGCTGAACAACATTCTCCATGCAACAGTTCAGGGAAAAAACACACCACCTGGTCCTTCAAGTGATGTGTGTTCTTTTATGAACTTACCTAGAAGTAGCACTGAGCTACACTGGTTATTATTTAACAACACATCCAGTGTGGAAAAATACACCACACACCTTATATAAATATTGATAAAAACCTTTCTTTTTACTGTGTTAGTTGTAGCCTACATCCACACCAACAGCAAATATAAAGGAACATGGTGTACTTGCAGAGAAACACCCAGCAAGACTTTACTACGAAAGTAAAGCAGGAACCATGTTTAAAAGCAAACAAAGTTAAACCTGGACCCAGGTTAAACACAAAGTTACAGTTCACCTGAATGTACAGTATTTGTGACCTTGCAGTTCGAGTAAAGCTGCAAGACTATCTATAAAGAGAGAAGCTTCTTTTAATGGGAAATACAAGCGCAAGCACAAAAAGGAACATGCAAAACCTCAGACACTGTTGAAAGAAACTGTTAAACTGATCATATATAAATGCCTGAGAGAAACAAAATAGCAGGGAAACACCAGACCGAAAGACTAAAAAGAGAAACAGTTCACACAAATAGAGTGCCCTTCATTCACAGATCACAATACCCCTTCTTGCTGTAAATAAAATGGGACGCCCAGAGGCAAAATCAGTTGTTTTCACCATGCAATGCCTATGCATTTTTCCTAGAATATACTAGCAAACAAATACATCAGTTCTGTTTTAAAATATGTTAGAATCACACATACTGATGTGTTTCCTCAACTTCAAGAACAAAATCCCGAAGCTGGCACTGCAAATTGAATGGCTGATATGACCAAAAGCCCAAACAAATATGAAAATGTACAGATGGGCCTGTACCTCCTCTTGAATCTCCAAACATCCTCTCCCCTCTCAGCACAACAGCATGATGTATTGGGCCATGTACCACAGGCATACTTCAAATAGAACAGGCTGCAATACTGAACCAACATCCAGAAAACATATCTTAAAACTAAATTTTAAATGAACCATTTTCCTGAAAACTGAAAAATGAAAGAATGCCAATAAAATCTGATGGAATTCAATATAACACAAATAAGCTGGATAAATTTTTCTCTTTTATGTCAAAGAGACAGATCTAGAGGTTTTTCTCACAGTAAGTCAACTAAAGAAGTTTCATGTTTTGAGCATAAAGAAGACAGTATATTCAAATTTTATGTGTGGGAATAAAGCTACCAGCCCTCAAAATACTTGTGACCAGAAAAGTACAGTGAGTTAAATCTTTCTTTCTTTTCACACATTAATGAAGTAATGGCCACTCTTAAAATGACTGAACTAGCTTAAGCAATGCAATTTGTAATTAGGAGAGAAAATTTGTATGTGCTTAATCCAAAAGGAGATGCGTACAAAGCATCAAGCAACACAACTGCAGGAAACATTTGATAACCAAACGTGTGCACATAACATAAAATGGAGACATTCGTTTATTGACAGTTGCAAAATAGGCTGAGCATTTTATTTACTGTTATCTCATTTTCAGTATTACACAGATAATTTGAAAGAGGGCAACAGGGATATAAGTTACCAAGCATGAAGCATGTCCGTGTGCATATGTTTATGCTAACAGTCTTGGGGAACTTCACCTTCTGCCTTTTCCCCATGTGGGGATATGACAGCAGAAGAAGTTTAGTGCATGCCAAGCACACAGCACAGTCTCTCCTCCTGACCTCTTTAGGCAGCTGCTGAACCAGGATAATTGCTCGTGGTCATGGTTGTTCTCTCTTTGGCAGCAGCACTGCCTGCTCTAGGCAGAGCTTGTGGCTCTTTGGCTTCTTCCCTTCCCATCCCTCCTAAGTGAGGGTTCAGCTCTTCTACACAGTACAACCTCGGCTACAGCTCAGATAATTGCCAGAAAAGACTTCTGCCAGCACCACACAGAGCCATGCACTCCACGTTCTACAGTCAAACTTACTGCATTGGGATGACGCACTGGTAGGACAGACATCTACTGTTATGGACATAAAGGCTTGAAATAACAAGTTCCCAAAACGTCCAGCTCTTCTACACTGTTTGTATCCCTTTTAAGATGGAGCATTCAACTAAGCTGCTATATTTAAATTCAAACTAGGGAAAGACCAACCAATCCAATTTTAAACTGTTCAGGACTGTGATATGACACACTGACTAAATCAGATGGCCAAGCCAACGTGTGTGCTCTGCAAGTGGTAGAGGTTGTCTCTTACCCCGTCCTGTACGACAGTACAGCATGACTGCACAGACCCAAAGACAGACAGACAGACACTCTCAGTCCTTCCAAGCCCGCCTATCTCCAAGCAGCTCTCCACTAGGTGAGAGTGTCCTTTAAGTGTACTGTGTTAGACAACACAGAGGTCACTGAAACCATTTCTACTCCACAATTAGCAACCACGTGAGTATGAAAAATCAAGACTTACGTCTCTTGCCCAGTTCCAGACCTCCTGTACCAAGTCCAGGGCAACAATCTTACAACATACCGCAGTATTCCATACAGCTGTGTCAAAATGGCATAACACTGATCGCTTGTGACAGCAGGCATTTGTACCAAGAGATTTCTGAAAGCACTACATTATTTCTTTGTGTGAAGTGGCTGAGAAATAATACTCTCAACCCCGCCACCCCAACCTTCTCTTCCTCTGTGCATTGCCAAACCAAATGAGCCCCAAACCATGCTCTCTTTATTCTTTTACTGATGGAAATTACATTAGAGAAAAGCCCAGCACAAAGGAAGTTTTGGCAAGGAAAGCGTCTTTTATGTTATGTTCCATAAAACACTCAAAGATCACTGACATTTGATATTTAAAAAATTATGTTCATCATATACCCATACAGGGTAGCTGTTGCAATGTTAACTTAATCTGGCAATCTGGTGTTAACTTCAGACTGGCAATATAAAACAAGACCCTTAAAAACATATTAATAAACAAAGACCTGAAAACACCATCCAAGCCCTATCCTTTACACCTGTATTCTAAACTAATTATGGTGAAGAAATGCCAACTTATAATGTACTTCTCAACAATATAAGCAATAGATTACAAACGTATATGGCATATTTGTTCCTAAATAAACTCCACTACAATTAATAGCACAGGCAATCCCTGTAATCTCCTTTTCTGACACTTTGTGTCCAATTTATTCCCACCGTTTCTTGGTACATTGCCACAAGCAGCACTGATTTTCTGCCCTCCTTGGTGACTGCTGGAACTTCAAGTTCAGAAAGCCTTTTGGATTCAAACTTGTGCTCCATTTTCAACAACAGCAACAATGGCCTGGAGTAGCTTTTGTTGCAAGACAGCAAAGAGTCAACGAACCACACAAACAAAGGCAAGGTGTGCAGCACCGTGTCAGAAGACACAGTCCTTCCTAATAATAACTTTCCATCACAGGTATGATCTAATCTAGCTATGGAGTTTTGCTTATTGCTTATACTTATCACTGTGCTCTCAAATGCTTTAAATAGTGGCAGTTCTTCACCAAAAGGCAGTCTTGTCTGCACAGCCAAGAAGCTGTTCAGCAGTAGCAACACTGAAATACTTTCCAGTTTTAATAAGAATAAATAATACATTAATATACTTGCCAATTCCAGCTTCCCCAGTTATAGCTGGCATATTGCTGATGGGCTCCCAAGCACACCAAGATCCTGCCCCACCGCCAGCCAGGGACACATCCATGGCACCTTTGGATGAAGCCAGGGGTGAACAGAACGTAGCAGGGCTGGGCATGGTCCCAGCAGGCACAGTCACACTCCCAAGGAACCAGATCACAGCCAGCTCTCAGCAACCACCAAGGCTCAGTGAGGGACAGTGCAACACAGACGGAGTCACCACACGCCAGTTCGTATTTGACAATGCTTGTGAAGTTAAGTTACTCTACTTAGTAAATGCAGCTGTGCCAGGGAAATGTTTTTTCATGGTTTACAGTGTATCTGCAAGGAGAATCTACCTGTAAAACTACATTAATAAACATCAGACAAAATCTGCCGAAGCCTAGTGCTCAGGAGGTACAGCTACAGTTCTGCATTTCTTGTAGAACAAAATATAGCACAACCCATAAAGCAAAATAAAAAAGCTCTGAATTATTTCCAAATAAGTACTTTTAAATATAGTAATTGCAGCAATGCTTTTAAAAGTGACTCATATTTCAAAACATTCGTGCTTCATGTATTAAATCATTTCTATTGCACTTGCAAGAATTAGAAGCCTTAAAATCTGGAAGGTCTTTAAAGAACTTAGTTTTCAATACAGTACAGAAACTTAGTTTTCTTTTTTTGGCAAATCAAGTCATAATTTACTCTCCCTATCTTCATTAAATCATTCTCTTTCCTGAACACCATAAAGGATTAAAACCAGCCCAACATTTTGGAAGTTTTTAGGTTACAGACAAAATAAACATTTTAAAATACAGAAAGGATTTACTGAATTAACTGAAGTGGTGACTCATCACCCACTGCATCTCTCTAAATTTACTTCACAAATTCTGTTACGTCAAGCTCTGTCAGTTCTGGAGGGAAGGGAAATGCTTGATTGAAAGATCCAACTAAATAAAAACCATGGGGGGCTGTTCTGCTCCTGTACAAGTGTTGCCCCCTGTAACGTGACTGGCAGTCAGACACACCTGCACCAGCGACAGGATTGCATACGAAGAAAATATTGAAGTTGATTAGTAGTCAAAAGGTGCCTTAGACAACCTGACAGTACTGCTGCAACCTCTTCCAAGTTTCACCCTATTTAGTTTTAGTTGTAAATTGTACAACTGTCAGAATGCTGCATACAGGTCCATGAGTCACTGCGGGGGGAAGTTAGACCCATAACAATCTCACTTCTTTAATGTCTTCCAAACCCACAGTAAAACCCAAACTTTTTATAATTGATTATTTTATAATCAGTAAATTATGTTTATGTAATTAAATACTCATCTTGACTGTGGGCAAAGGAAAGCCACTGGGAAAAATCAAAGCTGCCAGCTGAAGCCTTGGATACACTGTGCTGCCCCAAGATTTGTCTTGAGCAAAAGCTCAGCAGAAATTCAGGCAATGCTTGAGTCGTTTGCCTATTGCATGTTTTGGACATGAAACTGTTACAGCAAGATCATTTCATTCTCAATTGCTTGCCTCCTCCCCCATTTATCACTCAGTACACCTCTCTGCGTTAATTGCTTTTTAAACATTGCTCACACTTAAAATTCAGACTCAGCCTATACCATTTACTTCCCAATATAACATAATGTTCAGAGTAAAACACGTAATTATTGTATAAAAAGTTGTACAAATATGATTAAATATTGGAAACTTTTCCCCTCCTGCAATTCATACTACAATATACGTGCCCTAATTAAGTTTAAAGCCCCCAGTTAATGTCAGTATTATGAAACAAGCTCCGTTTTGCCTGTTCAAACTACAGCCACATGAAGGGCATGTGTCAGCACTACCACAGCAAACCCTTGCTCCTTAGGGAAAGTTTTCTTAAAACTTCTTTCACTGATAACTCAAGCAGTCCTAAATCCTTTGGTGAAAGCTCCTGTAACTGCAGAGACTTCCAGGGGCTGAGCAGTTAGTTCATTGTGTGACACAGAGGAACACCACTGCCAGTGTTTCCAGCACCCATGGATCAGCCCACAGACGATCACTGCACCGTGTGTACCAGACACAGAGGTTGGTACGAGGACTCAGCCCACGGGCAACAAAGGTTTCAGTACCAGCACTGACACACTGTATGTGAAGCTTTCATTCTGCTCTATCAGCTGATGTATCGCTTCCTGAAGACGCTTTATATAAGAAAGAAAACAATTAAAACCTGTATTTAGACAAGGCAACACCTGAACGCTGTTCTCTGTATCAAACAGACACAGTGCAAAACTTGTGCATGTGGTTTTCTTTAATTAATGTCTTTGTGTGAAATCATGACTTCCCAAAAAACCAAGAAAACCAACACTGTCAAGGGTTGGTGGGGGAGGAAATATAATGTTTTCACCTAAAAGGAACTGGTCAAAATCTCCCCCAAACTGCTCTTACCAACATCTTGGCAGTGTTTGCTGTGCACACTGCCTCATACCACTGGCTCAAGTAAGAGCAACATACTTGTTTTTGTTCCATTAATGGCCACAGGACAAGAAAACTGCAGGACTTACAATCAAACCTGGAGTATCATTATCTTGAAATTGTTTACTCTCTCAGGAAACTGAATAAGACTGTAAGAATAATAAACTGTAAGAATACTTACTCTGAATAACAAGAAACTCAGGTCTTCATTGCAAAGTTTGGGGTTAATTATTCTGGGAAAAACCAGAGTTTTCAGAAAGAAATGAAGTTGTAAGATGTTCTGGTTTTAGTACCACAAGATAATACTGACTTTCTTTCCTATTTAATTGAACTGCCAAGTAGTGCTTTGGGTCATTGCTGACCTGATAGCAGGTAAGGCACTAACTCTTCCTTCTCTACCAACACTTGTGCCTATTGTCCTTCTAGGTCAGGACATTCATGTCCTGGAAAGTGTAACTATAAAACTCCCATTCTTTTTCTGATTCTGACAGCAATTGCTGCAGAAATTGAGGCAATTCTGAAGTTCAAATATCTTGAGTGTGAGCCAACTTCTCACTTCAGAGCAACAACTTTAAAGCTGAGGTTGCTGTCACAGTACATGGCAGATTCAAATACAGAGCTGATAGCTGGTCCCAAACTTAAACTAGCCGGCACCTTATTTAAAGCTTTTGGAGAACATGCTAGGTACTGATGGATTCCTTTGTGAGCCATAGTAGAGGTTCTGAGCAAATTTAATCATAATTTACCTAGAAACATATCTTTTTATACAGCTGATACAATTACTGGTGCCTTCCTCTACATGATTTCATTGGAAGTGGTAGAAGAGATAGGGGAAAAAAGGGAAAGCATAGCTAGGAAACCCAAAACAGCTAGAGTGGCTCAAGGATTTGCTCCTGGTCCTTCTCCTGAGCAAATGAGTCAGTGCCTCATGGCATGGCCACGTATCACCCCTCCAAAATACAATCAAGCAATGCCAAAGCACTGCCAAAAATATACATACAGCAACAATGCAGTAGGGAAGAGAAACCCAGGCTTGCAACAGATGCTGCAATTAAAATGGAAAGAGCTGCAAAGCTACTCTTCATTTCACGCCAGAAGTAAATTGTTTAAGTGTAATTAATGATCAGTTTATTAAATAGGCACCAGGCTTTTACGTCATAATTCTCCTAAAACCCTCAGCTGTTACATAATACCTAAGAATGAGTTTACATGGGATACTTTGATTCTGAAACATCAATGTCCATTTATCCATTGGGGCCCAGTAGGATAGCTTACCACTCCTTCTAAAGTCAAAATGATTTTACTTACTTTTCAAGATTAGTTCAGTGCATTTGCACTTTTGTGTGTTAGGCCAGTTTTAAAGACTCACTTTCCTAAGTCCCTGGAATGTGCTGCATTTATCACAGCAACAAAGCCACGGGAAAGGTCTTTTTTGGTTTTTTATGCTTGTCTATTTTCCTCCTCTTTGTGAAAGTACAGTACTTTCTGGCATTCTTTTCACAGACCAACACTCCAACAAAGGCAATCCATTTCATCACATTTACTGAGTCCTTATTGTTAGGAGAGACTGCAGATTTGTCAGTGAAATGCTGAAGTTACCATTCTCTGTTAATAAAATGTGCTGTAATACAGTGCAATGCATATAGTTAATCCTAGCTACTTTACAGAACACAGTTAAAACAAGCACGTTCTCGGTGCTGACAGTCATGCTTTCTAGTGTACCATTGGACATCTCATCTTCAGTACCAGCAGAGAACAACCTCCACAGGGGCCAGACTTAAAAATCCCAAATCCATAGCGGAGCAAAGAATTACAGGTTTTATAGCCCTCTTCAGTAACTCCAGAGAACATGTGTAAACAACAAAATACCACCCTGTCAGCTTTGAGAGATCCATTATGCTCTGCTACCCATCAATGCAGAGAATGATTAAGTTTTGACTCCTGGTGCCAAAGACTTCAGATAAAGAAGTGAACCATTCATTTCCAGCCACGACTGCACTTAGAAAAGCAAGGGAGGGAACCAACAGTAAAGCACACCTGGCTACTGAAGTTTATTGTCAATCGGTTGGAAGTTTTCTTTCTACTATGATGCCAAAAAAATCCATTATGTGGAGGCACCAACAGATATTTATTCATCTGAGTTTAGCACGGCTTCATGAAAAAGCAAGAAATACTTAGTTTGGATGACAAATCACTGCACAAACATTATAAATCCTTTGAGCGGTAAATATTTCAGGTTTCAAGAGCCAATTAGAGAGGTCAGCATTTATCTTTTTGTCTGTTTCTAGCCTTAATAACTTTTGCTCTCTGCCTGTAGATTAATCATTTAAGTGAAAGATATAGAGGTTTATAAATAGGAAAGAAACCCTATGCATAATAAGAGAGGGCTCAGACTGGACAAAAATTTTCTCTACCTGTTCTGGTTTTGATGACTATAGCCTACCTTAATCCAAAATCTAATTATTTGGATTAGATTAGGACAGTGGATCAGTGGATTTTCCTGAAATGCCCAGGCAAGCCACACGCAATTTCATATTTGGGGCACAGGGCTGCATTTCATTTCCAAATCCCTTTTAATTCCACACAGGCATTTGTAACTTCTTCCCAGGACAGGAAATATTTGTCCCTTTGCAAAAGTTTAAAAACCAAAATCCTTGCCTCTAAACCTAGTGGAAGACTGTTCTTTGGCTCTCATTGTTATTCACTTGCTGCACCTGAGGTCATTGGAATTACTACAAAGCCAAAAATTCTACTATTTTTCAAGTGAGAAACATTTTGTAGGGGGATTTGTTGTGTTTGTTTGTTTGTTTTTTGAAGGGTTTTTTCTGAGGTGTGTGTGCCTATGTTCCATAATAAGGCATAGTAACCAATAAAACATGAGCAGGAGTTCTCTCTTCCAGGGCAGGAGATCATTCTACCCAAGATGCAGAAAAATGGATGTTACACAGAAGCAAGAAGGAATACAAATCAGGCGTGAATGTACAGTAAAACAGCAGAGAAAACACTGTTGACAAGATAACAAAAAACATGTCTCTCACATAAGTAATTTCTGATTACTAAATGGGAATGTTGTTTCTACACCTACAATAAACAGACCTTAAATATTTAAGGTTCAACTCATCCAAACTGGTTCATGAATCAGTTTGTTTAAGCAGTCTTCATGAGAAAAAAATTATTAAGATATAAGTAAAGACACACATAAAATGTCTTAATTCCTACAGAAAATTTTCTTTTGAAACTGATGACTCCTTTCTCTGTTCTTGAACCAGATTCCTCAATGTCACACTCATAATCTCTACTGATTCATAAACATGGCTTTGTTCTTTCTCTGACATAATGATATCCAAAATGTATTATTATGAGCAAAATAAAAACAGTTCTCCCAAAATTATCAACATACATAAAATCCCATTGCTTAAAGAGAGCGTATAATTTGGACTGTTTGCTTCAGTGCAGTTCTTACAGGCTGCACTGAGCAGGCATGTACAACTCACAATTTGCTTCCAAAACATCCCCTTAGGAAAAGATCCTCCAAAAGACTTCCTAAATGCTAGTTTGTACACTATGTGTTTTAATTAACATACAGAATAGAAATTACCATTTAGATAAGATAATGCTCCCCAGCCACTCCACCTTTGCATTCTGAAACTCTGCCAGGTTTCTCAGCCCCTCATCCACTCATTATTTATTTCTAGCAATCCTCAGGCCTGGTTAGCATTAATTCAGCTGCAGTTGGAGAGTTTCTCCAAGGCAGTCTCTTCAATTCCAGAGTGCATGAACTACTTAATTTGAGTGCTCTGAGATTCAAGTACTTTAAATAGAGAAAATACAGCAGGAAATTACAGATCTCCTACTTGCTTATGTGACTGCCCCAACAGCTGTAAGGACATAGGGATCTGCACACAAGATGTGCAGCCCCAGCTGCCGGTACAGACACCCAAGGGACGACACCTGAGATATTCGTAGTGTCCTGACAGAAATTTCAGAGTTCACATGCCAAAGTTTGGCAACTCACGGGAGAGAGTGTCAGAGCAGTTTGAAACATGAAAGCTAGCCCAGCTCTTACACAGCAGCCTTGCCTGCAGTAAAGACTCATACAGATTATTGGAGTTAAGATACACTCTCTAGTCATGCAAGTGCTAATGGGATTTATAATCACTTCTCACAGATAACCCATTATTCCACAGTTCCTTTCTCCACTCCTTGGTCATGATATGATATGTCCAAATTCTCATTTGGACAAGTGCAGAAGGTCCCTCACCCCCTCTAACACCTGCCTATTTCTGGCCTTCTGTAAATCATTCCTGCAGTAAATGTCTATTACCAGCAATGAAAACCTATGGCAAGTTTCCTACTCAACCGAGACACCATGCAACTTTTCATTCATTGGGGACTCTATATCCAAAATGTACAAGCAGACAATTGACAATTAACAAGTTTGGGGCACATTTCTAGACCATGATGGGAATCTTTCTCAAGGTGAATTTTTAAAAAGTACGCAGGAATCAAGAAGGGCCCTGCAATCCTGTGGCTCCTGCCACACCTGATAGGCATTGGCACACTCCGAAGAAGTTGCTCAAACTCTCCATTTAAGCCAGGGGTACTGGTGTTCACTCAAACCAGAAGGGAAGATTTAATGATTTTAAATCATTACATTTTGTGATTTAATTAGACAATGCTTGAAAGTATTTTGTGAATGAGAGGTGCTGTATGTCCTCTGAGCATAATTCATCATTCTTGAAAACATTTCATGGTTTTTGAAAATTAAAAAAAAACAAAACAAAACTAAGAAGTCCCGTTTAGACATGTTAAATTTAGACACTGGATATCACAGGGCCAAGGTCTCCCATCTTAATTTTGTCATGTGCCATACCAATTACAGAAATGCCTGGCCTGAATAAACTTAGGTATCATATATTTCTATTACAGTAACAGCTTATGAAGTCCTATAAAATGGAAATGGTTTTCCTTGATAACTGACCCCAAGCTTCAATTATAGTGAATGAAATACTGAGTAATGACACTTGAATGGGCAAAGGGAACAACGCCCAACTAAACCACTTAGAATTATTTTCAGTACAATTTGAGTAGATTTAAACTTTCAGAAAGGGTGCTCAAGAGTTCCATTTTTATTATTTTTGAGCCCCTCAGATAATGCAATATATGAAATTATTCCATCTCATACTGAACTGACAAGCAGGATGCAGAAGTGTGATAGAGTTTGGTCTAAAATTTCTTCCATATACTAGTAACAAACCTAAATGAAAGTCACGAAGGTGGCAAAACTGAAAAACCCCAAACCAACTCCACCCACCAAAAGGTGATGCACTTAAAACTAGAAAATGCTGCATTTCAGATTGAAGTATTCCTCCAAATCACCATTTCCATTCAGCTAATGCACTGAATAAAGCAAGAGACTAATGGAAAAAAAACCTCCACAGGTTAAGCAATTATATAATAAGAGGATCTGTATCCTAAAGTACACATAACAGGAGAGCTGAATTAAAATTGCATGGAAAGATTTAAGCTTATTTTTTTCCAGCCTATATTTGACTCGTAGGAGACAAATCACTACCAATAGCCAATTAACATAACTGACAGTCAGCTTTGTCAGTAGAATGCACTATGGCAGAACAGCAGCCTGCAGGGTTCAGCAAGTGTAGAAGAATTACGACTTGTGAAACCACCATCACAAAGCATTGCATTGAAAGCTGGGATGGATCTTTGTGTTGGTATAACAAGAACAGCATGTCAAAATCTTCACAAACTTCAGCATTTGCTCTGGATTCATGAGAATTAGCTAAATCTTGAGTAATTTAAGAAACTTAGCACTTGATATAAAACTGTTCCCTGCCAGCCAGTTCAGGGAATCCAAGCACAGAAGAAAAAACACATCCGAATTCTCAGAAAGGTGTCTCAGATGCATTTCTAAAGACATCTTTAATACTAACCATGATTTACTCCAACCAGCCCTCATCAGCTAGTTTCTCCTTTCACTGATCTCCAACACTGCTTTTTAAACTGCCCCTTTTCAGAACAGTAGCTGCTCACAGGAACTGTGCTATCAGACTGACAGACAGTCTCCTTTTAGAGAGGCCACCTCGCTGTGCCCCTCAAGGGGGCCTCCTGGCAGCGGCCAGCTGGGGATCAGCCCCTTCCCCAAGGACTGCATTCCCCAGGGGGACACGGACAGTCCCCTGGCCAAAGGCAGCGGCCGCCTTCCGCCAGCAAGGGCAGCAGGAAACTCGTGTTTATTGTCTTGCATGCACTCTGCATACCTGAAGGTATTTATGATACATGCTTTTTTTTTTTTTTTTTTTTTTTTGCTTCTGAATGACCAAATGTCATGCCTGCAAGGAAGAACTACAGGTTTCAGCTTGAGGGCTTCCTCTGCAAAGTCAACAACATTTCCCTTCCTGATTTTTTTTAATAAATACTGGAGAAGCAACCCAAATGAAGAATCCAGGTGAGCTGAGGTTGAAAGAGATACCTGTAATACAATGACTCCAGTCTGTAAGGTGCTGCACTTGAGCACATCAGGTAGTAGCTAAAAGCAGTGTAGATGGCTGTTCAAACCAACACACACACAGAAGTGGAGGCTCACAATGCCAACTATAGCAGCTACAGTGAGTGACTCAAGGCCTTCATATGCTTCAATAACAATGATCCAACCTTCACAAGTTACTTGTGAGCTAATAAATGTATAATAAAAACGTGAAAAGCATGGTGAGGGGGTTACACATTTACAGACATGAGTGCTCACATGAGTTCAGAGTTCCAAATGAAACCAGAATTAGTCGTTTCAAACCTGAGTTTTCCAAGGCAACAGACGGGCAGCACTGCTGAAGCTCCACTCCCCTCTCAGGACCCTTGACCAGGGGCTACAATGCTTGGGTGAGCCCTGAACTGCAAGTCACGGGCTGTTCAAAAAAGCAGTTTTAAGATTCTTTGTGTGTTGTCCTGTGTCTATAAAGCTGTCCCTCCTCCTGTCAGGCATACAGAGTATGCTCCCATAGGATATTATGTGAAAAGGAATTTCAGCTTATAAAACAGGTTTACCAGATGAATAAAACATCTAGAGGAACTGTAAACTGTTTTATGTAACTGTGAAGTTCTAAGTTACACTTTTTCTTTATTATTATTTTAACCTAATTTTCAGTGGAACAGATTATTATTCTACTCAAAGTACTGCCTACATCTTCATTTGTTCAGATAAACCACAAAAAAAAACCCAACAAAACAACACACTGAAAAACCAACCCTCCAAAATCCCCCAAAACCCTGAGAAAAAAATGAGATGCCTTTAGTTAGACTAGTAGCTCACTAGCATTATCTTAAGCTATTTTACTCAATCTGTAGATTGCTGAACAGCTGTTCAGTGGTCTTGTGTATTAGCAAGTCTCATTCTGGACCTCTATAGTTCACTTTCCTCCTCTGGCAAGTAAAAAGATTTCTTGTTCCAGTTAATCCCAAAGTAAAATATCAGTGTAAAACTCAGGAATGTTTGTTTTAAAATCTTTGCTGGCCATTCTCCTAAGAGCAAAAGCTAAGAGCTACCTGGAAGAATTTAATGTGTGTCACTCTTCAAGAAAAACATCTCCATGTAGACAGAGGGGCATCTCTAAAGATAGCAGTCAAATCATGGAACGTTTACAAAATAAATCATGATGCCATGGACCTATATGCACTTACAAGTCTGGCAAAAGAGTGACTGCTGATCCTAGGAACAAAATTTCAGAAGGATTAATTTCAGAAATCTTCCAGTAAATTTGGATCCTGTCCTTCAGAAGTAATTGGAGCCCTGCTAGCCCCATCGTGACTGACCCGAAAAGCCAGGGAGTCGTGACCTTGCAGCACTGTGTGTTCACTCAGTTCTGTCCCCATCCACTTCTGCCCTGTCTCATTTCTGCCTCCAAGCATTAAGCTGTTCAACAGATGGTATGGGGAAATTAAAGGGTTTGCTGGGTATTTTGAGAATCAATTTGAGTAGAAGTGCCTTTCTGTATGAAACTGTCTGCTGAGCACCCATGTTGTACACAGGTTGCCTTGTCAGTGATTAATACTGTCCAAAGTACTAAGAACAAGTGTCAACGCTATATTTTGTACCAGTTGTGTTAAAGCCTTTACTCAGACAACAACTCACATGTTTAAAGCCTCATCTTTTTACAAATAATACAGCATCTTTATTTGCACAGGAAGAGTAGAAAGAGCCGTATTTGTGCAAGACATTGTAAACCATTTAAAGCAGCAGCTAAGTTAAAGACAGAGTAAAAGGTACTAAGTTGAAAAGCCAAAAAGCAAAACCAAATAGCCAGAACGCCTCACAGACTGACTACAACCCAATAAAATTAACAAATGTAAGAAATTATTCAGTTTCTTAATCAATCATGCATCTTGGCCAGCATTTGCTAATTTATGTCTTTAAGCCACTAACTCTTTTCTACAAGAAGTTTGAAAATGCAGATCTACTTGTGGTTTTTCAGTGACCAAGGCAAGTTGTGATACTTTTGTTTAAAAACCCAAAACAAAATAACTCTCTCATCAGCAAAATTTTCAAGAGACAGATCCAGAAGTATACTTTCACCTCCCTATAGAGACTTAATGCAGCAAATGAAGTGTCTGCTACCTAAGACATACACAGAAACCTCTCTTTGGCAACAGATTAAGCTGTTGAGGACAGAATATCAACATAAAATCATGGTCATGTAAGATTAAAGAATTTTTTAAAAAGAATTTTATAATATATCTTGTTTAACTACAAACTGCCTCAAGCATTAGCAATGTCAACTGTAGTCATCAAAACTTGAACTGTGTGAAGGGGGGTGGGGAGGAAAAATCACCAGGGGAACAACTTCATTTTTGCTCAAGCGGTCTTAAAGGAAAAACTCACAGAAACAGAAAATAATAAAGAGAAAAAATTGTTTACAGAGCTCACAAACCTGAAGCTTGAGATACTTGAAGCACCACTATGGATGATGAGGACTAGGGTGAAAGTCACCCCCCCCCCCACCCCAGACAAGCCAGTGCTCCTCAAGGTGCAATCCTTGCCCATTGGGAAACTCAAAGGGATTTGATGTATTCCACTGAACCAGAGAGGAATCACTGATAGGCAACTTCACACACACAGAAACAGGTGTACCTATCATTTTACCTCTGTGTGTGTGAATTGATTACAGTATCAATGTTACTAACCCAAACTTACAGTTAAGTCATTGTTATAATTGTAGTGAACCCTACTGAATCACTTTGTTCATGTTAAAGTACTCAATCCATGATTAAATGTTGCTAAACCCCTTTGCACTTTTATCTTTGCATCCATATCCTTTGCACCCTTACAGCATTTTGCATTCCTGGCTGCCATGTGTATCATTCTAAGCTGCTTCTAATTTGATCCTCCTTTGTTTGCTTTAACCTGTGTAGTAGGTAATGCAGTGAACCTTGCCATTCAGCTCTGTATAGTAGTATTTTCACAAACTCATGTTAACTCCTACTTTCGCCAATACCTTTGATGATGTTTCTTTAAGCAGCCAAACCACTCATTTATGACAACAGGAATGGGGCAGATGCACCCAATCTTTAGCACAAAAAGGGGAAGTTTTCTACATAACAATGTACTTCTTTGTACCTGTTCAAAACATTAGATAACTACCTATACTGATAGTTAAATGCATTTGAATATACAGACAAGCACAGAACTAGTTGTATACACACAAAGCTGACGAAGTGGGTATGGCCTTAGCTACTTTTTTATCTTCAAGAAAAATTATGTATTGTTCTTATTTCTCAGAAGAAATAAGTTACTTAATGTATTAATATAAGAAACTGAGTGTTGAAACTCAACTACTGGTTCCCAAAGCAGCATTTACTATTTTAATACAACAAAAGCCAATGAAATTATTCATAGACACAGAAATAAATATTGTCAGCGAGAAACAGAATTTATTATTTTTATTGTATACAATTCCAAGCACTATGACATTCTGACCTGAAGAGAGAAAGGAAGCTAAGAGAAATATAGATGAAGCCAAAGATCCTATAGTCCTATTTCCAAGGTAAAGGAGGTTGTCCCAAAATAATTTAAAGAAAGGTTGCATTTTCTGTGTTAAGCTGTGATCAGTATTAAGTGCATTAAATGCAGTCTGAAAGTCTTACAGACTCTTACACTTGTAAGAAAATGAGTTCATCTCACTCTGCTGATTAGAGAGGACTGTTTTGTAAAAGTTTGTCTGTCAAGATCCAGGTGTAACTTCACTTTCTTTTACAAAGGATGTGAGGAAGAAGTTCTGTGTACAATAGGTTCATGTTCACAGTCTACTGTCTTGGCAGGTGTAATTCTAGTAGTTTGAAACCTGTAGTGTAAAGCACTACTTACCCCAAAAGATGTCCTGGCTTTGGTTTTGGGGTTTCTGAATACACTGTATTTCTCCTGAAAAAGAAAAAAAATCCTGCCTCCTTTCCTCTTGCAGTCCCAACTAATTTTGCAGCCTGTTATCAATTTCAGGAAAATCAAATTTTGAATTCATAGTTGCAAGAACAAACTGTGCCATCCCAGAGCTCTGCATATTCCCAAGTGTATAGTTCAAGACTTTCTAGGGGCAAGATTTATTCCAATATCTGAAACCAATGGATTTTTTCCCATTTAGCTTGAATAAGGCATAGCAGTGAAATGCCACTGACCACCCAATCAATTTAAGACAGCTTCTACTTTTCTCAATATTTCAAATAAAATTAAGCTCTCCTAGTAATATTCCATTTCTGTTAATTTGCCATTTTTTTGATACTTAAGTAATGTATATAATCAAGAACTTACCAGCACAACAGAGATCTGCTCTGACCAACAGGAAAAATTTCTAGCATGTTAGAGGGGAAAAATTATTGCCAGTGTTAACCATGACCATCATTAATACAGACAGCATAGAAGAAAACTCACAAGACACAAACATTGCTTAGACTTGATCACCATCAATGTCTGTCCCATAATTTTCTTCCTTTCACTAGTTAGGAAGCTTTGGCTTCCTCAGGGATTGAAAAAAAAGGTGACTGCCCATCACACAAGCAGGTCATAGCAAGACAGCATCTTAAAAAATCCTAGACCTTCTGTTTTAATTTTCTTATTATAGGTCTGGCTCAAGAAATCTCACATAGTCAAGGAACAGCCCAACTTGACAACAGCACTCCCTTGCTCATAGCAATCTGCACATCACAAAAACTGCTCATAGCAACACAACTGCAATAATATTCTTATTTTAGCAATCTCCATGTAAAGCACAGGCATATGCCTCTCTTGTAGCTGTGCTTTCAGACTCTAGAATTATAAAAGCCAAGATTGCTTCTAATATCAGCCACCTTCACATTTTAGGAATGCCAAACATTCACAGGCTCTCAGCACAGAGCATATGCTCCAACTCATCAGCCCAGAGATTTTGATGGCAATAGTCACAATAATTTCACAGTTACAGAAAATAAATCTTTCCATACTCTATCATTTTCCAAGATACTATACACATTTCACCATTAATTTCTAACTGTGATTTTTTCAGAGAATGTCTCCTGTAAAATGGGATCTATCTGGTGATGTGCTATATCCCTGTCACAGGCCAATGAAATTTACTGCTCTAAGCCCCAGCCTAGGCAGAAGTAGCCTAGCCCCGAACTTCACTTAGAGGAAAAGTTTGACACCAGCTGCTGCCAGACTTGTCTCCATATCTGCAGTGATCACAGCCAGAACACTTCGAGCTACATGACAGCCCCTTAGGAGATGCTCTCATTGTGCCACCAGGTACCCAGTTATACTGGATGCAAACAATCACAACAGGCAAACAGCCCTCACTCTCTGAGCAGACTACAACTCCTGGCATGGAAAGAAAAACATTAGAAGATGTTTGGCAGTCCTAGTAAAGGAAAAAGTCACTGAACAGGAACTTGCCTTTCTTTTGCTCTATCTAGTCTCCATCTTCCTTCACCCAACTGAAACCCAAGAGCAGCATGGTCAGTTTTCCATTTGTAAGTCAGTCTTGTACGTGTGTTTGTGGGAGGAACACGTCTCTAGACAAAAGCACCTGTGCTGATGCCTACAGAAGGGTCAGTCACAGAAAATGCTTTTCCTGAAAAAGCTGAGAACAGCTGCTGGCAATTTAAAGGAAGTAGATTCTAGTAGATTCTAGTGTTCAGAAAGTTATAGCCACATCACCTGCAGGACCAACTTGAAACTAAGAACAGATCCAAAGCCATTTAGCAGCATGATTGGAAAAACAGCACCTGTAGGTTACCTCAGCACTAAACTGCCAGGGCAAGGACCATTCAACCCCTTACCTCCTTCCTGCTTTGGAGGTAACCTCCAATATCTTTTCTTTCCTACACTACTGCAGCTACTGAGGCAGCCAGGTCAGTGTTGCAGGAACTTGCAGCAGTTTTCTCTCTGGTGTGTTCTGCAAAGTGCTGTTTTACAGGCACCACTCACACAGCAGTTGACTGAAGGCAGAACAGGTAAACAGACCAGTGCCAAGAACCTCTGCCCAAGGTTAATACTGGGGTAGGACTCGCCTTCCAGCACTCATCCACACTCTGCAGTTGTCAAGGGAAGTAAGCAAAGTCAGTAAACTTCATCATGAGTCACTCAGATGTAATAATTTCGAAAGTCAGTACACAGGACTGTTACAAAATAAGCAGAGTTATCTGTAAAGATAGTAGACACCCATGCAGATATGAAACATAAGTTACTGAGTTTAAACACATTAGGAATTCAATTTATCTCTGTGTACTCTGCAACATGATCTACCAAGACCTGTCTGACGGAGTTCTGTTTTCTTCCTCCTCAACTTCAGAGACCAAAGGTAGCTCAGATCTTTTGGTCACAGGGAATATAAACAGCTAAAGATCCCATTTCCATACTAATGGCTCTAACATCCATGTTAGCAGGACCACACTTCAGCTTTCACCATATTTACACACTCAACTAGAAAAATAGGAATAAAAAAACTACATACAAACTGCACAGCTATATAAACACCCTACACAGAATGCAGAGCTAAAAATGTCACCCCGAAGTCACCATTTCTGTGTGAATAACTGCAAAATTCAGTCACTCATTGGGATTTTTTTATTGACTGTACAGTGCTAAGGCCATTACAAAATCCTCTCACAAACTGGAGCCCTCACCAGCACCCTCAGGACCCCAGCAGCACCACTAGGAGTTTGCTCACTTTCCCAAACAAAGGAGAGCTCTGCTGTTCAAATTACTCCCTCAGGGACACACTGTACAACCCCTCTGACTTAATTTTACTTCTTCAATAATACCACTGCAAACACACTGAATGCTAATAATAAATAAATTATTCAAATATTCAGTCTCTACGGAAGCACCATGTGAATAATCCTGAAAAGAAACTCCTGAAGAAATTGTCCGGTATCCTTCATGTGTGTGTGTGAAAAAGAAAAAAAAAAAACTGATTTAAATAATTATGCCATGTGAATGAAAAGCGATTTATTTTAACAAGGACAGATAGTAGCTTTGCTGTTAATTCAGTATGTTGACCCAAAGCAAGTCACGAGCAAACAGAGCATGACTGCCACCATTGTTTCAAAGACTGTGGAATGGCAGCTCAGAGAACCAAAACCTGAAAAGAAAACATGACAAAGTCAAAAGGTTTAATGCTCTGCTGATGAAAGTAACTACACAGGAACTAGCCATTCAAGCCCCCCCAGGTCTCTACACAAAACAGTCACTTTTCAAGTGTATCTCTCAGAGTTAAGAGTTCAACTGGGGAGAAAGAAAAACAAACCAAAACCCAAAATTCACTTTCCTGCAAAAGCTAACAGACAGCTCTGTTGCTTTTTACAGTTACAAACTCCCCTGTTTAAAGTTCTTCCATTAGTGGAGCATCGGAATATGATGCAGAGCCAATATTCTGTAGACTGACAGCTCTGGGCAGTGAAGAGCACCATATTATCCTCATCTCACAGAGCACAAAACCAAGAAATTATACCCCCAGAGCAAGAAAATGTATTTAGATTCTTTGGAACAGGAGATCCCAAATATGCATTAAGAAATTAAGGTTTAGTTGGATTTGGGCCTTAGAGTTTTGCCCAAGACTGTGTTACAGATCACAGCACCTAAATCTACCAAACCTAAAGATGGATTATTTTGTATTGCTTTTGGCCTTTTTCTTATGGTCACCATGACATTTAAGTATTATATAATATTAAATTATCTGTAATACGTATGCTACCTTGCCATGTTCTTTTTGTTTGCACCTCTAGGCAGAAGAAGAAATGAGAGCATTTCTCTCGAAGGTTAGTTTTCTTTGGAGGTGTGACATGCAATCCTGAAGGTTAAATGCAGGTGAGATTTGCTGAAGATTCCTATCTTTCAGCTCTCCCCTGCTCCTCCTTCTCCTCAGCCCTGTTAGCTCCAGAGGGTACAGATACCTCGTGTTCCAGGATGGGCTGTACCTCTCCCCCATGTGCCCAGGACTGCACCTGTTCTGCTTGCCCAGAGAAAAGAGCAGATGAACTGAACTTCCACAGGTGAAAGAAGCCCACGGTACTTGCAGGGGCTCCTGGGTATTTGTTGGCAGTGTTGACAAAAAACATTCCAAATTTTCCTATTATTAGACAGCAAATACATCTGGCTGGGTGCATACAGGCATCTTCTCTTAGTGATTTTGTTGTCATGTTCCCTCTTGAAAGGCTTTATTCTTGAATGTAAAAAATCAACTCCCAGCTTCTCAAGAGGAAAGGTGGAGTAGCTGGTGTGGGCAATACTCATCCAAAGAAACCAGGCCCTGTTGTTGTTACATTCTTATACTAATGCCACTATTAACATAAAAACATGGGCTGAATGTCTTCATTCATAAGAGTGAAAGTCTGTAATTTAGCCTTTTCAATGGAAATAAGCAACAAATGCCCCCTTTTTGCCTCCTCCCTGCTGGCTTATTTCCACCTCAGAAACTGCTTCTACTAATAGCTAATGCTTAAAAAGGTGAAGTCCCAAATCTCCTCTTTCATTTCTTACAAATACTTAATGGGAAAGAGATTAAATGGCTTGTTTGGACATCTCAAGGATTCTCAAGCTTATTAGAGAAGAAAAAGATCTCTGTACAATTGTATGCATATGTTCAAAATAAACTGGTTCCTCATCTTTTTATGTAGGACATCTCATTTCTGGTCTGTCCCCAGTTCATACAAAATAAACTTTCTTATCAGGAATGCAGTTTTCTATCTCAACTCAGCCTTCTCAACTAAGAATAAAGTGATCCATATGCTTTGGTACCTTCCTTAAAGTCTGAAATCATGGCCAGGTGTCAGATATAAATAAAATGTGAAAGTCATCAACCTGGACCGAGGGCATTAAAGGCCAATAGAGCAGCAGTGCTGAGCTTCCACTTCTATCTGCAACCAACTGTGGAGTCTCCATCTCACGGTGCTTTTGGTGACACCTAACTCTGTGAAGAAAGTGTCTTCCAACTCTTTCCTGTCAAAGCTTCTCATGGGTGGTGCCAGCTACAGCCATGGCAGCTGGATCAAGGCAGATCACACATGGGCGGCTTAAAGAATCAGAAAGAAAGTGTTCTCTCTTCCCAGAGGAGGACAAGTCATCACCAGGTAAGCATCCTATCCCTTGCTCTGTTCTGGAGCATGAGGATGCCTGTTCTCTGCAGCTGCTGGAGAGAAAGAACTAAGCACACCGTGAGATTGAGGGACGGCAATCCCTCCTTTCTCAGGCTCCCTCAGCCAGGAGGGACCAGAGGCCACTGCACCTCCTCAGTGCTCTCCTTCTGCATTCTCAAAGGGATGGATTTTTCCAGTCTTTCTTTCCATCCTCATTAAAAGAGAATCATGGCTTCCAAGGAAAGTCATGGTGTCTGAATTCAGTTCACTGACTGCTGCAATCCAGTTCACAGGCGTGAATCCAGGTCGGCAGGATCTCTGAAGTAAGAGTTCATTGCGGTAACATCCACAGGCAGCAGATTTAAATTGTGCTGGCTGTCAGAAAAGGAAGTGGAGGACCTCGCTCACACCAGAAAGCAGACAACTTGGCAAGGATTGTGGCTCTATTTACGGTAGGTCAGATCCACTGGAAGGTGGAGCATCAAGTCTCAGTGAGGAGGCCCATCTCCATTTTTTTTTCCAACAGCAATAGGGACTGGATGACCCAGGTTCACTTTTCTTCCCCAGGCAACAAAGACAAATCAAGACAGAACAAATTGGACAGAAAAAGGCATTTTAACATGCTGCATTTAATTTATTAAAGTGTGAGGGCAAATAAGATTAAAAAAGAATAGTAACTTTGTTGATTTGGGGTTTTTTCCCCTCAAAAGGGAAGTTACATCTTTAATAAACCAAACCCTTCCACAGTCCAGTTACATCTTACAGGTGACACTCAGCCACTGGCATTTATATGACTGCTGCTAAAAGGTAATTTGAAGATGTATTTTTAGTTTATTCAAGAATGTCAGCTGTATTAACAGCAAAATAGTTTTATTATTACTGCTGATCTGTGAGCAACAGCATGCTCAAGTCCATAACATGAACTTAACACCCAAGATCAGAGCAGAGGCAACGAAACTGCCCTTTTCAGAACACCGTATATTAGTTTTAAGGTTTTGAAGTTAATGTGACTATGGCCCCACCTATCCTCCCCAGTATAAGTTCCTGAAGAGTTTAGAATATATCTAGATATTTTCCACCATAAGGACTTTTTCTTCACATATATTTTATTATATAAAAATGAATGTGTTATGACAGAACAGAAAAAACAGCGTGGACAAAGCAGCAGATTAAAAAAAAAAAAAGACATGATTTGAAACAAACACACAATATATACAGTAACAAGCTACCAAAAACCCCACAAACAAACAAACAACAAAAACAAAAAACAACAACAGAAAAAGAAAAGCAGCAAGAGCAAAAACCTGTTTTGTATGTGTCTTGGGTTGAAATTCCAAACCAAGACAATATGGAAATTCTGAAGGCTAGAACACAGCAATTTCCATGGACACACAGGTCAGTTTTGAGAGAAGACACTAGAGTCTGGTAAGACTGAAGGTCCTACCTAAATTAAGCTCTGCATGGGACTTCTCCAGAAGACCAAGCAGCACAAAGATTTAGAGAGCAACCATCACCTAGCAGAAGGAGTTCAAGACTTCAAAAAGCACCTAGGCAGGTGACGTACTCAATACAGAGTAACTCGTTAGAGAGTTAATGCTAAGAACAACAGTACCATGATCCTCGCAAAATGCTAAGGCTGCCATCTCATATCTAATAAAATCTTAGGCAAAAAGAGAACAGAGTAAATATATTCCAAAATTTTTCAAAGAATACAAAGCCAGAAAGTAACAGAGAAATAAACCTGCTCATGTCAAAAATATTAAGGAAAGAGAATAGCTAAAATGAATTTTAGCCTCCCTTTCTCTTCCTTTGCAATTTTGAGGTACAGAGTCAACTGTTTTCTCAGTCACTTTCTCAGAAGAAATATGTTAAACTCTTCACCATAGTTAAGATTATTTTGCCAAATAGTTCTGATATAAAATGAATGAAAACCAGGAGCATCAACAAGTCTTCTTGGCTAAAGGAAGCACTACTTACATTGTGGAATTTTTTCTCTTCATTCCTCAGACCAGAAAAAGAACATTTTTCTTAACAACTCAGAAGAAATGAGGTGTGACAAGTGCATGTGAACAGCACATTTACTATAATTACAGAATTATTCTGTATTATTGTCTATAACACAGTGAACACTCTTTTCAAACATAGTAGAACAATTATCGAATAAAAATAGCTTAAAATTCCTTTGTTACCTCAACTTTTGCCAATCAAAAGGTAGTACTATAACTTGAAACCAATAATTGAGTCAATTTTTCATTCTCCGCTTGCATTAAGCTGATTATAAGCACTGGAAAAAGACTTGAGATGGTCATGTAACACAGATACTGACAATCATCTACACCTCATCTCACACCTCCCTGCACTGCTACCATTTCTCTGCTTAGGTCTTCTGGAAAAAGACACTCAGAAGCAGCAAAGTGGCGCATGCACTATTTCTGTGCAACCTGCTAAAGCCTATATATTAAAGAGCCTATTGTACGGAAAAATCTGAAGACAGAAACGAAAGCAAAAAGACAGAAAGGAAGGCTTCACTGATTTATCTCCTTCCTTTAGAATTACAACCAGGAAGTGTTAAAAGACTACTTTAATGAGGTTTTTCTTCATACTCTCTCATCCTTCCAACCTCAGTTGTATCATGCACATCACAGCCCAAATTGGCTGTGTTTTCCACTTGAAATGGCAACACAGAATGCCAGCTCAGAACGCAGAACGTTAGGCTTTGTTAGTTGCTTGAAAAGGCAGTCATCTCTGTTCTCTATTTCTTTAATATGTTGAAAAGTTTTGGGCTTTTAGATCTTCCACCCCAATATGGAAGGCAGAAGAGGGCAGAGGAGAAAAGGGTAGAGAACAATGTATTCCTCTTTATTGTGAGAAGGCTTTAAGCAACAACTGAGATAGGGAGGACTACAAAAACAGCTGTTATTAATTCCTGGTATCTTGCATCTTAAGAAAAGGTAAAACATTTCTGCTATACAGACTTGATAGAGCAAGTTTACATTTTATCAACTCAGATTACGAAGACTACATATGTGCAAATACCCATTTAAAATCTAAATTGTTGAAAAAGTGAAATAAATCAAGCTATTTCACAGTCGTTCTTTTTACTTACAAAAAAAATTAAAATCTAGTTCTTCTCATTAGGAAGGACTGTAAAGGTAGTAGATCTATCTGGTCAGACTAAAGCCAGAAGCAGCTAAACTCTTACAATTTATACCATCTCCTAGTGCTAAGAAATAACCTGAATGCTTCAATGTATTTAAAATTCACTTGAACAAATCTCAGCATAGATATTTAAAAGTTGCACAAATTCTTAGATATGTGCAAGGAATTAACTTGAAAAACATTCTCAGGTAAACCTCAGATGCTGGATTACTTTGGTGTGTAGAAGGTAACACCGCCTGACAATGAATTATTTGCTTGTGTCTCACTGTGAGTAAAGCTCCATTGCAGGTGATTTAGATAAATGCTCCTGAGAACATTGCATAGCATTTTCTATCAGAAGAAAGACCAGAAAAGTCTTAGCACAAAGAGAATGAACAGAAAACTGAGACAATTCACAGATAAATACTTGCAAAGACCATAAAACGATCCTCAATGGTGTAAGTTACTTTGCACCATAGAGAAACACTCGTGGTCTGGGGACACAGCCTTCTGTGTTCCTAAGACACCTTCTTTAAGAGTGATGTACTCAACAGCAGAAATACAGACACAGCAGTAAAAAACTATTTTAAGAAGTCTGGTAAGGTAGACTGCAAATTTTCAGCTATCAAAACTGCAGTCATCTAGCTCCTGTAGATATTGTGCATACAATGGAAATTAGATATTTAACACTGTTCTATGAACATAAGCAGTATTAAACATGGTAGCTTTCTTGAGACAAAGACTCTGACACTTCTCCCCACTACATCATGGCTACCTACCTTCTGGTACCTTTGGCTATCAGCACAATTAAGGAGTAAAGAAAAGGATTTCTCTCAAAGAACAACCTTGTTTCATCCACAGAGCTAAAAGCTGTGTTCCTGGAACATTTCCTTCTGGGCACGCTTTATTCACACAAAGGGAAAAAACCAAAAAGCCACCCTTCACCATATATTACAGCAAGCAATTCAATGATCTGAGGAAAGAAAAAAAGCAGCAACTTTCACAGACTACACTCACTGTACGTGGGTAAACCGTCATTTTCAAGGCACCAGATGCGCAATAAAGGAGAAAGGATAAAGGAAACAAAAAAAAAATTTGGTTATTTCTTGCTGGGTGAGTATCAAAAAAGCTGCGCAATTTGCAGAAGTTATTTCTCAAGTAGAACAGTTACTCCGGGATGTAGTATCTATCACCTACCTTGTAGTAGGGCTCCATTTCTCTTGAAAAAGGTGCTCCCTGGCCAAATGGGTGGACCTGATGTGCTAAAGGGAATAAGAGACAAGTGTAAAGAAAATCACATTTGCATTATAAGTTGCAATTATAAGTTACTATTTGCATAAATTCTGTTTTGTTCTTAAAGCTAATGTAACATCATGACACTTTTGCCTTCAAGCAAGGGTCTAAAATTTCATGCTAAAAATAGGTTAATTTGATTCAAGATCGACATTTTCTTCACAAGGAAAATCCTCCTTAGCAAAGCACACACCCACACTCTTCTTGGAGGAAGAGACAAAAAAGCAATTTCAAATAAATAAGAAAAAACCTGAAATCAATGCCAAAATTATTCACTGAATTCTTAGTACAACCAAATACACTACCTTTTCCGAAGACACCTGCTAAAAACTTTAACTTTTATGGCTTTTGCTCAGCTGTGACAACCTGCTGGCCTGGCTCAGGACAGCCCTGGCCAGACACTGGGCAGCTGCTGTGCCTCACCCCCGAGTGCCCTTGCCCGCAGCAGAAAGCACAGCTCAACATGTCGGCTGCCAGCACCGACACACCTCGGCCTTCGCGTGTGCTCGGGGACCACGGCAGCTCCTGCCAGACCCTGCCAAGGCAGCGGCCATGGGGCCACTGGGTGCCTGGCAGGTGTCACTGCCTGCCTGAACCAAGGTCCTGCCCTCAACTCAGACAGGGCCAGGCTCCTCTTCTGCTTCGCCTCCTGCTCACACAGAGGGTGCCTGAAGGTGGTGGCCTCCAAGAGGCCACTCCTATGACAAGTGCCAGTGAAGGCAACAACACTTCAAACACAGGAGGGGGAAGAGGAGGGAACACTGGTGGGATCATCTAAACCTTGTTTCCTTTGATGCCTTGGAGCAGCCCCACAGTGCTGTGGGCTATAGAGTGTGAAGCACCTGTTCCAACAACCTGGAGCACTGGTGAGCTGGAGGAGAGGGGAGGCTGTGAGGAAGCTTCCCTGCAGCAGCTGCCCACCACCACCTCTGCTGGTGAGAGGACTGCCACCTCCTGTCCTGGCTGCAGGAGGTGGCGGGGCCCAGTTGTTATTCTACACTGCAGCATCACCACTGCAGGCATCGTCTGCGAGGAAAAGCCAGGCGCCCACTGGAAGTGCGCTGATTTGCCTCCACAGCGGGAACGTGTTGAGATCAGCCTCTGAGGACTCAGTCCCTACCACAACCATTCGTTTCCCTCCTGTTTTCGCTGGAACACAGTTACAAGAGACAGTGATGCAGCACAAAGTGGTGAAAATGCAAATCCACAGTAGTGCTGAACAGACAGTGCTAGCATGGAGGCCAATGGGGGGAAAGGAGAGGTGGGGGTAACCCCAACCCAGTTGAGTCCATTGAGTGAAGCTGAAAGGAGCCCAGCCAAACCAAGCCCAAAGCAGCACAGAGGAATGACTGGAAAGCGGCAGCAACCCTGGAGCTGACCTCCAGCACATCAGAGCAGTACAAATGGTGGTACAGGCACCTGCGAGGAACAGAATCCAGTGGAGCAGCAGCACAACCTGACTTGGATGATCTAGCTTTTGGGAGGTTTCCTTGTCACTGTTTTCAGTTGTTCTGGGCTGAGTGGCACAGAATGCTATCCACAGGAGCTCCCTCACCATCTTGCCTGTGTTCTCAACTACCACAGGAATGACAATCGTCTGGGGAAGCCACGTGGATACAACCTTCAGGGAATATCCATCATCTTGTTTTTGTTTCCGGTAGTGAAGATCTTTATTGTAAATAAAATACATTCTCTCTTGGTACACTTCTGGTATTAATATTGTTGTTGTTATTGTGCATTTCTTACGCTGTTGCTTTTTGCTTTCAAAAAAATTGATTAATTGAATGATTGTAGATTGTTATTTCAACCCATAGTCTCTACTCTTGTCCCTCCCTTACCAGAAGGGGTGAAGGAAGAGGGAGTGGCTTATTTTGAGTCTAATTTGTTGCTGGTGTTATAAAGCACTGCACTCTTTTCCTAGCAGCACTGCTGACTGCAGTCCAGGTGCACCCCTCCCTCCCCTATGGCACAGCTCATCCTCTCCATCGACATCTGTAGGTTGTGCTGCCCAGAGCAGAAATGTCACTCCCACTCCTGCAGCGTGGGCAATCCTGGGCAGGAGACACTGCCTGTACGATTTCCCTGATGGGATCCAAGGGCTCAGACACAGTGAGTGTTCTAAACCCACAGTATCTGGGGGAAGTAACTATTTGTTGCAGCATTTTCTAGGCAGGTGGTAGAGACAGGCTGCCACAGAGTCTTTTGAAACCTGTTTCTACTTCAGAGTACTCATGAAACAGGTTTCAAAATTCTCTACAGCTTGAAGACAATCACAGGTGCTACAGATTCAGTATGCTACAAGACAATCACAGGTTCTAATATGCTACAATTTTACTGAAATCAGCATCATGAAACTATGCTACCAATACATAAATAATTGCCCTATGCCCAAATTTGGGCATCATTTATAAGTAAGAGACTAAATATCCTTTGATAAGATTGCTGTAAGGCACTCTGCATTTTTAAGGAGGTAATCCTTCCTCTATGGTTGCAAAGTGTGGATCCAAGCCCTACTAATCCACTTCTACTCAGTCCCTTTTGTCTCCTCTTCAGTTGACAATTGCTACACAAAATGCAACAAAATGAAAACAGGTACTGTCTATTACAGTGACAGCATTAGCAAAGTTCTGCTAAAACGCCACATAGAAGAAAACCACTTCTCCACAATTATACTGTAGATAGTCTTGTGCTAATATATAAAAAATCCACTGTATTAAAATAAGGACTGTATGTAAATCCGAACCAATTACGCAAGTAATAAAAACCTTCAATATTCCTGCACAAAAAGGGGAATTGAGAGAGAGAGAGAGAAAACAAAATGACCAAAAAGAAGTTAAGTAGGTCTACATTCTAAGTGCTGGAGAGCATGGGGCACACACTTGTCTAAACACACTCTCACTTCATAGTGCTTAATGCAACCAATTGTTTGCATTCCTTATAGTAAGCACCCGCTCTTCAGTGTAGCTCCTCAACTCAAACGAAGGTCAAGAGCTGTTGAGGGCATTCACACTCCTGTAGGATTCACTCCTGTAACATATGTTACAGTGCATCAGAGTCCCACATAATCCCTGGAACAGGACCCATTAGGCTGGATGGAAAGCCATAGCATGGTCTTCATACTGTAAAGATTTGCCAGTCAGAAACCACAGCACGGCAACTATATGCCTTTCAAAAGCCCAAGAGAAAAAAAAAAGTTAAATTCTGAAATGACACTGCAAAATAAATTTACTCCCAGGCTGTCATAAGTGGGTGGAAGAGGGTTAAAGAAAGAAGTGGGAAAAGCGTATATATTTGAATAGACAGAATGTCTCCACAAGAGAAACAAAGCCATAGTGATTTATCTTATTTTACAATTTGAAAAAAGGCCCAGGGCTCTCATAAAAATCTCGATCTGATTCAGCACAAACCCACATGAATGGTGAAAATTAACTGTGTCTTCCCAGGGAAGAAAGCTGAAGAATTAAAGCATGTAAATAATGTACTGCAGGGACTGTCAAGCCTTTCACACCAACTAAGTTTTCGGTTTACAGGGCTTTGCAGAGCTTTATCTATGTCTGATCTGCATTGGATAATTTTTTTTTTCTGTTTCCAAACTTTTGTATGTGAAATCTCAGAGACTATTAATTATTAAAACATATTTCAAGTTGCGAAATGACAGAGTTGAACTATCTCTCACTTTAAAGTGTTCAAAACCTGCTTCCTCTCTGTTCCAGATTAAGAAACTATTTGAAGAAGGTTTATCCTTCTAGAGACCATCAATAAAAACCCAAAACATTTGGTCCATCTCAGGCATTTTTTCAAACAAGTTGTTTCTTCAGTGTAGCCTGTAAGCTGAAAGAGAAGAATGACTAGCTCTCCTACAAAAGTAACAGCATATTCTGCATTTAGGCAAAATAAAAATGCAAAATCTGGGTCTATGATACTCTTTTGTAATCAATACCTGATATAAAATTAGTATTTATGCTATTAGCGTTAATCATGTCACAATGACTAAAGTAATATCTTTTGGAAGAAAAGCAGTAAGCGGTTTGGACTCTTATCTCACTATGAAGAAACTTGGGGATTAATACATTTTTGCTTTGGACATGTTTGGACTGGCCTAACTCTGAAAAGCAAATGAGCACAGGGCACTTGCAGGGGGTGGGTGGAATATGGATGCTAACAATTGGTCTGAATTTAGGCTTCAGGCTCTGCCAGGGCCTGTAAAAGACAGGCAAGCAACTTTCTCATTCTGGCCTGGGAAAATCTTAAGGAGGAAACCAAAACAATCCTTGGAAGTGAAAAACCATCAGCAGGTGTTGTTTTTCTAACATGTTTACTGGAAAAGGTGTTTACAAAAAGGGTGTAGACTCTAAAGACCAATCATATGAATCGTGCTGAACTACTCTATAAATAGAGAATTTAGACGAATAAAGATTGCTCTCATTTCATCATCATATCGAGAGTCATGTCGTTATTTCTATGCCATCCGAAAACCATAACGACAGTGGAAGGTGGACCTTGATCAATCATAGTGAACTGAGATTTCAAGGAAACATCATGAAAGAATAATTTGTGTAGTTTATGAACTAGACAACACATGAAACATCAACAGTTACCTGCCAAAGACCATTGGCTTGATTTTTAGAAAATACTATCGTTTGAAGCACACGCTCAAGCCCAAAGGATATCCAGGCCACAAGAGTGTTTGTGCAAAGGCACAGAACAGGATCCAGGGGTACAAGTTCAGAGGCACCCAGTGCACGATCCACCTCTCTGCAAAGCAGTCATTGGTACTGTGGCATCTGTGCACCATCACAGCAAGCAAATGAAGTATTCACAGCCCGCTGAACCTGAGAGAGAACCTGTATCTGAGAGAACTGATGGAGGATGGTGTTTAACCCCTGAGGAACTGGGAGCCACCATGGATCAAAGCCCACTTTTCCCATGGATGTGCCTAGCAATTTTTAATGGCAAGTGAGACTTGATTTCCACTCAAGGCAAGCGATGAACTGCTCTTTCTCTGAAGACACAACCAGCAGGAAACTTTGTTGTGCCACTGGGCCCCAGGCATGAGAAGCTTCTTGACTGCAGGGATTTTTCTGAGAAAAGACTTTTCCATAGGAAAATGTTGCTTTCCTGAAATCTAAAACATTCTACAGGAATGTGTTGATTTGAATACTGTTTCTGCTGGAAACCAGGCCAATACAAAGACTGTCCAGCCAGTGAGGGTTCATGGCAGCTGGCCAGCCCAACCAGGAGCTCCCAGGGCATACAGAAACAATAATCTGTGTGAGCCCTCTAATTAATTATTTCTATCAAAACGTATGGCAGACATTTATAAAAATCTTCAAGAGGTGCATAGGCTTCAAGAAACTTAAGAAAGGAAACGTAAATCCTTTGTCTTCTGGAATTCACATTAGAGCAGGGAGACTGCAGTTTTAAAGCCAGGCACTAAAAAAAGCCAGAGTAAGAATTCTCTTGCACAGTTGCCGTATTTCACAACTATGCCAAAAGCTCTCACAGGCCTCTTTGTCAGAGAAGCTTGATTAACAGATTTAAAAAACCCAAACAACGAAAAATTTAAACCAAACTCAATTGTGTGGGACTACACACCACAATTAAGGAATTATGAAAACATAGAAGCCAGGCAATAAATACAGGCCAACGACTATGTTAGCAAATATGTCCACAGAGTGATGGTAAAGCAGGAAGACACAGAAAGAGGGGAAAACAAACACACAAGCCAACACCAGCCCCTGAACACACATTTCAAATGCTTCACTTTGAAGCTGACACTTATTAGCCCAATGAAGGACAGCTCAGTGGAGAGGAAAGGAAACTGCTTCACACACACCTTAGCCCACCATGGCCAAGAGGAGGTGGAATTAGCTGCTGGGGCACGGCTGGTGCAAAAATACATCCTGGCTTTCAGGAAAGCCTAGACTACAGGGCAGAAGAGCTCAGCAAAGGACAGGAATATGAACAGTGCCAGCTGTAAGCTAACAAGCTGTTGCACACAAAATGCCCAACACAGTTTACAGTAAGCAAATAGCTGCTAGACCATAACAAGCAGCAAGGAAACAGAGGATGTCCTCTGCAGCCCTTACCAGTAGCAAAAATGATGGGAACAAGAAAAGATGATTGACTGAAATGCCTCTACATCCAGCTCAACCCCATACACTGCAACTACTCCCCTTTGCCCTGGAGATACCAGCTCTGAGGACAGCTATATAATTGAAAATTCCTGGGAACAGAAGCTGCCACTGCCAGGTGAAGAAAAAGAAGGCATTGCTGTACCTGTGCTGTTAAGTATTCCATTAACAACCACCCACAGTGCAAAATGCTTCTCTGCCAAGCCTCACCAACACCTCCGACAGAGTGAACTGAAAAAAAAGTCAACAACACCAAACCTGGAAGCAATAAATCATTTCATCAAAGAACAGCCAATGAAGCATCTTGCAGGCATAGAAACCCACCTCTAAAAGTTTCTGAGAAGCTACTAAATCACAGTTAGTCTTATGTTCAAGTTGCTGATAACAATAGCTGTAGATGCGTTATCTGGATGGAGCCCATTAAACCCTGTGTCCAGAGGCAGCAGGGAATGATGCTCTTGACAAGCACATTCAGCTCCCCATGCCAGCAGGGTGCAGACTGGTACTATAAGGCAGGTAAATGGCTGTCCAACTAAGCTGGAAGACTTCAGTTTTTACCATTACTTGAGAAATAAATTTAGGATGCTGCTGTAACTGAGGAAAAAAGGTTAAGTATGTTTTTGTGGGAATACAGCGTTCCTTGATGCAGGAAGACAAGCAGTACCTCCTTAAGGCAATCACCCAGTGTAAGGCACGGGAAATGTTCCCAGTAAGGCGGTGAGCAGCCTTCTTGGCTCCCGCGCTGAACAAACGTGATCTGTGCAGTGGCTGTTGAATGGCACAGGAGGAGTCACCTGGTCCAAACCACACTGCCATGACCTTGGAGACTGAACACAAGACACACAGCAGCTCCTTCTGATTGGTGACTCTTCTAACACTTGACAGCTCTTCACTGTTGTATCAGCTTCCTTTTCTACACTCAATGCCATTACTCCATGGGGATGAACACCACTACTGCACTGCAAAGAGGGTCTAATTCTCTCCATCTGTGTATAAAACCACAGTTGTTTTAATGAATGGATCACTGTCATTATACCTTTTGAGCAATATCAAAGTATTTATATACTGCTGGACCTGTAACACTTATGGTTTGCTAACGAGGAAAAGAAGAAGCCTAATCCTTGCCAGCAGCTTGCTGGCAGTTAATATCACAACTAGCCACCACCCAGCAACAAAACAAGCAAAGCATAAAAACTCTCTACTAAACTGGGCCAAAGACAATACATAAAAAAAAAATCTCAAAGGCTGAAGATAAGGTATTTCCTGACTTCAATGAAAACTAATTAATACTTTAGAGATTTTAAATATATAAACCCATTACTCCATCTTCTCGAATTTTCCATAACTGTCAAAACATTACTGTTAGAGAGATTTATGAATTCACAATATAGATTTTTAATTTATGACTGCTAATATAATATTCTGGCAATGCTTCTCTTTTCTCTGCAATTCCCTCTTTTACTGTCTCTCAGTGTCTCTCACTTACTCCAACGTGAGATCAAGACTTTAAGCTCCTAGATAGAGTCTTTCCTAGTTTCTCTAGGGTGTCTAACACATTTTCAAGTGAACAATAAAACTTTGATCCCTTGTGAACTCTAAATGAGTTTTCTATATGACACAACTGCCAGAGGGATTACATCTAAATTTCATTAAAAACTAAAGAAAAGTTGCTCATGAAAGCCACTTATGAACAAAATGCCTGAAAATAAAATTTAATGCTTTTTGAAGGATGAAGTGAAAAGCTAGTCAGATCTTTCTGTTCTCCAAAAAGCCAAAGTCATTGTCCTGCCATGGCCTTCACTTAAGTAATTAAGCAAGAACATGTCAGGGGAAGGGTGGGGGGAGCAGATTTAAAAAAAAGTTAAAAGAAAACTTCTCAAATTTCCAGAATCAGAGATAAATATGGTAATTCCTAATTTCAAGAAAAGCATAGCCATGTGTCCTTTGGAGCCCATCAGTGACTCTGCTGTGGTGGTCAAAAGGCCCCTCTCACTGCTGGTGTAATATACAAAGCTTTCTTCTCCCCTGTGTGAGACTCTAGCCTTCAGCCAGAATGTTGGTCTTTGCTGAGAGCCAAACATTATATATTTATGGACAACAACACAGGATTTGCTTAAATAAATGGAAATAGCTAGATAATTTCTAGAGAGTAGTTGTTTCAAGAGAGATGGCTATTTGAGGTACACCAGACTCGTAGTGCAAAATGAAAATCTTTGGTTAATCTGTGTTTAAATATTTTAAGATGTATTTTGTCAACACAAGATAATTCTAGGCTGAATACTGAAACATGAGAAAGTCCAGGTATAGGTGAAAATTCATGGTGAGGCCACTGTTCCATATTACTTTTAATTTAAAAAGATTTGGAATTCCCATTGGGAATTGGGAGAGGCTGTCTATAAGCCTCCAGTTCTAATTCTGCCTCTGCCACTGAAATCAGACAGTGACTCCAGGCAAGTAATTTCATCCTTTTTTTCTTAGTTTTATTTTTCTTCTTCTGTACTAAAAACAGGCTTACTGACACAGATTATATATCTCCGGAAGGAATAAAGAATTGTTAAGTAACAACACAATAGGTGAGGGAATAGTCTTTTGAAGTGCATGTAGTTAAGGAGAGACCAACACAGCTCACTTCTAGAGCACAGCTGCTATTTGTTCCCACGTCCCTTATTTCAAAGTAAGGAAAAATATGAGGTTACTTCACTTGCTGAAGTGTTGTGTTTCTCCTTATTTCACAACTGCTATTAAATGGTTTCTAGACTATCACTGGATGAATAACTGGTAGTTGTCAGGCAGAAACTTTGGAGTTACCTAATCTTGCTCTTGTGCTGCAGAGCGTGCCTGTGCCAGCTCAAGCAGGAACCACAAGTCAGTGCCCTGAAGCCCAGATGAATAGAATACTCCATCTACACACAGTCACTGGCTTCTGAGACTACAGAGGACTGTGGCCTCTTTTGGGCTACAGCAGCATCAAACACTGACCCAACCAACAGGGAGAAGTTTGATTCTCATCTATTTTATGAAATCAGAAATGGAGCACTTCAGTTTCTGCTTCCATTTGCTGAAATACAAGCGATGGGAAAGAAGAATTTCATTTCTGGTTTGGTTTCACTTGCTTAAGATTGCACTGGAAAAGAAAAAACTACTTGAATATCAGGTTCTGGAAAAAAAATGAGTCCTAGAAGTTGTCCGTACCTAAGGCCTACCTTCACTTTAAACTTAATGTAAAGAGTCTGCTCAGATAGTTATTGCTACAATATAGACAAGGCTGCAAGGAACATCCACGCTGACCACCTGAGCAACTGAACCGCACAGCGATTAACCAGGTGCAACACTGCAGTGTTCTTCTAAAAGGATTCTCCCAAATCAAAATCAATTAATTTTTTTTAAAAGCCCAAGGTCACACAATTCTGCTATTCTAGTCCTGAATTCTCCATTTATTATCTTGCAGAATTTCGAACAGCTTTGCTGATAGACCTGCCTGGATTTCAGAAGTATTTCCTCCATGAGGCTCCCACTCACATCTCTAACCATGGCCTGTCAGTCAATCGGACTTGAGGGTGAGGTGGGCACACCTCTGCCTGAGAACACGCCACTTGTCCGTTCTAAAGACACCAACGTACTGGGAACGTGCACAAAGTTATAAATGTGCATGTGCAAAAGGGAAAATCTGATCTCAAATGAAACAGAAATAGATGGAAAAAAGAGAGGCAAGGCCTTACAGCGGGGGTGAGGGTGGGGGGTGTGCGCGCGCTCTGCCAACTGTTTCAAGTTGCTTGCTGAAATTCTTATTTATCTGGAATGTTGTGATCCCCCATTTCACCAATTCAAGAATTTAGGGAACTTAAAACTAAGCATGACCTGCAGGCTGCTGCCAGGATGAACTCCCCCTCCACCACTTGCTCAAAGCCAGGGCACTTACCAGCTGAAATTTTCCATACTTGGTCTTTCTCATTAATCTTGAATGAATGTGGCTCAGATGATTCAGAACTAATCTGGCTTCTGGAATTACAGCAGCAGAGGACAAACGAATGTTTAACCTCTCCCCTGGAACATTTAACCTCTCCCAGATGCTAAGGGTACTTTTTCCCTGGGAAGGTTAATGTGCTTATAGGATCTGCAACAGTGCCGCAGAGGAGGTTGCAGAGATTTGTACTCACTGGGCCATACATGAAAGTGTTTGATGTATGTGCCAGAAAGTTATGTAAAAGCAGAAAATACGACAATGATGATGACAACAACGGCATCAAAATAGAAGTATTCACATATTTGAAAAGCCCCAATTACATATTTCATCATCTCAGTTCTACCTCTTCATGAGTATTTACTACATGAGTCCTACATCCATGATAACACCCTTATGCCCCAGAACATCTGAGCCTGAGGACCATATTGCACAGCATGCAAGGTGCTTAAAACATAAATGACAGTTTGTGGATGCTATCACCAACACAAAAGTTTAATGCATAAATAATGTGTTATCCTTAGAGATATATTTTTAGAAATAAACTGTTAAGGCATTAAAAATTTAGTATCAAAATGTGTCAGTTTTCACTCATTCATATTCCCAAGATTATTCCTTTTGAAGAACTGAGAGCTGTATTTTAGGGATGGGGAGAGACATACCAATAAACACAAAACTCCCCCCTATAGCATCCAACAAGGGCTGTTTCACCTCAGGGTCCGGGTCTACAGACTCAACAAAAGAGACAAAAGAGAATATATGCAAAAAATGCAAAAAAGAGCATTTTTGCATTCAGAAGAATTATAGAGACACCACCCATTATCAATTCTCCCACCCACCGAGCTACAAAGAAATTATTTCCATTCAGAGAAAGGAAAACGTCCACAGAGGTAACAAGGTACCTCCAAAACCACCCAGTAAACAGTGGCAGAGCAGGACCAGCCCCCACACACTCCTCTCAGCTCTGGGCCCCTGCTGACAACCCACATTGCTGCTGTCAGGGCTCCTCATCACTCACTGACATTGGCTGCACCTATAATAGCTCAGCTTTTTTCCTAAAGTTATCCCAAATGTTTCAGGTTGGCTGCAGAAGAAATCAAAAGCCAACTTCTAATATGCCCTCCACTTTACAAGAAATTTAAAGCAAATGGTACAAGTTTGATCAAATTCTATCCTATCAGTTCAGTCCAGTCAGGAGAAGATGAAAATTTTCCACTTATTCTTGAGAACTATTCAACTTAACAAGGCCTCAAATTCAAGGGGCAGAGCAGATGAGACCTCTCGGATGCTTACACTACAGAAGTCCCTTCCCTCTCTGCCAAAATGAAGAACCCCACTGAACTATGGCTGAGAAGTGTGCGTGATTTGGACTTCTCTGGTCTCTGGAACAAGAGTGCTCCTACCTAATTTTACAGGAGCAATAACCACAGCACCCAAATTCCAGTATCTTAAAATTTTCAAAGCAGAGCTATGAAATAAAGAATTTCACACATTCTGCACACCTAACTGTAGACAAATACTCAGAGGACTTAATTTTGACTCATTTTAGCCACTTTCATTTTAACAGAAAAATAAACCTCCCACCAGTAATGGAAAATAAAATTCAGTGTGCATTTTTATCCCTAATCCTTACCTCTATGAACAGATAGTCAGCCTATTGAGAATACTAACATTGTACTTAATAATATTCTAATAATTCTCTCAAGTTACAATATTCTCTACATGAATAAAGGAACTCAGTGAGGAAAAGAAAGGCTGACCTTCACAGAACTTACAGTGAGAAGTCTCCCTTCTACCTTTAGGCCAGTGATTTCTCTTATGACTGATGAAGCTATAACGATAAAAAAGAGACTACTTTTCCAAAAACTGTCTTAAAACACTGTAATTTCAACAAATCTCAGCTTCCCCAGTGGGATCCATGATGTGGTGTGTTTCCCTCTGCTGTTTCTCCTCAGCTGTTTGTACAGAAGTTGGATGGACTCAGTAAGACAAGGCTTTAACACTGCCCTTCATTTGGGGATTTGCTGCAGAAAGCAGAGGGGTAAGAATAAAGAATATATGAAGAGGGTGAAGCTTTACAATTGGTTTTGCAACAATATACTTGTTTCTACATCTCTGCTTTATCCATTGCGACTCCATGTGGTGATGGTTGAAAAAAATCATTATGAACATGAAAAAAGTCATAAAAAGTCACAAATACTAGAATTCCTTTTTTCTGCAGTGTATCTGCACAGCGGTTTGTTAGAAACCTTGTGTCAAAACAAAATCACAGAGGCACAGTCTAGGCCATCTACTCTTTCTTCACAAAGCCCAAGGAAGTTACAGAATAAACTCAAGTATGGCAATTCAGCAATCCTCAGTGCCCCTCCCTGAACCTTGGTGTAGCAGCCAGTGCTAAAGAGACTGCAGGTTCTCTCCTCAACAAACCAAGAGGTTCTGGGAGGTCCATCAGCTGGTGGGCAACCCCAAAACTGGAGGTATTTCACTACTGAAGAGCACAATCTTTGGAGGCACCAAAAGGAGCTGCTAAGGATAGGCATGGTTACCTATCAGATACTGTGTAATTCTCTTTTCAGTTGAACTGCTATCTGCCATGCAGCTGCAAAATACCCTTATTAATATTAACTAGGAAAAATATGTTCAAGAACATATATGCACTCTCTCTTTGTGTAATTAATCCTTGGGGTAAAGCTGTTCCTTGGATCACCTCAAGTATAGAAAATCAGTGAGCTGGATTACAGGAAACAATTACTTATGGTACACTGGTGTTTAGAAAGAGACAGTGACACCCTGACATCCCCAGACAGCATTTGAGCCCTCTAAAGCTGCAAATCACAGAAAGTATCAAACTATGCTTTTCAAACATCAGATGACTCAAGCTTGTTCATTCTAGTGAAATAATACTAATCAGTCATAAAATGAATGGGACACAATCTTTTAAATATTCAGAAGGCAATAATTTATAAAGTATCTGTTTACTACAACCAATTAAGCAGAAATATTTTCTTCATGTGGCAATTGTAAATTCTGACAAATCAGAGAAGGAAAAAATGGAACAAATTACTTTGCCAAACCACTCCAGTTAATTTTCATGTTGGTGGTTTCATTGACAGTTAAGTCTTTTTTATAATGTCATGTACAGAACATCACTGAGTTTTCCAGCCAACACACAAAGGGCTAACAGTAAATACACATGAACTGAAAAGCAGAAAGCTCAGCCATTTGCAGGACTGAACCATCCAGATAGCTGCCTCTGCTAGATGTGGCCAATACACCTGCAGCTCTCAGTTCAACTGGAACATGCTCAAGTAACAATTCCTTTTTAGAAATCCCTGCACCTAAATTTCAGATCATAGAGAAACACGACTCGAAACAAAGCAATCTTGGAGACCTTCAGCAGAAATTGCTGTCATCTCATTCCATTCTTAACCCTTTTGAAGCCGTTTTTCTGTCCTACTCCTAGGAGGACCTACCACTCTGTTATCATCACCAATTCCTGTTTATAAACCTCCTCCTCCATGTTAGCTCCTCTGCTGAATCTGTTTTTGGGTTTTATTATTGTCTTTATTCTGTTTCAGAAATTTTCCAGCTCATTTGTACAGCCCTTAGCATCTCAGCATGGGACAACCTTACAACTAAAGTCTTATTAAAGCTATTTACACAATTCCTATGAACAGGACAAGGGCCCATGTTTCTTCGTCAACCTGTATGGAAACTCAGCTGACAGGTTTGTCTCTCAGTCTCTCTTTCTCTCTGTTCTTGGAAGGACTCTAGACTAGGTTGTGAAGGCGAGAAAACAGCGAGATTCGCTAGATTATGTGAGAGAAGTATAATGGAATAAAAACAAAATGGACAAAAAAATAGCATTTAACAAGGGCTCTGGATGGGAACTAAGTTACTTGGCTCTCTGATAAAAACAAGTCCAAAGATGACAATGCAACTCAAAGAAAGGTATGCAGGATGCACTATTTTAATGGCTTTTGTAGGAAAGATTATTCTCTGTGTGTTCCCCAATCTTGCCCATTGTTCAAGCTACTGTAGCCTATGTGTCAAGGTGATGCTTGCTAACCTCTCAATGCCACACTGGAAAACAGCCTTAAGCCTTGAACTTAGAGGTTTTCTCAAACCTTAATGATTCCATTACTTGCCTATGAAAGTAGTTTTAACAAAGGCTTATGTGAAACGCAGAAGGGAAATCAAGAGCATGATACAGCTCATTGCACCTTCATTATGAGAAACTTCCCTAAACTTGTAGGCTTCCCTAAACTTGTAAGCAAAAGTTTCAAGCCTGCCTGCACAAGTGTTTTGCACTAAGAAGTTCCACTGAAAAAGTAACAAAAGAAAAAAGCTGGTAATACATAACAGCTGCGTGATCCCTACAAAACTATTGACTCTAAGCCATCCAAGAGAAACAGCTTTTTAGGAATGGCAGAAGAAGTGTCACTATTTCACACAGTCTTGCACAAATAGACTGCATCAAAACATTTCCTTTAAGTTCACAACATTTCTAATTCTTTTTGGTAGTTCCCCTTTTGTAATTTTCCTTCTGAGGGAGAGGAAGAGGGAGTATCTCTCTTTGTGCTGTCTCTCAGTAAACTCCAGTCTTCAGTCCCAGACCATTATGGTGTTACATGAGTGTGTATTGTGGTCTCTTCAACAGGGCAGCAAGGATTAGTGCCTGCTTCCCTCTCTGAGGAAGAAAACGACGTTCACCACTATGGCCCTGACCGGAGATGGTGCTTTTCACTGAAGTAGGAACTGCCTGATCTGCATCTTTGAGAAGGCCAACAAACAGAAACTGGCAGTGAAATTCATCTGTAGGATGGGTCATGAAAGGGTGACTCCAGTGCCAGTTTCATAGTAACCACCGGGGAAAGAAGTTTACCCAAAGGAAAAGAGGGAGTTCAATCTGCCTCCTTTTCTTGGCTTCCCTTTTAAAGAATACAAATAAGCTTCCTGAAAAACAACAGGCCTTTTGATGAGGTAATAGCTTTCCTCCATGTTTTTGTTTGTTTGTTGAAAACACTTGGATTTCACAGGAAGCAGAAACACAACCGGGGATCAACTTCATTAAAGAACCTTAAAAATCAACAGGACACACATCTCTTACTTCAGCCACTAAACTGGATTGTCTCACTGGCTCGAGCAAAACTGCTGAATTATTTCCCTAACAAAAGAAAGGCGCTTTTAGGTCCTATAATCTCATTTCAAATCCTTTTACCCACTCCCTTCCCTTTTTGGCCTTGAAATTGCAATCCTCTTTCGGGACTAATCTCGGGACTAATTGGTGCCAGCACTCCAGTCTCTCTCGCCATTTCGTCCCCTCCCTGTTGCATTGTTCAGGTGCCGAAAAGGACAGCAAGGCCAGGGTTCAGTGCCCCCGTAATGAGTCTGTTCCTACACAGTAACTGTTAATAATTAGCAGGAAGCATTTTGTCTTTAAATTGCACAGCATGTGCAGTACCATTTCACAGAGGCAGAGAATCGCTTCACTGTTGCTGATGAAGCTCCCCAGGTCTGTGGGTGATGTGGAGGCTGGAGGGCAGCGTGCAGGGTGCCAAGCCCAGGCCAAGCCTCCCCCCGGGCACACAGGGTGGCACAGGTAGTGCCAGCCCCTCCAGAGCTCCCCATGGCAGGAAGGGAGGGAACGGGGAGCACCCTGCACACATCACCTGTAGCAGCTGCCAAGGAATGCATCAACGTGATGGGACTAAGTTGGTGTGGTGAAAGGACAGTCTGTGTTTAAGAAAAATTCCAGAATACAATTCCCTGAAGAGTAACAAGAAAAGAGGAGTTTTAAGAAAGCCTGCTACTTTTCAGCTCATGACTGTATTTGCAGGTAGTGCCAAAAAGGAACAATTACTTCTCTTACCAAGGGAATAGCAGTGCTGACTGTTTTCCATTTTCTGACATTTTCTCAGACTTGGAAGTAAAATTAGTTTTTCTGTATTTGGAAACTTCAATCTAGGAAGTGCATTAAAACAAAACCATAAAAAAGCTGTTTCCAACGGATGTTCATTTCCAGCAAACCTAAGGCTAACCTTGAGTTTTGATTCAGGCAAAATAAGCCAAAAGCTTCAGAAGTTTTCAAAGCTTCAGAAGTTTTGTTTTTACATTTCGTTTTGACACGCTGATATCGTATAGTGCCTTCTACTGTCCTGAAGCTGAAGGCCAACACTAGAAACTCCATCTGAGATACACACTGCTTCCATGATGCCCCCCAGCTGTGCTTTGGAGTTTAACCACAACTGGGACTAAAATCACATTCCTATTCACTACTGTCTTTAGACATCTATGAGGAGGTATGTGATATGTTATGAAGAATGGATTAGCATCAAAAAAGGAAAATTATACAACTTGCTTCACTCTCCTGAAAGATCAACACTTCTCGAGGAACATCAGTGAGAGACAAGCTGTCAGATGTTGAGACTCCTGCAGAGGTCAACACCCTCAAGTATCACTAGATTTAGGGAATCTACCATTACTGCAAAGATAGCACCAAAGATATGTGTGTAGAAAGGAATGCTCAGCCAGCCATCTCACTACCATTGGAGAAAAAAGCAGTCTGTCACTGCAAGAACCTTCTGGCATGGTGTGGGTATATACCTGTTACACAGTAAGAACACATCGTTTACCTCCTGTCACAGAAATTGATAGCAAGTATGAATACAGAGCTAAAATTACTGATGATTTTTCTTAGTTTGCACCATAGCTTGAAGTCGAGTGGTGTCTCAGTGGCTCAGTTAAGGTGGGCAATAATTTAAGGGTAATAAGTAAATTCTGCACACATTATTATCCTTGGAATGCTAGACTTTCTCAATACACTAAAGCCATCCACAATGCAACACCTTGCTAAAGAATTCATATTATAGATCAGCTGGAATAAAGGCATTTAAATTTTCCATTTCTTGAAAATGCAGTTTGCAAATGTGCTTGAGATCCACCATTTATTTCTGTTTGCCTTTGTGTCACAAATTTCAGACTAAGGGCTCTCCTCAGGTCATCCAATTCAGCTTTCTGCCAGCAGAAAACTCTTTCCTACAGTCAATTTTCTGGAATTTTATTGAGTCTGCTTTTCAGCAGTCTACCAGATGGATTTCAGACAATTTCCTTCAAGGGACTAATTCAGTCTAGTAAGTTCATTATTTGCACCTGGTCATCAACCAAGGAAAGATAAGCCACGGTATATGTACTTGTCTCCTCCTCATACACTATTAAAACGGGAAGTTTTCCATCCTGGTGTCAAAATCTGTTCACAGCAGTAATACAACAGTAGCAGAGAGAGATCCCCATGAAAATCAAGCAACTGTGCCTACAGAGAGATATTATTAACTTGTGTATGGCATCAAAGCAACCTCCCTTTTCTACACCATAGTTTTAAACCTGATGATCAGAAGACAGCAAGTGAAGACCAGTTCTTGTTGACAGTCCCCTCTCCTCAGGTCAGCGTCCCTGGGTAGTGTTTGTCTGCTTCAATGCAGTCCAAATGCCAGTGCCAGCCCAGGCTGCTGCACTGCTGCTGCATTAGAACACCAGGCTGAAAGATGCTGCAGAATGCCGAGCTGTGCCTTGCAAATGACTCTTTTTCACCAAGCTTGTGAACACCAAGTAACCATGAAGTTAAGTATTATTTTCCCCTGCTCTACCTGACACTGGAAGACTTCTCTACAGCATTTAAGTGACTTGAAAAAACAAGTCTGCAAGTCAAGAAACCTTAAAGGCGGGTTTGTAGTACTCACCCAAACAGATTATAATGGAGGCAATACTAAGCATGATGATGCCTCCATGCTCTTCTGGAGAGAATAAGCCCTGGGAGCCAAACATAGCATAAATTTGCCAGCATGGCACCGTACCAGCTCAGTAAGATTATGGCTCAATGATGGGCTTTCACTGGTAGGAATGCTTTAAGAAAGCCCTTGCCCTTGGCAAGCCCCAATACCTTAAAAAGCTCCCACAACAAATCACCAGGCTCACACTTATAGCACAACTACACAAGTGCCTTCACCAGCACAACTAAGAGGACAGTTCGCTAGTCTACAAGGACAGCAAGAGCATCCTAAAATGACTTTTTAAGTCATTTTAAGATGACTTAGAATGAAAGAAAAAACAAAGAAAACACACCAAATCTCCCAACAAATCTCCAAATCAAAGCTCAAAAGCAACCCTCTGCTGAACAATCAGGTGATACTGCTCCAAGGGTCTTCAAAGCTCAACACAAACCAAACTCCTAGAGCTCTTGTTCCATGTAATTACAAAACACAGAGCTCTTCAATACAAATTGCTCCATTTCTAAAGTGGAGTTTTGACAGTGATATCCCCAGGTGACAGAAAAAGACCGGTTCTAACACTTCCAGGTGAAATTTCCAGTTTCTTTCCCCCTCAAATCTGACCATCTATATATGAAGGCAAAAGCAGCACAATGTACTTAATAATTAAAAGATCTACATTGCTTTAGCAATATAGCTGACTGTGGCTCTTAAACTATCATGGAATAAATGTGTTTGTATAAAGTCTTCCTTTTACATTATATTATACTTGAAAGTTGCAAAATAAAAGCTGGCTACTCCAGAAGCTTTGTTTGTTATTAATTCCCTTAAGTTTAGAAAATTATTTCATTCTAATTAATTGTTTTATTTATTTTTTTAATCTCATGAGAAAAATGGTCCTTTTCATCTTTCATATGCAAAATAGCTAAAGAGAGAACAATTTTTTTTATAGAGAAGGAACTTCAATTAATAGAGATCCTAAATACTTGGGGAGCTGTTATGAATTTTGCCATTGATCAGACAGCTGCCTGAAAAAAAAGTGCCTTTTCAGGAAAGTTACATAATCAAAAGTAACCTAATTCCTTTTTGTTTGTATTTTTTTCTCCATCTGCTTATCCAGATTAAACATAAAAATTAACGAAACCCAAATGATGTCAAATTCACTAAATTTACATTTCTCTTTCAAATACTTTTACTGGAACCTGCATCCTGCACTGCCATCGGTTATGAATTCCCAATGCTCCTGGACATTTGAAAGTGTTGTTACATTTTTAACAACCCAACCTTCAGTATCTGCATTACTATGCAATTAATTTTTCTAAATTCCATACATTCTGTCTTAAAAAGCACCATGCTCACCATCACACTAAACTAAACCATAGAATTATATACACTTCTTAACACTGAAGTGGAAGTGTCAAAATGAGAGTCTGTTCTGAGCATCTTAGTTTTCAAACTAATCTTAGGAAGTTCTCCACCAAGCCTGTAACCACAGAATTTCTTTTGGAAGGATATATAATGGAATTGTGATAAAAATAGTTACAGAAAAAAAGCAGTGAGAGGCGTAGAGCTCTGCAATATTTATATCACCCAGGCAGACAACACAGAGAACCCATCAGTGAGGTTAAAAACTGCAGCACAGGGAACAACTGACAACAGCAGTCAGGGGCCATAAGAAACAAATGTAAAACCCCACCAGCTGCATAAAATTGGACACTGACTACTACCTTTAAAACTAGGCAGAATGATAAATTACAGTTATTCTACTTTTACAAATAAAGTCCATGTAGTCCTGATTCTAATACCAAAAATATGTCATACAAGCTAATGAAAGGAAAATTGAACAAGTGCACGCATGCTGCAGCAAGCCAAGAAAGAAATACATTTACAATTGTATTAGCAAGACCCACTGGCTGTGCTATCTTGGATGCTTTAAGAGCAGAGCAATAAAAAATTACCATACATAACTGCACTGTTCATATGAGCTGACAGAGTGTGTACTGGCAATTAACAGGAGGGGATTGCCAACAAAGCAGAAATGAGTCAGGATGAAAAGAAAGGAAAGATCTTTTATAAAGCTCTGATCCACACTCATATCTGAGATGGCCAACCTCTTCAGTCATTCACCTTTCACAAAGGAATAAAGGATCTTAATGCATGGAGCTGGAAACCATGCTCCCTTGTAAACAGATACACAGGTGTATGTGAGTGTATGTGACAATCCAAACACCTTCAGAGAGCTGGGCTGCAGCCCTACCCATCCTCCTCTTCTGGTATCCCCAAGTAATTCATCAACAAAATGAACTCCCCTAACGTGTTTGCTAGTCAAACCACGGGCACAAACCCACTTCACACTAGTTGTCTGAAGCAATTCTCCTATCACTGTTCTCTGAGAATTTGCCCTTTTGTAATGAAAATAGGTCACCTGCCCTAAAACAGTACATTTTGTTTCTAAGTGCAAAAGAGAACAGCTTTCCTGGCAGCCAGGCTGTCTTTCTGACATAAAAAGTACATTGCAGTATATACACAGATCTGTGCACTGAAACCCCTGGAGATTTGCACATTTATTACTAAAACCATATGCAGTCATAGGGAAAAAGCCTCGGACACAAAATAGGGAATCTTATCAAAAGAAGAACAACATGAAAACCACCAAACTGGATGAAACCCACAGCCTTGTTTAGTTCAGGGTTTCTATGACCTACTGCCAAAGATGAATTTTTCACATAAAGTTGTGGAAGAGCAACATAACATAGTACAGTAAATTTGTGCTTGCTTCTACAGCCCATGTGGACTTAACTATTGGTCAGATTGATTTAAACCTAAAAATCCCACAAGGACTAAAATCTTCTTCCAGATGCACTTGTATTCGCTGTGGACATAGTAATTAAACAAAATTTCACCTTTTGTAGGATTACCACATAATCATTAGCCTCAACATTTTACACCAGTAGCAAGAAAAACAAAACAAAACAAACAAAACAACAACAACAAAAAAACCCACAAAAAAACCCACACAAAAACCTCACAAAAAACCCCCACAAAAACAAACAAACAAACACCCACAAACCACAAAAAAACCAACCAACCAACCAAAAAACACCAAAGAGGAAAATGCTGCATTTCACAAACAGGTTCACAATTCAGAAACACCACAAATGCCACCAGTGAGTACCACACACATACATACTGGTCTCAGGGACACCTGGAACAGAAAGCAAGCCAACAAGAGTTTCTTGAAATCTATTTAAAATATGGCCCCTGAATTCTCACTTGTGTTTTGCTGTAACAAAACTACCTGAGAGAACTATGGGGTTTCAAAAATAAAGTCAAAACATCTGTGAAAAAATACACTACAGATAATCAAATATAACCTCCAGAGTTTCATCAGAACTTTACTGAAAAGGAACAAGAAGTGCAAGTGCTGAGTACTCCGTTTAGCAAGGGGAAAGGGAAACAACCATTTTATCAAGTCATGGTAGCACTGAACACAGTGGACAGGCAAAGAGACATACCTCTCATCCTCTGTTCTTTTACTCCAGGAAAAACAGGTAGTGAGAAAAACAATCTGTGTTCCCAGGCACAGAGAATTTGAGGAGAATAGAAATTTCTCTACTAAGGACCCTCCAACACCTCCAAAACTCAGCTTTTATATAAGTACTTTATTCTGATTAAACAAGCAGCTTGATTTTTCCAAGTCAGAATTCAAAACCCAAGTGTAAAGAAGTTTTTGTATTAAGAAAGATTCCATGCTTTTTGTTCCAAAAGTTTAGAAAAAGATGTTTTAATACCATTTAAGCCCTTTCTAGTTTTATTCATCTGAACCCTGGAGGTTCCTGTGAAAGGAAACAATGAGCAAAACCCGCAAGCTTTATTCCTACAAAAGTCAGTTCCATCAAAATAGGAGAAATACCACTTTTACTTAGGATCATACAGAGGGCAGATTCACACTCACTGCAAACTGGATACAACAGGAATCCAGGTGTCATGGTCATAGAGTTATAAAAGCCAGGAAAAACATGGTCAGTAATCACAACTTGCATGAAACAACTCCAGCCTTGAGTTGAAGCTTTCTGACAAGAGAAGTCGTAACTGATGATGACAAAAAGCATGATTCAATCATTCAAATACTAACAAAAGAAATTATGCCAAAATGTGCTTTCTTTAAAGAAATTAATAAACCTGCCTTCTCCAGAAAAGAAATCAAACAGTCCATAGATACTACACCACTGCCATACAGCACCCTGTATATACACATATGCATATGGATACAACACACACCCCAGAAAAAGTGAATTGGTCAATAAAGATTCAAAAGGACTAACCCACTAAAACTTTTTGGAGCTTTTTATCTGAAAACACATAGATACTGAAGAAATACAACATCTGTGTCTTAAAAAAAATTCACAGAAATACTGGCTGATACTTGGAGAAATACTGGGTCTAATACACAGGCAGGGATTATGGATACACCCAACACAGGCAGGGAATGAAACTGCACTTTCTTTTAAGTGTATGTGTGAGATAACTGGAAACACCATCAGAGCAAGCCTGGCTTAGTATATGGGTGACCCTTACAAATGGGAGATGAGGGAATCAGAGGATTTTGTGCAGGACAAGGACCCTCTGGTCTGTGGGGTCCAAATGTATTTGTACCTTCCCCTGAAGCCAAAGTCTTCCCAGCTGTGCCAGAGTCCAGGCTGACAGTCCACCATGTAGCTCAGTTTTGTACTTCTGCTGGCTAACACAAGGCCTGATGGGCCACCTCGATCACCTGGATGCCACCTAGCTAGCATTCTCCACAGTCATCCTATGAGCAGCAACAAAATGTGACCCTCTTATGCTCTGCTTCCCATTAACACCATACAGAGAAAAGAGGAAATGGTTCTCACTGGCCATGCTCAGCTTCCAGGATATTTCTCTACGGACAACCAGGATTTTCAGTACATCTGTCACTTTCTGTTATGACCTGGGGAGAAGATGGGTCACCTGCAATCAGTTCCTACAGCTCTTGGAGTCAAGTGGACTATCCCAAGTCTGCCTGAGCTCTTCCCTTAGCCAAGGCCTTTGAACCTGTGTGCAAAACTGGCATTATCAAAGAAAGATTACATATGGAACAAATTGGTTACACAAATATGGGGAGTTTTGCATAAACTACAACAGCTGCCTCACATTTTAAACATGTTTTCTATTCTCTAAAACATATTAAAAGGCTAGGTGAAATGATGAAAGGTCCACACAGGCTTTTGTTTAAGAGAGAGCTGCAATTCTTGGAAAGAGTCAATGCCCCTTAAGTTTGATTTAAACAAATACTAAATAAACAATAAAGAGTTAAACTGTAGAATGCCTTAAAATCCTAACCATTACAAGTAAAGCCATTCCTTCCTTATCTACTGTTTGAAAGATTCAAATTACTTTAATATCTTTTACTAATAGTTTATGACTATTAGCATAACTTTAGAAATTGTTCTATGAATGTCATTCTTACAACAGAACTACAAGTAATGTGAGTTTCCCTGTCAATTTTTCTTTATATAAACACCAAAGGAAAGAAAAGTCCAGTAACTAATAGAGAAGTGAAGAAAACCTAAAAGAAAGAACAAGTGCATAATGAAAAATAAATTTAAAAAAATTAACTTGAGTTATGGAAACACAAAAAAACCCTTTTCTTAATCCAACAGCAGCAAGACATGACATACTATGATACTGTTTGTGGCCTCCCAAGTTTCACAAGTCTGTTTTCAAATTCAGAAGTCAGATGATTTCCATGGCTGTAATATTATATGATTAACAAATGTGATGCTCATGTTGATGACTGCTCATGGCACACTCTTTCCCGAGTCTGAATTTTCAGCTACTGAAACTTCAGTGAACTGTTCCTGAACACTGCTCAGGCCTCCCCATCCACACAAGTGCTGCAGTTGTCACAGTGGCACAATGGCTGTAATGGCACGCAGGGTGACAGATCCACTCACGCTGCCCAGGGACCAAGGGCGAGGTGTCCCTCACAGCCTCTGCTTTTTGCTGCACCACACAGCTCACCCACTGTGCAACCCTGCCCTCCCTGCACCAGCACACACTCCTGGGACAGCAAGGAAGAGGCATGAGGAGCTGCAGAAAAAGGCTCAGAAGCACAGTAACCATGTGCTTCAAGTTCTGCAGTCAGCAACTCACAGCTCTGTCAATGAGGCCACTCTAAAAATTTTCATACTGAAACACCCAGGCCAACAGAGGGTTTTACAAACAAAGTAACAAAAATTTCAAAACACATCCCTACACTTTCTTTTTTCCCATGAACTTAGTGGAAATATCTACGGTACCATTCCAAGTTATCTTTGGAATAAGGCTATATTTATCTACAGAAGGCACAGAGGAGTGGAAAAGGAGCCTAAAAAGCCAAGTAACTGGAAAGACTTTTCAACAAATGGAACTATGAAAAATAATGACATAAAGCAAGGAGCTGGTGTTTGCCCGGCATCTAGAGAAAGATGACAGACTAAGGACCCTGCTTTACCAAAGTCTACACACATGCAAACAAAACAAAGACTCAACCAAATCTTCTTGTATTTGGCAAATGCAAAACATGACATTTCTTCTTTTGGGGGGTATGGATGGGAAAGAATTGAAAACATTTCAGCTGAGAAGGTTCAGAAGCATGTCATTAATTTTTAGAGGAATGATGACGTGATTAGAGGGTTATTTGTATTTCTACCAGACAATCCTGCATGAAACTATTATGTTAGAGAGATCAGATTCAGACTTGCTGCTCCTCTTTTTCTGTCCAGGATCTGTGGCCATCTTTCCGAATTTATCTTTCCTCCCTACACATCCTTCATAGCATAAGGTGTAAAAAAGAGGAAAAAAAAAAGAAAGAAAGAAAAAAAAAAGAAAAGAAGTCTTCTAAAAGCTAAGAAGAGTTGATGTGTTTTGTTTCCTGAAACTATGTTCAGTGGGATCACAGAAGTCTAATGGTTAAAGAACTGATAAGAATATGATAGAAACCAAGTCCTGGATTGGCAAATCCTCAAGTACTTATGCACTTACCAGTGCATTCACTCGAGCAAAAGTTCTCTTTGCTATTTGTACTTGACACCAAACTAAACCAATATTATCTAATTTGCCAGAAAACAGAAATAAAGTAGCATAATCCAAAGTACAGATGCTCTTCAAATTAAGGCATGTGATGGTGGCACAGGGCACACCTATGAAGAACTTGTATTCTCTGTGATCTCACAAACTACAAAACTATGAAAACAGCAAAACAAAAATTCCCCAAAGACTCCACCTTAACTCCACACTGAGAGAAGGAATCTGATTCTGACTCTGCATAGGAAGTAAAGTTGTTAGATCATTCTTGATAAAGCGGTTGTAACATGCACAGAAATTAGTATCAGACTACCCTATGATCAGCTTCATTTCCTATCAAAAGCAAGAACAGTAACACAGAATTAAATCTGTGTTTCCAGACTGCAAAGGACAACTAAATCATGTTTTTTCTATGTTCCTTCTTGCAGTGAGACACCCTGCAAAGTCTTTTAGTGAATGGGAGAAGTTGTTTCACTGGCTTTCCCATATGGCCACAGATAATTTCTGATCTCAACTTATAAAGTGTACAGATAGGAAAGGTGCTTATAATGTACCTAATATGATAACCTACAGCTTCGATGCAGGTTTAGCTTCAATAAACAACTGCAAAAGGTGGAAGTTGTGATAGTAAAATCAAAACCTGCAAATATTTCAGGTTTTTGTTCCAGCGGTTTCCTCAGCAGCTGATCTATAACAGCCGCCCTCTTGCGAACCCGTGGCCATTTCATAGCCCTGGCACAGCTTCCAAGCTCCCCATCCTGAGGGGGCTGGATGTGAACTGCATCCCACAGCACATGGCAGTCCCAGGCTCTCAGTCCCTCCTGACGCAGAACCAAGCCCACTCAAGGAGCTGTTCCACTGGGAAGGAGCAAACCAACAAGGAACCTAACAAAGCCTTTATGAACAGGCAGCCTAGGGAAGCTCAAGAAATAAACACCTCTTTAGTTTCTATCCAGGGCATGTTAGCAATTTCATCAATTACAAAACAGATCTGTCAACATTTGACACTGCTCTAACTAACTACAATTAGGAAAACACACTGAAAAAATGAAAAGTCATGAAATAATTATCCACAAGTCTATAAAGCAAATATTCCTGGGTAGTCATCCAAATTTTCAAATATTTTTTATTACTCTGTGAAAATAATAATTTCTGTTTAGATTACATTTTCTGTACAAAGAATACAATGAGAAATACAACTGAGAAATAGCCCCATGTAACATATACAGGAAAAAATCCATTTCAAGACCTCCTCCAAGCACTACTAGAAGAGAAAATCCACCAACACTTCATCTAGAGTCAGAAAACTGGAAATAAAACCCATAGATGAAGTATCAAGTCACTGAATTGTATAGTTATTTAACCAAGCATGTGTCTGTAAATATATTTCAAAGTTGTTATTGCCAACATAATTGTAAAATTTAAGAAGAAACACATTAGTCTAACATAGATGTTTTTCCACACCAAGGAGAGCCTTTCCTTTGTAATGATGTGTACCACTGCTAGTTCACTCTTGAAATTCATCATAAATTACATGCTTCATGACATATGCTTCAATTAGAAGAACCAGATAAAAACTCAAGGCGTTTTGTTTGTTTGTTGTAAGTATTGTTAAGAACACACATCCAAGCCAATTAAAATGAGGTAATTCACCTTGTAATATTCTACTTCTTCTCTTCTTACAGCTTACAGATAACCTTTGCCCTGAATTGAAGCAGCAATTCAGACAACTGCAGTCTGAAGTTCCTTCTTACATACAAACAGCAGGGTTGCCTTTTCCCCCAGAATGTCTTCTATACATGGAACCCAATGTAGTCCAAATATCGTAGCTTGAGTAATTTTATTTTAAATGATACTGGTATAACACTGACGCAGCCATCCAAATGTGTGGGTTCACATCATGAAATTCCTTCATAAAAGATCCACCCCTGTCATGTTTATGCAAGATGCTCTACTGAAGTGATGCAACTGAATTATGTGATGTAATTAACTCAGTTCAGGAAAAGGAGAATTTGTGTATTCAGTGATCATCTCGCTTGGGATATTTTTACAATGCATTCCTCCACTCTGTGCTCAATTCAACTCTAAGCCGCTTATGCAGATACTAAACAGAATACGTGATTCATTTGTGAATCTTTATTATTTTAAAATATCTGATAAAAACAAGGAATAGGTCAATTTGCCACTGTGGAATTTCACCAACTGACCCTTATAAATATTGTTCCCAGAGACAGGAATAATACTGGCAAATTATCTGGTTGCAGATATAGTTAATTAATATCAAGTGACATAGCATCTCTTAGTTGTGGACTTCCATTACATAAGATGGACAGCAAACGCTCTGCCACCCAAGGATTTTTTCTAAATGTACTTTCTTTACCATAAGAAAAATTCCCCTTGGAATTTGTTACTATGACGATGTATTGCTCTGGAGATCTGACTACAGTGGAGGGGATTTACATTTTCTACTCTTACTGAAGTCTTTGTACACATGAGAAAGCAATCACTTACATATGGGATTACTGTTTTTTTCCAGATGCACGAGAATGTTCAACTCGTTCAGAATATATTGGAAATATATTCAGAAAATTACCATGTAACTGCCAATCCAGAATTAATTCAAAAGTCACTGATAGCCTAGACCAGCTTCATGCTGATGTTTTACCAGTCATTAGTAGCAGAATGAATAAATATTTTAGAATACAATGGGGATATTAAGTTTTATTTAACAGTGGAAGTGCTGAAAGATAGCCAACTAAGAGGATCACTGAGACCACAATTTCTTCATATAAAACCTGGCCTTTGTTGTATTTGCTAGAAATTTGCTCCTTCAACCACACAAGCTCTTTGTTTTATGATGCAGTCATCACAAGGAAGACACCAAAGCACTTGGCAGCACAAGCAGCGTAGCAGCAGTTTGGATATCCCATGAATTCCAAGGAGAAAAAGTTTCCCTTTCAGTTTTGGGACTTGCTTGTCCTTTTCCCTTGCTCAGCTACACTGGGCAGTGGTGAAGCAGGTGATTGAAATCCATTTCTTACATCCCACGCTGTCTGGCACATGCCAGTATTCCTCTCCTTTCCCACTCATGGGAGCAGGCTGTGAGGTTCGGGACACACACCCCACTGGAAGAGGGCAACAACCTCTGCCCAAGGTCTGTGACTGGGCAGGCATCCTTTGGCACACACACCAAGCACAGAGCAGCAGTGGGCACACGGCTGTGCAGGGTGGGGACAGGGCAGCAGTGGGCACACGGCTGTGCAGGGTGGGGACAGGGGAGCAGTGGGCACACGGCTGTGCAGGATGGGGACAAGGGAGCAGTGGGCACACGGCTGTGCAGGGTGGGGACAGGGGAGCAGTGGGCACACGGCTGTGCAGGATGGGGACAAGGGAGCAGTGGGCACACGGCTGTGCAGGGTGGGGACAGGGCAGCAGTGGGCACACGGCTGTGCAGGGTGGGGACAGGGGAGCAGTGGGCACACGGCTGTGCAGGGTGGGGACAGGGGAGTAGTGGGCACACGGCTGTGCAGGATGGACACAGGGGAGCAGTGGGCACATGGCTGTGCAGGATGGGGACAGGGCAGCAGTGGGCACACGGCTGTGCAGGTCACAGGGTAGCCACCCCCTTGTGCACTCCCTGACACCCAGGCCAGACCAGAGGGTGTCTCTAAGGATTCCTCCCCGCCAGGACTGCCCACAGCAGTGCTGCTGCATTGCTTCCTTCAGCCTAGCTGTCCATGTCGTTGCTCCTGCCAGCAACATCTGCCACCAAATAGCACAGCGGTTCTGGCAAACCCAGCCCACTGAGTCGACACTCACCTCAGCCATAAAAAACGGTAGATCCTCTGGCTTTCAACTGCATCTGTGTGCTGGATTTTTTTGTTTGTGGGGATTAGAAGGAATCAAAATCCCTCCATTTCTATGTCAGATGTGCATTGCACTTCTACTCAATAATAAATCTGTATGAGCATAATTAAAATACTCTTTAAAAGGCAGCAGTAACGATAAAGCAAGCGTCAAGAAAGGCCATGCTTTGTTCAAATGCACAAATTACAGTTTTAATCCATTATCAAAATTATTTATTTGTCCTTCTGCAGAGCACACTAGTGTCGGGGGGGTGGTACTTCTACAGGTAGTAATAAGGACAGTGTTTCCCAAGCACCCCACGGAACACCAGGACAGCCGGGCTGCATCGCCTTGGGACCCTGCAGCCTCATTGCTCCCCGGTTTCCAAAGGAAAATCCAGGGGGCCAGGGGAATCCCCGGCCGCTGGGGCGATGCCCCGACACAGCAGCGGGCCCAGGGCCCCACTGCCAGCGCCGGGCCGGGATCGCCGTTACCGCGGCAACGGCGCGGCCGAGCCCCGCGGGCCCGTGACGCGGGCGCGGAGCGGCCCGCGCGTTGCCGGGGAGACGCCCCGTCGCCACGGCGACCGCACGCCGCCCTCCCCGGCCGCCAGCCCCACCGCTAACGCGGAAAAACAATAAAAACCACCTCAGCCGCCACCAGAGCCCTCAGCGTCACCGCTCAGTCCCGGTGCTGCTGCGGGCCCAGCTGCGGCTGGCTCATCACACCTTCCTCATACTGAGGGGGGTGGGCCAGCACGGGCCATGAACCGCATTCCCGGCCCCTACCAGCATGGAGCAGAAAGCAGTTCTGCCAAACCTCAGCGCCTGCTTTCCTGCCTGGTGGATGGCAGCCATAGATTATGTCTTACTAGCACTGGGAGTAAGTGAAGGCCACATCAAAAAAGGCAAAAGAAACAGAAAAACCCCATCCCATGTCTGCTTCACTGAAGCAATGGAGAAAGTCCAGGCTAATCCTAAAGGCCACCACGGGTGCCTATCCACCACAAAGGGCTGCCCAAGCCACCCGGGCACCGGCTCACCTGGTGGACACCTCGTGGCTGCACAGGCACCATCGGCCATCACCTCTCCCAGGAAAAGACTGAGCCCATCTCCTCTGAGTGAGTGAGGGAATGATGCCTTCACCAAACGGCATCAGCGGGCACTTCAGAGCTCTCTGCTTATCTGAATGTTCAGGCCTCCCTCTGCCAAGCGGCTACCGGAGGAAGCCTGCAGGCTCTGCCGGGGGACCTTGCTGACGCCAGCAGGACACGAGCAGGTAAACGGTGTCCCAGACACACAGAACACGGCCAGGCCACGGCCAGTGCTCCCGGGCTTCCCACACCAGCACAGTCCAAACTGCATTGCTTGAGCACATTTAGTGTCTTACTCAAGAATCATACACAACACTGCAGGAAAATCATTTAGAGTTGTAAAATGCATCTAGTGCTTACCTTTGATATGCCTGAGGAGATGTGGGAGGTGTATTGAACACATGCGAATATGGGTGATAGGGTGTCTTTTTCAAAGCCTGAATAAGATTTTGTCTATATTCTGGGTCTATACACCACAAGGACCCCTTTCCAATACTCTGCAAAGAGAAAAGAATTAAAAAAAAAAATCAAATATTTGATCTAATGGCACAGCCTTACTTATTTAGCAGTTTTTGTCAGGAAAAGCAGTGGGTTTGGGTTTTTTGTCTGACAGAAGCGAAGAATCTTTGCTTGCCAGAGATTATTACTCCATTAATAATGTATTATGACTGTATGATTTAAATTACAATTCTGAGGGAAAAAAAAAAGTAAGAATGAATGTTTGGTTACTCTTTTCCCCCTTTCTCTTGTTACTAGTTAATATAATTTAATAATATCTGGCAATTTTCCAATCAACCCATATTGGAAAAGTAAGAAGCTACAGTTAACTATTAAACAGAAACTTTGAAGAAAAGCATCTTGTTTTTGGAAGTGGTTTTCTTTTCCTTTTGCATTTATACAAACAGAAACAAGGCTTAAAAGGAGAGGGTTAAACACCCTAGCAACTGTTTTAAAAATAAAAGGACTTAATCCTCCAACCCACATGACATCAATGCCATTATACTACAAGAGGAAATTAATCATCTTTTCTCCCCAGAGGGGAAAAATATACCCAAAAACCCCCAAACAAACCAACGAACCAAAACCAAAAAAAAAACCCCAGAGTATAATCAGAGTATAACCATTTAAGGGAGTTGAGAAACTGTCATCAGCTAAAACAACAGTTACTGTAATTACCCTTTCTGGACACAAGGAACAACACAAGCAGTCAACCTGTAAGGCAAAGATTACACTAAAATTCAGTGTTTATTCTGCAGTTACAAGCAGCGCAATTTCATTTCTTGTCTCAATCCTATCAGAGGTCAGGCTGAGGATATTTTGCATTGTTTTGTATGAGTTCTCAAACAAATATGAAAAGTTTGCCTCAGCTTCACTATGAAGGCATATGGAACAATAGTTCAAGAGCAGTCTTGCTCTGCTTGAGCATACATAAAAACAAACACCAATCCTAACTGTTGACTGAACTCCACTGGCAGGCTTTCAAGGCATTATGGTAATATTTTCTGGTAAACGTTCATGTTTTCTGGAACAGGTGAGGGAGGCTGTGTTACTGCCTCTAGCTGCTTTTCAACCCAGGACCATCCCTTTTCTCTGCTTCAACTTCTATCAGTGAAACAAAGCTCTCAGTTAACATGTTAAAGAACAAGCACACACAGACACACGCACACACAGAACCACATCAGAAGAGGGGTATTATTTTCTTAAACCATATAGACGACCAAAACCAGACACTTGTTTCCTTCTGAAAACTTGTATCTTTGCCCTACCACCTCCTAAGTGCTCCTCTGCCCCATGGACAGCTCTAGGATGCACAGTGCAATATGCTAAGTGCTTACAGAGAGCAAATCTGCATTTAATTCTCCACCCCAAAAATAAACGAAAAAGAAAAGTCTTCCCCAATGTCACTGGATGGCTGTGGGTGCACCTAGAAAGTTTCCAGTACTGTGTGGGACTTGGCTTGAAAGAAAAGGAGAGCAGCCAGCACAACCCACAGAAGCTGTGACAGTTTTTTTGTCAGGAAGAAAAACAACTGCATGCTGCTCTGGTGGAACAGGAGCATGGGGTCAAGACGCTTCAGGATGGTTTCCAGGGTTCAAGCCCATCCATTCTTTTACTGCCCAAAGGTGCCCTACCAGGAGGCCACAGAAGGGTTTAAGGGGAGACATCTTCCAGCTCTAGAAGTGAAGCAAGGCCCCGATATGGCCAAAAGCCCAGGACTCAAGGGACTAGAGAGACAGCAAGCAAGACTCTTCAGCTCTCAGCAAAGCATTACAGCCAAGGACTGAGAGATCCAGTGCTGCTGTCAGCTGTGGAGGCTGTGCACCACACTTCTCAAACCAGTCTGCCATAAGGAGGTTGTTACACTTAGCCCTCTTAAATATGGGACAATGAGCCAGACACATGATAAGCTCAGTAAGTGATTTTTAGGCAAAGGACAGAGTCAAAAATAGAATCCAAACATTCCAAATTCCACTTCCATGCTCTATCCAAGACCCAGATTAAGAACATAAAATTTCCTTTTAAGCAAGCAATGAGCAAAACTAGGAACATTTTTCAGGAGAAAACGTTTGCTGGATTCCTTACTTCTTACAGCATGGGATAAGCTTATAAAAAAAAGCTACACTTAAATATCATCTACCTTATTTGTACTTACTGGAACACAACATATTGTTTTCAAACTTCTCTGTTTTTTCATTTACTTCCAAGACAGACTTTTCATCTGCCTGGAAGAGATTACTCCCCAAAACCCATCAGTAAGTTTAAGCTGAGGGCCTTACAATATGAAGTCACTACTGAAGAGTGACTTCAAAACCTTTCATTACTGTTAAGACAAATCTGTGTGGCTTGCCCATATTCTTGCAAAAGCCAGAAATAATCTCACTGAAAAACAGGAACTCTCACAAAAAATATTGAGAAGTACTCCTTGTTAAAAAAAAACACTGGGAAGGCAGATTTGCTATATTTACACTGCAACTGAGCTGACTTATAATTTACCAGCAAAAACAAATGTAATTTAAGGCAAAACTCACCAACTTTGCAATGTTCTCTTTTAAGATAGTTATTTTTGGTTTTCCACAATCACATAACAGAACACGAATAAAAAGGAAAACTGAAGTGACATCTGGTTAAGAAACCGTCTTGACTGTGGGGAGGTGTGAAGAGCTTTGTTAACTGTGTGCTCAGATGTGTCATTAGTCTCCCCATATAGAGAGCAATCACGGGAAGGGAAATCATTGGAGCTCAGACCCGTCGGTTAGTGATTAATTTCCATCTTATGACACTTGGCGTGCTGCTTCACTACCTCCTCCAAGCCAAAAGTCAATAGTGACTCCAATCAAAAACCAGCAAGGAAAGGTAAAAAAAAAAAAAAATCTGTATTACATTTATCTCCCAGGCAACAAGTGACAGAGGAGTGGATAACAGCCCCCTGATCTCCACAGCACTTGGAGTGCTTTCAGACCTCCCGACATGCCACCTCCTCCCAGGGCCAGGCACAGCCACCTCCTTCCTGCCAAACACAGGTTACAGCTTCTGCACTGGTTCCTGCTTAAGGTGATTAAAAAATGGAGAATGTCACTACAAGTTCTCTTCATGTGGTCCAAAAGTAAAGTATAGTTGAGGGTAAACTATTTCAGAGGTGCTAATGGGGAGAGAGAGAAGCATACAGAGTTGAAACGAAAGTTTATGACTGAATACTTTATTTTAAAAAAATCCTGATTATCTTTCATATGGAGAAATTAATACTCCTTTGTATGTCACTTCATGTATAAGTAGACTGTGCACAATACTGTTTACTAACTCCCAATTTATTAATAAATTTGCTCTCTCATATCTCAAATATCCAATTCTGATTCCCTCCCAGACACTAAAGTCAGTGCATTGCCATGAAAAGGTACATGATACACTCAATGTTCACTTGTTTTTTCTTCCAATGGACTGAACATAAAAGTTTTTAAATACTACTTTACACAACCTGTAAGTATTTTGTTTGGTAATTTCTTAGTAGAATAGAAAAAGGACTGAAAATTTTAAATAATTAAAATGCTGCATATCAGCTCTTTCAGTTGTTATAGTTGAGAACTAATAACATTATCCACTAGTAAACCTCCTCATTATAAAGATTTTTTTTCTGCATATACCTTGCAACTAGCTGCCTGGCCTCACGTATCAGCCACTGCCTGCCCAAACCTCAACTAAAAGCATTGTTTGTTGAGCTCTTTCCAAAACCAGTGGCTGGGAGAAAGTAGACAACCCATTATATTGAGTTTGCATGGCCAGATTTTGGTACTGCAGGGGTTAAATCCATCTATATAAAAATTCTAGATAGTGTTTATTTGAAGAATTTTGTTCCCTGGTTATTTTAGCACAGACTTGAAACGTGTTAGGAACTCAACCTTTTTAACAGAGTTGTTCTTTTCACTGCCATAAAAACAAAGCTTTGGGAAGAGAGCGGATATGGACACCACAAAACACTGGCTTGGGGAGATGTTGGCATTTCCACATTTTCCCTTCTGAAGCTCTGGTAACATGTTCACTTTGAATCTGCACCAGGGAGGAGCAGCTCCAGGCACCCATATCTCTCGCAGCAGCATCACCACCAAGATGGTCCCCAAGGGAACAGAACCCTAAGGGAAGTCTGCCAAAAGGGACATTTTTTCCTCTGTGATGCCTTGCATGTGCCTGGGCCTTCTTCCATAAGCCCATTTCAGTCATTTTCCTCAAAGAAAACAGTTTTTCTCACACAATTTGATATAATTTACACTCATTAAGCTGGCTCATGTGACGGGTGTGACAAGCATCCAGAGAGCTGTGGCAAAGCAGGGGACAGATGTGGGGAGCCAGGGAGGGGAATGGGAGTTCTCCCCTTCTGCAGCAGGAGCCCTGGTGACATCCTTATGCACCTCCTGAAACAACACACTGACAAAGGAAAACCAGGACTCTGGCTGGACACAGAGCAGCTCGCAAGACAAATGGCAAAACCAGTAGGATGTAGAGCAGGCGTACAGGGGAGAGCAGAGATGAGCTGGGCAGCAAGGCTGGCACACAGCCCTGAGGGAAAGGCCAGGCTGTGCCTGGGAAACCAGAGACACCAAGGGGCTGGGCACCAACACAGGTGCTTGGAAGCTGGGAGGAGAGAAAGCAAAACAAGACACCCACGAGTGATTCCACAGCCCCACTCAGGCAGCTAAGCTGTGCCAGCAGGCTGAGAATGTTAAAACAGCTCTGAGTTAAGGACCTCGCTACTCCCAAACAACAGCTGCCCCACTCAGTAGATCTGTACTTGACTTCTCCACTATCCAATCAGGAGGGGATGAGTGGCCATGGCTAGGCCTTCTGGAACCAAAATGATCAGCAGTATAAATCAGGCAGCTACACAGACTGAAGGGAGGTGCACCATCTGAGAAGTATGCTACGTTGGTTCAGTAACTATAAAAGCAAAGAGAAAAAGCAGAAATTTCCCATTACTCAAGAAAGGGCATTTCCAACTAATATCTGCAGCCCCAAGCCATCAAATACTGCAGTCCCATCACTGTGACCTCTGTCCCTGCCTAACTCAGTGTAGGTTGCTGCAGTTGTTAACATAGGACCTACTGTAAATATCATTAAGGACACCTTCTTCAGTGATTAGGAACCTTTTGTTTTCAGTAATTCACCATCAAAAGGTTTTCTCTCATGGATGAAACTGTTGTTACAACAGGTGATCTCTTTGCAAGTAACAGTGGAGAGATTACTGGGTATTAAAGGTTCTTACTTTAAAGAAATATTTATCCTGAGCTCACTGTGTCCAGTTATGTTGCAACAGCAGGCTTGAAGCAAACCTTTCACACAGATTTGCCACCAAGCTTATCCATGGGAATGCCCGACAGCTTCACAGGTCCAAGTGTTCAATATGAGCACAGAAGGGTTTCTACAGGGCAAAACAAATTGTGTGATAGAACTATGCATTGTCACCACAGAATTTAAAACAACTGTTTGAGTAACTACATCCAGGACCACCATCTGAAAAAGATAATTGTTTTAGACCAGAAGCACATATCTCAACCTCTACAACTGCACCCCATGTGATGGAGCAGCACAAAGCCATCAGCCACCTTGCTGACACTGCTGTCACTGCTGACTGCTCACACTTGTGCAGGAAGCCTCTGGGGGTGGTGAGAACACACTCACGGCTGTCAGGCAGCAAGGACCTGCAAAAGCACCCGAGAGAACAAGGCATGATGGAAGAGTCTAATCCACAAAAAGAGCAGGGTACTTCATTCACCACCTGACACTGCAGTCACCCAGAAGATAGAGTGGTTCTGGAAACCGTGACTAAAACAAGTTTCTGGCTGGTTCCCAGGAACAGCAAACTATCATCAGGAATTCCTCCTAAACACAAATTCCTCTTTTCTCACCCTATGAAAAAATATATTTAACAAGAAAAGTGAGGTATTTTCACGAGGAAATGGAGAAGCAGAAAGACGGCAAGTAAAATACTTTCTGAGTTCCACCTTATGACACCCTGTCTTCAGTACTGAAGTGCACCCAGAGGAACACAATAATCACTCCAAAATCCACCTCAGGAGAGAATGACTTGCTTAAATAACTTTCTTGTATTAAGCAAAGAAACCTGCCAAGTGACTTCAAAGCCATCCCACAATACAACACAGATTACACATACTTCACTAAATATATCTCTACTCTGGAAGGTTTACAAGCATTGTGCTGGCACTATGGGAAAGAAGTGGTTCATGATTGCTAAATTCACCAAGACTAGAAAATGCAAGCCTGTTGTGACCACTGATGCTCTGTTGAATCAGCACTACGACAGCCAGAGCAGAGATGTTTTTCAATATCCAAGGAGAGAGAACTTGTGCAACCCGGAACACTGCTCAAAGGCCAGCTCTGTGCCAGTCACTCTGCAGACAGTGGAGACAAAAACACTCCTTACTTTTTTACTTCAACTACCCATCCCTCATGTTAGCATTACACTCCTCCAAATGAAAGGTATCAGTCCTAAAATAGGACCAAACTCAGAACTTGTAGTTCCTTCATTTACATGAGGCAGAATTAGTATAATAGTATAAAAACCTGGGAAATATTTTACATAACAAAATTTAAACTATTTGCCTGGCAAGTACTCAGGAAGATTTAAGATTAGATGCCAAAATTGGTCTGCTGGTCTGTTTAAAAATCTATTGGTTATCTTTACTCATTGGTATTTCAAGTTATCAAGTCGTAATGTTGCTTGCTCTGCTCTCCTACACAGATTCTCAGTTTTAAGTAGTTTTTTATGAGTGGTTATAGACAATACTAAAACTTTATCCTCTATATCCTGTATCTTGCCTACACCTTGCATATGAGTCTGATGGGTTCTCTAGTTACCTCTTTTTTTTAAACAGTTGAACTTACTTGAAGAAACATGCAAACAAATCATTGAATCATCTGAGGTCAGCTAGGTTTTTTTCTGGGTTGGTTTTCTTGGTGGTGTTTTGTTTTGTGGGGATTTTTGTTTGTTTTTTGGGGGGATTGCTTTTCGTTTGTTTGTTTTTGTTTTGTTTTGTTGATTTTTTTAATGAAGTAGTACAGCAGCTAAGGAATTCTTAAAGAAAGAAAAACAAAGCTACTGCCAGTGATTCCTATTACTACAAAACACATTCCTCAGATTCACTGCAATCTTACATAAAAATTACAAATAACTGTTCATGCAGTTTAAGGGCAGATTTTCTTTCAACATTTCTAGCACAGACCGGTGAAATTCTCTATGTCCAGCTTCAAAGAATTACACTATAGACCTTGACTCCATTTTAATGACAACTGCTTACTAAGCTTTTAATTTTCATAAAAATCCCCCGATCTATGAACTCAAGAAAGCTAGAAATTGCCCCTGCTCTTCCAAGGAAAGTTTAGCAATGTTCGGCAACAGCTTGACACCAAGATGAAGTAAATCTGTAGTAGTATCTGCATGCCACATAACAAAACCCTCACAAACACTTCAGCATGTTTTTAACCTTTTTCCAGAAAAGCAGCAGTCACAGCTCAGCTCAAGCACAAAGGTGAAGAAGCATGACGAGAAGAGACCAGCTAAGACACAATTACATGACCATAAACATATGCTCATCTAATGCACGAAATTAAAGTTTTGATGTGAAAGCTTGCTGGATTGCAGTGTACAACCCAAGTAAGCCAGTTACATCAAAAAATCAGCAGCATTTCTCAAGAAAACTAAAGGTTGGGGCTTTTTAAATCTTATTTTGCTCCAAGTAAAAATATCCATTACTTCAAATCACGCAAGTCCAAGTCTTTGTTTCCACACTCATCTCTTGGTATTTTAGCTCACTTGCTCAGTGAGCTACCCCAGACACGAACCCAGCCATCAACCTTTCATTCTCCTGATCTGACTTTATGAAAGTGGCCTGGTTCTTCCCCAAGTGATGCAGTCACATGAACCACCTCTGCTGTTCTTCCAGCTGCAAAATGAGCACTGTCTTTCTAACTCGAGAGGCTGGGTGGGTATACTACTTCCCTGAGAATGGAAGTAAGTTAGAGAGGAAAAGGGCTACTTTGTCTCAAAATGAAATAATACAAAAAGGAAGCCGAGCATACAAATAAACAATGATACAGAAATAAAGAGGCCAGATCAGCACTGAGAAGTAACAGCTGAAAAAAAGGAAGGCTGTGGTATTCCAGTCAAAAAACTCAACCTATTTCAGAGGCAAGATGCAGCACAATATCCTGTAACACAGGAAAGTGCTACCAAAACACACACTGTCCAGTGGTCTTCCAATATTAAAGGAGTTCAAGCCTCACTAGCACAAGACACATCGCCAGAAGTTGTCTTTGTACCTCTGGGCTTGTATGTCCTGTCAGAGTGAAAGGCACTGCCCTCTGTAGCAGTGCCTTCTGAGGCTGCCCACTGCCCACCCAGAGCTGCAGAGAGAGCCCCGTCAGCAGTGTCACAGGCACAGATCCCATGGCTTTGTCCATCTGCCACAGGTAGAGCAAAGAAACAGCGGGCACAGGACTGACTGCTTTTGGGTTTTACACGAACTCCAAGAGTCATACTAGCTTGTTAGATATATCCTTGTTGAGTTTATATGCGAACCATCCTATAAATCTATCAGGCTGCCACACGGAAACCCTGCAAGCAGCTGAAGAAAGCAGTGTCATTGACCCCTAAACAATGCCTGCCTCCAAACAAAGTTGATGTTGTTTCATGCCAGTACCTAGCAACCCCAGACTTGCCCAAAGTTTCCCCAGGCCAGGCAAAGTCCAGGCGCTGAAGAAAATGGGCTGAGACACTGCGAGGGAGGAACAAAGTGCAAGATCAAACAGATGCAGGGAGATTGGGCTGGCAAAGCAGGAGAGCCCAGAAGACAAGTCTGTCATCATGATGGGCCATCACAGGCATACTTGAGGGAGATTAGGCAGCAAATAGCATTAATAATGCTGTTTCAGCCTATAGAATTTCTGTGTATACATGGAAAGTGTAATTAGCCCTACATTATTGAAAAGTAAATTGAGAAGACACAGAAACAAAAGAATAAAAAAAGAAGTCCTCAAGGTCACCTAAAAATCCATGGCAGAAAGGAAAAGAAACCCCCAGACTCCAGACCAATAGTCCATTTAGTGGAGTGTGCTAATTTCATATCAGAAGTGCACTCATTTAAATACCCAGTGGTTATCCATGCCCTTCATATTCTTTATATTATCTACAACTGGAAAAGACATAAATTGCCTTTTCTTACAAATGTATAGTTATATCATATATAAAAACCCAGGGACAATTTTAAAACACAACCTTCACAGAACAGATATTCAAAAATTATTCAACACATATCTGTGCTAAATGTTTACATGTCACTTTTTGCCTACTGCTGTATTAATGATGAAATAAGCCAGTGAGTGAATTTCCAGGGGAAGGGGTTAACAGCTAGCAGAAATGTATGAAAGGGAGTAAGTTGTACTAAATCCATTATCTGTGACAAATAAAAATAAAAATAAGGAAGACCTGACAAAAGCTAATGGATTTGCACCATTTCCCTCATAACTGTTTATTTAATGTATGGTTTTTCCTTGCTTAGTGTTTAATATTGGTTTGCACAATGTGTTGAGAAGAAAAAACAGACACTGATAAATGGTTTGAGAGGTTCCCTGGATGTGGGGTTTCCAAGTGTTCCTGGGCTCTTCACAGAAACAAAGCTGTTTCTGTTACATCCCAAGCCCCACTCAGCAGCCTCAGCAGATCTCTGTCACCTCCAGCAGGCACACGCTGAAGAATAACCCTCCTCCTGCAGCAGAGACCTCAGTGCTACCCGCATCCATCAACACACACACTACTTGGCTACTCACATACTCATTCTACTCTGTGTCCCATTTCTATGCCTGGTCAGAGATACTTACCTTTTACTATCTTCCTCTTTCCTCCTCCTCTTTCTCATGGCTGAATGAAACCCCAGAAAGCAAAACAAAACGCCTCCCCATGCCGCAAACATTCTCCAAAATGAAGCAACTCATGACCGCAGTGAAGTTTTCATCTCGTTCACACAGCCCAAATCAGCACAAACTCATCAGGGCAGGGCCTGGCTTCAGGAGCCTCAGCAGCCCAAATGTCATAACCTGAAACCTCATGGACTGAAAAAAATCTGGGACTTCACCACAACTTGGCACTTTTACAAGCAGCCCACACAAATCCTCCTTCCACCCAAACACCACGTACTACCACAAGTCTCTGGAGCAATGCCTCCTAAATTAAACAGTAAGATCAATGACTCTACAATGAAGACAAACCAGGGAAAGACCAGTTTAGCTCTAGGAGCAAACTAGCCTCCTGTTGGGAGGTCAAAACCCAGTAGCTACAGTACAGACATTCCCTCTTAGACCCTGGGCACCATGGTGGGACTAGAACTGCAGTGCCTGTGGGAGAGGGCTTTCCTCAACTAGTGGGATTTGGCATCTCATTTTTACTGTAACGCAAACTGAGCAAGAAATCTCACCTGAGAGGCACACCTTGAAACCTACACATGGCCAGAGAGCAGCAAGCCCTCACTGGGACCACTGCAGAGTCAGAGTATGGCAATAACCTCTTCCTGCATCTTCTACAGTGCTGGCCATAGAAGTCTTCCTGGGAGAGTCAAAAACACATCTCAGTTGCATCAGAGCCTTCCAACATCGGGAGGCTCCAGTCTTAAGACAGCAAAGAAATTATATCTGCAAGCAGAGACAGAGAGCCGGCTGCTAAGCCACCTACCTGTCGCCATTGACTGCCATGTCACAGGTCACTACAAGCACCCTTTCCCAGTCCTAGCTGTGACTGGTCTCCCTTTGGTCTCCCCTGGCAGCAGTGCATGAGTGCACAAAGCTCCTCCCCACACCAGCTCCAGCCCATGGACAGCTGGAGATAGGCAGGGCCATGGCATTACCACAGCACAAACAGGAGACACTGTGGCACGTGGGTTAAACACACATTTCCACCTGACAGCAAGCACAGTCCCCACAGCCTCCTTCAAAGTGCAGGGCAGCAGTCCCCATTGTGCCACAGCTGGGGAACCTGCACCCTGCCCCAGGAGAAGAGCAGCACACCAGGAAGTCAAGGAGGGTGAAACTGGTGAGAAATGTCCTTCTCAGCAGAAGCATGCAGTGGCAGGGGGTGAAAGAAAGCTACACTGTCAGGTCTTGTCCAAATCAAACTCAAGGCGAAGTGAGCTAAAAAGAACAATGCAGGAACTTTTTGTTGTGGGAGCCATTTGTCACTGCTGGCCACGCTGAAATGACCACACGGACACTTGGAAATTGAGAGAAAGATGAGCAGGGGCAGAAAAGGCCTGATTTGTTCATTCCATCTTATTATATACTTTTAGAAAGGTGACCATGGACTGGAGGGTGGAATTCCCACCCCCCAACCACATTGGTCAAAAGGACTGTCAACCAACACTCTCCTCTCTTGGAGAAGAATGCAAAAACAAAGACAGTATTTACAAAACAATCTCTTGTTTCCACGAACTGAGCGTGAGAAGTGAGAACTTCTACTTTAATATGAACACTCAGAAAGCCATTAATTCAGACATACTTATATTTTCTCCCACTTTTACTCTAAGTCTCCTGCAGAAGCAAAGACTTGTAAAAAGAGAAAGAAGATGAACTTGCTTAGTCTTCAAAGTTTAATTCAGAATAAGCTTCATTAAAACTGTAAGAAGACTCCCTTTAATATTTATCTCCACACAGCCATCTCAAAAATAGACTTGACAACTATAGGATATTTTGTCTTGGGTTTTTTAGGTGACTGCATTTTTGCAAGCATGGCTACACAGGTTGCAACTGGTAAAATACTAAAAGTGGCAGACATAACAAAGTTTGTCATGGAAAACTTCTGCAGCATGAGCCACTGAATCAAGTCTATTTTAGAGTGGATAATCAGCTTCCTGGAGCCCCTCCACCAGTAAAACAGATCTGAAATTGTGCAGATTAGTTTATTATTAAACACAGGAAAGTGATCAGAGAAATATCTGAACTCACTGGTGTGCAAACATGGAATATTTAAATCTACAAATTTTCCAAGGAAACTAGTAAGACCCAAATCAAAACCTACATCTTGGCAAGAATAGAATTCACAGGTTTATTCATGTTATTTCCTGGGCAGACTAGTTCCACATTAGCAGAGCATTAATCAAAGTCTAAATACTTAATCAAATCCTGACTCAATATAAATTATTGCTCTGTTTAACATTTTTCCAGATGCCATTCTAAATCCCACAATAATTTTGCTATCTCATAGAAACAGAACAGAAAAAGTGAGTTTCCTCAAATTCACAGGAGAGCATCAACAGGCGTATGACAGAGGCAGCAGCAGTGAGCCAGCCCACAAACTCACTGAGACAGACCCAGCAGAAAGAGAAATGTCCCTCTGCAGGGCGCTCTAAGCTGGCAGCAAACAGGATGTGAGCATCAGTCACCGTGTGCAGATAAAGTTATTCAGAATAACAAGTTCAGGCACAGACTAGGTCTTTTACCTGGTAAGGAAAGAGTGGGAGGAAGGAGGGGGTAAAAAACAGCTTTCAATCCACACACCACAGCCCTGCCTATCTGGGTTTTCCCTGGCTTCTTTTTAACTGAATTATCTCACAAGCAGTCATTTTTCATTTTAAGGTATGGTGTTCACAGGACGTCTTCATGAAACAGGAAGCCTGTGTGTGTTTGTAGTATACTGAAAGAAGAAATGACAGGCTCCTCAGGAAAATGAGACACTGAACAACCTCAGCAGCACCAGCAGCCCTGAGAAGAGAACAAGGGCACTTGCTGAAAGACACAACATCTACAGAAAAGGACTGATGTCAATCTTGAACAGAACAAGGAAAGAAACAGAGTTTGGAGTAGGCGAGGGGAAAAGAACTTGGATGAGTCTAGAAACTTCTGGAAGAAAGCTATGTCAACTTCTGCATGGGGCTAAGTCACCATCTTCACCCTCCCACTCCTTGGTGCTTACTAGGATGCTATTACTCATTCTGATCATTGCATACAAAAAGGCTGCTGATCAATATTGCACAAGAGTGGTAAGTGATCAGTGATAAAACATTAGTCTATGAATTTATCTGACTTAACATGCCTGGAGTGGAAGGAAACAGGGAGAAACAGTTTCTGAGCAGACTCAGAATCGACAACTTGCCCAACATCAGATGATGACGTGAGGAGTTCAGAAGTAACAAGGAAGAGAAGATATTCTCAGAAGGTTAAAATGTTGTTTTCCTCCAAATTATTCATGATCAAATATGCTTTGGAACAGATCTACCATCTAAAGGAAAAGAAAATCTCATTTAGGGAAGCCAAAGCAAGGCTATTTTGATGACACAGGTGTCATGCAACCAGGCCTGCTGTGACCTGAGTCACTGCTCCAGGTCTCCTGTGATCTTCTTCTTGATCAGTTTCACACAGGAAGCCTTCATATGTGACACACCAAAAATAGCATCCAGCTTACAAACCAAAATCCTGCTTCAAAAAGGCTGCAACTTTTTTTCTTTTTCAAAATGCAAATGCACTTTCAGTACAGTGCAACGACTGAAAGCACTTGTCCCTGCATTCCTCAGATAGACACTTATGATCAGTTACATTTAGAGATGATGCAGGTAGGAAAAAAAAGAGAACTAAGGTGTGTGTGTGTCAGGGGGAGAAACCACAAACACAGCAAGTGGAATTGAATAGCTGAAGGTGAAAAGCAACCAAAAATAACATAGAAACACTCCTACAGAGAAAAACGCATACAGCTAGAAAACAAAGTCCAGATTGATGAAGGCCCTATGCAAAGGTTGAACAAAAAGGAATGGATGCCTTATATTGACTCCATTCATCCTACCAATATTGAAACACTATTGAAACAGCAGTCATCTTACCTTTCAGAGCTGCATAGTGTACCAAACCCTGCTGAAAACCAGTCACCAGCCTTTGAGGACGCTGGTGGTGCAAAAACTCCCCCGAGCTTGCCCTGCAGGAGGAAGCCAGTCACAGCAGCTCCAAAGCACTACAGAGAGGGCTGGCTGCTCCCAGGGTCCTTCTCTCTTCATAGCTGCACCCAATGACCACAAATGCTGACATCTGCACTGGATGGTGAAGGACTTCTGTAATTATTGTGTTCTTCTTGCAAAAGACTTTCTCAGGCAATACCAAACACACCACTAACAGAAGAGTTTGAAAGAAACTTGACCAATTATAAGTTTATTGAAACCTCCAGAATCTGGCTTTAATGTTGCTGGTTCATAACATTTTAAGCATGTTGGTATTCTAAATGTTTCTATTAGAAAGTCATGAGATGGTGCAAAATCATGGGGGAGAACCAAAAAACCTTTCCAGCTGTCTTTGCTTCTATAAAAGAGCTTGTAGAAGTTCTTAAAGGCTCTAAAATAAGGCACACAGCTCCTCCCTTCATTGTTTTAAATAAGCATGTGATTTTAAGGCAATTTCATAACTTTTAAGATACAAATCTCTATATAAGTAGCCTCCCACATCACTCTTATCATATCCATTCATATTATTACACAAACACACCCTTAGATACTAACATTACTTGGTCTAACTTAAAGCCATGCAACACAAACAGAAAATTTATTTAAGCAATTGCAAAATTCCCTTCCTTTCCAAACAAAAGCATCTCTTGGTACACAGCCTGAAGCTACACATGGCATGGACTGAAAAGCTGTTTAAACCACTCTAGAACTATTTTAACTTTTCACCTGACCCAAACAAGGAATCAACAGATAGTCAAACACAAAAAAAGGCAAGTTCACTGATGAAGCAAATTCTTCCCCTTTTAAATGCACGTCTAAATTAAAAATTGCCAATCCAACAAGTCTGCAAACTCTGTTTTATAAATAACAAGGGGAACAAATACAAGATGATGTGGCACACGAGTGGATAACTACCATAATTAAGACACTGACTCTTGCCCCATCAGCACAAGCCAGCCAAATGCATTTTTGGAAATCTAGACACAACTGGAAGGTGAGTGCAACTTGAGTGCGGGTGAAAGAGCAGAAAGTAATTAGCAAAAGTGGTTAGATCATAAGCATATTTACTTTGAAACTAAAATAATGCAAGTATTTTAGCTGGTGAGAGGAATACATTTTCCTAGTCATAGAAGAAAAGGACGAAAAAGAAAAACCTTTCCTACAATTTCATTGCTACAAATTAAAATCAAAGCTTTCTAAATGAAAACTTTATATATTTTTTTTTCAAACAAGAATGACTGAAAACTTTGTCTCTTAATGGAAAGGGTCATAATTACATTTCTGCTTTCCCAAATTCAAAATTAGTCAGCCCTAAAACCTAACAGCAAATGACACATCAAAGCAGATGCTTTGCTAAGCCAAGAACAAGGAACTTTATTCCTCAGAACAAATGCAGCACTGCCTGAGAGACAGTGAAATACTACAGGTGTTTTAGCAAAACCTGAAACAACAAAAAAATTAGACAAAGTGAAGGTGTTTTACTAAATTTTAAATGTTGATTTGTTTTGGAAAAAGCAAGAGAGATGGTTCAGGTTAGTTAAGACTCTTAATTTAGAGTCATCTGTTTAGACTAGCTGGCAACCACTTGTGGCAACACATCTTCCCCAAGGAAACTTTGCAGAGATTAACTCAGGTAGTTAGAACATGTACTAATAATGCCAGGGTTGCAGGTTTGATCCCTGTCTGGGCCATTCACTTAAGACCTGGGCTTGAAGGTACTTGAAGGTACTTCCAACACAGAATATTCTGTGATTTAAGATGTACCACTATGACAGCACCTTGTTTTCCTGGCACAGAGACACATGCAGACAGAAAGTTCTATCTGACAACCCAATTTTTGCTCCCATTTTACCTTAAAAGTGTTTGGATGCCCTAAACAACAGCGTGAGTCTGTGATGCTTTTTATACATAAAAGCATTTATATATAGACACATATATACAGATAGATTAAAGAAAAGAATTTAAGCAGAAAAGGGAGGTACATCGTGAACAATAAAATTGCATTTGCCTCAAGTGCTGGGAGCTAGCACCACACTGAATCTTCTGTCTCTTTGATTTGTCTCTATGATAGATTCTTTCCTTTTTCTCTGCTATACAGCCAGAAGTGTGGAAAGTATTACATATCAATATAAAATTGTAAACCAAACCTACACTCTTTTACAAAAACAAAGTCTGGATATTTAACCCTGAGCACTGAACTGTGTGAAACCCTGAACTGTGTAGAAGCGTAAGAGAGAGAAAACACAAGTAAATTAGTGTAATGAGCAATTACATATAAAAAAATGCATTACATTAATTGCCAAAACAGGAAAAAACATTTTAGACAAGTTCATTCTACTGCTTCAAAGCAAATCATGCAAGAGTACAAATGCCAGCATTTGTCTAATTCTCAGCCATCTCAGTCACATCCTGGCTCTCCAACTTCCCATCTCTCCTAACTGAAGACTGCACTTTCCATGCACACCATGCATTCCCTCTTACTTCAGCTATGCAGGAAAGCCAGCAAACTACTTACACCATATATCAAAAAAAGGTTTTTTACCCAGAGCATGGTTGGGCCCTGGAACAGGATCCCCGGGGTCACAGCACCAGCCTGAAGAGTTCAAGGAAGTGTCTGGACAATACTCTCAGGCACAGTCTGATTCTTGGGGTGTCCCCTGCAGGGCCAGGAGCTGGACTCAATGATCCATTCTAACCCAGGATGTTCCATAATTCTATGATTCTATTAATGTGCAGGCCCTTAGTCCTCAAGTACTTCAGGTAGGGTGGAATTATGTAAAAATTGTATTATTATTTCCAGTTAAATTTATTTATAAATATTATGTCTGAAGGGAGTTCCTGCAGAAATGAATACCTTTTGACCCACAGTATTCTCCCAAAGCTTAAGTATAATTGTAGCTCCATATACACCAGCAGCAGGCAGCTCTTAAACCTGTGAAACATTCTCTCCAAAAGCCCTCAAAGTGCTCCCAGGAGCAGTGACAATCTCTGTAAGTGCAGTGATGATCTGGAAGTGCAGTGATTCCATGTTCTTCTGGGGCTTGAGAAGGCTGCAAGCAACCAGGCACTGCAAAGCAGTGGTACTGAGGAGAATCCTTCAAATACAGCTTTTCCTGCATGGCAAGGACTTTAATCCTGAAGATGAAGATCTTGCCCTCGCAAGGTCTATTTAATTCTTCTCAACTATTAAAGAGATCTAATTGCAAAAGTGCTACATTTATTACATTTTGAACCACTAAACCTTAACAGTGATGTCTAAACATCCCTCCTGCTAATGTAAAACCAAAACATTTCATGAATGATTTCCCTAATTTTACTGAAGCATGCAGAACCTATGAGACATAGGACTCTCCACACTAAAGGGTGAAAAAAAGAGATAAAAGTATGTAAATGACAGCTTGAAATGAGGTTTACCAGCAACTAACCCTAGCCTTGCATTTAACTCTTGCATTTAACAATCCCTGCAAGTTGCACTGTAGACACTTTTTTTCAACTGTGAACTCAGAAATACATTCTTAAGAGTTGCTTCATCTCAGTGAGTACCTTCCCACAAGTAGCAGGTGTGGGATCTCATAAACACAGCTCTGGAGCACAGGCTAATTTTCTGCTCAAAGCTTGAATGAGTGTGAATTCACCATTCAATTAGATTCTCTTATGCAAAATTCCATCAATAAGTTTCTGCTCCACGTACTGCCACAGACAATTCTCCATGCCATTTACACTTCCCTGTACAGAAGCCTGTTCATTCCTCTGCTTACCAACAGTCGTCTTTCAGCAAGTTACACTGGTGCTTCAAAATCCTGAGAGCTCTCAGCTAGAGGTAAATTGCTACTCTTCACTGCTGCAATGAAATATAGCAATTCAGCATGCTGTAGATAGTGTTTTGGTATCTTAAGTCACTGGCTAAGGGCAGCAATTTGGTTTCTTTTCTACTGCAACAAGGAAAAACCCATTCACATTTAAGATCCTTAGAATGAGTTCTCCCACAAATTCCTACATTAGCTGCCAAGACAGTTTTTCCATAAGAGTCCAAATGAAATGTGAGCAACTAAATAGAAATAAATTAATCGAACAACACTAATTAAAACATATTGTTTCCAAAATTATAATGGATAACTAAGCAGGATCCAGAGGCATCATTTATGGTCACAACAGCTACTTTCGACAGCTCTCAGTCTCAATTCTGTGGTTGATACTGAAGAATAAATCAAAAGCAGCTTTTCTGAAGTCAGGAGTCCAAATTGGTGGAAGAACACAAAAAAAACCCAAGTAATTTTTCAGGCTAAGAAGGGCCAGCAACGACTCACAAAAAATTCAGGAAGAAAAAAAGTTGTATGCCAAAGCAGGAAGGTCCTCCCTCTCTTTCCCTCCCTTGTTGCTTATCTTATGTGACCTCTATCACTGATGAGTTTGACACCACTTAGAGCTACAAGAAATTTAGGCCTCTTTAAAAGCCAGTCTTGTTGCGAGCATGTAGATAAACTTTGTCAGCATCAAGACTCATAAACGTGCTTACTCTCCAGAAAAGATAACCACTATTTTATTGCCATTGCAATAAATGGTCAGACAAGGCAGTGATGATGAACATGCGTGGGTGCACTATCCCAACTACCAAAGAACTCAGCAGCTCCAGCCACCTGATCACTGAGATCCAAAGGCTGCAGGCTAAGAGGAATCATGGATACAGATGGCATGGCAGAGCCAAAGTATTCTATGCTTTCTTGTGTAATTAAAGGTAAGAATTGCTGTGAGCTTCAGTCCTGGATGCTGATTTTGCCCTAAGTGAAAATACCTCAGGGAGCTCTTGCTAAAAGCAGCACACGTGAGGAAGGAGTTTCTTGGCCCATCTACAAGGCCAGTAAGTCCAGGGCAGCCAGACTGCTGAAACCATCCACAGGCCCACTCTCCAACTGCAACATGCCTGGTCCTCCAGAATATCCACCTTTGCCCCCACCATTAAAGAAAGCATATGGTATTACTTCTGTGCCTAAATTCTTCCAAGCCAGAGAAAAGACACACAGGAATTAAGTCCAAAAAACTATGCTACAAGACTGAAAAAATCATCCACACACATATTCAGGATGGACTTTACCTTTAAGGATGTCAGAGCTCAAGTGTCCAGGACAGGGACTCATAATTGCACCTGAACCAACCACTCATGTTTCTCTGCTGCTTGTCAGTGAGGCAGTGCCAGACAATAAATCTTGGCAATTCCTCTCTTCCCCAGCCCACCCATATTAATTTCTTATCTCTGGAGCTGAGAGAGTACCCTGCTTTAAATTAGCTCTGAGACACTGAAACAGGTGAGGAATGGTTGGGGAAGGGACTTGAATTGGGAATTAGATTGAATAACAGATGTTAGGAAGCTAAGTAACTTCTTCCCTGAGACCAAAATTTAACTAGAAATCATAACAAGCCAGTTGTTGCTACTGAAGAAAGAAAAATCTCATTGTTTCTAAACTACTTAAAAACAGACAAACTAGAAGTATCACTAAACCGCAAGATTTTTACAACTCTCATAAAAATGAACTTTCTTCAGTATCTTCCTTTACCTAGAAGATCTTTACCAGACTTGTACTGATTAAAAATACCAGACTATGTATCAAAAGATAAAAGTAAATTACGTAGAGATAAGAAGTTTTATTAGTTTAAAAATACATATAAGCATGGGCCACATCCTTTGCTAGATGATTGCTAAGCAAAACTTAACCAGAGGTAGCTACATGGGGCTTTTTTTAAACAAATCTCTGTTCACAGCAGTAACTGAATAGAATCATAGAATGTTAGCTTTGGAAGAGACCTTAAAGGTCATCTAGTTCCAACTCAGCCATCATGTGCAGGGGTGCCATCCCTGCACCAGACCAGGTTACTTCAGGCCGCATCCAGCCTGGCCTTGAACACTTCCAGGGATGTGGCATCCACAGCTTCTCTGGGCAACCTGGGCCAGGGCCTCATCACCTTCACAGTGAAGGATTTCTTCCAAACATCTCATCTATATCTCTCTCCTCTTCATTTAAAACTCTTCACTCTCTGCCTGTATAAAAAGTCCCTCTCCCTCTCTTCTCCAAGTCCCCTTTAAGTGATGGAAGGCTGCAATCACGTCTTTCTGTAGCCTTCCCTTCTCCAGGCTGAACAACCCCAGCTCTCGGCCTGTCTCCATGAGACATGCTTCTGCCCTCTCATCATCGTCGGCCCTCCTCCAGACCCTCTTCAATGGGCCCATGTCCTTCCTACATTGGGGGTCCCAGAGCTGGATGCAGCACTGTGGATGCAGTGCCACCAAAAAGAGCACAGGGGCAGAATCCTCTCCCTCGCCCCACTGCTTTGGATGCAGGCCAGCACAGAGTTTGGCTTTCTGGGCTGCTAGCGCTGACTGGTGGCTCATGTCCAGCTTTTCAGACATGAGAACCTCCAATCCTCCACAGGGCTGCTCTCAGTGACTTCATCTCCCAGTCTGTGCTTGTAACTGGGATTGCCCCAACCCAGATGGAGCACCTTGCACTTGGACTTTCTGAGCTTCATGACACACTGCATTGTTACAGCTACATCCAGTGCTTGCACCATGACCTCATCTGGCAAGTCTGCCCAGTCTTGCAATGACAGAGGTCAACTACTTCTATATGCTAAACCACCACTGCTCAACATACAAATGACAACCTGCTAAATTAAAAAGAGTCACACAAAGTCCTTTCTTCATAAGGATTTTGGCTTATGTTATTCTGTACCATTCATTTGTATTAACTAGATTTACGATGAAGATACAGCAATTAGCTGAAAATAACACAGAAGGGGCAGGTATAAGCAACTTGCAGACTGCTGCCCAGACCCTGCCAGGCCAGTCACATGAATGGCTCTACCAGAAATACAGTCCTGCTGCAGGACTGAACTAAGGTTCAGTGGGGATATGGGAACTGCCCGAATCCAGAGCAAAGAAAGGTAACTTCTCCAGCAACTCAAAGGCTGCTTGAAGAGTATTCTCAACTCCTCAATTATTTTCAACTGCTCTGTTATGACCAAGACTTCTAAATGTTTTTTCTCAAGGTCTTCACCCAGGAAAAGAAGTCACACAGCACGATTTGCTGGGCTCTTTCACACAATGTAAAACACTTCACTTTTCTTTTAGGAAGGTAAAGGAGAAGTCTAAGGGACACACACATAATAATTAAAATGGATTCTTTGATGTTTTGCTGAAGAACTGAGGTGCAAGACAGAACTGCAAACACTCAGCCACACCAGCAAGCCCAGTTCATCTCTGATGTTCAGCTACAGCTGAAGTAGGCACAGCCACCACTCTGGGCCTGGTGCTCAGGGGCATGCCTTGCCACACTCACTAATGGACACATAAAAGTGCTCCTGTGTGCCCACATCCTGCAGCACGTCATCAGCAAGGCCTCCTCTGCTCAAAGTGAACCTCCAAGATCTGTGCTTCCTTTGCTGGCAAGTGACAAGGGTACTTCATTATCTCTCTGACAACTGGAAAGAAACACAGGAGGTGATGAGCACGTAACGGCATGGGGAATGCCTGACAATTGATTTTATAGACATCCTTTCCTCTTCCATAACAGCTTTTCAGAGGATGCACAGCACAGGCCCACATGGAGCCACCTCTACTGCCAAAATTAAGAACCTTGGGCAACAGCAACAAATCTTGAGAAAACACACACGCACACATTCTGGTGCAGTTTCTGTTGAACCATTTCACCCATGTCTTACAGACCCAATCCAGCACCAAGCATGTATCTGACTGAACATACAAGCAGCCCAGTGGTTTAAGTGCAGCCTGTGCTCTCAAAAGTGAGAGCATCCTTCACCCCTTCCCTTCCCCATCTTCTCCTGCTGTCACCAAGTCAGCTCTGAGCTGGCTGGAAGCCACAGGCACAGCTTCATGCCAGACTAAACAGAGCTGAGCCGATGGCCTGTGCTGACACTGGTCTTCCTCTGACCACAGTAACCATGAACTAAACAGGGAGCTGAAAATTAATCCAGCTAAATTAGCCCAACGAAAAATAACCCAAACAAAAATAATACAAGGAGTTTTCAGCCTGCTCATTACATAGTGACACATGTGGCAGTCTGAGCTGAAGAGAGACTTGCAATACAGCCCCAGATCAATTCCACCTCCCAGGAAAGGGAACAGGCAGACAGGTTCAGCTCACGCATGAGAATGGCAGCTCAGACTCCAATCACTTCAAATCTGCTGTAAACACCAAGCAGAGTCACTAACACAGGCCACTTGAACAACAAACAGTACAGCCCTGCTCCTAAGGGGAAATCAAAACAAAGATCTCCGGCAGAAGAAAACGTCCCACTGCATTTAAACTTCTGTTCAAATCTTACCTTAACCTGTACCTTGGGGCAGGGATTACATCCATTACCACACCAAGCAGCTGTGTATCATGCAGCTGCCAGCCCTTCTTCCACAAGGAATGGCTTGTCCCAGCAACCCCAACTGGGAGTGCCCAGCCTCCCCATCATCTCTACTCCCCTTGCCATGTCGGCACAACTGTTACTGGATTGCACCGTAACCTGAGCTGGGGGCTTAAGCTGAAAAGCAACACAAGAATTAAAAGAAGAGTGAAAGACAGATCTAGCCAGATCAGTTGTTTGTCACAGAAACACAAAAGTTAATATGGCAGGAAGGTGGCAGAGCAAACAGTCAGAAGCGAGGGAGTGCAAACACAGCTGAGAAATGGACTCATCAACCCTACCAGAGCCCAAGCTCAATGGGTAAAGAGCAGCTCACTCCTGATTTCCTACACTGTTTCAGTGCTGCTTTAACACACTTTGCATCATCTTTGGTGTGGGTGAGGAGCACAGACAGGCCAGTTTCCTTAACTTAAGTGGCCAATCTCCTCCAGTAGGTCAATGGCCTGTCACCAACACCTCAGTTACTCAGCAGGGCACCTGCCTGCTAGCAGGCTATCTTAACTGAGAGCAAGAAAAGACACACACAAATACCTTAGATATAAGGTTCAGAGGATTCTCTGAACATTCCCAACTCTCCCGTCATTACTTGAAAAGAACTGTTTGTGCTTTGTACAGCTCTACAATAGTTAATTCAGGCTGATTCCAGTGCAAAGAGTTAGCTCTGATGTAAAGTCAAGCAGCTGGAAGGCAGTGGAATGAAGAGTGTTATTTCCACGCACAGCTTTAGGAAATCTTATTATTTAAACATTCTGTATAATTCTCAGGTTTGCAATGCAAAAACAAAACCAAAAGGGTTCAAGAAAAGTTCTCCATAAATTGTCTAATATCTTGCAACTCCATTTACAGTATGGTTCTAGAAACTTTTATGATTTCTCTAGAAAAAGATGACCCTTGTTTCTACACATACCAATTTGAAGAGAAAATTTCTGATCTTAGAGAGCATTTTTGTATGACAGACAGAAGTTAGACAAATTCCAGTTTAAAACCACAAAATATCCTTTTAATAATTAAATTAACAGTTGTACCAGCTTATTCAGGACATTAATTTTTAATGGAGTCCATATCACATGAAGCCTTTCACAAGAATCTGAGGGGTTGTTCTGTTGGGTTTGATTTTTGTTATTTTTTCACTTTAGCTTCCCCAGGTGTTACAAATGCAGTGAAATTCTGACACTTCTGTTATTTGATCAGTCTAGGTGATAACTTTAGAAACAGAAGAGATTATTTCCATCCCCGGTGTGAAACCGAATTTTCATGGGAAACCTCAGCGACATTAAAGGAGGGAGGACAGGGTCCTGTCTCCTCACCTTTGTGCATGTGTAGACTGGATCAGGAGATTCTAACAAAGAACAAGCAGGGTCCTTTTCCTCTCACTCCAGCTAGCACTGATCTTTCTACAGGATTTTACCTGTCAAAAGCCCAGACATTATCACATCAGAGGAAAGACATTTGCAGGAGGCACTCCTGAGAAGTCTCCCAAAGGGTTTCCCGCAGCTCCTGTCAAGATGCCCTGGCAGAGCGCTTGTGAGAGACAGTGCATTAGACGAGGACAAGCTGGACATCGGCCCTTGCAAAGCTCAAGGACCACTCAGGAGTCCTCAGATCTCAGAGCCTGCTCCAGACAGAGGAGGAGCCTAGCTGGATCTCCATGACCCAGTTATGGACCACGTACTTCTAAGAATAACTTCCACATCAAGCAAGGAGAATTTTCTTGTCCCATCCCCATAAACATATCCTTTACCCTCATTACATTTTTATTAAGACATCCCTCAACGTAAGTGCCAAATAAACCTTTCAGATACTTGAATTTCTTCAGCATGCACACAGCCAGAAGCATGTGTGTATTTCCCTATCTCAGACAAGGCAGAGCAGACACAAAGAGGAGCCTCTTGATAGGATGGATGCCCAAAGAAGCAGAGACCAGGGAAGAAACAGCAGAATAGCAGAGAGGAGCATGGGGACAAAAGCTTCAACCTTTATAACTGGGCTGTTCACTGAGACAAAAATACTGCAGCAAAGCCAGCAAGGTCAAACATCATTTCCCCTCATCTGATAACCATGACTGAGGAAGTTTGAATTCATAAAAGGCACAGACATATCACACACCCTGGAAAGACAATCCTACCGGCCTTTGTTCAAAGCAGGAATCCCTATACGAATAAATCAGATTTTCAAGGGAGGCAGAAATAGGGTTTGTAACAAAATTTTTCAGCGGCCCCTTAGCTCGAGCAGCACTAGTGGGCATAGCTATAATCACAGCAAACCTACATAATGGGTCTGAACTAGCTTAGCCCTTTCCCTGCAAGCACAGAAGCTGCCACATCAGTAACTCCGTTGCTACGGCAACTGCTTACTTTCCATATCAACTGCAAACTCGTTGCTATGGAGACACATATACAAGAAAAATTCCTCTCTATAGCCAAGGACCAGATGGTAGGGAAGTCATGGACTAGCGGACTGTACTAAGTGGGACCCAGACTACAGGACATTTAGATCTGTACGTTCACAATAGGATTAATCTCAACAAGTAAATTCACAGGTCTGGCAGTATAAACAAAGCCAGGGAACTCCACATCTACTCCCCATCATGTGATAACTTCATACTCTGGCCAACTATTATTAAACTGCTGAGCTCAATGCAAAGAGGTTTGTACAATCAAGGGCTCAGCATTTTCCCTTCTTCAGCCCAACTCTCTGTCTCAATCCAGATCAGCCTCATCACAGTGACATGAACAGCCAGGCTTTTGGTTTGCCAGGTAAGCCTGATGGCACTGCAGCTGAAGTGGAATAGCGGCAGTGTAAGAACAAATCCTCTTTTCCCGGCATTCCACACCAGACCTAAATGCAGTAGGACAAGACAAGTCAAAAAACAAACTGATGAAGCCTGTATTTTTTTTTCCCCCCCTCTCCATTACAATGATCTCACATCAGGAAATTCAAGCATTCATATTCAGACAGAAAAAGCTGCAGACTATTAGATGCATATTTAGCACCATGAATACAAACTAGTGGAACTCAAGACTGAGAAAACTACTATGCAGAGGAGTTCAAAAAAGAATTAAGTGTTCAGCAGAACTTTTTTTAGAAAAATGATTACTGAAAGGCTACACAAACAAACACTGGAAAGCACAACTATGAGAGGAAAAGCTTCTAGCTTTTCACTATGTGTCAACGCACATCACGCACATCACATCACCGGCAAATGCCTGCAATTCCAATCCCCAACACTGATTAACTCCTTCCCTCCATACTGTACATGTTTCAGAGCCCATCTTGTTACCATTTCACAACATGCCACTTGCTAAATGCTGCTTTTTTTCATTTTTCCATGCAAAACCAGTAAAACAGGCAGACCTAATCCAGCAATTTGCAAAAACTGTCTGCAAAAGAGAAGCAGCATAAAATGATTCCTTACAGATGAAAGGCCCCTGTTCGCCTGCCCCAAGCCCCACACCAAAACCAGAGAACCCTTTAGATGGACACCTTCCTTCTGAACAGCAGAGATATTTGTTGCAAGGTACCAAATCAAATCCAACTGTTCGTGCACACACACAAAGGTATTTTCAAAGCCATCAGCTGACATTTACTGCTTTCCAAGTCTGCAATTAGCTGTCAAGCACCTGATTCAGCAACTCTGACCCAGGGCCAATTCTGCACTCAGAACTCTGTCTGCCACAACCCTTGGCCAGGACAGGAGGAAAAACCCAGCAGGGGACTTCAGTGACCTGCTGTGGTGCATTTTACATTTGAGATTCCCATCTCATTCACCTTAAAGCTGTCTACCTGCAGTTATTAGCATCTTCAGAAAGTGGAAAAAATTTTTTCTCAAAATCTGGGATTTTCCTGGAATTAATAAAACCCAACCCTGTGATTCATGCCAAGGCCTCCCACCATACCTTGCTGTCTAGCTATGTAACCATGGCCGTAATCAGGAATTTGAGACTCGGCTGGCCAGTCATGCATTGTGCTGCACCACCTCCCCACGGAGCAGCAGTGCAGCGTGGTACTGCTCAGATGAGCTCAGTGGACAGCCGGATATTTGACAGATAGACATGGAGACAGATTCCTCATTGGAAGGAAGCTGACATCTAAATAGTCAACTTGTAAACAGAGGAAGAGGGACAGAACAAAGCACAAATGGCAGAGTTAAACACATGCCTTGCCAGTTGCCATATTTTAGTGGGTTTTAAAATGCATTGAGTGAAGATTTCTTACAGTCTGGGACAGGGTCATAAAAGTCTGTTGTTGTGTTTGTTATTATAGCCCCACTTCCAAACCAGAACTTAAGACTCTGGCTTACATAAAACAAGATCCGGTTTAGGAACAGGTTTTTTTAATCTCACACACAAGCTTTCACAGCAATTAATTGATAAAAATACAAACATACAGTGTGTGATCAGCAATACGAGGACAGTGGATTCTAGGTAATAACACTTCTTAGAAAGAAAGAATAAAAAGATAGACGGGTCAATCTTTTAAAAGTGAAAGTTCCGTAGAAAAGAAAGTTAACTCATCTAAAATGAAAAGCTGCAAGTTTAGGATAGTGTATGACTCTTTCTCTAGAGTTACTTGAGCTTCTATTCCAGAGCTTTTAAAGTTTAAATTGCACACAAAATAGGGAGAACAGCACCACCAAGAGAAGTTTAGTTTCAGGGTAACAAGACAATCACAGCATTTAACTCACAGGAATACAAAAGCTGAGTGCATCTATTGTTTCTGCCAGGGGGAAGTGTTCACTTTCTGATCTTCAGCCAATTTTTAGAGACAAGACCATGATCAGTGTGATTTTACCTGCTATTTATTTCCCTAACCTGTGAGAAGGCCTCTGAAATTAATTTGCAAGCCAGTATTTTTATCAGTATACTCATACTTTGCCAAAGATTCATCCAGTCTACTGCTTCTTGAGAAGGCCTCCTTTGGATATTGATTCCTGCTCCCAGGCAGAGTGACAGAGCAGACGGCTATGGAAGGGACTGTCCCCACCGCTCTGCTCACTTGCCCATTCCCTTGCACACAGCCTTTTCCTGCAGACACCACTGGGAAATCAGCAATGACACCAGGAAACAACAACCGAGATCCGAAAGCGAAGATGTGCTCCCAGGACTTCTGCTCCACACCAGCTGCAGAAGTTACATGAGCCCAAAGAACACCAAAAATTTTGGTGAATGATAACCTTCACCTTTGATGCCTGACCTGTCTCCTCTCTTTGAAGAGCTTCTCTAGAACTGCCTTGAAACGGAACAAAGCTTCATCACCATTACCCTCCTTATACAAAAGAAAAGTTTTTTCAGATTACAACATAGACTGGGGCAATAGCAATGGACTCTTACATAAGGCATACCCTTTCACTATACATTTGTATAAGCCAGGAACAGCAAGCAGCCCATTTATAACATGATTACATTCATCTAGTATAGCTGGAAACCATTACCACAGCATGATAACTAAAAACAGTATTTAACCACTATGCATGAAGACACCAGCTGGGGGGAAAAACACACACACACACACCGAACACTTTCTTACAGATGTCTAGACAATGAATTTAATAAAATCAGAATGAGCAATGCTAAAGAAATGCTGGCTCTCTGAACTCAATCGACTACATTACCAGGCACAGGGTTGCACATTCTGTATTTCACTGTTAAGGACATATTTTGGGATTAGCAGGTGAATATTTTCAGAACCAGATATGTTTCCATAGTTCCAAACTCACCTGACTTCGGTCTTTGTCCACTTTCTTAAAACACTTATTCAAGGATAGGTTATGCCTCACAGAATTTTTCCATCCAGTGGGTGCATTTGCAAAATATGGAAAGTGTTCCAAGATCCAGTTGTATATATCCTTTACGGGCAGTCTTTTGGTTGGCGAATCCTCAATGGCCATAAATATGAGGCAGCTAAAGGAGTAAGGAGGTTTGCAGTTGGGGTTCTGCTTGGCATCGTAGGGCATGTCAGAGTGGGCAGGAGACGGAGGCGTGTCATCACCGATGTCCTGAACAGGGCTAACGCTCCTTAACACCGAGTCCCCAAAGCTTTTCAGCAAGTTCTTGCTCTCGTGTAACCAGTTCAAATTAGTTAGTTCTTCATCTTCCATGGCCCCTTTATCTAATCTGATGGCAGGCAAAGAGAAATCTAGGTCCTCGTCATCATGAAGTGCCTTTGATAAATCGCTATCTTGATAACGCTGGCTCAATCCACTGGGAACACTAATTCCTGAGCCCTCTGGCTTCTTACTGGGAGGCATGACTGGACCCATTTAGACAGCAGCTCCTGGGAGAGTGAATCCAAAGAAAAGGGAGAAAGAGAAAAAAGTTAGCTCATAAAAAGGTCCTGTGTAACATTTTGACAGCTTTTCCCCAACTGGTGACTTGGCCTTTTGCCATCTGTATTAAACATGACAGTTTCACTTAACGCTCATCCACAACTGTTGAATAAAATAATCTAAAGTCAGCACAAGAGAAGAAATTTCAGTTGATGGAATAAAATGGTAATCCAGATACACCTCAGTTCTGCATACACATGAAGCCCCACACAGGAAATTCCAAACCGTGTCTCTTTAAAGAGGAAGCGGTGTTTTCAAACCATTGAATACTCCAATTGTATCACTTTAATAAGGATGTGAACTAAAACCAAAACAAAACAAAAAAGTGACTTACGGCCAGTTGCTTCAGATTAATTTCAGCTGTTTCACATTTGAGGACAATACAACAGCACCATGATTAAAATCACTCTGGCTAAAGGCCTAGGCAGACACACATCCGATCTGACTTGGTTGCACCAAAACTCAGAAATGAGAGCAGAACCTCCAAAACAGCAAGGTCAGGAGAAAGTAGGAGAGAAAGCAACACCCAGTAGTTTTGGGCGCAGGGCCAAGAAATGGGGAAGCAAGTGCCAGAGCAATAGAGCACTTTAAAAATGTATGTAAACAGAGATGATTTTAACATAAGCTAAACTTATTTCAAGCACAGTAGAAAACAAGGGTCAGAAAGACCGCGATGATGCTCAACAATGGCCTGGAAGAGGCAGGATGAGCTGCTGAGGGTACTGCACCAGCAGGCCTTGGGGGAGGGAGCCTTTGAGTACTAATATTTGGGATTACCCAAGTACCTCAGAAGCAAAGTGAAGTTGCCCCTGCCCAATTCAAGAGAAGCAGACGAGCCCAACAGCTCTACTTCAAAAGCAGGAGACAGGCTCCCTTAGCTTCTACATACAGTCCAACTACCAGGAATTAGGTCTGGAGATATGAACAGAAGTGGAACAAAAACTGGACGGAGTTAATACCAGAATTTAAATGGACGAAACTTTCTGCACAAACACTGAACAAAGAACAAAACGATTCCCTGTACCTACAACACAGCCCAGGCAGCTACCTGAAGTCATGCAGTCACACAGTCAATACCGTAAATGAAAGGCAAAAAAAGCTACAGGTGATAACAGAATGAACTATTTATCTGCAGAGAAAAAAAGAGCAACACAGCCATTATGGGAAAGAGAAATAATGGACTTTAATTTAGCCATCATAAATGGGCATAAATGAAAACTTTTACGCTGAGTCTTTTTATCAAGAAGTTACAGCAAAGCAGACATTTTCAAAAAATGAAACTCTTCCACACAGAAGCCCATCAATACACTCAACATGTTCAGTGAAAATGTACAGCTTTACATGAGTAAGTAGCTGGAAAAGGAAAAAATACCGAGGCAGATATAAACACCAGGAGGCCAAAATTGTGTCGGCCCCACTTCCTAGTTTTCAAAACTGCATCCAGCTGAACCAGAAGGCAAACAAGAGAATGGCCAGCGTCCAGGGGCACTGGCAGTGCCTACCTACGCCACACACTCAATTTTGACTCCAAATGGAAGTTCCGTCCCATGAGCTTCTAAACAGGAAAATTATATGATGGCTGACAGTAAAGTAATTTAATTGCACTGTTGCTATGACAACATGCTGCTCTCTTTCTGTTTAATTTCCTTATTTGCCAGTATCCTCCCAAAGGGCCGTATCACTTCATGATTTTTTCCCCCGTCTCTCTCTCCCCGCTCCAGGCAGCGGGGGTGACCGGGCGGCCGCGGCCCCGCGGAGCCCCCTCGGGCCGGCAGGGAAGTCCGGCGGCGCCCGGCCAAAAAGCGGCTCCCAGCGAGCGGGGCCGCCGCGGGCGGGCGGGGTGCCCGGGGCAGCCCCCGCGGCGGCGGGGCCCGACTGGGGCCACCCCGGGGGAGTCCGGGAGGGCCCGCCAGCGAAGCCCGTGGCGGCTGCAGCGGCGCCCCGCCGGCAGACAAAGGAGCGCCGGTCACGGGCTAGCCCCGGCCGGCCGGACGCGCCGAGCCCGCGGGAGCTCCGCCGGACGCGCCCCGCACGCGCGCCCGCCGCGGCCGAGGGGGGGCGCACCGGGGCGCGCGCCCCGCCCGCGCTCCCACCGCACCCGCCGCGCGGGGGGGCGCGCGCCCATTGGCCGCGGCCGCAGCCAATCAATGGCGTTGCCAGGCGACCGGGGCTGCTCGGGCCGGGCGGCGCGCGCCGCGCGCCCCGCCGATGCCGGCCAGGTGTCACCGGCCCGCGCGGCCCCGCGCGGCTCCTGCACGTGCGCGTGCGTGCCCCGAGCTCCTGGCCCGAGCGCTGCCGGGACCCCCGGCGGGACGAGCTCGCGCCGGGCGCGGCCCCGCGGCGCGGGCACGGCCGGGCTCGGCGGGGTCACGGCGGCGCGCACGCCGGGCCGCGCACCAACTCCCGACCAAGTTGTGGCGCGGGGCCGGGCCGAGCCGGGCGGGACTGCACCGCGCCGCTCCCCGCGGCCGGCCCCGCGCCGCCCCGCCCCGCGCAACGCCGCCAACAACAACAACGGCAACTTACCTGGCAGGGGGCGGCGGTTTCACCGCGGTCCCTTCATGGCAGTGGCACAAAGTTTCATCTGACGGAGCCAGGCATGGCGCGCCCGCGCCTCAGCCCGAGCCCCGGGGGTGCCGCGGGGGTCCCGGCGCACGGGGCTCCGCCGCCTGCATGGGGCCCGCCTGCCCCACGCCCGCCCCGCGCTCCCGACGGGCAGCGGTCCGCCTCGGTGCGAGCCCGAGAGCGAGAAATTGTTTCCACTGCAAACAAAAAAGGCGACACATGACCACGGAGGGAGGGGAGAGAGGGAAAACGTGGGCTGGGCCAGCCGCGACGGGAGAAGCCGCGGAAGGGAGGGCCGCCGGCGGTGGGGGAGGGCGGTGGTTCCTGCCGGCCGCCGGCGGGGACCCAGCCGTGCCGTCCTGCGGAGCCCTCACCCGCTCCGGCCCCCGCCCGGGTCGTGCCGGGCCGGCCGGGGGCGGGCGGGTGTCCGAGGTCGGGCGGGAGGCGCTCGGGAAGTGCTGACGCGCAGAGAGCCGGCAGCCGCGGCGCTCGCACTTGTGCGAGTCTCCTCTCCCCCGCCCGGCCAGGCCGACCCCGGCTGAACCGCGGTGTACACCGAAGGCATCGACGAGCCCCGGGAGCCCACGGCTTAGCATAGCGGAGCCCTGCTTCTACTCCTCCCGCAAGACGAGCGGGGGAGGCATCTTTTAGCACCCTCCCAGTGGGCAGGTAATTCCTGCCGAAAACGGGCGAAGCTGCCGGCCCGGCGGCGCACACGAGTCCGCCGGCCGGAGCCAGGCACCGGCACCTGCCGCTGCCCGCTGTGAGCGAGCCGGGCCCGGCGGGGGGCTGCGGGCGGCGGCAGGCGCGGGTCCCGCACGGCGGCTCGGCTGCTGCCCCCGGGAATCGCGAAACTACGGCCACTGCCGCGGTGTGCCGTGCACAGCGGAGAACCGTGCTGCAGAAATCTGCCGGCCCCGGGAATGAGTAGAATATCTCCTGCAGGAAATCTGCTTTAAAAGAAGGCTTGACTCAATTATGAACAATGGTGCATTTTCTCCTCTGCTATCACACCCTGACATAACTAGTACTAAGTTGAGTAAAAAACCCTTGCCATCACTTGAATTAATTGAAGGGAACTAACTTGATTTAAAAATAAATAAGTTGTCCAGTCTAGACAGCACTAGCTGAACGTACAGTCTCTTATATGGTACATGCCAGATCTCAAGTAGCTTCAGTGATTTGCAGCACAAAATTAAAGTATGATTGTCTACCCACAAAACAAGTACATGAAACTGTTTCATAGCTGGTCCACAAATATCAAACATTTTCCACGGGGGTAAACAATGCTTGCAGATTTATCATACTTTAAAATAAATTTTGCTTTCACTACAGAAAATGCCTGCTGCAGAAATGTTTAAACAATCACTTAAGTCAGAAATGTAGAAATGCTTAAACCAAAAACTTAAGTGACAAATGCAGAAATGTTTAAACAATCACTTAAGTCAGAAATACAGGTATCCATCCCAGTGCAGTCCTCTCTGGACACAGATATTGTCACTAAGCCAGGAAGAAAAACATTTTAGTTGTTTTAGAATAGCTGCCTCAAGACCTTAAGGGAATTCGGCATTATTTCCCAATGGATGGGTTACATCCTTTAATCTCTTTAACATTCACAAAATTCACAGTTTTAGATGAGAGTGGCAAGCACCTCATTCTCAAAGTGTAGGGATAAGAAGCATTTCATTGATTCTCTGGAACTAGAAATTCCTGTCATAACTAGCTAAGACTTCTTTTGCCGATAGCTTTCCCTCCCCTAGCCAGTGACCTGCTATTTCACATTCTTGCATATTTTCAAGAAGACACACCAGCAGCTGAATTGCAGAATGGGAAGAATACCTATCAGGCAGCAAAGTATCATCATTACCCACTGGCAATCCTGCCCTGTGACTACACCAGCCCATACACTCCAAGAGACAGCAAGACCATCAGTTTACACAGCTCTTACCTCATGGCCATTTGGTTTCAAACCCAAACTAAATTATCAAAGTAAACTCCACCCACCTGAACTTACTCCAAATGCTTCAGACATTTTTCTGAGTGAATCAACATGCTGCTTTATTGGCAAGCAAGGAGATTTATTGCATTTATTATCACTTGTAAAAGTCAAGTGTCTTGAAAGACTACCAAGAAGAATTCAGCTAATGAGAAGTATTTCTGAAGTGAGAAGGGGGAAGCCTCATGAGATGCAGGGTAGTACGCAAAGAAAATTACACCGTGAATACATTATGCATGCATCCCATTATGATGGCTCAGTTTTGTTCAGAACATGGGGCCAAATTCCCCATGAATATTGCTGGAATATGCTCAGTTTCAGAGTTTTCTGGTTTTTCCATGGCAGGTAGGAATCTCCCCAGAGTGCACACTAGAGATTGCATTGAAGGGCCGCTGAAAGACATTTGCTGTGCAGGCAGAAAAGGCCGCATGACCAGCCCAGGGGCCAGCGGCAGGTGGTGGAGAAGGTTAGGACAGCAGGGGGACAGGCTGCCCGCGGGGGAGAGCTGGCACATGCTCCCCAATGAGGTGCCCCACAGGAGGCAGCAGTGCAGGGCAGCCTCTCGTTGCCTCCCACTTACCCCTGAGCTCAACAGCAACTGCAGCTGCTGACTTGCAGAGCACTAAAATACCAGCAACAAGGTAAACACTACTATCTTGCCTCTTAGGAAGACTGTTCCCCAACATCTGACTTTTTGCTGGAATACCTAATACAAGTAATTTAGGAAAGGAGCAGAGTCTCATGCAGCTCTATTGAAAGAACATTAACTGCTGGCTTAGAGACTACAGCAGCAGCAGAACAACTAATGTACAGCCATCAAGTAACTAAATACCCACTGTAATCTCAGGCAAGCCCCCAAATTTATTAGAGTGTTGATTTCCCTGTTTCTAAGACAGCAATAATACTAATTCATTTAGCGTAAGATTTGCAACACTGACAGATGAAACTGTTTGTATATAAAGACCAAAGTACTTGCCGTACTGAAGGCTGATTAGAAGTTCCAACAGTGCAGAGCTGCACTTTAGCCTTGTGGGCTAATATACAACAGTCTAATCTTTCCACTCAGATTTCAGAATACCAACTGCAGATGTTGCAGTATCTTATTTAATGAGGATTTCCAGCCATCTCCCTATACTCCTTTATCTCTTATCCTCCTCTAGATTGGAATCCCTGAAAATTTCCCACAAGCTATCAAGCACACAAGCACAGCAAGGGTCATGGGCTCATGGGCTCATCTTCCCCTCTCAATCTCCGTCTCTGCTGGGAACATCTTTCTTTGCTAGTATTATGACCATGTGTCGTGGTTTAACCCCAGAGAGCAACTAAATACCACACAGTCGCTTGCTCCTTCCACCATACACACGTAGTGAGGAGAGGAATCAGAATTTTAAAAAAATTAAATGAAAAAAATAAATAAAAAAACACACCTTAACTTATGGGTTGAGATAGGGATAGTTTCATAATTTAAACAAAATAAAAGATGATGATGATAATACAAGAAAGAGGAATAACACCCATGAGGAACAAATAATGCACAATACATTTGCTCATCACCTGCTGACTGATGCCCTGTTCATCCCTAAGAAGTACTTGGCCCCTCCTGGCCAATTCCTCCACAGTTTATATACTGGGCATGATGCTTATGGTATGGAAAATTCCTTTAGCCAGTTCAGATCCCCTCTCCTGGCCATGCTCCCTCCTGGCTTCTTGTACACGGCTCACTGTCAGAGCACAGGAAACTGAAAAGTCCTTCACTTAGGGCAAGCACTGCACAGCAACAACTAAAACATCATTGTGATAACAACTTAATTCTCATACTGAATCCAAAAATACAGCACCACTGTTCCAGTCAAAAGCAGGACACCATGTCACACGACCTTGCTAAATACTTCTACTTTCTGCCTTCTGGCCTCACCTACCACACTTCAACAGTCCTGCACTATTTATCCTCACCTTTAAGCCTCTCTTCCTAACTTGGTCTCCAACTACCATGTCTAGGCCTGACACCTGTACTGACCACCTCATTTTGTGTCAGTTCTTCCCCCATGCAGAATGACTGTAAGTCCCCATCAGTCTTGACATTTCTAATCTTCTGTTTTCTCTGAGGCAATGGATTTAATCTTGTACAGAGCACAAGCACATTGGACATTTTCAAGAACTTACAAAAACTAAATCATGAATAAAGCATATGTTTATTCATTTCCTCTTTCACAACTCCTGTTCTCAGCATTCTTCTCCTGTATTATCACCACTTCTTTATTTTTAACCACAGCAGACCAACCTGGTTTTGTTTTTTGCACTACGCCTCCCTTTGGGGCAGAGAAACAGCTGTGTCTGAATTCCTGGAACAGGACCAGAACAGGCAGAGTGTCTGCCCTGTACAGAGGTAACACACCTAATGGGCTGACAAACAGTGTCCTGCTGCCCTGAGGAGAGCACCTCTGGCTTTGCAGCTGCTCTGAGTGCAGCTGTACCCTGCCTGCCCATCCCAGGGCTTTTGCAAGCTGCCCTCCTCTTTCTTCACCCTCAGCAAGCACCAAGCTAGAAGGTGCATGTGCAGGCCCAGCATACTCTAGCTTACCAACAGATCTACCTTTTGCTCATTCACTCAAGAACATGGAGTAAGATTTACAAAGCATTTTCCCAACCTTGCATTTAATTAGTCTTCAAGTTCTCATTTTCCCCAGCAGGCAAAACCCAATGGAAACAGAACTGAATCTGTAACAAAAGGAGCACCAATACAAAGCTTTGTCAGAAGTGTGAGCAAACGAAACTATCTACAGCATTTCTGTTTCACAGGCTAAAATAAAATTATTTTCTTCCAATAAAATCCACAGTTTTTATTAGATAGCTCCTTTATAAATTAATGTATGCACATTTACAATGTTATTGTAGTAACGCTTGCAGTTTCTAGGGAAATGAGTATACTTAGTGCTAAAATTATATACAGCTGAGAAGATATCAGCAATTGTGTTTCTGTGCATGACTGTGATGGGAGGAGAGCATCAGGCGTGCTCATTTGTCCTACATATATTTGTTAAAATGGGTCCATATGAGAGATGCTTTCGTGGTGTAATTACCCAACACACAAGGACCCCAAGCACAAACTCAGCTTATACTGGGGAAGGGAAGCTTCTGCCAGTGCAGCTTATTTTGATGGCCTAGTCAGTGGAAAGCAAAATGTGACTGGGATAAACATATCTTTACTGGAGTCTTCTGCTATAATGGTCTGAACACACCTAACTAACTCAGTTGGTACATTAGCTGTAACACAAGCCAGTATTTCTAGCACAGTTGCAGTGTTTAAAGAGGCTGAAAAACAAAAGAACTGTGTTCTGGAGTTTGGTGCTCAGACTCTGCTCTCTCTGCTTTACACTCGGTAAAGGTGTAATGCCACAAGATGTGGCCTAGTGTTATCTCAGCATCAGTATTCACCACTTGGCAGCTGAAGTCAAACTTACAAGTAATCAGCATAACCAGAAATCAACTGTATTTTTGTTCTCAAAAGCAGTGTGGAGGAAAAACAGCAGCCAACACTGCAGACAAGTAAAGATCAGAAGTTTTGGGGAAAACTACAATGGAAAACCGCATTCTTTTTATTAAGCTTCCAAACTGCATTGCCAAGTGGAATTTCTAAAATTAAGACAAAATTGTTTCAAGTCAACATCCTTTCTTATTCCTTTCCTGAACACAAACTGTTCATCAATTATTGTATGAATTTGTCCTTTATTTGTATATCTATGCATACAAAATTAAGTTTGCAACAGGACCTCACAGGCAGTGAAGTTTGTGTTCACATCTCATCAACTAACACCAAACACAGTTTACCATCACAACTGCTGTGAGCCACAAGGCAATTATTCTCCTCCGACCATTTGCTTGTGCCAGGTGCATTTCCTAGCCACAATTAAATTTGTGTGAATCCCAGCTTGATTTCCAGCTTTTTGTAGCACAGGATATACCAGGGCTTTTTTCTTTACTCACTACTTGGCTCTACTCTTCCTGTACGTTTCTTGAACACTGTTCCCGGAGGAAATCCTGTGAAATGCAGATTCCCAGACTGCAACAACACAGAGACAACCATGAGAGCCTGTACGAGGTGCTGCAGGGATCAAGCACAAGCGTGGCTGTACTGACCTACAGCTGTGTCTGCAAAGAGATGCTGAAGGGCTGCAGGTTGTGGGAAACACACTAAGTGCCATAAAATGAATAAGCAGGTTTCTGGCCTTGGTGTGGTTTTAGTGCTACAGACCAGCCCACCAAAAGCACCAGGGAGCAAGGAATGGAAAACAATGAAAAACTGCAGTGGAAGGACTAAAAAGAGCCAGTACCATCTGCAGAAAGGTTCTTTCTTGTCCTGTGCTCCCCTCCACAGCCACAAGTGAGGTGGCCTCCAAGGCTGAATGAGAGAGCAGCATCAGGCAGAGCAGGTAAGCAAGATTTTGGGAGGAAGGAGGAAAGCTGGCATAGCAAAAAAGCACAGTTCAAGTACCCACATCCCAGCAACAACTTCTGTGACCAGAGAACCACCCCCTGCCTGCCACATTCATGTCCTGTGAGGTGGGTTTCCCTGCAAGCAGCTTTTGGCTTCTCTATGGTGACAAGAGCACATTATTATAATGGACTGACTTATTCACTGGGACGTGAATTTCTGCCAGGCCTTTTGGCACTGCCCCAGTCTTTCTGGCAACAGGTAACTTCAGTGAGCAGCTGCAGGGATCTGGGAGATATGGTGCATCTGGCACCTCACAGAATTTTTGCGGGCAAATTTGACATTCCACAGGTTTCTCACAGGGATGCCACAAGGAAGGGGTGGGCCTCAGCTGCTGAAGTACCATGAACTAATCTTGGAATGTTTTTCTCTTTAAATCTGCAGTCTTGTAAACATTGATAGTTAAACCTTTTTCTTAGGTTCAGCTGGTTCCAGCACAGTTTAGCACTTCCATAAGCATTTCAACGACAAAAAAAATGTTATGGCTATGTTGTGGCTTAATCCCAGCCAGCAACTAAGTACTATGCATGTGCTTACTCACTTCTCCTGCCCCTGGTGGGACAGGAAAGAGAATTGCAAAAAGGTAAAACCTGTGAGTTGAAGTAAAAACAGTTTAATAAATGAAATAAATTACATTAACAGTTGTAGTGAAAAGGAAGATATGAGAGAGGGAAAGAGAGAAAAATAAATCCCAAGGTGGACACAAAAATGATGGACAATACAATTGCTCACCACCTGCTGAGCCATGCCCAGCCCATACCCCGGTGATCAGCCCTTCACAGCCAACTCCCCCAGTTCATCTACTAGGCATGGTGCTCTTTGATATGGAATATCTCTCTGGCCAGTTGCAGTCAGCTGTCCTGGCTGTGCTCTCTCCTGGCTTGTTGTGCACCTGCTTGCTGGCAGAGCATGGGAAACTGAAAAGCCCTAGACTTAGGCTAGGCACTGCACAGCAACAACTAAACCAGCGGCATGTTACCCATGTCATTCTCATAATAAATCCAAACCTCAGCATTATATCAGCTACTAGAAAGAAAATTAACTCCATCACAGCCTAAATCAAAATCAGCCATAACAAAATTTTTAAGAACACTTGAGGAGAAAAGTCACTTTTATTGCTTGTATGCAAGTAGAGGGTTTTACTTATTCCACATCACCTGTCACATAATTTTCAATATTCTTTTTCACAACGAGAAACACCCCCAACATGAAAACAACACAATATCAAACCAAACACCACATGTAAGAAAAAAGAGATAAGCTATCCCTGGAAAAAGCCCTGTAGGTTATTGGATCCCTGCTGGGCAGCAGAGTTGGGGTTTCAGCAGCAGACAGGCCACTCAGGGCTGTGCCAGCACAAACCAGGCTGCACCGAGCCTTTTGCCTGCAAACAGAAGACCCGTGTAATGACAACCACAAAACTCACTTAAGCTCTGAAAAGGTGACTAATGAGCTCATTCATACTCCCTATAAATTATTCACTACAACACTGAACCCACTCAAGACAAATGGCAAAGTAAACTTTAAATACAGGGAGCAGAAGCCTCCCGTGTTGTCAACTTCTGCCTGTAAAACTTTTTGCAATGCAACAGACACTTCACTTGCTTCTGCCCCTTTGCTAAAATCACTCAAATGTTTAGACCTTTTTTACTACCTCTAGCAGAGTTAAGGCAGATACAGCTCCTACAAATTTATTTTGCCACTGCCAAGTCTTTTACTTTAGTAGTTCCAGGTAATCACAAAGCACTATACATTGCTTTAAATTAGATTCTTCAGAAATTAAAGTCTGACCTCAAAATGAAGGCCAGGTCTAAAGAAGTAAGAAGACAATAGCACATACATGTTTAATGAGAAGCAGCCCATCTCCAGAGCCTGCACTTATTGATACTTCAGTGAATATCTATAATTTGTGCCAAAATGAAAGCTGACATCTTAAAAAAACACAGTTTCATTTCTTAGGTGCTGGTCCAAAAAAGCTTCTGATATGTTTGGAAAGAGTCCATTTGTAAGAATGCTTTTGTTATCCTGTTTAGTGTGAAATAAGAGGCAGATAATGGTTGGATGTTAACAGCACTAGTGGAGTTTGCGGCTGTGGTGGCTGGAACAGGCATTCACTCTCTTCAAACAGTACTTTTCATAAGATAAATTACTCACACCATTTTGAAGTTAACTTTAGTAACTTGTTGCAGGTTGAACTAGCAAGACAGAGTGAACTACAGAGTGACATTAAAGACAATGTCTTACATGACATGTCTGATCTTCAGTGGGAAAACATTACTTGCACCTCTGGTTACGGGATCAACTCCAAAGGTCAGGAACAACTAAATAACAGGGAAAGCCAGGAGTTACATAGCTAAAGTCCAGTAGGGTATAAAGTAAGGTAAAGTATGGGAGACATAAGGCAACATCAAGGTGATATTTAAACACAAGAAAAGAAAAATGGCTAATAAAAGAAGTTTGCAAATGAAAAAAAATATTTCCGATTTCACTAATTTCTTCTTCCAAATTTCACTAATTTCTTCTTTCTTCCAAACTGTCAGTAACAGTAACTAAGCAGACTAAGAAATTCTGCACTACTTGAAGACAAGGACTTTACCACCTACCAACATCTATGTGATGAGTCTTCATTTATTTAAATCCATGATCCTAAATTACCAGAGATGCACAGAAACCATATTGCCCTGTTAGTGATTGGTGAAATGGTGATTAGAAAAACACAAACACAAGACAGCAAAGGAGCAGCCTACATCACACAGCATGCATGTCAACTTTTCAAAAGCGGTTGTGTTTTAACCCCAGCCAGCAGCTAAGTCCCACACAGCTACTTGCTCACTGTCCCCCAGGCCCAGTTGGAATGTAAAGGAAAACTGGAAAAAGGTAAAGCTCAAGTGTTAAGAACAGTTTAATGACTGAAATAAAGGTAATAATAATATTAATAACAACAACAGTAATAATAATAGATGAACAAGTGATGAATAATACAATTGCCACCACCTGCTGACTGATGCTCAGCCTGTACCCCTGCAGTGATCAGCCCCTGGCAGCAATCTCCCTCCACACTGAGCATGATGTTGGATGGCATGGAATATCCCTTTGGCCAGTTTGTGTCACCTGTCCTGCCTGTGCTCCCTTCCAGTTTATTTCTGGACCTGCTCACTGTCAGAGCACAAGAAACTGAAAAGTCCTTGACTTAGGGTAAGCACTGCACTGCAACACCTAAAACATCAGTGTGTTATCAATATTACTCTCATTATTAAATCTAATCCACAGACCTCTACCAGCTACTAGGACGAAATTAACTCTATCCCAGCTGAAATCAGGACAAAAGCAGTGAGATTCCTACCCCTCCTGTAACTGAAGGGCGTTGGCAAAGTGCTGCATTGAAATCACAGACCCCACTAACCTGCCTGGCAAGGGGTGTTCACCTCCCAGTTCAGAGGTGGGAAACAGGGGCACTTCCTGCAGCCGCCTCCCCACACCCTGCTCCCCATTTCCCTAATGAGGCCCAGCAGTGATGTCAGTTTTGCCCAAGGCATGATTTGGTCTAAATAATAACCAACTACAGTTGGCTACATAATCAGAGGAATGCCAGATCCGGGGGAGGATCAGCAAACAAACTGGCGGGACAGCTTTTAACTGTGTGCAACAAAGTCAAAACATGGCTACAAGTGTCAGTGAACCTCTTGACTGGTCAATGCCACTACTCTGCTGAGATTGCCCTGGATGGCTTTGAACTAAGAGGTCACCTGGGAGCTTCCTGAGATCCGGGTCTCTGCAAACTCCTGCGAGGCTGCCATGCCATGGGAAGGGCACCCCGCAGCACCGAGCAGCGCTGACACCCCTCTGGGGCCAGCTGATGCTGCTGGGGCCAAGGCAGCCGGACTGTGCTGGGTACCAGGGCAAATGCAGCTCAATCCAAAGCCACTCCGTGGCTGTGACCTCTGCCGGAACACTGGGCCTGCTGCTCCTCCTTCCTCTTGACTCTCCAAACAACATCATCTCATAGCTCTCCAGAACCCAGTGTATGCCAGTGGGGAAAGCTGGGCTACTCTGTGCTTTGGTCATATCATTACAACAAACTGTAGGTATTTCTTACCTGTAAGTAGAAAATTTAGATGTTCACGAAGCAAAAACTCATAGATTCAAGAAACATGAAAAACTGTGGCCTCTTTAAAATGTGTAATGCTCACCTCCTCAGGAAATAAATTGTCTCTCTGCTCATCCATTTACCATGCACAGGTCCCAGTCAAAAAAAGGCCAAGATTTATATGCTCCAGTGATTACAGGGTAGTGACTTTGCCGAGTGAGAAAATCTGTAAAGTGCTGACCAGATGAGGCCAGAGAATACACACATCACCTTTACTTTTATGTATTTCTGTCCATTGTCACAACCTCTACAAAAATGGAGAAGGCAAAACAAATGGGCTGCAACAAGCACTGCCATCAGTAACTTCCTACTATTCTGCTATAGCTCTGGTCTTGCACACTTCTTGTACACAGCCAGGGTCGACTCAGAATTCCCATACACACACATCAGATTTAGGGTGCCAGAGACACGCTGCATTCGTGTGTGAAGTGTGGGTCTGCAGCTGGGCCCTTGGTGATACCTGTATTTGTGTGTGCGAAGGCACACCATGGCAAGTGTGTGCTCCTCAAGACTAGGACTTTAGCTATCAAGTAAGGTAAGGACCCAAAGGGGGTCCTTACTGAAGTTAATGGGTTCCCCTTGAGCCATTTCTGCTCTCACAGGTTGGGCAGATGGAATAAGACCTTGAAATTGGCCAGGTGGAAATTTATGCCTGTGCTTGCCTTACTGAGCAGGAAGTGTGATGCTGGCGCCTGCAGAGTCCTTAGGGAGCTGGGCTGAAGCTGTCCTCAGGTACCCCAGTGCTCTGTGGCTCTGTGCACTATTTGATTGCATCCTTGGATTTCTGCCAGTGCTAATCAGCATCCAACCCTCTACCTTTATTTCTTCCTTACCTCCCTGTCACATAACTCCATTTAATGTTTACTGTAAGAGTTGAAGGAGATGGTCAGAGCAAAGCTCCTCTTGACCACATCCTTGTTCCAGCCATGTCCTAAGGAAGAACAGGGCAAATGCACAGTGATACTCTGCAGCATTCTCCTGTACTTCCAGAGTCCTGCTGGAAGTTAAAAGCTGAAGCTAAAGATGCAATAAGATGTTGTGGTATGCAGTAAACCTGAAGATTTTTTTTTCCTATCAACTTTCAAAAAGGTTCCTGTAAGCTTCAGCATCAACAACAGCCCGTAGCAAGAAGTTCCATGCTTTAACTATTGAGTGTGTGAAAAAAATTCTTCCTTTGCTTTAAACGTGTCACCTCACAGCTTTGCTTGAAAAACCCTGTTTCTTGCGTATTATGGTAATTATCCTATATCTAGGACAAATGACTCAGGTCTATGCAGACTTCTTTCGATTTTATAGTACCTTCCTACCACTCCAACAGTGCTACTAATAACAGCATTTCACTCTCTGAAATAACTACAGGTATACATAAACATCAAAAAATAATACACAAACATACCTATCAATGACCATCTAATCATACAGTCATAATTATCAGCATTGAGTCTACCCAGATAAAAGAAAAGGGAGTTATTTTTTGATAAAATGGTCCTAACAACATGTTCTCTCTTGTAGTCTCAGCCTGTAGCTTCTCCCCTCACAGACTCACTTGAAGTACCTGGAGCTTTTCCAAGCACTTAATATGTCTATACAAAATGTGGAAGCACATCATTCCAGCTGATGATATCTTTATCCATGAAGAGAACAGCAGCTGGAAGATGCTGCCTCACACAAACAATAACTGTAACAGATCAGGCCCTATCAGGCAGGTTCACTCCTTTCACAAAGCTGCAGCTTCAGAGCTACCAAACTTCTCAGGGCTGCTCCACTAGAAGTGCCTCCAGCTTCCACCTTGCATCTGCCTAAGACAGCAGGAGCATGGCCAAGGTGGAAATGGTCTGGGAGATGAGGAAGCACCACGGAGCATGGTGGGAAGGGCTGCAGGGAAGCAACAGAGAGAGAGAGAGAGGGACAGAGAGAGAGAGAGAGAGAGAGTGCTTTCAAAGGGTGATGTGGAACTAGGTCAAGCCCAGGGTGGTCATGTGGGAAGCAATGGCCTTGCGTCATCTTCTGCTCAAGTTTCAGCTCTGGCCCCACGTGAAAAGGGCAACAACCCCCTGCTCCAACAACCCACAGTCATCATTATACATGATCCTTGTGCTTGGATCAATGGAATAATAAGTGATAAGTAAGCGTGAACACGTGAACTTCATTTCCACTGCAAGCATCCTCAATTCCTCACCTGTGCTCACAGCTCCTGGAGCAGTTCCTAGCCACGGTGCACGGCGCGGGGCAGGGGACCTGCCCATTTGAGGCAAAGACCAGCAGGGAGTCAAGGCTCAGCTGGCAGGATGTTTGTGAAAGCAACTCAGTTCAGTCAACAATCTCCCCCTAGAGTCCAAGTACATCACCTCAAAAATATGTCTCAGCTCCTCTGGCATAGAGCCTGGGAACCCAAATTTGTTTCTGATCCAGGTCTTCTAGCTGGCAGTGTAACAAATTGCTGTCCTGCCATTAGGATGAATAAAGTCATTTTTCACTCATTATGTTATTCAAAAATAGAGCAGGAGCTTTATTTAAAACAAAAAAGTAATATACTGGAAATTAACAGAGAAAAAAGAAGCTCTTTTGCTTTAAACCGCAAGGATAAAAGACTGAGTTAGAATAACCCGAGTTAATATCCCAAGGAGCTTGATCAGAAAAGAAGATACTCGGGTTACAAATTCTACTGCTTCTGGTCTTGTAGCTAAGCCTAATGTTACATCCATGTCAGGGAGTCTGGCTTTTCCTGCAGATCACTAATATTTTTCCCTGCAGTCTACAGACTGGCTTCAGGCAAAACAGTACAGGTCCACATCAGCTGTTGAACTGGATAACCCACGGTTGTTTTCCCCCAGAAGTGTGCTGTGGTGAGTGACACTTCTGCTGTTCTGACTGCACCTCCCTGGGGTGTGAAGCATCACTCTCTTTCCCAGGGCACAATCCTGCAGCTGCTCCTACCGTGAAAGGCAGCCCTGAGATGAGAAGCAGGACTCTGGGAATGAACCCTATTTACCCAAAAAACTGTGAGGACTCTGCTGGACTTCTGTCAGTGCCTTCAGATTCGAGGTGTTGCTTAACAGCAAGTTAAAGAAGGGCAGACAGGTGTACCTTGTGTTACCTGATGGTAACATGATTACATGATTCATGTATCAGGACACACTGCTCTCCTCTCAGCAGGTCTCCCTTGGACTCTCTCCCTTGTCCCAGTGAGGAAAAGATGGACTGGCCACACCAGCCATCCATGCTGACTTGCTGGCCTTTGCCTGCTGGATCTTTCTATCCCTGCCTGTCACCCACCTGAATTGGGCTGATTTACCATCAGCTTTTATTACTGACTGGGCTATTTTTCCTATTAACCTAAATCAATATACTCATACAGTAAACATCCCAAAATTCAAGTCAATATAGAGAATTCATAAGGTATTACAGATCTATAGATATTTACAGCTTTGATTAGAGATCCTCAGATGGATGTGCAATGGAGGCACAGCTAATAGATTAGATTTTCAAGTCCTGATGGTAACTTGTAAGAAAAGCACTAGAAAGATTTAAAAGCCCAAGTCTCACTGACTTTTAAATGACTTTCAGTGAAGTTAGTATTGCTTCAGCCTTCAGGTACTTTCAAAAGTGCCATCTTATAGCCCTGCCTGAAGGTTTGCTTCTCTCCCTGCCGACACAATGCTTGTGAGAAGGGAGGGCAGGCACAGCAGAATGCTCACTTACAAGATGCTTCTCTTGCCTAGGGGCACCATCCTGCACAGAAATGAACACGGTCCTGGGTGGATGTGACCCTTGGCCATCACACAAACCAGAATGGCCAAACAGCTGTGGCTGCTCTCAGTCCTGTGCCCATCCTGCTCCACTGCCAGCAGGAGATGGCAACACAGGGTAGCCAGACTGGTGTCTCCCTCTCCTCCAAGCTCTGCTTTTTGGTTCTACTCAGATGAACAAGATAGTAACACACCCTGTTATACACTTTTTTCTGTGAATTATTTCAGGACTGCGCATTGCAAGTTCTAAGTTAGGTGATTAGGTCCTACCTCTATGAGGTAGGATCCCCAAAGGGAACATGCCTAGCTCTGTGCAGACAGAGAGCACACAGTGCAACAGAGGCCTGAGCCAGCCCAGAGGGATAAAACCACTGTCAAATCATGTCTCTGCAGAATCCACTGCCCATACGCTTAGACTGTCTCTTGCCTCACTCTTGGGAGTACATTTGAGCAACTGTCTGGACTTGGAAGCAAGTTGAAACAAAAGGGAACCACGACATCCTCTCGTGTGATAATCTCTAAGGATATATCTGCTACCCTCTGCACAGCACAGTGCAGGGACAGCCAAACCATGACACGTCCTGTAAACAATGTCCCAAAGATAAACTCACTGTCCAGGAGGCTGAACTTCTTCAAGAGAACTCCCCGGGAGTTCACTGGGATACCTTTGCAGAACACTATGCAGGCATTCCCCTGGAGACATCAGATTGGTTTGGTTTGGTTCTTTAAACAATATTTTTTAACGAGCAAAAGTCACATTCAAAATATTTAAACTTCCTTTATTCAAATTTCTATTTAAATGAATGAAAATGTACCAATAAATGAAAATTCACATTTTTGTCCTGGACTTCTGCTCTGCAGAACAGAAACTCTCTGCCCAGAAACATCTGTAAGACTGTTATACAGTATTCTTCTAGTTAAGTAGGTCACCTGACAGGGGAAAATATGTATGCAAAATTCCAGTGAAGCCAACAGATTTCTGATTAAGACTGGCACCTGGCAATAGCTATAGATTTCCACACGTTTATGCCTCCCAGCATGGAAGTCATACATCATGCTAACTCACATGCTTATGGGAAAAAATCTTGCATACATTAATGCAAAATGCAGCAATTTCCTTCAATGCTTTTAGATCATCCTCTAGAAAAGCAACACAGCATATAGCTCTAACAGAGTTCTGAAAGTGGATCAAAAATCCTATATAAAGAGAGACTTCTGTATTTAGCTCCAATTAATTTGACTCCAGTACAGATACGTTTGAGCCAAAAATAAACCCTAGACTGTTTGACTCCCATTTTCTGTTCTAGCCACTACACCACACTTTGACAACGACAGGTACTTTACATAAAAGCTGATTTCTCTCAGTACTACATATTTTCAGTTGCTTTTTCAAATCTACTCCACTTCAAGTGGCTGCCACATAAATGTATTCTTTGAATCACAGAGTCCAATTTGACACTTTGTGGAACTGCCACCTTACACTATACAAACCCGTGTGATGTATCTAATTCTTAGGCTCTAAATATATGGCTTTTATCAGAGTACATCTATCAGAGTTTATTACCCTCCTGACTGCTGCCAGCGGAGTGCAGTGTCAGGCACAGGCAGCATCCAGAAACATCTGCTTCAGAGCACAGAAATAGGAATGGGACTTCAGCAAGAGGTAAGGTCGGGGAAAACACCAGTAAGAGAAACATCCCAGTATGACTGCCACCAGTTCCATGGCGGCCAGGTCTCACTGTTAAGTATGTCAATTTAAGGACTTTGGAAAAAAAACCCAAAACTTTACTCGGACATCAGTCTGAGCACCCAGGAAGGGCAGGTCTTTCCAAATTGGCACCAAATCCTGCATTCTTTATTCTTGGAAAGGTTTTATTTACATTATTGCAATTCTCAGTAAGGATTGCAAGATGTAACTCTGAGATCAGACCTCTAATCCTGCCTCTCTGTTTACTGCATTGATTGTACCCTTTTAGACTCTGATCTCACCATTCCTGCTTAGTGCAGGCTTCCCTCGATTGGGGATGGGGAATTAAAATGGGATTCAACAGAAAAGCTGAGGCAGAGCAGGGAATGATGAAAACACATCATCTGCCATGAGCGGCCATCACCATGGCTAAATTTAGAATGTAGATTCCTCAGGCAAAGAGATGATCAGCCATCCCTGTGGGCCACCAGTCACACAGTGCTACATAAATATTAAAATAATAATTGATGATTAATTAATAATGGCTTCCTTTTCCTCATGACCATCTCTCAGCTGCCATAAGAAATAATCATTTTCTTTCTTCTAGATGCAGATACAAACAATCATTCAAAAACATATCTCCTCAAAGAAAATTCACTTTCCCATTCCTTTTCAGTAAAACAGTATTTTCTGCAGCTTTGGACATGAGATTCTGAACCATTCACAGGCACTCTGTTTAAGAAAGAAATACTAGTTAAAAATGCCTCAGAACCAACAATAAGCAAAATAAACATCAAGAAGGCAATTCTGAGGTACAGAAAAAAAGAGCAAGTCAATTTGTTCCCTCTTGCTCTATTATTACTCTCTAAAGAAAAAAGTCTTTTAATAAAACACAGAATAGATGCTGTGGGGAAGTATCTTAAGGATACCGACATTCCTTCAGTGACCACAGATACAGACATCTGACTGATCTTTTATCAGTGTTTTGTTCTTGCTTCTGATATGCACCAAATGCTTTTGATATTCACTTCACTTTCTGTAATTAAAAACCTCCAGAATTTCAGCAAGCAACCCACTTCTTTTGCTTATCACCTTGCTCTGTCCATCTCTTCCTAATCCAGGGTGGCCTTGCTGCAGCTTCACCTCCCACCAGCAAGCCCTCATGCTGGTTGCTGATCCATCACTGATCTGTCCAGCTGATCTTGTAGCTCCTAGCCCCTCTTATAAACGCCTAGAGTTAAAGAAATTTAAATAAATAAATAAATATACCCCAAATCCTTTGTCCTCCACCTGCCATATTCTATTAGCATTTAGACCTCAAGCTCCAAAGCTGGTGTCTGCAGCCTGAGTTCATTCCTCTCCCACTTAGTCTGCTTTCTAAATGTCAGATTCCACCACAGTCCTTCCTTACCAGTGACACTAATACTACTTTTCCTCCACACCCTTTTTTGTGTTGGTTTGTGTTCAGGCTTTTTCCCCAAATAACCAGCCTTACCTGTCCCTCCTGCTCAGCACTGCAGGTGTAAACTACCTAGAAAACCCTGACCAAGACTCAAAATCCCATTTAGTTTTCAAGATAATTATTAAGATAATGATACTTTTCAGATAAAATTGTTTCCTTGTGGAAGAAAATCTACATCATCAGAACATCAACATTTGTCTATGAAATTTCTTCATGGTATTTTTACTGATAATGAATGCCATCTCTTAATAATCCCCCAGGCCCTCTTTAGAGACAATTATTATAAAAACAGATCTTCCTAATGAAGATGGAGTTACGAAGTCCAGAAGTTTCAAATCACTAATCAGGACAGCTGTGAGACTTTGTGCAGCAATTAGTTTTAAAACCAGTTCCAAGATGAAGTTGGATGGCTTTCTGGAGGGGAGGGATGCCACAAGCCCCAGATGAGTGAACCCTGCGGGGCTCAGTGTGTGCAGCCTGCTGGGTCACAGCAGCACAGGCACAGCAGGAATAACAGCACGTGAGGAGATCACAGGAGGAAATAAAATAATCAGAGCCCCCAGTGCAGCAAGCAGCACAGGGAACACCTTGGGGAGCCCTGGGGGCAGGCCAGCCCCAGGCAGGCTGTGGGGGACAGGCACGGGCAGTGCCCACTGCAAAGTCCTCAGCATGAACATATGTGGTCACAAACTTGACAGACACTGGGATTCACCTGGCTGTCCTGCACATCCTGAACAGCAGCCTGGATGTAAGAAACCACCTCTGTAAAGATTTCACCCCAGGACGTGTAGTTTCTCCACACTTTTAAAGCCCGTAGCAGGAGGATGGTATCTGTCTCCAGGATCATCATCTCATGCACTGGATGATGTTCACCACTACACTAATTGTAAAAATTCCTGGGCAAACAAATGAGGGTCAAGTCCTTCAGCCCAGATTCTGCAGCTCTCAAGCCCTTCATTCAGGCAGAAGGCTCCTGCCTCCTTACCTAAGGACAGCATCAACAAATGAGTGCAATTAAAACATAGATAATGCATCTGAACATGTGCATTCCTCATTTATTTAACAACAACAGTTTAGCTTTAATTATTTATGATAACACTTTAGAAGAAACTAGTAAACATAGTGCTGTAGACTCTACAAAAGTAGGAAAGCCCTTGCTGCAGGAGACTACTTCATGGTCTCCTGCTTGGAACCTGTGCTGGGACAGGCACTCAAACCTCACCTAGCAGAGGAACTGCAAAGTGCAAGAAATAGGGCAAATGAGGATACTGAGACTGTACTTGTCTAAAAACTTCCCATCAACATGAATGGTCTTATTCAGAATTGTCTGTGTTGAAATCCTCTCACCTCACATGCACGTGCAGGATGGGTAGGTCCAAGTGGCTCAAGCAATCTTTAGACCTACGTACCCCTCTTCCCTGTTCCACCAGCAAAATGAGAACTTGTTGCAAATCAGTGCATTTACTGTACAAATAGCTAAGGGGCAGGGGAGGCCTTGGTCCGTTTGAGGCAGGCAATGTGGGATCAGACCCTGCCCCCAAGAAGCCCCCAGCCCACATTAGCTGGGCTGCGGACATCAGCAGACTGACACTTCAGTGCCATCGGTGCCTACAGCTCAGCTGGGGAGGAGCTTTGTTGGGAAGGACAGGAGGAGGGGAGAGGCCATAATAGGAAAGGGCAGAGGAGATCTGGACATGAGGAAAGAGAAAGACAAGGAGCTATGAGAAGAGGGGCAGGGGCACACAGCCAGCCACCCCAGGAGCGCCTGTTGAGCACTACCTCCGGGCCAAGGCAGTGTGACAGTGTGACAAATCTCTGGGTGCCTCCTCCCACAGGTCTCCCTTCCACAGCAGCAGCACCAGTGTTTGCTCAGCTGCCCTGATCCCACTGCAGCAAAGGGACCTCCTGCAGCACACCTCTGATACCCCTCTGTGGACTTCTGCCATCCTTGCTAATTTAACCATCTGAGGAGGAACCAGAGCTTTTCCATCTCCATCTTTGTCAGCAAAGCCTCTGTCCCTGTGGACAGTGCTCACTGCTGTTGCTCTCAGAGACCACTGGAAATTTCAGTGGAGGGCAATGCAGTAGGAGGGCCCATTCTCAGTGGCACTGCTGCCTGTCAGCTGCCACAGAACATGCTGCTCTCTCTTAGCCTGGGTTAGTGCACCCAAAGATGTCAAACAATGGTTTGAAGCAGTGAGTAGTCCAAAGTCACGGCGCTAGTCCCTGCCCTCCTGAGACGACTGTGTGAAGAACCTGTGGTGCCTACTGAAATCCAAGCCTACCAGCTAATAAGGATTGTCACACTGAGCACTGCCAGGCAATTTCAGGACCTTGAACTTGAGTGAAGAAGTATGTTCAGCTGGTTTACATGGAATCATTGGTGAGTAGATGAATGGAGTCTCTGCAGGCTCTGATATCAACTCAAACCCATTCGGATGCACAAGTGTACAGAAAGGCAATGCAGGCCCTTCCAGACAGCCATGCACAAATGCAGAGATATTCAAGTCTCAGGCCAATTTAGGGTTGCTATTCACCAGGGAAACCTGAGACTAACTTTAGCACTTATCTGGAATCAATTCTTTTGCCCTTACTCTATAAAAGTCAGGCCTCTTCCTTAATGAAAAAGGTGCTATGCACCCTAGCTTTGCCTTTTCTATATTTCAACTTAAGGTATCGCTGGCTGTATTTAATAGTTTCACTCCTGCAGAGCAACCTTCTGAAAAGGTCAAAACAAAACACTGGGAGCCAAATTCATCGCTGGTACTACTCCATTGACTTCGGCAGCATTACACCTGGGATAGATCCAGCCCTAACTGCCTCCATTACTGTAAGTGGAAAAGAAGTGTGCTTGCTGTCTTAACTTTACTTTTCAATTGATCTGTTCTCTTCTACTCTGTGTGTTTCATTGCAATCAATAGGAATATATCTACTAGAGAAAGTTACGGCACAAAACATCTGAGTAGCTTTTAAAAAACTTGTCTTCTTGGTTTATAATGAACATCAGGGAGATGAGAAGGTAGCAGGCATTCAGCCTGCACTCAAGTGCTTTATCTTTTAGAAGAGGATACATGTAAGCAGTTGCCGTAAATATTTTTATGTATAAGCTACATCATAACCAACTGAGATCTTCCTTTAAGATCTCCTCTTGACAGCAGGCATGAGCTGCCAGTCCTGAACAACAATGTCAAACACAGCTCAGATATTACAGGGATGGGCACTATAAATGTTTACAAGCAGTTAGATTAGGGGGCAATAAACTTAACTTCTCTGGGACTATGTTGACATTCATCATGTTTTGCTCTGCACCACACCAGCCATGCTGATAGACTCCTAGGCAGACGTAAGATTACAGGGATCTTGTTTGTATTTCAAGTGATTGTTTTCCTTTCCAACCTTTCAAAGCTTCTTCTTTCAATTCTTCTTTACCATGATGGCATTTTAACACTGTACCAGTACCCACTGTTCTGGCTGAAACACCACCCAAAGCACCACCAGCTGAGCCATTTTTAATAAGTGATCCTGGAAAAATATCACAAATCAATCTTCCAGATCAGTTTTGGTCAGCTTTGAGGATGTTATGAAATGAGATGACATTATCATACTAGATTGCTCTTAGCATTAAACTCCTGTGGCTCCTTTAACTTGCCATTTAGCATTTCACTTAAATATTTGGCACAGAAACATCAGAAATATCTATTAATGCCTGCCATTATTCCAGGTTTTAATTTTTATTGCATTTCAGTGTCATGCATCATTGCACTGGAAGCTTCTGAAAGACACTATGGACTGTGCCTGGCAGTGTGCAGGACCTCCCAAACTGGGACATGAGATGGGGGTGATGGGTTTGACCAAGACATGGAACAAGCAAAACTAAACTGCAGATCCATCACTCCAGCACACATATGCTATACAACATTTTTAGATGTGGGATTTGGCTTTTGAGACATTTTACCAACAAAGAGGCTAATTTGGGCTGCAATGTTACTGTGCTCAATACAGCCACAGCATCTCCTCTGCTTAAGCTTGTGGTGCCTGAAGCACCAGGGCACTAGAGATTATCCATGTGCTACCTTTTCCACAAGATAAAGACCCTCTATCCCAAACTGGCAACTTGTGCACTCTCTCTCTGACTCCCAGTTTGAAGGCTTTGTTGTGAAATTCAGTACCAACTCTATCTCACAAAGCCTTCACCATTTATATCAGGCAGCTCAGTCAGTACCAGTGACCAGATCTCACGTGCTAATGGCTGTCATTTAAAGGTTGCTTTTAATGTAGAATCAGTCAAGGGAAAAGCAATTATTTTAAGGAATACTATTGTATTGATTTAGTTTGCATCACTGGGATGTCTTAGCATAATGGATAAAGCATTCATGACCAGCCCTGTGAAAACAATCTTCAGATATAAATAATGAGGCAAGAAGGATTTGTGAAAGGGGCTTTTTCTGCTCTTTGTATTTGCTTGCTCTTCTTTTAAACTGTGTATCACTCACTTTAATGTACATATTCTGAATAGCTATGCAACTGAGAGTAATTCAATTTTCCCACCACAATCAACAAAATGTTCTTCCCTTGATCACTCTACTTTGTACATCACTTTGTGGCCACTTCAGTGTCAAATTCAGCTTCCCTGCAATACCCAAATGCTTCTAACACAATTTACAGCCTACTTAGAGACTACCTTCTTGGAAATAATGTTAATCAGGATAATTTCTCCTCTTACTTTAAGGAGCTCTTGATTGGGTGCTTTCAATCAGCTGTTAGCCAGAGTTACCTCAGAATTTCTCAAGTTCTTATGGGGAAATGGGACAACGCCATTTAGCAGTCAGAGAGCATGTTTAATGGATCATGCTAATCTCAGGGAGGGCCTATGAAACTCTAATTTGTCAGGTTTCATTACATTCAATAATGACTCTAATTTTCCCGAAGTGTTCTGCTCACTAGTAAATTATGTACCACAGTTTTGCACCCCATTTTCTCAAACTCTGTATTTGGAAAAATTGAAGGCATCTCGTTCTCCACAGCCACTGCCCAGAAGGGGCCTGAAAAACAGGGGTTAAGAGTTCACTGTCAGATGTATTTATCTCAGAAGCAGGTATAATTCTTTGCAAACAGCTAAGTGTCACTGCCAAACCAAGCTGATTCAGGGTAATAAAAGCACTTCTGCAAAGCTTTTAGGTGACACTATATCCCTCACATGCTTTCTCCACCCCTGCGTCCATTTTATCATCCGATACCATCATTACCTTGACCAATCTGCACATTATTTCCTTTCCAAATGGATCGATTTTAAACCAGCTCATCTGCTAATGCTCGGCGCAGGTTTGGGTGATTCTCCTATTGTTTCAATTATTTCTTTGAGGAAAATTCAATCCTGTTAAGCAAACAGTGCTTTTATCTCAGCTGAAGATGTGAGAGCTGTGGTCGCCACTGACAGATCAAGAGCTTCTTATGAAACCCTCCTTTCAGCTGGAGCACCCTCAAGTGACAGAGATGTCCCAGTTTAGCTCATTACAAGTAATAGACAGTGTTAGCTATAACCTGGCACATTAAACAGTTGAGCTATTAAAATTAACCACATATTTCTGGAGGAAGATGTGCCATCTCAGCACATGATCTGGTGATCTCCCTGATTTTCATCTGCTGCAGCAAAGGAATGACTTCCCAAAGAGCCAAACAAAAGGCACATATGCCTTCACCCCAATTTCCAGGGGCTAGTTCTGGTTGGGAGGGAAATGCAGCACTGATCAAGATTCGAAACTGAACCTGTCAGGTTTTCTCAGATGTCTTTGGAGATTTGGCTTAGCAGTCCATAAGTAATGCAGAGTGTGCAGATGAGAAAGCCCCAGGGAGAAGAGAGTGATCACAAAGGAATAAATAGAGCAAAATAGATGATCTTTCATTTGCTGCTTGTGGGGCAAGTCCACTGTACTTCCATACCTCTTCACTTGAGGATAACAGTGCCTATGTGCTTTTTGAACAGAGACTGAAGTGGCTCTGTCCACAGCCATTCAAAGTCCTTTTTATAAGGTACTATATACTGAACAGGGGCAAAGTAATTTGATTATAAATGTCTGCAGTCACATTTTAAACTGTACAATCATCTCCCAGGTTAATTTTATGTAAAATTTTGTCAGCTGTGCTGAGGAACAGTGTTTATCAAGATCTGCCTTTCACAGAGTCCAATGTAGCATTGCTGAAAATAAACACCAGCTCAGTCAGAGATTCTAATTTGCAGGTATGTTACGCCAGCACTTATATGATTTTCCCAGTCTTGCTCAGATATGCATGGGCCCAAAAGAACAGCCTTCCTGCAAGCATGAGACCAAAGAGAGTCACTTTCTGTTCATTACTGCCTTTAATACAAGGGCCTGGTACTGGAAAGACCATTCTGTTGCTACCAGTGAAGTGCTGAGCAGCAGACACAGCTTTCCTACACGTGACACTTAGAACTTGTCCAGAATAAACCAGGAGGAACTAAACTGCAAAAACTGTCACCAGAACCCTAGTTAGATGACAAGCATCATTTCAGCTGAATCCTTCTAGTCCCCAAGAGAGTAGCTGCTGGAGACTAGGAAATTAGCCCTGTTCAAAGCAAGGGATTCAAATGTCTCCCAAACCTGTAGATGGCTGAAGCCAGATGCAGACTTTGTGGCTCTGCCCATGGCCAGGTATCTAGAGATGCCCTGGTATGCCAAAGCAAATACAGTAAATAACCCTACTATTTCTACATGGCATTATCATTCCTGATTTGAAAAAAGCTTTTCAAGTGAAACGTGCTTTGCAATACTTGAATGCAGAAACAGCTTTCTGTTCTGCAGTGTTTTGCTAAAAATGTTTCAAATGGCCCTTGGTTTCTGTGCCTTAGGCTGATATACACTCACAGCAGCAGCTCCTAGGCTCAAGCCCTCATTGAGGAAAAAGCCAATTTGCTGTTCACTGCTTTAACATCAACACAGCAAGAATCAGAGCACTTCTGAAACATCGCCTATGATTGTGTTTGTGACTTGGGCACTTGGGAAATTCACACCACTTTGAATGATGATGTTTTATTGGGAGAACATCAGAAGTAGCAAGATGTCTTATATTGACATATTGGTTCCACTTTGCCAGACATACGGGATCAAAGTCATCCCTGGCGGAACTCCATAACCTTCAACAGATGGGATAAATTTGGCCCCATATGCCCGTAGCAGCTGGGGACTACAATTGTTTTCCTATTTTCAGCCATATTTTGAGGTTACAGAGCCTGATTTTTTGCGTGCAAAGCAACTTGAGATCTTGGCATATGTGCAATGTGAGGCAAACAATTTGTATTATCATACATGGCCCTGGTATGATTGTTAGGGTCATCTGCAGCACATACCTAATTTTTAAATTAAACACATGCTATAAATAGCCTAGGAAGAATCAAGCTAGAGATTATTTTATCAGACACTCAGCAATCTGTTCAACTGGCTGTCCTGCCCACTAGACACAGCATCAGAGTCCTTTTGAATGTAAAATTATGTTTTCTTCATGTAGCTTCCCCTATCATCTATTGTAGTCATATAGAGAGAAGCAGTTCGTAAAGACCGTTTCACATTCCAAACTATTTACTATAGGCAACTATATCATTGCTTCATTCAAATAAATTTACATAAATCATTATTAGACTGTTTTATCTTAGCAACTTTATTTTGCTCCCAGAGCACAAATTAAACGTGTGCATAAACCAGAATATTTCAGAGGGAGTTATTCCTGAATTTTTTATAAGACAGTAGACATTTCCACCTAATTTTTCATTCATAATGAAATTTCTTTCGTTTTCTCTGTGTAGTTAAAAACTGCACATCTAATTTGCTGGGGTTTCCCTGGAAATGCGCAATAGAATAGATGGCTGTGCTGCAATCTGTTCATCCATCAGCCAGTGCTTCCTTTGACTCACTCCACATTCTGCTCAAAACACTTTGTGGAAAAGGCCAGGAACAACAGTAAGTCCCACTTGCTGCTTGACATGATCGTATTAGGAGTAAACTGTTGTTAACCAAAATCTGCAAATAAAGTAACTGGAAAATAAATCTATTTCTAGTAAACACTTCTGTGTTTGGATTAATTGAACAGAGCTCTCAGAGTCCTCGCTAGCTCAGATTTACAGCTCGGCACCCACCCATGCATCTTGTAACGCAAGGCACTGTTCTCGTTAGCCTTACTCAATTACAAACACACACATCCTAATTGTGCTTGACTCATAGACCACAAGGAGTGCCTGGAGAAGAAAACCAGCGGCCACAGCCACCCAGGAACTGCCCCTTAAGCCCAGCACTCCACCCTGCCCAGCCTGAAGGTGCAGCAGAGCGGTGCAGCACACGGCTGGCTGCGCCCTGCTCGTGTCTACTCACCAGTGCCACAGGTGGGAGCTGAGGAACAACCAGCACCCAGCAGCTCTGCAGAATCCTGTCCTGCTCATCTCCCCCTGTGCCCCAGAGCCAGCCTGCAGGAGCAGTCCCCAGCACAGCCCCCTGCACCAGCACAGGTTTTGAGAGACCTGGAAGGCCCATGCAGGTCGACCTGGAGACACCAGGCCTCCCCACCAGGCTGCAAACTCCTGTTAGAAGCCCAGCTGCAGTTTTCCAGCAACACTGCCACCACCCCTGCAGCTCCCTGGTGTGGCACCTCTGCACCACAGCTGTTATGTGGCACAGACTCGGTGAGAACTTCTGCATGAGCCTCTCCTCCTCCAGAAAGGCAGTACACCCCGTGTCTGCTCTCACATCCACTCCACTTGCATGTCCTGTTGTAGGCATTGCTGGTATGTCTCAGCTGCCAGCCCATCAGGTGCGGATCAGTTTAAACACACATGAAAAATGCAGCAGAAACAGAGACACAGCTGAGAAGTCTGTATCAGCATTCAATGCAAATACCACCTGCCCTGGCGGTGTTTCACTCCTGATCTCAGAGATAAGATGGAGTTGTGCAATCTGGAACTACATCTGGGTCAAGCCAGGAGTGTAGGAGAGGTTTAGGCTGGAGAATGCTCTCTTCCAGGGCCTCACAACTTTGTGTTAGCAAAGATAAGTACCTCTGCTATTTGGGATAAAGGGTGGAGGGTGACTGCTGATAGTGGAAAAACCTCTTGCAGATCCTTGCCTTTCTCCTTCCTGACCATTCCTATGCTCAGAAACCAGCAGAATTTCATGCAGAGCAGAAGAACCAAATCAAATCTCTTTGCTTTGACTTAATCAAAAGTATACAGCATATCCTTATGGGTCTGGCCAGATGAGTTCTCAAACCAGCATATCACAGAAAATTGCATCAAATACAGAGGCTTTCCATCCCACAGCCAGGGTAATACCGTGTGAATAGCAAATAACTGAGTACTGGGAACCCAGTGAAGCTTCAGTAATACAGCCATGGAAGATGGCAATAATTTATCATCTCTGCTGTAGTCTAATCCCAGATGCACCATTTGCTAATTTATTTCCATACGTACCTGGCAGACAGATTAATCAGCCATCTCTCTCTGAAACCTAGATTGCACTTTATCCCTTTAGTAAGCAAGAGAAAACAAATGTACACAGCAAAATAAGAGTCCCTTACAGAGGAGCTTTGTCAACCTTTATAGCCTGTGGTTTCCTTTTTCAGCTTAACAATGGCTTTTCAAAAATCTAACACCCAAATCTACTTCCACATCAGTGCACTCCTCCATCTACTGAAGTCTCTTTGCTAACGCTGGTGAAAATGAAGGCAGAGATAGAGAAGGCACATCCCTCAGATTTCCATACTCAGCTGGAGACAGTAATACGGTCCAAGGAGAGGGCAGCAGCCCTGCACCAGAGCCAGGGCCATCCCCACAGACAGCAGTGACTCCTCTGAGCCAAAGAGGCTGTTTCTCTGCCACGGTTTGCAGAGTAGCAAAATCAAGATAATAATATTTTACAAAACATTTTGAGCTCTACTGAACTAATTACTATTATCAGCAGTAATGTGCTTCTGATACACTTAGCCCTTCTTCTGGAAAACTCCACTAAGGGGCCGCACTTGCTGGAGCCGAGCAGCTGTTAGCACTTCAGCGACGTTATTGGTAATAAATACAGCGTTAGTTCTACGCCTGGTGCCCTTTAAGGATCTGTTTGCAATCCACTCTTTATTTTGATTATAAGACATTATCTGCATTAAACATAATTAGTCATATTATATCATTTGCCAATCTAAGCGCAGTCACTTGACAAGGCAGGATGGAGCTGAATGAAAGCGCGGCGCAGTCTGAAGCCCAAGGAGATGAAGGGAGTGGGAACTGGCACAGACCCAGGCAGGACACGGACTCAGGCATCCCTCGGCCACAGGCTCTTTGTCAGAAGGCTGTCACTGGCACAGCCATGCTGTGACTCTTCCTTGTGTCACAGTCTGAACAGGCACATGCAAAATGTCATTATCGAACTGCAGAAGAGTAATAAAATGATTGCTGAAAATGAAATTATTTATGAGCTTCAGTACTCTCGTAACAGTTATAATAATCAAAATACATAAATATTTGGATATGCTAGTGACAGATGGCGTATACTGGAATAATCATAGAGAATATGTCAGCTTTCAGAATCAGCTTATTCCAGAGTTGGCATGTTTCAGGGCTTTCTGCTACTAAAATAGGCACCTGGTATTTGAGCCTCCAAAAATGTATTTGCACAAACACATGGGTGTCTTTTGATAGAAAAGCTATTGAGCCTGTCACCATCCACACACAGTACCCAAGGAACAGTGTGCTGCCACCAGCTTCCTCTGCTCTGCCTGCCTGTGGGCTGCAGAGGCAGGGGAGGCCTGTCTCGTTAGGGCTGGGGTTGTCAGGACAGTGACAGTGCCTTGCCAAAGTGTATCTGTGCTCTGGGTTTGATCCACACGCTGCCACAGAGACAAACTGTTTCATTTGCAACCCCAGGAAAAACAACCCCACTTCTTTTGCCTAAGCTCCTGTGTTGGCAAGTTTAAAAATCTCCAGGCTTTTGGAGAGCTCTGGTTGAAAATTAACGTCGATTAAGAATGATTAAAACAATTACTGTGGACAAATATCTTTATTTGTGTTGGGCATCAATGAAGCAGTAGCCTGTGCCCTGGACTAAGAAACCCACAGGGAGGTGACAGCCACAGGTAAGGGAAAGAGAAGAGCAAAGGCCAAGTCCATGTGCTGCTCCCCCTGCCCCACAGGCAGGACAGCGTGGAACAGGCTGGCATGCACCAGAGAATGGGGACACTGTGCTGCACCCCACAGGGTTATTAACAAATGGCAGCCTCCCTCCTCCCTGAGGAGACCCTTCCTCACGAGGGTGTCTATGCCACCACCGGCCCAGGACTTCTGCAGGCCACATCCTCCCTCAGTGAAACTCTTTGGCCATGGCCCTCCCAGTTAGTAATTCCTCTCCACGAATAACAGTATTTCCAGGAAACTGTTTACAGCACCACATAACAGGCTGTTTTAGCAGACAGTAAACAGAGAAATTTTAAAGATTAATAGGCATTCATTTATTATGTTACACTCTCTTCAGTTTTCCCAGACAACCAAATTGGTAAATTAGAGCCATAATTTTCCACCAATTAATACCAGATGTGACACATTTTGACATTAGAAGAGTAAATATAAGAGAACTGTCAAATACTTCATATTCCTAATGTAATACTGTCTGAATAGAAAACCTAAAATCCTCATGCCTCAGACTTATTCTGCAACAAAGGATGCTGATGTTTCCAACTACTGCACATTCAGAGGCTGCGCATTGTCCCCTTGACAGCTGCTAACACCTTTCCCAAATGCATGTTGACTAAAAAGCCCAAACCCAAAGCAGTATTTATACCTGTAATCCAGCACAGGACATACCGTCACAGCACCAGAGGAGATACCAATAAAAAACAATTTTTAAACAAGAGAAAATGCCAAAGACAAATGGGAATTATTTCATGTTTTCAGTGCAGTACAGAACAAAGGTAGTTAGCAAAGCTTTTAGAAAAGAAAATGAAATGCAAAAATCTTGGTTTAGGGCTTCTCTTTTCCAACAGTTTCTACACTTCCAGCATCAGTTCCAGGCCAGTCTGCAGAATGCCACAGTCCCAGCTGTGTTAATACAGCTGATCAGAGCAACCAGGTCAAGGGGACCTGTTTGGCCCACATGGACTGGGGGACAAACCTGCCCTCTGTGGCCCTCTCGGTTCCCTCAGGCAGGCTGGACTTTACTCCTCAGGACCCAGAAGTGCTGCCAGCACTGTTCTGGTATCCAGAGAGGAGAGACATGAAGCTCTGGGAGCAATTGAAGCTCATCTCCTTTAAACTCTGATCAGCTACAGTTTTGGGGAGGTGGGGACATACCATAGAATAGCTCTCCTTTGTTTCAGTTATCTCCAAACTCCCTTTTTCCATATAGTCCCAGGCTGCAAAGAGTTTTTATAGGCTGAAGTGACTTTGCAAAGAAGGAAACAGCCCCTTCACACACCACATTGCCCCCAGGCCCTCAAACAAATCTAGCTATGAATTTTCCGCATTCCCACCATGCAGATTACCCTGGGATCACACAGTCTATCATCAGTGTCACAAAGCCTTCACTTGGTCAGTTGTCTGCCACAAATTCCAGCTATCTCTTCCCAAATGCACCGAGCAACAATTTCTGCAGACTTCAGGTCTCACTGCACCTTAAAATAAAAGGGATTGAAAACAGGAGGATGCCTAGAAACAAGAGGTCTTTTCCATTGGTGGTTGCTTTGCAACCTGAGGCAGCGGGCAAAGATCCACCATAATTATATCCCGTTGGCAAAGTCATTGAAGTAAAATGCAGCCCGGTGAAAATCACTCTCCCTCTTGTAGCTCCCCATGCTCCCAAGGAACAGGCTTCCCACGCACAACCATATGTCATGTTTTGCCAGCACAGCCAGGGAGCTGACAGGTTTCCTAGTGGCCAGAACATAACCAGCCAAATCTGGTACTCAAATCAGAAGTTTTTTTTCTTTGATTAGAAGACATGGGCTTTGATGTGTTTTGACTCAGATTAACTGGCTTCATCAGGCTCCAGAAACAAAGCTGGACTGGAAGGGGGCTCAGTTAAAATTGCAGGGACATCACCAGGAATCTGCAGAAGGGTCCCAGAAGGGTTTTGGATCCAAAGCAGACAGTGCAAAGCTGCTGTCAGCCGGCACAGGGGAGGACCAGCCCGACTGGCCCTACAACATTCATGATGGGATGAAATACAACCCAAGGCTCCAGAGTGATTACACAGCCTGCCCCAGCCTCTGTAGACACCTTCCTGGAAAGATATAAGAATAGGGCTTGAAGCAGAATTGGATCCCAGGCAGGAATATCCCCCTTCAGTCTTTTCCCATAAATAGGCAGTGGGGGGCAGAGGGGAATGGACTTTAAATGGCTTTGCAAGAGGAACCCAGATGAAAGCAAATCAGCTACAACTGAGAAAATCCAATCTACTTAACTGTCCTGCACAGAACTAATTTTGCCTGGTGCAGCTGTGACCTTCACAAACATCAGGTCAGTAGCAGCCTTACTATCTCCACATGAAGGTAGAAGATAGTCGTCCCTGAGCAGGCCTCCCCAGTGTCAGAGAGTAAAGAGCTCTTTCATAAAGCACACTCTGCATCAGGAGGCATGTTACAGAAAGATTACACTGCAAACCTAATCCCCTATCCCTCAGGCTCAACAATCTGATACACGAACCCACTTTTCATCAAACAGCTGGTGATTGCAGTGTTGGGCAGCCCCAGCGATGGGTAGGGAATGGGGCTGCCAACTGTGTCGGCCAGCTCAGGCACAGGTGGACGGCCACCCCAGCTCCTCCTGGCAGGGAGTCCTTGCACACATGTTCATCCAGGTACACATGGCAGCACATCTGCTCAATAAATTTTAAAAAGGGTCTTAACATTTTCCATAGTGCTGGTACAAACCACCTCCTGGTCATCTGGTCTCCAGTTATTTGCAGAATGCCCATCAAATCTGACCGCTTTCAGTCTTTAACGTTCAACCTGACTTTTGACAACCTCGACACAACACAGGCCAGAAAGAGTCACATTTGTTAACCCTTTCTACCCAAAAGGTGGCTGTGCAGGTCCCACCTGCACAAGGCAGAGGTCCTGGTCAAGGGAGCCAAGTGACTTGTACCAGAATATGTTGGCCAGTGAGTGCTGCCCAGCTGAGGACATGTTATTAACACGTGCTACTGGTGTCACCCCTCACCTTCCAATAGGCACTAGGTGGTAAGGCTATAAGGTTTGCACTTCTAAGCTCAAGAGGGAGAAGAAAAAGGATCTTTCTTTCATAATCTTAAATCAGGAATAAGCTCAAAGAAGGCAATACAGAAACATTCCTTTGAAATCAGAATCAGGCACATTAGCTACAAGAAGTTCCATTAAAGTGCTCAGAGCACATGGCCTAAAAAATGTTTAATGGCCATGTCTTCCCTGTAGGAGTGATCTCAGAGTGCACAGAAACTACCTGTGTCACAGACCAATGGTTTTCAACTAGTAAAAATATTGTTATATACTGTGAACTCCATTTAAGTATCTACAAATAGTAATGGGAGGAGTAAACCTCTCGGCAGGAGGTATAAGTTTGCTATACGAGGCACTCATCACCAGTAAAAATTTTTAAGTGGTCTGCAGTGGAAAGAGGTGCATTACCACTGCTGGAGATGACTCTGTAATTGGCTATGGGACAGAGATTGACATTTACCTCTACAGCTGAAAAGTTCTTTGGGATGTTGATAAAATATTTTGGCCAAAGGGAATAACATGCCAAAAAAGTTTCATCTCATTTATTCATTCCATTCCTTTCACTTTAATAGAAACAAAAAGAGTCGATCACACGCTCCATGCCTGCACAGCACATGTAAGCACAGTGCTTCCCACCAGCAGTGCTAGGATAGCCATGACCCTTTTTGTTATCACAACTCATTCTTATCGCACCATTTGTTACCACACGCTCTTTTTGCAGGAGCCTGCACTCCTGCTCTCTGAACACGAATCCCAGACTGTCATCCTGAGAGAGCAGGGCACCTCCAAATCACCAATCTCCTGGCTTTGGTGAGAGATGCCTGGAGGTGAAAGCTGAACGGATTAAAACTGGCACTAATTCACCAATGCAACAAACTACAACAGGAAGCAGTGATCTACACCTTGTCACCTCTGACATGTCAGGATCCAAATGTAGACAGCATTCACTGAAAGACCAGTTACAGGGTGTACTTCTCATCTGTATTATATAGGGTGTGATGCTCCCTAGCATTAAGAGAGCTTCTCCACTTCAGATCTGGGACTCTGTGACTCCTCGTCCACATACCCAGCAGACTGACTGCAGTGCTCCTTTTATGATATACGAGAGATGTGAACCATTTTGGACTTTTTCCAAATCAGCAAACTTTTTTTTTCCTCTAGCAATCTCCAGTCTGGAATTCCTCTGCTTCTGTCGGAGGAGTTTTTGGTGACTCACATGTGGATTGGGAGCTTTCTCAGCCCACAGCTGAAGGCAAGGGTGTTAAATATTTAATAAAGAGACAGCTTTTCTCCCAAATGTTTTGGATAAATAGCTGCTAAAAGAAACCAAAATACAAAGGGGTTTTAGCTGCTGGAATAAAAATATCTTTTTGCCTTTCCCACAACCACCGAGCTGCCCTCACCTGGGTTCTCTCCCTGGTGCTCACAGCTGTCCCCAGCTCCCACCATTGGCCCACGCCTGCACTCAGGAGGGAACCACGCTTCAGCCAACCTCCTGCAGCCAGGCTCAGAATCAGTGTCTCAGACTAGGAGGAGGAATAGTCAAAGCAGCAGAAGTTTTAGCTGCAGTCTAAAAGCTGCTCTGGCCTTACAAGCGTGGTGCTCCTGGCTGGGCCCAGGGTCCCTACCCAGCAGATATGGTAACAGTGGCAGGGTGTTCAAGCAGTTTTACCCTGTAACTGTTGCCACAAAGCAAGGCAGGGGACACATAAACCCTCACATGTCTGACGCTTTCTAATAACAGGAAAGCAGTGAACATTCAAGAATTTCTACTTTTTAATGTCCACTTAAATATCAGTATTAAGGAATTAACTGGACCTTCCTAGGTCCACAGTTTCCAACACCTAATTATCTGCTAAGTTTATTCCATATGACTATTATGTGACTATGTTCTTTATGTCCTTTCCATAATTACTACCTAGTTAAAATACCCCAAGTTGGAATGCAAAAAAAAAAAATGAAAGAAAGGATCAAATTCTTGGACAGTGAATCATAAACTCTGTTTGATATCTGTGTACAGACAAAGCAGGATGAAATCCTTATTTAAGCATCAAACAGGATTTATTCAGGCATTCTGTTATCTCTGTTGAAGTATCAAAACAGCATATACCCTTATGCTGCTAAACCCTATCAGAGTTCCTGCCATATAGGGGTGATAAGAGGTATACACACTGGGTCAGGATTTGGCCACTGCTCAGCTGAAAAAGAGAAATGTGCTTTCTCAAAATGTGCTTTCTCTCTGCCTGTCCTCTAGTTAAATCCTCTGCTTTCAACTTGAGGTTACACACAACCATCCTCAGTGTTCTGTGCAGCAGCTGATGATCTCCCAGACCCTGGAATTTTTACCATACATCCTGAAGGTGGTTTGCACCAAGCATCCATAGCACCAACTTCTACCTCACCGGTTCATTTGCTGGGAATGTGAACACTGATGAATTTCAGCTTGTGCAGCCATGGGCAAGGACAGTAGCGAACCCTGGGCTTTGGGCTGCACTGCCACCTGAAACGTGCTGCTATCAAGGTTACCTCTGGCATTTACCATCCACAGGGTGAGAGGCAGGACTCGTCTGCTTTGGTGAATCTTCTCCCAAGCCAGTGGCACTGCATGGATGCAATCAGCATGTCCTGCATTGTTCCAAAGCTGTCAACATCTGTCAGGAATAGTACATTTTACTTTATCTTGTTTAGGTGGGATGGGTTTCCATAAAAAATCATGTAAATAATGCTAAGAATAATAAAGAAAATTAGTTTAAACAGCATGGCAGCAATTAGCCACAGTTCTTACAGGGAGAGGACAAGCACCACAGTACCACACTGCTACCAGCTGCAGCCCCAGCTCTGCCATCCGTGGAAGGAGGGTGAATTGGAGAAGAAGGCTGAATAGCTGTGCTGGGTAAACTGCAGGACAGGACCCATAAACACAACACCACTTCCTATTAGAACTCACATTTTAAGACTGAAACTACATGCCTACTCAAGCCCCCCACCCCCCCAAAAAAAGGCAAAATATGAAGAAACCAACTTGAAAGCTTGTTACTGATACAAACCAGAGAATAATGACTAACTCAGAAACACCAGGTAGAAGTCAATGTTTGCCTTTCACTGTACTTCACATAAATACACAGTCCTTTCTACCTGCTTCAATGGCTGCAAACGAATCCAGCTCTTTGACATATTTCACTAGACTAAAATTACAAATTCTGATTTTGCTTATGCATTGCCTCTGCTGCCTACGGTCTCCCCATCTTGTTTAAGCACAGCATGTAATGCAAGCAGAACAGCAGCAGCCTTTCTTGCCCCATGGTGAGCACCAGCACTGAGAGGGTCAGCAAAGAGGGCCAGCAGCTGCTAAAAAGGGAGATGGGCTCTTGCCCATCACTAACCAGCAGACAGTAGTTCAATCCCTGCAGTTATAATCACAGGAACAGTTAACATGCCACATACATGTGCAACTCCTTGTATTTGAGGACCTGTATGTATGAATGGTTAACCTTTTTATGACCTCTCCAAAGACTAAAATAACAGAATTTCCCCTTCCTTCCCCCTCCCCGGCCCTTGCCAAATCTCTAATTTTTGCCCACTTGACTCAGAGAAGGAGACTTTGCTTGCACTATCTTCAAATATTAATAGTGAACTGCCAAGGCACATTTCTTACTGTGATGCACTTGTATAGCTCTGAGTAATTCCCACTGGCATTAATGAGAATGGCTTATATAAATCTCTTTCCCTCATCCCATAATCACGATCATGGCTTTAAAGAAGGCCACACACAATTTCTGTGTCTCCCCACTACAGGACAGGGCAGTTCCCATTTTCAAGTCCTCTGTACATCACAGGTTAGACCAGTGACACCAGTCAAAATTAGGGCATCACCCCACACCTGTACCTCTCATGGAGCTAAACTGCAGTCACTTTTCTAAAGAAAGTATTTTCCTAGCCTGCATGTAGAACATTGTCTGAGGCATTCTGAACAGGTGGTTCTGCTTTGGGAATTTAAATTCCTGCTGGAAGAAAGAGCACAAAAATACTTATTTTTGTTTACAGTAACATCTCATTATGGCAGTTACCATTATCGTAATTTCATGGCCCCTATTCCCTGCCAGGAGAGCTTAGAGGGCTTTTTTTGGTGAAGGAAAATCTTCCATCTCACAGTGCCTACCTTAACTCAAAGTGTTCATCTGAGGGCAATTCAAAGAGAGGAGACAGCACTTGGTACCAGCAGGTGAATTCCCAGGTCCTAGGGCCTTGTGGGAGCAGCTGGTTCCTTCCCCACCCACAGAACTTCCTCAAGCCAGCCTAGGAAGGCTCTCTGAGGGGAAATTTTCCCCAGTATCACTGGGATGCTGCAGCTCTGCACTGCCAAGCAGATATGCCTGTCTAATTCTGAAACGACTCTATTCTTGCACTGCAACAATGCCAGCTCATCCAAGTCCAATGAAACCACCCAAGAATGATTCACAGCAAACTGAACCATATTTACTTTCAGTTCATTATCACACTCACAACTGGTAATTTTGAAAATTTTATATTCTGAGTTCAGCAGCAGGCTACAGGCTGCACACCTCTTGTTACTGTACACGCCTGAGAGAGATGTCTTTCCCTTTTCTTCATCCCCTTCCCTGTTCTGCCTCCTCAGAGGGGAATTAAGGCAGCAGAGAACTGTGAAAGCTCTGACAGTGTCCACACCACAAAATCCTAAGTAACACACGAACCAGAGGAAAAGCCATCTTTAACCTGCTGGACCAATCCCAGGATAAATGTTTGCTCTAGGCAAGGACAAGACAAGTAGGTTCTTTAGTATTTTTTGTTTAATATCCTTTTAACGTGAGCCTGGACCAGTGCACAAATGAGCACAACTGCTCAAATGAGTCATACTTCTTTTTTAGGGCCTTGTTCTGGCAAAACTCCCACTGAGCTCAGCAGGGGTTTGGAGGAGTGGGAAATAAGGAGCAGCCCAGGACCCAGATCTGTGGGATGGGTACATGAACACAGGGCAGCATTTGATTAAATGCATCCAAGTTCCAAAACCTGTGAATATTTGTAATCTTCACAAAGGGCAAAACAGTATCATTTAAACCAAAATGCTCAGAGACAAGACAAAACTAGTGCTGAGATGCCAGATTGCATCGTTATCAGTTCTTAAAGCTCGTGGTACCTTAAGTGCATTTAAAGGATCATAACTATTACAGCCCAATTACCCCTGGAACCCCAGAGCAGGTGCACTCATCTAAACCAAAGCCTCAGAGAAAGTAATTCAAACTGAAATTGCTACAGGATTTTCGAAGTGTGAAAGGGACTCGTTGAGAGTAATTAAAGGCTCCAGGATGCAAAATAAAAAGGACATATCCTATCCACACACATGGGAAAGAAAGCACAATCTCCAGATCCTGATGTCGGGGAGGAGCTCCCCAGAAGGTGAGTGGGCATCCACAGAGGGCCAGGGCAGCCAGACCAGTGGGGTAAGCAGGGGAATCTGCCTGTGTGGACCCTGCTTGATACCATGCAGTCATCACAGAGCAATTAATGTGACACTTACTGGCTAATGTGCATGCTGACTCCAGGTAAACATGGTCTCCACCACAGGATGGCACAGACAAGGGAAGACCTCAGCACCTAAAGGAGGGTGCTGGTGGTAGGGAGATCAAAGCCACAAATTTAGGGTAAGACACTTTGGTGTTACGAAAGCACCAGGAGGTTTTGGGGAAAGCAGAAACCAGCAGCAGAACAAAACACAGCAATGCTGAGTCACACGCTATACTGGAGTCAAATAGAACCCAAACAACTTCCCCCCCAAGCACAGACAGTAAATTGAATATAATAAAGAAGGGCAACAGAAAGGAACAGGGTTCCCAGGACGTGCTGCAGGTTCAGATGGGATCCAAAGAACCCTGAGCCCATCCTGGGAGATGCTCCCAGTGGCAGATAGACGAGAAATGCAGGATTGCTAATTAGGCTATGATACTTCTAACCTTTCTTCTGTTAAAGACATACTGTTGTGGGATGGTCTCAGGCTCTGCCTACCTCTGAAGGGAAAAAAAGCCATGCAAGTCAGAAATCTAGCAGCTCCAGAGCTATTCCAAGGAGACTGTGCTCCAATTCCAGGGTACAGCCAGCAGGGACGTGCTCCAAGGAGCAGAGGAGCAGCAAGGTGGTATCCATCAGGACACTGGGGCATTGCACACCAAATATTCTTTGCTTTGGGTCACACCACAGGAGCTAGGGCCTTGGTCCCCTCCCCTGCCTCAGGAGCCACAGCTAGGAAAGCAAGCTAAGGAAAACACAGGCAAAACCAGCATTTCTCATATTTCCCCCTTTTCAGGAGCCTGTGACATGCTATCTTGGGATTTTCACAGTCCATAATGATGCCTGGGCACTCCAGCTTAATCCCAAAAGTCGAAAAGAAACTTAAACATTGGAATAAATAAATAGCAATGCTAGCCTGCAGAGGGTATTAAAGCATTAATTTCAACAGACAGATGGCATGGAGGAAGAAGGGCTATATACAGAAGAGTAGAACAGGAGTTGGATGTGAATTCTTGACCCTGGCATTCCTATACAGCAAAGTATCTCCCCCTCTCATTAATAAATAAAATAAAATTTTAAAAACCAACACAAAAACCCCAAGAAAACAAAAAAACCCCAAAACAAATCCCACAATCCACCAAAAAACCACCAAAACATAAAAATCCAAACAAATGAACCAACCCACAAAATATCCCCAAACCAAAACCTTCCATTTTAGCAATAACAAGACAAGAAAAGTGGTACTGCTGAGCAGGAGCCCAAGGTTTGCCCCAGGCTGACAAAGGAGATCTCTCAGAGGAGGTGCTGCAGTGGTACAGTGTTTCCTACTGGCCAAACCCACTCAAATCCCCCACTGTGCTCTGCCAGCCCCCCACCCTGGCAGTGCCACGCTCCAGGGTGGAATGCCAGGGCCCAGGGCACTAAGCAGGAAGGGGCAGCACACCCGGCATCATCTCCTTCTCTCAGCTGAGTTCATGTGCCAACCAACAGGACAACACACAGCAGCAAGGAAAAATTATGGGCACATGCCTTGATCCCTGACTGCCACAAATTTGTAATTTTATTGCAGTAACATGTCATAAAAGTCATCTGCCTCCAGATAGTCTATACTGTGGCACAATCCCACCAGATCCCAAAACACCAAGGAGACAGCACAGGACATGAGCAGGAGGTGTGTGTCCTGCCTCCAGTGCTCCCCCCATGCCAGCCTCCATGCTGCACCCCAAAACCAGGTCAGGGGGATGGCACACATGAAGATGCACTGCCCAAGTGAGGCCCTCTGCCCAAGGCAGCTGCCTCATACTCTGGCTGCCACACCACAGGTCCTGCCATTCCCATGGCACTGCTTTTCCCTGGTCTCCCATGTCTCCTCCTCACCCTGCAGCCCCCTGGCCCCAAGAAGACAGGGCAGTGCTCGTGCCAGTCTGTGAGCAGTGGGGAGTCAAAAACTAGTTTTGCCAACACTGCTGAAATAACTGGATTCATCTCTGGGCATATGGCGGTATCTTCAGGGAGAGAGGAAGCCACTGCTGGCCTTCTTGCCAAATTCCTAGTATTTCTGGAGTATTTACATGTTGTGCATCTCAGGTTTCTCTTCTCCCTCTGGTTGCTTGCTGTGGCAGGATGACGCAGCCTGGCCAGCGGGGGCCTGAGATATCCAGCCCACAGCCCTTGCCATGCTAACTACAGACAGCCACATTTAGCTATCTCAACCTACAATAGTTTTCCCCCCAGATTTAAGCATAATTGCAAACAAAAAATTAGCCTCTTTTAATGCATCCATAAAACACCATGGCCCTCCCCTTGAGACCACAAGAGTCCAAGGAATGTTTAGGAGAGAAGGAGCCCATCACAGAGATGGGTTTTCATCCCTGTTCAGACATGTCTCTGAAGAACTGTGAAGGACACAAGATAAGTATTTTCAGCATAGGAAAGATGTTTTCCAAGAGGTGCCAGCTTCACTTTTTAAGTGAGCATGGAAAATCTACCAGCCAAACAACCTCCGGTGCTGGATTGCCCCACTTCCACTAAAAGAAATGTACCACCTTTGCTCTCAGAAAGGAAGCAGAAAAAACCCACAAAACCGAGCAGACAAACTCACTGACTGCCTGCACCCAGAGCCTGGGGAAGCAGAGGAGATTTCTCACAGATCCTGACTTTGATCTGGGCTTCACCAGAAGAAGGACTTGCCCAGCCGCCCCGTGCGGTGGCTCACGCCCCGGCAGGAAGAGGCTGCGCACGGCCGGAAGGCAGCCGAGAGCGGCTGCGGCTGCCACCAGGCAGGAGGAAGGCTCAGCTCCAGCACCACAACCCTGGGCTTCCTCTGGGGGAACATTCACACAGAGATTGGTTATACTGTACAATTGCTCTCCCCTCCCAACTTGCAGCCCTGTGCTGAAACACATTGAAAATGACACTCTGAAATGCTCAAAACCTCAAGCGAGGCACAAGCAGCCTTCAGCATCATCAGATGAAGAACCCTGACCCCAGGTTGCTCCACAGGAAGACAAGAAGAAGCCAGCAAGCACACGGCTCCTGGAGGCACCTCCTCAACCCGAAGCTCCCCTGTGTGAGCCACCCCCAGCCATGAACTCCATCTGCCCGGCTGTCTGTCCCCAGGACCCAGACCTGTTCCAGAGGACCCAGACCTGTTCCAGAGCCAGTCTCAGACATGAAGACATCACAGCTTAGTACTTTCCAGACAAACTGAACACTGCCATGTTGATGTAACCATTGGCAAGCACAACAACGTTTACTTTAAACTGAAAAAAATCACTTGCATTCTCAAACCGAAGCCAAGAGCAATTTTGCCAATAATATCCAGAAAAGGGATAGTCTTATGTCTCCCAAATATTTCCAGAACACATTATGGAGGGGTCGGATTTTTATTAATGTGTGACAACAGCATAAAAATGTATCACAATGATAAAGAAGCGTATATATCTTCTCAATAGCACATTTTTGAAAAGAAGCCAGTTGGCATGCAAATAGTTGATGCATTGAACAGGTTACAAACAAATACATATTCTAACAAAAATGTTTGCAACTTTTTCCACTGAGCATTTAAAATATATTGACAGCAATAATTACAATGTTCTTTGAATACTCAACAAAGAGATGGCGGCATTTCAAAAAATCCACTTTCCAAAGACTGCATATAATTCTGTGTGCTAGTAAGATATGTTGGAGCAACAGCTAGATATTTTTTCATATACATACACCTACAATAAGTATGTATTAATTTATATTCATAAATATACAGTATACATGTATTTATATACACATGAAATACACATATATAGAAATAAGTCTTATTTAAAGTTAAGAAGTAGAATTCTATAATGTCAGAAATAAAACAAATTGCAGATTAAATTTAAAAGTCATGAATCTGCCTGATGTAAGAACGGGCAAAATTTCTGTTCTAGGCCTTTCTTTTGCTTTAAAATCTGCACACGGTCTGTGGTACCGGATTGGTTTAAATTTTCACTAATTGTTTTCACAAATAGCATTTCACTCTTGCTATCACAATCTGAAGATCAAGCTGGCCCACAAAGGTGATGAGAAGTTAGTGCAGAGCTAACTGTCCCAAGCTCCTTTCAGCAGGGTGGTGGTGGAGACTTCCAAGCTCCATGAAGCCTCAGCATTCACAGGGCAGCTGGTATAGCTCAGCTGACAACCTTCTTTATGTATTTCCTTTTGTTTCAGTTACAGCCCAGGAGAAAGTGTCTTTTCCAGTACAAAATCTTCTAAATCACCAGAGGGTATTCCAGCAAAACAGCTTTCTTTTTTCTAGACACATTTTTCCTCATTTACACTTCACAGTAATTCTCAGCTTCCCAAAGAGAATCAAACGTTATTCTGAGGAGTCTTCATGAACTACTCATAGATGCCTTCATGAACTGATCCCTGTTTCCATCACAGACCCACTCTGGCCCAGTTCTCCCTGTTCCTTCCCTCCTCTGTAGGCTGAGTGAGCAAAGACAGGGCAGCTTCAGCCTCCAGCCAGCCTCAGCATGGAATAATCCTCATTCCCGCAGATCTAACATGCTCCCATCTACATCAGGCACAGCCACCTCGCGTCCACCCCCAGCAGGGATGGCGGAGACTTCAGACATGCACTGACTAGAAATACCAGGAAATACACAAGTGAAAAGCAAAACTTTGCCCCACCTGGGTTTAATTCCAACCTCTGCAACATCCTACAGCCAACAAGAATAACCTAGAAACTGCTAAATTCCAGCATGGGTACTGCAGACTTCTCTGTAGCAGGGGAAATGAATTAAGCAGTCCCTCTTTCTCTTCCTTGCCACAGCTCTCCACGGATGTTCATTGGAATCTGCAAATGATTCAGACAGCAGCATTCACCAAAAGATCAGCTCTGCTACTTATTCCTATACTTATCTATTAAATTTAAGAAACCCCCAAGAGGCTGAGTCTGTCACAGACTGGGAGATGAAATTAATTCACCAAGTAAGAAAAGTTTTTAGGAAACTCTTGTCACAGAGTGCTGGCTTGAACTCTCCATGGAGACAGACTGTGGGCTCCACCAGCAAGAGCAGAATCCTAGCAGACCTGTGTCTTTTCCACAGTGGAGCATGGCACAATTAGTAGCATTAATGAACTGACTGTTCATTTAATTCAGTTTTTTGTTCCACAAATAAAGTCTTCTGTCTGTTTTTTATTTGGTTTTATAAATTAACCTCTTTCTTTTCTCATTAAGTAAACAATGAATGAAGGATTGCTCTGTGGGAAAGATGCAAGTGCAAAGGGCAGCAGTTTTATACTGCAGCAGCTATTTCCTTTCACGTTTCCAAATAACTCTGCTCTAGAAGGCAGAAAATCATTGATGTCTAATCATTTATTTAGTAAGATACACTGTTTTCTTTTAGCTTAGGGAAACTTGTGGCTGGAAAGCTGTGCTCAAAGCTGGTCTGTTTATGAATGGCCCTGGTCCTTCACCGATGAAGGAGAAGCTGTTTGCGTGCACTGGACAACAGCGATGCAGCACAGGGAAGGACAGACCATGGCCTGGTGCACTTTGCTATTTGGAGCTCAAGTTCCTGTCAGTCTCATCACAGGGTTTTCCATCTTCACTGCACCTCTGGCACTAGGCAGTCACGCAGCCCAGGATCCCAGAGGGCTGGCTGAGCCATAGCTAACTCCGAGGTGGACATTCCCAGCACACACTTCACTGCTGGTTTGTTTGCCTCAAGGGCAGCTTCTTCTGGTCTGACTGCCGCCCCACTTTCCCTGTAGGGGTGGTAAAACAGTCACATGCTGGATCTTGCTGAGAAAAGTTAAGCTTTACAGCAATAAAACCAAATTTTCCCCTTAATTTCTCCCCTTTTAAAGCATAACAGCAGGCTGACAGAAATGGCCATTCGCCTTTGCTCAGTGCTGATGGGACAACCTCAGAGCACTGTGTGCAGAGACAGTGAAATACTGGAGGAAGACCTGTGGATGGATGGCTGCTGTGGTCAGGGAGCTGCAGGACAGGACACGTGTGGAGAGCTGAGGGAGCAGAGGTTCTTCAGTCAAAATAAGACAAGGCTCCAGGGAGAGCTGTTCACAACCACCTGGGTATGGGAGGGTGTAAGAGGCTGAGTAGATATCCTTTGGAGGACTATAGGAACAGGGCAAGAGACAACAGACACAAGCTGAGCGTAGAAAGTTCCAGCTGGATGATGAACAAAAAAAATCCACACAAACTACAATGACAGTAGCAAAGTGTTTGAGCAGATGAGCCAGAAAGGCTGTGAAATCTCCATCTGGGAGCAGCTGGCTTTTGTTGGCCCTTAGCAGGCCCTTGGACCAGACAACCACCAGCAGTCCTTTCCAGTGTAAATTATTACTCTGTGATGCTGTGGTCAGATTTTGGAAACAAGGAAGGTTTCAACACTGCATGCACAAGCAGATCTGGCTCAATAAAAGCTAAAACCAGTAGCCAAAGAGTAGTTACCTCCTCTGCCTTTTCAAAATCTCTTTCTTCAGAATACAACAAACCTGAAGATGTTTACAGAATCTTATTCCTGTGAACTTACACTTGGCCACTGCTGAAGGCTCTTGGCACTGGTATGGCCCTCATAACGGGGGTACCTTATGCCCCTGTTGCCAGTGGGGTCACTGCATGACACCTGGGTACACAACTTCTCTTTCCATCTCACCAGCAGGAAAAGCCTTGGCATGACACAGATTGCACCCATGTGCACCTATGGCAAGCAAATAATGTGAGTACCCGGAGCTTGTGCAGTCCAGAAGAGCCTCTAAAGTAATACAGCCACAATATGGGTATGTGACACCTCTGTGTTCTCATTTCAGTGCTGTATGCCGTTTGCTGCTGCAGCCTACTTTATGTCTGGGGGTGCTAAGAGACACTTGCAAGGCAGTCTCAGTGTGGACCCTGCTCTATCTGTATTCAGGCTAAACTCTACTGCCAGGTCTGGTTCCTGTGATACAAATGCAGGGCACCTTCAAAAACCTTCACCTGACAAAGGTTAATGAGAAAACATACTGGAGACTTCACAGGTACACAACCAAAGACAGAAATTTAACCCGTGTTCAGCAGAGGATGAAGAGAGATTTCCTGTCAGCAGCATCCTCAGTGAGGTTCCTCTAACAGCAGCTCTGCCAAGCCATGGACTACCACCACCATCAGATGGAGGCCATGGGATCCTGCAGGCAAACTGCCTCTTCTCTAGGGCAGCCCCATTTCTCCAGGGGCCAGCACATGGAAAGGTTTCTCATAAATCTTCTGCTTTCCAGGCTGGGCAACAGCTCTGTGCTACATTCCTCTCTAGATGCACAAAAACTTCCTTATTTAATTAGATTCAAAGGAATTTTGGAATTTTGTTTCAGTAGGGACAATTAAGCAAGAGCACTGTATCCTACTGCCCTCGTTCTCACTTCATCAATCTTTGTGTCACCCAGAAATTTTATCAGAAATAATTTTATATTTACTTCCATATCACTGCCAAAAATGATGAATAGCATGAGGGTTTGACTGATCCCTGCAGAGTTACATTAAAAAATGTTCACATTCAGTAAAGATTCCCTATTGACAACTACTTTTTGAGCTCTGTCAGTTACCTTGTTCTTAATACATTTAAGATATGCTTCAGTAAAAGTATATAGTACTAATATTTTAATAATAATGTCATGTGGAATAAAATCAAACGCCTTACAGAAGTTAAAGTATATTATATCTACACAGTTATCTTATCCCCCAAACTTGCAATCTTATCAGATAAATCAGGTTTGTTTGACAAGACATATTCCCCAAAAAAGAATGTTGAATGGCATTAATTATATTCCCTACCTTTAATTCTCTAAATCCTCTCTCAGTTCTATTCTTTTGCCTGGGATTGATGTCAGGCTAAGCTGCTGGCAGTTACCCGGGATCTTCCTCTTGCACACGTTTGCTCATTGTGAATTCCCAAGAGGCTTAAGAAGTTAATAAAAACAGACCAGAGATCTTTTGTATCAACTTCTTTTAGAATTTTTGACCATAATTTATCTGTAGTCACCCACCAGAAAGTTATCTAAGCCCACTTCACCATATTGCACGGACTGAACTGTGGGTGCTGTGACACAATACGTAGCTCTCCCTGGACTTCAGGGTCAGCCCATGGACAGAGACTGACCAAAGACTGAGATGAGTTGGGTGGAAAATGGACAGTGCTCCAAGGAGTCTGCTCACACTGAGCAAATCCCTTCATTTTAAGGAATGCTCTGCCTTGCTCCCAACCCCTCCCTGTCAGTCAACCCAGTCTGCAGCCAGGCTTGCATTTCATACCAACACTAAACTATCCCACAGAACACCTTCTGAATTCTTTCTGAGAAAGAAAATAAAGCCATCAGCTTTGGGTAGGAATCTCCACCCTCTTCTAACAGCTGGTGAACTTGCTGCAACTTTTTGTGTTTTATCACCGTGCATTTTAGCAATAGCCATGCATGAAGCCCTCAGTGCTGTGGTGACTGCCACAACACGCCTTGGTGCACATCTTCAGCAGTGTAAGACACAGCTGTCCTGTAAGCTTTGAACCACCCAACTGTATCAAACCCAGGCCTGTGTCTTCAAGTCACCAAGTCCACACACAACAGCTCCAAGCTGTCTACAATATCTCCAGCAGTGCCCAGCTGAGGACTGTGATCAGCAGTCTGAGCCTTCAAACGCAGTAGAGCTTTCTATTGAGTTGGGAAAGTAGTGCAGGAATCAGCACTTTCCTGAGAGCTGGACTGAGTCTGGGGCTAAACTCCCAGGAATTAAGAGACTCTTATCTAATAAGACATGAAATAATACACAAAATTCACCTACCACAACAGATCCTAGTATTGCATCTTCAAAACAGACCTTACAGATCAAAGCATTTTGCTGAAAAGCCCTCTTCTGCTATAGGATAATTCATCTGACATAAAGATGTGATGCTCCAGACACCTGGGACACACCAGAGAGGGAGCTTTATAAATACTATCCAAGGCAATACAGAGCCAGCATGTTTGCTCCAGTCAATGTTGTTAAAATGGGAAAAAATTACACATTTAAATAAAACTGTCCTAGCAGGAGGTACAGCAGCAGATCAGTGAGAAGCATTAACCATGCTTATTCCACTTCACCCATTAACTATTTTTAATTTTTAAGCAAGTTATTAGAGCTACTATAATATTATAAATATTGTATTACTCATTCAAAAAGATTAAATGGTCTCAAAAAAGAGAAGATATTCTTGTTGCTGATTTAGTGGCTCTTTGAGATAGGCTACCTTGCTTCTCTACCCTTCTACACTTCTCTAGGACATCATGGATTGTACGGGGTGCTCTCAATTCCTTTCCGTCCTAAGGGACAGTAGAAATACCCAGCATCGAGCAGAATCAAGCTCTGAACATATACTAGCTAAGTAATATGACACTGTGAGCCTGTTCTGGTGTTACACCTGTGATCTGCATCACATAGCCCACGATTCTGCAATGACTGACCTCTGCCTATCACCTGGGCTCCAGGGGAGAGACAGAGCAGCATTCCTAGAGGCAATGATCTCCTCAGAAGCAGACCTTTGGCTGAGCCAGCTTGTACCCTGAGTGCTCATTTCTTTGTGGGGACAGTGAAGGGGTGCTGCCTGCCTGCCTGCACGGGTGTGTGCACCCACAGCCACCAGCCAGGTGAGTGCCACTGCACAGGACAGACAGCCGGGCTGGAACACTTCCAACATCTCTAATAAAGGCTCTAAGCCAACAGTTTACCTGCACCTACTACAAGGTAGCTTCTTATAATATAAATCCATTTAAGACTGGAAACAGTCCTTTTTTTGTGTGTTTATAGAACATGGAGTAAAGGCAGGATCACAGGTCATAACCAGGCTCACCAGGAGTCTTCTTCACGGTACAGATTAATGATGTACTCGTTAGGACCAGCACTGGTAAGGGTGAGCATACATCCCTGCCCAGATCCCAGCTACCATTCTGTTCAGTATGTAGCTTACAGCACATTCCCATTTGACTCCTCAGTGAAGGGAGAAAAAGAAAGTTGATCTAACTGTGAGAAAGAAAGTCTTTCTTTGACCTGTCCTGAAATGGGAACCCATAAGCAGCAAACCATTATCTCTGTCCAAAGGAGTGGGACACACTGCTGTATTGGGCTAAAGAGATGACAAGCCACAAATCTCATGATTAGGAATGAATATGACAAGAGTTGTGCTCAGACTGGGACACGAACCACCTGTTCCCTGATCACACTTTCAACCGTAAGAAATGTTTCTCTCCAATCACCCATGAATCACTCAATTAAAATCTTATATATGTAGCATTTTGCTGTTATCCAGTCTTCTGTCTGGAAGCATGATGTTAGTTTTTCATATTACCTATTTGTTTCCCAACAAATAAGCAACCAGCATTTGGAAAGCGTTCCTTCTTTTGAATTTCAGCCATCCAGTGCCCCACTTCCAGCTACTTTCCTCTGCCACCCTGCACACAGCCATTTTAGAAACAGCACAGACAAAACCAACAGCTGTCATTGAACAAAGCTCCACCATCCAGATGATGGAAGTTACCAATCTAGAGTTGAAGGACTTTAACAAAATAAATAAGAAAGAATCCTTGCAAGGTGGAAGAACAAAGAGACAGAACAGCAGCCTTTCAATCAAGAGCCATACACTATATGCTTTAGGAAATAACAAGTTCAACAGCCAGCTGATAAATAGCTTGCCACCAGAAAGTGGATTTGAAATGACACATAACTGCCACATATATAAGCCTAGAGTAAGCAAGAGCCACGTTGCCCTCCCACATGCAGCTCAGTGCTGCAGTGAGTTTTCCCTGCCTGCCCATAGGGACACCATCTCCCAGGGCAGTCCCCGCTCCCCTGAGGTCAGGGCACAAGGAGCGAGTCACCCCAGGACACAGGTGACAGCAATGAACAGCTCCACAGCAGCTGCCTGCCCACAACAGCTGCTCCGGGGGGACGGAGGGAGCAACACAGATGAAGCACAGCAATGGTTCAGGGGTTGGGGCAGATTTTTCTCCGTTTAAGGGGCTGTAAAATGTTTTTGCTTTAGGAGAATTGGTGCTTTCCCTGATAGCCCTTTTATGTTTCTATACCCTAATCTGCAGTGGTCAAAGAACCTGATAGCAACAGCACCCATGCCAGCATAGTCCTTTCTGCCTTCCTCAGGCTCCCAAGTCCTGCTTTCTCAACATCACTCACACACGTCCGGATCCAGCAGAGCACACATTCAAGTTTTAACCTCTCAAGAAGTTCATTAGTTTCAATAGGCCTATAAAAAGATTTAAAGTCAAGTACATTCGTAACTGCTTTCCTGAATCAAACCCTAAGTAAAAACCTTGTCAACATAAATAAAGGCACCAGAGGCAGACCATGAAAGATATCTGCAATTACTCAGGTAGGATTTTGTGTGAGGTTTCCAGCAGGATTTAGCCCAACCATTGTAAAAGTGCAAGGATTTTAAATTCATCCTTGAGAACAAGATTGACACATCTTCTAAAGGAATCCAAATAGTGAAAAAAAATGCATGTTATAATAATGAAATATTCCACAGAATTAAGGAGACACCATCAAGTTCTATTTGGCATTAAAATGTTCAACAGAACAGAAAGAGCCTTCTGAGTCCTCCAAAGGCTTCTCAGGCTGCAACCCAACAGTGCCTGGTCTGCTGTGTGTGGCCGAGTGTCCCAGTGCTGGTCAAGCACAGGACAGGGATGCACAGCCAGTGTGGAGGTCACACCTGGCCATGCCAGCTGAGCCCAATTCAGGAACAAAAGAAACTACCAAAGAGAGAGAGGTCAGTGACACACACAGCATTTGCTGAGCTCCTACAGACCAGGGTTTTATTTGTTACTACAGATAAGGACCTTTCTGGAAAGGAGGGAGAGATTCTGCTGGCACTATGGCTTTAAGACCCTGGCAGGGGGGAAGAGCAATACCATCACTGTGAACCAGCTCACAGCACCTGCTCCCAAAGCAACGCGACATAGTCAGCCGAATTCACAGTTCGAACGAGGATGGCGTGAAATGCGTTTTCCCCAGCCCCGGCACCAGAGGCAGCCGGTGCGGGTGGCGCCGTGCCCGCAGCAGCGGAGGCCGTGCTGCCCTGCGTGCCCAGCACCGGGGGCACTGGGACCCATCGCGGCACATCCATCCTCCTCCGGGAAGGTTGCCGGGCAACTGGCAAGCTTTCGGCTGGGCGCTGACGTCTGCACGCACCTCCTCCATCGTCTGCAACTAACTTGATTTTGATGGATTAACGCAAGATGAAAATCTACTGAGCTCCTCTCTCTCTCCCCGACACGCAGGGTTCATTAAGATACAAAGAAAAATACAGTGAAGCATCGACTCATAATGCATGCAGAAGACCACGCTAAGGACAACGCAGGCACTAATGATACCAATGTTCTGAAGTGATCCCTTATTTTATGGTAGAGAAAAATATATTTATTTAGTAAAAATCTCATTACAATAACAATAATAAAGCATAACACATGCCCCAACTGTGATTCTCTTGAATTCTTTTCTCTTACATCCTTCAGAAATGCTATTTATTTTTTCACTGCTCCTTGTCATACGATGTTTTAAGATTATTTCCCTTCACCTGCTGGAGATGCACCACTGGGACACAGAAGTTCCCTCTAATCCCATCCAGCCAGGCATTTATACCACTCTTATTAGCTTGGTATCCCAGTACCCTACTGAGCTGCATTATCATTAATTGTTTCTCAAGTGTTAGCCACAGGCTCAGCTTTACACAGTACAAAGCAAAGATGTGATCCCTGCCCCGAGGAGTTTTACATGCTAAACAGATGGTTAATGACAGCAGCGTAATGACAGCCTTTGGACTGGTAGGGGATAACATTTATGGAAAAGGGAATAAATTAGCTGGGATTCATGACTAACTGCACTTGCTTTTCCTGGAGAAAATTTGGGGGAGACTGCTTTCCACAATAACCTGGAAATGTGTACTGGGCTTGAGATCCAAAAAATCATAACCTCAGTATTTTTTGCAAATGAGAAGCTTTATTCTAACAGAATTTTTTTTACTGATCAACTGATTTTTAAAACTGATCAACCTTCTTTCACCAAACGCACACAGGGTGACTTGTCAGAAAGAGGAGAATTTTAACTAAAAAAATTACTAATGTTAAAAAGACAAAACACAAAATGTTTTAGTAGCCCCTGAATTTAAAAATGTTCTTTAAAAAAGAAATGAAAAGGCAAAATGGAAAACAACTGACAAGCTGAATGGGAATCAGAGGTTAAGGTGTCATTGGGTGAATGCCATGCCAAGCATCCAGTGACATACAAGGCTTTGGGAGGTACAAATAAAGAGCTGGGCACAACATGGTAGCTTTAAGGACAAGAAACTCAGAGCTGCAAGGCCAGTGAAGGAAGCTGATGAAGATACCCCTCCACATAGGCATTATTTATTTCTCCAAGATCAGCATCACTCACAGTGCAAGCTCCCCCCAGGCAGCAGCAGGGACAGCACTGCTGTGACACCAACACCCACCACCCAGGCTGGGACCACCAGTGGGACAGGGATGGAGGCTGCCGGGTGGCATCTCCCACTGCCTGCCTGACAGCAGGGTGTTGAACTCAACTAAATAATTCCAATTAACTGGGGCACTTCTTGTGCTCCTAACATCTGGCTGAGACAGGGCTCAAAACAGCTTTTCTGTACTCCTCGGCAGCCCATGTTATTGGTTTCAGTGTACAGAGGAAAAGATGGATAGCTCAGAGACCACAAACCCACAGAGCCCAACTGCTGAGTGCCCCATGCTCAGTGATGCACATGGGTGGGACAAGCAAGATCAGGGATCTTGAAATCTTCTGATGTGACAGGATTCAGCCTCTTGTGTTTTACTGCTACTGACACTGGTGTTAGCATCTTCAGTGCTAGAAAGCTGTTCATAATCTGGATAGCACACTGCATGAAGTACAGGTATTTCTGTATGATTTCTACAAGCCTGTTCTCAATTTTACAATACAAGCACATAAAAATATATTTTCTACTCTGTTTTGCAGTGTAAGGAACGGTTGATTTTTTTTCTCTCAGCCTTATTGTGACCTTCTGGTATTGAGCAGGCTGCACCAAAGAAACTTCCCCACACAGCAGTCCTTTCCTGCATTCTAGAAATGCATTTCCAGTTTTTTACTTGACAATAACTCAATCTGAATACTGCTGTGAACTTCACAGATCTTTCGATAAGACACTAAAGTAGGAGCTGTGACTACAGAAAAGGCTTCTCCTGGATGGCAGAAGATGTAGGTCCAGCTACCTTTCAGTTTCATTTCCCATTTATAGTCCTCCAAGTAATATTTGAGAAGGTTATTAAAAGACAAGGTTCCTTTTTCCTTTCCAACTCAAGTATTTAAGTTTTTGCAGCGCATTTAAAGCTACAAAAACTCAAACACTTGTGCCATTCTTAAACAGGCTTGTATTTTCTCTATGTCAGCAGCTAAAAGTTTGCATGCAGGTAAAACACCTCCAAAAACTATGTCACAAAAAAATAAATCCTTAGCAATTACATGAAGACCAAGAAAGGTATAACCACTGAGCATTTAAATAAGGAGACAATAGACTCTTCAGCCCAATAGGATAAATACCTTTAAAAGTCCCCGTAACTTCAATGCAAATTTAACTTAGAACAGCTCTGAGACGATATAAAAACAAATTTGCGAACAGAATAATTGATAAGACTCTTGGGTCCTTATTTCTGTGTGCTCACATAATGGCAATTAAAGCTAAGCACCTTTGAAAGGCCTCTAAACAAGCACATGGAAATCGAGGAGAACCTTTGAGTGGGGATTATGCATTAACCTAATGTTCATAATCATGCTCAGAAAGTTTCTCTTTGAAAGCGTGAAGCAGAAATGTTAATAATCTCAGGCAAATAAAAAACCTTAAGCTATTGAAAAGGTAACTTTTGAATCAAGTATATAATAGGTAATAAAACTTCAAAGGATTCATCACTCGCTGCAATTAAAACATCCAACACAGATTTTTAAATAGCCTTCTCATGTATAAGGAAACTTTTTTCCTCCAAGTAAATAACTGAACTCAGGTGAGCACCAGATTTTTTTTCTTTTAGGAATAAACATAGGCTTTCATCTGTGGTGCAGTGAAAAAAGCACAGCATCATAGACCAAATCAGCAAAGCCATTTCCACTTTGCCTAATTTTCTTCTTCAAAGATTCAAAGTATCAATCCTACTCTTAAAAATCCTCCAGCACGAACAGTGAATGTAAAACAATGAACATGAGAGTAACAAGAAGACTCTAGCAAAAAATACTGCCCCCTCCCCAATTTCCACACAACTAACTAGAAATGTTCCACATTTTGGTAGAAGAGAGGGTGTCTGTCTACAGCATGATGACAGATATGAGCAAGTTCTCCCCAGGTTGCTTAGAAGAGGCAAAAAAAAAAAAAAAAAAAAAAAAAAAAAAAAAAAAAGGAACATCCTCTTGTAGCTGTGGTTTTACAATGAATTGGCAAACAAAAACCCAAGCAGGCAACTTCCTGTCAGATGTTACAGAACACCTGAAGTCTTAGTCTCGTCACAATTGCCAAATACAGAGTCCTCAGTGCTGCAAGCAAAATGCATCGACTCTTATGGACCCAGGCAGGCCAAACCACCTTGTTTGACTGCAGTCTCCAAGCTGGAGAAGCAGAGGATGCATCCATGGGATGGGAATACTTTGGGATTGCCTTATCCCGTGACTGGGAGCAACTGTGGTATGAGGGGAGGTCTTGAGGAGCAAGTTCATAACACGTAGGCCCACAAGAACTCTGACAGATGTTGCTTTCACAATACACAAAGAAATCATAGCAGAGCAGATGAACAATGGAAATTTTGTAATGATATCAAACTACATAAATAGGAACTCCATGGTATTTATGGCAGGAAGTCACCTACATCAGCCTAAAGCACTTATTAAGAGTGGTCCCACTAACAGCCAAACTAGCTTGGAGTCTAACACCCAAACAACACAGGTTCAGGCATTACTTATCTCCACTAAACAATTTGAAAAACCTGTTCTTCTGTCACACAAATTTGAAGAACTGAAGGGAAAAAAGAGTCCCAAACACCACATCCAAAATCACTTCACTTTATTTGATGCCTTTAAATTTTGTAAGAAAAAACCTCAAGCTTATTTCCAAATCACTTTGCACTTAGTAAACTTTAAGTATAACAGTATCCTTTATCTTCACACAAGGTCAACTTTATCCCTTGTAACTGATTAAAAAAAACCAAAACAAAACAAAACAAAAACCACAATCGAACTGATGCTCTTGTTTTATAAAGATTAAAATCTGAGCATGATCATTTCCTTTCTTTCATCAGCAAAAGAATGCATGTGTGAGACACAGGATGAAAACTTAAAAATGCTTACATTTGGGGAGAAAACACAAAACAAACCAGGGCAACAGAAGCAATCAAGAGAACAAAAATTAGAGAACTGTATTCCTGTGGCCTGACAGAGTCTTTTACAGATTATCCAATAGAGCTGATGTGGCCAGCCTACCACAGATGATCTCAGCATCTTCAAAAGTCATTGACATCCTTCATCAGGACCAGGATTTTATCCCAGTCTCTGATAATTACCATCTTCTTTACAGATGGCCCGAACAGAGGTTAAAGTTGTTACCCTATCTCCTCAAATGCTACTTCAGCTAGAAAAAAATCCACAGACAAAACCTGAAAGTGAAACCTCCCACGGCCAGGCACAGCAGGCCCAACAGTTCACCAATGTGTTCCCTTCCATTTCTTTTGAGTAAAGCCATGGCTTGTGAGTGATTGCAGCCACTTACCTGGGCACACATGGATTTTCAATGGGTTTGTAAAGCTCCAGCTTTACTCATGGACCTCTGGAAACCCCTGCTTTGACCCAGACCTGAAGCAGCACTAGCTGAAAAACCAGAGCATGTTACGTGCCCCACCAGCAAGGACCTGCCTCCAGCTGCAAGCAGCTTCCCGAGGGAAGGACAAGTCTTGCAGTGACAACTCCTCACAAACACCCAGCACATCTGGATTTTGCTCCAGATGTGTCACAGCCTGTTCCACCTGAAGCATTATGATCCCCATCTGCTGCATAAGGACAATTGCCTTGTGAAACCCAAAAAAACCCCACAGATGTCAGGATAAAAAGCAACTTCCCAATCTTTTTCCTTTACTATTGAGGGTAATGTCAATGTTCTTCTCACAAAAACAAAACAAAAAAAAACCCAAAGCCCTCATGCTACAGCTTTGTTAAAGGACTGTGTTTAAAACCTGAGGATTCTGCTAAATTTGAAGATGTATGGCAAACACATCAGGTGTAAATGCAGACCATGCTTTATGTCAGTATATACACTATGTCAACAGATACACACCAGCTGAGGAACTGATATAAGCATATGTTTAAATGTCTGAAGAGAGAGACCTAGACCAAAACAGAACTGTAGGAGAAGCTGTTCCCTCTCTGAAATGGCACTGTGTAGGAAGAAAATGCTTTTTGCTATGTTAAAACATCTCCACATTCTTCTTCTTGTTTTTCTTATACTTTCAAAACAAGGCTTCTATACAGAAGGGTGCAGGCAGAACTTAATACATTAAAACATAAACAGTTTTTACCTCAGTAGCAGCTGCAGATCAGTATGTGTATGGTGGTACTGAGCTTGTAAAACTTGTTCAGACGAACTCCTGACAACGTGCACCAGCAGTTTGCCAGAGAAAGGCTATTGAAGCCTTTTATAGCCATTCAAGAAACAAAAGGACAACCCTCTATACACAATCATCACAGCCTGGCTTATCAAAGCACTTCACAAGTCTAACTGCTCAGCATCCTTATTTTTTAGCAATTATTGTTCTGACGAGTGAACCTTTGGGCAGTGTCCAAGAATAAGGGGAATTTCTGCTGCAGGATGCCTGGAGTGTTCCTCCTCTGCTAAGTGAAGCAATAAAATCAGTGTGTGAATGTGTACAGAAATGACAAAACCCACCTGCCTTCCAGCTGTGCCTAAAGAGGTCACAGGGTGAAAAAGCAGCCCATCTGGGAGCTTCCCCTTGGCTGTCTCCCACTGATGCACCATGTGCAGCTAAAAGCAGGCAGCCCCTGTCCTCAGGTACCTGTGCATCAGCTGGCTTTCCCTGGGCCAGCCATCCAAGCACAGGAGAAGAAGGAGCTGGTTCTGAAGGCACATTTAGCAGAGAACCAATGTGGAGCTTTAGCTGGTGAGATTCAAGGGCATCCGTACACAGGGTTGCTAAACGCTGCTAACTAGACATTAACCACGAGATACAAAATCTCAGTCCATGCCAACACAGCCCATGCCAACAACCAAACCACTCTTTGGCCCCAGATTAATGAATATAATACTTGACAAGAGTAATTGGAGATTAATGGCCTGTAACTGCTTGGCTACCTTGCACTCTATAGGGTCAAGTACATTAATGTCAGTAGAGAAATAGTTTGTCTCAACCCAGTGCTGGCACTACAAAGACCCATGAACTTGGAGATACAAGGGCCAAGCTCTCAGAGCCACTTTCTGTCACTAGGGTCTATTGGTGGCCAATTCTCATGAGGAAGAGTCCTCATGCAGGGGAGTTTAATTCCCCCACAGCACATTATGGCCAGATATCCTGGCACGTGCCACTCTGCAGGATTGTGACTGAGGCAGGAACTTCAGGGCAGCAAAGGCAGCAGACATGAGAGCAGGTCACTCTGCTCCCACCAGGGCTGAGATGGAGGCAGCCCAAGACCCAGACAACCCCAGGCAGTCCCCTGACCCCATCTGATTTTTGCTTGGCACATTTTCATTTCGCAGGAAAGAAATACAGCCAAAATCTTTGTTGTTCTTGGTCACTGCATTTACCTGCAAAATATTGCTGCTCTGACATTTGCAGGAATATGCCCTTTGTTCTGCTTTCAAATCCAGGGTATTTCCAGGGGGCTCAGGACATGGCTCCTGAGCAGGGGCCAGGCTCACTGGAGTACCTGTGCTCACCTCCAAATAACTGATGTGCCTAGGCCATACAGTTGCAGCACTGCAACTAGAAGCTGTAGTTCTCAAATCTGGACACATAAATGTCCATACAGAGACTCCAGCTTTGCCTTAATTACAGTTAGATTATTTAGCCCCTTTCTCTAGGAGGAAAAATAAACCACAGATAATCTGGAGATTAAACTAGAACCACTCTTCCTAAGAAATTGCTTTCTGGAATGCATAGTAAAGAAAAAAAAAGTGTGTAACTTATACTGCTCCCAAGGGAAAAATGAATATGCCAGTCGACCTTAAAAGAGTCCAGTAGAACTGCTGAGTAAAATTTTAAGCACAAGATGTTAAGCCCTCTTCAAACTCCTCCAGAGGAACCTTTGTCCTACCTCCTGGAGGTGGCAGAAATTGTTTGTGAGACCATTGTTCATACTCATATTCTGGGTACAGGCAAAAGTATAATAATACAGGGAAAAGTTCCATTACCTTATTCTAAATCTTTGAACAACACAACAGTTTGAAATAATTTGTCAATTCTCTCTCTTACCCTGTGTTCCTCAGTTTCTCAAATATAAGAATGCAAAGAAAGTCCAGAAGGCAGGGAGAGGGAAGGATAACCCTGTGGTGTCTCACAGGGCTGGCACCTTAAAACACTCACCAGACAATGAGTGAGTTGCTCTGATAAAATGGGAGAGGGAGCCACAAGAGCCAGAACACCCTTCACACTCAGCATATGCTTGGGAAGTGTGTTTTGGCCACAGAGGTGATACAGCTTTCTCAGATGCTCTTGGAGAGGAGATGTTCAGCATCCCACCCACTCCTCTCAAGTTCCAGGGCTTCCACAGGGCTGGAAGCCACAGCAGCCACAACTCTGCTACAGTGACCAACGCTCCCCAGCAACTCTGATTACTCCTCTCCTTGCAATCTCCATCAACATTCCTTAAAGAGGACCTGAAAGGAGCACCAGACACGTGCTGTAGGTATCAGCTCCTAAAGCATGGCTACAGAGGACATTGGAACAAATGTATAATAGAGCACATCACAGGAAGAAACAAGAGGTAAAAAGTAGCAACTTATAAATGCACCTTTTGACAAGTCTCACTTTGCAGTCTCCTCAGCTAACAGTGCTTGAAATAAAAGTGCTTTTTGACAAAAAAGCCTTCAGCTCACCTCTAAGAGCAGTGAACTTTGGCCATGAGGTGGCCATGAAGTACAGGGGGGTTTCTGTACCCAGTATCAGTCCTTCTCCCCTCTGAATCCTCTCCTCTCACACAGCACCCCATGGCAGCAAGCTCCTTCCTCTCTGTGTTTGCAGGATGCACACTGCAGCTGGCTCTGAGCCTCACAGCGCTTCAATACCACCAATGCTACAGCAAGGTCCACCACTGGACTCTGCAGTGCAAAATCAACTCTGTCTAGCCAGAGAAGAGGAAAAAGAGACCAAAACAAAACCCTGAGCACATTAGTCTCTGTTAACTGTTCTTTCCACAAACATAACATTGAAGCGATTTCATGTATTTCCTGGCAGGGAGATTTTGTGGTGGCTCAGATCAGCTAAGATCAGCAAGAAAGCCTTTGAAATACACATATACACATTAAAACTTAAGTATTTTACCTTTCCCCTCCAAAGCAATTGCTGCTGTCAAGTACACCCTTCTCTTACAGCCACATGTTCTGTTTAAGAATACCTAGTCAGAAAAACATTCAGAGGTATTTAATCAGATTTTTCTTTTCTCTTTAATGACCTAATGTTTTGGTTTGCAACTGCTGCCAACTCACGCTGGGTAGAAATTTAGTACTGTCAGCATTTAATTATTATTTTAACACAGATTTCTCTACCTTCCTACAGTGAAGAAATAGCTAGAAAAAATGCCGCTATGAGCAGTTTTTTAAGCCATCAGACACCATCCTTGTTATTTAGCCACACTAGAAATTACCATTCAAGGACACCCAGATGCTCACGTTGCCATCCCCTGCTAGGGCAGATGCTCCCCAGCCTGCAGCTCCTCAGCCAACCAGAGGGACAGTGTCCAAGGGACAGCCTGGAGGGACTGCAAATACCCTACCCCAGAAGCTCACCAATCTGGGATACCCTATCCCAGAAGCTCACCAATTTGGTACAATTAAAGATAGCACTCCTTTGCTGGTAAAAAAAAGATGTGCCAAAGAGCTGGAACACAGAGCACCTGGCTGGTGGTGTATCTTGAGCCATAAATAACAAATCACGCTGTTTCTTTCTGTCAGCTTAAAACCCATTTTCCTAATTTTTCGTCTCCCTGTCTGAAACAAATAAATTTAATTCTGTAGCCTGCAACAGGCTACAAAGGAAATACATGGGTTGACCTGCTGCAGACTGCAAGACAGGTTTGTTTCATTCTCACAGTGGGGGGAAAAAAGACCCAGAAACCTGGCTCTGTGGATTTCCAAAGAAATCAAGAGCTGAGCTCACAGTAAGCTCCCAGCACCATGTAAGTGTTGCAGTGCATGGTGTTTTGCAGACAGGACAGGTGCATGGAGAGTTCCCTTCCCACTCCCAGGCAGCCTGGTGAATGGCTGCTCCCTGTTCTCCTCCTGAAAAGCAGGGTTTGGGCTTTGGCCCTCACAAAACCCACTGGGGAAATGAGTCTGAAGCAAAGCAGGGCTTGTGATAGCAAGTATTAAATGGTGCAAAGAAGAAAGGGCTGTGAGGACTCCATCATCCAGAGAGGACGGAATAGTCAGACACACACTTATTAAAGCAAGCATTAGTCTGTGATAGCAATCTAAGATAACACTAAGAAGTTTGTCACCCAAGGTAAAAAAAAACCAACAGAGGCCAAAATTGGACGCTATTGCTGGACCTGTGTCTATAGAAACCGCATTTAACCTTAGCAGAGGATCCAACTACACAGGTGACTCTTTATTTGAGAAACACAAGCACCCTATTTGGTGTATGCTGACCTTTGCACACAGTCATACTCCTATTTAAAAGAGAAACATGTATATGGAAAAAGACTAGAAGAGAGGCTAGCAACAGGGAGGTAAAAAATTTCATTTCTCTGACAACAAAGCAGGGCTCTCTTACACAGCTAGCAGGAATGAAGCATTGCTCTTCTCTACCTGAAAAGATGAAGTTGTTGGGATTTTAAATCCAGATGGTCACCATCAATGGAACTTAACTGTGCTGAATAAAGAGGCAGCTATTTCATCTGCTTAATATTAACTCTTCCCAGAGTGCATTTTACAAGTCATATGCAGAGAACAAAGGGCACATGGCTTAAGAAGCCACATACAAACGGAGTTTTGAGGGGTAAAGAAAGGGAAATAGCCTTGGTTACTGAGAGTATTTGAATGTCACTCTGTTAGGCTGTGCATTGCATTTGACAGAGCTAGCAAGGGAAATGAGAAATGATAACTGATAGTGCCCTGATTAGATCAGCCACCTTGGGAAAGGTGCTGAAGCAGAGATATTTCACTAAAATAAGGAGAATCCTGGGAATAGATTTCTGGCAAGTGATCGCAAAGGAGATATGGCCAGAATTAGAAATGGATTTTGCAGGCAGATAAAATGTAACAGATAGAAGGCAGCACAAAATGATATATCGTGAGGGCCTATAGAGCAACTATAAAGTTTGTTCGCAGATATTTAACATATAGAGATCCTAGAAAGACTTAACTTCAAAATACACTTGCTGTGCTATTAACTTTAATGTGCAGAAATAAAACTATGTTGTATTAATGCTCTCTAGCAAAAAATGAAGCTGCCTTCTCCTCAGCTATCCACCTCTGACTTCAATGGAGTTGCATTATTTTATACCACAAGATAGAAGTAGAACAGGAATATCTTCTTGCGCTTCTGACTGACAAAAACACACAAAAATGTACATTTCATTATCTTGAAGGATATCATTTTATTGATAATGGATAATTTAAGGCAGTGGTAATTAACATATTGTACTAAACTCCTTACATGCATTTCTATAGCTTAACCACGTCTCCTTCTTCTGAAGCTCATAGACAAAGCAGTTTTTTAGACTGGTACTTAGGCATTTTAGGGGAGTTAGCTTTACTAGCTATCAAAAGAAGTCTTCAGTGATCCTGCTGCCCACATCTGTCTGTCTGTTTCCTCCTTAAAAAGTTTAGCTAACCAAATACACAGACAACTATGTTCTTGCAGTTCTGTACAGCATGGTGGCCAAGACAGAAATCCGATGACAGTAACTCGGGCAAGGGCTGCTACCTGGGTTCAGTCAGACACATCAGAGCTCCCAACCACAAGACAAGTGTGTAGACAGCCCATCTTCACTTGCTCCTGTAGTGTCACAAGACTTGGAGATCTGTCCATAGGCTTAAGAGACTGCAAGTCAATAAGGACAAATACAGTGCTCTCAGGGGCCCAAGCCTGGCCCTCTGCTCCTCGCTTCATTGGCTGGTAGAATGCTGAATTTTGCACAAACATTGCATGTTGTTCAGAACAAAATAAAGATATCACAGCTACAACAACACAATCTACGTTGCAGCACACCTGTGTATTACGAGATCTTCTTATCCACTGGCTTCAAGAGCCATATGTGCATAACCCACACTGCCAAAATGAGAATATTCACATAAATCACCTTTGGTATCAATGGAAGATGCACCTGACAGCAAAAATGTCTGAGGAACAGCCAAATACTAACACTTTACCACTGGGGTACAAGTTAGTGATAACCATTATAAGCATTATTATATCAGTGGCAGCAATGGAGCATCAAATTTTGCATCCATTAAACCACTGCCACTGCATCCCCAGGGAGCTCCTCCTGAATACACAGCAGTGGAGTTGAAATATAAACTATTTACATGAACAAATGCCAAGCTATTCGCTGAGGCAAAATCTCCACTGAAATCAGCTAGGACTATCATAATCAATAGATTTTGGCATGAAAAGGGACAAGCTTCAATTTTTGGCAGTGTTCATGCCCACACTGTTACCAGAACAGATGAGTTTCCAAAGTGCCATGCTGCTTACTTCAAAACTTGTAGAAGACAAGGCACTTCCTTGCCTACAGACATCCCACCTAGGCTGAAGCTCTTGCCCCTTGCATTTGGAAACAATCAATCCAGATTCTGGATTGTCAGATTCTGCACCTGGGATGGGGCAGCCCTGGATGTACAGACAGACTGGGGAATGAGGGGCTGGAGAGCGGCACTGTGCAAATGGACATGGGGGTCCTGGTTGATGGCAAGGTGAGCCTGAGTCTGCAGTGCCCTGGCACCCAGGAGGGCCAAGGGTGTCACAGCACTGCCAGGCAGGCAAGGGAGGGGATTGTCCCCTCTGCTCTGCACTGGGGCAGCCTCACCTTGAGTCCTGTGTGTAGGTTTGGGCACCAAAATACAAAAAAGCCATCAAGCTGTTAGAGAGTGTTCAAAGGAAGCCATAAAAACGGTGAAAGGCCTTGAGGCGAAGCTGTACAAGTTTATCACGTGATTTCAGCTACTTCAGCCTGGAGAAGAGGAGACTGAGGGGAGACCTCACTGCAGTTCCAGCTTCCTGTGCAGGGAAGAGGAGGGACAGACACTGATCTCTGTTCTGTGGTGACAGTGACAGGACTGAGGGAATGGCCTGAAGTTGTGTCAGGGGAGGTTTAGCTTGGATATAAAAGAAGGTTCTTCACCCAGAGGTGGCTGAGAACTGAAACAGGCTCCCCAGGGAAGCTGTCACAACCCCAAGCCTGACAGAGTTCAGGAAGCATTTGTACAACACACTCAAGTACATGGTGTGACTCTTGGGGCTCTTCTGTGCAGTGTCAGCAGTTGGACTCCAGTGATCCTTGTGGGTCTCTTCTGACTCAGAATGTCCTATGATTCCCAGCACCAGCACTCAAGAGACCCCCTCAAAGCAGAGCTCTGTTTCTGCAGTAAACCCATTTCCTTCCAATAGCCCAAGAGCTGAATTCTGCTGCCTTCATCATCGTTGTTTTGAATGAGTGAAAGGTAGGAGGGAAGTTTCTGTCAAGATTAATCAATATTTAGGTGGTTTCCTGCCCATTCATTCATGTGCCAGAAGTGTTTTTGACAGTAAGAAATCCACTGAATGTAAGCAGGCACGTAGCAGCTGCTTGAGAAATGCCAATAATACTGTGCATACCTTCCAAATTTCCCCAATGTCCTTATGTTATTAGCGAGTGACAGGAGCTTAAATAAAGCATGTGAAACATGAAAGCAGGACAAATAATTATAGTGGTATAGAGACTTCTATACTGGAGCAATTTTTGCTCCAAATACCTTATATCAACTGTAAGTTTTTGGGGTCAGAAAGAAAATTGGTTTTCCACACTATGTCTTTGAGAGAGCAGGGTGCTTGGAATCCCTGCTGCTCTGAGGTCCCACCTTGTATCCCCACAGAACTAGCAGTAGCTAACAGTAGCAAGCAAGACTGAACACAAACTCAGAATAAAAACTACTACAAAAAAAATCTGCTCCAGATTTCAAAGGGTTTCTTGAACTGTCCACATCACACCGTGATCGGGCATCCTCATTTGAGCAGAGAGCAAAAAAAGCAAGACAGGAGGAAGCCTGGATCAAATAAACCAAGCACAGACCTTACAGGGAATGGGCAGAGTCACTGGCTTGGGACATAAACCCTAAAAGGGAGAAGGGGCAAGTGGGCAAGACTAATACTATTCTCAACATCAGCATGGCAAGGGCTATTTCATGCTGCTCTTTGAGGAAAGATAGCACTGCTTTGCTGGTAAAAAAAAAGCCTTTGCCACTAGCATTGTAAAATTATACCCTTAAAAAGGGGCTCGGGGGCTACTTGTGCCTGGCCCTCTCATCTGCTCCACTCCCTCAATGGAACAGGCACAAACCACCAGACAACCTGATCCTACAGCCACAGTCTCTGATCAGCCTGGGGACAGCTGAGGGTGCATGGCCTCCCTGTCAGCGCTCTAGGAACCAGAGCAAGGCTGCTGCAGGAGCACACACCAGTCCTCCAGCTCCTGGCAACTGCTGCAACAGGAGCAGGGCCTCGGATTCCCAGCCTCAGACAGGCACTAAAACAGGGGAACTACAGCTCTCTGGGGAGAAACCTCGAGTGACCCACGGTGAAAGGCTTCACATCTGTTACTGTGCCTCCAAGCCCACCACATCTTTCCTTTCCCCAGGAGTCATCTCTCAACCATTTTGGCTTCAAGATGCTCAGCCTTTTTTCTCAAACTGCCACAATGACAGCTTTCCATACAACTAGGAAACAAAGAAATCATTCTGCTTGGAAAGCCAAAATGCTTTCTGTTTCTAAAGACACTAATTTTTCCACCCAGGCTGACTGCTTCTGAGGTGCTGGGAGATCACCAGAGTCACCAACAGGGAATGGGAATTTCCTCACCTGTCTGAAATAGGCTTAGCAAAAACAAAGGATTTTTAAAACACACCTAGCTTTTCACAATTTGTGCTGGATTGTTCAGGGCGGTTTTTTCTTGTTTTGGTACAATTAAGTTGGTCCTATTTCCAGTCAGGTTGGTTCCAGTTGTAGCGCTGGGCCCCAGGACTGTGAATGGCTTACAGTTGCTCCACTAATGAGATGGGCTCATGAACAAGGGTGACCACCCTAATACATATGCCAAATTTCCACATTTTTCCTTTTCCCTTAATCTCATTTTTCCCACACGTTACCTCATTTCTTCCAGTCTGTGTTTTCTTCCTCCTTGCACAAAGCTACTACATCCCGAGTGAGATCTTGTGTTCAGCCACAACACAAACTGAAGCTCCAATGTTTCTCTCAGACCTTCTTCATCACAACCCAGCCCTGCTCTTGCAAGACACGGCAGATCAGCAGGAACCCATCTGCTGCCTCCCCTGCTTCCTATACCCACAGGTGGTTCAGCACTGCACCACTCCCTGACCGGGGGTCCAATATCTGGGGTGCAGCAACTGCAGCTACGGTGCCGTGTATTTGGTCAGAACACCATCACTTCCCAGCACCTCTCTGAATTTCCTGAGCAGCACGACTGCAGCGTGCCCTGGGCTCCCAGGTGCAGCAGGCACAGCGCCCAGCTGGGCTCCCCAGGGTGAGCTGGGCTGACAGGGCCGTGTCACCCCAGAAGAGCTGGCGCAGAGCTCGGCGCGGCGCAGCTGCGGCAGCACCACAGCGCAGCGCCCATTAGTGACGCTGCTGTGACCACCCCCAGGACATTAAGGGCTGCTGCACCATTACATGAGGCACTTTGCAGCAGCAGAAGTGAGGAGGGGAAAAATTAGACACACCGGTGAATATATGGCTTATTTATAGTTCAGCTTTTCAAAGTTTACTAACTAGTACAGATTATTCATCGCTCATGTCTTTAAAGAAGTCAGTGTCATTCCCTTTCTATTCTTAATCCTAAGTAATACTTTATGGTTCTGCTATTCCTCCTTTCAGACTGAAAGGCATTTGTCCAGTCTTGGCTTTGGGAGATGTTATCTTCTGGCCCTCTTCATCCTTGTCTAGCAATTGTTCTGTACGTCCATGTCCTCTCCCCTAGCTCCTGCTGTGGCCTTAGTCTTGGTCTGTTCTGTACACCCTCCACACCCTGAGCATGATCTTATTCACTCTGACACCAATTCCTACTGTGCCAATGTGAAATGTACTTTCTGTCACTGACTCTCCCCTCTAGCCAAGCCCATCTCTCAGCCTGCCTTGCTGACATCTCTTGCTGGGCACCTCATCATCAAATCAAACCCAATTATAGCTGTAATAGACCTTATGATCTTCCCTTGCTTGCCCAGCCTCTCTATCCCTTCTGAACAAACTTCCACCCTCCCTGTTGCCCAGGCCTATAACCTCTTCTAGTCCCACCATTCTTCACAGCCTGACTCCTCTTGTAACACCACCTGACCCACCATCAGGTGGTGTAAGTCAAGTGTAATTCCACTAACTCAAATGGCATTATACCAATTTGCAAGAGATGAGTTTCTGTGCTGGTGCCTCTAAAAGCAAATATATTTTATTTGACAACTAAAAACCTTCAGCCAGTTCCTTCAACATCTCCTGTATTTATTACTGTGATCTCTTGCCCTCTGGACTCCCAACAGCCACATTCTTTTCAAAACATGACTCCTCCTGAAATTCTTACATGTCCCTTAGTTCTCCACTGCTCCCAACCCAGAACATTCCCTTCCACTCTCCAGCCTTGTGTATCTATCCATTGCCCACTCCTGAGCCAGTGCTTGGCTTCTTAAGCCTTCTGAATGTACCTGCAATAATGTGGTGTGCTAACAATATTTAATTAACAGTAACAAATCATTCACCAATCCACAGATTTATTTTATGATAAAATAGAGAGGAAAAAAAGAATTTTAAAAAAGGAAGGAGAGCCACCATGAAAGCTGAACACCAGTTTTAAATTCAGACACAATTAAAAAACACATATTTAAAACAAGGTGGGCACATCTGCAAATGTATGTACTGAATCACCAAGACTACATGAAGTGCTACATGTTATTTGTGCCCCCTAGCACCAAGCACTGGGCTATCCCTGGTGAGCTGAAAGTTTCATAACCATTTTAACACCAGTAGCAGTCTCTGCTTAAGCCAAACACGCCACAGTATAAAATGATGCAATGGATACCACAACAACACCCTGAGTCTTCACGCTCTCTAGACCACATGGTGAAGTTTTGTAATGGCTGGAGACGTGACACTTAGTGGATCTGACCTAACCACTGCAACTATTTTTATATAAATGTTTCCAGTTCATTAAAAAAAAAAAAAAAGGAAAAAGAAAGAGGAAAAAACACCAAAAAACACCTTACATGTTTTGTTCAGAATAATATCTACTAAAAAAAGAAAGAAAAGCACTTTCCAAAAAGTAGAATAGCATTGAGGGTTTTCCACAGCTGGAGGGCTGCAAGAACATGGAGGCAAGATCAGGTCTTTAATGAGAGTACTAAGGACTTCACCATATGCACCACGCCAAAATGATAAAATGTTAATGAAGTGGAAGTATATTAGTGAATTATTAAAATTTCATTCCTCTCTGCAAAGCACAGAGTAAGAAAAACACAGTGAAGATAATGATAAAAATAGGATCAAAACATTTGGATCCTTCACCACCTCCAACATAAAAGCTTTACAAAATCTGGTGTTAAAATTACCATATTAATTGAGTAGCTTCTACAAATGATCTACTGTAAAATCCAGATCAAAACAAGTTGGAGTTGGGGGTAAAATGAGACATAATTCAGTTAAATCTAGATGGGTCAGACCTACAGCTTCCTCCCACCTCTAATAACCTCTCATAACCCCCCTAATGTCTCTGTTCCTCTCCACAGCAAGCCCAACCAGCAACTGAATTGTCCACAGGAAGATCTCACTGAGGGAAGTACCAGTGAGCAGGGCTCTCCACGAATGGGTTGGGTTGGGGAGCTCATGTCTGTGTGCTATGCCAGAAGTTTTGTCCAGGGAAACGTTTGGCCTCACCACGAAGCCCAGGAGATAAACCCAAAAGCTGCTCTGTGGCAGGATCCTGCAGAGGTGCTAGGGGGAGGAATGGGGAGTCCTGGTGAGCCTGGGACCAGAGGCAGTGCCACAGGAGACATGAGGCCACTGCTTCCAGTGGGCCAGGCAGAGCTCTGGCAGAGAACTACGCTAAAAAAGTACAAAGGCTTTGCCACACAGTATAAAAGAAGCAATTTCCAATGAAGCTGCCATTCTGTAAAATGCTTTCCAGGGTCTAGCTTGGACTGCCTTGTACATAAAGTCCTGTCTGTTAGGAAGTCTGGAGTGTTCTCCTTGCAACAAAAGTAAATATGCCCAGGCATGGTGAGCAGGCTCTGTCAGCAAGCTGGTGGCAGATAAGCTGTTTGCCATTAGGATCCCACTAGGGAATCTCACACTTTGCCTGAGCAAACAGTTCAGTGCAGGGTCCCATCACAACTCAGAACATGGGAGGTGAGCAAAGGAAGAAACTGGTGTAGGCCAAATGCATCCCACTCCTGGAATAATACTTGAAGTATTTGGCTTTAATCTATTTTCAGTAAAAGGTAAAACATTCAGTGTTGGAAATTTCATTCTATCAGCTAACATTGATATAAATTCCTGCTAATGTTACAAAAAAAATCCTGGTGTCAAACATCTAGGCAGATCTTTCCATTCAGTGGCACCTACCGAGCCTGATCAGAGGTCACAGTCTTGCCATCTGCCTGTCCTGCAGTCAGTGAGCAAAGAAAACCAACTCCAGCAGAGATTCTTAGGCTACAGACAAGAGAAATAAAAGAGCAACAAAATACTGTCTAACATAATAAGTAGAAGCTTTGCCCCCAGTAGACATAGCCTGTCCAATTTTAAGAGACATTATGGAATAGATGCACTTTATGGAGATTTTTCTAAGAGTGTAATGTGTCTCTTATATACCTCCCTAAGAGTGGTGGAGAGAAACTGATCTCCAGCAAGCAAATGGTCACCAGTGCCTGGACTACTGTGAGGGTGGTCCTACACAACCCACCTAAAAGTTGAGTTTCAGCCATTCCCCAGGCCCCCTTCACCAGCCACCTCCAGAGCGGGGTTGTCCCCCTGCTCTGCGTCTGTCCTCAAGGGGAACAAACGGGGCACAGGGAGCCTCACTCCTCCGTGGGCTATGCTGACACCCAAGGTACAAACTTTTGCCTTGACAACCAGCCTCAGTTCAGAACAGTTGTAAGTCTCAAGGATGCTAAAGGCACCTAAAGTCTTACTGTGAGTTTAGGGAGGGCTTGACTTGCTGTCACCCTTGCCAACTCAACTTGAGGCATTTTAAATGGAGCAGAATTTCCAAAACTCTAGGAGAGAATCACTTCCCAAAAACTGCCCTGCCTTGCAGAGCTTCAGGCTAGTTTCCCAGAATCAGCTGATCACTTCTGAAAATACACAGCTGTAATTTTACACTTAACCGAAACACTGCTCTGTTGCAATCCTTTTTTTTTTTTTTTCTTTTTTCATTATTTTGTTACAATTTTACTTTGGCTTGGTCATGAGAGAAGGTAACAAGGCAAATGAAGTTTCATTACAAATATGTCAAAATTGTGGCCAGAGTCACACTGCAAAGTGTAACATCTGAAATCATGAACTGGCAAATTCCAGCACCAACCATGATAGTCCAGTTTAGGCTTCCAGACAGCCCTGGTACCTTCTCCTGCCAGGAATAGCTCCGAACACCAAGGCATCTCCTACACCCAAAAACCACCACTTAAACCTATTCAGCATGCCAGGCAGCTTCTCAAGTTTATATGACTTTTCCATGTTTCCCCCTCAAAACCCTCTGCAAAGCTTAACACCCTGTTGTGAGCTGACATCAGAGAAATGTTGATTTCCCTGAGCCTCCCTGCTTGTGAGATCACACAGAGCTAAAGCACAGCCCTCACCTTTGCTCTGGACCTTCATCCAAATCTGTGTCTAATCTTACAAGCCTCCGACCTGGCATCCCAGCCATGCTGGGCAGAGACCAGAAAACGACTGGCATTTTCTGGAACCATTGCTTATATTCTAACTGACAGCCCCACATCCCAAACCACATGCACACCACACTGGTGCATTAGTGTTGGTACACTTGGGAAACGCAAACATAATTTCAAAGTTTTAATCCATTAGCAATTGCTAATTAAGGGGCAATTAATTTGACTCCCAGCTCTGCTCCTAATTTGCCTTGCAACTTTGTGCAGTCCACATGAAATGCAAAGTTTCAGCTTCCTATGCTCCCACAACTTCTGTGGATATTAGAATATTAATTTCTGTAAAGTGATTTATGATCCATGATGAAAGGCAGTTCAGAGCTGTAAGAACTGCTCCTATTAGTAAAATAACTGGTGCATTTTTTGATCTTTCATTTTAATGGGGGAGGAAAAAGAAAAGCCTAACCGAGTATCAGCAATGAGGCTCAAAAGGTAAAAATTACAAATTGGACACTTCTGAAAATGTAGCCCAGGGAGGTTAGTGGGGTGGGTTTTTATAACAGCAAAAAAAAAGTAACAGGACAACACAAGCATTTAATTTCTTGCATTTCCCTTGGGAACACCTGACATCATAAAACTTTCACAAACTAAAATCATTAGAGATAAATAATGTAGCAGAGACACAGAGGCTGATGAAGGGTGAACCTAGAAGATACCTAATCCAGCTCATTTCCTTCAATGTGTAAAAACAAGTAACCGACACGTTTCCTGCCCATGAACCTTCCTGCTGATAAGGGTGCTCCCAACAACAGGAAATTCGCCTCTAGAAGCAAAAGCACACTTTCACTACCAAGCCAAGCCTTCTCCATCTGAACTCCCCAGAAATGAAAAGCAGTATTTGTCTAATCAGAAGCGAGCTGGATTAAACAGCTGCCTGACTCCCTAAGCCTCTCCCCAGCACAGGGAGGGGGGTGCCACCTCCTGCACCCTGCCAGCCCAGCTGCCAGCAGGGATTCCTCAGTCAGAAGCAGGCATTGCTCCCTCTGGCTCTAGCATCCTTTCAGCCTGCTCTGTCGTATCCAAGTTTTAAAGTCAGGCCTTTGGTTTTTTGGACAGCAAGATCCAAGGGTATGGCTAAAGAGGTTACCGATCATCTTCACCTCAGTCCCCTACAAGATTTACCTCCTGATCTGCAAGACCTGATCTCCAGTCTCTGGTTCTCTTAAGAAATAATAATGTAAAAAGTGTAATATGCAAGTAAATCAGTCATTTAAGGTTTCAAAGTGATGACTTATACAGTGGGTGAGCAACTAAAGTGCTATTTCTCAGCTTGGTCACTACAAAATGAAGATTAAAGAGAGAAACAAAAGGAAATGTTCTGGAGAAAATGCAGTGAATACTCAAAGGCATCTCTCTATCACAAACATCTGAAATCAACGAGTGCTGCCCAAGAAAATAAGCAAAAACATTAACACCTTTCTTGTGAGTTTGCTGTGAAATAGCTCTCTCCTGCTTCAAAAGCAAAATAGCTCTCTCCTTTCACACACAATAAACTTTCAATAGTCCAGCGAAGTAAAACTTCAATTTACAACAAAAATAGTCTGATTTTCTCATGCTGCATTCAGCAGCAATGAAGTATATTTTACTCTCATATCTCTGCTTTTCTCCTCATACCATGCTATAACAGAACTGTGTTTTCTTTTTTGCTTAAAAGCATTGCAAAGGGCTTCCCAGAGTCATTCGCCACCTTTTTTTTTATAGGTGAGATGTGTGAAATGGCCTTAATATGCAAGTCCAAATCATTACATTTTAATATAACTTCACAACAAAGGAACAGAGAGAGATCAATCTCAACTTCATTTGGCCCATAGATGCCCATGGAAAGAAACACGGCCTGACCATTCAATTATAAGAAGTCACCCCTTGTTATTTTTGCCTTTAAGCCCCACGAGCGTTCTGCTTTGAGCCTCCTCTCAGGTTCCCCAGGAGCAGGCCAGGCTGGGACAGGACAGCCGCGGGCACGGGGCAGGAGCTGCATCTCCCCAGCTCCTCCCTGGACAGAAAGTGTGGGACAGTCCGGGGAGGAGAGAGGGAGGCGGCGTGCGGGGTTTTATTGTAAAATGACCTTGATTTGACAGGCATGTTCTCAGGTTTCAACAGATGCTGTGGGAAAGGCAACAGCAGCCAAGGCGGTCTGCAGGCATTTCTGATGATATGCAGACTTTTTTCATCTGCCTTTTTTTTTTTTAAATACATGGGGGGGGGGGGGGGGGGAGTCTTCTCAGTTTCCATGACAACAGTGTCTCCACTTGTCTGTTATTAGATACCATCCGCTTCCTGTGTCTAAATTTTTAAACCAATCAGAAAAGTGTTTATAGATTTTGTAGCTCCTGGGACAGTCCCTCTCCTCCAAGAGAGCCTACTTTAATGACACGTAACGCTCCGGCAGCCAGCGCTGCGAGGCCTCACATTGTCGGCTGCAAAGTGATCACAGTTTATGCTGTTTACCGGCTGATTCACGGGCCGTGCCACAGAAAATTGGGGGTTTGCCGCCCGATTTACTGTGCCCTTAACAGACGTTGCCATGTCAGACTGTTTGAAAAACCACACAAAGTCATTTTCATTGTTTGCTGATTTTCGTTTGTGATTCATCCCCTGAAGCAGCGGGATCTGTCCCTGCGTGACACGCGATCGCCTCGGCCAGGCCGTCCCCCCGCCGGGGCACCGGCCCGCCCTGACGGGCACGGGCTCACGGCACAACACCGCCCGCCGCAATTAAAGTTTCGGCAAACTGGGCTCCCAGAGCAGCCGCACTGGAACCGTGCGAGCAGACTGACACGGGCATGCTTTTGATGATGTAAATAATACCTGGCCGCATCACAGTCGGCATGTCAATAAGGAAATCCTTCTCCGGGGCGCAGGGACACCCGCATACATTGTGAAGGAATTAATGCACCCTAAGTCCAGTTAAGTGCAGAGCCGGCACTGAAGACCGACAAGCAACGGGGAGCTGTTGTGAGAAAGGGAAAATCCCTTTCCCGGCGGCTCTGACAGACCAACGCTACCGGAGGAGGATGCCCTTCAGGCGGGTGTGCAGGCACGGACGGAGCCCGGGAAGTACCGAGCGGCTCCTTGCCGGGCGGGGATCCAAGCGCCGCCGGCACGCAGGAACAAAAGGGAGCGGTGGGGGGGCTGCCCGCCGCCGGCTGCGCCGCTGCCCCACCAGCGCCCGCCGAGCCGGGGCCGGAGCGCCCGGGCCGCGCTGTCGGGGGCACAGCCCGCCCGGGATGAGACCGGCAGCCGCCCCGCACGCGGCTCCGGCTCGCCACAGGGCGCCCTTCCCTTCCCATCCCCACCGCCCGTCGCCGGCGAGGCTGCTGGGCGGCGGGACGGCGGCAGCGGCGCGGGGCAGCCCCCACTAACGCCCCGGGGCGGCGCCGCTGCTCGCCCGCGGCAGCCGCCGGCCCAGAGGCCCCAAAAGTTTGGCCGCGGCTCCCTGGCCCGGGAGGGACGGGGCGCGGCGACGGCGGCGAGCCCGGGCGGGCGGGCACCCGCGCACGCTCCCGATGACACCGCGAAACGCCCCCGCCGTTACCTCTGTCCGCGTCCCGGGCTCCCGCGCCGCCGCGGGGTGGAGGGCGCTCCCCGCGGCCGCCCCGCTCCGCGCCCCGCGGCGGGAGGCAGCCGGAGGCAGCCGCAGCCCGCGCCGCCGCTGCCGCCCCCACCCCGCCCCCGGCGGCGGCGCCGCGCCCCGCCGGGCCCTAGCGCCGCCCGCCCGCCCCGCCCCGCCGAGCCGTCTCCCGGAGCTGGCGGCTGCTGCCCGCGCCGGGCTTCCCCGAAGGAAACTTCGGGAGCGGGAAGCTGGCGGGGGCGGGCTGAGAGGTGCTGCTCCCTCGGGAGTGGTTTCCTGGCGGAGTGCGGGGATGCAGCAGGCTCGAGCGGAGGATGCAGGTCCCACGCTTTCTGTCCCTTTCCCTTCAGGAGAACCCTCTCGGGCCCGCTGTCCCACCGGGGCCGGGCCTGCCCGGCGCGTCCGCCCGTGGCGGCACAGCCCCCGGTGAGTGCCCACACGCCTCGGCCGCCGCCTTTGGCCGTCGCGGTGCGACCGGGAACGGCCTCCGTGCCACCGGAGCCGGGCTTTTACACGTTCAAAAACGAGACATGCAGAACTAAAACTGTTATTTTTTTACCATCTTACTCGCCGGAGCCTCAGCCTGACACCTTGTATCGTATTCACTGCTGAAAACAGAGAAACTCCCCATGCCAGAAGAGCCGGCAATGCCAGGGGTGCACCTGCCTCTCCGGCCCTTTCGCAGCCCTCCCCGCCAGCCTCCCCCTGCTGCTTGTCCTGCCTCACCGGAAAGCAGGCGAAGGGGAGCTTCGGGCTGAACGGGGCCCGGCTGCAAGTGCAAAGGCTGGCAGGATCTCAGAGGGAGCTGGTGCCATCAGCACTGCCGCACGCCTGGAGACTGTCTAGCCTGCAATGGGCATTTAATTATTAATTTTAAGTTAGCTTTCTCTAACCAACCCTGTAGAATGACAACTCGAGGTATATGCAATTGCTGAAGTGATCACAGGAAAAGTCTCTTATCCTGTTAGATTTATTTTATCATAATGTGGGAATCGCTGGTTCAGGATGGGACGAGATTTTTTTCTTTTCTTCTAAGGGATACATTCTTTCCTGGACACAAAGCTTAGACATAGGACGGAATGACAGCTGTATCCTCCCAATTCTTTTTCTGCCTACCCAAACTCCACTACCCTACAGCACTGCCAACCGTAGATCAACAAGCTTTGCTGTGGAGACGCAGATTTTGCACCAGCATATTGCACAACAATGTACAAAAAGTATCAACTCTGAATTTTGATGACAAGATTTGAAAAAAGAAAAGGAATGGGGTTTTCTATCTATATCAAATATAGCTTTACTAGGAAATGGAAAATTGTTCCTCTGCCCTTTTTTCCTGCTGTCTCCAAGTTAATTTTGAAAAGCCAGTATAAGCTGGAGTAGCAGCCTAGTCTTTCCATTTGTTGGAATGAAACTTGCTGGCATGAAACTTCTCCCTGCCCCCATCTTGGTCCCAGTTATATCCCTGAGCATTGCTTGTCTGTGCAGATGGCAAAACCTCCTGTTGATTCCCTGATGCTCGCCTCTTCAATGGAGGGATGGGCTCAGTTTATTCCAAAGTGAATATAAAACCTTGGGGTTTCCTGAGCAAAGTTACAGTTTTCATTTTGTGGGTGGTTTTGGTGACACAGAGACAATCCCATCCCACAGGATTCCTGTGTAAGACACACAGGTTCCTTGTTAGTTCAGTTGAAAGTTTTCTACTGACTGCTCTGCAAAAGCTCTGCAAAATTATCAAAGACTGTGTCAGGATAGATCAGCCTGGCTTGGTGAATGCCCTTACGGCAGAACACTGACAAAAATCAGAAGGTGTGGAATGAACCCAACCCCAGGTTCCTCTTTCAGGCTTGTTTCCTGGTTCAGAGGGATAACCATTGCAGTGATAGTCGCTGGAAAAGCTCTCAAAGTAGAAATGCCTGATTTAGTTTTAGTGACAACACTCCACGAGTAACTGAACATTTGGGCTCAACTACTGATGCAGCTAGAGCTGGGGACCTGGGCACCGTGTTAATAACAAGATTTCTATTAATTGTTTTTAAAAATACAGATACCTGTTTGCAATGCCATCATATAAGGAGAGCTCACAGATGCCAACAGAGATTCCATGAAGGGCAAAATCCTGGCCCCACTGAAGCAATGCCCAGGTCTTGTAATGATGCTACAGGTGCTGATAATCCTCTCAGGGCTACTTTGTATCAACAATACAAACAAGGCATCTTTTCCTGTGCTTACCCATTAACTCTAAGGCAGGTATTTTTCCTAATGAAATCAGTTTTAACATTTCTTTGTTCTTTGATCAGATTATCTGAATGACTCTGTGCCTGCATCTATGCTAACCACAGCCGTTTGAAAGCTCAGCCTAAGTTCCTTCAAAATTTAGCCACAAGTACATGCATTTCCCTTCTTCTGTTGTTTGCTTTCAGTGATGCAAGCTTCATTATTCTTTCATTTCTTCCTCCTTCCTCCCACTCATGTATTTGAGGCTTTCTTACATGCTTTGTAGCTCTACTTCCCACCTCCTCCTCATTTAGATCCTTCCAAAAGAAAAGAGTGTTTTAGAAGACCCACATTTGCAAGGGAAAAATATTAATAGTGGAAATTTTCTCAGAGATGCATTTTTCCTATGCCTGCAAGTGCATCTTGTCTCTCTATATCAATCCAAGCAATGTTAACTCTCCCATGTAGAGGCTGCTTTGTTATCTCTATCTGCCAGATTAAATTAATGGAGATGAAATTCTTACCTCTCTCCAAACTAGGGAGAATTTATGATTTATGCTGTAGAAGTTTTGTGGTGTCCAGATCAGTTCATTTTGTCTAATTTTCCTTGGAGTTTGTCATTCAGCCTTCTCCTGGAGAGTCTGTAAATTCAAGCTCTCCAGCTAACAACTCCTAGGTTATTTCTGTCTCTTGGCCCAAGTTTGCAGCCCCCAGAGGAGCCCCAGGGCACAGGTGACTCTCCTCCTACCTCAGGAAAAGATGTCTCTGCTGCCTCCTCTCTGCTGCCGGCACAATGTGGCGCTTGCTCCAGGGTCAAACAGATGAGATCCCTTTGCCACAGGGATCCCTCTTGGGAAGGGCTCCAGTCTCACAGGGGAGGCAGCTCAAAAGGAGCTTGGCTGCATCTACTGAGTAGCTCTAAGTCCATCTGTAAAACCCCTTGTGCCTCTTCAAGGTCTTGCTGTAGCAAGATGTGATTATTTATCCAAGAGTTGGAGCTAGGTGTTGCATGAGGTGTTCCTGTGTGTGCCCTGCCCCACAACTCCTTTGTGTTATGTTGATACCCATTCCCTTTTTTTATTTCCGAATTTTTATCAACACTGGGATGTATGGGGAGCTCCCAGGACAGGTGGTGTGGCTAATGGGGGCCACATGAACTTGAGCATAACTCTGGTAAGAGATTGGTCACCATACAACTGCTCGCTTGTCACTTCCAAAATGTCATTTTATAGCTGTGCTGTTTATCCTGTTTGTTTCTTGAACTTGTTTGGTCTCTTCATTTGAACACAAAGATTGAAATGCCAGTGCTTTAAGCTAGATCACATTTCAAGGGCAGGACTCAGTGTCTTTTTTCCACTTACCCATTTCCCATTCGTATCTGACATTGCAAAACCAGAAGGCAAATAAATTAAAAAAATCACCTGTCTTTTCAGGTGTGTCTAATATACCCAGTGCCTCAGGTTTTTAGTGTGTCTGATTTGAGGTTTGATTTCCGTAGGATAAATACCTGTACAGTTCCAGGTCAATTTGCTGTTGTGTCTCAGATGCACAGGGCACACAGCCCAGACTCTGCACTGGAACACAGTTGCCACTGCTGTAGACCCCATCACTCTAGCACATAAGGCTGAGCCCCATCAAAGTAAAGAAATACAGGGTGATTACAGTAATGCCATTCCCTCTTTTATGCTGCTGAATCAAGTCTCACTCGCCTTCCTCTTGAACAGCCAGTGAGATCTTTTATGGTCACATAGGGGTACATAATTATGCACATATATGTGTTTTTGCACTACTTTAGTAACAGTGTAAGAATTGAGCAATAGATTTAATTTTATGATCCAAAAGAAAAAAATTCAGGTTCTCTAGTGGACAATGAAACTGGAGTTTTCCAGTCTTCCTTATTTTATTTTGGTAATATCACCTTTAAACTTTGAATTATCCTGCAAGTATTAAGGCTCATTAGCTTTGTTTCAGCTTGTACTTTGTGTTAATGGGACAGCTTTTTTGTAACAAATATGAATCTCTTGAATGCTAAGTCTTAATTGTTTAATGAAAGTCATTAGTAGAACTATATGTGAGGACTTACAAGAAAGGTGATGGTCTTATGGTTACTGCAATATCTCTGGTTACCAGTGATCTTTCTGGCTTGCCTTCTGCTTATAGCAGGCCTTGAACTTTTACCTTTCCATGCACAGGACAATCTGATTCCCACATACTGTACTAAACCCAGGCTCCAGCCCATGTACCCCGTGCATTTTCCAAGCTCACACATGTAAATGGGAAGAGAGATCTTCAGCCTTCCTGCATGACTGAAACATTTTTAAAACAGAAGAGCCACTTAACCAATGAAATAAAGCATGTTGGTTAAACATCTACAGACCTGAGCACTTTCAACCCCTTTTGGAATCCTGCTCACAAAAATGTCTGTTTAAATGGCCCTCTATAAATTCTCTGGGGTCTTCCATGCCTTGCTTTGCAGGCGCCCACATTTCTCCCAGGGAAATCTCTCCAGTGAGCCTAACAGGGACCCAGCCAAAACATCACAGTGAGAAGCACTTGCTTTGTTTCCCAAGTGTTTCCTCAAAAATGTATGCCCAGATCCATCTTCTCTCTCCTGGGTACACATCTTGACAATCCAGCTATTGAAGTAGCTCAATGTATGCACACAATAAACATGTCAACACATCACATTCATAAATTATTACAGGCAATACCAAATCTGCCACAAAGATTTTTTCAACTTGAAGCTGTAGAAGAGGATCTTCAGTGGCAGAAATGCTGAAAAACTGACTGTGAAAAATAAGGTTATCTGTTAATCTCATGTAACCAGGATACAAGAGAGCATAAGCTTTATGGTTAGTAGGAACAAAACTGATAAGTATTGAGAAGCAGAATTTAGAATAATATAAAACCACCAGAAAACATTTATGAAGTTGTTCTGCTGCTTCCAAAGTTAGTCCTAGCTATCTCTCTGAAGGAATCATTAGGAAGCATAGTAGTCTTTAATGCTTTGTAAAATTAGATTTTCTTTTCAATTCTGTGATAGGTCATTCTGGAATTTACTCAGCAGTTACAGGTTGTTGCTTTGGTTTCAACCACAAAAATTCAGTTGGTTTTTCTGGCTGTTCTAGATTTAGCCTGAGACATAGGGATGTTCCTATACCTCCTCATTCACATCAGCATCTATTTCCCAGGCCTTTTCCCTTCTCTGTGGTTCTCCCACTTCTCATCCTCCTCAGTGTGGCACCCTGTGTGCTGCCCTCCCTCCATGCTGCTGAGCACAGGCAGTTGCACTTTGCTGTGTCTGACTTGGGCAGGGTGAGGATTTTGCTCCCTGGTGTAGCTCTGCTCTGCCTCTGAAGTGACACTGCTGATCCACCACCATGCCCTGAGTGACAGCACCAGTGTCCTTCAGCAAAAGGTAACCCTGCTCAGCACAGACCATCTCCTCAGGTGGTTCAAGTGAATATTTAACATAGAGGTGGATTAAAAATACAGAGCATCCCAATTTGCTGTGGCTAAGGAACAGTCAGAAAGTGCTATGAAGCTGCTCCAAGTGGCTTCTGCAGCTGTCCTGACTGATCTCCCAGAGCTCTTTGCCAGTTCAGCAAATTCAGCCATTCCATCCCCAAATCTACTGCAGAGGCTTTGGGCTGCCACAGTGCCTCAGACCTGGGCAAAACAGCACATGCATTAAAGTCAAAAGAGTGAAAAGCAGCCCATTAATCTCTTAATCTCTATTACTTTGGGATTTGTCAAACCTGGGGCTTTACCTGCCATGATGGCTGTTCCTGACAGCTTCCCAAGACCTGGCTTGGGCAAACGATGTCAATTTTAGCTCTACTGGTGCCCAGGGCTGTGGAGGAGGAGCTTCTGGTCTGCTCTGGAGTTGTGCTCATTTGCTGTGTGCCATTGAAGCTAAGCATCCATCCTGCAAGCCTGTGATTTGAAATTCCCCTGGAACTTCATCTGGCTTTGAGTTTCCCCAGGTATGTAGAGATCTGGCTCCTTCCAGCAATGTTTTTAGCATGGCCCCTTACTCTGGCCTTCGCTGCAGCTCTCACCAATCTGCCATTTTAATTATGGCAGATATTTTTTCACAGCATCTCAGATATTTCACTGGCTTTCAAGTTCTGAAATGAGTAGCATCTAATTATCTGGGTCTCTTTTTTTTGCCTCTGCTTCCAATACAATTCTTATCTTTCATGTATGTAAAGGGTAAATGAACAGGAAAGAGATTTTTACCACTGTTCTATTAGTTCAGCATGCCAGCCACATATTCAATACTTTTCAGGTATTGATACCTGTATCAAAATGATGGAACGGCAAGTAAACGACATGGTGGCAACAAACAATAAAATACAGGGTGGACTTGTGGGTTCATAATTTTTGTCTTGAGGTTTGATTCAGGTTAAATCCTCCCTCTCACTGCCTGCAACAATTCCTGTCCTACTCACATCCCAATGTCTCTGGCTGTGCAACTGCTGCTGCATTTTGTGTCTTCATCTTGTTTTTTCTCAAGAGGGAAAGCTCACAGATTCTAGCCCCTTTACCTGTTACAAGCAGCAAGGCTGGAGTATTGTACAGCAAAAACAAAACCTTCACATTTTATTGGGATGAATCAAAGACACTGATCATGTTATCTTGTAGACTAGCTTTATGTGCATCTTGTTAAAAAATGTAAGTCATAATAACACAGTTAATCAGGAAACAGAACTTCTTCTGCCAATTTTTGCTTTTCTTGCTTAAATGTTTATGCTGCAAGGTTAGCCCATCTGGTTTAAATTGTAGGATAGAAATCACAAGATCTACCCACCATTCCCTGATTCGTAATCCCGGAAAAGACTGGAAGTAGTTTGGCAACATAATGTTTCCCTGCTTCCTGCAGAAACCAATCTCCAGCTTCAGAATAGATTGCAGCAGACAACAGAGTAATTTCAAGACATAGATCCAAGGCATAAAATGGGCAACTGATTCAGGTTCCTAATAAGTCAGTGGTTGGCATTATCTTGATGTTCTGGCTCTTATAAATTAAGTAGGAATTAGCTGTGCAATCTCCATTCAAGCCCAAACTTGGACACCACACCCCATGAAGTTCAGCAGACACCTGGATGTGGGGATCTGGTCTCCAAGCATGTTGCCCTAGAGTAGAGGTGTTAATAGTCTGGTTCCTTCCACAGTCTGCTGAATACAAATGCAAATTGATGCTGTGTGTGTGGCTATTGCAGAATTATTTGTGTCACAGTATTTTGTGGTGATGGCCTCTGTACCATTAATGTACTATCTCTTAAAATTCATGAAATCAGGGAAACATTATTGTCTCCATTTCACAGGTGAGGCAGGAATGTGCAAAAAGACTCAGTCACACAGAGTCTTAATTCATCTGGGAGTTGTGTCCTCCATGCGTGCTGCAACAGCAGAGCCAGCCATTCCCTTGCTGAATTCAATGTGACAGGCTGCTCTGATATCTGATACCTAGGCAGCACTCTCCTTGCACAGTTCCAAAATCCCTTCACAAAAATGGCTGAATAGCCTTCTTCCACATTTGCAGGTGGAAAATGAAAAAACACAAAGGAATCCCTATGAAGGCTTCTTACCCACTGCAATGAATTCCTGAGTCAAGAGAAGGAGCAGGTTAGTGAAATGCTTTGAGATAGCTGGGTAGGACATTTACCAAATTTTAAGGCACGACTAAATACAGTTGCTGTTTGTTCATAAACTGTCATGGGATGCTATGTCTAACCACAGTGGAAACTTAAGAAATATCTATGTGTCCTTGGCTGGTCAGCAGCAGGATAGCTGGGACATGCCAGGATGACAAAGCACTGCATGCTGGCCTGTTTCAACCACTCTGGATAGAGCCAGCCTCGTGGAACCGATAAGGGCTTGGAAGCTATCTGCCTGACTTATGTAGGATGTGGAGCAAGTTGTCATTTAGCTTCTTTCAGATAACTGATTTGGCCACTGGTTTTCATTACAAAGTAACCATCAAGATAAACAGAGATTTACTGCTTTTAAGGCAATGAGGCAAGTGATGCTCACTTCACATACCAAAGCAGACATCAATAGTACTTCCAGTAACACCTGGTGCCTTTATTAGTGGATAGGACTGAAACAGAGCTGGGAATTTGAACTCCTGCCTGCTTTAAGAGACAGCATATCCAGAGGCAGGAACATCACAGCTCAGATCTTTCTCTGTAGTGGGTCAGAATGTGGGACACAGTTTTTTCTCTCTTCTACCATTAATATGTATCAGTACTGATGCCACTGACGCCACACACATCCTTGTCACTTGAGAGATATCAGTGTCCCTGTGCTTGGGAAAGGAGCACAGCCTTGGAACAGGTGGGGAGGGACTGGGGGCTGGTGATGGTTCTTGCACTGTGCAACTGCAGACAGAGAGAGGAGGCTGGGGTAGAGATGGTAGGGTCCTGACTGTGGAGCATCCACCCCTCTGTGTCTGTGGCCAAACACTGGGGATGATAACAATTTTCAACATTTTCCCTCACAGAGTACAACTCTCAAGAGCAAGTGAGACCATTGTTTAGACTAGACAAGAAAATGCTACAGTAAGATATTTGAAACAGCAGAGGAAAATATGAATGCTGCTGGAGACAGGAGGCCACAGCCTGTGAGTTCCAGCCAGCAGGTCCTGGCATTCATTTACTTGAGAAATTTCGGTTCTGTATCTGTTCTGTCACTACTGGAAAATGAGGTTATGACCCTCAGACTTAGGAGGCACAGACTCTGCTGCAGACTCTTTGAGACCCTGGGGTGGATGTATGGCCTCTTGCTGGTTCAGTCTTCTCCTGTGAAATGAGGATAACAGTTCTTCCTTACTTCACAGAGCCTCTGCAGAGATAAATGTTAACAAGTGTGAAGCCCTCTGCTACCAAAATGATGAAGTCCACTTAAGGGCAGTAAATGGAGCAGAAGACAAAGTGTTATGTGAGGAGGCTGGTTAGGCTGCATTGCTGAGGAGTTCAGCAGGCACCTGCTGCTCACTGGCTCTGACACACAGTGTGGTTGCCACCTTCTCCAATACCAGGATTCCAGCCTCAAGCCACCAGAAACTTCACAGCTACCCCAGGACATTTGGTGCCTGGCATCAGCTGCCGAAAGGTTTTACCCCCAAGCCCTTCTTTCAGCTATGCTCAGGTTTTGCAGGGGCAGGTGTGGAGGTTGCAGACAGCACCTCCAAACCTGCTGTACTATTGGATCTGTCATGCCTCTACTGAGAAACACTTGTGCAACTAACTTGTTTTTCAGTATTTGTTCAGAATACCTGGATTTATGGTTGTTGTGGAAACTATAACTGAATTTCCTGACTTTGGTGCACACAAAAACCTCTGCACAGAGTAACATGGTCCAGGTGAGAGTGGGGCAGGACTGTGGAGTTGGTGTCAGCATTGGGCATGGTGAGAAGGTTGGTGCTGTGTGCCTGCTGAAGCTAGAATTGGACTTGGATGATTTTTCAAAAAAAAGATGCACATGATATTTTGCCCAGCAAGCATGCCTTCCAGCCATGCAGTGCTCTGTTCTCAAGTGTTGGTTCCTGCCTCACTTCTCCTGCAGGAACACTGTTGTCTCAGAGGTTCATCCTCACCAGCAAGGTGGATTAGAGTAAGATTTTTTGCTTTTGACAGTAACCAAAGATGGAAGAACCACCACCAGGCAAAAAACATCCAGCTGCATTTTCTGGAAATGTCTGTTCCTATGTTGAATAACAGTGTAGATCTATACTGAAATATGAAGAACCTGGCGTAAAGATACATCTGAAAAATGCCTGTTAGCTAGTACAGGCTGCATTGCTTCAGGTAAAAATCAGAAACGCAGCAAAATTCTTACTCTTCAGAAAGATGTTTTCTGAGCCCCAGGGATAGAACATTTCTGACTAGCATAGCTCAGGAGTCAGGGGCTCAGGGGAAGTCAGGCTCAGGGAAAGCGCCCTGCCTGCACAGCTCTGGAGGTGCTGCTCGTGCCATGGTGAGTGATGGCTCTTGCCCATCTGCGTGCTGCTCTTCCCTGTGCTAATGAAGGAGGATATCACTGCTCCTGCACTGTTATACACATGTGTAAGCTACATATGGTGCTGCTGTGGTTTTATTTCACTTACTGTGCATTAGTATGTCTGAGGATGGCTATACTGGAGGATTTACCAGCTCTGTGCTTGCCAGAGGGAGAAACACAACAGTTCACTCAAGGATGCGGAGATAGGAAACAGCAGAGAGTTAAAGGTTCTGTACTTCTCACTGAACTTCCTTCTCTGGACAGAGTTACAGCTCCACAAACACACCTCCTCAGGCTTCCCCATCCCAGAAGTGTCCTCTATATGACTTGCTTGCATCAGAATTAGCAGTTTAAAATATTCAGATATGCCTCCCACTTTTTTTTCCTCTTTTTCGCTGATCCTAGAAATACAGATAACGTCCCTCTGCAGGCAGGCTTATCAGGCAGGAGTGTTTGGGTGAGCTGTGAAAAGCAGCACATTCAGTAGTTGTTAGAAAAATCCCCTAATGCTTGCATAGCATTGTTCCGAGGTGTGTAAAGACACACACATATGTTATGGCTCATTACGGGAAATGCACCAAAAAGAGCAGTTACACACAGACACTGCATTTAAAGCCATTTGCTGCAGGATTTTCAAGGAAAAATTGAAAGGGAAATTTACTCACAGAGAGCAGGCTTTGCTTTGAAAACAGGCTTGCTGAGCTCAGCCTAAGCAATTTGGGATCAAGGTCTCAATTCTCTGCAGGAGGGACCTCAGGCTCTTGTCCTGTAAGAGATGCAGGGATTACAGACTGGCAGCACGGCAGAGGAAGGCGATACTCTGACATGACCTGCTGCCAGTGCCCCCCTGCCATTTCAGCCAGGGGCTCTGCCCAGCCCCTCACTGCCTTGGCATGGGCATCTGAGCAGGTGTTTGGGGCCCATCCCTAGGTCAGTCGCTGCCCAAGGCTCTGCCATGAAAATTGCTCAGGCTTTGCCCCAGCTCCAGCTGCCAAAGCCACTTGACCCAGGCAGCAAAGGTCACCTGCCTGCTCTGCCATGCCTCCAAGACCTGGAAAGGGGAGATGACATCAGGAAAATAGTGCCACAGGCAAAGGAGCGGGAAAAGAGCTGTGACCTGAGGACAAGACCATCAGTTCCATTTCTTCCCTGCTCCATGTCTTGCCCAAGTAATGAAATGAAGGGTACATAGGGATATCAAAGAAATCTGAATTATGTCACCACCACATCCCAAAGATACTAAAAGCAATCTGGAAGAAACCTCCTGGGAGGTTAAATCAGCAAGCCATTACTAAAATTATAAAGGAAGAAAACTTTCCTCGGGAAGCAGAACACACAGGGTCCTCAGCTGGATCAAACAATCAAACCCACACTTTCGCCTTTTTTTCTTCAAGTCAAGAATGAATCAGTGCATATGAAATATTTTTGAAAAATGAAACCTTCACATTACTCAGTGTGCTGTACTAGAGCAAGGTGAGGGGGGGGAAAAAAAGGATTGTAACCAACTATATACTTTAATGAGAAATGGGGCTGTCTCTCTTCACCCCTTTTCCCAACAGAAGAGATCTGTAAGGTCAGATCTGGATTTATCCCCTCAGTTCTAAACTGGCATTTGAACTCAGCACTGCAGCAGTGGTTTTCATGTCCCCTCCTCACTTGTTCTGTCTGAAACACACTCCTGGAAGGTGAAGGTTGGTCCAGGTTGCATCTACATGATGATGTTGCCTCATTGCTTCAAACAAAAATCATAACAAAGATAAATTTATCCCTTCTTTGACAAATCTTAAAATGATAAGTGGTGAATCTGGCGTTGTTTCTGCCCATGTTTTGTCCTGAGACGTAAAAACGTAGTCTGAAAGTCGTCAGGCTGGATAGTGTCCTCCCCAGAAACCACATACAGGGCCTTTTGCCCAGCCAGTGAGTCAAGGTTGTCTCAATTTTCTCAGACTTGCTAAACAAATGGGTGTTTTTCCCACTGAGGCTGTTCTGCCTTCTGTTCCAAAAGAATGGGACATGTGGGTAGGAGAAGCAAGAGGCTTCTGGAGTCAGACTGGGAGCTTTGTGTACTGCAGATATACACAAATATCCAAGAAGCAACATCCTCATACTTCAAAATGTCAACCTCGAGGGTGCACACTTTTAAAGGAAAATAAAATAATAGTGCCCTCTGTGATCACAACCTATACCGAAGGGTCTGTGGTATTTCTGTAATGCAGGATAGCTGCATATTTGCAAATCAATGGGCAAAAGACTCTACATTTGCAATGATATGAGAGAACACAAGCGCTGTGATGGAATCTCTCTGACCAGTATCTGTTCTGTCACTCATCTTCTAGCAATAATAAATGATGGGTCTAATTCAGCAACACTGACATCTAGGTTTTATCTATATAGAAGTCTCAAAAAGTAATCTTCCATTGCCCTGCAATGAAACTGGCTGTATTTTTTGATGAACTGTGCTCTAAAAATGTGTCTGTACTTGTTATCACCATGCCTTGGTTATGAAAGCCTAATGCCAAAAAAATGAACTTGCTTACTACATTATCAGGACATGCTGGGATTTTTTTCTGCTTTCACCATCTGCTTGCTTTCATATGCTTTCCATTACTGAGACAGCATATTACACTGCTAGCAGAATTAGGAAGAATAATTTAGCTCCCAAAACAAACATGATAGTAAATTCAATGGGTAACATTCTGCTCTCTCTTCAGTCTGTGCAATCCACTGAAGTCTGTTCTGTGACACCTAACTGGGTCAAATTATTTTCTTAATTGTAAAGGTGCAGCTCCAATTGACTTCAGTGATGAAATCTGGGTGTAGATGAAGGAGAAAGCTGCTTGCATTATGCCTAACATCTAATTTAATGGAAAAAAAAGGTTTTCTTTTCTATGGTATGCTACACTTTCAAGCTACTTACTGAAGTAGGTGCAGTCTATTGAATGCTTATCTAACATGTACCATTGCAAGGAAAGGTCTCACTGGGCTGCTGTGCCTGCTGGGTGAGAGCAGCCAGCAACATAAGAGCAGCAGCAAGCAAGAGGCCCTTTGACAAAGCAGTTGTAAAGGGCTGGCTGAGGAGGGGCTGAGCTCTGCACATGGGCGGGTGGGAAGAGAAGTGTCCCAGCACCACAGTCCTCGCCTGTTGGGGATGGCAACTACTTCACCCTCTTGTGCAGAAGGCCTGAGCCCAAGAGGCTCGACTGACTGGCCTGCCTTGGGAACTGGGTGGTACAGACTCTACCTGGGGCTGGCTGGTGAAGGAGGACAGGGGCTAGACTGAAAGCTCCAGCAAGGAGGTGGCTCTGTGGAGCTGCCAAAGGGAGAGCCTGCCACACCTGGTGATGCATGAGAGAGGGAGGCTCTCCAGCAGCATTGCCACACGTCTCCATAGTGAATGCTAGGGAAGCACCAGCTGTGCTGCCTGGGGAGTGCAACCCAGCTGCAAAGGCAGCACAGGCAGCTGGTGCAGGGGGTAGCAGCATCACCCACTCGCACTCAGACCTCTTCGAGGAGGAGCTGTGGCCTTTAAGGTTATACTTTCAGGGAGGGAAGAGCTTGTGCCACAAAAGAGACTTGTTGAGCCTACCACTCCACCTATGGTGTTGCTGCTCATATCATGAATTTATGTGAGTGCTTTTGAGAGACAATCTCACAAACCACATATTTTTCAGGGATCACAAGCAAGAGTAATATGGGCCTTGTATTAACAAAATAGAAAACTGAAGAATACGTTTATACGCTATAACTTGGAAAATGCAAGCATGTTAGCAATCTGTAATGCCTTGGCTATTCCTGTTTTTCTTTCAGGCAAAGAAAGATATGATTCTGCTGTGTATGTTCTCATTCTGCTGGGGAGTCATGCACTCAGCTTCCATGAATGCTCTTCAGTGACAAGATGCTGCTACACCCCTTAGTCTCAATCACTTCCACTAGTATCTCCATATTAGTCTGAATAAAAAGAAAGTAGTAAATTGAAGAGGTTCACTCCATTGCATATAGAGCAATACAGAGAGAAGGACTTCAGGGTGAAGCTGAACATCTTCTCTTTCTTGCATTGTTAGAGAGAACAGAGAAGCACCACTTGTCATTGGCTTATGCACTCTCCATTCTGCCATGTTTCCTTGTTTTCAGGTTTCACTGTAAAGAACCAAGTTTATCTCTGAGATTAACCAAGCACATGACTGCTGTTTCTTTTCACCCAGACAGCACTATTTTCAATGTTCTGAATTAAATCATAGAATCATTGAATCCTTAAGGTTCGAAAAGTCCTCTAATATTTTTGAGTACAATGATCAACCAAACACTACTATGTTCACCACAAAAACCCCAAGTGCCACATTTATGCATTTTTTGGAACATTTCCAGGGATGGTGACTCCACACTTCCTTGGACAGCCTATTCCAATGCTTGACCACGCTTTCTGTGGAGAAATGTTTCCTAGTGTCCAGTCTAGACCTCCCCTGGCACAACTTGAGGCCATTTTCTCTGATCCTATCACTTGTTACATGGGAAAAGAGACTAACCCCCACCCGGCTACAATCTCCTTCCAAGCAGTCATAGAGAATGATAAGGTCTCCCCTGAGTCTCCTTTTCTCCAGGCTAAACAATCCCAGTTCCCTCAGCCACACCTCATGTGCTCCAGAACCTTCACTAGCTCTGTTGCTCTTCTCTGGATGCACTCCAGCTACTCAATGTTGTTCTTGTCCTTTTGCCCCTTTGAGAGAGGTTTACTCCCTCTGTTGCAAGCAGGCTTGGTGTCATGTAAATAAACCTGTTATCAAAACTCCAAAATTCTGCTTAACAAATTAACCCATAGCAGATAAACATTCATTAATATTCATAGTGGGTAAACTTCCTCCCAGATTTATTTGTGGTGAATAGATCTTAGTTCAAATCCTTGAAAACCAACACTGAAAGATCAGAGCTGAAGCTGTTGTAAATTATCATTTGTGCTGGCAGTCTCAGTCTAGAAGTCTAACGGTGTGAATTATTGTAAATCAGGAAGAACTTACACAAAATGTGGTGCTGCAACAAACAACAGCTTCCACAACTGCAAAGTACAATTGACATCAAGTTCTTGACTCAATAGAACTTTCTTCATGATACACGAGCTTTGCTTTCACAATGTGGCCCTGCACTGTTTTGTATTAGGGTGCTAGAAATGTTACTTTCTTGAGCCATTCAACCCTGTCTCCTCCCAGCTGGAGGAGCTACAGGCAAAGAGAATTAAACAGGAAATTTTAGGAAATTGACATATACTGCTATGTTTTAGCATGTTTATTTTGACTTCACAACACAAGAAAAACAATTCATCTACAATATATATGGCTAACAGCTCCAGGAAACTTGGTTATCTAATGTAGCATCTCACTTGCAGAAACTGCAATGGATTCTTCTCTATGACACGGTAAATCATAAAGATTACATAAATAAGTAGATCTGAAAATGAGAAACACTGTTGAGGATCTACCTGACAACAGACACCCACTGCAAATTAAATAACTGTTTCAACTGCCAACATAGTATAAATATTTTCTTCTTAGGTTGCTTGACTGTGGTTATTTGCAAATGATTTTATTAGAAAAGAAAAGATAATAACCAGGAAATATCTGAGCTCAACAAGTTGTGTATACTTCCCTGTTGACTTCAAAATGTGTCTAAACACATACAAATCAAAACAAGTGGCATCAATGCCTTCATTATTTAATCCACTTCAATCGATCTTATGAACTACAGATTAGTTCTTCACATGTTTGTCACGATTAGGTTAGGTTTATGAGTGACTCATAGGAGATGGATAGTGGAGTACATAATAAAGGACAAGGGAAAACCAAGGAGGCTTGGGTCTCTGGCATGCCTCAGGTATGGATGATATGTGGTAAAGGTGGTAAGGACACTCCTTTCCTCCAAAGGGGTGGTGATCATTAGCATAGTATTTGTACAGCCCAGATATTCCCAATAAAGACCCAGAAATACCTGTTCCTCACACAAGCCAAACAGGTTTCCAAGAGACAACTTCACTGATTTTTTTTTTTTAATTGTAAAACAAGCTTTAAAGGGAGGCGGGGGTGGGGGGAATGATTAATGTTGTTTTTGTTGAGATCTCCCAGTAAACTTCAGTGCAAGAAGAAAAAGAGAGGGTGTAACTGAAACACTGCATGATTCACAGATGAAAGTATGTACCTCTATTCTCTGTCAGCCTAAGGCAGAAGATAAGGCTAAGAAAAGTTACTGAAAGGGCTACTTAGTCTTTACTAGTGCAGATTAAAGGACTTGAAAAGCCTAAGGAAAAACCGCTATCCTAAAAACGACTTGATTTAATCACTTAAATTTCACAAGTCCTTGGAAGGTACATGCTGTTCAGGAAACACAGAAATAGAGATTATCATGGCAGATTAACGTGATGTGGTAGTTCATAAAGAAAAGAGAATAGGCAACATGGATGAGAGGCAGTCTGCTGGGATGACAGTAAATCCGAGGAAGGACAGTAAAGATTGGTTCTACTGAATCTCTGACAGCTCCCAGGAACAGCATCAGAAAAGGTTCTAATACCCAATAATGCTCTCACAGAAATGGCACATCCCATGCCCCAATTGCAGAACAAAACCCACCATCATTATTATAGCTTAAATACTTGAGGATCAGGAGTCCCAGATTTCTTCAGAGACACTTAGTCAAGATGCACTGGTGAGCGGGGGAATGAATCACACAAGAGCTAATCATAGACAAAATTTTGCAGTGAGTGGGCGTGGACTGGCTCAGTTAAAATTAAATCGAATAATGAACAAAAATAGACCTGTTACTATTTCTTGAACTAACTACCAGGAAAAACTAGTGAAAATAAGCTGACCAAATAACTCAGGGATTTAACTTTAGAGAGGGTTTGAAATTTAGTAAGTTGGGGAAAAAAACAACTTCTAATGAAATGCTTTAGATCTAACAGGATGAATAATAACTTCAAAATGTCTGTCTCTCACAGGGAGATCAGACATCCCAGATTACCACAGCCATCCTGAAATATAGAGATCATCCTATATATATGCCTTTTTGGTATATCCTGCCAAAAAATCCCTGAGACACTATGGAGCTCTGGACTTTCCCTCTCCTCACCCAAGGCAGCAGGAGAGCAATGTTCCCAATACCACAGCAAAAGAAAGAGAGGGACAGCTTCAGCCCCTTGCCAGGTCACACATCCCAATGCAAGGGACATCTCTTGCCACAAGACCCCGTGTCTCTTTTAAAACAAAGCAAAGTTAATCACCTGAAGTGTAAGCAATCAAAGTACTTAGATGAAACAGAAAGAGACAGATCAGCGAAGAAAACTGACTTGAAGGTCAGAGTTTAGAAATACAGTTGCAAAGAGAATTAAAATAACAAATAGCTCCTCAGCTATATAAATAAAAAGAAAACAATGGAAAAACCAGAACTGCTCTGAAATGGGAATGATGTGAAGATTAAAGGTAATTCAAGGATGGTCCAAACCTAAAGGTGTGTTCAGTGCAGAGGGAGGGAACAACAGGAGGTGATGTCCCTCCCCAGTTCTGAGTAACCAGGACATCAGATGACACTGTCAAGGGGCACGGTCCCTGTGGGTAACAGCACTGGTAGCACCTCTAGAAATTAAATCAAAAGTAATCCGGACGATTTTATGCAAGTTTTTTCTGAGATCAGTACTGTGCAATTTGTTAGCACAATTTCTAAATAAAATAAAAGTTGAGGACATGAAAGTAAATGAGATAAAATATAACCTGAGCTTACTGAACAAAATATTTTTCTGAAGGAGGAGGGACTGTGCTGAAAGAGGTTTCTGCTGAGGCAAGTGCTGAGAGTAATGCTCATGGACTGTTCTTGTACAATAACTTAATCAGAGGAGTTTACAAAAAAGAAAGTTATTTCAATATATAATTTAAAAATATATATTTATGTCAATAAATGTTTTGATGTCAGAAATTTAGGAAGTAGGCAAGCATAGCAAAGGACTGGAATGTCATGCAGGAAGACCTAGATTACTCTGAAAAACAGAAAGAGGCTGAATTTATGTGGAAAAGCAAAGGCTGGTAACAAAACTGTTGCAGTTAGATGGAGAACTGAGAATTAATTAAAGAAGATAAAATCACAGGATACTCAGCTGCAGGGTGAGTACTTCTAAAAGATGATCATACACACTTCTAGACTGTGGTAAATTAATTCAGAAATGATTGTTCTCATCCTCAAAGAAACATCCATACCACTGCAGCCACTGAGAAGGGCCCCCTGAGGAGCTCTGTACTGTTCAGGTAGCGGGTGTCACACGAGAGGAATTCAAACCTGAACAGATGGGAGAGGATTTCTGCCAGCCCCAGGACTGCCTGCCCTGCACGGGGAGTCCGGCACAGAAGGAACTGCTTTGCTCAGAGAAAGGCAAGGCTGGGAGGAATGGACACGGTGAGGAAGTGAAATATGAAGGCGCTAAAAGAACCCATCATGTTAAAGTAAATCAGTCCTGCACAGGTCAAAGCTGGAGGTAAATACACACAGGCCCAGCAGGGCTGCATGACCAGGAGGCAGGAAAAGCCCTTCAGGATGGGGCTCACTGCCACCGGTCTGACTGAGCCCAAGCAGACTCCACAGACATCCACCCACAGGGAGGGTGCACAGGACCATGGCAGGCAGCAGCCCCCAGAGAGGGTGTCTGTGCAGGCTGGGAGGTGGCACCTGGCACACAGGCTGCGGTGCCCAAGCCAAAGCTGCAAGCCCTGCAGAGCCCACCATGGATTCCTGCAAAGAGACAGAAATGCTTCTGCATGCCCACCCCACAGCAGACCCTCGTCAGACTGGATACTGGCCAAAATCTCTCCTTTCCCTCTCTGCCACCCCAGATAATGAAGTTTAGTGCATTTTTAATTTATTTTGCTGGTTGTGCATACTTACAGGTACACACTGTCCTGCAGCTTGAATAATGCACTGGCAGCTGAATAAGGGACTTCATTTCTGTTGACTGAGGGTTACATGGTCAAGTACCCCAAACCAGCAAAGCTACATTAGCCTGGCCTGGCTAGAGACCTAGCAAAAAATATCTAACAGAGGAAAGAAAATACATGAAAAATACACGGATATTAACTGGAGCTTTGTGTGGTAGCTGGGAGGTGGCCTGAAGGCTCTGGTTCACTGAGGGGTCCTGGCATGGGAAGGGGTAGCACTTGCCAAAGGAAATGCTTTTTGCAGCATTAGCTTCCTTCCTGCTTCATAGTGCTTCAAGGCTTAAATCCCCAAATTTTCACAAGTGTCCTGAGAAATGGCTGTGTGAAGCATGCATGAGTCCCTCTGGTACTGCCAAATACATCCAAATAAATGAGAGTTGAAGCCAGCTATGTGGGTGAAACAATCCTGGCTTCTGTTTCTGTGCTCTGTCAGCACGACCTGAAATACTTACAGTTTAAGGACAGTCTATAAATCTAGCTACTACACACACACACACATTCATTTAATTCAACTCTTATGAGTAGCTATATAAAACTCCAAGAAAATAATTTGATGGATTCCTTCCTACCTCCTCTTTAGCTAGGCTGTAACAACTGGCACATGGATTTATATTTTGGACCCAACATAGTAATTGTAACTTTATTAGTGTATGATCCTTTTCCTCCTCACAAACCTGTCTAAGGGTGTCACCCTAAAATCAGCTATATAGGTATACAGAGATGGATGCTTAATCCAACAGCCACATCATATTAGAGCTTTAAGAAAGACTCAGTGTAGGATGGATAGCATAACTCTAATAAAGTGATTATAAAACGTCTTTTCTTTCAAGAGCTGCAATTTATAAAGTTTTGCCTGTGTATCCTTAACACAAGAAGCCTGGAAGTCTGGAGAAAAGACAAAATAGCCTGACCTGCAGGAGAGGAAGAGAAGAGAGGGAGAGCTCTTCACCTGCCTGCCTCAGGTGAGGTATCCTCAGCAGCGGAGGGGAAAGCTGTGGCCCTGAGAAAGCCCCAGGATACACTTGTCTGTGGGTAGTGTGAGCTGCTGCAGGAGCAAATCTTCTGTGCCAGGAAATGGTGAAACAATTTAAGAAGGTCTTCAATGATAACACAGAATTGCATTTTTCTCCTAAAAAAATGCAATTTTTTCTTTAGGAAGAGCACTGTTGCCAGCCTACATTCTTTGCCCTTGTTTTATCTAAATAAAATAAACATATGCCTTTCTTATCCAGCCTTAAGCAGAGGCTAACAGTGACTACTTTGGCAGCAATAATCTCCTTCCTCACTGGGATGAGAGGTGTGCTTGGGCTGCATCAGCCTGCTATATCCATCTGGCAGCCTCTGCTGAGTTAGGAGCTTCTGGGAGTCTGGAGAAATACTTCTCAGGTTACAAGGTCCTGGCTGCAGACTATCATCTGTGTGGACATTTGTGACATATTTATTAAGGTTAACCTAGCTGACTTATGAATAGAAATTCCTGTGTGTCAGAGGACTATAAGAAATGAGAGCAAGGTTTAAAAGGATAACCCATGCTGATTACCAAGGATGAGAATGGCAACAATTGAGCTGTAGATGCTGGGGAGTGCATTCCCATGGAGATCAGTTGTCTATTCTGCAATAAAACCCATCAGAGATGGTTCGTCAGCACAAATCTTGCATTTTGGTAACAGCAAGATGTGAGCAAGGGCGTACCTCAGCTGTGTTGCCACTGTCCTCCTTTTGTCTCAACAGGAAATAGAATTATAATCTTAGAACAGAAACAAATTCTAAGGGAAATAACCCTGCTTTACATCCTTGGAGCAAGGACTGAGCAAGATTTGAGGTAACTCTATTACATTACAGTAATTTCTCAATTCCTAGAGAGTATGAAAGGATTAGCCAAAGAGGAGTGTGGCACTGCCAGAAAAGGAAAAGCTGAGACGTGGTAAGTGGTCAAGGCTCAGAATCTCTTGTCCTGCCTCCCTGAGCACAGAAAGCACAAGGTTCTTGAGTGTGTGAACACATGTGAGAAATGTGTGTTTGTGTGCATACACGAACAATCTGCGAGAATGAACTTGAAGGACTGGAAATAGATTTGTTCCAATAAAATCACCTTTCCTTTTCACAAGGTCCTGCACTAAATTTTGTTATGTTCATTTCCTGCAACACATAGTGACAAATGTAGGGAGGAGCCTCTGTTCATCGGCCTCTTTGTCAAGACTGGGGAAGTGGAAGAAGCAGCTGAAACATGAAGGTCATTCACCTGTAGTTAGGACCCCCTTTACTGTTTCCAAAGTAGAAAATTTTCTGGTCACCAAAACACCAGTTTTCTTTTGATGAAACACAATCCCCTCTCTCTTACAGTGGTGTTTATTTTCTGTATTACATTTTCCAGTCAAACTGTGCTTCCATTTCACATGGAAATCAACATGGTCAAGTTGCAGCCACTTGCCTGTGCAACATCCCTAGGCCAAATTCAGTATTTTATGTATTTCTGTATAATTGTGTCTGTGTCCTTCTAGTTGGAATGTTTTGTCTTTCTCCACAAGAATAGTTGTATTTCAGTTTCAATTAGGATTACATGACTTAGTTTCTGAAGGAGCAAAACTTAAGATGTTAATAACATAATAATCCTCATACTGACCCTTGTGTCTTTCTTATGTGACCTTTGGTATGTCTGCTAAATATTCTGATCTTCTTTTTTTCTACAGTTTATCATGACTCACCCATTACAATTAGTTTGCTTCACTTGGTCCAGTCTTGAGTATGTTAATTTTGGAATAAATTTTCTAGTACAGCTGTGATATCACTAGTGCTGCTGTGTTTTAACAATCCTAAATTAGGAAGTTACAAGAGAAGAAATTTCTTAACAGAGGTAAGTTTCCTTTACTGCTTACTTTTGGCACAATGAAAAAGGGAAGAAGCAAAAATCAGATGGTAAATATATTATTTAATTGTTTTCTGGACCATTGGGAAATGCTGTCCCTCCTTCACACCTGGGTCTGTGCCTACCCTGGGCCCCCAGTAAACACTGACACACCCAAAAAGCAGAGTTCTCTCACTGGGTAACATTAAAAACATATGAAGTAATTCTTGGTTGTTGGTTCAGCACTGGTGAGGTCACATCCCCAGTATGTCCCATGGAGGACCTGGAACAACCAGGGACATACCAGATGGAAGGATCAAAATAGATCAGCTCTCTAGAAACCACCATCTGCAAGTACACGCTGAATGAACCAGGGTTGTTTAAATCAAAGGAAAGTCCCAGCTAGGAACAACAGCGTCCTTAAAGTACAACCAAGCTGTCACACAGGGAAAGGAAATCATTTCCATGTCCACGATGGACTGGACAGGGAGTAATTGTGGAGAAGTAACAGATGACATTGTAATTGCAACAGCGATAATTTGAAAGATTTAGGTTAGATATTAGGGAAACATAAAGAGGAAATAGGCTCACTAGAAGAAATTCACTGAAATGGCAGTGGAATTGCCATTAAAGTAGGTCTTTAACAACAGGCCAAAAGCAAACATCCTTCAGGGTGCATGGTCTGACTTTCAGTTGAGCAGAAAACTGCTGCCTTACAGCCACATCTATCTCAGTTCTGTAAGGCGTATCTACCACAGGCGTATCTGTATTTCATGCAGGTCCCCACAATCCCAGGGGTCTCTTTTTAGTCCTGGTAACTACAGAGAAAACAGTTTCTCACATGTAACTCACCCTCTAAAGGTGGGCAGCGTGGGCTTTATTGACTGATGGATGTAACAACACAGAAGTCAAACTACTGGTACATAGTGCAGAGACCTGTGAAGTCCAAGCACCAGAGGCTCCTACCAGCAAGTATTCTGTTATATGTGCCCTCCCTGGGCCATATTATTTACATGCATAATTGCACTCTACTTCAATTTATGCAGTGGGGAGAACTACATAACAAGTAAGCAAATTCAAAGGGAGCACTGCCATGAGCTCGAACAGCACAAGATGTCAAGGAAAGTGCAGTCTTTAGTACCCTGGAAGGCTCCTAAATATTATTCATTTCTGCTGGGCACAGATGGCCTTATCTATGCTAAGGAGGAACAGGTTATACACATACATGTATCTATACATATACTATACACATAATATATCTATATAGCTACAGATAGTTTGTACAGAGTTACAATGCTGCTCACTTTCTCCATGCATGTCTACTATGGATCCACTTCTTCATTTCCTTGAAGGTGTGAAGATGAACATTCAGGGCTATAGCAAGGCTCCAGCAGTGCAAGAGCTGGCACTGGCTTGCTGGGATTTTGGCTGAGTACACCCCTGGATGCCCCGTGCCCCAGTTCCCCAGGCTTCAGCCCACAGCCTGCTTGGTTAAAGGCATTAGCTGTGAATGGCTATTTTATGCTGTGGTAGATAGAAATAGTCCAGCTTCATTTTGCATCACAACTTCTAAAGCACTGTTGACAGTCTCATTGAACTGCCACTTGTTGGGGGTGGGAAGGGGAATGGTTTTTAGTAAGATCATCTTAATTCCTGCCCTGGATGATGCCAGCAGTAGCCACAGCTTGAGGCCTGGTGACAACTGTGAAGTCCTTTGTTGGTCCATGGCTTGTAACAATACATATGTAACTCCCTCAGGCTTTATGAGGATTAATTGGCTAATGTTCATGAAGCTTGGAAGATAAAATATACTCTGTAAATGTTAAAGAACTGTTGTCCTGATGTGTCATCCGGATATCAAGGATATCCTGCTCTGCAAGGCATTGTCATTCAGGTGACAGGGATTGTCAATCACTGTCATTCAGGTGATCCCATACAAGCTATTTTTCCCCAATTGCTCTAAACTTAAAACTTGTTTGGGGAATTATTTCAGTGAAAAATGCTTCTTTCTCACTCCAGGCTCCCCTCACTTACAAGGGCCATGTCCCCACTGCCCCAAGCTTGTGTCATGAGCCTGCTCCTAAAAGATTTATTTAAGCTTTCCAACACACTTTGCTGCAGGAGAAATCAGACTGCTGGGTTGTCAAGAAAAGCAGATGCAGGACATCTAGCTATGCCTTCCTTTCCCACAGCAACAACACGCTGCATTAGTCCAAACAGACACCTCTGTGCAGCAGTTTCTGGGGAATGAGGTTGGTTTGTGGTTTACTGCTCAGGTCCAGCCATATGCCACACAACAGTAATTTGCTTTCAGTTCTCTCTAGTATCTTTTCTCCAACAGCAACAGAAAATGAGAGATTTTCAGTCGAACAATTTTTGGTGAACAATTCATCTATAAAACATACAAAAACTTCCAAGAATTATAAGGGTACCTATCTGCAGGATCCTTTCCTAGATACACATGATCACAAACTATTTGTATCATGTAAGCTGCAGCTGAGATGCCAGTCATCCACCACACTGGGGCTGGATATAATGCATGGCTTTTGGAATATGACCTGGGTCACTTTTGAGCTGAAATTCTCTTAAAATTTAAATTAATTCTCATTCACCCCAGTATGCTTAACAGTGGTTGTAACTCCAGAACAACTGTCAGCTCCAAAGCTTATTAGAAATTGAGAAATACATTTGATGAAAGAAAATGAGAGGGAAAAAAATCAAATCAAATCAAAACAAAACCCAACACTTTTCTAAGCTTTCTGGGAGAAGAAGCAAATTCCTTGACTGACAGTGCAATGGAGGGTTTTCAAGTATTCCCCTAATTCGTAACATTCAGGGAGTCAGATTCTACAAAGGCAAACAGGATGTGGAAGCAGGAATCAGGTGGTATATTTGGTGGTATCTCTTGGAAGCCAATTTCTACCAATACCATTATAAGTCAGAAAACTCCAGTCCCACCTTGACTTAAGCACTTAAAGCCCTTTAACTGTCCTTGGTTAGTCTGAACTACAATTGATGATTAGATTTCAAAATGGCAGAAAGTGAAACATATGGATAATTTCTTTTTCTAAAACACCTTCTGCTCTAGTTGGATAAACCAGTATTTTCTAAAGGAGAAGCTGGTTCATTAGGCTGTAACAATCCTTCCAGCTGGACATGGTTGGAGAACCTTAAAGAAGCTCTGGAAAGAAGGATGTGATTTTGTAAAATTTGAGGTAATTATTCTTTCTTAGCCTCCCTGGATGTAAGATTTAATATGTGAATGAGGCAAATGCATTTCATGCTACAAACAGAAGTCCAAAGAAATCTAGACAAAGATACGAGATTATTTTACCAATATTATAATTCATAAAACATGTAACTTGGACAAAAACCAAAAGCTGAAGTTGTGGAAGTTTTTGGTTTGTGTCTTTATCACACCAAATCGGCTGTTTCATGAAAAGTCACCAATGCCAGTCTCAATGTAATGGACACCCAAAGGCAGAGGTGGCAGCACCACCTCCAGTGGCTGCTGGAAAGAGCGATGCCTACACCACATGCACACAGCCATGGCAGAGGACTGCTGAGGCTTGGAATGCACAGCTGCTTAAGAATTAGATGAAACTGCTTTCTGATTCTTCAGCGATTTTTTGTTTGGTTGGTTTGGGTTGTTTTTGTTTCTTAGCCTAGAGAAGGAATAGCTCTGCTTTTTAAAGGGATCTTTTCAGAGCAGTTGCTGGATTGGGACTTCAGGCAAAATATTCTCCAGTCTTCTCTGGAGAGGAGGCTAATACATTAGCATAAGGTTTCATAATCTTATCTAGATAAAAGTCTTTTGACCTTCTGGTTCTGGACAAACAAGCCATGTTGCAGTGATACAAATTGAAAACTAGAGGCTCCAGCATTTTTTATAAAACTTGCAAAAATTAAAAGCTTCTTGCTATTAATAATCATCTGTACAAATCAATTCACACAAGAGAAGGGAATAGCAGTAGCTACAGAAAGAGAGTTAGACAGATGACCACTTGCTCTGGCTAATTGTTTATTTCACAAAGGGACTACCATGTGTTCTCTCAGCCAAAATGACCTAGATAAGGCAAATCTGCATTTTGTAACTCTAACTGACTGAGACACAAAGCTAAAAATCCCAGCAGGGCTGTTTCAGCTACAGCAGCAGTCCTCTTGCAGTTTCTGGTTTTTATTCCTATGCCATTCACATCTTTTCAGCTCCAAAATGCTCCCTATTTTTAGTACACAATTTGAATTAAAAATTAAACAAAATGGGAAAAAGCATACTGGAAACCACTGTCCCAAAGCACTGTATGATAATTGCAGACACACTACATGCCCCTTCTCTTTCCACCGAGTTGAATGCAAGTTTAATAGATCTTCCCTCCTTCATCCTGTATTTGCCTGTTGTCCTTGTTTTGCTCAGTATACTTGGTTCTTTCCTTTGCTTTTATCTTCTCTTAGGAAGTAATAGAAAACTTTCTCATAACACCCTTGCTCTTGGGCTAATTTCTAATGTGCCTGCACGGATTGAAGCTTCTATTGACTAAAATGCTGAGCAGCAGCCAGAGGCAGGAGAGGACAGGGAAGGACTGAAGAGGGAAAATAACTTTATATAGATGAAAAATTTAAGTGGCACAAATAAAAGGTGAATCTGAAGCATAAAGCTTTTACTCATCCAAATCTGCTCAGAACTTAATAGAAAGAGGGCATGAGGATACAATCACTGTCTGTTACTCACTGTTATTTATAAAGCACAGAGGCATTGTCTGGTGGTGCACAGGTGAATAAAAGGAGAAGAGTTTAAATTATGGAAATGGAGAGTAACTTCCTGGAGCAAGCAGTTATTCCATCAGTACAAATACCTTTGAAATTGGGTTCATATTCTAAGAGATTACTAGCATTAGAACCTGCTCCAGAGATGTCTGAAATCAGCAGAGATCTTTCAGGCTATTCTATTTGGCTTCTGATTAGTCTCTTAGCTTAGACTAAAAACATGACAAGGGATAATAGAGCTGATAAACAAGGAACAGAGAAGGAAAAGTTTGCTAGAATGTTACAGATAACTCTCATTAATTCACAAGAATTATGATGTCAAGACCAAAATAGCTGCCAAATGTTTTAGCTAATATGTTCTTTCTAATCCTACTTTATTTTTAAAGCGGAATATTTATACAAGTGTCACCTGAAAGGTCTTCACTGCTTAAATCTGTTACATTAGCCTTAAAATTACTGCATTATTAGAATCCAAGGTCATCAAGGTTAATCAGCAAATATCTCTGCCCAGAAACTCCACAGGTCACATCTCTTCTAGCTATAAAAATCACTCAAGTTCAGAGTCAGAGTCACTGGATCACAGGGCCCAAGCCCATGGCAGCCGCACACTCTGGCAGCTGGTGCATTCAGCATTCTGACAGGCTGGCTCTCATCTCCCAGGCCTCCTGTCTCTGCATGCAGGAACCTTTGAAGATATGCACCCAGCAGGTGTAACACCCCAAATCTCCAGCACAGCCTCTGACAAGCATCCTGTTCACTTTGGGTTCTCATCACACAGATGGCCCTTCCTGTACAAACAGACCCTGTTGCACAAAGGTGCTCAACTGAGAGGTCAGCTAAGAGCAATTCTCCTGAACAAGGTTCACCACACAAGCCACTTCTGTCCTCTAGACAGAACTCCTCTATTGCCCTAGACAACACAGATATCCTCAACTTGGCAATACCTGGCATGGAGAGAAGAATACTATCAAAATTGCAAAAGATGCTTTTGAAACTCTGGGAAACACCATTGCACCCAGTGTAGGCAATTGCCAGACACAAAGTGTTTACACTGATGATAGATTTGCAAGCTCCATTAGCAGCAGCATGCACTTATCAGTGGCCTGTTATATCTTGTCCAGAGGAATCCACTGCTCTGTTGTCATGATTTAGGAATGGTATTCTCCCATTTAGTGTTCCCATCAAAGCTCCAAACCATGCACCCACTCTCCCTCCTTCCCCTCTCCCTCCCCTACTGGGGCTGGAGAAGAGAACTGGAATCACAAAAGCCAGAGATCACAGGTTGAGATAAGGACAATTTACTGAAAATACCAATGAAATAAGAAAACAAACAGCAGCAGCATTAATAATAAAAGTGTACAAGGTGCTCACAGTTGCCTTAACTGGAGCTCAATCCTGAGTGCCCTGCTGAAGAGGCAACACTTTAGCAAGAACACTCAAGACCTCATAAACAGGGTGGGTGTTTCTAGTTGCCTCTGAAGGCATTTGGGAAGGGGTGGATAGTCAGATGAAGCCAGCTTGGTGCTTCTGGGTATCACAAGGCAGCTGCTTCAGTCTGTTCAGCCTTAAAAGCATGGGCACAGCTTTTGCAGAGCATCCAGATCATGTTTCACATGCTCAGCATCACTGCCATGAGTGTTAGGTGTGTCTTGAGATATCTCTTTCCTCCATCTTTCCCTACAGTGGACATCTACAAATCAGATTAGAAAGAGGAGCTCATGGCAAGCCTTCCTTGGCAAGGAGAAAGATCTCTCCTGGGTTCTGGGGTGCTAGGGGAGCTCCTTTGGGGCTCCCAGGCCACGCAGCATGTCCTGCAATACAGTCCCTACATGGCTATGGGCAGCTTTGCTTCCTCCCCACCCCGAGCAGGGATCCACAGTGCTGCTGGCCAAGGGCTGAAATGTGCTCAATGCACCAAATCTCAGCCTTGTTCCCAAGGCAAAGACATGCACAAGAACAAGGCAAAGCAAAAGCACAGGGTGAGAAGACCTTAGTTAGTGCTGCTCCTCCATGGAACCTTCTGGGGAGATGGCTGAACTTTACTGCTGAGCTTTTAAAGAAGTCAAGCTACCAAATCCACTTCTGGGTATTTAGGTTAAACTGATGTGGTCTGATTTTTCCTTACTGGAAGGTATCTGGGACTCCCACTTCAGCTCAACACATGGAACCACTTAAATAAAAAGATCAATTCTGTGTTTTTGTGCTTTCAAGACATTGGCTCACTTGTCACGTTTTGTTTTATGCTTGAGATGCCATTTGAACAATAAGAGAAAATATCAGCTTTTTCTATTCTTTAATGTGTTTTGAATAGTATTCTTTCCTGTTTCTGTAAAAGCAACGCTAAAGAGATAAATCTAACAAATAATCGAGATAAAAGATACTTCATATAATCAGAGATCAACAGGCATGTTTTTAGGGGCTTTCATTTATAATTCCTTCCACTGAAATGTGTTTAAACACAAGTATGTCCTGATAGCATTTTCTGAACTGAACATGAAAATATTATTTTATTGAAGTGTCAAAGCTTAGAAGTAATGTTGACAAGGAACAGATACAACAGAAGTGCAATATTACTAAATGTAAAAATGTAAAAACTAAAAAAAAAGGGGTTAAGTAGAAGACCTGATCTCAGTTTTCTAAGGTGTAGTGTCACAATAAAAGAGAATAGGAACTCTAAAATATGTTGTCAGATATGATTATTTCTCATGGAACAGAAATACAGAGACATCTCTATTTTAGAATTCATTAGGTTAAAATGCAGTACTTCATCCCTCTGCTTAACAGTAGCAACTTATTTTTTATCTTTTTTTCATACATACTCTTAGTTTTTGTTTAGTACCTTTTTTTAAAAGTTATTTTCATTGCATAAACCTTAAGGAATTTTTTCTTTTAATGTGTTTTATGCCAAAATGTTTTGCATTTTTTTATTGCAAAACACAGGTTTTGAATACCTCTGAAGGATATATACATATATGAGCAATGGCCACATGGCAGAAATGTGCACTCCCATTAGTCTGACTGAAGCCATGGTCACAAATCACTCACGTGAGTTCACTGTCCATTCTCAGCTTATTTACAGAGTTATTGTTTGGAGTGTTTCAGCCAAGAAACAAGTAAAGGCCTTCCTGACAATGTCTGAAAAATAACCAAGAGAAACAGTGTAGCAGATGTAAGTAGTTTGCCTGCACTGAGTAAATATTCATCTGCATGTCTGCAGGTGAAATTACCCGCCTGACTCTTCAGCAGGGTGGAGGGAGGGAATCACATCTGTTCACTAGCTTGCAGTCAATTCAGAAATAAGAAGTATGCCTGCTGGGCCCTCCTAACGCACCTTAACAGAGGTATAATAAAGTGTTATGTGAGCAGACGTTGAATACTGACTGACCTGCAGCACAAGTGCTAGCAGTTTTAAGGAAGCTGAGCTTGTATGTGCTGGAAGGAACTTTTGAAATTCTCACCTATATTTTCCCAGTTGTGCCTAAATCTTATAATTTGCCTCTGGAACTGAATCAAACCACGGAGAGCAATTTGGGCTCATTGTGGTAATGTACAAATTGATGTTGCCTGAGGACAGCAAATGCTCCAACTGCCCAAAAATTTAAGAAGCATCTCACACTTGCTGTGAGAAGCTGAAGTGTGCATTTTTAAGCTGTAGAGCTTGGCAAACTTTGAAAAGGCTTGAAAATTGGATTGATTGAACTTCATACACAAGACCATTATTCTTATAAAGTTTATTCATTGTTTTCAAAAAATAGATTGTTGTGAGAACAGAAAAGTGCTTTGACAAGAAGAAGGAGCAGCAAGAAGTAGACATTGGATGACTTCTGTAAATCTGAAAAAATTAATCTTTTGAAAATAGGAGTCAGATTCTTAGCTGTGGGATAAAAAAGGCTCAATTCCACTGACTTCAACATAATTGTGCTGTCAGAGCCATCTACCACTGTGTCATAGTCACAAGACACTCTTATACTATTGTCATAGATTCCTCATTTTTCTAGTATGGACAAGGAGACTGAAGGGTCAGATATGGTGGGGAGATAAGTACAAAACAGAGGGAGAAAAAAAATTAGGGAAAAAAAAGGAATACCTTGAAAGCATCTGCAATGTTAGCCACTGTCTAGATGTGATTGCTTTGGCTGCACATGGTTATCATGGGCTTTAGAGGAGTCACACTGCATACTTGAAAGATGTGCCCTCAGAACAGCTTTCTTCACGGCATTGGGAGTGGGAGCCTGTCTTCCCAGAAACTCATCCAACACCCTTATTCTGAAGGAATTCAGATAAGCAGAAGCCATTTTGTCAGTCTGGAGAGGACCAGAAATCTCTCTCAAGGAAGAGAGTGATGGATGCAGCATTGCTGGTTTCATGGGAGCTAGCAGGGAAGCTGGTCTCAGTTCATACAACAAGTGGGATTGCAGGAATGAATAAAAGAAAAAGAGCTTGGCTTGGCAGGGTCCAAGAACTGTCTACAGGAAGGGGCAAAGCAGGAATGTAGCACCAGGAAGAAGGGTAGAAAAGGGGCCCTGCTGGAGCCTGCAGGACAGCAGCAGGTTTGTGTAGGGGTTGGGACAGCAGCAGAACACCATGAGCAGATACAGCCACTGCAGCAGAGGCCTGCCCTGAGCTCTGATGTCCCATCTAAATGGCCTTGATGCCCTTCTCTCCAGCAGCTCCTGTTCCTGTCATCCACTGCCCATACTCAAGGTGTCTCCACAGTGGCAACATTCCCCTCATCCTGCTGATTCTACAGGAGCCCTGTGTTTCTCTATGTTGCCCTTATCCCGTGGCTTTTCCTTTCTAGCCACCCTCACTTAGGCAGGTGTTACCAGGGAGATCTGGTGGGCCAAAAGCATCAGCAGTGCCTGGGGCACCTGCACGGACCACGTCATGTGCCTGTCCTGCCAATTTGGGCTTCTTAGGACCAGGCCCTCTCATCAGCCAGAGGCCCAGGGATGAGCCTAATGACCCATGTTCTGTGTAGAGCACCAGTGCCTGGAAGCTGAGTGGTGGCTTTCTCATGGCTTTGTATGTGGGAAAAGGAGGAGGAGAAGTAGGCCACAAGGCTTGTCACAAACCTAAAATGGCCAGCAGAGAGAAATTTTTTTGAGAGGGACAACAGTGTGCCAGTTGTCAACCCAAGGAAACAGAGGGAACTGCAGTTCAGAGCAAACAAGTGCTCTCATGGCTCTGAGCAACCAGTGTGGTTGTTCAGCCAGGTAGGACCAGGGACTGCAGCTAGTTGTCCATCTGTGCCTGCCAGGCTCCAGCCAAAACAACTCCCCACAGGAACCTGCACTGATGTTCCCTCTCCTTCTGCCAGACAAGGAGGGGAAGATGATGGAGAAGTGGTACAAAGCTCTGTCTTAAGGCAGATAATTAGTGTCAATGAATTTCTGTTTTCTTATGAGCTGTGACTGATTGCATTAAATTCCTCTTGCAGATAAAATCTGAAGAGTACAATATAAAAAATGCATGTTATGCAAAGCCATACCTGTCTTATTGCTCTCCTACCTGCAGCACATCATGTGTGCCAGCGACTTCATTTAGCATTTATTTGATTGAGAACTTATTTTAAAGAAACACCCACTATCTAACTGAGAAGTATCAATTCATGTGGATACCTACACTCAAGTGTCTAATATTGAGCCCCTTGTCTACAAAATTCAATGCCTGAGTAAAGGCAAATTTGGATCTGAATAAAAGCCTCCTGCATATTTATCTGAGTCTAACAACTCTTCATGAAATATTAATGTGCCTGTCTAACTACTTGCACATTAAAACTTCGCATGAGCTTTTCTAACACATAAGGCTGGACTTTAGGAGCAGCAACTTGTGAGTAGTTCTCAGTGCAGCAAGGCATCAAGTGCCTGTGAGTATTTTAGCTCTTGGAGTGTAATACCCTACACTTCTCCCAGCCCACATATCGTTAATTACATCTCTCTGCCTTAAACATATGAAAAAAGAAAAGGTGGAGAAAGGGGACTTGGTGAAGGGTATCCACCATCCATCTGGCTCTCAGCTGTGAAATGCTGCGTGTGCCAGGGGTTGTATTTTTGACAAGCCTTTAGATACAGAGAATTTTTCCCAGCACATCCCCATCTTGTGAGGAACATAGTCTGATCACAGGTACTTCTTTCTTTATTTAGGAAAACCTTCTAGCAGCTTCAATGGGAATTTGAGGAAATGCCTCAGGCTTCCTCAGCTGCAGGCTCCAGTGCCTTAGTGATGTGGAGTTGCTCGTATTGTATTTGCCATGTCTGAATCAGACCAGATGATGTAGGCAGAAGATAATTTTGAATTTGTAGGTAATTTAAGAATAAAATTGCATTGAATGAAGCATTAGCTTCATCAAAAAGCCAAATCATGCTGAAGTTATGAAACATCACTCAGCTATGAACAAAACTCTGTTATTCTTTCTCTGTGCTTATTTTCTCTTTTTATGTCTCCTGCATTTCTTTCCCTTGGATGTCCTATCCCTAAGTGCTGTCTGATGAAAAAAGTCATGCATTTGGCCCCTGTTAACATGATCCTCCAACAGCCTGTTGACAACAGACATAATCAGCCCAAATGGTAGGCAAAAGATAATCCTGGGAAATGACAGCTGCAAACATCCCATTTGATAGTCTCCAGCATGTGCTAATAATTGTTTTCAACACATGCCACAGAAACACAGTGCAAGCGTGGCTGTAGATTTGGCATGCATGAGAGCTGAAGAAATTATCGCAAAATCTTCTACCAAATGATAAATGGGCAAAGAATCATAGATATTTCCTTGCTGACATACACGAGCAGATGGATCCTGGTCTATTTCTGCCTCAATTACATGGTGCAGTGGCCAGGCAATTTAAGGGGGATGGCACCTGGATCCTCCACATATTATAATTACAGGGAAAGTTTTGAAATACGCCTAAGCACAGCTTACATTTAGTTTTGTAAATGAAGCATACTGAAAATGGTGATTTAAAAAAAATTAGTTGTACATCTAATAAAATCAATCTAATAATGATGTTATTATTATTAATTTAGCAAATACAAAGTATATATAATTTTGTCACAGAAATGTGTAATTTTTTTGAGTTTCGCATTCCTCGAAGCACTTACCTCAGCTAGTGAATGGTCTTTCATCTCCTCAGCCTTATAGAGAATGGATCAGATTAGAAGAAGTTGTAACTTACCCTTGCTGTAGAACCATTGAAGTGACTTGGCTTATTTGGAGCTCAGTTTGTTCATCTACATCTTTCATTAAGAAAGGGAACAGAGTTCTGGAACTACAAATGTTCTGCTTCTTGGAATACTCTTATGCATAGATATTTAAAAATTTATGTCTTCATTATTATGTGGGACAATGTAAGTAACTGTTAAGGTAAACTCTATTGATAATATTTTTTCCTTACTGACACTAATAATAAAATGTCAACCTGATTCTAGAAGTCAAAAAATGATGTACTGGATTTGATGTGAATAATAAAGAAAGATAAAGTCAGACTATTCTGGGGGACAGCTCCAGTCAGAGGTCTTGTTATGTGATGAGGAAAAGGGAATTTGTTACTTGGCATGGCAATGCTTTTATGTTTCCTATGTATATGGAAAAACAAAAGGCTTGTGAAGTCTTTCAGTATTAATTTACTTGGTTTAAATCTTGTTTTGTAAATGTTGTGATAGATAATTTTATGCAGTTATTTCACAAATACAGCTTTATAAAGATGTCTATGTTGTACATTTTCTGGTTCTTTGGACATATCTTTTAGATTTTACTTTTCTTACAGCTTGAAAAAATTATGAAATAAATGGAGTTACCATGGTCATCAGATAATTAAAGCAAAGCAAAGGCAGCTGTGGCTGAAACTGGATATTGATGTCCTGTTGAAATTATACCTGGAAAGCACCAGAGAGCAAAAGTGCCCTGTCTGCATAGGCTGTGAGCTATTGATACACCCACAGAGGTGTAGAGGGGCACTGCAGCTGCTGGGTGCCAGCAGCACCTCAGCCAGGCTCTCTGCTTTGCTCAGGGACAGCACAGGCAGAAAGGACACATGGACTGTGCAGCACATGTTCTCTGTGCCCTCAGCTCTGCTATGGACATGTGCTCCCAGCCCTCAAAGAAAGGTAATTCCCTTGCCATTGTACTATTTCTCACTTTGATTACTGTGTGATAATACTATGTATTTAATATCGAAAGTCTATCTATTGGCACCCCTAAAGTGCTTATCTCCATGGTGTGACACTTCAGCATTAGACACAGAGAAAAATAATTACAGTAAGACTGCCTATGGGCAGCTGTAATGATGGCAAATATTGTAATTTATACTACTATTTTTATAGGTACTTTCAAAATAAACGTCTGCTTACTCAGCTTCCCATGAAAAGATTTGTTAGATTTTTTCCATTTTCATTTTTCTGAAAAGAAGACCCTCTCCTGAGTTTCATCTTTTTTTTGCTTCCTGCACTTGATTTTCCTCCTTTACTTCCTTCACATTGCCCCTAAAAGCTATGAGAATAAAAAAGGTCAGAATCTTCTAAAAGAACATTTCCAAAAGGTTTTCTAAAGAAAATTATTGTGCTGGCTAAAAGAATCGAAATTGCATCTTCTTTTGCTTAACTTGAAGAGAAAACATAGCTATTGTTTGAGTTATATTGTCAAAGGTTTAGCTAATAATCAAACCTGGTTTTACAATGTTACTATTTCTGGTAACAAGATCTAATAAATACCTAAATAAAATAAAGTTTATTTATAATTCTCCCTTTATTTGTTTATAATTTGAAGACAGCCATCATTATAACTAAATTCTGATATCAACCTGACAAAATTGAGTTTTCATCTTAATACAAATGACACACAAGGCCTGCTGTGTGGGGAACAGCACTCAGATCAGCAAAGGGACTCAGACACAGTCATGAAAAAGAGAAAATTCACTGCAATTATCAAAACCTAATTAGAAAAAAATGCTTAAATTATTTAAATCATTTGCAATGATTTCCTGTTCTCATGCAGCATTTTTCCCTAAAAGTAAGAAATGTCTTTCATTTTCTTTGCGTACTTTTGCTATAGAAGGGAATACAGGTGACCTCACCCCTGATAAGTAACAGCTGTGTTAATTAACCAGTACAGCCTCACCCCCGATGAGTAACAGCTATATCCAATAAGGATGAGTGAGGTAAAAGAGGGGGCTAGCTGGTAATGGGAGGATCATCAGGAAGGAGAGAATTGTGAAGTAGGAACTTGAGGAGAGAGCATCATGGCTGTGAGGTCAATCTGGAGTTAGAGCCTGTTGTTGGAACCTGCAGTCACAGTCTAGCTGGGTAAAAGCCTGCAGTCAGAGTCTGCAAACTCATATATGCAGTAATAGTTTAGCAGGAAATAGCCAGCAGTCAGAGGCTGTGAGGGACACCTACAGCAGCAGCTTGCTGCAGCCAGAGTCAGTGATTAGTTGAAGTTAAGATGAATAAGCTGTGAAGAGGAATAAACCAGGACCCTTTTTATGCTGTGTTTAACAAGATCTCTCTGCCTCGGCTCATTTTTACCCTCTAATAAGAGGGCTGCCTCAACATTTCTCTAGATATTACCTGGAAGCAATTTGCCATTTAGAACCAGGTGTGGATCCATCCTTTCACCATATGATTTAATAACCCTCCAAAATCTGCTGGGGTTCTTAAAAAGCCTCTACTAATCTTCAGCAAATAAACAAATACAATGTAACCAACAGTTTACATTATTATTTACAACTGAGTAACAACAACAACTGCTAGCCAACTTCCTTCTCCAAGAAAAAAAATCACCAATGAGATCAATGGGTAAAACAGAAAGCTTGTAGTTTACCCTTAATTCAGCAGGATCAAGACAGGTTTCTTAACAAATCATTGCTTTCCTTATAGCAGTTGGTAGAAGAGCTTGCTGGGAGCCTCCTCTGCTTGGGACCACTGGATGGGGGTATGGGGAAGGCCTTGGAGGCTGGCACGAGGGAGCAGACCTGGAGCTGTGGGGACCCAGGGAGCAGCAGGTTTCTTCAAGGAACAGCAAGAGTTTCATGGACTTACTCAGCCCAAGAAGCCACTGAAAACCACAGGATGGAAAAGCTGGGCTTGAGGGAAGGAGGTACCCTGCACGGAGATGGAGCAGGAAGGAGGCAGGTTTCCAAACCTTGTGCTTCATTTGGTGTCAGAAAGCTATGTTTATCTATGGAAAAAGATTATCCTGGCTTATTTTAATGTTATAACATACAAATAAGACAGAGATCTGAGGACTGGACAGTGCAAATGTCTTTTTACATGCTCACTTGGAAGAAAGAGAAGGATATGTCTGGCTCAGGGTTGCATCATGGGTACGTGCTTGTTCCCAAAAATGCTGCTCTGCACAGAGAGGAAAGACTCAGGCTTCTGGTGGAGTAAGAACAGAAATACAAATCAGACACAACTGGATGAAATTTACTTTTCTTATTTTTTCTTTATCCTTCATGTTGTTATATTCTTATTGCACGCAGCATTCAGAAACAATTTTTAATAGAGGGAAATTTCAGATTCTTAGCCATTGAGATAGATACACTGAGGACAGGTCTCTGGCTTTGAGCAAATGTTATTCTTTATGTAAGCATGACAGATGCTAAAGGATTTCCAGGGATCCAGAGATCAGCTCTGTCAAAATTCTGCCCTACGAATGAGAAAACACATCACATGTCACTTCCCAGAGCCAAACAGCTTGACATGCTTGTGGCTGCCAGCATGTTGGCAAATTCTGCTTAATGTCTTAAGCAAAAGGGATATAAGGAAGTTTCTGAATAGCAGGTACCTAAAAGTTTCTGAACAGCAAGCTCTGCTTTCAGGAAGCCAGGGGCACAGAGGAGAGCAGTCCATAGCTTCCATCAGCCCAGCAGTGCAGCAAACAAGGGAAGCATCACACCCCCCTCATTTCCAGCTGGTTCCAAGGAGCATTTGAGTTGGATTAAGACAAACAGATACCTCTCTCCTTCACAAAACACCTCACTTAAAACTGCCAAATTTTCAAATGCTGAGCAGCCACAGCTCCCACTGAGATCACTGAGGGTTGTAGCAAAACTTAGCATGTGTGAAAGAGTGGGGGATTTTAGTTCCCACATTTAAATATCATCTTTAGTGTCTGACTTCAGGTGTCCACTTAGATTGGGAGCTAAAGCAAATAAGCGTGTCTGCTCCTGACTAATATTGTTTGGAAAGCTGGGCACGTCAGAAAATAATCCTGAGAATGAAGGCTTCTTTCAATAAAATTGTTTTCACATAAAGTTTATGAGAAAAAAATAATATCTATTTTTTCAGTTTAAGTATTTCTTCACATAATTACTCATACAAAATAAGTAATTTCTAAATGGGACCATATATGCAGAGCAAATAATAGCCTGTACTGGAGTTTTCTCCAGCATGTCTTTTCAAATCCTCATTTCTTCTTCTGATTAGGTTGGAAGCACAGCACTGGGATGGAGTAATGAACATCTACTCAGTAATTTATGTGACAAGAAATTGAACAACCATCTCCTCAGTCATTATTTCTGTGAATTTCCCAAGCTGTAAATGCATCAAACAGTTACAGAAAAGCATAAATTCTGTCAGGCAGACGGTCTCTTTTTTCTAGAGAAAAATGTCTCTAGATGTCTAAAGTGTTTCTTGTCTACAGGCTTGACCTGTTGACCAAAAACCTGTAAATATGTTTACTCATTTCATAAAGAATTACCATGGTGGCCTAAATAGTCTGGAAATGTTAACAATTTTAGATGCCCTGTGGGGACAGTAAAAATCTAAAGTTATGTTGTTTTTGAAAAAACTCAAAATACTCATCTGCTACCAAAACCTCAAACCTGTCACAGAATGTTCTAAATTGGGCATTAAAACTGCTGGACACTCAAAACATTTTTATCCAAATGTGAGCTGGCGCACTTAGAAACGGAAAAAGGGGAGGTTGTTGGTGAGGAACATTGCCCTGACAAGTCCACAACTAATTGCTAAACTACCATTACTTATCCAATATTAGGATTAATGCCACTAGGAATTTATGAATTTAGTTTTGAAAACCTGGAGAGAATGAGGAATTTTATGAACCTGCCAGCCATAAATTTATCTGATAAAAACCATTTGAACAAGGAATACTCTGTGGTTCCTTAGTGACCAAAACTTCAGTGAGGTGTCATGCTTAGGTGTGTTTAAATTGTCTGAAATATATTGCATCAAAACCCTCCACAGCAGCAGCAGCAAAGAGCAAGGTGCCAGTGTCCATTGAGTAGTACAAGTATAGAATTCAATTCTATTTTTTCACTTTGACAGCCAATTTAGTGGCACTCCATTTAAACCTGAATCTCCAAAGAATCAATTCAAATTAGCTTTCTAATTTTTCCCAAAGAATCTGCTTTAAAATAAATTGAATAGTAACATAAGGCTTAGTAAATGAGTGTAAAATTCAAGTGAACTTCTCTGAAGAAAAACCTCTTTTAATCTGAAGACCAATAAAGCTCAGGTGCAATAATATATGACAACTCTAAAAATAGTTTGTCCTTGCTGGTGGTTTAACATTGGACAAGCTATACTTTGTGTTGCAATGTCTAGGGTTTCATGCCATGATACTGGGAATATGAGTTGTTATTCAAGATTGTGTTTGAAGGCAGACATAAAAATCCTTTTTTTTTTTTTTTTTTTTAAGAACTGTCATTTCATCAAATCTTAGTGATGTTGTACAGAGCACTGGTGTCTTTTAACTTGTTTTTCTACATTTGTGGTTCAGAGTGATATTTTTGCAGTTTTCCATCACTGACGGGGGCAATATTTCTCACAGTTTTACATGTTTTCCAGCACAGGTGGTAAAGTTCCCTCCCTAAGCAGATGATAGGAAGTTGGGGGACTACATACCTGTGACCAGGTAACTGGACCACTGGCAGTGAGCAAAAGCTACCAGGGACAGAGGCAGTAACAGTTGCAGCAGTCATCTGCCAATTCCATTCCAGTCTTTTTCTCAAGGAGATGAAAAAGAGCATGTCTGTCCCTGGGCTGGAAATGAAGGCACAAAAGCATAGCTAGCAGCCAGCAGAGTTGTCAGGGAAAGCTTAGGACATTCACCTAAGGTAATATTAACAGATTTTAAACCAATTTTTGGTGTTCAGCAGAGCACTGAGCCCAGATGTCCAGAGCCCTTCGGAGTTCTATCCCCATCATTCATTTCCACCATGTCTCCTTGACAATTAATTTAGCTTTCCTTTACAGTTCAGAGTAGCAAGTGCAGAGAAAATGCTAACTTTAATCATCATATCACATATACAAAAAAATTACTTTGCATTCTATTTATACACAGCTACATTCAAGGTGCAAAGCTGAAGTTGAGATAATGTTAGTTCCACAGAATCCAGCTGCCTCAGTGTCAGGCTTCCCCAGTAATTTGTCTGAAGGATGGTCAGGAGATGGTGGTGCTCCTGTGTGGAATCCTATGGCTCTTGCCCCATTGTTACCTTCAGAAAGTTCACTAGAAATTTGGCTGAGGGAGGTGTTTCCTGTTGCCTCAGTACAGCAGCAGAAATTCAGGTCTCAGCTTGCTCAGTGCTAATCAGAGGAATGTTAATAAAATATTTAAGGGGAAAAACCCAAACATATCTTCACTTCGCCTGATACCACACATTTACAGAGGTATCAAGTAGTCACTCGTGTCACCTTTTTTTTAAGCAAATGAAATCAAGAAACCAGATTACTTCCAATTTATTTAAAAAAAATGCAATGAACAGACAAAATAAGCAATTGATCAGCAATGTCTGTAGCTGAATCCAGCAGCTTCTACCCCTTGCTCTGTCCTTAGCTGCTGCATGGACTGTGAGAAGAGTTGCCCTTTGTGCCTCTGATGAACATTTCCATCCATTGCAAAATTGTAATATATGGAAGATACCATCAGCATCCAAAAAGTACAGACTCATGAATCACAGAATCATTATGGTTGGAAAAGACCTCTAAGATCCCCTAGTCCAACATTAACCTCATATGACCATCTTCACCACTAAAACCACATGCACATGCCCTTTGAACACTTCTAAGGATGGTGACTCCACCGCTTCCCTGGATAGCCTGTTTCAATGCCTGACTGCCCTTTCCATAAAGAAAAGTTTTCTACTATCCAATCTAACTTCCCCTGGCACAAGTTGAGGCCATTTCCTATTGTCCTGTTGTTTGTTACCTGGGAGAAGACACCAACATCCACCTGGATAGAACTCCTTTCAGACAGTCATAGGGAGTAGTAAGGTCTCCTCGAGCCTTCTTTTCTCCTGGCTGAACAGCACCAGCTCCCTCTGCTGCTCTCACAAGACTGTGGTCTCTTCGTTCCATCTAGTATTACATCCAAGTTCAATGAACTGCCCATCTTGGTGTTTTGGGAGGAGCTGATGAGAGAGTGGCAGCATCCTCTCAGGAGTCCTGAAAATACAAAGATGGGGACTTGCCTCTTTCCACCCCAGAGGAGGCCTGGTGTTGTCTCAGGTGGCCAAGCAGGACAGGGGCATCCAGTGGGGGAGACCATCTGCATCCAGGAGGTGAACAAAATCTGCCCCTGCAGCAAGAACAGTCAAATATCCCAACAATTCACAGAATTGTTTTGTATCAGGACAGATGATACAGCACCTCTAATGTAGCTTGTCTGTATTTTGTCTGAGCTTAAACCACCTCAGAAGTTGTGGGGCAGCAGGCCCTGGTGGCTCCCTATGGGCCATGGGAGCTCACTGGGGCAGCTGGGCAGGCTGGGGACACTGGGGACAGCCCCTGGATGGCAGGGCAGGCAGGGGGCACCAGGGACAGCCCCAGGATGGCAGGGCAGGCAGGGGGCACCAGGGACAGCCCCTGGATGGCAGGGCAGGCAGGGGGCACCAGGGACAGCCCCAGGATGGCAGGGCAGGCAGGGGGCACCAGGGACAGCCCCTGGATGGCAGGGCAGGCAGGGGGCACCAGGGGCTGCAGTAGCCCTGGGCATCAGGCACATGCCCGGGTATAAGGCTGGGCTCAGGCCAGGCACCAGGTGGGAACACGAGTCCAGAGGCATGCCAGGCTTGTCAGGGCCCTTGGCTGGGCAGGGCTGTGAGTAGCTGGAGTCCAGCCCTGCTGTGGCATTGCTGGGACAGGGGCTGATGGCCCTGGGGGCTGACATGGGGTCCTGAGCCATAAGTAGGCTGGGGGTGCCCTGGGGGAAACGAGGCAGGGGCACTCAGGCCTGTCAGTGTCCTTGGGGCCATGACACAAATTCTCCTGTTCTTATGTTTTCTCCTTTCATACAGATAGATAGAGCTCAGAAGAGCAAAAGTGTCTCTGTATATCTGACAACCTTTGTTAATATTATTTCTGGATTCTGCTTGAAAAAATACTTTCTGAATATCCATACGGGCAAAGTGCTGCCTAAGATGCCCAACAGAGAACAAATGACAGGAGTACAAACATTCCATAGATACCATCAGAGAAGTCTTCATTCAGGACACCTCATTATTCATTTTGTTTATTCACAGTAGAGATATTAGACATAATATGGTGTAAGTCCCTAGCATCGTCAAACACCAGATGCTGGCTTTTCTCTCCAGTCCCAAAAGGAAAAACCAAAGCATCACTGTGAGAATTAACAAAAGTCCAATTAAATTTCTTGCCAGAATGTTAATTTCCTGAAAATAAAAGCAGCAAATTAATAATAAGCTGCTAGTCACCTCCTTTATCACTTTTGCACACATTTGAAATGGCAATAATCTGTGTTTAAAATGAAGATTATCAGATAGACAAGCAAATTTAAAAACTGGGGTTTTTTTAAAAAATACATCACGCTTCATCTTTTTCTAGCTCTCAAACACCGGTCAAAGGGAAGAGCTGCTAAGGACATTGCTCCTTGAAATGACAAGTTATGCACAAATATTGCTACAAAGGCATGAGAGATGAGGAGTCTCCATGCAGAATACAGAGGACCACAGCAGGGGTTGGAAGGATCTCAGAGGTCATTCTTTTATCTCTCTGCCCCATGGCAGAATGGGCTAAGCTTATCTTGGCAGGTCTGTGTTCAACCTCTTCTAGAGCCTCCCTGTTAATGGGCACTTGACAACTGCTTCAGGCAAGAGATCCCTGCCAGTCACTTCTTGTTCATTAAAGAGTTTCCCCTGCTTTAAAGTAAATCTCACTTGCCACAGTTTAATCACATTACTTTTTGCACTATCAACGGACATGAAAAAAAGGATTATTATGGGCTTTTTCTCATATCTACAAGTCTTTCATGCATTTGAATAACATTTTTTCTCAGTTGTCACTTGGGTTTTTTTCCAATTGCTCTGACACCACCCCATGTTTTCAGCAGACAAAGGCAGTGCCATACACACAGGTATCAAAGAAAGTTTTGCCATTTACTGCAGGCACCCTGGCCTAAGCCCCAACTACCTTTTAACCTCACTCTTCCCTCTCCTTTCCTCTGTGCTGGGGAAGACCTGTGGGTGCCCTATAGTGGGATTAAATGGGCTGCGAGCTTCATGCTGCCACTCCACGCTCATAGTAACAATTAAACCTTTCAATTCCAAAACAATCAAGTATCTTTCAGCCATATTTTTGGTCTATTTAGAAAAACTATTATTAAATTCACATTTCTTAAAAGGTTTTGACAAGGCATTGCTCTTTTTTTATATCAGGGTCCTACAAAATCAGGCATACTTGTGTTAAACAGACTTCCATTTTAGGTGTGGGGACCAAATAAGTGCTTTCATTATCAATGAGCAACACATCTTAAGTTGAAACCAGATGGCACATGAGCAATTATGCACATATATTATCTGCTGCAGGGAGGAGAAACATCAAACATATATTGCCAGCCTACTGTTGCCCATGTGATTTTTATCATAACAACAGAGACTATTTCACAGAGGTGAAATATTCAGGTTTGCTGTTGATTGATTCAGGAAGGGTGTTAACAGGATTTGCAAAACATGCAAAAATGTGGCATTTGCATAGCTGGAGATAAGTAAAATCAGTCATAAAACAGTGGAGTAAGTATTTTATCTCACCAGCAGGAAAGATGAACTATGTACCCCATTCTGAGAGGCAGAGACCCTCTTAGACATGGTTGCAGAGTACTTTGCCAACTGGGATCCTGTGCAAGGATAGATGCTGATGTGGTAAATATTCCTGAAATAGTGATCAACTGTATTTAAAGGAAAGAAAACTGGTTTTTTACTGGATTGCATGCAGTTTACAGCATGATGGCTTTAAAAGGCATAAAAATGCCAAGTTTAAGATAACCCTAGCCCTTTATTGCAGGTAACTGAACATCACATATATTTTCTAATATACAGTAACAGTGTAACTGTAGAGTTAGATTAACTGCTATCCTGTGAAAAGTGACTACAAAATGGCATCATGGTATTTCTTGTTTATTGGGCAGAAATGGTTTTTGAATGAAATATAAGTTGTAAGCAAAAAGATGTTTTGTGTAGTTGCAAATCTTCCAACAAAACTACCAACAGTCGACATGTAACTAGATTACTGTTTTCATACATATCAGCATTCAAGATTATGCTGACAGAATAAAATCTCCTCTGACACCTCTGATTCCACTGGCTATGGATGGGATATTGAAAAATGTGCAGGGGTATTTCTCTGCTGTGGAGCACAGCATAGAGACATCTACAGTTAGCAAGAGAATAATTAGCTCAGATATTTGAAACCATCTTAGTTTCAGCTGCTTTTCACTGATATAAGCCTAAGCCTGATATGAAGCCCTAAGATCTTCAGAAATGTGTTGCATGTAAGTTCAGTGAGACACGGCTCTAAGTTTCATACTTTTAAAAATTCTACATTTACCTTCACTGGTGCCTATGTAGTCCTGCTAGTGCTGGATTCACATTGGGCGGATGGATTGCAAATCAGCAGACACAAATAATATTACTATTACAATCATGTCTAAACCCAAAATAGTTGTATGTTACTCTAACTTCTTTTGTATGAAACCCACAAATTAATTTGTTTGTATATCTCTCTCAATACTTGAAATGCATTTCTAATGTCATATTCCAAGGTTTCTCAATTGTCCTGAGGTGCTCTGGTCAGCCTGATGTGACACTGACAGGCTCGGTCTACTTTTGTTTCTGGGTCCTTTTCAGTTCTATTCTTCAAAGCAGTGACTTTAGTAAGTCTCTAGCAGCATTTCTGCCATACAATTGGCAGGACTGTTAAGACAGTAACATGTTTAAACATCCTCTTTGTATATAACAACTTTAACAACAGATGTCTAAATATTGTTTAAAATAATGTAAACTAAATTCATACTGTTGAAAAGTAAATAGAAAAGAAAGTAGAAATCAATTTGAAGCCATTCATGTAAGAGTACGAAGACTCAGGCTACCTCTAGAAAACACTGAAATGCAATCTGTTTAACATTTGTCTTGGCTTCAGATTCTCCTTCAGAAGAATTTTTAGCTAGACTTCCCAGCGATGTACGCTCAAAGGGTCCTTGTATTAATTGAGATTTTATCTCCTGGAAATCTCTACTTTTTCATGTAATAACAGGATGTCACATCCATAACGATTGTGTAACAGAGGGAGTGAAGAAAACCTCTAAAGTGAGAGATGGAAGATAGGTACTTCAATTATTGCCATTCACTTGGGAAGATGTAATATTTCCTGGAATCTGAGATACTCTCTACAATCTCACAGAGAAGCCCACTACTTTAAACACATGCAAAGTTACATAAAATAACCTTGCTTATGTTCTTCTTTTGTTCATTTTATACCATTTTAGGAATTAAAATGGGGCATAAAGCACATTTACACTCATTCTAACATCCCTTTACAGTGCAAGAATGGCATAAAAAGGACCAAATATTAACAAGAAATGAAGATAATGCATGAGAGAATACCATACCAAATCAGAAATCACAGAATGGTACTAAACTTACGTCAATCAACACATTTTTAAAAATCAGACCTTGTTAAATAAACTTGGAATTATGAGTCTGCTGTATTAATCATAGAATCATGGGAGCATTTACTTTGGAAAAGACCTTTAGATCACCAAGTCCAACTATTTGTGTTGGTCTGATATGACAGCCTCTGTGAGGGATTTGATCCCATACTAAGTGGCATCGGATTTTAAAACTATGGTAGAGAAGCAATGCAATATAGCTTCATTTAGAAATTTATGAGGAATCTTTCCTGAACAGTTTTATAGAAGATTTATTTTTTTATTATGTTACTTTTTAATGATTGTGTTAGTTTGCAGATTATTTAAGACCTGCAAATAATTACGTGGACAGCTCATTATTTTTACCACATTTGAACACATTTAATGCAATTCACAAACTGCATTGGGAACATCTTCGTGAAATACAGGGGAATGTCATTGAGAGAAATAATTTCCTCATTTTTAGCCCAAATAGATAGACGTTTTGAAGTAAAATATAACTGAAGGATTTCTGAGTGCAAGTCTATCTTTGAATCTTTCCATCTTTGATACCAAGGCCCCTGTTAAGAGCTATAGTCTTGCTGAAAGCATGATGAAAGTAATTTCAAAGAAAGTAGGTGCAAGGGAGAGCAAAGCTGACACTGAAGAATTTCCTCTGTTGTCAGAAGGCTGTGGAACACTATTAATTAGCAGTTAAAATATAATCTCATTTATATGCTTCCTAGGAGAAAGGAGCATGCTGTAAAAGAATACTGAATGATATACCTATATAAAAGATCATAAATATGCTTCCAAAGTCTTTGACTGTTTACATTTTCTTATGACACAGTCGAGCTTTTTTTTTTCAACTATTATTGGAAGGGTCCCAGTCATTTCAAGTTTAGCTTAGCCTGTGTTTAGCAATTCTGGTAAAAGTAAATGTTTGGGGGTTTTGCTACAGAAGTCTTTAAGACTAGCAGAGTGCCCTCCAGCTTTCTTAATCTGGTGTCTGTGGATGCTGAGGGAGTGTAAGGGGACTGAACTGCAGGTAACACCCTGGCTTCTGTGCCCTTTCCAAACAGTGTTTCCCATGAGCACTGTTGGAGGAAGGCTGTTGAACTTAATGGACCACAGACCTGACCCATAGGGCATTTCATGAGTTCACATTATTTCAGAAGGACAAAGGTGCCTGAATTTCTTTATTTCCCTTGCCCTGTGTACACTGTTTCTAAATTTGTTTTGTTCCATATAATAGGTAGAGAGCTCTCATAGAGAACAAAGAACTGCAATGATGAATCACTGCAATGGAGAACTGGTACAAATCAGAGAGTTACAAGTATTTTTTTTCTTGGGATTCTACTGTTCCTTTTCCCATGACGAGCTCTCAGGCAGAGATCCAACATGACTTCTCACCTTTGACTTACAGCTTTCCATACTGTATGTCTAAAAACTGGTCTTTTCCTGATCTAAATTTTAACACATCATTCCAACTTGTAGATGATGACAGTTTTCAAAATTAGGAGCAAAACATTATAATTACAGCAACAATGTTAACATAGTTCCTGACCAGTCTTTGTCAAAGCAGCTACTAAGTTTCAGTATTGAATGATTTTTTAATAAATCTGTATGACTCACTCTTCTTAAGGTCCAGTAAATTTAGGTGATTTGCTAAGTTTAGAAATCTGCAGCTGTTCTCATGGATCATTGTGAACAGAGGAAATCTCTCTGTGAAGCAGAATCGGTCTGATCATAACACACCTGGTTTGTGGCAGTGCATAGAGATTTGAACTCTCCTTGCCTAACAGGGCAGATGGAGCACGGGACAGCAGGGCAGAGGGTTCTCAGCAGATGCTGGGAGGACTCCTCCCACTCAGAACAGCACAGCTGTATCACCACAGCAGAGCACAGACCTCAAACCTTGCTTCTAGGTTGCATTCTGCATTATATTGCTCTACAGTCTATAAATCCACCAGAGGTCAAGTACCAGTCTGAGGATCTACCTCATGTTCTCAGTAAATTGCGTGGCTGAGGCTTTCTATGATAGGTGTCTGATTTTTAAAATTCTTCCTTTCCCTATTTGTTCATATACAGTGTCTAATCTTTAAAAAAGCCCTTAAACTGCAGGTTAATTCCTGCAGGGTTTTCAAAGTGATGTACTATTAGATTTCAGTACAAGCTAGCACTTAGCTGCCTTAATCATTTTGCAGATTAAAAGGCCTATTCACTGAAAAGACCTTCCTATTTATTTAGGTGCTTAAATATTATAAATAGTCTGAGTTCTAATTTTTATTTCTTATTTATGCTACATATAGTATATATGTATGTAATTTTTATGGTAGTGCAATTATATATCATGTATGAATGAAGATCATGGCAAAAATACAGAGAAATCTAAAAGCTTCCTAACATTTCTGAATTAACTCTACATCCATTTCACTAATGAATCTTAAATTCTTAATATGAAAGCTACAGAACATAAAATGGAAAACATTATTATGCTGCTATATAAAGCCACAGTTATTTCCACAACCTCAGTATTCAGCATAGTTCTGATCATCTCAAAAAGACTGAAAAAAAGCAAGACTGAAAAAAAGACACAGAGAGAAGCAAGTGTGATTGAGAACAGAATCACGTCTGTAGTCCACTACATGATGGGGAGGAGATGTGAACCTCTGGCTGCTGCACACACAGAGCATTTTAGGGAGGCATCACTCTTCAACCCCCCTACTGGTACATCACCACTGCTACTAACTGTCAGAGACTGCACTTTGGAAGAGGTGGATCCTAGATCTGTCTCATAGTACAATTACAATTTTCTTGCATTCACCTTAAATTTCAGGACTTCACTTTTGATCTTTCACATGGTGACATTTTGTCTCTGTCCAGAAAGGTTCTTTGGGCTCCATCATTTGTTCTGTTCTGTAATTTTCCTTGAAGGTCTGACTTCAGGGTATGATTAAAATATCCAATAAAAAGTGTCCATTTCACAAAGCTAACAGTGAAAAAAGCCCAAATAGCACCTCCCCTCCCAAAACATTTAATTAAATGTATTAATTCAGACCAAGACCCCCTCAGAAATAAATAAAAAAAAAAATCTTAAAACATGTTCCTAACATATACGCTAGTTTATCAGTTCAGTTTTACCTGTCTTCCAATTGAGGACTTGAAAAATCTGGGATACTTGTGGTCCTATCTCAGGGCTGCTTTCTTTTGGCACAAGATGTCAGTACTGGAATAGGGCTTTCCTCTTCCAAGACAGTACTGTCAAAAGTCAGAATATCATGTAATTCAACTTCTGAGGCCTTTTGAGATAGATACATATGTCTGTATGCTGCCTTCCCAACAGAGTGGGTGAGCAGAGCTTCAAATGACTTGTTATTTGTGCTCTTTTATCACTAGATTTCATATTACTAACTCTCAAGATTGCCCTTAGCTAGAAATAGGAATGCTAACAAATATATGACACTTACAAAATTAGTACAATGTTTGACTATAACATGATTCCATAGCATCTGTTATATCTCAGTATGCCACTGAATATTTCACAATTATTTAACATCTATCACAGCTTTCTTCTCCAAGAAAGATTAAGTATTTAAAAGTTTTTTCCTTGCTAGCATGAAAATTCTGCAACTACTAGGCTTTTCGTGAGACCTATCTCAGATCTTTTAACACAGCAACTCATTCTAAGATGTACCATTGCAGGTATCTTAATTTTCATAGCTAGTTTGTAAGCCATCTTTGTCCACATTATTCAACTTTTTGTTGCATATAGTAAAGCCAACGGTAAATTACATTTAAATAAATTAGAATGACTCTTTAAAATAATTTTATAAACAAATGCAAACTTGACTGGAGCACACAAATTACTCCTCCCTGGTGTTAGTGACAGATATCATTTGACTAAGGCGGAGCTATTCTCCACAGCATGGGTATCAAAGCAATTTTAAACACCAGACTTCCTGACTAACTTACGTTAGCAAATACTTCAGTGCAAACCCAGTAATTTAGTAGGAAGGGCTGATGGAACTTGGTTTGTTCAGTCTGGAAGAGAGAAGGCTTTCGGGGGACCTAATTGCTGCCTTCCAGGATCTGAGGGGATCCTACAAGAAAGCTGGAGATGGACTTTTTATGAGAGAATGTAGTGACAGGACAAGGGGAAATGGTCTCAAACTGAAAGAAAGTAGGTTTAGATTAGATATTAAGAAGAAATTCTTTACTGTAAGAGTGGTGAGATGCTGGAACAGATGACCAAACTCTGGCCCCACTCTAACTTTGAGCAACATCCAAAGGTCCCATTGAAAGGACTAAGAAAGGCCTTGAGCCACAGAAACAAATTGAAGAGGACACTGAGGGCAGTGACACTGGCTTTTCTTTCAATTGAAACACCAGACATGGAGAATGGGATGCCTTGTTGCTGCTGGTCAGCTGGACTGCTTGACATATGCAGGAAGGCTTGGAGAACTTCACGGTGGTGCAAAGCAGTCATTATTCAGACTCATGTCTCCATTGAGTATTGCTGCATGTTTCATGTGAGCCCAGAATGGTCTTCTAGTTTATTCTTCTCCAGAACAAATCTTGATTTGCATGCACCAAAATAACTCTGCAAACCAAACCAATACACAGAAAGTGGGAAGATCAGGAGATTCTCTTCAGAACTGCACTGCTTTGAGACAAAAATGTTAATGCATGCGCAACCACTGTGCTCTTTTAAAATTCATCACTAATTTTTTACCTCTTGCAAATAAGAGGCTCAAATACGGATCCTTACATAATTATGATCAAAACCCCCAGTTTTTACTACTATTTCTTTTAGACAATCGTACAATGCATTTTCTGAGATTGTTACTGGGAATCTCTACACAAAATGTTAAACAAATAGGCCTGACTCCTTTTTATGTTTGGGCAACCTTCCCAAAGAATAGTGTTAAGGAATCAAAGCAGGAATGCGGAATGCAGTTGTAATTCATCCTGATTTTAAGATGGCATTTCATTGCCAGAGAAGTGTAAAGCTGATATATTATAGTAAATGAGAGTCATGCCAAAGCTTTTCTTTGAACTGTGACATTTCGTGTGTCAGCTAGTTACTCTGACTAGTCACCCACCACCCACACAGCTGATTAAAGATAGAAGACACAGTAACACTGCCACAAACTTAAAGTACTATCTTTACACCAAGTTTTATTTTGGGAACCTTACAGGGAAATACTGCCTATTCTATGATGTACTGCACATATAAATTTCTTTTTATTCTTCTGATTAATGAATAAATGGCTGAAATATTATTTGACAGGGGAAAAAAGTAAAAAGGAAAAAAAATGTTTATGCATAGCCAATCTTGATACTTGACTTGATTGTCTGAATTCTTTTCCGGTGAAAACTCTCCCAGATTACAGTATATTACACTGGCCAGGCCATCAGGAATGTCATGTTGCCCTAAGACCCTAGTTTTACAATTGTTCATTCAATAAATAAGAGAAAAAAAATCAATAAATAACAGAAATATAGAATGGGATTGGTTGGGTAGAATATTTAAAGGTCATCTAGTCCATCCCTCTGTCATGAGCAGGGATGTCTTTCACAAGATCATGTCACTTGAAGCCCCATCCAGCCTGACCCTGAATGCTTCCAGTGATGAAGCATTCACAGCTTCTCAGAAAAACTTGTCCAAATTAAACCTACTCTCTTTCAGTTCAAAACAGGTTGCCCTTTTTTGCTGTCTGTACAGACCATGGTAAAAAGTCTAAACCATCCAAATCCTTTAACAGGAAATTACAGACTACTAGATTTCAATAGCTATAGGGAATTACAGAAACCCCAGGGGAACATTTATGGTTATATAATCTATTTGTTATAAAATGGTGACAATTGACTAAGCATATAAGGATACATTTGAAAATAATTTAAACAGATGATTGCTCACTTGGAAAGTAAAAATTTTTGGTGGATACTTTTAACAAGGAAATCTTGTTTGTTAAGGAAATGAGGTGTCAGAAAACAAGAAAACGTTTATGTAGTAAGAAAGCAAATGTACTTAACTTTGAAAAGATAGTATAATGTTCTGGTAAGTAAATCCTGAACATCCCCTGTTCCATAAGGGTTGTGAATAATTATTTGTTAGAGAGCAATGGCTCTTTATCTACTGCAACTAATTTTTTTTCACTTCTGGACATTCAGACAGTTATGGCTCCCAGGGGTAAAGATGGTAGCAATCAAACAAAAACATTTTATTATCTCAGCCCATATCACTTTCATCACTGACATCCTTACACTCTTGGAAATGTTGCAGATAAGAATGTAACCTGCTAATGAGTGAACAGTCTCATTTTATGTCACTCTGGAGTTTAACTGAGTTGCCAGAATTGCAGCTTGTAGGCTAAGGTTGATCATAGCTCTTAGCTCTGCCAATCCTTCCATGCTGACATTTGATGTTGAGCTCTAACACCAGCAGCAGAAAACAAAGACTGAGGAGCATGTAGCCTCCTTCACCCAACAGCTGGGTGGCTATTGCTTCTGGTTTTTTCCCAAACCATTAGTAAGAATAGGCTATCACCTAATAAATGTCACTCCTAATTTCATCCGTTTTTATCCAAGGCTGAAGTGTTTCTGCAGTTTGCTAGCCAAAACCCAGACAAGCAGTAGCTAGTGATTAATTTCCATTCTAGTATTCAAAAGGAAGAGTGTCACCACGGCCTACTCAGTTCCACTTCACTGTGGTCATCAGCAGTTCCTTTCTGTCAGTCCCCGTGGGAGGAGGAATGAGAGCACTTATCATCCTTTAATACAGATCTGCTCTTTTCTAAAAAAATTCCAACATGGTAAAAAAATGTCATTGGCCTCTCCTGGAGTTTATGTGGACTCAGCAATTCAAGTTCATAGCAACTTTTCAAGTCCTTGAGAAAACAAGGATTGAGAACATATGGAAATAAAGGAGATAAGAGCACTTTCCACTCTAGAGTTCCTTGCCTTATATACAAGATATATACATTTCTTACTATTAAAAGCATTGATCTTGCTTTTTGGTAAAATATTTAACAGAATATTCTGCATGTACAGTATAGCATATATATTGTCAGATGTTTAGACAGCAAATCATAGATATACTAGAAATATAAACAGGAGGCCTTAGCATTTTTAACTGTTCTGTATGAATGAAAGAATTATTTTTAAATAAATAAAATTATAAATAATGATAAAATTATATATCATGGTAAAATAATACTGCATGGATTTAGTGTTTAGGAAGGGTACAGGGTCTGGGTACCAAAAAACCTGAGGTCTACTGAACAAAAAATACAGTCTAAGTAACAACACAGCAAACTGCCATACATTTTCTCATGACTGTGCACAGACCTGTAGCAACTGTCCCTGTGGGATAATAATTCAATCTCCTACATCTCAGAAGAGCATGTGATGATATTGCTAATTAACATCTATGGTGATGATTCTCTTATGAAAACATTCATGTATTGGGAAATGGCATTTCTAAGGCAAAGCTCCAATTAGCATGTCTTACCACCTCCTTTCAAAGGCAACACCAATTTGCTCTCACTGATTAGCACATAAAACATGATATTTGAGTTACAGCTCATTTCATCTAGCAGGTACCTGGTTTTTATGTACAGAATGAGGTATATCTGCTGATATACTCAGTGTCTTCAACTTCCTCTCTTTATTTACATATTACTTGCCTTGGAATTAAAAAAGAGAAAGATTCCAGTTTCATTGTACCTAAAGAGAAACATACATATAACAGGAACAGAAAACATAGATATCATTTTACAAATACTTCACCTGTAAATTGTACTCTGGAATGCCTCACTGAAAACTGAAAAAAATTGGAGACTCTCTGACTCTCTTGATTTAAGGGTAAAATTGGTACTCTCTTCCTGTTATAGATCACTGTTATTATTTGTTGTTTTGCTATTTATTTTCAGCACTATTAAGTATATGCTCCAGACTCTAGGCTCTCTTGAGGAGAGGATTCCTTCTGGACAGTTAAAAAAAACCCCCAACCCTCTACCATAAGCAACTTAACAACTGGCAGGTAAACAGAAATGAAGCCATGGCATGGGGCATATGATCAGAGACAGTGACCATAATGAAATCCTTATTTTCTGTTACTATTATTGTGAACGTGAGATGACAGTAGGAAGTGATCACAGATAAAATAAACAGAATAAAAAAATATTTCTCTCATTGTAACACATCTTGGATGGATGTATATAAAGTTACAGCAGATAAGAACATCTCCCAGTTACTGGACAGAAGAGACTGAGAAAGAGAGAGAGGGAGAGAGAGAGAGAGAGAGAGAGAGAGAGAGAGGCAAAGACAACTTCATAGTCAATGAAAGCTTCTACCTTATACTGTATCTCAACTATTGGAAATTCTGTCATCTTGCTGGTGTACATTCATATGTATATCTCCAAATTCTTCCCAAAAAGTCAGCTGAAGATTTGAATACACAGAATTTTCACCCTGCAAGACTGAGGTCCATGCTTAAAAAAATTATTTTTAAATCTCTTAAAAAGCTAAAAAAAAAAAAAAAAAAAAAAAAAAAAAAAAAAAAAAAAAAAAAAAAGTAAAGTATTTAGGTTTGCTTCCTTACATACACAGTTCTTGGTAATTGTTCAGAATTAAATCATGTAGCTTATTAACTAATAAATGTTAAATTAAAAACAGCATGTAATGTATAAAAAAGAACAATATATATACATAAAATAGTAAAGGGAAGACAAATATACTACTGATAAAAAAAAAACCAAACCAACAGGAATTTTCTAGCATAAACTTAATCTACATTTCTATACATGTGAGCTATTTTGGTCTGTTGAAAAAGTGAACAATTTCACAGTAACTGGAAATTATAATTGCTCCTTTTTTGTTCAGTCAAAAAGAAAAAGTACAGAGTTACAGTTCCTAAGTAGGGTGATTGAGAATCAATTCAGATTTCAAATATTTTAAGTATTCTACACACATATACACATGTAAATTAATACACCCAACTTGTCAACAGTAAATCTTCAAAGGCTGTTCTTCAGAGCTACACTTACAGTCAAAGTTCTTAAAATGCTGGCTGAAACAAATGAAGTTTCATTGATTTTTAAATATCTTGAGATCTGAAGTTTTCACTTTGTCTTTTTACTAGAAAATATTCCTTAGGCAAAGTACACTGGTGATACTTCATCTTGTCCGTACTTCATTGCAGATTCAAACTCTTTGAAGCTGGTGCAGCCATCAGAATCCTGATCAACTTCTCTGTAAGGGAAGAGATTTGACATCTAAAACCCAAAAGACTATGCAAACCAGACATACTTAACTGTAGCTATCCCACACCAATATTGTTTTTGAAGAGCTCAAAAGTCCTAAAAATTTGAATTCTGTACAAAGAAATAATGAAGTAAATAACATATTTTGTGTAGTGCATCTGTATGAGGAGCTCAGTTTTTAAAAAAGAACAAGTATCATGATAAACAGTCAACAGGAGGTAAATGTTAATTACAGTACGACTGTGCAAATTTAGCACTTCTAGCACTAATTTAGATCCTATACTTCATGCCTCGTTCCCCAAATTCAATCACCCGTGGCAGAGATCCTCAAAGTCCCATAGTACAACACGCAACCCAAAACCTCTAGGCCTTAGGTCAAGCTGACATTTAAAATTTCCCCAAATGTCCCATGACCTTCCACATGCTGCAAGCTTATGTTGAAACAAAGATTATGTTAACAGAAGACCTATTCCTTGTGATTGTAAGAAAAAAAGGCTAATTTATATGTTATTATATCCTAGAGTGAGTATTCCAATAGTCAAAAAAGGTCTCTGAATAGTAAAAGCTGTTAATATTTATTTCTGAGTAGCTGGTAGAAGACAGCAATTCAATTAATGACATTAGTACACAGGGCTAAGTTCTACTAAATACATCTGGCAATATTATTTGATGAATAAAATTAGGCTGACAAAATAGTATTAATGTTATTCTGTAAAGTATTTGTCTTAGTTCTGCATAGCTTTTCTACTAGAAATACATTTATACAAAAGTTAAATAACTAAAAAACTGATTAACTGATGGATCTCAACATTCATTCATAATTTAGAAAAATATTTCATTAGTTTACAACAATGTCCAGACCACATCTTTATTCATAATCTAATTACTAATAATTCAATTAATTTATTAATAATTTGATTTTATTAAAAATGAAATAAAATATTATTATTACTGTCATCTATTACAGATGACACAAAGATTGCTGGAATTATAGTGCTGCAAACTTTGCCATCACCATTAGCATTGAATGGTAGTATTCCTGCCATCTTGCAGTATGCAAAATGGCATGTAACTTCTACAGAGACAAAACTGAAAACTCCAAAACAATCCAAGCTCTTTAGCAGAGGCACATTCTGTTATCTTTTGGATGCTCTGTAAATTTCAAAGAAATTCTATACTGAAAAAGTAGTTTGGTAATTCAGTTTTCAACAAAGCCTTACACAAAGGGATAGGATGTTCTGTTAGACTCTTATTCTAAAAACACCCTTGAGAAAAACCTAGTAAAATTTAAAGAAACTAATCTATATACAACAGCCTAAAATACAGAAATTCAGTTTGCACTATGTCCTTCCCTTTTCCCTGAAGAAGTCCCACTTAGATTAAAATTTCATTATTCTCCTCTTCAATAAATATTATTAATCTTCATTTATTTCAAGAATCCCTCAAACTATCAAATTCCCATCTTTTGGGAAATTTTAACATTGTTTGGTAAGACCCCCTTCACCTATTGGCAATAAACAATTGCTACTAGTGCTTAATTTCACTATCAATGAACTATTAACCTCTTGTGAGGGGGACTTGATCAGACAAAATTCAAGCCTCATGGTGCAGTGATGAATCTTACATGGAATGACAGCCTGACATTATGGAAATATTGAAATTAAATACCTTCAGCTTGTTGGCGCTGGCATAAGACTAAAACATGATGACATTCTATTGCTTTTCAGGTAAGGACAAGTTTAAGATGTGGTCATCCTTAGTCAAGTTTTTAGGGAAAACAAGAGAGCTGGAGATAGACCAGTCACACAGTTTCTTGATGAAAAAGATCTTTTAAAATACCACATATCAAAATATAAAGAAATGTAAGCTATTCACCAGTGAAGGGTGAATGCAGGTCATAATGACAAGATGGAGATGCTGTCCTGGAAGCAGGAACTAAAAAGGCTGAGGAGTCATAGAAACTAATCAAATGAAGATCATCTACTCTGATGCTGTACCTAAGACTGTGAATACAGTCCTTGAATGTATAAGCAGGATAATATCTAAATCCAATGCAAGACTGATTTTATTTCAGAATACAGTGTTAGGAAAATTAGGAAGGAAATACTGTGTGTACTTTCTGGTGCCCGTACTTCAAGAAGGACACTGAGGAACTTAAAAGAATTGAAAAAAAAAATTACAGTAACTATACTGTGATCTGTGATTCTGTGATATACAACTTCTCAAACACATGTCTAGCATGTTATATAATGTCTCGTTATAATGTCTTACAACAAGACATTAAAATACTCTGTGGGGGAAAAAAAAGAGATTGAAGAAACTGAAGGACTGATCCATCCAAATCAAGACTGTAAGTATCTCTCTAAGAAATGTATTTTGGATGGTAAATACCTTTTAATGCTTACAAGGAATGACACAGAGATAGGAGCAAATTGAAGCCAAAGCTAGAAAAACTGAACTTAAATTAGAGGGTTTTTTTAAAAAGAGGGCTGTTGAGATAACTTACCAAGGGACCTAGGAAATGATAATTCCTTTATTTATCTTCCCTCAGCACATTCAAGAATCTCTAAACCACACATGTATGTCTGCAGGTCATTATTATGTCTATTTATTGCATGGATTTTAACAGCTTTTTGAACTGTTGTGAAGCCCATGGCCTGAACACCTGCTCAAGGATTAAGTACCACCTCTTATTTGTTTTGAACCTGCAAGTGCTTTGATGCTCTTTATAGCTGAAGTGCCCTTCTCAGTGACTCTATGTATCAGAGTGCATAAAACACATCTGTGTTTAAAAATCAACCACTGAAGAACTTTTTAACAAAAAAAATCTGTTATAATCTATGCTATTTGCAAGTAATTCAGATCATTTAAAGAAAAATTACAGATTTACATACCTGAGAGACTGCATGATAATCAAATAGCAAAAATTGATGTTTTTAATATTATGATAAATTCTCAGAATTTAGCACTGGAAGAGAACTTCACAAGTGTTTTAGTAGTTAATGCTGATAATCTGCCTAAAGTGAAGTTAATGGGAGTTTTGCCAGTAATTTTCAGAAGGCAAAGATTTCACCAAAATATCTGAGTTACAGGCATAAATAAACCAGGAAGCTGCTCTTGAAAAATGGCCCTCAACTTTACACAGTGTTTGTTCAACACCCTGAAAGCCTCTAACTGATTCTCTGAATTAAGAGTCACTTTCTGAACTGAGATTAGCACAATATGTTGGGCAATAAATTAATGACAAATAAACTGGTTAGTACTTAGCTGTTGTAATCTGAAGAAATGTTACATTTATTTGAAAGTTGTGGATTTTTGGAATCTTGCCAGAAGTAATCTGAAAGTGAAATGGCTTTGGAGTGTTAAATTTTCATTTTCATTTAGCTCAAGCAAATGATAAATTCATCCTTGTGATTATGAAAATACTATGTCACAGCATATTGATCTTTATTTCACAGGTCACTATTCATTTAACACTCTTAGCAGAATATACAGAGATATTTCAAGATATGTAGTGCCTCAGGTAGGTTGTCTGATCTTGCACTGAAAATTGAGTAATAATCAGCATTTCAAGTTACTGACTGTGAGATATAAATTATTCTCTTATACACTTAGGTAATTGAAGTCTTCCAAAATCACCTAAGTGTATTTTCATAGGAAACTGGATTAGATAAATGGCACTTTACTTCCGACAGGAATATTTTAACCATAAATCCAAATGGAGTAAATGAATAACCTAAAAGACTGGTGTTTAATATAAGCTGCCTTTTGAAGTTTTATGTTTATTAGTTCACTGAAATAAGTACTTTCTAGAAAGGAATCCACATTCAAATAGAGCCTAGCCTTTTATTTTATAAACAGCTGCATATATTCATCAGTCACTTCAGCTTTTTTCCAACTAACCCCTCAATAATTTACATATAATCAGATCTTGGAGTTCCTGAAATAAAAGCATAAATACAGAATTTGGCCATAACATTTCTTCATTTTGTATGGAAAGACTCTCTCATAGGCAGTATCTCTTAGGCATGCTGTTAGAAACACACTGTATTTATCTGATAAGTAATATTTTTTCATTAATCCGTATCAGTATAAAACATGCCAAAATACGTGGGAAGACAGACAGTGCTGAAGGCAATCTTGCCCTTGATGTACTGCTGCTGTGTTAACTACCCAAGAGTGGGAACAGCCTTGCCCTCACAGCTCTGGGTGTGATAAAGAGGGAGTTGGCTGGTTCAGAGTCACTTGGAGTCTGTTGCTGTGCTGTGAGCAGGAAGGGACAGGAGGTCATGTGAAGGACAGGCAGGGGCAGGTGGCCTTGCTAGGGACAGGAAGGAGTGAGCTGGAACTACAGAACGAAGAGAGTAGAAGGAGAGAAAGAGCCAGAGCTGCCCATGGGAGGCTACATAGAAAAGGTATGAGAGACTTTTAGATAACAAGGTGCTGATGCTTGGAGCCTTCTTCGGTTTCAGTTGTATCTCCCCTGTCAAAAACATACAGTAGAAATGGCAATTCTACCCTGCATTTATCTAGATAATTCAGTATCGGTCCTGAGTGGTAATCAGAAAATTAAGCAATCTTTCCTATTACTTAAAAAGAAGAGCAGTGAATGCACTACAGAGCCAGCAGATACTGCCATTGAGTTGGCTTTCAACAGGTCTGCTCAGCAGGACAAGTCTCTAAAGCCAAGTGAGAGCCAGGATAAATTAAACTGTGCTCAGATCTGTGATGCCATGGCCATACACCAGATACTTTCAAGATTTCTCCACTATGCAAACATTCTTAGCAATCAATTTTACCACTGAAGATGGACGGTCCTCACTTTGACTTTAAAGAAACTGAAGTTGACCTTGGGAAGGAAGTTGTTATTTAGTCTCTTATATGCAAGCAGAAGTTTCATAGGGACCATTGAGGAGAAAATGTGAGCTATATCACATAAATTAAATACAGGAACACAAACATAAGGGATATGAGAACCAAAGAGAATTAAAATGTCAGGATTTTTTCTCACAGCATTTCTACACGAGTAAGGGTTCATTTTTGTTACTACTCAAAAAAATCAAAACAAACAAAAAGCCTATTTCTTTAAAAGTCCTAGAAATGGCTACTTGGCTTTCTAAGTAATTTCTTGCCTAACGTATGACTTAAAACCCATAATGATACATTTAAATTGGGTAAAACAGCATTAAAAGTTACCACACCTAAATCCAAAATGACTACTTTCTCTTTAAAATCATAGAGTGAAATATGAGGAATTTCATATGCTTGTTTCTAAAAACTTTTGGTTTCTGGTTAACTGAGGTTTTATGAGAAACAACAAGTTACAGAGGCCCCTACCTTCCACACACAGTGCAATTTATCAAATCCCTACATGTGAAGGCATAATACCTGCTAAGCTTTGCTATTTAACAACCATTTTTTTTAAGCAAAGGAAGGTATAACAAGATAAATACCATAAGTATTAGCAAATTATTTCTGCAGTAGTCAATGAACTGTGTGATTTTCTTAATTGTCCATATTTTTTCTTCCATACTGAAAGGCTCAGCAATATTATATACTAGTCCTCCTGATTTAGGGACAGAAGCATGCCAGGCACACAGGCTGGGTCTTCAAATCATGATTTCCCTGCAATTTACATTTCCCTGCTTTTAGGACATGCCACGAATAGCAGAGTTTTTTCCCTATTTATTATAGTCATGCAAATGAGATTAAAGATTCATAAATATTTCTATTAAAGCTCTCCAAAATCTATATATATCAAGTTTCCCACTATCTCATTATTTAGGTGTATATGGTGAGTAAAGAAAAGTTGTGCATTTTCTTTAAATTATTTCAGGAAACTGCTAAGGAGTGCAGTTTTCTGAATTAACATGCTAGCTTGTATCTGAACTGCTTTTGAGTACTGTGAGCCATTCAGCAGTGCTGCCTTGCTGCTTTCACAATACATTTATTGTCTTATTAAATATTTTCCACATTTCAAATGTTATGGATGATTTAGGCCTGCAGTCCTTTTTGCAAGTGTTTTGGGTGCCCCCAAATAAGGACATGGAACTGTTGGATCAAGTTGACAAGTGGACTGGAGCATCTCCCCTGTGAAGACAGGCTGGGGCTCTTCACCCTGGAGAAGAGGTTGTGTGGAGACCTCAGCAACCTGCCAGCATCTGAAGGGGCCTACAGGGAAGTTAGAGATGAATTCTGTGTAAGAAAATGTAGTGATAGGACAGGGAGTAAAGGGTTCAAACTGAAAGAGAGGAAATCTAGGTTAGACATATAGACGAAATCCTTTACTGTGAAGGTGGTGAGACACTGGAATGAGTTGCCCAGGGAAGTTGTGGATGTTCCATATCAGGATGTGCTCAAGGCCTGGTTGGTTGGGGCATTAAGCAATGTGGTCTAGTGGAAGATGTCCCTGTCTGTGTCCAAGCAATTAGAGCAAGATGATCTTCAAAGTTCCTTTCAACCCAATCCACTGTATCATTCTGGACATAGGGGTTTTTTTATGCCTAATTTTAAGTTTAATGATGTGTCTGTTTCACTTTTTTGATCTGTCCATGATAATCCAAAGCCCATTTTCTACTAAAATAACTTTTCTCATTGTATAATTTAATGCAATCTAAATTGAATATCATAGGCAGGAGCCTACTCAAAAAACCTGCCGTGATTTCACAGGGGGAAAGAACCCCACTGGCTTTTTCACTAATTTCAAATTATGTTAAATTCTGATCTAACTTGTATTTTCAAGGAAGCTGAAGTACTGAAGAAATGCTTCTTACTTTGTGATTCCGCAATTTTCCTTTACTGATTCTTTACAGTTTCTAACTCTATCTTTCCTCTGCTTCAATCAGAAAAGTATGGATTCAATTTCCAAGAGAAACTGTTTTCCTGTTAAAACTTTATCATACATTGTATGTGGCCCAGTGAAAAAATGTTTAAAATCATGTTTGCCTACTGTATGAAAATTCTATTTAGCCCTTGTAATGACATCCTTTTCTTCAATATTCATTTGCTCACTTGTTACAACACTGTCCCAGTTCTCCTTGACGCACTGAGCTTCAGAGTAATACAGGTATGATACTTGGCTCTCATAGTGTTGGTTCTTCTTTTAATTTATTCCCTATGACTTGAATAATGCCAAAAGGTTTGTAGAATAACATGGGTGCCTGCCATGAGTCAGAGATGACTGCTTTACTGCCTTTTCATTAAAGAAAATACTAACTGGGAAAAGCCAACCTCGCCCCATTTTTTTAACTTCACATTATGGAAACAGCAATTAACAGAATGTTTTCTCTGACTTTCAAAGCGGTAGCCTGTGAAACAAACAGATTGAGAAAAATACTCCATATTGTTGCAATATAATTCCAGAGAGTAAGCAGAAACATCACTTGAATATACATTAAACTATACAATGATGACACAGATCTGAAATATTGTACTTCAGTTGGAATTACTCTAAGAAACTCATGACATGAAAACTATTTGGAGAACAACTACCACCACCAAATAACCTGAAAACAATTGCTAGAGACTGCAGAAATTGATCACATGTATAATCTCAACGGTTTAAGAATAAAGTTTACATCCAGAGTTAAAAATTGATTATATCTGGTACATCTGAATGTTACTGCTTTTCCATTTATTTGATATTTCTAAATAAATTATCAGGGAATAATTTAAATTAGGACCGAGACTTTCACTGCATTTAGAACCAAAGCTGTCATACTGATTGAGCAGTGAGAGCAAAAATGGCACTCAGTGTAAGGAGTCCCTGCTGATGACAAAATGACCCACCAATTGAAGATTCAGGGATGACAGCTTCTTCAACAAGCTGCCTTCTCTTCTGATTAACCAGCTGGGTCTTTATACTCATCCTGCTTGCTTCCCTGTTGATGGGATTCCTGCAGAGCTTCACAGGCACTTTGTTACTAATGTGTATATTAAATTCACTTCTTTAAAAACCTAAATGTTGAGAAAATCCATCCTGATCTTTAGGAAACACAGAGAAATTATGAAGATTCCCCTGGTTTTGCTTCCTGAAACAGCATCTGCTATCAGAGTAATGGCAGTCAGAAGTTTTAGCTAGGTGGGAGAGCATCAGGAAGCATTTAAACTGTCATACAATTATGTTACTTTTAAGATAGACATGCACTTCCCTTTACCTTCAATGCTCTTCCGTTTTTTGCAATTACTTTGAAAAGTGGACAACAATTACTAACAGAGGGGAGAACTCCACCAACAATATGTACTACCTTCAGTTATTTCTTCTCTGTAATAAATACTGTTGTTTTTTTAATGTGTGCTGCCTGACTGCTGCTTTCAGTAACTGTAATACACTTTATTCTTGATGTCTTAATTTTTACCTGCAATACACCTTATTCATTGGTGTGTACTTTCTCTGATTTTCTTATTTCTGAACAATGGAAATAGTCTTGAACACCCTAGACCCGCCAAATTCTGTCTCTTCTTTCTTACATAGTCCTATTTTCTGAACTCCTTAGCGCTGATGCCATGGTTGACCCCGTTGTGGCAGCAGTGGCATTTGAGTAGGTAACTATTCAGTTTCTTTCAGTGAATCCTTCTCAGTGACCAAACTACTCCAGACCTCCTCCTCTCAATCACTTCTGCCTTCTTTTTCTACTGACAAGGAAAACCCCAGAGAAGAACCTCTGAGCTCTGTGTCTGTTTCCTGGCTCATCCTGACTTGTTCAGTTGTGCAACTTCTCACTGCAGTTTTTCTTCTCACACCTTCCCGTTCTGTTTCAATTGGGAAAAACTATTCGCTGTTGAATAGAAATGATCCTTACTCATGTGAGCCTTGTTTACGACTTGTTCTTAATCTTCTGACCTTTAGACCAGATCTTCTGAAATTCACAAGGATCTCCAAGTTTTATAGGTAAAATAAGAAATGCCTTGCAGATCTGTAGATAAAATTGCCACTTGAAACCACCACCAAACGTATGCTTTTGGTAGATCTATTTAATGAGCAATTGTTGGAACAAAATAATTCATAAATATTTTAATCCCTGATTTGGAATTAAGTAGAATAATATATGTATTATAATAATATCTAACAATATCATTTTATGTGCCACATAATATGTAATACTCTATATTCTTACAAGGTAATATTTAATGTTTAATATAGAATATAATAACTATATAATGATAAAATGTTATATCATATTATTAAAAGAATATGTTTATGGCTTAGTCAGAGAATGATGCAATCGTATATAACATGGAAGGCATAGTACTTGGATACAATAGGCTGAATTGTGCATTAAGCTTGCCTCTTCAAACAAAATACTTTTTGAAGAGTCAAAACTAGAAGCCTGGGAAAAAGAAAAGTGTCCCAAAGTGGAGGTTTATCATAGAAAGGTGATCATACAGAGCTCTGTAATCTTACTGGAAAAGCAACCTGGCATGAGCTTTTAAGAATCTTATGTTGACCTAAAGAGTGAACTTATTTTTAGTTACACAAATACGGGAGAAGCGTTATTTATGCCGCATATGCAAAATGCCCTGTATAATACAAACACTGGAATGCTGCCTTCAATCTTGGTATCTATTCTTAGAAAAGAGTACTTAAAATATTAGGTGATGCAGAAACTTAACCTGCCAAAAAATCATCTGGAAATAGAAAATCCTGTTTCCATCCAGCCCTTCTGACATGACCATAGTGTGGCTCCATAAAGTTACTACCTAATATCAAAGAACTATTGAACAACAACCAGAAACAAAGATCGAGATAAAATGAAGAATAAACCATAAATGTTTAAGAAAAAAATCAGTTAAACTATATAGCCTGTAATGTACAAATATTCAAGCTAATACCTTTTAAAAAAACTTAATCACTATACTTAAGTCAAAAGATCATATAACTCCTAAGCTCTTCCTATTGCACTAAGTGTAACTGTTTTAAAATCATCATACTTGCTAAGAACTAGATGTCTAACTAACTTTAGAGCTTTTAATTACTCAGTAAAAGCCCTGAGGCTGATTCAGAGACTGACTATTTGTTCCATGGTACTAACTTGCCTGATGAGGAAAAAAAAGGGAATTTAAAAATAAAATCTTTAGATATATAAAGAATTTAATTTTTTTTATCCTTTTATCTCTTCTGAATAGATTTATTTGAAAACATGAAATGCTTTGCTGCATGGTTTACATATTTAACTGTTTTTATCATTAGTATTCATCTACTGCTGTTGCCTTAAAGTTCCAGTCAAGCTTGAGGTCACATTTAACAAGGAACTATAAAATACAACAGACAAAACCTGGGAAAGAAATGAGCTCATACCTATAAGAAAATACATGAAAAAACCTATTCAAAAATAGATGAGTAGATTAGTACATTGAAATGCTGTCTAAATTGAAACTTAGTCTTAAAACTTCCTTAAACTCCAAGTAGCAAATGGTCACCCTGCTTTCCGGGGCTGCCAGATCTTTGAGACTGCTCATTAGACACCACTTTGCTGAGCCAAGGGTCCACTGTGTGACAGCTGTTTACCTCACTCATCCAGCTTTGGAGGATTCAGAGGAGGGCATGTACCCACCTAAAGCTCCAGTCTGAACAGATGATCACCTGCAATCTCCCCATGTTCCCTGGAGAAATGCAAATAGTTAAACATCATCAAGCAACTAAATTCATGTAGCTAGATGGTGTATAATTTTTGCCTCCTTCATATCTTAATATACTTTATTGGAGTACTGGCAAAAAATGCTATTCTCTAGCTAACTTGCAGACTGTAGGAGAAAAACCACACACACATATATATATTTTATGTTTTGCCTTACTATTTAAAGCTGCACTCTCAGATCTTGCAAGCTAGGTAGAATCAGATTTGAAAAGATTCAAATAAAATGTGTACTCTGGAGAAGAACTGAGTCCTATGAGTAGTACAACACTCATTCCTCTAAGTCATTCTTGAGACAATGTTCTGGAATGGACAAAGTAGATACTCTGTGACACAGGATTCTGTTTTTATTAAAAGATCAAAAGTTGAGTATTGACAGTCATGGGCACATGAATAGGCTGAGAGGTGGTCAGTAAAGTTCTATTTGTCCAAGGCTGCAAATGCATGGTGCAAACTTAGAAAGAAGTGGCAAATGTCCTGTTTGATGAACGCTGCAATGTTCTTACTCTCTTAAATGTTTATCTTTAAAGAACAGCCTGCTTGGTTCTCATGCTTTCAAATGCACATCTGCTCACTGCTGTGCAGCTGCCATGTTGCAGCCGAATTTATGCTTTGAGCTTCACAAGTTAAGACAAGCACTATAAGCACACATCTGAACTCAACATCACATTCAAAATATATTCTTGCTAGATCTTGGTTATTGTATTCTTGTTGCCTACACTTTCAGCTGGGTACTACCAATCACCTGTCATGATCTGAATTCATTTCAGGACATGGGCTAGAAAGGACATTACTCTCACTGTTAGACAAACCACATTATGAGCACTGGAGTCTTCCCGACTCCTTTTTATTCACCCTCACTACAACATTTGACACAGCCAATGAACTATGAACAGCATGTAAAAGAGGCTGACTGTTTATTTCAAGAGAGTCATAAGCAGAGAGGAGCAGCAGAAAAATGTTGCTCATGGTTCCCTTTTTCTTCAAACTTATTTAAAATACGCAAAGACTGAAAGAACTAGAAAGATGTCATGAACTCCACTGAAAGCACTATGTAGACTGCCTCTGTACTTGAGCTCATGGATAAAAGCAGAAACAGAGGAAAAGATAAGTTACACTTGGTAGCTGGAAGGAACACTTCAAAGAGCTTGTGGCACAGTACTTATTGGCTGATATTATACAACTCCAGTTAGACAAGTCAGTCTGTAATTTAGAACTGATCCTGGACATCTCTCTGACAATGAAACTGGTATAAGAAGTTATCCCACCTTTACTATTGATGATTTGCCCTCTGTAGTACACAATTTGTCACCTTTCAGCTGGACTACAGCAATGCAATATCTCGGGCATGAAGCCATTAGCCCTTGGGAAACTCAAAATAGTACAGAACACAGCAGTGCATTTCCTCTGCAGCCCAGGGTACTGTAAGCACCTCAAATCTGCTTTCATATTCTGCACTGGCTCCTATGAAATATTGGGCCAATTTTTATGCTTCTGTCATTATCTTTAAGGTGTCCAGTAACCCAGGGGCAGAATACCTGAAGGATCAACTGAGAACCTGCAGCTCCATTAAGGACAAAACTTACTTTGTGCTGTAGATGGAGATATGGGAGAGAAGAGTTAAAGCAGCTGAATGTTGAAAATGTGCCTAACATAAAAAGCATCACCTTTTACTATTGAGTACAAGATGTACTTTTTTGGATCTTAATCTCAACAACTAGTTCTTTTGTAGTAATCATAACAACATAGCAGTTTGAAACAAATTCACAAAAATACAGCAAGGTTTTTCTTGCTGTAATAGGAGCCAATGAAGGACAATAGAATCACACTTAAGTGTTATTCCTATTTGTTCTGAAAATGACTCAGCAACAAAAATAATAAAGTACATAAAAATATCCAGATATAAGAGAATTCACTGTTTCTTCCAAATGTAGTGGCACTGCCTGTCTTACGTGAATCCAGATATTCCAGGTCACTGACGATTAATCTAATTGTAAAAAAAAAATCCTGCAAAAGAGAAAAACATATTTTAGAAACCCTCAGGAAAAGACCCAAAATATTAGGAAGTGTAGTAAAAATTTCCAAAACACTTAAAAAGCTTGAGGACCAAAGTGTAATTTATTTTCTGTGAGACAGAATTGTAAATGCCTAACAGCCCAAGAAAGTAATGCGTGTGTTAGGCATTTTTAATAATACCATTTAATTTTTATTAGACAGTAATATATTTAACATTATATAAAAACCTGATCTTCTTATGCCACATCTCATGTGCAAAGATTAAATTTTTTAAAAGACTGAACATCCAGAAACACTATATTCAGCAAAGAATGAATATAAATGAAAATTTCTTCAGGGACATATGGATCTTAGCAACAAATTACCAAAATGGAAGCCATACAATATTAACTAAAATATTGGTTTTATCAATAAAAACTGTTCTGTAATCAATTAATGTTAGGAACAGTAACAATTATGTAATCACAATGTAATAAAATCTTTTAAAAACTGGTGATTATTCAAGTAAAAGGTCTCTCCCATTAAGCCTTCTCTGAAGCATTAAGCTTCCATTCCCTATACCCAACTCAGGTACAGAAACATTTTGTAATTTCTTAATTTTATTTATTCAGATCAGTGTAAATAAGAGAGTTTGATATTTTACCCCTAGCATATTAGTTTCTGTTGACAGATTTATATTCTAAATGTCACTCAAATATTCGAGTAAGTGAACAGTTATAAGGAACCAGAAGTATATTAGCATTAATGGAAAGAAATACACCTGTTTAAACATATTTGATCTCCTTTTTAAGATGAAATACATTCTGTTTCAAATATCTAATCACTTGAAACTGAGTTATCCAGTACCATCTTGAAGTTGATTATAAGATGAAAGAAACGCGACAGAGATGGTAATCATTTAATCCCTTAAGAACAGCTATTCTGAAGAGCTTTTCACTTTGTCCACAGCAGTTTTCCAGAATGCTACAATCCAGCTAGAAAAGAAGTATAATGATGAGGAAAATCATGTTTCCAGCAGCAAAATTTTCACAGTACATGAAGTCCTCCAAAAGAAGCAACACAGGAAAACTGACCACTTTAACAGATCACAGACTCTTAGATGAATCAGAGTCTTAGATGAATGTGTCGATGCAGTCCTTGGCAGTGATGAGTTCATACCATCAGCTGTGGTAAGGATTTGTAGCTTCTGATCTCATGTGGCAGAGATTAATATCTATTTGCCAGTCCTGGATGCTGAGGATATAAGCACACAGGACTGGTACTGACTGCACATTCACTGATACATTCAGATTCAATCCTAGCTGTGACTCCCACACTGAAGGTGCAGCAATGACACATGAAGACCCAGCAGGTCTGACTGGGACTGCAGGAAAAGGCTGTGCAGTTGCTCAGGAGGGAGTTTCAAAGACAGACTGAGGATGCTGGGCTAAGCACAGCCTTCCTGTCATCTTGCTGGAGTTCCTTGCTGCATACAGACTGTGATGGAGGCCAAGACAAAAGGCAGGTCTGGCACATCCTGAGGTCTGCAGGAACTGTAAGTGTTGCTCCCATGGAACATTAGCACCCCTTTCTTCATGGGGAGCAGCAGAACATACTTCAGAAATAACTCACTATATGGAATTCCTTTTTCTATAACTTGAAAGACCATGAAAATGATGGTATAACCTTCTTACCGAGTAGGTTTTGCCAAGATTGCTTTTACATTTTCAAATTCAATTTTGAAATACTTTGGAGAAACTTGTCTACTACTGTGCAATGTTATATTTTAACCAGATGCTCCTTAGTTGTTGAATAAACACAGAACTAACATTGCAATTTAATCAATTTGCCTGCAGTCTAAAAGACCAGTCTGAAGAAGAAAACTCATAAAAATGCCAGTAAAGCAACTAGCACAGTAACATTTGATTAAGCTTGACTTCTAAGATCTGCTTTGTACACAGGTTACCAAATATTTATAACTAATACAACTTCTTTTTTATAACAGTGTATGAGATGTAGGGAGGACAACATTCAACAGATGGTACCACAACACAATTTCCTTAAAGAACAAAATAAACCCAATGGGAAAAAAAAAAGGAACTAATATCAGTTACTGTGCTACATTAAGGAAACAGTAAACATCATAGAGCTCCGGTTCTTAATACTTAACAGCAGCTGGAATTAGTACATAACTCTTGACTGAAGCACAGAGACACAATTATAATAGATTTCTATTAATACTTCATTTGGTAGACCTATCAGACTGCATCTTCTACCTTCAGGTTTATACAACTGATTTCTTAGACTATGCATGAACTGTAATACTATTTTAAAGATACAGTTTTGAGTTTCAGACACAGAACTTTTGCTATATAAAAAAAGGAAGAATGTGACCACTTTCTCACATGCACTAGTAGAAAAAGTAAAATGTCAACAAAACCTCTTTTCAAAACATTGACATTCATATGAGATTTTGTAATTTGTTATGTATTTGGCTTTTAGTAACTATGACTGTAATAGGTAAGAAAGATAGTAGGAAAGTGCAAAAATAACAGGATGATGTTTTCAAAACCAGAATCTGATCAGACTCAGTGTAAGTTTTCACTGGCACTTCAGAGTTTTGCAAAATTCATGCATTCCTACTGCAATCTATAGAAAGCTACTTCACATTTTATGGATAGATGTTCTGGTACAACTGCACCCTCTAACACTATAAGCGGATTAAATGCAAAACCTAATCCATTTGAAATGAACTAGCTTTCCCTTTAACCTTATATATTCACATTTGAAACAAAGAACATACATACAAAAATTGCCACACTAGATCAAATCACTGTTTTAGCCCTGTTTTTGACAGTTATCAATGGCAGATACTTCAAGAAAATATGGTAGTACAACAGTTCTAAGAATGGACACAGGCATTTAGAGAGGACTGTTCTTCCCAGTGCTCATTGGTATGTGGCTCCCTCATATTCTAAGTATTCCTATTTTCTCACTTAACTACAAATCTACTTAATGTAACTTCTTGTACTTATAGGAGTAAAAGATCTGAGCCCTAACTACTACTGAAGCTAGAATTTATATAACGTTTTGTTTGTGCAAGCCCCATTGCATTTTTTTTCACAAGGTGTTTGTTGTTTTATTACAAGAGAAGATAAATACTGTTTTGGAGTTCCTTGACTTTTTTAACATCCTCTCTTTTATTTCATTTAATCATGCCTGTTCTTATTCATCTCCTATTTTAGATGACTGATCCAAATCCTTCCAAGTTCTTCTCACATGTAAGTTTGCCCTTATCTATAATAATTTTTGCCTATTTCTGTAACTGTTCCATTAAAAAAAAAGTCCTCCTGCATCAAGAGGTAGAATTTGTGTGGCCTAACTTGTCATCAAAAATCTCTGTCTAGCTGAAACCAGTTATCTCGGTTTTATCTAGCCACTGAAGAGAGGGAGAGGAACTTTCTGAGAGGGAATGATCACACTCTGTGACAGGCATCTACAGTAGGTGGGATGAATCATTCCCTGTAAATAATTCTTAAAAGAAGATAAGAGATGAGACCACCAGTTTCCACTGAATCACATGGAGCAACCAAAGGAAAGGAATATCAACAATTTATAACACTGTACTACAAATATTCTAACATAGGTTTTATCTTGCTCATTTTACTTCCCAACATCCCCATATCTTTCTGATATTGCTGAATACAAGCAGAAATATTAAATGACACATCTGTGATGTTATGGAAATTGTATAATTTCCTTGAGAGCTGCCGAATTATCTTAGAATTGAGAATGCACATGACTATTGCAAACCTTTTCCTTGGCTATATGCAAACCTTAATTCTGTAGGTAATGGTATTCATTTTACATTGGGCTAACAATTTCCTTTGCACTGAAGTTTCCATTAGATATCTTGATAGACTCACAGAGTCTCCACCAGTATATATTATCTGACATTCATTACTGAGCAGTAAATTTGTTATACTCCCCTTTTAGTTAATAGATTTATATTAAAAATGTAGGATTTAATAAGATGCCATCCTACTGTTCAAGTCTCATGTGTGTACTCTTCTGTTTTCAAGACACAGACATAGTCCTCCTTATCCTGAGGGTGCCCAAAGCTCTTATCAACATGGAAGCTTGTATGGAGCAAAAAGTAAAATGTTCACAGAGGATGTCTAGCATCTTTGTGGAAAGAAACATTTTTTCCATACTAAAGTCCCTTTCTGAATGTAAGTGTGCTTCTTCTCCTTCTACATCTGCCAAGGTCAGGTAAAAACTGATTTAAATACATAAAAGCAGTTAGGTACACTGGCTTCCCCATGCCCAGAAGTCCCAAGGTAAGTATTGAGATCCCATTGCTTAGCAATGCGGATGTAAAAACATCACGTGAAAAAGGAGGCAAACAATCTGCAGTGGTGTAGAAGCCCAGAGGAGGCTGATGTGCATGTCCCAAATGCCAAAAGCTGTTTGGCTGTGAAGCCAGCCATGGGCTGTTGGTAATAACAACCAAGGATTGTTGATAATAACCAAGAACTGTTGTGGGAAAGAACAAGATTTGGCTGGAGAAGAGGCTGTGTGGAGGTAGCACAGCATTTCTCTGGGGCAAACGTCCATGTTCTTGTTCCTGGAGATAAGCACAACACAGTCCAGTGCAAGCACAGGAATGAGATCAAGAAGTGGGTGTGGACTGGGCAGGGGGGATCAAGACCACATAAGAGCCTTGAAGCCCTCAGACCATTTCCAGACAGGTCTAAAAGAGCAGATTACACATGATAACTAGTTTGCATGGAAAACAAGAAACATCTCTCCAGGGCAGGGAAAACCTGTCTGTAAAAAGACATCCCCACCAAGCCTGGGTGGTGCCTCCCAAGAGCCTGGACATCCCATCAGCTGGATAACACTGGAGCCAGGACTGGTGATCTCCTCTCTTCCTTCCTTTCTTCTTCCACTCTTTCTTTCCCCTTTCTCTCTCCTCCTCTTTTATTCCTCTCTCTCCCTCTCCCTCTCTCTCCTTTTTTCCCCCTTACCTTTTTATCCAAACCCCACTGCCATATGCTAATACATGAAGTCAGGGACTAAAATTCTATGTTAAGTGTGCAATTTACTAATAAAACTCAGTGAATTTTTGTCAACCCTCTGAGTTTTGTCATTCCTTTCAACCATGAGCATCTATGAATCAGGTGCTCCCATACCCTTAAGGGTGGGACATATACAAATGATCAATGTTTTAGAAAATTTTTAAAATCTTCTACTACATTGTATGATTAGCTTTTATGTAAATTTATCATTATATTTCTTTATTATAATTTGGTTTTCTCAATGATAAAAAGTCTCTTTGATCTTTGATGCAACTATTTTATGCTGAAATTCTGCAAACAATTGTCAACAGCCCTAAAAGCAAAAGAGAAAATCAAATGAAAGCAGAGCGGTAATTAATGTCCATTTTACTATTGAGTTACAAATACTATACTCTTTCCCATGAAGGTTTGTAGTTGTTCTGTAAATAAGTTAAATTTCTGTTTCACAGAGGAAGTCAAATAATTGGAAAAAGGCACTGCATGAACAGTGAATGTGTCATTCCATTTAAAAAACTGATATATGAATTTAATAACCGATCATAGACAGAATCATAAAGAAGAAATATGGCTGGCAAACAGAAGGTCTAGTCTAGAACTGGAGGTCTGTGTTCAGTTTCTGGTGCTTCTATTTGTTCCATGTATGACAGTGGCCAAGCCATTTCATCTATTTTCTGCTTCAACCTTCTTGTTTACAACACACAGAGAATGCAATCCTTTCCTCCCCAAACCCCTCTCTTAATACACATTAGGAGAGGCTGGAAGGTAATCGGATCACAGCCTGAAGACAGAAGTTCCTAAGAAATTTATGACACTCAACACTAAGGTAATTCATAACTCAATAGCCTGAATTAGCCCATTCTTAGCATTAAAAATGCAAGAAAACTAAGGGGCAGAGGCAGCTTTCCTGTGATCACAGAAGAAACTGCTCATCGTTTTTAATGACAAAAGAGAAGATATTTACAGAAAATTAATGCAGCTTTTGTGCACTCTGATTTTTTTTTTTCATTGTTGATCAGCTGCTTGAAAGGCAGTATATGTAAATATAGAATGGCTAGGCTGCCTAATTATCCCTGGAAAGTTAGACATGTTATGAAGGGAATGTCATGTTTGTAGAAGAATAGTTTCCCCTGTATTTCCAAATGAGTAGATAGTTTTTTATTTTGGAACTCCAACATCCAGTTGCTGCAAGATAAAGGACTTCTTAGTTTCAGGATATCAGTTATGATAAAATCAGTGTAATATTGTCCCAACTGAGATATTCCAAAACCTGGAAACTTTATGGGAAAAGATATCTTTCATCAGACAGCTGGATAAATCACGCCAGATCTCAGGCATACAAGTTCTCCAAATCTAGTTTCTTTTATCTAAATAAATTCAGTTTTATACACACACACACACACACACACACACACACACACACATATACGAAACATTAAATTCAAGATAATAGTTTAAGTAGAAGTAAGATGAATGGAAGTTTTAAAAAAATAAGTTTTAAAAATGGAAGTACCACATGCTAGATTTTAGCACCACTGAAACTTCTTTTAAGTGTCCATTTACACAGCTATGGTACATAAAACACTTTGCTATAGTGAAAAACAATGAGAACTAATGGTCTAAATATTAAAAGACATTTGACTTATTCAACTCTTACTAGAGCTAATAAAGATACTAATTCTCAATTTCTATGAAGAAATTACATTTGAATTTTTATTTTGTTGGTATGTGACAGTGGTGGAATGTTTGAAGGAAAAATGTTTGCTTACCTTCATTCTACCATTCTATAAAAGTAATTTTGTTCATTGCACCTGACCAGCTTTATCCGTTTGTGCAGAACATAGTGCATTTAGTGTTTTAGAAATTACACTTTCAAAGATCATCAGTCCAACAGAACAAAACATTGAAGTGCTGAAAAGCATATAGCTGTGTATGAATTCAGGTGAGTAATTATGCAAGATAAATATTATACATTTGTAGTAAATAGTATTTACCTTCATTCCATCTGACTACTTCTTTTCATAGAGGCAAGTCATGCTTTTAATTTGTAGATCCTCACATTTTTATTATGCAAACCAATGAAGCAATAAATTTGTTTGTATCGAAGGAAAATTCTGTCTATTGAAACTTTAGTGATAGTGGCATCATAATACAACTTTAACCTGATAACTATGAAAGAGAACAATGAAACTAAATTCATATACACACTAATATATTTTAAAAAACAAACAACTCTTAGACCTTTACTGTGACTGTGTCCTTTAGCAGGCTGTTCATAGGTCCTAAGTTCACCACATTTTCCAATACTTCCAGTACTTATTAAAGTACTTCTGTGCGGATAGCATTGTTTAAATAATAATTCTTAATGAATTATTTTAGAGAAAGAAAAACAGTCTTTCTCTTGTATGAATGGCCCAGAAAGCAAATATGCAAACTAATAAATAAATAAATCAGTTTAAAATTCCATTGTAGTTTGAAGAAATATGTTACCTGGTTCTCTTCCATTTATAAAGTGGCATTTGCAGCCCATTTCCCATTATCATTCTTGAATTTTTTCCTTTCTCTAAATTAGCATTCATCTTTCCAGATTATTGCTTAAATCTTCAATGCTGTTAAAGATATTTCCCTTCCCTTCCCTTCCCTTCCCTTCCCTTCCCTTCCCTTCCCTTCCCTTCCCTTCCCTTCCCTTCCCTTCCCTTCCCTTCCCTTCCCTTCCCTTCCCTTCCCCTCCCTTCCCTTCCCTTCCCTTCCCTTCCCTTCCCTTCCCTTCCCTTCCCTTCCCTTCCCTTCCCTTCCCTTCCCTTCCCTTCCCTTCCCTTCCCTTCCCTTCCCTTCCCTTCCCTTCCCTTCCCTTCCCTTCCCTTCCCTTCCCTTCCCTTCCCTTCCCTTCCCTTCCCTTCCCTTCCCTTCCCTTCCCTTCCCTTCCCTTCCCTTCCCTTCCCTTCCCTTCCCTTCCCTTCCCTTCCCTTCCCTTCCCTTCCCTTCCCTTCCCTTCCCTTCCCTTCCCTTCCCTTCCCTTCCCTTCCCTTCCCTTCCCTTCCCTTCCCTTCCCTTCCCTTCCCTTCCCTTCCCTTCCCTTCCCTTCCCTTCCCTTCCCTTCCCTTCCCTTCCCTTCCCTTCCCTTCCCTTCCCTTCCCTTCCCTTCCCTTCCCTTCCCTTCCCTTCCCTTCCCTTCCCTTCCCTTCCCTTCCCTTCCCTTCCCTTCCCTTCCCTTCTCCTCCCTCCCCCCCATCAGCAGATTCTGATGAAGGATATTATTATGAGGATCTCAGTGCTGGGAAATGTCTCGGTTGCTGATGGAATTCCTTGCAATGCTGACTACACGCTGAACACACGCTGTTCAAGGTAAGCCTTGTCAGGAGCCACAGAGCAGTGCTGTAATGTGTGAGCGCAGGACACGTGTCATGCCAGAACTGAGGGTCACAACACTCACTGATAGAACTGTCAAGAGGATTCAAGAGAAACTGACAGCAGAACTGAGATTTGCAACCAGGAGGGATGAGGAATCATGATCTAAAAGCTTCAGAGAAGAAACTGAGATACTCATCTGCTGAGAACACCTGCCTGTGTACTTCCCTACTCAAGAAATCCTCTGAATTGCAAGTGTTTTGATATTGAACCTTCTAGCAAGAGATTTGGTTTATTTATTTATCAGTTGTTGCTCTATATGCTTACTGTTTGGATAGGCTATTTAGAAGGTCCTTATTAAATCAAATACCTCGTTTTGAGGCAGTGAAAAATTCAAGAGAGAGAGAAAAGTGATAAATATTCAGATCTAAGTGACAAAAGTCTTGTCACACAAAAAAAGAGTGAAAAAGAAAGTCCAGAGAAGGTTTTATAGTCTCTCAAAATAGAATCCATTCCTGGAACACTTCCATTATTTATATTACCAGGTATTTAAACACATTTTCAGAACTGAATTGAGTATTATTTCATGTAAGTATAATGGCCTACACCCATTTCTTCAAAATGCAGAAACACAGTGTTTCAAATGATTCCCTGTCTGACAACAGTGGAATTATTTTTTTACCCTGCAGTGGTTTAAAAAAAATCTAAAATTGAATGGGTTAAAGACAGATTATTAATAGATTAATGAGATTAAAACTAAAATGGCGTGCTCTAACCATCTAGGCCCTGAAATTTCCAACCAATAAGGACTCTGATGAAGTAAATTAAATAGTTTGGCTTTACAGCTAGTCAATTTTGGTTTTTATCTTAGACAAAATTGCTTTATTTTCAGCAAGCTTTGAAGAAATAAGAGCTGCTTTCCATGGGATAGGTATCTATATATTCATTAAATGTTTTAATGAGCTGATTTAGATAAATGGATGAAAGGCAATGGCTTTGATCATAAAATACTGTTTTACTCTTGGAAACCATCTCCTTCACTATAACCTTGAATTATATAGTTAAGGAATATCACTTTACATTTTATATTGTTAAGTTACAAGAGTATCATTTTATACTGTTTATGTCTGAAATATTTCCACAACATCAATATATTGCAAGGAATAAAACATTTAAAAACCTAAATTTCAGTTTAGGAGACTCAATCGTATGAAGGTTTTGTGACAAAGATAAAGGATTAGCCTAATTTACAAAAATCCACTCCTGAAACACATCCTGTGATGAGCAGTTTACCATTCTGGGAGAGGCCAGATGACCACTCATACGTCCCTGGGTCTCAGCTGTACTAAGGGCTAATTTTTACGTCTCACAAGAAATAACAAATCAGATACTCCTGTCCACACAAATCAACAATATCATTTAGGAATGCTTTTTAATTTTTATTACTACTATACTTGCTTGAGACAGTGGAAAAAACTGATTTTTTTCCATGAGCATAATAAATTGCAATATAGAGTAGATTAAGTTAGTAAGGGACTTACTTAAACATATACTGAATGCATTCCATCCCTCACAGACCTTAGCCCCTTATAAGTAAGAAACCTAAATTTAACAGTAGGTTTAGCTGCAGGCCTAGCTACAAAAAGTAACATTTTCCTTTCACATACATTCCATGGTCATAGATGGAGACCTGAAGATACAACTCCTACCCAGAATCTTAGTGAATCATGTTGAAATGAAAAAAACCTAGACTCTTATATATCAAACTGTCTAGACCTCACCTACAAAACTTGCTTATTGGAGAAAAGCTAGTAGGAATCATCAGATTAGATTCTGGTTGCAAACAAAATGAAATATTTATTTTGACTACTCCCCTCATCAGTCTCACATGCCTAAAACCATGGAGGCAGAGTCTATGATGGAAATAGGCAAATTTTGCTGCTGATTTCATTCAGCATGGCATGATGTTTTTGCATTATATCTCTCATATGGTAAATTGAAGTAAAAGTTACTTCTTTTGCCTGATGAACAAAGAAAATAGAACAAACCATAAATACAAAAAAAAAGTATAAAGTTGTAAAAAACTGTATCAAAGATTTGGCACAGTCCCAGATCATCCTAAGAATGGAACTAATTGTGCACAAAGCCAACATACATAAAGCAAGTGATTCCTAGAATGGCAGAAACTCACTAATCAAAAGATTTGCATAATAATCATCCATCTGTATGATGTGCCATATGGCAAACAAGACTGTAATTTCACTAAATATGTTTTCCAGGGGAAACAGGTTGCTTGCGTTTTCAACTAAGTGAAAAAAATCCCCCAACCTAGTCATAAATGGCTGACACACCCAAGCCAGGGAAAACTTTGGATGAAAATACGAGGAAGGCATGGAAAGCAGCATGTTGCAAGAATCACAAACTCTGAAAAATATATTTCATGTGTGTAACAGAATATGTAAAAGCAACAGTTTCAAGAAGAAAAGCAGTGAGCTGCTGGCAATGAATTACATGTTCTAATCTTCATAAGACTTGTTAACATACATAATTTCAAGTCACTGATGTATCAAAAACTGAATTCCAGCTTTGCTTTACAGAGTTATATCTGTAAAAATAAAATTAACTTCAACATTACTTTTGCATACACATTTAAAATAACAGAAAATATAATGAAGATTACACATGTAGGAATAAGAGTCAGAACTCCTGTATCTGTTTATGTAAATTCTGAGGATATTCACAGCTTCCTCAGAAGAGAATCAAACTGCAGAATATCTATATAAACCATGTACCAGTCTTTCTATATTTAAATAGCTGTGCTTCACCAGAAACATGAGTTCACTGATTTTATGGTAAACAGCAATTTTAGCAAAGCAATAATTTCAGTAAGGATTTTAGGAATGCTGGGGAACTGCATGCTTCTTCTTTTTAACCACTGATGAGACAGCTTTTTGGGAAAAGCATTTAAGTAGACTATTCTAGGCATTACACTATATAAATCCATTGTCTGTCTTTTACAAATTCAGGTGTCTAGAGAAATGTCCAGTCAAGGAAGAAACAGAATGCAGCAATAGCTTACATGGGTGTGTTTTATGGATATATTTTTATAAATGGGGTATGCTGAGTGTGGTGAGGGGCCTCTTGCCTTTGAACAGAGGGACAGGCAAATCTACTTTGGAAGGCATATTCTTAGCTGTTTGGAGCTTTCAACAGACCACTCACTAAGAAGATAAAAGAATAGCTGGGATTAAATTTTAAGGGAAAAACCTGTCAAATCTTAAGATCTATGGGAGTAAGTAAATAAAATTAAATAGAACAATAGGAAGAGAGTAAAAGGTTGCATAGACTAGACCAAATAATTGCAACTACATAGTAGAAATATGTAGGATTCTTTTATGAATCTAGACTTACATAATGAAATATCTAAATGGAACTTGCCCCTAAAAGAAGTACCTTATGGAACATCATTTTCATTTCTGCTAAAAGGAAGTCCAAAAAAACATCTAAGAGACCCTGTTGACAATATGCTCATTTTGCCTCCACTAATCATGATTTCCAGCATAAAAGACCCTCTTGTCAGCTGACCTTGAAAGCACTAGAAACTGTCAGAGAAATTAAAAACAAATAGGAAAGAGCTTCCCAAGCTTATCTAAAGACAGGATACTGAGAACAGGAGTGATTCCATTCCATGTCTTTGGATGAAATCCTGTTGCACAAATACAATAATTAATTGGAATTAATAAATCTGATGGAATTAGCCATGCATGTTTCTTCACATATAACAACTTCTATGTCTTCATATTAAAATAGAATCTGCTCCAAAAGCAAAAAATTCTGAAACTGCTGTGTATAACAAAATTTTGATCAACAAAACTTTAAAAATGCAACAAAATATGGAACTTCTGCCTTTTCTTACTCTTCGTACTAGTACGTACTTTGAACAACTGTATATTTGGAGGAACTGGGTTTTGTTCAAAGAGATTTATAATTGGACAGAAAACTCCACCTTCAATTTACCAGATCTTATCTATGTTCTTTAAACTTCTTAAAACCATTTAACCAATTATTACCCGGTTACAGTCTTAATCTAGTTTCTTACAAAACCCTACCTTCTGCCAAAAACCTACCACTTACAATAGTTCTATGTGCAGTCTCAGCAAAGAAAGTAGTGGGTAAAAGCCAGGAAAACACAGGAATCAAGTGATAAAATCAGCACAAAAAGGAATTATTTTCTTACTGTAACAATGGGCTCCACCAGCCTAGGCTTGAAGCACAAGAAACAGACACTGTAGAAAAGAACACAGTGGAACTGAACCTATAGTAAATAATTCACTTAAATAAAACATAATTTCATCTAATTTTAGATATGGTCTCTCTGCATGGCCATATATTTATGGCATCTTTGTATGCTCATGCAAAATCTTGAGTATCTAAGAGACAGAGATGCCCTGACGTGGATAATTTGAGATTATGGAATTATTTTTGAATATTTAATTTGATTACAAAGAAACAAGGGCTGTGAATTATTTTTCCTTGATTTGTATGACACAAGCTGACCATGAGCCAGCAGTGCCCTTGAAGCTAGGAAGACCAATGATATCCTGGGTTCCACTGGGAAGAGCGTGGCCAGCAGGAGAAGGGAGCTGATCCTCCCCTTCTACTCAGCCCTAGTGAGGCCACATCTGCAGTGCTGTGTCCAGTTCTGGGCTCCTCAGTACAGCCAAGACAAGGAGCTGCTGGAGAGGGTCCAGCAGGGGCCACAAAGATGATGAGGGATCTGGAGCATCTCTCTAATAAGGAGAGACAGAGGGAGCTGGGCCTGCTCAGTATGCAGAAGAGAAGACAGAGAGGGAATCTCATTAATGCAAGTAATATCCCAAAGGCAGGTGCCAAGAGGTTGGTGCCAGACTCTTTTCATTGGTGCTCAGCAACAGGACAAGGAGCAATGGCCATAAACTAAAACACAAGAAGTTCCACCTCAAGGCAAGGAAAAACTTGCTTCCAGTGAGGGTGGCAGAGCACTGGAACAGCTGCCCAGGAGGCCGTGGAGTCTTCCTCTTTGGAGACATTCAGAGCCCACTTGGATGAGTTCCTGCTCTAGGTGACAGTGCCTTAGTTGGATTAGATCTCCAGAGGTCCCTTCCAATCCTAATAATTTTGTGATTCCTACAATAAAATATTACTCAATTTAAACTATTATCCAGTAAGGTTTTATATATTGCTAGTGTCTGAGGAATGTATACTAGGAACATGGTTTTGAAACACCTTCTTCTGACCTTTAATAACATTATGTTTTTAATTTTCAAAGCTGGAGCACAGAATTTCAAGCTGTTATCAGGATCAGCAGAGTCCATAAAAGTTCTACAGTTTTAACCACTTAAAGAATTCAATTGCTTCTGGATCACCTTAACATTCCCAGTACTTATTTTACAGAAAATTTTATTGTACAGAAAAAAAGAAAATAGCATAAATACAAGATAATAATGGGTTTATGTGGACAAGAAATTTCACATAATAAATTTAAGATCCTCAGCCATACCCAGTACATGTAAAAGAAACTGCTTCAGGCTCCAAATTTTTTGCAAGTATCTTGCAGAACTCCTGCTACTGATTATGTATCTTTATGAAAGAGAAGATGTGGGTAAGATAATAATGTCAGGTAATCATGAAAAATACACACATAGGGCAGGTAGGGGATTCTAGTTAAAGAAAGTCTTTTTACTGACAGTTTTCTGAACTTCTTATATGGTTGCACATATCTATCATGTTCATTTTAATGAGCTCTACAAAAAGGTTACATTTTTGACCTCCAGAGCTCAAAGATCAAGTTATCACAGTTTTACTTCTTGTTAAAAAACTCTGGAATCTACTCATATCATGGGCATTATATGACCAATTGTTATAATGAAAATTGGGAAAATTCTGAAATATAAGTCAAAGTAACATGTTGCCGACAGCTTCAGTGTCCATAATTGATTCATCTTTAAATAATTACCATATCACCTATAACCCTGCCAACACATGTTTTAAGACTCAGGACTCTGCGGAGAGAACTGTGTTTTATTACTAATTGCTGTAGAGAGAAGATGGAAGGAGAAGGCAGCTGGTTTAGCTATACTTCTTCTTCAATGTTAGCATAAAAAATGGGTAATTATTTCCTTTTCTGCTGGTTTTTAGTGTTTCTACGTTTTTTCAGTGCCCACCTTTAGGTAACTGTGTAGCAAGACTAACTGCAAGTTAGTATCAGGTCTCCAATGACAAAACTGAAAACTGCCTAATTTTTGCAGCTATGGTGCTGCAATTTCAGTTTGCACTTTGGTTTCTGAGTAGAGTTAATGAAGGTGAGGCACACACAGAACCTGAGGCAAAATACAAACCCCCATGTAATTATTTCAAAAAGATGGCAGGAACCATGTAGTAGTTCTGAATTTGTTTCCTTTCACTAAAGGACATAGACCCATGCATACTGAGTAATAGAACCATGATACTGAATGTCTTTGAAAATGATGTTGTAATGGTTGGTTAAACAGGGAAAAAAAACCTGTCCAAGAAAAAGAGAATGACTTCAGGGTCCCTATATCTGTCAACACTCATAAACTCTGTGTTCAGTAGATGTTTCACCTACAGATTTTATGTGGTGTCTTCTGTATGTCTCATTTCTGTGGCTCAGTTTTTGATCCATCAAATGAGAATTAAACCCCATATTTATTTTCCTTCTCATTTTCCTCAGCTCTGGTATAATTCCATTTGAGAATATAACAATGTAAAAACCTGGATATACTGTCAAAGTTCATATTGCCTCTAAGTGGTAGCTATAAAAAGCATGGTCTTTCCTGTAACTTATAAAAAATACTAGTGGTACTTTATAATGGTCCAGAAAGCTCAGTTTTGAGCCAAAGATGAATACCAGACACTTCAGAAACTTGTTAACCAAAGAGCATTATTAAAACTATGATTAAATGTCATTCCTTTTGAGCTACATGAGAAGGGAACTCTCAAGGGCACTTATGCTTCATTGTTGGTATGTGACCTTGAATTTAAAGCAGATGGTTGGTTTTGACCCAGATATAGAAATGATACATTTGCATCTCACTGGACTGTCTCACTAGCATCATTTACAGTGCTGCTGCTAGGAGAGGTCTTGGCTATATGTCTACATCATCCTGTAAGCCTGCAAAAAGGGCCTGAGGAGTATCCTGAAGACATTCTCTGAGAATGACCCATGCCTATGGATCTACTTAGTAGAGAGGTACACGGTCACACACACCCATATAGGCTGTCTGAGGGTTATCACAGAGATTAATAAGTCCATCTGACCAATAACAAGTGTTTCTAAAAGCAAAATGAATTAATTACTTGCCTTCTGCTACTGGAACTGCTGACCACATGAGCAAAGGCTGAGATAACTGGGTTTGTTCAGCCTTGAGAAAAGAAGGCTTAGAGGAGACCTGATTATCACGTTCCAGAGGGCAGAGGACAGCTGCAAACAAGAGAGAGACTCTCATTTTACAAGGAATTACATAGAAGAGACGAGGGGTAATAGGTACAAGTTACTTCTGAGGAGATTCCAATTGGTCACAAAAAGAAAGTTTTACACAATGAGAAAAATCAGCCCTTGGAATAATCTTCCCAAGGAAGTGGTGGATTCCCCAGTGATGGACACTTAAAAGATCCAGATAGACAGGGTGTTGGAACATGTTACCTAGACCGTGCTTTTGCCAATAAAGGTTGGACCAGATGATCCTTGAAGTCCCTTCCAACATGGTATACTATGTACATGGTAGCATTCTTTAAGATAATATTATACTGAAATTACACCCTCGGAGTACCATAAAATTGGATTCCCATTCAAAACTCAAAACTTCACTGGCTACTTTCCTATTCAACAGTAAAAAATTAGCCATCATATGGGTCCAGGAATGAACACAGAAGCATCACAGTTCTACTTATTCTGTCTTTGGTAAGGACTTTTATAAGCTGCAGTTAGCACAAGACTGATTATTCCCTCCAAGCAAAGCACAGGGCTATGTCTGCTTTAACAAACATATTTTTAAGGAATCTCTTTCAGTTTAGAACTACTGTTTCTACAACAGGAAGTTTATTACTTTTGGAGAGATTTTTACTATTAAAAAAAATATTATCAAGGAAGTAAAATGAAAGAGAATGTGAGGATTTGGAAGTCCTTTCTGTCTAAATTCCTCTTGTCAACTCTGTAAGAACTAATACCTTACAGAATTTTAACCTTAAACCTAAGCCAAAGGTCTGGGTATTTTATTTTGTACCTGTGAAAATGGAGTCTTGCCTGTGTTTTTTAATGTTTCCTAAAGTTCAGAGCAGCATTTGTTAACCAACTGATTCTTGATTCGGTGTATGCTGAAGTACCAGTGCAACTGTTAAATCAATGGATCTCAGTCAAGAGTGCATCACTGATTTATCTACGCACAGGCCTCCAATTGGAATACACATTTGTACAAGATTTAAAGAAAGACTGAAAAGTCAAGATCAGAAGTCAAATCCAAACTAGACAGTCCTTACAGTAGAACAGTTTTCTGCTTGCTATTTTCTATAGGCAACAACATGAGTGTGAGATGGCTACAGTTTGGTAGCACAGCCTAAGTGACTAGATACCCATTTACAGCTGATGAATTCTGGCACAAATTCAGATAAAGATTGAATTTATACACAAGACTGATAAAGAAAGGCTTGGCTTTCTGACCTCAATAAAAGCCGTTACATCTGAAAACCTTCAGCTTTTCAACTACACCAAGTTTTCTATAGAAAATATTATTTACAACCCTGTCTCATCTATGTCAGTGCTGACATTTGGCCATTCTCTCAGTATATCCAGGAAAGCTGAAAGCCAGCTCCCAACTCTAAGAGCTTTTATGATCCTTAAATACGGAGAAACTTTGTTTCAACGTTCATAGCATGACATTCCTACACTTCCAAATCTGCAAACAAGAGTGAAGAGAAAAAAAACAAAGCAAAAGAAAATACTTTCTTCTTCTAAAGAATACTTAAAAGATGACATATTTTACCATGAGATCACCAAATTTTACTTTTATGAAATGAAAAAATGACACTCTCTCTTATACAAAGAGGTTTGTGATGTGCTGATGAGAAGTAGTATATAAGAATCAGGCACTTTTTTATGAAGTTTCCACTGATCAGGCCCTCCACAACTATACCTTATCCTACCTTTGATTAAAAGATACTCTATCTTCCACTAATGTTTCCAGTGAAGAAAAGGCAAATATTTGATAGACTTTTTGTAAAAAATTCTTAACCATATTTGAAGACAGTTAAGTGAGCAGTTGTACTACAAGATATTATGTCTAAGCATTAGGAAATAAGGCTTTAAAAGAAAAAACATGGACACATTCGTTGGAGCAGCAATTCAGAGACAGGCAAATTGGATTCTTGCTAAAAAAGAATAGTATTATTTCAAATGGTCATTTCCTAAGTAACTGAAGTAATTAAAACTCTGTGATAATTCTACGTTGCCAAATAAACTTTTATTGTATTTTTCATTTATTATTTTGTGGCAGTGTTTTACATTTTTTATAGTCAATTCACATTTTCAAATTTATTTTTCCTTAGAGTAAGCTATATTATAGTGAGGCAATATTACAGAGGAAGTTGCTGCTGATTTTTTTTCTAGCTAATGTTACAGGGAAAAAAATCCCTCTAAAAAGAATAAAAAAAGTTTTAATATTTCTTTCAGCATTCTTTAAATCTGTTTTTTTCTCCATCCTTGCTTTTCTCATCTTTTTTGTCTTTCTGGTTATTATCCATACCATGCCATGCACGTGACTTTTTCCTTTAATTACTTTTTGTACTCACTTGTTCATCCACACTTTTACTGCCTGTTGCTAAGCAACATGCATAACATTAGGATATACATTCATTTCTCTTTGAACATATTCCACTTCCTGTTTGTGTCATTCTTTTCCAGTATTTTATCCCACTCCATCATGCTGTTTTTTACACATTTTTTCACACCTTGTTCAGAGTAACTTGCCTAAGAATACCCACCAAATTTTTAAAATAATTCCTAAACAGCCAATATAATATAGTACAAAGTGTTGATGGTATTTTTTTGATTTTTATCTCTATTTAATTAAAAAGAAAGATAACACACAAAATATTCTGTATGAAGAAATGTATCTGTTAACTTGGACACAGGTGCAAAGTCAAGAATACAAAAAAGAGAAAAATCTTCAAAAACAGACCTGCAGGAAGGGTAGAAGTTACCATGACAAGGTACCCAAGATGGACCTTGTTTCATAAATATGACAGGGTCATGGAGGTAGAGAGTAGTGTAAATCTGATATAGTTAAGACATAAATATGACAGGGTCATGGAGGTAGAGAGTAGAGTAAATCTGATATAGTTAAGACACAGGAGCAAATGTAGGAGTTAAAATACAGGATGTTTTGGGTGAACCAATTGCTTCATCCATTAGGAAACAGAAGACTTTGGTACCATATGTTTCTTTTAAGATACATAGAATAGCAAGCAAACAATTAACTTCAGTAAGCTATCTCTGGAAGACTGTTAAGACTTCCCATAGAGACATCACAGGTGTCTACTTTCAAGCATTCATATTAACACTAAAAACTGAAAAATCTCAGCCATAAACTATTACAGAATATGAAAGAAATTCAATCACCTCTCCCATAACTCTATTCATTTTTGTACTCTGACATTCTTTCAGAGTCATGGAATATTTTAAAAAATTGTCTTCAAAAACCACTCAGGGTTATAGCAGGCTAGAATGGGGTTAATAAGGTCCTAAGGAATTAGCCTTGCCAATAACAGATGCTGTCAGCAACAATCCAATTTTCTCTTCCAGAAAAAAAATTACTTAGAGGAGCAGAAACAAGATGTTTAATGAGTGGAGAAATAATGAATCTAGCCTTCCATAGACTTGCTTCATCTACCTACAACAATATTGATTCCTCAGTGACTTCTCACATCACAATGTTTCTGGTTCTCTTCATGCTTTTCCCCCTTTTCTTTTTCCCTGTTGTTTGGCTGTGTAAGACCCACTATATGCCATAACTGATTGAAGGTTTAGCTATGTTTAATAATTATACACCTGCAGGAAATTATTAAATACAGACTTAACAGATAATTTGCTCCTATTTCTCAGACTGATTTTCTGCCTCAGCTGGAAAACTAAACATATTGCTGAATTATAGAAACTTAGAAAGGTTTAGCTTCTATTTGTCTCTAGTTCTGTTGAAATTGGACAATGTGTTAAAAATAATTAAGACAGGATAGGCAGAAAGTGTGAATACATTAGAATTCCTTCCCTAGAAAACCAGAATTGTATACAGTGAAAGAAAAAACAGTATTGATCAAAAATCACCATATAGAATGACAAGCCAAGGTGTCTCCCTACTCCAGAGCAGGCAGCATGTTGCAATTTGCTCCAGCTACCTGCTCTTACGCCTTTCTTCTACATGTCAGCACATATACGGTCCCTTCACAGGGCTTTTAACTTTGCCTTTAACTTGGCACTGAATTATACAATAAAGATTGACCTCTCAAATCAATACTATATTCAAGCACTGACAGAAGTACTCGGTACCCCTCTGTGAAAGTATGCCAAGTGGCACCATCCGCAGGCAATGCACAAGATCTTTAATACATTGCAGTTATACGATATGTCAGTCTTGAATCACTCCTTTGACACAAAGAAGAAAGCTTTATTCTTTGGCACAGAACTTCATCTCAACCAAGTTTTTTTATTTATTCAAAAAATCTTGTTCCTCTCTATACACTTAGTCTTCCTGGGACTAGGAAGCATCAAAACATTAAAAAGGCTCAGGAGGAAGGTAGTAGAAACCAGAAATTCCATCAATACAACAATTTCGCCTAAGATTTTCTCTAATATGTGATACCATTCATATGGGATCATGGTTTGGTAGCACCAGCCTCAGCAAACAAACCAAATCAAAGGTCCCATATCCCTCTGGTCACCAAAGGTAAATCACAGCTGGATGTGGCTGGACATCTGCCATCATGCTGGATTTTCCTGAATTTTCAGAAGTTTAAACTCACTTAATCTAAATAAACTTGAAAACTATCAAGAATGCTTCATGATTCCCTATTAAATCTGCAGTCGTAGATAGTATTTTCTGTAACATCTAAAAGGCCTAATACTATTGGCCTCATTTTGGCAGAGATGATTATCTTCCTAGTAGCTGGTACAGTGCTGTGTTTTGGATTCAGTATGAGGATCATGTTGATAACACACAGATGCTTTAGTTGTTGCTGTGCAGTGCTTGCTCTAAGTCAAGGACTTTTCAGATTCCTGTACTCTGACAGTGAGCAGATGCTCAAGAAGCCAGGAGGGAGCATGGCCAGGACAGAGGACCCAAACTAGCAAAAGGGATATCCCATAGAGCATCATGCCCAGTACATAAACTGGTGGAATTGGCTGGGAGGGGCCAATCACTGCTGGGGAACAGGCTTGGCATCACTCAGTGGGTGGTGAGTGATGGTACTGAGCATCACTTGTTCCTCTCTGGTGTTATTCCGCTCTCCTTTTTATTAAATATTATAATTATTTTACTTTTTTTCAATAATCAAACTGTTCTTATCTCAACCTGATTCACCTCCCCACTGGGGGTGGAGTGACTAAGCAGCTGTGGGGTCCTTAGTTTCCAGCTGAAATTAAACCATGACAGTTATCAAGCCACAAGACTATGAAGGAGTTCACATGAGACTAGGAGGCTGTATGTGATATCTTGTTACACTGGAAGTTCACGAAATTTTGAAAATGAAATAACATATGCACCAAATAAGCAATAAATGCATGTAAGTGCCTCTGTAGGCTTCCTTATGCATTCAGTTCAGCAAGATAACATCATTTCAATTCATGCCAGTAAAAAAATCCTAATCAAGTTCCATTAAAACCTTTTGATAAAGTTTTATGGCATTGTCATCATATTCCTTGACAGTAATTATTGAGTTCTGGACTAAAATTAGAATTTGTTGTTACCAAAACTAAATTAACAAAAGAATAGGAAGAAATTATTTTCAGCTTCTGTGTAGGTATTCCACTCCTAAAAGTGCAAGCATAAAGCAAGATAAAGCACAAAAATGTCCACTATTACAAGCCATTACTATGATGAACTGTTAACACGTAAGAACAGCATTTTCCAAATCCATTGAAGTCTAACTGTGGACACTGCTCTGGGGAAATCAATGATCTTTGAATCCTGATGATATTAGTCACCTGACTTCAGAAGCTGCTAAAATTCATACCCTCCTGAGTTATCTGTAGGCATATATGTGAGGTATGACAATTGCTTACTCTCTCCTAAGTGATAGACATAAGCAAAAGCAAAAGGAAATTCACTGATGGTGAGAATCCTGCAGTCCCAAACAGTCAGGATTTTGAACGCATGAGAAACACAGGAATGAGCCTGTAAAACAGTATGGCTGTGCTATGCACATCCATGAAAACAAGCATAGCACACATTTACTAGGATAAATAGAAAAAAGAATGCTAAGGTGAGGGCCAGAGAAGAAATTAGTTAATTAAGTCTTGTTACTGAAATGCATCTTTGACTCCTTACTGACCATTTTACTAGATGACTCCAGACATGACTCCATTTGAAGTGTTTATGAAGCACAGTTTGTCAGCATGAAAATGTTTGCCTGAAGAATGTAATAACTTTCCAGCATAAGAAGCCAGGAGGAAAAGAACAAAGAGTAGATGTTCTCTTTCTTTCAAATAAAACATAACGCACCCTTTAAAATTATACTAAAATGCTACATTTTTTCCAGGATTATTATTTTTGACTATGAAATTAATATCACTATTTTAAAAAGCTATTAGGTCCTTAAATGGGAATAACACTCATGCTCAAAAATCCTAGTCATAGTGTATTATGTATATTTATGCATAAGCTGAAGACAATGCCACTATGTATTTACATTCCCTAGCTTAGGTAAAGAATTAATATTGCATTTGGCATTCTAGTGCATATACCATATTAATGTTACTCAGGGGAGAAAAACCCAGCAGATAAAAACCAATAGAAGGGAGAAGAGATTTGCTGCCAAGTTTGTGATTTAGATGTGTAAAACAAACATCTTAGTATTTATTAGATTAAGCAAGACACAGAGTTAGTTGCAGTAGACAAGACAAATCAAAGCTATCTGTCAAGAAAACAAGGGCTGTTAATTTGCTCATTTCCTAGAATTATTTGATTCCAAAAGAGATTAACAGTACTAGAAGTTTATAATCAGGGGACAAAGACACACATATATAACACAGTAGACAGACTAAGAATATGCTAAAAATAAAAAATAAAAATCCCTAACACACGGTAGTTACCAAAAAATCATTATTTTGCTTTGGTAAATGTACTTAGTAGTTAAATTACAGAGATCATTGATTGCTTTCTCAACAGCAAAACAGCATTCTGAACATGGGAATTGGCTTGCTTTCAGCAATACTCATAAATAGCTTGGAGAATAAGACTTTGAATCATGAAGAACTTGAAATAATTTCTTTACCTGTTTCTGCAGGCCATTTGGCAATATGAAGTGTTGGGTTGTCTTTATAGTATTGAATTTGTCTCTGTATGCATTTTTGAGTGGAGAAATACAACCTCTGCATGTATCTGAGCAACCCCAGGGCCGCTCTCTTGTGCTTGAACAGTGCACACATATTCTAATACCTTCTACTAATACTGACACAGGCTTTCAACAGTCAGTCAAGCAATTGACTGAAACATGACAACTAAAACTTTGGTTTTCTTAGAATTGGTTTAAATTTTCCAAACCAATTATTCTGTAATTCTTATAATTGAATTCTATTATGAAAACACTTGGACTAGTACAAGACACTCCACAATGGATAAAACACACAATCCTAAGGAAGTCTTGGTGAATTCTAGATTGTTAGCAGCCAATTGGAACTGGAGAAGGAAAAAAAGAGGGGAATCTCTGCTTCTAAGGTAACCAATAGTCTGGGTATCAGCAAAGTGCCTTAAAGCTCTAAGCTATTGGTACTTGATTATTATCTTGGAGGAAAATATCCTGAAAGAGAAAAAAACAGATCCAAACTATTGAATGAATTTGCCAACATTTAGAGTTTGTTAAACACAGGTATATACACCTGCAATACTCATACAGTATATACATATCAAGAAAAAACCTTATGTCATGCCCTGTAGTCCTGACAGACGACCCAGAGCATTGGCGGCACATCAGATTTTTACAAAAGGTTCATTTTGTCTTGTTAGTATCTATCCAGGCCCAAATTTCAGTAATGAGGCCATATCAGATTATTCCCATGCCATATCGTGTGACGATAGAATTGGAAACTTAAACCTTCAACAGCATTGGCAGGGTCTGAAAATAAATAAATAAAAAGAATTGATTTAGAAGGGTCTATGCAGAGAATACAATTTCAGCTGTTGTTCAGTTCTAGGATACAGAACCTGAACAGGGACAGTGCCTGGCTGAAATGGGATTTTGAACAACTAGGGAAAAATAGCGTTTTTCAATAGCAATACAGCAATAACAACAGGATATCTGATGACTAAGTAACTTTCTCCCCCATTACCTGCCTTTCACAGTGGGTATCATCAGATGTTCCAAATAATGAATAATTATGGAGCACTTTAGTCTATAACAAGTTTTTTCCTATTCCTAGTTAACAGCCAAAATGGACAAAGAAATAAATATCATAAAAAATAGTTGTGAATTCATAGGGATGGGGTGGAATGGGAAGAAGAACTAAAAAATTTTAAGACATTAGAAACCAAAGATCCATAGGGTGAGAAATTGCCATGAAAGATCTTTTTTGAAGAGGAATAGAGAATTTAGTGTGAATCAACTTTACCTACAAGTTAGTTTTGCTACAATGACTTCAGCGTATAAACACATTGAGAAGTCTGACCCAATTCCTGGCCCCATTTGAGAGAAGGAAATCTAGAGTGGGGCTATTCTCAACAATGAAGATTTTTTTCTCACATTCAGCCAGAATTTCCCCTGACACAATGTGTACACACTGCCTCTTGCCATGGTGCATCATTACATACTGAAGAATCCTCTTCTGTAGTATCATCAATGTACCAAAATGCAAGATGCAGAATGTGCTCAAGCACAAATGTAATGTTATTTTTTTTCCAGGAATCCATGATTAAAAGGGAATCTTCTCTTGACAATAAGTTTATTTCAAGAGAATTTCCACAAGGCATAAGAGATTTGGAGGAAAAAATCAATGGACACATTTCAAAAATTCAGATACTGTCCTAAACTTTCAGGATTTATGGCATTATGCTTTTCAAACTTCTGAGGGAAATAGTACAAGAAAAGAATATAAAGCTATAGATCATATCAAACAGTTCTGGGAATAGTTGAACTAACAAGTCCTGATTCCTTGTATATTTGTACGTTATGACTGACTAAGTATAGAGCCTGATGAAATCTTTGTCTAAAGCTTCTCCACAGTTGGGTCTTCCTGAGGTCTTGCTTCCACTGAGACTCTTTGGTGCTTGCTGAGATTTGTTAACTCATATAACATCCCTATCCTCTGTTGGGACACTTGCAGCATCTCTCTCTTTCTTCCTTGCTCACCTATTTTTATAAAACTTACAGAAGTAAAATTATTTCTTAGACCTCAGCTCTCACTGAAACCAGCCTGTAAGCTCCACAGGTATCAGTTAGTGAACACCCATTATTCTATAAGCTTCATAAGAAGACAATTAACAATCCCACAGAAATTCTTGTAAAGTTGAAACAGGAATGTTTTAATAAGCTTTGTTAGGTTCAGGAATATAAGGATTGCTAAGAGCACATATATCATTTTAATGCTATTAATAACATCATTAATTAAAAAAAATACAAAAGATGAAAGGACAGCTTGTAGCTGTGTTATAAAGAGTACATGTTGCCACTTAAGTTTATTAAATTAAATAATAATTTAGTTCGTCACATTAAAAACAGCTGCTGTCATCAGATATTTTTTAAACTACCACTTAAGTTTTGTTAGGATGTAGTGTTACAATATCCCCTTTTTAATTGTGTTACATTTCTGATGCTGATTCATTTTCTCAAAATGCAGCAGCGACTGCAAGAGAAGAGAAAAAAATCTAAATCCAAAGAAAACTAGTTAACTATTTGACATAAGACTGTTCTTTTATTATGCCATAAACTGGTTCATTTTTATTTTTGTCATGTTTTTTTCCTACTATAAAGGGACCCTGGACTTTGCAAACACTTCTTTGCTACTGCAAAGGAGTTATTGCTATTTATATTATTCATACTATTTGTACTATATTATTCTACTGTATTCTCTGTGGGTTTTTGCCTCAGTCTTTAATAACACTGGTGGACCTTGGGCTGCTCAGGTCCTTGACTCGAACGACCACGACTGTGGGAACAGTGACTTTCCATTTGAGGACATGAAAATTGTAAGGGATCAGCTGTATTGGCTGAATGTTCACAGGTACATGTGGCCTGATGGGATTCATCCCAGAGTTCTAAAGGAATTGGCAGATGTTATGGCAGGATCCCACTCTGTCATCTGCCAAGGATCTTGGGAGTCTGAGGAGGCCCCTGCTGGCTGAATGCTAGCCAATGTTATTCCTATCTATAAAAGGGCTGTGAGGAAAAATGCCGGAAACTACACTTAGTCTAACCTCAGTTCTTGGAAAAATTATTGAGATCATCTTACTGGGCAATACTGAAAGGTATTAAAGAATACCACAATCATCAGGCACAGTCAGCGCAAGTTCAGAAGAGGAAAGTCTTTAAACAATTTGATATCCCTCTATGATACGGTCACCCACCTAGTGGATGAAGGGGAGGCAGTGGATGTTGTCTTTTTGGATTTTAATAAGTCCTTTTATACTGTCCCTCACAGCTTCCTTCCAGACGAGTTATCCAACTGTGGAATTCCCAATTTAGACTGAGCAGTTTCATTGTGTTCTGGGTGAAGAAGTGGCTGAAGGGCTCTGCTCAAAGGGTTGTAGCAGATGGAGCTGCATCTGGCTGGTGCCTGGTCACCAGTGGTGTGCCTCAGGTTCAATTCTAGGGCCAGGTCTGTTCAATATATTCAATATATTCAATAATCTGGATGCAGGAGTTGAATGCACCATCAGAAGGTTTACTGATGATACCAAACTGGGAGATGCTGTTGACTCTCTTGAGGAACAGAAGACATTGGCAGAGGGATCTAGACAGATTGGGGCTTTGGACAATGATTAATGGGAGGAAACTTAACATGTCAAAATGCCAAATTCTGCACTAGGACAGAGTAGAGCCAGGCACTAGTACAGAGTGGGAGAGGAGTGGCTGGAGACCAGCCCTGCAGGGAGAGATCGGGGTGTGCTGGCTGGCAGCAGCTCAGTGCGAGTCAGCCACGTGCCCAGACAGCCAGGAGGGTGAACTCCATGCTGGGGTGCATCAAACCCAGCACAAACAGCTGCTAGGCAGAGGTGGTTATCCCGCTGTACTCAGTGGGGGTCTGGCCTCACCATTTACAAGGATGTGACGATCCTTGAATGTGTCCGGAGCTGGAAGGAATGTCCTGGAAGGAGCAGCTAAGGACTTTGGGGTGGTCTGGTTTGGAGAAAAGGAGGCTGAGGCATGACCTCATTGCTCTCTGAGGACAGGAAACGGAGAGGGAGGTGCTGACCCCTTCTCCTTATGACCCAGTGACAGGACATTTGAATGGTTCAAAGCTCCATCAGAGGACGTTAGACTGGGCATTCTTTACCAGGAGAGTGGTCAAACCCTGCAACAGGCTTCCTAGTAAGGTCACAGATCGGGCTTTCAGTCTATCAGCACACATCACAAATTGCAATTCAAATAGAAGATGCAGTTTATATTAAAAATAAATCTTTTGTTCTTAATTCTTTAGAAAAATCTGATTTTAATAAAATGTATGCTCTGAAAGAGCTTAAGTAATAACTTTCCATTCATGGTAAAGGTTCAGCTTTGGATGAAAATGAGCATGAATTGTTGTCATATAATGGCTCTTTAATAATTTATTTGAAATTAGTTTGGTTGGGTCAGTCTTTTTTCTAGTTTCTATCATCCAATGCAATTAAAAAATCATCAACATCTGTGTGGGTAGTCCCTACAAAAGCATCACCAAACTGAATAATATAAGCTATTGCTAAAAGAACTGATTCACATTTGAGGCATGCTGGCAGGTGTACTGCTATTACCACAGATGTTAATGATCGTAAAAAAAAATTTAATCTTTGATGTCTATTTTATAGCTGCCACATTCTAGTAGTGTTATTATATGTTACAGTTTTATCAAATCTGAAAGAAAACAGCTTGAAAAAAGAGTCCTGAAGATATGAAAACCAAGCACTTCCTTTGCATTTGCATATTTTAATAAGTTGTATTATCATGAATGTATTATGCCAACTGACCACGTGCATCCCTATTTGCAGTAATATAAAATAAAAAGGATTCATGTTAAATAAGAACAGTCTCTGTTAAAACAATTTACTCTGAACCTCAAGGACCAGTGATGGAAGGTCAGTGTGAAAGGCAGGAGTGATAACTAAGAGGTAGGAACCAGTCACTTATTTAAATTTGCTAACATAATTTTAGATACTTGTTTGGACATATGATCAAAAACAGAAAAAGCACAAATTTTAAATTTAAATATGAATTTAATTTAAATTAATAATTTTAAATATTGAAATATTTATTTCATGAAGTAATTTTTCCCAAATTAGAAAAATGTATGTTGAACTATTTAGAAGGAATAAATGTGTGTGTGGCACATTCTATAACACTCGCATGCTAGGTTTTGATTTCAAATCTGAAAAAATACATACCTGTACTTATGCTAAACTTTCTTCAGAAAAACTGATAAGCAAAATGTTCAGGTTTTTTCATGAATTTTCTGTAGGCTTGGGATAACAAACAGACTTGGGTTATAACCGCTAAAAATTCTATTTAAAATTTTTGTTAGGATCCCTTCGTGTCACATTTATCTATAGCAGCAGTGACAGGATAGGGGCAATCGTTTTAACTATTATGAGGGTAGATTTAGATCTGCTGCAAGAAAGAATTTTTACAGTGAGGGTTGTGAGACACTGAACAGATTGCTCAGAGAAGTTGTGGATGCCCCACACCTGGAAATGCTCAAGGCTCTGATCAACCCGGTCTAGTGGAAGGTGTCTCTGCCCATATCTGGGGACTTGGGCTAGACAATGCTTAAAGGTCCCTTCCATCCTAAACCATCCTATGATTCTTTGACATCATGTTCAGAAATTAAAGTTTGGGGAACAGACAACGAAGGAAGGGAAGTTTATGGTTATGGAGTTTATTTTCCCAAGTCATGATTAGCTGTGCTGCTTTCCAGGAAGCAGATAAACATCTGCCTGCTGATGAAAAGTAGTGAATAAATTCTGTATTCTGCTTTGCTTGCATGAGCAGCTTTGCTTCACTTGTTAAAGTGTCTTCATCCCAACCCACGAGTTCTCTTGCTCTCGCTTTTCTGATTCTCTCCTCCGCCCCACTGTGGGGGCAGTCAGTGAGTCACTGCCTGGGGTCAACCCACCACAAATAACAAAGTATGTTGTTAAGTAATTGGATGACTGAATTGGCAACAGCGTTAGACATAGGAAAAGCAAAACAAAACTCATTAGTACTACTACTACCCAAAAGATATATCTATCTATCGGTGTTAATTCATAATGTTTTCTTGCAAAGTGGGACACACCTGGGACACATACACAATTAAAGTGTTGGTTCTCTGTGCAATGAATTATGAAACAGATACTGTCTCAAAAAGGAACTTGTGTTAGGGTACAGTCTCTCAATACAATAAACATTCAATTTGACTCTTGTTCCCCATAAAACCCTTAGTATTATTTTTAGGTAAAGTGATGATCTCCTTTTATGTCCCAAATTCCTCCCTCACAAGGGTGAAACAGTGGGTATTTTAAAACAGCTGTTGAATTTTTGTCCATTTCACAAATACCAGCTAGAAGACAGGTAGGTGAGTCTGATTAATTTTCCTTTCTGTCTTCCTTGGGTGGGATACTGATTAAAGAAAATCATTATTAAGTCTAGTTAGTGCCTGACAGAAAATGGTAAATCAAGATGCTGAGACAGATCCCTTACATTCTGATTTTACCAACGTTAGGGCAATGGTATATTTTTTTGGACATGGGACAAGCTTTTAACCCATGACTGAAAAAAGATACACTGACATGCACAGGTAGAGAAAAAATGGATCTTTTCTATTGGATATGGTCCTCAAGAGATAAGGAAAAAGACTTGTATAGGTGATGAAGTGTGATAATATGAAAGGCTGCAAGACAGTTGCTTAAGAAACAAGAACAACAAAGGGATAAACTACTGCAGGCATCACCAGAGCTGGAATGACATTGTACTGTGTACTATGTTTCCATAGCAACTAGCCATAGGAAGATGAATGTCTCATATTCACTGTGCTCTGCAGTACATGTCTATAAATCAAACTTGCATAAAAGAGCATAAGATTTCTTCCATGGGGTGGCTCTGAAAAACAGGTTATTTTCTCATTACTAGATAATTACATGAAAGAAATATGAGACAATTAGGTCACTCTTTTGTATGGAAAGTACCAATACATACAAAAGTACTAATATACCTCTACTGTGAGATACTATCAATCTAAAGGCACAGTAGCATAAAAAGCCGATCACGAATGCCTTCTTTTCTTCCTTAAGATCTGAGTTATGCTTGCTAGCTTTAAAAACTGTATGGGAATTTTCTGTCCACTTTTTGTTTGTAAGACATTTTTCATCATTTATAGGTTCATCCACATTCATATGTGGTTGGTTTTCAGCTCACTTCTGTCACTATTCCCATTATCATGCTCTGAGACTTTAGCATATAAATAAACTGTTTTTCCAAGCAAATGTTACAGCTAGGACAAATATTTTTTCAGCATCTGTAATTAATAATACTGTATCATTCGACTATTACATTCATATTCATAACAAGAAAAGAAAATAGTACTTAAAGTAGTTTTTTAAGAATTTGGATCCCACTGTAAAAGACGTGTTCACTTACAGAGGGCTATTTATCACAAATTGTTGCAAAGGACTTGACACACTTCATATACATGTAGCTACATGAAGATCAGCAGTAGTAGTATAAAGCAATTCTTCTGTGTGCTACCCATTACCAAGAACCCTGATGAAAGAACACACCATTTACCTCAGCAGCCACTTCTGCAACTCCTCTGTCAAGAACGTTGTGTTTTTATACAATGGCATTCTGATCAGGTGCACATCAGGTGCCTAATAAACCCTTCATCATTTTGTTGAATATGACTGCAATATTAGATCAGAGACAAATGTTACTCCACTGTTCAGGCAAGATTACAGTCAGTTAATACAATCAAACATAAACTGAAAACCTATCCACATTCTCCAAACTTCAGCAACAGCTGTGCACAGTGTATTACTGACAGTTGTAAGAAAACAACCCCTGAGGAGAAAGGACATCTACATTAAATATTATTTTATCAGTATGAGATGAGATTAGATATGGTCCTCAAGAGATTCCAGTAAATTCAGTACAGCCACTACTACTAAGAGACCACAAACTCTGCAGTGAGGACTGCAGTAAGGACTGAAGCTTATCAGACTTTGTCTGAACTTGTTTGACCTGCCCTGGAGATTCTACTTGCTTTATCTGTTGCAACAGTTCTTTCAAGGACCACGTGGCTATGCCTAATTTGTTCTCCTTAACTTCATACAGGATAAACATAGCTTTACACAGATAGTAGTAACAAGAATTTCTTCTACGTAAAATTATCTATTTATGTAGAGAAATATAGGCCTGGCATGACAGCAGATGCAAAGACATGGCATATAGAGTAGTAAAGGCATGGGATGTTAAGATACAGGGCACAGGTTAACACTGGAGGACCAAGACCAAAGACTCATTTATGGTCAGTAAAAGACATGCAGACACAGGAACTGGACAAAAATATTTTTATAGGTGACAGAACAAAGAAGAAATATCTGAAAAATGTAATATGTGCCATATATTGAAAATTATATGGATGCAATGTGGGCTTGCAGACCTCAGAAGAAAGAAGATGTAAACTGGGTGGGCAAACATATTTAAATAACCCAAAGTAGATGCTAGAGAGAGAAGAAAATATGAATATTATACTCCTTCTGCCGAGTAAGTTAGGATAATAGCAATTTACTCTACCATGCCTGCCCTGAACCTGTCAGCTTGAGGACTGAGAGGGGCAGTGGAAGATTGATAGTAACTACAGAAAACAGATAGGTAGTAGGAGATGCATTATGTAATTAATTGCACTGAGACATTTTGCTGCATAGTATTTTTTATCCTTCTTCTTTTTTCCAATTATTAAATTTGTACTAAAAAAAAATCTTTTATTAGATTGCTAAGATTTCTAGTATCAGGTGGGTCTCCTTTGTAGCCATATGAAGATTTTGAGCATAACAGCTCTTTACAGGTAGGTTAGAAGAATAATCCAGAATCATCCATTATTCTTTCTTGCTATATTATATTGAACATTTAAAGATTTTTTTATATTAATAATGCATATATATGAATGATAAAAGGATTTCATTTTCAAGCCTCAAGTTTGTTAAAAGTAGTTCAACATGTATGGATGCCCTTATTATGAGCATTTTGCATGCCTACAAATCAAGTTTACGTTCTCTGAAAGCTAAATGACTTTGGTGGGGCCCTTCATTCTTCATGCTGGTATTATTTCTTCCTTGTGTTCTGCATAGCTTGAATACACTTGTTTACATTGTTTACATACAATTTTACATCTCAGAATAGGTTGAGAACTACACTCCATAGCACAAAATTCCCTGCTCTGTATGGTAAGTAGACAAGTTAAGTACTATGAACGTGCCTTTAACTTTTTCCTACTTCCCTTCCATTCCTGCCTTTGTGGCACTAAGGCACTGTGGCACTAGCCGCAGACTTTGCTTATTCTGCAACATTTTCATATACTTCATTTAAACTATAAGAAAATAATGCATGCAACGGTGCATTCCAAATTAAAGGAACCAGTAGCTGACAAGGTCTGAAGACAGCATTTCCACCAAAGAGAAAACTTTATAAAAAAACCATAAAACCCCCATTTTCATTTAGCAATATCACAGACCTCTGAAATATACCAATTAAGATTTTCCCCTTGTCTCAATCTTTACCTATGTTTTACTTTAAACTTGGAATGCTTTTTTAAGTTGAATTTCCCAGTCTTTCCCAGTCTTCATCTGGGACTGTACTATGGGGAACATCACAGTGCTCACAGTATACAAACTGCTTTTATTCCAGATGAAATAAAATTGAAGGATTTGCTCCTGGCATGCACCCAAAGGACTTCTAGGGATCATTCATCTGTTGACCAGACTAGAATTCAGCCAAGTAACTCTCTCAATACAGATATTGGGTCCCCATTATAAACTTCTTCCACTACAGACCTGATCTCTGTGTGCTGCATTAATTGCTAATACACAGGTAATTTTAGAACTCATATTTGATCAGTCATCACATTTAAAAACTCTAAAGATCTTCTAAGTACAGTACATGATTTTACATAACATAAAAAAAATTTTTTTAAATATGTTCCGTCTCAAAATTTAATTTTGATTTCTATGGTAAAAAAAGGAAAGAACAAGAAACGTACCTACAAATATGAAAATATATTTGCTTCATTTGTTACAGCAATATATTGTAATAAAGATTCTGTGTCACAAATACATGAAACTTCTGACAAATATCTGTGTCCAAAATATTTCTTATGACTTTCTTTTCATAGTCTTAATCCAATTGTACAGATCAATTTAGGGCAAAAGTCTTAGCTCTGTTTCCCTAAATAAAGCTCAACATCCACACTTCCAAGCCAATCACACCTTGGAGAAGAAATCTCACCACTACTTTGCAATATGCACTCCTATTTAACTAAATTCTTTAGAGACAGCTCTTGAATGTGGACTTCCTGATTAGAGGAGGAAAACATAAAAGCAAATAGTTTTAAGTTTCAATATTCAAAGCTAGTCACTAATTGGCTTTGCCACGGCTTTTCTTCAGTCAATGCAAAATCAGCACAGCTTCTTAAGAAACAGTACAGGCGACAAATTACCTTCTGTACCTGTTCATATTTATTATTTAGTTATTATTTTTTAAATCCTATTTATAAAATTTATATTAATTATTACATTATTTACACATTTGTGTAATTTGTGTATAATCTTTACTAATAAAGGCACTGAAACAGTAATGGCTCTGAAGCTTTTATCTTCAGCTGCATGATAGAATCTAATAATTTCATTAAGTGAAACAACAAAAAGACTGCTATCCAGGAATATGGATCAATTTTTTATTCTTACCTGGTGGCTTCAAGTATGATTTTTTCAGATACCTTAGGAGAAATGGAATTGAAAGCTCTCTTGAAGTCTTCAAAAGCCAAAATCCTCTATTTTTTAAGATCAGGATTAGGCAAGATAAAAATAATGTAAATCATGGTGTTTTTTAAAACTATTTAATACAATGTTTGCATGTAAGCTAATCAATTCCCAGTTCTGAAATGATGATACACTCTAAGTTACTGCATCAGCAAAATGTTTCAGAAAGGCTAAAACATAAGGATGAGGAATCTAAGCCAGATGTTATACTGACTATTCCCTTTTGCCACTGTGAACTCTGTGCAAAAATAACGTGCCTACATCTACAACTCTCTTAGTTAAGTTTTCATTTTAAGAGCAGACATTTTTAAAAACTGAACAAACAAATTTAAATTTTCAAATCTGCAAAGCTTTGAAAACACAGACTATAAGATATTCAAAATTACTTTTCAAATCTACCCTCTTCATTGACAACTTACGTATTTTGAACATTGTGTTTAATTTTTTTTCACAAATGTTACAATCCACTCATCCATAGTATTCATCCAGTTTAATTCTGCTGAATGCATTATATCAGAGCAATATCAGCTGATCAATCACTTTGGTTATGAATTAACTTCCAGAGTCATATGGAAAATAAAGCATCTCAAACAAGGCTACTGTAGACTGTGTGCAGCAGACAGCAAACTAAAACACAGCGCTTCAAACAGTTAAGTCCTTTGAAATAATTCACTAAAAATAACATTTGAAAAGCTACTTTTAGTTCATGGCAAAAAGCTGAATGCATGCTTATCAGATCATCCCAGCATCTGATCGCCCATATGTTTCACTTCCCCTCTTTTCAAGGACCATAGTCCTGTCTAAGATCAGGAAGAAAAAGGCAGAGGATCTGAAAATCCATCAACTCAGAGGTTCCTGATAATGTCTTCCCTTTTCCAGTTTGGTGATGGGACATCCTCTGCTGTTTAACAGGAATGAGAAAGAATCTCCACATCTACTTCCCAGTGAGAATGAGAGAAAAACCCTCTTGCGTTGGTTTCCCTTCCTTGGTCTGTTATGAGAAGTGAAAAAGATCTACAGCCACAAACAAGGAAATTGGTAAACCCTGTGGCATAAATGAGTGGGGAAACAGGATTCATAGAGAAATAACGAGAGGCAGTAACAGCAAATAGGTGAGGTGAATGGCCAGAGATGTCCTTCAACAGCTGGAGGAGCTCCTCCTGCTACAGACAGAGCTACAGCCTAGTACACCACAGTCCGCTGGCCCTGACTTTACAGTCACATCAACACCATCACTATCAGTCCACTACTGCTTCATTTAACTGTGCTGCAGCCAGGACATCACTTCTTTTTATTTCTTTCAGGTTTTGCTGTTTTGCTTAATTGCTTCAGAATTAAATTAATATTTCAAATATTAAGAAGAAAAAATCTTTACGTTGCATATCAAGAGCTGTAAATATTTATTTGTTTAATTACTATATAACTGTGCAACCCTCTTGGGCTCATAAGATTTAAGAAACTTTTCGAATAATGGACCTAGAAAAATGTAAAATGAAATTAAACTCCCTGGCAAAAAAAAAAAAAAAAAGAAGCCACTTTAATTTTTCTCCTTAAAAATATGTATGACTAAGGTCTACTCATTATTAATAGTTTTAATTATGTAAATAAAAATAAAACTGAAATAATAACCTTCAAAGTTGGAGCATAATCATGAAAATATTTCAATACAGTTTCACTTTTCTCACATATTTTCTATACTTGAGTATAATGCATCTGTTTACCTCTACTTTTTTCTTGTTACCTGCTATCTCATGTTTCTTTATACTGGAGAGAAACCTGGACTTTTTTAAGCCAATAGCATTTGCATGCCATGGATAAAGATCCACGCTGCATAAACAATCTATCTGGCATCATTCCCAGAAGCAAAGTCTGAAATAATGTATAACCCCAGCTAGAGATTCCTGTGAAACCTATAATAAAATTGAGTGTAAAACTGAATTGGTTATTCCTTCTGTATGCTATATCAAAGTCTTCACTTGTACATTTATCTTACCTTTCTAATTAACATAAAATTAGAAAAATTAAAATGTAAATCTAGTTTGTCAGCTCTTAATTGACATTTCATCTAAAATCAAAGTAAAACATAAAAATTAAGAAAAAAAATCTGACCCTCAAAAGTTAAGGCCTCGCCATAAAACATGCAAAAATCCTGATACAAATATTCAGCAGATGCATTTTTTTTTGGAAAACGGATCTCACTTCAGCTCAATACATAAAAACAGATGAATACTCTTTTCTCATAATTTCTGATATATGACTTATGTTCATTTTAAACAAATTAGTTTTCTTGAGAAGGCAAGATGACTGTATCTTCCAGGAATTTTTCCATTATCTAATAACATAACAAAAGCTCTGCACTTCTTTTTCTTTTGATTCATTCATATTCTCTTCTTTCTGCAGTGGTTCAAAAGCACAACTCCTCCAGCTCCACCTGCTGTCTCAATTCAGATCTCTGTACCAGTGTACAGATTTCCCATGCCTCTTTGCTTACTTCTTCTTGGAAAATCATATGTTAAGAACTACTATCATCTCAGTTGCCAGGATTGCACAGTCTTGCTGCTTTCAACTGCTGGTTCTGTACATGCACCATTTCTGTAATAACAGAGGTTACCTAAACATGCTGAACTTGCCTGCATGAGCAGTTTTCCATTCAATTGGATAACTACAGAAGTGAAACGATAAAAAGCAGTATAAGCTTTCCATCCATTTATTCCTTCTCTTTCAGAGTAACATAAGAGCCCAGAAAATTATAGTATACAATTTTCCTTTTATAGAATGACTCCTATAATAGAGTCCCGCCTATTCATTGATTTGGAGAGCTGCCAACTCATGTGCTGCTAGAACAGGCTGTAAAGCTATGTCAACACACAAAAAGGACATCTTAAAAATTATAAAATCCATTAGGTATTAACAAATCCATGATCTATCATTATATCTTAGTTTACTATTTCTGGTTCAGACATTCATATGCATTTTCCCTTGGGGAAAAAAAACCCGACCAAAGTATCTTTATTTTATAATTGTTGCCTAAATTAAAGATTTACAAGTAAGGGTGTGGCTTAATAAGCATGTGTTCTGGCATCAACACTAAAATAAACAAAATCAGCTTCTATAATGCCTTTCAAATATATTGATACAAATACCTGTGGAGCCTCTGGATACAAATATGTGACAAAAGGGAAAATGGAATTTAGTGACAAAAGCAACCTCAGATTTTTGCCACTTCCTTTTTATATTAGTAATTTATCCAATAAGGCTTGCCACATGACCCCACAAACAGAAATCTGCGTGTAATTGGTAACACTAAGGACAACAAAACCCAAGCAGGACTATTTAAATGAGAAGCTTATTTACTGAATTATGGTATAGGACTCCAGTATTTTCCCAAGTTAATAGTGTATCATTATCAAAAAACTCATAGAAATTTTCATCACTTAACCAGCTTGAACACTAAAAATTACTAAATATTTTTCTATGTCATTAATCAATATAATGTTGCTATTAAGAAATACCACGTTGAGTGGCAAGAATAAGTTCAAGATAAACACAACATAGAAGCACTAAAAGTATTACAAAACTATATGAAATCAGTTTAATAGGCATGGTCAGCTCATTTACAGAATCAAAGATTAGAATCATAGCACCATTTAAGTTGGAAAAGATTCTTAAGATCTTTTAGGCCAACGTTAACCCAGCTCTGCCTTGTTCACCACTAAACCATGTCCTAAGTACCACATCCACATGTATGTTAAATACCTCTACAATCTCCACCACTTCCCAGGCAGCCTGTCCCAATGCTTCACAGACCTTTCAGCAAAGGATTTTTTCCTAATATCCAGTCTAAATCTCCTCTGGTGCAACCTGAGGCCATTTCCTCTTGGACTCTTGCTGGTTGTTGGGAGAAGCGACAGACCCCACCTGGCTACCAGAGTGATAAGGTCTTCCCTGAGCTTCCTCTTCTCCAGGCTAAGCAACCCCAGTTCCCCCAGATGTTCCTTCTATGACTGACTCTGACTGACTCTCCAGACCCTTTATCAGCTTCACGATTCGTATGTATTATACAACAGTAGCAACTATGGCATTTAAGTAAGAAAATATTTTATTCTAATTAAAATAAAACCACCTTTTTATCCAAAAAGAAGTATATATGTCGTCCTAATAGAATCCTAATCAGGATCAAAATCTCAAACTCAGTATGTGTAAACAAAGATGCTTAACTCTATGGAAATTTGAGTTCTTTATACACAGGAACAGCAATATTCAAATCTAACTTCTGGAGCATCAGTACCCACATCTGTTATTTCCTCTAAGCAATGAAAGAAATTTCTGTTTTAATATTCAGATTGGAAGCCATATTTACTGATGGCTACCTGGATCAAATTTAATTTGGTTAATCAGTCTAAAATAAAAACTTGAATAAAAATATAGAAAAATATGAGGAGGAAGTATTTCCATCATTTATGCTTCTACACTTTTTCTGAAACCCATCTTATTTTATGTACTATATATTTCCTTTAGTGTCTTTCAATAGGTTCTTACCTCACAACTTTATCTGACAGGAACACTGGAGTGACACATGTTGATTAGCAAATTTCTAAGATTCACTAGTACTCACAAATATTAGTGTGTTACTAGGATTCATTAACAGTACAAAAGCAATAAGATAAATTACATGATGAAAACAATAAAAAAAAATATTTTCAGAAGTGATTTAGGAGGTGTCCAAGAGATCTCTGCAAAACAATGTAAGGAATAGAAAGGGATTATATAGCCAAGTAAAGCAGGGAGGTCCACTTTGAGCTATATTTATATAATTTTTTGACACAACTGAGTGCTCACAAGTCTAAACTCTTACATGTGTGTTATCAGAGTACAAGACTGCACATGGCTGCAGCACTAAGACAGCCACCTGAGGGGAGACCACATGTGAGCAGATTTCAGAGCAACCTAAGCTCGTTCCACTCTGGAGAAAGGACAAGCCAAACATGATGAGACCACCTAAGCTGAGGCTGTATGTTCCACCTGGCCTGCAGCACTTTCCCCATGACCATGCCAGGTATATGAACAGACTAGGGAGTCCTGTTCAGCCAGATTTGGTAAGATGTGCCAGGAGAGCAGCTGGAAGCAGCCTTGAGCTCAGGCTGCCCTTCCCTCTCTGGATGTCAGGGTGTCCTGCTGCTGGCACCTTGTTCAGCAGCAGCTGTGGACCTGCTGGTGTCCTCCCGTGAAGGCACAGCGTTGGGTCAAGGAAAACACGGGCACTGGCCTCCAAGGAACACTGTGGAGAGTGCTTTTAGTTAGATCTAAACCAGGAAGGAAATTCCGCTTGGGAAATGACGTATTTTAATGGCTGCAATTCCTGCAGTCCTCTTTCCATTTGGAATATTAAAGGCCAGCAGCTAGTTAGCTGAATGGTTGCTGAAATATAAGAGCATTTTAGATGACTTCAAATAATTCAGGGGGAAAGAGGATCACTGAACCAAACTGTCAGAGAAAGAAAAAAAATTACACAGATATGATTCCTACAACATTGCTAGTTCCCAGAATGACAGCATTTATATGCAAATATACATTCAGTATCAGTTCAACAATGAGTTTAATCTCTGTTTACATTTTTCCCAGTTATTTGCCTTGGAAGTTTAATTTTAAACATTAAAATTACATAAAGTCCAAAATTTCTATTAATAACCATATTAAAATAATATTTTACTAACAAAATAGCATTGTTATAACAAATTATTTAGAAAAATCAAGTGGAATAGCAATATGATTCAAATTCTTAGAGCTCACCTTTACCAATGAAGAGTTCATTCATGACATCTAGTGGATAAAGTGAGTATTACTTTTAATTTATAGAATAAATGCAAACGTGACCAAAAAAAACCCAAAAAAACCAGCAGCTATTTACCAAAAATTCAGTTGCTTGATTGCAGTTGATGATGCCACACAATTGCCATTTCTACTGAAAAAAACTATGTTAGTGTGTAGTGGAGCTGAAAAACTGTTTCACTTAAGAAATAATATGTGCACACTATTGCCCATATCCTGCAAAAGCAATTGAAAGGACTCTCCTTGCCAGGGCTGCTCTTAATAGTCTCCAAAAAAATAGAAGAGCTGTTCCTATAGCCTAGGATTTTGTGAATTGTGACAACAGAGCAATATGCACAACAACATGCTCAAGAACTGGATCCTAACAATGAACTTTTAGGATTGCAACATCTGCATTTGGTTCCTTTCTGGTGCACAGAGAAAGTTGTGTTTCTCAGAACCAGATTAAAAGCCACACACACAGGACCTAGTCATCAGCAAAAGCAAAACATGTGGCTGTGCTGCAAACCTTACCTAATGCACGCTAGCAGAAGCCACAAAAAACAAGTACCTGCCTCACCAGGGACCTTTTGGAGATCTTCCCAATGAACAGTAACTGGACAAAGGGCAACAGTTGCTGGAATTGGGCCCCCTTACAGAGCTAGCAAAACCACGAGATGACAGAATCAGCCCTAGAACAAAGGTTTCTTAATTAATTTTTGTGCAGCTGCACAGACAAAATGGTCTAACAGGTGGTCACGGCAGTGCCTAAAGCCACAGCAGGTGTGACTTGGCACCTTCCCAGGAAGAAATAACTAAACCTGCATCTCCTGTCTTCCCAGGACTCCTCTACTTCTACTCTCTTTCCAAGGAGATTCCATCAGTGACTCATGCACAGAGCCTGCTCTTGTTTAAATGCCTTAAGCATGTTTTGAGTACTTCTGCTGGAAGAAACATCCAGGGAATTTGACAGAACATTTAATTGTTATTTGGTAAAAATAGCTAGGAAAAGATAGATAAGGAAGAAGCTGAGTATTGTGAGATTCATAATTCCGCAGGTAAGACTCATGCTAAAAGCCTCAAGCATTTTAGATCTGGCCACAGTTGATTGAGAAAATGTTTATCCGCAGCTGGAATGCATGAAAAATTATTGCTGTCATAGCTTGCTAAAACATATTTGTGTGTTTTACTCTAAACTATTATAGACACAATATTGTTTATGACTTTGTCAAGGCAGTTTTGGTAAAATATGTGTTTAATTAAAAAAATATTAATTATTACCAAGTGTTCATTGCGGAAGATTGTTCAAGCTGGAGAAGAAGGATGATTCATCCTTTCTATATTTTATATATATAATACACTTTATAGTAGATTGGTCCCATTTATTGACATGCCTGGAGAAAGATACTCACAGACACATCGTGCACATTCTGAAATCGTTTGTGTTCTTCATACCCTTTCTTAATTCACTTGTACTTAGTTGAATAAAAATATGACTTCCAAAACTACATCAAGCCTATATCCTGTATTTTCCTGTAAGTATGGAAATAGATTATTTCTCTCAATTAATCTTTCTTTTCTCAAGATTTCTGTAGATTTACAATTGAGAAGTCATGGCTAAAAATGCCCAATTATTACTTGAAACTAAAACCAGATATATTTTTGACAATACATGTTTATTTTTGGGACATGCAGCAGTTTCACATTTACTGAAACCATTGAAAAAAGAAATTGAGTTTACCACTAATAAAAACTAGTAACAAGCTCAGTAATTAATTTACTTTATATGTCTGGTACACATATGAAATAGAATACAACTTTCTACTTATCACAGTTTTCAGCAGAAAAGCCAGGGGGTTAATTATTTTATTTTGAAATAAATACGTGGAAATCAGAAAATTACTTTTAGGATTTGTAGGTATTTCTGTTTACCACACCTACAGCAATCCACTCCAATTAGTGTAGACCAGTCAGTACACAGTGTTCTCAACAGTGAGACATCTATAAGCTGGATATTCAGAACATAAATGAAAAAGTATATACCTTTAAAGGTTTCTAGCAAAAAAAAATGTTACTAGACCAACTGTAGAGTCTTCTCTGCTTAAATAGCTTTTGCTGTCTTCATTCACGCTTCAAAAACCTACAGAAACAAAGTGATTTGCATTAAAATCCAATAAATCTAACCCAGGATTTTTTACTTTGTGTAACTATTATGGGAAAAATAAAAGAGGCACTTGTTGAATCACCTTTATTCATCTACTCTGTTCAGTAAAACTGAAAATGTGTTGAATCCAGTCAGTTTGGGATTTTTAAGTTGAAATAAAATTTTTCATACTGGTACATTTTATGTACTTATGATGAAAAAGCTTTCTGCAAACATAGAATACATAGTACACACTTCTAGGAAACAAATGACATGAAATTTGCTTCTACCACACCATAAATTTTTTCTTGAAAAACGTCAGATAAACTTTAATTCTCAGTTAAGTCACCATATAGACAGGAATTATAAGAGAGTGCAATGAAAGCGTAGTCAGAAGCCATAAAATTTTTTGAATTACTCGCAGAAAACAAAAAGGCATTTCCAGAGCCTATACTTAGAGAGTGCTCACATAACATACAAAACCATCCAACGTTCCTAAGAGCTTTTCCCACAGAACACCTTCAGTAAGAGTTGATAACACAGTATCATATCTTACAGTAGTGTTTATCCATGACGCATTTCAGGAAAAAGCCTTATACACAGCTCTGTGGAAAAGCAACAAGAAAATCACACAAAGCAGCTGAATTTTCAGGGAAGCTTTTCCACGAGTGGCCTGCCAGTTTCACTGTGTGCTGGCACTTCCAGAGTTTATTAAAGGCGGCCACAAGCTGACAATAAATTAGAGTAACGAGATCGGAGCGCTCAGTTCACTGCAGCAGCCAAAGCGCGCTTTGATGCGGGCCGCGCTCCTCCTTTGATTAATTTTACACCTCCTTTCCTCTCACTCCTTCCCGAAGTCCTCACGCAGTTATCTCATTAGCGGGACACTTCAGACACAGTAATTAACTCCGCGCCGAAAGAACCATTATGCAAATTCCGCACCTGCCCATTACTAATATTAAGGTCAAACGACGGCTCGTTAGAACAATTCCGCTCACTGAGACGCGCCCGCGGCGCCGCCGCAGCCCCCGCACCGCCTCACGGCGGCCGCGCGCCACCGGCCGGGGGGCGGCACCGCGCCGGAGAGGGCGGGCCCGGGCCTGGGCCTGCTCTCGCTCTCGCTCCCCATCGCGGGCGCTGCCGGGCACCGGGCGGGCGGCGGCTTGGTCAGTGAGTGAGTACGTGAGTGAGAGGTGGCGGGCAGGGCGGGCGGCGGAGGGCCCGCCGGGCTGCAGGAGCGGAGCGGAGCGGCTGCCGGGGCTCCTTGGTGCCGTGGCCCGCGCGGCGCCTCCCCGGCCGCTGGCGCTGCCCTCACTGTGGCGCGGCGGCGGGAGTCGCGGCCACGCTGCCCTCGGGGGCGGTGGGGGCGGCCGTGGCCGGGTTTGCCGCCGCGGTTTAGGGTGGAGGAGTTCACCGGGGCACGGGGTGACGGAGAGAGGCCGCGGTCCCGGAGTGTGCCCACGGAGGCTGCCCGAAAGCGCCGCCCCCGCTCGGCCCCGTGCTCCTGGATCCGCTCAGCAGAGCGCGCTGGATCGCTCAGCCGTGGGGAAATAGCTGTACCGTGCAGATCACACCTCTGATTTTTAGAATGCTTTCCCATAGGCGCCTCTGTCTTAGCCCGTTTTCCATGTGCAGATTTTCACATTTGCTGCTTCCCATTTGATGGTTGCCCCTATTGTCCGTGTTTCTTTGTTTCCCGGGCACAGAAACAAGCCCTGTACACTTTGAAATTTCCCGGAGGTTCTACTAAATACCAAAGCACGGTTCCTTAGTAATAAACAGATGGGAACTAGGAAGGGAGACAGACTTGAGCATAACAAAAACGTACAATTTTTGTGTGGTTTTTTAATATCCCTAGGAACATGCTTCAGGAAGGCGCACACGGTAAATGGACAGTATCTAGCAGTGATGACAGTGCCGAGGAAAATTCCGACATTGAAAAACCATGCACATCTTCACTGTCGGAGGCTGCACGTGGTAGAACAAGTGGACCACAGTATCCGTGCTCTGAAGCTAGGAAAGCTGCTCACAAGAGAAAAGCTTCTCCCCTGAAGCTCTCTGATGAAAGTCTTTCCACAGAAACACCTCCAGCAGTAAAACAGAGACCAAGCCAAGAAGGCTCTGGTTGGTGTCTTTCTAGCAGTGATGAAGAGCCTGAAGATCAGCAAAAGCATGCCCACAAAGAAACAGTGAAAGAAGAAAAATACGATGTACCTGAAGAACATTCTTTGAATCTTTGCAAAGATGACAAACTCTCAGAGAATGTGAAAGAAGAGGAATATAATACAGCACCCAGTGAAGCCCAAGATACCTGGGATTTGGTGACTGGAGGCAATCCTTTCAGGTTTTTTCTCACTAAAGTCAGTGGAATTGAACAGAACTATAATTCTGGAGCTCTGCACATAAAAGGTGAACAAGTAGCTTCTACTAGAAGAGGGCTTTTGGGAGAAAGCAAGAGAATGCTTATTTTTAGTTTGTGGGTGTTTTTAAATGCATGTATTTCTTGGTGTTGCTGAGGTTTAATATTCTAAATGTGCAGGTTTGTAGAAATTGGTTCTGTTATCTGGATCATTCTTTTTTAGAAGTACAGTGTATAAAGCATTATTTGCTGATGCTTTGTTGTAACTTTAGTTAGGCTGCAGAAATTTAATGTCTGTTTAGCCAAGGCAAGTCATGCTGCTTCTTATTGCTGCTTTCCCTGTGAGCTAATCCGGGGAAAACCACTTGTCTTTGTGGCACTTAAAGGGGTGCTTTTCTTGGGTGCATAACTCTGAGTAGTTGTTTGCATTTGCCTTCAGGGTGCTGAGTGGTTTGGACCTAACAGTTCACTATTACTGCATGCAGTACTTGGGAAGCTCTGTGTCTGGGGTTCATGGATCCGTTTAAATTCAGCTGGGAGAGAGCTGTCCATCTGTCAAGATGGACTCGAGTCTTTGGGGTACGATGCTGATGCTTCAGGAATGCTGTTAGATATAATTTGATACAAGGCGGAAGAGCTTTGTGCGCCTGTGAACATCCGTGCAGTTAGAAATAAAATCTGACACATCACAAGACAGAATCAGAAATATCAGTAAGAGAATTGTGTGCAGAAATGCAATAAAATAAGGCAGAAAAAAATTGTAGTTCTTTGAGAGAGAAGAAATTACTCAAGACCCATACAGTTAGGCTGTGACTTTTCCTCAGCCTCATGCCTTTTAGCACAAGCGAGTGTCAGACTTCAGTTGTCAGACTGCAGGATGTTTTCATATGCTTTGTGAATTTGTGGTGTTTGGCCTGTCCTTTCTTGGGAGTCCTGCTCGGTGATTAGTTGAGCTGGTGGACAGGCAGTATTCTCTGTTTGTTTAACCTGCTAAACCAGATTTCTGTAGAGGTAGGCCATTAAATAGTTTGCACATCCTGGAAATGACTTGTAGAGTATATTTTCAAGTCACTGCTGTGCTTTAGTTGTTGAGGTTATAAATCCCCAGTTGGATTAGTTTCCTGTGTTACTGGATTGAACTATGGATACCCATATCCCACAATCAGTCTGCAGCTGATAAATAAACATTAACTATGTCCTTACTGCTGCTGCCCTGCCACAGTTCTTCAAGCCCATTCAATAGGGGATAGAGCAGTTTAATGTCCCTTTCTCAATCTGATGCTGGACTTTCTCTTAATCAGCTTTTAAAACTTGTTTTCTGCTTTGAGAGGATTGTTAATTTTTATAAGCACATGATCCTAAGTGATTCACGGGAGAGTCAATGACTTGAATACTTGGAACAGTAAACCTGTGAATGCCTCTGTTACATCAGGTCTATGAACAATCTGGCCCTTGTGCTGTGGTGGTTATCAAGCTGTTCAAGATGCAAAATGTTTACTTGAGTCTTTTTTATTTATTTGTGCTTTAATGTTTTTAATAGATATTTTGTCTCCTCTTTTTGGAACTCTCATATCTTCTGCCCAGGTGAGTGTCCTGTTTGCCAATCTGATTTCACTTGGTTGTTTCACTTCATTAATCTTAAACTTGATAATCCATGCTTGTGCCACATAGCTGATATCCCTTGTTAAAATGTAGAGGGAGTTCTAAATGTTTTCGACTGTTGAACAATTTATTGAAATAGAAACACCATCCTGCTGTAGAATTCAGGCAATTTTAAGACTACTTTCTCCTTTTTTTGAAAAATGTGCAACTGAGAAGTGTATATTTATGTTCATATGAATGAAGTTTCTTGAAAAAAAGAATGCCTTGCAGTCTAGGGATGATATCTTTGTTATTGCCTAGAAGCTTTTGCTATCATTCATGATCCAAACACATGGCAAAGAGATGATCTTTGAACCTAAGCTTTTACATTATGTGCATATGTTTCTTTTTTCCTGGATGTTAAAATATATGAGCACTAATGCACACATTTGAAAAGCTGAAATTAATTCTTGAATTGTTAAAGAGAAATGAAAGAAAGGATGTGAAAGTCAAAAATACACCTGTTCTTAGAATATGCTATTTATGATGTAAGTAGTAATGTGTGATGACTTTATATAGAAAGCTTTTTTGCTGTAGTTCATTGATCTAGCTGTTTTTTTCTTTTTAATGAGTCTGTTTTCTTTTTTTTACATACAAGTTTAACTACTGTATAGATGTGGGATGGCTTGTAAAACAGTACCCACAGGAATTCAGGTATGTTTATTTTCCAAAGGTGAAATGATGAGATTTCCAGGTCATTTCTCCTCATATAAGATCCTGTTATAATGAATGATAAACACTTCTTTGCAGTGCAGATGATCGTTACCAATTGAATGTGCATAGACTCTTAGTTTTCTGTCTGCTCTTATTCTGCAGTTGTAGTTCTCTGATTTCAAGACTGGTAAATGGTCAGAATTCAGGATAGCTGGTTTCTGATTTTTAGTAGTTAACACTGAGGAAGTCCTGTTGTGGGTCACAGTGACGTGGTAGTAGATGATCTGTAAAGACAGAACAAGTTTTTTGCCATACAGTTTACTGAGTCAAGAGCCAGATAGTGCAAGAGAAAGGAGAGAATGTGGGAAGGCCACAAGAAAACTGCGTGAAAAAGATCAGGATGATTTCATGGATATGATATGCTAAATTGATGGGTATTGTCGTAAAAGCAGTTCTTGTTTGCTTGAAATTCCTTTCTGATAATTGCAAACTCCTGCAGAGGAAGTGAGCATACAATGTGCCTTTTTCCTGGAAGTGCAGTAGAACCAGAGTTCACAGAATTATAGAGTGGACGAGGTTGGAAGGGACCACATTGGGTTGAGCAGCACACCATTCCGTGTGAGATCCTCCACTACAAATGTCAGAAAGCTGGCATCAGTGCTTTCAAGGAACTTCTGTACTGTTTATGCTTTGCTGTGTTGCTTCTCCAGCACGTCAGGGTAGTTAGTCCCCCACAAGAACCAGGGTCTGAGGCTGCCTGTTCTGCTGCTGTAGAAGGCCTCATCCACTTAGTCCTGCTGATCAGATGGCAGGCAGCAAACACCCACAACAAGGTCACTCTTACTTGTCTGCTCTTTTATCCTGACCCATAACATCTTGACTGATATGCTCCAAGTGTTGCCTCATGTGGAGGGCAGCTCCACTACTGCATCTTCCTGTTCTTTCCTGAACAGCATGTAGCCCTTCATGACAATATTCCAGTTGTGTGAGCTATCCCACCATGTCTCTGTAATTGAAATAAGATCAAAGCCTGTGACTGCACACAGATCTCCAGTTGCTCCTGTTTGCTCCCTGTGCTGTGGTATGCAGGTGCATTATAGAAGTATTTGAGTGTGCCAGTGTCCCAGTGGGGGTGCAAAGGGATGCTCCATAGTCATGTCTTGTGGTTATGTATTTGTCTGCATATCCTGTCTGCAGTTATCTCCATCCTGTCCCATCATTCCCTGTAACTGGCAGGAGAGAACACAACTTGTGCTTCAGATGTCTTGACCAGTTCTCCCACGGCCCTGAGGTCCCTTTCTCTTGTCTGCAGTCTTCTTGGGACTTTGTTGGTACTCACTTGAAAAACCCATAATAATCAGTGGGCTGAGCCAGGCTGGGAATTTTCTTGGGGGTGCCTCTTACCTGGACCTCAGGGAGGCAACACACCTCCCTACAAATCAGATCTGCTTGGCAGGATCTGAAGTTTACTTTTAGGAAGGGAACACCAAATTACTGCCAGAATAGACCCTCTCCTTTTCCCTGTCCCTATCTTTTCCTTCCATCTTCTGTATAAGATAATAATTACTAAATTGTCTTAGATCCACATTGTGTATATTGGTGCTTTTGAGAATTTACATTTGTCTGTTCCCAGCTATAGGGACAAGAGTTTCTTTCATGATCTTGTATTTAGAGTTTCTATTTTGGTGTCTGCTTTACTCCACACTTCCTGTTTCCTTTTTATTTTCTATTACAATTTTCCAGTGTTTATTCTTTAGAGGTTCTATTGTAGTTAACTGCTATTTTGAGTTAGTTAATAAGGCATATTGATATCAGTGCCATCTTTCTGCTGGGCTATCAGATTTAGGGCTCAGATGTCATAGCTATGTGAAGAAATGGTTTAGGCTAATTGCTGATTCATTTGATGTTTTAATGGTAATCTCCTTTTGTTTAAGGAAGAAGCCATTGCTGATAGTTCATGGTGAGAAGAGAGAATCCAAAGCAGAGCTAATGGCACAAGCACGGCCTTATGAGAATATTAGCTTTTGTCAGGTAATTACATTTGTATCATCTTTGGTTGAAGTTAAGCCATCTCTTACATTCAAAGTCTTGTTACTGATGAAGAGACACACCTTATGTGGGAAGTTTTTTGTTACACTTTGAGGAATATCCAGACCAGGACCACAGGAACATGGTAACAATGATCCTGGTCAGATGTGATTATGGTAGGCTTCACCCATGAAAGTTTGTACACAACAACTGCCCGCAGAAGTGTCACAGGGCTCACAAGAGCTGCTCACCTTCTCTCCTAGTGTGTTAAATTCAAGTTCTTACAATGGCTGAAAAGGAAGCATTATTTTTGTGTAAACCAGAACTTAGTCCTAGTGTCACTATAATCTTAAATCTCATCAAAGAGTTATTATTTTCCAAATATGTTTTACACAAGAAATGCTGATACAAATAATCTCCATAATACTGTTAAAGTTGCTGTGAGCACGCTGCCTGGCACGTGCCATTATATCTCTGATGCTGGGCTCATTGTTTTGATGTCCCTAAGTGTTGAAGCCATTGGCTTCATCCTGGGGGAGGCTGTGTCTATGGCAACTTGCCAGTGTTTCAAGATTTTTCCAGGTGAACTATATCAATGATCATGGGGACACTGTGCTCTCTGTTAGGAGGAGAACGGTCCTGGAATTTTGTTCTTTCAGGTAATCTTGAATTTCCTGTTGGATGTGGACCCAGTACTGCAGGTGTGTCCTCACTGGTGTTCACCAGTGGGGAACCATCCCCTCCTTTGACCTGCTGGCAGCACTCCTCCTAATGCAGGCTAGGACCCTGTTGGTCACCCTTCATGCAAAGGCACAATGCTGGCTTCTGTTGAGCTTGCTGTCCAGCAGGAGCCTTGAGTTATTTTCTGCTGACTGTTTCTGAAAATGCTGCTAGTAAGAGAGGCACAAAGTCTGGAACAGTTCCAGCAAGAGTTGTATTACCAGTTAAAATCTAGCTTGTACAAAGTGGAGAATGCATTAGAGTTATTAAGAAAGATAATGTACATTGACATCTGTCCACTAGAGAGCAGTGAAATTAAACAAAATAAGAAGCAATGCACAATAGCAATTTTTAATGATAAACTTTATTTTGTAGGCTAAACTGGATATTGCATTTGGAACTCACCATACGTAAGTAACACTATGAAGCAGAAAGCCCTGCAGCCTTTCAAAGAAAGTTTTTCATAGAAATTGTTGAGTCTTAAAGCTTCCATAAACATCTTCTATTTAGAGATGACAGGATTGTTCTAGTTTAATGAGACAAGTTAGCTATTGAGTAGATATGAGATGTGCAAGTCAGACAGCTGAACTGGTCTAAGACAGGTAGACTGCAGGTCCTGGCTCTTAACTCACACCTTAATACCAAAACTGTAATGCAAACTTGGTCAGTCATAGGTAGGACTGACACAACACGGATTTAGTGATCATGTTTTTCTGTTCGTATGGTGGATCTGGAAATAACTAGCAAATCTGGGGGCTTTCTCAAAGAAAAAACTTGAATTGGATATAATAGAAATGTCACAAAATGAGTTTTGTAGATAGAAATCTACAGATAAGAACAAATCTTATGTTTTAGCAAAGATCTTTTGGGTTCAGTTTAGGTTTTAGATCTCATCTGTTGGGGTCACATGGATATGCTGTCTTTACACAGCTAATGAGAACTTGGATATAATCATTTGAGCAATTTTTTTTACAAAAGATACAGATGTGTATATTTATCACAGTTACTAGTTTTAAAATCCCTTTGTGCTGTAGCTTAAGAGTTATTATAAATAAATAGCTTTTTTGCTGTCACAATGGTTAGTTATATACATACCTTCTTTTAAAGTAAAAGTCAGTTTAACAGGAAGTAACTAGGTTTTAATAAATTCAGCTATAAGTAAAGGTCTTTCATTGTTCCTTAGTTCATTTTCTGACTATCTGCAAGGAGAGAAGTTTATCTGAAGAATTGCAAATATAAGAAGTGTTCTGTAAATATTCACTTTGTTGTAGGTAATTAGTTGCATAAAATGTTAAGCTGTACTCAGGAATAAAATATATGGGGGTAGTCTAATGTGAGCTTGGCATGCACATGGATTGAAGTCTAAGTGCTTGCATGATGCAGAACAAATTTTTGAAAATAATTACCTTGGAGCTTTTTAATGAATTGCTAATTTATCTCCTACTCTCAGTGTACTTGAAATAGATGAAGAGTCATATATGTTTTTTTAAAGGAAAATGATGTTGTTGCTATATGAAGAAGGTCTTCGAGTTGTGATACATACATCCAATCTTATTGCTGAAGATTGGCACCAGAAAACTCAGGGGTAAGCAACAATCCCTAGCAGGTGAATGTTTAATACTTTCCATTGGTATTTGCTGCTGCTGGAGATGGGATATTAGGTGATCTAGTGTTGCAAGCCTTACACACTTGAGATGGAGCTATTCTAAAACAGAAATACCAAAAATTGGACTTAGAATGCTGGTAGCTAAGTCTGAACTCTACTTGCGTTCTGCTGTAAACACAACAGTGTTCTGAGTTGACTGATAGCTTAAAATCAGTCTGACTGATACAAAATTTTATTATGCTGTGCTGTCTCTTTATGAAAAAATTTCGTAGCTATAAAGTACCATTTACATAGAGCTGAAGCAGCTGTGTAAAAATCATCTTAATACTGCAAGAACAATGTGGATGTGCAGATGTTCTGGTTTCATTGTGACTGTATCTAAAATGTGGTCTGATACATGTTGGGCATTATTGGTTCCATGATACAGTAGATGACCTAGTATTTGCCCAGTATCATTTCCTGGAAAGGAGTTTTTCTCCTGTTTTATATTTTGGTAGAAGTTTTTGAACTTAATGACCAGCTTAGGACATGGTTTTATTGAGAGCACAAACAGGATTAAGTGGCACGTTAATATAAGGATCCTCAACCTCTTCAGTTTTTGGCTATTTTTATGGGAGCATTTTTTTAGTTAGATGACCACAGTAAATCAGGGTATAAAATTTCTTCAAACTAATGGAAAGTTGCTTTTCAGAAGTTACTGTCACTTGACATCCATGTTGCTGCCATTAAATATGGCAAGGTTTTGAGACTTTACTTGTCTGAGGTAACCTCTTTGAGTGGCAAAAATAACCACTGATTTTTTTTACCTTTAAATCTTATGGGTGGCTTTAGCATCTTATGGCAGTTAGCTTTTCAGAAAGCTAAGAAGGCATGAAAATACCTGTTGGGATACTTAACAAGTTCTCTACTTGTCAAATATGAGAAATAGCTTTCTTTTTTAGCTTTTGTATACTGCAGTGTTGTGCAGTATCACAATATGGTGGTTCTGAATTTCAAAGGATAGTATCAACACATTGTAAAGTTGATAATACAGAATCTTTGCTTCCCATGGCTGCAATCAAGTGTGACTGGAAAGAAATGCTAAATATTCTCCTGTGTGGTGCCCATCCTATTTTACTCTGATGGAGGTTCTTGAGAGGCAACCTATTATTGTGGGCTACTCTTCAAACTATATAAACCTTTCAGATGCTTTAATTGGTGGTTTTCTATGCAGTTGCACAAACCACTAGTTTAGCAGAACACATTGCAGTGTTCTATTCCTATAGAAAATGTTGATGAAAGGATTGATGGTTACTGTGTCTGAGCCTGATTAGTTTGACAACGGTGAAAGCTGTAAATGTATGTGTGGATAAATTATGAGAATGTTGTTTTCATTTGCAGGTATTATTTTTATGATTTCAAGTATGAGCTGATTCTGTAGATGTAAAGGCAAGACATCTGTAGTTAGTGTCACCATGAATCTGTCAAGTATTTGTTTAGGGCCTTCAGATGTGCTTTACTCATGTACTAAACCCAGGTATTGTTAATGTGGGGTGTACTTGTTTATATGGCTGATTTTTCTCTTTTTCTTCTCTTCAGAATATGGCTAAGCCCTTTATATCCAAGGCTACCTAAGGGAGCATCTGGTTCTGCTGGTGAATCTGCAACTAATTTTAAAACTGACCTAATAAGTTACTTGACAGCTTACAATTCTCCTGCACTCAAGGAATGGGTAGATCGGATTCAAGAACATGATTTATCAGAAACAAGGTATATATAATCTTAAGTATTTTGTAACTTGCACATGCGGGGGTTTTGCTTCTGTTTTTTTCTAAAATTTAAATATCTGTGTTAGGATCTGTTAGACCTATGCTTATTTTGTAAGATAATCTTGGTTCAGGCTTGAGTGTTCAAACATGACTCTATGCAGTTTTACAAAAATTCTCTTATGTAGATTATGTTAAATTGACCAACTTCTAGTTTTATAAGCATGAATTTTAAAAGAATAAAAAAGGTTCACCAGCAGCAACTTTACAGAAGGTAGCTGTTAAGTAATAAGGACTTGGTTTCATTTGGGCCAGTCTGGCTCAAGTATTACTCCAGTAATATTACCAGTGGGAAAAAAATGGTTTGTCATGCAAGGGTGATCATATTAATCAAAGGTTACTGGAATGGGGTTTTTATTCAGAATGGGTGTCTGTTTACAAGGCAGAGTTTAATCCACATACATATCTATAGAATTTTGTCTATAACAGGCATGGATTGGTTTTGGTGGGCAATGTTGTGTCTAACTGGTCTTAGAATAGTCTTCTCTAATATCATAGTAACATTGCTGATATTATTTAAAAATAATTCAGGATGCTTAATTTAATTCTAATAAGTAGTTCCACTTAAATATGAGCATTTACTTCAGAAAGTGTAAATCTCCCTGGCAACTTAATTGCTGTTTTATGCTCTGAACAAAAATGGTTGAAAAGAAAAGCTGAAAATGGTCATAGACTGTGGTGGAAATAGAGAATGAAACCTTGTCTAGTTTATACATTAAAAAGTGCTTTTATCTTTACACGGAGTCTTAAGAGATTGGAGGGGGTAAAAAAAAAGTATGTATAAAGTATAAAAGCTTTATATTCAGGTGAGCTAACAGCTGCTCTGATTGCTTTGATCATCAGCATGAGTTTAAACAAATGAGTTAAGCCCTAGCTAATAGGAGTTAATGCGTGGACTAGGAAAGAGTCACTTGTTAGGCTAAGGATTGCCATTTGATGTGCTGTAGGAGGCATTCAGTCATGGATAAAGTCAGGCATGAGATGTATGCAATAGAGAACAGCTTCTTAAAGCATCTGTTTGTTTTTACTTTAGGCAGGTCTCTTCCCTGTTTTCAGGGCAAAGTCAAATAGGTTACTAAACCCATTATTAGGAAGTGTTGAAAAAGCTGTACTTTGTGTCTGAACTATTAAGTGCCCAAATGAAAACTCATACCTGAATCTTGTGATTTGGATGTAGCAGTAGATTTGCTTTACTCAAAATTCCGTGCCCAGTTATGTGCCAGATGAGCTCTTTGTGTGTATTGCTGACATTATCTATCTTCTGCTTTTTTGTACGCTGAAAAAGATGTAGTTCTTGTATCTGCTGTAGAACAGCCTGGTGATGCATGGTAGCCATATAGGATGCTGATAATAAATTATACAGTTGAAAATCCACTTTTCTTTGTATTATAAATCCCATGAGAGATATTAAGTATTTCTGGTTGCACTTGAGTGTTCAATTTGGTAAGTTTTACTTTAATACCTTGTTACTTTACAAACCAAAGCACGAGATCTACAAAAATCTGTTGGGTTTTTTTCCTTTTTTTAGAGTGTATCTGCTTGGTTCTACTCCTGGACGATATCAAGGCAGTGATAAAGAAAAGTGGGGCCATCTTAGGCTCAGAAAGGTACCAACACTGTAACATTTTCTGTTAATATCCTTTAAAATGTAAATAGAATTTTGGAGAGAATTCTTCAGTTCCTTCCAATTTTTCCAGCTGTCATCATCAGTCTTTTAATACATACTAAAGTTAGTAATAACATGTATAAGCTTGCAACTTAGAACTTCACCTAATCTGTCTTCTCAGGAAAAGGACAATAAAAAATACTTTTGTAAGTACATTAGCAACAAAAGGAGATTAATGAGATTCTCCATCATTTATTGGATGCAGGGAGAGACACAGTGACAAAGGATGAGGTAAAAGCTGAGGTGCTTGGTGCCTTCTTTGCCTCTGTTTAACAATAGGACCTGCTCTCCATGTTTCCAGCTTCCTAAGGTGGAAGACAGGGACAGAGAGCAGAATGAAACCCCCATAACCCAAGGGGAACTGGTCAACAATCTGCTGCAGCACTGAAATGTATGCAAGTCCATGGGACCAAATGGGATCCACTGAGGTAGCTGGCAGAAGTGCCCATTGAGCCACTTTCAGTCATTTGTCAGCTGTCCTGGCTAACTGGGGAGGTCCCAGTTGACTGGATACCCCGGTCATTAGGCCCAATAAGCATGAGTATGAAAGGCAGATCCTGCTTAGCTAACCTGATCTCCTTCTGTGACAGCCTTGTGGGTGAGGGAAAGCCTGTGGATGTTGTCTGCCTGAACATTAGTAAAACCTTGGACACTGCTTCATCCAGAATTCTCCTGGAGAAACTGTCCCTTCCTAGTCTGGGTGGCTGCATTCATTGCTAGGTAGAAAACTCGCTCAATGGCTGATCTCAGAGAGTGGTGAATGGAGTTCCATCCAGCTGGCAGTCACAGGTGGTGTTCCCCAGGGCTCCTTATTGAGTCAAGTATTGGAACAGGCTACCCAGGGAAGTGGTGGAGTCACCATCCCTGAAGATATTTAACAGATGTGTAGATGTGGGACTTAAGGATGTGGTTAGGTGTAAATATGACAGTATTACGTTAACAGGTGAATTCTCTTGCCTTTGCAGGTCTTATGTTTATTTAGGTAAGCCAAAATGATAAATCTTCAAGATTGCATATATCAAGTTTGTAGGGACCCTTCTTGTTTGGTTTGGATCCTGTTTTTTTATATATTTTTTTCAGAATTTAATGAGGTATTTTCACGTCATCTATTAATGGCTTCTCGTGATTGCAGAATTTTTAATCTGCGCCTCCTGCTGAAGTGGCATTAATTCAAATACTGTCATGAATCTTATATAAAATTCTAACACTGTCTGTGGTAAACTGTGACTACAGAATATTTATGTATCACGTTGCTTTTCAACATGAGGTTACTCTTATAGACATCCCTGTGCTCATGAGCTTGTCCTTTCTGGTGCATGTTGTCTGATGGTTTTTGGCTAGTTAGACATAGAATGAAGAAAAATAAAACAGAAAAAGCTTGTAAGAGAGAAAGATCTTGTTGCAAATGTTTCTGTGGTTTAAAAAGGTTTGTAGTGACAATGCATATAGACCTGATGATACTACATTGATGACTGAAGCCATTAGATTGTGTTTGCTCTAGAGTGGGGTAAAGGTGGCAACTACATACAATTTAGTATTTGTCTATATCCATCTGTTTTTAATATGGCTTTAAATTCCATTCACAGCTGAAGAACTCCTCTAAAAGGATCATTTCAGTTTTCTCTTCAATTGTTGTTTTTTCCCCTCTTATTGTAGGTTTCTATTGTAGCTGGCTGTCATGGCTTTAGGATACATGAGGAATTTTATTGCAAACAACCACCAACTAAAAAATATTTAGTTGCTTTATTTATTGTGACTTCTGAAGCTAATGTTTCATGTTTTTAGAAAGGGCTGCTAACATTCTTTTCACCCAGTATTTAATGATTGGCTTTGGTGCTTTTGGATAAAACTTGTAGTATTTAATCTTCTCTTGAAGTGAGTTTATTTGGAAAGCCTGATGATTATTTTTATTGCAAAGTTAAATATGTACTATGAATGTCCATCTCCTTCATTATCAGGAGTGAATTACAGAAGATTTGTGATGTCAAAAGTGATATCGAACTGATTGAGGCGTTCTTTGTGTGTTGAAGTCTCACAGTGTTTTAATTCCCCCTCATCAGCTTTTGAAGGAGCATGCTGTGTCAATACCAGCACAGGAATCCTGGCCTCTTGTTGGACAGTTCTCAAGCATCGGTTCAATGGGAGCTGATGGGTCCAAATGGCTGTGCTCAGAGTTCCAGGAGAGCCTGGTGGCTGCAGGCAGCACCGCGACAACTTTCCGTAAATGTGATGTCCCAATTCATTTGGTATGTCCTTCAGATGCTGGTGACCTTTATTTAACATTCACTCATTTGTTTTGGAAATCTTAGTCATTGGTTTGCTTTTAACTTTTCAAACGCAGTAACCGAGTTTTCATCATGAAGTTACATATATGCACTTAATGCTGTTTAGTTGTGTATGGTTTGCTATAAAAATGCACCATAATTTCCATCTGCATGACACTAGATGATATATCATCCCATCAAATTTATCTTCTCATTCCATAGCTCGTCTTCCTTGGGTTTTGTAGATGTAGCTGGTTTTCCTACTGAGATGTAACAGAATCCTTAGTCATTAATACCTTTGGTTATTAGCACAATTAAGGGGAGGAGCAGAAAAGTTTGTGCCAGGAGCTTGTTAAATGAAGGAAAAATGACGGTCAGACTATGTCTTTACCATGTGCTAATTGCCCCTGCATACTCATATCTCATACTTGAGGTGTGAGACTAAAGTCTCATCAAATAATGTTAAGAACTAGCTTTGGCTACTGTGGAAGTGGCTGAAGTAGTATTACTTGAGACTTGCTAGCTAGTTTTGATTAGCTCTGTAAGAGTGGTAAAAATATTAGACTTTCTGTGTTACTGGCACAATTGTATTTGTAAGCTGCAGTGTAAATTTATTAATTCTGAAAAATGAAGGGTTTAGTATTTATTTTTTCTCAAGTTTGCTTTAAGGTGTTTGAAAAATGACAGCTTGTCTACTTACAGCTGTGTTATTAAAGTTGCTTTTTGTTCTACCTCCACGAAGGTTTATCCTACTGTGAACAATGTGAGGCAAAGTCTAGAAGGCTATCCTGGTAAGCAGATGAATCCCCATTTAATTGCTTTTTTGTGGTCATAATGTCCTGCCAAATCATTTCAGTGGCTGATGTTAAATGAACATGAAATTCTCATCTTGCTGAGAATATGACAGAATAAGTGTAGTAGAATTTTACTGCTTTTGCTGGAGCTCTGACTCCAGCTCTTCTGTTGTGGTTGAATAGAAGAGGTTTTGTGGGGGTTGGTATGTAACCTCGGTCTGTCCTAGCCATGTTCCTATGTCACTGTATAGGCAAACAACAGCTCTTGCCCAGTGCTCTTACTCCAGTCATAATTTCATTCTGGCAGGAAATTCAGGTTTGGGTGTGTCAAGTTCTCCTGTTTTGATTGCCATGTCATTCTGCACACCAGATAAAATGGAGGCTAAGATGTTATTGGTCTTTTTTTTGTTTAATATTGTAATATACAGCTGATCTGTTCATTATTCCCATTTTATTTTCATTAAGTCATATTTGTAAAAGCATAACTCCAGGCAGCCTGAAACAGGAATGGGTACTGTGGTATTCTGATACAGGGAAGCTTCTGTTAATCAAAAACAAGTCTTCAAAAGGTCAAGGCAATTGGAAGAGATTCATAAGGACTGAAAGAAAAGAATTCTTTCCTGTCTGTAGGAAGGGTAAGAAGAAGGATCCGGGGACCCATAGGCCTGCCAGCCTTACCTTGATCCCTAGGAGGGTGATGGAACAAGGAATCCTGGAAATATTTCCAAACATACTATGGAAAAAACAGGGTGACTTGCAGTAGCATAGACTTTAAAGGAGAAATTATGCCCAGTTAGCCTGACATCCTTCTGTGATAAGTGGCTTGATGAATGAGGATCTGCCCTAGATGTTGTTGAGCTTCCCTTTGTCTTTAAACACTGTCTCCTCGGACATCATTACAACGATGTGTTTAAGTGCAGGCTGATGAGGGGGGCTGGTTGGAGACTGGCTGAGCTGCCAGGCCTCAGAGGCTGTGAGCATTGGCACAGAGGCCAGCAGGGGGTCAGCCACTAGTGGTGGCATGTGCCAGGCCCTGGTACTGGCGTGGTGCCTTAGTGTCTTCATCAGTGACCTGGATGGTGGGGCAGAGTGCACCTATAGGGAGGCTCCAAACAATGCAGACTGGGGAGGAGTGGTTGATGCATTGGATGATCATGCAGTCAGTCAGAGGAGCTGTGCAGGCTGCAGAAATGGGCAGACAGCAACCTCAGGCACTGCAACCTCAGGCAGTGCAAAGTACTGGGGCAAGAGTAACCCCAGGCACGAGTGAAAGCTGGGGTTAACAGAGGTGAACACCTTTGCAGAAGGTCCCTAAGCTGAAGATAAACCAGCAGTACACCCTTGTAGCAAGAAGGCCAGCAGAATTGTGCTGTGTTAGGAAGTACATTGCCAGGAAGTGAGCTATCCTCTCTGGCACTTCCAGCACTTCTGGAGTGCTGTACAATACAATACAATACAATACAATTACAATCAGTACAGTACAGATATGGAGATACTGAACCAAAGTACTGCAGAAAGCCACAAAGATGAATAAGGGATTGGAGCATCAGTCATAGGAGGAGAGGCTGAGAGCGCTGGATAGTTCTTGGAACTTGGAGAAGAATGCTTTCCTGGGAAACCTTATCAGTGTATATCAATATAAACTATGGGAAGATGTGATGTAGAGGCAAATGCTTTGTGTGGTGACCAGGGAAAGAACAAAGGCAATATATGTACGTACAGGGAATATATGTACAGGGAATCTCCTGTATCTCAATTTGTGCTTAGCAAAATTGTTTTCTGATGTTTAAATGGAATAGGTTGCTCATAGAGGGTGTAGAGTCTGTGTTTTTGAACATACTCAAATCTGACAGGATACTGTACTGAAAAGTGTGCTCTGTTCAACCCTGCTTTGAGCATGGAGTGATTCTACATGATCTCCAGACGATGCTTTCAACTTCAGTGATTCTTTGGCTTTGCTGAAGCATTAAAAGTGTTCCTGTTCCAAGCTGGACACCTATGCTCCTATGCACGAGAGTAGCTTTTGAATTCTAGCAGCTGGTGGATTTTGAACATGGAACTAGCATGAATGTTTCCAGAAGTTTTTGTCTGGTTAGGTAGAAATTGCAGCCAGAGAATTTATAGGTATGTGCTTCCCAGAATTAAGTTACAGTGGCTTTAAATACATCTGGTTATCCACAGCCCAGTGACTTCTTAGTGTAATTTCTTTCCTATTGTGAAATAACTTGGTGAATTACAGGATTCTGTGTTTGTGCAAATGAACAGTTCTGTGGACTCCTGCAGTTAGTGCATTCCTGAGAGTAGTAAAGCTTTTGTAATAGGTTCTTATGGTGTCTTCTAGGACGTGTTGAATACAGTAGGCTTTGCATCATGCTTTTACTACACAACACTAATATAATTCAGTGTGCCTGGCTGACTCTTCTTAAATCCATTTCAAGAAATCACAACGTGCATTAGCCAAAGGCCGAATCAATGCAAATATAATTTCATCATAGAAGTTCTTGCTTTTTAAAATAACATTGACTGGGATTTGGAAGGTTTGTTCTTTCTTCTGAAAGCTGCCTGCTATTTTTCCTCTAGTTTGTATGGGTAGTGATTCCAGCCTGTTGATATCAAGTAATATCATATAAAAAAAATACCCATAGTTCTCCCTGTATACACTTCCTGTCTCTCCTAGTGTAAATGTGCTGTATAGTGTTTAGGAACTTGCTAAATTGTAAGAATGGAAAAAACCTCAGCAAGTATATGCTATTTTATACTACTGGAGCATTTAAAAATTTCTTGAAAGTAACTCATGAAGGTAGGACAGATAACTTATTCCCTAAGATGCTTACTTCTTTTAGAATGTCTTTCAAAAAATAAATGTACGTGTTCTGTTTTTTTCCTTAAGCTGGTGGCTCACTTCCCTACAGTATACAGACAGCACAGAAACAGATGTGGTTGCATTCCTATTTTCAGTAAGTAAAACTCAATTCTTTGTTGAGTTTTTTTTTTTCAGACTGTGTTTAAAGTTGTAATGAATGTTATAGTGTTTGAGTATTAAAAGCAAATAAGTGAAAGTAGTTACAAGTATCATATTTTTAAATTCCTTAAAATAAAGGCCTTTAGTTCTTTATTTGCTGGGTCTTATCTCCCAACAGTTTGTAGAAAACATACTGTTTACTTAAAAGTATATATGGGATAATTGCTACTGGATTTAGGTTTCTGTCAACTTTTATATAACATTTTTTTCTCTGAACAGGAATAATGTTACTTCTTTTTTTTTTAACTTTCTGTGGTATTTCACTTTCTCCACTTGTGCCTCTGTATTAATGGGATTTCAACGGAGCCACAACAGGACTAGGAAAGCTTTTTTTGGTGGTTGCTTTATTTTTTTCTTTTAAGTGCGGCAGTCCTGCTGCAAAAATTCTCAGTCCCTTATGGCAATATCTTTTGTTAAAGATGCCTGACATTTTCTATTAAGAATTTCTATTTCCATGTGCTACTAGTTGTGCTGAATTCTAACAGTGTGGCACGTTCCATGCCAGATGTCTCCCTCAGGCTGAATCGTTAAAAACTTATGCATGTTTAGAGAACAATGGGAAAAGCTGTTTGGCAAAGATAAAAAAAATTAATAGAACTTGTAACCTCTTACAAGACCACAACTTCCCATTCCTTTCATCAGAAACTTTTAACTCTTCTGGGTGAAAGTTGCTCTAGTAAGAAAATTTACCAAGTAAGATTGTGTTCATCTGGGTATATATTCAGGGGACTGAAATAGAATTGCTAGTGTCAGAGAGCATCCTCCATTCTAGAGTGAAGGTGATTGCTGTTGTGAACCTCTTCTTAGACATTGCTTCAATGTCTAAGAAGAGGAATTCAGGCAGAAAGCATGTGAGGCTTTGTGTCCTGCCTTTAAACTGTGTCCTCTGAACACATTCAGCAAAGGAAGAAAGCTGCAGTCAACTTGAAGCTTTCAAAATTGTTCAGTTGTGATTCAAAAAGTAAAAAATCATAAATCTGGGGGTGTTTGTGCAGTCTTAATTCAGTTTCTGTAGTCATACCTCATGAGAATCTTACTAGAAAAAAAATGTAACCTTTTTTCAGTTAGTCTCTTATTTAGTACACGGAATGTTACCTAATAATGATAGAATTCACTGATTCATTCCTTTTCAATGAGAAAATGCTCACATACCTGTCTCCTTGGACATACAGGGACCTGCTCCAGCAGCAGAAGAGCTGTTTCAAGTTCATCTGTCAGATTGGCTGCAGATAGCAGTGGCATAATTGCTCTGTGGTGACTACCCAGCTGCAGGACAGTAGCCCTTGAGCAGAGCCTGCATGTAAACTGTCACCACAGGGCAGGAGACAGACAGCAGCTTTTTATCTGTGGAACCTGGGGCACACAGAAAACAGCAGGTTTCATTAGGTGTAAATACAACATAAGCTGTTTGAAAGACTTGCTATAATGCAAGCCTTTGGGCAGTAGAAGAGTTAGAGGAATTTAGAAAATTCTTCTTCATACTGGAAAATAGTATGAAACCAGTAGGAAACTAGGGATTCTACCAGAGCTGCAATCAAAAAAACCACAAATCTTTTATGCTTACAGTAAAGGAGAATGAATAACTCCTTTTTGCAAGCAGGGAGAGATAAATGGAGTTGGAAAATGGTGTCCTGTAGCCTCTCAGCTGAAGAGGCAGGATGTCTGCCCTAGGCATGTAACTTTTATAATGTCTCTGGGCTTTTTTTCTCTCTTCTGCCAGTTGAGTGTGTTTAACCTATAATGCAGCTCTGAACTGTAGTTTTTCAAAAAAATAGTGTGACTAAACTTAGTATTATTTTTACTTCTCTGATTGTAGCAAATGATTACTAGACTGCTTTGTTTGATTAGCTATTTTGTAAACAGTAATTTACAGAGTTTTCTCTCTGGTATTATTGCTTGTTTTTCCTTCCAGTATTACTAATTTATGAGGACAGATTTGCAACGATTAATAACTTTTGTTAATTGCTGCTTTCAAAACATTCAATCAGCTTTAATAGTAGACGAAGTATTGTATTTTAACGTTCTTTTTAATTGATTAGCTTTTAATGCCATGTGCCTTATGTCTTATGTGCAGTTACTTTGTCAAATTTTTATTTTCAAAGAGTGGAAGAAGTTGGTTTGACAAGAGTTTGTTTGACATACGCCTGAAAAATCCATAATGATTGTTGTATTAGAGCTTTATATGTTCTTTAGATTTATAAAGTTTTGAATAAGTATTGAGTTTTCTTTTCAGTTTGCAGAAGTAGTGTTGTTCCCCTAAAATCATAAAAGATGAGAGGCAGAGCATCTACACAGAGAATGTAGTTTTCTCTTAGGTTGAAACTAATGGTATTAGTTGTTTTAATTCTGCTCAGGACTTGATGCCAGTATCTTAAGATAGATTTGAAGTAAGTACTTCAAGTAAGAGAACTAAGTACTGAAAGAGGTGGTGTTGTAGAAAATTAGTTATTCCTGTATGTTTATTAATTGGTATGTCTGTACAGTTAAATTTCCAGGACTTCGTGATGGTTTAGTCCTGGCCTGCAGCTCAGTGCCACTTAGGCCCTTACTTGGGCTCTCCCACCCCTCTAGAGGGATAGGGGAGAGAATCTTAACAGTAAAATGGGAAAACTTGTGGGTTGAAATAAAGACTGTTTATTAATAAAGCAAAAGCTGCTCATACAGGCAAAGCAAAATTAGTTCATTCATCACACCGCATGGGCAGACAGATGTTCAGTCATCCCCAGGAAAGCAGTGCTCTGTCATGCCTGATCTTCCCTTACTTGGGAAGATAAAGGCCCTCATCATCCCCTTCTCCCTTCAGCTTCACGTGCTGAGCATAATGGTGTATGGGCTGGAATATCCCTTTGGTCAGCTGGAATCAGCTGTCCTGCCCGTGTCACCTCCCAGCCTGTTAGAGGGTGGGGTGGTGTGAGAGGCAGAAAAGGCTGTGTGTGACAGCTGAAATACCTGTGTGTTTGTGCTGTTTCCAGCACAAATCCAAACATAACCTAATACCAGGCAGTATGAAGAAAATTAACTCCATCCCAGCCAAAACTAGCATGCATTTTCCCCTTTTAATCTTTGTGTGCTGTCCTACTAGGGAAAACATGGCCAAAATATATGTTCCCCTTTCTGATACTAACTTTCTAAAATTGGAGTTTCAATCACTTTTGATGAAATCAAGCTGCAGTTAGAGAACTGTACATAATAGATAGAAGGGGAGTGGTATTACTCTTGCTAAGGCACACTACTTGTATCTGTCTTAAGATAAGAAAGCAAAATGGCAGTAGACTGATGTAGTATCTCAGAATAACTGCAGTTAGTGGTGGGGGGAGAAGTTTGTCCTGGAGTAAAGCAGTGAGGTAAATCTAAAGAAAATCAATTTTAAATTCCCAGTTCTACTGTTTTTCCTGTTCTTCATTTTTACAGTTTTATTGGAGTTACCTAATTACTTTTGTCCTGTCAACTTAAAGATGCTTGCCTAAACTGTCAGTTATGAGAGAAAAGCTATTAACCAGGGTGGTTGAGTCATGATTCAGCCTTATATGTATTGGAAAGTGTGGAGTTTTTAGAAGAAGACAAGTTTAGTCAACTAATTCTGGATCATATATATCTTAATCTGTCCTATAGAAACAGGCTTTGATGTGGCTTGCATCAAAATAAAAAGAAGTCTAGTTTGCATCAAACACACAAAGTGTTTCAGCTCCTGCCCTTTAAGAATACCGGACCAACTCTCAGAGGTTTTTTTTCCTTCATCAGGGGAGATACCCTTGTTAAAGTAACTAGGTCCTTACCCATGGAATACAAAGCCTCTTAATTTTAAGTGCACTGTATGTAAGTGCTAGTCCTGAAAGTCAACATAGGCAAATAATTCCAACCCTTCTGAGTCAGTCTGCTCAGGCTTTTAGAGGAACACAGGGCACTTAAGTTTTTCAGAGTTAATTGATTCTTTTTGATTTGCTTATTAGAAGAAAATGCTAAGTTAGGGAAACAGAATTGTGACAGCTGAAACCAGAATCTTCCTTCAAGTCTGAGGAAAGAAATGTCTCTGGGTGAAGGAAGGTGTGTTAAGAAGTTTTCTTCCTGAATTTGGGTGAGGACTAACAGCTGTGAATATAAAGTGTTTAATGCCGTGACTACATACCTTCAGTTATGTACATATATTTACTGCTTGCTTATGATTTAGTTCTGCAATGGTGATGCTGAATTAATCCAGCAATGGCTTGTTATTTTAAACTAGTTTTTTTATATACACATAGATATGACCTCTATTCTCTTAAACCCTCAAATTTCTCAGTAGCTTAGAGGCACAGAAATGGGAAGAGGAAGAGTAGCAGCAACAATCTACCAGTTGCTCCCTGCCTTTTTGTCATGGATAATAAATTGTAATAAACTTGGGGAATTCTGTGAGGTTTAGTTTGGTGCCAAACTCAGTTGCTTAAAGTCATAACCATTAATAGTTTTCAAAGAAGATTTATTGGCCAGAAGTTTAGACTTAGTTCCTTGAGTGCTATTTGGAACGGAGGAAACTGGAAAAAACTTGTTAGGAAAACCTGACACACTGAGGAGAGTATCTCGCTGGGTTGATTGTAAGGAAAAAAACCCTGCCCCTCTGACTACTAGTGGAATTGTTAACAGTTCAGTTAAATGTAATATTTTAAGATTTTCTCTAGGAGAAATAAGTATTGAGTGTGACAAGTATAAGTAGTGTTGCTGAAATCATGGTGCTGTAGTATGGTGAGTATTTTTTAGACCTCAAAATAGAACCCTGTATGAAAAGAATTCCTTTTACTTTTCTAGCAAATGGTCAGCAGAAGTCACAGGTCGAACTCATGCTATACCTCACATTAAGACATACATGAGACTCTCTCATGACTTCCAGAAGATTGCATGGTTCTTGGTAACAAGGTAAACATCTCACCAGTACAACTCTCACTTAAGAACTTTATATATGGGGTTTTTTTTATTTATGGGGTCAACTGTAGGCCCAGGTGAGTTACTTCTGTAACCCTCATAGTGCTTCAATTAATGATACGAATTTTTGTCCATATTTAATGTTTCTCCATTGAGAAACATTAAATATGGACAAAATATTCCCATTTGAGGCTGCAGATTGAAATGATTATGTCAGGAACTGTTGGTAATCCCACTAAAATCTTGTCTGAGTCGTGACTGCCAGTTTTGGGGTTCAACACCAACTGAAGTGATAAATATATTTAAATCTTGGGTTAAGTTTCTCTAAGATATGTTGTAGTATGGTATGAATGTGCTGGTTTCTACAAAATACATAGAGTTTGGGTTACCTGAAGTTATCTTTGGGCTACCCTACTGTTATAAAACATACAGATACCTAGGTTTTGGAATCTGGTCTTTTGTCAGATTGAGTTGTTTAGCAGTCTGCCTTGAAGCATAGGCTTTATATCTCTGTTGTTTAATTGTTAAAGAAGCAAAAAGAGGAAGTGAGAAATTTCTTGACTTGAAGGGAGAATGTCTTGTTGTGAACAAAAAATACAGATGTATTTCAGTTTCGCCAAAACTGATTTTTATGCAAACCTTTATTCTACAGATTATGATCTGTCCTTACTCTTAAATGTTCAGTTACTTTAATACTTTTTTTGTCTTTATATTTGGTCTCTTTAAAAAATTTCATCACTCATTGATACTGTTGCCTGCAATAGTGGTAGTGATTAATGTGCTTTTTAAAAGATTTTAAGTCATTTAAATGTGCTCACTCCGCCTAATACAGAAATTCATGGTAGCTTTATTTTCTTCTCATGCTTCTTCTGTTCCACCGTTTGCTGTTACCAAACAGCATCTAGTATGTCCATCAGTTGAAACATAATGTGTAAATTTTGTATTGTGCTGTAGAAGTAGGTTTTGACAACAGAATTGCATATATTTTTTGACTCCCAAATTGATTTGCTTTGTAGTAGATACTGATGGAAGATTAACTACAGCATAGTGCTGAATAGCAAATTGAAACAAAACCTCTTTGATAAGTATTTGTTTTCATAAATCGATCAAAGAACAAAATGCCAAGAGCAAAAGATACTGTTTAACACTCCGTACTAAAATGCAAATGCAAACTCAGTCTTGTGTGTTATAACTAGTCATAATTGAGCTAGCCTTTAATCTTTTTAAGTCATCAAATTGAAGCTATTTACCAGTACCAAATTCCTTTCTGAAATGTGCAGAGAAGATTCAAAAGGCTGAATTTGTCTTGTAGGTCTGTATGACAGAAATAGTCTTGTATAATTATCCACATGTGTTGTATGAATGCCTTTCTACATATTGTCTCTGTTGCTCCCACTGTGCTGTAAAAATAGCAATAAGGAATAACAACCAAGTCACTTTTTGTGAGAAGAGTATTCTGGTTGAATTTAAGTTCTCCTGCTAGAAGGATGTTGCTATGCTGTTACTTAAACAAACATTTTCTGCCGTGAAGATTGGGCCTCACTAATATGCTTTGGTTCTCTTCACAGTGCCAATCTATCTAAAGCAGCTTGGGGAGCTCTGGAGAAAAACGGCAGCCAACTGATGATCCGTTCTTATGAACTTGGAGTTCTTTTCTTGCCTTCAGCATTTGTAAGTTCACAGTTCAAGCACAAATCCTGGGATATGACCAAAATCTGCAAATATTTATGAATACAAGCATAATTGAATAATCTGATCAGTAGCTTCTGTATTTCCAGATTAGAAAGTTAATAGGAAATGGAATTTGAGTGGCATTCGTAGTGTCTTGTTTTCCTGCATGGCAGGTATGGATGTGGTATTGCTGTGACTTTTTTCCTCTTACTGACAGGCAGTAATATTTTAAAATTGTAACATGTACTCTTAAGCGTTGCTGGCAAGGACGACCAAATCTCTTCTTTTGTGCTTTTTAAAGCTGGGCTGTGAGTGCATATTCACACTGAAGGAAGGTGTTTGCATTGTAACTTGAGAAACGATTCCTAATGTTGCACCAGTGTCTCTTCTTGCTCATTCTCTGAAATGCATTTGCAGTCATGTGACTGTCTCTTAATATCAAGTTCCTTACTGAACTACATTTGCTGGTTTTTAGTCCTCTAGAAAATCCTGTGGTAGAAAGTCCTTAACTGGACGTTGTATTTAAGAAAAAAAGCTTCCCTTCTTTGTTTAGGTTGGATTTTGTCTATTGCCTCATGGCAGGAGATGCAAGTCTTTTGTTACATGGCTGGTTCTCTCTGGTGAGCTGATAGTACCAAAATGTTCTCAACAGCAGTTAGTCTATGATCACAAACCATTCAAACTTCTTCCTGTGTGAAATTTCTTCTTTCCAGGGAAGAAACTGCAAGGTTCTCTGAAAAAGTATTTGTATGCTCAAAGTCCTTAGAAATATTTTGCTGATGAAGAGTATTTATTTCCTAGATAACATTCACAGATGATCACATAATGTTCTGTCATTTCTGCTGATTAATAATGTAGTCCCAAATGAATATTTACTAATATTATGACATTGTAAAAATGTTTGCCTACCATAACTGGATAATTGTAGTCTCCTGAGATTGCATATTAAGATGGATATTGCATATTAAGTTTCTGACTGCAGCTAAAGAACTCCTGTATCTCACTCTTGACATTTATAGTGAGTTTGTATAGTAGTGAAGTCTCTGATATCATGAACCTTGCAGGTGTTGTTCTCCAGCATAGTCTATGTGGAACAAAATGTGTTTATCAGAGAATGAAGCAAGAAAAATCCTACAACTTCTTACAGTAGGAAGCGTTGTTTTTTATATCCATGAGGCCTGAAAAAAAGGAAACTCCATTTGTGTAAACAACTATTAACAGAATAATGAAGCATTGGGCACACAAAGTTGTACAAAAATATGACTTTTAACAGCAATTGGCCTGAAACAGATAAATTAATGTTCTTGCAAATTGGCTACTCCAAATTCTAGTTGGCTATCTCCAAGTGTTGCCACACAAAGAACTTATGGTACTGGTATATTTGTATCTAGTAAATGATGGGTTTTGTATAAACATAACTGATCACCAGATGTCACAGTCAGGTAACATAATTTGAGTGTTCTTGTTCTAACTGGCTTTTCTGTGCATGTTTCTGCTTCAAATGGGTAGAAAATTTGGAATATTTGAATTGGTCTTTTTGCCAAGAATGACCATACTCATTTTAGATCTTGCCAATCTGCAAGCTTTTCACTTAAAAAAACCCATTTAAATAACAAAACCCCCTCCCACCTCCCATACTACTCCCTCCTCCAAACCCCTGTGAGAAATATTTGGCTTGCATTCTATCCTGGATCTTGCATTCTACACAGCATTCTCTCTATCTGCTTTTTTGTAAACTCCTTTGAAGTACTGGAAGGCTGAAATGAGGAGCCGTCTCTTTTCCAGGCTGAACAACCCAACTTTCTGAGCGTGTCTTTATAGGAGAGGTGCTCCAGCCCTCTGATGATCTTTGTGGCCCCTTTGTGGGCATGCTGGGGACCCCAGAGCTGGATGCAGCACTGCAGGTGGGGTCTCGTCAGAGCAGAGCAGGGGAGCAGAATCCCCTCCCTTGCTGTGCTGGCCACACTGCTTGGATGCAGCCCAGGACACAATTGGCTTTCTGGGCTGCAAATGCACATTGCCAGGTCATGTCTGGCCTGTACCCCAAGTCCTCCTCCACAGGGCTGCTCTTAGTGACTTCTCTCAATCTGTGCTGTCTGGGATTGCCCTGACACAGGTACAGTACCTTTGCTCTTGATTTTGTTGAAGCTAATGAGGTTCTTGTTGGGACCATTTCTTGAGTTTGTCTAGCTTCCTGTGGATGGCATCCCATCCTTCAGGTGTGTCAACTCCACCACTCAGCTTGCTGTCACAGGTAAGCTTGCTGAGGGAGCACTCAGCCCTGCTATCTGTGTTATTGGTGAAGGTGCTGAAGAGCACCAGTCCCAAGGTATTGCTTGTCACCAGCCTCCACCTGGATGTAGAACAACTGACCACAACGTTCTGGCTGTGTTCACTCCCTTAGCTGTACTGGCATCAGTGCTCAGTGGATTCTTTATCCCTTAAATCAGCTTAGACTGGCCAAAACAGAACAGGACAGGTTTCCCAAGTCATCCCATGAACCAGCTCAACATGATCAGGTGAGGGCTAGTGCAAGGAAGAAGTAGGAAGGACAGATTCAAGGGTTGGAAAGGTGAGTGGGGAAATCATATTGAGATAAGAACCTTCTTTTGGCCTGGTTTTGGAACCAGAGCTTATGGAGTATGATGGTCCATGAAGTTAGAAAATAGGAATAAATGGATCTGGGTAAGAAAAACATGATCTGCAGTAAGAAGTAGAGCCAAGCTACCAAATCTTTCCCTTTTTGTCACTCTGGTTACTATAGCTATTGTTGGGGGAATGGAAGACTTGACTTTATGATATCAAAGGAACATCTCAAAACTCAGTGGTCAAAAGCAAATGCTTGTGGAAGAGTGTAATGGCCAGGCATTTATGCACTAGTTTGTCCCTCCATATTTCATGACTTAATGGCCTATCTCTGTGAGCATCTCTTGTCTTCTCTTGAATCTCTGTAGGCTTTTGGCAGTCACAATCTGCTCTGGCTGAGTTCCACCACGTAATAATGTCACATGAAGCAATGTACTGAAAGTTGCTCATTTGAAGGTTTTTTCTTCTTGCATTGAAAGATGGAAGAGCCATGTGATCCCTAGTCATCCTTTTCATACGTCCAGAGACCTTTATCTTTGTCTAGACTGAAGAGTTCTTACCCTGCTCAGTTGTTCCTAGAGGAGATATTTTTTTATCACTTTTACACTTTTCTCAATTTTTTCTTCTGTATCATTTGGGTTGGGAGGGTGGTAAATAGAGGGACAAAGGTTGTACTTAAAATGAAAATAGAATTCTAGAGAAACAGATCCAGATGTAAAACTATTACACGATTATGTTCTCAAGGTTCTGCTCACTGGGTCTGTTTGGCCTGCTGTATTTTTACAAAGTGGTGTGTAACAGATTAGCTAACCATGGTGTGAATACAATGCTTTGCCCTCACCTCTCTTGTCTTTGTGAATTGCAGAAAGCTCCTATGGTTTCTATAATTTCTACAGCTTTTAGATGGCTGTACTAAAACCTGTCAGTGTGCACAAGATAGTCTTATGTTTGAATTTCAGACCTCTCAGAGCACAACTTAATTGAAACTCATATAAAACTTCCAAGAATATGTAACAGTGTGTATTTTGGAAGAGAATACTTAGTTCTTTTTCTCCCAGTTTCCTACATATTGATAATTGTGAAGACTGGCAACCAGAAGAGAACAAGTCACTTGATTGGTCACGTGATATGTGGGAGCAAAGCAGGGAGAGAGATTGCAGCTGCTTTTCTTTCTCCTCTGGGCAGTAAGTGCCTGCAGACGCTCCTGGTAGCAAGGAGGTAGTCACACAAATACTGATACTGGGCTTACGTACATGCAGTCATCTGATGCTCAAGTTGCATTGCTTAGCTGATGAATTTCTTATGCATATGCCCTGCAGTTAACTCTGTGTAAAAAGTGCTTCTTTGATAATTTGGTCTTCTTGTCACACTGGTTCATTGTGGTTTTAGAATGCTATGTGGCAGAGTAGTTTTAGGTGAAGATAACAGAGAACTGGGAATAGACTAAAATTTTTAGAAACAGAAAAGTTTGCTTACAACTGAAGTTATAGAAGTGTAGTATAAACTATATGTTAAAGCAAAGTATAAACTACATGAAGGGCTTTGAAACATAGCTGAGCTTTCCTAGGCCTCGAGGGATTCACCATGCTCCAGCTATTGGAATGCTGATTTAACACTGCCAGTTTCTGATGGTTCTGTTTCTTTAGGTTGTTTCATGCAGTTTTATCATGAAGCTCACGACACATATTCTGGTAAAAGGCTTAGCATCATAGAATCACAGAATCGTTTAGGCTGGAAAAAGATCTTTAAGATCATATAATCCAATCATTAAAATATCCCCAGCAGTGATGGAAGTTGAACCCACATCCCAGAAGAGATTGGAGCCTTAATCCAGCACCTGGACTACTTGGCCACACTACCGTGCTGTATTTGCATAGCGCACACTTAATGTCACTTATCTCAAGAACTCCTCTAGCTCTGCAGTTTGTGCCTTCTATTTTCTGCTGAATACAAATTTGGAAGTGGATCGTTCCTCACTTGCTATCAGCTGACTGCCAGTTTTTGTCTTTTTTGAAAAATGCTTCCAGAATTATGCTTTGAGGTTGGGTCTTGGCCTGGTGTGCCAATACAGACTCTCAGAATTATGTTGAATGGTTGTTCTCAATATAGCAGCAGCTGTTATCATTTACAGTTTTAGTGTTTAGGGAGAAGTCAGCTGATGCTGGCATTAGATCACAAGCTTCTATTGAGTAAAAAGTAATGTTTATAAGAAAGATTGTCCTGTGTTTGAACTACATTTCCCTTTCTATCTCCATCTCTATTTCTCACCTCCTACATCTACACTCTCTTTTTCAACTTGCTCTTTCAGCTGCTGGGGATTCCTTTCCAGAGGCTGAGATAAAGTATATCTTTAACAGGTAAAACATATAGTGAGAACATAATGACCAAAAGCATGGTGTTCTGGGAAGCGTGTTCCCGTAATTGTTTTGTTTGAAAAATCTTGGAAGTGACTAATGGAAAGCCTTTTTACTAAATGTTTCTTCCTCATAGCCATTGTGTCTGATAAGATGCTAAGATAAATGGAGCTTGACCTGGAAAATAGTATAAAAATTTATGAAATACTTAAATCTTTTTAGAGGTTTGTTGAATGTGGTACTTGCTCAGTCAGCTTTTAGAAATACAAGCTCAGAGAAATACAGCAGATGCTATTAAACCGAAAACTTAACCATAATTGCCTTAGTGCTATCAGACCCTACAATTACATCTAGATAATCAAACCTGGACAACTAACAACAGCATTTCAGATTCTGAAGGGCTGTATTTGATGGTGAATACTCACTGGTGGAACACTGTTCTGTAGTTGACTCTGGGGCTGGGTGTATGAAGTGAATCTGGATTAGAGAGCAGCCAGGCATTATGCCTGTGATTTTCAGAACCGAACTGCTTAAATTTTTGCTGGGTTCAAATAACTGAGCCAGGCACCTTCAGTCATAGTTCAAAATCAACTTGGTTAAGCTCTTTGACTGTAACATCAACTTCCAAGGCAATATAGTACCACTTTCTTCTTTGGTTTCTTCTAGTTTTAGGTGAAGTCTTTCATCCCATGTAATGTACAGTGGCAGTGGGAAAACTAATACAATGTAAGTAAACCAAGATTTTATATGTAGACTTCAGGATGTTAAGCCTTGCTTTAAGTGTTCACAGAACTGCCACAGGATTTTCAGATTCCAGTGTTAAAGAGACCCAGACACATACTTTCTATACCAAGAAACTTTGGGTTTAGATACATACGTTTGTCAGTGTGGGCTTCTTAAAAAAATAATCTTCTGGTACAGTTGAATAAAGCTTAATTACTTGAGTAATTGTGTAATTGAGTAATTGTGCCCAGTGTTGAGGAAGGATTTTGATGTGTATTCAGGTGGCCAGATGAGAATGGCCACTGTAAAGTTTGTGTGCATCCTTAATTCTTTGCTGCCCAAACTAGCAAGTTTTTAAATAGTTTTGCCAAAGAAGACATTTTTCTGTTTACTGGTGTTGGAAACAATGGTCCCATAATCATCCAGTGGGATGATCAATTGTCTCCTTTTAAAAGTTACTTTATTAGGATCAGAATGCTGTGATGGTATCAGTCTTAATTCCCACTTCAATACGGCTAGCAATTCTTACCTTCATCTTATGTGATCTCTTTTTTAATAGCCTGCAATATGCTTTATATTTGGGGAAAAAGAAAATCAAAAACTGGAAGTCAGTATTTTAAAAGCTGTTAAACTTCTTTTTCCTATTCTTCCCAGTGACTGCTTTTTCAGTGTGTGATGCTGAGGCACTAATAGAAGCCATATCAGCACCTAAAGCTTTATAAGTACAAAAAAAAATTTTTCCCAATTGAGATATGTATTTATTAACATTTCAAAATGTATTGCTGTAAGCAGCAGTCAAAGAGCAAAATAGAGCTGCAGAGGGAAATATTCTGAGAGAACAGAATATGGCTGAGGAAAATTTACAAGTCAGACAAAATTATTTTAGGCAAGATCCTGCTGGGTTGTTTCTTTTTTTTTTTGGAAACAGCAATGAGAGCTGTCAACGTTCAGGAAATGCTCAAAACAGACAAAGTGTGTGACTTACTTCAATTTCTGTGTGAAGATAGACACATGAGTTATTTTTAAAAGCATGTGAATCTCCTCAGAGAGCCTTGTTAAAGAATGTATTCCACAAACTAGATGCTTACTCCAGGGTGTTCTGAGGAAAACTAAATGTTTTTTCTTGGATGAATTCCTCCTGAATGGAAGATCTCTATAGGTTAAATTCTGATAGAGAAAAAAATGAGGTTTGGGATGAACTGGTGGAGTCAAGCAGCATTGGAGGGATAGCATCAGTGTTTTTCAGAGGAGAGGAAAGTAAATTTGCTGAGTACTGAGGAAGAACAAGACAGAGAAAAGCAAAGTTGTAGAACAAGAGAAGGAAGCAAAATGCATGAAAAGAAAGATGCTGAAGAAATAACAGGGCATGGAGTGTAGAAGAAATTTAACAGAAGCAAAAATATTGCTAGGTTGAAGAAAACAATGGATAGCAGGGGAAAAAAAAAAAGATGAAAAATGTCCTTACTTTGTAATTAGAGGCTGAAGTATGTTGTGATTTGCATTGTGCTTTGTGATAGCAAGGGTTTCACAAATGTCCAGCTCAGATGGTGCCAAGCAGCAGCTTTGTAATTTTGGTGCTGTTGATCAGGCAAATGAAATTTGTTGTAGGATAAGAACCATCTCACAAAGCAGCAGAGAAACCTTTACTGCTGTTCCACATTTCCTCCATAGGTGATGTAGAAGAGAAGCTCACAGGATGTCTGGGCAATCAAACTTCATACGTGTCACATATATTTAAATGTATGACAATTTAAAATCTTGTGAGTCTTTTTAATCTTGTGAGTAGTATCTAGGAATACACACCACCCAGACCCTCCTACCAACTGCAGCCTGACTGCTGTGAGTTACGAAAAAAAATCTCTTGGCACCACCACCATTTACACAGTTCCTGTTGTTGGTGAGCTGTAGAATCCCTGGCATATTTCGTGTTCTTTCCACTACAAATAGAAGTATGGTTATTTGCATTTTTACATGAAATTTACTACCAATCCCTGAGTGATTCAAATTCATTGGAAGCAAGGCTATACAACTTGATTGTTGCGTTTTGTCTAAGTAATTATGATTTTTTCCCAGTCATTTTCACCCTTAGATGTTCATGAACTTTTAAAAATCATCTTGCATATTTACATTGGTTACCTCAAGGCTAAGCTTCACAAAATGCTGTAGCCTGGCTTTAATGAAGACTTATCAAAATATCTGACTTAAATGGTGTAAGAAAGGGAAGTTCAAACTGGATTTTCTTTCACGCAGTCTTTCTGAACGGACCTTGTTTGTTTCTTTCCTCTGTTCTTTCATTTCAAAGACAGTGGCTTTTGCCTAGTTCTTGAAATAATATATAGTGTATCTTCCATCATAACCTATAGTTTGATCTTACTTTAGGTCATGAGACAAAAGATGCATCCATATTCTAAAGGAGATTCTTGCGCTGACTTGCTAGAACTGCTGTCTGACATTGTCTTTGGCAGCTCTCCTTTTTCTAGGTTACTTTAATTCTGAAATATTAAAAAGGCACAAGGCTACATTGATTCCCATGTTTTGTGTGGTCACGTTGCTGTCTCCAACTTAAAATGGTAACAGTTGATGGTGTAAAACTTCAGTGAAGAAAGACTTGAACTATTGTATATAGATGGGACTCTCCATTCAGACTCTGTGTGTGTTTGAATACTGTGGATTTTTTTAGTGGTAATTAGGATGCTTACTGGTACTATCACAAAACAGTACTGCTGTAAAACTCAGATTGGTGGACCATAGAGCTTGAATAAAGTGTAAGTTAATATTTGGACATGACCTGGCAATGTGCACCTGCAGCCCAGAGAGCCAATTGTGTCCTGGGCTGCATCCAAAGCAGCATGGTCAGCACGGCAAGGAAAGGGATTCTGCCCCTTTGCTCTAATGAGACCCCACCTGCAGTGCTGCATCCAGCTCTGGGGTCCCAGCACAGGAAGGACATGTTGGACTGAGTCCAGACAAGAGACACAGAAATGGTCTATTTAGACTAGATCTAAGGAAGAAATTCTTTACTGTGAGGGTAGTGAAGCATTGGCGTAGGTTGCCCTGAGGGGTGATAGATATCCCATCCCTGGGAACATTCAGGATCAGATTGGATGGGGCTCTGAGCAGGCTGCTGCTAGTGGAAGATGTCCCTGTCTAGTGTACAGGGATTGAACTAGATGACCTTTGAAGATCCCTTCCAACCCAAACTATTCTATGATTTTGGAAAGAAAAGTAGTTGTCAGTAAAATTATATAAATACTTGATAGCCTTTGAATTTCTAGTTTGTTGTAATCAAACTGTACTTGATTGATAGTAAGCTATTTGAAATCTCAGAACTAAGATTTTGCTTTTGTGTAACTCACTACAGTTGGGATCCAATTTCTCTGGAGGAGTAACTAAGCAATACTGTCTGCCCAGGTTATGTGAATCACTTTAAATCTCTGCCTTTGTACTGTATTGCATTTTTTCTTTTTATAGTCCTTAACCTTGTTTGACAATAATGCTGCCATTCTAATATAAGTGTAGGCTTTGAAGCTTTTGTGCAAACAGTTGCAAATCTTCATTAAATTTTTTGTGTCTGTGGATGATGTTACCCAAGATGTCTGAAAAGCACAGATTTGAAGACTTGCTTCTATAACAAAAAATGATTTCTAGTTTAGTCCATGAAACATACTGAGAATCCAATTAATGTGGTCAGAATGAAAGTAAGCAGCAAAGAGGAATTTTTGAAGCTTTTCACTTTAGTTAAATATTAAACTGAAGGAGTTCACCTAGTGAACATGGAAAATTTATATATATGTGTAAGGGCCTGAGAAAGCAGAATATATCAAATATGGACCCACATCTGGGGCCAAGCCAAGGAATGTAATAAAAAAAGAGCTGAAATAGTAGAAGAGAAGCTGAGTTTTTAAGACATTAAAGTGCTTCATGAAGTGTCTAATCTCTGTAAAGGAGGCAAAAAGTTTTGTTCATTAAAACAGCTCACTGAGAAAGCATCTATTGTAGATGAAGTTTGTCTTTCCTCCCAGAAACTCATAAATCTTTTCATCTGTATGTTTCCTTTCTTTCATAGGGATTGGACAAAGGTTACTTTCATGTAGGACAGAAAAAGCTTCCAGAAAGGAAAGATTCAGCAACATATTTTCCTGTACCTTATGACCTGCCACCAGAACAGTATGGAAGCAAAGGTAAGGTGTGACTTCATAAGAAAAGTAGGCTTGAATTCCACATGAAGCAAGCTAATTGAGTAACTGAGTCAGTTGAATACTGCTGTGTTCCAAAGACTTATTTTAACTTTTTTGTGGTGTGCTTGTATGTGATTTGGCAATATTTTCATGTTCTCCTTGTGACATCAAAGAAAGCAACTGTAAGGGTCTTTATTCTAATACTTTTCTTTATTGTTTAAGTTTTGGATCAATTACTTCAATACTGATTTTTATTCCTCTTTTGTGATTCTTATATGCATTAAGAAAATAGGTGTCCTTTATGAAATCAAAATGGTTTTTTGCCAAACTAATAGAGGGAGGAGCGTTGAAGAGGGAATGTTTGGAAGAGAGCAGGCATGAGCTAAAAACTGTCACCTGGAAGTGGAATGTGAAAGAAATACTATAGTGCAAATATGAAAGAATTGCTGTAAATCAGAAGAAAGAAGAGTTGCTTTTACTCCATTCTATATTTCATAGGTTATATTTCATAACACTTGAAGAGATGTACAAAATCTCAACTGTCTCAGTTTCTGAGATCATCTCTAGAACATGCAAATCAGGAAAGTGATAAGTGAGTGCAGCTGTGTGGTGATGGCTGAAAAATACAAAAATATGTTGAGGATGATGTTGATGTGCAACCTGCAGTGTTTGGGAAGAGTAAATTTTTATATTTTTTCCTTAAAATGAATGTCAAAAGATTGTAACTAACTTCCTTTTTGAGAAGCTTTGATCTAAGAAAGACTGCATCTAGAACAAGGCTTGAAATAGGAGCACCACAGTTTATAGAAACTCACATGTTTCAGTAAATCTTTGAACTAATGAATGATGTGGGGAGAAAGAACGTTTAAAAGCTAAGAAGTCAACAGACTTTATAATAGTCTTACATAGTAAATAAAAGTGAAGGCACAGGGTGATTGAAGCTCTGCTGCAGCATCAGACTGTGAGCTTGATGCTTCTTCCTGTAGTTGAAGTAAGATGGCTTCACTAGTATAGTCTCCATTAGGTGAGCTGTAGTAAACACCAACCAAGAGGCTTCCTCTGTTGGCTTGACCTCTGTTTTTTCACCTGTACACTTTCACTAATTGCTGCTTTTCAAACACTGCTCTGTGCAGTTGATCCACATTTTTCTAAGCAGTGGAAAGCCCCTGGTCTTCCATCCTGGACAGCCATTTGTACCTTTGATTGAAGTGTCATGTTATTCAGCCTACCAAGTCTCAGTGATACTGATTAGATCTTTCTAGCTCCTGTTTGCTGTTCATGCTGGGTGCATTGGTTTAGAGCCATGTCAGCTGGGTTGTTGACCATGTCACTTTTTTAGAGGAACAAGCCCTAAGTGCTCTGCAGCATTTCACAGGTATTCTCCTGTTGGTTCATAATGCAGCAGCAGCCCTTGGTTGCTGCATGTCTTGCTCAAAACTCCATCCTCTTCCACTGCTATGTCTAGACTAAAGCCCTTGCTTGAAGTTCTGGCCAGCTTGTTGGCAGAGGCACATGCCCCACTTAAGTGAATCCCTTCAGCTTGCTAAAAAGCCTGGCTTCTCACCAGTAGACCCATGGTCATACAAGTCCAAACCTTAAATTCAGCTACACAGCCAGGCATTCACCTCCTCGGTATGATGCATGTTCTGTATCCTCTGGAGAGATGGATTGTTCTGCTCAAAGAGCTTACTACTTAGCTAAAAGACCTCTTAAGTGGCTTTAGTTTTTCCTGAGAAAAAATACTGGTCCAGTGTAGAAATGATAACACAAACTGTTATGCTGTTTGATACAGTATAAAACACACTGACTACTGTTACTGTCTAGTCAGGGAGTGTAGGCAGGGATTGAGCTGGGCTTATGAGCTAATGACAGGGTAAGAATAAACTACATCAACTGGCTGTTGTGTTCTGGGATATGTAGGCACTGTCTGCTTGTTAACCAGTGCTCAGACTGATGGGTCTAGGAAGATTTTCTCAGAAGTCATACTTAAATTTTTGGAGATTTTAAAACAAAGATAACAGAATCCATGTGTATTCTCACATATTTTGTATACTGTTGTCTCAGTTTGTGAAGACAGGTGTCTGCCAGGGAAAACTGGTGTTTCCCTTGGAATGGAGAATGTGAACCCCCCTCCCTCCAAATTATTATGATTTTGCATTTAAAGGCTTTAAGGCAAAGTTTTTGGGAAGTGGATTAACAGTACTTTACTAGGAATATGAAAAATACAAATGTAGTAATACAAAAACAAACTAACAAAAACCCTAGAAACCCTGACTGAGTCAGGAATACGACCTGACACCCTGTTGTCAGGGTGTTTGAGGTAATCCAAATAAACGCTCCTGGAGAAACAGATGTGGTTCTGTTGGAGTAGAGATGATCCTGTAGAAGGGGGTCCAGTGGTGATAAGATGGGTCCAGTCTTCCTCTGTGAATCCAGTGGAATCCAGATACCTGGTGTTCCTGAATCTGTTTTTATCTTGGTAGGAATGGTTGGCTCCCCACACTGGGTGGAGCATCTCACAATGGGATGATGTTGTTTTCAGTCATGTGGTGAGCCTTTAATAGCCCATTACCAGAAGATATCCCCCCTGGAGGGTGGATGGGTTGTGAAAGAGATAAGGAACACTGCCCCACCTGGTTTTAACAGCTGGCCCATTATCAGAAGCACCCGCCCCCTCCCCCCTGGAGTTACGAGGAGTAACAAGAGATAAAGAGAACATGTCTGCAACTGGTTTCAACAGATAGAAAAAGAGAATAAACATTTTTTTTGTTACATAACCCACAACAACTGTGTTCCTGGTGCATAAATGTGCTTGTATAGTTGATATGGTTCTTGGTTTAATTCCAACATTTAACCTATTGTGTCAGTGAATTTTATGCATGTTTCAACTAAATTTAAAGATTTTTTTTCCAAATAACTTTTTTTCACTTTCTGCACGGAAAACTTACTTCTCTGGAGAACTGGTTTGACTGTAGTTCTGGTTTTGAGTCTTAGCTTTCTCTGGTGGTATGCACAGATGTCAGAATTCAGGTTGTCTAGGCTTTGGCAGTAGGAACGAAGTCAGCTGTCTATGCTGTTATACATCTCTTTCCTGAATATTCTGTTTTAGTTCATCAGCCTCCTGGTGGAAAAGATGTTGAAAGAATTCCCATGTTGAGGGATGGACTCATAAAATAATCTGTCCTTAACAATACAGTTGTCAACTCCCAAACTCTCTGTGTGTGATATAAATAGATTTATTTTAATAAAGTCTCGAGACGCAAAAATGCAAGTAATTATCCTTTCCCCAAAGAAACCATACTTGACTGATCCTTATAATTGAAGGAGAAAAGGCTCTGGGGGATTTTCCATGAACTCAGATTCTCTAACCATGGGAAAATAAAGTACATGTCACTTTCATATAATCAGAAAACTCCTATTAGGGCAGGAGGAAAGAGAAGTGGGCAGAAAAGTGAAGAGATGGTCAGGAGCAGGGCCATGCATTTGCCATAAAGTTCTACTTGGAAGATTCCAAAATTTTTAAAAATATGTTGTTTTTTCCTGTCCTTGTACAAATTCTAATAATGGATCAAATACACTTAGAGGATTCTATTATTATATAACATAAAATGAAAGAAAAGCAGTTTCCTAGTTTGTGGAAATAATTTAATTGCAGAGGTTCTTTGTCATTGTGTCACAAAGGCTTTCTGTCATACTAATTGGTGTTTATCATATTGGACAAGACTTCATCATGAAAATGGTTAGAGTGAAATAAATGCATCTTGAAAACTAATAAAATATATCTCAGGACATACAATCATAAACTTAGCAGTAAATGGTGCAGTAAATAATTTGTCTCTGCTGTAATAATTCACGAGGTTGATCCTCAACCTTTTAAAGCCCATTAAGTTCAAGAGTATTGAAATAACTTGGCCTGTGTCCTACTTTTCTTGCACTGATATAACAGGGAGGGAAAAGATAAAGAAGTCTCATCTTACTTTGCCTGGTTTGCCTCATTAGTCAGTGGGTTGAATTCTAAAACTGTAGTTTTAGGCAAAACAGAAAAATAGGATGACTTGGAGAAAGAGTGATAAAGTTTTTCTTCCTGTTTTTCTTCCAATGATTTCTAAGGAGTGTAAGTTGAGATGATTGTGAGACAGATAATTCTTGGGTTTGTACTGGTTTTCTGTCCTAGAGATGGATTGTCTCTCACTAAAACGTAGTCAATAGGCTAAGCTGTACTAAATGAAGGGTTCATTGATGTGTGTTAAGATGTCACCAGTACAGAAATTATAATACCTAAAATTAGAATATGACACATATAAAATTTTGCCACTGCTTTCGTTTAGTTTCCAGCTGTATTTCAGACTTGCAGAGACACCTTGTGCAATACATGAACAGGTCAACTCTACCTGCTTCTGCCAGCCAGAGTCATTTGATCTCCCTGAAGTGAACGAAGAATAAAATTTACCTGAGTCTCAAACCATAGCTGGTAGCAGCATAGGCACTTGAAGTTGTGATGGGGAATTTGTAAAATATCTGTGAGAGAAATCATACCAGAAATATTTTAAGTAGCTTATATTGACTACATGGAATGATTAAAAACAACAACCCAAAAGAAGAATCCAACCACCCAAGCAAAGCTACCAGCAAACACTCTAATGCCTGGGAAGGTATGTTTGTACCTAAAAATAGCTAGAAAATGATTATATAATCAATGAGCTCAATGAATAGGGAATCTATGGTTTATATGTATCGTAAAATATATTGTTGTATTGTAGTACACTATTTCAGGCTACTTCTTTGGTGTTTTTCTTAGTGACTTAACTTTGTAGTTATAGGTAAGTGTGATGAGATTTCTCTTTAATTGACACTATTGTCTGCTTTTTTTAGGGAGGCCTCAGCAGGTGAAACATTTCTGTGTTATTATTCTGCCAGATTTTAGATTTATTAATCATGAGTATTTGTTGCAGAACTCTTAAGCACTGCAGAAAAGGGGATGACTAAAAATAGATCTATCAGCAGTTCTTTGAGTTATGAGTGGGTTACAAGCAGGAATTTATAAAAGCTTTTTCTGAACTCTTAGTTCAAAATGCTCTGAAACTTCTTAAACCCTCTGGAAGAGAACTCTATAAAATAGGGGAGTAAATGCATTCTAATAAACAAGTTGCTTCTCATTTAATTTCCTCTTAAGTATATTTAGTGAGATCAAATAAAGAAACTATTAGTTGATTAATAGTATAAAGAAGATAAATATATATGCAAGAAAATAAGACAGGTTCCAACTCAGTTGAGATTAATCTGGAGTGAAGCTACATATTAGTCTCTATACATGCCAGTTACATTAATTACCTTAGTTGTTTTGCCCTTTGTTGAAGATTTCCTTCCTGAACAATTCTCACAACTTGTAAAAATGTATTAAGATGTATCTCATTATCTTCCAGTGGGAAAATCTATTTTACCCTTGGTAACTGGGGGGCTAAAGCTGTCAGATCTCATGCTGGGAAAATGGTGGGGAAATGAGATGAAAATTAGCTTTAATACAAGTTCAGGCATTGTGCATAAATTGACAGTCCACTTAATTCATTAGTCCTTTAGCTGAAGTTTTCAACCTCTGACAGATTTTCTTAAGGATACACAAAAGGATCTTTAACATACTTCACAAGAACAGCTCTCTCCCTTGTGAAGGGCCTGCTCACTGTTCAGTGTTCCATTGTCATCCCACTTGCATGGAAAAGCAAATTGACCTTTTTCTTGTAACTTCAGATATTCAGTGCTTGATATTCTGTCTGATTTTCAATGAGTGGGAATAGGGAGTATGGTGAAATTACATTTGGTAAATATTCATAGTGATTTCAGGAAACTATAGTAACACTGCATCTCATTTATTCCATATGATGTGTTGTGCTGGATAAAAGGAAGAAAGATTTCATGGTGTATTTCCCTCCAGCTCTGGTAGGCTTAGGTATTTGTGTTTAACCTGTTACCTAAAGAGTTGAAAGAATTTTCATTTATCCTGCTTTGTGCTAGTGGCAGAGTGGTTAAAAGAAGAGATCAGTGTTTAGTCCAGCAAAGCTATAGGAATTCTTTGTTACTCTGAGTTCCCTCACAGAGACCTACTGTATCCTCAGGAGGTCATATAAGTTCAGAGAAAATGTCACTGTTTGTGGTCTCTACCTGTCTCTCACCTTTGTTTATTGTTCTAAGTCCTAGAATGCTTCACTACTTTCTCTGTCAAGTAGTTAAAATACTTTGAAGAATTAAGATAGAAGACTTCTGGGAAAGTAACTAATATTTTTCAATAACCACCTTTCTTTTCTAATTAATGTTGCATAGCTGCTTGAAACTTGTGTACTTTCCAGGGTTTGAAAGAACTAGACTAGCAATATCCTGTATGAATTTTTAGAGAACTTCAAGTACTTTCAGTGTGCCTAGTATGGTATGAAGTCTAACAGAAAATCCTTTCTCCTTAGTAGATGACAACTAGAAGCTAGTCCAGTTTCTAGTGATTCTAGTACATTGAACAGAAAATATTTCACTTATTTAACATTCAGAACAATGGTAAATATAGATCAGAGTATGTTTAGAAGTTTAGTTTTCAATTTTTCAAGCAACAAGTATATATTGTCATTGTAAATCATAGCCCAGGGTGAGGAAGCCAGGGTTGGAACCAATCTCATTCCTGTTGGTCTCAGTTTCCTTCATCAGCAGAACGAAAAGCTGTATTATTGACTGGTAAACCTGCAGTTTGAGATTGAAGCTCTCATAATGCAGCTTGACATCAGACACCGCCTCAGAGGACCTCCCAGAGTCCCAGTGTAACATTTGAGTACACTTGTTCTCCCAGCTATTCATAATGATGGTGAAGAAATTAACACTTTGCATGAGAAGAAACTCAAGTTACAGAGTCACTATTTTATTTGGCCACTTCTGTGTAATGTAATGATTGAGTTCCAGACTTGAAGACCAGAAGGAGCCACTTGACTGTCTGATTTGCCACATATTACTAGCCAACTTCTTTGAGCTCAAAGCTTAGGCTTGGCTAAGGGAGATGTGCTTCAGATTATTCGGTGAGAGCACTCGCATGAGATGGCAGATGTACCATATGGACAGTGTTTTTGCTTCAATAGTTGGTCCATTCAAGAATTTTAAAATGCAGTTTGGTTTGGGTATTCTTTTTCAGGGTAGATGTATGATGCCCTGTCTAGTTTTGGAACTTATATATGATTTGAGCCAGTTTGTGCAGAGTGCAAGATTTGTAGTTGAAGTCTGAGGAAATGAACAGTATGATATCCTGATAGATCAGAGTTAAGGTTACATACAGGATTTTTACTGGGGCATTTGTCCTTTAGACTATTTCATCACAAATGCTTTAAATTACCAGCACAAAAGAGTTACGTTATGCATGATATACATACCTTGCATGTTTCCTTGCTGTGGGGAATAATATGCATATTTTATATCTGGCAGTTTTAAAATAAAGACTAAGATCATTCCTATTCAAATGGGACAAGGGACCTCATTAATTTTTAGCAGATAATATTGGTTGGGTGCAACATTTACATTATTAACTCTTTTCACATTGCTGTTTTGAGCAATTGCAGTTGATCACCTCCAATAATCAGCTGAACAGCAGAAGGCCATTTGTGGGCAGCAGATATATCTTTAGGGCAAAACATTTAAATAATTAAAAAAAAAAGAATTCTGGTAGCTGACTGTACTACTTAATATCTAGATAAATAAATCATATAGAACATCAATATTCTGAAGGCCTCTGTAGTTAAGATTCAGGCTGTCATAATAAAAACACTATTGCAAAGCTTAGTGTATTGATGATACTAGGATAAATAAAACCTATAGACCAGCAGTATGATTTGAGAGTTCCTTGGAAGGGAAGCTGAAAATTATCCAGTCTCTGGATTTGGGAACATGCACACAATAATCTATCTTACTTAGCAAGATATCATTATAAATAAAATTTCTTTGTGTCTTCAATAGTACTCAGATTTTGATTTTCCTGTGGAATCTTTTAAATGAGTACTGTGAATTTGTTTTATAACATTTTTGTTGTATAACATTATCTTCTCATTGAGCTGCCACCATCACATCTCAGTTGCAATATTGCTATTATCTCTTACCATTACAAGTTGCTTGCTGTTGTTGAGGAATTTCACTTAATTTGTGATTTAGATATTACACAGTTTACTGACTGAGGAAATCATCTGTTGTGTGGAGGGAACTTGAAACTTCTAATTCATAAGTATGTCAAGGTTTTTTTATAACAATTTGGGGGAGGTCTCAGAAAAGTGCAAAATACTTTTTTTCTCCTCATCACATCAGCATTTTGAGAAACAAAGCAAATCCTGTGGTTTTAAAAGTGCAGTACTCTTTTTTTTCCCCCAAACAAGTGGTCATTGTCCTGGTCTTCAGAAATCGTCACTTTGTTTGTGAATATTCATACAGATCCCACATCTATTTCCCATCTGCCTTTCCTCCCTCTTGAGATCCTCAAGTATGATTTTTGCATTGAGAGGAACAAGATTACTTCCTTTTCAAATGCCATGCTCATCCAGAGGGAGGGGACAAGAGAGACTGAAATGTAGCATGCACCATTTGCAAATGCTTAAGGAAGAACTTTGCAGATTTGCTTAAGGAAGAACAGCAGGGAGTGTGTTTTTCATATATATATATATAGAATGACTTGAAGTCTGGTTAGTTGTAACCTTTCTATATATATGAATACTTGTGGCTTTGAAGCTACCTTTTTAATTAAGTAGAGGTCAGAATGCAGTCTCTGGGTTTAGAAATCAACCAGGAATTCTCTCATCCAGATCTCCACTCACAGTGCAAAAGACACCCATAGGAAGAGGATCACAAAGGTGCTTTCATTGTGTAATAGTAGTGCTTTACTATTCAATTGCATGGTCCTGGTTTTGACTGTACTGCCATCTCTTGTATTTGAGGACATGAAGGCTTGATGTGTCCTGCCAGCATGGATTCTTTGATACTCAGGTGCTACTCAAAAAGAACTTGTCTTGTTCTCCAGAGCCTCTCTACTTTTAAGTAAAAAGTGGTCGTCTATTCAGTTGTGAGAGAATATTCAAAAATCAGAGTATAACTGAAATAGTGCTCCACCTGAGCTTTCAGATAATGTTTAAGTAGCAGTGGGACTTGAATGCCCCATTTATTTTACTGAGTGCTGAGTCTACTGCAGGGGTTCTGCTGCTTGCAGATGAGGCAAGAGTGAAGCTATGGTACCAGCCTAGTAGGTAACACTGACTTCAGTGAGGTGCAGTTGAGACAGAGTTGGGATATCAGAAATGAAGCCCTGATCTTGAAAAGTGTGAAGGATATGTATGTTAAGAACACTTTAAATATTACTTAATGGGGCTTTTGTTTCCTCCCCCCAAGATCAAAGGAATTAACTTTGGGAAGCTTGGCAGTCATTTTCTTGTGCGACAGTAAGCAGCCACCATCATACAGTATTTGCACACAGTCATTGTCTTTTTCTTGCTGATATAGATCCTATTAAAAATGATGAATAATTTCAAATTGAACCTGATATTTTATAAGTAACTGAATTATAATTTGTTTCAGCAATAGTTCTACACGACTTGCTAAAATACTGTCAGCTGTTTTATAAAATCAACAACATGCCATTAATGGAACAAAGTTCCAAGTACAGTAACAGCTACCTTGAGCAAATTTTATTTAGATAGCTACAATTAGAAAGAACTAAATTAGGTATCGAGGTATCTCAGCGTGCTTTAAGGGGGTGACTGAAGTTATTTCTGTACATCTTAAGTTTTCCTCTGCCTGCATGTTTTGCTGAATTAAGCAGAGTAACTGCCAGATGGTAGGGAAGTAGGGAAGATGGATAGGTCTAAGCTGCATAATGTACTCCTGAGTGACAGATTCCAGTGCTTGAGTGGGACTGGATTTATTCTGATGTCTTAGATAGAGGTCAGTGTTCAAATCTGAATAGATGTTTGAAATCCTCAATCTTTTCTCAACATTTGCTTTATTCTGTACCCTTTTTTTTAACTGTTAATGTTTACTATCTGGTAAGGTATTCACTTAAAATACAAAAGGTACACATGGCTCTCCAGTAGGAGACTGATAAAACAAGCTTAGGCGAATATTGGTGCTACTTCTTTTTCTTTTTAAGAGATGACTCAAAGTGTAGATATCTTCCCATTGAGCCAGAAACCTAGGGAGCTTTCTTGGCAGTGCACTGTGAGTTAAGTGCTATAGTTTCTTCTGTTTTCTGATGCCTTTTATTTTTTTATATGCTTTGAAATCATCTGTCTACTGTAACGAAATACCAACCAACTACCCTATTGCTCTCTTTCTTCTGTTAACAGACACATTTTAAAACATTTGCATAGCTATGTTTTACTGCAACATATGGAACTACAGTATGAGAATTAAGGACACTAGTATTGAGTAATAATGAGTACTCAGTAGCAATGGTCCCTCTGCTCCATGTTTAATTGCTGTGTACTTGTCACAGTGTGGTGTTGTGTAATTTATATAACCCTTCATTACTGTTTTTTTCACTTTCTTACTCTCCTTTCCTTGCTACAGTAATTCTCACTTCCTATGTTGTCAGAGTTGTCATTGGATCCTGTAAATGTAAAATGTGATAAAAGTAATTTCAATCAATAGCTGTTCCTGTCATCCTTGGTACAATTTGGTTTAATCTATGCATATTACAGTTTAATGTCATTGTATTCCTTCAGGGCTCATTTTGTACATGGAGAGAAGAAGCAGGCTAGATTTATATAAATTTCATAATTGAGAAAACTCAACTGAAAAAAAAGGTTAAAGGATTTTTCTCAATTTCAGTAGCAGTAGCCTGCAAGAAGTAGAATAGTACCCTGGATTCATAGAACAGCTGCATTTCTGGCACATGTATGGTAGGAGGAAGAGCACAGAGCAGGTTGCAGAGCTAGCAGTTAACTCCTGGTGTGTTGGCTTTTCTTTTTCCCAAGAGTGGAAAGAGCTGCTGTATTCCGAGAAGTGGGAGGGAGGGAACTGTGTGGTACAAACCTGTTGCTCATCTGAAGGTGTAATGCTTGAAGAAGTGAGGGGGTAAATGTGAACTTTTCAGAGGTCAGGCAATGTCATTCTTAGGTACTGAATTCCTATTGCCCCTGTGAAAAATATTAATATGTTATAGAGCTTATTTTTATAATTCCATTGGGTTAAGAGAGATGCAGCACAAAACTTGCTGGCACTAAGCCAAACCAAATTTGGCTGCATTACTGTACTTGTATATTGTCTAAAATACAATTATTCTACAGCTGGTGAGTACATTGGATTATAATTATATTTAAAATAATATCTGGGGGGAAAGCAAAGCCTTTTGAAAACTCTCACAGTTAAAAAAAATCCACTAAACTGAAATTGCACATGATGTAATCTGAAAATCAGTGGGAATTTTGAATTTCCTCTTCCTCTAAAGGGAAAAGAGGAAGAGAACCAAATTTTGCATTTGATAGATTAATTTGTCATGGGTATGTCTTTGCTTTGGTTTTCAGATCAACCGTGGATTTGGAATATTCCGTACACTGATGCCCCTGATACACATGGAAATATGTGGGTTCCATCATAAATGTTTCCAGTACTCTGTGATGTTCCACTTGCTGACACTGAGCCTGCTGTGCTACTTGCAAAAACTGCTTGTTTCTGTTCTGTAAGATATGATGTCTGCTATAATGGCTAATTTGTAGTTGAAACATTAAAATGTTAATAAGGGAGAGATTCTTGGAGAATCTGTAACCATATTATTACAAGGGAACCTGCTTTTTTCAATACTTTTTTGTATGCTTTTTCTTTACTCTGGTTCCCAATACAGTTTTCAAGATGAGAACTGTTCTCAGAGAGTCTCTGCATTTTTACCTGTAATTAATTTTAAAATTACTGTTCTGTGAGACTGTCAGTTGACCCTAGTAGCTGGAATAAAAGTTATTATGTGTAAAATTCAAATAAAAATAAAGGCAATCTTGTTAATATATCCTTTGTTCTGTCTTCTAAATGTGTACATTTCAGATTGGTTTGGAACTTGTATCTTGCAAATGTACTACCAGGTGTTTTATAAAATCAACAGCATTCTAGTAATGGAATACATTGCTTGTATCAAAAATAGTGTGGCCAGCAGGACCAGGGCAGTGATTGTCCCTCATATTCAGCACTTGTGGGACCACACCTCAAGTGCTGTGTCCAGTTTTGGGCCCCTCGTGGCAAGAAAGACATTGAGGGGCTGGAATGTGTCCAGAGAAGGGCAATGGAGCTGGTGGAGGGTCTGGAGCACAAATCTTCTGAGCAGTAACTGGAGGAGCTAAGAAAGTTTAGCATGCAGAAAAGGCGCCTCAGTGGAGATCTTACTGCTCTCTACAATTACCTGCAAGGAGGTTGTAACCGGGTGAAATCAGCCTTGTCTCCCATGTAACAAGCAAGGGGACAAGAGGAGCCTAAAGTTTCACCAGGGAAGGTTTAGATTGGATATTAGGGAAAAATTCTTCACGGAAGGTTGTCAGGCATTAAGTGTACATTGGAACAGACTGCCCAGGGCAGTTGTGGTGTCACCACCCTTGGAGGTATTAAAAGATGTGTGGATGTTAACACTTAGCCATGTGGGTAAGTGGTAGACCTGATAGTATTTTGTTAATGTTAGGACTAAATGATCTGAAGTCACAGAATCACTAGGTTGGAAGAGACCTTCAAGATTATTGAGTCCAACCCATGCCCTAACATCTCAACTAAACCCTGGCACCGAGTGCCACATCCAGTCTTGGCAAAGCAGGGAAGTATAGGTTGGGTTTTGTTGTTTTTTTCCTCTAATAGGAACTGCTAATGATTTTTTTATGGAAGCATGTGGTTACCTTTAGCACTTGGCACAGTCTGGTTAGTTTGGCTGGCATCTCATCTTCCTATTTTTGGCTATTTAATGTCTTCCAGTATTGCTGCTAATTTTAATTTCTATGCTAAAGACTAATTAAGAGGGAATAAAAACCTGCAGCATGATGTATCACCTATGAGTAACAACAAATAGGAAAAAAATTAAACATGACTCCCATTCAACCCTTGCTGCTGGTTTACTGGGCAACATAAGAAAAGGACTTATTTTTCCCTGTGCCTACTGCTGTAGCAGTTGTTGCCACGCAGGTGGTGATCCTTTCTCAAACACTGGCATTGGAACAGCCCACGGTGCACCCTTGGGGCTCAGACCAATATTCAAATATACCTCAAGCTGTGAGACAATGGCTCTTCCACGGAGTGTGCAATTACCTGCCGTTAAAGCAGATTTCTAAGATCTTAGTGTTCATTCCCATTGCATTTTTACTGCAACACAAATATTAGAAAATTGGGGGGGTGGGAGGAGAAGGGAAGTGGATGGTATAGTTCATTAACCTGCTTTCTAAAAAAAAATATATGTAGGCTGTCCTTCCCTGGATAAAATGTGCTTGTATACTAAGCTTAGCAGAGCTGAATTCCAGCCCCCAATTATTTAAAAGTCGAATTCAGCACTGTAGCAGCTACCAGATAGTGCTGAGTTTAGCTTTTTCTTCTTAGAGTGTGAATGATATTTCCAGACGATTCGGATCGAGAGCTCTGCTCTTTGAACCTGCAAATAACACACTTTGAAACCACGTGGCAGCTGGAGAAGGCTGCTTCTATCTTCCCTCCACAATTTCCCTTCGATTACCCTGCGCTGGAGGACAGAGATTTAACACCTCGTCGGGAAGGCAGGGGGTAACCAGACCTGTAGAGAAGGAGGTGCCCTCTTTTGACACAGAGGGCTACTTTTTATGGCTTTGATGGGGGGTATATCCTCGACTGACAGGTTTCATGCCCAGTCTAAGAGGCCCCATTGCTTCGTGCGCTCCTCGGCCCCACAGCCCGGGACGGGTACCTGAGGGCGGGAAGAGGGGCAGCCCCCCGCCCCTCTGAGGGCTGGAGGCCGCCGAGCAGCGGCTCTGTGCCCGCCCGCCCTGCCCGCTGCCGGCGCTGAGCTCCGGGGGCGGCGGCCGGCCTCTGCTGAGGTGAGCTGCCCCCGGGGGCACGGCCCGGCCCGCGGCTGCCCCGAGGCCATGGTGCGGGCGGCCCGGTGGAGCGGGCGGCGGAGCCCCGCGGCGAAGAGGGAGGGCGGGGGGCGAGCTACCGTCGGTCCCGCCTCGCCCCCCCCGGCAGGCAGGAGGCGCCTGGCGGTGCCTGTCCCTGCGCCCCGCTCCGACGTGCTCGGGGCGGGGGCAGGAAAGGGATATGAAACTGGCGGGGACGGGGGCCCCGCGCGGCGGGCCTTGGGGCTGAGGGGCTCTGCGAGACGGGACGAGCGCTTCCCTCGCCCGCAGGATGCCCGGCAGCCCGGAGCGCGTCCTCCGCCGGGCCGTGCCGCGGCCGCGCCCTGCCCCCGGGGCCAAGGTGCCGGCCGGCTCCCGGGAGCGCCGCTCGCCGCCGCCGGGCTCCGCGGCGCCCTGAGCCCCGCGGCCCCGCGTACGGCTGGCGGGCGGCGCCGCGATGCCCGGCGGCGGCGGCAGGGCCAGCGACGTAGCGTGGCGGCGCGGCAGCCCGGTCCGGCGGGCGGAGGATGGCGTGTCGCGGCGCCTGCTGCTGCTCCAGCGCGGGTCGCCTCAACGCGGACAACGCGCGGTTCCTCCTGCTGGCGGTGCTGATCGTGCTGTACATGCTGTGCGGCGCCGCCGTCTTCTCGGCCATCGAGCTGCCCACGGAGCGGGAGGCTAAGGAGCGCTGGGAGGAACGCCTGGAGAACTTCACCCGGCGCCACAACCTCAGCCGTGCCGAGCTCCGGCACTTCCTCCGGGAATACGAGGAGGCGAACGTGGCCGGCATCCGCGTCGATGACATCCGGCCCCGATGGGATTTCACCGGCGCTTTCTACTTCGTGGGCACCGTCGTTTCTACTATCGGTGAGCGGCGGGACGGGCGGGCACCGGGGCGGCGGCGGGGCCGGGGCGGGGGCCCGGGGATGCGCTGTTCCTCTCCTGCTCGCCGGCTCACAGTGGGCTCAGGGCGGGCTCGTGTCGGTGCCGGGCATGGTCCTGTCTCTTCGCTGCTCCGTTCTTTGCCTCCTTCCAGTCAAAGAGCCGCGGGCGCGCCTCTCGCGGGCAGCGCTCCGCTCGGGGCGCGCCCCAGGAGCGCCGGGCAGCCTGGCCGGCGCTGGGGACCGAGCCCCGGACGGGCAGGGCAGCGGACACAAGGGTGCTCCTCGCGGGTGGCAATTGCCTGCGCGGATCAACTTGTCCTCGGGATACGGTGGTAGACTTTGTGAGAGACCAGTCGCATCCAAAGCCCAAAGCTTTCAACAATTCCGTATGTCTTTAAATTCTGGGAAATGTTATAGAAAATCTTAGATCTGGCGGTTTCATAGGCTCTGCACTCAGAAGGGCCCTTTCTAAAGATCGTCTGGTCTTAACAAGAACCATTAAATAGATTTTGTGGTGTCCAGCTGTGAAGTGTACAACTTGGAACGATAGGGTTTCAAACCACTCAGCTTTTTGCTCCTTCAGGCTTTTCAAGGCAGAACCATCAAGTCGGTGGGCACAGCTTATTTCACTTGAGAATAAACCCAAGTTTATTCAGACTGAAAGGAGCCTTTAGGGGAAGGTGATGCTGAATAGAAATTCTGAGCAGTCTGACAGGTGTACATTAAGATGAAAAGGGATAGCACCAGGAACTGACAAAAACACCCCAGAGAGGCCATGGGTGTCAACAGAAAGACTTCATTTAAGCATCTGCAGACAGCTAAAAGGCTCGGAGGAAGGGAGCTTTCTTTAGTTAAAGACAGGCAATCTGTATGCAGTTATCACTGTGACAAATGGGATCACTAAATCTTAGTAATAGTATAGCCAATTCACGTCAGTCTCTCCACAAATGAAGTGTACCTTGAGATATGGTTATTTAATTCTTCGGGAAATCTCCATTAACAGGTTTTTTTTCTGAGGAGATACTGCTCTTTATGTGGGATATATAAGAGTTTGCCCTGTCCTTCAGCACACTCCTCTCTAGTACTAAGTTTTACATCTGGGGTTATTCTATTGTTAAAGGGGTCATTGGGCTGGTTTTTATTTCCTCAGGGCTTCAAGGTTTGAGTGGTTTGTGTCCTTATTCCTAAGGTCTTTAAGACCCAAGAACTGTGCTTCAGTGTTCTGCTGATGGCAATTTAAAGTAATTTATAACATTATTAAGCCCATTTTTGTGGATTGCTGTAGTTTGTTTGCCATTATAACATCTCCCTTGAGGTGTGCTTCTTATATGATCAAAATAAATACGCAGAAGTTATGCTAACATTTGCTACAGCCATAAAACCATAGTAAAAAGATCAGATCAGATTGGACCAGATCTCAGAAATCTACCTGCTTTGCCTCTATTCCCAGAGGAGGTCACTTATATGGGATGTTTTTTTGTGATGTTTGTCCAAGATGCCATTATTTCAAACCTTCACTGTTTGAGATTGCATAGCTTCAACAAGGAATCCATCCTTGTGCGTTATTACCGTTAGGTTTTCGTGATGTGTGCCTTACAGCACTTCAGTGACTTTGTACTCAGAGAATGGCCTCTTAGGTACTCAAAGTCCATTGTCAGTGTGTCCCTCCAGCCTTCTCTCAATTCAGAAAACCAGTGTTATAACCTCTTTTGCAATGATACAGATACTTCTCACAAGTATTAACCAATGCCTGTATTTCTACGTTGTTGTAGGTCTAATATAAATAAGATTGTTAAGGAGAGAAGTGTATCTGTGATCCTGATAACTGCAGATGATCACAAACACAAGTATCCACTTATCCACTCACTTTTTGGTAATTTCTGTGACTTGCTGATTTCCATTACCCACATTTTCTTAATATTTCTGCAGAAATGTCCTCAAGAAGTTTTCCTTCAGACAGTGTGTGGTCTGTAGACTTTGGCAGATGACATCCTGTCCTTTCTTTTGACCTGACATTGCTGCTCTGTCTTATCAGTGTGGCACTTTCTCAGTGTATTTTATGAATTGCATCATTCTTTCTTAATCTAGTCAGCAGCAGTGCACTCTTTCATCATATCCATGGCGTGTCTCTTTTTCAATCTTCTCAGTAGAACTTCTGCTTTGTGGGACTGATTGTGCATTTCAGTGCTTTAACTTAGCTTGTGCTGCAGGCTGGGCTCTCCAGGCATTCACAGGTCTCCTCAGATGTGCCAGTCAGGAGTGTTCTCCTGCAGGCTCTGCAACCACACACTCATTTGTATCAACCATATTGGCATCCTAACAATAGATTTTCTTTTACACCTCTAATGTTTTGTCTCTCTTCTCAGCCCTTTCCAAATGGTCCATGTCTTCTTTCATGCCCTAGTACAGTGCCCCAATATTAATGAATTACTCTAGCTGCAGCCTTGCCATTTCTGAGGAAAGGATGAAGGCTTATTTCATGTGTTTTTCAGTCTGTTCTTCTGATGGTGGTGTACATTCCTACAGCTAAACAAAACTTGGTTTCTTCAGTTAAAAACAGTTTTTTAGCAATAGGTGCTTATGACATTCTCAATATCAGCTCACTTTCTACACTCAGTTCTATGTGCTGGTATAGAAGCTTTATATTTACAGGTAAGTTGCTGTAAAAGGAATAATTTTATTCCTTTTGTAAACATTACATAATTTTTTTTTCCTCTTTTGCATAATGGGAATTATTTTGCTACTCCACCAGAATAAATTTATTTATTTATTCCTCAGTAAATAAGGTGGACCTAGCCATTTTGATTTACTGCTAAAGCCTTACTCAAACATTACTTGTAGCATCAATTGCTTCCTGTACTTTAGCTAGAAAGAAATATCATCACATATCTCAGAGGAAAGTAGAGAGTTTTGCAGTAACTAAGGGAATGATCCTGTCCTTTTAATTAAGATTTGCATAAAATGTTTGTCACATGGATTTTGGAACATGATATCAGTGCATCAAGTCAAGTGGTCAAAATTAAATATAACGAGCCTACTTTCATTTCTCAAGAAAATAAAAAGCTAAAAAGAGCTGAACTAGTGAAAAATAATCAATTTCTCAGGTTAGTAATTTAAGGGTTTGTTCCATAAAAATGTTTATTCCTATCAGTGCTCAGTCTGTAACCACTAATCTCGATGTTTCTTTTGTGCAGTGATGTCCAGTGTGACCCAGTACTAAGGTTTCCTTTGCAGTGAGCAGGAACATTAGGAGTGAAAGAACATAACCCCAAATACCTGCCTAAATAGGAGACTTCCTAGACTGTCCAGGAAGTGATCCCAAGGAATTAGATGGTGTCAAAATATCTCAATCCTATTTAGAGAGGTGCCTAACTAATCCACACATGCCCAGTGGGCTCTTCCAGTAGCTCACTTTGTGTTGTCACATAATGTAGTGTCCCTTTTGCCTAGAAATCAAGTGGTAGTAGTAATATCTCAGGATGTGAGAGATCAAAGCAACTTCTTTCTCAGTCAGGACTTGAATCAATTTTTGTGTCTCATCCAAGTGCCCTGCCCACCAGTCTGGGGAATAATTTTAAGGTGGGACTCTCAGTGTTTTCCGTTGAAACTATTCCACTTTGCATAGGCTAATAAAATATCTGCAGACCAGAAAATAAAATAAGATTTAAGTCCCAATTTGCACTTCAGTGAATATTTATGTTTTTTACAGAGACATACAGCATTAGCTAGGCTCTGGGTGTTCAGCAGCATTAGACTGTGGGGTCACAGTCACCATCAGGTGCTCTGGTGTCCAAGGACTTCTGAGATACCTTGGCACAGTAGTGCCTCCAAGAAGTAGGGAGCTGGAATAAAATGTATCTTGTTAAAAACCCATAACGTGAAGCAACTTCTCAAACTGACTTATGACATTCATGCCCTTTTCACAGGCTGGTGGAAGTTGGAGGGGATCTCTGGAGGTTGTCTGGTCCAATCCCCAAGCAGGGTCAGTGGCAGCCAGCTGCTCAGGGCTGCACCCTGTTGGAGTTTGGGTATTTCTCTTGGTGGAGACTCCACAATCTCTCAGGACAACTTGTGTCAGTGTTTGACCAACCTCACATTAAAAGAGAGTCTTTTTCTCCTATTCAAATGGAATTTCCCATATTCCAATTTATTCCAATTTGCTTCTTGTCTTCTTTGTGTGAACTGCATGAGCAGTGAGGTGAAAGAGGAAATTATATCACCTTCACAAAATGAGATTTTTTTCTGGAGAAATTGTCAAAATTTGCATCCTTCCTCTCTGCAAAAAGTTGCAGCAAATTGGGCTGGAGGTATAAAGTCTTGGTACAAGGTGAGAAAAGAAATTTGTCAACTGATACGTTACCTGAGGCCCAAAAGATAAAATTGCCTGGAGTGAAGGCTGGGATTTTTACTATAGACAGCAATGAACAGCCACATGGTGTATTGTACAGAAGTGATAGAAGGACTCATAGCATCTTCTTTTAGCAGCCTCTTAGAAAGGGTTGCTCATGGAAGTGTTGTTTGCTAATGGGAAAGTCTCTATAGGGTGAAACAACTGCCGTGTCCATATTACAGCCGTGTCATGGAATGAAGGAAGGGGTTCTGAAAAGTGTTAGAAAGTGCCTGTTTCCTCATTTTCACTTGTCAGTGCAGTTCCTGCTAAGTGGAGTTACAGCTCTGCGAAAGAAAAGTGTGTGTGATAATGCCCAGCAAACCACCAAGGTGGTTAGACCCAGAGAGCTGGACTACTGCTTGTAGCCTTGAGATCACCCTGGCTTTCCTGTGTACAGACTGAGCAAAGAGTGGCAGCAGCACTAAATGCTCCACCTGGGGCCATGGCCAAGCTCACTCCTGGTGTCACAGAGACCAGACAATCTGCCCTTACCTAACAGTATGCCTGAAGTATTTAGAATCATAGAATTGTAGAATGTCCTGTGTTGAAAGGGATCCACAAGGATCATCAAATCCAGCTCCTGAGACTGCACAGGACAGCCCCAAGAGTCACACCATGTGCCTGAGAGCATTGTCCAAACACTTACTGAACTCTGTCAGGCTTGGGGCTGTGACCACTTCCCTGGGGAGCGTGCTCCAATGCACAACCACCCTTTGGGTGAAGAACCTTTTTCTAATATCCAACCTAAAACTCCCCTGACACAACTTCAGGCCATTCCCTCCATCCAGTCACTGGTCATGAGAGTGAAGAGATCAGTGCCTGACTCTCCCCTTCACAAGGAATTTGTAACTGCAGTGGGGTATCCCCTCAGTCTCCTTCAGGCTGAACAGACCTGGTGACCTCAGTTGCTCCTCATATAGTTCCCCTCAAGGCCCTTCATGATATTCATGGTCCTCCTTTAGATGCTGTCTAACAGCTTAATGTCTTTTTCATATTGTGGTGCCCAAAACTGCATACATGCTGCAAACGGCTCTAATAATTCAAAATGGCCTGCTTTAGCCATTGGGCCATAAGCAGAGCAAGAAAGGTATCTCTAGAGCAAAAGGCTTTTTAGGGAAGCTGCAGGTAAACTGAGGCCATTTACTTGCCTTACAGAGACTACCATGTAGTTGTCAACTCAAGTTATAATTGCCACCAGCTTTGGATTGCATCTGTTAATAAACTAGAACATTGCCCACCTTTGAAAGACATTCTCAAGTGGATGGTTTACTCTAACTTTACCAAAAGCTTTCTATAATATGTGACAGATCTGTATAAAACAAAGATGTAGAGAAAATGTGAAAAGGAGAATATTGGTTATAATGATAGGATTGCCACCAGTCTCTGCTATATGCAGAGCAATGTAGGAAACCTAAAACAAATCATGTCAGAAAGGAAGTATAAAATTAAATCAACCTGGGAATCTTGCTTTTATAAGCAAGATCTAAAAAAGGTAGCCTAAGTTGTTCTCTCTTGGGCACTGGTTAGAGTAAAAGTTAAGCCATGTGGTTGTAATCCACAAGGTTAGGGAAAGGCCAGGTGCAGTCTCACATGTAAATTTGCTTACTTCTGTTAGTGCCAGTCATCCAGTTTTACAGATGATAGCTAAAAATAATCACATTAATTTATATGTCCTAATGTGCCTCTTCCGTGACTAGAATAAAATAGCTGATGTGTCAAGTGCAAAGGTTCATACTTCTACTAATAGTGTTGAAATTTTGGTGAAATAAATCTCACCCTGTCAATCTACAGATGGACACCCAGGCAGCAGCAGAACCAGATCAGCCTGCCACTGCTGGCAATAATGACTGGAACTTCTCTGCCACAGGCTCTCTCTCTCATTTAAATGAGATCAGTAAGCAGCTAAAAGCACTCAAACTCTGTAAAGAAAATAATGTTATCAGTTACACTCTCTTAAAAAGATTGGGATTAGGTTTTGTGTGGAGAGTTGGCATTTTCCAAGGCATTATTAAAATAATAATTAATATAATAATATAATATAATAATATTATTTGTAATAATAATAATAATAATAATAATAATAATAATAATAATAATAATAATAATAATAATAATAACAGGGCTTTGTTATAATATGGGGATTTCTCTGTTTCCAGGTGAATATGCTGGGACCTGAGCACAAATTGCCTAGTAAGTTTTTGAAACGTATAAGCAACTTAAGAAAAAAACTTTCTGGATTTGACTTTAACCTAGTAAATGTAAAAGGCAGCTTCTATGACCATGGAGTGGCAGAGTTCATTATTCTTTAGAGGGAAAGGAAGTACAGAAAACCAGGGGATTTTGAGAGCAAAACTTTAAATACAGCTCTGCAGTTTGGAATCTCAGAGGAACCAAAACTAAAGAAAAATTATTGAAGGGGGACTATCAGTTTCTTGGACAAAAGATATGAATGATGCTGGCTCAAGGGATCCGAATGTGAAGTATAGAAGGAGGACAGGAACTACAGTAAAAGACAAATGTATAAATTTTAAGTTAATTTCTGTCACAAGAAGGAAACATACAGAAAATGGATAGAAAATTAGGTGAGTGAAGACAAATAAAAGGAATAAAACGGAAATACAGGAACAGATACAAAATTATGCTATTGGCAAGGGGTGTCATGGGTAATGTGAACTGATTCATCAGCACAATAGTGATGGGGAAGACTAAGAAAAACATTGGTCTGCTGTATAGAAAAGAGGAAGAGCTCTCAACAAATGATTCCAAGAAGGCTGAAATGTGTTATGGCTTTTTCTGTATCAGTCTTCTGTAAAGGTCAACTCTGAACTGTTGTGTGGTGCAATTAACACTTGTAAGAAAGGGGAAAATAAAAGAACAGGTTAGAATCCCTAAATCTGTCAGATTTTTTTTTTTTTAAGATGACTCAACTGCATTCTAGAATATTCAAAGAAATTAATAAAGCAATAATGAACACTTTGGCAACTCACAGAAGGGTTTGAAATTCCAGGCAAGTTAAAATGACAAACGTTTTGCCAATCTTTAAAAAAGGAATGATGACAAGAAGAAATAAAAAAGAATGGGCTTAAATTGCAACAAAGAAGATTCAGATTGTATATGAGAAAAAGTTTTCTAAATGAAGTGAAGCAAGTATGCAGTCTGCCTAGGAATGACATAGAGACTTCATCACCAGAGTCCTTTACACTCAGGTTAACCAGACAACCCACAAGAATTATGCAGAATCCTTAATTCCCTCATTGTGCAGTGAATGGATGAGATGACATTTTTCTGCCTCTGCCAGGGTTTTTCTCTCAGGTTCTGTGATAGTAAGTGTTCATTATTCCTGTTATCCTAAAAAAAAAGCAGCAAGGTGTTAATCACACTGCATACAGAGTCTTGTTCTGTGCTGTTACTTACTTGTATTTTTAGAGTGCAGATAAAAAGAATTTTTTGACAAATTTACACTGAACTTCTTAGATTTTTTTTTTTAACCTTCAGGAAATAAAACAAAACTTTAATACTAGGATCAAGCAGGCCTTCAGATGTGCAATTATGCTACCCTGCTTGGTATACGTCTCAAATTAAATAAACTTTAAACCAGCCCAAAATAGAACTGGTCGTGGACTGAGAAGTACTTGCTTAATTAAAGCAGTAAAATTAGATATAGCAACATCTTTACTGCTGCTGGAATGAAAAAAAAAAAAAACCAACCAAAAAACAACAAAACAACAAAACAATAAACCTGGATGGAAAAAGAGTCATGAAGAAAGCCAGCTAAAAATAAACAGAATGTTACTGTGAAGAACTTGATCCTGTAAGGAGTTAAGTACTTTGCTGGAAGTCTCTGTTCCAGCAGCTGTATCTCCTTCTGCTTGTGTTTGATATACTGGTATGACTTGGAGACATGAGGAAAGTACTGCTATTGTCCATTTTCTTGCACAAAACATTGCTGAAAATTGAATGTAGTCCTTCAGGTGACATGCAGCAGAGACCATGGAGGAGCCCTGTGTGTCTGAATGAAATGTTGCCAGTTCTCTGGGTAAACATGGGAAGGAGCCTCCATCCCCAGGCTATTGCACTGCAGCCCTTGGCAGGAAGGGGAGGAGATCAGAGCCCTTGCAGCTCCCTGGCAGGCTGGGCATACAAAGCCCAGGCCAAGGAAAGCTCCAGGAGCTGCTGCCTTCTTCCAGATGGGCCAGCTGGAGAATGCATCCATTCCCCAGGCAGGCCACTCTCCAGCCTGTTCACCTCATGAACTGGTAGCCCTGCTGTCATCCTACGACTTCTGCCTAATACTAACTTCTAAGCTATCTCTAAATTGCTGAGCCAGAAGTTTCCCGAGCAGCCTGCTGCAGGCAGAGCTGGAGATCAGGTCTATGAATTGTAGCACTCAGCATGTGAGGGCTTTCTGACTAGAGTGGTGACATAGTTTTCCTATTTCCTGGAGGAAAACTTGCTTTTTTAATTGGAAGCAGAAGCCTAATTGGGTCTGAGAAGATTAGACATGCCACGAAGTGGGATAAGTTGGATGGAGAAAAGAAAACCACTTACATAAACAAATCACTTGCTGGTTGCAGGAGCAGTCTTAATTTGTCCTGTGGATGAATTCTATGAACAAAGAGGGTCTGGGTACACAGAATAGTGAGGCTGGTAAAAAAAAAAGAGACTATATTGACTTAAGTGATTATTAACTAGTCAGTTTAAAAAATTATATGTAATATAGTTATTAATATAAAATATTAATATAAAATAATTATTTTGACTTGGATTAACCCATATATACAAAGAGGGAGAAATTTGTTCTAAATTATATCATAAATGCTGGGGGAAGGCTTGCAAACTGAAATCCCAGTATTCGCTGATTGTCTTTGACTGTCTTAACTCAGTTTTAGAATAATTTGGTCAGGATATAAAATACTGAAGAGAAAGACTTTTGTTACTATTTATGTTTACTCATGGATAGTACTTTTGTCTAGTGGAATTGTTTCTGCTGTTAAAGGTTCAGGTGACTGGTATACCAACAGTTCATATATTAAAGCTTTTTCTGCATTAAGAATACTTAAAACCCAGAATTGGTTCAATATTAAAAATGAAAAAAAAAGGACTTTTGTAGCTAAATAGTGAAATATTATTCTATAATCTAAATTTCCAGGAAAAAATATTTAGTAGTATAACACAGAGATTTTTATAGCATTCATGAGACTTCAGTGTTCCATTTGTTTCACACTGCTATCCCTGAAGGCAGAATATGGCTCGTGGAAGTGTTTCAGGCTTCTTGACAAGTGAAAATTTAATATATCATAGGTGCTGTTGATTGCAAATATAGCCCAGGCTTTTTGCAACTTCAGACCTGTTTTGAGTTTGAGGTAGTTTTGTTCTCACAGTGAGAATATTGATAAGACCCTAAATGTGATTTTATCCATATAGAACTAATATGCCTATTTTAAATGTAATTGTTTTTAATAGAAAGTAGTTCTGCTGAAAATCTGGTAGTTATCAGTTATTAGAAAACTGAAGTGGAAAGTATACATTCCTTCAGTGTCAAAATGTAACATTGTAAAAAACCTCCAAACCGAGTAGCAAAACATTGAATTTAAAAGTACTAAGGGCAGGTGCAGACTTAAAAAAACCCAGTTTCCTATTTTAAGCATGTATTTTCTTCCATTTTGTACTTTTCCTCAAGACTCTTTGTGGTATTTCACAGAACAGCTGTCCAGCCTTCTTGTTAAAATAGGCTGTTCCTCAAGCACATCTGTGGTAGTGATTCTCTCATTCATACCTGCCTGTAGGGGCAGCTGAGCTTTGCTGGTTCTCTCTGGTAGAGGATAATGCCTACCAGACAGGCACAATACTGAATTCCATATTCTTATGCACACACATAAAGTTATTAGGACATATAAATTAATGTGATTTTTTTTTAGCTATCATCTGTAATTTTTGTCGAGCTCAAAAATTTTAAATACCTTAGAGCAAGACCAGCATGTTCCATTAATGGCATGGAAAATAAAGAAACGTTATAGTCCAGATAGAAGCAGAAATATTTTTTCTGAAGTTATTTTCGTAAAGATATAAATAGGATAGTGCTGTTAGGGTAAAATCTTCTCTATATATGCAACTTTTCTTTCATATTGCAGATTAATTCCTTTTTCTAATATATTTTCCTTTTGTAGCCTTCCTACATCACATCTCTTTTCCATTTCCCTGTATGCTGTGCACTGGCAGTGTTTTGCTGTTTGTTCCAAGAAAAATATTTTGTAATGGCCAGTTTCTCTTTTTTTTTTTTTTTCTAGGTAGGAGTTAATTTTGTTATACAGGCTGCTCTTCTTCCTTTCATTTTTCATGTGTAATGCTTTAAATAGAAATTCTCATCTGCTCAAAGAGCTAGAGTCTGCCTCGTCCCTCTCAGGCTGCAATATTCCTAGTTTATCAAGTCAGGGCTTAACAAGAAGGTTCTTAAGACTGTCTGCATGCTCCAGGGAGCAGTACTGGCCACTCCTTCCTCTTTCACCACCAAGTTAAACATCCTTGTGCTGAAGGAGATGCTGCCTTTCAGACAAGCTGTAAACCAAAACCCTGCAACACTGGAAGAGTCCTGGCACCCTCTGTCAAACTTTAGCCTTGCCCATAGTTTAATGTTGATCCTCCAGGTAAAGGTACATACATTCACCATTTTTTCACTGGATACTGTATTCTGGTTGTCCTCTGACACCCCAGGGTGTACAACTTTCAGAAGTTAGAGGAGTAAAGTATTGTAAAAGGAAATACAATATTTACTCATGGGTGTCTTTAGTCACTCTTGAGGGCCATTAGTGATAGTTTCAATGTTCCTACATTTGTTCCTTCCAATTTCTTTGTCTGGAATCCAAAAGAGCAGAGCAATAGAAGGAAGCAGGTAATAGGCTTGTCATAACAAAGTACTAAATATTTTGTAATTTATGCAGGTGAAGCTGTATTAAAAATGCTTTGCGAATTGTCCTTTTATAAGGAGAAATCTTTTTGCTAGAGGTGTTTTTTTCTCTATTGCTCCCCTAGAATGAGTTATCGCCTGCCACAAGAGCTGATTCAGGAGAGTACTAGAAAAAGAGATTAACTGGATGAGGTTTCATTGTAGAAACTTTTGAACTATTTTCCTGGTGTGTTTAAAATTAAGCATGTAAATAACAAAGTTGGATGAGTTTTCAATCATTTTAAAAGCCATCACTTGCACTGTACTTCTATACAGATTGTCAAGTGTCTCACTACTCAAATCAAGGACAAAATACTGAGTTTGGAAGTAAGATTTTATTTAGTCTTCAAGTCTATGTCTTATCTTGGAACACTGTTGCACTGAGATTATTGCATATAATTTAAAGATTTTTTTAATCTTACCAGCATTCAAAGGGATAAGTACTGTTTCATACAACCTGTCTGAAGAGCCTTCTTACCCTGAAGAAAACATTAGTATGACTCAAAATTCACACAGATTTGCTTTGTCTACTAGGTGATTTTACAGTCATGTTTTATAACAAAATTGCACTTTCAATTTAGTTCCCATTAAATAAAAAACATCCAATATCATCTATTAATACTAGTTCATGTATTTGTTCTTCCTAAAATCCTTTCCCATTATCACTGAGGCTTATCAACCTAAATATCCCATCATAAAATAATGTGTAAATCCTACTTCCAGTCTTCTGTTCACGTTAAAGGCAGAGCTGCAGTCTCTGGATGTCATCACTCTTTTTAAGCAGATGCCTAGGCAGCAAGCTGGCAAAAATTAGGAGAGAAAAACCAGTAGAGGCGATCAAGGCAACTGCAGATGGAAAGGAGCTCCCTGTGATGGGCCAGTAGGCAGGCAGGTGTTAAAGATGAGTGTCACAAGCTCAGAGTCACCTGCTGAACTACAGCAGCAGCACAGGTACTCACTACACCTTGCTCAAACCAAAGTGATCTAGCTGTCTTAGTGCCACTGAATATTCTCCAGGTTAAATGTCTTTGTCCCTCATTCACAGGTGCTTCAGATGTTTTGAAGCCGTAGGCCTGGGTAAAGAGCACGTTCAGTGTGGACACTTGCCTTTCAACAATAAAGCTATGCTCCAAAACCTTCTGCCTTGTGATTCCTAAACTGCTTGCTTTAATGGTTTAGTGGTGCCCTTGGCAGTGTTTGGTTAACCATTCGACTCCATCATTTTCCAACCAAAATGATTCTGTGATTCTATAATCAGTCCTAAGATAGATTTTGTCCCTTACACATAACAATTAGGGCATTGCACAGGTGCTTGCTCCTACAACATCTAATTTCTTTATTAATGACCTTGAGCTTGAGGCTTCGTTGTTAGCTTCCTAAAGAGGAAAAGACCTTTAACATAATGAAAGGATCCATTCATTAATGATGTCTGTTCATTTATTTCACACAGGAAATGCCTGGTTTTCTTCTCATTATTTAAGTGGGAAGTGTTTTATCCCTTAGAGCATTTGCAGAAAATATCATCACTTCGAGTAGGTGCTGTTCATGTTTTCTTTGACTGTGGCAAAAGCTTAAAATTGGCATTGAGATCACATTGTAAACAAGAGCTCTGAACTTAAAACTTCATCTACATGTATTGATAGGCGAGAGACCCATCCTATGGCCATTGTAAGAATTTCTTGAACAAGGAACTAATGTGATCCAGGAACATACATTTAGGATGAAAATGATCTCTCTATATATATCATTTCCCTCTTGTCTCAGCTTCATCTTGGCATTCCTGCTCAGAACCTTCTCCTGTGCTGTCCCAAACACACCAGGAATCTTCCTAAGGATGTAGAAAATTATGCAGACTTCTGCACAATCCTTGTTGCATATATACAGTTCACATTGCTACAGCTACACCATGAGTGCCACTGGTAGGATCTATCTTGATGGCAAAAAATTCTCCTCCAGGCTAAGAAATCAGTTTACTCTGAGACAGCCAGACTGGTATTTAGGCAGTCACCAAAGCTGATGAAGGAAGGGCACAAGAGTGTTAACAGTCACTGATTCTGCATACTTTTGGGTCATCCTTTGTCAGTCTCTTGTGCAATCTTAGCTAGAATTCTAAACTGCTCTGATTCAGTGGGGTCCCTGGGGTCATTCACACACACCCAAACACACCCACACACACTCAGACCCACACCCCACTCAGCTGCTCAGGAGAAAATTCCCTTGCAGTAGAGGAATCTCTCTGACCATCTGGGGTGTAACTGTCCATGCTAGGGTAAGTCAAGTGCTGGTTAGAATAAATTACTTGAAGTAGTGTTTCTTCATATATTTTCTTTACCTGGCCAATATCAACAGCACTTTAATTACAAACAGATAATTTTCTCCATGACAGAACATGTTTCACAAGAACAAAGTAATAGGGAGTAGTTTAAATCTAGCATCTCAAAAACATACAAAAGTACCGGCTCATTTTTCTGTGTTTATTTGCTGCTGGTGCTGTGAGTTACAACAGTCTCATACCTAGAATTACCTCCTCAGCAGATTAAAAGGGGAGAATTGGCAAGAGTTTGCCAATCCTGACAAAATCATGTCAGCTCCTGACATAATGAGTAATTTAAATAAAAGTGTGAAATACATTTAAGTATTAGTTTGAGATATTTTCGAGTTGACTGATAATTAGCACCTTATCAGCATAAAGAGAAATGAAAGTAAGAAATATGGGTGAGCCGAAGTGCTGCTCTGACTTCCATAAGCACTTCTCAGGACATCCTCCAAGTGCAGGCCAGTGGTCTGAGGTACAGCTCTCTGCAGTGAGGAGGTTCTGAGGGTCAGAAGCAGATTTTGCTGTGCTACAGTATTAGAAAGGTTGGGTGACTAAGCTGTAAGGTAAAATAGCTGTGGAAGAAAAGAATAAATGTAGAGGGCTATGAATTTACGGGAAAACAATGAGTATCCTCAGTGGAGGAGACTTCTCTGATTGGGCTGAAGCATTAAAATCACATCATTTATTTACCTTTCGTGTTAAATAACATCTTGGTTGGAAATGCAGTTGCCTTTCTCTCTCGTCACCCTCTGGTGTTTTGTCCTGTCTACTAATTTTGTGCCCAAACTGTATAACTGGAAAAACAGAACCCTTGTGCCTTGATTGATGCCTGGGATTTGTGTGAAGGAAGCTGCTCTCAGCAAAGCAGTATGTAGAAGCATTTATCTAATCTGTCTCTGTAAGAGTCTTCTGTAATCAGGGGTGTGGGATCTGTCCTACTGGCTCTCAGTATCCAGCACGCTATTCCCCCACTGCCTCAAGATTATGCCTCTTGTAGTTGAAGAAGTACTTGGTTTTGGCAAAAATATTTTCTTCCTTATTCTTCGGTTCTGTTCTGCAACTCTATTTTCCATGAAATGCCTAGTGGGCTGTGGCCCTTTATTCCACTATAATGCCAAAATCATGGATGCAGGTAATCAGCTACAAAGAGGTGGATATTATGGGGCAATCTCCTCCTGACACCAGCTGAATTTAATCTTCTGACCTGGAATAAAGAGTATTACTTTTTATCTCTTGTAAATCCAAAAATTTTGTCATCATTTTGTCTACCGTTCAATGGTAAATTAGGCTGCAGAATATCTGTGACTTTAAAAGTGCTATTGCATAATACAGACCAAAGCACCAAATGGAAGTGTTTCTTAGCAGAACTGTTTACAAAGCAGACACCCAGGTTTCTGAGGAAGGAGCTGGCTGGTAATTGGCAGCTGGCCCAGTGGAGTCCTCAACTCTGCAACTATGCCAGGCACAGTGTTGGTGCTCAGAGTGCCACAGGACAGTTTGCAATAGCATTGTCTTCAAAGGAGTCACAGGAAGCAAGTGACCTCATGGACCTAGTTCAGGTTCAGGATACCATTCACAAAGAGACTCCTAAAGTTTTTACAGATCATACACAAAAAGTTATCTGCAGGAGTATATGTTTTTTCCTCATTTTTCAAAGCAGTGTGGAGCAGAGGGATGCCAGGGATTCTGCCCACTGCTGAGTGCTCCAAGGACTCCACTTGCTGAATCTGGAGAAGAGAGTGGTTTCTGGAGCCTTTCTGGTGTTGGGACAATTGTGGACCTTTTCCTGGAAAAAGGATAGTTTCTCCCCATGCCAAAGGGAGCCTGGGAAGTGCTGTGTGTCTGAGAACTGCTGGCACACTTGGGTTGTCATGAACCTTTGGCTCTGTGACAAACTCGTGTCAGGGTTGTGAGTTACTTGTGACTGGCCAAGCCACAGATTGGGACTGTCCCTAAGTCACATGCATGAAAACCAGGGCTCTTTAGCACACCACTAAGGATGATGGCTGCTCAATTGTCAGAATCCTGTTTCTGTTTTGGGAAAAATATGTCAAAACCAAAATGTTTCTGTGAATCGCTTGGCTTTGAAGCTTTGTTATAGCCAATGAAAAAATGTTCTCTTAGAAAATTCCTAGTTTATTCTACTACACAGAAACAATTCTAATATAAATAACTTTCTTTCTTTGTTCTCTTATTGTTTTTCATTTTTCAAAGACACTTTATTTTTAAAATTAGAAATTAATCAAGCCACTGGCAACATGGGCTTTTCTTCACGTTCACTATTATGGGACTTGGTAAAAAGTCACTTTGATCTGCCTGCTGAAGTTCATCTATGGTGGCCAAAAGAATCCTACTTAAATCCAGAGGAAGCAAACAAACTTTTTTGTTTCATAGAGGATGCCAGAAACCTCTGCCTTAAATACAGAACCAAATTCAAATTCTCCTTGGCAAAAAAACCCAACAGTGCTGATCAACATGAATTTAAGGAAGTGAAGTCAGCCTTCCCCACTGTTTCTGAGGCTTGTGCTCTTGCAGAGCTCTAACTCAGACTAGATAATTCAAACCAGTGATAAAGCATTCATGTAGACCTGTAGAGAAGTGTGTAGCTCCCTTCTATAGCTTTCATGAGCCTTTGTCCAGAGCAAAACAATAGGATCCTGATACATTTTAAGTATTTTGTAAAATTGGCTTGTAAGAAGCATCCTGGGAGTCATGAGTTATGCAGACATTTCATCTCTTCATATATAATTGCCAGTTAATAAAAATATTAACATTGAAGAAATAACTTTACTTGGCTTGAAAGAAGCATCGTGAGAGTCGTGAGTTATGCAGACATTTAATCTCTTCATGTATAATTGACAGTTAATAAAATGTAAAAATGGAATAAATAACTTTACTGATTAATTCTCCCAGCAGCAGTGAGGCAGAAAATGTTAAGGTTACAACATTGTGTTAGCGTGCAAGAAAGGAAAGTGGTAATGACAAACTTTAACAGTATGCTTTGTGTTAGATGTAAATGTAATTGGTTGCCATTACTTCATTAATTAGGAGGTGATCAAAAGCCCTATAGATAGAGAGGAGTAAAAGCCTCAATTACATCAAAGACAGCTTTTAAGTACTGGGAATAACAGCTATATCAAAAGAATGACAAATACATTTGAAGCATATGATTACTGATTTTATAGCCATGTACTGTGTTTAGCACTTGCCCTTTCAGAGGAAGTCCAAAAAAGTAAATCTATGTAAGACACCGCAAAACTAAACAATGTAAAAAAGGAGTCTCAGACATAGAGAACAGACTCAGAAATAACATTAATTGGTTAGGTTTTGTTTTCTAAAACAATGAAATTCAGTTTGTGTCAAATAGCAGCAATAGCAGTAGGGGTTTTAATTTCAGAAGTTTATTTCTAAAATGGAGAATGTTGTGTTTGCCATTAGTTTGTTCAGAGTAACATATCCCTCTCAGAGCCTTCCTGGGTCTTGTTTTTATTTTCAGGACTCAGTAAAGTTCTGGGGTCTGAAGACAGCAGAAGTTCAGCAGACACTGCTGTGAATGGTTGTTCCACTTAATATGAAATTGCTTTCAACAACCACAGACTTTGCGTGGTTGTTGTGTCAATCTCTCTTCCCCCCCTCCTCCGCCCCTTGTTTACTTGTTCATTTTTCCTGACCATTACCTTGCCCCGATGGCAACACAGGCATGACTGAGGATTTCAGGCTGTGTTGAACTGGATCTTGGCTTTCCTGAAGAGTGCTTTTCCAGGACAGAGGTCTGGAGAAGCTCCCTCAAACTTTTACCTGAGCCAGCTGTCTTGTGGCATAAGCTAGGAAGCTGACAGGAATGTTTTTTCCAGAAGCAGATTCATGTGAAGAACCTAATTTTCGTAGGGCAGGGATGAAAGATGACCCCTCACCAGCATTTGTAAGTGGTTACAGTCAGTAACCATTGCTATACTGGTAAAATGAAGGAGAAGGCAACACAATCATTACCTTCCCTGGCAGCTCTATGTCCATGCTCCATGCCTCCTCCTGTTAAGTTGGCACCATGGCACAGGTTCCCTAAGAAGGAACAGAAGAGGCTCAGTCCCAGCCTTGTGTTCAAGTTGGTTGGTTTAGGTACAGCTCTGGGGAATTAAAGCAGTGCTTGAAGGCTCTCTGTGGCCAAGTAGGACTTAAAGCTTCTGACTTCCCAGGTGTTTGGTTATTTCAGTCCAATACAATAAAATCAGGCAACACCACTACTGATTTTGAACTGAATCCATAATTGCCAGTGCATAGTAAAGTCAACAAATACAAGTCAAGGATACAAAGAGAGTTTGGACATCTCTACATGACTGCTAACATGCAAGATTTGGATGGTTTGGCTGAATTTCTGTAGCTAATTCACATCAACTGATATATAGGCGCTTTGGGTACTTTGTGGAGAAAAAGTGAAATACATTCTGAAATACAGTCCAAATTTATGCAAATGCTTAATCTTATGCATCCTTAGTAATAGCCCTGAAGTAACAGAACTACTTGTTTTCTTACTTGGGGTAAGTAAAATATATTAACAGGTCGCTGCAGAAATGAGTTTTAATTTTTCCTTCTGCAATTACACACAAAACATAAATGTAGTTAAAATTTCTTTTTTGCCTCTAATTTCTTTACAGGACAATGAAGTATTGCTCATTTTCTTCATACTGGCATTTTTTACAGCAAGGTGAAACAGAAGACGAAATGAAGTGTTCTGTAAAACCTCAATCTCAGGAGAAAAAAGTAGCTATTTTTTAGATTTATTACATTTCAAGTCTTTAGTGTCCATTTAATTTTACATTTCAAATTTTCAAAGTATTGTGACAAAATTATATAGGCTTGAACTTGTGATGTGTGAAGTAAAGGAAAAACCTAAGTGTATGCTCTTGAGTAAATCCTCCTAGTGTTGATCTGAGGACTACAAAATCTGCTAAAACTTCTAAAACAGCTAAACTGCTAAAACAGCAGCACCATGGGCACCTCTGGGACCATCACAGGGTTCAGTGATTACTGTCAAAACATGCACAAATTAGCAATTAAAATAACAACCCTGCAGCATTTGAGAGATTATTATCTCCTTTGAACCTTTCTGGATTGCAACTGATACCAGTTTAGTTTCATTAAATTAAGAGCATTTTGCTGGGAAAACCATCATTGTCCCCTGTGACATAACATAATGAACCATGGTAATAACAGTTTCATGGTCATTAGTCAAAGTCTGTGCCTGAAGTGTGAAGCCCAAACTGGGAGCCTTTCTGCCCTTATGTCACAAGGCAGCACACTGCCAAGAGTGCCTGAACGTGGCACCAGGAGCCAAAGGGCCAAGGCCACCGTGCCTACAAACTGTGGTGATCTGCAGGGCTGTGATTGGCTTAGTCTTGGGCAGAAACTACTATTTTCAGTGCATCAGCACTTAGAAATGAAGATTTCTAATCCTGCAGATTGCTTTCTTGCTGAAGCTACACAGAAGGGCTGCCCAGGCTGTTCTGACACCTCTGTGTGAATGTGTATTTGACACGTCATGCTGTAGAAGACCTGCATTCATTCACACACCTACACAAAAAAGTGAAATAATATATAAAAATGAACCAAACCTGCACATTTCTCCTCAAATTTATTGATATGAGATCTTCCTGTTTTCAGATACGATGTTTTCACATAGAAACCATATACATCATGTAGCTGAGTTCTGTGTTTGTTAAGCAATCAAAGTGCAGGGGTAATACCCTCTGTTGAACACCAAAATGTGTGTGCATGATCAAAGTCATACAGAGATCAGTGATGAGTGTCAAGTCCATGTAGAGGAGCTGAGTTTAAGGGTGATTTTAGTTTTATCTGTACCTGATGCACTCACACATCTGGTAATAACCTCAGGAAAGAGAGCAGGGTTGTAACTTATGTTTCAACCGGACTGTGGATGTGTTAATGTCCCAAATGGCCTGGTGTTTGTGAGGATCTACTGAAATGTGATTTAGATTGTATCAGTTTGGTCAGGTTTCTTTTTATATTTAATTCTTACTTGAACTGAGTTTCCTTTGATTTATTCCTTTCATTCCTTCAGCCAACCCACTCTACAGAGACTGTTTAGTATCCTCTGATCCCCTTCATTTCACAAAAGTCAGCACATGCTGTGTCTTATAAAGTTATATTGCTAAATGCTAGGCAATGTGAATATGCAGATCTCTGTCAAACATAATATATAGAAGTTTTATCAGACTGCTCTTGTTTTAGAATGACATGAATTAGTATCTCTGTCTGTCACCTAAACTCATATTGTCAGAAAATGTGTAGGATCATAATTATCTTGGAGATTTGACAGAGACTGATCAACAACTCCAAAAATTATTGAAGCAGAGTATGACTGACAGATAATCAGAGAGATGGGGCAAGTGGGCACATAAGCTCTATTTTATTGCAAAGCCCAAGTAATACTACAGATATGCCTTTGTTTTTTAGATGCCATCAGTACTGGATTTTCCTATGCCAAGCTTTTCTTTAGATTTCTGGAAGCTTTGAGCTTCACAACATATTTGTGGGTGTAATTACTTTTTCTAATACAAAGGTAGGCATCAAAAGGATAGTTTTGCATTCACATGTGATATGTAAATGTACATACATAGGTTCAACAGAATTATAGAAATTATAGAGAGCTTCTCATGACAGAATTAGGCAGGGAAAACGTTCTTTGTCTAAAAATGTTTTTGCTTTGTAAATAATAATCATCTAAATACACTAGAATATAAAGAATAAGAAGGAAGGATATAGACTGGATATTCACACACACTTGGATTAAAACTTGAGCAGCTTCTGAGCTGGAAGTGGAAATTGGTAAGACAAAACTGAAATCTCTTATAAAAATGACTGAGATGAAACTTTACTTTCATTTTTAGAAACTAGGATATGGCATCCTTATTGTTACCTTCATTGTTTTTCTGCTGAAATATTCAATTTCTCCTCATTGTTATGGGATTATGAAAAACCTTGCTGTGTAAAAATAGAACAGCTGTGTTTCTCTCCTCCATAAAATCCAGTGAATCATCTTTCACTCTAACACATTGCTCATGATCACATTTAATGAAAATCAAGAGCACGATGGATCCCCCAGTAGTTGTAAGAAAAAAGTTATGGAGAAAGCAGCCTTTGAGTCAGTTGAGGGAAATTCTGTGGGGGAGATTTTCACTCTTCCATCTCCCAGTATAAACCTTGGGCTCACAAATTATCAGACCTTTTAGTATCCAGTAAGGAAAATCCAGGACAAATAATAAACCCTGAAATGTAAGGAAAGGAAAAAATACACCAATTCACCCGCGTATTTGTATACACCAATTCACCCAGTTTTAAAAATATGAAACCATTTAGAACCAACATAACATACCACCTAGAAAGAGCAGTATTGCAGGCATAGGCAAGAAAGCCTGCTGTCCTTGTACTTTTGTCAGCTGCTAGAAAAAGATCACTGCTAATGCAGTCTTAATAATATGTATGAGCCTGAGTTTGCAGCTCTCAGGTTCTTGTTTTCATATTGAAATGCAAATCATCCTAAGACTTCTGTCTTCAGGAGCCATATTGCAATGAAATTTGTTGCTCTGCCATTAGGGAAAAAATGGTGATTGCACCTTTTAAATGGTAGTGTTTTTTGCTTAGCACATTGGGATAGGAAATTTGCTGTTAATGGTGATTTTAGTTCCTCTCTTATAGAGGCAGTGCCACTGATTGTTGCTGGGAACTAAGCGTGTTTCGAGTCACGAGTTATTTTCTTATATTAGAGCCTGATGGTAATTACGTACACCTAGAAAGTCCTGAATTTCAGAACTCAGCAACACTTTTATTTCTTGCTAGTCAGTTTGTAATAGGTAAGGAGAAAAGGAAATATCTCAGTTCTCACCTACATGAGTTTGGATCATGTATTTTTTCTTTATCCCAAACTCTGCATTACTGGATATATTCCTTGAGAAATGATGGTTTGTTCTTAAAAATAAACATGTATCTGGAAGGGAAGAAATGTATTTAAGGAATTTATAACTTAATATTTTCATGCTGATGCATCCAGTTTTGTTAGTTGTGGTGATTTATATTTAGTCCTGAAATATCTTAAGATTGGTTCAGTGCTTCAGAATGGGAAACATGCCAAGAAATCAGCAAGCTACACTTGCCAAATAGTGCTCAAAGGGGTGACTTGATTGAGGTCTTTACAACACAGTGTCATCTTGCAAAGATGCCTCCCTTAACAAGGTATTTTAAGTAGAAAATTAGAATAAAATTTCCCTTTTGGACTACATGGACTTGATTATCTCAGTGCAAGAGACTAGACCCTAAAATTAATTCTCACACTTAAGCAGATGTGGCAGCCAAGATGTTGCCATCAATTTGTTACAGATTGTGTTGAACATTAAAATTAAAATGGACTATGTTATAATCTGAGTTTCAGTCACCTTAGAGTTCCCATTTATATAAGTCAGGAATGATTTGCCAGCTACGGAAAATTAGTGTTTAGTTGTGATGAAGTGATCTTGTTTTCTACAGATCTTCCTGCATTTCCAAATTTGATCTCATACTACAGTGATATTTGGGGCATACCCTTCTCAGAGTGAAAGTGATGAGTGCCTTGGCAGACAGGAAGGTGGGGATATGGGCAGGGCAGCAGGACTTCCCCACACCTTTTAAATGCTGTGGGGTCTTTACATCCCGCTTCCACAGCAGCCATGCATGAACAGAAGAAACACTGGCTTCATGTCTCAGCATGAGGAGAAGCACTTAGTGCCCTTACAGACATGTAGCAGGAGTAAAATACTTGTATGATTTTAAGGCATAGTATGTAAGAGATGCATAAGATAGCATACATATATATATGTGTGTATGGTGTTTATGATGTGTTTGTGAGAGGTGAACACATTCTTCATGTTTTGAAACATGCATAAATGCTGTTGATTTGAGCCCCCAGCCTTTACCGCAGTAGGATTAATGGTCTGCTGGTGTTACTTTTCTCTGCTTTCCTAAGAAGATCTCTAACAAATAGAAATCATGTGTGATATTCTGCCAAGGTAAGAAGAAATCAGGAGAAAAGTGCTCACCCTCATGATGTTGTCATCCTACATCTTCCCATGCAAGGATGAAGCAATTTTTTTCACAGCACACCCTTAAACAACAGGTAAGAAGACAAATTGGAGCATTAGGAGGTTTGCTCCTTACCTGTTGTGATGGCTTTGCTGCTTGCTTTTTAGGGATTAGCCACTTAATCACTTGGAAATTAAGAGAATAGAAAGAAAGAATTGGAAGTTGCCCACTGAAAATGAGCAAGTGCACCAGAAAATTTGGGGGAAAGTATTTTGTGATTGTTCTTCTGGAAGATGAAGCATGGAGTTTGACTTAAACTCTCAGGGAATGGCTTGGCATAGTTTGCTGAAAAATCATTTGCTAGTTAAGAGACATATATACACTGATGCATTAAAATAGGGTTTTTATTATAGTTTATGCTGCTTCTTCCATATATATTTTCCCTTTTTTTACCCCAAGGTCTGATGATTTTTGTTTCTTCAGAGAGACTCTTTACTGAACTATTGTCTTGGCAAAATTCAAGGTCCAGTTGTGGTCTCCCTGGCCAAAGATAAAAGCAAGAGCAGAGCCAGTTCATATATGGAGTTTTAGACAGAATCAGATCCATATGTTGTGTTAAAAGCTGCAACTGATGGGCCATGGGCTGGCAATGTTTTTCCTCAGGGGAAAAGTCAAAGGTGGACAGTAGAAGTAATTAATATATGGAAAAAAAGGTTTATGTATCTCTGAGATGAGGAATTGTAGCATTGCAAAATCCTGCCTTAAATAATGGGAATGCTTTCACACTTTCCATAGTAACAGCACAATTGCTAGTGATAAAATTAAGTCAGCCTCTCTATACTTTGTATTATTGCCATTTTAGCACTTGGTATGCCTTTTGATTTTGCCCATGGCCAGAATATATAATGAAATCAGAAAGGCCACAGTCTAAGTAGCCCTTGTTAGTCATTGTAGCACATAAATATGAATGGTGGTTTGGAATAGATGCTTAGAAATGAAGTTTTAATTCAGTCTGTCTTCATCAGAAAAAAACCCTGAAAAAATTCCATTTAATCTACAATACAGGCTATTTGGAGGGATAAATTTACTGCTGTTTACCACTGAAACTCTGGATTTTGGAGAGTCACCACAAGCTTTAACAGGGACTTACATACAGATTTTTCTCCTACGTACTTGTTAGAGCTGCCCTGAGTTAACTCTGATAGATCATTGTTCAGAACAAGAACATCAATGGAAATTGAGTTTTAGAGCAAATAACAGTATTTATTAAACATGAGTTTCCTAACAGATATCTTCATGCAATTATTGTAGGTGTGAATACATCACACATTCCAGTAATTTTGAAAGAACTCCGAGGAATCAAAGTGACTTTTACAGACTTTTAAAAATAAGCCCACACTTTTCTAAGAAAGTATTTTCTTTAAAATAGAACCCAACAGTTCCCTTCCCTCTCTGACTCACAATCATTAGAAGCACTAATGGCATGTCCTCATGATAAATGCTTTAGTGGCCAGGGAAATGCAATTGTTTTTTGCAAGTCAGGTTATGTATTTCCACTGTACTTCTAGAAACCAGAAAACTCAGTTATTGCTTAGTCAGTTCACTGAATTTTGTGAAGGTGACAAGGAACTAGAGGAAAGATGTCCTTCTCCTTGCTCTGCAGATGTCTGCAGTTGGGAGCTCTGCCTCCCTCATTTAGGTAGCAGGGTAGTGCCAGCTCGTGTACTGCCTCTCTAGCACAGAGTCTCTCTAGAAAACCCTCGGGTTGATGCCTCTTGAAGCCTCCTGGAAGTGCATTTGGATTCCAGAGGGCTGCACAGGGTTTGGCAGAGGAGCAAACAGATCATCTGCCCCCATCCCTGTCCACAGCCAGGCAGAGGAGAGGCAAATGGTGCCAGAGGGAGGGCAGTGAGCTGCGGCAGCTCCCAACCTCAACCAGCCCCAACCAGTTCCTCACACCCAGCCAAAGTGGAGGAAGCTTTTGGGGCCCTGAAATACTTTCTCACGACTTCATCTGCATAAACACACAGAACTTTTTGACTATTTTTTGTTTCCTATTGTAAACAAAATTGTTACCAAATAAAGAGAGCTTATGGGAGAGCTACACTGATTTCCAGCAGGTCGAGGTGTGAATAGATGACAGGATTTAAAAAAAGCAAATATTAATTGCATGGTCAGAGTCCGTTCTGTAACAGCCTGTAAATATTTGATAATACAAGATAAACTGGTGACAATCTACAGGTATTTGAAAACAACCTTATGGGAGGAGTGGATTTAGTTAACATGAAAAAGCATGATTAATAGTAATGGGCTAATATTAAGCAAGAAAAATATAAGATAAATATCAGGGAAAAAATTGGAAATTTTATTAATCATTAGATATCAGATTGTGGTTTTGAATCAACAGTGGTCTAGACGATGCTTAGTGTTAAGTGTCCCAGCTACATGGATTGTCTGTTAGGTTATGTGGCAGTCAATTAAAATTTTTGTGAATATTTTCCTATTATTTGCTTACAAGTTTTTATTGTGCCCAGCAGAGTGTGAGATGGACTACAGTTGCAGATGCTGAGAGAGCTGACGTGCTCAGCCATAAGCAGAAGAGGCACCTATGTAGCATCTCTTCTGGTGAGATGTAGTTCTTGTGCAGGAAAAGATTTTTTATTATGTTATGAGTCAATGAGGGATATTTTGTGAGACATTATGCAGACCCTACTGCATGTTACATTTTAGCCAATTTAATAACTTCATTGAGTTAGAAGTCTTGCTATAATAACAATCCTACTTTAAATTCAGGAATACCATGTAACTTTATTTTAACAGAAAAGATATGTCCAACATGTAGCTTTCAGAATATTAAATCTTTTCATATTTTTCTATGTAATTTAAAAGTAAAAGATTTTATTCCAAGTGCAGGGGGTTTGCACTTGGAATAAAATCTTAACCAAATCCACTTAACCCAATGGATTGGGTTTTTAAGTTACCCTATACAGGTTTAAAATTATTAGGAAATATTTTGGAAATTTTGTGCCTTAAATGGTTTGGGAGTAAGTAACGTGGTGGCACTGAAACATTTGTTATGACAGACTTTAATATCTTGCTTCATTGTTTGTTTTTTTCCACATTGTCTTCTTTCTCTTTAATAGGACTCCTGAAATATGTTAGAGAGACCCAATTTCTCTCCCTTGGTCAAGTTTATGCTTTGTCTTTCTTGCTTCAAGCTACATACTCTACAAAAGTAGAGAGAGAAGATAGAATTTTTAGGGAAAAGTCATGGAAATAATAAGGCATCATGAGATTTGTTTTCTAAGAGAAGTATAGAGGTCATTCTAATTTATGAAAAAGCAGGGGGCTGTGATCCTTTTGTGCCTGCATGAGAAACAGAAATGTGATTTTAGATACAGCCAGTCTAGCAGTTGGGTTTGTATCATTTGACCAGCTTAGACTTTCAGTATTTCTTTCATTCCAGCTGTTGGAGTTATGGCAGAGTTTGTCCATAAGCATTGACAGAGATTCATTCTTTTGGAATTTATGAAGAAGGGGGTTCTTTTTCCTCCTGAAAATTTCATTACTTTCCCATGTCAAGAAGTATTGACAGCAAGAATATTGATATAATTCCAAGTAAATTACTATTACTTTTCTTATTCTCAACAGTTTTGTTGCTTTAAACATAATCTCCCATCTTGTATGTTTCTTTTCAGACATGAACAGCTCTTGCTTTTTTATTTGTCATGTTTTCTGAACTTAATTTGATACATAGGGGGAAAAGTGACTCCTCACATATATCTCTGCATTCTAGGCATTGAACTACATGAGAAGATGCTCTATGGCAGGTATTTGTCTCCAGCTTCTAAAATAGAAGTCTAAATAGTAGAAAGAATGTTAGTCTAGCCTTAATGTTTTACTCTAGCCTTTAACTACCACTCCATCTGCTGATAAACACATTATTGTAGCAGACATGGTGATTATTTAATTGAAATATTTGTAAATCATCACCTTTTTTTTGGTGTTTGCAGCCAAAATATTATGGCATTGTATATTGCTGCCCAGGAATCTGCCCAGGTGTAAAAGCAGAACTCACTTGCTTTCACTAACTGCAAACTAACTAAAAAAATCCTCCAAAGAACCACAGATGGCAATTACTGAAATACTTTCTTGTTGTTGTTTTTCTCACTTTCAGTAGTCTCTGACTGTGTAATTAACAGTGAAGTAGAAAAATAAATGCTTGAGTTGGTTTTGATTTGTATTGTAGAAAAAAAAAGTTATCTCTGAGAGAACCAATTATAACTCTACCAGGATTGGTTTAAACCATTAAAAAAATGAAGAGCACAGAAGATCAGGCTTCTGTATCACTGAAAGAAAATGTCAGATCCATCCATTGTAATTGAAGGTGCAATGAGGAATCATCAGTAGGACTGAATGGCTATCCATCGGTTAATTCATTTCTTGAAGCGAAGACCCATGCACTGCAATTCATCGTGGCTTCAAGCCTATCTCACCAGAGGATAAACTAAGCAAATGTGCAAGTTTTTAAAAGTAGTGACAATATTTTCAGTCATTCACATTTTGGTGAGAAGCTCAACGGGAAGTCTGTATTTGAGACTCAGCCTCACTGTGCACATTGCACACCCGCTTCTTATCTGCACATGCCATCAACAACTGCTTTTCTTTCTAAAAGAGCTGAAGTTCATGTTTCCTGTCTTCACTTTTTTCAAGGCATAAGCCACACACCATCTGTGCACATTCCATTGAAAGGCTCTTATTTCTAGCTGTCAAGCTAAAACGAAGCATCCCTTCAGAGCAGTACAATATTGCTTGTTGACACTCAGTGGGATTCATCCTGGAAGGAAGGAGAAAGTTTTGTCAGTAAAGGAGAAATTTTAGAATGTGTGCAAAGAACTCAAAAGTATCCATTGTCCATGAAGAGATACTTAACTTTCTATGAAGAGTAAATGTGGCAATTTCCTGCATCTTGTTACTTTATATTGGCAAGACCAAGCTTGCATGGATGGAACTGTTCACTTGTTCTGTAGTAGGAAATGTTAGCAATTATTTCTTAATTATTGGAGTCAATATTGCTTTATATCTAGTATGCTAAACACAGCACTTCATCTGTGGATGTGCATGGGCTGTGCATCTGCTTTGAAGTGAAATCTTGTTCTGTTCTGTATTTTGTGTACAGAACTGTAATTATCCCTTGCAATGTTCCAGTTAGTTTACCGGCACATAAATAGTAGGGAAGAGAGGCTTAAAATGTGGATAATGTGAGATTGTTGATTCCTAGCAAATTATGCTTGTATCAAATGGGAGAAGAGAAAAAAACAGGAGCAGGAAAGTTGAATGTTATCTTCAAGTAGAATCACATCTACTTAGACTCTGTCTCAGGTTTCTATGAGCTGCTAGCAGACTTTTACTGTGTCTGTTTAACAATGATAGGAAATGTTTGGAGACCTGAAGATGTGATGGTTCCTGATGTGATTTAGTTCAATTTATTGAATTCTGGCTTGGATAAAATCATCCTTTATTGAAAAAATCCTTTATTGAAATATAAACTGTCAGTGACTATTTAACTATAACTTCTTCAGAGAGCTTTATTCATACTCTGGGAAATAGAAGAATAAAATAAATTTTATGATATTATGATAGGATAGGATAGGATAGGATAGGATAGGATAGGATAGGATAGGATAGGATAGATATGATATCCAGACCTCCTTGCAAGTTTCAGGAGAAGTTCTTGTTAATCTTTGCAGTCAATTTCTTGTCTTAGAAATAAATTTTAAAAACATGAAATTCAAAGCTGCACATGAATAAGGTTTGCCTGAGTCCAGGAGACTTTAGTCCTACTTGGGTTTGTGTTTAAAAGTGAGTAATTTGCCGTACTTGAAAAAAAGTTTGATTTAGCTGAACTGCCATCATATAAAGCAGAGGTGGATGGAATCTAATCTGAACAAGTGTGTCCCAAAGGAGACTATTTGTGTAATGTCCTAGTTCCTCCTCCTCCCCCTGAACTGCCTGGACTTCTGTCAGCCAAGTGCCTAAGGAAAAATAAAACAGGCAAGCAAGCTAATCTAAGCTTTATCTTGGATATAGGAAAAGAAAGGAAACAGCAATGGGATGGAATATTAAAATAAGAAAAAGCAATTACCTGATTGTCCAGGTGGCCTTTGAGATGGAAGCAGCAGTATTGCACTCCTGCTTCCCCTGCACCAGTTCAGGACAGCAGGAAAAGGTGAAGCAGAGGTCACAGAGGAAAAACACTGTCACAGGTTTCCAGCAGCAGCATTGACACACATACCTGTTGCCTTGCTTTCACAGAGCTTTCTGGCTCACTGCTGTAGTCATGGAAAGATTACAAAGCTGAGGCTTGGTGGCATGCATGGACCTGTCCATCTTACACTCCTAAATACAGTTGGAAAAGAACTGAAGATAAAAGTCAGCTTTTAAACTCAGATGTATAATAGCTGTTTCTGCCATTTTCTGTGGTAATGGAAGGAATGAACATTTTTCTTCAATGGAGGGTTGTACAGAAGGGTAACCTGCTCTTTCCCTGGACAACTCAACTGTTCATGTTGAACTGGCTTGTACAAATGCCTGTCACACTCTGCAAGAGAAACTAAATTTCTCTAAAAGAACCTAAATGTGAATTTCCCTAATGGTTACCAAAAAAACCCCAAAAAACCAAATGCCCTGTTAGATGTGAGAAAGGTAGTAAATTGACATCTGCAGATGTCAGCTGCTCCTTATCTTTCACAAGAGGAGAGAAGACAGCAGAGGAAGGTGCAGAGCTGACAGCTTTGATGTGCCTCTGCAGCTCTCCATCTGCTCCCAATCCTTAGCACCCTCATTTTAGGAAGGATGAAAACTCACATGTATTCCAGGAGCAATAAAATAACTTTTAGACTGCTGTTCCATTGGCTGTAGTTTTTTGGAATTGCCAAAGACTGCTTGAGATAATGTTTTATCAGCATTTACAGCCTGCTCCGAGAGCTGTCTCTGCTGGGCTGTTGTTTCTACTCCGCTCCGTCCCCCTGGGTTTCTCTGCCTATGTTCTCCTGTACACAGTTGCCCGTAGCAACACCCATTTGAAAAGGCCCCCGGAGCTGTCATCTCCCCCAGAGGACAACAGTGCCAGCAGCAGCACTGGCAGAGCTCAGCTCTCTGGGCCTCCCCAGTAAGCAAGACTGAAGGAAACATACCTCAGAAAACAACAGTTTCCAGGAATGAGAGGGCAGCATATCCAACACCAAAACCATTTGATGAATCACTTACCTGCTAGGAGCTGTTCTGGTGGAAACACGCTGTCCCTGATGGTCTTCAGAGTCAGAGCTGCACCCCGTTGTTCCAAACCCCTTCCACATCCAGAACCACCTCCACTCTCACACCTGCCTGCTTCTTGTGGGATTGTGTGATTAGCTGGATCAAGACTGAACTGGTTAAAAATACTCTGTCAAAAGGTTCATTTCTAAACTGGAAGAGAGTAGGTTTAGGATTAGGTATTAGGAAGAAATTCTTTATTGTGAGGGTGGTGAAGCACTGTAACAGGTTGCCCAGAGAATGTGGATGGTCCATCCCAGGAAGTGTTCAAGGCCAGGTTGGATGAGGCTCTGAGTAACCCAGTCTAGTGAAAGGTGTCCCTGGCCATGGTGAAGGGATTGGAATGAGGTAGTCTTTAAGGTCCCTTCCAACCCAAGTCATTCTATGATTTTTAACCTCTCCTTTGGATCAATGGGAGGCTACAGCTGCACTGGGACAAGAAAGCCGGTGCCAGGGTCAAGTGGGCAAGAGCTTCTTCTGCTGCCATTGCCACTGAGATAAATCCATATCGAATTTCAGTGTAAATTGAGAAAGCTATGGGTTTTTATCAGTGTAGCTGGCAACTTCTGCATTTATGTGGCGATGCTGGCATAACTGCAGCAGCAAGGCTCAAGCAGAACTTGGTAGGTGGGATCCACTTACAGCGGGATCCACTGGAGTTCTGCACTCAAATTTGCCATCACCTAAAAGTATAAAGGATTTGGTGTAAGGTGTCCAGTGCTGATACAGAGCCAGTACCTCTCAATTCTGTTCCCGGAGATTCAAATCCCAGTCTCTTTCAATATTGCTGTTGGGATGTTTGGACTCAGACCTGCACTCTAGATCAGGTCATTTATCCTCACTCCAAGCTCCGTCTGCATTTTCTCTTTCTTTTCTTCCTTCATCCCCAACCTATTCTTGTTCTTGTGAAACCATAGATATACAGCTTTTGACCCATCAAATTACACAAATTCCATTTAACCAAACAGCTGAACTGCAACAGCAATTAACAAGGCGAGATGTGGCAAGGTCTCTGATCAAGAACAGCTGAAGTTGGTATATTGTTACTCAGAATAGTGGTACAACTCAAAACTGGGCATTGAGGCTTCAAAATCCTCAAGCCTGCCCCCACCAATGGTAATAATGACTTCATTTTTTTATTTGGTGTGCATGACCCTTAATTTCTCTTAATAGGAGGAAGTTATATTATTACTGTTCTTATAGCTATTGCTGTTCTCGTGACCAAATACAAATTAGAAAAGAAGTGTGTTTGGCAGATCTCTAATAAACATAGTGAAATAGAAATATATTATAGCTTCTCAAACTGAATGTGAATTCCTATTGGTCACGTAAAGGATGGGTTTTAGAGAGACTTTGAAAATACACACCAGGTGTGTAAATCTTGGAAGAGAAACTTATGGAAACAGTAGTGGGAACCTAGATTTTCCTTAGCCAATGCAGTGGGTAGAAAAGCTTCCTCACAAGATGCCTTCCTACTCAAAGAAGTGAACCCATGGTTTAAGGTTTTAGATTTGTTCAGCCTGTCAAACTGTGTGCCTGACCCAGCTCTCAGGGATCAGTACAGGCAGCACCGTGTGCTTGGCTCACTCCAAGGAAAGCACTGCTGCAAAGGATTGTGTAAAGGGGGGAATGTAGAAGTTTTAAAATTATGTGTTTGCATTTTACAAGTGAAAGCAGTAAAGCACGTTTCATTTTTAAAGACATCTGCACTCTATCAGTTGGTATCATTGTGTTGAGGAAGACCTGATCCTTGAACTGTGCTGGCGTGTGCTTACTCCTACAGCACTGGAATAAATCTGTCATTTCCTCACATCTGCTCACATCAGTACGTTGTGACTATGCTGAATTACCTGCCCTCACACTGCTGAGTCTAAAAACAGTCACTCCAGGCTATTTAAAATAAAATTAATTGGAGGATACCATAATAAAACCTCAGAATTTACTGAGTAGAACAGATAAAATAATATTAAATTTTATTCAAAGAAGCATAACTGTACAGTCTCCTTAAAAGGGTGCTTTTTATGATGATATATAAAAGGTGGAAGTTTGGGGTTCTTTAAAGTTGCATTTTCTAATGTACCAAAAGTAATATACCATAAGAATTGATGTTTTCAGTAAACCTGAGGTGAGCAACATCCCTGAAAAAAGTAATTCCGTGTGCTGAATGGACTGCAAAGCAAATGGTGTCTTTGCCTGAATCATCAGAGATCTCCTCAAACACAATGGTTCCAAGGTAAAAATGGCAAAGTCCTTAACTGAAATTGTGAATGTTTTGTAGAAAGACAAGAGTGGAAGAACTGCACATCCTCTTCCCCACAAGTTCCAAGGCCTCAGCTGTGGCAAGACATGTAGGAGGTAATCTACAGAGCACTCTGTATTTTCATAATTGAGTTGTGAATAAAAATTGAAATACATGTAGTCATGATTATTTTGTGTAGAAGAGAAATTTTTACCCTAATAATGTATGGAGAAAATACAGTAATTTGTTATTCAAACTATATCTTTTTAGCCACAGAATCTTGTTCTCAAATTTAAATTGACATGCAGTAAAGTAAATCTGGTTTGCTAATATCCCTTAATAATTTTATGGGAACAGATTGATTCTCACATCAAAACTTGTCTGGGAGGAAGCACCCAAAATTCAGTCACATCATGTCATTTAGCCCAGCCTCCCTCATGTCTGTGGTTTTTATTTTGTCAGTAAGTATGTCATGCTTAATCTCTATAAAGTGCTGGAAGCTGATTAATTGGATATTTCTAAGAAGTTTCATGGTAGCTATTTTGTAATATACATGCTTTATTAAGTAATGAAACAAGGTAAAAAATATTTTCTGAGCTTGAATTTTTGCTAAGGAAAACAACAGAAATACGACATCTATCCCAAAATGAAAGAAGACGGGAGGGAGGAAGGACAGAATGTGCAGCAGAGCTGGAATAACATGCAAATCCTGACAGAGCAAGCAGGGAATCAGGGTTCCTATAAAAACTAAAAAATATCCCAACAAAGCCAGATCAGTGGTCCCCTTAGTCCCCTAGCCATTCCAACAGGAGGTGATGCCTGGTCAAAGTCATCAGTGCGTTCTCCTTGCATGCCCTCAGAATTCACAATCATTGGATGTGGATGTTAGAAGGTATCTTCTCTGCCCGTGGACCCTCTGTCCAACAGCAGGGCTTTTTCAAGACAATTTTACTAGACATAGAAACGGAAATTAATACAACTTTTGATGAGCTCACCTGCTCAGTGAAGGTCTAACCAAACAGGATAATCTTCAGGCTGCACCCATACCAGGATTTGGGAAGGAGGTGAAGGTATTGCTAGGCCCTCTGCACTGCCAAATCAGTATTTGTTACATTGGCTGTAGTATGTACCACATGGGGTATGTGGTAATGACTCACAGATGGTCAAGCAGCTGGACCAGCTCCTGAGGTAGATCTTGAATCCAGGTGTCAGGGTTTTTGTAGGTTATGTCTGCAGTAGAAGGTATGCTAAGACATCTTCAGCTTAAATATTATGTTGTCAGTTGTGAGTCTTGTAAATGGATGTTGAAGAGGTCCTGATATTGAAAACTGCAGATTAGAGGATAGGAGGAAGAGGACATGATTTGGCTATAACATGCACATGAAACAGCTGCCATTGCTAGCCAAAGATTGTTCAAGTATATTCAGATCTTCTGTCTGGTGACACCTTATCATCAGTGTTATATGGGCAGTAACAGGTCTTACACAAAAGAAAACTTTTTTGGGGTGGCAGGGCATCTTAATATCCTCATTTGTCAGTGCACGTTCACAGAGATGGATGGGGTTTAATTTTCTATTTACTCATCAAAACATCTTCATTCTTCTTTCCCTGAACTATGCATGCTCTACCAGAATAGTCATTAAATGTTCAAACAAGGATGGATTTTATATTTGATTTTGCACTAGATGCTAAAATGCTTTTTAATCATGGACAGCATTGGATGCTTTATTTCTTAACCAGAAGGATTTATCATTTCATAGAATCACTGAATGGTTTGGGTTGGAAATTATCTTAAAGATCAGCTAGTTCCAATCCCCCTGCCATGGGCAGGGACATTTTTCACTAGACCAGGTTGCTCAAAGCCCCATCCAACCTGACCCTGAATGCTTCCAGGAATGGAGAGTCCACAGCTTATCTGGGCAACCTGTCCAGTGTCTCACCACCCTTATAGTAAAGCATTTCTTCCTAATATCTAGTATAAACCTACTGTCCTTCAGTTTGAGGCCTTTCCTCCATGTCCTATACCTATATTTCCTTTTGAAAAGTCCCTCTCCAGCTTTCTTGTAAGCCTCCTTTAGGTACTGGGAGGTGCTGTAAGGTCTCCCCAGAATGTTCTCTTCTCCAGACTGAGCCACCCCAGCTCTCTCATCCTGTCTACAGAAGAGGTGCTCCAGCCCTGTGATCAACTTCATGGCTCTCCTCTGGGCTCATTCCATCAGGTCCATGTCTTTCTTGTGTGGGGACCACAGAGCTGGACACAGCACTCCAGGTGGGGTCTGACAAGAGCAGAGAGGCAGAAGCCCCTCCCTCAACCTGCTGGTTATGCATCTTTTGATGCAGCCCAGGATCTGGTTGCCTTTCTGGACTGCAGGCACAGCTTGCCAGGTCACGTTGAGCTTTTCATCCACAAGCACCACCAGGTCTTTCTCCCCAGGGTTAATCTCAATCCATTCTCTTCCCAGGCTGTATTTGTGCTTGGGATTCCCCTGACCTGTGTGCAGGAACTTGCACTGGACCTTTTTTAACATCATGAAGTTTGCACAGACTCACCTCTCAAGTGGTCATTTGAATTACCTAAAGCTTGTCATTCCAGTTCTTCTGTTAGGAGAACTATTAGCAATGCATTTTGAAAAAGATAAATCGTAAAGCCATAAATATGTCAAGAGTATACACATTTTAGCAAGCCCAGACACACATCTGGTAAAGAATGTTTTTTTATTTGTCGTGTTTGTAAGCAAAGCATCACTCTTGGGACCACAAAACAGCTGGTGGCTGGTTTTAATTTTTTGCTAGTTTTTTTTTAACCATTTTTTAGAAAACATTCATTGTGATACTTTAAAGCAAAATTTTATTCAAAATACACATCATTTTATTTAAAATCACATCTTTAAATACATATAAAAATATATCTATACACATATATGTACATACACTTATAAATACACTGAGCAAAACGTACTTTAGCCAGTTTTCATTTTACAGGAGGCCAGAAAGGAAAGGACACTGGTGGGTTCTGTCAAATCCAGTATGTGTGATACCAATTTTCATGTGTTCCCAAAGATCCTGGAAGGCAGCAACACAGCACACAGCAAAATATGGTTTCACCAGGTCAACCATAGTTTTCATTAAAGTATCAGCACCCGAGGAGCTCTAATAGCCTTGATGAAGCTGAATACTTTGGAATAATTACTAGCCAATTTTTGATCCTTTTGTTATTTCACAAAATACTTTTGTACTGGACTAGTTAATTTGGTCATTCAGCATTCTAATGTTAATGTATGTTTAAGTCATATTATACACCTGAGAAGAGTCTGGTGTGGTTTTGTTTTTAGGGTTTTTTCCTATATTTTGCACTTGTTTGTGGGAGTTTGGCAGCTATGGTCTGCCTATGCTGCTGAAACAGGGTAAATTTTTCTCTGTCTACATCACTCTTCATCATAGCTGTTGAGAGTTTTTTGAAAACTCCACATAAAAGCATGTTCTTTTCCTCTTCATTTAAAACTCCTTTGGAGAATGTGACTCATTTCTCTACTTGTTAGAAAAATTGCTGTAACTTTGAAAGCATTAATTTCTTCAGCTCCTGGCTGGGTGATGTTTTCTGTGCAGTTCAAAAACCTTTCTTTCACAAATCTGATAGACTCCATCTCTTCAAGTACTTCACTAACAGGTTTTTGATTTTAGAAGAGAATCCTTTGTGGCACAAGTTTTTGTGCATGTTTTTCAGCATGTGCATTACATGCTGTATCAAAGCACTATTGCCTTCTCATGTACGGCAAACTGTTTAGGTTCCAGGAAGCCATTATAGAGAGACAAAAGATGGCACAGACTCTTTTTAGTGCAGAAAGGACTTGATAAATGGCCTCAAAACTTTCAGATTTCTTTTCACACAGTTAGCCACTGGATACCTAGAGTCCTAAGAAATCCTATTATTTAATTATGTGCTTCTTTTCCAAAGCAAAATGTCCTGTTCAGCTGGGGAAGAAGTACTGTGAACTATGAGGTTGGAAGCCTTTAAACCTATTGCTTGTACAGGTGGCATTTTCAAAACTTCTAGAAAAAGCTAGGACCTTACTTTGTCATTTTTTCAAGGGTTTTAAAATTTACAAGTAGATTGTATTTGGAGTAAATTGGGCATTTTTTTCTTCCTCTGGAAGAATACACAATGAATTAAACAGGTGATACTACTATGTTTTTGGATAAACATATTTAGTAAAAGCTTTCTCAGCTTCACTGTTTTCATAAGCAGAGTGTGAAAAAGAAGTTTGATTAAATTTAGTTATTTTACTGGTCAGCATTAACAGTATCAAGTAAACCACACCACATCTGTGAAAAGGTTATTTACAAAGCTGTGTGTTGTATGTAAGCTGCCAACCACTGAACTTTCCTGCTTCCAGGTTTAACAGCTTCCCAAAGACTGGGAAAAGCTATCTTCCAAAATAATCTGAAATCTCTAGGGTGATTCTTGTGATAAATTTCTCTTTGTGCATTTTAAAATGTGTTTCCTTCTTTAAACACCAATGTTTGGAAAGACAGGCCTTTCCGAAGTCCCTGTTCCTTGGCATGAAGGCCAGGACACGGCCTTCAGGCTTCAAGAAAAGGAACAGCACGCTACGTTGCACTCCAGAGTGCAGGTAACCTCTTCAAGGTTCAGCCAGGCATTTCACCCACAAAGTTTTTACTCTTATGTTTTTCATCCTTATCATTTCCATTCAGGGATTGTCATCAGAGAAGAGCTCACTTTCCCTGGAGGCTCCCAAATATTTTCCTGGAAATAGTAGCTGCAGATACCTCTGGGCAGAGAGGAGAGCTCCTCTAGAGGGGCTCACACTTCCAACAGCAGTGTGGTGATTGCTCACCAAATAAAAGCTGTTAATTCAGTTATCCTTGCATAGAAAAATCTCATAAAGCAGAGAGAAAGTAAAAAAAAAAATCTTTAAATAAATAAATAATTTAAATAAAGATCTTAAAATAAAGATGTCGAAAGCTATTATGAACCATTTAACCTTTAATCAAAAGTGTTTCAGAAACAGCTTCACAATTTTACCTCTGAAAGGATTCATTGCAGTTTTATCTTTGCATATATGAACATTTCTATTTCCAGACATCATTAAAATATGATTTTTATTTCCACAAATCTATAAATATCTGACTGGAAAGCCAGAGACCCCTGTTACCCTCTAGATGAATTCCCATCCAACTGGGCACCTACTAAGCAAGGGAGGCCATGCTGAGCAAGGGGGCTGGACTGACCAATCTCCAGAGGTCCCTTCCAACCTTAGCCACTGTCTGATTCTGAAATGCCCATAGTACATCCCTTGTTCAGTTATATCAGAAAGTGCCTAGCTCTGTATCTTCTAACTACTCCTTAACATCTTGCTATAATCTCATTCAGCTCTCCCCGCCTCTGCATGCCTGTCTTGTCCTTGTTTAACTGTTTGCGTGGGTAACACAAATGCTGAGACTTTGAATGTGCCTGATGCACATAGAGCAGGACTGATCATCACCCAGATAGGTGAGAAGAGATTCAGCCCTTGAAATAGGTATTGTGTTGTGGGTGTTTTTACATTTGCAATGGCCCAACACTTTGACAGCAAGCCAAAGTTACTGTGGAGGATTTGGAGTAGCAGGGTGTTGAACCTCCCTGACATATCTTACAAATGGGTCCCGTTTTACATAAATGTTTGGACCTGTTAAAATCATGTGAGTAGACTTGTTCACTGAATTTATGCTTGTCTTACAGGCATTTGCCACTAGAGCTGTCACTACAAGAGCATCTCTGGCCTCACAGGAAGGGACATATGCATTAGATTTAGGGCATCCGTGAGCCAGGGACTCTGCAAGTCCTTTTACATTTTGAAAAAGCCAGACATTTCAAAAACAAAGCCACACGCCTTGCTGTTGGATGGATATGGGCCAGCACAAGGTTTCAGCCATGGCTTATGCTTTTCACTGAGCCAAAATTCACTGTGCTTTCTACTGTTGTCACATCTCTGATTTCTTTTCCTTCATTATGGTATCTTAAGTTTGTCTTGACATTTTTGTACCTGGTGCCAAAAGTGCTTTTTGTAGTAGGTAGTTTGTATAGTCTTTGGAGAAACCCAGCATTATCCAGATTGAGCAACCTGGTCAAGCAGAAGATGTCCCTGCCCATGACAGGAGGATTGGATGAGATGATCTTAGAAGGCCACTTCCAACCCAGTCTATTCTGTAATTCTCTGATTGCTTGACAAGCTCAGATTTTTTCCCCAAGTGTCCATCCATCGGTGCCCCCCACCCCAGAATAAATGTTTGCTTTCAAAATGTAAAAAAAAAAGAGAAATAGCCTTTGGCCCCTTCATAACTCCTGGCTTTTGAGACACAGATTAAGAGATACGACATTCAGAGTTACTAAAACCAAAGTTGAAGTTTATCATCATATGTTCATCTCAACCACTCTAAGGTTTGTCATTTCTCCATCACCAGTTGTCCAGTGATATATATTCACTGAAATCTCTGATAATGTTGTCTGTCATCATTTACCAGATTTTAAAATTTTAATTACAATAATAATATCTGCTTCTGCTTTTATACAGAATATTTCAAAATCCTTATTACACACAATACCAATGGCCTTTTCTATATGGTATGACTTCATGAGCTTTGCTTCATATTTGTAGTTCCTGCAGGACCTGCTTGAGTACTATGATTTTTTTTTTCCTTTATTATTAGCTTTTGGGGGCTTTCTGTCAGTCTCCAAGAGACTAAAGCAATATCTGTACTGTCTTTTATGCCATGGTCTTTTGATCTGTCCTGTAGTTTGATGTATCCAAGCATCAGGCCAACCTAATTTTCTGGGTGAGGTTTTTGTTTCCTGGGAAGTAGCGATGCTGAGGCCCTTGGCACGTGGTGGTCCTGGTAGCAGTGGCTACCAAACTTCCTCTCTGACATCCAGATAAGGCTTGAAATTGATTAGGAAAATGTAATCACACACAAACACACCTGCACATGTACTGTTTCTTCAGCTTACCGAAAGGGAGTTCTTATCTGTGTCCAGCTTCCTTACAGTCTGTAATACTGCAGATTTTTTGTCTTTACTTTTTTAATACTCACAGGTGAGATATTTTTGCTTTAGTTGAATCACAAGAGACATTGTTGCTTAAAATTGTTGGTATATAAAGCCAGGGAAGAGCTTTAATTTTACAAAATCCCCTCACTGAGATGCCCCTAACAGTATGTCCCCAAGCTCAGGTTATCAAGAGGATTCAAGCAGACACCACCCTGAGGGGACCAAAAAGTCTGCTTCATTTCCGATACTTTTACCCCTAAATTAGAAGACATGCTAAAGCTTTATTCCAGAGAAAACCTGTATATGCCAGCAATAAAGTAACAATAAGCAATTTTAAACTAGCCTTTGAAAATTCTTGAAATACAGGCAGCTTTGTATGATTTAAAAAGGCCAGTTTTAGAGTAGATGAACTTACAGCTTAATGAGTACACAGTATTATGTTCCTATTCTATGCTGGTTTGGGTTATTATGTTTACACAGACTGAATGACTGCAAACAAACCCTTGAAACTGTTAATTAGATTCATGATTCAGATAAACTGTTATCCTGCCAAGATGATTATGGTTTGAAGTTACTATTTTTTAGTAAGGTAGACTGTCCAACAGAAAATAAATGTTTATATTCAAAAAAAAGAGAAGATTTCTATGTATGCATATGTATCTGACTCAGATGTAATTTTGTATATTTTTCAGTTTTGCGTATATATATATGAATCTTGTCCACAGAATTACCACTTGTCATTATTACTGTACCCATGCCAAGACAGAAGCTGTTAAGCCATTTGAGCACAGGATTTCAGGTTGTCTTGGAGCCAGGCACATGGACGCATAAATGTCTTTTCATACAACATAGTAAAAAGAAAATGTGATTGAATAATTAATACAAAAATGTATTTAATATTCAATGTATATTATTTAATTAGATAAATGTTTATATGTTTTAAGGCTACATAAAAACCTTTAAATGACTGTTCAACAAGTTATGAAGCTTGAAAATAATAATAAGGTATTTCAAAACTGAACTTTGTTCAATCCCTATGGTAACACAAAAGTTGTACAGAGGTACAAATCTTTCTAGGGGTGATGGAAATGCACTAATCCTAGCACCTTCAGCATCAAAAACTACAAAAAAATTATAAACAGAAACCTGAAGGTGGGCATAAAACATTTATACATTGAATTTAGGATCACACAGTAGCTGTAATAAGGCTGTGTATATTTAGAATACCTGGTGTGAACTTTAAATAAAATATAACCTTAATTATATAAAACAGAATGGCAATGTTTTCATGGATTATCTTATGTGAAAATCTTGCAATAATGAAAATTACAGTCATGTATTCTTGAAGGACTACACAGACGTGATAACAGAGGTGTGAACAGACCCCTCAAGGTGTCTATTAAAACTGGGTTTTTGATGACATGATTCTTTTAAAGTTATCCCTTTAGCATTCCTTATACTTATGTCTTTTAGATTCCTTAACATTGGAAGCTTTACTTAAGGTAGGTTTCTGTTCAAGGCAGAACATGCATTTCCATATGTGAAATGAGAGAAGGGCAGTAACAGGCATGTAGCTCTCCAGACAGGGTTTAACAATGACTCTCTGTGAGCTGAACTTTGCTGTTTTAAATAGAGACATTGCCTCACACTCCAACACAAACCAGTTTATCTTGTGCCTTCAGGAACAAACCAGTGAAAGCCCAAGGTTTTGCTATTTCTAACCTCAAAGTCCCATTCACACACTTGGTGTGACACTAACCTACAACTGTGTCACAGTGTTGGGTTTACAGAAGCCTTTCCTCAGAGGGCAAGAAGTCTTACACCCAATCTCTTACACAAGTCTTCTGTCCCAGTGATGGCACAGACCGAGCACAGCATCCATGCAGTCCTCAAACCATTATCTCCAACCAGCCCTCCATCCTCACTGAAACAGTGTCAGGAGTTCTGTCTGTCCAGTGTGACAAGTCTCCAAACAAGTTTGAGAAGGAAAAAGATCCCATATATGTGTTGTTTCATCAAGCCATCCTACACCGTTAGTTCCAGCATCTGTGTTTGTCCTTTTGGAATGGACTGAACCCTGCCACAGGTTACATCCCTCTGGTCCTGCCTGTGCATGACATAGCAGGTGCAGGCTGGCACAGATGGAAGCAGCAGCAGCACTCAGGGCAGGTCCCAGGTCACCAAGCAGCTGAGCACTCATCATAGCAGTCTGCAGTTATGACTCAGTTCAAACAGCCCTGGAGACATTTCCAGGTTTTATAGCTCTGGAGTGCTGGATGTGCTGGGTAGGAGATGCAGAGGTTGTTCGGGCAGACAAATCAGAAACAGAAGAGCATAGAGCACAGAGGAATGCTGTTATAGCCGTGTATCCCTGCCTCCCTGGGCAGGCTGAGCCTTTCCCCACCACTTAGGCATCTGCACAAGAAAACAGCATTGGCAATTAAATAAATGATACCACGCCCCTGACTGTCCTGATAAAATATTCTATTGTCAAATAATTGTTGCATTAAAGGAAAGTTTCATGGCTTGCTCATCCTCCCTTCCTCATAAGAGACAAGGTCAAGATGTTGAAATGCATGAATGATGATGTTGATATGCATGGATGTATATCTCACCAGCCAGCCATACAGTTCAGATTATGATCTTCCACTGATGGGAAATCAGAGGTGTCTGCATGCATATGTGTGTGTGTGTGTGTGTGCGCTTTTCTGCCTAGACTTAGCAAAATCAGCAACACTAAAGATATTTTTTCGTATCAGAAATTGGACCTAAGTACAGGTTTGTTGCCATCAGGTAGCTGTGGCAGCACCACGCCTGCTTCCATCAGTGTGTCCTCTCATACAGTGGAAGTCTTCACAGGAATGAGTCTTTTCCTTCTCTTTCTGGAAAGAAGGACTTAATGTCCTCCTTCCTTTCTGGAACAGGGCATTTTTACAAGCTTGCTGACATAGCAGTGTCGTGAGGGCAGCAATGTGACAAGATTTGAGAGTCCTTTAGCTATTCCTACAAGAGTCTCTACAGGTGAGAATTACTCCAGCAGAAGTAGTTTTGTCAGGAGTACTTGTTCTGCTCAGAGAGCACCAGAGGAGGTTATCATGGCAGAAGTGAATTTTGCCAAAATATTGATGTCTGTACAGTGTTGGCACTACGAAGTATAGGACATTTTCTCAATGAAGTCTTTGAAGTACAGCTTCTGTTAGAGTTGTTTTTTCTGTCTCTTTTAGAAGCACAAATCATACTTATGTAGATAGTACGGTACAGAATGTCTGAAAAAAGGAGGGTCAGCATCTTTGCAGGTATCTAAGGCTTCCTATATTTCTCTTTACTGATTACTATTTTCTTGATTTTTTTCACTGCAGTTGAAAGTCTTTGTCCTGTTTAGTTTGGTTCACACCTATCATGAACCTCAATTATTATCCATTGTCTATTTCACTGGAAATTCATCATTTCCCCAGTGAGTGTCTAAACGGAACTGATAGAGAAAAAGAAATAAATATAAAATACATTAGGAATACAGACACAACATCAAAAAGAGCTCTCATTGTAGGCTAAACTGGAACGCTGTTTTGTGTTGATATTTATATTTCTAACATCACAGTGACTCGTTGCTACAGTGTTGCCCCCTCTTTCTGCCTACTTCCTCTTTGTGGGAAGGGCAGGAGCAGTGAACTGCACACATTCAGAAAGGAAATGAGACCTCTCAGAAAGGAGAGATATTTTTCAGAACAATGGAAAGACCCAATTGCATGATCTAAAATTACCTGTGAAATCTATATGTGTGTCCCAGTCTCCCTACACACACGCTATGTGGGGTGCCCCAGGCTTCATTCATGATGAACTATTTCTTATACTTTTTCATGGCACCAGGTGCACCAGGAAATGAAAACTGAAGTTTTAATTAATGTAACCTGTGAATGTCAGGACATCCAGAATTAAAACACAAAATGCCAAACCATGTGTCACCAGCCAGAGGGACATGAGTGTGGGTAATGACCCACAAGTAGCACACCAGCTGGTAGCACTGGAGCAGTTTGCAGCAGAAGAGATGAAATTACCTAATATTGGCCTGGAATAGGCAGTTGATGCCTGTTTCCTCTTGTTCCATTTCAATGTAATCTTTCTGCTGTTAGATTGAGATTAATATTTGCTTGATGTTATTCACTGTTTGCTGTTGGAGGATTCTGCTTTAGGAGAGCTTCCTGTTGGACCTTAGTCCTTCTTATCAAACTGGCTATCCATAAGAATTACAGCTGCTCGCTTTTCTCCATTTATACCCTGTATTTACTTCAAGAAATAATGAAGTGTGATTATATTATACTGTCAGTGTGATTTCCCTTTACAGTTTGGTTTTTTTATATAAGTGTATACTTTTGGAATATCCACAAAATATAACCTGAACACACAGGTGAATTTTAGAGTGCTTTGCAGCACCAGACTTCATAATAGAAATTCTGCTGCCAAAACAAAATCCAAAAATTTGTTCCCCATAAGAGGTGTGTGCAGTGTTTAGAAAAAATTTTCTGACTCTATTTGGAGTTTAAATTTATTCCAACTTCTAAAAAAAGTAGATCTGCTGCAGAGAAATTCAGAATCAATATGAATATTCACCAAAAAAACCCAGAATTCTTGCTTAGGCAATAGGTGAAAAAACCAAACCATAGTATTTGGAGGATAAGTGAAGTATAAGAAATGTACTTGCTCAGTTCAGCTGAATATTAAGAAAGATCACACTAATTTATAGAAGTCAATTGATCGTGAGATACAGGTAAATCAGTATTATACTGATTTCAAAATAGGATCCTGAAATTTTTACTAAGAATGCTGCCTTCATTGCTGGGCTTGTAAAGTTAGGATTTGTCGTGCATTTCTATCAATGGTGATAATCCAATGCCATATTTGCAGACATGTCTAACAAATTAATTGAAACACTTTTTAGTACCTGAAAAACATTCTATTTTCCCAAGACAAAATGATCTGATTTCCACTTGATTAACTATAATCTCAATTGCTACTTGAAACAGTGCTTTCAAGAAAAGTCACCCAACTTATAAAATAAAATTCACTAAACTTAATCAGCATTTTCTCATACCATAAAATCACTGGCATTTTTTTCCTGCAGTTATGTCCTTTTTTTTCTTCATCATAAGAAGCAATTTTGTATTTTCAAATAGTCTCCAAGTGTCAGCCACTGCTTTGATTTCCTCTTTTATATTATTTCATCATTTCATTCTGTATTTGCTTCCCAATCTGCAATGTAACTTCTTGCTCTTTCACTGTTGTGGTCTCTGGGTCACACTGGTTGCTCACTGTGTCGTTTGTTCATAGTCCACCACGATTCCCTGGAATGCCTATTGAGGGCCTTTGTGAAGCCTTTGCTGGTGGGTCACAGAACAAACCCAGCAACAAAACCCAGTCAGCCAAAGAAACAACCCGAGGAGTTCAGGCTCCAGCTGTGATGCCAGTGGCAGGATCCCAAGAGAGACCTGTGGGAAGCAGCCCAAAGGCATAAAACTGCCCTGGGAGTGGGAGCCTTAACTGCATTTCTCTTTCCAAGGCATTTCCTTTATGCTGTAGGAGATGCCTGCCAGTCCCTAAATGCTGTTCACCCTGTGTCAGGGGCTCCCCCCATTTCCATCTCTGCCCAGCCTACAGCTGCTTCCCTTCTTCAAGGAACAGGGTGGGGCAGGCACATGGCAACCCCTCACTTCCCTCCCCACAGCTTCTTTGGGCAGAGCTCACCAGCTGCAGGGAGATTCCTCTTGTTCATTGTTTTTTTGTGTCTGTCCACAGGGTGGAGGCCATGACTTGCACATAAGCCAGCCTGCACAGAAAATAAGCATTAAAACTAGAATTATAGAGAGATCAAGTAATGGAACAGAAAGGGAGGGTGGAAAGCAAGAGGAAATATTTGTGTGCCAAAGACAACAACAAGAAAAAGTTCTTGTAGTGAAAAACGTTTTGTCTGTGGTTTGTCACTTGTCATGTTGTTTTCCACACCACAGAGCTGCAGTCCTGCTCTCTCTAGCACAGAAATTTAATGAGGAGGCTGGAGCTTCCTGTAGGACCACTTGATGTTTGATTGTGGATGCAGGCAAAAGTGCAGTGACGCTGGAGAGCCCAGAGCCCACGCTTGGAGCTGTTGTTAGTGGCGCTCGAGCTGGAGGGGTGAGGGCTGACACTTCACAGTGTGAGGCAGGACCAGTGTTAGAGAGGAATCTGTGCTGGCAGCAGGTTGCTGCTGAAGGGAAGAGGGGTGCAGTTTGGCACTGTTGGAAACATGGTTTTTTCACACTGCTCTTGTCTTTGAAGTACAAGTATATCATACTGACTATATTTTCCTTTATTTCTCAGAGCCTAATATCTTTATTTCATAATTGACATCTGATAAAGAGAAAGAAAAAAAACCCCAGTGTCTCCTGTGATTTTTCTGTCCTGTCAACAAACATGTTTTTGCTTAGTTGGTCAGTTATGTAGTCCTTTAATAATCCTGATAAAACACCAGCAAAGATTTGTCATGAGTGTCACTCCAATTTGCTCAATGATGTTCTGGACATCTTTTTATTCTTTAGTAATCTTATTAAAGCACAATTGTCTTATCAACAGCTTTAACCAAAACAAAATTATTCTTTTCAGGCTTTAAGATGGGAAATATTTGAGAGTAGACTGAAACACCTCTGGCCTGAGAAATCCCATGACAGGGAATCAGGACACATGATGAGATCCATATGCAGACTTGAGCTTTGGAGTGGGACACAGGGAAATAGAAAACCTTCAGCAATGCTGATTTGAAAAGGGGTTGATAATGAGTGACTGACATCTGAGTCAGATGCAGGGCATCTTTAACTCCTACTGGGACACTCGTGAGGGGCTGCTGATCGTGTCAGGGGCTGTCATCTGGTGTGTGCTTCCAGCCTAGGCTTCCACAGCCAGGCTACAGTGGGTGCTGAGTGCTGGGTGATATGCCACCTGCACTAACACCAGCAGTCAAGTGAGCCTCACAGAAATGTCACTTTGTGTTCCAAAGACTTGCTCTGGAAGGCAAGAGCCACCCCTGGGGCAGAGCCATGGTGCAGAAAAGCATCAGACAGAAGAAACCAGCTGTGATAACCCCAAAGCCTGGAAGTGATCCAAAGCACAAAGAGAGAAAGAGTGAACCTAGCAACCAGACCAAAATTCAGACCTCCTCTAAACTCTCTTTTCCTGTCCATGTGTTTTGTTCTGCTTTTTTGTTTCATTCTGATTCAGGAGGAAATGCTGGCATGTGTTCCTTCCCCTTACAGCTCAGACACAGTCAAGCACAAGAGGGTAACATCTGGGGAGAATATATTTTCTCTCAAAGCTGAACTATACCACAAGGATTTGCTACCAGTTCATCGGTCTTGCATGGTGCCCTACAGGTTTATTTTTTTCAACTGTTCTTTTTTGTCTTCCAGGATTTGGTATGACCACCCCAGCCACCGTTGGAGGCAAAATTTTTCTGATATTTTACGGCCTTATAGGATGTGCAGGGACCATTTTGTTCTTTAACCTGTTCCTGGAGCGCTTGATCACTGTCATAGCCTACGTCATGAAGTCCTGCCACGAAAGACAGCTGAGGAGGAAAGGGGTTCTCCCTCACAACGGCCGGCGGGGCTCAGGGACCTCTGAGGTGGACAGCCTGGCGGGCTGGAAGCCCTCTGTGTACTATGTTATGCTGATTTTATGTGTAGCATCCCTCATCATTTCCTGCTGTGCCTCTGCAATGTACACACCAATTGAAGGGTGGAGTTACTTTGACTCACTTTACTTCTGCTTTGTGGCCTTCAGCACCATTGGTTTTGGTGATCTGGTCAGTAGCCAGAACATCAGGTATGAGAGCCAAGGCCTTTACCGCTTTGGCAACTTTGTCTTCATACTCATGGGAGTGTGCTGCATCTATTCCTTATTTAATGTGATCTCTATTGTCATCAAGCAGTCCATAAACTGGATATTAAAGAAGTTGGCCTGCAAGTGCTGCCACAGATGCCAAAGAAGATTGTTTCGTTCACGGAGGAATGTGGTAATGCCAGGAAATGTACGCAGCCAGAGGAACATCTCCATCGAGACTGACGCTGTCAATGAGAGTGACACAGACAGACGCCGTCTGTCAGGAGAGATGATCTCCATGAAGGACTTCCTGGCCTCCAATAAGGTCTCACTGGCCATCATGCAGAAACAGCTGTCAGAAACTGCTAATGGGTATCCAAGGCAAATGAGCTCTAGTTCGAAGCAAAATGGATTCTCTGGTGGGGTTGGAGCCCTAGCAATTATGAATAACAGACTGGCAGAGACAAGCATGGATAGGTAAAATAGTACCAGTAATAACAGCAAAATAGTGTGAACTATTTCAACAGGTATTGAAACAACGTGAATCAAGTGAAATAGCTAGAGAGAGAGCACCACCAGAGGGTGGGATGATGTAAAGAGCATACCTCCTCATGGAAGACCTCTTGCCTTTTTTGGGGGCTGTCAATGTTTTTGCATTGTACCAGTCCCGGTCTTCCTTCTTCTCCATCATTCTGCTCCTCAAGCAGGAAGGTTACTGCAGGAAGATTTTAATTTAGCTTTCAGATAAAATTTCCATGTCCTATTCTTCTCCATTATGTGACACACAGATTTCGGGACAAGAAATCTGTGGGATGGGAAGAAACCAAGAGTGTCTACTGAACATATTTTTAATTTAGAGATTGTTTGGAACTTTCTGTCTTACTCTTATCATGCCTGTTCCCTGGAAGTGACTTATCTGAGACCAAAAGATGAATCAGCCTTTGTGATTTTGCAGATCTAATTTAATGAAAAATAGTATGAAAGTTGGTAGGTATATTCTGGAGCTATTGTAATGCGAATGGGAAGAGAATTTTGCCTTTAGAATTTATTTAGTCTTTCCTATAAGAGGATACTGTCAAAAGTGATAGAATAAAAATTTATCCTACTTCTGTTTTCTTTTCTTCATTTGCAAAACATGATTCTTTTCCAAGGCTACTTTTTCTTCTAGAGTTGAATTACTGTGGCTTTCTGTTTCAAAAATGTCAAATTAAATTGAAAATTGACATACTGACGAGTATGACTTAGTCCACAATAGGAATCAAAGGCTTTCCAAATTTCTGTTCATAATTGCCTCAATTATGACTGAAGCATCAGCATTGTGTAATGCAACTGGTAACTGAGTTTACACAACAGGCTTTAGTATGCACTTAGATTGCCATGCCAGCATCCTGAGAGTTATTATAAATTACTGTGATCACAGAAACACTTTGGCAGTGTCCTTTTTCTCTTTTCTGTAACTCTGTCATTCTTCATCTGTTTCTCTGGCTTTCAGTGATAATAATGACAGGGTCTTGATTAGGGAAATAGAAAGTGGTTTAATTCTTTGTTTTTCTCAATGAAATGCTCTGAGTGTTCATTATTACTAGAAAGGAAATTTCAATGAGAAGAATAATAACAGTGAGACAATCATGAAAACAGGAAAAGAAGTGATCTTTAATGACAGTGAAATCATCCTTTATATTAGGAAGCTAGAGAAATAAGGGATTAAATTAATATAAAACCTAGCAAGAATTTAAGGAAGACTGGGCTGAATTCCTGATTCTCCTTTAAACATGCAACACCATAAAGCTAAACAATATATGAGAGTGTAAATAAGCAGAATTGGTCACAGAGGACCCCATCCCCTGGAAAGAATATTGTAGGCATCAGGACTAAATGTTTTCTCACAGCTGGAAAGCCTTTCAGAATACTGCAATATTAGAAAATTTAGATCATCATTATGTTGTTCTCTCATACAGAACAATGCAGATAGCCTCTTCAGTTTAATTTGTATTGGGAATTAATATCATAGCCTTTTTCTTCATTCTGGCCTAAAGTTCTTTTACTTAGGTTTCTAATATTGTAGAATAACCTTTTTATATTCATTTTATTGATATTTGAATTTGAAAAGAAAAGCTTGGAATCCTTTCATATAATAAGCTAACCCCCCGATATTCAACAAATGTACTTTACTAGTGAAAAAATTGCAAGCTATTTTGACATTATTAGGAGTAAAAATCCTGTTTTAAACTCAAATCCTGCTGTTCTTAGTTACAAGGAAAGCTTCAAGCTGAAGACATCAGTCCAAATTCTGATATCTGTCAACTCATCTGTGCAGCAATGGAATAGTCTTAAGGGTATCCCTTCATATTTGCATCTATGTAAAATCTAAATCAGCTTCCAAATCCTAACTTCTGTGAGAAAAGCTGTTTTATTTGGTTTTTTGGGGAGTTATGTATTAGCAAAAATTGCCACTGAGTTATTTCAGATGCAATTATAATACCCAGGATCCATTACACTGTTACACTCCTTTTCTTTCTTTTTTTTTAATCCCAAAGGCTTTTTTGTCTCAATCTCACTGAATAAAAATACTTGCCTAAAAGAACAGAGAAGTACTGCTCTGAAGAAACCTTCTTTCCAAATTCATTCAGAAACCCCTCTGTTCACTGCCTGTAACCCTAAAATCTCATTGTTACTGATGTATTCCTCTGCCAACTAGCAGAAATAGTACAGGACTTAACCCATTGCTTCAGCAAACATTAAGAAGGTCTTCAGATGGTTTCAAAACATGAGACACTTGTGTTGCTCTGTTCCATTCTTTCTGGTTACCAGCCTTGGTTTCTCATCACCACAGAGGAATCTTTGTCAGCTGTTTTCCATAGGTCTGAAAACATCTGTGGTTGTGAAAGCAAGGGACTAATAAATAAATAGCCTGTATCAAAGAGACTTGACAAGGCTGTGAGGGATCTTTGGTGCACATTAGCTTTGTTCTCATTGATCAGCCCTGACCTTCTGCTCCCTCAGGCACTGCCTTCCTCATGACCCAAGCCTGCCAGGTGCAAGATCTCTCCACTGCTTTTGTGGCTGGATTTCATGTCCACTGAAGGTAACGAGGGAATAGCTGCACTGATCATCTCAATTCAGATGTCAATTGCCAGAGATGAAGGATGAGCACATTCTGTCCCTGTGCCATCTTGTACCATGATGTCATCCTGTCCCTAAGAGACCTCTGACTTTGTCACCGAGTTCCCCTTACAGCAGCCACACTCAGCATTGAATGAGGTAACTTTGCCAAGGAGACTGTAGAATTCTTAGAGAATATCTGAGGATAAATAAGACTTTTAAGATCAGAGAGGGAAATTTCTGACTACAGTCCCATGGTTCTACTACAGCTGTTTTTCTAAAGGCATTGAAGAGAGAAATCCCCAAAAACTCTGTTCATAATGTAGTATCAAGATACTAAATTTGCAAAACAAGTTAAGATACATGTACATACACCAAAGAAAGAGCAGAATTTAACGCAGGAGTGACAAATGCCCATCCTGTGTGAAAAGTAAATTGCAATAAAAATGCAGATAGCATCACATTTCTTGCATTACTTTTTAAAATTGCAACGAGGAATTATAGGAGACAGTCAGGGATCTATTTTCAAAGCTGTGTAAATTTTAATGCTGTATTGCTTAACACTAAAATCTCAGTCAACAAGACAGAAACCTGTTTTCAAAAGTACTAAGTTTCTCTATTGTCTGCCATGAATTTTCATGGTGGCTATTGAGATGTGGGAGTGGGGTTTTTAAGGCAAAAATGCTTGGGGGAAAACATGGATGCATCGAGATTCTCAATCTGCACTTTAAAAGATCACGAGTACCACTAAAACCAGTGGGTTAAACTGCAGGTTGCAGCCTGTCGGGCTGAAACTGGAAGTCCTTAATGGAGCAGTCTTCTGAAATTTAACCTTATAGTTATGCCATGACTTAATAACAACATCATTGAACAGTATAATTATTTTACACTTGAAAGGAAATATCCAGTGCTAACCAAAATAGAATCAAATAAAAGTAGAGGTAACTCTTAGGGTTTTCTTGCTAGTTTACGTTTTGTAAAATGTGTGCATCGGGCACTTTGCTGGTAGGTAGGTGTGAAAGCAGTTACATTCATTTATCTCCATGAAGGACATGGGCCTCTTTTTGCAAGGACATGAATAGACTCTTCAAAGGCATTTAACTCCTGCTGGAAGTCAATGAACTTCCCACCACACACTGACTTTCAGTAGAAGTCAGGTACCTGATTCCCTTAGGCAATTTCAGAACCCCAGCCATGTGTTAGGTTTTGAATCTAAGATGACATGACAGTGTCCCTGAAAAGTTCAAAGAGTTGGAGCAAAGCTCCAGTGCTGCAGCACTCTAATAGCTGAATTAATCCGTCTAAAAGCATTTTATTGTGAAAGCTTTGCATCAACCAAATAACACAAACAATGTTTACATTTTGTTTGATTTAATCTTGGCCTGTGTCAGTTTTAATTACATTTGACACATTTACAAATTGAAGAACAAAGAGAAGGTTCAGATAGGCATAAAAAATGAACCAGCTCCATTTGTCTGACTGAATTGATCAAGAGAAAGAGGTCAGGTTGGGAAAAAATCTTCTTGATTAACATTATATTTGGATAAAGTTTCTCTGGAGGTGGAGGGTATTAAGTTGTTTGGATGACTCCTCTCCAACAGCTGTGGAAGTGGAAATGTTTGTGTGACCCCCTGATGTCCCCATCCTGGGGACAGAAGCTCAGTGAGCCTTAGCTTAGAGAAGGGTCAGCATTTCCAAGCAATACAGTTGGAATCTTCTGGTTTTTTAATTTAGGCTATTAACACTGGGCTAACACAGCACTTTCTTAGATTATTCAAGAAGTAGTAAAGTTATTTTATCTATTTTCAGGTACAAGCTGTGGAGAATCACCAAGTGTTTTCTTTCCCCTGGGCAGAAAATACTGCCAAATACACAAGTACAATGTGTTTGAGAATGTTCACAGTAGTTTTTTGCTTAATCCAGGAATTAAGAATACAATCTCTTGCCTACTCCTTATTTTCCAAACATCTATTGGCAACAATATATACACAGTTCTCTGCTTATTGCTTAAAAGGTCATATTGCACTAGGAAAATTAAAGCCATTACTCATCAAGGTGGACCAACATAGTCTTATTTTTTATTAGATTTAAGAGAAACTGTGAACACAAAGAATGACACTTCATGTCCAAGTAGTCAGAAGCTTTTTGATGTAGTCTGTGTTTATAAAGCTGTTTTATGTCAAACCAGCTGAAAACCCCATCACTGCAGACTTTTAAGACCATAAATAAGTCTAAAAACAACCTTGTGGAATACATACCCAATGTTATATTTTGTTTTTCTACAGTTTCACTCTAATATGTGCCTTCATTTGTCATTGTTTGAAATTATTTGTGATAATATAATAAATATAAATTTGCAAATATTTTGAGAGGCACAATAGTGAGATATGTATTAAATTAAATATTATTTTCCACAGGTTGCCTAGCTTTCTATAAAGGGGAAGTTTCATGAAAGGCGGAATCAGCTCTTTCCAAGCAAGGGTGCAATTTCTGGACTCAAATGGATTTCCTATTAGGTACCCCAGAGGGGAAGATGGCTTAGTTTTTACAAATGTTATCTTTCAAAAAGCTTTTCAAAGCTATTCCCCTTTTAAAGCCATAGAACACTGTCTATGTTTTCTGTTTGTCTTATCTGAGAAAACCTTGCTTTTTGATGTCTTTAGAAGAAAAAGATGCGCATGAAGAAAAATGAAAATGACCTTATATAACTTTTACATGTGTTGCTTGGAGCTGCAGAAATCCTCTCTTTTTCCTAACTCAAGTTTACCTCAGAGTAATTTTTCCAGCTTACCAAAGAGTTTTGGTCTTATTAGTGAGTAGTCACAGCACAAATTAAACAACTATAAAATTGTATTTGATCATCTGTTTAAATGAGGCAATGAGCTGATGGTGTGAGCAGTGGGTGCTGTTCTAAGTTTGTAGGCATTCAAAAGATTGGAATCATTGTTCTCATCTCTGCAATGGTCAGGGAGACACTGAGTAGAGTTCAGAAGAGTCCTTAGTGCTGCAGTAGCAGCAATTGCTGGCCATTAACCTTTGAGTGTGGTCTGCACTTAGTGCCCAGGGTCAGAACTAGACAGAGAGAATGATGTCCAGAACCACAAAACAATTTACTATGGAAGATGACTCTGGATGTCACCTTATCACACTTTTCCAAAGCAGGCCTAGCTAGTTCCTGCCCATCTCAGGGAATATATCTGTAATTTGCTGGGTGATGCTTCTCTAGCACTCTGTTCACAGTGTACTGACTGTGCCCTTTTTGCATGAAGTAATGAACAACACCTCTACCAAGAGAAAGTGACAGACCTTCCTCTGAACTATTGCATTTGGGCAAATACTTAGGTCTAAGTTAAAAACATTCCTTTGTAAATAGCATCCAGACAGCTGCTTTTCTCAGCCTTCCATAGCAGATGGGTAGCTTGATCCCTAGGTATCATTATTGTGATGGCAGTCTTATTTGTGATGGCAGAGACTGAAAAAGTCAGTCTGTCTGCCCTAGGCTCCTAGGCAGGGGGATTACTCCTTTGGCAAGCAGCCCATGGCACTTTGGCTCTACACATTGGATTTGGCTGGATTCTTGCTCAAGAATGGATTCTGCTCTACTGAAATCAGTGGAGACTTTGCTTCTGGATTCTTTATCTGGCATTTTGCACAAGAATTAATTCCACTTTACAAAATAATCCAAAGAAATGTGACTAGCCTTTTGCTTTGCTTTTACCACCAACTGTGCAAATGCTAACTCTGTTCATGCAGTGCTGTGTTCAGCAATAAGTTATTGCCCAGGGACCCTTTTTTGGTCTACAAAATAATTTCTAAAGAAGACCAATTTAAAATTGAAAGTACCCAGATTATTATCTCTAAGAATTGTTTAGTAGTCATTCATTTCCTCAGCTGAAAAAACTCTAACAAATAACACATTTTCCATGAAAATTCCTGCAGTTTTGCAGGGGTAGATTTTGCCCTGTGCTGACTGCTTGTGTCAGCTTGTTCTTTCCCTCAGATTCCTGCTCTTAGTCCACACCTGCAAGACCCTTCTCCCTCTTTTTTCCCTTCCATTATCTTTTTTCTTAGTTCATCAAATTCTTCTGTTAGCCAAATATACCATGGTATATATACCACATAAGGCAAGTCAGGAGGAAAAGCAAGCAAGGCACAGAAAGTTCTGAATGCCCCATCAGCTGAGAAGGTGTCAAACAGAGCTTACACCTCCTCAGATTGCAGCATACATGTGAAGGGTAAACAGCAAGTGTTGTGATATTTTAGCATCTCTAGAAAAAAGATCCCTTTAATCTGCCAGGATTTTAACTTCTTTATTCATGGTTCTATCCCTGCCTTTCACTCTTCTACCTTCTTTGGATGCCTGAGGCTTTAAGGCCCGATGCATGAACAACCGAAACTACAGAAAAGTTTCAGCCTATTTGCAGAAGATTTTGTCCTTGTTTGGCACCATGTAATAGATCTGTGCAACAGCAAGAATTAGAATCCACAAACCATAGCCCATGATGATAAGAAAATGGAGAAGTATGTCATGCTTCTAATGAATTTTTGGCGTTGGAGATTTCACAGTTGTCCCAGCAACCTATTGCAAACCTATTGCAGAGCATCTTAATTTTAAACAATTTCCCAGATGCTTAATTTAAATCTCCCTTGCTACAACTGAGACACATTGTTTGCATTTGAGCCCTGCTGAGTACAGAGAACAGAATATTCCCTTCTTGTTTGAAAGGGAAGTATTTTTTAGAATATCTCATCTCAGTCTTTGCTATCTGAGGCTAGAAATATCCCCTTCCTTATGTGCCATTTTCCACCATTGCTCTACCATGCTTCAGATTGTGCTTCATCTCTTGGTCACTTTTCCTTTCAATTACAGTGCTCAAAATGAGATGCAGTGATAGAGAAAATATCTTGTTAATAGAGCATGGAGCAGCATGATTATTTTCCTCATCTTACCTACTTATCCTGTTCCTGTTTCTGGACTGGTGCTTGCTATTTTCAAACACTGTTGATTCATTTTCAGTTTTTCATGTGATATCAATGTCAAATTCTTTTTTTCAAAACCGTTACCTAAATTCTAGTGCTTCCAGTTACGCAGGTGATTATTCTGATGTACCATCGTTCATGGATTGTTATTGAATTGCTTCTGTTTTTTTCAGATCACTTTCCCCTATCCATGTTGGTTTGAATCCTAGTCCTGCAGCATTTTTGCCACCCTGACTGCCTGGAATCATCTTCAGACCTAAAACTGTGTCCTGTATTCTATTATCCAAGTTAGTAATAGAAACACAGACCCAGTGTTTTTGCAAAACCCTGTCAATACTTTCTTCCTATTTGAAACAAAACTATTGGTCTGTACCTATTGTTGTCTGAACACTGTTTCCCAATCAGTTTTACACTCATTTCATGTTCATTTCATCACATGTAAATGACAGTAAGCTAAAATTGCAACATTTTTATTCCAGGCTGTCAGATATGAGCTTTAAAAGATTTAGGTTTCAGATCCCAAGGGAATTTGCACAACTGGTTAGTGGTTAAATTTTAGGAAAAATGGTTAAATTTAAAATTATACAAAAGTAAATCTTGATTTGCCAAGTCTCCAACATAAAACTCCACTCTGTCCTTTTATAGTTGCTTATTATTAAATAGTTGTGTTCCCAGAGCTACAGAAATAGATTAAACTAATAGAAAGATCACCTGGAAGAATTCAGTCTGAAAAATACAAAAGTACTTTGGCAATATATGGAAGGACTTGGGTTGACTTTTACACATTGTCTTGGTTTAAAAGACAGGTATCATTTTCTCCAAGGAAGGTGGGAAACATTTTTGGAATGAAAAAAAAATGACCCCCCTTCCCTAGCTTCAAATTACTACTATTTGGAATTAAGGGGCTTTCAGGCAAAGATGTGGGGAAAGGAATAACAGTTCTTTACTAGTATGTGTATGTATAACAAGGCAAACAGACAACCACAATGGCAGCAACACAAACCAAACCACAAACCAGTAAAACCTTCCCTGGGCCGCGGGCACTTTCCCCTTTCCCCGTGGGTGCAGTTCCGGGCACGGCCACCGGGGGCGCTGCTGGCCCCCGGCCGGGCACGGCCTGCGGCGGTTCCCCCGCGCCTGCAGGGGGCGCTGTGGGGAGCTCCCCTCCCTCACGCAGCAATGGCGGGCAGGCGGCGAAATGGGCGGCAGCAGGAGCCACGGAGCAGAGGCTGGGACAGCAGGGACAAGCAGACCCCAGAGCAGCAAAGGAAATGTGTCATGGGCTGTGCAGCTGCAGCAGCAGCCGTGGAGTGTCCCGGCAGGCAGGGAGTGTGGGTTAGAATGCAGTGAAAAAGCCCGAGACAGCAGCAGAAAGCAGCGGGGCTTGGCAGTGGCAGCCGGGCTCCTCCGTAGCACACAACCGGGGAGACACATCCTCTGGGGAGGTTGGGAGGGTCCCGGGATTTTCCCCTGAGGCACCTGAATAGATGGTGAGGGTCCCTTCCAGTCTGAATGAGGTTAGTAAGGTCCCAGTTCAACAGCTGCTCTAATGAGCAAAGGCTCATGCACAGTAGGAGAAGCAATGAGACAACAAAAGCTCCACAGTGGCAGCGAATCCTCTCGGCAGCAACCACAGAGTGACTGTGCCTCCTCTGATGCCAACAGTGAGAGAGGGAAAGGAGCTGAGCCCAGCCCGTCGTGGTATCTTTGCCACCCTTCCTAAGAGAAAACCCCACAGGTAAGAAAGTAACCAGCTGCACCTTCCCCCTCCTCTTCCTCCCAGCCACATCTTTTGTTCCCTTAAGTATTGATAGTTACTGTTTCTTAGCAACAGATGGGACAAAATTCCATGAGAGAGAAACATAAGGAAAAATCCTAACCCCCAACACACATATGTTCTACTGATTGAAATCCATTTCAAAAAAAGTCAAACATCAGCATGGAATATTTTTCCATAAATATTATTTTAATTTAAGTTTATGCATCAAATCCTATTTGAAGTGGAATTATGCTACACATATTTAACCATGCTGGCTACAAGTGCTGAATCGCAAAATAACTATTTTTGTGTGTGTGACAAAAAGGTTTTTCAAGAACATTCTTCCCTTGATGTGTCAGGCTGCTGATAATCTTTTTTCAAACACTGATCTCCTTAAGGACAGCAGGAATAGAGCCATGTGACGAGCAGATGATAGAAACTTGCATGCTTCAATTCCCAAACAAACCTTGTGGATTTATAATGAATGTGCTGAATGTGAGGGAGTTCATTATTCATTATTTTAAGGCATCTTGGCTTACGGTCCAAGCAAATGCTCTTCTGACAGAAAAAGGTGTTAAATGTACTTTGTGTTCCCATCAGTTACTCATCATAAGCAGGTCCTTATTGCAGGAAAGCTGGGGGGAAGTCATGCTGCTCCCTCTCTGAACCCTGGAGAGTTACACATTAAATATACAGAATCATCTTTGTATGAAAGGTCAGTACAGTAAAGTCATCACTCACTTGATTTTGATAAACTTTGAATGGGCTCATGAGAGGAGTTGTATCACAGCTGTTTGGCAACAGCAATAACTGCAGTAAGCAATTTCCAGCACAGAGCTAAATCGGGCCTCTGGAGGCAAATATAGGTAAATAACAATAATACACAACAGAGACTATGTAGAACAGGACCACAGAAAGGAAAGTGGTGAGATTTGACTAAACATACTCCTCATCTTCTTACTACCATTAGGAAGTAACACTGGATGTTGAAGATTGGATGCACATTGGAACTTTTAGAAGGGAAGCACTTGTCTCTTTTCCGATGGCATGCTAAAATGAAATTTTTAGGCCTGGTTTTTAAGAAATGTGTAAGTAAATGCATGGTAATTCAAATAGTTATGGTAAACTGCAGCAGGAGAATGCATAATAATCGAAGTGTTTGAGTTATTATTACAGGAACAGGGTATTCTTGCAAAGAGAAGAAAAGGATTTGAATATTTTAAACAGACTAGGTTCCTCTCAAATAAAATTTCCAAAAAAGCTAGATAATTTAGATATCTAGAGATTGAAAATAGAGGTATTATCAGCCAAGTTCCATTGGTCGCCTTAAAACAGAAGCTGTGTTTGCAACACCAACCCACTTTGACAGTCTCCTCACACCACAGCTCCACAGAAAGTGGGGAATGTGCCCATGACACCCCAAATGCCTCCTTTGAAAGGACAGCAGCCACCACATGCTTTCCTCTCTGCACAGAGAGCTGGGCTCCTTTCCCACCTGGAGGCTTCCAAGGCACGCCCAGCCCATCCCATGAGGGCTGCAAGGGTTTTCCCCACCCTTGCAACTTGTTTTCATGGTTATCCAGCTCTGATTTTCCCAAGGAGAAGGCTTTCCAGCCAGGAAGCCACCTGTCCTGTGGGCTTCCCTGGCACCACACCCCACAGAACCCAGCCAGACACCCACCATGGTGGCAGAAAAGGCTGTGCCTTGGGCCATCTGCCCACTCTCCCACAGGGATTTCACTGTCCCACCAGCAGTTTGGGTGCTGAGACCCCTGCATGTTTCTGGGGCAGGTTCTCCATCCCCTTTCTTCCTATTCACAACAGCCTAATCAAATACCTCACTGGATATCCAACATCCAACATTCAGATAGATCTAGTATCTTTCTGTAGCGTAGCAAATCTGCAATGATATCCTGTTTTCCCCATTTTTAATGCCTGACTCCTGCAGTGCCCTGTACCCCCTTGGCCACCCTCAGCTGGTGGTGGCTGGGCAGGGTGCTGACAGACCAGGGGACACCTGGTCCTGCCCTTTCCTCAGGAACACTTCTCTTTTAGGCACTTGTCTTCACAAAATTTGTAGAAATTTAGTCTCTTTCTGATTTCTACTCTTGTATCTAATGTGTTTGGAAATAACCAAGAGGTTCACATGCTTTCAAAGTTGCATTCTGACCTCATGACCAACAAAGATTTTAAGCAGGGCACTGTAACCATGACACATCTCTGATACCAAATAGGTATTGTGAAGGGAAAGGAATCTGATCTGACTCAGTCCAGCTGCCAGGACAAATAGTCTAAAAACTAATTAGAATCAGAGTATTTCAAGAGAGAATATCAGAATATTTCAGGGTCAGTAGAAAACCTGAACAAAGAACAGTATTTTGCATTCATAGAACAAGAGAAAACACTGAAACACTGCAGAAACAGTGGTATTAGCAAAGCTAATACCACAAACCACTTGAATATAATCTTTTTTAAAGGGAAAACATCAAATTGCATGAGATGAATGATGTTTATAGAGGCAAATAAAGAAGTTATGGTCTGTATCTCCAAAGGCAGCTGAATGATGACATCTGCACAAGGTGCAAAGCAGCTGAAAAAGAAATAACAAGTTATACTGTATAAAGAAGATGGATGTGTTATTATGCTGTATAGATCACATATATGTCCTCATCTTGGTTGTTATTGTAACAGTTTGCCAAAAGTTCCGTTTAAAAGGTAAAAAAAATAAAGTCCAAGGAAAAGCAATTTAAAAACATTCACATTGAGATCCCTAAATGTGTCCAAGGCACATACATAGGAAAATAAGAAGCCAGGACTATTTCCAGAGCTGAAACAGGAAAATATGTGTGAGTCTTGCTTTTACTGTGTCTGGAAAGAAGAAGGAAAGCAAGGAACAGAGGGCACAGCTGAGAAAAGCCAGTCCTTTGAGTTCAGCATGAGCTCCACTGGGTGCCCAGGAGGGCAGCTATGCCTTCCTGTGCAGGTAGAACAGAAGTAAGGTCTCATGTCCCAGGCTGTCCAGCAGAATGACCAAATTACCTTGTGTAGAATGAACAGATAAATACTGAAACCCATTTATCTTTACTGAAAGCATTAAAAACTATTGAATTGGGTGAAAAATCATAAATAAAGGCAAATAAAAGGAAAAATGCACTTTTAAGTTTGAGCAGCACATTAGTGATGTAAAAATGCAGTAGAATTATATAAATTAATGTCTACAGAAGTAATAAGTGTGATATCTCATACAAAATAATGCTGCTGACTTTCGTTCTTCCAGGCAGATAATGTTAAACAAAAATTGCCCTCTCCTGCATAACATAATTTTTAATAAGAAGTGCATGTGAAGGTTTTCTCTTTAGCACTTGACATTAAGGATTCATAATCAAAACCTCTACCATTGTCCCAAACACTTTTCAAATGTTACTGAAGTGCTCAGGTGCACAAGCTCAATTATACCGGCAAAGCAAATTTACTTTAGCAATATATCTGTGCTAAAAGCATTATGGATCCCATAACAGAATTTTTGTTGAAAAAGCAAAATATATGTTCATATATTGCAACCATATAACACATTTTAAAGATTTTACTCTTCTGATGACTGCTCAGAACAGCAAGAGGTTTTTTGTGATCAGATGCACACTGCCACATTTGTTTCCAACTTTGCTAAGTGGTGTGAGCTGTTTCAGGGTGAGGCAGACAGACTTGTGAGGTGTGGGTAATCTAGCAGATTTACATGGAAGAATTATTTGGCCTTTGCCACTGGAGGGTCTAAATATTAGGCCAGCCCTTTCCCATTAAAATAACATCCTGCTCTCCTCAAAGCTTTCTGGAGTGCCCACGTTTCTGATTCTTGCAGAAATTAGAACAGTAGTAGGAGAACAATGTAGAAGGATATTTATACTAAAAAGACCTGTGAGGAAATGAATACCAGTATGAGTAATATATGCAGCTGTATGAACCTTTTCGATTTAATTTACATGTTGTATTTCCATCATCTTACTCTGATTTAATGGCTATTTGTTTTATGCAGAAACTGGGTATTGGTACATAAGCTTAGCATCAGAGATTAGGCTAATGTTTCACAAAAATAGGCGACTGTGATAACACAGCACTCAAAACACGCATTTTATGAGATTCAAATATTTCAAAGTGATTTTTCCACTATTTCTTGAATTACCTATTCCTTTAATAACATTTTCTCTTTGAGAAGTATTAAGTTATCAAGCAGCTTTTAGAAAGATTGGTGCAGCATACTGAAAGCTCTAAATGTAAAATCTGACCCTATAAAAGCAGTCTCATCACCAGATTTGTCTCCCACAAACAGAGAAGCTATGAGAGTATTAATAGCATGCAATCCCTTTATTTTCTTGCCCAGAAATGGTTTGTAAGTTATCAAAAAATTAGGATACTTATATTTTTCTATTCAATAAAAGGCAGTGATGTTATCATCTGTGTGGATTAAGTCTTTTTTCAGGTAACACTGACTAAAATGACCGCCTGCTTAACACTACAATCCAACAGACTTTAGGAAACACGTTGGGGTTTCTTCCAAACGCCTTTTTGGAGTGTATAAGGAGCTTGTCTGAGCACTCCCATGGTCTCAGCAAATGGCTGATTCGTCCTTTCTGATGTGAGGCATTGCACCCACGCGTAGGCTCCATGTGTGCTGTCTGCCCAAAGGCAGATGCTTCTGTTCACTGAAACTCTGTTGCTATAATTAAGATTATTTTATGTCTCCGGTTCTATTTTTTCCAAAGCTATTCTTGTGTCTGAGTTTGTGCTCCTGACAAACACTATCAGTGGTGAGTGAGGGGAGAACTCATGTTCCACATGGGCAGTAAATGATAATGTTTTTCTTGGAGCATCACCTGGGGGTTATGTTTTACAGATGCTTTGTAACTGGATTTACTCTCCACCTGCCTTGCTTAGTATAAGATAAATCCTACAAGAAAATGCTGGCATTGGCTTTGTGTAAACAGACAAGTATTCAGATTGAAATTCCTGTTGGAAGCAAATGATCAGACCTAGTTTTTGTTCTTCTAAAGAGCAGTCTACTACACCCCAGGTTAGGGTCTCTGTCACAGGGTCATAATCTGCTTTATTTAGGTTATATCTTACAAAAATTATAGTATAGACCATTTCTCCAGTCAGTGGCAAAAAAAAAATCCAGTTATTTGCAAGGAAAATTAAGCAAACCGGTGGGGGAAAGGTCTGTTAAGGATGCTTCCATGTACTTTTGGGGGGTTTTTTTAACCAAAAGAGTTTGTTCTAGGGCCTAAAATTCTATGTGATGTATTTTAGTAAAAAGCTGGGGTGGTGAAGGATTCTGCTGTGTTAAATGAAAAAAAAAAAGCAACATTTTAATCCTGACTGTAGCACACTGCCTGTGGCATGATGGATTGATAATATAGCCAGGCCTGGTAGGTACTTGCCAAGCTGAAATGGGACAAACACATGTAAATGTGACCGTGAATCTTGTTGTTCTTTGCTCGTTGACTATCAATAGCCTTGACCTTAATATTATTTTAGTTTTATTCTCTCTGTTCCTTATTTCCAGTGCAATCAATACCAACCACCAGCTGCTCTGCTAGGAATGTGTTGTGCTTTATCTTGAGCGTCAGGCTCATTTGATATTAAAAGCTTTGAGTTCAAGACGCTGACTTGTAGCTACCTGATATTGCCCTTCCTTTATATCAGTGCCTAGAGGAGCTTCTGGGAAGCTGCAGGTTTTGAAGGTTTGTGCTCTGCCCTTTTACTCCTTTTGGTATGTTCAGACCCCAAGTTTAGTATCCAGCCTTCCAGATGCTGGGTCTTCATCCATTCTGGTCAACTAAATGATTGGAATTGAAAGCCTGTCCAAACAATTAGATCTGCAGCCAAGGCCAGTGCACTGCCATGAGAATGGAAGAGAGTAGAAGAGGCTATGCTATGGATTTTGTACTCTTCATTTGTTTGCATTCTAACCTATATTCCTTTAGTCAGCAACCTCTTTTGCTGGGTTTTTTTCCAGTTTGTGAGTTCCAAGAATCTCAGTCTTCAGATGCAATAATCACAAGTTCTGCCATTTTTTTCAATTCGAAGTGTTACTTCTGACATTTATTGGGTGACTGATTTTCTTAGTACTTATTAGTAAAGTCCTAATGAAGTAGTGAAGCAGGTTTTAGAATTTCTTTGTGTTCAGTGTATAGGTTTTCTAGTTGGTATGGTTACTTTGATCATGCCTGAAAACCTTATTCCTACTCCAAGAGGCAGTCAGGTAGATTAAACTAAATTTGGATTAGATACTTTTTATACCAACAATGAGAGCATCTGAGGGGAGAATTGTTCTTTGTGTCAAGTTTCACACACTCCCTGCTAAAGTTGTCCTCTTTTTTACTTTTTAGACTCTCTCAATTTACTGATTACTTCCTGTTGCTTCTGATTGTCTCAGAGGTTTTCATTGCATGTCTGTGACACTGATAATTTAAAACCACTTGTTGCTGATGAAAATAAATGCAAGTAGTCTCATTTACCTCTCTTGACCATTATTTTTAATCTGAATGTCAGATGCTGTGTGCAAAGGAAGTCAATATTTGTAAATTCATAGAAATCTAAGGACATTTCATGGAAATTTGCTACTTAATACACTGGCAGTTTCCTCTGCCTTTATGACACTCCCTGTTCCTCCTGCATATAGCAGATGTGGCACCCTTATGAATTAGTTATCTAATATCCAGGAGCAGAACGAGTTTCCATATATTCCTGTACTTCAGTCTTCTGCTTCCAAATTAAAATGTTTGATTGAAAAGGAGCTGATTGAAGGTTCCATTTCTCCCTGATTATTACACCAGTGTTCTTGTAGCCTGTTTAAGTGGAATTTGTGATGGGACATATGACCTCAAAAAGAATAAAGAAACTTGTTTCTCCTTTCCATTCTTTACTTGCTGAAAATACGGAATACTTCATTCTGTCTCCTCTGGGAACAGCTACAAGAAGTTTTTTTGAGTTATGGGATTTTACCTCAAGTCTTTTGCCTTAGACAAAAGTTTTGCACTTTTCTTTGGAGATGCCAGCTAATGTCTATGCCACTTTGGAGTGCACATCTTTGCAAGTCTATATGCACACAGTTCAAAAATATGGATTTTTTTGTTTGTCCTCCAGAAGAAAGTAACTGTAAAAAGAACAACACTGAGGAGATCTGGAGCATGTGTGGGTAAGAAGGTTCAGGAATGGCTGCAGTAGGGAAAACAGCTGAATAAAGACCTGGCAGTCTGGGTTTTATTGTGAGCCAAGAACCAAAACACTAAGTGCACAGGGATTCTGCCTATGCAATTGCCCTTTGTACAGACAATCTGATAATGTGTTTATGGGTTGTGTTTTCTTTGCTATTGTTGTCCAGACAGCTACTTAACTACTAGCAGTGGATTTATTTGAAAGTGGTAGTCATACCTACAGTAAAAACAATTTATATATGTTAAAATCTGTTGAATTTATTCAACTGGATTTTTGAAGATTCCTGCAGAAAATAGTCCCATTTAGTTTATTTGAATTAACTCCTCCAAGGTTTCACCTTTATTTTGCAAATGTTTCCTTTATCTATGTGCTTTTCCTGGAATGGTAGCCAATTCTTAAGAGAATAGTACTAAATACATTAGAAAGCAGCACTATGTAAGGTTGCTCATATTCTAGGAAATGAGGATGAACTGAAATCTCCAGTATAAGCTCACAGGCCAGACTGTGCAAGAGGAATACTGAGATTTGTCTCAGAGACATATTCAACTAAACTGCATTAGAAAATTTCATCATTATATGTCTTGCATGTATATGTGTACTTTATATTAGCTCTAAACAAACTTTAATATGTTCACTGTGGATAATCTTTTTTTCACTTATTCACAGATTTTATTGCCATGTATCTCTCTTCCCAACTTTGAGAATTCTTTACCTCTTAATGACTTGGTAGCACACAAGTTTGATGGTAAAAGTACTTAAACTTTATAATTTCACATCCTGAAGGTAGAAGTAAGAGAAGGATCTGTAGCAGGAAAAGTGATGACAGTGTCGCTTACCTGTAGCTTTTTAACAAATCCATGTCCACCCATTTTGTACTCATCACCATGGATGTCACAGTTGTCTGGGACTTAACCTTTTGCTCAAGCAATAGGAGTTAACTTTGCTCCAGCTCTAACAATATAGCACAGCTGAGCAATTCCACTTGCAGCAAAAATATAAGAGCAAACTCAAATGCAGTTTCCAATATCAAAAGAATATTAAAAGAATGACATCTGGCCATTAAATGTATAACCAGACACTTTTTGTACACAGTTATCCCTAATGCAGCACTACTTTAACTATACATCTTTTAAAAGTAGTTTTGATCTGTAATAGTTCTAATATTATGAGAATATGTCACAAAGCTGCAAGGTTATTTGTAAATATTCTGCTTCTTGCAAGAGTGTTTAGATTAGCACCTGCTTTAAAAAGCACCACGGTACATGTGGTTCTCTGGTGTTTTTAATAAAGACATTTATCTTTTGTTGCCACTAGGTGTTATCTTGATGGATGAATCTCAGAATTCTGAGAATATTGCCTCTTTACCACTTTACCTCACTCCTCTCAGGAAGTGAGGAATCGAATTTAACCATGGGCAGTAATGAGTTACATCCACACTTGGATAAAATATATTAAATGTTTTGCATTTGCGTCATAATGGTGTTTCTCTGGAGTGACCTGTGGTCCTATTTGGTAGGGAATCATTCAAGCCAACAAAATGATCCATCTGAGGGAAATTAAATCAAACTCCACTTCTAGCAGACACACTGAATATGAACTATGAGTAGGAATGCTAGACAAGACTGTGGGTGTAGGGTTGTGGAGGGAGAATAGGAAAACACTTCTAAGACATTAAAATTAAAGGCCATGTTGGCAAGGATCAGAACTTAAAACAAGCAAGTGGCTCTGTGCTAATCATTGTACTAGTGCAAATGTTGTGGCAAATACAGGGACTGGTTAACATCTCTAGGTCTTTTCAGGCCACCTCTTCCGAACGTGAAACAAGGAAAATTCAAAGCTGTATTAAAGCCAATGAGTTATAGAAATTATTGTTCTCCCCAGCAGCCTGAACTGTCTTTGCTTATCAAAGACAGACCCTGCAATTTCTGTTCACCAATTATAGCAGCTACATCTCTTCCTGAAAAGACTCAGAATTCTCATCAATCTCAAGTGGCTCAACTGAATTATTTTCATGGGGAAAATTATCTGAGCCTAGCAAAAAAGACACGTGACTCCAGAGAGCACCCTGGCTCTGATAAATACAAAATAGAACTCATAAGGGGAGGGTGGTAATTTTATCTCTCACTACACCATTCATTTGTGTTCCCACTCCTCAGGTGAACACTTGAGAAGGAAACTGCTGCTTCTTCTTTACGGATGTTTCATTAAGTAACTGGATCTTCAAATATGTTTTATAGAGGCAGTTGAGCTATGGTGGTGAGTGCTAGACTGTCTGTGGGTAACCCAGGCAACTTGGAACTACAAATTTGAAGGTCTCATTTACTGATCAATATTTCTTCTGTGATGTCAGCTGGCCACACTTTTTTCTGCTAACTGTGGTAAAAAAGTAGCAGCTGACTGCTTCAGTTCTAGTTTGTTCCAATCGATAGGTGGGCCATGTCCTCTCCTTCAACTATTCTATACTTGTGCAATCATTTCAAACCTTCCCTGGCTTTGCCAGCTACAGACCATACCTGCAGCAGCCCTTTAGTCCAGCTATATTCTCAACATGTTCCCAATCCTTTCTATAACCCTTCCCTATACGAACTAGGAGGTTGCTAAGCCAGACTTAAATGTCATGTTCCCACCTCTAATTTGTGTTGTGCTGGCAACATTTGTCATTCATAGCCTTCAGCTCGACCAGCTCCATAGCTCACCTGAGCACTTCTGCTGCTGTGTTTGTGCTCTGCCCACACACCTCCTTCTGGGTGGGAATGCTCTTCCTGAGCCTGCCTCAGCTCCTGGTGTCACAGTGATCTAGGGCTTGATACTTACTTTTTCCCTTCATTATCTTCTCAGATAATGCAAGCTTAACAGAATAGTACATTGACAAGGAAAAAAAATACCATTTTAATTGTCTTAGTTATAAAAATCAGATGTTGACCAACTGGTCAAGAGTAAGTAATAAAAACCACCAAATTTCTTACTGCTAGCCTTGATAGTGGTTTATAGTTCCTATGGTTGCAGTTCTTGAAAGAGGTCTGATTTCACATTGCACCTGTACCCCAAGTGTTCAAATTGATTTCTTCCTTTTCCCAAGGAGTATATTGCTGATAAGCCATTTTTCAGAGACAGACATTTTCTTGCCCATGAATGGGATATGAAAACCTGGTATTTCACCTGCTAGGTTGCCTAAGAGGCCCAAGATGTTGCACTGTGACTGTTCAAATATTCTATACAAATATTAAGATTTAATACAGCTGCAATAAAAGAAAGGGAGAAAAATGTTGATCCTAGAGTAGCCTGCTCTCTGGAAGTCAGGTGATTCTCCAACAGAGGGGATATCTCAGGCCTCTGATCTTCCAGAACCACCACTTCTTTCTGAATTGTTCTTCAGGTAGTTATTGAAAGGTGAAAAAAAGCTGATTTACATTTTGTCTGCTTTGTCCTTTCTTTCATTCACTGCTGAACATGATGGAATCATGCCTAAAGGGCTGCAGTTCACTGATTCTGAGGTCTGCTCTCAGTTCTGTGACCATGGTCACTGTAGCAACCCCCTTCCCACTCGGCCAGGTGAGACTGAATGACAATTTCGGTGTAAACATTGTGGCATGCCCTAGATGCAAGAGTTAATAGTAAAGGTTTCTGGCAGGCTTGTGCAGTTAGTGCTGGTGCCTGTCATAGCTTTGCTTCTGTTGTTACTCAGTTAAGCTGTATAAAGGCATCTTGGCCATGATGATCCCATCCAACTCCAACAGACTCATGTCTGGCTTCAAATTCTGTTGTCATGTCAGTCTCTTTCTTAAAATAATGCCTCTCTGTATTTTGAAGGATGTCAAGACTTGCATGGGAAATTTTTATCACAATTTTCTTCTGCTCTACTTAAAATCCAGTTTCCAATGCCTTTAGTGGTGGAAATTCTTTGGATGTAGGGATAGGGTTTTTTTATTACCTGAAGTGTAGTTAAACTATTTCTATTATAACTTTAATGCTTTTGAAGTAAACAGGTGGTAGGGAGCATCTTGAAACAAAATCTTAAAAAACATCGTTTCTCCAACTCCTTATCTCATTTCATATACTCACCCCCCTAAAAAATTCCAGAATAAACAACTAGGACTTTATTTTATCTTTATGGGGAGAGAAGAATACAATACTGGAATACAGATGAATGCTGTATCATATCTGTGTCTGGCAGTAAGCAGTGCAAGGTGTCTTAGAGAAGAGTGACTGAATGCTATGAATCAGTAATTATGAAATAATTTGCTTATCGAGGAGTCATCTCTTTAATGTCTTTCACTTAGAAAGTAGCTTATTTCCAGGAACAGTACAAAGTATATTGCTTAGAATATTGTCCCACCTAATATCAAATTGTCATGTTCAGATGGATGTTACTGTTTTACCTTGTAAATCAGAGTTTCACAGGTTGAGTGGAACATTTTAAATATCTATGCAGTGTACATAGGAGAAAATCAGTGCAGAATAAGGCCTGTGCTCCTAAAATTGGGATGTTTCAAACATTTCTAATAAATATTTTTCTATTACACCTATGTAAACACCTATATCCCTTTCAGCTAAACGCTTCCCCAAGTTGGTAACAAAGATGACATATGGTTACTACTTAATAATTCCTAGCAACAGTAGTAAAAAGAACAAAGATATTTCATTGTCTTCTTCTAAGGCATCCTTCATATAAAAAATTATCTAAGTTTTATGAACTCTGACTAAATTATTAATAGTTTCATTTTAAGGTGTCTGATAGTAATGTGTATTTCAGTTATTGCTTTCTGACTTCTCATTGTATAATAGATGCACACCCTTCATTGAAAGGACAGATTCATTGCTTTGAAACATTCTTTTGTGCATGTCCCCATTCTGTCCCAGCTTAAGCCTAAAATTAATAGCATGATGGGCATGAAACCATTAGATTCATATGTACATCAATCAGCAATATACTGATTGATGTAACCTTGCAAGTGGCTAAGAAAGCTAGAACTTTATTTTGATGTTTATACACTTCCCACTGGTCAGGTTTCCTGATGACAAATGCCACCACAGTATTTGAGAAGAGAAAAAAGGATTCTCCTTTACGGCTGGGAATAGTGCCTACGGTGCACTGATGAGCAACCCAGGGTGCTCTGGGCATGCACTCTCAGGATAATGGGACTTGACCCTGCAAAATCTTCAGCCTGAAAGTTTTTTTAAAAATTTTCATTACAAAGCTGTATGGCACAGCCATACATTAAGTAACAGTAGGACATTGTTCCACATACAAGAAAAGGGTGCAGGTCTCATTTAGAAGAATGTGAAGCTGTTTATTGCTCTTGGAGCAACCTGTATGTAACCTGCTACAGAACCTCTTTTGTCTCTTTGGTGTTACCTTGGAGTAATAAAAAACAAAAATAGCTAGCTTTTGGGCACTGCCAAGAAGTACAGAAATGCATGCACACATACACACTGTGTGGGTAATTTAGTGGCTGAAAGGCTGGCACTGTAATGTGAGACACTCCAAGGTACCACAGCTTTGGAAGTTGTGCCAGGCACAGATGCTCACAACACTGGTGTGCTGGGTCAGTCTGCCATCAGTACTCAGTCAAGGAAGTTTTCTCAGCTTTGGCTCTTGGTCTAAAAAGTTCTTCATAAAAATATTTGCAGTTCAGCATTATTTGTTCTGTGTATATATATATATATACTTTATATGCTATAAAGTCTCCTTATATTTCTACTCCAACAAGACATGCTGTTCCAGATTTGTTCATGGGTAATGAAATCAGCAGATGAGTCATGTTAAGTCAAATGAGAAGAATTTAAGCTCCTGTGACAGTCCTTGGGAAAGACATACAGTAATATGTTTCCCCTGAGCCCCAGCAACTTCAGCTTTCCAGTTTTAACATGAGGGAAGGGGGAATTTTGGGCACTTGTTTATTAAAATTTAGTCCCATGTTTGCAGTATGTCATAGTTTACTGTAGGTAAAATCATAAGTGAGGAGTGTTAATGAGCATCATTAGTGTTGCAGGCTGTTACTCTGGACATCTACTCCTTAATTTTTACACCACGGGTTCCCAAACTGTCTTTGCTGTGTGCCAGTCACAACCAGGAGCTCTGCAGTGTAGGGCAAGCTCTGGGGGGAATGCTACAGATGTCACAGAATATTTCTGAGGCGTGTATGGCAGAAGCAGCCATGACCTGAGGGCAGAAGCACCGAGAAGGGTCAGGCTGTGTCTCCCTAATCCCAGGGTCCCTGGAAAGAGCATCATGAGGCTTTCTGCCTTGCAGAGAGTAAAAGCAGCAGCTGCTCAAACAGAACAGACCTGCATTTCAGAAATAATTCTAAGACCACTATTTTATTCTTTTCTTTCAATACAAGAAAATGTGGGTATCAGATGTCAGGAGTGATTACAGCAATTAGATGAATGATGAGGTCAGGTCAATGATTACAAAACCTCACAAGTAGCTTACTAATAAAATGGGGGGAAAAAAATAACCTACTTTTTCTCCCTGTGGCTTTAAAAAGGCTAATATTTTATGTAACTGGATTCCCTGAACTTAGGGATCAGATGGCATCCGAGCTTTGCAAAGGTTCATGGTTTCTATCTCTTCTCCCTTGGCTACAAGGGCCCCTCTTGAAGAAAGGGATTACATTGCTTTGGCACAATTTGTGGCTAGCATACCCATGCAGGTATGTTTCATCCACTTGGAGCTGAGAAGTGGGCCTGCTCTTTGCTTGTCTTTATAAAAATTTTCTATAAATACTCATGGAAAGTTTGGATTTTTCTTTGCAAAGAAAGGACTCTGGTCAGGGCTACTGAACTCTCACAGTACTCATACAAAGTAAAAATTATAGCCTAATGCACCTGATTAAGGAGAGAAAATTCATGACCAGAGAACCTAGAATTTCTAACAGTTCTGTGCTTGGCTTAGCAGCTCCAGTAGATATTCAGTTATGTATTTTAAAATGAGACTTGCATTAAACATTCTCCTTTAAAAGATACTCCAAAGCACAAAAAGTGGGGATTTACAATGTAATGCCCTTTTCTTTGAATTATTTGTTATATATCTCAAGAAAATTAGAAGAATATCAGGACAAAAGTATGTTCTCTTGTCCAAGTTCCTCACAGATTGCCTAATAAAAATAATTGTAGGTTACACCTAGGATAAGTATTATTTTCTCTGAACAGAATATTGTCCCAGACTTTCCTACTTACATGAAAACAGGACAGCCAAGATGAGATGCAGTTACATTAATAAAAGCATTAGCAAATCCAGCCAAAATGGGACTACTTGTGCATACCAAACCAGTCCATTTTATCAACTGAGCTTACAGTGAAGAACTTGAAAGTCAAATCCTCTGCTATTCTTATCCAGACTTTTACCACAAGTAGCTTAATACAGAGCTTAGAAAGACTGCCTTAAAGTGAGTAGCGTAAAGATTGCTAGAAAATAATTAGTTAATTGTGTCTATTTTGTGCAGTTCTGAGAAACATTTTGGATTTTTTAAAAATCAGTTTTAGGGCCAGTGCTCTTTAATGACTGGAGCACATTGAAAGGTCTCCCTGGTCTCACTTCATGAACCAGTGTTTGGTTAGAGAACACCTCCAAGAAATGGAGAAGCCACCTCGAGCTCTGACAGGTAAGGCAGAGCTGGGTTCAGGAAGCATCCTTGCTCATTCTGCTGCACCCAGCCCCTGCTCACAGACACTCTGTCCCACCAGCAGGCAACCCACGGACAAGGCAGGGCAAGAGGTACTTTGACCACGGCCCCACAACGAGTTCATTGCAGCCTGGCTCTCCTGGCTCAGGGGACACTGCCCTGTCTGCTCTGCACTGCCAGACACCTTCCAGCTGCCTCGGGCACGCTGTGTGACTCAGAAGGACAGAGACAGGAAAGCCTTTCAGGGAGCCCCCGGGCAACCTTTCTCCAGCGGCAGATGGTGCTTACAGTGATTTCCTTTTGAGCCTACTAACTGAACTATTCACCCTGTTAGATGTAAATAAACAAGATGAATGGTTTTTTACACTAGGAAGTATTGGGATTTCAGCTGAGAAGCTGTTAATTTAAGGAAGGCAAGTAGGCAGGTCCAGAGCAGAAAATCACTTTACCTGTTTGTTGTTTATCCAATGAAATTATTTTTCCCTGTGGTAACTTTAATATCTTTGAGCTAAGACATAGGAAAAAAAATTATACTGCTACCCTAAGGATAGCTGGTGATAGAACCAAATATAAGAAAGAACATACCCTTCCCCTGCAGCCCAACTATATATGTCCTTCCTGGGAGGGGGCCAGAAACTGCATGCCTGGATGTAACTGTGATTGAAATGGATTTTGAATAAAACACTATCAAAAGTTAGAGAACAGAAAGAATTGGCTTTTCCCTCCACAGCTGAAAGTCTTAAGAAACTAGTTTATTCAAAACCAGGATTAGTTTCTGCTCTCTTTTATTATTCTGAACAAATCTAATATTAATGATGCTTCAATTAGTAATGTAAAAAGTTTTAAAGCATTTTCTTCCTATGTATTTAAATGCAGTTATGAAAAAAGGTGCAAGAAAGAAGACAATTTGTGACAAACAAGTGTTTTGGCACTAAGCAGGCAATTGAGGGCCAATAATGTAAGATATCGATGCAAGTATTTATACAGTTCATCAGATTTGTACATCAGTAGTCATTGGGGCTATGAAATTTATGTGCCTGAACTTCAGGCATCCTATTTATTTTTTTCTGCTCTGACATTGACTCTTGGGGCTGAAATGGTGTGTGAAGAGAGGATAGTCTCTTGTCTGAGCTCTGCGCCAGTTGGGGAGGCACAGATGCAAATACTAGTTTGCAAATTTCTCTCACACAGCCCCAACACATTTGTCAGCCTTGTTTTAAAGGCTGTTTTGATTTGGGTGAAAGTATTGTTCTGGAGAGTAGGAAGAGTCTCCCAAGGGATCTGGACAGGCTGGATGGATGGCACAAAACCAATCGTATGAGGTTCAACAAGGCCAAGTGTCAGATTCTGCCCCTGGGTCATAACAACCCCACACAGCACTACAGGCTGGGGCAGAGCATCTGAAAAGCTGCCTGGTGGAAAAGGACCTGGGGATGCTGGTTGACAACAAACAACTAGACATGAGCCAGCAGTGCCCAGGTGGCCAAGAAGGCCAATGGCATTCTGGCCTGTGTCAGCAATAGTGGGGCCAGCAGGATCGGGACAGTGATTGTTTCCTGGTACTTGGCACTGGTGAGGTCTCCTGTCATGCACTGGCCCAGTGCTGGACCTGTCAATTCATGAAGGAAATTGAGGTGCTGGACTGAGTCCAGAGAAAGGTGACACAGCTGGTGAAGGTTCTAGAGTGCATGTCCTGTAACATCTCCCTGAAAGGAGAGTGTAGCCAGGTGATGGTCAATCCCTTTTGCCAGGCAACCAGTGAAAGGGCAAGAGGATAAACTCTTAAGCTATGCCAGGAAAGGTTTAGGTTGCACATTAGGAGGGTATTGAAATGGGCTTGGGAGGTGGAAGTGTTTAAGGAAAGACTGGATATGGCACTCAGTACCACTCAATACCACGTCTAGTTGACGTGGTGGTGTTCAGTCATGGGTTGTACTAGATGATATCAGAGGTCTTTTTCAGTCTAATTGATTCTGTGATTTCTATGCAGGAAGCTATGCAGGAGCAGCCTCAAGCTGACATCATCAAAGTTGCAGCCCTACAAGTTACCCCATGTAGGGCTGCAACGTTGGTGTAGCCATCACCACAGCTGGTGAGAACAGGAATCAGCAGAAACACCTGGCAATGACTCAGGAGTGTGTGACAGTTTAGGTACTGATGTTCCTGTATGCTTTATAGCTAGTGCTAAGTACAGTCTCATAGGATGTAGAAAAGCTTCATGGAGACTGCCATAAGCATTGCCCAAAAAGAATGGATGGCACTACCTTTTCCCAGGCCTGTGACACTGCACTGCTCTTAACTTGGTGGATGAGGGTACTGCCAGCAGTGTGGGTCAGACAGTTCTGAAGACACTGCACACCATGCAGCCCTTGGTTGCTGTCCACATGCCCAAGGGCCGTGTGCTTACTACACCTGTTTAATATGTCCTCAAGCCCTGGGTTCTAACAGGACATTCATTCTGAGAATCTAGAGTTTTTATATAGTTGTCTAAAATTGACATTAATTGTTGTGTGAAGCTAACATTAATAGCTAATTGCTAACATTAAAGCTTTGTGAAGCTTCTCTGAAGTCCCTAATTTGGCTTTGCAGTTCCTTGTAATGGTTCTGAGGCTTTCTAAGGACAACTTTTAAAAATACCCTAATTTTGGAAAACCTCAGTTATTCATTGTATCTGACAATATTTGTAACTACTAAAACAACTTCATTGCTTATACATAATGTGTCATGTCTTGTCTGCTGTTCACACATTTTGCAGCCTAGAGAAATGTTTCTGCCTCTCAACAGGGCTGTTTAGAGGGACTGTCATCAGGATAATTAGAAAGCAACCCCAGGATCTCACACAATCTACTTGCTAACTTAGGACCTCTGAGGCTGTAAGGAGCGCACCATGCACGCTCCTCTGGGCAGCTCCCAGACATACTGCTTGATCACAAGAACCCTCACACTTGCTCTTGATTCCTAATCTTGATACCGTGGGTGAAGAAAACAGCACACAGCCGCTACTCTGGTCTCAGTGATGTCAAGGGCTATCAGTGGAACTAGAGAGAATACACAGCCTTCCTGACATTACCGATAAACAGGGGCAGGCCCTTTCACATCAGAGACCAGCTGCTTGAGACATTATCTCTGTATCACCTAAAATGACTGAGACTGACTGAGACACATGTGCTATCAGTGCAGAGGACTAAACCCCCCAATATCAGCAGCTGGAAATTATCAACTGAAAGATGACTCATCCCCTGTAAAATCTGGCCCAGTCTCTCAGGATTTGGGGCTTGTCAGTCTGATTTTTAAACTGGTGATGAGGTTCTCAGATGCCTTGGCAATGGGCAAGCTGCCATACAAGCAACTGAAGCAACAAAATAAATGGTGAGTCGAAGAGTCTCAATAAAAATGAAACATAATGGCTTAAATCGAATTTAACATCCAAATACTTCCTGCAAACCGGTGCAATTGAAGCATGACATAGAAACAGGAATGACTTTGTCGGATATGGGGTATATCAGGTTCTGAAGCAATGCAGACTGGATTGCAGGAAGCTAATTAGGTGATGCAGGTAAAAGCTATGTGTGCTTGGGAAGAAGCAAGTCTTGCCCTTCTGAGAAAAGCCTCCATGATACTCTGTTTAGTACAGGCAATTTGTTCTATGGCAATTTGAAAAAGAGGAACTCTTGTCCTCAGACGAATAAACCAAAATGCCCTACACTGGGGATAGTTTCCTTGGTAAGGCAAAGCTGTATTTGCTTTGCCTCTTACTCTCTTTCCTCTGCCCTGAGAGGTGAAAGGGTGATGGCAGCAGCAGGCTGCCTGCCTATGGCCTCTTCTGCTGTGGTCTTTGTGCTGAGACACAAGCAGGGTGACCTGCACCTCAGTGCAGGGAGGGAGAAATCCATCACTCTTACCAGCATTGCCAGTTCCTCAGAGAACCCTCGGTGCACCAAAGGCTCTGCATCATGAGCAAATGCCACAGTCCCTTTTGGCTCTTAGCTGAGGAAGACCTCTCCTAAAACATACCGTGAGAACAAAATTGAGTTTGATGGTCCAAAAAAGTACAGGAACTGCTGTGTTGTGTGAGCTGGGGAATGGAGCCGGCCTGTGACATAGGGCAGGTTTGGCAGAGTGAAGTGCAGTGAGGGAGGCAGCAGGAGCTGGTTGCACAGGCTGGATGCTGTAGCACCGGTGAAGGATGTGAGAGTACCAGCTCCTCATGTGGGTTCCCTTGAGAGGCCACAGTGCAGCAGCTGTATCCTGTTACTTGATGCCAAGAGAGCCAAGTGTGCTTGGGCTTGTGAGAAATGGGACAACAAGGCTTGCTGGTAGCACATATGGTGGGAGAAGGAAGACTTTGAGAGACTTCATTATATGCATGTAGCTTTGATCAGGATGATGGGGGGGGTTGAGACCCTATCCACTGTTTAAATATAGAATAATTACAGAGTGTTCCCAGGGATGTAATGGCTGTTGCATTGATCCAAACCACTGGGCCTGTCTGGGCAGTTATTTCCTGCAATACCAATAATAGCAGATGTTCTTTAAGCAGAGGTGTTCATTTTTTTTTTTCTAATGAACACATAATCAGTCACCAGCTCTCATTTTATAATATTTAGAATCCTTTTCTTAGGGTCTCTGGCCATATTTATGACTGAGACAGCTTGACAAGATCACTCAGACTGAACAACAGCTTGCTGCCAGAAGAAGGGAGGACTCTTATCCACACTCCAAGCACTGGGGAAAAGAATCTATTCACTTAGAGCAGCAGGAATCTCAGCAGGACCTCACCAGAAGACCCCATGGGAGCCAGAGTTGTGGCAAAGGAAGGAGCAATGGGAAGGTACAATCCCCCACCTTCCAGCACACCTGCCCACACAAACATACCTATGCACCTAAGGCTTAGGAAATTGGTAGAGTAAGCTCCAAATTGAGCTGGGAAATCTGTGGCTTGGAGCAAAACTCTATTGCTTTTCTATGTGTGATTAGTACTTCATGCATTATGAATATGGGTTTATGAAGCCTGGACTTTGCTTGGATAATGGTTCTGAGCAGGGATTTGGAAAGGTAACTTCTCTGTAATTCACTTTCCCCACTTCTATAATAGTTTGCAGTAGCTTGCTTTTGTAGGATGCACTGAGATGTACAAAAGGAAAGCACCAGTGGTAAACAGCATTTATGCACTACAGTTGTGCATTAAGGGCTTTTGATCTATATTTATGGACTTGAAAGCAATCACAAATTTTCTTCCCTAATTAGTATAATTGTTGCAAGAGTATATTAACCTCTGCTCCATTCCAGTGTGTTCTTGTGCTTTTGCCTGACAATTTGAAGACTTTGACATTCTTAAGGCTAATGAATAGACCTGAAGAGAGTAGGAAATGCAGCCTCTTCTGGAAGAAACCCTGCAATAAAGATTGTGTGACGCAACAGCAGAGTCCATTTCACTCAGGAATCAATGTGCTTAGTTGTTGAAGCATGGGATGCACAAACTCTCCTCATAGCAGCTGTTACTTTAATGTTGACAGTTTGAGAAGTTCCAGGACAAAACCAAAAGCCCTCCAGAAGGGGTTATTTTGATCTGCAGGACCTTCACCTCACTGATGTGTTGACTGTAACCAAACAGAGGTCCAAGCACTTTGCTTTCAATCAGTTAATCCCAAATACATCTGACTGCAGTGGCAGTGGCACTGTGCCAGGGATCCTCTCTTTTTGATGTGGATGCTTTGATTCATCCAACCAGGGGAGTTAAGTCAGACCAATGAAGTCAAGACCTGCCAAAAGTTCACAGTGGAGTCCAAACAATAAGACTTTTTTTTGCCTAAATTTGCAGCTGTTAAAAATGAGAATCTCAGCAAGCTGTGGGAGCATATGGTGTCCTTGCAGGATCTGGCCCAGGATAAAGTATATTAATTGTATATTTTCTGCATTTTACTGTGATCTTTAAAGCACAACAAGCTCCCAGACAAAGCACACTGTGATCCTTGGAGGTGACAGAATTTCACAAGAAAGGTCAAGCTGAGATCCCAAGGGATAAAATCACTGACTGACCTAGGTCATTATACAGATTAAATGTTACAATAGGTCTTCATGTCAATTAATGTTCTGCTTCTATACCCATGGTAACTCATACCAATAATTAATAAAAAAGGGGGGAAATGTACTGTTTCATTTCTTGATAGAGCATTTACCCATGATCTGAAGAACTGGAGTCATCAAATACAAGTTGATCAGTATAACGCTACACTGATACAGCATCTCCTGTTAAGGCTGAGTGAGGAGTTCCCAAGGGGAAAAAAATAGAGCTTTATATTAATGGCAGAAATAAACCCCCAAGCCCTCAAAAACAAACAAACAAGCAAAAACCCAACACCAAAACAAACAAAATCGTAAACCAACAACACCCCCCTCAAAACACCAAACAAACAACAAAACAAGACCAACCAAATAACCCAAACCCCAAAACATCAACAACAACAACAAAAAACCAAAACAGAACAACAACAAACAAACAAAAAAAACCCAAACAAAAATTTTCTCATCCTCTCAGATAAAAACTTAACATGTCTGTCCTCTTTGATCCAAAGGGAAGTGTTGCATGGTTGGGTAGGACACCTGGTAGTCCATTCCCAGGTTTGTTCCCATGACGTGAGCATCACAGTTATTCCTTCACTGCTAATCCAGAGCAGAGCAGGCAGGTTACCAGGGACTATGCTGAGGCATGTGGCTTTCCACCCCAGTTTCCCAGCCTGCAAGGCTGTTTAACCCCTGCTGTTGAATAACCAGCCCCCCAGTTCTTGGTTGAACTGGGATAAAATGACATTTAAATTAAAAATTCTTTATTTTCCTATTGGTTATTGAAGTGAATGAGCCTCAAGTGATAGATGCAACACACTGATGAGAACCTGATCTATAATCAGACCTTCAGAGAATTCTGTACTGTAAAACTAATTGAACAGTTTCCCACCCTGGGGAGAAGTGGAGAAACTGAAGATTAGAAAGTAATTGGGTTAATTTAATAGTCATATAAAACCAAAGACTCCTTAAGTAATAAGGAACTGAACAGAGACCCATAATTATAGCAAAAGAGAGGGGAAAAAACTGACTAGCAGTTACATTGTCATCTCTTCCAAAATTTGCATGAATGGTACAATGAAAACAGGCACTGAGGAAAGAGTCATTGCAGTGGGCCATATTACAAAGCCAGATGGCAGATACATTATTTCCTCCAGAAATTCTCCAATCATATGGTTTGATTCCAGATATCCAACTCTGGAAGACATCTGGGAGTTAATATCTGTTTTGCATTTAGCTTGGGATTATTTCCTGCCCTGTACCAACCAGGATCATTACTTATTTGCCCAAGTACATGGTTCTAAAACAAGGCCACAGTTGGGGGTATGAATGGAACCTTGATCTAGGGAGGTAGCTGCAGATCCATAATCTGCACATCATAAGCACTAGAATTTTGTATAACTTTTATGAGAGGCTGTTCCTACCATCTCCTCAATGAGTACAGATTTTTTAAAGCTTGTGGGAGTTGGCAGAAAAAGAGATGTCTGACATCCAAGGCAAACCAGTGTTTATAGCACGTGTTCGAAGTGCTATGTTCTGCCACGGGAGGAAGGGTAGCTGAGAGGTCCCACTCCTCCCAGGCCCGCTCTATCCCCAGCCCAATCATGTATGCTCCAGGAACACCTGCAGGGAAAACAGCTGCAGCAGCAGCTCAGTGCCCCACAGTGCAAGCCAAGTGCTCAGCCAAAATGCAGCTCCTTATGCAGACTCTCTCTGAGGACATAATGATTAAGCTTCCCCCAGGCACCTCCGGGGCTGGGCAGCAACTGTGTTTAGCATCTCACACTTTCTGCTGTGCTCTTTTGTGACAGTTTGAACACATGAATCCTTTGTGGATCTAACTGTTGCTCATGCTAGCAAGTCTGACCCCATGGAGAAAGGTTGAGACAAAAATTGGGAGCAGGGAGCCAGTGTTGGCTCAATACCCTTTAGTGGGTTAACCATTACTCCACTGTGAGATGCTGTGTAGCCAGAGAATACAAGCAACAATTTATTAACTGATCCATTTTTAAAATTCTGAAATTTTGGGAGAGAAGCTGGGAGTTCTGCTGGAAGTTAAATTTTACCAAGCCTTCATCATGATGATAAAAGTTCTGTAGTGCATGACATTGGAAGGAAGCAAGGAGAAATCACAAAGCAGAGAATAGAGAGCCAGAGACACTTGTGCCTGTTAGGCCATGCTAGCCAGGACCAGACATTCTGCCTTTAGCCAGCCTTCCCAGGGAATTTATGTAAATATCAATCCCATGTTTTGCAATACACAAAATAACCACAGCTGTGTGATTAGGCTCACAGCATCTGTAGCCTTTATTCTCATTCCCATGGGGCTGCTACAATGTAAAATGTGTCTCTCTCTCCTCCTTCTGTCGCAGGAGCAATTTTGTTTTTGCAGAAGTCACATATTTAGCTCCATTAAACATAATGGTGTCAGATTGACACGAATGCTCTTTTTAGCTATCTGTGTGAGTGCTTTTGCCTTGGAGCTGGGAAATCCTCTCTCTAAAAGCCTCCATTCTCCACACTGCGCCAATGGATGACACCATCCGGTACCAACAGCAATGTTGCTGCACTCTGGGGAAGTGGTTGTGCCCTGCTGATGCCAGTTTTGATGTTGTCCACACCTCCTCAGCTCTGCACCAGTATGTGAAATTTCCTTCAGTATTTAAAAAGGTTATCTATAAACTGGATAAAATTATACACATAAAAACAGCCTTTCTGGGATAAGTCACCCATTCTTCAAGTTGTTTTTTCCTGTAAAAACAAAACAATCAAAATCAACACCATGGCATGTTGTGAGAATTAACAGATGTTGCAGAGCAGCTGGGGACCTGGAGTGCAAGATATTCACAGCATGGCTGTCACACTTTTGTGAGGCGGTGCACTCCTTGCTAGATGTTTCAAGCCCAAATGCTTTCCCCAGCTGGCACCCTGAGCAGTGGTGGCACATATACCTGGGAGGATTCACCTGTGCTAACTTCTCGCAGCCATTTCTCACATCATGAAAAAGATGGATGGTTGTTCACTGCGCCTAACACTAAATCACTCACACCTCTCATGGACAGGCAGATGAACTAACACCTTGTACTTCAAGATCCTGGGAGCTCTCTCCTGCGGCAGACTCCTTCCTTCATGCCTCACTCCACACTGAAGGCTTGGAGGTTGCTGCTCCAATTTATGGAATGACTTATTCCTTCTGCTTGCATCTCTAGCTCCAAGTACCTTGAGGACAGTAGCAGCAGCTCCTGCAAATTTAGGGGTCAACAAATCATAAAAGCCCTTGTATTACCACAGTTGTTCTTTCCATGTTCCTAATGAGAAGAAGACAACCAGCTGCTGCATGGAGATTAGTGACTGCCCTGACTCCAGCTATGGCAAAAAGCCTGGGAAGCTCAGGCTGATCTTTGCAGGACTAATGTATAAAGCAGGAAGGCAGCTGAAAGACTGGGAATGTCAGCACTGCCCTTATTGTACTTCATCATTGCCTTCCAGTTTCCTCTGGGTGAGTGTTTCTACAGGCATTCTTACTCCTGGCAGTGTCTCTGCCCTCTGCACACAGAGCACACCCCTCTAGCACAGCCCCTGCTGAAAGACCAGTCTCCACTGCCTGGGCAACAGGTGCCCCAGAGGTTTGCTTGCAGTGCTGGGGAAGAGAGGGGCTGATACTCTTCTGGACATCATCTGGTCCTTCTACAGACCAGTTCCCACTTGACAGGCTTCAGATTCTCTCCATGCTGTGGCCTAGACACGCTTCATGAACGCCAGATGAATCAATAGGAATTCTATGTTGCTAGTGGAACAAAAGGGTTCAGAGCATCTTAGACATTCATTTTAATTTTAATTTGCCTTTTTTGTAAAAGAATCACAGTAGTTTCTATTTACATTTTAAGCAAATTTAGAGCAAAGTGTAACATGTGACCACATGCTTGGAGCTTAGGCTTGGTAAAATATTATAAATTGGCAGGACAATTAGCCTGTTCTCTCATTTGCCAATATGGTTTCTGACTTTTTGTGAGAAACCAAATCAAGCGTAAGTAAACAATCTCAAATTTGCAATCAGAAATGCTTGGCTACAAAGCTGTTTGACAGCTTGGAAACATAGGCACAAAGATGGCAGCACAGTAACAAAACCATCCAATTTACAGGCATAGAAAATTCATTGAAATTCCCTGTCACCAAGGGACAAAAGGAAGAATCTGTAGAGGAAAACTCAAACTGAAGGAGAGATGAGCTGCCATCAGTTTCTAGATCAGATTGGCACGTTCACCCAATAAAGACCCACTGCTGCTGGGACTGTGGTGACTGTTCATATCTCCTGTGCTTTTTTGCTGTGGCATGTGGACTTTTTGTGGACATCTTGTGGACTTCTGGTAGTGCGTACAAAAAATTTATCACAGGGAATGGGGAAATATTTCCAGAGCTATAGCATAGAGGGGATACTTTGGAGCATTCTATTGTGTAGCTGCCTGAGGTCATAGGGACACGGCTTCATGACCCAAACAGTCCCTTCCAGCAAATTGAAGTTGTTGAAATATGTTATGTGCTTGTTAGCTCTTTCATTCTGATGCACAAAATAAAGTTTTGCTTGACTCTAGAACTAAAAATCTCAGGGACAGAGGCAGCTGAACCCTGGTCATGCCTGACTCAGGACAGATGGGTGGTGGAGCTGCCAACCCAGGAGGACAGGAGGAGCACAGCCCTGCTTTGAGCAGGAGAGTTAAGGGATCACGTTTCACTTAGCAGTGCCAGCAGGGGAAGGGATTAGATTGTAAAGGGGGGTCACCAGTGTTTGCTTGCACCTGCACTCCCAGCTGCACAGAAGTGTGTAGGCAATCCAGGCAGGTAAATTAATGAGCTTTGCTTAACAAACTGCCCCAAGGGAATTCCTGAAGCAATTTACTTCTCAGATATACAGCAGTAAATGTATGAAAATTTAGACTAGCTCTTTATAAGATAAAGTAGCAAGGGATTTGTAGTAAAGAGGAAATATGATTTGTAACTAGAAAGGAAATGAATAGCCGAGCTAAAGGCAGAATTCAGACAATAAACAAGAATGTTCTTTCAGGAGGATTTTTCTATTAAGTCTAATTATAACAATAGCGGCTCAATGACATAATTGTCAAGTAGCATGAAATGCTTCTGGTCCCATGCACTTAAGCTTACCTGAAAGAATTACAGGCCTCTAACAGAACTCCAATTTTTAGTGAAAAAACTTCTGGTATTTCTATTGTTGCTGCTTCTGGACTTCCATCAGAGTTTTTCACTCTGGCCACTGCCTATACTGCAGGCAGACTCTTACAGTCAGCCCTGATGCAAACTTACTTTTACAGAGTTGAATTAGCCTAATGACCAAACCCAGTTCTGGTCCTGAATGTTGTATTCTTGCTTGGAGAGGTAAAGGTTAATTTTCAATTAGCTGTGTAGGCAAAGGAATTGAGAACTTCTTTGCTACACCAGAGGTACCATGCAGGTGACCAAAAAGGCACCAAAGAGCTCACATTCTCACAGTGAGTTGCTATAATAATCAGTTGCTTCAAGCTACACGAGAAGAAATTCTCATCTCTTCTTTTTCTTAGCAGTGCCCCCCATTCAAAATGAAATCAATATGTCAAGTGGTCCAACTGTATCTATGTCTATCATTGCATATGCAGGGAGCTTCTTAGCACACTGTAGGTGCTACTGTGTATGATTCCATTCCTCCTTATTACTCGTCTGTTCTGGAGAGCTGGGAGCACCAGGGTGACAGCCTGTGATTTGCCCTCTGGGCTGGTCACTACAAGTTTCCAGGCAGCTGCTGAGTCTGGGTAATTTCAGCACCTGGTTGTTCCTCTGACACTGTTTTGGGAAGTGAGTTTTGTTTATTCCTAGTTCATCTGGGACTGATGCTCCTACCTCATGATATTTTGCAGCTGGGATGCTTGGCCACCACCTAAGCTGAGGGTAAAGGATTAAGAGAGATAGGGTCATGAAAACTGAACTTCTGTCTGTTTGGAATTATACTGTCAGGTCACACAAGTAGGGATGAAATCTAGGCTGTCCTTTGCTTGTATAGAAATCTTCAGTCACTGGGCTCTCAGTGGGTATGCTGAGCCTCATATGATGGACGGAGAATGGAAAGAAGAAGGGAAAAAGACCTCCTGGACCTTTCTGTGTGATGCTGTCTTGCAGCTGCCAGCAGTGAAGCTCTCCAGTAGCCCTAAGTCACTGGGAAGTCTGGTTAGGCTGGCTCTATGGAACATGAAGCATTGTGAGAATATCTCAGCCCAGAACTAGAACTGCATATCTTTTACCAAGGGAGGAATCAAATAGTTTACAAACTCAGGACATTAAAGCAAGTAAATGGTTAAGGGTTCTCACAGCAATTTCTGCTTCCTCCAAGGAGTCTGAGAGCACAGAGACATTACATTCCTGCTGGTTTTATGTTAATTGGATACATGTCAGACCTCTGCCTGCCCAATGCTCCTTTTTATTTGGAGTGCACGTAAGCAGTGACTTTCCAGTACTTCTACCACAAGCTAGTGATGAAAATTAAATGATGTTCCCATTTCTTTCTGTTCTTTGTTATGCATCTGCTCCAGACTCTTACTTTACTCTTACACAAATACCTTCTCTGGCTATAGGTGTCAGCAATCAGCTGAAATCCCTTTGTATTTCAGCCAGCAGCCAGGCAACACAGCCCCTAGACAACTCTGCTCCCCTGCCTTTCCTTTCATTGAGTCACCTGTTGTTGCCCTTTTTCTAACCAGCGAGTTCTTACTGTTTCATCACTGCCTTGCAAGGTCTGTGCTCCTGGAGTGATCATCAATATTCATGGGATTTGTAAACACCATGTTTTTATTGATGCATTGAGCATATCGAACACTTTCCAGCTTCTGTGTCACTGTCATCTGGGAGAATCTCAGCTTTTATAAAAGAAGGTACTCTCCCATGGTCACAAAGGAAAGCTGGAACACAAGGTCCTGGTGCACTCTGTAAAGTCATAAAGCTGTGGACAGAGGAACCATTAAAACGTTTTCTAAAAATCATGTAAAACACTGCAGTTCTCATGTCAGTGTTTACAGCGTGGCTTTGGGATTTGGGGTTGGAAGTGCTGTGAATGTTACACACAAGCCCTGCAATGAGCAATTGTTAGTATGGGGTTGAATTGTCTGCAGCTCCTAGAGAAAAATTGCCATAAGGAGGCAGCAGGAAAGTCTGAGAAAAGGTTCTTACAATGGATTTAGTCTCCTTGACAGGTAGAGTGGACTCTGCAAACTGGCAGGAACAGAAGGTGCCCGGTGCTATGAACATGTAGACTCAAGCGAATGGTGCTGGCTTTCTGCCTGGGGGCTGCACTGCCCTCAGCCTAAATCTTTGCCTGCTTGGTGTTGAAATCAGTGACTTCTGACTGCAATTCAAACCTGGCTTCTGCCCTGACCAGCCTATGAACAGCCCACGCACCACCTCCCGCTTGTCTAGAACCCGCACTGCTGCAGATTCAGATGAGACCTCACCTAGCAGTGATCCAGCTTTGCTGCCTTCCCTGCCATGTTTGGGTTGCTCATCAAACCAGGTGTCCATTCAACAACACAGTGGTCTATAGAACAAACTTATGGGAACATCAGACACTGACCTATTCAGAGGAAGACAATGAAACAAACTGCTATTTCAGGATGTCTTGTGGCCTTTTTATTGGACAACCTTAATAAAAAATGCTTATGTTGCTCAGGAAATTTGGTTAGTCTCCATGAAAGAACCTCTCAGTTGTTAATCTCATTTCTGCCAGAGACTAAAATTTGGCTGCCATGATCACTGTCAGCTTGTTGATCTAATATTCGTAATCATATCCGTAATTACACAGCCAATCACTTTTAACGGGCAGTAGGACCTCTAAAAAATGCATCTGGTTGGGCTAGCCAGTCCACCCACTCTACAGATGCCTGCTTCTAGTTTGTCTTGCTTATGATATTGAACAGTCTGAAAACTTTCACTGGAGTCCACACAAGCCATGATTGATATTGTTCCCCTTCACTGTACAAATGTATCATTTGTGTACCATTTGTTTTGATTCCATTTATCCTGTTGGAATACAGCCAATAACCCAGTCATGATGTGGAAGGCAGATCAGCTGCTCCAAATTTCTTGGGGAGACCCAGACTGAAGTTAGTTAATAAGAAGAGAGACAATCTTCTTACAAGGCAATGAATCAGATTCTTTTTAAATTTCCTTATATCTTATAGATAGCATTTTGATTTCCTTATATCTTAAAGACAGCATGTTCATAGCTTGGAATCTAGCACAAGTGAAAATACCATGACTATACATGCTACAGATTTTTCTGTCTGAAGAACAGATATTTAATACTAAGATTTCTACATAACTATCATAATTACTTACAGTACCATGCCTGCTTCTCATCTGCCTGGCTGTGGTTCATACTAGTACAGGGGAGTTTGTAGTTACTGTAGAGATAAAAGCCATAAATTTAGATTCTCAAATGACTAAATGTCAAATTTGGCATCAGAAATCCACCAAAATCCTCTGGAATCACATGATTGTGGATTCCTTCTTGCCACCTCTTGGAAATCATGGCTGTCTCTTGGTTTTGGGAAATACCTAGAAAAAGTCAGACCCTCCAAAACAAGATTCACAGTGTTGGGCTGTGTTTAAGACATGTTGTGTACTACCTGCTATAGAAGAATTATGGCACCTTTAAAGACTAGACCAGGACCAAAATAAATGGAGCTTTCACTTTCCTTGATCACAGCCAATTCCTGAGACTTATCAGCTTTCTGGGATCACACCACTGCTGTCTAGGTTTCAGAGAAGTGCCCTATTTTTCTTGTAAAATTGCTTTGTAGATAATATGGTTTGCATTTGCCCAAGCCCTGGCATGGGAATTTCACCTTTGTTGGGAAACTCACTATCAAAGCTTTAGTTGTTTCTCCAGAGGAATAGTGCTCATGTTAATCAGAAAAGCCAAATAGTGTCTCAATATCAAGAAAATGTAAAAAGAGGGGAAAAAAGAATGGTTTTTGTCACTCATATGATAGAAAAGGAAACTATTCCGTGTCTTTACAAAGTCCTCCCCCCACAGGGGAGGTGGACTAAGAGTGGAAGTCAAAATAATGGGAGAGGGGTCTTGTCTACCTTCCAGGGAAACAGTGAGACTTCCCATTGATTTGCAATAATACCAACTTGGAAGAGTTTCCAATTTGCTATGTAGTTACTATGCTCTGGTCTGAATAGCCAGAAGCCTGGACTGGTCAGTAAAATACCCTGAAGTCCCTGCAGATACTCTGAAACTTCAAAGCTTAAGCAGAAAACAGAAAATGAAGTATAAAAATGTTGACAGTATTGGTAAGGAACCAAGAGAAAATTTGGTAGGTTTCTCTTGGTTGCTTTCTGTAACCTTTTCAATAACCTTGCCCCACAGCTGCCATCAAGACTCTGCAGAGCTGCTGCATGGCCACAGCCAACTCCACCCAGCTGGCCAGGAGGATGGAGGGAGCCTGCCTTGAGGGTGCTTACCAGCTTTGTGTAAATAAAATAACACTGCCCTTTGAATGCTCCAGCTGTGACAGTCTTATGCACTTCTGGCATCACATAAGAACCTGAAGTGATGTTTCAAGTCACTCAGTGCTGAGCCACCACATGAGGAAAGGTCTGCATGTTCAGAGGGCTCTTCCTAAGAAAACTCCATGTCATGTAAACAGCTGAACTCAGGGTTGTTTTAGGGAGTTTACAGAGCCACAGTTGCCCAGAATAACAATGCAGGACCAGCAAATGGTTTCCAACAGCCACCCAAATGCAGAAAAGGGAGGAGAACTCTGTGACTTTATAATGTAAAATGCAGTGTTCCCAGCTGTTGGATGCAGAACTGAAATTATTTTATTGCAACAGTGCTATATTCAGTCTCATTAAATGCGCTCAAGAGACCCATTTTCAAGTGTTATTCACATGGTATGACCAATTCTTCATTTACAAAAGGAACATCCTGAGATAAAAAGACCTCAAAATGAGTAATTCCTTTTAACAAAAAAAATTCCCAAGAAAGCAAGTTTCAACAGAAGGAAATGATGTGCCACATACTACTAGGAAGCAGACAGTCTAAACACTTCACACTATAACCATTGAATCATAGAATGTTTTGGGTTAGAAGTGATCTTAAAAATCATCTAATTTCAACCCCCCTGCTGTGGGCAGGATGCCCAGGGCCTCCTCCAACACAGGCCTTGAACAGAATATTAAGTATACTATACTGATAGATGTAACATTTGTGTAACATAAAGGAAACCAATATGGATAGCTGTATTTACAGCAGGGAATACACACAATTTAATCAGCTGTAAACATATATCTGAAAACCTTTGCTAGGGCTGACTTTATGTGAGACTGGGAGGGACAGAAATCTGTATCAGGGAGGGACAAAGTTGTTTTAACAGACATATTTGTAGAAGATAAAATACAGCTTCAAAGCCACAGAACCTGCATGGCTCCTATGCTTTTCCAGACAAGACTAGCGTCTCCAAATACTCTGGAATTCATCACCCTGCCAGTTATTAGAAAAGCCTATATGAAGCAACATCCAAAGCAAACAGGGATTCCTGCATTTCTCATTTGTCACTCTACATGCCAGTACCACACTAAATGGTACTGGACTAAATTCAGGGCCTTCTCCAGATGTTTTGGATAGACAAGATTTCTGCATAACCTCTACAGTACATGTTGACACTTCCATGAAGGGGCTGTGGTTTTTATCTTTCAATAAGAGTGTATTTTCTGTGAAAGAGAAAAGGAGAACTAAAAAAATGCTCCTCGGCAGCTAAAGAAATCCTCTGTAGAAACTGCTTCTTGAGGATGACTGACTTGACTAGCTCAACAGATTCAATTTGCATTATTAACAATAAACATAATTACATAGATATATCAACAATACTTCCAGATAGTGCTGCAATTACAGGCTGATTGAACAGACTATGCATCATGAAATCAAAGCCACAATTACTCAACAGAGAATGTGAACATGGTGAGACACTTGTGCAGTATTAGATTACAGTGCTGCAGGAAATGACAGAGGAGCCATTACATTATAGTCAACAGATTAATGCAGAACCTGTACTTCAGGGAGGAGCAATTAAAGCCAACATATCTTCAGGTCCAGTGGCAAGGTGGTGAAGCTAATGGCTCCTAGGTTACCAGGGAGCTTGTTTTTCTGATGTCTCAGACAATTATATCCCAATCCCCTACCCTGATGATAGTTCTCTCCCTTCTTTCCAATTTCTAGTGCCTTTAATACTCCAGTGCCTTCAGCCCACTTATGTTTTTCATTGTTAGATTCAGCCTCTTTCCATCCACCTCAGTGAGCTTTGGGACTGTCCCTAAATGCTTTCTGACTTCAAGACTCTCCTCCAAACTCCTGCCTTTAATGAAGGCTTTGCTGCTGTGTTTGTGTGGATGTGCTCTGCCCTCTGGCCTCCCTCTATACTGCACTGTGAGGAGAGTACCTGGAGCAGGCATAATGACTTTCCTGCAAAGCAGGAACACTTGCAGCATTAGATGAGTAATTATAACAACTCTGCCTTTCATGACAGAAAACATACGAATCATTAGCAGTTAATAAAACAATGGAGCACACAAATTTGGCAAACATTTATTACTGTCTAGGAATTTCAGACACACAGCCTAAGTAGTCATCAGTAAAATGTTTAAAAAGCATTTGTGTCTTGAGAAATACTGCTTTCTCTGAAATGAAAGGAAAAGCCTGTTTCATGTTTTTCTCTTTACATAAAAATTATTTCACCATCTCTTCGTCATTTGATTGATTCCTGCAAAGTGAATCTAACTAATTTATGTGAATGTTGATGTAATTACTGAAGAAATGTTCAGTTTGTTAAAACCATCCTCAGTTATTAGTGTATCAGTGGGTTAACTCTGAGGACTACTGGGTGATGGTATCTTTTCAATGTCAGCAACCATTAATTAGCCAGGTGATGGACTCTGTATTCCACCTTCACCACTAAACCATAGAAGAGAGAAGAGTCTCTGGAGTCTCACTGGAGTTTTTGGTACCACCAATGGTGGGAACACACATTGCTATTTTAGAAGGGTAAGCTCACAGCTGCAGCCCTTACCTCCTCTGCTACAGCTGCTTGGTGCTAATCCACAGCCATGAAGCTGCACTAAAAATGAGCATCCCTCTGGGCTCTCCAGTGAAATGAGGTATTAGCAAGGTGCCTGCATTTCCTGTTTCCTCCCTTCCCTTGGGTAGCAGCCTGGCCATCACAAGGAAACAAAGGCAGGGTGAGCTCTTTGCGCCTTGGGGATGCAGCAGTCACTGCAGAGGCTGCTGAAGCTGCTCTCATCCACACTGGGAGCAAGGCATAGAACATAGGCAAGGCAGAAGGACCACAGCCCTTTACAGCTGGGAAACACAACACCGTGTCAGGGAAGAGCAGAGAACTTACCACTGATGATTCGAGTCATGAACCGTCAGGTGAAGCTTCCCTAAGGGAATGTCACCTTTGTGAGTACCCAGTAATTCACATCAAAGGGCTTTTAGCTAAGTGTATTGGATGTAGTTAGGGCTGAAGCTTGTTGGCTCCCACTCCTTTTTGAAAATGAAGTGGCTCAAATGTACAGTACAGACTTCAGGAAAAACACTGGAGGTGAAGGTGACATTCCTACTTTTAAAACCGTATTTGAGCCTTGGTGATGGGAGAAGGAGGAAGCAATCATGTTGCCTGATATCAGGCACTTATTTGAGTACCTTTATTTTAAAAGGTCATGTCCATAGTTCCATGGATGGACAATGTAAAGTAAAAGACTCTTCCAGAAGGTGAGAAGACTTATTCTGAGTTTGGGAGAGAATCTTTGCTGAGTTGTTTCTGTGAAAGCCCACAAGGATTAGTATTCTGCTAATAATTATCCTTCACAATGTTACTTGCCAATTAGTAGGTGGTAGGAATACCTTCCACTTCTAAACTGTTTGAGTAACTTGTAAGTAGCAGAGAAGCTTAATGGTTAATTTGGTACTTTGACACATGCACACTTAAAAAAATAAATACCAATGGTCCTTAAACCCTTGCATTTTTATTCATTTATTGAAGGAGTTTCAAGTTCAAAGCCCATTTATGAAAAGAGGGAGTCTAAACTGCAGCTTTTGAAATTGCAACCCATTATATGTAGCCTCAATAACAACATCAATATTTTTCCAATCTGTAGATTTATTTCATTTTATGCAAACATTAAAAGCTCTAGGCAGCTAGACATATACTAAGAAAGACAAATTAACATCAACAACATAAGCAATCCTAGTAATTTCCTGTATGTGCAAAGGGAAAATAAACCTCTTTGCTATTTACTAACCCCAAACCCAATATTCCCCCGCCTCAGCTGCTCTCTTCCTCCTCAAAGGCCTGGGAACAGAGCTGGGGGCTTTACAATATGCCTAAAAGATCAGCAATAAGCTTACTGCAGAAAAAAGAAGAGGGGTAGAAAACACTAACTAAAAACAAAGCACTAAAACTCTAAACAAGTCTTGGTATTTTTTGATGTGAAGAGTTTTTGATGCCCCTGAGGCTATGTTCACCTTTAACAAACAAGGACTGCGTGTTCCTTCCTGTTACCCCTGCTCCCTCTTTTGGGTTTTTTCCTAGTAAGCATAACCCTAGAAATCAGAGGCACTTGGATCATTTTTATTGTTTATACAATATTTACTGTTTAAAGTTCCTAATTTGTCATTATCTGTACTCTGCAACCAAACCAAAGTTCTGGATGTGTAAAGTTAAGGCAAGCAGCCAGGTTCCAGAACCATGTTTCAATTTGACTTCAGTTGGGCAGCACTATTCACCCCAAGAACTGAAAGCCATCAACCAGCTCACCCCAAACACAGTGTTTCCCTTCTGCAGATCGTGTTTTCTGCCACAGCTGTTCCATAGTATCAAGTGAATGAGCTGGGAGACAATCTTGACGACATCCTTTCACAGTTGCTCCCATTTATAATTTCCTAATGTTTATTAATACTACAAAACCAGATAGGCTGTCACAGATCTGTTTTGTCAGCTTACAAATGGAAAGTTCAGCTTTTACATTCATCCTACACCCCTACCATTTAGGTCAGTTTATGCCATAATCCTCACAGTTAAAATGTCTGCAAAGCTACACAGCACTAAAATCACGCTTTCCAAAGAAAAAAGGTGATAAGAAATCTCAGCCATAACCAGAACTATCAATTACAGTTAGAATTTGAAATAAATATGGGTATATCTTAGTCTAAAGGGAGGTTAAAGGAAGGAAAATTTGTGTGAGGGAAAGAATATTCCAGAATCCTTACATTGTAAGGTTAAAAGAAATATAGATGCAATTCTGTAAGACTGTAAACTCCAAAAAGTGAATGTTATTAAAGCAAAGAATACCTGTTATATTTAATTCCATTTCAATGTCCTTAAAAGATACAGAACAGTTGATACTGTAACAAAAATGTAGCTAATTCATAAACCAATAAAAACAATAGAAAAGTTAAATTAAATCCACAGTGCACAACAGTAACCCTTGTGAGCAAATGGAACAAAACCAAATTAAATCATCAAAACCTCACACCTTTCTACACAGCTCAGCCAGTTACATTAATAATTAATAAAGTTCCCTACTCAAACCGGAATTCTAGAGAAAGTGTGAAAGAAAAAAACCCAACATCAAAGAGAAGCAAAACAATCCCACATCCTACAGTCTGCTGTAAACGGAAGCCTCTTTTCACAAATGCTCTGATCTGTGCACTGAAACCAGTGATGGATGTAAATATCATCTGTATGCTGGTTCACTGGGTGAGGGCAGGCTGTAAGCATTTTTAGACTGTGCTCTCATCCTGACTGTAACCTGTCTGCTGAAGGTGATGCCCTTTCAGCCCGAAGCAGAGGAGCCTCTGCGGATGCCCCGGGAGGAGGCAGGCGCTCTGGTTGTGGCGGGCAGACACCGGGCAGGCTGTGGCCCGCACACGGACAGCGCCTCTGCAGCAGGGAAATGGTGCAAAGCGGGCCAGACCCACAGGCGGCTCTGGGACCGGGATCCTGCCTGAGCGCAGGCTGAGCTGTACCTCGGGAATGCCAAAAGCAGACACGACAAGTTCCAACTGCATTTCCCCGGCAATATCACACACCAGTAGAACCAGAAGTGTAGGTATAAAAGTTATGTTTCTTGTGGAGGGAGGGATTTCCTGAAAACTTTACCCGTGTTCTTAAAGTGCTGCCACAAGAAAAACAATTCTTACAGCACACACAAAAGTGTTTTTACATTGACTAGCTGGTGCAAGAGATGGAAGGAAAGACCAGAGCTAGGAAAAACCCTGTAACGTTAAATACAGGGTATGAAGATTGCCGCTCTTGCTCCGCTCGGCTCTGCGCCCCTCGAGGCGCAGGCGCGGGCACGCCGCGCCTCACACACGGCGGGCTCGTGGCGCGCCCTGCCGGCCGCTGCCGGCACCGCACCCGCCGCTCGCTTGTCCCTCGCCGCTGCCCGTAGTGACGCAGTGACGCAGTGACGCGTCCCTGGCGCGGCCCGTGGCGGTGCGCTCGGGCCGGTTCCGGGGCGGTTCCGGGGCGGTCGCGGCGCGATGGTGAGAGCGGCCCCGGCCCGGCCCGGCACCGAGCGCGGCCTCGGAGGGGACAGGGCGCGGCGCTGCCTGCGGCGCTGAACCGGGGTGCTGCGCCCCTTCGGGCTCCGCCGCCAGCGCCCGGCGTTTTGCGGAGTCACCGCCGGCGCCTCCAGGCCGCGGCCCGGACTGGGGGGAGCGCGGGCGGTGGGGCCGGGCCGGGCGAGTTACTTGTTTTTATTTTTGGACAATAAGCTGCAGTATGGTAGCGCTTTGTTTAGACAGGAGAAATCCAAATAGGGGGTTTCTGTACATGGAATTGCCCGTAGGCTTCTCGAGTCATAGAGTTGTGCATATATTTAGGTTTCTGTCGTTTGTTTTTTTTACCTTTTTTCTAGGGCCAAAGTCAGAGTGGTGGACACGGTCCTGGTGGTAGCAAGAAGGATGACAAGGTAACTGAAACCCAAATAAATACTTACAGAATGAACTACCAGTGTACTGCTGCAGAGCCTGGCTGTAATAGGCTTTTTAAATTTACTTTTAAAAAATTATTCTTGTATTTGGAACTGCATAAAATTATGCTCTTGCTGGCTCTGATGAATGTCTTTTCTGGGTGTACATTGGAGAAAACAGTCGTTGTTCATAAATTATAAAGGGAGCTTAAACTGAAATGCCTTGACAGTGACTTGTTTTGTAAGTACACAGAGCTGTGTGTCAGGGTTAGGAAAGCCTTCAAGCGGTCACTTAAGGAGCTGTTGTTGGCTTGAGAGTGACACGACACCATGATCTGCAGTAGGAGTGTACTTCACCTCGGGGACATCGGGGCCTCCCTGGCCTCCTTTGGAGCTGAAAGCACAGTGTACACGGCAGGCAGTGTCTGGGCTGGGAACCTGAATGTGTCTGAGTTATTGACTGAAGTGCAGCAGAAAGGTGGAGAGTCAATATTTTTCTTGTTGTCTCATCTATTAGTTTTGTTTGTGATTGACTTTTGGCTTGAGCCTTGCATGTCCTCTATTCACTGAAAACTGGCAGAAGTTTAAATTGGAAAGAGAGATGTAAAATAAGCAGGAAAAGAAATTTGTGAACATTCTTGAAAAATAAGAGTCCTGGTTCTTTTGGCTTTTTGCTACAGATCATAAAGAGAAAGTTTTGTTATGAAGTCCTTCACTTTGAGCTGGTTTTATTCTGTGCAGTTTACAGCTGTGTGTATTGTTTCATTGTTATTACCCTTATTTCTTCTCCTCTTATGCAATTCTTTTCATGAATAAGGATAAGAAAAAGAAATATGAACCTCCAGTTCCAACCAGAGTGGGGAAAAAGAAAAAGAAGACCAAGGGACCAGATGCTGCCAGCAAACTCCCCCTGGGTAAGAATTCTGCCTCCCCTGCAGAGCTGCAGCCTGTCCACTCTTTGGGAAATACAGAGCTCTTCTCTCCTCGAGATCTGCCTCTGTGGAGGTCACTAACACAATGCTAAATGTAATTTTATTTCTAATTAACATGAAGAGGCCCCCCACAGAATAAGATTATTGTTTTTCAAGGTGCAGCCCGTGAATTCCCAGGTAAGAGAGAGAGAAATTAAATTGAGGAAAAATTCAGGGGAAACACTGAATGTGTTTTTCGCCTGGAGTTACAGTGGGAAAGCAAGGTAGAAGTTACAGTCAGGAAAATGAAGCAGGATTTCTAGTAATGAATTAGTGGTTAGTTGGTAGATGTCAAACGTGTTCTAAAATCCTGTGGTTCTCCTTTGGTTACAGTGACTCCTCACACACAGTGCAGACTCAAGCTGTTGAAATTGGAGAGAATTAAAGATTACCTCTTAATGGAGGAAGAGTTTATCAGAAATCAAGAACAGATGAAACCTTTGGAAGAAAAACAAGAGGTGAGGCTTGAGTCAGCTGGTACTTCTAATGTTACAGTAAATGCTCATAATTAATGGAAACTACTTAATACCAAAGCAGTGGAAATAGGGTACCACCGATGTGCAGGTTGGTACAAACATACCAGGTTTATCACAATCCCTCATTAATTGGCTGAATTGTTTTAGCCCAAGCATGGATCACTACAGATGAAGCCATGGGAGTTGTTTGTTTCTTAATGCTCTGTCAAAGTGCGGCTCACAGATATCCATCAACAGAGAAAAGATTCTAGTCATTTGCACCCAGATAAATGTGTCCATAGGGTAGGACTAAATTAATTGTGGATTTTATTACTGACCTCTGTCTTTTTGGGGCAGTAGAACAATAGGAAAGACTGGTTCTGCTGTGTTCTGTCTGAACTGTTGAGCCAATGTAAAGAATGTTTTTGCCTGTGTTGTTCAGTTGTTTCTTGGATTCTTGTTGACAACAGGAGGAGAGGTCCAAGGTGGATGATCTGAGAGGAACACCAATGTCTGTGGGTACCTTGGAGGAGATCATTGATGACAACCATGCTATTGTGTCCACATCAGTGGGATCAGAGCACTATGTCAGTATTCTGTCTTTTGTGGACAAGGACCTGCTGGAGCCAGGCTGCTCCGTTTTGCTAAATCATAAGGTGAGATGTTTTTATAAAATCAAGCTTCTTACAAGTTCTTGTACTGTTTATAGCTGGCCTTTTTCTGAAGACCATAGGGGAGAGAATGCTGTTTATTTCACACACCTAAATAAGTGGGCATGGGGATTAGACTTCAGCTTGTATTAAAAATGCTGCTTGCCTTCTTTGACAACTCTTAATTCTTGAATTAGGTTCATGCTGTGATAGGAGTCCTGATGGATGACACAGACCCTTTAGTGACTGTGATGAAAGTAGAAAAAGCTCCTCAAGAAACGTACGCTGACATTGGTGGCCTTGACAACCAAATTCAAGAAATCAAGGTATTTAGTTGTATAAAATAACTCATTTACAGTTAAGCCAGCAATGTAACTGTTGTGCTACGAGCTGAGAAGGGAACAGCAGGACTGGCTCCTGTTCCTGTAGTGGTGTTCTTTATCCTTCTGTAGTGCATTTCTTCACTAGATTTCACTAGGCAGACTTGAGGACCTCACTGTTCTAAGCAGGTCACCAGAGGCTGTGTGCACAGGAGTTTCACACACAGTTGCTCAGGAATCTATAAAGCCCAAAGCTCATAAAGTCTAATAACTTTTTACTTTGCAACAGGTAATGTTTCAATTGTTGCAAGATGAGAGTTAAATTGTAAAAATTGCAGAGGTGGTTTTGAGTGTCTGATGCCCTCCAGTTTAAGGATTTACTCTCTCAGGACAGTTGCTTGTTTTGTTTTTGCATTTGTTTGTTGTTTGGTTAAGGTGTGGTAGGTTGGTTGATTTTTTCCCTACAAACAGAATTCTGCCTGAACCTTGCTAAAACTCAGCCCTTTTTGTTCTGGGTTCATCTAAAACCACAAATGCTCTTAAAATCTGTGGTATCTGGTAACTCTTTATAGAAGGCACCCTTTCATAAAGGGTTCCCTGGCCCCAAGGTCATCCATGGGTGTTTGGGGTTCAGGAATTCCAGGGTTCTAAATTTGGGATGATGCGTTAAAGATGGAGGAGGGGGAATGTTCACTGCTGCTGTACCACGTGTCAAGTGGGACAGTAGGAGGACCTGTGCAGATAGAGCAGTTGTCTGCCTTAGAATGAAAGGCAACAGAGAGCCATCCATGCTGTTCAATGTCTGTCTTGAAATCAGTGAAGTTCTTTCTGCCTTCGCTGCTTTTGTTATTGCTGTTCTGAAGATCCCTGCAGATCTTTGTTGGAGACCACTCAGTCTTATAAAAACACGTTTGTGTTTCTTGTGCTTCAGGAGTCTGTGGAGCTTCCTCTCACCCACCCTGAGTATTATGAAGAGATGGGTATAAAACCACCCAAAGGAGTCATTCTGTATGGCCCACCTGGCACAGGTATTTTACAGTTCAGTAACATGTGCTGAGATAACACAAGTAAAATGATTCACACTTGGTTAGTATTTAAAGCATTGCCGAGTCTGTCACAAATTTCATACAGCTGTTTGTTAGGGCACTTTTTTCTTTTTCTTTCCCTTCTCTGCAAACTAATTAAAATATTTCTTTCCAACAATAGGCAAAACTTTACTCGCCAAGGCAGTGGCAAACCAAACATCGGCCACCTTCCTGCGAGTGGTGGGTTCGGAGCTCATCCAGAAGTACCTGGGCGATGGCCCGAAGCTGGTGCGCGAGCTGTTCCGCGTGGCCGAGGAGCACGCGCCCTCCATCGTCTTCATCGACGAGATCGACGCCATCGGCACCAAGAGGTACAGCAGCTGGGCTCCCTGCACACACACGGATTCTGGGGCAGCAAAAGCTTTACCAGAAACTCTTCTTTTGCAGATAAACTGAGATCAGGTCCTTTGCTCTACCGCTGTTTGCAGACACTGTGTTGATGTAAGCGTTTGTAACAAGTAACGGCTCAAATAACTTCACAACATGTCACAGCCTATTCATACTTGAGTAGACATGACCAGAGAGAACCTCTGTTCTCTTGCTGTATGGCAGCATCTCTAGGAGAGTGTCAAAACCAGAAAGAGACACTGTGTATGTGGGGATCCTCTAGCTGCGAGTCCATCTACAGTAATTGGCTTTACTGATCTAATGGTAAAGCAGAATATTTAATGTAGAATATATCCATGTGTTGTTTGCCTCTTGAGTAGGTGGCTAAATACTTCAGCTCTGAGAGTATTTTACAGAAGGTTACACAGTTAAGTCAGGGAGAAGCATCGCTTGTGCCACAGTAAACTGTTGTTCAGCCTATATCCAAACTGTATTACTTTGAAAATTCTGTAGGCTGTTGGAACTGTCTAATGCAAATAGTCTTTAAAGAAGTCGGTGTTTTTTAAATAAATAAAAGGTGCACATACATGTTTACTACATGGTTACCAGCCCAAAGTGCCACTAGCCCGAAGTGCCAGCTGCTCCTTATGTATGGATGTATGTGCTTTTAAAAATTAGGATTTTTCCTCTTCTATGTTGATTTTGTTAGGTGGGAAGAAGATATTTCCAAATATATAACAAACGTAACAAAACCAGATTTCCTTCACATGATGGCTGTTACATTCCCCAACTACAAGAATAGTCCAGTGTCTCTTGACTTACCTAGATGTCATGATTCTGAAAACCTAAGTTTTGTTTATATGGATAAACATTATTTTTTTTTTTTAATTTCTTATGTGTGTTAACTAACTAAATACGCCTCTCCCCCTTTTGTTTATAACTTTGTGGCAGTTGCTGAGTGCTTTTTCTGACTGTGCTTTTCTTTCTTAAAGGTATGACTCAAATTCAGGGGGTGAGAGAGAGATCCAGCGCACAATGTTGGAGCTGCTGAACCAGCTGGATGGGTTTGACTCTCGGGGGGATGTTAAAGTTATCATGGCCACAAACAGAATAGAAACACTGGACCCAGCTTTAATTAGACCAGGTAAGGGACTTCCCTGCCATGTATGCTTAAGCCACTTTTCTTGTGAAAGGACTTGTCATAACTTGACAAACACAGGCAGGTAAAAAGACTGCGAGTTTGTTCTTATTCACCATCTCATCTGGTGATGAGATGCTGGTGCATCTGTTGAAATCAGAACCCATTCACAAGCTTCTAAATAGGAGAAAAATCTTTGGAAGGGAAGAGATGTGTTCATTCCTTTACATACACATAAATAGTTTGAATATTCTTCCTTTCTGTTAAGATGACACAGCTGTTTTAAGTAATTTTTAGGCAAGCTGTGCAGCAGCAGCAGACCTGCAGCAGCTGGGGAAGGCAGGGCAGCACCACCTGTGTTTTGGGGGTGGGAGCCTGGGCCTTTCCAGCGACAGCCTGGATCCTGGTGCAAGGAAAGCAGGCTGCTCCTTACTGACCTGGCACACTTCCTGCCATTTGGGGGATGAGTGAGGGAAATGTGTTGAGCCTGAGCAGGCACAGGTAGTATTTTTAAATGGTCACTAAAAATGTATCAAAGCGTAGTATGTCTGTGGTGTTAAATTGGAAGGCAGAAAACAACACAGAGATCAAAGGAATAAATTGAAATACCTCCATGGTATGAAGTTGCTGAGGTATGTTGTTGGTTTGGTTTTATCATCATTTAGCTTTAGACCCTTCAGCTTACACCCAGTGCTGTTAGAGTACAGAGGAGATAATACTGTGCCAGAATTGAAAGAGATAGTCTGACCTTGCTTTCTACTCCAAGACATGATTCATTGTGGCAGGAAGAATCACAGAACTGTTTGAGTTGGAAAGAACCTTTCAGCTCAGAGTCCAACCATTAAGCTAACATGGCCAAGTCCACCACTAAGCCACATCCCCAAGTGCCACTTCTACACCTCTTCTGAGCACTTCAGGGATGGTGGCTTCAACACTTCCTTGGGCAACCTGTTCCAATACTTGACAACCCCTTCCATGAAGAAATCTTTCCTAATATGCAATCTAAACCTCCCCGTGTGAACTTTAGGCCATTTTCTCTTGACCTGTTACCTGGGTGAAGAGACCAACCCCCAGTACCTGGCTACTCCTTTCAGGCAGTTGTAGAGGGTGTTAGGTCACCCCTGAACCTCCTTTTCTCCAGACTGACACCCCCAGATGTTCCTTCACATCTTCCTCACAGGACCTGTGCTCCAGATCCTTCACCAGCTCCACTGCCCTTCTCTGGACATGCTCCACCTTAAGAATCACTGTCAGTCAAACCCTTCAGGTGTTCTTCCTGCTGTTTCCAACAGCTGCATGCAAAAAACCTAAGACTGATTTTTTTTTTGTACAGGACGTATTGATAGGAAAATAGAGTTCCCTCTACCTGATGAAAAGACGAAGAAACGAATCTTTCAGATTCACACAAGCAGGATGACGTTGGCAGATGATGTGACTTTGGATGAGCTGATTATGGCAAAAGATGATCTCAGTGGAGCAGATATTAAGGTCAGTGCACATCACCATTGTCTATACTTCAAAGCAAAAATCAAGTCTCATTTTTGCTGCATCCAAAACTATTGTCATTTGAACTGTTCACCAATTTTCTATGCTTACATCACCGAGGGACAGTGGGATGGCTTTAAAATACCTTTTGTGAGTGCCAGGTACTCTGCTTTACAAATAGGAAATTACCGAAATCGTAATTGTGAGGTAGGTTGTGTTGGTTAAGAGTAGGTACCAATGTTACCCGAATATGAAGTTTTTAAAGTAGCAAAGTAAAAACTAAAAGGAGAATGTGGAATCTTTTGCAGGCTATCTTAAACATTATTTAAGATAGTACAGGATAAGTAGCACTTTTAGGAGCTATGTTGCAAGGCAAATAAAAATGCAACTATATATTAGGAAGCTTCAGCCATGCCCTGTGTGCTTTTTTAAAGCAGATAGAGTCCTTGCTACAGTTACAACAGTCATGAGTTTAAACCAACCTGACACAGCTGCCACCTCCCTGCAGAAGGATCACACAGCTGGATGTGTCTGTCCTTGCCGCCTGTCAGGGAACTGTAACTCCTGACTACTTCCGTCCTTTGGGACACACTCATCTGGCTTTATCCAGCCTGCTTTAGTGCTACAGAGCAGTCTCAAACTGAAGAATGCAGATTTTGTTAACACTCCTCCCTTCCACAGTTACTGGAGCAGGGAAGCTGCAGCTGCCTGTGAGGGAGTGTTGTGAAGGGGTTGCCCAGAAAGTGTAACTGTTCTTGCTTCCTGTGTTGCAGGCAATTTGTACGGAAGCTGGATTGATGGCTTTGAGGGAACGGAGAATGAAAGTAACCAATGAAGATTTCAAAAAGTCTAAAGAGAACGTTCTCTATAAAAAGCAAGAGGGAACCCCTGAGGGACTGTATCTTTAGGCCATTTGTCTCTTTGGGATTTATACAGAACTTTCTGTGTTGATGAGTCTTGTGTAAAACCACACAGCTAGTTTGCATTCATGAACAGGTTAAAAGCTGGTGGGCTGCAGGTTTTCAGTCAGTGTAACTCTTCACTTCCCAATAAAACCCTTCAATTCAAATAAAGGTTTTGGTGGCAAAGCCCTGCTATTTACATGGGACTGTCTTTTGCATTCTCTGATTTTCAAGAAAAAATGCTGGTGACCCCCCTGCTTGTCTCAGTGACCCACACCACCTGGGCAGGGAGCAGTGCAGGTGCCCCAACTCTCAGTCCTCCTTAGGCATGGCAGCCTCTTACAGCTACTCTAGCATTGCTGTTGTTCTTGATTACTTTATATCTTTTTTTTTAGGTGCTAACTAGGACAAGTGTCACTTTTAAGTAATCTCAGTGTCATCAGTCACTTATACAAGAAAATCAGTGACAAGTATGCAACCCTGAGTAACAAACACTGAGATACACTGGAAAGGTACCTATATCTAGCACTTGCAGCTTATAAGAGAGCAAGGTGTAAGTAGTAGCTCATTAGTAATCTTACCTTAAACATCTAAACATGTTTGGATAGGGCACTTGTAAGATTAGCATTTAGAAATTTGTTTTTCCCAGAAGGCTTTCAGTTCATTTGATAAACATCCAAGCTGGAGAATGTCTCTGAAGAGAACCAATGCAATAGGAACGGGTTCAAGAGCCCCGTGCTGCCCATGGCAGGATGTGTGTGCTCAAAAGGCAGCAGTCCCTGTGCCAGAGATGCAGGGTCTGGCACAGGGGCTGGTGCACAGAGAAATTCTAACTACGTGTCCCATGGTCCTATAGTGTTCTACAGCAGAACCTTGAATTCTTCCCCTCTACAATTCTGTTGCCCACAGCTCCATTCCCATGGGGGCTAGGTGTCCACTGGCTCAGGTGTAGCCATGCATATACTGCTTATGAAGTATTCTGTGTAGTACACTTCTGTGAAGGGCTTGTTAGAATTTTTAATTAATTTCCAATGTTGTACGTGTGATCTTTAAGGTTTATACAAAAGTTCCACATGCAAACCAGTAATGCAATATGCAGTCCTTGTTCTGGGAACTTTGTGAGGGAGAAACGTGGGCCAGTACCAGACGGTGGAGTTACCCCCAGAGCAATGCCTCTGCTCACTGCCAGTGCTCCAATAACAATGGCAGCAGCAGGGCCAAGAGATTCTATTTTTCTATGTAAAAAGTATGTGGCTCATTGTTAAAAATGAACCCTACAGATAAATGGAGTCCTTTATTTAATCTGGATGACAGAAATCCTGAAATAGAATTGTTTTTCATCTGGCGCTAGAAAAAAAAGTTTCATTACCCATTCTTAAAAACCTTAGATCTGTCTCCTCAGAAAGGTCACAAAAAGCTAGGAATTTTTTAGCACTTTCTGATCATGGCAGTTGAGCTCACTGTTGCTTGAGGGGCTGGAGAGCTTTATGACATGTGGCAAGCAAGGCACATTTTATTTGGGACATGGCTGTTACTGCTGGCTCAGAGCAAGAGGCACAAAGAGATGGGTTCATCTCCCTGAAGAACAGCTGCATTGCATTAAATGAACCCAAGGACTCTGTTCTAGTAGCCTGACTGCCACCACAGGAACTGAAAAACACACGTTTGAAAATTCAGTTCTTAGCTTTTGCAGCAGAATTTAACTGCTGCCCCTTCTGCCAGAGTTTCTGACCTTGACAATGAAAACAAAAGTCATAAATACCAGGAGAAAGTGAACAGCAAGTATATTCCCCACAAGGACAGGAAAGCTACTGGGGTCTGAATTAAAAGGCAGGAATTGTTCCAGGAAGCCTCTGACCATCAAAAGGAAGGAAGCAGCCCAAGTGCTGCTTTGGGAGAAACTGCAAAGGAAAGGACTTGGGCCAGGATGCATGGAAGAACAGAAAAGTGACAGATACAGAAGTCACTGCTGCCATCAGTGGAAGTTTTCAAATGTGACTGTAGAGAGAGCGTGTTAATCTCATCTAGGCTCCCTGTCCCACAAAAAGTCCCTCTCAGCCTGGGTTCCTCTGACTCTTACAGGAGCACAATCAAGCTTCTCCCCTCCCCATGGCCCTTTCAGGGCTTCAGAGGAAATGGCATTCTGCTGTGATGGGGAAGCATTAACAAACACAGGCATAATTTGTCATCTTACTGATCAGGGTACAGAGTAACTTCTACCTCCAATGCAGGAGCTCTGTCATAGTTGTAGAAAGTAAAGATTTAAAAAATAAACTATACTTTTCACAAAGACTAATCAGTTACAGCAAAACCAGCATCACTTGCAACTACATCAGTATTATAAGGCTCTTCAGAAGTGCTGTAATGCCATTTAAAATTATATATATTCCCTGCAATATTTAAAATAATTTTAGAAAGGAACAAATGAAATGGAGCCTGAACTAAAGCGTGTTCTATCTTGTATCATGGTGGCAAACCCGAGCCAGAAGTTGTACATCTTGGTCCAGACATAGCATGTGTAATAGGATCTCACCAGCTGGGTGATCCAAATTGCTCTAGTGCTACTAGTGACAATTAGTTTTCTCATGAAAAATGTCTGAAGCACTTTTGTGTATTCAGTGGCTGCAGGTATGTTTGTTTCACATGAAAACCCAGTTTCTGAGTCCTCGGGTCTCTTTTCCATGTTTCAGCATGTTCTGTTTTACAAAGTATATAACATACCTGTATCTTTAAATTGTTTCCATGTTTCATATTACTTCTCTAGGAGCTTGCTAATAGTCCCCTGGAATATAAGCTACTTTTTAAATAATCATAGAAGACTATGCCTTCTTGATGAGAAGTAAACACAGATCAAACCTCTATTTCTCTTACAATTGCCTGGATTTGAGTCAAAGCAAGTAATCAATTACAAAAATTTGCTTAGAAGTGAGCTGCTTAGAGATGCATTATGGACATGTTTTCATTTTGAATACACTCAGAGTTCTATTAAATTAATAAATAAAAAACAAGTTACTTTTGCATTTTCAAATATTCAGGTATATTTTTCAGAAATCTTTATATTAAAATGGTAATCTGTCAAAGCATACCAAAATAGTTACCTGCTCAAACAAAAATGGAGCTTTTACTCACAGTGTATGTACAGATGTAATGGCTGTTTGACTTGGCAGTTCCATACACAGGCATACCAGGCTGAAGGAAATGACTAAGGTCTGCCAGCTGGAGGACAGTGGAGCATCCATTTGGCAGATGTTTATTTCCTGTGCTGCTCACCAAGCCATAGTTGGCATGTACTGAACCTCTACTGAACCCTAGGGAATGTAATTTCAAACAATGGAATAGGAAATGCAGGCCATGTCCAACAGGAGCCTATTTAAAGAGGGTATCCTGTGGGAGCCAGCAGTACTTCAGAGAAATGGATCCATTATTGTGGGCAAAAAGCAGTTCCTGATTCCAGCATACCTGCAGGTACTAGAACTCCATTTTGATAGGAATTTATATAAAAGATTTAACAACAACAACAAAATATCAAGTACACAGTACCCAAGTCCCAACAGAGTTCCTGTATGGAACTATGAAAAGAGATGGATGAATTGTTCGCTGTGCAAGCAGCTTCTGTACCCCTCCACTCTGCTGCAGTCCTCTCTTAAATCTCTAGCAGCAGATCCAGCTCTTCCATGGGTACCCGCACTCTCAGTTCTTTTTCAGTCATTAGATCAAGTGTCTCCTGCAGATCATCAGGGAAATATTCTACTGCATCCATATAGAGCACCTGGAAGGAACAAGAACATTTTCTGTGCTACCTTTCTAGCAAGAAACCCGGTATACAGAAGTAAACAGACAGCAACAACTCTACAGCAAGAACGTAAGAAATATCATGTATTCTTAAAGTAATATAAACAGAATTAGTACTCCTACAGTGACAGCCAAGGAGATGTTTAATCAAGTCTTTTCCAACTCTTACTGAATAACTTTATCCAAAAAGGTAAAATGGAGGTCAGGAGGCACTGGAGATTTGCAGCATATACAGACATTACCTGAGGAGTTGCAGGTTCCCCTCAGTAATTTTTATACATTATTGCATAAATAAATTTTTATTTGGCTGTGTATTTCTGATACTACCATGCTCATGATAAAAGTCTGAAAGACTCAATCATTTCTAGATCACACAGGATTTCTTACTGCTGTGCCTCAACACACCTCTCTGTCCTGAAACACAAACAGCACTAACTATTGACCATGTTTCCATTTAAGATGCGTCTCTTATTTGCAGAAAATCCTAACATTACTTTCTCAGAAACCTCTCCTTTCATTTGCATTTAACTCCTTACAACAACTACTAAAGATTAATTTTTTTTTCAAATACAGAACTTCAAAAATTAAAGTATGATGACAAGTTCACCTGTTTTCTGTGCTTACCTTTGCCCAAGGACAGTTTTGAAGAGCTTTATAAAACAATCCTTTACTTTTTTCTTTTTTTCCTAGTGAAGCCTGTGTGATTAAAAAAAAGCCATTCATACTTCAGTGCAGTAATAGCTGAAATACTGAAACAATTACTTCAGAGACAAAGAAATGATTGCTGAAAAACTCATGGTTCTTCAGCTGAGAAACCCTTTTGATTACACATTGTGGTAGCTCTGTAATTTGTCAGGTTACACTCGTCAGATGTCTTTAAGGAGTTTCAGGGCTTTACTTGTAAGACAAGTAAGAAAACAAGCACTCTTGGCTATTCAAAAGGAACCTGGACAGACCAAGGGCAGAATTCCTGTGAAAAAGGTATCTTCCATGAATGAAGCACTAGTGATAAAATACATAATGGGTGATCTTTAGCATTTGTGCATACTGGCGTGTCATTATTAATTTGTAAAGAATAACAGTAATTCAGTTGTATATTCCTGTGTACAAAGTTATATAAAATATTTACAAGTGTGTATTTGTGTAGAAATGGTCACAATTAACAGTCCTACACAAGAGATGTCAAACACAAAACAAGATCTCTCCTTCCCCTGCCTCCTCTCTATTTCACAGCCTTCTGACTGCTGATCCCCCTCTGACAACCAGGGGATGTGAACAGAAGAGTAACACTGGGGAGTGAAAGTTTGGGTGTTTTCATCTTCCCTATTGTACTTTGAAAAGCAAGAAAACCAAGATGGCAAAGCTGACTATATGAAGTTGGTTTTATTTATGTACTTCCATGGGGAACTATGGAAGAAACAAACATTATTGCTTTTTAGCATTAAACTGCAATGCCATAACATAACTTTTATATGCAGCTTTTAAGATTCGAAAGACTGTCAAAATGAAGGCAAGTTACAGAAGCTGTAACTATGTTTTGCCTACTGTGCATTTATTTTGCATATGAACTGCACCTCAAGTGTTGAGGGAGCTGGCAGATATCACTGAGAGGTCACTCTTGACAATCTTTGATTGATCACAGCAACTGGGAGAAGGACCCAAAGACCAAGGCAAGTAAAACATCACTCCTGCTTTCAAGCAGGGGAAGACGTACCCAGTGATCTACAGGCTGGTAAGCCTCTCCTTGTGCCTTGGGAAGGTGACAGAGCAGCTAACCCTGGAAACCATTTCCAGGCACGTGAGTGAAAAGAAAATCAGCAGCACACAGTGTGAATTGAGTAAAAGTCATCACTGACTCACTCAGTAAACTGCCATGATGAAATGACTGGCCTGGGGGGAAAGGGGAGAGCAGTGGGCACTGCCTGGACTTCAGTAAGGCCTTTGATACTGTGTCCTGTAAGAGCCTCCTAAATCAGCAGTTGACAAAGCGATTCCATGCACAGTGAGGAACCTCTCAAAGGCTGGGCCCAGCAGGTGGTGATCTGTGGAACAACTCCAGTCACAGGTCAGTGACTAGCAGTACCCCTGGGGACACTATTGGGAGCAATCTCATTTAACACCGTTGTTAATTATCTGGCTAATGGTGCAGAGGACACCCTCAGCAAGCCTGCAGACCACACAAAACTGAGAGGAGTGGCTGATACACCTGAGGGTGATCACAGTGGGATGAAGAAATCAGCTGACAGGAACCTCAAAGTTCAACGGAACCGCAAATTCCTGCACCAATACATGCTGGGGTCTACTCCACTGGAAAGCAGCTTGACATCTATTGGTATCTTATGACAAACTTTTTATCTATGCAAGATGACAGATACAACGTCTGCATCTATATTAGTATTACACTGTCAGAAGCTATTACTCCTAATCCATGTCAATTACCTCTTCCTTACTGTTCCTAACAATAAGGAGCAGTACAAGTCAAATATATCACCTTGCAAATCACAGAAGCATGGTAGAATTTAGTATTCATTTTTCTAAGCAGTATTGCACCTGTGTTTATGAGAGTTCCAAATATGGTAAAACAAAATAAAACAAAACTTATACTCATCTTCTTACCATAAAGTTCAAATACATTCTCCATAGCAGTGGACAGTGGGTACCATTTTCACTCTGAACTGCATGTTCAAATAGAGCTATAATCCGATTTGTTAATCCAGTTTCAGGAATAGTACAATGTATCTCACCAACATCTGCCCTGAAACAGAGGAGAGAAGAAACAACAGTCCTTTAAACCCAAGCCAAGGGACTACATCTGGGTAAGAAAGGTAAAGAATGATGCACTGCCCCTGTTTGCAGCACTGTATATAGCCAGGCTTTTGTAATTCATTCTAGAAACCCAGTGTTATAAACCAGATTTTTAGCACTTGTTAATGTAATCAACACATTTCCAAACTGGAAAATTAGGAAAAAAATATAAATTAAGTATTTTTGTGAAAATTCATGAAGCAAGTTCAAAACTAATTTCTCTTTGAACATGATAATCCACTGTCTTATGACCTTAAAATATCTTAGCCTACCTCCAAGATTAGTTACCGTTCTAAGCTTGGCAGAGCAGCTCAAAAGAAATTCAAGTCTGGATCAGCACATCTTCTTCTGGTGCCTAGGCAAGTTTGTTCAAAGTTACCCTTAACTTTTGTAAGGCCATAGAAAATTTTGTAAGGCTTCCCATATCTCCTACCCTTTCCTCCTTTCTCAGGAGCAAAATATCTGAGCCCAAAATGCTCTCAATTCATGGATTTTCCAGCCTTTTCTACCTAGTAACAGCCCCATACAAAAACTAAACTCTCAAGGCCTCACTATGGAAACAGATCTGCCACAATTTTATTCTGTGATTCAGGAGTAAAGTAGGGCAGCCAGCTCAAGCAGAAACTGCAGCATAGCTCTGTATTATGCTCTTTATTGCTGTAGCACTAAATTGCAGCAGTTTCTAAGCTCACAGTGTCACATCTGAACAGGCTTAGTTATTTAAAAATTCCTTTAAGAAATGTGTCCTGATGCTAGTAGCAAGTAATCAAACAAACTCAAACACAATGTGGCTCAGTAGAAAGGACATAAGGCTATCACCAAGGGCTTTTACTCTGTTCAAGATTCTGCCACTGACTCCCTGTTCAGCCTTAAACAAAAAACCTCCAGCTACAGCTTCTTCATCTGCAAAATGAGAACTGTGATCGCATTTTCTCTCCTCTGTTGAGTGATTAGATTCAAAAAGCAGAATTGTAAGGAGCTGCCAGTGTTACCTCTGGACCTTCTCTGTGAGTTTTTTTCTCGTCTGCTCTGCTTGGATTGCGAACAGCCATGGCTCTAAGGAGTCAGAAGACCTTGTGACACTATCAAAGAATCTCCTTGCTTTGCTGGCACTGTGAGACTTCCTTTGGATGTGGATGTATGACCTCCACAGGGACTGGTTGCTAGGATACCGTTTCAGAGCCTCCGTTAGTGCCTCTCGCAGGGGATTCAAAGGATAAACACTCATTTTCATGTGGAATCTCAGCAGATTTGTATGCAGCAGTGTGATGGCTTCGAGAGCAGTGGGAAAATTTAGAATGCCAAAATTCTCTCCAGTATTTTCACATTTCTGGGAACCAGAAGCTTCAAGTTTTTCTGAAGCCTGTGTATATATTAATACTGCAGCATCAATGCCAACAGTCAAATACTGGAACAGTGCATAACAACCAACCAGGTTAACCAGCTGATCAGTATCCTTGACCTGATCCTGATCAGAAACTGGTATTTTACTTAAATAATCTTGCAGAGCATGCTCATATGTTTTACGAGCTTTCAGGACATTCACAGGCAGCACTTGTCCGCTGTAGGGCACATATGGCCCATTTTCAGTCAGTTTGGTCAATATATGAACAGCACGTGACATAACAGCTCCTTCTGTGCTTTCCAGCAGCTCCACTTCCAGCTGAGCATAGAGCAGGCTGAGGCTGCAGAGCTGGGCACTCTTCAGTCCCCCTGTCCCTGCTGTGCACAGAGCTGTGTCAAACACCTTCCTGGAATCATCCGTGTTACCAAGCAGCCATTCCAGGTAGGCATAGAGTTTCCAGAGAGAAAGGTTGTTTCGGTTGTCAGGTGCTTTAAGGAAATTCTTCGCCAACTTTTTACTCTTCCTCCCTTGTGCTTTCAGCTTCTTTTTCTTTTTTGCTTGGAGACACTGAAGTACCTGCAGGGGAAAATAAATAGAGCATATTTTGAGAGGGATGGAAGCAGAAAGGAGAAAAAAAAACCTCACAGCAATTTTCAATAATATAATTATAAAATTATATATTCTCATATAATAACATTTATGCAAAAATTCAAAAAATAGTTTGCTACAGGTATGCCACTCTTTAACATGTACTGAAGAAAAGGGAGTTTTGGTTTTCTTTTTCTCCACCTTGTGCAATCTTAACTGGTGATTTCTGATTTGAATATTTAGTCCTGCAAGACAACTTTCATCAAGATTTTTTAAAATTCAATATAAACATTAATGCAGAAGAAAGCCACACATCACAAAATCGATTATATGCAGACTCCTCATTACCTTAGATATCTCATACTGTAGCCAACAAATGGCCAGGTTAGCTTTTTCCTTTCCTGAAAATAACTGGGACAGGACATGGAAGACATTCTGTATGAACTCCTCTCCTTCTTTATAGTGGCCTATCTGATGTCTGCCTCGTGACATCGTATCCATGTGACCAATACTGTTGAATCCAGAAAGTGGAAAATCAACAGAAGTCAGCGGTTTATCATCATAAAGCACACTGTCAAAGATGTTATTTTCATCCATGGCAATGTAGAGACTGGAAGGAAAGAGTTTACTTGTACATGGAACTCCCAGGAATTGCAAGAAAGAGTACAGTAGTTGATGTTGAAGCTTTGGATTAGAAAGACGGATTAAAGATGGTCCAAGATCATCAAATAACACCTAAAAATCCAAATTAAAACAAATTCCATTAATTTATGCAATCAAATAAAAGCAGTTACTCTGTAATCTATGTAGTTAAAGAATCTTTTCAAATCACTAGGATTTAATTAAATTGTATCAAAATGTCATTCAACTTAAAAATGGACAAGTTAAACAAGCAATCCATTTTTCCAGTCAGACTGTAAGTTTGCTATCACAAGATTTCTTTTTCTATGAACAACAAAGACCTCCATAAAAAACTTACAGAATGAAGGTCTGGAAGAATTTATTCATAGGCCTTTTAATACATTCTAATTTGAAAATTAATCTCTGATTTGACCTATTTCCCAAGGAATAAAAAATATCCAACTATCTGACTTTAAGGCAATGAAATCCTTGTTTAATTAATGCACATCTCTTCTTAGACATATTTCTGTGAGACTTCTCCACACAGATGACAGGAATCACTGAACAGCAAAGACAGACTATTTGCCTGAAGACTTTACAAAGTTTACCATGAGCTTCCCATGGTTTCCACAAGTCTCAGCACAAAACCTCAGGCAAATTTTGAATTTCAAAGAAAAAAATCTTTTTTCCAAACAAAGAAAAGTATTACTGTTCTAAAATATCCACAAACATGACAATGAATTCAAATGAAAGGATAACTAGTCTTATCATCTCCCCTTGTTCTATTATATCACAGTGACCTGTCTTTCTGGATCTTCACAATCTTCTTCAGTTTCCTTTTTGGTTTTGTCTGGCCTCCAAGGTAACCAGTGCCTTGCCTCACGGGAATATTCAATATCCAACCAAATATGCCACTTGGGACGAGTTTTATCTTTTATTTCTTGATCCTCATCTAGCTCTTCATCATCCTCATCATCTAAAATGAAATCAATACATACACACACAAGATTGTTAGAGAAAAATGATCCCACCAAATCCAAAGGCCAGGCATGACATACACTTTAACTACTTTAACAATGGAAATAAATATAATGTTAATAAAAAAACACACAAGATGTAACTGAGATTTTCCACATCACAGTTCTGGGTTTTGACACCAACTCTGTAAGAATAGGAAGGCAGGAAGCTTCCAAACTTTCAGAAGCTGTGGATCAGTGTCAGCACTCAAACTTTTTCACAGAGGAGAAAAGAAAACACTGACAGGCTGTGGATCACTTTTATCAACAGCAATTTGCAAGCAACAGCCAAGAGTCAGTCATCCTTTTGTGTAATTTAGATTCTTCACTTCATACCTGGGCATAAAATTTCAAGTATGCTTATGAATACTAGTGTGCATAAAACATTTTGAGAAAACCACTGTACATAAGAAATGGTACTTTAATATTAAACACTGCAAAACAAGTTTGGCCATGCTGCTTTAGAGTAAGTGGTATTTTCAACATTTTAATTAATGTGCAGTTGAAACAACCCATGTAGTTACACACACACACACAAAAGGACGTGGATGCTTAACCACATCCCACTTCTATCTATGATAATCTTTCTGGACTGTTGGATAAAATTACACATTTTTCCTCTGACAGCAATATATTAGTTCTGTGCAGAAACTGACGAACACCTATAGGCAAAGGGAAAGTTTGTAGAGATGCTTCTTTTTTATTGCTGAGGAAAACAATAGCCCTCAAAATTTACTGGTTGCCTGCATTATTCAAATCAAGCCATGTCTACACCACCTCCAAATTCTTGATCCTGACATCTGCCATTACCTAGGTGAAATGGTCCCAATCCCAGTTCTTCTGAAATTTCAGGTACAACAAACAGGTGGTTGCAAGATTTTTACTCTCTCTATATTTTTGTGATCAACAGTATCTCCTTTAGTCAGCAGCTCTATGAAAAAAGACAGCACTTCCACAATCTAATCAAAGTTTGAAGAAACCTGCTAGTTTTTAGTGAACACACTCAAATGAAAATTGCACCTGAATTTCAAGGGTTGACACAGATGGGAAAAGCACTGATATATACTGGAGCTACCCAGTAAGACTGGCAGTGGTCTTCTTCTCTATACTGAGTCTTCTCGATTTGTGAACAAAATGTTTAGAGCCAGCAAAAAAACCCCTGCTGACCTCAGTTGGGGGCCAAGGAGATTCCATCTTAATCCAGGAACAAGGGAGGCATATAATTATCTTTCAGTTCCTTTGTTTACTAAAAGCAGACCCCAACTTGCTTCATCAGAGTTGTTACAGCAGGAGCAGCAAAAGCAAAGACCACTCAGCTTTGTTCAGACACATTCCAGCCTCGTGCTTCCCTGCAAGCTGTATCTGCTTGAGAAATAGTCCTTGACCTGAAAGGAAGTGCTGTAGACCACAAGACAGGGTGAGGCTAAGCAGCAGGGAGTGTTTTCTGCATCCCTGCTCTTCCAGAAGCACTCCAGCCAAGTGAAGACACAATTCCTTCCTTTTCTGCATCACAAAAAGAAAGGAAATGTTTTCCTCCTATTTTAGCTATACCTTTGCTTGATTAACTAAAATCTGATTCTAGAAAGAGAATCATAAATCTAGGTATCCTTGAGGCAACTATCATCTAATAATATAATCCCACCTCACCTTACTAATATGGTGAAAGGGTCTTAAGAGAAGTAGCTTCCTTTCACTTTTGATGGGCGTGAATCTCCACCAAGTACTCACACCTCTGGCTCTTTCCACATGAAGTGGAGGATATGCCTCTCCCTCCTCTAATTCTCATTGTAGGAAGGACAACAATGTTCCATAAACAGTAGCATACATAGAACATTCTACACGTGCTATTCCCTGTGAAGTATGATATACATTATCTTGATATCAGTATTTTTTTAAAACTTTTATATAAAAACATGACAAGAATCAGATCAGTGATCATTCTAATCAAAATGTTCAGATGAACACATAAGACATACAACTATACATATTGAGACACACATACCAGGCTTAAGAACAACCCAGCCACCCTTTTCTTGTTGGTGCATCCATGCTTTCCAGCCTCTGGCTCCTTTTTCCCCAATTCGTGGTTCTCCACTATCCCAGAAGGGTTCAAAGAATTCCACCTATTGTTTTTGACAGGACCAACCAAAACAAAACATATAGGAAAACAGTTTTTGCTATTGTACAGCCATTATCTCTGCAAACTTACGTTTCCCAGACCCTACAAGCACATATCTGGATGTAATTTCTGTATTTAAAGCCTTTGTTAGATGCTGCTTAAGATTCAGCAGGATCAATTGAGTACTTCAGTTACAGCTGTGGCATGTAAGGACTGTCATCAGCTCTTCTCATGAAAATAAAATTTGTTTTACAAGGTAACTGGCTTTAAATAAAGCAAAATACTTTTGTGCCTGCAGTCCTTTACAGATCTTTCAAGGATAAAGATCCAAAGTCCCCAAGGTGTGGCTTTCAGAATCCAAAACTCCCCTACTCCCCAACTTCTATGAGATCACGAAGAATTTGGCTAACGGAATGATAACCCAATCACACACCTATGGTCAAATCAAAATATTACATTGCACATAAACATGACCAGACTACAGACATGAGGGAAAAGATGTGTAAGGACTTATATCTTTCAGGTTTAGGGAGGCCAAAAAGGTCAGGGCACTTTCCAGTGGATCAGAAGTCCAGGGTTCCAGTCCTAGTGACTTTGTCATCAATTCATCAATTCCTCCTCTGCTTTGTGTATCCTAAGCTCTGATGACAATCTCTCACCTATTATTAAACGATTCTGCTGTGTACCAACCTTTGGCTTGGACACTGAGATGTGACTCTTAATACAAATACTAACAATAAAATTTACTCCAAGAAAAACCAAGCATCAACACATGAGAAAATTCCAGGCTTACAGCAAACCGCAAAATATAATTCTGCTCCTCACAGATTTATTCTTTGCTGAAAGTGAGAAAGTGAACTGTGAAAACAGTACAGAAACAAGTAATTCCAGACTGAGTCATAACCCTTCTGTAAGACAGCAGAATGTACGATCAGCTGTAAATCTGGCATTTTCCTGTTTTCAAGAACTGCACTTTCCAACCCAAACATGGTCCTTTTGAATCAAGGCTCCTTTTCAACCTGCTCTAAGATTTTTACTCCAGGTAATCATACAGTTTTTCAAATTATTAGAATTGTAACTATATGTATGTGTGCAACTACACCAAATCCTCCATGATAGCTATGACTGAACTCTAAATTTTAACTCTTTCAGAAGACATCACTATTTTTTAACCTATGAGATTGCTCCATTTGTGGGTAGCAGTGTTAATCGAAGAGCAATAACTGGAGTCTGAGTTTCTGGGGAAGACAGTGAGGCAACTGAAGCAAATTCAATTTTTATCCTCTACAGTACCCCAGCTGCCTAAATGGTGGCCTCTCTACCACTCATTAAAAAAGAAACAGTTCTTAACATTTCAGTGGAATGATGCTACTGGCATCTAAATATTATCTTCCTTATTATTAGTGGGGTGCATGTGCAACAGTCTCCTGAACAAATGAAGAAAAAAGTGATGCAGTACTTCAGCATTTACCATTATAAGCTGAACAGAATCTCACGGGTCAAATAAAAAGCACTTGAAAGCATGAAAGTGTTCCTAATGTAGCTGTAGGAACAGGGTTAAAAACTAGCCTGTCATTTCTTCTAAATGCAGCCAACAAGTAATTTGCAAGTTCCCATATGAAGCTGTTTTGAGAATGAGAATGAATTGAGAATCTTGTGTTTAACACAACAATCTATTCTGAGGGTGAAAAATAAGTGCACCTGTAATAACAAGGGATTTGTCCCATCAGAATCAGTAAAGTATGCAAACAATCCAAGAATAGACAGATTTGATAGACAAGTAAAATGTCTTTTACTAACCAATAGAATAATTAAGAAACCTGTTAACCAATTAGAAGTTGCCCTCGAGGTTGTAAACTGTATAAAAGACAGCATGTGGCCTTAATAAAGGCCTTCTGAGCCTTCTGAAAACATGGTACTGTTTCATTCAGTATGCTGTGACCGTCTCTACAATGACATGTAGCCATGAAATTAATGGAAATAGCTAACAGAGAACCTAAGAAACTTTTTGCAAAAACTGAATGGAAAGATTTTATGTCTTATCAGCCCTCTCCATCACCAGTAACAAAACAACAGCATTTTGGGGGAAAAGAAGGAGGGCAGGTGCTAACTAGACACAGACATTGGTCAGCTAGCTCCATTTTTTATTATTGAAAAAGATATGAAATGACTGGTTTGTAACATTTCTATTACATACAGTAAAAGTAACCATTTGGCCTGTAGTTCCAGAGGACCCACAAGCATTTTTTCAATGCAAGCAATACCTTGAAGAACCTCTAAGTAAGCTGTTATCCAAAATATTTCCCTATGTCCTTAAAAATTCATCAGCATTTTTCTGGTACAGCATTTTCTGTAGTACATAAAGACACACACCCATTTAAATGGAAATTGCTACCTGTCCCCTTGTTGGCAGATCTTTTACACTGTCAGGCTTAAAGAAGGTGAAGTCAATCAGAGCCTGAAACAAAGACACTGCCTTCTCAGAATGGCCAGCCTGTCTCAGAAAGTGGCATTGCTGAATAAATATAGCTGTAAAGAAAAGAGGATAAAATTTTAGTATTTCAGATTTTGTTGCAGAGTATTTTATTACAGCCCACAAATATAAAAATACATACACAACATGCTGTAAAACATAATTGTTTTGGAACAGTATCCAAATTCAAAACATGGAGAGTAAACAGCATAAATGCATGTCAAAATTGTCAGTTTAATGAACTTTAAGACTGCTCACTTTAAATGTGCCAAAGAGACAACTTTTTATTCATGCTATACATGAACTGTCCTTACTGATGGAAGGTTAGACACAATGGTCTGAACTTCATTGCATGTAACATCTGTCAGTGTGTCTGAGCCCTCTCTGAAGATGCTGGGTGTAATCACAATGCACACAGGGAGGTGATAACAAGAAAAATCCTTTTTGCCTCAGTTTTGCATGAAATATTTACATTGATAATATGCTGGCAATACAACATTTTCGTTCCAATTGTCATTACCTTTTCCTTTATGTAAGACCTGAGTTAAGAGAAGTCCAATCTTCTGGCCAAAACATTACTGCTTAGAAGTAGGGAAAAGCCCTATCCCTCACTCTTCAACAAATTATTTGTCTAACCACTGTATTATCCCTACTGCACATTGAGCCTGAGTCTCAGCTTAAAAAAAATGAGAAGCAAAGTCCCAGTGTTTCTCTTCATATTTTGCAATGAGAGTCTTCAACTGAAGAGTTGGAGAAGTAACAGGTATTATGAACACCTCCATTATGAGGCAGCTCAAGGATATTTCAGTGATACTCAACCACTCCAAATTATACTCCAGTCTTAACACAATAGAAACTGTTCAAATTGCTTTAAATTATAATCAACTTGCAAAAATTCCTAAGCCCATAAAGACTTAAATCACTGACAGCTTGGAAAACAGTAAAACAGGTCTTTAAATACTACTGTTCCTTCACTAAACACATTTGCTTTGGAGGGTTTTAAACAATCCAAATATTTAGGTGTCTAGATACATACATGTAACAACGTAAGTTAGCAGCAACTGCTCTTAATCATCATCTTATACTTAATACATAGGAAATGATTTACTCCTTTTATCTGAATTTAGGCATATATCAGATGTATACACATAAAAACCTGAATTCAGCTACAATATACAAACAGGCATTTAATCCAATTTTTTATGCAAAGTCAGTGATTATTCCTGCTAACAAAGACTCTGAGATTTCTGAAGATATTTAAACAACAGAAACAATTATTAAGTTTATAATACAATCTTCCCAAGTATTTTAACTAATTCAGGCACTGCATCAAACTGACACTGAAAAAATTGTCCTTTCCTACTCTCCCAGCTTCAGAGATGAACTTTGATTAAAATACTCCGAATGTAGAAAATGCCTCATCAGGATTTGCTGCCAAACTGGTGCCAAAAATAAATCAGAATGTAAAATTTTCTGCATTTTAAAAAACAAAAAGGTATTTGAAGAAATGCAAAGATCAGCATTTTCTCTGTGGCAAAAACTGAAAACAGCATGAATACATACCCAGTTCAGTCCGTGATGCTAAGACACCACTGCAGCTGAACTGACCTAGAAGATAAGAATTTTCTCCCCAACCAGTAGGTACAGTTTGAAAAACAAGACTCCCTTTATACAGCAAAAATTAAGAAAACTTTATATTCATCTGCTTTATATTAACAGTTCCTAGTAAACTTAAAGTATTACAAATTTTTATGTCAAAATTTACCTAAAGGCAGATCTACCATTTTAAATTCAGCTTTATCTTTTTAAAATTTTTCAATAAAAAGTTTTTTAAAAAAACACCCACTTATTTCCAAGCAGATAGTACCGCATACTGAACACTAGATGGCACAGTCTCCCACGATTTAAAATTAGAGCTCTTCCACTGTCCTCAGCAAAGGTCAAAGGTTGAAGATGTAACCCGGATGTACATCGGCAGTGCTACTCACCTCATAATTAGTTTGTGAAATATTCTGTATATTTAACTTAGTGAAAAATTTGATAACCTTCCTAATAAGTATGTCAATTAAAACTCAGTCCAAGAATTACATAGCTGAGTCACTAAGAAATCTCAAACCAGGAAGTCTCCCAAGGGAAATTTCTCTAATCCTATCATTTGAATTGTGAAGAGGAAAAATAAAATACTTGAGATGGTTCATAAACAAATCACTACAGGCTTAAGACAGAACAACAAGAAGTTACTTGTGTTTCCGTTCCACTCAAGAATTTGAGTTCATTTTTATTTTAAGCTATCTGTGGATATTGCCAGCAAAAAAGTATTTAAAAAACATCAATCTAATATTAGTTAACTTACTAAAGGAACTCTATTAAAAAAAAATTCTCATAGCAGTTACAAACTGCTTCATGAGTTTGTATTTCATAAGTCACATATGTTCAAATATGTGCAGGAAAACAAAATGAAAGAAAAACCTTCTTGTTTCCAAAAATATTCTGAATAAAACCTTTGTCCTGAGAATCATTCCTTGTGGTTAGTGTACAAAGTGATGAAAATACTGGAAATCAGAGACAGTAGAAGCAATTAGAAGCTATCAGGCTGAACAATATCCACTGGCCAGCAGAGCATTTTTCCTTTGCAGCACTTTTTCCAGTGCTTGATCCCAGATGAATCAGCCAAAGACTGTATGAGATCTGAACACCTGAGATTAATTTGGTAACCCAGCATCTCAATCTGTAAGTCCAGACTGGATATTGCATAACATTATTGCTCCAAGATTTACAGGACTGGATAAAAACAAGATGTTTCTTGGACTATGATTTACATGAAAAAAAGAAAATGGACTCCCCCATAATAGTCTCTTTTAGAATGAAAATTACTGTAAAAATATATATATATATTCCTGGTGACACTAATATTTTCCCCTCCTCAATGTATTCACAGATTTATAATCACAATGACAGAGCAAGGTAGAGAAGAAAATTGCAATGAGTAGGTTAAGTCATTTTGCTCGAAATAAATTTAAAGACCATGCCAGAACTGAGCATGAACTCATTTGTTCCCTGAATCCACTCCAGCATCCTAACTATTCGACTTATTTTCCTTCCAGGGATAATTATATAATAAATTATAAAGTGGTAGATGAATGCATAGAAGAAATACAAAAGGCATGATCACAGGGTATTACAGCTTAGAATTCTCCATCTACAGACTGGGATGCTCAACAAAATTTCACTTCAGACTTGTAATGTTCCTTATCTTTTCTGGATTAAAGTAGTCAGGTGTAAAACTTCTAAACAAGAGATAATTATTTTTTTCACAGGTCTCCTTTTTATAAAAGCACATCTCCGGGCTGTTGGCTGTGATTCTCCAGTCTCCAATGTCTCCTGACATTGTACTGTAAACCACTCAGCACGTTAGACTTTAATGGATGTTGTATCATAAACTCTCCTGGGGCAGAGAAGGATCTGCTACATCCATATTTGGTTGGAATATTTGCTTTAATTCCCAGCTAAGAACCAGGATGCCAGGCACTTTGTAGAGAAGAAAAGCTTCACACAATACATAAGAAAATCTGTTCTTCATGCAGCTACCCCCTATAAAGACCAATCTGACCATACTATGCAGAAAGAGCCTTACCCAGCATAGCCTCTTCTGTGCCAGGCAGCAGAGGATGGGATAGCATGCTGCCATCCTGTACAGCCGCCAGTGTTGTCAAACACTTTCCATAGAGACTGTTGATCTTCGAAACAGAAAAGGTTGTGAACTGACTTTGACAGAAGAGAAGGTATTTCTTCCACATCTCTGGATTATTGGGATGTAAAAAAATTAGCTTCTGCCATTCTTTGATCACAGCTGGTGGTTCCCAGAATTCTGTGCAAAGCTTCAGCCTGGCAAGTTTCAGATCAACATTACTTGGATTGCTTTCAATTGCCCTCTCTAAAATGGCCAGTTTCTTTTCCAAGATTAACTTGAGTGATTTTCTCCTTAATTCCTGCTCTCCCTTACTGGCATAAGGGCTAGGTCCTCTCATTAATTCATCCTAAACAAAAAAGAAACGTCATTACAGCCTTAGGAAGAATGATCACTAGAATCACAAGAATGCTGACATTTGTGAAGTTAACAGGTCATTATCACTTACAAAATATATACAGCTCTAAACAAATGAAATGACAATATAATGTTCATGTATTTATTATTTATAATAAGCAACAAGGCCCATTAGAATACATACCTGAAAGGAAATAAATTCCATCCAAGCATTAATATCTCTTGGGTTTTCTCTGACTTTCTTGTTATATTCTTCTACTTTTGACATTAGAATGGAGTTCATGTTTATCCCAGGCTCTTGAGTTGTTTGCTGTGTATTTACAGACTCATTATCTGCACTCTTGCACGCTTTTCCTTGCAGCCACACTGTGGTTGATGGATCATAAATCCCAAGAGGATTTACTTCTGTTTTGTCAGAAGAATCATCCATTTCCACTTGGGAAACTGGTATGAAAGCAGGTGGATCAGATGGAGAATTTTTATTACAAACAAGAATGCCATCTGTGTTCAGCATCTTCACATTGTTCTTTGTAAAGTAGCGCTCAGGTCGACTCTGTGCTTGCTTCCTTTTTGATGCAGAACTGTCCCAAATTATACAGTGTTTCTTTGCATCTATGCCAAGACAGGACTCGCCTTTCCTTTTATACCTTGGAGAGGAAAATACAATTAAACATCTTCTAAAATACACATTAGAAAAGATACCTCCTTCTCGAAAGAAATCCTTTCATTCAAATTAACCCAAATAATGTATGCCTAGACCTTCAAAAGCTTAAGAGCCTGGTAAATTTCTGCTCATTTAAGACTTCAACTTATAAATTCTTTCAGCACCATAATACTTTTACTATGATACTAATAATTGTCTGAGTTCAACAATGTATGTCATACTCAAGCAGAAGAAAACCCTTTTTCCTTTCCATCATTTTAAGCCACATAGATAAACCTGGAGAAAGAACAACGGACATTACTTAGGGTTACTTAGATTAGATTATTTTAAACTGAAAATGAGACACCAGTTGTTCAGTCCAGTAATTTCCTTTTGCATCCCTAGGCCTCTGTCTATTTTATATGCCAAAAAGTGGAGGGAGGTGTGAAGAGAAAAAGAGAGGCCAAGTTCATAAAGACCACAATAATCCTATGGTTTAAGACAGGAAAATACAATCTTCAAATATTACCAAGAATGTAATTTCAGTGGCAGATATAGTGACATGCAATGCTAAAGTAATACTTTTCATATCAGAAAATAGCTGACAATCCAAAGGTGATAGAAAATTGAAAAAAAAATTGTAACCAAGCAATCTTTTTGCAAAGGCACAAAATGCTACAAAAATATAACCCATAAATTCTCCCTCCCTCCTCCACAAATAATTATATACAGTATTATTGTATATATGGTAAAATGTTTTCCTGAGAAAATCAAGAAGTGTACATACATAATGCATGAGCCAACTGTAGGCTCCTTTGGAGGGGCTTCTGTACTAAAGCAAAGATATGTTCTGAAGGATCATCACAGTACCAGTAACACACTAAGGATATTCAAGGTGCAATTTCATCTATACTAACATGAAACACAGCATTGCATAGGACAGACACATCCCAGTACAATGTCTGGGTGAAGAAATCTGTATGCTAAGAAAATATCCGTAACTTTTTTTTACAAGAGTATCAAACTACTCAAGTAAGTAAACCTCTTGACAAATCTAGTATGAAATAATCAATACCTTCACTTCCCTTTCAGACACAGAAACAGAACAAGAGAACAAAAAGAGCACTTGCCTACAGATGATTAATAACAGAACCTGGGATTTCTGACCTCAAAAACATACCTTTGAATCTGCCCCATGCTGCCACCTCTAGAGGGCCCTGTAGTTTGCTACAGAGAATGTTTTTAAAAACAATGAAAATCATGCACATTATACCCATTATTTCATGCCATCTTTTGCCTTTTAAAATATTCATCCAAGAATTATAGAATGGTTTGGGTTGGAAGGGGCCTTACAGATGATCTTGTTCCAACCCCATGGGCAGAGACACCTTCCACTAGATCAGGCTGCTCAAAGCTCCTTCCAGCCTGGCCTCGAACATTTCCAGGGATGGGGCATCCTCATCTCTGGGCAGCCTATTCCAGTGCCTCAACATCCTCACAGTAAAAAATTTCTTCCTAATATTGAATCAAAACCTATTTTTTCAGTTTAAAACCATTTCCTCATGTCCTATCACTATATGCCCTTGTAAAAAGTCCCTCTCCATCTTTCTTGTAGGCTCCCTTCAGGTACTGGATGGAGCCTTCTTTTCCAGGCTGAACAACTCCAGTTCTCTCAGCCTTTACTCATAGGAGAGAGAGGTGCTCCAGCTCTCTGTGATCAATCTGGTGGCCCTTCTCCGGACTCACTCTAACAGGTCCATGTCGTTCCTTTGGGAACTCCAGAGCTGGATGCAGCACTGCAGGTGAGGCCTCACCAGGGCAGAGCAGAGGGGCAGAATCCCCACCCTTGCCCTGCTGCCCACACTGCTTTGGTGCAGCCCAGGATACAATTGGCTTTTTGGGCTGCCAGCACATATTTCTGGCTCATCATCCACTTGCTCTCATCTTTGCTGTCATCCACCAGCACCCCCAAGTCTTTCTTGTCAGGGCTGCTCTGATCTGTTCATCCTCCAGCCTGTGTTGATAGCCGGGGTTGCCCTGACCCAGTGCAGCACCTTGCCATTGCTAAATCTCATGAGGGCCCCCTTGCTGAGCTTGCACAGGTCCCTCTGGAAACTTACTGAGTGTGCACTCGATCCTGCTGTCCATGTCACTGATGAAGAACACGTTAGACAGCACTTGTCCCAGCACAGACACCCTAGGGATATCAGGTGTCACTGACACTGGCCCAACGCCAAGCCAAAGTTTGAAATGAGCTACTCAGTTACCTTGTCTCATCTTCTATGTAAAAACCTTGCAGACAGACTCAAGTGTGCCAGTTTGGACACCAGTAGAGAACAAGGTTCAGTACCTGGCTATGTCCCCGCGGTACAAGGATTTGTAGGCCCAGTTGGCAGGGTCTGGTTTCTTGTCTATCCGGAAGGTGTCTGCTGTGGGGGCCTGAATATCATCAAGCCAAATAGAGCGACTGCTGGGAGCATTTGATGCTTTCCTACCTAGACTGCAGACAAGGACAGAGAGGATATTCTAAGCATTTGTGCACATATTCATTTACATAACCCAAGAAACATTACATTTCTGTAGTTCATAATAATTTAACTTATTCAAAGTCATTGTATGTGATCCACTCTTGCAAAGCCAGTCCCACACTTCAAAAAAAAACAATTAGAAATACACTAATAGAATCATCAAATCAAAACACTAAAAGTCTCTGCACTTCCAAAAACTGTATTATAAGGAAAGGTAATAACCAGATTAAACCAATCAATCTAATCAATGGCTTGGCACACTATAATCCAAAAGCCACATACTACTACTTTCAAAATTTACCTTTGTCTTGGTAGGGTATTACCATCAAGGAAAAGAAGATAAAAGAAGTCCTAGTAAGAGGACTGACTAGCTGTAATTATACTCATGCATTTGATAAAACAGTGTGTATTAAAGTGATTTATGGATTACAGTTATACAAATGATAATAAGTGGAAATTGAGACCTGCCTCTGAACTGTGGATAACTATGAATTTCCAATCTGAATTCATGGTACAAATATGTGAGTTTTAGAGTCTTGAAAAGTTTTCTAAAATTTCGCAACACGTTTCACATTCAGAGCAATTTTGTGGTTCAGGTTTCAAAACCAGTCTTTTGAAAATTCAGTATTCTGTCAGCATCAACAATTTATGGAAAGTAGTAGAAAAAGATACCATGAAAGAACTTCAACAGTTTTATTTGGGCAAAGCACTGGCTGGCTGGTCCAACTTAGCAAGCAGCTTATGAACCACACCCAGGCACCTTTCCAGCACAGATGAGTGATGGGACTGAGCAGAATGGGTTTAGCACCCATTTTTACTGTCCTTCCTCACAGTCAAGGAAGCCTTAGCCCCCACAAAGCAATAAAAGTTCTCATAAAGGAGGAGCCACCTGTGGCTAAAGGTATCAGACAACATCTGCAGTATCTCCACCACTCTTCCACAGGGAAACCATGTTGCCTTGGTATAGGCACATCCCACAAACTTGCACTTTCAGCTCCTGATTAATCCCCCTTGAGAAAAGTACTAAACTGGGGGAGATTCAAAAACCACCTAGACTACATCAATTGTAGCAACAATTCCTTAATGTCACCAAATCCTCATTCTATCACAGAAGCAGCTGCAGTGTGGTGAATTAGAGCCAGAGCTGCTGATGCCAAAGAAAACAAAGGATCCAGGGAATCAGAGAGAGGCAAAATGGCTGCTCACACTAGCAGACATGGTGAGAACCAGGAGAAGGTGACTCACAGCCAGCTGGACAGGGCCACCTCGAAATGCTGAAAACCCAACAGCCTGAGGAAGGCACAGCTAGGTGTGCCAAACCCGGATACTTGCTGCTTTCACAGAACCTCTGCAGCTGCTCAAAGGTCATGACAGTCACTACATGCCTGTTTTCCTGTTCCATAAAAATGACATCTCCACTAATTACACAGTACTTTAGAGCTCCTGGAATTAACGAAGAAGGTTTAACAAAACTATTTCAATTGTTCAAATATTCATAATTGAAGTAGAAAGCATGAAGCTAAATATTTGGATGTAAAAATACAAATCAACAATATTTGTCTTAAAATGAAAAAAAAGGAAATGCTAACTCTGTGAGGAAGAAGCTACATTACAAGGCAAACCCAGCCACATATTAAGATTTCTGCACTAATTAAGAATGTTTAAAACAATCGCTTTCCAAACCCTCATAAAAGATCTGTGAAAGGAAACAAGATGGTTGCAAAAACTGAACATAAGCCTCTACATGACTTTAAAAATTTATTTCACAACCATCATACCATGCTTTGCTCTGTACAACAGCACTTCACTGAATATTTGAGTCACAGTTTTTTGATATGATTAAACAAGTGGTTCTAAATCTGTTTCCCTTGCTTTGAATGCAGGTTTAGTCATACAAAGCTTAGAAGAAGATGATCAACCAGTGGTCAAAGTTTCAGTTGAAGAAACAAGCACAAGAACACAATGAATTTACATCTTGCATAGTGTTCATATATACATACTTTGCTGCTGCTTCCTTTCCACTGTTTTTGCCACTTCCTTTGTCCTTAATGTGCTTAGTGTCCACATCTGATTCGCTGCTACTGGAATCTCCTTTGGTTTTCTTTTTTGTCTTCTTATTGTGGTGATGCTTTTTCTTTTTCTTTTTTCTTTTCTTACTTGTCTGTTTCAGACTCTCATCTGTGTCACTCTCCTCTGACACTTCGGATCTTGAAGAAGTCCTGCTTGGAAAAAAGTATATACATTTATATATACTTACACAGCTAATTTTTTTTGAGAAGGTAGCAGTAACATATACAGTAAAAGTGATATAAAGCTGCATTAAATCACAAGTATATTTTTCAGCTGCTGCAATTACTGACAACTACAATTAATGTTTTAATTGCCAAGGCATTTTGATGTGTGATCTGTACAAATATCCATCTGTCAACATTGCCAAATTAAAGAAGATGGCCAAGATGATAAAATTTTCTAACTTTCCCAAACAACTTAGGTCAAGCTAAAAGACTGAGAAATATTTCAATGTGATCTGCAAAAGAAAAAAGTCTGAATTTTTTTCCCTGTTTTTTCCATGACTTATATAAGAAGTATCAAAACCACACTTTTAAAAATCACTTCCAGATTAAAAAAACCCAAATCCACCAATCAATAAACAATTTTTGATGACTACTCAACTAATGTTATCATATAATAGAGTATAATGTAATAAATAACACTGTGTACAACAAACAACCAAGTTATTAAGAGATCACACAAAGGATACATAGTTTTGGCAAAGCACATGTATATTACTGTACATACCACAAAATCTCCCACACTTAATAACCAAATGAATAATGGAGGTCTTCTCTAACCCTTAATTAAAGCACAAGCTCTTTTTAAACTTTTTTTTTTTTTTGCAATCTTTCAATGAAAGAAAGGAGTGGCAACTCTTAGTATTCCTAAAGTGTCAATAAAAGAAAATATTGTATTTTCAAAACAAGGCATCTCAAGCAAGAGCCCTGATACAATTTTTTTGTGGACACTAAGGAAAAAGAAACCAAAGAGGAACCATTAGAAGATCTTTGAAACAAACACACAAACTTCTGCAAACCAAACAAAGCAAACCCTCTCAAAACCATCAAGTAGGTTGGAGCAATTAGTTTTTATTGAACTGAGATAAAACCAATTCATTTTTATTAAATCAAGTACTCAAGTAATAGGCAAAAATAACCCCAAACAACAAACACCCAAACATTTTTCTACATACCATTTTTTTCAAAGCCCTTTTCAAAGATAAAATTAATATGGTGGGTTTATTATGTCATTCTATCTAATGGTAACTTGCAAAATCCTTAGCTTTATGACATGGAAGTCCTAAAAGATTTGAAGAAACACAGTAGAATGATAAACAAAACACTGATTGCATTTCAAACACACAATGCATGTAAATGCAAGACTAAGTAGAGAAAAAGATGTACCCTGGTGTGCTTGGCATTATAAAGATATTCTCTATCATGACCACCCATAATCACCATTGTGGTGACCTACCAAACAAGGCAGCTGGTATCAAATTAAAAATGACTAAGGTTTTGAACCTGACAACTACAACCTGACTGCATTCACTCTTGTGTGCCAGTTACAGAGTAGATAAGCCAAGTATAGCAACCAGTGCAGTGAATGTATTAAAACCAGTTCTTCAGCAAACGTGGCTGCTTAAAGCTCATTTCTACAAAAGGACATAATCACCCACTTCAGCTGACCAGCATGTTCTACAGCCACACTCAACCTGATATATGTAATATTTCATTAGTTCACATCTGCAGCTGTTTTTCAAAAAATGAAAAACTCAACTGTGAAATGGCTGATTTCTCTGATTTCCACAGAGAAATCATAAAGCTGATGCTTAATCTTTAGAGTATTTCAAGGGTCACTTCAGACATTGAAAAGCTAATGAAGAATCATGATTGCTCAGTTCCTTCTCCATTCCAAAATAACAACCATTTAAATGCAGCTCTGAGAAAAAGAAAATGGGAATGCAACTGCATACATACAATTTCTCATTATTTTAAGTTAAAAGACATGAAACGTTATTCATTCTTTTACACATGACTCAGTTCAGGCATTTTAAAACACTGAACAGTAGAATGAAAAGTAGCTTTTAGCTTCTGAATTTCGTCTCACATAACAAAAGACAAGCAGGACAAAAGAAAGAGGCTCTTTCAAAAGACATTGAAGTACACTCTACCTTATTAATGGTGATTTTTCAGGAATGAGATTGGCAACTTCTGTAGTGCGCTGGTGCAGTAATAGTGCATCTTCTGCAGAGAAGCTTGGGTTACTAAGCCAGTCTAACTCTGTAGGTAAAAAAAAAATGTGAGATCAATACAAATTAGCTTGCTGTGCTTCTTTAAGTTGGGAGTTAATCTAGTCAGCAGACAGTTAAATTCACAGTAAATGTCTAAGTCATGTGCAATAAGTGAGCATACTGGAAAGCCGTCCAGGAAGTTTGCATTTAGCGCATACTGAAAGCAGATTCCATGTTTAATATACAGCTTTATACATAAAAAAATAATCTATCCAACATTCATTTTTGTGATTTAGAAGTTCTAACTCTCTATATTTACAGACTGTATAAATTTGTTGTATAAAATAATCTATTGTATCATAATATATTTACTAATATACACCAATGACACATGAATTTCTATATACAATATAGAATAGAAGTAGTTACATATTTCAAAAGTGAAATTAAAAAATTACAGAAAGGCATAATTAAACAAAAGGTATAGTTAATGAATGTGATAAAGCTTATACAAACTAACAAAAGTGTACTTTACTGAATTTGGGAAAAATATTCTTAACACAATTTTATTGATAGGCACATCCATTACTGATAAGAATACTCAAGTGTTTTATACATGGCCAAAACATGTCACTGGATTCTCAGTTCTCTAATCACTGAAATATCATTGGACCTTTCAACAGTGTGAAAGAAAGCTAACTGATGCTAATTTAGATACACTAGTCAGCATTAAGCATTCTGCATCTAAATCTCTGCATTTCAGTCACAGGATATGGAAGGGAAATTTTTTGTCACAATTTTACTGATATAAAAAGTTTAATAATGGCTTTCACAGAGTTTTCATTTCTAGAATTCTTTTAAGCATGTGAAATTTCTTATCTGGTAAACAATGAAAGTTATTTTGTGAAAATACAGAACAGCAGCCCCTCCAGTGCCACATTGACAGAGATAACATAAGGAACAAATCTGGTCTCCCTGCCTCTCCTCCATGCTCTTTACAATCACTTCTGCCTCAGTGTTCTTCCTGTTACACGCTTGTCTACACTGACTACACTGACCTCTACTCCTTAAACAGCATGAACTCATTGTCTGTCAAGCAATGTACCTCTCCTCCTTCTAAAGCATTTCTTTCAGAAACAGAATTTTGGTATGAAAAGCTTTCTTCTGTCTCATGTCCCTGAGCTGTCATCCTCAAAAGGATTTAAAGCAGAGTAGGCTGCAGAACAGTTTGTTAACCTAAGTTAAACACATCCAGAAATACATAAAATAGAGCAAAGCTACAGTTTGTGTTTCCCAGGAGTCCACCCCCACTATGAAAGGCCCCATGAGGAGTGTTCACCTCCCTGGCTCTTGAATCTCCATCTCTGTGCATGGGACAATCCACAATTCGTGGCACTGTCAAGACCAAAACACACTTCCCATGAGCAGCCCAACCATGCTGCAGAACACCACCATGCACCACTTCCCAGCCTGTTCCTCTAGCTTGGTTCTACCTAAGCAGATAAGATCAAATTGCATCTTTAATGTATTGAAGAATCACTCCATGAGAATCAAGCCCTGCAGCAGAATCAATACACCTCTGTGGCTAGAGCAGGGAAGTTCAGAACTCTCCAAGTACAGTATTTTCTGAAGAATTTAATCAAACTGACCTAATACTCGGAAAGAAATGAGCAATTTTTGCCATTATGCCACATGCAAGTTCAAACTGCTTGTAGTAATCCCAAGTGAATGTTAGCTGGATACAAGCATTTCAAACATCACAGTGCATTCCAAACTTTAAAACACTATCTCTTGACTTGTTAGGCTTTTTTCTTGTAGACTCTCTAAGAAGTTTACCATTTTCGCAGAGCAGATATAAAAGATCTATTTTTCAATAATATACATGTACTTGTTACACATTTGTGAGCACAACAGCTGAAGCAATCCAATGACATTCTCTTTATACCTTCTCAAGCAAAAAGAAAAATTAAAACTTTACAGTGCATGTCTACACAGACAATTTTTAAGAGTTACACGAGCCCTTCTGTTGCCTCTCAGAATCCTGAAAATCTGCTTTCAGCAAAATTCACTGCATCATCTAACCTACAGCAGGGTTCACACTGCAAATAATGCTGCGCATTATGCTTACTAATGTCACCAGGGTTACTTATTACCACTGCTCTCTTCATAGCTACAGATAAATTTGCAATTTATCTTCCACCAAACGCTAATTAAGCTTGACAACATAATTGTAATGAAGTATATGCAAAATTGCAGAACTCTAGAGGCTGCTGCAACTCAGCAATTGGGCAGCCTAGGAAGTGTAAGCACCGCTTCTGTTTCTGTTTCATACGGCACTTTGACTTTAGAAATGGTTCAGGAAGTTTTTTAAAAGCATGAGGCAGAGTGGTTGGCTGCATGAAATATGACCTATATATATATATAATTATTACTTCAACTTTTAAAATAAAGCTATGAAGCAGTCCTAAATGTCTGGTAATGGAACCTTAGTTTAACACAACATTAAAATCAAAATACTCTGGGATTGCTGTATAATGATGCACTTTGGCTTCACATCAGGTCTGAGCAGAGAACCATCTATCAGAGAGATTGACGCCTGTCAAGTTCTCAAGTTCTCACAAGCTGAATGTGTGAAATTTGATATACACCACCATAAATGTGGTTCTGAATGAATATCAATTTTTACAACTTACATTAAGATGTCGTTGTCAACAACAAAGTACAATATTTATTAAAACATAACCCAAACAAATTATGTTCCAGTTTTAGCAATAATTCTCACACAAAAAGCTTCCAGTATGCCAAAATTTAAGTCATAAGCAGTGCTAACAACTGAAATCTGGATCCAGAAGCCAGTCTTACATCTTTTTCTGTATAATCTCATCTTCCAGACAGATGGCCTGAAGCAACATAGGCTACCATAACAAACTTAAAGGCTAAATTCCTAAAGTTTTACAATATAAAGTCTTATTACCAGAGAACTTTACTGCATCTCTCCCTGAGAGAGCAGCTCCTCTATTCCTAATAGCTACAGTTTGGGATCTTGTTATGTCCACTACTCCCTACAGCAAGTGTGATTACCAGAACAGGTCCCAAATGCAGCCAGACCATCTCTGTACTGACAAAGTATCAACCACGGTAATGCCATCAGGGGTAACGCAGGGGTTAGAACAAGAGGCTAATGCACCTTACCGACTGCACCAAACATACAAGAAATTTAGCCTGGGTAAATAATTCTTAGGTTTCCCTATCTAGAGAATGGACAGATTTAAGAGTGGTAGAACCTAGCAAGCAAAAGTAAGGGTTAGTTTAAATCCTGTTCAGTAAAATCAATAAACATAGTACCTACTTCACCGCTTGGCATTACACTAGACAGTGTTATTTACTTTAATAGTATTATTTATTTTATTAAAAACATTACTCACTAGACATCAACTACAACAGTCAATGTGATACGACTCATAATCTCATTTGTAACCTTCCAAAAAAGTCCTTTACTACTATGATTTGGCTTAATGAACACGGAATTTAAAAACACTTTTCAAGATATCCAAAGCTAGTGAGGAAAAAAAAAAAAAAAAAAGGGGGAAAGAAAGAAAATAACAAAACCAACAACAAACCAAACGCCCCGGTGCCGCGCTCCGCAGCCTCCGGGGGCGATGGTTACGGGCCGATGGGCCCGGCCCGCCGGCAGCACCGCCCCCACCGCCGCTCCACGGCGGGGCGAAGCACGGCCGGAGCGGGGCTGGCGGCGTGTGCCGAGGGCCACTGGAGAGCTGTTAAGGGGAAGAGGGTTCTCCTAGGACTTTACCTCTGGCGGAGCCCTCGGAGCTGCCGGCGGGGGGCTCCCCGGGCTGCGCGGCCCCGGCGAAGGCGGGGAACAGCGCCATGTCTCGGCCGTCGCCGCCCCCCGCGAGCGGCCGGCAGCAAGATGGCGCCGCGGCGCCGAGCGCGCTGGGAGCGGTAGTTCTTCCGCCCGGCCCAAGATGGCGGCTGGGGAAGGAGGCCCGGGCGGGGATCGCTGCTGGCGGGCGGCTTTCCCTGCGCCTCTGCCGATCGTGCGCCCTCCGCCGCCGCACTGCGGGACTGGAGCGGGAACTGCTGCGGGGAGAGGCGGGGTGGAGTTTCCAGAGCCAGCCCGTCCTTCCCACCGCCCTTATCCCTCATGAAGCTCTCCGGGACGGAACAGCCGAGCGGGGTCTCCAGAGCCTGGAGCGCTCGGCTGTGTAAAGGGTGATGCTGTAGGAGGCCAGGCGGCCTTTCTGTTGGTAACCAGGTATGCCCGGAGGCCCTGGCAGCCTGTCCCAGCACCGGCAGCGAGGGCACAGATAACCTCCTGCACTCGGCCCTTCCTCAGCCTCCTGGCCGCGGAGTCAGCCGGCATGTCTGATAGCATCCATGAGCCTGCCCTCCACAAAGGAACGAGAAAAATAACTTTTTATGCTTTGACACTTTGTGCTTTCTTGGACAGGATGTTCCGCTTCTTAATTATGTATTGTCTGAAACAGTATTTCCTTTTATTCTCTAGCCAGTGCCTGATTCTTGCATTGTGAGGAGAAAATAAGCACCCTATTCACTTTTTCTGCAAATTTTAATACCCTATTAATGTACTTCAATATTCTCCTTCCTAGACTGAAAATTTTGCCTATTTTCTTTGTATGCTAAAGCCACTCCTTGTTGAATTTCTTTAGTTTTTCCAATTCTTACATTAAAACTAGTGCATGATCAGAATTTCACATAATGATTAAGGTGTACAGTGAATTTAGGGATTATATTGAATTATGATGACTGGTTTGCTTTGTGCTCCTTTTCCAATGCCTTCTGATCATCCTGTTTGGCTTTTGTCTTCTCCTGTGCTCCAGCATCTGTCGAGAGACCATTTGTGATTGGCAAAAGATAACAGGTAACTACTGTGTGTAGATAATAGGATTAAATTCCCTGTACACACTGCTTCACATCTACCAAATTGATTTTTTTGGTAATTTTATAATTCATCTTTTAAATACTTCGGTGACCTTTCTCAGTCAGATTTCCAGTTGATTGCTGCAAATACCTTTGCACCATCTGCACACTTTGTCAACTCTACAGTCACTGCATTTGCAGCCTTTTTTTAGATGCTGATGACTTCATCCTTCAAAAAATTCTAAAACTATTTCTTAGTCCTTGTTTCCTACCTTTAGTTTATTATTGGTCCATAAAATGCTATTCATCAACAGGAGATAAGTATGAAAGTACAGAGAGGAGAGGATTCAGAACAAAACAGTGATCATGGACACCGATAGTCTGGAAGTCATCAAACGAGTGAGGCCTGATTGCCAACTTGGAAAGTTTGGCATTAAATGTACACTCACCTACTGATGTGGAGGCAAGTTTTGTTCTATGAAGTTTTGTAGTAAAACATTAGAATGTAGAAAGTGTAGTATGTAATATATAGAAATATATATCTACCTAGAACTGATACAGAAGATAGGGAAGTAATCTCAAAGAAGCACCTTACCAATTTTGAAGAGAATTAAAAAAATAATTACCTTGCCACATGCACTTTTTAGTCTTTATTGCGAGAACAGAAAACATATGTAATTTTGTAAGCTGCAGTTGTCTTCTGGCATAATTTCTCCAGGTAGTTTTAGAACTCGTGACCAATATCAACCAAATTTAAAAGAGGGTTACAGGTTATTACTGCAAATGAAATGAAAATAGGTCAGAACTCACAGCAGGATTTTAGTGGGAGCAAAACTGCAGTGTGCATGCAGTTTACATTGGGAGACTGACCCACTGAGAAAGTTGAGTCAGAACTCTCCTGTTCATGGAAATATGTGTTATCATATTTGGAAGTTCCTGAAATCTGTAAATGTGTTTATTCTGCATACTTCAGCAATGAGAAAACTACCACCTACCTACAGAGGAATAATTATTTACCTCTTCTCTTATGAGTGAGACTCAAAGCCCTTTCAAGCTTTTGATGCTCTAGTGCAAGATAAACTAAATAGATTTAATAAAAAAGCACTCAATTAATTTGCAGATTGTCATTTTTTGCATTGTCTCTGACCTGCTCACAGTGATGGTAGCTAATGGCTTCTCAACAAAGAGAATACAGAAAATGTGCTTTTTGAGAGTAAAGCAAATGACCAAAGAGAGAGTTTATAAGAATCCTATGCACAGATTTATGCTCTGTCCCTGAAAGTTATACCAGATTATGGCTAAAGAGAAGGATACATTAACACACAGAATTACTGTTGCCATACATCTGTTACTGTGACAAAGAAAACCCCAACCAAACTAGCAATATTTAACACTACCACAAATTGAAAGAAGTATCTTCCATTATCAGAAATGAAGTTAAACTTGAATGAATGTTGCTTTTAGATTATTGCACAAGTCGTTACGATTTAACATTAGTAAAGTTGGCTCTGCAGTAAAATCTGCTTTGACATTTCTTTGTATTTTTGAATGAGCAGTACCCATGGTGATGAAATGTAGTTTTCTGCAATGTATCCAATGTGTTAAATAAATTGGTTGCCTCGATGCAGTTGAGCCACACTTTTCCTTAGGATTTACTAAAAAGTCTCACCAAAGGACCTCTTGATGTCTAGAGTAAAGAAATACTCAGCAGTTTCTTCAGTTCTATCCTCATAAAAGCAAACCATCATTACAGATAAAACTACAGTAGCTGCATATAACATGAGTTCCTTGTTAATAAGAAGGAATGAACTAACCAACTATAGGAACTAACAAGTCCCTTAAGAACACTCTGGTCTGCTTTTTACATTGTGTCTACCTATTTAACATACTAAAATCTGGTATAGTTGTTTTTTTTTAAATTAATCAACTGTAAGAATTTTTCTTCTTTGATAAGGATTTTCTTCTTTGAAAAGCTTTATAATGAATAATGTACTGAACTACCTAAACAGATGTGAGAGGGATTGTTTATAGCAGATTTAGGATTTGAGTTCTTTTGTATGTTTTGATAAAATCATAGCATTGTATTTAGGGGCAAAAACAATCCCTCTCATGAGGTCCATAACATTTTCCTTATTACAATGAAATTGTAGTGGATATTTGTGATTCTGACATTTGTGAAATGGGTGCCATTGAAGCAGTAATTCGAATCCCTCTGTGGCCACAGAGCTAGAGGGACAGTTGGATGTATTCACTGGTGCCACCTCTGGCTCCCCCGAGCAGCCCTAATGTGACAGACTGCAGGCTTTTGCTCCATCAGCCTTTCCAAACCTCACTGATGCCCTGAGTGCTTTATGTGATGATGCACTTGTATCATGATGAGAATGCTTATGCAGCTTACTCCTATGTGGCTTTCATACGATGCATTTAGCATGTTCCAGGAGTGACAGGAACTGGGCAAATGGAAAAGGAGGAGGCTATAACTGTATCTCCCTGCAGTGGGACCTATGGAGCACTACAGGATTTCCAATAACACAGGTTCCTGTCCTGATGGCGCGCCAAGTTTCCAGCCTTACTCTACATTTTCCCGGTCCTTCCTCAGGTTTCTTTCACTAAAAATCTTTATGTCTATGCCAGCACTACTCAGACGTACTGAGACCTTACTCAGTAATTTTACCAAGGTCTAATTTTTTATTGACACCTACTCAGCATGCAGAAACACAAGAGCTCTGTTTCCAGCTCTGCCAGGTGCGACGCGTGGCTGCTGGGCTGTAACCTCAGCACCATGCCATGGCCAGCCTTGCCACGAGAACAGCACAGAGGAAATCATCTCCTGCAGGACTATCACATGTTGGGGACTTCAGTGGTGCTAATTAAGTCCCTGTAGCTATTTTATTTCCTCTTTCTGCCCTGTTGTCAGCGTCCTGTGTGGACTGGCAGCTCCTGGGGGCCCAGGAGCTGTGCAGGCCAGGCCAGGAGCTCCCCAGTCAGGAGCAGGGCACTGGGAGCACCAGGGGCAGCGCTAGCCCTGGAATCAGGAACCACCCTGGGGACAAGGACAGGCTGGACAGGCTGGATTCTCCAGGCTGAAGAATGCCCAGCCTGGAGGGGCCCGTGGCTGGGGAGGGCAGGGCTGTGTGGAGCTGGAGATTGGCTCTGCTCTCTCTCCCTGCAAAGCTGCTGTTACACTTCCCAGCCTTTCACCCTCCACATCTGCTGCTCACTTCAGGAGGAGAGGACAGGCCTCCCCAGGGACCAAACCTCCACCACCTCTGCTCCCTGCTGGCTTTCTCTCCCAAATAACCAAATTCATGCTGCTAGCATCAAGCAAGGCATGGCTGGGGCATTCCACAGAGGGAAAGATGTAGAGCTCTCTGTCATCTCACGCTTTGCTGTTGTTTGAGAGAGGAAACTCAAGAAGATGTCTTCTAAGAAAAAGTTCTTCTTAAATGTTATTCTTCCAGTCCTCAAAACTGACAGATCTAAACAAAACAGTTGGACACTAATGTATAATAATTTTACATCTGTCTTTCAAAGGGGCTTCTCTTGTATTTTTATAGGGAAATAACTCATATTTAGCTACAAATTTCAACTACTAATGTTCTCTTCAGTTTTAATTATCTATATTACTTGCACAATAAGTTTTCTTGGTGATGATATTGTATAATACTGCTATGACATTTAATGTATCATATTTTCTCCTCAAAGGACCTACTTTACAGGTCAGTAGAGTATTTTATACAGAGATTTTGAAAATTACATTATAAAAATGCAATTCTACTGCCTTATTCTTACAATGTAATAAACAATACCTGAATAAAATCTTAGCAGTTTAAATTATTAATAAAATAGGGCTATAAAATTATATGGGAAATGTGCAAACATTTTTCCTTCAACAGATAAAATTAAAGAGAAAATAAACATATACAAGATGATTGATGCATTTTTGCTAATATTTTCACAAGGGCTGTCAGGGCATCTTTCTAATGCTTTAATAAATCTGGTGGTTTATTTACTGATCCAAGTTCTATCTGTAAAATCTTCACTGACAAAAAGCTTGCTGGGCTATCAAATGCTTGCTGGGTAGATCAGTTATGACAGGTATATTTGTGATGGACATATGTAATAAAGATAACTGGTTCAGTTCAGATACACATTCTGATGCTACACTTCAAATACCTAAAGGAAGTTTTTTATTTGATTTTTTCAGGCTGTATGGTAGTGCTGGCCTTGAACTTCAAGTTGAAGCCATGGTCAGACTGATCCTGTAGGCAAGTTTGAAATATGTATACACTGTTCCATTATACAAAATATAAACAGCAACACAATTAATATGAAAAATCTGCATCAAAGCCATACTTTAGACAGGTCTATCAGGTGTTTAGACATAAACCTCAGAGTTGTAAAGTATTTTAAGTTCTGCTATGTATTCATGTATGAAAATGTGAATATAAGTCTGTATTTCTATACAGATTCCAAAAAAATTGGGGTCTTGATATTGTTCACAGTCCATTTCCTGCAAACAAAACACAGCAGGAGAGGAAGGAGGTATTTTGCAGACATAATCACAGCATTTTGTTTACTAGAAAGGCTCACGAGCATTTTATACAAGCTTCTCGGGGCAGAGACTAGAACATTTAAAGAAATTCAGAATGATCAGAACTTCCTGTACATATCCAGACCCATAAAATTTTGTCCAGTTTCTTTTTGCAGAGAAAAGAGGCAAGGAATTGTGGTCCTCGAAAAAATGCAAACCAGATCAAACAAACAAACAAAAAACCCTACCCCACATCCACCCTTATTTTTGGCCTATTTTTATATTTTTTACCATGTAGTTCTGCCGTCTTTCTTTTTAAAATACTGCAGGAATAGATCCTCCTGCAAGAAAAATGCACATGACATACTTTTATTCTCAAATCAAAATAAGTGTTACATGCCATTTTGTTAGAAAACATAAAACTTACTGCATAATTTTGAGGTGACTTTATGGCTTCATTGTGCAGCCACAGGTGAAGCTTCCAGTTACTGTGATGAGGTGGGTTTTTTGGTCTCTTGGGAGCAGATGTTAATTTGGAGGAGGAGTCATATTCCTAATGAACTTTTCAAAATGCAGTCTGCTTACATAGTCAGTATTTAAAAATAAATAAGCTACACCAACAGTCAGAATTTTCCATTTTCTATTGCATTTAGCAATTCTGCATTTTCCCTGGATTTTATGGTTTCTTATATAAAATCCATGCTAATTTCTCATTAGATGTTTTCCCAAAATAAAATTGATCCTGCCATTTATGCCTAGTCTCCAGCCTTTTGTGGATATATGTTTGCAAGGGATGGTCTGAATCACTAAGTTCAGCCTTCTCTGCAGAAAACCTCACCACATAAGTGTGTTCATATATTCAATTTTGAAATTTGTTGGGCTTTTCTACCCACAACTCCTGCAGAGAGACAGGTCCAGAACCATGATGTTCCAATATTTACAAGCATCCTGACTTCCTCCTTAATTACCTTGATGTTTATATCCATCTGTTTCTGGGCCAGCAATTTCCTATGGCTTAAAATAGCTCTGTGCTTCATGAGGGTGCTAACCTGGATGTAATCTATGCACAGACAGCAATCTGCCACTCAGCCCTTCTGCCATTAGGCAATTTAAAAAATTTCATTGCTCAGTCCACTGAACTTTTTTGCACGTTTCTCAGTTCATATTCTGAACTAGAATTGTACACAGTATTCAAGACACAGTGGTACTTCTCAGTCTCTACTGGAAATATTCTACAGCCCTGCATTTAACATTTAGTTGGCTGAATCATACTAGTGGCTCATAATGACCATAATTATTAATTATAATTTGGCATTTCCAAACAATTGCTTTCCTTATATGAATTCTCCCCATTACAGCAAAAAATTTTGTTATTAATCCCTAAGGACATGGCCTTCTATTCTGTATTAAATGCAGCTTTACTTCCATAAGTCACCTGTTTTATAGGAGTGAAATTTTTGATATGGCTCATTGTGAGCAATGCCTCTGTTTTTCCCATCAGCAAGTTTAATTAGCACATTCTTATTTTTGTGTCATTGTCTTTGTTAAATAATCTTGGCCAAATGTTAGTATAAGGAGCCCCCACTGAATTCCCTCTTTGGTCTCATAGTTCCCTTTCCAGCACAGACCTATTCTCTTCCCTCTTTTAGCCACTTCTTCATCAAACTTACATTTCTTGTGCTATTTCCCATTTCATCTAATAATCTCACAAGTGCAACATTGTCAAATGCTTTCCTAAGATAAAAATTAATTGTATCTAATGGGTTTCCATCATAAAAATTCTTCTGCTGTTAAAATACACTCATGGTCTGTCTTTGGTAAAACTGAACTGCATTTTATCCCATCTTCCACTTATTTCCACTCTGTTCATTAATTTCAAGCTTTATTTTAAAGCTTTGTGTCTTGTTGTAGACTAACAGAATAACTGCAAATATAGCAAATGTTTATAAAATAAAAGGGAAGCTTGTTATATAGCACCACCTCAATACCACAGGTGGATTAAAATCTGTACCACAAGCCATAAAACTTAATTCCCTAGTTTTTTCAGTAGTCAGGAATGCTCCCTTCTCCTTTGAACAAGTTGAGCTCTCCTAGTTTAGCTTCCATCTCACAATTCTTTTCACTTTGTGTACATTCTCTTGTGGCTTTGACTTTCCTTTCTACATCTTTGTCTGTTCTGAAAGCTGCAAAAATTACTCATTAGGCTGGGACATGCAACTAGATTATACCAGACCTTTAGGGCTCCCCGTTCTTTATGTGCTAGTTGCAATTAGCTGCCTATATTGCTAAATAGTCTTTTACTTTTTGTTTCAATCTTCTGCAAGGTCTAGCTCTGAGTTAGGTTTGGCAAACCTTCCTGAGTCTGCACCTCCAAGACTCTGAATCACAGCTTTCTTGGTTCATTCATTTCCCTTTTCCATTCTATCCAGAGCTCTTCCTTGCTTTTTCTCTGACTGTGAAGTAGTTACTCATCCCTCTTTCATACTTGGAATGTAAATTCCAGACATTTTTTGTATCTGTGTTAGATAAATTCCAGATCTCTCATGTTTAAGCCTCTGATTTATTACCTCAATTACTATGTCTAATTTACCAATATTTGTTCTTATAGTATTAAAAAAGCCCTCTAAAACTTTGCCAGAACATTTTTGTTTACTCTTCCATTACATTTGGATTTTCAGCCAGGTGGGAAGGGAGAGAGGACTGTTCTGTTTTTACTTTAAACACAACCAGTTTCCTCCTCATCTTTCCTACCTACTCAATTAGTCTAAAATAGCATCAGTTTGTAAAAGATAAAAAAGCTTTTCATTTTTACCAGTAAAAAATAAAAAAGCTTTTGTTGTCACTTGCACAAGTACCTGAGCTATAGTGGCATTAACAGCCCATGTTTTTCACTGTACAGGTGCCTTTTTTAATCTCTCTTCAATCTTGTCAGAAATCTTCTTCATCCCCATGTTTTGCCAAAAACTGAGCTGAGCTGCCTACAGATTTTCTTTTCTCCAATCTCTATTTGTGCTGCAAAATTACATTAATTCAGTTGCCAATGAGACTGTAAACTTTCCTCAGTTTTCTAGAAAATTTCAATTTGTAAATAATATCAGACAGATATCCATTATTGATATTGAGAAGTTTATTACCAGACAATTTGTATAATGCTTGAGTTATATGCAATGTCACCTCTCTGCAAGAATGCTGATTGCTGTCACTAGACAACTGATATGACAGGCATTGAAGCTAGTTGATAAATACACTGTTAAAATACAGTATAATGACCTGAAATCCTGCTATCCTCAACTATTACACTGTTCTTTCAGCACACAGAAGATTATTAAACCTATAAAAAACCCAATCTAATGTACCTAAATTATGGATGGCATCACTAAGTCATAATACTGTATTAACTGAGACTAATCAATTATATATTTATTAAAATTTAATCCTCTATCCTACTAGCAGTGAAAGTCCCATCATACAGACTGCAGTTATTCTGCTGATGTGCTGTTCCTTTCTATCCTAAAAGGATCAGTATGCTGCACAACCTTGAAAAGAGGAGAATGCATAGGTAAGTACACTTGGTAAGCTCTATAACAGCAATTGGAAATGTAATTTTCATGTAGAGAAGAAAGAACATTAATTTTATTTTTATAGTTCTTCCTCAAAGAACCATAGGTATGTCCTCAAAGGTATGTCTGTGCCTTTTTCATGCACTTCTTTTTCACCTTACCTGTCCTTCAGTGTTTTGCTACACCTATTAAATTGCATGAAAGCAGTCCTTTTGGCTCAGAAGGCTGGAACCAGTCATACAGTCATTAAATGTATCAGGAGGAAAAGTAAGGATGATGGCAATTCAAACCTAGTTCTTAGTACAAGAGTAAGAATAGCCTAAGCCAAAATAATCTGAATGCCCATATACCTGCATCAGGGTAACAGTGAACATATATATACAATTTTATATTCTGTAGCTTATTTTATACACACATACAGGAGTGGAGCAGTCTGAAATTTAGAAATTCCCAAGAAAATTGAGTACTTCAAAAATCTGTTAGTCTGTACCACAAATATGAATATGCACAACTTTATCAATATGCTTGCAATCATCTTCATTCCAATGTGAGCAGGAGGTTGGACTAGAAGATACTCTGAAGGCTCTTCCAAGCTGGCTCAGGCTATGATCCTGTATGAATTCTCTCTCTCTAGAATTCTCTCTTCACAACCACTATTCCACACCCAGACATGCACAATACCAGAAGGCAACCCTTTGTCAAAAAGCTTGTAGCACATATCTGTCTCCCATACATATTTATTCCCTTTTTAGTGAAAAAAAACTACTCAGGATGATCACGACCACACACGATCATCTGCTCACAAATGGCCAGGCATACATTGTTCCTTTTCTTTTCCCAGACACTCAGTATTGTACACCAAACATTTATCTCACTCTCTATCCCAAATACTCTTTCTTCCCTTATTAAATGTTACTTTCTTTTTTAATTCCCCACAGATTCTTCATTACTTTCTTTTAAATCATAAATTTTGCTCAATGCTGTTGGGCTTTCATGAACCCTGAGTTCATTTTCTCAACTGCAGCCATTATCCAAAATACTTTCCACCCATCTGGCTATATGAGTTTTTTTGGACAGAGGAGTTCTCACCTATTTTCATGACTTCACTTTATTTACATGAAGTGTCATGTAAATATGGACAACTTCTAAGATGCTTCAGTGATACTTTCGTATTCCTTACACTTTGCTTTGACAAACAATTATTGTCTACTCTTTTCATTATTATCCACGTTAGATATGAGCTCTTCTTTCTATAATTTAGCCTAGCAATCAGGTTACCATTCTGAACTAGAAGTCATATATATATATATAAAAAATACCAAAAAATCCATCTAGAAGTAAATAGGAAGGCAGATAACAATTTACACAATTAATTAATGATGAAGAAATTATCATTAGTGTTCATCAGTATATCCAGAACAACTTAACAAAGTATAGCTTATCATGCTCGACAATCTTGTGCTGAAAGCAATGTAATACTGTAGCTGTATTTCCTAGGAATCACAACCATTGATTCCTGATATTTAGACCTGCTCAAAGTCCTCAAATTTAAATAACACTTAAATGGCATTCTACCAACTCTGCTATCAAAAGGGTATATCAGTGAGATTTAGAATTAAGTACTTCTGAGCTAAGCACATTGCTGTTTTAAAGAAGAAAGTATACCATCTGCTTAAATCAAAAACTTCTGGCACCTTCACACTGAAAGGGGAAGCTGCACTCCACCCCAAACTATGTTACGGCCTTTGGCAGAAGCACACAGTAGCCTCATATGAACTGCGGAATCTCTAAACACTGTCAGAGCAGCCTTCATTTAGGAAGAGCTACATAAAGCAGGCTCTGCTAGGTTCATCCAAGTTCATTTATAGAACACTGCACCTTCAGTTTGTGAGTTGCTATCCCACATTTGTTAGCAAAAGATCAGGAACGCTATACTAGAAAGGAAAGAGACTTCAATGTTGACATTATAGAAGTTCTTGTACAGCCATGGTCGTTAATGGAGGCCCTGTGCTGGAGTACCACTACAGAAATATAAACCCTGAAGACTGTAAGACCTTGACTGTAAAGCATCCTATTTTAAAATGCTAAGATCGGGGGTTTTCTTTGGCTGCTAGAAGTAATTACTTTTTATTACTATTCAGTGAATAACTATTTCAAAAAGGTAAATTACTAGGACTGACAATCACAGACAAGCCCAGGGAGAAGGACATTCAGATAATCAGCACAGTGAGTTAGTGAGTTGTCAGAAACAGAGATAAGATGGGGAGAGGTGCTTTGAGAGACTAAGGAGGAAAGGGAGGGAGTGAGGGAGGGAAGCAGCAAGTAAGGCCAGAGTTAGAAAATGCCGATAATGTCAATTAATAGCTGTAGCCAGAATTTTCTGGTGATAAACTTTGTTCTTCCCAAGTCAACAGAAATAGAGTATTTTCATGTGTTGTTTTTCCCCATTGTTCAGGGATCTTCTTCCCTGGGGTTGCCAGCTGTGTTTTGATAGTCAGATTGGGTAGGAGATTTCTCCAGCAGCAGATTCTGACGTCTTTTTTTTCCTGTCAAGGAAAGAGCTTGACAGTCATCAGTTCTGCTGCTCGTCAAAAGGGAATCTGTTTGCTCCCTATCAAAGTGCCTGCTCTGCATTTATTACCTTTGTTTGGATTTCTTTTCCCTTTCAATTATGTTTTCTGCACACAAGGATTCTCAGCCTCTCAACAAAAATCAAAGTTAGACCCATCAGATGGCGCTTCTAGGAAGGATTTCTGAAGCCTGATGATCATCAGTCTCCCTCCACCCTGTACATTTCCCACCTGCCCCACAAAGGGGTGGCACGACAGAGGCGGCTCCAAGGACAAGAGTCATTTATTTCTCTGCAATGTCTGGCCCTGCCACACTCAGCTGTCGGGCAGAGGGCCCCTGCAGCAACTTTATTTGTAGCCTTTCCTTCACTGAAGTTGATGACAAAGATGACTGGCAAACCTGAGGCTCTACTGCCTCCCATTCCCAACAGGCCATGAAGTGCACAGGGGTACATGGCTCAGTGAAACAATCGAGTTTTTTAGAGAGTACTGTCTGTGATTTGTAATTCTGTAACCCTGCAGTTTTCTAAGTGGTGGTTCAGTACTAAAATGAAGATAATACTTTTTTCATCTGCTGAAATCAAAGAATTCTATTTATTGATGCCTTTCCTAAATTATTTTATTTGCAAGGGAGAAAAAGCCTTCTCTCAAATCTCCAACTACCTACCATGATTTTTCTTTTTTTTTATTATTTCACCTCCTCAAAACATGTTTGGTGATTGTGAAAGCATTGTTTTATTTGAGATTACTCCTAATTTACAATTGTATAGTTAATAAAATTAGTGAAATTACAGAAATACAGCTGAACTGTGGCTACTGTTTCATGATAAAAAATGGCAGTAGTAACTTAAAACCTTCTCAACACCCCTGTGCCCCTCAGCGGTGCCAAGAAAATTGCTTGCAGGGCTTCTTAACTAAGGTTCATTAAAAAGTTGTCAGCACTAAGTCAAGGAACTGACTGGAGTTTAAAAAGAATTATTAATTGTGCTAATCACTAGCACATTCAGTTGCTAGCACAACTGAATGGCTGGCATGCCACAGGCAGAAGAGGGAACAGGAGCAGGGGAGCAGGAATACCTCATGCTGATAGTGGTGCCTGGACAGCAGCAAAGCAACAGCCTGTGCAAGATCAAAACTGAGAGCAGGATTGTAACACCCATTGAGCCAATAATTCCTAATTATCTATGATTAGATTATTTTCATTGCAAATTATCTGTGCTACAAATGTAAAACCAACCACCCTGCCTCCAGCATAGGTATTAGCTGAAGCCCATGGCTGTACAAAACATCTCTTGCAAGACTGTGTCTAGCTTGGAAACAATACATGCACCTTCCCACAGAGCCAGAGATCATAAATTCTGTCAAACCAAAGTGGCCTCTGTGAAAAAACAGCTGAAGTTTTTTCTCACCGTGTTCTCAGAACCAGGAGTGACAGACAGCATGCTGCAGTCACACCACATTGCTTCCCCTCAGGAACAGCTCAAACCTAGCTGGGCTTCAGGCCAGCTGCAGGCGCCTTCATGTGGAAATGATCCCCAGCAGGCAGGAGTATGGGAGGCCTTCTAGGTCAGGTGAATACGATACACATAGATGGATCTGCTTTGGATATCTGACCCAACAAACTCTCCCACAGGCAACTGGGGAGATAGCATTGAAATACCAACAGCAAGAATCCTGGCCAGTTTCTGGAGGAAAGTGTGGGAGTAGAATGAAAAGGCCAAAATGTCATAGGTGACACCACCAGTGAGGCATTTACACTATAAAGTACTACTTGCAAAAGAAAAATGGGAAGCATTACAATTAGAAGGAGTATGGTATTGAGAAGCATTCCATCTCTGGGTCAGCTCCAGCCCAGTTGTGCTGCATGACCCTGAGGAGTCACCAGAAGTTATAAGGTGATTCTTTCTTGGTTGTTTGTTAAGGTGCTTACACTGCTTGCAAGCACAGCTGTTTCCTACAAACTATGATCACCTCTCAGTGTGGAAGTATGTTTTAATTCTGGATAGCATTTTTGTAGCCGATTATTCTGTTTTATTTGTATTGCACCATAAATGTGCTTACCATTTTGGATTATTTTGAAAGACCTTCATTTCCCAAAGCAAGCCAGCTTATAAATGAGCACAAGTAATTTTACTTTAATGTAATCACTATTGTAGTTTGCCTTTAATGGGTGATCAAAAATTCACAACTAATTATTTTCATACTTTGCATATATTCAGATGAGGTGCACAACTTCATAAAAACAAGTTAGCCTCAGGACTTGCAGTTCTGTGTGTCTTGCTTGCCCATATAAGCAATATCAAACAAAGCCAAACAAGCTGTTGGCCTGTTCTCATGTTGCAATCTTGTAGAATATTATATTCCCTAGAAGTGTCAATTCCTTTTAGCCCCAAGAGTGGCTTAGATTTCTACATCTTTAAGGATTTTTCTATTAGGAAAAGAAATAGATGAAATTTGATATGATCCTTTGTTTTTTTAGGAATAATGGGCATTACAGCTTGATTTATGGAGCACAAAGAAATTTACATGAATAGGAACAATTTATTAGCCTCTAGTTCCCAGACTTTTTGCAGGCAGATGCATTCTAAAAATCTTCCTTCCAGCATTTCTGATGCCACACAGACAGAATTAGAGCAGCTTGCCAATGACTTCCTCAGTTCTGAAATTATTTCTAAACCTTCAGAAAATCAGCTGAACTCTTTGACCCTCCTATTGTCTGCACCTACACAGGACCCAAGGTGAGCACAATATTTTCTACTGCCCACTATGTAAATCAAAGTTGTAATTGTTCCTTGTGGTCTCTGAATGGAAAGTGGCTCTCACGGCCCCTACTTTGAACAAAACAGTTGAACTGTCCAAAGCCCAACATAGTTAGCATGCTCTTCAGATTTCATTTTTCCATATTGTCAAGCAGATCCCTTTGGAACTGTACAGAATCTCTTTGCTTAGCCAGATAGCACAGGCAATCCCATGTGACCATCCACTGAAGCCAAGAGAATTATTGCAGGGATGGATCTGGCAGTACAGCATGTTGAACTGAGTTCCCTTAAGCAAGAAATCAGCACAAATGTACAAATCCAACTGTGTCTGAGGGTTCTGTTTTGCAGCCATCTGTACAGGCTTCTATTGTTAAACAGAAGTAAACCAAATGTTAGACTAAATGATAGAGTCATTGATTTATACATGAAGGTAAAAAATACACATAATTACAAAAGCTGAAAATAACTAGATAAAGCTGGTTTAAATTATTAGAAAACCCAGAAAACATTATTTTTCAGAAAAACATCAAGTATCCACCCGAAGACACATTGACACTGCAAATTAACACCAGAATCCCAATATGACATCTTAAGATAATGTGATCTAAAAGATACAGCCAGCTGAAGGCAGTTTGCTGTATGTCAGCTTCTCAGACAAAACAAGAGAGCTGAAATGTTTCCTCCTTTGTAATGGTACATAAAATCTTGCATCAATTTTGTAGAAGAAAGCTCTTGATTACTGTTTGCCAAGTCAATAAATAATTGCATGGTGAAACATATTGCCACAGAAATCCACCAAGGTCAACAACTGAGTAAATTCTAAAAACATACATGAATAGCAAACTACCTGGAGCTGAGGTTGTTCACAGTAATCCTGCAAGCCTTCTAACAAGTCATGCTTCAAAGTTAAGAAAATCTTTTACTGTTAAAGTTTAGAATGCAATGCTTCACGGGGAGGGACTGATTCCTCTTACCAGCAGCAAGCAAGGTCCATTCAAGGACCTCATCTTGCCGTAGATGTAGAAAGACACTGACCCAGTCTGATCTCCAGTCTGATGTGGAATAATATTTTCTACATAGCAACCTCTGAGCTTCCTGTGATCCCCCTGCTGTTTTGGAGCTGAAGAAAGCAGAGTAGATGCCAATTTCGGGGTGGGGGTTGCCAATTGTAAACAATGAGAACAACATGATAACATTCAGCAATTTTTCTATAGACACTACTAATAATCAATTGGAAGTCAATGCAAATGGACAAAATTAAGATACCACTTGTTCCTGACAAGTGCAACATGTCTTACATGCAACTGGAATAGCTTATACAACAACCAAAACAACCTCTTAACAAAAACACTCCTTTATTTAATGCAACTGCATGATGGTTGAAAGCCCATGATTATGGCTCCAAAACTAATGAGATGAACATAAATCTGAACTTGGCCAACTGGTGCATGGAACAAAACTTATGCTGAATATAGCACCTTTCTCTATGGTGGCTACAAAAAATATACACCAAGAGGATACAGAAATAAAAGAGGTACCATGCAAACTTTGCTGGGTGGAATTGGTGTAGGACCACAAATTCATTTAATACAGAAATCCTACCAAATAAATTCTCAATATTGTAAAAATTGAAAGTAGAAATCAGAAGAACTGCAAGCTGGCTACTGACAGCTTTACAAACTTTCATACAAGACTGGCAAGGTACCTGGTACCTTTAGTGACACACTATCACTGGTGCCCATTACTAACCTCTGAAACCATAGCACAAGAACTCAGCAGTGCTTTATCTTGTATTCTATTTCAACTAACTAGCATATATCAGGTTAATCAAATTTGGTTAGCCATTGAAAATAGTGAAAGACAAATCTTAGAAACTATATTCCTAACTCAGCAAAAGGCAAATTCAATGGAGGATGGCTCAAAAATATTTAATATAATATTGAGGGTTGTATAATGCTGCTTCAAATGAGTTAATATTGCAATTGTTAGGAATTTGTCAGATGAGTGCCACTCACACAAAAATCATACCCTTATGCCAATTTGCTGTCATTCCTAAAGTCTTTCATAAAAAGACATGGCTACCTATAGTAGCAGGAGATTCTTTGCATTGGAATACACATGCCATCAATGAACTTAGCAAACACTATGCTCACTGGCTGTCATGCTGAGGATGTCCCTGCCTGACCACACCTCGAGCTCAGAATGACACAATATGAAATACTCCTCTGGGATCTGCATCTGGCACCAGGTCCCCAGTGAGACATCTATATGGCAATGAGTTTGAATGTCAGTCTGTACCCACCTTCAAAACTACCCACTTTGAAGATAATGTAAATTTTGGACATGGAAAATTTTGCTGCTATCATACAACATTTGTGGTTTACAGATTTACAGGTTAACGTCTTGTTGACTGAAAAAAAGGAAAAAGATGTCTTATTTTGTACTGTTTAAGACATAGTAACATGTGGCACGATCTTTGAGACACAAGATAACTTCCTCAAGCAAAATGCTAATGTTACCTAACATCTGTCTGAAACTGGAAAACATTTAGATGAAAGAAAAATAAAAACTGATATATGACAATAATGAACTGATTCAAGTAGTGAAAACCAACAATGCTAGGACTTCTTTGTGGTGGTAAGGAGTACTTCATTTCATCAAATTCAGTTGACAGTAATCTAGATAGCAGTTTGTGCTTAGTGTCTTTTTCCAGCAAGAGTATCATGGTAGATATGAATATTTGCAAATGACACTAAATGGAACAGGTATAAGGTAGAGTATTTCCTAGTACAGGTACAACTGGGAAAAATCAGGCATCCTCCTACATGTTTAGATTCCAGGCACTACTAGATTTTCCAGCAGCTGGTAAAACTTTGCAAAACTTCACTGAATGCTGGACAATTTGCTTAAATGTTCCACTACAGTATCTTACTGCATTGCAACCACTTAGATCAACCACTTTCCTAACTCATTTCAAACTTTTCAAAAGCAGAGTAATAAGATCTTTCTGAAGAATCCTTTTCACCTAAAAATAAATTTTGCACCAGTTAAAGAGAAAATAATGTATAATAATACTTGATGTACTAATTATAACATATTTGTGTTCCTGTGCATTTGTTCTTGGCTGACCCAAAAGTCACTTATCAAGTTTATCTGACATGAGCTTTTATAAAAATAGAAAATAAAAACAAACAAACCTCATTTTAGCAACTTTAATAGCAGTGCCAAAATTTAATCACTTGGGCTGAAAATTGCCATGATGATTGTCTGCTTTGGCCTGTACAAACTTAATTCAAAACTGTTCATATTATACTCTAATAATAACAGTTCAGAAAAGCCCATAGAGGAATTAATAATTTCATCTTGCAAACATGACTTGACTAGCTTGCAGCAAATACAGCACAGTCACACTCCAAACAAAGAGGCTAAAGCAAAATTCTGAACAGCCACTCACTAAATAGCATCATCTAACCTGAATGCTGAATCAGATAGATCAGACTGAGCTCCCCCAAAAACTGCATATGATTATGTTGTTCCAGGCTGTCATCTAAAGACAACAACCAACTTCAATTTCAACTCTTCTCAGCTTTTATATGCTTGAACTTGCAGTGTAATACCTTTATTTAATAGTGTTTACACATGTACACTTGCATGCACACATAAATGCTACAAATATACAAATCAAATAGAAAGAGTGCACCCAAATGGTGTGAATTTCAGAAGAAAGCACACATTACCTGTAAAGGAAAAATTCAAACTATTCACCTAATATGAACATGTAGCTCCACATTTTGTTATTTGGCAGTACCGTTCAGGCTCCATAAGATGGCAGACCTGCATACATTTAACAGATGTTGGTGTTAACGACATTGCTGCAAATACATTGTTTTTTTAAATGGTTGCTTTAAACTGATGGGACATGTTTTCACTCAGAATGTTTAGAATGTGATATATTTAGAACTGTAACGAACTCTGCTTACTACTCCACATTGCTTTTGCCATACACTCTCATGGCTTTGGACATGGCCTACATAAAGCACCCGTAAAAAAATAAAATGTGGCATCATCACTCAGAGCTGATTGATTGGGAATTACCACGACTTGATCAATGTAATTCTTTCTAATAAATATGTAATTGTTTTTTATTCCTATTGATTCATTCTAGAACTTTTGGTCATTGTAAGGTAACTCTAAGAATACACTGCTGCCCTGAACACAGTGAAATCCTTGAGGTTATCTTTCAAATAGTCTGCTTTACAGGAGACTGTCTGGGGCAACAATTACTTACTTGTTAACCCTGAAATTGGTATATTTATTTCCCGTTGAATGATGGGATGACATCGCTTCTAAACACTTTTTTCAGGTTCTCTGACATTAATGTACTTCTATTATTTGTACAGTCATTATAGTATTATTATAGTAAATGAATACAACAAATTTGGTTTATGAGTCATATTAGATTGTTCTGGAAAATACTCCAGAACATGGTGATGCCTTTAGCAATGCTTTATACTAATTTCGTTTCCATTTGTTAAGATATCAAGCTGGTTTAGACCTAAGATGTTCAAACACGAATTTTTCAAAAACATTATCATACTTTAAATGACCAGGTAAGAAACAGAACAAGTTTGCAGTCTGACTTCTATGTTTCACTTTAGCAAATTTGGACTCATAAACATTATAATTACACAGGCATATAATTTTCCCATAAAGATTTCATTGCACTTGTTCCACTTGGCTAGGATTACAAGGAAAAGTGGTTAGACTGTTTTTAATATTTTGAAAGAGTTCTTTGGAAAAAAGACAGTAAGAAGTGTTCACGCCAGCAGGAAAGCAGTTTGTACTCAGTAGGGCTCTGAAAAGGAAATCACGGTAATTTTAAATTAAAAACTGATCTACTTCCAGGTAACCAAATGGAACAAAGAAAACAAATTACCGAGGAATTTAACTCAAAATCCTTACAGTAGCACATCAAGAATGTTAGCCTGAAAACTATAGTTAGGAAGAAAACTTTCACTAGAGAGAAAAAAATTGGGCTGTTATGTTCATATGCAAATTTGTAATTTTTTCATATGTAAACATGCTCTTTAATAATTGCTTAGCAGCAAAACCTTATTTAAAACACTGCTCCCTGACACATTCACAGGCTTCTTGCTGACTCACTCTTCAAGAATGGGATTTTGAAAAAGAGCAATGAAAACACTCCAGTAACAGAAATACTGAAGAATTTAGATAATGAGTGTCTGTAACCTACTTCTACCTTTAGACACTTATTGTATCAAGCTTCACAGATACGCCAGGAAGTTCTTGCTGGTTTGAAACCCCCATCGTTTTTAAAGCACTCCTGTAAGCTTCTTATTGGTGCAGGGATGACTTTCTTCGCTTCTGGTTTCTCTGTGCTTATTTCAATTAGAGACATACAAAAATCCCCACACGAGTGGTTATGGTTTCTCTGCGGCTCCTTATGCAACAGGGCTGTAATGGGCTTGGCCAGGCCCCAGGGGCTCACCAGCCCCCCGTGGATGCAGGCCAACCTCCCGTGCCTCGGCACAGCTTCGCAGCGCGGGGCTAATTTTGCAAAAGCATCTCCTTTGTGTTGAAAGATTTTGCAGCGTTTCAGCAAGATATTTCAGCGATCAGTCATCACTTTGCCGTGCATATCCTCCCCCAGCTGCCACTCAAGCTGTCACTGGGAGCAGCAGTCCAAGAGACGCTTCTCACACGGGCAGTGGAAGGGCAGCATAACCAGGTTTGTTCTGCCACATTTTGCACCTCTGACACCCTGTGTTATGGAACAGGATTGAGAAAGGAGGCTTTGTCTTTGTGCTGCTTTTTTACGTAGAAACTCTGCTCTAGATTGTTCAGTGACTGAGGAACAGCTTCTTCCTGCCAGCTCTGGCTCATGAGCCAAGCAGTTGCTATTGCTGCAAGCTGCAGCGGTCCGAAAAGGCGGGAGATCTTCCGCTGGGACTGCTGATGCTGCCGGGAAGGGCCGGGAGCGCCCGGCGTGGCCGGTGCTGCGGACAGCGCCTGCTGCAGGCCGCCATTCCCGGCGGGGGCGGGGCCGCGGCCGCCCCCGGCGGCGCTCTGGCACGCGCGGCCCAGCATCCTGCCTTGACGCATTGCAGGTACCGCGCGACCAATCAGAGGCCCCGACTCTTACCAGATAACCATTGCAGAGTCCCGTTAGCCAATCAGGCGCTCCTTGACAAACTGCGGCCTCTGCACCGCTCCCGCCGGGCTCCGCCGTGCCAGGCAGCGGTAACCTTCCGCGAGCGCATATAGGTCCCGGCGGCGGCCGGCGGCTCGCTGCGAGAGGTGCCCGCCGAGGGGCGAGGGGAGCCGCGATCGGAGCGGCCGCACCGGCGCTGCCTCCGCCTCGCTGGCGCTGCAGGACCTGGCAGCGCGCGGGGCGCAGCCGCCGTCCCCCGGGCACCGAACGGCCGCCGGGTCGGCACAGAGCCCTCCCGCTGCCTGCGGGAAAGGGGGGAGAAACAGGGTTCCTCGGGAGGCCGCAGGAGGCTCCGGGAAAGCGAAGCGGTTTGTGCTGCGTCGCCAGGGCCCTTGCTGGTGGGTGTAACGTTAATCACCATCGGCAGCTCCTGCGTGGAGAGCGGGAGAGTCACCAGCGCCGAGCCGAGCCAAAGCCTGGGTTCAGGCGCATCCCAGAGTGCCTCCAGAGGAGCTGCAGAGCTGCCTGCGCCAAGCTGGCAAAGGGCATCTGCGGGAGGCACGGCCGAGAGCCCTGCGGCGGCTCCCGGCTCATTGCGGATGCCGCCACAGCTCCTGCGGGAGCCGCAGTCTGAGCGAGCGAGGAGAGGTGCGAGGGGCCGGGCATGTGGGAAGCCTGGTGACTTACCAGACACCTGCCATGGGTGTACCTGCTTAAAAATCCACCTGCTTCCCCAGATCCGCTGACCACTCTGAAGTGCAGGTTCAGGTGCAGCTGTGTTTTCATGCCAACACAATTCTGCCATGCGAGATCGCTGTTTAAAGGCTGCTCCCTGGCCCCACTGGTGGCTGAGGGTTTACTGCAAGGATCTCAGAGCAGACAAAATTCTAGCCATAACATTTGTTTTCGAGAATTAAGCTAGATGACTGTTTGGCACGCATGGACCCATCAGAGAACAGAGTTTATTTTTTTGCAGAAGCCTGTGGTCCATCAGCGCGTCCTAAGAGAACAAAAGGAGACAAACTAAAGAAAGATGTGGGAGGAAGAGTAGGAAGATATCTATGTTTAAGTGATTTAACCCCATAATAATAATAACAAAATAGCCTATTTTGAGTCTTTTGCTTTTTGCTTATTTAATGCTGAATATCTTGTTTCAGTTATATTTTAGCTGAGTGGATTGGTGCTCCGTAAGCCCCCAAAATAGAATATGGAGATAGAGACAGCAGAAGCAGAATGGTTGCCAAAGTGAAATGATCTGGAGTGCTGAGCACTGCATCAGCCCACACACAGGCCCACCCCGAGGATAGTGATGCAGAGAAGTCTTAGATGGTGCTCCCTGCTTGGAAAAATGATGTCAGTATTGGCAGACCCGAAACTAAACCAAAGGCTAACCAAAATATACTCATTAAATGTACTTCCCTTCTACACAGCATAACCCCCCCACTTCTCAGTGCAGTGTACCTTTGTGTTAGGCTTGTGCTCTTTAACACACTGCTGACAGCTTCACAGCCAGCACATAACAGTGCACTTACTAAATATAAGTACTTCATTAGCATCTAGAATACTTCTGCTACCACAAAAATAACAACAAATAGCCATTCTGTGGGGAAGGTCAATGCTGCTTGCCAGGAAAGGTGTGCACAAAGTGCTACATGCTTGGAACAGATCGGATTTTAGGCATCTTTTTTATTCCACAGAAGCTGATATCCTCAGAATAAAACAGGCAGAACAGAGGTTTAATTAGGTAGCTGATGTGAACTGTACCCTCACAAAAATGTGGGAAGAATATGAAGCCCCGTGGGACAGCTCTACTTCTTAAGTTTACAAAAAAAGATAGCTTTTCTTGGTACAATTTTTGGAGTTTCAACAATGATGGCAGTTGCTTTAGGATAGAGACGCATACTCAGAGGATTAGACATTTTAAGAGTCTGAGTTTCACATGAGCTAGTGTCCCCAAAACTAGAAACCCAAAGGTCTACACAAAGAACTGTATCAAAGAGAAACCTTAAGGGGGATATCAGAATCTACATTCTGGAGGCATCAGATGTCCCTGTTCACCAAAAGACTCTAAAAGAGACGAGGCCTCAGGAGAGGACTTCCTAGGTACTGCCATGGGATGCTCCCAGGGGAGAGGCAGTCCATTGGCTCTCTGACAATAGGTTACAGAGACTGGAATTCATAGTTCTATACTAGAAATGAATCTTCTCCTCGAGGTTGTTGAAAAACATAGGGTTTTTTTCTCTCCAGGAGTGTTGATAAGTTAGAGAATTTCTTTCATTATGAGGTGGGTTTATTACTGGTGCATTCACAAACAATATAAAATAGCTATCCAAAGAATGCAGTGATGCCACAGTTTTCTTTTATGTAAGACAAAGGAAGAAGTGTCATTTGGCAATGGTGCTGGCTTCCATCTGTAATTTGGGGTGTATCTGTACTTGCCACCTCAGGCCAGCTTTGCAGTATGGCAGATTAGAATGCTCAATGTGTCTTGGATGACAGTATTTGACATCCATTATTAACTCAGGTGGTTTTGATCTTGAAGCTTCTTATTCTCAAGTAAGATTCTATCCCAAACTTATTGAAACACATCGATTCAAGTGTGTGAGGGAAAGGAAAAGAATAAATCCCTAACTGATGCAAATTAACATGGATTTATTGACTTCAGGGCATGTTTACATTGCTGAAAATCTGTACGAGAAATTATGATTCTGATTTAAAAGTATGATCACCCTTGAACTGCATATTTGGAGTTGTTGAATTTTTTATCATTAGCTGTAGCATGAAGACTTATGGCAGCTCCACCTGACCCAAAGAAATTTCATTTAACATAGACCTATGACAAAATTACCATTTGGAGTTAAGTAAAGGAGGCTTGGCCATTAAAGGAGGTATCTGTGGATTTTAAATACCTGTCTGCCTATATCATATGTATTCTTATATTTGTTAAGTTGATCTGGAACTTTTACTGCAAAATTGATGTCACAATTTGCCCCACAGGGGTGTTCAAATGAAAATTAATTACTCACAGTCAATGGGGAGGTACAAAAAACAATGCAAAAAGCTCATTTAATAATTTCCATCATATAAAAAAGCAATCCTAAATATCTGTGAAGGTTTTTTTCCCCTATTTTAAGCAGGACAAACTGACATGAGGAGCAACATTACTGGGGATGAACAAAATTATTTCCAGCCTTTCTTCAGCACTTAAATTCTGAAGGATATTTGTCTACCATTGTTTATTGTATCATTATAAGCTATATATTGGTTCAAAATCTGTAGCTAATGGCAACAGCTGTTCAGCTTTTATAAATTCTAATGCAGAAATTTAATATATAAAGTAAACTAGGTTTTGGCCCACTCATTTTTCTGGTATATTCTTAAGAAATAAAATGCAAACTCAAGACATTCCTAATAAAGTGAATCTGACAAAAAAATTCTTGTTTGTTACATTATATAACTTAAACATTTGAGGAATCCATTTACTGAAATTAAAACCAATCATTAGAATAACCATTCCTGTAAGTATTCTTCTATACAGAATATTTAAAATATATTTATGGTAAAAATATATTACTTTCCTTTGACATATGTATTACCTGCTTTCAGCATCAGGGAATATAGTTCTTATACATGTATCTATCAGTGAAAAAACCAAGACCTTCATATGCTTGATAACGTTATGTAAAAATATGTAATACTTAGCAAACACACAATACATAAATATCCTTGCCTTTTCTGCATTTGATTCTTGAAAAATAGTGGATACAATTTGGCATTTATCTGTAAAAACACTAATGGTAACAAAACACAGAAAAATGGAGCAAGTAAATTGTTTATACCATGATTCATCCGATGTTTACCTTTCTATGAAACTGGCAATTGCAAAAACTGAGAAGGAAAATCCTGTTTTCACATATTCCACTGTCTCTAGAGAACTCTTCATAGGACTATGAAGAAAGGTTGGGGGTTTTAAGACTGTGTGGAAAAGTTTTGGGGTTTTTTTTTCACTTATTTTACATTGCAAGTGTTAAAAAAAAGTAGGGAAAAAACCTTTGGTTTAAAAGAATTGTTTTATGATGTTTAATCTGCAAGATATACAAGTGACACTGTATATCTGGATGCAGGTCTGTAATTCCCAGATTTCCAAGTCTTTTTAAGACAGGATCTTGAAGGTTCCCAACTCAAACGATGCTAAGTTTAAAACATGAAACTTTCCAAATTATTGGATCTCGAGGATGCCATTTTACATAGGTACATGAAAAAGGACTCACTAATTTAATTACAAAGTGTAAATAATTTAGTTCTAACTAATGGTTAAATTAGTTTCATGTAAACATCTAAAACTTTACAAGACAACAGGCACTCAACAGAGGTAACATATTCAATTACATAGATGGCTTTCTAACACTAAATGCTCAGTGAAAATCCATAATTGTATGTGATTATTGATCACACCAGTGGGAATGGGGCAATGTAAATAAAATCACAAGCATATAAAAGACTGAGGAATCTGGGGTTTTTTTAAATCTCTTTCAGAAAAGAAACAGTTACCTTCAGGAATATGTATGTACCCATTTAAAATGGAATTTTAAATGTTAACATGAAAGCAACTTTTATTGTCACCTCTTGTAAAAATAAATTCTGTTCTAGCTTTTTATTTCAATGGAGTTCCACCCACTTATTTGCAATCTTAATGATGCTTATAGTTTATAAAGATACTTGCTTAGGTTTTCACAGCTTCCAATGGCATTTAGAATCATTAATTTTTGTGGAAATAGGACTCCCAAAAAAACACTGCCCATATGAAGAGAATTTTGTACAGTATAAAAATTTGATATACCAACAGAATTCCAGTTGACTTGAAAAACAGTACAACAAATTTAGTTTAGGTAGCTCACACACATGACTGGCAATATTATACCCATGAAAACAAATCATTAATTTTTTCCAGTTGCACAGATGTTGCATGCACATATATACTTGATTTTGGCTTCTTGTACTTCTAACTTACTGTAAACTGGTCATATATGCTTATTGCGATACTATCAGCCTCCCAGCTGTGCATTAAATGATATGACAAACTTCTGTCCATCTGTTCTCACATCCATTCTCTCAGGACAGATGTCTGTGGACTATTTTAATTTATTTTTCAGGGTTTTTTAATTTAGGTAAATATAACAAAAGGAAACAGTTGATACGTGTGAGGCCATGTTCTTCGGTGCTCCCGTTAACAAACAGCCAAAGCTGAAAGCACACCTTGTATGTAAGTAGTAAGGTTTTTTATTTTGTCAGGTTCTCAACAGAATTCCTCCTTATATCTTAGGCTGCTCCCAAGGAATGGACATGTTAAGTCTCTGCTGAAACAAAGACCAACTGTAAGGCTGTAATCTTACCTTCACAGCAAGGCAAAACCTAGGAATGTAAGGTAGAATGGTTCCAAGTCTTCCACTGCAACCATTTTATTTATTTTATAAAGAAACCTATGAAATAATCTTTTCCTACTATTGCAGTTGCAACTCAAGTCAACAACAGCATGCTTAGAGAGTAAAGTAATTTAGAACAGTAAATTTATCGAGTCAAAATTCATTTTAATAGCTATTGCATAGCCCTTTGTTCATAGAAAAGCTCCATGTCAATGGGATGGCCAAGTTCTCTGGTGTCAGGCACAAACACTAAGTAATTCCATGGCCCAGTCCAGCTCCCACTGAGATTCAGGAGATTTTGAATGAGGCTGTAGAAGATCCTGGCAAATCATTTGACATTGTATATCATTGGAATGACAGGGGCATTTCTTGCCTGGCCACAACTGAATGTAAATTTTAAGAGAACAAAGAATACTGATCAAGGTCTAGCTGTACGATGGAGTGAAAGCAAATTTACAAGGAGCAGGGAGATGCCAATTTAGATGATCTTTTATTTGCTTAAATAAGCAGCAAAAGATTAGTATTCGGTTTTGTTTACATTTATCGTTGCCATATGTCAAATTAGGAAAAAAAAATCCCCTTAGTCAGAATGGTATTTTGGAACATGAGCTGTGAAATATTTTCAAATACAGAATGATGCAATTTAAATAGAAACTACTGCAGAACTCAACTGTGGCACCTTACTTATCATCCTGATTTTTATTTTTTTAATAAAGCAAGATAACTAAATTGCAAACTACTTGAAAAGTAACTTGATTTCCAAATTTCATTTTAAATATAAATGAATGATAAACATGAACCATCAAGAGTTAGGAAAAGTAGACACAAAAGGTTAAAGAAAAAAAAAGAAATACGAATAAATGCCCAGTGATCCTTCTACTCAAAGGCCCTGTTAATCTTTGGCAACATCCATTGAAAGTTACTGAGTGGCTTTCTACTTCACATTTCCAAGTTTCATCATGTATGTCCAAATGCTGTAATGCTGATAGTTTGTAAGAGAATCTACATACATTTTAATTACTTGTCTTATAGCCTCTCCTCAACAGATAAATCTAATCCCTTCACTTTTTAACAAGTGAAGGTTTTGATCAATGGAAGAACATATTACAAGTGCTCAAAATTAACTTTAAGGAGATTGAAATAAAGCACCCACATTCTAAACTGTCACGTTTAAGTGTTGGTAAGATTATTCTTCTGATAATACCTTTTCTTTGCAAGATAATTTATTAATTATTTAATAAATTTATTTAACAAATAATAAATTATTTAAATTTATTAGCCCAGTATTTATGTTCAATTCAGTGTTTCAACAATGAGATCTTCACCTGTGTAAGACCAGCACAATAAGCTGAACAATTTGTACATGAACATTGTTCTTCACATAGCCCTGTGAGTCTCAGAGAGTTCCAAGATTCACTTATCGAAGCAAACACTCTTGTGGATAAGCTTGGATAAGCTTACACCAATCACACATTGCGCCATACTTTCCATAAAGAAATTAAACTAGGAAAGTAAGAGCCTAAAATTGCTGGTCTGGTTTGAAAATGAAAGATTTGTATGTTCTACCTCAGGGAAAAAAAAAGAAAAAAAAAGCATCACTGTTTGGTAATAAAAAAAAAGGCGTATTAAAAATTGGAGGCTGGGCATTCCACATCTAACATGGAAGCTCTCTATAAACCTACCATTTGCAGACCAGCCAGCTGCAAATTGGTTTTCTGACACCATTTCAAACAGTAGTTGCTATACAAATGTTAGAATGGTTTGGGAACCAAACTATGACACATTAAATGTGCTATCTTGTTTGCTGAGAAGTCCCTCTGCATTGCAAACAGGTAATTGTTGAGCTTGCCAACCTATCACTGTGTTCCAGAAAGGCAAGCAAATAAATTCTAACTTCAGTGGCAAAGCTATTGAAACTGTTAAAATAAACAGAACCAAACTGATTTTGTCTTTATCTCAAACACTGAAAGTACACGTGATTTTTCAAAAACATAATAGACAAATGAATTTCAAAAGATTTAGTGCTATATTGCAAGCAGATTTATCAGAATTATGACCACACTGGAAATACTGCAAGCCTCACAATCCAGAAAGAGGCCCAATCTAAAACCTTCAACTAAAAATGTCTCAAACTACAACAAATCTCAAAATCTAAGGGAACCTGTCAAGAATGGAACCAAAATCCTAGACTCCAAAGTGGGTCCATTTTTGTGCTTCCGTGCCTGTTAAAAGAGGTAACAGTGTGAATACTACAATATTTTTTTGCTTATTACCAGTGTGGACAAAGTCCTCAGAGCTGACAGGGAAGAAATGAAGAAAACACTTTGACATCGGGACATGCTTTTGCTGCCTCTCAACTGCAGGCTTCTGAAGAGGCTCAAGTGACACCTCAGTTGTAGACCATCCGATTCTGGACTGAATTTCGCCGTCGCTTGGAGTTTGGTACTTGACAAAAGCCCTATGATTATTAAAAAGGCAGCTGTGCTCGCTTCAACATTTTAGCTTTATAGTCGCTGTCACACACGCCTTGTCACCGAAAAAAAAAAAGTCCTTTATTAACGCTTCCCCCGTCCCCGCGCCATCATCCTCTCCCAGGTGCCGCTCCGGGCTCCCCGGGGGAGCGCAGGCCCGCCTCGCCGGCGGGAATGCTGTCTAGAAAATAAAAAACAAAGCACCAGCCTGGCCGAGACGCCCTCGCTCCGGGGCTTCCAGCCTGGAGAGCGGCAGGGACCCGGCAGCGAGACAGCTCCCCGCGGGCTGAGCCGGCAGCAGCCCCCAACAGAGAAGAGCCACGGCCGAGCCCGGGCCGCCCTCGCCCCTCTGGGGGCGCTCGGCCGCGGGAGCGGGAGCGGCCCCGCCGGGGGAGGGGCCGGGCCGCCGAGGGGGCAGGGCCGCCCGCCGCAGTCACCTCGCACATACCGCGCCGGGAGGAGGGAAAAGGGCCCCGCTCCGGCGGAGGGATACAGCCCCACGTATATAGCGGGCGGCGCAGGCTCACAGCCCCAGCACTCTGTGAGCCGCGCCGGGAGGAGGCAGCAGCCGCCGCCGCCGCTCGTGGTCGCGCAGTTCGTGCAGCCGCCGCCGGGCCCGCCGCCGCCGCGCCATGGTAGGGGGCTCGTTCGTTCGACCGGCCGGGCGCGGTCCGGGGTGCCCGGGCAGGCGCGGGGGCTGGTGCGCAGTGCGCTGGCTCAGCTGGGGACGGTGGGGTTGCTGGAGCCGGGCTGTCCCCAGAGAGGAGCGGGGGAGGGGGGAGCCTTGCGGGGCCCTTCCCGCCCGGGTCTCCGCGGAGTGAGCGGGTTGGTGGCCGCGGGCGCTTCCTCTCCCTAGCCCCGGCCGCCTTGCGCGGGATCGCCGCGGAGCTGCGGGCCTTCCTCTTCCGCCGCTTCCTTCCCCTTTCCCCGGGCCTGCCGTGCGGGCGCCCCGGCCCCGCGCTCTCCCGCCCCGCCTCGCCTTCCCTCCCCTGCGGAAAGGGCCGGGCGCGTCTCCCCGGGGCCACGGCCCCAGCGCCGGGCAGGGCGCGCTGCGGGGCGGGGCGCGGGGTTGCGGGCGAGGATCCCGCTCGGCTCCGGCACCAGCTGCACTGCGCAGGGAGCGGGGGGGCGGCCGGGGGAGGGCACCGCGCTGCAGCTACTGCGCCCCCCCGTCCTCCCCAGTCCCCCCCCAAAAAAAACGCAGCCGCGGCAGCGAAGCCCATCGCTGTCTGCATTACATCATGTCTCCTCCTCTTCCTCCCGGCCCCCGCGCACCCCCCGGCCGCGGGGACCGGGGCGCTGTGTGTGTTGCTCGGTTGGAAGCGGCCCAGCTCCTGCATGGGGGGCTCGGGGCAGGAGGGGCGCAGCCTCCCCTCTCCCCGGGGGCTGCGGGGGAAGAGCTCCTGCCCCAGCCGCCCGCTGGAGGAAAGGCGATGGGGAGGGAAGGCTGGCCGCGGAGCGCCCTCGCGGTTGAATGATGAGAACGTGGTGTGGCCGCCGGCTGCTGGAAGAGGGAGGGAGGGAGGGGAAACGGGGACGCACTGCAGCAGTGGGTGGCTGCTGGCCGGGAAGGGCGCCTGTTGCGCCGGCGGCTGCGAGCTTCCCGCCCCGCCGGCCGGGCGATGCCCGCCGGAACGCATCGCATCCTCTGCCGGGTGCTGCGCGGCCAGCCGGCGCAAAGGAGAGCAAGAGGAAGGGCTGGGATCCTCCCGGCGGTTTTTCGCTTCCTACGAGAGCGGAGAAACAGTTGCAGACTGACCTCTAATCGCTTTTTGGCAATCTGGGTGTTCCTCGACTCTGTCTCTCCATCTCCCCTTCCCGTAGGAGAAGGCTGACATCACCAGGACAGGATTTGATGACTTGGCTGGGTGGGGTGATGGCTCCAGCCCTGGCTGGGTACCTTTGTCCTGTAGCTGTGGTAGGAGGATAGTAGCTGTGCCTGTTGCTCGGGAAGGTGAACCCCTTGGCAGTGTAGGGTCGGGTTAGGTCCTCGGCATCACCGGATGTGCAAAGGTTTTGTTTTGTGGGGTTTTTTTTGTTCCTTTTTTTTTTTTTTTTCCCGCATTTGAAATACGATTTTTAGAAACATAAGCAAGCTCCGATTAATAGGGCAATGAGCTGGTGCTGTGGGCTGGAGGTTTTTTGCCAAGGTGTGGCTCTGTTTCCTGTTCTGCAGGGCAATGAGTCTGTTATGTAAATTCCTTAGATAATCTTTAAGTGAAACCTCGCAATTTCTGGAAAATCACAAAGAGTGCAGGAAGTCGAGCTGGATTTTGAGCACAAGCTTTTTTTTTCTTTTTTTTTTCTTTATTTTCTTTTATTAAAGAAGACTATCTTTAGCTATTTCTACCCTTTTCTCTCTCCTCCAACACACTGTGGGGGATTGTTTAATCATTACATACAGACCTTAAAACAACCCCCCTACCTAATTACAGATGAGATCTGCATATTTCCCTTAATATATAGAGCAGATTTTCAACCCTATCCTTTTCCCATGTGCAAGAGCTTAACATTATATAGCTGATTAATTCTGCATTGTATTTGTTTCTCGTTGCTGCATTTAGACGGTTTTATACTTGAATAATAATATTTTAGGACAAGAACGGTTTGTCTGCCTTCTCTGACCTACAAAATTCTCTGTTCTATTTGTAAAAACGGTCCAGTAAAATGTGTTTAAAACAGGTTAGTACCTTGTATTCTTCAGTATCTGTGATTAGCCATGTAAAATCCTCCCTTTTTTCTTTACTAGGAAAAGGCATATTTTTCCATAAAAACTAGTTAGCTCCTTTGAGTCCAAACAGTGGAGCTTTCTGTGATGCTCTATCCATGCATAGGGAGAGGCTTCTGGAAGGATGTGGCTATCACAGTTAAGCTCCAGTAAAGCCCTCCTGATTGCCCACTGAGCTGTATACCTTTGTATGCAGTGGCCTCTTGATGTACAGAAGGTCATCGGCGGGTATTTTAACTCTTGCCAATTAAAATTATATATAAAACAACATGCATGTCAGGATATGAGGCACCTTAAACTGCTTGGCTGAATGGAAAAATAATATGATGGGTGAAGACTGTAATTGTCTTTGTCAGCGGTGGCCGAAAGCTCGCTGGCAGCGAGCTGTAGTTGGTCACACGGCAGCAGAGCCCGGTGTGGGGGCTGGCGGAGGGCTGGGGCTGCCGCGGTGAGGCGGGAGGGCGGCAGGGCTGAGCGGGGGCGGCGCCTGCCCCCGCCGTGAGGAGCCCCCGCGCTGTGCTGGGCACTGTCCTGCTGGGAGTGCGTGTGCTGTGAGACCCAAACACACGGCATGAGCCATTCGGGGCCTCTGAGCAGCAAGGAGCCTGCCTGTGCCCTTCACTGGTTCCAGTCAGGTTCACCGAGGTGCAGGATGGTGTTTGGTTCTTCGTGTGCGGTTTCAAACTGAGTTAGCCTGTGTGCTTTTGGAAACAGCTGCATGGTGTAGGTGAGTGCAGTCTCCTTGTAGGGACAGAATTCCAAGGTTTGAAAGTGACTTCATGAAAGCAATGATCAATCACTTCTCAAATTTAAAGGAAGTGCCTCATGGCTTGACAGAGCTAGAGGTAAACAGTATTCTAAAATGTTCTATTCTTCGTGTAGGCTGATCAGCTGACTGAAGAACAGATTGCTGGTAAGTGTTTTGATGATAATTTCTTTTTTTTTTTTTTTGCTAGCTCTTGTGACTAAAAGAAAATATATTATCTCAAGCATAGTGGGAGAAAAACCATCTTTGACAATTTAAAATCTGTACCACCACTTTTAAAAAGCACTCACTTAAAAAAATCCCAAACTGAAAAAAAAACCTGACAGAAATATTCTGGAAGATTACTGGTTCATTGCCTCTTAATTTAGACTTCTTATTCCTTGGACTACAGATAATGATTTTTTTTTGTAGATGTTCAGACTTGAGCCAAGTTCTCCTAGATTTCTTGCAAACAGAATTAATTGCTGGACTCAAATGATCTACTTAGAGTCAAAAGCAGACCTGGGTACTGTTTAATGGAGTGAAGATAAACTACAAATGAAATGACAACAAATAAGCCTCAGATGAGTTTATTGCACATTGTTACAAGCCAGTGTCTTTTTAATAAATCTTTAATAGTCTGGCTGTAGTTCACTCTGGTCAGGAGAAGGTGCATTATTTGACCTTCTGGAGACCAGTCCCCCATTTGTGGCTGACACTAATTCTTGCTGTCTGGTGACTTAAAAATAAGTGGTAAATGACAATGCTTTTGTTCCTCTAAGTCTATTAATTGTAAAGGGAATCCAGTGGCTCCTTTCACTTATTTCAGAGAGCTGCTGTATGTGGGGCAGCTGTGCCTCAGGCAAGATGCAGATGCATGGAAATGAATTACAGAGTTGTAATGCAAATAAATAGCCACATGAAATAAGTTTGAATATACTGTGAAAATTATATGTTGGTATTGTAGGTAATTTTTTATTTGTATTTGAGAGTTAATTCTCTCAATACAGGGACAGTTAGATAAAAAGAGAAAATGTTTCTTAGAATTTTACCAGGCTTTGTCAGTAGAGTGCATTTTTAGTCTGTGGTTTTCTCATGCTGGTGATGTCTCTAAACACTGGGACTGTTTCTGCCTCTAGAATTCAAGGAAGCCTTTTCCCTGTTTGACAAAGATGGTGATGGTACTATCACAACAAAAGAACTGGGAACTGTCATGAGGTCACTGGGTCAAAATCCAACAGAAGCAGAATTGCAGGATATGATCAACGAGGTAGATGCTGATGGTAAGTGTTGGGAAGGTGCTGTGATCATCTTTAATATGTATGACCTCCACACCTGGCCCTAAACAGCATAGGGCAGACTATGACATAGAGCTCTTAAAGCAGCTTCAAAATGCTGGATGGACTCTAAACTCAGGAGAATGTCCAAGATGCTAGCAGTATTCGTGAGACTAAAGCCAGGCAATGGGCAGAGACAAAGTTATGCTATTTGTCTTTAATATTTTATGGGTCACAGGCTTCCTATTGCTATCTGATTTGCCCTGACCTGCCATTAACCTTTCTTTCCATCCGGCTTTTCTGTATGTGTTTTGTCAGCCCGTGCTGGTTTTAATAACTTTACCAACGTCTGTGGTTTTGGCTAAGCCAAAAAACGTGTTAGGAGTGGAATAGTGTTTTCAGTGGAAGTTCAGCACAACAGGAAGAGACTATATAGTCTGTCTAAAGTATTACATCCCCAATAGATAGAGAGGGGCTGTTGGAGGCAAAGGCAGAAAACCTTTCCTATATCAAGGCTAACAGAATTATTTTAAATGAACACCAGAAAGCCCATATTGAAACACATATTGTGCTTCTGAGCTCCACATAGGCTAAAACATAGTTTTAAAAACGAAGAATATTTCCCCTGCTCAGGGATGTCAAGCCTTTAGTCTTCTGTGTTGGTTGTGATAGTGATTTTTCTCTAACCTTTTTGTAAAAGAAGAGTGAAAGTGTATTGGCAAGAGCATAAATTACTGGATTATCAGGCCATATTAATTAAAGTACTTTCTTTAAAAAAGTGTAAGTTGACCTTAATTGCGAAGTCTTTGCAGAAACTGAAAAGCTTCAGTGTCTGCAGTGGTATGTAGAGCTTGTGTATAGTGGCTTCTGTAGGCTGCAGACCAAATGCTACTGTGGTGGATTTAAAACAGAAGGAGACTGAGCACTTCAGATGAGTATGCCTGCCCAACTGTTTAAATTTGGGTTACAGAAGAATGCTTTGCTAGTCTTCTGCATGTTCACTGAAGTTTTTTTCAAAACTGAATGTGAGCCCTGTGTTCATATTTTACTGGTACATAAAGCTGGCCATGATGATAAATAGCTGTGTATGTCTCAGGCTGGAATCCCAAGGATGCCAGGATTTTCTTAAACTTCATTTGTTGCACAGTGAATTTGTATGCTTCTCTAAATCAATGGGTAGATCTTAGTTGCACAATGAACTGTTCAATGTGGTTTTGTGAACTGCTTAATGTGCCTTTTTGGCATATACAGCTGAATCCTGACTATACAAATCTAGTTTCTTCACCATACCACTTTTTTTTCCTAGTTTTGAGCAGCCAGAAATTTAAATCTTTTCTTTGAATGGAAAGCTTAATCTTAGAGGTGAGACCTGCATGTCAGCAGGGATTTTCAATTTTGCAGCACAATACCTGTAAGAACACCTACAGCTAAGCTTATCAGTAATAACAAATAATGTCAGCTTTTCTTGTGTCTCTGGAATTTGCAGATCCTTGTTGCCCCCTAGAATGGTTTGTTGCTTTTGTGGTATGCAACTTTGGTTGATAAGGAAGGCAGTTGATTTTTAGGAAGAAAGAAAGATTTATGAACAGTTAAGTGAAGTGTGATGTTCCGAAATATTAGATAACTTGGGATTGTAATGGCTGCTTAATATGTCTTCTTCCTAGAAGACACAAAATTTGAGAGATTATAAAGAAATTAAGATTAATTTTGTGGGAGTTAATTGAAGTAAAGATAAGTCTCGTTATTGGTTAATCTTGAAGCATCAGACTCATTTTACTTGTAGCTTAGGTGGCAACTGGTGTGGCCTGTCCTTGAAAGAAGTCAGCAGTTGATTTTGTGCTGAAACAGAGTGGCTGCTCTGGCTGCTGCCTGTTGAAATAGCAAAAAAGGCAGTGGTAGCAAGTTAGAGAGAAGAACCAGGTCGTCTGTAAGGATAGTTAACAGAACATGTCAGTCTTGTCCCTGGCTAAGTAAAATGCCAGATTTTTGTTTGTTAATGAAGAAAAGCATGGAAGTTTAATTTTTGGAAGTTTCTTTTTATTAAGGCAATGGCACTATCGACTTCCCTGAATTTTTAACCATGATGGCCAGAAAAATGAAGGACACAGACAGCGAGGAAGAAATCCGTGAGGCATTCCGGGTCTTTGACAAGGTATTACTAAAAGAACAGCTCCTCTTCAAAAGCATTAATGATGTCTATATTTTCCTTAGTGTTTTCTCTCTTGACTAGAAGGAGAAAGAGTCCTCTAGTAGAAGCAGAGGAATTGGAAACATAGCAGAGATTGTTCTGAATATAGAACCAGGACTGTTGCAGCCTGGTTATACTGGCTTTATACAGCAAGGCCTAAGCTTTTGGCTCATCCATGAGGAAAACTTTTTGGCCTTTACTTAGAAACAGAGATGAGCAGAACTTAATGCTGGGGAGGGGAGAGGGGGTGTCCAGATGTGTGGGTAGAAGAGGGGGATTTTTCTCTGCCTTTTGACTTTGAGGGAAATGGGGAAACATTTGCATGGATGCACAAAGTTTCATACTACCCTGTGGAAGCTTTTGAAGTCAAGATGATGTCATCAGTATTTGGAGGGGCATGAAGTATTGCATGTTCTCTTTTTAAAATGTGAACTTTGAGGTTGCTTTCATGAAAACTTAAGAACTTGGCTCCCTTGGTCTTGTTTAAGCATACCGGGGCATTTGTCAGTTTTCTAGAACAGGGGCTCCCCTCTTTGGGTTGTTTGAACATGACAGGTAGTATACAAGAATTGTGTTGGGTAGTGGCTGGTGCAGCTATGAAGCTAATGCACATGTGTGCATGGAAGAAGAACTTTACTACTTTTTATTGGAAAAAAGTGTCAATCTCTAGTACTTTGCTGAAAATGTGGGGTATTTCTGCAGACTAGATGAGTGTTTTAAGCCACTGAAGTAGGTTATCTGCTGGTGATGGCCATATCCTGCTCTAAGATAGTGTATTCTTCCAGTGTGTAGAATTCCTGAAGTGGATCAGAGTGAGTGTTAGGTTTGGATATTGCAAATGGGGACACTAACTTACAAGTGTCAATTTCTCTTCTCTATTTGATTTTTGCCATAAAACTTCTCAAAACTCCTTATGAGTAGCACTTAAATGCTTGCTTTGGTTTGTTATAAATCATCCAAGAAGCCTAACAGCCAGCTGGAGTCTGGTTATAGAGGTAGTGTTAACACAGAAGAGAAAGTTGACTTCGTTCTTGCTGGTGGGGAAGCAGGTCTCTTTTTGGCCTTGCTGAGGCAGCAGAGACTAAACAAAAACTTTTTTGGTTTTGTTTCTGTGTTTATTTTTGAAAACACTTTAAAAGCATTAAAACTGCCTTATCACAACTACAAGTCAGGTATGCAGTTGTTATTGCAGCACAATAATTGTATGGAAGGATATGGTGTCATGCATGCCTCAGAAGGCAGTGGGACTAATACAGACTGCAGTTTGTACTGTGTGCCAGGCCTGTACATCTGTCCCAGGGGCCATAAGGCTGCTCCAGAAGCAGTTACTGGAAACCTAGGTGTAATTTCCAAGTTAGTGTCAGGATTGTTGTTCATGGTTTTGTGCAATTCTTTTCCCATAGGATGGCAACGGCTATATCAGTGCAGCAGAACTACGCCATGTTATGACAAACTTAGGAGAAAAGCTAACAGATGAAGAAGTAGATGAAATGATCAGAGAAGCAGACATTGATGGGGATGGGCAAGTCAACTATGAAGGTAAAAGATGCTTATCTTGACTCAAAACCATTGTTCAGACTGAGGAAAGACTGTTGCATAGTGCATAATTTTTAATAATTTTTGAGGCACTAGTTTATTTGCTTGTCCACTTCTGTGGACAAAACCTTAGATATAGTGAAAGGTGCTTTTTTTATGCCAGCTGTGTCTTAGACACTATTGACTTCAAGTACACTGGAGACAGTAAATCACAGTGATTTTTTGTCTTTTCAGAATTCGTACAGATGATGACTGCGAAGTGAAGAGACCTCCTTTACACCTTTTTTCCTCTAGAAGAATCAAATTGAATCTTTTACTTACCTCTTGCAAAAAAAAATGTTCATTTATTCATTCTGTTTCTGTATAGCAAAACTGAATGTCAAATTACCTTCTGTCCACAAACTGCATGTAATGGTTGGTGGTCCTGTCCCTAAAAGATAAAGTTAAACATCAGTTTTACAATATAAATAATTGTACTACCTTGAAAATAAAAAAAAAAAGGAAGCACTTAGTGAACTCAAAAGTTCCATTTGCTAATGACTATTACACTGTTTGGGCTGGCCAGTTTTTCATGCATGCAGCTTGACAATTGAGCACAGTCAGACATGTGTATTAAAAGGAAAAAAAAACCTAAAGGATCCACTCTCTTGTTCAACAGTGGATTCTAAGTTCAATTTGTAGTATAAATTGTCATAGCTGGTTTACTTTAAAATTGGTTTATACCTCAGGATGGTATGCAGCAAAATGGTTGAAGGATGCAAAACTTAAGGAAAACGCCCTAAAGGTTGAATGGTTCTCCTGTACGTAGCAGTGTGCTCCAAAAATAGGATGATCTTAACTATGGATGACATGTCTGTGTTAAAATACTGGTTTAACATTGTCTGCATTGCACTATAGTGAAACGGGTGTCAGGCTGTTACCGTTCACAAAATTTTTAAAAGAAACCTTCACCAAGGGAGCATCTTTGGACTCTCATATTTTTAAAACCTTCTGTACCATGACTTGGAGCTGGCGGAGTAGCCTGTGGACTTCAGCACAACTATCAACATTGCTGTTCAAGATATTACAATTTATGTCCATTCCAAGTTGTAAATGCTAGTCTTTTTTTTCCAATAAAAGACCATTAACTTAAAGGTGGTGTTAAATGCTTTGTAAAGTTAAAATATATATATATAATTGAGATAATAAACCAAAAAAGCAGTAGGAAGGAAGTGTTTCTATGAATGACTTGCTGCTAAATTATAATGCACATGTATGCAATAAGTTATCCCCTATCTTTTCAAGATGGCAAGAACTGACCTCCTGTAACCCAAGACCTTTGCTATAAATAAATGAACTTGTGCTTGCCTTTCATATTACGACAATGTTAATTTAGTTGGTCTCAAAGTCGTGTAATGCTGACTCGTCAACTATCAGCACAGAAGTAACACCTCATTTCACTACAGTGGAGAGCTCTGAGCATGCATGTCAGTACTGGGGAAACATGTATAGGTTGCTTATGTTTTTTTGACAGGTTATAAAAACTAGTTGGAGAATTTAAACAGCATGGACTTCATCGATATCTGTGATTCTCAAACATGCCAAAAATGCATTTATCTACCCGCAGAAAGAAAACAAAAGGACATTTTACAATATGTATTAAGAAAAACCAAATTAAGCCTTTTTGGAAACTGGGGCTATTATGTCTTGACTTCTCAAACACTTGCATGAATTTTGTGGGGTGGAGAAGAGGACTAGGGTTAATTTAAAAACGATCTTGTTACTTCTGCTTTGCATGCACTAGCAGTGCTTAGTCATTCCAGTTCTCTGAATCAGTGTTCTCTGATCCTTCAGCTTCCCCATGAATGAGTGGCAAAGCAGCTGTGTGCACTCTTCTTTGAAAGAAGAATGCTTCTCCTCTTTCTTTTTTCTTACTTTTTTTAAGCAGAGCCTCCATGTGGAAGGCTTTTATGTTTGGGAGGGAGGGTCTACAGCATAATTACTGACTGTGAGTTTTTGTTTCAAAATGTAATGGGTTGCAAACCGTAATTGCTTGATTGCATTTGGTTTTGGAGAGTATTGATACCGTCTCTAGGAAGAGATGGCAGGTCTCCATTCATCCTGTCTAACTGAGGTGCGTGTGTTAAGAACTTGGTTTGCTCAGTGAGGGGTCAAGAGACACCTCCAGAAGGCAAATGAGACTACCTGCCTTCAGTGATTTTTATTTTTTTTTTTCCCTGGGGGGTGGGGGGAGTTCTGGGTGATAAGGGACCGAGACACCTTAACCAAGTGCCTAAAAGTTAGATGGGCTGAATGTAGGCTATTTGTTGTAAAGGCTTATTACCATGGCTGTGAATGCTGTCCTAGCAAACTGGCCTCAATGATGGGAATGTCTGACTACCATTTGAAAGTAGAGTCTTGCATAGCAGCTGCAAACTGCGACCTTAGCAGTGCTTGAGAAGGGCTGCACTGATTCTGTAGACCAGCTTTTAAAGAGAACGAACTCAAGAGACAGGCAAGGCAGGAACAATGGGTGCAGCTCTGAACTAATTACTTCTGCCTGGGTGTGCAGAGATCTTGTCTAGTAGGTAAATGCTTCTTACCATCTATCTGTCATTCACTCATGGTTGGTAGGGTAGTTCACGTAAGAACAGCTGCTTTTAGCTTACTCAGTGTGCTCTGTGCTTGCTAGCAGAGACCTCATCCTGCAAGAGGTTCTTGGCTTGATTAGAAATTGTCTGGCAGTGTGCAGTGTTGGTATGCCCTGTAACTGAATCTGCCTGGAGGTATCTAATTATTAACTGACTTCAGTACCACATCAACCTCGAGTAAATGTATCCTCTGTACAGGACTTAAGCTCTGTTCCCTTCTGCATAGTGAATAACTAGAAAAATGAAATGGTGTCATCAAGGTCTTTTTTATTTTTTTTAAATTTTTTTTTCCTGTGAGTGTGTGTGTGTGGCTTTGGCTTTTTCCAAATGTGAAAGTGTGGGCTGGATACACTTGGTGCATGGCTTAGAAACATGGGACTGGAAAGAACTTCCTGGGTCATCAGATCCAGTCCCCTGCTATTGCAGGCAACCGTGTCATATTATCCTTTTAATAAACTGATCAAGCTTAAACACCTGCTTGTAAGTGGCTTGTTTTCATGGAAGTTCTGTAACTCATGTTGCTCTCAACTGATGCAAATAATATATGAAATATGAAGTTAATCAAAGGGTCCTCCAGCTTAGCTTTAGGTTTATCATTACATTTATTTAACTGACTTTCTTGAACCTGTTATTATTTGCACAACACTCAGGAAAGTGTTGAGTCTTTACCCCCTCTTGCTATGAATAAGAGTTGGTGTGCTTGCTTATTTTTTTTAATGGAAAAGATGGATGTCTGGCTTGTTGAAACCTGTTAGATTTGTTAATTGTCAAGGCAAGAAACAATTGAGTTACTTGTATTTGATACATAAATTTAAGGCTAGAGTATACATAACCATTTTTAAAACACATCAACTTGCAGTGTAGTTTTATATTTAATACTGAAATTGTACTGCTAAAGTTTAAACTGCTGTTAATCATATTCCTCTTCTGATCATAATGAAAAAATAAAGGGTAAGAAAATGCTTAACATAGATTATTCATTATCATGCTTATTTTATTAATATTTCAGACATTGAAATATCTCTAGGTATGGGGCGTTTGTTCTGTTTGCTGGGGTGGGCTGGAGTGAGGGGTGGGGAGGGTTACTGATGTAGAACATTCTTAAACCCCAACCATTTGTCACACTTGCACAGGTTCAGAAGCACAGACACAAAAAACTCTTCAGGAAACCTTCCAGACCCTATAACTTACTGCTGCCTTAGCTGCACATGTGGGTGTGGGCAGGGGACAGTGCTGTGGCTGCCAGTCCCTGCTGTGCCCTGCCCCGGGCACTGGAGCGGGGTGAGGCTGTCCCGGGCCCTGGATGGCAGCACGGGCATGATGTCAATGCAGATTCTTGTTCCCACATGACAACATCCTACACTAAAACCACAGTCTTGGGGTTTAGAAACACCAGAGTTAATACAGCTTGCTTTTCACCCTGCCATGAAACTAACTGGAACACTTGTTTTGCTGCAATCCAGTTAGGGTTTGGGTACTTTTATAGTTTTGCTCTGATTTGGGTTTTTTTGGTTTGGTCACTTTGTTTGTTCATGGGGGGTGGGGGGGTGGGGTGGGCGGTGTTTGGTTGTTTTGGGTTATGATGCTTTATTGTTGTTGGGGATTTTTTTTCAATTTACTAAGTGAAATCTGACATTGGACTGTGGTAAAACCACAGCATGTTCTTCTGATACACAAACATACAACTGTCAAGTGAACATAGGCAGTGAAGGCTGATGCCCTGGTTACCTGACTGACATTTAGGAAACCAAACATTTTCAAGTAGAGTGGGTGGCTCTTTAGAATCAGCAAGACAAACATATCAAGTTTGTGGGGGGATTTTTTCAGAACAGCATTGCAATTCCAAAATATTACTGATGTCGGGTTTGGGCTTTTTTTAAATCCAAATACAAGATTGTGAAGTAATGAATTGCATGATGAATTGTGTAAAGAACTGGGGTTCCAAAGATTCTTGATGTTGTTGGCTACAGAAACTTTGCATGATGGCGCAAGTACTTAGCATATTTTATATTTTCTAAGAACACCTATCAGTGAGTATCCTAGGATATTTGAAAGAGTTGGTAATTTCTTTAATAGTAATAAATCAGGTTTTGAACTGAAGTGAATAATTATCCAAATAAATGGCAGACCTACTGATTAGGTAGGCTCCAAGAAAACCTCCTACAGTCTCGTACAGTCCAGCAGTAAATGAGTGTGTTGCTCTCTATCTGACTGATGACTGTAACCAGGCACAGGGCACAGCAGAGCCCTTTTGGCCCTCAAACTATTAAACTCCGGGAAAAAAAAAAAACCAAAACAAAACCTGCAAACATTTAATACAAAAAGTAGTAGTATTGTAGGATGGGGTTAAACTTCTCCCGCATCCCTGTGGAGACCAGCACCATGTACAAAGCTGAGAAGCAAAGCTGAGAAGCAGGTGTCCCAGCAGTACCACCAGTGACCCTGAAAAAGAGGTTGCAAGTTGTCCTTTCCAGCATCCCTGTAGGTGAGCGACAAAGCAGATCTGCCTGGCAGTGGATACCACAGCCTCGTTTGTGATGTCTTCTTGTTTTGATCTTTCAGAGAGAAGTTTCATTGACTGGGAAATCTTGCACAGATCTCCTCTGAAGAGCTGCTTTCATTTCAGTTGCCTTAGAAGTCAGCATCCACAGAAATACTGAAAGAATTATTCATAGTGCAGCCTTTTCCTGACAAAAACAACTAAAATAGTGGTTGAAGTACAATATGAAAACTGCCCTAATCCTCTAGAAATTAATAAAAATTATTTCTGAGTATTATTAATTTCTAGATCTCTAAAGATGATATATTTCAAGACCGGATTCCCCAACAAATGTCATGCTTGCCCGAAAATTTGCAGCATTTAAATGAACAAAATATTTGAATAGGAACCAACTGAACCAACTGGAGCAGAGAAATCCATAAAAAGGCATTGAAAAGCATTCCCCATTTTACTAGCTTTCAGTGGGATTGGCAATAATAATGTTGTCACTGTAGCAAGTATTCTGAAAAAGGGTACGGTGTAAGAATTGGATGGAGGGAGAGTAAAAAGAATACCTGTGCATGGGACTGCTTTGTTGTCTTGTCCTGCAGAGTATTTGTTGTCCATAAGGCTGTAAATATTTACTTGTGGGCTCCCTGGTTTTTTTAGCAGTGGTGCTGTTACTTCATTTGTCCAGCTTTCCTGGCTCCCCACAGCTCCCCCCTTCTCCATGCCAACTTTGCATTTACCTGAAAATATACAACCTGGAAAAGATGTCAGCCTGCTGCTGTTCAGAACTTGCTAAATGTGCTCTGCTTATTCTCAGCTTTTTAAAAAAATATATCTAAAAGAATAATTTCCTCCAGACATTCTGTTAGGAGACAAATTACAACAACGATTTCATAAAAATTTTACTGACTATCTTGTGAAGTGAAATTTTAGCCCACAGTATTTAGCTGTCTAGGAATCTCTGTGGAACACCAACAAAATTAGTTTCTCAAGGCTTTTGACAAAATTTGATGGATATTTCCTAATAATTAACTTGTTCCTTTAGATATTAATAAATAAAAATTCCTACACAAATATATCAGACAGTCAGTGTGTGTGGTGCTGTCCAACTCAATTAAAGACAACTAGATTCAATCAGTAAATTCAGTAAGTAAAACATCTTTAGTATCAAAGAAGATATCTTGCACTATACAAAAGCTAGCTAAAGAGTGAAAATAGCCTTGCTGATTTATTTTCCATCAGATTAATTTATAGAGGAAGGTAATTTGATAAGTAGCTCACGTTATAATTCTTTTCTGTATTAAACACTTGCACACATGGAACATACTGTTGGAGAAAAATGATTTTAGGGCTACAAAATGAAATAGTGAAAATATTTTAAAAAATCCCAGACAACTGAGGTTATCCATGAAACTCAAGACTGGCCTATTGCAAATGTGATTGCAAAACATCCTGACACTGTTATCTCATTCTGTACTGCCCTCAGCCTCTTTCCATCGGTGTATTAAACATTTCATTGCAACTTTCCTTTTGAATGCAGCATTCTGTCCATACCCTAGTCACTACCCACTACCCAGCTCTTGCTCCAAAGCCAGAATACCATTTTCCTATGGCACTTAGGTGTCTGAGAGCTTCACAAGTACTACATTCTTTTAAGGACACAAAGTGAATTGAGGACATGCTTTATCCTCACCAAACAAAAGGAGCCGAGGTTCACTGAAGTCTAAAGCAGTATTTCTGAGGGAATTTCTGAGAGTTCAATCTGAGTCATTTTCATTTGTCAGAATCATGAGCAGGCCTTATGTGCGGTACAAAGACACCTTGTCAGTAAGAGAATCTTTCAAGTCTGAAAACCATTCTAAGCCTCTGGGTCAGGCTGTTGCTGCCTGATGTTCTTGGAAGAGGCGATTTCCTGCAGACAGCTGAGTCTGAGAGGTTGATCCCACCCCACACAGGGCTCCATGCAGAGACCAAGAGCTCTTGTTTTCCAGAGCAGCCATGGCCTGCATTGCCTGGCAGGTCACCTTCCTTCTTGCAGCCCCCATATCACCCACTGTACATTGCCTTGTTTATGCAAAAGAAGAAAAGACATCAACTATGCAGCACATCTTTCATTGCACCACACCAACTCATGCCCAGAGCAGCAGCGGAGAGAACAAACTGAAGAAAACAGTGATTTCATGCTAGCACCACAAAATAGGGGGGTGCTGGTGGTGGTGATGGTTTGTGAAAGGAGAATAGGGGAATTAAAGTGGCAAACCCCCTCAATTGCAGCATTTGGTGCTTTCCTTGTACTTTTGTTACTGTTTCAATCCTGTAATTTACTACCACAAAAGGGAAAGCAGAACTACACCTCCAGCACAGGAAACTCGGTTGTGTGGCATCATGGTGACACCCCAGTGAGTCATCATCTGAGCTGCTGCCATTGGGTTCTGCACAGACCTCTGTGACTTCTTGAGGTAGCAGAGGAACAGCAGGCAAAGCTCTTCCACTTCCTCAGCCAACCCAACACGGGGAGGGAGCGCTTTGCCCACAGATTTGCAGAGGAGAGGTGGATTCAGGACTGTGGGATCAACTCAGGGCTCTGCAGGAGGCTGTGCTTTAATGGTCCTAAGCTTTTCCACCCATCCCCTGTAACCATGACCCCACACCTTATGTCCTTTTCTGGTGCTGCCTGATCCCTTCTGCTCCATTTTATTTTCTACCCATGTCAGACCCAGGTTGTGCTTCTCAGACTTTTCTAGGTTTCTTTGTCCCACAGTCCTTGCTCCTTTTTAATTTCTGCACTCATGGGCTAACCCCAGTTGGGAACTCAGCCCCACCAGCCACTGGCTTGCTCCCCTCCCAAGTGGGATGAGGAATGAAATAAAATCGTGGGTTGAGACATAGAGAATTCGATCAGGAAAGATCATGCATGTGCACAAATAAAACAAAATGAGAAATTAATTCACTACTCCCTATGGGGAGGCAGGTGTTGAGCCATCCCTAGGAAAGTAGGGCTCCATCCCACATAGTGATTATTTGAGAAAACAAACACAATAACTCTAACAACATCCCCCCTTCCTTCTTCTTCCCCCAGCTTTTATTGCTGAGCATGATGCCATATGGTATGGAATATCATAGAACAGTTTGGGTTGGAAGAGACCTAAAAGTTCCAACCCCTCTTCCACTAGAATGGGTTGCTCAATGCCCCATCCAGCCTGGCCTTGAACACTGCCAGGGATGAGGCATCCCCAGTTCTTCTGGGCGGTTCCCTTTGGACAGTTGAAGTTGGCTCTCCTGGCTATATTCCCTCGCAGTCTCTCTGCATCCCCAACCTGCTTGCTGGTGGGCTGGGGTGAGAGGCTGAAAAAGTCTTGATGTGCAAGCACTGCTCAGTGACAGCTAAAACATCCCTTTGTTAACAATATTTTTTTGTGTAACTAAGCCAAAACTGAGCACCACGTGAGCAACTATGAAGAAAACAAACTCTACCCCAGCCCAAACCAGTACATCAGCCCATCTATTTCTCTCACTGATAAGGGCTGCCAATGATCTATCTTCTTCCAGATCTCCATTCCCACAACTTTTGGTTCTAATTAGTTGATTTCTCACCAAACAACTTTATTCTCTGTGTTACCTAAGGGTGATCACTCGGGTCAGGGCACACATGAAAGTTGTTTTCCTATGCTCTGCTCAAGCCCCAGGTTGCATGTGTGGATCTGAGCCCTGTCACGTTCCTGACTCAGAGCAGCTGGGAGCTGTGGTTCAAAAAAAAAAAAAAAAAAAAAACAAAACAAAACAAAAAAAAAACCAGTGCAGGCTGCCCCAAGCTTCAAGCTGGAGATACTTAGTCTGGGTGAGGCAGCTGTTGCTGCTGCTGTTGCTCTGAGTCCTGGCTGAGACCCCCAGTGAGGGTCCACTGCTCTGCCTCACCACTTTCCTGAAATGCTGCTTTTGTCTCAGAAGAGTTACTGCTTTTTTAAACATCGAGTGCACCACTCATATCTTCTGCACCATTCTCATGCCTTCTTGCATTCAAGAAGAGCTTTGCTGCCCATTTCTGAGCAGAATCATACTAGATGTAAACTTAAGCAATCACTTCACCCACCACTGATATTCAGCCATCTTGAACCTAAACGTGGCAGATTTATCAGAGACAGTCTTTGCACGTGAGTTGCTCCCAGCAGAGATCAATGCATTAAGTTCTGAACTTAGGGCTGTGATGTGGTGCAGAGTAAGTCTGAGGCAGGGAGGAAAGTGATACCAGGGACTGACACAGAGATCCCTCCCAGTCCTCTTCTCCTACCAACTCTCCTCTACCTTTGTCTTCCCTTCTGACCTAATCTCCATCCCTTCTTATACATCGTGACATACTTTGCCTGTTCTACAGAGCCCACTCCATTGAACCTAATTTTGTTAACAGGCAGCTTTAGATTAGGACATCAGTTCCTATTTGCTAGACTACTGCAGGAGTACCCACACAGAAAAATTACAGGTAAGAAGCTCTCATTTACAGAAGTATGACTGCACAAAAAGTCGCATAAAGTTTGATTGCACTGACATTAAATTATTGGGGTAGTTTGAAGTTTTATGAAGCAATATTTATAGTAATGTCATTTTAGTACTCTGCACTTAAACACATTAGACCTGATTCCATACAGTAGGTAGTACTTATTTGGGGGAAAATACCTTCCTTCTCTGTGGTAAAAAGCTTTTTCATAGCAAAGCTGGTGCCACTAGTGAGTATGTATAAATGAAAAAGAAGTATCTCATAATATATATATAGCTAGATACATTTTTCAGACTTTTGCAGTACATTGCTTACTATGAAATAATGGAGTGTAGTTTAGTGTTTCTCTTTTTAATAGGATAGGGAAGTATTCAGATTCTTGTTCACAATTAATGTCCATCACATGCAAGATACTTCACACTGCCAGTCAAATGATGTTATTAGTTCAAGGATGAAATATGAAGCTCTCTGTTTGCAGATTGCTAATTACTAGAATAATACTGAACCCCACATGCAGCTTCAGTTCCTAAGATATTATCCAGAGGTCATATAATCTACTTATATGGCAATGTAGGTATTTCTAGTGATTTACAACATGCCAGGTATTGTCTTGACCAAATTCTAGATTGAATTAATATGAACAGCTAATACAATGACAGCATTAGGTCACACAGCTGAATTGGTGAGAAAATGGAACCATTATTTTAGGGCTATTGCTGGCTAAACAATGTTGACTGCTAGTTGGATTTTATTTCATCTGTTCAGTTTTACTCTATTAGATTGGCAAAGTCCTCTTAGCTGCAGATTTTCTAACGAATTTGGTATACTTCCTGCTGAGTGAATAGGTTACTGTTAAGTATTTCAGTCTGGGATTTGACCCATTTTGCAAATGTATCACCTTCCAGCAAATTTTGTCTCAGTTTTATGTTTCCAAATAAGAAAACTCCATCACTCTCTTCAGCACAAACCAGTGAAAGCACAATTCTGTGATCATTTCGTTCTGTTCCTGCACTGAGAGCTCAGTCCCCATGAACTCTGGCAATTAGGCATGATTAGCTGAACAAGGCAGATTCATCATTAGCTCAGAATTTCTTTGATTCTGGCTATCTAGGTCAGACAGAGTTTTATAAAATGAGGCTTTGTGATTTAACTTAATTTTTTGTTATACCCTCTATAAAAAGAGAAGAAAGAGTTAAAAGGAAAAAGGTGTTACTGATATAAACAAAAGTAGAAAAGCCTGACTGATGGACTTAGGGAGGAATAAAAGATAAATGTGTTTGGGAAAGCTCTTGCACAGAAGAACTCTGCTAAGGATGATGAGAGATTTCTGTAGAGCCAGCACTGGGAGAATCCCTGCAGAGAATAGAGGCAAGTGGGGGCAGAAGTGTGTGAGGGAAGATCAAAAATAGATTTTAAAAAAGTGAAACATGCAAATGGCCTTGGGAATGCAACCTACTACAAATGATACAGCCCTGCTGCAGAAGCAAAGCTGCCACAGCCTGCATTAAGCTGAGCAAGGGTTTAGGGAACAGTGACTTGGGAGGAGTGGGATGCAATCCTTTGTGTTTCCAGTTCCAGCCATGACTAGGGATGGCTTGGCTTTCTGCCTAGTCTTCAAAGCTGACTCTGTCTCCTGTGCTGTAATCCATGTTTCCAAGCTGGCTACTATTTTTTAGGGTGCTTCCTCTATATCCAGTTATTGCCCACATGCAGTTCTCCTCCATTTTCAAAATACCAGCAGACCACAGTTTAGGGCCAAAACCTTATGGGGGACTAAGCTTGAATATGAGCTAGTTGATTGAAAACTGTCAGATGAGAGCTAAAAACATATATGGAACAGTTACGAGAGGTTTAAAAGACAGAACTATCCTTTCTAGCTCGTTTTTTAACTCCTAGCCCTATTTTTCTGTTTTATCCCACCAGTTTTAAAACTAGTGAAACAGAGACTACAAAGAAGGGATAGCCGGTCAAAAATTAACACTTTGTGGCAAAATCAAATGCAAGCACTTTCCTCATTTTGAATACTTTAGGAAATGGTCTAGAGAAAGGAATATAGTGCAGAAACATCCAGCCCAAGTTCATTGGTTCAGGTGCAATTTGCAAGTTGAGTTATTGCAGTAAATGTCTGCTCTCAGTCTGCAGAGGAGACCTCCTTGTAATATTGCCTTGCTACCCATATTACTATGGTTGCCTATTTGCCTCTCCCAGGTGTTGCTGTGGCAGGGGACCTAATGTCTCCCAGTCTGGTGGTACTCCAGCTGCTAAGGAGATGTCCTGGTTTTCAGCAGGCTGAGGACACACAGCAGTGACCTTTAATGATGTGGCTCCACAGGCCACCCTGCACACAGAACCCAAGGCTGCTAGTGTTGCAGAGGTGACCAGGGGCTGCTCGAGCAGCAAGGTGTGGCCCTGTGTACTCATTGCCACCCTCTGTGGAGGGGCAGGGACTCACTGCTGTGGTGACACACATGCTGGCCTGCTGGAGACTTGGGCTCAGGTACCTGCTGGGTGCCAGTCCCTTCCTGGGCAGGTTTTGCAGCCCGTGCCAAGCACAGGCCGGTGATGAGCCCAGCCTAAACCAGCCGCCAGGGCCCCACACAACGCTCCGCCTGCCGGGAATTACTGCCTTGAAGTCCCTTCTGGCTGCTCCACAGCACTGAGCTGCAAAAAGGGATTTATTGTTGTTGTTGGTATCATTATTCAAGCAAACAGGTGTGAGGTCCCTCACAGCTTTTATTGTCCTTCACAAGGAAGTCAGCCATGGAGCCGGTTCCTTCCCGCCCAGCCCAAACCTCCCTGTGCCCACGGGAGCAGAGCGGCCGCGGGGCCGGATCCTGTGGCATCTGACTGCTGCCCCCAGCCTGGCACTCGCTGCTCACTGGCCGTGCCCACAGCCTGGCCCAGGGAAATGGGACAGGACATTTGCATGTTGGCAGGTGGGAAGGACTGGAGGAAACTGGTGTGTGCTCAGCAGCTCCCAGTGCTGCTGCCTGGGATATCAACCCAGCGAAGGAAACATGACTGGATGCTGGCTGTGTGCAGCTTTGTGAATGAAACACTGGCAGCTGAACAATCAAAAACAATTGGCAAATTCAGATTCAGGTTTAAACTTTGTTAGTGGCCTCTTTCTTGTTAATCAAATGAAACACTTCTGTCTCCCTCTGATCCTCAAATACAGTGTATTTGATGTTCATGTGCAGAGGAAATTTTACACCTTTAAACCTCCCCATCTCCCAGTTTATATCGTGTCAGTCATGCAGTTCCTGATTTTTCCTTTCTGGATCAATATGAACATCTTTAGTACTTTTATGATTTGTCTCTGTAAAAATTATCAGGAAAACAAAAGCCAGAAAAGAATGGTCATTTAAATCAAGGGGTAATTCTAGAAGCACAAATGGGTAGGAGGGTCCCAGGGTAAACCTGCCTTAGAAATGAAAGTTCTCCTGGCATTGGAAGAGCACAGCTCTGGAGCAAACTCTCTCTGAGAAGTCATGGGGAAAAAAAAAAAGGCTAATTTTTGCTCAAGCCTTACCAAATGGGATAGACTATGTGGTGATCTGGACCCAAATAACAAAACCAAGCCGATGTCTCATCACCATTACGGCACTTGAAGGGAGGTTAAGTAGCCAGGACTGTCTATTATAGTGTATTTCAATAAGAGTTTTATGGCAAAATCCTTGTTTTTCCTTTGTCCAACCAGTCTCCCTTTCCTAACTGAAAAGTTGTCTCATTTTTTTGGCTTGAATTTGGCTGTAGATTTTAAATATTGTGTAGCAATTACAGATCATGCTCATTATGCCCACAGCAAACTAAGCAGAAGAAGAGCTTTCAGTCAAATCCATCAGATTCTGGCCATCTTATGCAGCTCCCTTGCTTTGTTTTGGTTTTTTTCCTCAGTTAAAAAGCCCTGAGTGTTTTGCAGTGATGTTATTAGGGAACTGCCTGCATGCATATAAACAGTGTTGTCACATTATTTCCATATGTCCAAGTGATTAACTCAGCTTCTGCCTCTCTTTATTTTGTTGTTTTTTAGATAACTAACAGAGTTTCTTAAGTGTGTACTCTGGTCAATGAGCTCAAGAGCTAATGCTCAAAGAGGAGGACTTACTGGGAAGTAAAAAGAAGAGCTCAAAAGTATTTATGACCCTCTGTCTGGTGAGGTTGAAGGCTGATCTGAGGCAATAGTGACAGGTATGCTATTATCATGTGCCAAATATTTAATTTTTTGCTGGAACAAGTTTGATAGTGACAGTTGACTTCCCCCAGGGCAAGTGGCCTCTTCTGGATGTTATCTTGCCTGTCAGCCTTGTTGATGTCTTGAAGGACAAGCTGAGACCTAACTGGGAGCTGGATAGCAAAGGGCTCATGCACAGGGATGAGCCCTGGGCTGTGGGTAGGTGGGATTAGCAAACTTGGTGTTATAAGTGCCAAGCTCTATGTGTTATGGGGTAATTGGAAAATTTCAATCTTCAGGAGTGCACAAACTCAGTTACCCAAATAGTCATTGCCTGAATTATTCACAACCCATTTAAAATGTAAAGAAACTAAACATAAGATATATGGACATAAATCATGGTGAGATGTTCTGTGTCCAAGACTGCAACCCAGCTCCCATTACTATCTCCTTTTCTCACTCCTTTATAACTTAGGAAATAAAATTAAAAGAGAAACATCAATTTTGGAGCAAATATGTTTGGGTTGGTCACTCTCCAAGACGAATATTATGGAGGAATTTGACTATCACCTTTATGCCTTCACCAATAAGTGTTGTTTATTTTTCTTTAAAAAGAAAACTAACAAAGAAATTAAATGCAAAATGTTCTAGTGGACAAGTTCCAGGATATGTCCAAGAAAAGTTTCTAATTACCTCATTGTGCAACACAAAGGTTAATATAAAGTTATATAAAATATTTTCTCCAGTATAACTCATACCTTGCAGACCATCAAGGGCCCAGGTTTTCAAAGTCAGTAATATCTCAGTTGAAAAAAGAACAGAAACTGCAGAATGGCAAGTATTTTGGAAAAAAATACTGCCTCTTTTCAATGCAGTGCTATTCCATAAACAGTGCCTACTTGGATGATGTTAGAGGATGCAAGCTCGCAGGCCAAATGAACTTTAAAAATATACTCTGCAATAATCTCCTCACAGTGAAAAATGCATGTGTGTCTAACAAGTATCTTGTTGCTATTAAGAAATTAGTAAGTTAAAATAAGAGAAACTACTGTAATTGGGCGCTATAAAAGTGGTTCTAGCATCAAAGAAGGCTCAGGATCTGGGGTTTGGCTCAGGTCCTAAAGACAGTTCAAAAAGCTCTGTGGATGGCTTAGTAAATTCCTAGACATCAGCAGTATTTGTAGGCAACAAGATTGGTGAATTCAATGTATGTACATATTTTATGATATGGAAATATTGCAAAATCATTTTACATGTCTTGATCCGCATGGCTGTGACGATACCTTCATGGGTGGCTGAGTGAGTGCACCCTTTTTGACCCACTGAAATAGTGAAGGTGTTCAGTAGTGTTTGGATTAGCTCTTACAAATACTGTATCCCCTCAGCTATAATTTATGTTAACAGCTGATGTGAACATTGAGTACTTGGAACTGCACAGATGAGGTCGATATTACCAGGTGCACTGCAATCCTATGAGGTGCTGAGAGATTTCTAATGAAGTCAGCAACAGGGAGACTGTCAGCTTCTGGCTGGCTTGAGGCTTTGCAGAACACAAATTAGATCCTATCTGATTCTCTGAACTTTTCCTGGGAATGTTCACTCTTTTGTGCTGGCTCGTTATTGCTCTGCTTTATTACAGCTTATGACAAACTAACAGAGTAATAAGAGTCAAGTTTTTTTATAATCATATTGGAGTAGTGATTTAACAGGACATCATGTTTTTCTGGGGAGATTTTACAAAGCTTGTTTTAGTAATTTGAATGAAAACACACAAAGCAGTGCAGTTCCATTACCCAGTTAAAGATCATTGGAACAAATACACAACATCATATGTAATAGAGTTGGAAGGCTTTTTTATTTGGAACAACATACTGAAGAATTGCTCCAATTAGACTGATGTTTGTCCAGACCATCTTTGTGGGACTTGAAAAGCAATTACTGTGCTCTTCTTGCTGTTCTTTTCTGGATTTTTCTTGCGTTCCTCACCCTTTCTTAATCCCCTGGCTTGCTTGGTTCATGGCTACTGCAAGCCATGCAATTTAAGAAAAGTCCTACAGCTTGGGCTGTTGTGGTTTTAGCCATGCATATATGTTCAAACAAAAAGGGAAAATAGGCAGTATTTGAAGATAGACAGGGTCTGTTGATATGGCCATAGAGGTCTCTCTGAGGACCTGGAAACCTGTCAAATGAGGCATGGGAAACAGGAGGACACACACTTTTTTCTCCACACTTTATTCACACAGAAAACATCAGGGTTTGAGCTCTCTCTGTGTCTGGCAGTCTCCTGGACATGAACATTTTGTGCACGACCACAGATGGGAAAGACGGCATGCTCTTGAATCTTAAGAAGATAGCAGTCTACAGAGATGCTGTCCTGCTGGGAGCCTGTCCAGTCCTTAGTGTGCAGACCTGGTTCTTGGTGCCTCTCCCACATTCCCCCTCTCTGCAGCACTTGCCTCTGCTGCTGGTTTCCTGGCATGCAGTTGTACTGCAGCTGCAGTGGAGGTCCTTGCTCTGTTTTCCAGTGTGGATTTCAGATTTCAGTGCTGCAGTAAAAGCCATCCCAGGAGTTTTCTGGAAGTTGCACAAACTCAGGGACTGGTAGTGTTCATCAGGAGAGGACATGAGCCTGGAAGGTAGCCCCCAGGTGCTTCATCCCTCAGGATCTGCCCATTCTCATGTAAATCATACTAGGGTTTAGGATTAATTTTGCTTTCTTCACATAAATTTTACTTAAACTTAAGTCTTACAGCTGACTACCTCTTTCTGCTTTGCAGCATATAGGATGAATATAACTTGTTCTCTGAAACATTGGATGATGTTCAGGAGGGTTTCAAAGACTTGTGACCTGTTGAAATAATAACTGTAAACCTCCTGAGAGTCCTGGTAATATTTTAACCAGTCATCCTTCTTCCAGATAGTGAAAAAACCCTGTATCACCCTATGTCTGCACACGTAGCACTAGAATGATTCATCATGCTTCCCTTCTTTCTCAGAAGCTGCCTGCACAGCCGTGTGGTCCTCACATGTCCCCCTGCAGAACTGAACTGGGCATCTTTTCAGAATTACACACAAAAATGTTTGCACCATAATCACAAGATAGAAGGAGCTTTGGGGTTTTTTGCAGGCATTTGGATGTATGCATTTGTTTGCTACAAGCTATTTCCAGCTTCGGTGGTAGATATAGTGGTCACAAAAGGGTTAATAACTTCTCTGCAGTTGCTAGGTAATGCTGTCTTATCATTGGGACCACTTACTAGTTAGTGACAGCCTTTCTGATGATGTAATGCTTAAATAGTCATTGTGGAGTGCATTAAATTGCATTTTTATTTCTCTTGTTTCCTTTAGAAAGCTAGGAAATGAAACATAAAATGATATTATGGCTGCATGGATAAATCAACCAAAAGCCAGAAAATACAGGAGCTGAACATTAGTCCAAGGAGACATCTTCAGCTCTGAGAGAGTGAGCTCTTTTGTTAATGTATTGTAGTACGGCTTCTGTTAAAAAGTGTTGTTTCTTCATAGTTCTTGGACCAAAGTAGATTGAAATGACGAATCCACATGGTGGGTCACTTCAATACTAAACATGGAAATGTCAAACGGGCTTTAGTACAGTTAAACAATTCTTTGTATGCTTTATTTTTTTTCCTATTTCTGTTTAATTCAGCAATTAGAGTCATTCTTATAAAACAACAAGCACTGTTGGGATTCAGATTGCTTTTGGACACAGACCAAACTTCTCAAACCCACATGCAAACCAAGGTGCAGCCAGAACTCATGCAGTCAGGTCAGTTCAGAGGTGCATTCTTTGGGTATCAGATCTGAAGTAATTGCTAATTTGTTTCTAGGTAACAGGAAAACACATTAAAGTGAATACAACTATTCAATAAACATTTAATTCTCATTTTGATTCATTTCACTCAGCCAAGTGGTCCAACTACATGTCCCTTCTTTTCTAGACTGGGAAATACTGCAGGAAGGAGCTGAGACTCAGTGGGGTTTTAGACCCTTTAAATCCTCAGAACCTGAGAGCCCTTGACCCTGGCTGTGGCAGACCCCACCTGTGCTTGCCCTCAGCCTCCTGGGACCCCTTCCTCCATTCCCTGTTCTTTCCTGCTCCCATTGGACCAGGGCTGCTTTGCTGATGTCTTTCACAAGGCAACACAACCCCAACCAAGGCTGCTCTAAAGTGAGAACAGTGCAGTTTCAGCAAGTAGTCCCAGACCAGCACTCCAATTCTTCCTCCACGTGGCCTTTTCTTTTTCTCCATGAAAAAGAAATAGTATTGGGAGTCTGGAGACTTGGGGCAATTACAGTGTCTGACTATCTTTTCGTGCAAGCAAGGCAAATCCACTTGTGGATGCTGTTCCTGAGGCAGGACCTTACTTTAGATTAGATAGCAGTCACATCATGGAGAAGCTGGTATTTATATAGCTGGCACCAAACAGTGGAGAGAGAAAGGTACAGTTAAACAACAGGTTCTTTTTTTCATCTCTTTGCATGATCATTTGTGAATATTTCGGTGGCTAGGAGAAACTGCATGCTCACTCAAACCTATGTAAATGTGCCGAACTCAGCCCAGATGCTGCTGAGAGGGGCTGTCTTAGCCAGCAACAGTGGCAACCCAGAATCTTTGTACTTCCCATTTGTCAAATTAAAAGGTCCTATTTCAGGCTTTCCCTTATGTATACTCCTACAGTGGACACATGAAAGGAGACCAATCGCTCCCTGACTGAGGTATGTGTGGGACTCAGTGTCAGGAGAGAACAAGAAATCTGCAGGCTTCAGCACCCAGCTTTTGTATACTGCTGGAAAACTAGCAGGAATAAAATATGCATGCTGAAAAGAAAAGGGAAATAATTGTTTCCTTACATGAGCCTTTCTCTGGGATCTAGGACATGCAGTCTTAATAATGGTGGACATTACACAGAAAACAATGCACAGGGTGAGATCATTCTTGTAGACAGGTTCAGTACAGGCATTATTTAACAGCACTGCAGAGTACAGAGATTGTTTGCAGGGCAAGTCTCTCCTATGACAGGTCATTCAAATGCTTGTGGCAAGTGCAGTTACTGCTGATATGACAAAGTGGTAGCAGGAAAATAACTGACTACTGACTGTGAACCACTTTAGATAGAAAGATTTTATTATGCTGAGTTTTAGCCCATGTGTAGGTAGCTATAATAAGTAGGATGAAGTATCACCATAGCTGGGAATGGGATTACCAGTCACATTTTATTCCATTTGATTAGATAGGAGATTTCATCCTACTCACTTGTATCATCTCAGAAAATATAATCCTCTAATACAAATATCTAATACAAAGCATCATTCCAGCAGAACGAGCAGAACTGTTTTGACGTTGTCCTGTTTTGTACTTGTGTTTCTCCCCACATAGAGCAGGGGGTAGGAAGATGCCTGTTGCAATGCTGAAGTTATGCATGGAAGGCTGACACGTGTTTATGAGGTGAAGTCTGGTGTACTGATTGGCTCATTTCTTCAGTTCTGAATCCTTCATTAACAGTGGTGCCATGTCTGATGCATGAGAAGCATTTGAGAGAGTTACAGAAACATTAAAGGCTTTAAGGGAAGAAAGTTTAGCTCCACAAACCAAGACCATCAGAGATAATCCCAGATGATAATTCCCTCACTATTTCCCACATAAGTAATAAAATCACAACAGAGAGTGAAACAGGATGGTGAGTGATTGCACCTCATTACTACTGAAACTGAACCATCATGTTGGTTCTCTTTGCAAATACTTTTCAGTTTAAGTATCAGTGCTCTCTGCAGTCACCAGTTACACCGATGTACACTTATAACCATGCTGTCTGAGCTTCCTGCCTGTGATGCCAGCAATTCCTGCTGCCCTGCCACCCAGAGAAATCACACAGCATGCCAGTAGTCCTCTTCTCCTCTTCCAAGCATAAACCTTGCCAAAATGTGGCCCAGAATTATTTACCTGGTCTGTAATGCATCTAATTGCAGATAACTACAGCCGCCTGAATCAGTACCTGGGGTAGATGTGGTAGTGCTGCTCACAGTGAGCAGTGTTTCCTCTTCAGTTTCCTTTGGCTTGTAAGAGGCAGAATATTGTCCTCATTCACTGGCTTTGTTGCAGCAGATGCAGACTTTGCTTTAGCTAACATAAGAAAAACACAGATCAAAACCAAATAGTGGAACAAACATATATTTCCAGTCTCCATTTTTCTAGGTGTATCTGAGCCTAGAACAGTGTCTGTCCAAAATGTTTCCCAACACTTTGCAGCCTCTGCATGGATCCACAAATCTTCCCTGTTCTTGCAATCCTTTTCTTTTACTATGGTTTATTCTGCAAGTGGCAATATTTTAGCTGATATAAAAGCCTTCTCCAAAGCTTTCTTTTTGTCCCTACTTGCGCCTTGCCAGGTTAATGATTCTAGCAACAACATCTGGCTTCTGTGTTCAGCTACTGCCAGTTCCCAGCCTCTGCTGTGACCAAATTATCTGTCTGGTTTTACCTCCAGGCAGCCCTTGAAGGGCCCCCAGCACCCCTGTGGGGCATGTGGCCCTACACACACACGTGAATCCGAGACACCAGTGGTTCTGGGCAGAAAGGGGAGACTGAGGGCCCTGTGGGGAGCTCTGCTCCATCTTCCTTCACCTTACACCACCCAGGCCTAATCCTAGAATGAGAATGTCTGTTTAATCCTCCACTCAAACCCTCCCATGTTAGCTTTGTCTGCAGGATTTGGCTCCTGACAAGTAATTTCTATCCTCTGCATATCACAGAGTCACAGAATCACTAGGTTGGAAGAGACCTTCAAGATCATCGGGTCCAACCCTTGCCCTAACACCTCAATTAAGCCATGTCACCAGGTGCCACATCCAATCTTTTTTTAAAACACATCCAGTGATGCTGACTCCACCACCTCCCTGGGCAGGTCATTCCAGTATTTTATTATTCTTTCCATGAAATTTTTTTTCCTAATATCCAACCTATATTTCCCTTGGTGTAGCTTAAGACTGTGTCCTCTTGTTCTGTGAGTTGCTGCTTGGAGAAAGAGACCAACCCCACCTGAGCACAGCCACCTTTCAGGAGGTTGTAGAGAGTGCTAAGGGCACCCCTGAGTCTACTTTTCTCCAGGCTGAACAACCCCAGCTCCCTCAGCTGTTCCTCACAGGGTTTCTGTTCCCAGCCCCTCACCAGCCTCATTGCCCCCTCTGGATGTGCTCAAGTGTCTCAATGTCCTTCCTAAACTGGACGTTGGCTATGCTGGGTCATTCTCATCAAATGGCTGCAGAGGTTTGTTCATGCCTGTCCCCTTCTTAATAAAACTGCAATTTGGGAAGAAGACTTCATTTTGCTGATTTTTTCTGGCTATTTATTGTACTGGATTTCTAAGCCACTTACATTTGGCTCGGTGATTCCTCAAAAAGGGAATGGTGCCTATTGTAGTTAACCCTGTACAATGTCTAATGAATAATTAAATAGCATGTTGTCTGTAGTTCAGCTTCGTCAGTTTGGTCAGTCAGTTGCTGGTTTGCTGCTTCTATCAAACAAAAACAAGCTGTGAAGCTTGTTTAAAATTCAGCATTTGCTAATTAGCATTGTTTCGAATGTAATTCTAAGTGCCACTTCTTCAGGCAATTCAAGAGAGCAATGTAGAACTTTAGTGTCTCTATGGAGACCATCTATAATTTCAAAGACAGAAACAACAGTTTAATGCCTTGTAATACTTAAAAAATCACCAGTAGCTCTTTCCAAAATACCCCCATAATACCAATAAAGAAAGGATGGGGCCCTGTTAATATACAAAGCCAGTTTGTTGAAGATCACTGAATTGTCATAGAGATGATTCAGTGAAACTAGTTGAGGGCTAAGTTAAAGCATCAGGATTAGTCTCAGGGGTGTAAATTAAATACTGAATAAATATTTAAAATGCAAAAGATCGAATTGTTAGGCACATGTAGCAGCTGTAGGAAGGTAAAACCATTTTGTTAGATTTATGTACAGAAACACCAAGAAATGAATTCAACAGCCCTGCTAACCATCTGGCTCACAGGACCACCAGACACAACTGATCTTGATTTCCAGGGCAGAAGTGAAGAGGGTTAGATCACCCACACTGGGCATCTTGCCTCCAGCAATGCCTCATATCCAATACCTCAGAGAAAAGCAGCACTGGGATGACACAAAGGCAGGGTCTCCTGTGAATAACCAGTGACCACACAGGAAAGCTCTCCTGGATGAGCAATGCAAGGTTTGTGTACAAATCTGTGTCTTCTCCTGAATGGGATATTATGGCTGGTCAAAACCCAGGGCTGAAATTGGTGGTGCTGCAGCCTACCAGGGAGAGGAGATGTGGCTGCCTGCAGAAGGGCATCAGGATAAATGCAGCTCCTGGAGTTCCTCAGGCTTGCAGAGAGGTCACTGACTCCTTGGAAACTCTCAAATTATTGACAGAGAATGGTGCTGGGTATGATGTAGGAAAAATATACAGAGCAAAAGCCACGTTCCCTACAACCAAGGAGCAAAATAAAGGTGAAAGCAGATGGGGCAGGAGAAGAGGTACCAGCAGCTGTGAAAGAGCTCCAGTTCAGACCTATGCTTTGCACTGGGCAGCCTCAGGGAGCTTCCTCCTCTGGTGGCATGTCAGGACAGAGGAAGGGTGGGAAAGGGAAACTAGGAAAGGATGAAGAGACAGGAGAGAGCCTGGGTGGGGAGCAAAGTCCTTCTCAAATTTGGTGGAGACACTGGATATGAGGAGGGATAAGCCCTGTTCCACAGTCAATGAGGAAACACAGCACTTTGAAAGGCTCAGCTCTGTATCAGGCAGATTTTGGGCAAAATTTCTTTGTGCCCTGAATTTCACAGCTGAAAAGGAACATGGTGAGTACAAATCTCACCATGCAACCTGTGAGAAGATGTAGGAATAAAGGCATGCTACTCTGTCTGAAAAGAACCAGCAGAAGTTAAAGAGAACATCTAAAACAGAGGTCTTTTTTGCTTAGAGGTCCATACCTATTTCAAGGTTTCCTTGAAAACTTCTGCTCTCCTGGTGTGAAATATCTTAAAATAAATAATGCTATCATCTCCAATGGTGCATTATAACCAGAGTGGGAGTTTTGAAAAAAAAAAGCGGAAATATGTGGTGTCATTTCTAGCTGAGCTGATCAGAGATCAGTTTTCTTACATTCTTAGAGGTATTTTAATACAGTAGGCTTTCTTATTGTATCTAGTTAGATCACAGGAAAGATTTACTACTCAAAATTGTAAAGGAATACATTTTAACATGTTCATTGTCTTATTTCCATTGCCCTTTTGACAATAGTGTTCATTATTGTCTATAAAAATAGACATTTAATGAGATGTTTACGTCATTTAATAAAGTCTAATATTTTTTGCCTGGAGTACCTTATCCGCTTAGTTTTATTTTCTACCTTAGATACAAGTTAACTACATAACTCGATATTAATAGTGAACAGGAATTTTTTTCTTTAATACAAATAATTCTATTTTTTCCTTATTATTCACACACTGTTCCAGCTGATGCCAACTCACTGTATTTTGTGTTTCACATGCAGCAGTATTTTTCTAGAAGAAACAAATGTTTTTTGCACACCAGCTCTAGTTTTTAGGTACTATGGGATTTTTTTGTCTTGTGACATCGTCATTTGGTGCACCAGCTATAGGATTGAAGGAATGCTTTGGTAAGGGCAGATTTCACAAGTCCTACTTGGCATATAGAATCATAGAATCATAGACTGGCTTAGGTTTCAAGAGACCTAAAAATCATCTCACTCTCTCTGCTGTGGGCAGGAAGACCTTTCACTGGACCACGTTGCTCAAGAGCCCCATCCAGCCTGGTGGCTCACCCCACTGCTGTCTGTGCCAGCTTGATGCTCAGCTCTCTCATTTTTGTTTCCTCTTTCCTCTTTATCTCTTTGCTGTCCCAATGCACACTCTTGCTATATGTGAAATATTATCAGAGCCCTCAGCATTCATGTTGAGATACTTTCCTCATGGAAGCTGCAGCCTCACCCTGAGATCCTGCTCCCTCCAGGTGGTAGGAGCTGGTGCAGCCACAGAGCTGTGCACACAGCAGCTGTCCAGTGTCTGGACAAAGGAGGCTGTTCTGCAATCAAATGTCTGCTCCAGCACAGGTTCAACCGCTGGTCCATGCTGCAAACCACAGGTTTGAGTCTTCCATCACAGCTGTGACTGAAGAGGTGAATAGCTGGAAGCCCCACATCCACAGAGCAAGCAGTGTACCGGGGCAGAGCTGGCCGTGCCAAGCCAAACAGCAGGAGAGTCAGATCAAGCCAGCTGTATTTTGCCCAGAGTCTTACCCTCAAGTATCATCCTTTTTAATCGGCCAACATTTGCCTGAACTTGTGCCTCCTCAACACAGCCATATTTCTGTTGAACTTTTTTATTTTCTGGTGGATCAGCATTACTTGACTAGGACAAAAAAAAGAAATAAGTACCCCATTAAAAATGCTACCTCCTTTCACCCCCAGCTCCAGTAAGAGAATCTTACATGGATCCACACAGCTGGAATCAGCTGGACTTTTTATCACTAAGGCATCCTGCCTGGAGCCAAAGAGGCCCCACCTCTCTAATCAGATGTATAACCATGCTGAAAATAAAAGAAAAAAATAGATTCCCCCTCATTCCACTTTCTTTCTGTTTGCTGGCATAAATAGATACATGACTTATCTCAAGAGTCTGATGCCTTCTGACCCACTGGATTGCACTTCAGATTTCTGCTTCTCTTTTAACATCACGTCTCTTCAACTTCAGACTAGGTCAGCTATTATTGTGTTAAGAATATTAGAAATGTTTTTAAAACTGTAGTAAATTAAAACCTACCATTTCTTATGTGTGTCTTCTTCCTTTCCAGTGACATTGTTTGGGCAATAGATCATAAAAATACCTCACTAAAGTGATGTATGGCACTAATCTATCATGTGAGCACCATCTTTTTGGTGATATATTAGAACAATGCATCATTAAAACATCATTGTTGTGGATATATATTACTCAGCTACTGACTGGCTAGCAGCAATACATATATATATGGGAATTAGATGAGTTTAATGTATTAAATCAAAAGTGCATGGATTTGAATCTAAAATAATAATATCCAAATGCTGTTAAGAATGGTGTTAGGCCATATATTAATAGCTATAATAAGAGACACCACAAGACATTTCAATTAAAAAAATCAAATGCTGTTTTAAGGAAATGGTAGAAGCTGCCTTTCTGCCACCCAAGTTGTTTTTCTGTTTCAGAACGGGCCAGAAAGGAAAGTAAAAGTCAGAATGAAAAGTATAGGTCAATAGTCCAAAGGCATCACTGCCCCCCACAGCTTTGATGGAAAATAGGAAAAACAAGAAAAGCAAATTAGAACATTTAAATGGAGAAAAAGTAGTACACTTCTTTTAGGTTTTGCTGACAGCTTTGGGTCTTTCTCAAATGCCTGACTTTGAAGGTTAAACAGGGTCTCTGATCTTTATTAAACTGAAGTGAGGTAGATCATGGGTGTAGGCACTAATAAACAGAGTGAAAGGGAAACATGATGTATGTTATGATTCATTAGTGTCTAGCAAATTATGTGATTTTTGTCCTGAAGTATTTGTTGAATTCCCAATCTTTCTCTAGAATGATTTCGTCTGCCCAAATGAAATTATGGGGTCACATTTGTTGAGGGAAATCTGTATTGACAGAGCCCTTTCCAGACCATTTCCTCTCATGCCAGAACATGATGAACCTGCTGTTTTTCAGTGTTGTTTGTTCTTCCTGCCCCCTCAGCTTTTGGGAGTATTCAGGAAACAGGGGGTTAGGAAAAGGCCATTGCATTATTCTGTAGCAGCCCTTTTTGCCTCCAAGTGAAAGATAAAGCAGAAGCTGTGTTGTGAACCTTTGTCTGCTCTGGTTCCATTGGGGGATGTTTTTGTTTTTTGTAGGAATTCTCAATGACCTGAAAGCTAACTTTTTTATTAATCGTCTGCTTTTCACTTTACAAGGTACGGATGTTCTACATGGTTAGAATTTCATTTCTTTAGAATTTAGAATTTAGAAATTCATGAAATGAATTTCATTTCATAACCCACCTTTGAACCATAGAAAAATTAACTAATTTTTCAGAAGCACAGCAAAGTATAACTACTCCTTGATCCAAACTCAAGGAGCACATATTTGTCCAAGTTGGAATTGCAGTTAGTAAGCTCCCTCAGTGTCTTCTTAGAATTTAAACCATATTTACCTTCCAGAACTTTCAATGGTCCTTTACATTTGTAAACCACTTTTAGTCAGTCTGATTTCTTGTATTACATTTACTAGCATAACCAAATTTTCACTGCCCACTGTCGTAGCACAATAGTTTCATCTCAGTAATATAAAATATCACAAAGTCATAGAATAATTTGGGTTGGAAAAGACCTCTAAGATAATCAAGTCCAGCCATTAACTCAGTTCTACCACCATTAAACCCTGTCCCTAAGTGCCACATCTAGGCGTCTTTTAAATAATTCCAGGGGTGGTGACCCCATCACTTCTCTGGGCAGGCTGTTCCAATGCTTGATAGCCCTTCTGGTGAGGAAATTATATGGACAGGGTTTGGAAAGGACAATCCAGACTGCAGAGTAATCTCTACAGTCCAGATGTACCATGATATGTAGAATGAGAAAGCTACATACTAATATTGGACTGAAATCTTGATACATTGTGGTTCAGTGAAGAAACCACGAATTATTCAGCTCAGTTAACAGAAGGAGAGAGACAGAGGAGTGAGGAGCAGCAGGTTCAGCACCATGAGGAAGCCACTTGGTAGCATTTTGTAATGGTGGGGGAGGAAGAGAATGTGTTTCCAGTGCCTGAGGCATCATTTTCCACACAAAGACCTTTCCTGGTGTTCCAGCTCGAGTACATCCTGCACTTCACCAGGATTCCACATTGCCAGGCATTGGGCCATCATATGCCCTATAACTTCCAATAATTAATTTCCCTTTCCATGGAAGGGTATGTTACATCAGTGAATATCATTGACACAGTGAGGTGGCAGCAAATATCCTGGTTCTGCTGTTAGTAATGCAATACAGAACCCAGAAAATAAAGTGCCTTGCAGTTTAAAGGTCTGGGAACATGATGTGGATGTAAAAAATTGGTAGTACAAACTCATTTGTTCTTTTGCAGTTTGGGCCGTATTTTTTCTGTGACTTTCAGCAAATCCCTCAGGTTTTCTGATCCCAGGCTGTAAAATCAGGCTTGCACTCTTTTGTCATGTCCCACATAAGGGACCATTAAAGATTGATTTATTCGTGTTTGAAAATTGCTGTGAAGATGAAAACTACATTATAAATTCTGCCTATTGTTCCAGTGCCCTCCTGATTTCAAAGGCTGCCAGGGTTAAAGTGGTAGTAGACTGATTTAAGTGGAAATCAAGACACAGTGTGGCTGATGCAGGAGTCAGACAGAACATGTTCAACCAGCAGCAGCCTGAGAGCAAACTATACAGAGAGATGACACATAAAGCTCTTCAATACCATAGTCACACATAAAATAAATCTCATTACTGCCTTTTACACTCTCTGGCCACTGTTCCTACCATTCTTTTGGGCTCCGGCAGTAGTGAGAAGCATATTAATGAAACAGAAGAGTGTCTGGGAAGGATATTGTATCAGGATATTGTATGATGAGATACACAGACATCCTTTGGAGTTTACCAAGAGTGAGACAGTAATATACACACTCAGAATAAAACCCTTGCCTTTGCAAGCAGATAGCAAAACATCAGAGGGGCAAAGAGGTGGGAAGACAAGCTCACACTGTGACACACCGTGGTTCTGTCAGAGTGCATGAAAGGAGCTGGGGAACGCTTCATCAGTGCCTTTCATACCTGTCGAGGTAAGAAAAGAGGTGAATGCCAAAGCAATGGATACCAGCATGCTTGCCTTGATAAGAGCCAGAGCATAAACCCAGGACTCCACCCCACAAAGGCACAGCTGCTTGTTGCTGCAGACAGGGAAGAGGTCCAGAGAATTTCATTCAGATTTTCTGTCTAAGAAACGGAACAGCAAAATTAACAGGGTTAATAATCTTAGAAAGGTTATTAATCTTAGAAATCCATCATTAAATAAAAACCAGCAGTGGCTCACTGAAGTCCAAGGATATTGGCACTCAGAGTGTAGATGATGATGCTTGAGAGAGAGCCTTAATCACATAATTGAACACACTGTTGATGTGTGCAGCCTCCATGGCACAGGAATGGGCCCAGAATGGGAATGCCTCCTGCTGGTGTGTTTGCCCCTGCTGCCTGTAAGAGATCTGAAAGCCACTGGGAAAACGGGGGCAGCCTGAAAGCAGGAGCTGCCCTTGGGAGCTGACCAAAACCCAGAGATGTCTGTATAAAGAGCCCTTTATGTAAAAGAAAGATGTTCTAACTTGTGTTATAGTGTTAGTACCATCTCTTCTCTCCTTTCTGGCCATGTCTGCTGAGGTGACCCATGGTGGCAGGAACCACAGTGCCCTACCCACCTGCCACGACAGCCTGGCCCCACAGCTCCGGGCAGGACTCAGCCTGGCCCAGCAGCCTGGGTCTCCATCAACCCAGAGACCTGGAATAAGATGGGAACAACACAAGAACATGTGGGAAAATGCCATCCAAATGGTAAAGAACTGCAAATGTTTCAGCAGGTTATCTGACTCAGGGGTTTCCTGCTGGGTGCAGGCTGCCATGTGGTGACACAATGTATGGGAGCAGCTTTCCCAGCATACAAGGAAAACAAAGACTCTCTGGTCTCAGGGGAGCAAAGCAGCCCAGGACAGTCCTGTAAGCTACCAAGATGCCACTATGTTTCCTGCAGCAGCCCTTTCCCTCCACACGTTTCAAGGACCAACAATAAATTACTAAAACCTTGTCCTTCTACCCTGCCTTTCAGTAATGGCATCTTACAAGCATTTCCAAACAAATCCCTCCAGATTTGTGGATATTTTTTCCCCAGTCCCTCTGGAAGATGGTTGCTATCCATGTTTTATGGCTGGATAAGCACAGTCCTGGAGATATGAAAGGCGGGTTTCTCCCAGCCTTGTCTGAATGGGCAAGGGAAGAGACAGGGGCCATAAAACCTCCCCTTTCCTCTTTCATGGCCTTTCCTACCCCAGCTGTCCCACCAGGAAAGGGCCTGGGGGTTCTGGTGTATCTGCCTATCACTGTGACACAGGGGAACTTGCCCAGAGGGATGGGACTGTGTGTTTCACCACACCCATGCCAGGAGCAAAGGGACCACTCACTAGGACATGCCACCTGACAGATAATTTGCTTGGCACAAGGAGGGAATTTTTTGTGAGTGAGAATTTGTACCCAGGACTTCCAGGACTGACTTTGCCCCTGCCAGCAAGATGGCATGACTTGGGGATGGCTGAAATGAGCAGTCTGTAAGTGAGCCGGCCAAGCTTTCCATCATCTAAAAAAAGGAGATGATCAGGGTCAAGATATTGGAGTGACTGCTCATAACCAAGCTGTCTTATTAGATTGCTAGCTCCAATTTTGGACCCAGATGTTGTAACATATAAAAACTGACATAAATTTATGATAGAAAAGTTGCCTTTGGGCTCTCTAGTGTCCATCATAAACAGTGCACACAGTAATTTAATGTTTCCTCTGGGCATCCAGCATAAACACTGCTTTTATGTAACATACCTACACACATGCACATATGTGCAGGAGGATTTGGGAATAATTTCCCTGAATTCTGAGTGGAAAAATTAGTCTACCTGAATGCCATGTTGAATTTTGTTGTGCTCATTTCACCACACATCTGGCACAGCTGTGGCTCTCTCTGGCAGACCGACAGCCTGGGCCTCCCACAACAGCTACATGGAAAAGGCCTTCTGTTTGTAATGCTGCCTGCTGCAGCCCTCTCCTAAGAGTTTGTAGATCATATAATCTATACCATTGTTTCACTTGCTCCTTTCTCATCCTGCAGATAAATTATTATGAATACCAACTTTGCCTTCTCCTGACCACAGCCTCCTCCATATAGTGAAGATAAAGATTTAGACAGTCCACTCACCTCAAAACACACCTAGGAAAGAATCATGCTATTTTTAAAACTCCCTGCCCAACACTGTAGTGGGAATTGCCACAAGAAATCCCAGACTATGAAAAAAGTAAACAAATCATCACTGACAATCAGAAGAAAGCAATAGTAATCCTTGCTATTCTGCAACCACTTCAAAATTCAAAATAAACCAGCTAAAATTGCTTTCCTAATTCTCTTTTTATCCTTTTATTCTGGGCCTTTTCCACAAGGTACCTAGTGGAAATTAAAGCAATAGTTTTATATAGATAAATCCATAGCATTGAAAAGAGTCTGATCTCTTTTCTCTAGATGGTCAAAGACTGCACCGGTCTATATGGTGTTTGAAAGCCATGTGGGAAGGAGATCATTCTCTCTTAAATTCAATAGGCTTTTAGAATCACTGTTGAGAATTTATTTAGAATTTATTCACTTCTGTAGAGTTTTTCCATATGGGATTTCAGAGCCTTTTATACAGGAAGGTGCCCCCTTTTCTCCTCTTCTCTCCTTCCTTTGTGCTTGTTCTTTCATCAGCACAAAGCTGAAGTGAACAATAGTACACACTCAGCTTTACATCCCGCAACATCCAGGACTCTGAAGAGCAAAGAAATAAATACCCGACCGAGGGACTAAAGATAGCAAATTCAGTGTGCTGGGTAACTTTAGATCCAGTGGAAAGTTCTGGTGTTGGTGGAAGAAGGTTCATTTTAGGAGCCAAAGAAGATAAGTACTGAAAGCTAGTTCTGATGTGGGCTGGCTATAAAATCCCAACTGAGTCACTCTGCCTCTCCAAGCTGCATTTTCTACAGCTGCAAAATGGGGTTTTGGCCCAGAAACCTCGATAGTGTCTTTATAAGGCATTACAAAGGACTGCAAGGAATATAAACAAAGAACTGTTTTTTTTCATGTGGGAGGGTAAGAGCAAAGACAGAAGGGAGAAAAGCAAATACACTGGGTGGGAATGTGGGGACAGCAGTTGGGACAATTTATTAATTTAGTGTCACTCTCATTCTCATAAAGAACCTACAGCTGGGTGAATCTGCTTTATGATCACTCTCTGCCTGCTGAGTGTTTCCCTGCACCAGGTCCTTGGCCCTGCTCCATGCTGCAGGCTGCCCCTTGCTGCCCTGCCTGCACCCAGCACCTCCACCCTGACAGACTGCTCCCACCTCAAGGTGCTGAGCCCAACCAGCTCCCCTGCTTTGGTCCATGGGGACAGATGGGGTGACTGTGGCTCTGCACCCTTCTGTCACTGCATCACCCTGTTTTCCCTTTGTCTGGGGAACACATATCCTTCCCCAGCTGACTTGTTACAGAAGGAGAAAGAAAACTGTTTTTCTCTCCCTAACTCAGATGTCCCTCAGAGACATCAGTGTGAGGCAGATGCCACCTATGGGACCTGGAGAGCAGGGAGGGGGAGTGGGTCCGGTCAGAGCTCCAGGTGGTGCTGTGTAGGGAGGACAAGATCTTACATTTGTCCCCTTCTTACTGAATCTCTGATAAATCATGTCCTTGCCTGCTGCTATAATCACTGATTACATGCCGTTTGCCTGTTGCATTAAAGCTGCTTTCTTAATTAATATAATTTTAAAGGGTGGGCTTGGCACGAAGGAGACAAGCTGTTTTGAAGTCCATAAACACATTTTGGGTGTGATCATCCTAATTCCTGCAACCTTTCTACGGTGAGCAGGCAGAAAGCACCCCGAGTTAATGAAGCGTGCTTTAACCACCTGATGCTGGCCAAAGCTTTGCTCTGTCAGGTTGAAGGCTGGGTGGAGGAGGGGAGGCAAAGTGCTCTGCCACGCTCCCCAGTACCACCGAAACTGTTAATCAGCCGGCTCTGCAGTGTGCTGCAGAGTTTGCTTTATTAAAGCTCCCTGCTGCCTGCACACGTTCACTGGCACAGACACCGAGAGACAAGCAAACACTTACCCAAGAGCAGAGTACTCACTGCTGCATTGCAGAGTTTACTGGCAGAAAATGATGGGGGTAGGTAATCGCAGGTGGAGACTCCCTCAGCCCGCCTGCATCTGCAATCTCCTGGATTTCTGTGACAGGGGATGCAAGGAGAGCTGGCAGCAAAACATGCTTTTTAGGGTTCTCTATCCAATTCCTGAGTATGTGGATAGCTGCATTGCTTGTACTAGTCTCAAATGTAGTCTCTACTGCTTAATGTGGGTTTTTTTCCACAGTTACTCTAAAAACCTAAAAAATTAATTTCCTTTGAGCACTTGAAGGGGTAAGCATAATTTTATTTAGTATTATTATAAACTAACCCTGCCTCTGCCTGGAGGCCCTCTCTAAGGCTGAGGATGCCATTGTGCCATTGCAGAATTTGAATTAAAGTCAGCCTCCTTTCAAGGACCTGGCAGCCTGAATATTAGAGGCTTTTGGTTTTCCTATACGTTGTCTCATATAGAAGGTTGAGCAGGATTGAATCACTTTTGGAGGAAATGTAGGTGATTAATTCAGTTCATTTCCTTTGTCCCTCCCTACCCCCCCCCACACCCCCATCCCCCCCATGCCTTTTCCTTTTCTTTATTTCTTCTGTGACAGCACAGAGCTATTTATTATTTCTTGAGGTTTAGTATCAAATAGATGCTCTGTTTTGTAATATCTGTAACCACATTGGATTTGTTGTTTTTAATAGACAATTTTTTCTGGAAAAACACTGGTATTTGTTTAAGAATTGTTAGGCATTGCATTTCTAATCTGTAAATATGCATGTGGAAATTTGATTATAATAATTTTGTTCTTGGTGAGCAGCTGATTCAGGATTTCTTGGTTCCCCTCGTATTTCTCAGATACGTATCTTTTTTATTTTTTGTGAAACAAGGATGGCTCAGATTTCTTCTCCTTACATATTTCCTGGCAATACAGTACTGCAGTCTCTGCCTTACTCAGCTTATGTCTAATTGCAGAGTATTTAGCAAAAGAATACAAGTGCAAGTTTTAGCTTTGGAGTTAACCATCTATTATACTCAGCTTTGTTAGAAGATGTCATCTGAACAGTAAAGATAATCTAATAAGGAGAAATTCATCTTCAGGACTATGTGAAGGTGGACTTGTATCAGTCTGAATCAAGAACTTGTAACTTGGTAGAGTTTAGGGAAAAGCAAGTTTTCTTTCCACTGAAAAGCCAGGATATATCTGTGTAAGTGTGACATCTGTTGCAGTACTGCTTACTGACAGTCTTCTGGGACAAGCTGGCCAGAAGGACTGGATATTGTGAGAATTAAAGCTTGGTGTTCATATGGCAGCTTAACTGCTGAGTGCACACGTTCTGAAGGAAAAACATGATTTACCTAAAAAGATCTATTGGGGTTGGATTTCTGGAGCTGTTGAAAAAAATCTCTCGACTCCCACAGGAACTGGTGGGAGTCCTGGCTTCCAGGTGCTTCTAAAAGTCTCATTGTCAAGATGAAAGTTATGACAAAAGAAGCCAGATATGATTTCATTATTATTTTAACCTTCCACATCAGAATTTTCATACCAACAAAACAAGGATGACATTTGACTACCTTTAAGGAATGGTAAGGGTTAACAAAATATAATCTTCCTGCAAGGAAGACACTGGTAAGTGACATAATTGTTATATTGTTAGTTGCCATTTTTGAGCAATTTTTCCTCATTGTTCAGATCCTACTTCAATTCACTTCTTCCAGTGACCCTTTCACTGTTAATCTACCACACAGAAGCGTTGCAGTTTTAATTAAAAAGGAAATCTCTATCTCACTAAGCTTAGTCTGCCATCTGATCATGCAGTATGGTTTACAGACAGTATTATCTGTCTAATTTACATCATAAAACCTTGACTTCAGCAAGGCAGAACACACTGGCAACCCTCAGCAAATAATGCTGCTCTAACCAAAACCAGGCATGTTTTAAGCAAAACTCGACTGTAAGAATGGAGATGTGTCTCACATGGTGCTGCACACAAGGAGGGTTACAGGGGCACAGAGAGCTTAGCTGGATACTTCTTTGAAATAAAATCTGTAGACTGAGTTTGAAGCAGCTCCTGAAAATATATGCTCCAGCTTGAGAGTGAGATAGAAATTCGAGGCAGGATTTACTGGATTAAACTTTCTGAGTTCTGGTATAACGAAGGCCAGTTGTCCCAACTGACCTCTAAAACCTGTGCTTTTAAATACTGGCAGTTGTTATTTCCCCTGTCACTTGGAACTTCATTAATCAAATTGTGTGGTAAGCTGCAAAGCTATGAACTGAGGGCCTACATTTGGCAAATATTCACACTGGGCTGGGTAGCATCCCCAAATCCCATTCCAGCAGGTGATGGGATCAGCAGAAGTCCACAACTGGGCAAAAATCCCCTCGTGGTTGTCCTTGTGTTTGGATGGAGGTAAAGCAGTGGTCCTAGAGCAGTACAGGCTCAAAGGAGAGCAGAGAAACCAGACTCTGCACCCGCACACCAAGGGAGGAAAGGTAATCTGGGAGTCACTGAGTGAAAAAAGAGCCATACAAAATGATTTTTCACATTATTGTCAGATTTTTAAAACACTGTGGGAGGAAGGCAAAGCAAAGTGGGGGAAGGGAGAGAGAAACCGGATCTTGTATTTCTTATTAGCAGAGGAAGGAGGGAGGTACGAGATCTGTGTTACCCTGTAAGCTCTTTACCTCAGAGGAAGGTGAACCCCACCTGGCAGAAATTAAATGTTAATGTATCAAATTATGTCCAAGAGCACATAAAGCTCAAGAGACAGCTTATGATACCCTTTGAAAACAAGATCTAATTTAATTCATTTGCTTATCCTGACACCCAATACTGCAAATTGGCATTGGTGGGTTAATGCACTGCTACCATTAGGCTCCCTTGAGCTTATTGGAAAACCATAGTCAACAAACTGCAGGCACTGAATTGAAGTGTCTAGTCAGGGAAAACCAGATCAAACTACATCGTCTTAATTGTGACCCATTTTGGGATGCAGAAGGGTGGCAGCAACCCTTGGTGGAAAGAAACAGTAAATTGATTTTGCTGAGAACCTCATCAATCACTGGTCACAGTGACCCATGGATCATTAATCTCATTAAAAACTTCAGCCTCGTGGTGAAAGTAATAGCAGACACACTAAAAGTGTGCAAATTAGATATGCTTTCACAAATGCAATGGGTCTGGCTGGTGTCCCTGAGGAGAACTCAGTTTCTAAATTGGGCAAACTTTTCACTGACTTCACAGAACTTCAGCCATTTACTCTGTGTCAGATGCTGTCTTTAAGAGCTGTGAAAACTGTGCGGAAGGTATGTGGTCTGATAGTGGGTCATGTTTATGTATTCAGTTCAGGGAAGGAAGAGTTCAACAGTGGGCATGGGACATCCTCTCTGAGTGCTATGATCTTCTTGACGATTTCTCTGCTTCCTGAGCTCTTCAGGTGAAGTGATTCAAAAAGAGTCTGAGAGACGGTCCTTGTTCTGGCTCAGATCAGTGGCGGGGTATGGCCAAGGCATTGTGTTATTTGATACCATCTTATGTCATGGGCTGGGGAAAAGGACTCTGAAAAGGGACATCTGAGAAGAAGGGTGGTGGTTTCCAGTTGGGAGCAAGTGTGGCAGAGAAGTTGGGATGGAGTGCCACTGGCTGTGGTCATGTCAGGGCTCAGTGAGCATTTTGCATGCAAATCACCCTCTCTTTTTTTGAATATTTTTGTTGTTAATATTGTTGCTGTTGCTGCTCATTTTCTTATTTCGTTGCTGTTTCCAGTAAATTGTTCTTATTTCAACCCATAATTCTTCCATTTTTCACATAATTCTCAATTTCATCCCTGGAGCAGGAAGTGGGAGGGAAAATGGGGGAGCAAGTGATTGGCATCTTGTTTGGGTGAGTCTTGAGAGAGGCTGTGACAGTACACAGGCAACACTGGTTTTCTGTGGGTTTGTGAATCCAAGGAGTTTGCATTTTCTTGGATGATATATGTCAAGAGTATAGTCAGTTGGTTGTGCTGGTCCTTTCAAAAATGGCAGAGCCCATTGTATCACCAAGATGTAGACTTTGCTGTCATCTGTAGAGTTGTAAGAGCATGCACAGAGTTGCCAAAACTGCTGATGTGCACAGTACAGCTGCAAAACTTGTACTTGTTCCTCTCAGACCTCGTGAATCCGTGACTCTGAGGGCACCCATGCAGCCCATCTGCAGTCAGATGATGCTTGGCCCTGGTCTCCCAGTCATCTACATGCAACCACATCAGTCCAGCTGAGGCAAGATAAATAGCTACCTCTGTTTGGAAAGTTAAGTGCATTTGAGAGGGTTGTTCTCAGGGATTTGCACACCATGGACACCACCTACACAGCCCAGGACATTTTCATTTCCTCCTCCCAAGAATATTCTCCAGTGCCCCTAGACTTGTGCGCACAAATCTCACTCAGCTGTGCTTACCAGCCTTCCAGTTGGCCTGAAAACCTGGGGAGCTCTGTATCAATCCTCTTACTATTTGTCTGCTTGGGCTTTTTACTGAACCTTGCGAATAAAAAACCTAAAAGCTTTTTAGGTGCAAAAAGTATTTTGGGGCTGCCATATTCAGCACTTCCAGGATCTCCACATACCACGTAACTGAGGCTAGTTCATGCTATGGGTTTGGCCTGCAGCAGTAAGTACTTTGACTTCAAATTCATCAAAACAAAGGCTCTGCATGCAGAGGGCTATGCATGTAGAGAGCTGTGATGCCAGTGATTATGCTGGAGCAGCTTGGCAGACGTGTCTCCATCTATCATGAATTACACCAGCTCGGGTGCCATAGGTGAGATCCATGTTGCACCGTTACCCAGGACTTGAGCATCTTGCTAGGTCTGAGAGGTCTGGGACCTTAACAAGCCTTGCAACAGATGAGACTCTCTCAGGCCATTCATTCACCCCTTCCATCTTCACTGCCATGCTCAGGACAAGTGGAGGGGCCCCAGGCATGAAGCCATGCTTCTGGCATTGCCTTTGGCTCTGGTAGGTGTCTTGTCTGAGTTATACTTACTGAAGAGATGAGAACAGTAGGGTGTGTTTAGGAAAGATACACAGCCATTCTCCAGCAGAGGTGGGCAGCTCAGGAGTCACCTCACCCCTGCCTTGGGGACTAATAACATGTACACACACACAAGCAGCCTTTTTCAACAGCAGCCTCTGCCCCTGTTTGCCAACAATGACATCCAGGCCCTGCAAGCACTTCCATCTAACAACTTGCTGTGTCACAGCTTGGCTGACAGTTAAGAGCCAGGAATATAATTGGGGCAACAAACACCATCTGGCCAAGGCTGTCTCTAGCAGGCATCTGTGTGTAGCCATCTATAGCCCTAGCTTGAGCTGGCTTTGTCAGCACCCTAGTGCATGAGGTTTTCTGTGATGGGACTGACATCGTGTACCGAGGAAGAAATGGCAGCAGATGTGGTCAGAGCAGAAGCAAGCTCTGACTTTTTGCTCAAAAAGTTCTTGCTTTTTGTTGTAGCAGCCTCTGGACTCCTTTATTTGGCTTGGTCACTTTATGAGGATGCTGGTCATCTGCCATGCCTGGGGCAAGTGCATTCTGACATCAGTGTTGGGAGAGTGAGGAGATGCTCACCTGTAGCTACAGACAGCAGTGGAGGTTGGTAAGATGCCAGGTTTGTTCTCAGAGCACTGCAGTGTGGCCATGGTTTGTGTGTTCCTGAGGAACACAGGCCATGCTGTACAGGCTGCCAGGGAACCAGGGCTTGCTCCAGGTGTGAGCTGCAAAGACAGTGTAAACAGGGGTTTTGTCTCCTTCATGGCAGCATCACAGGACGTACTGATGTGTTTGAACACAGTACACAAGCCCGAGGCTCAGCCATGAGTACAGGTGAGCATACCAGATTGTTAGACTGTTGAGTGAAATGTACAATGCCTAATGTTAATATTAACCTATACACCGAATGATTTGGAAAGCACCTGTTTGCTCTCCCAGCTGAAACATTTCAACTGCAGAGTGCTCAGCACTTCATTATTCTGAGACTTGCTTTTCCAGTTAGCTGGAAAAAGCCTGATTGTTTTCACCCTTCAGTCATATTTTAGCTCCTGTAATAGTTTTACCTGAGATAGACTGATGAGCAGAAATTTCTTTTAAAATGCTATAATTATGGACATATTACACATTCTCTGTGAATGAAACTTCTAATGCAATTGGGTGTGAATTGAGGGAGAGCCTTTTTAAACTTCATTAGTAATGCAGCAGGTTGTCTCTTCTGACTGATACAATGTACAAGAGTATATCACTGAGCTGTGTACTTTATTCAGTGGGAATATGTAAACATAAACTTATACCAAACTGAACCATATGAGTTCTACTCATACCTCAGCATGAACCCAGGGTGTCTGTCATGTCATTTTGACAGTTCCACATGCCTGTCTTGATGCCTTCCTGATTCAAGAGCAGATAATGTGATCCCAAACTGTTGCCAGCAACCTGGACAGAAACTGCATAGCTCACAGGTACAGCATGACTGAGCCTGTGTTCAGACTGGTGCTTTCACCTTAATATTGTTGGATTTGTTTATAGCTTGCAGGATATCTGCCTTGCTTTCACAGATAATATACCAAGAAGTTAAAGAGCTTAGGGAAAACATACTTTGTGAGAATAGATGAAGAATGTTTTAAGTTGTTTTGTTCAGAGAAAAGTTGACTGAGGAAGAATGAAGAACTGTTTTCAAATATATAAAAGGCATTGCAGAGGGGAAGGGATAATCTGTTTGTTATATATGCTGGGAACAAGACAAGAAGCAAGGTTCTTGAATTGCAGTAAGGTAGAAAAAGGCAAAAACTTCTTGTCAGTAAAGAGGTAAGGGGCAGAAACCACTTATGAAGAGGGCATGAAGCTTCCACCATTTCCCCAAATGCCTGTTGGGCGTGCCATTGGCAAGGGCAGGGCACAGACCAGCAGAAGCATGCTGAGACAAGCAGGGTCAGAAAGGGGAAGAGACTCAGCACCCCTGAGCAGATCTCAGGTCACCACGAGCAACAGCAGAGAGGCTCACTCCCTCTAGCTCCTCCATTAATGGGGTTGCATAAGTATCTGCCACAGGTACAACTTGTTCAAATTTATTTTCAAAACACAATCATTAAATTGCAGAGCAGAAGGCAGGTAATCTAGTTCTTAGTTATCTGTGCTGCCCACCAGACCACAAGTACCCCCATTCTCCTGACACGTGAAATAAAGCCAGGCTGAAAATTACTTTCACCTCAGTATGGTCTAACGCAGCAGTGTTAGCAGTAGCAGCCCTGAGTCCTAGGGGACCAGAGGAGACCTTAATTAGGAGGTGTGTTTTTTTTCTGGGGAGAAGTGATTTAGCAGGCTAGAAAAGTATCCTAAGTGTCCTCCCATGGATGCCATCATGAGCAATAAATGATCTTTGTGCCCCAGGTTTGTAAGCGGGTCATATTTTTACGATGTCAAGCATGCTGCTGTCTTTTCTGCAATAAAGCTCACCTAATCAAAACAAGTCAGAGCTTATCTAAGCCCCTAGCCAGAGATATTTCTGTGGTGGCTACAGAGCCAGGTTTCCTAGCAACCTAAAAGGCATTAGACAGGGCTTTGTCGACATTTATCTGTTACACACAAAACCCCCCGTTTGAATAATATTATGGGTGTAACATCAACTGACAAAAGCCAGGAAATTCAGAGCTGGGGCTGATTGTCTATCCTTGCCTCTCATCGGGCTGAAAAACAAAAGGCACAGTCATGTGAGTGATGAGCAGGGCAAACCAACCTTTATATTTCCTGGCTTTCTCCCAAACGAGATGCCATTCAAATGAGGTGCTTGATATTAATTTCCTCTGTTTAAGACAGGTTTAATGCTCACGTTAGGTAGCATGTTGGCAGTGCTATCAGTTTCTCCATGGGCTACCTTTTTTCCTTGGAGGGGCCAACTGGAGTGAGGAAAGAGATATCCCAGCCCCTCTGTAACCTTTGGTTTCTGCATGGTGAGAGCAGTTTTCAGATCCATGGCTTCACAGCTGAATAGGCTGCAAACCTGCTCTATGCAGGGCCACTATGGCATCCTCAGGAGATCATTGTTAGCCCAGGGTGGAGCCAGTGAAGACACACAAGTTAAAAACACTCCATCTTCCTGCTAGTGCCCAACTCTAGATACAGGAAGGTGTTTTTTATAGGTTTCAAGGGATTCTTGAGATGGATCTTGGAATGGGTCTTTTTATCAATCATTTTGAAAACAAAAGGTCGAGGGGAAAAAAGGATTTAATGTAGGTGGGGTTTTTCCCATACTGAGGGCTGATGAATGGTCTGAAAACTGATACTTCAGTAATATCTTTTATTTCTTTACCTGTAGCAATAGGAATGTTTAAAATCTTACAACTGGAAGCTTGTGGAGAAGACTGAAGGAGGAAAGGATGGAAGAACTGCCATTGTTGTTGATTGACACTTCAAATCCTTGGGGGAAGAGTCTTCTGAAAGTGAATGGGAACTGATCACCTCTCTACAGAGTTCTTGAGTCATCTCACAGAATTTAACAGAAAATAATTCTTTTGCTTCCATTTGATATAATATGGCTTTAAACTGCTTGAAGATAAAAGACGCTTTCATTTCCACAATCTAAGTTATCAGCTGAGATAAATTAACTCTCTGAAGTCTGTGCAATTCTGTATGTGTTCCATCTCTAAATAGGTAGATCTTCACACATGTATTTGCACTGCTTTAGTAGTTCCATCTCTGGCGCTTTCACAAAAAGATAACAGACATTTTTACATTTGCTTGAGGCCTTACTGAAGAGTTTGTCTCCATGTAAATTTTCCAGCCCTGGGATGACACCTCTGAAATGGATGGTAAAGAAAGTTTTGCTGAAATTTAGCTATAGCTGGGTACTTCGCTGCTGTAAGGGAAAATCCCCCAGTTGCTGTCAGTGGGTGAACAGCCAGGCTTTCATCCTCCATTCTTCACTGTAATCTTCATTAACATAAGAGTTGGTGTTTTGCCCCCCACACATGGATGCCATACTGGTTGAACTCCGGGAGGCTGCTGGGATAAAGGCCTCTCTGCTGACCACAGCCAGCATTTCTTCAGCAAGCATAGCATGAATATAAACCTTACATACACCACAATGGAGAGGAATTACTATGCACACTATCACTTTCAAGCCTTTGAAAGAAACAGAAGCAGAAGGAGGTTCTTGCACTTTCTGCCGACATCATCTTTACTGTCCATCCATTTGTTCCCCATTTAGCCTCCCCACTGGCAAAGCCTCTATTATGTGCTGAAAGCCCAGACAATGGGAGCCCACTATGCCCGGGAATGCACGCATTGTTCCACGGGCTCCCTATAGAAATCCCCGTGTTCGCATGACCCGCTTTCCAAAGTTTGAGTTTTTCTTTCCTGAAGGGGGAGGGTAAGAGGAAAAGGGACAGTGTCTCACAGCTCTGTGCAGATTAGTGGTATGTTCATGCCCATATATTGAGATGGATAAAATAGCCATAAATTTTTCCCAAAGTGCTTATTTGTAATGCATGCATGAACTCACTTAACAGGCTTAAAATATTTAGTGAACACTTAAATGAATGGAGAGTGTGGGAGGGGGGACAAAACTAGCAGAGATAATTGAATACACTTAGCAGTCATAGCAGCTTTACATAGCTGTATCATATTCTCTGTGGATAGCACAGCTGGGACAATATGGTTAGAGTTTTAAAATATCTAGGGATTTCTGTCTTAAGATAGTTATCAATAATTGCAAACTTAAACATTAAATATTTTTGGCATAGTTAAAATATATAACTCTTTCTTTAATACATGATAAAATATCATAAAATAGAGAACATTCTCCCCTTGGCATTGCTTCAGGTAAGCAGGAAGGGTTTCTGAGTGTGGCTGTCCAGGAACTGAAGTCTGTCTTGGGGAAACCACAGGCTGCCAAAGATAGGTGGATTAAAACACATAAGACAGAAGTTCCTCAGACTTGACAGCATTTGAAATGCCAAATGAGAACAAGAAGATGGGCTGCAATAACACAGGTTCATAATACCTGTGAAACTGGTAGTCCTTTAGCATTGGAGAAAATCTTGCCAGATAAAATCATGTTTCCAGCTTCATTTCAACTGAGCCAAAATTTGCACCACTGCCCTTGTTCTGACTAGGGCTAGGACCTCAAACCCACAAACTGCAGCAATACGTACATCTCAGCTCACACCTAATTAACTGCTTAATTAGAGCAGCACTGGGGAAACTCTGCTCTTTGTTTTCCCTTTCTCTCTGGTGCCTGATGCCACTTGTAGCAGCACAAAGCTCTTTGAGTGGCTGAGCCTTTCTGGTCAGGCACAGCAGGTTCAAGGTGAAGGTCTTTTCTGCTGGTCTTTTCCTCCCTCTTCTGAGATAATTGACCTTGATGTCACCATGAAGCTCCTCCCCAGATCACACCACTCACACAGCAACACAGCAACCAGTACCTCAGCTAGAGCTGGAGACTAGTGCAGAGCTGTTTAATTTGGGAGAGCAATATGAAGGTCACTGAGGAAGGTAATGTGGTCCTGTTGATTGAACACGTGGATAAGGGCACAGCAAAAGCATAATCTACTTTGTTGAGAATGCGATAAACCAGGTTTATGTATGCAGTTGGCAAACAGTAGTTCTGAGTGTTACTCCATCAGAGAATCCAGGCAGCAGAGTACTTATATATCCTTCTAGTCCCCTAATATGACTTGAATCTAAGGATTAGGTAATTTTCATATTTGTAGGGTTTTCTAGAACAGTATTATTTCTTTCCTACTTGTTTCCTGATTTTTACTTATGAAATACTTATTTCTGTAACCAAGCAAAGGCAATCTAAGAGGAAGATTTCTGATATTCCAAGGGAAAACCCCTCCTTTTCCATCCAGAGTAAGATGCCCAGAAACCCCAGAAGATTCACTCGTGTTTGAAGACAGATTCAGCAACTTTGTTGCATGTGAACACGTGGCTGGGGTGTTCCTCGTGTGAGACTCATCACACACATGGAGCCCAGGTGGTGTGTGGCTGGGCAGTAAATTTGCTCTATATATCTCTCCAGCCCAGGTGTCACAGCATACACCAGGGAGTCTGGGTCTTGTACAACAGCCCTGCACAACATTTGCACACCCTTCTGTGCACCAGGCAGGTTGTGAGTGGGAAGGAAGGAGGTGGTTGTGTTGTTAAGGTACAATGGATCTGATCCAGAGAAAACTTTGGCAGAAGTCAGCCCTGTTTTCTAGCTCTTGGGATCAGAGTCCCAAATCAGAGCTGTGAGAGGGTTTGTGGGATTCAGGTGCTAGGCAGAGGGACACCTTTCTGACCAGGGAACGTCACATCTGTGCATATATTTGTTATTAGGTGTTTGGCGCAGGTCAGACGACTTAAACTAAGCAGAAGACCAGAACTGTGAGGTTAACTTCCAGGGACAACTACTTAAGCTGTAGTTAAGGCTTCAGCTTAAGTATAGCTTAGGTTCCATAAGAAGATGTAGACATATATTTATAAATATATAAATTTTAATTAAATAAATTTTATATAATTTTAATAAAATTAGGCTGGAAATTAAACGGGTTCTAGCCATTAGAGGAGTGAGATTCCAAAATTGCTTTCCACTGGAAAGGAAAGAGTAGAAGGGGTCAGAAGCAGTCAGACAAGTCTGAGATTGAGATTTACATGATACAGTTGCTGAAATAGTGAGGGATGTGGGCCATAGACTCAAAGGTGTCTATGGTGGGCCATAGACTCAAACTATGGCCCCCTATCTTCCCTGCTTACTCTCATTTTGACCCTCTCTGTTACTCTACTTGCTCCTCTTTTGTCCTGTTCCTATTCTACTTGGATGACAGGCCGGAAAATCCTCTCTGCATTTTTTCTGTTGCTGTTACATCCCTTTGGTAGAACAAAGCAAAGGCAAATGGCATTCTGGTACATCTCAGCAGGATTATTGGAGTCTGCAGGCAGAGCCAGCGTGGGGCTGACCCTCGGGGCACAGAGCAGGGGCTGTAGGGGGCCAAGATGCCCTGGTGACACATCAGAGTCCTTGCCCTCCCTTGCTCTGTGCCACAGACATGCTCAGGCCTTGGCAGGATACTCAGTTTCAAAGCACTTGATTTCTGCTTGGGAAAGCTGATGACACAGTATCTACCCAAGCAGACCGGGTGACTGCCATGTTTCTGTGGAGCAGAAAGGTGCAAAATACAGGTACAGCTGTAGTGAACATCACTGTACACAGAATATTCTGTTTAATTGGAAATGGAGAGGCTGACCAGATAGCACTTGTTGGGAGAAGAAGGAGAAGCCCTCAAGACCCAGTGCCAGGAGCTACAGGGCAGCTGCACCTTGACCTGCAACTGGCACTAGCTGTGAATCCAATCGCTTTTGAAATCCTGTCCTCCCATGCTTGGCAGGGCTGGTCTGAAGCAAAACAACTGTCAGGATTCCTGCACCATACCACTGGCACTGCCACAGTATACCCATCAATCCTGCACCTACCTCTAGACTCTGAAATGGATCTTGCAGAGAGCAACTTGTTTTAACATATAATAAATAGAAAGAAGGGCTCTTTGGCAGGGGGTATAAGGCTTCCTGGCGCTGGTTGCTTCATCTGCACTTATGCCCACATGCAGTGACTGTATTTTGCAGCTTGCAAAAAAGTTTCTTGCCTTTCACTACATTTTTCTGAAAAAAAAGTGAGCATGTCTTGCAAGAAGTTTGGCCAGTTAATACAAAAGTAATTTGCATGCTAGTCAGACCGAGTTGCTTTTTAGTTCTATCACATTTAGTTCTATCTATTGCAGCAGATGTTTGGGTCATGGGCAGCCACCTGAGGAGTTGCCACAGCCCTGTCAGAAAGAAAACTGTTGTTTTTGACTGCTCAGGCTGTAATTTGACAAGTACCTCAGCTATGTGTCAGCTATTTGCCATGGTCATGCTCTTCCTTTACATCCTGGCCATGGGACCCTGCCTCCTTCCTCAAACAGCTCCAGCACTAACCAGCTCCAGTGCCCTGCCATTTCAGCATACCTAACTGGCTGAAATATGTTCACCTTCAATTTTAGCAGGCCAGAGGGGAATGCCCAAACTCACAGGAGCTAGCCAAGCCTGAGGATTCTGCAGTTAGGTGGGCTCAGTCTGATGAAGAACCAGCATCCATGTGTTGCTCACAATTCATGGGGAACAGATTTAAGGCATCCAGTGGCTTAATTCACCTTGTATGTGATCCTGCTGTAGCTTTCCTTAATTGCCACAACAATGAGTTTAACTTCTTTCTGTGAAACCTGGTCATTAGAGATGATATGCCACTACAAAACATACCCTTCTAAGCACAGTTTTAACAGCTGAGTGAAGGGGACTGTAAGAACTATTGAAGTTTTCTTCTCTTGATCAGTGTTCTGTGAGTTCTCCCTTGTTGGAAGAATAAGTTAAATACTAATTAAGATGAAAGCAGAATACGAAGTGGAAACTTCCAAAATGTCTGTCACTTGCATTTGTGCAAATTAAAACATCTCACATACAGCAAGCCCAGGGCCTTTCTTTTCTTCCTGTATATTTTGTATTCCACAATCAACCTTTGGAACAAGATGTGTGCAGCCCATGCTCTGGTATTCCACAGGACCTAACAACAGGTTAGGTATCGTACACTGGCAGCTGTTTCACCATCAGGTGCCTGGGGAAAGGGCTGCCAGCTAGGAGTACCTCTAACACAGGCAAAAGGATGTGACTGGGTGTCCTTTTGGCACCACAAACCCTCTGAGGGGCTAGGCACTAAATTTTTAAATTTAAATTTTAAAGCCTTTAAATTTGGGGATTTTTTGTTTTCCTTTGATTTAATCTTTAGAAAAAAGCATTTTATTTACAGCTAATGACCTCAGAATCTTGTTTGTCTAATTGTAATAGAAATAAAAACCCCCCAAGCCATTTTCACAGCCCCAATTCCCGTGTATTCTGTGGCCATTGACCTTCCTGCTGACTCCTTGGGGATGTTCTTGCAACACGGACCATTGTTGTTTGGGCGGTTTTTGCTGATTTTTCTCTCACAGAGATACACATGCATCCAAACTGTGTTGGTTTGGACCAAGGAATCCCTCTGCCCAACCCGTCACTGGGCCCAGAGGTTGGCCCATTGCATTGGATGGCTGTTACTTTTATCTCATACCACAGAGCTATAGAATGATTTGGGTTGAAAAGAACCTTAAAAGTCATCTAGTTCCAACCCCCACCATGGGTAGGGACACCATCCACCAGACCAGGTTGCTCAGAGCCCTGTCCAACCTGGCCTTGAACACTTCCAGGGCTGTGGCATCCACAGGTTCTCTGGGCAACCTTTTCAAATGTTTCACCACCCTCACTGTAAAGAATATCCTCCTAGCATCTAATTTAAAACTATCCTTTTTTATTTTAAAACCATTTCCCACTGTCCTATCATGACATGCATTTGTAAAAAGTCTCTCTCCACCTTTCTTGTAGACCTCCTTTAGGTACAGTTTAATAAGTATTTCACTCTATGAAGGATCTTAACTGAGCCTGAAGGACATTTTCTTAGTGCTTTAATCAGAACGATTTTGAGTTAGACAAATCAATGCCTTCCAGTATTATTAATTCTCTTGCAGCAATGGGTAAGGTATCAGATCTTAGAGAAACACTTATCAGCAGTAATGTACTTCTCATAAAAATCCTAGCCTATAAATGATGAAGTTCTTCCCTTTCTGGAACATCCTTGATTATCATAAATCCAGAGGGATAGTTACAACCTGCAGAACATATCCGTGCACATAACAAAATTTTACATGGTGCCAAAATATTCCCTGTAGTTGGAGGGATCATTTAATAAAAAAAGAAGAAATTGTCCAACATGGTGGAAATCATCTGCTTAAAATGAATCATGATTGAATGAACTGCCTCAGGAGCAGAAGGAGCTCAAAGAGTCAGCAGAGCCCATGTTCTGGGTGCTAAGTGATACTGCCTACTGATCTGGCAGAAATGCGGGCATTTATATCTCTCATATGTGGAAAGGCATGACAGATGAAGAGAAAAAACAGCTGGTATTCTATCAGGTTAGACTTGATGAATACCTGCCTAGAAGCTAACCTAGTATCTGTGTGCTAGATACCCCTATCTATCTGTGATGCCCAGACCACAGAACAATCTTTAATAGCCTGACTTTTTGGTGAAAGACTTTATTCAGTGAGGCAGGTTAAATATGAGACAGAAGAGTGTGGGGAAGAATTCAGCAAATGTTAGTGGTAACTCAGTGAACTACAGATATATTTTTCTGCAGACCTCATTGCTGCTGCATCCTCCCCTCATCACATTCATGGATGCTCTGCAGCCGCATGCTTCCCCTCACTTCATTGACCATTGCTCACATGGCAGCAGTGTGTGGTGCCTTTTCAGTCACCGGCCTCTGGACCTCTTGCATAAGGTTTTAGTTTGAATAATGTGGGTTCAGAAAGAGCCATGGATCTAGAGAAGGTTTCCCATGCTCTCCTGCTTATTCCATATTGGATTGTAGTTTGACAAGTACAGTTTCATTAGAAAGGCCTGTAGCGGAGATTGCCTTCCCACTCTTTCCTGTTTACATGATACTGCTTCTGCGTGAAGGGCAGAATAGTCTTTTTCCTCTCTGCATTCCCAGTATAAGACATTTATAAATGCATAAAGGCCACTTTAGTCTAATTTTATGGTGTCTCTGTAGGAGGGAATGTGGAGCTAAAGCAGTCCATTGGGGCCCAAGAACACTGGGATCAATTCCTCACCTAATATACAGCTAAATTGGGTAATTGGCTTCATTTCCCTTTTTATCCTAGGTGACTTTTGAAACTGGGAATAATGACATTTAGACAGGTAGTGTTATGAACAAGTTTATGTTAATCAATTGTTACCATGTTCTGGTAATTGTTAAATGTCACCATTTAACATCTTGATCACCAAGATGAATGCACAGACTGTTAATTATCCCAACAAATAGTCCTTTACTTGTACCCTTTTCCCATTGGGTTATAGACTCTGCTTCCCAAAATGGAGCAAAATATGCAAATAGAGGTCTCTAGGGACACGGGGTGCTACTTAAAACAAAAACCCCTTGAGACAACGAGCCAATGCAAAATCTGAAGCTAGAAATAATACCCCCAGAGTGGCGTAGCAGCGGAGATGGGACCACCAACCAAAGCAACTCTACCATGTTGCCATGACCTAACAGTTCTTCATCTGCAGGACCATCCCCTCAGACACTGAGCTCAACAGGACTTCCCAGGTGTGCCCATGAGGACGGCAGCCCCAGCTCTGCTGTGTAGCAAAGCTGCTCACCTCCTCCTCAACATCACCAAAGGGAGCAGCGGTGGTGTGTGCTCCCCCCACGGGTCCCAACCCAGAGCTGAAATCCTAATAAAGGCATTGAAAAGGGGCAGCTTTCCTTGCCCTGTTTATTTCAGGTAGGCTCACAGCAGGCCAGACTGACTGCTGCAGCTGTGGGCATTGCCATCACAGCTCTAAGATCACTACCCCTGGTAGCAAGGCAGGAGAGTCCAGCCCAGGCTTTCACACTGGTGCCCTCTGAGATGCCCACAAGGCTGAAGCCTGTGCCTGCTGGCTGTGCTGGCTGCCCCAGGTTGTGTGCAGGTCTGTGCCACAGGCACTGGTGCAGCTGTGGCCAGGCTTGCTCCCGGGCTGTGCCTGTTTCTGTGGTGCTGTGGGCAGCCTGCAGAACAGCATAGCCCAGAGCCTCTCAGTGCTCCTGTAAGAGAAGCAAGAACCACTTGTTAAAACTTCCTGTGCTGTCTTTTATCCCTTTCTCAAAAGAGGGAGGAATGTTTTGAAGAGCTAGAGCTGCTGCACAGACACTGTGACCTAGATAGCCTGGTATCTTGTCTGGTAAGGACACCCACCAGGCAACTAGGAGGACAAAGCAAGAAGCACAGAAGGGCAACAGTAGTAATCCACCACCAGGAAAATCTCCCTCCTAATCCCCCATGGTGATATATTGCATGGAACATGATTTATATTTGAGTTTGTGCTTATGAAGTACTTTTAACCCATTAAAGTGCCTATTCTTCTGTTGAATCTGCACTTTGATTCTATTCTCCACATGGATAACAGTCTGTGACAATGAATTTCCCTGTCTAATTATTCATTGTGGGGAAAAATGTTCTTTGAATTACCAAACATTCCATTTGGTGAATGTCCTCTGAATCTCTGCTAAGAATATTCTGTCTTTTCTGTATCAGTTCTACAGGACTTTGGAAGGTTACCATATGCTATATGAATATTTCAGTATTTTATCTTCTTTTGGAGCCCTAGTGTTGAAATTATATACGGTAATTTAAAAAAAAGTAATATATTTTCTATCATGACCATTACTCGCTCAAACTAGAAGAAAAAACCCTTTTTAACTTAAAATCAGAGACTCATAGAATATTTAAGTAGGGAAACACCTAAGTCATAAACTCTCCTTTTTTTTTTCTGCATTCCAGCCAAAGCTCTCTTGAGCAAGGTCACCAGCTCATCTTTTGGCACATATGCACTGCATAAAAACTCTGATTTTTTCCTCTGGTGAAGCTGCTTGGCTCCTTTCTCAGTTAACCTATGTCTGCTTCAGGCATGTAAAAATGCATGTGAAGAAATCTCTATTCCTTCTGACTAGGCTGGTGCCCTGTTTTGGCAATTAACTAGCCCTGACAAGTCAAATGATGAAAGTAATTAGTTTTGATTGATTCACATAGTTTTATATTCCTAAATTTTGAAACTTTTCAGAGACTGACGATATAGTTGAATGTACTCTCTTTGAGCTTCTATCTTGCCTTAAGTGTTGACTTCTTTGGTGTTATATTTAGTCCCTGGTTCAAGTTCATGCCTACATATTATAGCATTGAATTAGTTCCTTAAGGAGAAGACACATTTCCAGATCTAGAATTAAGTCAGTGTGACTAGAAGTCCTTGAATATATATTGCATTTAGATTTCATCCAAGTTTGCTTCTTACAAATATTCCTTTCCCTTACAGGTTTTTAGCTTATTCATTCACATGGAGTGGATGTTTTCAGTAGCTGCTTGGAAAACAGGGTAACTTAGATGAGCTGGAGTAGATCTAAAGCTGAGATTCAAGAACTTTGCAGTGCATTTGCCTAGTGAAGTCGAGGAGCTAAAGAGTAGGGACTAATTTATTCAACAGTGATTATAAAAACATTTTATTCTCTGCTCATAGTTAACCAATTCATTCAGAAACCACAGAAGCAGGAATTTCTGATATGAAAAGCATTGGGTCCCCTGGGTGTCCTATGTGCAAACAGCAGGGCAGAAATGAGGAAAACCTGACACTTTGTGAGGATTTCAGGTACTGACTGCCACATACATTTCAAACTTAAATAACCATATCTTTTCTGCTTCAGAGGCTGACTTTGGATGTCCTTGAAGTCTGGTATTATGCATTCTGGCAGGCAAGTAGAGAAATGAACCAGATGCAGCAATTTAGTCATATAGGGAAGTTTCTAGTAAATTTTGCACAACGGGGTGGTGGCAGTGTACTTAGTAAAGCCGCATGCCTTTTTAAAAATAGTGCTATTGATTTTCTTAGTGTGTGTATCAAATGTTAGCACATTCATTAGAACAGCAGCCTTCCAAACACTGCTGTAGAACAACCAGCAGGCCCAGAGTCAATATCCATCTGAATACTGGCTCGCTTTCAAAGGGCAACTTAAAATTAGGGCATTGACTTTTCATGTTATAGAGGAAAGATTTTAAAGGGAGCATTTATCAAGTAGAGTTAGGCAAGATTTAACAAATACAGCTGGGCTACAGGTTCTATTTGAGCAGGCAAAGATGTGTGCATGCAACCATGTACAGCACTAGCAAAAAAGCATAACATGTGCTTACACATACATATATATATATAATATTATCAGTTAGGGTATTGGTCTAATATAGTTATATGAGGAAAAAACATGGAAGATACTGATCTAAGGAAAGTTTCACTTCTAAACTCCTGTGTGAGTATATTGAAATATCACTGAGTAGGAATGTAATGTATTACAGTGATTGAATAAATACTCTGTCTGTGTCCTTGTAATGTAACTTCTTGTACAGTGCTGTGAACAAAGCAGTACATTAGTACAAATACAACCTTTGCTGGCAGTAGCTTTACAGGAACAAAATACAGTCCACTATGTCTGTTGAAAAAAAGCTAACAAAACATAGTAAAATCAACCTTTTTTTCTCTCTTCTTGTAAGGATGAGAAATGAAGGAAGATAAGTAAAAGTCATTCAATTTCTCATAAATTTACTATGAATTTGGGATTTACCTGTTCTTAGTGTTTCCCTTTTGTATCTGTTTATGCAATCATTCAAACTTCCATGGTCCCTGAGGAAAGGCCCTGTGGAATGTGTTTGGTACTTGTGCCCATCTGTATTCTTCATTTGATTCTGTATTTTTAAACCCATGAGGATGAACATGTCTCTGGAGAACAAACGATCTCATTATCAGGTCACTACTTGTTTCATCCCCTAATCTTTAGGCTTATCTAATTTCTGTGGGGTTTATTTGGTTGGTGTGTTAGTTGGCTGGTTGGGGTTTTTTGAGATTTCCTGTAATCCATTTCACAGCATTGCCCCACTGTCAGCTACCTACCTGTACTGACGTGGGTGGGGAGAAGAGGAGGTGAAGATTACATTGCTTTAGCTGCCAGCAAAAATTGCCCCTTGGAAACAAAGCCCAAGCCACCTCCTGAAGTATCCTGCTTCTCTTTCTTACTTAGAGGGGAGTAGAAAAGCTTCAAAGGCTCTACTTTAAGCACCTTAAGTGGAAGAGGACAGGCTTGTACCCTTACAGGTAGATATACAAATATTTTGGCTGTGTTGATTGTCAGAATGTCCACTGCTGCTGTGACTGCAGAGGGACACTTTGGTGAGGTGGCTGATGCAGTGGTGATACCACAGTGGTGGCTCCCAGCAGTCCCAGGGCATTGTGTCTGAGCAAGGACTGCTGCTACAGGTATGAATGCAGTGAAATCTTCACCAAATCCCAGGCTGATCTCTTCCGGCTTCCTAGCCCCATGCTGCAGACATTGAATTGCATTTTCCTTCCATTCTGTATTTTCCTTACTTTCTCTTTTGTAATGCAGAGTGTCAATCTAAGAGGATGATTTCATTTGTTTTATTGTTTATAGGTCTTGTTAATTTTTAACCTGCTTGCCCCAGAAAGTCCTTTTGTGAGGTTTGGGTTTTGCAACTTCTCAAGTCTCAGCCCTGACAGGCTGAAAAGTGCTTTTGTGGTATTATTGTGTGGCAAGCAATTAGAGTAAACAAACATTTTGGAGATACTCTATGCTTCTAATGGAAACAAAAGGTTTCTGTCTCTGTATTGTTTTCTCCTCCATTCAGCTGTCCTTGTAGCTGGTACTGGTTGCTTCTTTCCAGTGTGTATCTCATTTTGAGCCAGATTCAAGTGTTTTTAATGATGAGACTTCCACTGTTTTATTTCTTTCATGTTGAAGGCATTATTACTGCAAATGAATTTTAACCATTGCTCAAGATGCATATCCCAAATATTTTTATTTCCTGCCCCAGAAAAAAAGGCCATGGCTTTGGGCAGTCAGCCTGTATAAAGGACGGTTTTAGAAGTTTTATTGTTCCCCACAGAACACAACCTCTCTGAAGTCCTTCTGAATTCCTGAATCTCCTCCTACACTGATACCAAAGTTGTGCTGTAGAGTCTAAGGGGTCACCCAGAAATCCTTATCATTATGATGTATTGCATTTATCTTTTCTTCTTTGATGAATGCTGAGCAATAATGTTAAACCTTTCTTCCCTTCCAAGTAGGATAGATTTTCATCTGGAGTTTAGTATCTTCAAAATAAATCTGAGATAAAGTCATCAACAGAATGAACAAATAGAGCATTGAGGAGTAAATATGGGGCCCAGTGGGGGTTTGAGTCTTCCTTGTCATTATATCACCAAAAAGAATTATTGTAACCAGTGAAATTAATTCAAAACTTATTTTCCACTTAAACCACCAGTTTAGAGGGTGATTTTTAATTCATCTTTTAGAGCAGTAATTTACAGGAGGCAGCAGATTCAGGATGAATTTAAAGTGCTGGTTTGAGAAACTTGACCCGTGTGGCAGAAAAGTTGAGTTCCAAAATGGTGAAGTGCCCAAAATATGGGCTCCTCTCTCTGCCTGATTTAATCAAACAAGACTGCCATTCTTTACCATGTTTTTAAAATACTCTGGATCAGGGTTGGAATGGGTGTGCAATATATTAAACTAGACTTATTTCGGTAACCTTTCTCCTCCTTAACCTTCTCCTCTTTTTGAGCACCTTGTAGCTAACTGTGGCCAGTCTGGGATCTGCCATGTGCATTGCAGAGCTCTGAGAAACACAGAGTGTAGGCACTGTGTGGAAATTAACCAGATTACCAAGATCAGATGGTTTATAAATGTTATCTTTTTATGCCCTTCTTGCAAAAAATAAACCAAAAAAAACCCAGATCCTTTTGGAGCATGAGAAACAAAAAATATAGTATTAATTAATCCCATGAAAATTTCCCTTTGGCAATTCCTTCCTGTAAGTAAAACACAGTCTCCTAAAGCTGTGTTCCAGAAGGAAACTGTTCTCAGATGGCCTCTGAGATAACAGGAGAATTTCTTTTTGGAAACATTTGCAGCCTCTCAGAGGATCTCCTTGCTGCCTTGGTAGCTGGACACTTCCAATGTGGAAGGAGGGAAAAATCTGGTTTTGCCCATGCCACCCCCAGCGTACACCCACAGCTAAACCTGGGCCCATGTTTAGGCTGGATGTAAGGTGTTCCCAGCTGGCTCAGCTGTGCTGAGGGCCATAGTTCACTCTCTGCCTTTTGTAGGGATGAACAAATCAGAAAGGGGGAAATGAGCCCCATGTACCTCTCAGGGATGAATGGGAGGGACATGGAGCTGAAGAGGAAGGGATGATAGAAAACTGCTCAGAAATCAAGAGGAGTCCTGTATTTTATGAACTTGATTTGTGAAATTACCCGCAGATTTTATTTTTTGTTCAAAAATTGGCTCCTTCCTGACAAGAAAATTATCTGTTTGAAGTTTAAATTACTTTGAGATTAAATTAAAATTTAGATTTCTGGATTTTAAAATTTCATTTTAATTAAGTGTTGCAGCCCTTTGGAATTTAAAGAAACTGAAACTCTCTGAAGACAAATGGCAGACACAATATTTGAAATTTGATGACAAGTTTTTCCTTAATTTTATCCAATTATAGTAAGAGGTCTTTGAGTTACAGAGCATTAAAAAGCACTACTGAGGCCAGAGACATGCTAGTGAAATATTGTTTCTGTCATGTGGAGCTCTGTACAGAATTGTGTGGGCTTAAATAAATGTATCTTGATAGTTTACCTTAAAACTCTCTGTCCTTTTCCTCAGTTCAGCTGAATCCAATGAAATAGATACGCAGCTTGAAGAAGTTCTTCACACCCCCACAAACGCTAAAAATGGCCCTGATACAACATGTATTTATGTAACAAAATCATCTGCATTAATATCTTCCTTTCCTTTCTGCAAGAAGCACGGGAGGGACACAGGCTGACACATTTTCATGCAGCCCCTTCCAGTCTTCTTGCATTTGGGGCAGCAGGGATGAGCTGTCTTTTCCCTTAAAAAAAGGGCCACTGAATAAACAGGAATTTGATGTGGCTATTAGTGGGGTCGGCTGCAAACCTGCAGCCCAAGCTTTTGGATTGTCACCCCTTGAATATTCAGTATCCTGTTATGGATTGAAGCTACGTGATGACAAGAGTTCTGGTCACTGTTGCTATCCTGATCTTTCAAAAAAAAAAAACCAACAAAAAACCAGAGGATATTAACACCAATATATTTCCTCCACTTTTCTGAAAAGACAAGAGATTGGCTAAAGGGAACAAGTTTGATGTATTGAGCTGTTCACTTCTTATTCACCTCTGACAGAATGAAGAGAACAACAGCCCTGCCTGGCAGCTGTTTGCTGTCCCATTTGTCACCATCATGGCCAGGGGGTTGTCTGCTCTCCAGATCACAGCTGAACCCCTGCACCTGGGCAGGTGCAGCTTGAGGAAAGGGCTCAGGTGCTATGGAAGCAAAGTGAGGGGTCTGTGTTGGCCTCCCAGGGCTGGCTGCTGCTCTGGGGGGAAGGAAGGCTGCCTTGTAGCTACTGCTGCTGCCAATAGGGTCAGAGAATGTCTTGGTAACCCTGCCATGTTTACCATCACCAAAATACCTGGGAAAATCAACAGCCAACAAGCCTCCTCGTTTTATGGTCAGTTCTGCCCCAGCTCTGCTGTTCCCATGGGGATACTGAGGGCTGAAAGTGTCAAAGCCCTTCCTCACGCCACAGCTCACCAGGATGGCTCCTGGCAGGGGACTGCTACTCCCACAGGGCTGTCCTGAACAATGACCTCCTAAGACTGCTAAACCAACACTCACTGCCCCAACCTGCTGCCTGCTGTGGAAATAAATCCCAAGCAGCAGTGAAAATCAAACCAATGTTCTCAGCAGCAGCTGTAAACTCGATAAGCTCTCTGTCCTCCTTTCTCTCCTCCTGCCCCGTCCCTCCCTTTGGTGTTAAAATAAGGCAGAGACATGCTGAGAGAAGCAGTGCAGTGCTCTGTTTGCAGGATAATATGCAGACCACATGTATGTATTAAAGACTGTATGGAGTTATAATTGAGCCAGGAGCATTTAAATTCAAGCCAAGGGGAATTTGCTATTCTGTGTGGGCAGATTTCAATTGTAAGGTTGGCAGCTCTGGTATCCTGTTCTCTAATGCCATGAGATGAGAAAAAACAGGCTTTTCTTTCAGAGCAGTTGATTATTGAATCCGCACCAGCTGTTCACCCTAATCCAAGCTTTCTGTGCTTGTTCCTTGTAATAGAGGCATCCCTCATCCGTCCATCCATCCGTCCATCTCTCCATTCTCATTTCCATGGGTCTTTTGTAATCTTTCAGAAGGGTGGCTAGCAGATATCAGCCATCTAATGCAACATAAGGATCACTACAGGCAAGGGTTATAACTAACCAGAGAAGAAAGCCCCCCCTGCCCCCCCAGCTATATATTGAAACTCAAATTATATTTCACATCCATTGCAATATGGAAAAAAATGTCATAATGAATTAGAAGGCAGAGAACCATTTTTTAACAGTTACACCTGACTCTGTGCCCAGCAAACCGTGTGGGATCAGAGCTGGAGCGAGTCCTGAGCTGGCACAGAGTGGCAGCTGTCCCTGCTGCCCCACTGCCAGCCCAGGGACCTGCACCCAGGCATGCAGCAGCAGTAAAAGAAATATAATTTTTTTCCCTTTTTTTTCTTTCCCTTTTTTCTTTTTTATAATAAAGAGGGAGGAAGGGGTGAGATAAGAAGTGAGTTCCTTCTGGGTGCTTCTCACTCAGCCTGCAATGTTATGTAAGATTGGTACAGCTAATGCCTGCTCTGCTTCACCATCAGCCTGGCTGCTTCATCCCCACTACACAATTATTTCATCAGTCTCTCCTACTAGACATCACAGTGCTATTGCGATTAGTCACATTTATTAGGAGAGCAGCTAAAATAAAATTAGCAAGCACAGGGGCCCAGTTGCGCAAGGGACTGGGTGAACACAGCTCCAAGTAGCCCTGCCCCAGAAAGATGCTAATGCCCTGAAGGAGGACGACTAGGGACAAGGGGGGGGACACACAGGACCCAAAAGAGAGGTGTGAAAGCAGCAGAGGAATGCTGTTTCCACAAAGAGCTTTGGCAGGGGAGGGTGAGTCTAAGTCAGAATGAGTCAACTGGGAATAAAAGGCAGCAGGAGAAAGGACATTGTAGGGGAAAGTAGGGTGGAGGGAAAGGTAATACAGTAAGTGACAAGCTGAAGAAATGAGGTTGATGGTGGGGAAAAAAGACAAGTTTACACAAAAAGACAACCAGCACAGCAAATCCTCCCTGTCTGCCTGTGCCCTGCCCATATTTAATGCTGCTGCTGCTGTTGCTACACATTTTTGCCCTCTGTCCAGTTTCCTCACAGTGTTTCTCTGTCTGAAAGGTGCCTCCTTCCCTGCTCACTGTGTTCTCCTGGGCTCAGAAGATTACCCCACACTCTGTATATGGGCAGCCTATAGCATCCTCTCTGGAAATCTTGGCTGAATCACAGAGACTGTGTGTAATGCCAGAACCATGAAAAGCTGCATTAGCACTACAGATTGTATATACAGATTTGGAAAGCAGAGATACGGAATGTTCTGGAGCATGGTGGGGAAAATGGACTGGATGACCTGAGAGAGGACAGACAGGCATGTACAGTTGCATTTCTATATGTCACGGGCATATGAATGGAAAAATGAGCCCTTGAACTGACTATTGGACTTTCAGGAGCTGGAGATGCCAAATGGTGTATGTCATTTAGCTATCAATTTAAATCAGTGTATCTGGACAATTTATAGATAAGACTCCATAAAGAATTGGCTTGGAAACTCATTAGATAACAGACCTTAATATAAAAGGAAGATTTGAATGTGATTCTTGAATGAGTAGAGAGAGGAATAATAGAGTGCATATTTTTCCTTTGCTAATGGCATTGACGATACTTCAAGCAGGTTGCTGGGTAATGCTCAAGCCTTCACATTTTCAACAGAATATTGAAAAAATGATGAAGTTGCAGAAAAGAGTCCCAAAAAGATTTTGAAAAAATAGGATTATAATTTGATATAATACTTTCTATTAAAAACTTGGAATACTTAATCTGTTGTGCTTATCAAAAAGAAAATTGAGAAGTGTCCTGATTATGGTGTGTGTGCAACTTCACAGTGAGAAAATACCAAGTATTAAAGGACCCTTTCATTTAGTGGAGATAAGCATAACAAAAACCAATAGTTGTAATCTGATGTTGACCAGAAAAATTTTAAAAGAGAAACTAAAAAAAATTATATTTTTAACAGAGGGTATTATTTCTGAATGAAATTCTAATTCACCTCTCTATTTGTCAGATGACGATTGAACTCCTTTCATCAAGGTTCAGTCAAACTCAATCTTTCTGATTTGCTGCAGATGGTATTGGGTGAAAGTTGATGGTTTGTATTATAATTTGCTGGTGTTTGGTTGCCTAGAATTTCATGAACAGCTTACGTATCCACCAGAGCTAGAAGCTTTGTATTCCACCCATTTTATCTGATTACATGTTTTGTTATCAGTTCATAGGTAGAAAGCTGATGGATCTCTACACATTTACAGAGCAGTTAGCCCATATCCTGGAGATCCTCCCATTCACATGGTGAATAGCTGTGATTAAAATTTAAAATGTTTACAGCCTCAGTTTCAACCAAAACTAACTTCCAAGGATATCCTTTTGAGCTGACAGCAACAGAAAGGCAGATACGAAGGTTATATGAGTTGATGGAAAATTGGACAGAAGAGAAGTGTTAACTTGTCAAAGTGGAATGTTCCTTAAATTTGGCACTCAGCAGGTACCTAAAATGGTTAAAATTGACACACAGTTCTTGGCAAGTACTGTCAGAGGGTGGCTGCTATAGTGCTGGGAACCACTTGGTGTAGCGTGGATGCTGTCTGGACCCCTCTGGATTAAACAAATATTACATGAAGTCTGCAATCAGGACTGGATTCAGTAGTACAGTTGCTTCAAATCATATGGTCCTAAAACATTGGCCCCTGGGCAGTGCAGGTGTGCACCAGCAGGAGCTCTAATCCAGACCCTGCAAACATCTTTGTTTGGCCCAGCGTGTCTCCTCCCATTGCTGAGGGTGCCCCCTGAACAGTCTGACAAGAGACCTGGTTGGCATAAACCTTGGTGTCAACAACAAATAAAGGCAAATATGTCCCAAATTTAGAGCCAGCAAGTTTAATAGATACAATACTTCACAAGACTGCTGAAAATGAACCACAGTTGACAGGCTGCTTGTCTTGCTTCTACTGCTCCATGAGTCCTGTCAAAAAACTGGGAAAAAACATCCCAGTCAAACAAAAGCCTGATACAAAGCCTGCCCAAAAGTGAATCAATGCAGAGCCCTTAAGTTCCCGTAGTCTAGCCCCACTTTTGGCAAATTTACCCCATGATGAATCAGGCCTAAAGTTGTCACATCTCACAAGCCTGTCTTTCTGAGCACAGCCTGCTTGCTCCTTTCTCACGCCTTCAAATGCAGAGCTGGCCCATTTTGTACACAGCTGCCACGGTTTGATTTGCTTTGTGTTTATGCCTTCAGCTTTGCCTCTCTGTTTCCATGTCCACAGCCCCAGTCTATTTTATGTCATCATATCTGGAATGCCTGGAAGATAAACATCCCCTTCAGTCACACATGAGGGCATCAGGGCTGCAGCGACACAGAAGAACCACACTTGATTTCTCTGGCTCTGGGTGGTGTTGTGGGGTGGTGGGGTGTCCCCGTTCTTTCCAGTCTGCCTGTTCCCATCCAGCACCCCATCAGGTGTGGCTGGGCCATGGATCCCAGGGTGCAGATCTCTGGCAGCTCTTGCACTGCCTCCTGTCCATCATCTGGGGAAGGAACTGATGCAGCACGGCAGAGGACAGACAGCCTGACAGACACAGTGTGGCACCTGGCCCCGGCACCCTGCAGTCACAGCTCTTTCCACAGGCTTCACAGATCTGGATCCTAGCCTGGAGCTGTGGTGCACACTCTGTGTGGTAGCGTGGGTGTAATTCAGGAGCAGCAGTTTTGAAGTGGGTGATGCAGCACTGGTGTGGAGTGACGGTGTGGGGGCTGTGCTTTGGTTCCAGGGAGGGAGGGAGGGCGAGAAAGGGAGGGAGCGCTAAGGTAACCACAGAAACATGGTATCCTTGGATATTAGCAATGCTGACCTACTTCTGAGTATTCACTCACTGTTCTAGTGCTGTTGACAAGAGAGGAGTAAGATGAAGGGCTTAAAGCTCTGAGGGAAAAAAAGGGACCTTTCCATAATTTTCAAGAGTATTCATGATAATATTCAAGTAATTAAAATCTTTACATTTTATTCCCTTGCACATTATTTTTTGAATGTTTTCATTCCTGCTTTATATACTATAAAAAATATTTTACTGAAATAATACATTACTGAAATAAAATCGACGCAGATGTATTATTATGTATGGGGTGTAGATCATGGTGACTGACAAGGGTGTCATTATACATGTATAACCTAGTTGTTGTCAGTGATGTTAATCTGTCTCTGCATTTGATTTAGACCAGTGAAAAACCCTTTTCCACAGTTGCAGGGCTACTGGTGATCCAGATGCAGCTCTTCACTTACATCAGTAAAATCACACTGTTGCAACTGTGGAAAAAAGCAGGCCCTGAACTTCAGTGAGATATGGAGAATTTATACTCATAGGTAACTGGGAGCAACTGAGTCTGTCTATTTTATACCAGATTAAATACCAACTGAGTCTGTCAGTTTTATACCAGATTAAATACCTACTTCAGACCAAAACACAAAGACAAAGAAAATGATGGTGGGATTTACAGTCCTTCCTGAACTATCAAGGAAAGGGCTTTTTTGATAAACAAAACCAGCTGGGAAGTCAAGAAAGCTGTCTGGTGTTGTGCTCTAAGTACCCATTGCAAAGCATGGAAAATACACAGTTTAGGGCTTCAGCTGAACCCCATTAAAGCTTTCATTTCAGTGGACCATGGATCACTGTCTTGTAAAAAGATGTACCTGGTGTGTTAATAAAGACTGAAATTGAGGTTTAAAGCCATAACTTTAGCTTCTAGTCTTTTTTTATTTTTTGACAGTTCTGTGGCAAAAAAAAAAAAAAAAAGTAATAATGAATCAGGGCTTGTCAAGGTATTTTTAATATTTTTCTCAGCTGTAATTCCTTTCTGCATACACAATCTCAAACATTTAGACTATGCTGGCAAAATGAACCAAAAAGAGTCTGAAAGGAAATGGTAGCAAAAGTGGAGCTTTCCAACATGACTTTTTATTAGCTGCTAAATGAAAACCAGATCAGGTAGTGATGTTAACATAATTGTGCCTGAATTCTGTTCCAATATTGGGTCTATGCAGAGCTGCCTTCTCTACAAATTGAAATGTACAGGTATTTATATATCATCTGCAAAATTTGCATCTCAACAGCATGGTACCAACTAAAGACACGGTTTTAAGAAATCGCCCTTCCCCTGTGCCAGGCCTGGTTCAAGTCCAGGCTATGTGCTCAAATTCTACAATTCCCACCTTATTGGTGGAAAACTTGTATTAGATGGAGGGTAAATAATCTACCAAATTCCAGTCTATTGTTTTTGCAGGATTGAGTGGAAATTCATGAATTCTGAATATGCAGAGTGCAAGACCAAATTCTTGCCTTTTGTCCTGGTGGTTTAGGGCAAATCTGGGAGGAAACCTCTGAATGAGGTCCCTCTGGAAAAGCAAACCCAAATAGTCCCTCCCCCAACTGGTCCGGGAAAAAAAAAATCTCCTTAGAGAAAAGTGGAAAAAACTATTTATTTAACAAAGAAAGTGTCCACAAGCCCAAAAAATTACTAACATGAAACAATAAAATCTCTCATTGTTCTGAGGTGAGATGGCAAACTCAGAAAGTCCTTGCTGTGGGTGTAGCTTGGCTCACTCAGTCTCTTATCAGTCCCTCCGTCACTGGGAAATGCTGAGGTCCAGGCCCCAGTGGGCTGCAGGTGTGAGCTCTGGGTGTTTTCTGGGTTTTCAGCACAAAACAGGTTTAAACAGTCCCAAAAAAGGGAAAATAAAACCATAGTGCAGGGGATTTCTCTGCCTCATGTAGCTAAAACCAACTAAAAGCAAGGGAGAGCTGTGTCCTGCTGTCTGTCCGTGTCTGGACAGCACAGTCCAGGAGTGGAATGGGGAAGACTGAGAGCAGTTTCTGAAAACAAACTCCACACTTCTCTTCCTCCCCGCCTCGCTCTCGGAACCGGTCCTAAAGGTACAGGACATAATATCCAACATAAACAGAACAGACAGCTGGGGATACGAGCATCATAAAGTCACCCTAGGACAACTTTGTAGGCATTGCTCCAAATATTTTCACTGTTTCTTTCATCTTTTCAAGGATTCATAGCTAGCTTCTGCTTATAATTCAGGCATTCTCTCTTGTAGAATTGCTTTGATCACACTTAGACTGTCTGGATTGAAATCTTGGCTCCACTGAAGTCAGAAAGAGTCTCACCATTGACATCAATTTAGTACTAAATCTCTGCCAGTTGCTCTGACCAGTAGCCTTGTCCACTCTACATGGTAAAGCCTCACATACACAGCACTACCTGACAGTAAACACTGAGTGAACTTTTGGTGGAAATAACAGCAAATTTGGAGCATGCACTGCACCCTGCCTCTGCCTGCCTCCCCTTATCCCCAGCTGTCAGCATGGATATCCTGGAAAGGGTGTTAAACAGGCAAATATGAAGGGGGGAGGAACACGTTGGTGGGTTGTGGATAATGCTGAGCAAAATGTGCAGTTTTGCAGTGCTGTCTAATGCCTATATCCTCAGGGAAGTAGACTTTCTTATTTGAAAAAGGCTTGTGCAGCAGGTTCATGAAAGATTTTTCAGAAAAAGCCTGTCTCAACAACCTATTAGTGACACAACCTTATGAAACACTCAGACATATTTCAAAGCTGTTAGCTTAATTTATTGTGGTTGGACTGTGGGATCTGAGACTATTTTTTGAAAAGAGACTTTTTTTTTCCTTGCTGCACTCCAAGTTTGGTGTTTTTCAATTAAAAATACATGACACAGATTGACTTTCTGGTCAGATTTCTGAATCAGCCCCTGCAGCATACTATAGTGTCTCCACCAGTGGGGTCTTATTCACTGAGTGGTATTCCCACAAGCCTGCAAATTTCCTTCTTCATTTAGATAGTTACTTGGTCTTTCTTTACTCCAAAGTTGAACTTAAACAAAATCTAATTTATGTAACAAGTCACTCAGAGCCTATTGTGTGTGAAGTGGAAAAATCTGCCATATTTTGTCCTTTCCAGTTTACAAGTAAAAAGAAATATGTTGAAAGGGACATACCCAGTTATTAAGGGCATCTGACAGTTTTTTATTCTTTTATTTTAATTTAGCAAAGTGTCCTTGCAACAAACTTGGATTTTTAAACATAAAATATCCTGAAATATTAGATTGTGCTATCTGGACTTCATTCTTAACAACAGGCAGTATCACAAGGTAAATGGCTTGTAGGAAGAAGCTATAAAAAAGAATCTGTCTAATAAGCCTCTAAATAACCTTTAAAACTAGTAAGAAACCCATGATCGAGTGGAAACCCAGGAAACCAGTTCTTGCATACCATACATTGTGGGAGAAGGAAATACAAATAACCCTACCCCTGATAATTGCTGTGTTAATTACCTAATATAGCCTTGCCCCTGATGAGTCACAGCTATAGCCAATAACGGTAAGTGTATAAGAGAGAGTGGGTTAGGTGGCAAGAAAAAAATCATGAAGGAGGAGTGGCTCTGGGGAAGAGGGAATCTTGAAGAAGGATCCTGGGGAGAATCTCTGCTGTGAGGTCAGTCTGGGTCTGCAGTTAGAGTCTGTTGTTGGAACCTGCAGTCACAGTCTAGCCAGGTAAAAGCCTGCAGTCAGAGTCTGCAAACCAATACTGCAGTCAGAGTTTAGCAGGAAATAGCCAGCAGTCAGAGGCTGTGAGGGAAGCCTACAGCAGGAGCTTGGTATAGCTAGAGTCAGTGAATAGCTGGAGTCAGGATGGAGCTGAAAAGAGGAGCAAACCAGGACCCTTTTCATGCTATGATAAACAATAAATCTGTGTCTTGGCTCATTTCTGCCCTCTAAGAAGAGGGCTTCTGCAACAATACATGAGGAATTAATTTGACTTAAATAAAACATTGTTGTACTAGATCCTCTAATTCTTAGTCACCTTCTTGAAGCTGAAGATGTGCTTTGCTGTATGGAATTCACAGTGAACAGTGGCTTCAAAGACTGATTGTAGGTGGAGTCTGAGCTTACAGTTACTATCAAATACCTGAAGCTGTAAGGAACATTTGGGCAGCAGTAAAGCCTTATAAGCTGTGAAATGTACAACAGAGGTCATGACCACCCAAGGTTATTAAATATCCAATGCAGTTTTCTCAGTCTAGAAATTGGGTTTGGTGTACAGGTCACATTTCAAAGTGGCAGTAATCTAGCTACGGCAGTTTTACCCACCTCCACTGTTACATTCTCTCCCAACCTACAGAATGACATGCCCATCACTGACACAAAAGCTCCTGCTCTTCAGCATAGAAGTTACAGTCTCACAGTGGGCAGAGATACCAATGTGATGCAGACAAGGTGACAAGGAAATATTGGTGGTGAACAGAAACATGTAAATACAACCTTTTTTTTGAAGAAGGTGTGGTCTTCTGGGGCTTGACCCCTTCCATGGGTTGGAAGTTCTGAGATCGAGCAGCACCAAGGACTAAGAACTTGTTCATGGCCTGCATTGGCAGCAGCCATTCCTTCCTGGTGTCTCCATGTGAAAACAAGCCTTATATCTGTAGCTTTTTGGCAATGACAGGATTAATGGGAACACTGGGTATCCCACTGAGAAAGATCCAAGAATAACATGAATAATGCAATCCTTACAAATCCAAGTGTCCGCCAGGCTTTCAGAAGCAATGGAAAGGACACGATAGATCCTGCAGCTAACACAGCAAACTTCAAAGTGCACGGGCAGTGTGTGCACAGTGCCACTAAGTGATAGAAATACTTAGCACTCCATGCTAGGCTCCCTGTTGATACAAGCTGTTCATGAGAGATCCAGGCTAAACCTAGCTGAAGACAGAAGGAACACAAAAGGTTAGGATGTTTTAGATAGAAGGTATACAAGGTCTATAAGCGCCCAGTTACTAATTATCCCTTACTTCTTGAAGGTACTATTTTCTTTGTGAGCCAATCTGTATATTTTAATTTACGTATTTACCCACCAGGGACAGCTTACTTTGGGAATGATGGGGTTTATCCTCACCAGAATGATGCAAAACTTTGTAGGATCTTTCTGTGCCATATTCCCACCTCCACTACACAAGGATAGTATGTATGTTAACACTGAGCCCAGCACCACATCTCACTGCACAGAGATGTGCACACCATGAAGGGGCAAGAGTGCTGTGCCTGCATAATAGTCATGAGCAGGGATACCCATCAGTCAAAAGGCCTTAAAGCCAAACACAGACCTCAGACAGGACCTAATTAAAAGAAAAAAGCAGATAATACAGAACTATCTGCAACAGGATCAAAGTCTAGTGGGAATCCTGCAGACAGAAGATCTGGCTTCAGGTGGCTCCATGCTGACCTGGGGAGACAACTCCTTCGCTCAGAGCAGCTCAGCAAAGCAGAGGTTGTTTCTGCCATTTATTACAGTGCTCAATGATAACATTACAGCAGTTCATTAAGCAAGGGGGATGAGTATGAATGCTGGCTGTGCCAGGCAGCAAGAGAGATTTGGGATGTCCATGATTCAATCCCTGTAGTAGGATACAGGTTGTGTTGTCTAGAAATGGAAACGAGCCAGTAAGTGACTGGTGATCATTGGGTGTTGCCTCCTCTTCCTAAAATTCCCTAGTTTCCAAAACCCATGTTTGTGAGGAAAGTAGCTTACCTTTTCCTTCAGTATGTCCTTAGTACAATGACCAGTCCATCTGGCATAGGACTACCTGATTATTTCTAAAATGGAAAGACAAAGGGTAAGCATTCAAAAAGACCATTATTGTGCTGTTGATCTCAGCAGAGGGGTGAATTTGAATAGGAAAGGAACATTACTACAGCAACACATAACATAAGCATAAAACCGTAGTGTCCAGAAGCTCCAAGAGGCTGCATAGGTCTCATTTTCCTTTGGGCAGCTCATCTTTATCCTAAAACAGATTTTGTGGAAAGTTAGTTGCAGGGAATCTACATCTGCTTTACCTGCTTTCATTACTGGTGACACAGAACAGCAACTGGAGGCATTTGCAGATTATTACATTTTGAAAATCTGGTTTTGTTTAGTTTAAGAGATTATATGCTTTTTAACAAAAACTGCTCATTGATTAAAATACTAACTTGGATGTTCAAAATGCTCCTGACCAGCTATGAAGCTGGATGACCTTGGATATGTAACAACTATATATTACTAAAATGTCATCTTTCCCTTTTAAGGTTTGGTTAGAATAAGAATATGAAAGATCACAAACAGTATGGTACTATGGACAATATACATTTAAGACAAAGGGTCAGCAATACAATATTTTTGTATTGATAAAGCATGGGTGACTTTGGTTTGCTTAATCATACAAACACTGAAGTAATCAGGGAGCTGATTAAAAGTGTTCTGCATCACTTGGTTGAGAATACAGCAAGTTGTTCTAACTATAGTTGTTTTGGAGAGTAACTTGATAGAAAAAGACCTTGCAGTTCAGAACGAGACACGTTCTGTATGGCAGCCAGATCTCATAGTGTCTATTCCTTTTCTGCTTTTATGTGTTTCTGCATTTCTGGTTCCTTCCCTGCAAGGATTTTTAAAAGGGACTATGCAACTTGGAAGCTTCAGTTTCCAGGGAGCTCTGAGATGTCCCCTCAGTGCCCAGACGTTCCTGTCACAGGCTGCAGGTACAGGAGAGCAGGAGGTGCAGAGCCAGAAACAGGCTCAGAGCTCAGTCTCTTTCTGCCCTAGAGCTGGAGATGTGCAAGGCAGGCACTGTGCAGGGTTGCTCCACATTTCTGTGTTGCTCCTTGTATGCTTCCATCTGGGAGAAGCTCTAGTGAGCCTGGTAATACATATATGTATATATTTTAATAAATATATGGTGCTGGAATACATGAAAATATGTGTTCTTTGTTTTTTGCAATCCTCTAACATTTTAGAGAGAGACCCACATCAGTCAGACCAATTAATCTTGGTAAACGTGTCCAGTTCATCCCTGGGTACTGGAAGTCTTGAAGTAGTGACCAATATGCCCGTGTGACCATGTGGCCACAGCCTGATGAACTGGGTGGTTTCACTTATGAACAGAACAATACAGAAATAATAGATAAGTGATGAAATCCCCTTTGCTTTTGGGAATAAAGTTTTTCATTCTCTAGCAGAGCAGGTGCTAGCCAGTACCCTGCTTCTAGGATCTGCCCCATTCAAAGCTCAATTCCCTCAAGGGAAGCCATAGGAATATGTATTGAAAGGCTATGGAAAAATCTACTAATAGTGGAGGTTTCGTCTATGCTTAACATTAAGCCTGGACTTAAAATATGGGAAGCAATTGCCCTTTAAAACATTTTTAATATTGCCTAGTAGAATCATGGATATTTTTGTCATTTATATCAGAATGTAATTCATCTTCTCTGTCCTTTCAGGATGAAATTTTACTTCTGGCATTAGAGTTAGTGCCACTGCCTGTCCTTCAGAAAATGTGGGGCATCGCCTTGTATTCAACTGCTCATTCTTGCCATGCCATGTTCTTTACTTTCCACCCTGAGAAACCAAAGCACAAAGCCTGATTGCATGATTGCTTGCTGCAGGGAAGGACAACTACTCATGGCATGGGAATGGGACAGGAGTGGCAAAATCTGGAAGGGAATTGAAGCAGTGATAAAGGCACAGGCCCAGGCTCCTGGTCCTTTCCCATCCCATGTGTACACCCTGGCACGGAGCTACCAGGGCTGGAGCAGTCTGCAACACATTTTGCCCTGCCAGGGCCCAGATACATGTCAGGCTCTAATGGCTTTGGCCACCTCCCCAGCACAGGGAGAGCTGATGCTACTCTACCTTACATGGTAAAGAAACCAACAGACAGAGGTCCAATGAGACAGATATTCTCAGATGAGGTCTCATTCTAGTCCTGCATTTTACTGTGGTTGATTAGTTTTGTATTGAATTCTTGTTCTGCTGGAAGAATCTTCTCTGGAAATCAGGTAAATGAACAAAGGCTAAGCTGGACTCCTTTGGTTGCTGCTATTGTTAATGCACTGCAAGAATCCTCACAGCACTCTCACCTCCTCACAGCAGTACCCCTGGACTATGTTTCGTACAAACCCAGGTCTGAGGCTCACATCACCAGGCCTAAATAATCTTGTCTCCTGATAATGAAACAAGTGAAAAACAGACAATATGTATAATGATAAATTCAATATAGAAATATAAGATAAAAGCACTTATATAAATATTTCCTCTTTTTATCCTTTCCCCGCTCCCCCTTTATACCAAGCTGTGTTGAGATTGGTCTTCTTTTAAATATTTTTAGAAATATTGAAATAACTGATGCGTTGTGATACCAGTAGAGGCCTCACCATGGTGCCCTTAGGCATTGCTCTGCTATTTCAGGCTCTGAAACAGTGCAGTTTGATAGAGTGAGAAGATCAAAAAGCTTTGTCTTCATCCTAACTTGATGTCTGAGTCCTCTAGGATCTGCTCAAATGGCCTGGGACTTTTGCTTAGTTCTTTTGAGCATTATTCCAGCACTATAAGAGAAGCAGAGACCATGAGCTGGGACCATGCCTCATCTCCAGAGGCAGAGAACCTTTAGGGTAATCATTGCATTGCCTGGGGTTTTGAGGGAAGCTTAAGGCATCATTGTGCCTTAGGATTTCAAGCTCTATCAGGGACCAGAAAAGCTACTGGCATACATCACAGAAGCTTCCCCAGCCTAAATCAGCCCACAGCCTCCAGAGCAGCATATGCTACATAATATTTTCTGCTCTTAGTGCTTTTTCTTTCATCCCTGCCATCTTTTCTAGACCTCATGAGGCATCAGTATGGGAGGCACAGCAGGGATTGTTCTTGTCTCTTAGTTACTCAGCTCTGGTCCACATGTGCCTTTAGAAATGTACACCAGAACCAGACCTAGGGCAGAATCTGCCCCTGTTCAGCTGGATTTCAAATTATTTTCAAATCAATGATACGAACTCACTATAGAAAAAAATCTAGAAGAATTTCATATAACATGAATAATTATTTACAGCAATAACTGAACAATTGTTACCCTGAGCAAATGGTTGCACAGCTGTTTCTATCCTTAAGTATTCCTAAGGATAAACCAACATTAGAAATAAAAATATTTAACAAATAAGTAATAAATATAATAAAAAATTCTCAAGCATAGTCATTCAGATTTTAAATTAATTCCCATAAATTCTGTTCATTCCCATCATCAATGAATATTCAAGAAAAGGGTTCATGGACACAAACGTTTGCAAAAATAGCTTGCTTTAATTAAGTGATGCAGCATATTCATAGAAGTGAATTTCCTATTCATAACTGTCAAAATCACACCACAAACTTTCTTTAATAATTTTGTCTAGTCTAGCAGGGTAGAAAGATCTTCCACTGGACCCCTCTGTCCCACCAAAGTGCTTGAGCTTTCTACATGGAGGAACAAGGTTCCCATATAACCATTTTGCTTTGAAATTCTGCTTGATGCTGTTGCATATCCACAAGACCCTAAGGGGTTTTTTTAGTATTGTCCTCTGTGCTCTTTCCCTACGTTTGTCATCAATGGCCCCTTGTTGAGCAAAATGATTTAAGTAGCTGAAGCAATTGCCCAGAGCAGTGGCTAAGGGGAAAACATGACAGAGTATTTGATTCCTGTGAGCAAGTGTAACCACTGTACACAGAAAAACTCAAATCAGTGGTTACCTATGGCAGAAAGCCAGGACCATGCAGGAGCTGTTTGTGCAACAAAACTGAGGAAACTGATGTTTTATTAAATAATAAACTGATTTTTATTAAGTATTAAAACATACTGTCATGGTGCATTTTGTGGATATCTTTTGTAACCAAATAGGGATCTGTAAAACTCAGTTTCCACAGACAACACACAACCAAAAGTCATGATAGTTCTTGTCAAAAAACACAGGTAGGTGTTAAAAAGCTTATATTTAGCTGATACAGCTCAAAAAAAAAAAAAAAAAGATGAAAAAAGATAATGGGAGTTAAGACATGAGAGGCTGGAGTGGAAGGGTCAGTAGCTATGGCTATGGAGGAGCTGTCTGCCCTGTGGGCTGAAACACCAAAATGGAGGAAGGAGAAAAAGCATTTTCTGGTCTAGCTAAAAAAAGCTAGACCTGCCTGCAGAATGGTGTGGCACCCTGGCACGGTGCAGGGCACCAGGAGCCACAGCAGCTGCTACACATATGCCCAACACCTGCTTGAGGTAAGCATACCAAAAACATTTGGTTATTAGTAATAAATTATTCTTTATATAATCACATCTTTCTGGGTCAGTCTAAAGGAAAACGCTACTGAACCTGTGCCAGATCAATGTATAGGCTTTTAAAATTGATTTAAATTCTTAGCTTTTCCCCTTCTCCAAAACCATCTCCCAGAGATGACTTACAAACCTGGAACAGAAGGCAAGAAATGACTGTGTCTGAATGGTTTAGTTATGATAACAGGCTGCTTGAATGGGCTGGAGACAAGATAAATTAAAACCAATTTTAATGTTGTTAATACATATGATTTGCTTTACCTCAAGAAACATCTGAGGTAGGCAAGTTATTCATATCCAGATGCTGCAACATGCCAAGATTAACTCTGTCTCATGTATATAAAAAATTGCAGATTTGTTGGGTTTATTACTTTATTTTTTGGCTGAAGAGAAATAACATGTGAGCAGGAACAATTTTCAGAAGAGAAGAGTTTGTGTTTTGCAAGGTGTCATACGAGCCTAATCTCAAAAATGGTACTGGGTGTTGCAAGCCATCAGTTCAGAGGCATAAAACAACTAAACATAGAATACAAACTGAGGCAAATTCAAAGCTTTCCTGTCCAGCAAGAAAAGGATTCCACCAAAATGAAGGCATTTACATCTGAAAAAAACTTCAGAAAGTCTGCTCAGGATGGAGCCACTCTGGGACTTCTCTGTGTAGGGTAAATGGAAGAGCCCTAAAGGTTTATCTACAAAAACAATCTTGGCAGTAAGTCACCATTGCTTCCCCAAAGGATGACACTGAATGTAATAATTAACCCAACTACAACCAGCATTTCTCTCCTAATAGATGAAGGGGGTGGAGAAGAGCCTGTCAGAGTGTTTGCTTTCTTCATTGTTGACAATATACACTTGCAATGGGTACATCTAGAGAGAGACAGTACAACATAGCACTAACTGCAGGCAGTTGGAAGGAGGGGAAAAAAAACCCCTTGATGGAAAGCTGGGAACATTTATAGCAGATTGGTATTTTTGAATGGAGCTAAGAGTACACTTTTCCTGACTTTTTTTGCCTATAAATAAATCACCAGAAATAGATTCAAGTGCTGGTGCAACTGTGCAGTCTGTTTTTCTACCTCTCAGCAGGATAACCTGCTGAGGATATGGAGGACTATCACTGTCCTATATTTTGTTTTGAAGCAGAGAGTCTCAGTGGATTGCTCAGAAAGCAAGTTTAGACTGAGTAAACTGACATGAGCTGAATTTTGGTGTCAAAGACCAAATTCAAATATTGAGAATTCACTTGACACTACGCAAACTTCCAGACTGAAAAACTCCAAAAGCTGCTGCCATCGATTTTTCCTGCCCAGCTCCATAGAGGGCCTTTACTTTATTTGGAAGTTCTCAGCTTTTTCTGAAAATCAGACATCGTTGATATGCTGCTAATTTTGTTTGTGCTCCTCCAAACCCTGGCTCAGGTTCTGCCTGCCCGAAGTTCTCCAGCAGCCAGCGTTTGCTGAGAGTCAGATGAGGATGAAGCCTTGTTTCTTGACTTTGATACAGTGCTGTAAGGAAGGGCTGACAGTTAAATAAAATTTACTGATTCAGCTTACTCAAGTATCTCTGCAGAGAAGCTGCCACGCTCTTGACAACACATCAGTGTGGTGTGATGCTCCTGAAGGAGCTGAATGCATGCGAGATGAAAAATGCTCTTCATTTTTCTGCTTCAATCTATGCAGCTTTCATGGGGATTTTTCTTAAGCTCACTGCGGTTCTTGGTCACACTCTGTGTCAGCAAAAGGAGACCAGGTTTGTCCTTGTTACTGCTGAATACAGATGACTTCCCTTTGGCCTGGGTCCTGGTTAACAGGGCTCTGCAGCAGAGGAGAGGAAGGAGAAGGGGAGTGAAACTTCAGCATTTGCTTCACTTTTTGTGCCCAGCAGGCAGCGCCGACTGAGGCCACTGCAGCAGGTCACTGTGCCAGTCCAGCTGTCACTAGGGGCTGCCATCTGAGCCGTGGATGTTGGAATACTGTACTGCCACAGCAATGGCTCCTCTGTCACCAGTGGTTGCTTTAAGTCATCTTCAGTCAGTTCTACAAGTGGGGCCTTATTTGATAGAAAAACAAGTGTGTTGTTTCCCTTGTGGGACCTGCTGGACTGGCCTGTTTGCACAATCCCCTTTACAGCAAATCTCTTTTACAACAGTTTGCCCCTTTAAACATAGATTCTACTCACTGTGGCATCTGAAAGGATACAGTTCCTTGAAAGTGGGGTGACAGCTTGATGCCTTACACTGAAACATGTTTAAAAGTCTGTGCTCTTGCACTAAACCAACAAAATCAGGTAGATTTCTGATACTATTTTCATTAGTCTTTATTATTCTCACTACTGTTATGTTATCAGTGTTTCTCAATATTGCATGGAGGAAGATAGAAAGCCTGTTTATACAAGCAAAGACATTTAACAGATATAACTGATTGTAGCTTAGACAAATGTAGACTTTTATTGAGATGCAAAGGATTACCCTTAATCCCTCAACATTCGAAGGTGTGAGCAGACAAGAATAATCTGCAACTGCTCTAGTGTCTTTTGCCTTGATTAGAAAAAGAAGGATTGAAACCTGACCTCTGGTTATTAAATGGCCCTTGAGAGTCATCACTGATACCCAAATAAATGTGATTTCCTACAAAGAGTACAAGGCAAAAAGCCTAACCACAGCACACAAAGAGAGAGATCTGAACAGCAGGGAAATTTGTTCTGTGGGGCATCAAACAAGAACCCAGGCTGGAATCTGTGACTTTTGAGAAGAATCAGGAAATAACTAGAGATGGTAAATGATTAAGAGATTGCCAATGATAACGTGATGTGGTTTTAACATCATGTAGCCATGGGCTGCTAATCTGACTGCAACCTGGATGGAATTGCATCATCTGTGCTGGTCAGGAAACAAGTTTAGATAGCTCTAATAATCTCAATGGCCTTTAGGAATGTTATGATTCCTTCTAAGTGTGGTTTCTATGATGAGCCTTGTGTAAATCATGACAGGCAGATGAGTGCCTAACTGCATGCCAGGGTTGTTCTTCTGCCTGAGAAGCAGCCAGCAGCTATTACCAGACAGCACCCTGCCTTTACTCTATTTTAGCATTTTTGTTCTCTCATGAAAATAATTGAAATACGATGGACTGGGGTAGACATCAGGAAATAGGCACTATTTACTGAAATAGTTGTGGTTTGGCTGTTGTTAAGATGTGATAAATTGTTAACTGTATTAAATTTTTTTCTAGTGCAAAGAATTGGCATCTATAATTTTGAAGCTTCAAGGTTTTGTTTTTTTTTAAAGATGCAAGCAATTCCTCAGGTTAAGGAAAAATATTTCAATGCATAAGTTTGGTATATACATCCCAAAAACCTTGGTGAAATGTGGTTGTCAGTGGTCCTTGTTTAGGTTTCATTGTATTTTACATCCAAAACAAAAGGTGCAAAAACCTCTTGCAATGAAAGAATTACTCAGACTCTGTGCATCCTGGAGTTCCCTATTTGGGAAAGACATGAAATGGACTTAAATATATGATTGAAAAGGTTCCTCCCAAGAGGACTCAATTTTTCATTTCCAAAAAAATGGAAGTACATCTGTAAAGTGGCAGGGGATGATTAGGACTCACTGAAGCCAAAATCTGATTTATGAGACCAAGTCTTCTCTGATAGAAAGACAAAGAAGAAATATTTAAAGCTTAGGTTTCTCAAAATGACTAAAAAGTCAGTTCTTAGCTTTCTGCCCATCTTGACAAAAAGCCTGAAATTTGATTTGGTTGCCAGAAGATAGTTTATAAGATGTTTGTTTTCAAAAACAGCTGAAGCATCTTTGATCAGCAAATCACTTTCTGATTCTTTAGTCATCTGCTGTATTTAGACTTCCAAGAGGATGACCTTTTCATATGTAATGGCAAAACCATCCATGAAGTTCTTGGGAATTAAATATTTGTGAATTTTTCTTTTTTTAAGACAAAGATTTAGCTTTTATAATTATAGAGAGGGAAAACTGGAAAAAAAAAAAGGAAAAAGGCTAAAAGCTGAAGTCTCAGAACCCAGGAAGTAACATAAAAACATTGGTATTATTTGTTGAAGTTCATGATTTTTAGGTGAATTGTGAGCCTAAATCATGATTAGTCCCTCTCTCCCCCTTTGAAGTTAATTTTTTTCCTTCTAAATACGTTATCACATGTCACATGGTGTTTCCACCATTCTGATTGTCCCAGCCTTGGCTGCTGGTGGGTCCATCCTGGAGCTGGCTGGCATTGGCTCTGTTGGATGTGGGGAAGCTGCAGCACCTTCCCACAGAAGCCTCCCCTGTAGCTCTGCCTGGTGCCCAAACCTGGCCAAGCAAACAAACCCAATAAAAATATAGCATGAGGAATTGAGTGTTGATCATTTTGACCAGAAAATTATAGTGATGATTTTGGTGCCCTTTGCGCTACTAAAAGAGACTTTTGTATCTTTTTCTAAGGAATATCTTAATAGTTGGCAACAATATGGCTTGAGTTTTGGTGGGAGGTTAACAATTCTGGCATCAGTGAAATTTAACATGAGAGTGCCATTACTCCAACCCCTTCATCAACCTCCAGTAAGTTTTGATTTTGCTATTATAGGATGCATTAGGCAAGCTGACAAACTTAGGTATCAGATGGATTTCCTAAGTAAAAGAAGATTGAGACAGGTAGGTGTCTGTCTTTTATTCACCTTGTCTAGCTTTTTAATCCAAATCTAACTGAAGTCAGTATGACATGGTTGACACTGAATTTAAATATAATGAATTCTTTATGTGATTTGTCATCCATGTAGTGGGGGAGACACTGGTAATGTCTCCACTCAGAAGAAGAGATGCATTGTGAAACCCCCAATTTTATACACCAGAGAATTCACCCAGGAAAAAGCAACCATGAATTTCCTGCAATTGGAGCCAGGTTTGCTCAGAATTTGTGCCTATTAGGCAGGACTTGCATCAACCATGAGGCACAAATTCCTGGGAAATTGTTTCCTTAGCTTTTGTGTTCTAGAATTCCTCTTAGTTTTGAGTAGTAAAGCAAAGATCACGGTAGTGTTGTCCTCTAACTAAGGAGTTTTTCCAGATAGTGTTTGCAAACTTGTGTTTGAGGAGAGAGTAATTGCTGGTGTAAATAGAGCATGATGTTCCACTGGCAAGAACCCCAGGGGAGACGAGAGCCTGGTCTGCAGGGGTGTCAGGACCATGCTGAAGGACCTTGCCAGAAAGAAATGGAAGAGTATGGAGAAGAAGAGGCAAGAAATTGAGGTAGTGACTTTAATGAAATTAGGAATAAATATAGAGGCCTAAGGAAAGAAACAAAATATTCTGCCCAGTGCCAGAGTTAATGAAATCCTTTCAATCCGCGTTCTGCAGTTGAATTCCCTTGTACCAAATTTTCCAGTATACCTGATAACCAACATTTTTCCAGCAGCTGGGAATCCACAGCATCTCTTTCCTGGGTGGATTCACTGTGTCTGAGTAAGGGCTGAGCTTCAGATTCAGCACACCTCTGTGGGAATACTATCAAGGTTTAGAAGGGGGTTGATAGGAACAGTAGTGCACTGGTGTTTGTTTTCTTTGAGCAGTTAATTTATGTTGAGTCACTGGATGGCTTGGACATTTTTCTGCAGACCACAACTCACATTGCCAGGCTTTCTCTGCAATGGTGCCTAAGGTAGCTGTGAGAATGCTTTTTCTCCCTTCACCACTCATTTTGCCTGCTAATACCAGATCATACACTCAGAGACATAACCACACAAGAAAGAAATATCTAAATTTTAAAAAAAAAGTATTTATACCTATTTATACCACACTGAGTTTCAAACTTATGCAGCTACAGTAATCATCAGATTCTCAAGGCTACAGATGTGGGTTGGTATAATAGAGAGTAGATGAGTTTTATAAATTGTTTACCCAGATTTTAGACTAGTGCACGTGTTTCAAAGCAAATATAAGGTTTAAAATTTCCATTACTGTAGTTAGATGTTAATCAGAAGTAAGAGGAGGAAGTAAAAAATAACTTCAGTGAACCTACATACTGTTTAAAATGCATTATCATGGCATCACACAATCATAGAATTATTTGGGTTGGAATGTACCTTAAAGATCATCTAGTTCCAATTCCCTTGCCACGGGCAAGATACTTTCCACTAGACTAGCTTGCCCAGGGCCTCATCCCAAATAGCCTTGATGGGCCATCCTTCAAGGATGGGGCATCCACAACTTCTCAGGGCAACCTGTGCCAGGGCCTCAGCACCCTTACAGAGTAAAGAATTTCCTCCTAATATCTAATGTAAATCCCCCCTCCTTAGTTTAAAGCCATTCCCCCTTGTCCTATCACTATCTGCCTGTGTAAAGAGCCCCTCTCCAGCTTTCTTATAGATCCCCTTTAGGTGCTGGAATGTGCTCTAAGGTCTCCCTGGAGCCTTCTCTTCTCCAGGCTGAGCAAACCCACTGATCAACTTTGTGGCCCTCCTCTGGACTCCCTTCAACAAGTCCACACCCTTCTTACCTTGGAGACCCCAGGCCTGGATGTAGTGCTCCAGGTGGATTCCCCCAAAAGCAGTGTAGAGGAGCAGAATCACCTCCCTGGCTCTGCTGCTCAGGCTGCTTTCGGTGCAGTCCAGGATGTGGCTGACTTTCTCAAGTGGAACTGCACACTATCTGAGAATTTTCCAGGTCCTCCTGGATGGCATGCCATTCCCCTGTTGTGTCATCCCCACTGCTCAGCATCATGACATCTACAAACTTGTGTTAAGGGTTTGTCCAATCTCATTGTCTATGACATTATAAAGATATTGAAGCACCAGTCCCAAGACAGAGCCCTGAGAGACACCACTCATCATCAGCCTCCACTTGGACAGAGTGCCATTGACCACAACTCTATCTGCATCCATCCCACCAACTCCTTATCCACCGAATACCCCAGTAATCAAATCTATCTCTTTCCAATTAGGAGATAGGGATGTCATGTGGGAATGTTTCAAAGACCCCAGAAGGTGGGGTTGATGACACGGGTCAATCTTCCCTTATTGACTGTTAAACTCACTCCATCATAAAAGGCCACCAGGTTGATCAGGTATGGCTTACCCTTAAATAAGCTAGCTTTAACTGCCAGAGTTGCAGCAAGGAAACCTATTATTTTAGAGAAACTCTGGTCTTGCTCAGCTTGGAAAGTGGGGTCAAAAACTTGGCATGGTTTGAGTTTTTTATATTGGCTCAGAGTTTTTTCAGGTACTGTTCCCCATACCATAGAGGCCACTGAGGTGGGTCAGGGTGAAGGCAGTGCAGGTAGGACACAGAAGGACAGCTGCTTAATGTCCCTCCCTCTAACCCCTCCATCCCCAGCAGCCTGCAGAGGCAGCTCCACTCTTCCCACCAGCCCCACACTGGGTCAGACCCGCAGCATCTGCAAGTGCAGGAGCCCACGGGGCTCCGGGAGAGGCGATGGCAGCGGTGGCCAGCAGGACAGCCGTGGGAGGCCGGGGGTGCTGCTGGCACAGGGCGTGCCCTGCTCCCGGCTCACCCGCAGCCTGGCAGCGTCTCGCAGAGGTTCAGAGCTCTGCCTTGTAGGAAATGCTGCTTCCCACTCAGGGTTGCCATGGAGATGGGAAACAGGCCCCGTTTCAGGCTCTTGGCAGCAGTGTCTGGAGGGAGCGGCCAACGCGTGGGTGAATGTCAGCCCTGCTCCACACACTCTCACTATAATCGTGTACATGTATATATATATGTGTGTGTGTGTGTATAAATACATATATACACACTTTTTGCTAGAAAACCCTTACAGAACCTGTTTGAGGAAGTAAGTTAACGATTGATATGAACCAGAAAATCAAGAAGGCAGCTTATGTCGGGGAAATCCTAATTTTGGAAAAAAACACCCACTCCAACATTCACCATTCAATACAAGGCAGCATTTAGCTCTTTCTCCTGCTGCCAGCTGTGCAACAAGCATGGAAGAATCCTGATGCCCAGCACCACAGTGGTGGTGGGAAGGCAGCTCCAGGCTGAAAAGGTCCCCATGGAGCTCCCAGCAGCTCCTTTGCCATGTGCAGGAGAGGACCCTCTGCAAACAAGAGGGGCTCTTGAGGTGAAATGCAGGACAGTTTGGCATGCCAGTGGTCCCACTGCCCTTGTGCTTGGCCTTGCAATGCTCGTGGGAGCTTTCAGCTGTCAAAAGGAGACACATCTCACCACAGGGAAGTCAGAGCACTAGCAGTGACTTTGTCCAACACATTGGCTACAGGCAACTGTATATGAACTATTCATGTTTGTGACCTATGCATCCCTTTAACTTGCTTTAGAAGAATTGATATAGTGAGATCTTGTAGTTTTTAGTTCTTTTCCTGAAAGATCTCTGTATATCAGCAGTCACATATACAGGTGACCCTGCAATAGCAAAGCAAGTTGTGCTTCAGCAGGAAGGAGACCCTGGAATAATAGCTGGTCTGCAGTGTAGGGATATTTTCCCTTTTGTAATGCTGTGCTGCTCAGCTTTGCTGTAGACTGGATTGCTCCGAGGATTTCTCCCATCCAGAATACAGTGAATTGTGAATTCTAAGATGGTTTATTTTTCCTTTGTTCAGGTGATAAATTGGAGATGCAAATAATTTTCCATTTACCCCGGCATAAATCAAGAGCATCCTATTGAACCTGCCAGTTTTACTGATATAAAGCTCTCCAACTTTCTGGCCCCAAAATCAATACCAATCCTTGCAATTTCTATTTGATAACATTCACCTTTGAGGTAGGCCATAATTTTTTGTCATTTAATGTCTCAGTAGACCATCTCCAAGTAGACTAACATAGGATTATGGACTAACTTGTAGGTTTGAAAGCCACTAAAATCACACCATAATGTAGGAAAGAAAGTAGTTGGTGTTATGACAACAGTAATCAAGACCACAAAAGCAAGATACATTTAAGCTTAAAAAAAAGAAACTGGTTACATTGTAAATGTTTTTCCCTGATGTTTGTCCTCTGTACAAATGTAATTTTCTTACAACACCTCTGAGATACATTCTCAGTACTGTAGGTTTCTACCTAGTAGAAATCTGCAGCTGTTTCATTTTCTAGAAGAAATCAGAAACACAAAAGATAATTCTTCCACTGGAATTTAGCTAAAATTTCAGCAAAGTCGGGTGGCAGAATAAGTAAAGAATTTAGCAAATTAGGACAAAAAGGAAATAAAAGAAAAAAAGGATTTTCTTTGGCCTAATTCACTACATTATGCTTCTCAGATGTTGCTGATATCTCTGAACAGTAGGAGATACTACTCCTGCTGTTCATGGAATCTTCTTGAGAGCAAATCGAATTTGAGGCACTCAGACCCTATTGGTTTGGCCTTATATTTGAACATCCTTGTTTTCACTCTATTATGGATGTTTACTTAGTGCTATAATTGTCAGAGTCACTTCTGTGAGAGTGTCTGAAATACCATGCAAATATGCCAGTTCATATTTAAATTACTACTAAAATTCATTTTGCATGCCCTTGTGATCATTTGCACAAGTCATCAGTTATTTTTTTCCAACTGTCTGAGGAGCATTTGTTGCTCTACTCTCTGCCCTGCCTCTTTGTAGGATCAGGTGAAGATTTGGCTTCCACAGGAGAACGTGTGTCCTCTTTCATCCTCTGCTCCATTTTCCCAAGGGGCGTTAGTGCTGCCTCTGCAGTGATGTTTGTCTGGTAAGCTTGAGCAGTGAACCTCAGCATGCACAGCACTGCCTTTTTAGCAGTGCATCACCCCAAATGCTTGAATTGTTTGACAGGTATTTCTGTGATTCCAGGCTCCCTGTGCCATAAATCCCCCTTGCTAGGGAAGGATGCCATGGATGTGTGTGCAGAGTGAGCCCTTACTTGCTTGGACAATACAGTGACAAAGCCCTCAGGGCTTCTTGCTGGAGAGGCAGAGCAAGAGCTGAGATCTGGCCAGGGATGACTGGGGATCTGAGGGATTTGCAGGGCTGGAAGTTGATATCTGCTAAATTACTTGACTGACAGAGTTAAGGGCACAAGGGGTCTAGCATTCAGAAAGACAATTTCTGCCCAAAATGTAGTCACATAGAACTGGTATAACTGTAGTGATTTTGGAGGCAGTCATTACTTGGGTCTGAAACATGACTTTTACATTTTTTAAACCACTGACTGTTATTCACCTGGGGCAAACTATGCTTCTCTATCATTGTGCTGAGTTCCCATTGCAGAGCTTGGCCAAATTTAACATTATACTTTGCTCCTTTTTTCTTAGAGTTTAGTCTCACCTTATGTACAGAAAGATCTAAATTTAAAAGAGCTTTATCACCCTGCTTCAGACAAAAACACCTCATTTTTCTCACTGAATCTGCAGGTTAGGTGGCAGTGAACTCCAAACAGCCAGGGCAAGCTGAGTACACTTGAGACTCATGAAGTCACAATATCAATGCATCTAATAATTTAAAAATATAGTTCTGCAAGTTATTGTTCCCTGTAGAGTTTTAACTGTAGTTTAATGCTGTGGAGCACATAAATTAAACTCCTTCATAGTTTCATTTTGCCTCTTTCTTTTCTAGATTTCCAATTTTGCTTTGATACAGTTTTTTATTGTAAAAATATGTACCATGGGGAGGATTGGAATGTTTTAATCATTCAGATTTTATTAAGAATCTTTCCTCATTTGAAGACTTGCTCACTCAGACTGCTTGTAGCCCTAAGAGGGCAACTCACTGTGTCCCTAAATATTGTCTCAGCAAACTGTCCTGGACCTGCAAAGGTAATACACAGCATACAGGGCAAGAGGGGCCAGGGTGGTATCAAATGCTTCATGCTGTCCCCAGTTTCCATCTAGATGGACAATGATCAAATCTGGTTTTGTGGCTTTTTTTATGTCTGGAGTATTGTCAGCTTGAAGGATGACTGCACGGTAACAAATGAGAACAAGGAAGAGGAAGTGAGCAGTCTGTTTTGTGGCTTAGGCATAATAAAAACAGATTAAAGCAAGAAGGCAAGCAATATATATAGAACTAATTTTGTTAAGCTAACTATAAAACATATGCAAACCTGTGTCCTGTGGAATTTATGATCTAAAAGCATTCAAAGTAAATTGGATGTTTAAATCTAGTGATTGTGATCTAGGTTATTTAAAGGACAATATATGACACCTCTGAGTGAAGAAATACGTATATTCCATTTTAATAGTCTAATATCTTGTGGTTTGACAGGCAAAAATATTTTGGTAATTTTATATTCATGATACTCCATTAAACTAATAGATGACTTCATTCACTATTTTTCTTGTTGCTATTCAAACTGGTTTATGTGCTTGCTGCACCTTCCTTCCCACAAGCACATTCCTCAGTCACTCACCTAACTCGGTATCCAAACAGTCTAGTTTGTCAGGGTGAGCCAGCTCTGGCACATTCATGACCATTTATCCACTATTGAACTGTCACACTGAAAATTTACTAATATTTTGTGCTGCACTGCCATTTTCAATAGCCGTGAAGAGATTCCCATGACAGGCTGTCATTTCTGTCTTCTCACATGTAATTAGTTTCCCATGCCATTAAACACAAAAATAAAATGTTTGCTTTTTAAAAATATTCAAGTTGGTGTTCTGTTTGAGCCACAATTGGAAGCAAAACCACTGGATATCCTGAAAGCACATATTTCAGATCAGTGAACCATTCTGAAAGGACTGTCACATTGCTGTGTATTGTATAGCATATCAGAAAGGCCTTGAACAGGTACACACAGGTATCAATTAAAAGGTGCTTCATTAGAGGGTAAGACCCTGGTGAGGCATCCCTCAGCTAAAAGACAGCTGGCAGTCTCCTTGGATCACACACTGGCTCTACAAATGCACTCTCCAGTCTTATGAAGTCAGTCAATGACTTTTACTCTTCTCCTGGAGTTTTTACCATGTTTCCAGTTTAATTTTGCAGAGTTTTAGACATTACTTGTGAACCTGAAGAACTGAAGCTAAGCTGCCAATAGTGTAGAAGAGAGAGGCTAATTAAAAAAGATTCCTCATTGAAGGAAGTGTTCCCTACTCAGCTTCAGAAGACACAGCTCATCTGAATTGGCAATATTATGGTTTGCTTTTGCTCACAGTCATGCAGTTTAGCTCTCCTCTCACACCGTATCTCAAGGGCAGACAAAGCAAATACGGGTAAAAACAGTTATAAATGCAAAGTATTTACTGGAGATCTGGCTTGAATTTAATGTATTCTCCTGTCTCTCTCAAGTGTTGCTATTCCTTGCCTTTCTCATTCCCCATGCCTCTCTCTTTGAAGAACTGTCCCAGATAAAAATTCCCTCTTGGCATCTATATTCTGTGGGGAAATGCAGGGTCTCATCACCTCCTTTCTGTCTCCTCCTTCCACTCTGACAGCAGCAGCCTCTGGTAGAGAAAGATACAGTATCTGCAACTCCCATTGTTAGTGGCATTATTAAGTATAAACTCTTTTCCACAGGAAGGATACACAGAAGCAGGGAAGGAAAGAGGGAGTGTGGACTCTGCTGTTGCAGGTGTAGAAAATGCTGCTGCAACAGGAGATTATTCATATTTGAGAAGCGTCTTCAAATCCAGTATGCTTCTGACAGCCTTCTTGTAGAAAAAAAAGCTGAACTTTTTCTGGGTATTAATTATTCACCATTGCAGAATGATTTAAAACACACGTGAATTCTCTTAGAAAGCAATCCCTAGTAAATACATATACTGTGAAAACCTGAGTTGGTTGTGCTGACAATATCTGCAGAGATTTCAAGGGGCTAGAATCTAATCTGGACTACTCAGTTTAGTCAAGATAGCTTGGGCATCATCATCTCCAATAAATTAATTATCATATTTGTATAGGACTTTTCATATGTCTTACTTCCTCTCTCTAAGTACTCATAAAGCTCCTATCACTACTGCATGCAAATGTGATGCAGATCTTACATAAAATCAAGCTAATGGAGCCATTCTTGATTTACAATGGCATCAGTGAAATCAGAACTAAATCTTTCAAATACATCTCTGCAGAGTGCTTTGAGCATTATTCAGAGAGTTGTAAAAGAACCACAAACAAAGGTGTTTCTTACAGGAAGCTGAACAGATTTACTGAACTGTGCAATGTAAACACAAACACCTTACAACTGGGGCATGTTGCCTCAGACTCACTCCAGGCCTGGGTACAGAACAAGGTGAGATAAGTAACATGAATGGGAGGTCTTATTTATTCTTCTGACTTGTTGCAACAGAGAGAATTACTAGAGAGTGTGTTGAGTGACAGTTCTCTTAAAAGGACTGTCTTGAGAACGTTTTAACACTGATAAAATGGTGAGTAACATTTCAGAGCTGTAACAACACTGCAGAAAGGCCACTCCTTGGGAGTCAGTCCAACAGAGTGAGAATAAGTTACAGAACACAGGAGGAAAAAGATCTGCAGAAAGAAGGGATGAGAACCAGTGAGAAATACTAACTGTTACTATATGAGGAGCAGTCCCTTGTGCCTTATGTCAAAACTTGTGCATCCTCCACAGGCCAGTCAGGATGTGCGAGGGCTGGGTGTCCTTTACATTGCTCTTTGGCTGCCCTGGCATTCTGTGCAAGACCAAAGGTGAACTGATCTTTGTAAGAAGAAATGAAATAGGTGGGGGCTGTACAAAATGAGTCCAGATCTCCTCCTGCTGAAGCAAGCCTCTGCCTCCCCAAGCCCTCAGTGAGGCAGTGTGCTTCTAATTCACCAGCTGACCTGATCATGGCACCTGAGCTGCCAGCTCCTTTGCTTAGCACCCCTGCTGCCACTTCTGCTCTGAAGGAATAGAAATCTCTCCTGCAGTGTGCGAGAGCTTTTAACCTCCAGTTTGCACAATTACAAATGAAAATCCAAGGGTAAAGGCAGAGGGGGATGTGAGAATAGGGCTGAAAGAAAGAAGGGCATTGTTTAAACCCTTAGAGCCATGCTTTGAGCTTGCCCTACATGACTGTAGTGTACAGAGTTTGTAGGGCTTCCTGCTGTAGGACTCTGCTGTCTTTGGGATGTGATACATAAAATGGTGAGTGCACACACACATGCACAGAGGACTGACTGCTTGCACTTGATAAGGTTCTGACTTTGCATGTTCCCAGCTACGAAATCAATAGGTTTCATGTCCCAGACAATTTGAGAGTGGTTTTATTTTGTTTCCTGACTAGCCTCCTTACCAGTTTTAATTGGAAGAATGCTTTTTTCTTTATTATAATTGCCTACTCTAAACTGTTATAGTAATTTTCCATGTGTTTCACTGTCCACAGAGATGTTCCAGAACAAATGGTCTTCAAACCCTAAATACATCTAATTACTGTGTAATTCACCTACCATTTATCTGTGGTTAGGGAAATTACCTTCAACCTGCTTTGGACTTTTAGCAGGAAAGTGGAAATTAAATGTCCATCCAACAGTCTAGTTCTCAAGGGGTTTTAATTTTTTTTTCTTTAATGATGTTTTCTTACTTTGTGCATTGGCATTATTTATAAGAATGACAAGAAAATTTCCAAGCCATTGGATTTTGAACAATTGATTTTAAAAAGCCCAAACAACCCTGAATATAGCATAACAGTAGCCTAAAACCTGCTAGCTAAATGCATGTCAGTGTCTCCCTCAGTGAAACAGAGAGAGGGATTTTAACAGCCTAGTTAAGCTACTGGAACAGATGCTGCAGTTGGGAGGCCTGAAGCTGTGGACAAGCTCTGCCACTCATTTCTGCTATGAAAACATCAGTCAGTCCACAAGTACAGACACATTGGCATGCTCAGCTGACAAGCTGTCAGTGCACTATTTTCAGACAATTCCCTCACTTTGTGCTTTTTGAGCTTCCAGTTGGCCTTGACTACACACTTACGTGTAAAAGTTGTATGTATGTATCAGCATTTACATGTTTCTCATAAAATCACTGGAAACGAACTATCTCTACCCTGCATCATTTGCTTTGAGGGTTCCTGGTGCATACAAGTTTGTCTTTCTCCAGTAAGCTCAAATGAGTTCTTTTATCCTAAAATATCTGCTGGTGTGGCTAATGGCTAAGAAACAAGAGCAGGCAACTCTTCTGAAAGATAGCAAATGGCAGAGAGGGGCTGTGTACCAGCAGCACAGGGCAGCAAGACACCTGAGTTCCCCTGAGAGTGAGTTTCCCCTGTTCCCCTCTGGGGCATGTGCCAGCTCTTCCCTGCAGTGAACAATCTCTGGGCTTGAGCAGTGAGCAGAGCATTGCAGCACGGTCAGACCTTGGCACTGTCAGCAAACCTGCCTTGTGCTGCTTCCAGGGAACCTCATCAGTGGGTGTTGCACAGCCTGTGGGGTCACCTCATGGGGCTGCTGCTGCTGCGTGGGGCAGCTGCTTCCCCTGTCAAGTTTCTGCAGCTGCCAAATGCCTGTGGATCTGCCTCTCGGCTGCTGTTGTCTCTTTTGGGGCTTTGCAAAATGGATTATCAAAAATACATTCCTGGCCATGTTTCAAACAACAAATCACTTTTTTTATGACAGTAGTAATGATTGCTTCTTAGCAAATAAATACTTGACAATATTGCAATATAATCTGACAAGTTACTACGTGTGGACAAATGCAATACATGTTATCCTTACCTGTGACCAAAGTACAAGGCCAAAAGGAAGAATTTGAAAATATCTGATAGCAAACGGGATGGACTAAGGCAGACTACCAGGAAAACAAAACCAAAACCAAACCAAACCAAACCAAACCAAACCAAAAAAAACCTCAAACAAACAAAAAAACCAAAACCAAAACCAAAAAAAAAAAAAAAAAAAAAAAAAAAAAAAAAAAAAAAAAAAAACCAAACAACAACAAAAAAAAAAAAAAAAACCCACCACACCCACACCAAGCCACAAAACCAGAGGAAGTAGAAAAGGAACTGCTCAAAAAGGTTTTGGAGCTACTTATTTCCACAAGTTAAGCAGATAAATTGATGTAGGCAGCTTGCAGGAGCAAGCTGAAAAAATACAGGTTTAGGGGAATTTTTCCAACTCATAATATTCTGCTAACCTGGAAGTGCAAATTATAAATCCTTGAGAGCAAACCCTATATAAAGCTGTTCCAGGTGACTGTTAGCAGAATAATTTCCCAGGACTTCAGTCTGGAAGAAGTTATGCAATACAGCACTTTGCATTAATCTGATTATGACCTGAAAATAACCACATAGATTGATGAGGCCATGAAGAATGAACCTATTCATGTTCAGGTCAGGATATTGGAGCAATACAGTGTTGAGAGACATGGCAGCTCTGACCCATGCTTCACAGAAAGTTGTTGATAATAGCATTGGACTAGATGAAACTAATTACTAAAGTGATGAGTCAGGTAGAGTTTAGAGGGGTTATGACTGGGTCTTAACATGATTATGATAATGAAATATCAGGTGTATTTTCAGTAGCATCTTTCATTACAAGAATAACCTGTATTACATCTCTTTAAATGTATTACTCTGAATAGGAAATTACAATGATTGTCTCTAGAAGGAGAAGTGGTTTGGTGTGCCAAGTTCAGAGCATTGAGGCACTATCCATAAGCTGAAAACTACGTGCAAGTACCTAAGAATTAATGTGCACTACCTTACAATACCTCTCAAATGTGCTCTTGGATTGAGCTGTTATTTACAAGTTGATTCCCTTGCCTTTGCCCTTAAAAGGGCAAAATACCTTTTTGCAGTACGAATGTATCTTTAACATGTAGCAACCGGGATTGAGTGGGGATGATAAAATATACAGCTAAAATAAATAGCTGAGATAGACTAATAAATAAATAGTAGATAGCAAAACTTCCATGCTAGGGGCAGTATCGCTACCCGGTGATTTCAAAATCCCAAAGGAGCCATAACAGGATATCCTGGTTTTGATTCTCAGAAAAACCCCAGCTGATACACGAAATAGACCTGCCATGTATGGTATATATTATTTCCAAGTATATCACTCAATCTGGCTAGATTTTTATCTAGTTGGTTCTTTCTGCAGAATTTTTCCTAAGAAATGTCATCTGATGAGTTTAGGTCACGTCTTTGTTAGCATGTGCTGAGTCTGTTGCTCCAGGTTATGTTCTTAGTCAACCAGTGATGACTGGATAGCTGCAGCTGAAAGTGTTTGTTAACAATGGTCAATCAAACAATAGCAATTCTGTGCCTGCACAGAACAGATGTGTAAGAACTGCCATTTCAGTGTACGTGTTTGGGTGTTTGAAAGAGAGAATCCTTATCCCAGTCCCTGGAATTTCACAACTCCCTGAAATAAATCTGCCAGTAAACCATGATTTGTGCTAGTAACAGTCATTCTGTGGAATGGAAATGCAAAGTGCTTTGTGTGTGTCCAGCAAGCTGTGCTGGGAGTTGCACAGAAGTGATGATTACTTCCTCCTTGATTTTTCAGAAGTGTGACTTGTCAGCTCTTGTGAATGAGGTATGGAATGAGAGAGCCTTGTTGACATGTTTTGAAGGAACAGAGGAAGTTGAAAATTACCAAAACAGATTCTGAGTCCTTCTAAGCTACTATCCTATTTTTGACAAACACATGTATCAGGCAGTTTGTATAGAGGTGAGGAGGGCAGAAGGGCACTGTAAGGAAAGGGAAGTTTAATTCTAATCTGGATTTGCAGTAGTAAGTTATTTGATAAAAAAAATCCACAGTGGTCCTACCTTTACATTTTGGACACAAGTTAGTATTTTGTTTATACTTAATATCAAATAAAAATAAATATTTTAAAATCTGTATGTGTGTGTGTGTATAATATGAACTTTAATATGGATTTTGCATTTCAAATTCTGAGAGATGTCTCCAGGATGCTTGTGGAATGCTGCACCTTGGACTTAACTGGTAGGAGGAGGTCTTGGAAGGTAGAGTGAAAAACAACTGACAGCCAGTGGGAACAGTTTTATCCATTCCTGTCTAAGCTAAACAGGGGAGACCTTCACTGAGCAGTGGGATTTAAAAAGCTAATCAAAAAAGTCCTTCCAACTGTAAATCACAAATGAAAATTGACACTAATGCTGCATATTCAGATATCTGGCATTTGTGAGAGACTTCTGTTGCTGTTTTCAAATGAAAGAGGTCACTCCTTTAGTCATTTGTTTGGTGTTTGTCATAATAACTGTAATTATGAGGCACTGCAGTGATAATTTAATGTTATTTAGCACATAATTAGTGAACAAAAATACTACACAATAATTCTTCCATGGAGCCATGCTGCTAATAAATAGTGGCATTCAGTGACATCTTTCTTGTCATTTTTCCTCATCAGGCTTGTGTAGCCTTTAGTATTCTTACTTGTCTTGCCTTTTTTTTTTTTTCCTTTTTTTAAAGAGTGTAAGTATCATAGAATTGCTGAAACTAGAGCTGCAAAAATTGCTCTGCCCTTTGGCAAGGAACACTAACTTATTCATTATCCAGTGAGTACAGCTTTAAAAAGAGTGTCCTCTGAAAGCTTCATTGTCCTTTCCACGCTCCGATGATGCTCAATAATATCATCACTGCTGATTCCAGGGAAAAATACTTCTATCAGTGGGAGGGGGAACAGTAATTTCAATAGGCTTTTCTGGCACAAACTCTTTTCAGTTGATGTCTAATACAGGAGACAATCTCTGATGTTTTCTCTTCGTGTAGAAGAGGAAAGGCTTGAACTGTGGTGTATTGGGACCACTCTGCACGCACACCAGAGAAAACGCAGACGATGCAGTTGACACATGTCACAATCACAAAGCTGAAGTAAAAGAACTAAAAAAGCTCCCTTTCGAAACCCTCCTAAATATTGATGTGACCATGGAAGCACTATTTTGTATACCTCTCAGATACAGTATCTGAAGCAACGAGTTTTCCAGTCCAACATCTTATCTTAAATCAGATTTTAAAATAGAAGGACTTCCTTAAACTCATGTTTACCTTAAAAAAGGCTTTTGAGAATCTTACCAGCAGGTATAGATAGGTACCTGATGCAAGGGAATGAACACTCTTTCCAGTAGTGCCCACTGACAATTCAAGAGGCAGTGGACACAAAGGGAAATGCGTAAGATATTCAAAACACAAGAAAACAGATTTTTTACTGTGAGGGTGGTCAAGCACTGGCACAGGTTGCTCAGAGAGGCTGTGGGTTGTTCATCCAGGGAGATACTCAAAACTCTAAAGGATGCAGTCCTGAACAACCTACAGTAGCTGACCCATTTGAGCAGAGTGATTGGACCGATGGGCACCTGCAGCTACAGAGAACTTGAGAAAAGAAAAAGATCTCTCAGGACTGGGGTGCCCATAGCCAAATGTTGACTGCATTAATAAAGAAAGGGGACAGCACCATATTTGCCTCCATGCTGTGATCTTATTAGCATGCCTGAGTGCTGGAAGGGTGTGAGTAGTCCCCCTTTCCACAAATCTTTTTTCATCAGCTGTATTCAAGGCCTTTCATTCTAAATCTGAACCCTTATGGTCCTGCCCTTTCTATATCAGCCTATTATATGGGGATGTGGTTAATCCCCAAGCCCTTGACCTTTAGTGATTTGTACTGCTGTCAAGACACATTATACAGCTTTCCAAACTGCTCTGCACTACAGAAGAAAATGTCCACAGTAGGGTGCTTTTGTTTAAACCACCAGGCAACAGGCATCAGCTTTATCATGCAAACATTTTCTTATTTTTCTTCAAGGGAAACAAGCCCCCCCTGCCATCCCTTCCCCAGAAGAGTTTCAGTATGAAAAACAGAGCTGAGAAGCTGGAGAAGGTGCAGGAGAGCTGTTTGCAATTTGCAAACCAATGAAGATTATGTTATTCCTGCTGGGACAGAAGCTGAGAGGAAAATGTGAGATTAGTATTAATATCTAGGAAGATGGCGGCTTGATTTTTCAAAGAAAAACTTGATTTTTGAAGAGGTCCATGGCTTTGTAAAAGAAAAAGAAAGGTTTTGGGGGTGTAGGAGCAACTGTATGATACTCAGGGACCTCAACTCTCCCCTTCATGTGTTTTGGTGGGTAAGTCACCTCTGAAAAGGTGTAGGAATTAGAGGGTATTGTCCCATTAGCCACAAAAAGAACAGATTCAGCATGCATGCAGTCTCCTATCCTCAAGATTTCTTTGTTCAGAGATTTAATCTTGGCATAGCAGGGACAATTTCTTCTGCCTGCCAGTTCAATTCTTGGTGTTTTGAGGACCTTGGCACAGTCTTTGCTGGACTAATGTGAGTTTTGAAGTGGACTGAAAATAGCAACTAATTTCAGAACCAACAGTGATGCCTTTCAGCCATCAGCCTAAGCTATATTTTAGTGTGGAGTTAGGACATGAAAAGGGATCTTTGGGTCACATTTGTTATTTCTCTTAAAACTTCATCTCAATAACCTTTGCATAAATTCATAGGTGCTGATGTCTGGAGTAGCATCTACTTGCAGCTGTGCTCCTTTGGTGTGGCAAGAGGAATGGTGGGATCCAGAGGCACACTAACCAGGGAAACTGGGGTGGTGATACACAAGGAGCAGCTCCTGCACAGAGAGTCAAATAGCCTCTGGTTCACTGTTTTACAACAGAAATGACTGGGGTGGACTTGACAGATTTAATATGGTCACAGGTGTTTTGGAGAAAGTGAGTGGGAAATTATTATTCACTAGTCCTTGCAATACAAGTTAGCTAATGATGTTATCCCTTGGCCAATATAAAACAAACAGCACAAAGTCTGTTTCCCCCACACGAGTTCCAATATTAAAACCATGAGACATTGCTATGAACAGTTGTGGAGGGCAAAAGTTCAGGAAGTGATAAGACAACTTCAGGAAGGGTAGGTCTGTCAGGGCCTATCAGATATCAAACCCTGGCATCAGCCTGAAGCTCAGAAAGTTCCCAACCTGCTCCCCACTGAAGACTGGAGGCTGCTGCTGCAAAGGGATTGTCCTGTCCACACCTCACTTTGCTCTTTTCTGAGCATCCTCTCCTGACAGCTGCTGGAGCCTGTAAGGGATAGACTGTAGATAGATCTATGGTCTACAGACCCTGTCTGTAGTTACGTGTTGGGTCTCCCACCCACAATGTTAAGTGTGTCTATAGGTGTTACAGCCCTGATAGCCTGAACAGAAATTCATGGCAACAACAGCATGAGGTCTGGAGCCAAACATGCATGAGATTTGTGTTTTGCTACTGTAACAAAGATCATGCTGTGTTTTCTGCACAGTGTCACAGCTAGTGGGTCACGTTTCACAGTGATTTCTCTCTACACTGTTGTGTTTTGTAACAATATTGCAAGGATTTCCAACCAGTGAAAAGAGTTTCCTTGCATTCCCTTTAGCTGCTGGCCTATCCACCCACGATTCCCTTTACTGGTTTTTTAACAGCTGAGACCTCTCCTTCAGCAGTTCTCTCAGTCCCTGCCTTCCCCAGCTCCATTCCTGCCAAGTAAATATGGTTTGCAGAAAGGAGAAATCTTCTTGGCAAAGGGAAAGGTAGGGCAAAGGGGCAGAGACAGTTGGAAAACTCGTCAGGCTCTTCACCCACTCAGCTCCAGCCACATTCCCTCCTCGTGCCTCACGCCGTGTTTCCAAGCTCATTTGTAATCTGTTGCGATTGCTCTCAGTCTTTCCTGTGCTTTGAATTTGCAAATCAGTCTGCCTGTCTAGAGCCATATCAAGTGTTTCCAAGCAGCTCCTCTCTGCCACCCCTGTCAGCCGTGCTGGCTAGATGAGTGTGCCCAGGAGTCGGGCAGGGCGAGCCGTGACCTGCTGTGAATCTGCTCCATCTCAGGGGACTGCAGGCACCATCGCCAGCAATGCTTGCTGTGGCAGTTTGTGACTTCACCATCTGCAGCTCCTTCTTTTCTGAGACTTTCTATTTCATAGTGGAAGAGAATCTGTAGTTGCCCCCACCTTGACTGACCGGCTCCTCATTCCCCTCACCAGCCTCAGCCAGCTGAAAGTTGAGACAGTGGTCACACTGACCCTGGGCCACTCCTTCTGCCCTGCCACAGAACCAGGGCTTAGTCTGCCACCAGATCTCCCTTCCATTCTCTCTGTTCATCAGGAAACTACCACATACGCAGATGTGGTCTTTGCTGAGAAATAAGTGACTTTTTTGGTTTTGTTCTTCACTGTAATTAACTCAACAGAGACAAGATATGTTTGTTTTGCTTAGAGAACTACAATAGGCAATGTCAACTCTAGAAACAGCTGTTGGCTGCAGCTGCATTATTTTTTTTCATTCCTCTCTCCTCTGGAATATGTAGAGTAAGGTAAAGCAGCACATTTTGTAACTGAACCTCAATTTTACTAAATTTCTTCTGCAAGCAGGAATTCTGAAAAAACCCTTTAAATAATAAAAGTATTTTGTTGAGATGTTTCAATTATTCTTTTAATTAGCAGCAATATTTTATTTAGAAATTTTCCTTACTGTTTTGGAGGTCTAAACAAAACATTCTAGGAAATTTTTCTGATTATTTCAGTTGATAAAAAAAAAATTCCCCCACATTTTTGATTGCACAAAATGTCTGTGTAATTTGATTATGATTGACCTGAATTCTCAACATAGATTCAATTTTATTTTGGGGGGTTTTTTATGTCAGAGAATCAAAACTCAGTTTTTAGCACATCTCACTGTACATCTTGCTTGTTTATTTCACAGCAGAAACAATACTTTCCTTTGATTCATTACATGCTATTTTATACAGTCTTCCTGCATTGCCCTGACAATTCCTCTGCCTCCTCCTGGCTGTCCTTGCCTCTCCAGGCCTTTCTATTGTATCCTTCTGCTCTATATAGGTCACTACTGCACTTCCCTGAAGTCTCCCCTTGTCGTTTCTGAAATGAGATGCTTCATTAGCCACTCTCCAGTCCTCTGGCATTGCTGGCTTCTGCAGTCAGCTTGCAGACACCTCTGCTAGTGGCTGTCTTCCCCTCCTTGCTACTTGCCCTACAGAAATAGTGCCAAACACGTTCATGAGTCAGAAACTCTGGGGAATGCCCATTAGTGTGTGATGGGCTTCTCCTGGGTGTGCTTCACACTCTGAATCCTGTGGAACCTCATTATGTTTCTTTTCTATTTAGATGCTCGACACAGCTAGTATTTGAGGAGGACAAATGCAAGATTTTAACATTTTTTTGAATTTACTTCCATTGCTGTATTTTGGGGTAGAGTGAGGAGATTTGAGATTTGCAAATGAGAGACAGCTCTCTGCTCCCAGCTCAAATGGCTCTTATTTTGCCTTAAGAAAAGGAAAACTAAATGAAGAGGAAGAGAATTATGTACATGAGTGTGTGCAGCTCCCTGCCCCCTCCAGCAGGAGCACTGAAAGCAAACGAGGCACCACGGCTGTCTTCTGCTGGGAAGAGGCATTGCAAAGGTGGGAAAGAGGGAGAGCAAAGCATGCGTGTTCCAGGGCTCTGCACACAGTCACCAACAAATGAGCCTGGCAGCATCGTCACTGTCTGTGGGAGTGTGCTCCATGCAGCTAATCCCCGTGTCCTGAGCTGCCATCTGGAATATGCCACGAGCAGCTCTCTGCAGCAGAGGTGCTGCAAGCCTGCCACGAGCCAGGCAGGGCACCCAGGGCCTGCCAGCAGCCACGGCTGCTCTTGCTCAGTCACACTTGTAGCCTAACACACAAAATGTACCCGGTGAAGGGCAAGCACCCCTTGGGAGAGGTCTCCTGGAAAGAAAAGCCTGAGCTGTATCAGCAGTATTTCCCTCAGAGAGCATAGGAGTGGGATGGCCCACAGCACACTGTTTGGGGCACCACTGGCACCCTGTGCCTGGCAGCCTCTCAGAGAGCAGGAGAAATGGCAACAAGAAGCAAAAAATGCTGAAATCCAGTGGGAGGATGCTTGGTCCCCACTGTGCTAGGAATGAAGGCCAGGCAAAGGCTGTGTGGCAGCCAGGAGCCGTGTTGCCCACCCCACAGTGCACACTGCTCCCCATCACACACAGCCTCTGTCAACTGCTCTTTCCAGGCAGCAGCATCCTGGCATCCCCTGTCACCCTATGTGCTGGCCCAGGGCCTCTGGCAGAGCCCCAGCAGCTCACCTGGAGAGCCCCATGGCTTTTCCTGACCTCTGGGGAATGGGGGTCATGCCCCCATCCAAGCATCAGGGGGCTCACATTTCTCCCCCACTCTTCAGCAGCCACAAGGCTTTTGGTGGGGGTAGGAGTCATATGTGGGCTCTTTACAGCTATTGCTGTTTCTGCTTCTGCTGGCTGATAGGAGTTTTGTCTCTCTTGTCCTTTCCTAGCTTCATCAGCATCCTAATTGTGCTCAGCTCTCTTTTATGGCAGGCACACGTAGGCATGTGCAAATTTCCTGACTCCTGGAAAAGCTCTCTATTGGGAAAGGGGAAAAATGGCTCCAAAAGTGCAGCCAAGCCCTGAAGGCTGTAACCATGCAGGACTATTTTTCTCCCATTTTTAGGCTCTTTACTGGGCTGTCAGAGCAGCAACAGCTCCTGGCATTGGGGGTGCTTTCCACCCAGTGATCTCAAAGTTGTCTGCTGAGAGTCATAGACTCTCACTAGTCACAATCCAGGGATACAGGGAAGGAAGAGAGACGTGACATGATCTCCTGCCTGCCCTGCCTTGCTCCTGTCTCTCCCAACAGCTGCAATTTCTCACCACTGTGAGACTAGAGCCCTTGTGTCACACAAAAAGTAGAAAATCATCCATTAATCCTCCTTCTGTTTTTCCCCCAGGAGCTGCTATGTTTGCTCACACTGGGATGCATTTGCTTAGAAAGGCAAGTGCTGCCTATTGGCACTGAACACCCTCTCCCTGCCCTTCTCTGGAGGGCTCTCCCCATGGAGTTACAGCAACAGCCTCCTGCTTGGTGTCCATCAGTGGTAAACTGGCAGATGGGTCACCCACTGCTCCAGAACCAAAGCACCAATCCCCTTTGTTGACATTAACCTCAATAGTGAAAGGTGCAACTTCTGTTTGTAAAGAAAAAGAGACCAAGGTTTGGGTCATGTGTTTCCCCGCCTCTCTCTTCAGTGGCTTTGATCCATTTTGGGCTTTGGTCCAAAAGCTCATTAAGAAAAAAGTACAGCCAAGTATTACTCTGAAAGAGAAGAAAAAAATGGCTCATCCATCAGGAGAAAGACAAACAGTGTCAGATATGGGTTGCTAATTTTCTTTCCCTAGGGAGATCTGCTTCTTTTTAACCAGAAGAGTGTTTTCCACAGAGGGATGCTGACTCAGCCTGCAATTAATTTCTTACCCTGGGCTTCTCCCTTTCCTGGCAAGATCCCAGTACAGGCATCCCCTTGCCTGGTGATCTCTGAAGTGCTGGATGGGCACTGCTTGGCAAAGAAACCAGTGCATGGATGGCATCTGAGAGTCTCCTGCAACACCTGAAATGTGACAAATAGATGCATCCTGTAACAGCAGCATGGTGGCAAATAAAGAAACTCAAAAGGTAGAAAATAGTCTGAACCATAATTCTATTATTCTATTAGTCTGGAGAAAAGGATGCTGAGGGGAGACCTTATTGTTCTCTACAACTACCTGAAAGGAGCTTGTGGTCAGGTGGGGGTCAGTCTTTTCTCCCAAGTAACAAGAGATAGGACAAGAGGAAATGGCCTCAAGTTGTGCCAGGGGAAGTTTCCATTGGATATTAGGAAAAATTTCTTCCCAGAAAGGGTTGTCAAGCACTGGAACAGGCTGCCCAGGAAAGTGGTAGAGTTGCCATCCCTGGTGGTATTTAAAAGATGTGGCACTTAGGGACATGATTTATTGGTGGACTGGGTAGTGTTAGGTTAACTGTTGGACTCAATGACCTTAAGGGTCTTTTCCAACTGAAATGATTTTGTGATTCTGTAAGACCCAAGCGCAGAAAAAGAAGGCATTAAAAAAAAAAAAAAAAAAAACATTTTTCAAGACAAAACTAGTTACATCACTGCTACTAGCCCAATACTCAGGCAGAGAAAGCTAGATGAAGATGCAAACTTTGCATGACAACAAGGAAATGGGTTTTTTTTTGTGTAAAAGTCACTCAAAAGCCTTTTGAGCAGAGATTACTGAAGATGTTGATTTGCAGTGTTGATAAGAGCACTAGGGACATGGCAGGAAAGTGAAGAAAAATTAATGTATTAATATTTAAAATGTATAAATGAGATGTTCTTTCATGACTTTTGGGTCCAGGCAAAGTAATGGAAGAGCTGAATGGAATTATTTATTAACAGTGAAGGAAGAGAGGGTTAATAAATGCCGAACATTGTCAAAGTAACTGAAGTCCCCTTCTTTGCTGAGATAATGTTTGGTGCTTAAAGGTAAAAATACTTGTGTGTTTAAATTTAGTTTTGAGCCAGGCATTTTCTTTGAGAAAACACAATGTTTTGAATAAAAAACCCAAAGTTATACATAATTCAAAGTGGAGCATGTTCAGTGGGTTGGAAAGTGACTCACAGAGCTCCTGTGTAATCATAACTAGGGAATTGTTGTTCCGGCAGGCCTGTTTCCAGTTGGGTCATCTGCAGGAGGAGGAATCTTGCCTCCTCTCCAGCTTTAACTGTGGCCTGTGCTCTGCATGTGTGTGCTTTGTGTGTGTGTGTATATGTGTGTGTCTATGTGTGTGCATGTATCTCTTTTTCTGGTGGGTTTGCATCTCTCTGCAGGGGCTTCCTTGATCCCACATCTTTAATGGCTTTTATCAATAGTCTCAAGGGCATCAACGTGACCCCTGTGCTGATCACATCTGTAGAGAATATAAAAGCTGGCAAAGAAGGAGGATATTTATTTATTTACTGATACAGTGCATTTAAGACTGCTTGGTAGGATGAGCACAACAGGAAACATCTGCTTGGTGAATGTGATGGAAGCCCTGGTCCACTGTGGGAGCTTTACCTCTGCTGGAACTAAGCTTTATCTCACAGGTGCTCCCACCAGGAACACACCATTGTAGGGCTCCCCAGTCTGCCAGGTGAGAGCACAGGAACAGCAAAAGCAGGGAAGGTACGTCTCAACAAATTCAGCCTGGAAATAAAGTCCAGGTTTTTCACAGCCAGGGGAACCTCTCCTTACCATGACCTGCCAAAGGTGGTGGTCACTGGGCACACATCTCAACAGGGTGTTTTTCCAAATGCTGTGCCCATGTTCAGCTGGAGTTGATTTGAGGAAGGCCTCTGGTCTCTAGCTGTATTTTTCATGTCCTTTCATCTGAGAACTCCATACATTTTTGCCAATGAAAATGTAGTTTCCTTAGAAGTGTCATTTATGGAGATTGTAATACAGGTGTTATGGAAGTTCCTTTATTGAAGTTGATCTGTTTAGTCATCTTTTCTATATTTTAGAGGATAGTCTGCATAGGAACAGTAGGTCAGCTGTCACAGGCTAACCCTGGCAGTCCTGCTTAGCTCATCCAAAACCCGGTACTTGTACCAACTTATTCTCCAGAGAAAGATATAGATATGTATCCCCCAGTACAGCATTAGTCAGCAGTCTCCTGTGCTTCAGTAGCTGCTATTTTTAAGTCATTGGAAGGAGGGCTGCTTTAAGAAATACCATTTGAATCATAGGAAAATTGAACAGGGGTCAAGTCTCACTGTCCTGAGTAGGAAGTTGCACTCCCACTTCCTTCCTTCCTCTTTCCAGAGGAGTTCAGTAATCTTCTCCTCCAGTCTTTCTGTCACTGAGCTGCCCTGGAGACTGAAACCTGCCCTGGCTCCCTAGGGAACCTGTGAAACCCTCCATGAAATGACCTCTCCCAAACCCCTCCAGCTGCAGATTTTGGTGAAGTTACAGGGTATTACTAAGATTTTTGTGAAATCCTGGATACTCAGCCCCATCCTATCCCTCACTCTGTGTGTCGTGGCTCCAGGAGAGATGAAAAATAAAGTGCAGTGGAAGGCTGGGCTGAGGGCCAGAGGGTGGTGTGGAGCTGTCCACAGCTCTGCCCTGCCATCAGCACCTCCTCCTGCTGGGCCACCACGCCTGAGAAATGGCCACTTGACCACCTTTAATTATTATTGGGTTTGCTGCAAGTCAAGTGTTTACTGCTTAATAAATTGATACATAACCCTGGGAACTATGATTGAATTCCGTTTCGCAAATGGGAAAAGTTTAGGCCTGTTCCTGTAAGTGACACCATTGAGGGAAATGGGTTCATTCTGGGTTACCGAGGAGGAAAAGGCTGAGGACATCCACCTCAGCCCCGCTGGATGCGTGCACGCCTCACAGGCAGCACTGGGGCACTGCTTCCTCTGCTCAGCACACCGAGGAAGGAAACTCCTCGGTGTTAGCACAGGCTGGGAGGCAGTGCTGCCTTACGAGCCGCAGGGAGGATGTGACTCCCCGTGTGTCACTGCAGGGAGGCCGGGAGCTGTGCCAAGGCAGCTCCCAGCGGTGACTGCCACCCAGCCAGCAGGGAGGGCTGGGATGTTGTGTCTGGCTGAGGAGAGACCCTGGACAGGAGAAAGGGCTCAGCTGCCATGGTAACAACAAAGCCACCGCTGGACCTGCGCTACCCACTCAAGGTGGGTGGAAAGAGAGGACTGGAGCTTTCTGGTTGATTTAGAGGACACCTGCACACCCCACCTTGTAAACACGTGTCTTCATTGCCTTCAATGTGGCAGTGCCCCTGACCGAGTTTTTTGGTTGTCAGACTCAATTCCTTGTTATGTTACCCTTCATACAGGGTTCCCAAAGCTGTTTGCAGTCCTTGACTAAACTCTGACTAAACTGGTGCCTTCCAGAAGCATGTATATGCTAATATAAGATAATAAGGAATGAGTTTCCTATGATTATAGATATATAGATATATATAGATACATAGATATAGCTATATATAGATATAGATAGATACATCTATATAAAATAATTTAAAGCATGTTAATTTTTTACACACTGAAACACCACTGGTTCTCTAAACTGATGTGGGAAGGGAACAAAATTGGATTTTCCTTCTCGTCTTTGCAGGAGGAATTTACACAAGGCTGGCAGGGAGCTTTGACAACACTAGCTGCAGATCTTCATTCTTAGTTATAGGTGGTTTTGTGCCTGCTGTCCTGCTGAGCCCCACACGTGGAGACAGCACTGATGCTCGGCCTCTCAGGCACAGCGTGGACAGCAGACAGCTGTGGAAAATGGGGTGGTTCTGGGCGAGTGCTGGCAGCCCTTGCCATGCACAGGGCAGCAGTGCATCCTCTGGGCTCCTTGTGGCTGTTCCCATCAGTTTGCCTGCACAGAGGCTCTGGTGCCCAAGTGTCATCACAGTGAAGCAACTCAACCCACTGCAACACAGGCAGTGTAGTTGTGATGTTTACTGGATTCATTTTTATTTTCATATGACAGCTTTTACATGGAGAAGTCAACTTTCCTCCTAGCTATTATTCCTACTTTTATATTATTCTATTGCATTGCAAAAGAAAAGTAGAAGCACTATTATTGTCTGCAAATGTCTGTGTCTGTGGTGCATGTGTTATTAGGACAAAAGGCTCTAAATTCTTATTTTGAAGGAAAATTAAGATTATTATCAACTATATCTCTTTTGCATTCTGAAGGATTAAGTGTAACCCAGGTTTTGGGCAAAAAAATCCAGAAGACGCTTGCAGTCCTTCTTCTGAAACCTCTTTATTTTTTACATTTCTGTGTGCTCTGATCTGCCAAGTGGGGCACCGTGTCTCAGAGCAATGGGCACAGAGAGCTGCCACTGAGCATCACTGAGTGCAATGGCTACTCTGCCTCTGGCAGCTGGATGTCTGTGCAAGGGGATTACAAAAAGTTTGTCATTCTCTATGTTGTCTACATGTGATAGGATCTTCTATAATCAGTAAGCAATTAGCAAGCTAGTATCTGGAAAAGGTGAAAAAGACAGAATTGTCAGACCAGGTTTTACTGTAGTTTTAATCAGAAATATCCTTCTCACTGCTGTTGTGCCTGATTTTGTCTAAGCAGGATTAGTTTGTGACCAGAGGGCAGCTCATCTGCGAGCCCAGGTAATCTTTTGAAATGCATTTCTGAGGAGACCTCATTATTTTGCCAAATGACACCGAGATGGCCCAACACACCAGTCTTTCAGGGCAGCCTTAGGCAGCCAGGCAGAGCTGTCAGGCAGCAGATGATTTTCCTAATAGTGTCTTGAGCAGGGCATCGTGGGAGCAGGGCAGCAGGGAGGAAGAAGGACCAGATTTGTGGATGCAGGTGGAAATGGGGCAGGATCGGTGCCAGGATGTGTTGTTGCATTGCTGTAAACCCTTGGCCACCACGGTGTCCTGGGTTTGTAGACTCAATTAGAATGATGTGACATGACCCAGAGGACTTCATATAGAAAGCTGAGAAGTGTTTCTGGTTTCCTCTTACTGTTTCTCTGAGCCATTTGTTGTTTTCACCACCCTGGAGAAGTTAATCGGAAGCATGCAGCAGAAATGACTGCAGTGTGCAATGAGTGGTGGGGCCTTACTGCAAACTGCTCACCAGAAAAAGCAGGAGGTGTTTCTGCAGAGAGGCCTGGAGCCAATGGTCCAGGCTGGGCATCTGATCCATAACAGCAAAGGGCAAGGCACTGCTTGTCACTGCTTGCCCTTGACCCAAAGCCCTGGTGGCACAGAAAAGACCTCCTGCAGTAGCCAGGATTGGGGAAGGAACGCTGTGGAGTGAGCCTCTGACAGGAGAATGATGTTTCTGTACCCTGGAATGGCTTGGACACCATCAAGTCGATGAAAGGCACCATGACTGTTTTCCAGCATGAAGGAGAATCAGTGGTGGGGTTGCTCTTGCTGCAGTATGGCTCAAAGCACTGTATTTGTGTGTTCCTGGACACAGGATGTATAGTGTTTTTTTCCTTGTAAAGCAGGACACAATATTTATCTAAAAATAATGTTTAAATTCAGCCCAGAGTGGATTCCTCTAGAATATAGATTTTGGCCAGACTACTCTGAATTGGACAACAGCATCTGGAAAAGCTTCTGTGTACCTTGACTGGCTAGAGAAAAAACTATGCTTGATCTTGGCAAATATCCCAGCTCTCTTCAAGGCGCAGAATGCTTCTCTCCTTTTTGACCTCATTGCTGTTGGACTTCACTCCAGCCAGAGTTTACTGCAACAAACTGAAGGCAGCTGGCAGCTGAGTTCAATACATGCAGGAATAAGGTGGCTGATTCATTTTCCAGAAAGGCACCGAAGGGAGGCTTTGTCCAGGCAAGCACAGCCCACAAAAGGTCTGAAGCAGAGCAGATTTCATCAGCTTCAGCTCACAGATACTGATCTTCATAGGAGGAAAAAATCATTCTGCACCACATAAATCTGCACTTTCCCTGTAGATCAGGAGACCTTTCTGCCATGGACCCAAGTGAGCTCATGTAGGAACTTTCAGTAGCAACAGGCCACCTCATTAACTCTTTCAGGGAACTCAGTTCCCCCAGTTTGAAACACTGGAGTTAGTCATCATTACCCTATTAGCCCACCCCCCTATGATGTTGTACATTTTTTACTACCATTGTAGGTAGACCTTCATGGCATTTATTCCATTGAAAGGCAAAGGAGCAACACTGGTTTCAAAGGGAAGTGCAAGTGTGGGTAGAAAATGCCTCCTCTATCTGCGTGTGGTGCAGGCAGCTGCTGTGCTCTGAAGCTGGCCCTTGGCTTGGGCAGAGGGAGGTGAACCCTCCAGTTCATTTGTGGGGCACAGGAAGGGCAGACCCAGCCCCTTTGCAAACAGACACGAGTAGGGTGCCCATTTTCCAGCATGGCTCTGCCAGTGCTGGAGACAGATGGGTCGGAGACTCTGCAGTTGACTCTGTACTGCTGAGACTTGCTCGGTTTCTCACCCACCTCCTGCCTGTGTCCTGAGGAGTGTGAAAATCTGATTTCCTGACTGTTTCCTAGCTGGCTCCCAGCCCGAGGGGGTGAATCACAGTGCCACTGTCCTGCAGCCAGGCTTGCCCTCAGCTGATCACTCGTTGCCAACATGAAGTCTGTGAAGCAGGACGGCTCTTTCAGTCTGCCTCCAAACATCCTTCACACTCGGGGCTGCTGTAGTTCCTGCCCTGTTGCTGACCTGGTCACGAAACCTGCAGAGGACAATCCAAAGCTCCTGGGTGCTCCAAATTAGGCAGACTTTTCACTGCATGCTAGAGAGTGTTGACTCACACAAGTTGCATACCTACACCTAAATAAATTGAAGAACCTTCTTCACATCAAAAAGACCACCCATTTTATCTGACATGACCTCCCCTTCATCACCCCCAGTCCCTACTTGCTCCTGGATCTGTGTGCGTACTTAGATACACAGGCTTTCAGTTGTGTGAGGAGTTTTAATTTTAAGTTAAATTTAAATTTAAGAAAGAATGAAATGAGCTCCAAGTACCAGAATGTGATAGCTCTGGGATATTATGCAGCATTAATCTCAGCAGTGAGTGGGAACAAGATGCTGAGGGATGCACAGCCCAAGAAAACCAGAGAGGCTCAGTAAGTAACAAAGTAACAGGAGCAGATAAAAAGCAGACAGCTTGGAATTTTTTATTTATTTTTTTTTTTTTTAAGAGAAGTCTTAGTGTAAAGAAGGCAGACAGAAGAGAGACAACCCAGGCCACTTCCATGGCAAACTTTTCAGTGAGTGCCAGCAGTTCTGGGCTGCTGGATGTGGAGTTGTTTTATGAGTTCCTCTAATCTCCAGGTTCTTGGAAAACCATTGTCTAGTGCCTGATATAACAGGAAGTGCAACTGCTCAAAACAGAGAGCACATCCAAGAAGAAAAACAAAAAGCAAAAAATTAAATTCAGAGGTTAGCTTTTCCTATTTTTAGCTTTTCTGCAAGTTGTCTGGAATGCATGCAACTTATTTTGGAAGATTAAGGAAGCAGAGTGTGTTGCCAGTTCTTGCAGTAGAAAAACCCAAATGTACTGCATCTCTTGTGACAGATTATGAGCTGCAAAAGATACTTAAACAGGCAGGGCCATTAAGGGAGGCTGGTTTTAGATGGCTGCATTAAATATTTGTCTAGCAAAAGCTCCCTAATGTTAAAGAGAGTCACAGAGAGCAGGACAGAGACCCAACATGTGGTTCTGCAGATGGGGTCACAGGCTGTGTAGCTCTCAGAAATTACTGAATTGGGCCACACCTGTATAGGGTTTTTGCACTTCCAAACTGTCCCATAAGAGGGAGGTTGTACTGTATGCTTTTAAAGATCCCCACAGATCTGGTAGGGATTTGGCAGCAGGAGTCTGTCCACTGAAGGTTTGCCTGTGTTACAGGCAGCCAGGTAAAAACCTTGCCCAGGACCAGATCTTTTCCTGACCCCAGTAAGCACCACTCTGTTCTCTGGCCTCACCCATCCAAGAGCTGCAGTCTGAGCTCCTCAGAGAGCAATCCTGAAGCTTTCATTGAGCTTCCACCTTCATTTGAGGTCTGGCATCTTTGAAGGGGAACAGTGATTTAACCCCAGCTTGTCTTGAGTCCCTTTTCTCTAACTTATTGCACAGATACCAAGAGCTCAGTTTCACTTTCCTGTGAATCACTGTGCCTTGCTGACTCCCACTGAGTTGCTCATGATGAATACACAAAACTCTCCCTCACCAAACACAGCTATTCCTGGTGCACACACGCTCCCTCTTCCTCACAGCTCCATTTACTGCCAAGGGCTTGTGAGCTCCCCAGTACATCAGGAACTGGGCTGAGCTGCCTTTCCCTCTGCAAGCTCTGGGAATGCCAGGATCCTAGAGGTAAAGGCACTCCAGGAGATCATAACCAAGAGATTTTTGTAGTGTTCATCCAGGAGGTTACTGTCTGCAGTACTCTGGTACTAATTGCTGATGAGACCATATATATGTAACACATTTTGTCTCTAATCACTCAAACAAGTATTTTCCTGGCCATGGCACTGGCAGCTAAAATGTGATTGAAATTCAATGAGCTCCCTCCTCTCCCTGGCAGTGGGCATTACCACCGAGCCAGCGGAGGCAGCCACAGCCTGGGCAGTGAATTCGGCAAAGGAAGATGCAAACCTGTGGGAAGGATGTTTTCCCTGAAAGGTCTGCAGAGCTTGTTGCTCAGAGGACCCCGCTGTGTTATTTCAGCAAGGAAAAGGCGGTGCTGCCCCACAATGGACAAAAGGGATGAAATACCCCGAGGTCTCTCCCAGCAGCAGACTCCCAACTTCGAGAGAGGACAGGCTGAAAAAGAGGCAGCTCTGCCGATCCTGCCTGTACTCTCCCGAAATGCCTTCATTGTGTGCATAAGGGCTACTGCTGATCACCTGTGGGGCCAGAAGGAGCTGCCCAGCTCTTCACACAGACATTGGATGTGGGGTGTTTGTTTTTCTGTTATTCCCATCCTCCAGTAATGCAGAAGAGTGTGGCACCTGCATGTGAGGGCATGCAGAGGGGCTGCTCCCAGCAGCATGCCCACTACTAATACCTGTGGGCTTTCCGTGATATCCAGGAGGAATTGTTCCTTCCTTCCTTCCACAGACCTGCAAAGTGAGGCGTGGATGCTCCTCTGTGCTCTTGCTGGTCCCTTAGCTGATCTCAGCCAGGCAAGCGGTCTGAGCTCATATCCTAGGTGGGTGCTAAATTAGCTAATTTATTCAGATGGGCTCGCTCCTTTGGCAGATGCTCTGTGTTTCACTACTTTGGATACTCAGCTATCAGCAGAGAGGGCAGAATGCTGTTGAGGGCCTCCTGTAATGACAGAAAGCTGTTTGAAATGTTGGGCAGGGATGGTAATGCACCTCAGCACATGCATTTATTGGGCAGGCTGGTTGCTCTGCTCTCTACACAGAGACACTTTTCACTACCAAGATAGATGGAGAGTTTACAGTGCACCAGGTGTGGCATACTTGCACCCTACAGGGCTAATGAAATTTAAGCTTTTTTTCTAGAAGGGGGCTTAATTCACTTCTTGCATGCTCCTTGTTCAGTGTTTCCAGGTAATCCTCTATCCACAGGCAGCGAGCACATGGGGATATTAGCCTGGATACTGTGCATTAGCTCCCTCAGGAAGTTGTCCATGGATATACAAAATGATCAAAGGTGGTTGGTAGTGTCTTCCATCTTATCCTACAAAGCTTCTAGTTAGAGCCATGAAAACTGTAAATACAAAGCATATAAAGGCTTAAGTGCTCTTCTAATAGCAGTGGAACAGGGCTTCTTGTGTGTGCAAGAAATAGCTGATATAGCTGAAGTACCATATTTGTAATTTAAAAAATTTCCTCAGGCTTCCTGGCTTATGTTTCACCATGCGATTGGAGTCAACTAAGCTACCTGGAGCATGTATGTTGTCAGTAAATAAATCTAGATGCTGATGGCATCTCATGGGTGAAAACTTTCTCAGTCCTGCTCCTCTCAGGAGCTCTGGCCGTAGTGCCACGCCATGTAATGACTGGAATCATTGTGGTGATATTCCTTCAGGCTGTTCCAGACTTGAGCACATGTGAAACTATCAGAAGACAGTTACTGGAACCATCATAACATGGCCTTCACACAGTTTGCCAGTGTTGCTGGGGCTTTCAGCTAAGATGTGGGCAATACTGAGCTGTCTATTCTTGCCTGAGATTATATTCATTCATGGGTATTTAATTCCTCAGGTCCAGTTGGTGGATGGGCTTTGCTGTGTCACACTGGTGGTAGGATGTAATTTATTGTGCTTCTTAAGATCATCAAGCTTGTATTTCCAAGGCAGCAGCTGAGCCAAGGACATAGATGTGTCTTGCAGAACATTACTCAAGGATAAGTGTGTGTAGAGAGTGACAGCCAGAAAAGTCTTTCACAACAGCAGGGTCAGCTCACATTAAACACGTTCCTGCTGCAGTGCCTGGCTGCAGTACCCTCTGTGGGACAGCTTTGCTGTGCACCTCTTTGCAGCTCTGATGGTAGAGAAGGTGCCCAACCTCAGCCATTGCAGCAGTAAAAGCACCGTAAGGGCTTTGTTGCTAAGGGATGGCCCCAGTGTAATTCTGGCTGCAAAAGCTGCGTGTCTGTCTGACACAGTGATCTGTGCAGAGCAGTGACAGGCACAAGTTGTCACCAGATGTGGCTTCCAGTGTGTTGCAACCCTTCACCAGCTTGCCTGCCTCTGGCTGTGGAGCAGTGAGCTGGTGTGGTGAGTGAGGTGGCTCAGCCTGGCAGGTGCTCCCCTTTGGGGGCACAAGGGAGGCCTCAGCCAAGCTGTTATTTCCACACTGAGGTCATGGGTGAAGGTTACTATTGTTCACACCCAAATATCAGCTTATGAAACCTCTCAAGTCTGTCAGCCTGTGGATTTGTTTCATGCAAACAGTGAAATTCAGTTCCACTTCCACTCCCTGCCCAAGGTTTAGGGTTTAGTTAACAAATTTTCATCTCTCCTGGATGGTAATCTGCAGGCATCAGTGGAATTCAGCTGAATCCACCAGGAAAACCCAGCAAGTGTAGGTGACTATTCAAGAGTGCAACCTCACGTCCAGGGGGTTATCAGGCTTGAAGCACTAAAAATCCTTGAGGGTCTCCTGGTCAGTAGGGGAGTTTGTGTGTCCTATAAACCAAGCACCACATACAGCTGGAGATGCTCAGGCTGGGTCTGTGAGACACTCAGTTCCTGCCCAGAAAACTTCAGCACTATTTTGCTGCAGCCCCTTCAGGCCTGCTGTGCAAATGTGCCCAGGCCATGCCAGCTGAACTACCACGGCCCAGAAATCACAGCCTCCACCCAGCTGATGAGGTAGTTCAGGTCTTGTCTTGTCTCATCTGGGCTGGGAGTGTTTGGACTTAAAGCTCCCACAGCACAAAGACAGGCACTCAGTCAGCAGAGTAAGGAGAGGAGTTGGGGAGAAAACACGCCCCCACCACTGAAGCTGTCCTGCAAAGAGGAAGGACTCCCAAAAGCTACATGCCATATGGAATAAGGCCCTTGCCAAAGCCTAATGAGGGAAGCTGGGCAAGCCCAGGGTTCCTGACTTGCAGAATACACAGCCTTTTTTCTTTTTCTAAGTCAGTCACTAAGTTAACGCTCTAACACTCACAGTCACTGGTACCACAGTAAAATTTCTGCAAACTACTTAAAAATGTGAATTTTACCAAATGAGGGAAACTGGAAATTTTAGTTCCTCCCAGTATAACTCTGATGCTGGCTCAAGCCAAGCTTAGTGCAGAATCAGGCTGAACCTGAATACTGCAGCTCTGGCCATAGTGCCATACCATGTAATTTTTCCTGCCCCTCTTCTTGCAAGCTATTTATACCACCCCTGCTTCACGTAGGCTGCAGCTGTCGCTGTGCCTGAGCGTCTCAGGCCGAGTGAGCTGCTCTCCAGAGGATGCCTTCTTCCAGGAATCAGGACACAAAAGCCGCGGGAGCGCATTGTTCAGCCTGTCCCAGTGAAATGGGAAATCGAGGGCAGAGAGCGGGATGGAGGCAGCTCCTGCCAGTGAGCCACGGTGGGCTTTGCACAGAAAGGAGGCTGAAGCATCACACCATGAGAAGAGCATCAATATCAGCATAGTGGGAAGTAAAATGTAGCTAAGGCTGAATTGCCAATATCGCAGAATATCACTGCCAGTGAAAATCCTATTTAGAAATGTCTGGGAAGGCTGGATGCTGACAGAGCTGTCTCAGAAGCACAGCCAGACTGATGGGACAGTCCCTCCTTCATGTGCCAGAGCCCTGTGTTAACACTGGCCTAATTTGGGCCTATGGCAAGAGAATGAGTCAAAAACTGCAACCCACTATACACAGCACTGAATGTTTGGTGGTAATAATGGCCAAGAATTACAACTTAAGTCCAGTTTGGGGCCAGGAAAGGAAATAGTTGTGCAATAGCATCACTTCTCATTCAAATCCTCTACAGAGAGGGAATCAAGGTCTGATAAGGATCCTAGATAAGGAATACAGGGTGAGGTTGATATGCTCTGAGGTATGTTGGCCATAAGAGTTGTTTTGAGTCTTCTCAGTTGTGACCTGTATGATTTGTGCTTCCTTTTCTCTTTCCTTGCCCTCCTGGCAAGGCTGGAAGCTGTGAGACTAGGCTACTGTTAGACACTAATTTAAAATTATCATAGTGCATTGGTTAGCTACAGTGAGCAAAGTCCATATCATTTCTGAACAAGAAACATCCCCATAAGCATGTTGGATATTTTTATTGTACGGATTATTACCATCACAGTTGTAATGAACGCATTTTAACTTTCCTGAGCATCTCTAATATCACCCAGTCTCTATTTTTCAAACTGTAATGTAACAAGAGACATCATTAGCATAATACATCAGGCTACTACTCACAGCAAAGGCATCTCTGCTGGGAGCAGAACCTGCCATGCTCTTTCCTGTTGTGTTTCGTAGGGCAAGTGTGGTGCTCTGTGGCCAGGATGGGAAAACTACTTTCCAAGTGGGTGAGACCCAGCTGGGAACTGCCACCCTACTTCAGCTTTTGGTTTGATGAAAACAGTGAGGGAAACAATAGTGCAGGGTCTAAAGAGGCATAATCCAACCCACCTAAATGCCATCTATTTCTGAAACTGGCTCACATCACCTCCCCACTTCCACTGAAAACACAACCCCAAAAGCAAAGGCCATGAGCACAGTGGGCTGGTCTGGCTCGCCCTGCAGCCTCACACTAACCAGCCATAACAGGAGCAAAGCAAACACAGGGAGGAGGTCTTCTGTTCAACAGCAACTGCTTAGTTTGGGTCAGGCATGAGATGAAGTTGCACCATAACCTGGCATCCAAACCATGTTCTGATTAACCCTTGCTGTTGCTGAAGCTCAGCCTTGCAGTACGTGGTCCTCCACGTGAAGTCTCTAACCTAAAGCAATGAAGAACATGCCAGAATTCTCTGACGAGAACAAGATGGAAGCTGTACCAAGGTTTGTGTGCATCTGCTGGTCTGCCCTCCTGGGGGCTTTTCATAAGCCACAGGAGCTTGTGCCTACCTCTTTCTGTTTTTAATCTCTCAGATACAGTGTGGCTGACTCAGTGCACACCATGAAATAATTGCTTCCAAAGTGGTGTGTTGTGATTTAGTGCTCCCCGTGTTGCTGCCAGTCCTTGCCCTGTGAGGAGAGGCCTCTCCTTGGAACGGGCCCTCCTGCAGGAGGCCACCAGCGTGGGCAAGCACTGCAGCAGAGGGGCACTGGGACCATCAAGCAAGCAGGGCTTGCTCCTGAAGGACACGTCTGGCAAGAAGTGATCTTAGCCTAAGAGTGTGTAGGTCCTGTGTCAGTGAAGGCACTTGCTGGGTCCTTTGGCCACAGGCCCTGCCCTGAAGGTTGCAGTGTTCTCGTTCCAGCTCACAGGAGTTAGTTATCCTAAAATACTGCAGTATTAAGGAGAAGAAAGATAAAAATCCATTTCTGAAGGGACCCTTTAAAAAATAATTTTTCTGCTAGAAGATTGCTGTTTTACTTCCAATGAAGAGCTATTTTTGCAAGACAGTCAAAAGGAAAGCAACTTGGCATGTTTTATGGCCTCTGTTGCCCCCTCCAGTCCTACATTAGTAGTTGGTGCTTTTTGGAAAACAACAATCTTAGGAAAGTCTGCACTAATAATAACAATGTCTCAGGCTCATAATTTGATATACATCTGACATGCACTGGAAGTGAAAATTGGGGCCAGAATTTCCTTTTGTAGCACAACCAACTATCTGTCAAAAAAAAAATGAAGCCTGTTTATAGAGGAGAAAGCTTTACAGGAGCTAAAGTGAACTTGTACAGGAACTTCCTCTCAAAACTCTGCCATAGCTGTAAGATGCACCTGTGGCATGGTTCTCTGTAACTGTGAGCATGTGCATGCATGTGTGTAGGAAAAGCATCCACTTAAAAATTGGTAAGCAGGTCCATTTTTCTCTTTGGGAGCCAGCCCAGGGCACCGTGTGCTGATCAGATGTTTATTCCTCAGCTGTACCCACCAGAAGGACTTCCAGCTTTACTGTCCTCGCAGAGGAGGGGGCTCAGCTGTAGAAACAAACAGAAAAACACTAACCCTGCATGCTCTTAAAGCCATGTCACTGTGGTAATAACCAAATAATTACCTAATTGTCTATCAATTAATTTTTTCAAGCCAGATAGAAAGGGAGCCTTCAGTAATTTCACATTGAAGAGCATCACATCCTAGGGGAGGCAATTCTAGAGGCAGAGAGGGAGCCAAAAGCCAGTCATGCTACTCCCAGTGAGGATAGGGGGAGCAGGCTGCAGAGATTTATACCTGGATGAAGCAGACAAGGGTCATCTCTCCTACAGAGATCCCTGCTTCATGTAAGGATACAAAGGAAGAGAATTTAGAACAGCAGTGACACATTTCATCACCCTTTAATGTCTACAATAGGTTTCTACATTCAGTCCCTCCAAGGAAGTTTTCTAAGTGAAGGCATATTTAGAAAGGCCAAAGTCCTCTCCCTCCTGCCTTGGGGAGCTTTGCTGTGTGCCCCTGCAGTGCTTCAGGGACACACCCAGAGGAGCACAGCTGGCAGCTGCTGCACTCTGGGATGTCCAAAGCAGTGCCAGGGCAGTGGTGCCTGCTGCTTGGCTGTCCCGTGACTGGGCATGGAACAGGAGCCACACAGAAGCAGTTACATCTTTTCAAAGGACTTAGAAATGAATAGGCACAGTTTTCTCTCTTTGAAATAGTAACTGGAGAGACAACACACACGGGCTAAAAGGTGCTTTAAACTGAGAACTGGAAAGGCCAGGTGACCCAGGTGGTGACAAACCAGCATATGAGTACCGTGTGTCGCTGCAATGGGGAAGAGCAAAGTCTGAGCAACACCCACCCCACACACATTCCTCTTTCCAAAAAGCTTTCTAATTTTCCTTAGGTTCAACTTCACTGTCCCATTTCTTTGAGCCCGCTTGATGGCTTTGCAAGTCTGAGAGACTCCCAGCAAATTTCACACGATTGGCAATGACAGGCACACAGGACAAGAGCTGAGCATTCTTTGTCTTTCCTGTTATCCATGAGTAGAATCCTTACCAGCTAGTCTTTGTGACAATGTGGATGCATGTGGAAGTGTAACACAGTCCAGCACAGCCCATCAGTGAGATCAGAGAAGGCAGTGTGGAAGTGATGAGGTTAAACAGATGAAATGCTGGAGAAGTACACTTGCTCAAAGCATATTTTAGCATATAAGCTTTTTAACTTGATGCTAGAGGAGAGAAAGGGTGATTGTGAGAAAAATAGCATTACAACTGACAACTGAACAAACAAAGAATTAGCAAGGTAAATCTGGGACTCCAATATATCCAAATTTCTGCTATCATTCCAGGGTAGAACAGTCTACTCAGGAAAAACCAGATTTTCAAGGAAAATTAAAGCAATTTTAAAAATAGCTTTGATGTTTAAAATGCATATAATTAATGACAAAAGTTTTCAAAGATACAGTTGGATTAGTTCTGCTTGGATTGTTTCTCTTGTTCCTGTGATTCTCTATCAATCATGAAAGCAAAAGTAGAAATGAAATAAATCATGGAGTAAAAATGATTATCTACCCCAAAATTAGAGACAAACTTTGACCAATAACTTGAATGATAAATTTTCTTATTGCAGGCACTGCAGAGCCAAACCTTTTATCAAGTGCAACAGAGATTGCTGCTACAATTTAGCTTATGCTTAGTAAACCAAATGTTAATCACTTTGAGTAGCACAAGCACACTGCAGAATAAAGGGAGTCTCCTCTGAAACCCACTATTCCCATCTTTAAGACTAGAATTTAGGAGAAGTGTATGTAATGTTGAAATGCTGGAGATCTCAGGCTTGTGCAGCTTGTCCCTACATTGATATGAGTGCTTGACCAAGCACTTTAATACCCATTTTACTCTTCTTGGCTCCCACCCAAAGGTTAGTAAAACCTTGAGACAAGGGAGCAAAGGGTTGGCGTGGTTTTCAGCCCCTGACTTACCTCACTGATCATTTGAACAGCTCTTATCCCTGCCACAGGCTGGGGGAGCAAGAGCACACACAGACTGTGTCCCCACATGGAGATTCTGCCAGCCACAAAGTCCAGGAGCAGCCCCCATGAGGACGACACCCACCCACAGGCACCAAGGGAAGAATTCCCAGCACTGGCTGTGCACATGGGCTTTGTTTCCTTCACTCCAGTGACTGAAAAGCTGTGGTGGTCTGAGAGCAGATTGCAAAAGGCAGATCTCTCTGTATAGCAGCAACTACAACAGATATAAAAATATCTTGGCCTTCTTACTGCATTTTAAAAAAAGAAAAAAAGAATGCAGCTGTAAAACCTAGGGACTTGTTGTTTTAACTTGAAAACTACATTTAAACAAGCCATGCTGTTTAATTCATATGCTGCAAGGATTTCCACTTCTGTCTGAATATTCCTACATGTACAGCCTTACAGAGATAATCCATTTTTAAAAATAGGTAGCTGAGGCTATTCCCAAGAGGTAGAAGCTTGTGGATTTATAGTGAAACTGATTCCAGTGCAAGAAAAAGGAAACATATTCAGGTTCACCTGATATGCACAACACCAGTGACAACTTCTCCACTAATAAAAGACATGACACAATTAGATTGCTAACCTTTCCACACTGGGAGTTTATCAAAAGAGGCCAGGACTTGAAACAGAATGAGAAGAATCGAAGCTGAATTCTGTTACAGAACTCTATCCTCTACTTTCGTCTGAAGCTCTGTTAAGAAAGACCACCTGCCTCAGATCTAGGTGTGAACTGCCTTGATAGAAAAGCTTTGATATTATAGTAAAAGGTGAGTCAATACTGTGAAGGAGCACTCCTGTGAAAAGTATCACAAGTTAACTAATGGAAATGGGACAGGAAAAGAGCTCAGAAGGAACCGAATTAAACAAATACAGGTTTTGCACTATTTTTTGGTATCATGTAATGGATGCCAAAAGACAGCAGGGCCAGAACACAAATTATGAACTGGGACTAGAAAAGAGAACATTTGGCAAATAGAAAAGAGAAAAAGAAAGCCAAGGACAGTAGGAAGAAAAAATGCCAAACAGGGACTTTAAATGGGGAAACAAAACCGATGCTTTTCTCAGTGAGCAAGATGACACAATTTCTACTGCCTTTCAGATAGATTTGAAAACTCTACCTATTCCAGGTTTTTGGTCCATTTTACAGAGAACATATGGTCCAAATACCAAGCAGATACAATTTTAAAGTATCCTCAGCCTATCAGGCATTTGAAATGCCAGGGGGAAAACTGAAGAGCTCCCCAGGTTTAAGTCTTCTGCCATTTGAAGATGCTCACTGGGGCTCCACACTGCCACAGTGAGGATCCTTCATGTGTTTGAAGCACGTAAGCTCTGGTGAGGGACAAAGAACAACATTTGCTGTTGCGTTCCTGAATCACCAGCTCTCCTGTGCTAAGCATTTTAAAACCACTTCTTGAGACAAATCAGCCAGGGAGCATCCAGTCTAATGGGGAACCTGGAACTCTCCCCAGGCTCCAAACGTGCCCAATGCTGTAAATGAGCGGGCACTTTTACCCCAGCACCCTGAACAGTCACTGCAACAATGATTCTTCTCCACACATCTCACAGGAGCTCTGGCAAGCACCTGTCGACTAAACCAGCCAACTTTCCTTTCAAGGGACACAAAGGGCAGGAGATGTTGAGAAAGAACAATGAAACAGTAAAAAACCTAAAGAATATTGTATAAATATTTAACATGCTTTTCCAAGCGCTACCAAGGTGTATGTAAATGTCCATGTATTATGTAGAGGCAGTGTAATGTGGCTTCATCAAGAGCTGGAGTGGAAGGAATAAAAAAGGAGTTGTGAAGATTTAAGGAAACCTGAAATCTAAGGTAACAGTACCACTGGCAAAGGGTATAGCAGCTTCTTTTCTCTAGACTGGCCTCAGAATATTTAATTTTGATGTTGTTCATCTTCTAGGCCAGCCAACCACCTCATAAAAATGTGTTCACAAGCCATCTATTTCCCCTAGACTCTTAACCAGGACACAGGAAAGGTTCCATTTAAAAATCATTTTATTATTAACATAATCTTCCCATTTAGCCAAGTGTGGGTTCATGTATAAGGAATGTCGGTAAATATTCCATTTGAGGCTTCTTTTTACATATTTCCATTGATAAATAAACTCTGAATTCACATAAAAAAGTTAAACTTAAATAACTAATATATTTTTTGTAACAGGCATACATTGGTAAAATATAAATATTCTTGTACTCAGCCTTTGCTCTAGATAACAGTTAGCCACACATCACAGTTATTAACAACTAAAAACAAAAAGTCAACTCAGTTTCTGGCCTGGACAAAAATAGAGATGGAAACAGAAAATTCACATTTTTACTTTGGGCCAAAAGAGGTTGAGAGGCAGGAAGAGAACAGTTTTATTAACAGCCTTGTTAAAAATAGTCTGCTTTGCCACTGAATCTTAACTTATTCTACAATTGGTAGTTGATTCCATTATAATTTTATGTAACACTCAAGTTTCACTAACAAAATATGGCACATCATCCATGAACAATATAATGATGTTTTAAAACTACCAGGGCAAAACTGCAGGCGATATGAGTGATTTGGCTCTGGCTTACACTCTGTCCTCTCAGTCTGACATGAACAAATGGTGGCACCTCCCTGCTTTGGCCACGTTCCTGCAAAAGAGTGGAGTTTGTTACCTGTAGCTCTAAAGTTCCTCAAATTAACCAGTCACCAGGCAGTCTCCTACGCTGGGTTAGCTCACCCAGAAGTCAAGACCGAGAGCTGGTCTCACAGGACCCTGGGGATGATGGTGAAAGGGACCACGGGGCTGCTGGCCTCCAGCTCCAGCGCCGTCAGGAAGCATTCGGTCGCGGCGTCGTCATTGCCTTGAGCCTGCAGCACCTCCCCCAGGCTGTTCCACACCTCGTGCGCTGTGGAGTTCACCTGGACAGCGTCTCTGAGGATCTTCTCTGCTAAGCTATAGCGCCCGAGCTGGTGAAGTATCAGAGCCTGCAGGAAAACAAAGGGAAAATGAATGAGATTGGCCAGTAGGGCTTTCCTGAAGCTCAAACAAGGTCACTGCAGTGAAATAAGGGTAGGCAGCTCTTTGGCTCAAAGTGTTAGATTATGCAATTTTTATTTAATTTTTAAATTTAAGAAAATAAATTACCAAAGCAGAAATTACCAGAAATTACCAGGAGCAAGCTACTCCACACCAACAAAGTCAAGTGGCTTTGGACAGGAAAAAAAGACTAAATAACAAAAACTCCACCTATTTGCCAAGAAGCAGAAAGTATCCAGGCTTTTGTGCAAGCTCCTGTTATCTGAAGTCCTAAGGTGTGTGCCCTGAAGTTTTCACATCCTCCCTGTGCATCTCCACTCCCAGCTCATGCCCTATAACACCTGAGACCACACACGGCACCAGGGGCATTCGGGAATGGCTCTAACAAGACTGAGTTCAGCTCAATGGTCATCAACCACGGTGCTTGATTTAATCTGTGGAACAGGGACAGGGACCAATACAGCCCCAGCAATGCACAAAGGACCAGCAGGCACAGAACTTCCTCATGAGCATCCTTGTTACAGATCCTCTATCTTCCTCTGTGAGATGGGATCCAATTCAACACGACACGATCCAGAGCATGTCCAAACTCGCTTGGATATGGGCTGAATGAGGCCATGGAAATCTCCATCCATTTTATTCAGCTATGTTACTGTGCCAGAAAACTCATGGAATGACCCAGTAAGAGAGCTTTATTTTGGGATTATAATAATCCTAATGATATTGTGCATTTTAACATTGTGATTCTGTATTGCAAAACACATGGACCACAAATCTTTGTTTTGCAGAGAGGTGTCCCAATTACACGCTTAGAGAGGTCTTGTGACTTCTGCCCTCCCAGCCCCCTCTCCTTGGACCACAGTTTCTTTTATCTCTCTGTACATCTGTCTCTCAAATCCTTATTAACCTAAGCACCGATGATTAGAAAGCACTGACATTCTATGCAGCCTCTGAATTATCCACCATACATTTCTGGAATTGTGCCCACCTGGCTGACTTTCAGCTTGGGAAGACTGTTAACTCCATCCTACAGAAAAACTGAGCACACCCTGCTCTGTAGAACAATACAGAGTGCTGTACAGTATTGGCAAGAGAATAAAGAAACACAATGCAGGCTAATTTCTATCAGCCTGGCAGATGCTCTCACATAAAGGTGCTAGAGGGCTTTTCTGGGTTTGGACTTTTTTTGAGCTGTCAATTGAGTCAGCATTTTCAGAGCAAGTGAACAGTACTTCCAATACAAAAACTGTATAACTCTCAGGGTCAGTGCTTTTTTCCCTGCAGTGAAGTGATTGCCAGTGACTGGTAGGTATCAGATGTGCAACTACAAAAAAAAAACGAAGCAAGGAGATGGAATACACAAAGCTGGTGTCACTGCAATGCACCTAACCTTAATAGAATTTAAGTGTTCTTATTTTTCAGGGTAAAAGTCTCTATTTTCATAAGCCTTCCTTTTTTGGGGTGCAGATATGTGTATTTTATACTAATTAAACATGTGAACTACTTGAATATTGCTAATACTTTTTTTCTTAAATATGCGAGACCATTTCCCCTGCTTGCTAAGGATACAAGCTGTTCTTTTCAAGACCAATGAAAGACCAAATTTTGCAGATATAAGCCTGTTCATAGGAAGAGACACATATTACGTCACATCTGCCCTATTCTGTATGGCAAAAAGGATAGCTGAGACTTTCCAAGTGATAGAACTAGAGCAAATGCTGGCAGTTTGTCTGCTGTTATACTTTCCTAAGAATACAAGCATTAGTGCTGAAATAAGTGTTTAGCAGTGGTGAAGAAACCACCCTTGTGTGGGCAATGAGATTGCATACTGTCCCCTCATGTTTTGGGGACACAGCTTTCTCAAGGAGTGCCTCCTGAAAGTCCATCTTTCACTGGTGTCACAGCCTGGGGTGGTATGAAGACTCCTGCCTCAGGTGGTAGCCCTGGGACAACAAGCTTTGCTTCCAAAGCATCAATAGAAAATTAGACTTGCTTCATGCAGAGCATTAAAAGGATAGTGACATTTGATCACTGTAGCTGTGGGCTGAACTCAAATAAGTAATCTAGAGAAAGAACACAAAATACCCTCTGATTCATGAACTCTCTCAGAATGATGGTCAGATGTCATGCATTGTAAGTGTCCAGTTTGTAAATCCCCTTCCCGGATGACTTCATTAAAATTCTGAGTCACAGAACATTTCAAATTGTTTGCAGGGCTTGCCTGACTTTGCTCTATTAAGCATTGCACATCACAGGCAGAGGAGCAAGCATGTCTATCACACAGCAATATCCTTTGGTGACCTCACACCAACATCCATCCAAGAAAATTAACTTCCATTTATCAGCTGTCAGCATATGCTTGCTGTCTGTATTAACTCTCCAGGAAAAAAACCTAAACCACTAAAACTAACAACAACAAAACCCACCCAACTAACCCCCTTCCCAACCCAAAACTCCTCTAAGACTTCCCAGAAATCAGTATAAATTGTCCCAGTCCTTCACTCCTCTGCTTCCTAACTGGAAACAAAATCTGGAAGCTACCAGTTCTGGCCTTCACCTATTTAGCAGCAGATGTACAGACAACAGTTACCTCCAGAATAATGTAAAGTCTCCTGCATCATGGCTCGAGATGGGCCTGAACAGCACATCAGCTCTGCAGAAACACAGAGGGCTACCCAAGTGACATATGGTTCACACCTTAAGACTTGGCATGTCACCTTAAAACCTAAGCAGAATGCCTTTTCTGTATCCTCTTTATAAATCTTTAAAAGGATAAAATATGAGAGGAATTTTGGAACCTGAATCAATTAGAAAAAGCGCTATATAACAGTTTGTGTAAATAACAAGAACTGTCGGTAGGAAAACATCAATTTGACAAAATATAATAAAACCAATAAGTTCCAAAGGAATTACAGAAATCTAAGGCAACCTATTCATTCTTTGTACATTTTAGAATGCTGCAATACTTGACAGAGGTGTTTGAGACAACTGTTGGCATCTGCAGGAGAAAACACGATCTTTCCTGCTATTGAATCTCTGTCACATGAGATAACAATAAATGTATGACATTTGCTTCTAACACAGTTATAAAACCTCTAATGTGTGCAGAGTTCTTCATTTTGCAGCTCAGTACAAATGTTGTTTATTACTTTACTCCGTGTTTGGCTGTGAATTTCAGGGTTCTTTTGAGGCTCAAATCATTGATCCCTTCTAAGTGTGTTAAGGCTTTCACTTTCTCTATGGTTAGGATGTTTGTATATTGTAAACTCTCTAGGCAAACCTTATTTTTCTTTTAGTCAGTTCTACATTGTAGGGGCTGATTTTGGAACTGAAAAAACTCCAAGAGAGAGCTCTAATGAGAAATGGCACAGGCAGAAAAGGAAGAGAATCTCTGAAGAAACAAAGAGACTTTTTTGTGCCATCATCACAACCAATGAAACCAGTGCTTCATGTCTCCAGTCCGCTGATATTTATACCAGTCACTTTGAATAATCAAAAATACTCAAAGATCTGTGGAGTTCAGATGCTCTCTGCTCAAGGAAAGGTCAACAGCCCTTTACAGTGCCTAGCCAGAGCTGGGAGTAAAAGGGATTGTGCAATTCCGAGCCTCCAGGGGCTCTCCAAAGGGGCTTTCTAAAAGAGCAACCCTGTGTAACCCTGTGTAACACTGTGTTACAGTCCCTGCCTGCGACAGGGAGCTACTGTTGTCACTACAGAGAGGTCCTACACAAACTTCACATCCTAAAAGAACAAAACCCTCTAAGAATTAAGCAAAGTGGGGAGGAAAGTGCTTCCAACTTTTGCCACAGGCTATTTTCAAGGTCTTGCCAATTCTTTTCTCACCCAGTCTGGAGTCACAAAATCTCCCTCTTGTTGAGCAATGATTTTACATGTGTAAAATGCACAGGTGACTCCCTCAGTAATTCCCTTTACACTTCATTTTCCATTTCCCCACATACAAAACTGCTATTCTTTGCTTATTTCACCCAAATGTATCTCCAAGGACTGTTATTTACAATGTTCAGTCAAACAGGGCCCATTTGTTCATTCAACAAATGTAAGCATCTTTTAGAAGGAAAACATTCAAATGAATTTGGATTTCCAAATGGAGCATTAAAGTCTTCAAATAAAATTTTCAGTTAGAAAATGCACTATTATTTATTAATAAAATATCATGACTCAGAACCTGAACAACATCATGTAATAAGCAATTGTATAGAGCCATAATTGCTTAAAATAAGCACGTAGTGTAGTCTTCACTGCAAAGGTATCTTTTTCTGCAGATGGGCCTTTTTTCTTTGCAAATTAACCTGTCATTATGAGTAACCAAACAGTCAATGCAAAACACATCTCTAGACAAATAAACATAGGACTAAAATTCTACAAATAACTAATTTTTCATTTTGAAAAACAGCTGTTTGAAAAATTATTAGGACCAGCCATTTAGAGCAGTCTGGTAAGGTCACTTTTTTACTTGCTTCTAGGTAAATCAGAACCTAACATTAATTTTTTTTCCTGTGGAACTACTTTTGGAAAAATTACAGTCATAATTATTGTCTATCATATGTCTCATAAAACCAGAGCTTTATCATAAAATGCTAAACCATATTTGCATTAGCTGGAGAGGGAAAAAGGGCAGAAAGGTAACACTACAAAGATTACTGTGGTTTCTTCAGTCTAACCAAAAATTTTGTCTCAAGAGAGCTGGAGGTTTCCTTAAAGTTTAACTGTCTGACTACTTCTCCACCATGCTTGAAAATAAACAGTTCTCAGTCTCAACAGAAGCACCACTTGAGATTTTTTACCTTTATTCACTTCATATCAAGAGGAATATTTTTATTTTCTCTGAGAAAAATATAGACTAGAAGTGGGAGATGTTCTCAAAAGCAATGACATTTATTTAAAAGTGAAAAAGAAGGGGAACTGTGACCATGAGTCTGTTTGCAGTCTTGCCTTTTTCAGGGAGGTGCTGAACTCTCTACAGAGAAGGAAACTGGGAAATGGGAGAAATGGAGAGAACAAGAAATGTGGCTGACTTAACACACAAAAAAGTGCCAGGGATTCTCACCATGTTTAAAGAAACACAGCCTGTTGACCTACAGAAGTCTCAAGTATGGAAATTTTAGTAGTATCAGATATGATATTCATATTAATTTATTCCTGACAGGTCTGTTAGATGACTTGTTTGCTAAAAAGCTTCTATATTTTTATGATACAGATCTTATTTAGCTAAAAAACAGCCCTCAGAGCTAAAAGTTTGCCTTGCAAAAACAACAGCAATAAGAAAACATTATAAGCATATGAAAATTAAAAATTGACTAATTTTGCTTTTAATGATAAGAACAGGGAGACAGAACAACAGTGCCTGTTTTGCTGATGACCTGCTGAAGCCCAATAAGCTAATAGCTGATAATGTATAAGCAGACAAAGCTATTCTCATGTAGAAAACAAGGATTTTTAAAAGCAACAAAATATTTAAAGAACTCCCTTCATCCAACTTCACAATAATTTTCCCAGTTCGCTGTCTACTGTTTTTAAGTAGGTTCCAGCCTAAGAGATAATCAACTTTAGGCTGTGATAGCAGAAGGACATGCCAGAAACATCCCCATCCTATCTATAAACTTAAAAATCAGGGATTATGACCATAAATAGTTACAAAACTTAATGTACAATGTATGCATTGCAAATCCATATGCATATGTAATTTTAGCAACACAAAACTGCCCCTTGTTACATGCTGCTTTTTCAGCCTATTTTGCAAGTGTTAAGGTGGCTGCTATTTTTAAACAGATCTATCAAACTTGAAAGTTTACCAGAGACTTGACAGTGTTAGGCTATAATAATGAAACAGAAGTGTTAGTGAGGCAAAATGAGAAGAATTTGCATGATACATGGAAAAAGTAAGTAAAATTCTACATCTACTTTCCAATCTCTGTGATAAAAATACGCATTTTATATGTAGTCTATAATCACAATTTACACTTATATAGATTGAAACAGAACATTATTTATACACTGCGCTCTCCTATTTTCATTTTAGCTGATGACATTGTGCTGAAATGTGTCCATCTAGTCAAAGTATGACTTTGCATAAGAAATAATTTACAAACTCCTTTCAAAGGCACATGCATGTTGAGTCATTGTGCGTGACTATTTTCTGCAAGTATGAAAAGATTGTGACATAGCACATCAGTTAGAAATAAGCCATTTCGTCAGAAAAATGATGAATAAACATAGTTCTGTATCTGCAGGTTGCACTTTAATGCAGGGATTTTGAAGGGTGGCCGCATTATAAGGTTTAAAACCAACTGGATTGACCCCACTATACTTACTTTACAAGTAAAGGTGATAATAAACACTTTTTTTTTTGATTGGAAAAAAACCTGAAACATGTAATTTGCTTTCCAAAATGCAGAATAAAAACTACTTATCTTATTTTTGATAACAAGGCAATTATTTTGAAAAATAAAAAGCATATTTCTTCAAATACGGTCTAAATAAAACTTCCTAGCGGCTCAGTATGGATTTTCTTTTTTAAATGAGAGCAACCAGCTAATAATACTATATTCAATCACTCACTAAACCAAACAAAGCAGCTGATGACCAAATCCAAACCTGAGCCAACCCTTTTGCTCAGAGCCTATCCCAGATCATCACCTGTGGCACAGGTGCCTCTCTGCCTCAGCCCTCCCTGGCCTTCCTCCATGCCCAGCCACCCTCTGTGTGCTCTGTGGCCCTGCTGGAGCCCCAGTTTGTTATTGCTCTGCCCTTCCCCCAGTTCTAACATACCCCCTAAGGTATCCTGTTGCTTTCCCTGCTGCAAAACACTTGTTGCTAGGAGCAAACCTACTGCTTGGCAACAGATTTTTAAAACAACAACTATGGCTTTGTTACTCGCTGAACTTCACATCGCCTATGAAACAGCACGAAACAACGAACCCGCGTGGTCAGGAGTACATTTGTGTGCTCATAACTCCCTTGGAATTGACTGACCCCTTCCCACAAGGATGTGCTTGCCTTTTTAGTTCCTTGAAAGGTTCAAAATTGAATGTTGTTTTTAAAAACTGCTGATTGTAGCCTTCCACTGAGATGGAAGCTCTTGGGGGACCTCTTTTCCTGTTAAAACAACATGTTCTTGCAATAATCTGCTGTAATTTTGATTTACACCTTATGTGAACATCCTATCAGCTTTTAAAAAATAGCATGACTACCAGGCTACATTGTAAGAACTGATTTGACTATAGCAAGCACACTGGAAACAATAAAACACCTTATGATAAAATGAAGCAGCTAGTGACTCCAGAGCTTATTTAACTTTTTATCTCCATCGGAAAATTGCATTGAGGGTCTTATTTTATACACTGTGGCTACCAACACAGAAACCCCACAATGGTTCTCCCTTCAGAAGTCAGATGGCTGCAGCTCTGGCAAGTACTGCATCACCACTGGCATCAGGGAATAATTAAGTATAGCCTTAGTTCTCAGATTATGGCCAGTCCTAAACTTGGAGCACTTGTCACCTGGTGCAAACGTTTACATTTTGTCCCAGGTGTGACACCACGAGGTGATGCTGAAGTGTATGCAGGGTCTCTGGATCACCTCCTCCACCTGGGAGCTTGGCACCACTGCATCTTCCCTTCCCCCCTCCCAGCACTGAAGCCACACTGTCTTCTCATCGTTTCCACAAACCAGAAATGAGGATTTCCTAGATGTATAAAATACATACAGCTCTGATGAAAATGGGTGCAGGAGATCACAGCTTCACACAGTGCTGTTTATGAAATGGGCCCATATAATTTCTGTATTTTGGTATGTTCTTGTCTTTTGTGATTCATACCCTCACCCTTCGCCCTATGTAGGCTGTTCACAGATATAAACACATCACAGTGTGTTCCCTACAGAAATCCTGCCACTTTATCATTCTAATCTGTAGCTGTATTTCAACACTGCCTGGGCTCAAAGCAAGGCCAAGTTTACCACTGGATCATGGTGCTCCATACAGAGACTCCAAAGCACTGTTTGTTATTGATGCCAATATTTTTCCAGTATTGAGTGGAAGGTCAGAAGTATAGCAAAGTGTATTTCTGTTATTCAAAACCTAGGAGTAACATAGAAGCTTCAATATCCAAAACAGAAAAGAATTACCCAAATCCTCCAAAAACCCCACAAGTGCCAAACAGGACAAACAGAAAACCTCAGACCAAGATTTTTGAACTGAGGAGCCTCAAAGTCAGCCTACTGAGTCAATATTCAATTATTTGAGCAAAATATTGGATTTTTCACAAGAACTGAGGATACCAGGAACTCAGAGTACTTACTCCACTGCCTATAACTAGGTTCCAGTTTAGAACACCTGAAGGTTCCTGGTTCTGAAAGCTTGTGCTCCATGCCAAACTATTACAATGTCAAGAAATTAATGCTTTTCTGTCCATCAGTCAATTATGGATAAAACAAAAGAATAAATAACTAGAAATACCACACAGACTTTTCATAAGCTGTTTTTCATTAATGACAGTTCTGAACAACTACAAGTTGTATGTGGCTTCTGGAAATAGTAATTAGAAAAATTGATCAAATGTTTTAATGAAGAAATCAATGTGAAGTTAGGGGCATAGTTTTTGCATCAAAGGAAAACCAGAGTTGCAGAGCCAGCATTAGATTCTCTGAGTAAAATTTATAATTAATAGAACTGTCAGAGTTCAAATAGAGCTCTGGAGATCTTTAGCTAGAGTGCCACTGTACTGAAAGCCAGCACTTGGAGTCCATGCTTGTACACACTCAGTACTACAGAAACTAGCATTTATTTGTCTGAACTTCTGAGACTATGGAAAAGGAATCAGAAGTGAATGATATTCTTCTGAAGTACCTTTTTGAATTTATGCATGTGCATTTCTCTCACATATTCTGAAAAATGGTGTATTAAATATTCAAAGTCAGAACTGCAGTATTAGATAAAAGATGATCAATCTTTTTATTACTAAAATAAAACAGAAATTCATAGATTAAAGCACATTATTCACTTTTTTATTCCTTTTGCCCTTAGCCAAAGAGACTTTTGCATATAAAAATATGTACATACATATGTTATAACTATGACTAATGTCACTGTTTCAAAAGTGTTATGACAGCACAGCAGCACTATACTACAGTGGCACTGCAGTAACCTCTAAGAAAAAAAAAGGTTATTTTTAACACAACCTTAATAAATATATATTTTTATAGCATCCCCAGGAAACAGAGCACTTCCTCTCCTGCAAAGCAGATGTGATCTGCCATCTGCTGCTCGGGCTCAGCACACTGCTCTGGAAGGGCCGTCCTCCCGAGGAGGGGGAAGGCACCCCCTCTCTCCTGGATTCCAAAAGGCAAGGCAGAAGCTGTAGGTAGCTGTTAACCTGCCAGACTGCCAGGACAGCTGCCAGCAGATTCTTCTGTAAGGGACAGCTATTTTCAGTGCGATGGGAGGGCCCACAGCCTCCCATCTGTGCACCATCAGGCACAGGTCAGAAAAGCCAGAGCCTAACCATTGCTTAAGAAAGGGCTTCTAGCACTTTCAGAAAAATAAAACAAACACTTCCCCATATACTGACTTACACTGCACTAAATTGGAAGAAGTTGAACATACTGAAAACTACAGAAAAAGGCTTCTGACAACTAAAAGAGAAGCTCAAACAGCAGTATTTGGAGAAAAATTATTAAAGAGATAAAAATAACATCAGTGTACCTCAACAAATCAGCTTTTGCTAGCACTGATAGGGAAGCAAACAGATTAGTAGAACTGAAGCATCACCTAAGTTTTACAATTAAATTCCATATAAGCCTATCATATTTTCTCTCAACTGGTTAGGGTTTTTTTGTGTGTGTAATAAAAAATTGCTAATTTTTTATCTAAAACTTGAAAAAGTAAGTATTTTCCATTTACTAAACATCAGATCAGAAGAGTGCTCTTAGGTCTCTCATTTTTATCCCATTGTTGTCTAGCTCCACAGTGTTTAGCCTGTAAGGGCTAGGAATCCTCTTCACATCATCTTCCCAAAGTTTTCCCCAGCTAGTTTGTTTTCATTTGCTCCAGTGTCAATGCCACTTAGCCTTATTTGGATTATGCATATTCCTCTCATGTTTACAAGGATCATATATTATTAGTAAAGTTTCCTACTCCTCCCAGGAAAAGCAGCAGGGATTTCCAGTGCCACACTGCCGTGCAGTCGCCTCGGCACTGACCAGGTGTGAGGGCAGGCCACAGGGCAGGTTTGCCATCCAGCCACGTTACTTGGGGTTACAAGAGCCCAACTTGGGGTAACACAGCCCCAGCCTGGGAGGAGCCAGAGTGAAACCTCTGCCTTAGTGCACTCATTGCCCTGGTGACCAGCCCCAGCAGGTTTCACTGGCCATGGCAGCCTCTGTTCTGGGTCCATAAAGCAACCAGTGGAGCACAAACACCACCATTCCACAAGGAAAGGAGAATCTGTAGGCTTACAAAACTAAAGGTGAGACTGCACTCTTGACAAGATGATGATGCTGACAACAGGGACAAGATGATGTCTCACGTTGTGCCTGGCCAACTCATGCACAATGGAGATGCAGCTCTGATCAAGTACCGCCCTAGCTCTTTGTCCTCCTCAGTCATTTCCATACTGTCTTGCTCTTGCATTTCTGAAAATTATTTTATTTCTTTTACTGAAGGGTCTCCAAGTCTCACTTTTAATCAAACTTTGGCTTTGTCATGCAACTCCTCTTACTGAGTAGAGGTGAACTGCTCAGTAGAGCTAAATGAACTTAAAATTTTCTGCTAACAAATAAAGCAATATTTAGTGAAACCTCAGTTATTTCATCAACTAGTTCTTCCAGAATTCTGGTCAACCCCTCCATACTCCTCCACCAGCACGTATTTGTCATCATTTCCATACCTTCATTTCCACTGCTAATTTCACCTTTGCAATCCATTATGAACATCACATTCCTGTTGAGGGTTGAGGCAAAATATTACCTGCAGTTATGGACTTTTTGTAACTGGATATCCATCACTGCTATGATTGACACTGCACATTAAATCATATTCTGTCATTGGTTTATGGCTCTTGAAATACATTTTTCAAACTGTATAATAAATTAGTGCACAAGGTTGGAATCTGCAGAGAAAATGTAATTCCAAATGCTGTTTCTCCCTCAATCCTCTCCTTTGGTTTACTATTGTCAGCTGACAGGCAGCTGGAATAAATTTGAGCCCTGCTTCCCCAAGTGTAAGAGCCTTGTCCATTTGAGTCACTTTTCTAGTTCACTGGAGCACAGTTGGCAGGAAGAACAGGAATGACAGAAAAGGCACTCCCCCACAAAGCTGGGATTTGATCAGAGCAAGCAAACTGGGAAGTTAATGCTCTCTGAGTAAAGAGCTGAAATGCAGAGTAGCAGCTTCCACTTTTCAAGGAAGGGATTTTCATGGCATAAGAACTTCAGCAACAGCATGGATTTGGTGGGGAAGGTGGGAATTCTGGAACTTAACTGAGCTGCTGAGTCTGAGGTGAGATACAAACATTTCCTACCAACTACTGTGTTAAACATCCACGGATATATCTTCACAAAAATATTCAGATATAAATCTTATTTTAAATCAAATGTAATCCACACAGCAGAAAGACCACACCTACTCATAACACATCCCTACATTTTTGTAGCTTAGGCATTGATTCTGCAGCAAATGAGGTGAGTTTGGATGGCCAAGCTAAAGCTACCTCATTTATTTTCCAGGGATCACCAGCTGCTCATACTGTATCACAATTTTAAAGGAAATTAAGTTTGATGTGTCAATTATTTTAATAGATCTGACCGCATTTCCTACTGGTTTATACTTTACATCAGAACCAGTTATTTCTGGCAAATGTAACCTACCAACTTGTGGCTAGGCATTCAATTAATATGACAAAGCATCATCACAGACTGCATTTGTGTCACAGCATTTCATAGCGCTCTGGTAAATCTTTGGGTCCGTGACCCTCACAATACCATCTGTTCCAATGCTAGTGTGGCTGTCACCTTTTCAAATGGTCATAAATTAAAAACCAGACAGAATCCCAAAGAAGCTACTGTCAGCTGTCAGGATAGACTGTAAGAAGGACCATGGAAAAATGGAAATTGAAATGGCTTTGCAGCTGATAGAGGTTCACCTGCTTATCTTTTGAACATTTGTGAACACACGACAATGTATCTGCCTTAATTTATTACTTGCACCCATTTAGAAAATAAGGGGGTTGCTTTTAAATGAGAGAATGTACTTTTTAAACTGTGTCTTTATTTTAAAACAGCAAAACCCACTAACCATCAGGGATATTTAATTCAGAAGCCAGGGCAAAATCTTTCTTTTAGTAGTCAGATCACTTCTGATAGATGTCAAGCATCCTTAGATGGCGAGTGTTCTTCCAAAGTGCTACCTAACACAAACTTTGTCCACGTAGATTTGGAGCTTTGAAACCATTTTCACACTGTGTATTGTACAGAAGAAATGTTGAATCCACATGATTTTTTTGTTATTTCTATAGCCCTTTAAAGGTAAGGTCTTTGTATCACTCACAATTCACCATTTCATCTAAACATATTATACTATGCAGGAACACAGCTAAGTAAGCTAATGTAACAAAATACATTATGCTATGTTCTGGAATAATTTTAAAAAGTCAACTTTTAACAGCACTGACCACAGTGAAGCCTGGTTTGGTTTTCTAATGACTGCGTCTTACATCGTGGCAATGGTGAATTTACAAATGCTCACTCTTGTGTATTTGCTGATATCTAATAAAATTCTGAAATAATGAAAAAGCCTTGGTAGCCTTTTCTCCTGCCTCTATTTTTTGTAATATTTGCACAAGCCTTTTTTTTTTCTCATCAGTCCAGAGGAAACAAAGGTAGTAAAAATGGTTTCATATGCCTGATTTCCTAAGGATATTGGTCTTAAGTAATAAATTCAATGTCTGAGATGTAAACAGTGTATTAGTAGTGGCTAAGGAAGGTTAAACACACTGAGTTGCAAGAAATCATTTCACCAGCATCACTGATTAAAGATTAATTATTAGAACCAGGAAAAAAATGGAACTCACATGTTAATTTTAGGTACATCCATAAAAGAAGCATTTGTAAATTCACCTGCAAAGTTTAGTTCCTGGGATAACAGGAAAGCATTCAAAAACTCTGGGATTTTTCAGCAAAGTATTTAGAAAAGAAACAGAAAGAATCAAATGTTTGAATCCTAATAGGCCTACTAAAGCACTCTATATTGCTCAAGTGGTTTTGGGTAGTGTCTTTCCTTGCAGGGCTCAGCTTTTAACAGTGTGAACAATGTTCATGTTTTCTGCCAAGCAAGTGCTTTGCTAATGAATTGCTTTGCTTTATTCATCTGAGCAGTACTAAAAGACTGAAGATTTCTTCCAGGTCAAATGCTTTATGTATAGATACGTGGCTCTTGTATATGAGCACTCCATTTTATCTCAGTGTTTTTCTAATATTTCTTTTTCCTTCAATTCTATACCAGCTCTTAAGAAAGGTGTTCCTAAAATCAACTTCCAATCTAATTTAAGGGCTATTTCTTGGAAGCCAGGTTCCTTGAAGCATCACATCCCATCTACCACAACACAGGATTTCTCAGATTAGTGTGAAAAAGCCACAAATATATAAACTACACATGAGCCATTAGCAGAAAGAAGCTGTAATGCAGTGAGATGCAGAACGTTTTCTCAATTTGCCAAGACCCCGAGAAGTGCATCTTAGTACACAACTACATTCAGCTTCAACATCTGGACAGTAATATATTCTTACAACCATTGTGACACCTCAAGGTATTAAGCAGCCCTCTTTTGTTTACCTCCCACTAATCACAGAATAGGAGCACTGAGTTATGGTTTGCCATTTCTTACCAAACTGATCTTCCCCAGAGGGTATTATCCCTCTTCAGGGAAAAGCTGGCCTGAGAAGTCTTACTCAAAACTATTTATTGCATCTAATGGTAATTACATAAGCACACAAACAACATAACAGCAAAAGAAAATTTATGACATTAGTTCTCTAAAACTGACCCTGGTTACACGTAAATGAACATTCCAGAGTTACATTTGTGCTCAGCAATTCAAGTTAGGGACTGCAATAGTCTTCAATTTCCCTAAGGACACAAAACAAGACTTAATACATTTTTGTTCAAAACCAGGATGATTCTCATTTGTAGGAAGATGCACCAAAGCATGGACATGAACAAAACACCTAAGAAAAACTAACCACTCATTGTATAATAAAAGCAGCAATCCTTCTTCCTTTAAATTTCTATATCCATGTACTTCACATTCAGTTCTGGTTTGAAGTTAACTTCTCTTGAATTTATCTTACTACCAAGTAAAAATGTAAGATAAGAAACCAAGATTTATAGAAGCAGTTTACCTTTATCACCTATAAAAATACATTACTAAAAAACAGTGCAATGTTTAAGTGAGCTCTCAAAACCAGAGCAAAAAGAAGCCACAGAAACAACTCTACTGATGCCTCAGGTACTTCTGAACCAGTCTGCTATCCAAACAGACATCTCCTTCACCTTCAAGCATCTCAGCTGCAATGACTTGAGAAATAATAGATTCATTGAGCAAATCCGAGGCAACACTGACAAATCCTCCATAGAGGAAGAGAACTGTGAGAAAGAGAGATGTGGGTAAGTGAAGTGATATATTATTTAAGAGTATTGAAAACGAATGATACAAGGACCTCATTTTACATGGCTGAGCTGAATGGCTATCAAGGAGCTGCCACAGATCCCTTCACTTAAACTGCATGCACAGGCAAGAACTATCAAGTATATAATGTTTGCTGATAAATTATAGAGCTGATTTAATAATCTACATTTTAATAGGAGGTCTATCAGCAAGTACTAAATCTAAATATTGTAAGGGAACGTCCTCCTAAAGTCTGCCAATCATTTGCAAGTCAAAACCCACAAAAGACACTCCACGGGCTCTTTTCAGCAGGCAGTGGGAATACTGATACCACTGCCCTAACAAGATTGACATTGGAGATACCTATGGGGAAAATTATTTTCTTCACAGTGCAAAGGCACTGGAAAGAATAATCACAGGAATTAAATGTGAGTCCCATGAATGTGATGCTCAGAATGAGAAATCAGGAGGCTTGTACTGTATACAAAGCCAGGTATGTCACAGCACCTATGCTTCAGTTTCCCTATTTCTTACTGGGAATACATGCTTCAGGGTCAAACATATATGAAACTTAATGTGTTGAGCACTCAAAGTGATTAAGAAAAAAAAATTATAGCATTTTAAGAATATCCACATTTTTGGTTTAGGAAAAGAGTAAAAAAGTTTAGAGTTATTGTCTTACTCTCTGACATACCAACTCTTAGTTGCCATAACACTTGTATATGCTCAGCTTAGTCAGTTACTTTTTTTTTCTTCCAGATTTCCTCAAATGCCTAAAAATATAATAACTATAACTAAATGTATTTTTTTTTCAAATGCCAAGAGTTGTTTGCAATACCAGTGTTTTAACAAAACATACAGACTATAGTCATTATTAACTGGTGAACCTAAAGAGCTCTTACCTCTTGGCTCTCTATAAAGACCACACAGATTAGTATCAAAACTTAAAAGGTGCAGATCAACACTGTACTGCTGACAGCTTTCTATCTTCAAGTTTATCATTACTTAGTCTCATTCATGATGTATTTTTCCACCCATCTGAGCTTAACCATGTTTACCACGATAGAAGTAGCATTAACAACTCTAAATATGCAGTCAGTTTTATTCAGAGAAGACACTAGCCTTTTCCAGTGAGATGAAGTACACAAAGTGGCCAGAAAGCATGTCTCCTCTCCCCTACTGAGAAATCAAGAGATGGCAGCTTTCTGAATAGTATCACCACATAATTTTCTTCACACCATTTGTTGCTACTTGTTGAAGAGAATAGACTCTAATGGGAATAATAACAGAAAAACAACCATCACACCTTCAAAATAAACAGTTTTCAGAGATGCACAAAACCCACTTCAGATTTTCCCACAAATTAAAACTCACTGAAATAAATGTTATCTCTACTATTTGTTCATCTAGATTAAAAAAATAACTTGACATAAAAATAGCCCATCTTTAGCCTTAAAGGCCAATTCTCTAACTCTAACACAAGTTTGTTACCAGAAAACACAGTCTATTTTTAAAGAAATCTAATCTCAGAGAAAATATATTATGCTATTCACACACAGTAAGTCAGTTGAATTCTTTCAAAGTGCAGGGTGCAACTCATCTTTAAACAGTAGACTCATGAGCAGGGGAATTACTGCTGAGTACAAAACTGGCTACCAGAGAAGCTAAGCTTCAGCAAATGGAAAAGAGGTCTTCAAATAAAATTTAAAATGAGATGAGCTGAAGAGGGAGAGAGAGACATAAGAAGACTGCTCCAGACTGGGGATTTGCAGAAAAAAACTCTGAACCAGAGTAGACAACTTATCTGGGGAATACAGCTGCTTGACATAACCTTGCAAAGGCGAGCATTAAAATTATTTCCTGGGGACAGTTGCTGCCAGATCTCTAGTTTTGCACTAAGGTAGGCTACTTTCTGCTGGATAAGGATAAAATAAAGCACAGTTTTCAAGAAAAAGTTGTTTATGGTTCCTAGTCAGAAAAAAAAGAATTATAATTGATTAGTTAACTTCTGGTCCTCTCAAGAGCAGTCTGTTTTCTCAGGAAACAGCTTTTGCCAAAGCAAGTAAAGCTCCCCTGTGACGAATATAAAGCAAAAAGCAAAAGATCATTTAACCAGTGCATAACAATTCACCTGAAAACTGCATGAGACTTATAACAAAATATATGCACTGATAATTCCTGCACCATTTTATAATAATACATTATTCTAAGACAGACTGAGAAAGAGTCAAGACTCAGACACTTGGCAATGGTGCTGCAAGTTTCTCACACACATTTACTCACCACCTCAACTAAGCCACATGGAATGGTTTATCTCATTCAGATTGCTGTTGATGGTAGCATTTAGTTATATTCACCCATTTGCAAAAATATGCAGCACAAAAAAGAAAAAAAAAAAAGAAGAAACAACATGTGTAGATGATTGCAGGCTTCAAATGTCCTGTAGTTAAAAGAGTTACACCTACAGAATTCTACAACAGAACCTTTCTCAGAAGGAAAATAAAATCTCTCTTGTTTATTTAAAGTTGAGGATGGCTGCTCTCTCAAAGCCTTTTTCACAGTCTTTATATTTACCCTCCCCAGTCCTTAAATATATTTCTTTATTAATTATATGATATTCAGTTATAAGTGATTAGATGTCATATGTTACCTACAAGCAAAGCATACCAGGTGCTGCATAGCTTTTATTGCTGTGTAAGTTCTCAGCCTCAGTTATAAAGAAATACTTTAATAAATTCAATGAGCACAAAAAATGCCCAGGGAAGCAAAATAATCATAATTAGCTCAGTGCATACTTCAGCAGAATGACCTAATTTAAAAAGTGTTTTGCAAAGCAATTCTCATATTTAAAGTCAATTACACAGAGCAAAATAAAAATAGAATTTTGAGATCCATGCAAAAAAGCACCAGCAAGTACCCATGAAAAGGGATGTAAGAGACTACAGAGAATAGCAGGGAAGAGCACACATTTTCAATTTTTTTTCATGCTTTCTCTGTTTTTCTTTTTGTTCTTTTCTTGAAAATAAGGAAAACTTAAATATTAAGAACAACTATTAGCACTTTACTGACATGAGGGCTCCTGGCCATTTCCTGAATTACTAAGACCTCTAAGACTACTGACATTTTCCTTCTGTTAAATTAGTCATCCTTGTTAATATTTTTTTGATTAGTATAAATTTGTATGTTTCACATTCTATTTTAGGCAGCCAGTTACACAGAAAAGGCACAGAGGAAAAGAGATGTCAACAAAACCCATCTGTCAATGACTTTAATGTAGTAGGCCCTTTAGAGGGTAAAAGGCCTAAGAAGATAGAAAGAGTCTGGAAAGACTTTTAATAGGAATTATCCTTTCTAAAACCTACAAAAAAGAAAAGCCTGAAAAAGGACATTTTTCATTATGGTGTGATCAGAGGCTTTTACAATCTTGCTGGCTCTTCATCATCTCTACTTAGTGCTACGAAAGAGATACTTCCCATGTAAACAACGGTAAAGAGTTATAAATATTTTGTGTTCTTTAAATAATATTAGACACAAATATTTTGTTTTCTTTAAATAATATCAGACACATCTCAGTCTACAGAAGCCTCAATGAAGATCATTAGGGTATACTTGAACCTTTAAGAAAACCATTGAGAGAAACAGAAGCCCAAAAATGTCATTTCTGGAGATCCTAACTGAGGCTTTCCAGCTGCACTGTTTTGCTACTGACACATCTATATGCAAGGACAGTAAGAAGTATCCAAAATATTAAAGCAGATTTGTAGGCCAGAATATATGTGTAGATACATACATGTGTATATTTTATATGTACATAGTTAAGATGAGTGGCAACAGTTGAGAAAGATATTGTTTGCACCTGCCTTCCATGATTGCTCTGGGTAATGCACCATGGAAACAAGAGAAAAAAAGAAAAAAAAAAAATCTGTGCTTATAGATTTTTACCCTTGGTAAAAATAAAGTAACTCTTGCATAACAGGAAAATGTAACAAGACTTTGTCCACAAGACTTTGCCCATCATGTTTCCCAACAAAAATCATTACATCTATCTACAAGGCTTGCCTTGCTTGCATTCCTAGAATTGCAGGATGACAGAAGCAGGAAGGGAGCTTAAGATTCTTTACAGCCAAACTTGAAGTTGAGTTACCTACAGTGGTTTGTCATGGGCTGTCAGATTTTGAGTATCTCCAAGGATGTGAGACCCCCACAAACTCTTGGGAAGTGGATGCATCTTCCATGTGCATCTAAAATGCAGTTACCATTACACAAATGCTATCTCATCATGCTCCTGTGCCTGTGAATTACTTGAAACAGTGTAGGGCAGGGAATCCCACCTCAGATGATTTTTTTATGATGTCTACAAAACCAAAGCCCTGTTCCAGTCTGGGCCATTTTGATCCTTGGATTTTTTCCTTGAACTTGAAACTATACTTGGTTGCTACTTCCCAAATTACAATATTTGATCCATAGTTGTTGTATATGAAGTGAATTAACAATAGCTCAGTTTTGCTAACAGAACCCAATTTGAAGACTTTATCCTGTAAAATGTGAATCAAAGCTTGAGACAAACACTGCTGGTATTTCAAAAACTGAAAACAAGGATTCTTAAAATCTTCCAAGCAAAGAGAAGGAACTTTGGAGTAATACTGCATGTTGCAGACTAACCTGCTTCAACAGCGAATTGTCATGAATTATCTGATGGCTGAAATTTTATCAGTTCCACACAATACAATAAAAACAGTGGAATGATTCGTGACCTGCCAAATAAAGAGAATAACTCTAGCCAAAGCATCCCTTCCTTCTGCCAGCATCTGCCACTAATTAATTTTCCACTTTTTAAAATGGGAACAAACAGAAGTGATAAAATGGTTTCTGGCAAGCTGTGCCTGAATAGATAAACTGTGGAAAAATCTATCACACAGATAACATGAAAAAATAAATTTAAAGCTGAGTTTGCAGGCAAAAATCCTTATGCTAAAAAATCCCAACAATCAGAAAAACCAAAAAACCCCAAACACTCCCCAAAGTTAAAAAACCCTCCATCCCAGCTTTCTGAGCCTTTACGTGTTTGGTTTGGTGTTTTGTTTCTGGTTGGGGGGGTTTTGTCTACTTTTAAAGTAACTTTCCTGGGATTTCTATTTGAATGAGTTTCTCTGTGTTTAGAAAGCTGCCTTAACCATTGCTACTAGATTCTCAATAAACAGTACAGCTCAGCATCTTAGTTTCTCCATATGAGTCCAGTTCCATTCAATGTAGCCACTGCATGCTGCACAAAATCAGATTGTCTTTTGCATCTCCAGCTACTCAGACTGTCTAAACCAAACACCCATTTAAGCTAGCTGCAGAATTCCTCTTGTAATGGCTGACAGCTGAGGACAGCACCAAGGAGCTGAAGAGACCTCAGAGAGCTCGCTCCCACAGGGTGAAAAGCATCCAAGAATGGGGGCATTTTCTTGCTAAAAGATCTGCTCCTGTCACAGCTGCTTTAAGCCATTTGGAGTAAATACAGAATAATATGAAAAGAACGTCTGTTATAAAGCAGGACCTGTAATACCTCAGCCCCATAATTCCATTTACAGAACAACAGTTCTCAGGGAATCAACACAGACTTGCCTGAGTAAATAGGAGCTCACTGCTTCAAGCTATAAACAAAATTAGTGCTGCAAATTCCTACAGTCACTTTCTGTTTCCAAAAGGGCAACTAGGTTCTAGTTTAAACTCAAATTTGTAGCAGTTATTGTTGTCAAATACTGAACATATATAGATCTACTTCAAAAGAGTATTGTAAAATTCAGATAAAGCATTTAGGAATTAAGAAATTCTACTAATCTTTCTCCAAGTCAGTATGAAGTGGTTAACTGCTGTATTTGTTCTCAACAAAATTAAAAATAACACACAGTAATTGAAACAAACAGGGAAAAAAAATCCTCCCTAATTTTTCACCTTGATTTCCACTGCATTATACTTCAAGCGCTAATAGCCATGAAAGTTGATTTTATGCCATTTTTTACTGCACCAAACACTAATGGTTTTCTCTTGTAAGGCTAAAAGGGGGAATAATATTTTCATGACAGAAAAGAGTAGAGCCTGTGAGTGCCTCACAGCAGATGAAGCATTTAAAATGTATCGAAATGGTCCTTGAGTCACTTGAACTCAAGGGTTTCCAGGTTAAAATGCAAGCACAATGGCCATTGTTTTTCAGGGTACAGAATGCAATCACTTGAAATATTTAGATGTTTAGATGTGGTCAAATCACAGTAAAATGCCTTCTGCAAGGAGCAGCGAGTTTTCAGCCAAACAGATATTTTGCTTTCTCTACGTTTTGTGAAATGATCTTGAAGTTTCTGAAGGGCAAACCCACAACATTTTACTAAGATATCTAACAAGAGCAATGACTTTTGTTTCTCCATTCTTCTTCAACCACCCTGTGTGTAAGGATGCACTCAGAGTGTGAGTCAAATGAGCACCGAGATTTGGCGTCAGCATTTAGCTCTGTGGTAATCAGTTCCAGCCCAAACCACCCATGAGAACCAGCACAATGTGCTTAGGACAAACCAGCAGCCTAAACCAACAATGTTACTGTGCAGGGGCCTGAGGACGAAAATCAAATGAATTACTGAATATTCTCCAGATGAGAAAACTGAATTACTAAAAGAGAAAAGTTAGTTGGGTGACTGTATTTAGAGTTTGTCTTCCTTAACTCCCATGACCCCTTCAAACATGGTCTGAATTCATGTTTTAGTCTTTGTTTTTCCTTTCTTTCAGTCAACTCAACATCTGTGACAGGCTCATAAGCACACACTACCCATATATACTGCCAGACTTCTTTCTGGCAGTGTCTTTGGGTTGAAAAAAAAATACAAGAAGCCAGTACAGTACAATAAGAAATAAATAACAGTATATTTATAACTGAGAGATAAAGCACACATAGTTAATCTAAGCCTTAAGAGATCTGGTTTAGCTATGCATAATTAAAGGAAATTAACAGGTATCTAAGAGTGTTAAGTAGGGAATGTAGCTCCCTAAGATATTGCTTTTTGAAAACTAATTTCTACATGAGTAAATTGTTTAAGTAATTTCTCACTTTCTGTTTTAGTTTTCTGCTCTTAGAACCTAAGTTACTAATAGCATTAACTGGCAAGTGCTATGATGAATTACTTGATATTAAGAAAATACTACAGTCTTCTGAGATTATAACAGCATACAAATGATGGATACCTATTTCCTCTCAAAGCTCCATTTAAGTAGGAAATTTTCAGCCTGAGAGAGAATACATAGATTTGTTTCCTGGACTATGGATTGAAATATTCATTGCCATTTCAGGCATTACTGAATGATGGCCTGTTTCAGGACTTTTCAGACGTCAGCAATAAGGGCTACTTTCCACAACAGCACTCTGACTGCAGAAGATAAAAGAATGTTTGTTCTTTTTTTTCACAGGGGAGGAAAACAATGACAAAAGCAGGAAGGCAGCAGTAATGCAGAAATCTGGAGGTGGTGATAAAGGGTAGGGAGAATGGAGAAAGTTGGATAAATAAATCCATTCTGGCCAAAATCAGGCAGGTGATAACCACAGGTATATGACACTGAAGTGTAAATCATCTTTTAAAAATTAAGTAATTAAAGAAAATGGTACATTTCATTAGATGTGAGAAAAAATTATTTGAAGTACAGAAAATAAAACAAAACAATTCAAACCTTTAGAACACAAGTTAACGTTGTTTTTTCTGAGCGCACTATACAAACCTTAAAAAGAAGAAAGGACACTGCATTTGTTCAAAAGAATTGCTGCTGGATTCTGTAAAGTACACCTAATTAATACTGACATGTTATTGCTTCCCTCTTGACATCTTGTGAACAGTCAGAGCTAGCCAAATAGCAAGCTGGTATAACCTCTGGCTTGGAGAAAATTTCAGTTAGTGACAAACAGTAAAAAATAGCACCTGAGAATAAAGCAAAGCTTAAAATTAGCATTGCTCAACAAAATAAAGTGAATGAATGTATGGATTAAAACATTACCTGTACAGGGAATAATAATTTAGTTCCACAAGGAGCTGCAGAGAATTTAAACAGAATTTTTCTTTGATAAAACTAGTTTTGTTGTTAAGCTGATTAAAATAATTAATTAATAAGCCGCCAACATCTTAAGAAGGGTGGAAATAGCAGTGAACAGGAAGACAAACGTGCTGCCCCTGCAGCCAGCTCTCTGTTGGAATAGCTCCCATCTTAGGTAATGCAAGAGCATGACCCCAGCAGTTCCACTTCCCACGTTTAGTTGAGCAGAATACATTTTTCATTTACTCATGGATCAAGTCCCCAGCATGTGGTGTTCCATTGTCTTAGGCATTTCATTAATAAGGTAAAAATCTTCCCCACCAAACTCTCCCGTTTATGATTATTATTTTGTTGGAAAACAGATCTCCTTCAGCACTCTTAACTGCTCCAATTTTTACACCATCATCAAGACCTCCTGGTTTTCATTTTAGTAAATCTCTTGAAAGAGGAGTAAATATGTGAAGACCTTAGAGACAGCAGCAAAATGAGTAAGAAAATGTTTCTTTTAAAAAATTGTAATTTTGCAAAAATGATGATGCCAGCCAATAAAAAGTAATTTCATTCAGATAATACACTAGACTTCTGCAAAGTCTTCATGGTCACACGAATAGAATGTGGAGTCTGCATGAGAGACAAATACAAGAGTCTTTTTGCAGAAGCTCCAAAGCTTAGCACATGCTGTAACTCACAGGAAGAAGTAGAATACTTCTAGCCACAAAACTAACCTTTCTGGTCTTTACTCATACATTTCTCCAGTAATTTAAATTAACAAGGTTGTTTCTGTGTAGAAACAGTAGATCATATTCAGGAATAGGTACTTAGAGAGACTTATGGTGAAAATACTGTATGAAATGTTATATGAAAAATAGTAATTTTTTCAAAGTTTAGCTTTTTATTCTTCTTACCAGAGTGATATAACATCCTTAAAAGTATGGATTATAAAAGGAGAAAACTCTTATTCCCAATATGCTATTGCTGTTAATATAAATGGAAACAAACATTTTATTTCAGGTTTTTTTTCCCTCTGGACAACTACAAAGACTCTCTCAAATCAAAGATTCAGATTTCCAAACTATTCGCATCAGGAAATTTTATTGAGTGTCAGATGTCATTCATTCTAAAATTTTAATAAAAACAAACAAAATCCTTCCAAACTGATTTCAGGTTCAACTATTTCAAGTAATTTCACTTGGAGAAGCAGGACTGGATGTAGATGCTACATGCTGGAACTCATACCATCCTTAAATCTTACTTGCTTTTTGTTGCATTTTATACATAAAGTTATTATGATCTACACTTACTATTTGCCCCTCAAAAGGAAATTCACCAAAACTTATTAAATAAATATGGGCTCTAAGGTAACTTTTATGTAGAAACAGTTGCATTTGATATTACTTTGCAAGGATTGCTAGAAAGCCATATAAAATATTTTTAAAATATCAAATTAATCACAGAAAATATGGGGGTTTTGCACAGAACTTTCACTCATAAACCAAGTGTCAGCTTAGAATTTTGAATACAAATATTAGAAGTTAATGTTTCAGCTGTTGTCATAGAGGCTGGTACCTCCACATTGCTGTTGCTATAGCTCCCCTGTCACTGAGATCAAATCTCTTTATAATAAATAGATAACTATACACGAACAAAGTGTTGGGATGTACAGATACTCATCTATACACACAGGCAAGAGTAAACACTGCAAGCTTCCTCATTAAAATACTTTTCAGAATAGTCAAAAGGTCAAGAAGGATACAGAATCTTGTACTTTCTCCTACATGAAATTACATAAACAAGTATTTTTATAGCATATGTCTTGTATATTTGTATTTAAGCAGCATAAATTTCTCAGAATCTACTCAAAACAACACCCTAGCACAGAAAAGCTCTGGAACAGTAGAAAAAACTCTTAGAAAGAAAATTTTAAATTATAAGAATCCTTAAAAAGGGCTGTCCAATCCAATGAAATGAACAATTACCTTCAAGCTAGGACTCAAACAGAAAATCTCATAAAAAGGAAACCTGGATTAGAAGCCCAGTAATTTTCAACTCACATGCCTCTTAGACAGCTAATTTCTCAGTCATTCCGAAGAGCACTGTGTGTTTACAGACTATTAATTCAAAGCTGCATTCAGAGGAGGGGCAAAAAGTCACCCAGCAAAACATGAGCTTTCATTTTCACTGAGTTGCACTGCTTTAGATTGACTGCCTGCTTCTTCAGGAAAGGGAACCTTTTGGCATTTGTCAGCAGGCTCAAATAGCCTGAAATGCTGAAAAGGTGAAACAAAATCTTTCCCTGTGCTGCCTTCCTATCTGATCTTTTGTCTCATATGTTTCCCTCAGGGATGCACAAGAAATTTCTCTGAATAATTCATAAGCACCTAGGCAGAAACCAGCTTCTACTTCTGAACAAAAGATTGGGTAAGAAGCTGATTTCAGCTGTTCTGTTCTGCTCTATCTGGAAGAAAACTGGATTAAAAGAAAGTAATTTTCCTAATACAGTAAGCACACAATGTATACATGTATGTATCTTTGAAGTACATAAACAAACCTACGTTTGTACTGGGGAAGGTACCTTCGTACTTAAAGTTACACATTCATTTGAGAGCAAGACTGATTTTCTACCTTTCCAAAACCCAAGAAATCACATAGCACAAAGGTAATTAATAAACATGCAGAATGCAGAAAACACCTGTACTCTGCACTGGGGTAGCCTTGAGTCCTGGGTGCAGTTTTGGGCACCACAATGTAGGAGGGATCTAAAGGTACGGGAAGGCATCCAAAGGAGGACAGTGAGGATGGTGATGGGCCTTGAGGGTGAGCTGTATGAGGAGGGGCTGAGGTCAATTGGTCTGTTCAGCCTGGAGGAGACTGAGGGGAGACCCCACTGCAGTTCCAGCTTCCTGAGAGGGGAACAGGAGGGGCAAACACTGATCTCTCCCTTGTGACCAGTGACAGGACTGAGGGAATGACCTGAAGTTGTGTCAGGCGAGGTTTAGGTTGGATATCAGGGAAACCCAGAGGGTTTTCCCTTCCCCAGGGAAGTTGTCACAGCACCAGCATGAGAGTTCAAGAAGCAATTGGACAATCCTCTCAGGCACATGGTGTGACTCTTGGAGTGTCCTGTCCAGGAGTTAAACTTGATGATCCTAGTAGGTCTTTTCCAAACTAGAATATTCTATGATTTTATGAATTTAACTTTTAATTCAGAATACCAAAATTACTAGTCTTTCCTTTACCGTATCCAACTACAGTATCCAACTTCTCTCTTACCCTAAGCCACCTTCCTTTCCCAATGGCAAGAATATTAGGCAGATGCAAATTGCTTCTTCTTCTATAGTTTCTATTAGGATTGAAATAGTCTTATGGCCTGCAAATCCTTTTTATGTCCCAACACACAAAAGACAGAATAAATGCCAGGAAAGATTGTTTCCAAAGCATATTGTAATAACAATACAGATCCCAAATTCACAAGTTATGGGTTACCTACACCAAGTCAAGACTTCACAGTAGAGTATCACCAGTTTAGGTGACACTTCCTATGAACAGGGGCTCAGGACTTACCAGCCTCTGCATGCTTTTCACATGGGTAGGACTAATGGATAAGGCCTCTTCATACCAGCGTTTGGCTTCATCAATATTTCCACGCAGTTCAGCCACCTGACCCCTCATGTAGAGAACATAATGTGACACTGGAAAGAGATTAGCTGCTTCCTGGGTACATGCTGTGGCCTCAGCAGGCTTCCCAATTCCTATGTAGACTTCAGCTGTGGAAGGAATGCCAGGACCAATTAATGATTCTTGCTTCATCATACCATGACTAGATGCTGTCACATGTGCTATATTTGTAAATAGCTTCACTTTGGATAAAGACTGTTTTAGTAAAAAAAAAAAATGCATTTTAAAAGGGAAATTATTACCTAAATTTATTAAATTACTTATTCTTTCAGGAAAGTTGCTTTTCTAAGTGTATCAGGAGTTACAATTTCTAAATGGCTGTTTGAAATCCCAGAGTACTCTTTCTACTTTGCCATTTTTATCTCAAGTCTTGGATTTTTTCATTTTAATTTTATTTTTAAGATGTGAGCATGTGAGTATCCCAGGACTCTTTAAATCAGTTGAGTAGCCTGACACATACTTATATAAATCAGATTGACTATAGGGAGAAAAAATTTCATTCAGTGAGTAATTAACAACTAACAATAGAAATATTTGCCTTCAATAGCTCTTATGACACTCTTACACTCCTCAACACTGCTATTTCATTACCTTGCTAGTTCATCCTAATCTCTTGTTGAAAGAGTGGGAGAAGAAAGGAATAAAGAGATACTAAATGTAAGAAAAAGCTATTAAGGTTCTGGGTTGGGTGATCTTTTCGTTTACATTGGCACAGATCAGATAAAAAATGAGCCTCAAAGTAATTGTATCACTGCATTCTTTGTGTCACACTGTAAAAGAGGTTTATAGATTAAGGTTTAAATCAAGCTGCTGCATCAGAACGGAAAAGTGATCTGTCACTGCTCAAGACATGCTTCTCACTGGGTACAGGCCACCCATCTTTGGGTTTAAAGGTTCTCAGATCAGGAACTCCCACTACAGCAGTGGATTTTGGATTATGCCTAAAACTGAATCAGACTGATATTTGAGTGCCTTTAAAGGACCTTACTTATGAAAAAATTGCATTCAACAGATTTATCTCTGTGTTCTTCCAATGTCAGAATGTCTTAAAGATATTTTTAAGAGTAGAAAGTGGCCTGTGTAGCAGATTGCAGCAGCAGACCACCAATGTGCATGGAAATCTGACTAAGTTGTGAACTAAAAAGGAATCATCAAAGTGTGTCCAGACTCCTCCTTTGTGGGCAAAACAGTAGCAGTCACTTGCATGAATTGAATAACCAGCAACAGCACATGACCCACAAAAAATTTTTAAAATACAAAAACATCCCACCAGAAAAGGTTCTTAAAATACAAAAAAACCCACAAAAAAACCCACAAAAAAACAAAAACAAAACAAAAAAACCCCAAACAAACAAAAAAACCAACCAACCAAACAAACAAAAAACCCACAACAAAACCAAAACCAAAACTAAAACCAAAAAAAACCACCACCAAACATAAAATAAGTAGTGGAACAAGATGCCATAGAAGGCTGAGAAATTATCAGTTCTAGATGTTAAGAGTTACTGTAGATGGTCATCTGTAACAGTTTATAAATATTTAAAGTCAATGATGCCACAATGCAGAGCAGGCAACTACACTATACCCTGTTGGACCTTGCCCTCTTCTAATCTGTGTTGTTTTGAGTAGCCCAAATGATATCACTATTATTAATCACTGTAATTGTTTTCTTTCCAATCTTCTGGGCTTTTCCTCTAAACCTCTAAACCATTTATAACTTTCACACCTGTAGATGTAAATAGGCAAATTAAAATGTTATGAAATAAAGCACTGTTTTGTTGAAAACATGAAAGACAAAAAAATATGTCACTGAAAAATGCTCTGAAAGCAGAACAAAGCATAACAATTGCTGGCTGATTTCTTAATTACATCTTTTTGATCCAGCTATCAATAAAAACAAATGCATGTTATACATTTTTAACTGCATAAAAATACACTGGATCTTCATTTTCTGGTTAAAATTTTATGTAACAGCCACTTGTGATATTGCAGTTAGCTTGAGGCTTGAAGCATCATAGCAATATTAAATCCACTCAAGATGACTTCACATTTAGACAAACAATTCTGAGTCTTTTACATTAATGAAACCAGAAGGAAAAGAACAGAATTCGGGCTCATTATCACAGTTGCAAGGGACAGGTTGCTCAATAGTACTATTACTGTTTCCTTCCCTGCATATGCAGTTATTTACTATCTATTACAAAATTTTGTAGTTACAGGAACTCTATTAAAAAATCTTACAAACACCTTTTTTCATTCAGTGGAATCAGTGAGCTGGGATTAACTCAAGTGGTTGGAGCATGGTGCTAGTAAAGTCAAGGTCCATCCCCTCATGGATCATTCACTTAAGAGTTGGACTTGATCCTTGTGAGTGCCTTGCTAATCACAATATTCTGTGATTCTACAAGGACACCTAGATTTCCAAGCACTAAGGTACTCTAGGTACTTCAGAAACTAAATTCTTCAGGGATAAGAGAAAGAGTGCTGCATTTCTTCTACAGAAGATATGACTCCATTGGTAACAGCTACATTCTAAAACTACCGCCTTATCTTTCATAAATTATCTTACACACAGAGCAACTCTAGTGTGCTTTTTTATTTCTTGGCTTGTTTCAGTGCTACACAAGTGGAATAAAATATGATCTGATAAGTGCTAACATATTCTGAATGAAACAAACAGGTTTTGGTAAGCCCTTAGGCCTATAAAGGAGAGAGAAAAATGAATTTTGCTGTCACAATACCTGCATGAAGCCATATTTGAGCCAGAGTCATCCAGGGATGCAGGGGACCTTGTTTAGGGGCACTGCTTTGCAGAGAAGAAGCAACCTCAGACAATGCTTGCTCCACTCTGGAAGCTGCTATTGATGTGGCATGGACTGAACCTGCAGAAGTAATAAAATAATGAAGGCCATATACTTTGCATAAAACATTTAATTGCAAACCTTTTCATAAGAGGCTTTACCCCAAACTCAATATTTAATTTACATTTATCACTTTGGAGAAATTTTTTTAAATGCTGGATTAATTTTCTTATGAAAGTTTTCACATTGGTCTGGAAGCCTATATAAAAACCACACTAACCTTTGGTAACTGTACTTGACTTCTTTTTGGGTTGTTACTATGAATACTCTCTATTAAACTTGACACTTCTTTTCTGGCAATGTGCAATCCAAAAAAGGGTTGTGATGGTATTATACCCTGTAGTCTTCAGGTTGCTGCATTCACTTTGATGTTAGTATTAGCTATGTCTTTCCACAGGGTGCAATTAGAGGATTATTTTACAACTAATAACAGAACAATAAAATACACACAGCAATCACAACACACCCTACCACAAACATACCACTAAACTGCACTGAATGTAAAACTTTCCTAATCAAGAAGGCTGAGCTAAAGTACCTTCTAGCAAGAAAGTCCAAAAAGTTTTTTTGCATAAAAAACTTTCCCAGAGCATACTAAGGATAATTCTCATAAAATGTATCATTTCCAAGTCAGATTAGAATCTCATTGGCAAATAATACCCTTTTCAAAGTACTGGAATTTTAAAAGCCTCTATGACTAGAGAATATCTAATGGCAACTGTACTTAGGATAGTCAATTACTGCCAGCATATTTAGTCATGACTTTTTTTTAAATCAAGACCATGAATATTTTAAACTACACTCCTTCTTGTCATCTGAGCCTCAGCATATCTCTAGTTGTTTTATAATTACAAAATCTCATACTGATTAGGCCTGATTAAAAAATAAAGCCAGCAAAATATTCCATAGTGGATCAGATGAGAAATTGTCTAATTCCATCACCATATCCATAATGATCAACTATGGCAGATACTCTAAAAGAAATTATTGAATCCTGTACAAGTTAAACTGCACCTCAAAAGCTCGTTCTCATCACTACAATTTAAGAAATAAACAACACCTTCACTCTCAATATCACAGGTTTTCTAAGAATTTTAATTCTAACAATTTTAATCTTAGAAAATCTTCTTAGAGAAGAGATTTGTCACATGAAATATACATTTTTAAGTGTGACAAGATAAATCAGCAAACCAGAAAGCACTGGAAATTCCTAGTACACAGATCAGTAGGTTAGTCTGAAAGTTAGTCTGAAAGTATGCATCATAGTTCCCTTAACTGAAAGAAACAAAAGAAAAGCAGCACAGGACACAATTAGCATTTCATGTCATGAACAAGGAATTGCCTTGAAGATCTGAAACAGTGTCTGGCAGTAGAGTTTGCTTTCCTTTTTACTGCCTGATGAAACAACTCAAAATCCAGCCTGCACAGCTGAACATTCACTTCAGTTTTTGTGTCTCTTATTTTAAAGCTTAGATTCTGAAGAAATTTAAAAGGGAAGTCTAAGCAAGAAGCACATGGAGTGCATTATAAGAAAAATACTAGCAGGCATACCAAAAGTAAGAACTAGTCATGAGTAACCCTCTCCTTGTCTGACAGCCATTTCTGCAAAGCACATCACTGCAGCCTGGCACTTGTTATCCTTCCAGGGATTAATAGTGAAAGCACCTTCTTCTCTCCAGAACAATTTGTAAAGAAAAGGTGCAATTCAGTGCCACAAAGGCAATTATCTCACCCCTTCCTTTGGAAAAGCATGTATGCAATTCAGTATTAAAAAGGGCTTATATTTTCTATTATTTAAAGCAAGGAGTCCAGCTGCTAGTTATTTATAAAAAAGAACTATACTGCAGTAAGATTCTTATGAGTTTCTGTGCCATCTGTATTAAAATTAAACAAAGTGAATACTGAGTGTTTCCTACCCTGGAGTTTATACAGAGTGGCATAAAAAGAAGAAAAATAATTTAAAAATATTTCTAGAATTTTTCTTTGAAGTGGTATTATTCAAATTGTTTATATTTCCTCTTTAGGAAAAAGGTATCCCTTAACATATTGCAGCAATCAGTTCTCTGAAGAAAACTCAGACATACACAAAGCAATGGCCAGTCAGGCATCTTTCAGTGACACTGTACTCATGCTAATACTCTAACCCATAAACCTCTAAATACATCTTTAGTACTGCCACGATGATCTGTCATCTGACTCATTTCTGGCTCCTTCTGTTAAAACACATTTAGTAAACTTTTCATTTCTATCATACTAAATCATCTCATCTACCTAACTAAAAATCATCTTAAAAGATTGTGTACTAAAAAGTTTTTTCCTACCTTCCTTCAAATTTTACTCAAGTATTTTCATATTATAACTAACTTATCTGCACCCTTGTCCTAACCCAGGATGTCCTAACAGGTTCAGATCTCTATATTCACATGACAATTCCAAAACAAACAGTAATTTCAACTACAACTAGCTTGTGAGAAACTGAGGGTAATGAGTAGGTCTTAAGAGTCCCCTTGAGGCTTTATAGATCCTATATAGCCAGTTTATTTGAGGTTCCCTGTTGGTTTTGTCACCAGCTCTGCTCTCTCATCTCGATCTTATCTGCATTTGGCTTTCTTTGGTCTGAGGTCAGGACCCACAGCCAAACATAAACATATCCTCACTTTCACTTAAAATTCACTGTGTTGTAGCTTCCTTCAAATGCTCAGATAGAGTTCAGCAATTTCTCATTTAAATCTTTACAGTATCTTTCATGCACAAAAGTACCTTTGCTCTTCCCAGACAACTTCTATACCTGCTGTTATAGCATGACACTTAAGAAAAAAATCACTAAAAATACTACAAGCAGCAAAGAGTATTTACTTTGAAACAGAAATCATGAGGCCTGGAAAATTAATATATCACCAAAATAGATCCTGGCTACTCACTTTCATTTGTTTAGCTTTTTTCTGAAGCTTGTTTATACTAAAAGGACCGAGTGTGAAACAGCAACTCCCTTTGCAAGACCTAGAATTAACTGCTTAAATTAATTAATATCTGGAATCACAATCAAACTGCACATTGCAAAATGTGACTGGTCTTAACCATGACAAAATGTTCCTAAACCAAGAAAGTATAACCTCCCACTCAAGTTTCCTTTAACAGCACTTGTCCAGAATCTAGTTTCTACTCATCATAAAAACATCCTATCTGCAACAATCACGTTGCAGATTCAATGTTTCAATTCAAGCAGGAAACCTACCAAGAGCCTTGAACAGAGACGATTTACCCAGGAAGTTAAGTCATCTCACAGAAACCTTTCTTTTCCAAGTCACATCTACAGTTAAACTTTTCTCAGTAAAGTATTCAGTTTATTCTCTCTGGGCTTTTCTTAAACATTACATGAGAGTCCACACGAACTCATCCGTTAAATACCATTTATAAATACCATACACCGTATGTAAATGAGCATGTTATGACTTCTTCATTGTTTCCTTGGTCATTTCCACATAAATTCTTCACAGTGCAGTGCAATGGACATAAACTAATACGTCGACTCTATCAGGACCTAGATGGCATGACAGCTTTGAAAAAAAAAATCACTTTGCTGTATACATCAATTTCTCTTCTGAAAATGAGTAATAGAATGGACTGCCATCCTTCATGGAACACATTCATATCAACTCACAAACCACTGTGGCAGGATTTCTTTTTATATAATAAAAGAGAATGTTACTCAATAGTTTCACATTCATCCCGTTTTAAACATTTCAATATTTACATAAAGAAAAATGCTTTAACTGCAATGCTCATGCAGGAGAAAAGAGGAAAACCCCCATGACTCAACTTTACATGCACACAAAGAGCTGGAAGTAAGAACTTTAGTGGTGAGAGACACAGAGAACTCTAAGAAAAGCAATTACATAATACAAAGAGGCAGCACCTTCTGCAGGACTAATACATCCCTGAAGTAATGCATTGGATAAGACAGATTGGCAGATTTAGCCAAAATTCACAACTTCTTTTCATTTAAAATTCATTAAGAATCTGAGATACTTCTCACAATCACAAATTACAAAGCTGTCTTATCTTTCACTACAAAGTTTTTCATGGAGATGATAGTAGTCAAGTAAGGATAGCATCATTCACAAAGCATCATCTTAGCTCTTTGAAAAAGATTTTCTGTGCTTAGTCAAACATTTTGGCTTATGTGTCTTCTTACTTTTCTCTCCTTCACCAAATTGACCTCCTGTGCTACCCTAAAAAAAATCTATGGAAAGATAAAGTAATCAATGAAAAAAATATATAATTGAATGCTATGAACACAGCTTTATAAGGTAACTGGTTAGGGAAAATAATATTATTTCATGTCCTGATTAAAACAGCAGTAGTTTTTTATTTTATTTCTTCATTGTTTCTTATTCAGCTAGCTTTCATAATTTTGTTATTTCAAAGTGTACCCTTCATTTATTTTACAAGCAAAACTTGTACCACAGAGGAAAGTAATAGCTTATTATGAGTCATGACAGTAGTTGCAATATTGTATTCTGTATCAGCGTGCTTCTTTAGGAGCAGCAACAGCGTACTGGCAGTCGGCCATTGTGTTACACAAGACCTGCCTGATATAGCTTTATTTGCAGTCCTCTAGAAATGAATACTGCCTCTTTAATAATTAAATGCAAGAGTTAGTTGAATGCATTCAGGTCTCGTAAGATTACAGCCCTTAGGGTGACTGAATGGGCAAAGAGCATCAGCCTTGCTTTACACACTATCAAGCTTCAACTACTGACGGACAAACCACATACGTCTCGTGGTAAAGGAAAGGGTGATTTTAGTCCTTCAGAAATTAATAGACTTGCACAGTGAACACTACTTACAAACTGAAAAAAGGGAGTAAACCCCATGAAAGTAAGCATCTGATGGATTGCCTTTGGATAGATCAAACCACAAATTAAAACCCGAAGTAAGAAGAAAAAGAATGTTATGTAGATATACATATATAAGCCAAAAAGTCAAAGAAAGCCAAAGGATTTCTGATAACCTTCAAACTGTAAATCAGGTTTACAGAATTTCAAAAGATAAAAAATAAGATGCTACACCTCTAAAATCATGTTCCTGTTCAACAGAAATTGGAAGTCAAGTCAATAATACAAAATGCCCTTGGCTTCTTTCACTAGAAAAAAAAATTGAATTGTGTAACATATAGAACATGACCTTTTCAGCCCCTGAAATTATATTAACATACTATAGGCATCTAGGAAAACTGCTCCTCACTCAGACAGCTTTAACTTTCATCAATTATTGACACCATACAAAGGACTCCAATATCTTTTTTCATCTTTTTCATGGTTCTGCTACTTGTCATGCAAATGGTAGAAGCTCCTTTCCCTGAGGATATAGTAGCTTGGAAATGGAAAACTTGGGCTTCACGTAATGGAATCTGTGCTTTGGCTTCATCATTCATTCAGTCTGCCTTCATTCTTGAGTAGGTTCTTACTAACTTACGGCTTTGCGAAGAACAAGTAATTTAATGTTAACTGGGATTTACTATGAACTGTATTGTTTATAGTATAGGTCTGAAGAAGTTCAACTCCATGACACCCAAATCTGTAATAGCAGCCAATCAGCTACTCAAGTGCTTCAAGAAAGTCAGACTTCAACTTCTGTAGGACACAGACTTCCAGTTACAGGCCTATATATGAGCTAGTGCTTTCAAAAGCCTCATCTTATATAAGCTATTTAACAAGAGAATTTTGCTAATATGTGAAGATTTATTTGCTATGTTTGCTTGGAATTAATATATTTGATATGAAATCAGTCTAAAGACTAGGTGTCAAAATTAATTTCTTAACATCAGATTATAGTAAATTCAGCGACAAAACCAGTATACCTATACATAACAGTAAAACCTATGTATAAAGGTATGAGTGAAGGACAATTTAAGACAAATTAAAAGGAGTTAAAACAAAATGGCTGAAAAACTACATTGATTTTACCCTGTCACCTAAAGTACTCTGGCAGCATTAGTGCACATTTTGTATTCAAACAGCATGGAGATTGATCTTTTCAAATTGGCATCATTTCAATTAACAGAAAGGCTCTTGACTCGAAACAGCAGAATGATGTTTTTCACTGCTCTAATGCCTCCCCCAAATCATTCCAATAGGCTCTACCTGCATCATGTTACACACTGATATTTAGGCAATAGTTTCCTTCATGTGAATTTTCAGGGGATGTTTTGGATGTAATTAGTTAAAGGCTTTTTGAAATAAAGTTATCAAAAACTATCTAGATAAAAGCAGATTCTGTGGCAGGGACAGTCTTGTTAGGCAAAAAATGCCAGCACTGGAAATAATTTACTTCAGTAAGTGCTACAAAGCAGCCTTGACCAATAATCTCTTTCACTGAACATTTATAATTCTCTGTAACACTCATGAGAACAGAGTATTAAATATGTCTGTAGCTTTACATCTTTCAGGATGAATAAAACATCTTCTCCATTGAAGCTCTTAGAACCCATGCAGTATTTAATGAAAAGCTGAAAGGCCAGATTTCACTGACACTGGTGAAACATAATCTATTCAACCATGGTTTATCAGCTATGAAGATTATCAGAAAAATACAGCACAAACACGCTCATCAGGAAGAGAATGCCAATTTACAGCGAGTAGGTGAACAGGGCTCAGGAACTTGGTCACAGCACGGAGAGGCTGCATGGGGCCAGACAAAGATATCTGGCTTAGGATGAGGATGAGGAAGATGAGAAGATACAAACAGTTGGAGAGGAGATTCTGTTCTTGAGAGAGAAGATGAGGAAGTATCAGAGGCTAAAAAGCGAAACAAAGAGAATGGTAAGGGGATGTGGGGGGGGACAGGAAAGAAAAAAGATCCAACAGGGTTTCATGGACTCATGGATGCCACAAACGCAAAGCATTTGTTTCACTATTCAGCAAGACCAAAATGGCTCCTACATGAAATAAATACCACTTCTGAAAGCAACAACAACCAAAAATACCCCTTTATTTTTATGTGCTCTCCTTTCATACTGAATTAGATTTTAAAAGCAAATAAAATATTTTTTCTTTATGCTCCAATGCATAAATTTTAAAAAATATATTTAAGGGAAAATGATAGCCAAAATCTAAAACTCAGGTAATATTGTTTATTCCTATGATAAACTCAGTGGGCTGCAACCAAACTGTACAGAAAGTTTTTTAAAAGATTGATCACAATTTATCTTAAGCAAATAGCCAATGAGTCTGTAGAGATTTGCATATTTTCATCTGCCTTTGAATACGAAATGTGTCTGTCTCCCTGTAAGACTGATTGATTTATCAGAGCTCTTTTTTTTCCCTCTACATTTATTTCCTTCATTGATATATACAAATATTGACTGCATGGCACTCATGGCAAGCCAACTGAAGCAAACTTAAAGTAAACTGAACATAGTTACTGATCAGGACATTAGAATTAACAGTCTAGCCTTTTAAGAAATCCACAATACATTCTTTTGATACTTTAAAGGCTACACAAATCTAAACTTGAATCACTTAATCATTACAGGATTGGTAAGAGCTCCATATAAAGCAAGTTTTCAATCCGTTTTTTTAAAAGGTGAGCTTCTGCTTAATTGATACATTTAAAAATAAGTATTTACACCCATTGCACCTGGATTTTTTTTAAGGATTTTAACGTCAAATTTGAATTTTAGCTCTCATTTCTTGGTACTTAGATGACTGAGCTCAGACTAGACAGGCAAAGGGGTTCATCATCATCACAGATGACAAGTGAAGTTATGAAGGGGAAAATTTCCAAATGTTCACATCCAGACATATAAATATATCACAAAGTAGCATTACACGAGGTATTTAATGAGGAGGGGAGCAAAGATTTCCATCCTGAGGGGATTTTCAGCCAGAACTTTCTTCCATTTTAACATTTGTTTACTTATTTGCCAAATTCCTTCTGCATTTCCAAACACTGTGGATCCACAGATTTGGCAGGTGAGCCTTTACAGCCCTACAAAGGTCTAACACCTTGACCATCTGTTGCTTCTATCATCTACCTGTTGTGAATAATATTTTATTGACAATCTGCTTAAGTTTTCTCAAACACTGTGACAAACTTGACTGCTTTAATTCTTATAGTATCATTACCATTTAATTCCTGAAAAATGTTTATATAATACTCTGATGAAGGATTCTGGACAAATACTGGATGTGGAGCTTTTTTATATATATAATTGCATAGACTCAGTAGATGATAAATTTCTATTCCTTGCCAGAAATTGAGTACTGCTATTGCAACAAGGTTTCTTCTGCTAAAATTAACAATTAACAATTAAAAAAAAATCCCAACAACAAACAAAATCAACTCTAAGTCCCAATTAAAAAAAAAAGAAAACATAAGGGACACCTACCCACTCATCCTCCACAATTACCTTTTAAATGATAAATAATCAAAAATGGATCCCATATTTTTAATTTTCCATCTTGTTCTCCTTGACAATAGAATTAAGGTCTGACAAAATAGCTGAGATTCAGAAAAAGATACAATTTGGACCTGCTAGAAAAATCAGAATGTATGCAGAGGTCTCATTTGGATCAGGATATTGGCTGCAGGATTTGAATTTGGGGCTTCTTTAAAACCTCACTGCTTTGAATGAGGGTTCATCTTTACTTAAAAGCATTGAGGAATATGCAGTCTTTAAAGTGCACCAATTCATTGTGCTCTCAAGAGTGACAGATATAAAACAGGACACCCTGAAGGTATAACTCAAGAGCTGAATGTCCCCACTGGGAAAGAGACAAACAAAAACCCACTACAAACCACAAAAAACCTTTCACAACAGCCATCTCCAACAAACACTTTTTTGAGGCATAAAACTTTATCTATAGCTATATCTATCTATTATATATATGAAATCTATAATGTAGTTACGTTCTTAAAAATGAAACAATCAGCTAGACTAGAATATAGCATGATCACCATAGCATGATATCATGTTATCTTATCCCTTTTAATTATATGAATATAAGACGACAGAAGATTCCATATTAATTACACCATATCGTACTGCTATTCTTTGAAATCAAGTGACCTGATCTTTGCAATCAAAACTGCTTGCACTATAGCAAGCACAGAACACTACTTAAAATTCAAAATTGAGAGAACATTCCATCCAATTTTAACTTTCAGAAGTTAAATAGCTAAACTGGATTTTTCTCTACTGTACTATTTTGATGTTAGCCATACAGTACACATTTTAGTGTGTCTTAATTTATGGGTCAAGTGTATTCAAATTCATAGGCTGGCAAATTCCCATAAGCTGTTTGTGTCAAATAGTGATTGAGCAGAAATTCACCCCGAAAGGTCCCAGGAAAAGTATTTTCAAAACCCAGAAAAACAAAAGTGTCAATATTTAGAACACAAGATACAGCAAAAGTTCTTGGAATTAAACAAAACGAAAATTCCTTCTGCAGTCTCTGCAGAATGCATGGCTCATGTGCTTTTTGACTGTGTAACTTCTAAGGTATATTAGTTTGCATTGGGACAACTGAACATATTAATGCAGGTAAATTATATATTGTCAGTATTTACTGACATGTAACAATTTTAGCTTTTATGTGGCACCTGTGCACCATAGTTTTTTATATGTATATAAAATATCACAGTATGTATGATTTACAACAAATAAATTTTGCTGATAATGTCAAAGTATGTCCATAGCAAGCCTAGCACCCATGTAATTACATTTTAACATATATTTGAGATTTTAATTAATTAAAAACAATGTCTTCTATTTTTTTGAGATTAAAGATTCATTTTTTAAAAATATTTGTAACAAAAATGTGCAAATACCAAATGAATGAAAAAGAACAGCTCTTTGGCAAGTAGGCTAGTTCAGCATACTGATTTTTAGCTGTTGCATAAGGAAATACTACTAAACTCAGCAAGATCCATAGCATAGATATTTTAATTTACAGAGAATATGGTCAGCAAGTACTTCATACATTAAAAAGAAGAGAAAGAAATGTTATATCACATATATTTCCACTTATATGACAATAATGAAAATATAACTTCATTTTGCAAAATCAAAAAATAACGAATGCAAAATCTAGCTATGGCCAGATCATTTAGCCTATTTTATTGATCATATGCAGTTCTTACCTGTTTCAGGATCACTGAAATCTGGCAATGTAATTGTATTAAGCTGTCGTCTATCAGCAATAGCTCTGTCTAACAAGCTGCTCCCACGTCCAGAATCACTGTAATGAAGTACAGAAATTGTAAGCTATTAAAATACAAAATTATATACTGGTATACAAGTTGCATGCTGCCCTACTCCCACAAAGGTTCTTGCTATAAAAGTTACTGCTATGACCAAATTTAGTACCAAGCAGCACTAACCACTCACAGTGCATTAAAACAGTTCCATTAAAACACAATTAAGCTGAGCTAAATTAAATCCTTATTTACTTCAGCAATTCTGTTTTCATAATTAATACAACCAAAACCGGAATAGTGGCTTTTAATTTAATTCATAACTAACACCTTTATAGAAAGAATCTATTGTACCTTGAACATTTATATGATATGAGGTACAGGTTTCACAGAAAGCTGAGAAGGCAGGTGTAAGTTTGAAAATCCACACTTTCTCCAGGCTGAATAGAAACACTAAAGCCAGGACATCTCATTTTAGGTAAAGATGTTACAAAGGGCTGTTTTGGTTTTTGTGTTGTTTTTTTTTTTAATATGTGCACATATACATATTAACTGCCTAATGTTGAACTTGATTCTAAGAGCATAGCAGAAATATTTTGAACACTTCTAACATCTCAGGAGCCTAAGCAGTAGCAGTGATTTTTACTGATTGCACCTGTGGGCAAATGCACTTAACTTCTACTTTAGCAGTAAATCAGTATCTGCCCCTCAGGCTTCTTGTTGATATTCTTGCTGGAAAACTAACTGCTCTTAGAACTGCTATTAAAGATTCAGCAGAAGAACAGGGACTGAAGAACTGAGAGTTTTTTCTCCTTAAGATGAGGCAAGCTTTGAGACACATTGTCAGCAAAGTGTAAGGAAGCACATATGGGCATTTCCTCTTTAACATTCTATGGTTAATACAGTAATTTCATTTTGAGGATTGTTAAGTCTGGTACTATTCATTATCAATAAATATTTTCTTTAAAACTTCATTAAAAAAACAAACCACCCCACAAACTTAAAAGTAATTAAGCTTTAAAGCAGTTCAACTGTGAGCCCAACTTAGCAAAGTGCAATATTTTGTCTGATTCTCCCAAAAGAGAAAGAGCTGTACCAAATTCCTAGTTTAAAGTAAAGCCCAAGAAACTTTAATTTAAACTGCAAGTCTGGAATTCAGCACATCTCTCATTTGCCTTAATTTTACAACTGCCTCTGCACTTGCATTGAACGAAGGGCAAGAAGCCTCCCAACATTTCTTAACAGTTGCAAAAGTCAGTGAAACAACTGCCCTCCTTTTAGAGCTGTTACTAAAATGGTAGAATTAAAATTTTGCATTATCCTGACATTATTGTGTTATTTCCTTACAAAATGACATCGCTATAGAAATCCACAGGAAAGAAAAGGGAACTTTCTGGGCCATACACTATCACCTATAGTTGTTACATCACTTGGTGTAAATTTTCTGTGATAATTACTTCCTCTATCCGCACACAACCCCACGCCAAATGTTGCTGACGAGTAGAGCCAGACCTACGGTCAATATCTGCTAAGCACAGCACTGGCACTGTGGCTTGTTTCTTTTTCAAATGTAAACCATCAAGTGGAAAAGAATTCAACTATTTTCTAATGCATTTTAAGCAGTAGACTAAAGGCAAACATTTAAATCTTCCAAGCCTTGCACCACAAAATAATATTAAAATTGATATTAACCATTTCATGAGAAAAAAGTTTGTACAGCAATTAAAGACAAAAGTCCTGTATTGACTGAACAAAGGTATTTCACAGTATTGTATTTGGCCCTTTTTAAGGTATGTTTTCTAGGTATTTGTGATTTATTTTTATTATTAAAAGATTATTGAGGACACTGAACCCACATTCCCATAAAATTTGATTCATTGCAGAAGAAATATTTAATATAAGCCACAGCTTATCAAAAAAGTAAATTCTTATCAGGAAAATTATAGACTAAATTAGTTTTCAGTCTAAATCATAACAGAAAAAGATACTTCAAATAAGCATAAAAAATATTTAAATCTTTGAAAAACAACATTATAAAAAGGTTTAAAATTATTAAAAGACCTTTTATTACTGGCTTAAAGTACTTTTTTTTAAAAAAAACTTCAATTATTTCCAGTAGGAGACATAATTCTCAAATGATGCTTTGCAACAAAATGAAGTCTGTGTTAGAACTACAAAGGTTGAAAAATTAAAGTTTTCACAACAATCCTACATCATCATTCTTCAGTACAAGAAGGAGTGCAGCTGGGTGAATAGAACTTTCCAGTCACATTTCAGGTCTGTTATCCCTGGACAGGAGTTGGATGGATCTGGATTACCGTGACACAGTATGTAGGTACTGAGTCCTTACATTTCACATAGACCAGCCAAAGAAAGACTACAACTCTGTATCCTTATTGATGTAACTCTGAATGTGTGATTTGGGAAACCTGTTTCCTTCCATCATGACACTTATCCATAATTCCTGTTCATTCCATTCTGAATTTGATCTTAATGCACTGCCACAACTTCAAGAAAAGACTTAGATGTCAAGATTTAAAAAATCAGTATTAAAAAAAAAAATCAGATGAAAAGTAGTCCTCACTAATTTTTCCATGTAGATGTTCTTGAAGGAGAATAGTGCCAAGGAGAGTTATCAAGCACTGCTGTTTGAAGCTGACACAGCCAAGAGTAAGTTTTCACAGTCACTGCTGATGTCTGAAGGAGGCATTACTTAACGTGTGTTTAACATGGCACAGTAGCTCTTAGCACAAGAACAACAACTCAGAAATGACAAGCTATGATTAGAGCCCTGCTATGTGTAAAGGATATAACAGCAGAGATGGAAGGTGAAAAGTTGTGTTGGAGTACTCGCAAAGCCAGTCTGAAATCAGGCTTGCACAGAAACTGCAGCTATTCTGCAAAGTGCAGCATTCTGATACTAAACTCTTAACCCTGCCTGCCCACACACAGCTAACTAACTAAAATAAAGCACCACCCACTAGGTTAGAAGAGAAATTTTCTCCCTGGCCCTACTCCTCATTCAGTGACTTTGAATTGAAAAGATTGAGCTCAGACCTTTCTGGCTGCTGACATATTTGCTTTCTGTAACCTGAGTGATGCTCCCTGCTCCACAATGCAGTCAGGGTCTCTCAATATGCTGTGACTGACTCAGGTGCACTCCCAGGCTTTTCCTGCCACAGCCTCCAAACTTTGCTGCTCTGAATGCTCACTAGCTCCCCAAGCAGAGAAGCAGTTTTCCCTTTTTGCCATTAGCTCAACTGTCTCAGTCTTCTTAGAGTGCATGTGTTTACATGACTGGAATCAAAGTACAGCAAAAACTGAATGTCCATCATACTGCTGCACAGGTGTCTGATGCCACCTGGTACAGAGCTCTTCTGCTGTAGCATCTCTTCTCCACAAGCTGTCAACCCTTCAAACAACCAGAGAGCAGGAAATTCTGCTTGACTTCTTCCCCAGGTATTTGACAAACCTGTTGAATAGTACCAGAATGGTACATAGCTTCTTATTTGTTTCACAGCTTATATAAATATATATGGCAAAGGACCTCCACAAAAGCATTTTGGAAACCCAAACAGGAGTATAACAGCCTATATTTATAAAATGCCTTTGAAGAACCTGAATGGGTTCATAAGCAAGACCTCTCTTTAAAAAACCAGCCATGCTGATTATGCAAGCACATCACTTCTATCCATGTGATTGATCCCTGATGCTTCTATGGTTCTAATTAATGTCTTTTCCTTTTTCATATTATTTAGTGAAAGTCCTTGAACTAAATTCCTACTACAGCAATTTCTCCACTAGCCAATATAAAAGACTAAAGCCCTGATCAGGAAACAAGACAAGACCATACCACTACACTGAGAACTGGGTAACTCATTCAAGTTCCCCAGTCTGTGTAACCAGTCTTTATCACTGCAGAATTTAGTAGCTTTGGTATACCTTACTTCATAAAACCATGGGGAGTTCCACATGACCATCAACTGGTGTCTTTGAATGTCAGTCTCCAGATTACCAGAGGATTAGTTTGTTTATATGAGATACCAAAACAAAAATATGCAGGACTGTTGACCTAATATTGCCCAGAAAAGCTACTGAGCAAGGTAGTGAGCAGCCCAGCACCCTACATCTTACCTTGGGTTAGTTAGATTGTAGCAGGATTTCCAAATCTGGAGCATGTGTTTACAGGTAAGGAGTGCTTCATCTGGGCCTCTGGACAGGGACTCCAATTTGACTTTTGTAAACAGTAATCTAGTGAAAAGGAAAAAGAAGTTAAAAGATATTCCAATTTAACAAAAACATTTTTCAAGACAGCATCACACCAAACCATAGAACTTCAAATACAGTAATAATCTAAATTTAATGAAATCATTGCAATAAATATCTAATGCCAAAGTAACAGTGTTTTTTACAATATGCCTTTTTCAACTGGACAGAAGCAATATTAAAAACAGGATTTTTAAATTTTTTTTTTAAGTTACAAGAGAATGTAGTTTATTGACATTAGCACTACCACAGGATTACACAGGATGTATAAATTCGTGGGTTCTCCACCAAGATTAATTTAGACAGTTTCCTAGTTATTTAAAGAATATAAATACAATGTAACAATAAAGGAGCTAGTCCATTGGTAAGCACATTTATAGGAGTCACAGCACCTAGAAACAGGTAATACACTAGAAAAATACCAAATTAAAAGTAATTTTTAGTAAAATCACAGATTAAAGAGCACAAAGCAGGAGGAGAGCATGTATATAAAACTGTTAGCCTACTTTCTGTTTTCAAACCCAGGTGTACATTCGCATTTTATTCCACTGCAACCTTAATCATACTAAGTGAAAAATTATGATTGCTCATATGGTTTGCGTGGGAAGACTGAGAAGAGTGTAGAGGAGGGGTATGTGTGAAAGCTCAGAAGTTTCTTATCCCAAATACAAACTTGGAGGCTGCTAATAGTAACTGAAAAGTGCAGAGAGTTTTCTCAAGAATAAGAAATTACATCAAGTTACAGTGGTTAAATCTTTAACATTGCACTGAACATCCTTGGCAGAAAGTAGCCAGCATGTAAATCTAAAAATGAGTCACACAACCTTAAGTGTACATGTGCATTGTGGGACTGAGGAAGAAACAAAAGGCAGTTTGCTGTGTTAGTTTAAGAAAATGAGCATTTGCCAGGTACATAAGGTCATATGAAGTCTCACTTGATATCTTGATGTAGAGCAGAGTAATCTCTCTGAAATGTTGAGCAGTTATACTAGTTGAGCTTTCTTCCTATCAGTAAATTTGATTTGAGTATGGAACTATATGGATAATTTAAGCGGGAACTCTATGGATAATTTAGAACTGGATTTCATTTGGGAGAGATTTCCTCTCTAGATACTCATTTAACAGTGACTATATCACTGATAGAAGAACACGTCTGTCCATCATTTTACTGAAGAGAGAAGGAAATAGAACAAATAACATTCTCCTTCCTTCACACTCCCCTCATCTAGTCTACCCTTAACACATGCACACACATGCCTCACCCAAACAGCAAGACCTAGGCATCAAAACCTGAAACCAAAATCACAGGACTCTATCTCATACAATCCCTTTCCTGCTTCTTTGTATGTAAGACAGTGCATTTGACAGTTTGAAGTGCCTACAGAAGTCAATTTCTTAAAATTTGTGATCATAAAGCATTTTACAAAAATTATGGAACCTAATCAATTCAGAAGCACTGAATTTGCAAGCCATTCTAAAGTCAATAATCATAATATATATACACCTTATTATGCACAGTTTACATATAGACTGAATTTCCATTAACAGTATTCAAGCATTTAAGAGTTTTAGAAATTTCATAGCAGAGGAAAGGCACACAGTCAGCAAAACGCTAAGATTCAGCAAGCAAAATTTAAAAGGAAAAATTAAGCAGGGGAAAGGGAGATGATTTGGTTATTAGGAAATTACTTAAAAACGCATGTACAGCATAAGAGGAGTCTGTGCAACAAAAATGTTGGAACCTGGGCTACTAATGTAGGATTCAACATCGAGACAGCAGAAGACAAATACACTTGTAAGAATGAGAGCAACACATCAGTTTGGTGCTTTTGGATGCACTTAGTACATGTTGCAACATCATTCCTGTTTCTTGTGCATTATGGCAGTCAACAGGACTGGGTATTCACACATTTTCCAAAACACAAACAACAAAAAAGTATATGATGGAAATATATTCACAATTCTAATAAAGAAAGGCTAGGAAATTGCATCTAATAAATAAAGTACACTGGTGTGGGATTATCCACATTAAAGTTAAAATAATCTTGTGAGTAGAAAAGGTTGCATTTATAAAACCACATAGAGCAGTTTCCCTGGATCCAAGAAATATTTGGACTATAAATCTTAAAAGAACTAAGACACCTCAGAAAACTGAAATACGATGTTAATGACAAAATGAAAACCTGCCAACTACGGTTACTTGATAAATGGGGGAAGAAGGGAAGAGGAAAGAGGCAACAGAAAGGTAGAACACCATGTGACAAATAGGTCTCCCATATTACCTTAATTTTATCAAGTTCCCTTGAAACATGGCTGGAGGTACAAGCAACTCAGGGACAAGTACTACCAGGAAGGTTTTAGAAACCAAGAGGTAGTTTATGTGAAAAAAGATTTTCTGAAAGGTCAGCTTCAAGTATCCAGCTCTTCTGGAATACAGCCTGCATTACAGACACAGAGAATCTTAAACCTTACAAGAAGTTTTGATACACTACTAAAATGACGAAGAATAGATAAAAATTATCAAGTGATAGAATGATGAAAATTAAGCCGTATATTTTATGAACATCATTAATTATCTGTTTGTGTCTGTTTGACAGTCAGAAGTTTAAATTACTGGCACATGGTGCCAGAGTAACCTTGACATGGTGGAACAGCACTCTATTAAGAATAGAAGTACTGAGGAAAAGACAATATTCAAAAAAGAAGTGAAGAGTAGAACAACGTGTGTCAGAGATGTGAAATAAATACAACAGATAAAAACAGAAATCTCTTTGGGTCAAATCCTCTGGGGAAGGGAAGTAGGTAAAACAGGTTCTTTCAAAGACAGACCAATAGGGCATTTGTTCCAGCATCAGTGTTTTCTATGGATGCAGACCTTTAACATTGCTAAAAATAAAGTGAATTGTATCATTTTAGGAGACTAATTACCCAGACACAAAATGAAGAACAAATCAAACTCTTAAGTGGAAAGACTTAGTTATTCTTGGAGCTGACAGCTGATAAATTTATGAAATAGCTACTGAAGCAACAAATGACTCCATTACTTGAAGACTGTTCTCAGTAACTAATGAGGACATTATAAAACAACTGCTCATAACCTAATCCATATATTACTGGATTTTTATTTAAATAAAGACTGAAAAATTCCAAGCAGGTTTATAACTAGGTTCTGAATGTCAGTGACAAATAACTTGATAGCTAAGGTTAGCAAAGACATCCAAGATGCAGCAGAAGGCTGGTGTTTAACACAAGGATGCTCAAATATTTAAGGATCTGTGTCTCATGTAGAATGGGTAAAACTCCATGTGTGACAAGCCAATCATTGATAAGACTGTGCAAGTAAGACATCAGAAATGTGCAAAGATCCTATCAAGAACAGCAGGGGAAAGGCAGGGGGCAAAAGATCAACACAAAAAGCTGCATCTTATGTACATTAGTAAAAAGCAAAGCTAAACTACACCTGAACAGATTATTATACACTAAAATTATAGACTTCTAAGGGGGTTTTTTTATCAAAGTAGGAAAAAAAGAGAAAATGTGTTTACTAAACAGGGATGAAAATTAAAAATATTCAGGAATTACCCCCCAACCTTCACCATAATCTTTACCTATGTTGTCTGAGATATGAAAACTATGACAAATGGAGAATAGGAACACTTTAAGAATGACTAAAGTTAAGGCAGTCAATAATAATCCATTTCTCAGAATTATGGTAACAGTGACAGATAGGATTGTCCTTTCTAAAGTAAAAACTTGAAAGAAAATATCACTTCTGGAATGACTGGGGAACAGCATCTATATTGCCAATGATTTTGTCAGGAGGGAAGGAGCATTAGGTAACACCATTAATGAATAAAAGAGTTACTGTTCAAGTTTAATGAAGACATTGCACCAAACAACCTCTGTAACCATTATTCCAAACCAGAGCTGCCTAACAGCTGAGCTCATCACGGTAAGAGAGCTGTGAATGGGCCAGATGCAATTCAGGAGCTCCTCACTGGAACAGAAGGAGAAGGACACAGTGGCATGGTACAATACCCCAGTGAGACCACACCTGCAATGTTATATGCAATTTTCTTTGTAACAGCTAAAAAACACACACTTGAGGAATTTCAAACTGGAGCACCTGCACAGAAAGGCTGTAAGGGTGATCCATGCACTGGAAACTACAGAGTACAAAAAATACTTCATTTAGTCAGTCTAGCGGAAAAAAAAAGCCAAGAAGAGGTACAGATTTTTTCTATAAATACAGATGAGACAAGCAGCAGGAAGGGAAAAGAATAATTTACCTAGAGGAAATTGTTTCCACAAAAACAAGTACATCTAAAGGCTATTCCGACTATTAAAGCACTAAGGGTGGAAATTAGGTCTCCTAATTTATAATTAGGTTGTCGAAAAGACTGCTTCCTCACAGTTTGTTTTGGATAGACCATAGAAGAAGTGGTGCAAATAACCTAACTTCTTAAAATACAACTGGTAAGTTCATGAAAAGTATTACAGATAGGACAGCTATAATATAGGGCCTTGTGCCATCCAAGGTTCTTGCTACTGCTTTATTTCCTAATCAGTGCAAACTAATCTATTAATCCATGATCTGAAGCTTTCTTTACCAGCCAACCAGTGTAATTTGTAGCAAAGAAATTGTGAATCTCCAAAATACAATTGTTGTCCTAATTCACATCCAGCCTGTTTCAGTTTATGAAGATGCTACAACTACCAGTTTTCTTCCACAGAGTTAATTTGTCCAGAACTGGCTTAAGCTATTGAAGGTATTTCTAATCTGTTGAATAAAGCAAAAATTTGAAGTATGGAAGACTGAGCCCTGCTATGTGACAAGTAACACTACTAATACTGAGAACTCTTAGGTCTTTCAGTGAACAGGTATTGCTCTCCTCAAGCAACATTTTAAAACCAGTTGTTTTGCTTTTGGGATCAAGTCAGCAATTTCCAAAAGTTGTTGTGCTCCGTAAGAACACAAAGGTTTGGATCAGCCATAGCTGGATATCCGTATTTCTTGCACTACTGCATGCATGAGACCTGCCTTCCATTCTGTGATCCTTGCTTCAAATCAAGCAACACAACACACTTTGATGCTTCCCCAGACCTGCCTGCTACAGCACTGTCACTCAATGCAGTAGTAATCAGGAATCTCCCTAAAGTACCTCAGACTAAGCAACATCCTACAGGGAACTTAAAGTTCTGCTAGATTTCTTCTGAAGGGTCCATATCCCCATATCCTGATCAAAACTGGTCAGAATGTTCTATTTTCAGTTAGTGTTGGAAGTAGATTTCGTTATTATTCTGTTATTATACAAATTATTTACATTGTTCAGAGTATGAAGAAAATAAGGAAGAGCTGTACATAACACTTAATAGAATGTGCATTGAAAATTATAGTGTAAAGCACCAAAAGCCTTGCCCAGAAACCTAAGAACCACCCTAGGAAAATAAAATTTAAAAGGACGTATAAATCTGCTTGCTTAGAATGCAGGATTAAAAATGCAACTACTTTGGTTTATGTTTAACCTACTTGGAGTAAACTTACTAAGTTTTAAGAGAACCTTTTTAAATAATTTAAGAGTTTTCTAAGAGTAACTTCAGCTAACAGTATTTTTTACATAACAATCAATTATTAAAAATGTTAGGAAATAATTAATATGCTGGGATCCCATAAATATGGGTACAAGCAACAAACAAGCCACACAAACTATCAAACAACAGCCTGATCTCCCAGAAAACCACATCAATTTCTACAATAGCTTAACTAGAATAATAAACTTTATATATAATCAATTCTGATATACAGCCTGTGACGTATGAGAGCATAAAAGAAAGGTGACAAATACCAGTTCCCTGTGGAGTTATATAATACTTCATTTTTCACTTTTAAGTGCTTATTTGATCTATCCCACAACTTCAAATCCTCAAATGCTAGAAGAATTCAAAAGAAGTTGTTCTGGCTTTAAAACCAAGCACTATATTAAAAAAGCAAAGAAAATCCCCCCAAAAACTATCAAAGAAGCAACACCACCAGCCCCCAAAAAACCCCTCACCAAGTCTAATCCTATAACTTGCAAAATCTTAATTAATTTGACAATAATTCTGCACTTAAAAAACTCACAAAAAGGATGGTACAGAATATAACACTAAAGATACTGAACTCTGAAAATAAACTCTTTTTTAACAGACAATGTAGACTTCTCTTCAGATGATCTGAATTTAAGGGAAAAAATCAATATGGTGATGTAGAGCTTACATTCACATGCAATCTAATTCATACAGTTTGATGTCATTTCTGTAACAAACTGTGACAGTGTCAACTGCTTGTGCAAAGCAGGTTAACCATGAGTACAAGCAGAATAACTGAAATGGGAAAGCAGCACACAGAATGCACAAAATTAGGGCTGAACAAATAACATTCAAAATTGATTACTTACAAAAATCTGAATCTTTTGACCTTTCTAGATAAAGTGTTAGCAAGCTGCTCCTTGCACTCAACAATTACATACATAGGAAACTTCTGACCATTGACAGGAAACATAGGAAATGAGGCAGTAGGTGGGAAGCCAAACCTTGGCACAGTCAGTTTTCTCTATGTCAGTACGTGCTGTGAGCAAGTGCCCTTCTAAAAATCTTGTAATTACTCATAAATAGTTTAGAAGAAAAAGGCTAAAATTAGAAAAAAATCCTGAAGTTCACAGTGTTTATCTCACTCATAATCCAGATTTTGACAATAGTTTACTGTCTGCAAGTTTAGAAGATGGTAAGGCTGACTGCCTTAAAATCCTTCACATGAGAATTTCAATTGAATCCAACAGGATTCTAATTTATATGTAATATACCTCCCTACTGCAAAGGTCCTTATAAAACACAGTACGAAACTTTATCTAAAAACTGTTCAGCAGGATGGCTTAATAGCTGTCAGGCCAAATTTCTTTTTAAAAATGAAATGTATAGCTATTGGAACTAATACAGCCTTTGCAATCTCTATGTGAAACATAAAAATAACTAACCAAGAGGCAAATAAGAATGCCAGCAAACAGGTAGTTGAATCAAAGTCAACAGTGAAGCAATTTTGCTCAAAATAATTAACACAACCCTTTCTAAGAGATGTGATGCAGGTGCTTCTCTGTATAACAATACAATAAATGTTAGTGAAATATTGTGTGCAGTTCTGGCTCACATGTGGTGAAAACTGGCTACAGTGCAAGGAATAACTGAAAGGCTGGAGAACTTGCCCTTACTGCCAGCAAGTACCGTGACGTTCTGATCAGAAAGGACGTTGGGAGGTGGTCTTATTACAGAAGCTACATCAAGAGGATTAAGTCACCAGATTGCAGAGGGTTTAGCAAATTATGATATAAAAACTAATGGCTGGAAAGAAACCAATAAGAGATCAATTTAAATGAAAAACAAAAAAACAGCCTTAATCAAGAGTGAAACTCCAACACTGAAACAAGCTACCACATGCTACAATGGTTTCTCCAGGTTTTGATGTGTTCTTATCAAGACTGGAAGTTCTCTGGAAGGCATGCTTTAGCTAAACCTATATTAATATAAAAAGTAAAGTAAATTCAGGAACTTCTAATATATAGACAGTCAGGGGGTTTAAGATTTGATCCTCCTGGCTTCAAACTATTAATTCAAGCATCCAGTTTTGACAGCTGTCCCTTTAACACTTGCTATAGAAAGCTTACAGCTAGCTTCACATTATTCAACTCCCAAATACCTGTCTCATCACCAAAACACAAAATGACACAACTGTAAAAATTTAACCTACAGGGAAAATGACAACATGAAACTGGACAGACTAGGAAAGACATATAGTTTTATAAAGGATCTCTTTACACATTCAGTGATCTTAGATGCAACCATGATAATCAAAGAACAGAAAGAAATTTATAGAGGTGTCTGTTGCAATTGCAAAGTGAACTGCTGCACAGTCTTCTCCATTTTGAGTATTCAAGGAGCGTTCCATTATCAGGAAAGAAATAAATTTTAAAAGTTCATTATAAAACATGAAAAATCACCATTTGTAAGTACCTTGAAAACACTAAATGCCCAACACTGGCAATAGGAGGCCAAGCAAACAAATTTAGCTTTGGCAAAAACTCCAGAAAAGCATTTAACTTAATAAAAAATAAATGTCTTGAACTGTTTCTCAGTCTATCACCAAACCTTCTCCAACATTGGCCACACAGATCCCAAGTACTGGGAAGCCCATATACACACATAAACATGGATGAAGTAAAAATTGGCTGTTCAGCTTGCTATTTGAAGCATGATTGTCAAAAAAGCAACAAAACCAGCCTTCAAGCCCCAAAACAACAAAATTTTTTGAAAATCATGGGTTGGTATATTTGGTATCCATTGGATGGCCTTCCTTGCACCCTATTATTCCCCACATATTTCTTTCCAAAGCAGTCCGACCTGTGATTTTTGCTGCAGTGTATGTATACTGTATTCCATATTATTAACTCAATGTCCTTAAAAAAATGTAGATCTCTAAACTATAATGAAGATAGTTTCTGACTAAAGCCAGAACAAATTATAGTTGAAAACTTTTTGTTTGCCTGCCTTGAATTCCCTGCAGCAGCCAGCTCATGACCCAAACTGGGACTCTTTCAATCAAGTTTCAAAGAATCTACAGCCTAGCAAACATAATTCAGGGATAAGACCCTGAGGCCAATGACCAATTGGTTATATAAAGTAATATCTACCTATCAACAATGTCTTTTTTAATGGACCATTCAGTAGAAGCATATAACAACAACCAAGGGGGAACAGGGATGGGGGAGTGATGTAGAAGAGCCCAGGATTAAAAAAACAACACAAGCAAATGATACTGTGTTTCATGACTTACAGAAAAATCATTCTGAGAACGAATCCATTTAACTCCCAATATAAACAGGGTCAACATGGAATAGATTTGAAAATTCATGTTGTCAAATATTGACAAGAATGCATGCATAAACCTGAAAGACATTATTTTGGCAAGCATAGCACACCACTACTTCTTGTCCAATCTTATATTATCATCCTTTCCTCAAATAATTCCCAGTGCTCTATTTATCAAGGGAAAAAACCCACAAGAGCTCAAGTTTTACTAACACTGCACACTGCAGTGCAACTACAACTGACCTTGGGAAAGCAGAATAGGGTAGGAAATCTGTTTCCTTCAGTTAATAAATATCTTCCTGTCCCACAAACATCAGTGTATATGTGTCATCCTACACTGCCTGTGCCAACCAGTTCTTTTTTTATGCCCACCTGGACATCTCCAAGAAGTGAACAAGTTTGGTACTGAACTGAGAGGAATCTTAGAAGTCCCTGTGATTCTGGGAAATCTAATGTAGCTCAAAAGAGCCCTTGAGGGTCAGGAAGGAAAAGAATTAATAGTTTTCACAGGAATGACACAGAAGCCTGATGCTTCTGTGAAATATTCTTGGAAGAAAAAAAATTTCTATCACACTTCAAGAAATGTAAATGTTTAAACTGTGAACTAAGTCTTCAGTTGTCTTCAAACCTGTTACCATATGCCTTTCCTTTTTGAGTGTACTTCACATTAAAATAACATGGTTGCACTCCTCAAATAACCCATCTGCTGTTCCCTACTTCTGCTACTTCAAAAGCTTGTCAGCTGCTATCCACTGCAGTTCCAATTTTCAGTATAAAATTAGCAACTTACTATTTATTTTGCCTGATTATACTAATTGTAGGCATTATATTCGTCTTTAAGTGCCCCAGCATTTGAAATAATAAGGGAACCCCAAACAGTTAAGATTAAGAAAACAATATCCCAAGTAGTTTGCTAAGAAACCTTACTCTGTCCCCCTTGACTAAGAATCTACTTTTGACTAATCATGAATTCAAAACAGACAGAAGTGTTGTTTCAAGATTTCACACCATTCAATACACTACTAAGATATAAATTCCTTGTAACAAGCAGATTTTTAAAAAGAGAGAATATTGTAAATAAGATTGCTCAGGTAATTGCACACGTACAATTTTATTTATAAAGAAATCACACAGTTGATTTCTCTATAAGTGGGGTGGCTACAACCTAGCAATTCAGGCCTACAAAAAGTTTGAAAAAATAGTGCTATAAATATTCAGCAAATAACTTTGTTTTTATTATCTCTGAAAAAACATTACTCCATATCTATTTCACTTTTCCAGGTTTCTTAGATTTTTGCCCAATACCTATTCAGATCTCAGAGCAAACTGCACGTTTATGCTGCCAATATAATGAATACAGGAGGAACAATCAACTCTCTGTTCAAGAAAAAGCTATACCTTACTGCTAACAGCCCAGGGTGTTTGCTCATTCCTTCCACTCCTTTAGATAACGATGGGACAGAATTCTTTGGCTCTGAGGAATTTCTTTCTACTCATTGACATAAGATGCCCAAGGCAAAACCACGATCTGACTGGCCAGCTCTCTAGCTTAATATTAGTACAGGAAGGTTATTATTAATTGCAGATCCAAAGACATGCTTGCTGTACACTTCAAATATTGAACATGATTCATGGTGTATCCTATGAGTTCCTTGCAACCTCTGGCATTTTAAAAAGATGCAGTTCTAGACTTGTGAAAATGTGGATTCTGTTTAAAGAAATGCAAAACAAAAAGAACATACAGCTCTGAAGAGAGAACAGCATTCAGTGCAGCAGTGCAATTACAGCACAGAGGTATGCAGACAGGAATAATGCACAAGAAATAAAAGAAATAAGGAATAACATAAATCACAAGCACTATGCTTTAATATTTCCAAGTACAGAGATTTATTATGCTGGAAAGGCATCACAGTATCAATTTGGATAAAGCTGGGGTAAAGAATCCTAACAGAAATACAGAGAATACCAAAAGAACTCTTGTAGTATCTAGCTTACTGGAATGCAGGCATAACTGAAAGATAAAGCATAAAGACATCTGAAGTGTTTACAAAACCCAATAAAGCACCACAGGTGAATAATGAAATGTTTCAGTGCATCTAAAAACTAGCAAGCTATAGAGGAACACAAGAGGATCTCTTTCCAATCTCCTAGGAAATACCATGAGATTATACTGTTTATAGAAGTTGCAAAACAAGAACATGGACTCAGCAATACACTAAGCAGTCGTGTTTTGTATTTTATACATACGCACATCCACATTGTCAGCCACTTCAAGATCACCACATATAGTTGTCACAGTAGTTTTTAAAAGCGGATAAATCCTTACAAAAATAATCCAGTTACATGATAGAATCAATCCAAATTTATATTATTGACCAGATGTGCCTGTCTAGCTGTCAGTATCAATTGCAGAGAGGAGACAAGAAATCTCAGTCATTTTTTTGACTCCTCTCGGAACTTGACAGCACTAAAAACAAGAATCTGAAAGACTTTCTAGAGATACATTTAACTGTTTCACCTTGGATTCTTCAGCATCTGATGGTGATTCCTACTGCCAAGATATTCCTCTGAAATTCCCTGATCTGTATCAGTACTGTAACACAGTACACTGCACTACCACTGAGTCTGTGTTATACAACAGGACCAACAATTTCAAACCACTATTATGACCTGCATGATTAAGATATATACATACATTATTACACAGATCAGTACTGTAATGAACAACTCAGACAACATGTGTAACCACAGTTGCAGTATAAACTACTCTGGAAAAGCCATGAACCACATTTGAAAAACCCATAAATACCTTCTGAATGTGCACAAGAATACTTTTACACTTTTTACTGAATGAACCATTGTTCTCTCATACAACAGAGATAAATATAATAGGGAGTTCACTTATAACAATAGGGAGTTCTGAAATTAAGAGTTTCAGAAATACTTCTGGACTATTACTACTCTGAGACACATAGCAGTTGCAGCTACATTATTTACAATGCTTCTAAGTGGCAGAAGATTAAATGAGAACAGACAGAAGAAGACAGTCAAAGTCATAAAAATATAAAATTAAGAAGGTATAAAATTAGGGTATAAAATTAGGAAGCCAATACTTCAACTGCCTCTCAAACCTTGACTTACTGACAAGTCCCTTAGTCTTGAAGAAGGCACGAACAGATTTGAAAGAGACACTGCTACATAGTTCTGAAACTGTGAAACATGTATAGAAGCCCCTGATAAGAACTGAGACAAGTCATAGGTGTGCAGATAAACTAGGAAGTGAGATACAGCAAAAGGTAACAAAAGCCATTGCACAGAACGGGCTGCAAGCCACAGAAATTCTGACAGGAGGTGATTTCAACAGAGATCCTGGTCAGATTTGTGAGGACAAAGGCAACAATACCTTAGAGACAGTCAAATGGAGACCTAAAATGTCAAGGAACAGGAAGGAAAAGCACTATAGTTTCTATTTTCAAACAAATAATTCTTAAAGAAAACATGTTTTTCTGGTAGGCTGATATAATAACAATTTATGATATAGGCCGGTCATTTAGAAGTTAAGAATGAGGTAATTTTAAAAATTGTCCAAATAAGCATGTAGGATATGTGTAATATTATGGATTACAACCTTAGTGACAGCTAGTAAAGCATAAAAATAAAATAAAATAAACAAAAAGAATTATTTCTTTCTTAAACAAGAGAACATTTAGCAAACATGCTTCTTCCCTGTTCACTTATTTAGTTGTCCATTGGCCAACTTCAGATGACTTATTATCTAAGCAAATGAGGAGATTCTCTGTTTTATGATGTATTTTATGAAATAGATTCCATACAATAGAGTTATCTGTAAGATGGGATAAATCTGTCCTAGGTAATAGTAAAGTCCTGTTTATCCTTCTTGTAATATTGCATAAAAATAGGACACAAACATACTACAAAGCATGCAATAGCAAGAATTTATCCACACGGATGGTGTAGAAAAACACAAAGTAAGATCAACTTTCCAGATGCAACCTCCCTTCCAAAGCAGGGAGGTTGCATCCCATCCAACCTCCCTGTTTAAGAAGCCTTTAATAAGCAGACTTGCAATAAATGGGTGGGAAAGAAGACTGCTGGAAAAAATAAATAGACCCATCTTCAAATCCATCCCCTCTTGAAATGAATGAGATGAGAATAAAGGAAAAATAAATATGAGATAAAGCATAGAAAGGAAACATGACATTCACTCACATAAAATTTTCTGGATATTCACTCAAGGCCATATCAATGATATTCAAAGCATCATGATAGTGTTTCTGGGCTGATAGCAAGAGTGCAAGGAGATGAAGAGAGTTGGCATCATCTCCTTGTAGCTGCAGAGCCTGACGAACATAACCCAAAGCTTCTGGTATCTGATTTAAAAATATAAAAAAAAAAAGGCAGAAAAAGAAAGTACCACTATTAGAAGTATTGCCTTTAAAATTCATAAAATTTTCAAAATGCTCACCCAAGTAACATGTAGAATTCTATACACTCCTGTAAGACACTACTCAGAAGTTTAAAATGGACCTGATGCTCTACAGTGAACACTGAAAATTAAATAATATATTTACCCAGGAAAGTAAGATACATGTTTTTACAAAACAGTTACCTTTAGCCTCTTAAAATATTTTCTTGTCAGTCCTGGCTGTATTACTATATGATTTGGAAAACATTTTAATTGCAATACTTAACTGAAATGTACAGTTAGACTGCAACAGTAATTTTTCTTTAAGTAGAATTTCATTATCTCCTCAGCTGCCTGTGTTTTTGTTCAAAGTAAGTACAGTAATTGTTAAAACCAAGAAATTTAATTAAGCAACACAAGTATTTTGGAATTCAGAATGTACAGAGTCATAGCCTGCTCCTCAAAATTATTCTGTGCCAGTAAAGTGACAATCCATTCCACTCTAATGTGACATAGTGCAAGTTCTGTGCTACTCATAAGCAATGAAAAGTAGTCACTAGAAAATGTAAACAACCATGCTCAGGGCTACTTAGTGACATAAATATGACACAGGAAGAGGCTCACCATGACACACAGAGAGCAGTTCCACATTATCCAAATTCATGTGATGTACGGTAGAACGAGGTAAACATTACAGCTGTACAAGCTGGACTAAGCTCTGATCTCTTTTAGAGCAATAAAATATTTTCCAGTTTTCCTAAACACGTTTTGTAATTTTGTCCACAATAACCAAGCCTTACACAGGAATTCAAAAGCTGCACAGATATTAGCAGGTACTCAAGATTTAATCACTGTAAAGATTGTTAAAGACTAGATTCAAGAGCTCCACTCTCTAGGATTTGAGCTGATATTACATATAATAGGTAAAAACATTGACTTTTTTTCTCTCTGTCTAGCAACATAAATACTGAAGTAAGTGCAATTACTTCTGCCTTATTTCTGATCCTAGAGCTGGAAATATTGGTAGAACTCTGGAGAAGTGCATAAGACTGAAGGTTTTTGGGGGGAGTATTTAAGATTTTTTCCATATATATGAGTATGTACACAAGGATTTTACTGAAGAAATCTTCATCTCTATTCATCAACAGATACAAATTCTAATTTTGTATGACAGTATGATGCTGCACTATTAAAACAAAACTAACCTGTCTGGATATGGCAAGCTGCAGTGCCAAGTAAAATGCAGCCAAATGATCCGTTGGAGACAAACTGTGAGCCCTTAAAAACAAAGAAACAAAATAAAAAGTGATTTTTTTCCCCTGTTCACACAGGTTAGACACACCCATAAATGCATACACATTCATTTATTCACATTCAGATCTCTTCACTACATGTGTACTCATATTTTGATATAAGTGGTGTTCATTTCAGCAACTTTTCTTATGCTTCTCAACCATCCTAGATTTAAAGGAGGCACCTTGAGACATGAAAAACCATTTCTAATAGAAAATAATTATGTCATTTCTGCTTAAATCTTAAAAAAGAAATCTTTAATAAAAAATATTCCTCAAATAAATTGTAGTCCTAAACAAACATTAAATGTAATTACTTAGAATATTTATAAGAAAAAATCATTAAATGACGTTTTCCTACAGAAAAAAAGGAAAAAAACATCTAAACATGAATTCTCCAGAAGACCATGCCTTTAAAGAGATGAATTATATCAACCTTTTTCTACCTTCTAAAAAAATACGTTTGTTCTCTTCTTTTTAATATTTTGGTCAAATGCACACTCTGTGTCTTAGTCATTTTACTATCCTATGGAAATTGTTCTTGTAATATATTCTACTTTCCCCCTGTAATACATTCTTTCTGCTGCAAAATAAGAGCTTTTTAGTAGGGAGATGCTTGAGCATAAGGACAAAAAAAAATTATGGCTGTACCTCAGAATATAAGTACTGGGCAGGAGCCTGGAACTATTTTTTATTTACATTTGTTGCATTCTTTTAATGGAGTCTCATTTAGAACTGTAATGTACAATAATCACCTTTGGAATATCTAGTGAGTCACTTCCATTGGGAGGAAGCATCAAAATTGACCTTTAAACCACTAAAACCACAGAAAACCTTCTGCTTCTGACCTATGCATTTCTGTCTTCTCAAGTCCAAACAGCTGCCCAAGTCCATTAGCTTAGTAAATACACCAAACATGCTTCAAAGAAGTTTTAAGTTATTTAGGGACAGCTCCATATTTTGTTAACTTCACATGTAAAGTGGAGAGTAGATGCATAAGCAAAGCGTAATAGGGTCCAGTCCTTTTTTTTAAATATTGATTCACAAATTAAGCAGTACTAAACAAGAACAAGAGATTTTTACTTAGAGAGTGCTTCTTCAGTCATCCAAGCTTCAGATAGTGAAAAAATAAAGCTGTTACTATCTATCTACCATTTGGTGAGTTCTGTGAAACTTCAGTTCACACTAACCAGAGGAAAGGCACTAAAAGTCTTCCAAAAAAAAGGTTAGTGAAACATACACTCCCTCAGTACTGCGTGAAGACGGCAACAAGCACCTTCTTGAATGGCCACCATCACAAATTGGTAAGCCTTGAAATCTGGCTCAGGCAGGGGTCCAAACCGTAACTGGATTTCTTCAGGACCTCTATTTCTTCAGGAATTGGCCCTCTAGATAGGTGATTTTAAAACTCCACAAAAAAATTTGTTTTTAAAAAGGTGGATCAAAATACTGAGTCTAGTACAGGCTGCTTGCTTTATAAACTAGTAGAGGACAGAGAATTCAACTCCCATCTCCTGGGAGCCTTCTGTTTTTCAGACGTGCTAAGAGAAAGTAGACATGACTGGTATGCTGGGTGAAAGACAACATAACACACAACCAAACAACAATATTTGAACAGAGACTAAGAGTAATTTCACAGTGATACAAAGCTGAATATTGACATGGCCTGGCAATGTGCTTTTACCTGCCACAAGGCCAACCATGTGCTGGGCTGCATCAAAAGAAGTCTGACCACACAGCAAGGGAGGTGACTGCCCCTTCTACTCCACACTCATGTGACCCCACCTGGAGTACTGTGTCCAGGTGTGGGGTCCCCAGCAGAGGAGGATGTGGACCTGTCGGAGGAAGTCCAGAGGAGGGCCACAAAAATGACCAGAGGGCTAAAGCACCTCTCCTTTAGAGACAAGCTGAGAGAGTTGGGATTGTTCAGCCTGGAGAACACAAGGCTCAGGAAGATTTTACAGCACCTTCCAGTACCTAAAGGGGCCCTAGAGGAAAGCTGGAGAGGAGGTTCCTACAGAGATATGTATGGATAGGAAAAAGGGTAGGGTCTTCAAATTGGAAGAGTAGGTTTAGATTCAATTATTAGGAAGAAATTCTTCACTATGAGGGTGTTGACGCACTTGATCACATCCAGAGAAGTTGTGGATGCCCCATCCCTGGCAGTGTTCAAGGCCAGGCTGAAGGGGGCTTTGAGCCTTGTAAAAAGAGGACTCTCAGAATTTTGAGAATCACTATTCTGAACTGGAGAATAAGGTCAGCAGACACTGAACTGGAATGGGATAGCTTTGCACTATGGTCCATTTCATCTCTTGCTGTTTCAAAGAACCCTCAAAAGAAAGCAATTCACTATTAGGGTCTCAAATGTAGTGAACGCACAGAATTGGTGAAAAATCGTTAGCATACTATTTTTGAAACAGTGGTAATTAAGTCAGTAGTGGTAAGAGGGATGGGTGAAGAACTGAGGTATAAACCAGGAGGTAGAAAGTTCAGTTTCAACATGGAGAAAATACCGAAGTAGTAAAAAACTTAATTAAAACCACTAAGAAACAGAAGAGCAAAGATATGTTAAAGCATATTTACATACAGAGGAATAGCTAAGATGAGACACAAAAAATAAGGATTAACACATACCAGCCTCATTCTAAAGTTACCTGCAAAACACTTCTTCAACCCTATCTCCTCAGATACAAAACCACCACTAAAAAGCCAGAATTTCTTTTCACATTAAGGCACAAGTCTGTTTCCCTACATTTAGGTTTATCTCACCAAAGAAGGGTTTCAAGGGTATATAAACATAAAAGACATATTTAGATGCTGCAGCACTTTTGCCAGCTTTGTCATCAAGATTTGTTTCTTCTATAATTAGGGTAGAAATGTTCTCATTTGCCTGTTTATTGTCATTTCATTTGCAGGGTCCATGAGTATGAACTACTGTCATCCCCAATGGCACTGCTTCCAGGTAATGCACTCGGAAGATGACATTTGCACTGTTATTGCCTACACTGTTACATTTCCAGATAGAATTTTCATTTTCCTCTAGCTTACTACCTCAAAACCTGCATTTCACCCTTCAGCCCCAGCAGCACGGCCTCAATTATTGCTCTGCTTCTACAGAGATAATTGCAAAGGCCTCCTATACAATCTGATCAGTGGACAACTCTTAGAAACACTATCTCATTGAACCACAACTTGAAACCTTATACTGTGTGGTTTTTTCTTCTAGATCAGAATGTTGAGCAAATATTTTATACTGGAGAGCAACACAAATGTCTTTAAATAAAGGGAAATCCTTAGAAATCAATTTAGGTAAAGCTGGCAGAAAATGATGGAAATAAATGCTAAAGAAATACATTCTGTTCTCATGACAGGAGACTCCCAGAGGTGTAGCTGTCATTACACAATCTTCTACAAGTCTCTCTTTTTAGCACATAATAAAAGCTTTGCACTACATATAGCAGAAGAAAATGGAAAGATCAACACCCACTCACCTCTGAAATGCAAGAAGAGCCTTTCTCTGCAAGACCTCTTGCATCCCTCGCAAAGATGCTAAAAAGGATATATTTAATCAGTGATGCGAATGATGATGAGATTTCATTCCACACACTAATTGAAGAAGCTTGAATACATTGACTGAAAAAATGGTTGCACACAGAATCTTTAATGTCTACCCTTCTGCCAGGTACCCTTTTTTAGGCAGCATGGGAATTTCCAAATGTGAATGTTTATTCCTATCTTACCATCAGTAGCCTGCAGACTGTAAGTCAATCCCAGTGCCAAGTAGCCTTTTGCTTTGAACTCTGATGTTTTGTCCCCAAGATCAACAACTGCTGTGGCAAATCTTTCAGCTTCTTCCAACTGAAAATATTACAAAACATCCATGTAAGTCTAAAACTAGCTAAATCTTACATTATAATGATAAGAATGCTCAGAATCTATATTATACACACTGAAGCTGTAAAAAATCTCAGCCATGATTGTTTTGAAGGACTATTTCATTTTTCATTAGACTTAGTTTTCTTGCTAAATATGAAATAGAAACCACAGATTTTAAGCCTATTCATATGACTGAGAGAAATCTGTCACAAAGCACACTTACTGTGCTTTTGCCTTTTTTCTTCTTTTTTTACATTTTTTTTTTAATAAAAAAGGTATTTCTGGTCCATATATGCCATCTACCATTTTTGCACTTTATATAAATAGAGTTCTTGACCCATGAACCATTTATTTAGGAAAATCAGTCACAAGAACTATGGCTCTAAACCCGTAAAAAAACCAGTAAATCCATGCAGAACTCTGCTTTGAACACTGCATTGCTGAATGAATGCAAACTCACAAAGAGAGAAAAGCTTAAAAATCAAGGTTTAACTGCCATGCTAGCACACTATTTAATAGTCTAGAATTTAAAAAAAAAAAGCCCTTTGAATCCATTCCAGTAACTGTAAATGCTAAGTACAGTAAGTTACTCCACACGGATTCAATCCATAGGGAACAATTTACAGAACTAGGACATACCTTAATTAAGGCTATATTTTGTCAGCCTCAACAAGTCATGTTTGTGCTACTACACCACTTTCTCAATTTCTATATGTGACCTTTCCCTTCTCTTTTCCTTCTTTTTTAATTATACTCATTTGTCTAATAATTACACAAGTATCTTGAAAGCAACATTATGACCTTTGATTACTTCAATGTTTTTTGTATAGATACACTCATTTCAAGTTTATCTAAAATACTCAACTGTCCCTACTACAAATTAATAAACCACAGCTGCCTGCAAACTTGGTACCACCAGAAAGAGTCCTTGATTATAAGAGATTTGCCTCATTATCTTCCAGAGTTATTTTCCTCTTGCAGAAAATAACAGAAGTCTAAGTTGCATTTATGATCTGTCTTCCAATGTTTCAATTTCCATGTATTTTAAGCTATGTCTTAGACCAGTATCAGAATATGCTATCTTGATAAACATAACCACTGTCAAGTATTTCAAATTAGCCATTCCAACAGGGATGTACATGTGCATATACATATCTGTACTGTGTTTTTAGATATGCCCAAGTGCATGCAGCCACTGTGCAAAAGCATTTGCTACATCTTTAAATCAAGATTTTAGTACAGCTCTTGCTGAGAAGACAGAGGGCAAAGCTTACCCAGTGCAGAGATCCCATGCAGAGCTTTGCAGCAAGCAGTGGAATAGTTGCATCATCTGGTTTCAAACGTATACATTCCTTCAAGACTTTAACAGCTCGAGCAGACTGTTTAAAACATTTTCCATTTAAATTACTAAAATATAAATATGTTTCACACATCAAAGATCCTTATTTCCACCATTTACTTTATTTTTTCTTTGTGAAGGGGATATTACTACACATTTTGTTGACAATTGGTCAAAGTTCCTCAAGCCAGTGAAAGACAAGACTTCAGGCACTGCTATTTTAGCTCCTACAAACTGAAATCTGCTAAGAATGTCATTCCAATGGTATACAATTCAGAAAAGAGTTTTGAGATGCATTTTAAACTTTGCTAGGCCTGTAAACTCACAGTATTTGAGCCAGGCAAATGAAAGAGAAGGAACGGGACAGTTTTCTAAACAAGCAGCATTTTGGTGTTCTTTGGGAGTTAAAACAGGAATAGGTCTGATATAAGATAGAATGGCACTGCTCCTCCTTTGTTTTTAACTTGTTTGCCTCCATTCAATCACCCTTTGGAAGATAACTCAAAGTAAACAGATTTGGATGAAGAACCAAGTCTCTTCAGAACCCATGTGCTGCTAAAATATTTTCTAAAGAAAATACGTTCCTTTCCCCCATTCTGAAAATAAGCAAAATATCCCCATTGAGAATGATATTTTAGAAAATTAGTTGTTTCCATTACATGATTAATGTATTTTCTGTAACATGACAGCGAAAAGCAAAAATAATTATAAAAAGAGAATTGCATCTAAAAGCTTAAGTTTCTAGTTTATATAATTTTTTTTAAAATCCATTAGTTGCACAGAATATACTGTCTCAAAGGCAACAACATTAAAGAAGATAGTCAGAAATTTCCTAAGCGAAAAAAAAGGAAGAGCACCACAAATCAGCATGAATTTGTACCTAAGCATAAAATAAATTAAGTCATCAAAAGCATACTTAAACAAGTTTTACAGGATAATAGGATCTGGTATAATTCACTGCTTGTATTCAAGCAGCTTGTCTTAAGATTATTGGTGAGATAGTTGTTATCATCACCTAAATTAGAAACTATTCAAATAACAACATTCTTTGTACAGCACTGGGAATAAATTCAGGAGTAAGACATACTTAGTTGATTCAAGGATTAGAATTATTTTCAAAAACACTACAGATAAAAATTATGAAAGAGCTAAACATTGTTATCAAATGCCATCATCAAGAATTATATGAAGAAATTTTGACTTACTTTTCCTGCTGCCATCAAGGACAATGCAAACTGATACCAGAGATGGAACTCTTCAAACGCAAACTTCATGGCTCTTTCTAAACACTAAATATGGGGAAGAAATTGTTATTTAAGGTCGTGTTCTTCAATTACGGAGAAGATATGCTAGTATTAAGATTATTTTTTTAGATTCTTATCTAACATGTAATTTAAAAAATTAAATTATTCAAATACAGGAAAAGAACTGCCAGATCCTACAAGGAAAAGAATGTAACAGAACACTGATTTCCCATTTACTGTATTTGTTTAACTACTCCTGCTGGTACTGTATTATGTAGTCTGAAAGACGGAATGATGAATATCAGCTTTTTGAAGATACCATCTTTGATATCTTATCTAACTTTTAGATAAGTTTAAAGTGAAAAGGAAAATTGTACACACTTTCTTCCTGAGTTGTAAATACATAATATGCAGTGGTACCACAAGCAGTTACAAGTACAGTTTAAAAGGAGGGGTGGTATATAAATATTCACCTTGAAGTGTTATTTCTATCTGTAAAAATTTTAACTTTACACTCCATATGATGTTGAGATTTTAAGTAAACTAACTGAATGCCAAAAGGAAATTCATTATTAATACACTGAGATTAAATAATGAAATTATTTCATTTTGCTATGTTAATTTTAACTAATTAGACCAGTTCCATATAGTAGAAAGGTGAAACACTTTTCTGGAATAAACTGATTTAGGAATTAATTTTCTAGTCTGCAGAGTCCAATTGCATAAAGCAGCTTTCTGTTCTGACAGCTACAGTGCACATGGTAAACCATAAAAACATGAATTACTTTTCCCATATAAACTCAGCTTTAACATTACAGAAAGCACAATCAAGTGTGCAGTGTGTTTCCACACACAGCAGAATCTGAAGCAAAGAACAGCACTGAAGAGGAAACAAAACAGAAGTGCACTATCTGCTACATATAACTAATGTATGCTAGAATTTATCCTACTACACAATGTCCAGTATAAAGACTATTACCTAATAGAATTTTTATCATATTTTAAAGAAATTATTTTCTTTATGATTTTACATGATTTTAGAAATACTTTCTAATATTGCTGTTAAAGGTTCATGATCAGATTGCAAGTGTAGTAAGTTAATTAAATGTCTGCTATGAAAAACAAGACGATTTATTTTCCCATTGGACTTTTCATAAGTGAAAACCAGGAGCACAGAAAGAAACAAGTCAGTTTTGTGTGATTGTTTCTATTATTTTAGATTCTTCACAGAGATTAATACATGAGACTCACTGTACTGTAAAGAAAGTAAAAATTCTTTTCTAGACCTTGCTCAATTAAAAATTAATTACCAATTCTAACTGCAGAAAATAAGGTTTAAGAAATTGACACTTCAGGGTTTTATAATTTTGCAATTACAAGGGCACAGGACACAACTGTAGATTATTCTAAAAGGCTTGAGTTTCAACATACTAAATATATCTACCATTCCTTTTGCTTCACTTCAAGTTCTATTTACTTGGCCCTGCTGAACAAGAAAAGTGACAAGTTAAGTGAATTTTCTTTGCTTTGTAAGATGCCAGACTGGCCATTAGCATATGTGGGAGCAAGGGATGAACGGATGGATGTTTGTGATCTACACAACAACACGGACACCTCTTAAACTGGGTTCTCCTGAACAAAGGAATGTCAAAGACCTACAAGCTCTAACAAGAAATACATAATAAGCAATAGTCACCAGGCAGGCTGGAAGTTAAGATAACGTTCAGGATAATGACAACTGAGTTTACTTGAAAAACATTCAGCACAATCCCTCTCCTATGGAAAATGCCATTGTCAGTATTGCCTTGTTAATAATCACAAATCACAGGTGAATGTGAACACATTACTGAACTTGGTTGTTTATCACTATGGTCTCCTGAAAAGTATATCCTTGAAGTTAGAGAGCAGAAAGATGAAATTATGAAAATGTAGGAAAATTTCTGGTCTGGAAGACATCTGTTCTAGCAGGACACTTACAAGCTCAGTATCATGCATCCCACAAAGCTTAAAAACAAACTTGATTACAACCAGAGTACTTTTGTTTAGGAAAGAACTGACAGGATAAAGTTTCTTCATCTAGTTGAAACTACCCTAAGAAATTGAAAGCTCATTATATACAAACTTGATAGAAACATGAGCCCTTCTCAGTTAAGAACGTGATTTGGCATTTGAACATTTTAACAGGGATGAGACAGAATTTTGATCATTATAATTCTTATATAACAACCAACTACTTCTGTAGGTAATCAGCTATATCTAAACCAGAAGGCAGCAATAAGATATTGGAACTGGTGGGTGAATACCATTTCTACAGTTTGAATAATTTCCCAATTTCTGATTTAATCTCCACTAGAGCAATCAAAATCAGCTCAAAGAGAATGAAGCCCTAAAAAATTAAATGCCTATTATATAACTGAACAGAATGTTTTAACATCTCTGAATATGTGTTTATAATACTTCAAATTATAAAAGTTACAGATTATCAGCAGCAGGATTTGAGGACATATATTTCTACTCACTAAACTGTAAGAGCTTCTTAAAGTCTATGTTTTCCACTGTGCTTTGGATGACAAGGATAAGAGGAAATAAGATGTTCTAATAATTTCCTGAAAAGATCCTGCTGCAGCTGTGTATCTACAATATCTGTATGCTAAAGTAAGTATTGTTTATTATACCAGGTCTTCATAAGATGATCTTTTTTCATATTCAGAAAAGATACTTCATGTACATATGACAAATACATTTTAATTATTCTGTACTGGAAGTATTTTTCAGACATAGTGGAATTACTTTCTCTTTTTCAAAAAGAACATTTCAAAAGAATATACATACAATTTTGTTGGAATATCACTACAAAAAATAAAACAAAACAAAACAAAAAAGAAGAAGAAGAAGAAGAATAAAAGACCTTAAAACAAGCCTCAGGTAGACTTCAGCTTCTAAAGTCTAAGGCCATGACTAAAAACCCTCACCTAAGCAGCTTGTAAAACATGAAGCCTCCTCTACTTTTCAGATATTTATGGTCCTGCTCTTGTCTGCAGCAAAGATCACCACCAGCACAAGAAGCTCATGAACGGCCTTGAAATCAAATACCTAAGTCAAGTTAAACATCTTCCACTATTTAGAATATTCAATTGTGCTCAAAGCACAGAAGGAAAAGAAACAAGGAGTACCACCTTGTAGCTTGAGTCAGCTACAGTGGAGCAAACAAATGCTATGCTTTTCTCTGGGTGAGAGGACTGTAAATCTTCCTTTCTACCCTTCAGGATAATGTACTACACTTCAAGACGCTTGGCTAAGAATATGGCTAAGAGGTACCTCTAGCTTTTCTAATGAAGCCAAAAACCCTCCATGCTAAGAAAGGTAAGAAGTACTACAAGGAAGAAGTTCCACCTATTGTGACATAAATACTATCATAAGTGTCCCAAAGGAGACAGAAGAGAACTCCAGGAACCTGCAATGTTCCCATAAATATAATGGTTCTTTAACATTCTAAAAAAGACAAAAAATCCACAACAAAAAGAGCAACAAAACCACCACAACACAAGACAAAATGTAAGAATCAGATTTGGAACCCAGGGCTGCTCTATTCCTGCCTAGTTGTTAGTCTACTATACAAAATTGAAAGGTTGCCAGTCACATAGCAAAAAAAAGAAATCAAAGTTTTCAAGGTTTTTTTGCTCAAGGTTGTTTGTTGGTTTGGTTTTTGTTTTTTTAAATACTTGTTGATGTCTCATGTTTCAGAAGTTCTAGACTGAAACATACAGACAGACACCTCTTGCATGTTTGGTGCAACCACGTAAAACTACATAAAGGTGACAGTGTCTGTAGCGGCAAGTAAATGGAAATATTCCTGATTAGATTATGTTGTAGGGCTGGTCCTGTGTGAGATTCCTACTCCATTGTTCTGTGAAACACCTTCCAGTGCACTGATTTAAACTGACTTGTATCCCAACTGGCAGCTATGAAGTACTTTCAAGAAAAAGAATACCCAAATTGAGGGTTTAACATCACGTGAGATGCAGATAAAGAGTGACCATCAACATACACCAGAGAAGAACTAGAGCAGCTTATTTTCATCTTTTTCATAATAGAAGTCCTCTATTATGATGGAAAGAAACCATTTCTCAACAAATCAATTCCTGGGTATGCCTTCATATTCTTTCTGGAGACTAATAATTAACTGTGGTCAGCAACAGTACCCTGCTGTGGGGTGAGCAGTGTTTGAGCAGCAGGAAGAGCTGCTCCACCCAAAGAGCTGTAGCTGTTTCACAGGTTTAAAACTGTTAACAATACTTGGCAGTTTACTGAAGAAGTTGCCACAATCTAACAAAACACAAGCATGCTACATGATGAAACATCAGACACTGAGGTAACACATTTCCCAAAGACCTGAAAATTGTTTTGTTAACTTTATTTCTTTTTTATTAACTTCAAAACCTCAAATATTAAGAAGTGTAAAAGAAAGTTTTCTTCTGAAATCCTTTTTCATTCATTGCAAGTATTTTTTTCTAGGAAATTATACCAATCATTTCTATATCCAGAACACCTTTTATTTTTTTTGCCACTCCTTCTTGCTCTCTCCATTTAATGCAGATCCATGCATCCTCAACTAAAAATAATGTGGATTTCTGTGGCATTAAACATTTACCACACCTTCCACGCAACTTTTCTTGTTTAGCCACCTCAAGTCACTTGTATAAATTTAGACAGTAAACATTTTGGGGAGGAAACTACTTCCTGTATATATAAAGCAGTCAGAATGAAAGTGTCCTATATTTGCTTCAGCCCTTTCTTACTACCACAATTACCATGGTTAACAGAGAACAGCAACAATGACACAGACGAATATTGACTACTATTAACAAACCTCTGAAAGCATTTCATACTGGCCTCTTCTCCCCAAGGCTATTGTAAGTAAATCGTAGACTACAGATGCACTTTGCAAACTGATGATCCGATCATTCTTGTGTTCTGGTATTCTGCTCAGAACAGCATCACGGTTAGCCTGAAACACACCAAAAGAAAGAAACCAAGGCAACCATTACATTTCGAGTTATATTTTCACTCAAGTAACTGCCATTCCACTCAGCCTCACAGTCTGTAGTTGCTATAAGGGATATAAAGAGATCTGATACTAATTTATACATAGAAAGAATTACCAATTTTACATATTAGTGGCAAGACTGATGGACCTACTTCTATATTTCTATATGGATCTATTTTTAACTACTTCATTCTAATTCCATAATCTAATTAAAAATTATTTAGAAAAAATTACTAAGTAATTACTTAAAAATTACTAAGTATTTAAAATTATTGAAGAGTTCTTAGAAAAAAAAGAAGGTATATTTTCAATATAATGGATATTCATCTACAAAATTTTCTTTTTATTTTTTGTGTGCTAGTAAAACATATTTAAAACATAAAAGGATCTTCAAATCCTCTATTCCAGCTTCTGTAGAAGAAGGCAATCAACTTCTTTTCACAAAATTATGACACTGTCATCTCATTTGTGAATGATAACATGCCCACGATAACCCACAATCACCTTCAGGAGTTACAACTGAGAAGTGAAAACTGATCCTGGTTCTGGGCACAGCTTTGGAATCAAGCCATGTTTGCAGTAAGGGTTTGTACTTTCAAACCTGTTTTGTGAAAGGCACATTGCAAACCTAATTCCTTAAGTGCTCCTTTTGGGAGGGAAAAAAGCTGAGCTAGAAATGGATTAAATGAATTGATGCTCACACCATGTTCACAGAGAAATCATGTTCAAGAGCAAAGAACAAAATTCAGGTCTCAGATAGTTGGTGCCTCACTGAACCATCCACTGCTTCTCCCACTTTACCATCAAGCCTCTGAAAACACATTTATCTTGCTATCCTAACTGTTTCTAGTTTTCTTGGTGTTTAATATTCCCATTGGTACAAACACTAGTACATCTGGTAGTCTGCAATCAGAAGTCAAAGATGCCTCTTTCTCCTCATCCCCCTTTTTATTTTTAACTTCACAGGGCATGGCGCCCTTAGTACATTTACTTAAAACCCCTAAATTTTAATAGGCAACTTATTTCCCCCTCTTTCAGACACAAAAAATGACACATAATAAGGGATAATAAATTTTTTCTCTACTTTAACTGGGTAACATTTTAAGTTCTGAACAAACTCAATACATCTTTAAAATCAGAAGAATTAAACACTGAAAACTTTTCAAAGAGATACATGGAGTGTAAAACATCTCAGGAATTATCAACTGAATAATCCACTTGGTTAGAAACAACCCTACACATGCACACACATACACACCCCCAAACAGACATTTTGCTTCCTTTTGATCAAGAAGTCTTTGGCTTTTACTTTTTACACTGCATAAATATTTAGTGAAATTCAAGAACTTTTTAACTCCACCTCTAATCACTATTTGACTCAGCTCTTTGCAAGTTTTGAACAAGCTGTGAACTACCACTTCTTGTGAAACAGTGGTTGACAATGCCAAAGCATAAGGATGTCTCATAATTATTCCAGATATCTTGTGTATTTGAACAATCATTTTCTTGATTATTATAAAACAGGAATTATGTAGGAACTTAAATGCTCAGTATTTCAGAACTGCCACGGTCTCAGACACTCTAAGGTGACAGTGAAACTGCAATGTGTCACCTGGCCTCACGTACACACTTGAAGCCTGTAACACACTTGGGCAGTGTAACTCAGTGCAGCCTCAGAGGAAGGAAGGATATGCTCAGCCATTTTTCCACTGGTTAACAATCCCACACAAAGCTGAGCCCAGGAGGTGGTGGTCAGTGACACAAACTCTAGTTGGAGGCCAGGAACTAGCAGTGTGTCCCAGACACTGATACTGGGCCTGATCCCAAGCATCTTTGCTGAGCTGATATGCCAAAGGGCTGTGCTGCCATCCAGAGGGGCCTCAACAGGCTGGAGGAACAAGCTGACAGGAACCCCAGCAAAGCCTTCAGCAAAGTCCTGCACCTGGGAGGGAACAAAGCCAGACACTATACAGGCTGGGCACTCCTCAGCTCAAAGGCAGCTTGACAGGAACACACTTGGGGGTCCTGCTGGACACCCAAAGTGACCAGGAGCCAGCAGGCTGCCCCAGCTGGAACAAAGGCTGTTGATAGCCCAGGCAGCATCAGCAGGAGTGTTGCCAGCAGGTTGAGGGCAGTGATCTTTCCCCTCTGTTCAGCACTGACAAGGCCACACCTGCAGTTCTGGACTCTCTAGTTCAAGAGACATGCAGCTACTGCAGAGAGTCCAACAAACGCTCACTAGGATGTGTTAGACACCAGGGTATCTCTTCTATGGAGAAAGGCTGAGAAAGCTGTGACTTTTCAGCCTGGAAAAGACAATGCTCAGGAGGGGAGCCTTATCAGTGTTAGAAATATCTGAAAGGAGGCTTCAAGGAAGAGGGAGCCAGGCTCTTTCCACTGGTGTGCAGTGACAGGACTAGAGGCAATGGGCCTGAACTGAAACACTGAAGCCCTCCTCTGAAGATCAGGAACCTTTTTTTTTCTTTTTTCTTTTCTGTTTTTTTTTTTTTTTTTTTTTTTTTTGGTTTGGTTTGGTTTTGGGGAGGTTTTTTGTTTTGTTTTTGTTTGGTTTTTGTTTTGTTTTGTTTTTCGTTTTTTGGGGTTTTTTTGCTGTGAGGGTTAATGGGCAGTGGCCCAGGCTACCCAGGGAGGCTGTGGAATCCCTCTCTGTGGAGATACTCAAAAGATGTCTGGAGAGAGGTGCAGCCTGCTCTAGATGGCCCTGCACGAGCAAGGGGGCAGACAAAATGACCTCCAGAAGTCCCTTCCAAACATAATCATTCTGTGATTCTGTCACCACAACTCAGCTGACATGCTGCAACACATACATGCACTGTTAACATGAGGATGTCAGATCACAGAACCACAGGATGGTTTGGGTTGGAAGGGACCTTTTAAAGATCATCCTGTCATGGGCAGGGACACTTTCCACCAGACCAGATTGCTCAGAGCCCTCTCCAACCTGGCCTTGATTGAGGTGCTTTCTTACTAATTCACAGACAATGAAAGCAAGAGATCATAATATTTTAATAATACAACAGCATATCAAAACACCAACTGTTACTCAGTGTTCTCTAAGTGTTAATTCTTTCCCAAATACTAGTTTCAGAATCACAAATCATACTACTACAGCTAGAAAGTTAGCATGAACTGAAGCTGAAACAACAGGTCTCAACTCTCAGAAAGGTAAGTTTGTAATGATGAATATTTTTATGCTCAATCTTCCCCTTTTCCCCCTCCAAAACTAATTGAACAAATTACTTAGCCAAAGTAAGTCAATCATGTCAAAGATTTTATACTCCCCCGAAACAAATTCCTTTGCTGAAATAATCTGCAATAATTAATGTTAAAAAAATTTGAAAGCTTGCTAAAGGTATATGCTCTACAGTGACAGCATTTGGTATAATTAGGCATATCTAATTCACAAAGGAAAAGCTGTAAGTAACCTGAAATGGCACTTAACAAGGCAGTACTTTTAATTTGGTTTCTGGCTTCTTAATGATGATATGTAAGGAACTACACATGCAAACACAGCTATCAGCAGTCAGATCCTGCAGAACTGTGACTGCTTTCACTTCACACCAAGACCACAGTTCACATCAGCATTCTCTGCATCTTCACTGCTGCTCAGGCACATTACAGAGACACAGGCAGCACCTCTCTGTGGTAAGCATACACTGCAGCAAAACCAACATATGATATGTGGAAATGTTGCTCAGCCGTTTTTTGTGTATTATGAGAATCAGAATCTAGACAGAATTTCTAGATTCTGTCATGAATATTGCAAGGCAGATCACTAGGAATGAGGAAGGCAGTTAGCACCACAATGTAAATATGTGCCACTTTAAAACAGTTAAACTAGGACAATGTTCACTAAAGTGTTCTGATCCTATTTAACTGAAGCAAAAGAGAAATGCCAAAACATGTAAGCATTTGAATCACCTGTAGAACTTAAAAGACTACATCTTACTGATGTGCAGTGAGACAGACTGCACAATGCCTGAGACTGTAGAGGTTTCACCCCTTAAAAAACAGAAAAAGCTCCATAATTTCTTTTTATCTGAGAATATAAAACTGACATGGTATGAGAATGTCAGTACGTGGCAGTTGATTGATGACTAGCAGAAAATAAGAAAAGCTGATAAAGGGCACAAGTAGACCATTGAAAGGAATCATTTCTTGAGGAAATGGGAACATTTAAAAAAAATAATCAAGTAGCAAAGACTGAATGTCAGTATCATCAAAAATCATTTACAAATTTGAGTGACTGAAGTTTAAAGCACACTGGAAGGTATTTTTTGTCAATGTTTATTATGCTCTTCTACTAGATTTGATTTGTTTCTTACCACAAAAATAATTTAGATTTTGAGTTTGAATAGCAACTAACTGGTCTAATAGTGGTTCATACAGGTCAGTGATGCCAAATGAAGGACCTGGCTTGTTCACCTGCCTATGACTAGAAGGAGGTTAGGTACAGCCAGTCCAAAGGAGAAAAACTCTATAAAACTTGCAGACCTCATCTCACCGGCTCAGAGGAACAAAAATTTCAGTTTCAGAAATAACTGCCTGCTTTCCTAACAGAAAATGAAAGACAAAGCAAAGGCTTGAGGAAAAAAAAAAAGTCCTCTTTTAATTAAACAAAAACAAAGCCCAAGGAAAGCACATACATTCAGCAAATGCACATTCACTCTATTTTACCTACCATAGATTCACTAATAAGCAGCAACAGTAAGGCTTCTTCTGTATTTTCTTGAGGACAGAAGATGCTGTTCAAAATGAGAATTTATATATTTAAGCAGAACACATTTCTTTTATGAGTAGTTCATACACATATATTAAAAGCACTGTAAAAACTGGAAAATGTCCAAAAAAGAAAACAGAAAGTAACTTGCATAGAAAAATCAATTGGTTAAAATGCATTTCTTTGCAATGTTCTATATTAGCATTTCAGAAAAGTTGGCTGAACACAATAAAAGAACAAAACTACCACAGCTGTCAGAGTTGAACTCATTCAAATATCCCAACATTGAACATAATTTGACAACTGTAAACACTAAGCCCATAATTTAACTGGCCTCTTATGCTGTCTGAGCTGAATCTACATCAAGTGCTGGCACAAGGAAACTCCCACACAAGAAGAGAACTTCTGTATTTTAGGCAATATGTGGAGAAATACTTCTATCAGTCTTTCATGAGATATGCCTGAGAATTTTTTCCTGATGCATTCAATAGCTATGAACATTTTTAAATAGATCCACAACAATCTCCATCCATTTGCCATAACCACTGTAAGTTCCAAGTAGTAGAATTATTTGCTTGTAATGAACTACACTTCCTTCTAAGTTCATGCTGAAGGTTTGCATAGGACTAGTTTCCAGACTTTACTGCTTTCTCTGAATACTGGATGCTTTCTGAACACTCTTCTATGCTGGTGGACAGACAACAGTAATCTGCATTGGGTACTGGCAGGAATTCATTCATCCATTCTCATACACACAAAAAAATCCCCCAAATCAGTGACTATGTTTTATCTCTTTGGATTTCTTCCTCTGAACTATTTCTGAATTCGCACAAATACTATTTCCTGTTAATTCAGTCCATTAGTTCCACAATTATCTATTTAAATGTAGAAAATAATTTGTTGTTGTTAATAATCAATTCCTATGGTCCCAAAGGTGTTTAAACTACAATACATTATAGACAGGAAACAAAACTTGTCTGACATTAAAACATCTTTTCAGACTTTTTTTCAAGCACTAGAAATATAAGCAGTAATTAAATGCCTGAAAGAAACTAGAAACTAAAAGACATCGAAATTCCAGGCAGTTTGAAAGCAACATTGTTCACGTATTGTGGTACTATACAACAGCTAAGACCCCAGGGCAGCTATTGTGTTGTTGTGTTTTTATTTTTTAATCAATGCAACTGCTCACCAGATTTTTAAGAGCATTCTTAATCTTAGAATACAATTTTATTATTACATAACAAAGAGATTTCAAAACACAGTTAGTTATGAATAAGAACCACCCACGATAAGGAATGAGGAGTGATGAGGAAGCATCAGAGTGCTCCTTATCTAACAATCCACTCCTCTATACAGAATTTAACAACCTGGAAGAAGATTTAACAACTGACAATGGCACCCAGAAAGCAGAATAATGACTGGAAAGAGCTGCTGGAGAAAGTATTCTCTCAGAGAAAGAAGGGATGCTGCCCCAAAGAGAACTACCGAAACGTCACTCATCAAAACAAAAGCAAACATTTTCTCTTGCAATTTCAAGCATATTTTTATAGATATGTTGATGTTTGTCTCAAACAAGAACCTCTCCATGCAGAAATTAGTGAGAAATTTCTTTGAGCTGTCTAAACAAAAAGCTCAGTTAAGCTGACTGAACTCAGACATTTTCTATTTCTCCTGACAGATGCAGGCACATGAGTAAAGTTATTTCAGTGTAACAAAGCAAAAGAGGTACCTTTTTGATAGCATCAAATGGCTATCAACTAAAGGCAAACCATGAAAGTCATGCTCAGCTGAAGAACTGGTTAAAAAAAAACTGAAGAGGCAATAACACAGAGATCTAAAAAATCATAAATGCTATTGGCCAAGTTAAACCCATAATTCTCATAAGAATACAATGCAATTATCTAATGTCAGGCAACATACTTAGAAAAAAACAGTGCATTGAAGACTCAGAGTTGGTGGTCAGAAGACCTAGGAAGAAATTTCCTACATATCACTGTCTTTGACACTTGCTTTCAGTCACTGCTGGAGATGAGATACTTGGCTGAACATATTTTATGTGGTATGGTATTAACCAGTCTGACGTGATGAAAGGATTTAATTATATGCTCTGCTGGAATTGTGGAACTCCTCACCTGCACGTGCCAAGAACAAGAGAACTAAACTGAACAAAGCCCCACTTTGGCAGGAAGCATGTTGCTATGAAGGATGAGTTGAGAATGGAGAACATAAGTTTGAAAGACTGAGCCTGAGAAACATGCTGTAACTATTCTGGATGCAGGAAGGAGAACTGCTAGAAGTCTTTGAAGATAAAGGCCGTTCTACTTAATAACAGTAAAGGCACCATAATTATGTGGGCTTGCTGCTCTGTAAAAGATTCATTAAAAGACCTCTGCAATAAATACAGCTAAACAACTCAAATGGTGTCATATTGCAGGCACATGTTACAATATAAATATACTGTGAACACTAAAACAAAACATCCCTCCATTATGTAAGTAGGACTACTTCTATAATCCAAATATTAACTTCTAAGAAAATTTCAAATTCAAGGAAATGGCTATCTATATTTAATACTAACCCTAATGGTGATTGGTTTGGAAAAAAAAGTTACATTTTCAAGAAGGAAGAAACATCAGAAACATACCATAGCTACTCTAGAATTCACCATGAGAGATACAGGACAAAAACAAACCAAAAAGTATCATTTACCTGATTCAATGAAAGATTAAAACTGAACAAAAGGTGGCATCATAAAGAAATGCCAAAACTAATTTAAGACGATTAGCTAAAAATTTGCCTTGGGAAGCAAACTAGCTTTGAAACTGCTAGATAAATTTCTAGATATATTTTGTTTTTTCATAATGCTTCCTGGACCAACTGAAATCTCCATACTGTTGAATCTTTCATTTCTATGATAAAGCAGAATAGATGTTTAGAAGCAGCACACAACTTTTAAAATGTGCAACATCTGATTTGCTACCCAGATCATGTTTTCTTTTGTATCCCACATATAATAAGAGATATTGAGTCTATCTAGAAAAAAAAAATTCTATAACTGAGAACAAAAGGTCCAACTATACAGTGCAACTGCTTGGAGAAGCATGATTCTTCCTCAATAGTTCTCCTCAGGGAATCTATCTGTCTACACATTGTCAAATTCCTTCCACATTTTCAAAAATGTAAACCAAGTCACCCAGTGCACTGGGTAACAACTGCAATTACAGAAACAAAAGAAGTATAAACTCAGCCATACTTTTCTCCAGTGTATACCCGTGGTCTTTTAGCGAGCGTGTAATTCTTAGCACTGGAACCTTTTCGAAGTGGATCATCAAGGGGTGATTGGTGAGGAGGATCTTCCAGTGGATTCCAGTAACTCTGTTCACACATACCTCGTAACAAAATTTCTGCAAGTTGTCTCGCTATTGTCTGTAAAAGCAAAAGATAAATATTTTCCCTAGAAATGTTGAATACAAACTCTTTGAAAATGCTCATATTTTTTCTAATGAGGACCACTTATATAGAATACATTTTTTTTCTACAACATCCAAAACATCAGGCATGATGCTGTTTAAAAGGTAAAAGTACCCAGTTCAATTCTCTAAACACAAAGAAAAACAATGGCAATAACAAGTTTTCAGCTTTATCAGTTAAATCCAGATACTTGAGAAGTCTAAACAACCCAGCGGATCCTAAGATAATCAATAACCTAAGATGCTCAATAGCCTCTACTGCCTCTCCAGACCTGGAGCAGTTGTGTGCACAGGAGAGACCACAGTGGAGCAGTTGTCCGAACTGCAGCCTGCAAAGAGAACCGTGGTGAAAAAAAGGATTATATTCCCTGAATGACCTGCAGCCCAACGGAGGCACCCCATGCTGGAGCAGGGTAAAAGTGTGAGCAGTAGGGAGCAGCAGAGAGGGACTCATCACAGTGCTCCACCTCTCATGCATCACTGGGAATGGGAGAGTAGGGAGAGGAGGTAAAAGAGAAATCAAAGACTGAAGTTGGATCTGAGAAAACCACATGGAAGGAAGGTGTTTCAGTTTCTGTCTTTGTTTCTCACCATCCCACCCTCTTTTAAGTGAAAATAAATTAAGTTTCATTTCCTCCAAGAAGAGCCTGTTTTGCGAGTGATAGTAACTGGTAAGCAAACTCCCTGCCTTTATCTCAGACCTATCTCAGACCTTTTCTAGCTTATTTCCTCCCGTGTGTTAAGGAAGGGGAGTTTGAGGGCAGCTGGGTGAGCATCTGGAAGCCAGACAAGGTCAACCCACCACATATAGTTGTGTTCTGTGGGCTGGAGGGGGCTTCTGACAACCCATACTTGAAGGTGCAGGTGTTAGCTACTGTTAAAGCTCAGCAAGAGTCAAACAAGGTTGAAAATCAGCATGAAAAGTTTTATTTTGACCAACTACTATTGTCACTATATCTTCAACTTACATAAATGTTACTTAAATATTTACATAAATACTTACATAAACATTATTTAATTAAATAATACTAATTTTTTTTAAAGCTTTTAAGTCATCTTATAATCCATAAATATCAGATTAATCTTCTCATTAATGTTTCACACACATGCATAGACCCTGCATGACTACATATCACAATGATGAAAACGCAAAGATTTTCTATCAGATCTAAATTTGCATCAGAATTGGCAGCATTTCCCAGTAACATTTCCCAAAAACAGATATGTAAGGTTTAAGCCACAGCACGATATGATCTCCATCCTCCACCTTAACTCCTATACTATAATAAGCCCTTCATCTTTTTTATTAAAATTTACAATAATATCCCTCTATTGTTAAATAATTTTAATATATTTACTAGAAAACAGTTATTGAATGAATTAAGAAATCACTTACCTTCCTTACTACCAGTTTGAAAGATTTAAAGGCCCAATATTAGGAAACTAATCTAGGATATTTTGAAAATAATTACATGACAATAAAAGATACAATCCTCTACTTTTTATTATATAAAAGATTCAAGATTCTGACAATGTAAGTAACAAATTTTCATGATTTTGCTTTAATGGTTTTCTTTTACAACTTGACAGCCTTCAACTTAATAGAAACCACACACAAACCATGCACTCTGTTCTCACCCCCACTACCTTACAAAAACACGAAACTGTATTGACTCATAAATAGGGCAATTATAATCAAGGTTGAAAGTATGGTCAATCACAGACCAGGCAGGTTCTAATTACAACCACAAACAAGAAAAAGGAATCGGGGGGAGACTGGATACCAAACATTCCTCACTTTAATCATTCATTTAAGCCAGGAAATGTAACCTTATAAAGTGCTGGATAACAGGTCCCTATCAATATGGTATATATTAACTATTTGTCTCTAACTCATCCACCACATTTATGCTTTCTCTGCCTACTGAAATTCAGATGCTACAATAGGAAAGTGGTTTAATATAACTTACCATTCTCAGGTTTTGTGTAGTTCTTGTTTCGACAGCTCTTAGTAACTCTCTAAATCTACCAACTCCTCTCGTCAAGTTCCTGTATATAAACATAGAATTTGACAGTATTCCAACTTGGATGAAGTAACACCTTAAAATATTGCTCAATAAAGTTGTTAAAATCCATGTTACCTTTTTTTTTTCTTTTCATAGCCTCATTGCCTTTCTGTGATACTAGATATAGATATATTGATAGATCGATAGATCAATAGATAAATATAGATACATATTCATCTGGGAACCTCACCACTAATTACTGTATTACTATACAACATTCCCTGACAGTTAATTGAAAAAAGAAACATTTTCATGATCAGTAGATAGTTCAAGGGAAAGCATGGAAAAAAGTTAGAAGCAACCACCTCAAAAAGAAAAAAGACAAAATGAAGTTGTTCTCATTGTTACAGTCATTTTAGTCTTCAATTACATTAAGCTTCAAGTATAAACTTTGAAAAAAAATCCATTTTGGCTGCCTCATGGCACCTTAAAATGGGGAGATTACAAATAAAAAAATCTTGTAACCCTGAAACCAATACAAAACATAAAAGTTTGAACTCCTTTTCAGAAGGGAAAGAGCACAAACACATTAAGGCCCACAGTCTGGCCAGAAGAGGACTGGGGTATCAGTGTTCTGTTCTTGACTCTGACTGGCTTTTCATGTAGATTCTGCAAACCCAAGTTTCTCCATCTACATTTCTTCCATGTCTGCTGCCTAAACAGCTTTTGCAGAGATTCAAGACCCTCAGAGACATCATTCATACTAACAATTTTAGCAGATCTGATCTTTCTTCTAAAACAATGGATTATATTGAATGGTCTTATAGCTTTACTTTTTTCTCATCCCTTTAACAGTTTTTTAAGATTTTATTGTACATAAAAGCAGTTGAGCACATTTTATTTTATATTAATACAATTTGTCTTTGAACTGGTGAAAGACTGGGTTAGCTTTTTGCTGTCCTGAACAATTGAATTCTACAATGTGAACACAACAGGACACCCATTTCACTATTTCAAGTTTGGTTACAAACCAAAATTATTTGATCAAAAGTGTATTTGGTATCAAATGATTGCTTTTACTTCATATGTTGTCTTAAGGTGTGATGTTATGTGCAAGTTGCATAGCATTTACCTAAGACAGAGCAAAAAGAGACAAGGAACATCACATATTGTGTAAGCTTTCTGTAAGTAAAAGCACTATTGCACTGCACTATAAATCTGATGTTAAAACTGCCTTCCTTAGTTCTGCTGTCTTAATTTAAAAGTATGTTTAAAATACTGACTTTTGAACCACAACTCTACAAATTCAAAAAAAGTCAGCATTTTTATACAGAAACTTTCTTTCAATTCAGTTGCAGAATATCGGAAACTAGTGCTTGATGCAAGAGATCTTGCTATAGGATTGTAGAACTCCTATCACTTTACCTAGAGATCTCATTTATTTTACTCTTCAGTGTTCAGCTCTGTTCTGTTTTACATAATAAAGAATTATCAGGATGTTTCAGAAACTTGAGTTTGCACACATCTTTCACTAGCATGGACATCATCTTCCATCAGCACAAGTTCACCTTCTAAAGTACTTTTACATAAAAGCTCATTTTAAAAGAAGTAGCATTTCCAATTAACAAAACCTGTATGAGTGCCCGAAAGTTCTGCCAAAGAAAGCCACCAGTTGGCTAAAAAGAAATAATCACCAGTCACAGGAGAAATAAATTTTTTTTATAAAAAGCCCATGTGCTACAGCAGAGCTTGACCAGAGAGTGACCAGCTAGTACATACTAAACAAAATTCATCTTGTGCAAACATCTGCATGGAAACAACTGTGTGAAAAATTACATTACTTTATACATTTCAAACAGGCAGCCTCAGTAGCTGATGACTATTACACCAACTTCATACACTAAGGAAGGACAGAAAGTCATTCAGCCAGATTTCAAGAAAACCTCCAAACTCATTTGAAGCTGGATACATTCAGCACCTTTGGAAAGCCAAAATACATATCATTCAGTAATACCACATTCCAAATATTTTAGGGAGACAAAACCAGTCCACTGGAATCCCAGCTTTAAGTCCTCTGGTCTGAGTGGGTATTTCTTATGAATGGAGTTCTCTTTCAAAGATTGTATTGCAAAGTCATAAATGTGTCCTTATAACAAGATTAAAAACAACAACAACAAAAATCCAACAAAGCAGATTCGCCAAAAAACTGAAATGCCCCCTGCAAAATTGTTGAAAAAGAGTTATAAGCAAGAACTTGTCAGCTTGAAACTTTATTTTCCCAGTGCAGATGAAACACATACTATGTAGTAGAACTTCAAATCACAATAACTTCATTAAATTTTAGGAATTGGCTTTTTCTCCATATGAAGTTTATGTCTTTTGATGCATTACAAGAACAATAACAAAACACCTTATGAAAATGCATTCAACTTTCACAAACCCTTGAACATTTCATGACAGGTTGCTTATAGTTACCCATTATACTTTTTTAAGCATCTGCAAGGGATTGAAACTTGTGACAGAAGTTCTACGGTATCATGGAAAAAGCAGTAAGATTGTACAAGAAAAAAGCAGTTAAATTAGTTTTTGCTTCATAAAGCATTTAACAGTGATCCACTGCACACATCAACACAAACACAAAACAGATTTGTCAAGCATCTTCTACATAAAATTTACTAAAAATCAGACCTCAAAACTACAATCTAAATCACCCCAAAATTGAGTTAAATGCTTTTAGAGACAAGAAATGAAGCAAAATACACCATGAATAATACGGTAGATCTACACAGCACACTGCTTTTAGCAAAGTACATTTCGTGTATTTGTTAGCAGTTTGTAACACTGAGGAGTGGTGGCTGTCCTGGCTCCTGGTTTTCCCTCCTAGCCTGGGACACAGCTTTTAGTGCTTTTCACTGCCATGTGCTTCCACGCCAGCAGCTGGCGCTGTGCTGACTGAGTGCCAGAGCACAAGGGCACATTTAGACAGCAATGTCCCACAGTGTCTGTAAAGGACTTTGAGATCCCTTCCTTTCACGGGACAAGGCGTTTTAAGGTACATTAGCACTCACTAGGAACAGACACGTTTTCAGTGGTTTCTGACAAGACAAAGACAGCCCACAGACGGACACTGATAGTTACATACATGTGTGTTTATATGACTGCTCCTGTCAGAACGTGCTCATATCAACTCCTTTGAATTGTATCTTCCTCATTTTTAAAGATAATTAGAATGGCTGCTGCTTTAAATCTTCAAGAAAGAGAAACAACAACAAAAACAAACAAAAAACCAAACAAAAAGCCCTACTTTGGCTCTTAAAGTAGCAACCTGCCAGTTAGGCTGAGAACCAAGATCTCCTAGAAGTCTATACAGACATGCCCTTAGGGTCTGTTTGCATCCTTGCCTCTACAAATTTGCACCCTAAACCCAAACTATTCATATTGGAACCTAATTAATTATTCTGATACAAGAACAACTTTTAGGCTCCTTGAAATTTTCAGACAATATTTGTGGTTAGAATAATGCAAATGTCTTGACTGCACCTATACAAAGGTGCTCACTCCTAAACAGAGACAGATATTAATAACTGTAGACGTGATACAAGCAAAGTGCAGGAAGAAAATTAAGGGGCACCAAGGATAAGCTTTCAAGGCAGGATCAGAAAAACCTGTATACAGGCACGAAGGCCAGCAGTAGCAAACTTTAGGCACAAACATATTTGTCACCATCATCATCAAGAATTCTTTTGGTTTTAAAAAGCATGTTTGGCATCAGACCACACAGTGCTTTGGCATTACTGGTCCAGATAAACCTCACCCCCACCAATACTTCTTATTTTTGTGGTTTTAAACACACTCAAAAAGTAGAAAAGAATGAAAGAAACTGCACAACAAGAAGCAGTCTATGTTTGAATGATATTAGGATAAAAACCCTGAACACTATTCCTTATAACAAAATTAGCGAGATCTAATCACAATATACTCAAAACAGACTAAAAAAGGAATGTTTTAAATTTAATCTTAGAGAGGTTGGTAAGATAATTTACTCTGTACTTACAGCATCTTTTGGTAATATCTTCTCCATTAATGAGAAGGGCTTTGTTTGTTAGGCATTTCCCTTATGCTTCTCAACCAAAACCCCCAAATATTTAGTCTACCACTGCCTTTTGATGCTTAAAAATTTAATTAGAATAAAGTTTTGCATACTGAGCTATACCAAACCTCACCTGCTCTGCAATTTGGTGGCTAAATTGGCAGTACTTCTCCCATTTAAGAGAGAAAAGCACATCCAGAACCATACTGGTGAATAGGCCAAGTTACTTACAGTACCCTATTTCTTCATTGCTGAGATTTACTATATCACATTTTAAAAATATTAATATTTTAAAAGGAAAGAAACAATAAAAGTGAAATCTACAGGGCTTGACCAAAGTGATAAAACAGAAGTTGCTTTTGAAATTGAGCTCACTTCTACCTTCTCTTGTGCTTTCTCTCTCTTTCTGTCTATATTTCTAAACAGAAAAAGAAATGCAATGTTTGTAAACTCATAGGTAGACTGCAAGTTTTAAAGTTTGGGTTTTTTCTCCCAAAAATTCAAATATGAAAGGAAAGAAAGGAATTACTTTAAAGGTAAGGAGCAAGGGCAAGTGAAACTCTTAATATGCATGCCAATCAGAACAGTGACATTTCAGTAACTTCAGTATAACTGACACGATTACAAAAAAAAAGTAACTATTCAAATCCATACACTCTAACTAATTACGTTTAGCCAATTAGGAGTCATTTACACAGTATTAAGGCCAGAAACAATTTCACATTACAAGAAGTTACTACATAAGCAAAAAGCAAGAAATGTGACAGATCAAGACATTAATTCTTAAGCAGTAAGAGAACATCCTAATACCGAGGTGTGCCATTTACCATACTGCTTTATATTGCCCTACAAAGGTGAAATTTTAAAAAATTAAATTCTCAAAAAGATAAAATCTTGAAAAATTTAAAAAGGACTGCAATTCTATGGCTTGCTTCCATAACTTTATTAAAGGCCTGAGCAAATGCACAAGACTGCATACTCTGCACAATGGATTATTGTGACTAATGTCTGTGTCTGTCTTCCATCAGGTTTAAGAAGGTGGAGACGTATAACTTAATCCACAATTAGAAAAACATCCTGGTAAGCATTTGGATATTTATCTATGAGAGACAACATAGTTGCAACTTCAGACAGTTCTGTTTTCCCTCTCTTCCTTTCATATTTAGACTTTCAGTACACCCACAATGCTATAAAACTTCTACAAAACATTAATTAACACTGGGCATTATTTTCTGAACAAAATGTAGAAAATCCCTAATTTGCTACCAGAATCTAAACTCTTTTTTCTTTTTTCTTTTTTTTTCTAAGTCTACTTAAAAAATTATCATGGCATACTTCTCATTTTATCCATTGTTACTTCATGCAGAAAGAAAAATTTCAGATATCTCAAATTGCTACAGAAGACCATATTTGCTTGATGCTTGAAAGTTCTTAACAGACATTTGGGCTTATAAATAAAGCATCTTCAGTGTGCCATTAGAGCTACACAAGCCTAAGTATCTGAAAGAGTCCAATCAAGCAGCAATTCTGGCATTCATGCATTCAAAATGAAAACACTTGCTGACTAGACTGCAGTTCCACTGCTAGTTGGTCCTCCTAATGGTTCACAGCCTGAAGAGGAAGATCTCATCCTCCCCATTCTCATCTCTTGTGTTTGCTCCCTTTTCCCACCATTCTTTCTTCTTGGTATCTTCCTACTCTCAATTGCATGGTCCTATCTCTTTTCTGACAGCCACACCAGCCATTATCATACCTTCCAGTGAAACAATTCTTCTCACCAGAATGACAGAAAGCTATGATTTGACAACAAAACAACTCCACAGAAGAACCAAACAAATGCCTGAAGCAAAAGACAGGAAAATGCACACTAGGAGGGTAGGTCTAGGGAAAATGACAATAGTAACCCCTCTGTACAGTGGAAAAACAAGAGCATTAAGCAGAGCAGTGAAATGAGCATTTTGAGGGGAGCAGAGGAAGTGTATGAAATATTAACTCCCCTGTTTGAGGATCCAAGACCATTTTGTTTGCCAGCCATCACAACTCAACATAAAACCAAAACTTTCAATCTGATGCTTGCAACTGCAATCAACAGCCACTGTCAGCAAGACATGTGGTACATGGGCCAAAAAATGCTAAGTATCTTCTTGGAAAAAGTGAGTTGGAATCAGAATTCCAACTACAAATTAGTAAGAGTATCAGTCTTGAACATCAACTCAGATACTAACATTACTCTTTCACTGTTCTTTGTATAACTATAGTTATTACAAAAGTTAATAAGATTATTAAGAAAGGTGATTCCTTCATGTTTATATCCATGTTAGTCTTCCATGTAACACTGCCAGGTCTCCTACCTGTAACTTCACAATGAAATCTTATTTTAACTTCTTGAAATTAAGACACAATTCTGAGCAATAAACATACAGTCAGGTTTGAAAGAGAAAGCATTCATAATGGATGATTTTATCTTAAATATCTGAGGGAATAATAATTTCCTCTCAGGCTCAAATAAAGTTTTTTCAATGAAAACTAACAGGTAAGAACAGTATTGAAAACAAGGATGAGAAAAGCATATGATATGACAGACAATAAAGTATCCTTTGAAAACTTATTTTTGCTAGGAATCACAGAGAAATTATTTTTGTTCCTATCTTGAATATATTCTTGCCTTAGCTTCCTAACCACACAAACATGAAAGCAGCTATATAGAGAACAAAGCTGTGTTGAAAACTGCAACAGAAGTGATTTTGTTTGCTTTCCAATATACAGCAGAGGTATTTTACATATAAGAAATGTAATACTTTGTAGGATTTCAATGTTTTCATCCTTCTGTTCTTTACTTAAACACCAACTTGTTTTGAGACTGATGCAGGATGTGCAACAGGATCTCAAGAGATGCAGAGTGATGACTATCTAGCACTATATTCTAATTCTCTCAGTAGACAGCTGACCTTATAGGATCTTCATGTGCATTTATGTCAAGCATTTACATAAACCCTTCTCTCTTGGATTTCATCACTGTAAAATCCCTAGCTGTGAGCACTGTATGGATACTCATGTGGAACAGAGGCACCTACAGACTGCCTCCCATTCACTGTTCCTCTCTTACCAGAAAGAGAGCAATATTCTTATATTATTTCTGTTATATGCTGTAGTGAAAAGAGAAAAACAGATCAAAGAAATTCTACATAGATAAGTCCCACACTCTAAGGAGGGCTTCTGTTGTGCTTGTCAAACATTTAAAGTCAGTATAAATCAATTATCTCAATTATATGAAAAAATGAGAAAAATTGGTTGATCCTTTTTTTATTCCTTTTTTTTTTTCAGGGCTCATTTTCTACGGAGAAGAAGCCAGTCTATAAGAAACAGCTTGCTGGAAGGAACTAGGAATGACTTGCTTCACTGTGACTGTGCCAGCACAGGTAATGGCCCTATGAGGAGTACAGATCATCTCTGGATTCCTCAGTTTTTGACTGAGTATGTGAAGCATGATGGAGACTGGACCAAACTGCAGTCTGGATCCAGAGCAATATCCTTGGAGGGGGTGTAAAAAAAAGAAGCCAGCAAAATAGCTCTGAAAGCTAGGTAAATCTGGTTTTCACATGATGGCCTCCTGATTTTAGACTTCAACCAAAATGGCATTTTGCTTCAAGAGCATACATTTCCAGTATATTTGTGAACATTGCTTCCTCAAAAATAAAAACCATAAACAAGACGAAATTCACTTGTAAATCTCATAAGAAAGCAAATACTAGGACAGAAGAAACACTGGGTACCTAAACAGCTGTCCTTTCTTCCTCAGGGCCATTTTACTTGAAAATAGCGATGTTAAATACCAATGTCAAAGTTCCTGCACTCACAGCTTTTTTTGGAAAAACATCAGGACTTTGAACTCCTTCAATATGAAATTACAGAGCAACTACTATGCAAGTTATGTAATCAGCCTGAAGGCATGTGAAGTTACATTTTTAAAAAACACACAAACCCTATGCTAAGATTTAGAACAAGTTCCTCAACTTCTTACACATTTCCAAGCTGAAATGTTCCTCATCTGCCAAGTGAAAAATGGGTATGTAGTTTGTTTCTTTAATAAAATTCTGTATGCTTCAGAAGAAACCATCAATTTCGGGTTTGTGTCTTAATAGCACTAAACTAACACTTTTCTAGTACAGACTATTTCCACTTCAACTTTTTTTAGCTAATTGCATTTCCATGTATTTTCAAAATACCACCACTTAGCAGAAAGACTAAGTTAAGTTTCAAACACTTCCTAGTATTTTATACAAGATAATGCATACCTGAAAGATAATCACTTAATCCTCTACAAAATCTTGATTACTCAAGTGAAAAGAAAATCTCTGTACAGTTAACAAATGAAAGGGAAATTTGAAGTAGATCAACCAACTTTATGGGTAGGCAGCAATATTCCCTATGTTACTGCTGAAATTATGGACTTCTGCCTCATACAAAAGTTACCTCATTTTCTTTTCTGGTTTGAAACTAACTCATATGTACAAAAACGATTTTAGATTCATTCAAATTTGAAGTATGTTGCAAAGCTTACTGGAAAGATCTCAAATCTACTTTCTATAAACTTAAAATCAGGAGGGATGACACATGTAAAAATAAAACAAAACATACTTAAAATAGATTCATTAAAAATAGCTCTATAAAATAATTTATTCCTATTAAGAAAAGCATATGTTTGAAGTTCTCTACAGTTCTGGTAAATTCAAGTTAAAAAATAAAAATATTTTTTAAAAAAAATTTAAAAAGCAATGCCTAAAAGCAGCCACATAACAAGCAGCCTAGAACAATGACTATATTAGGAAATATTGAAAGAATCATGATTGACTCTGAATAAAGGAAGGAAACTAATGGATGTAAAAGCAGAAATATGTAAAATACTGATTGTCAAAGAGCTATTTTTCCTAACACTAGCTATTCCTAGCTATTTTTCCTTTCTTCATATCATACCACAAAAAAAGTACCACTGGCCAATGGAACTAGAAGAAGAAATTCCAAGTTCTATATATAATGTGTAATTTAGCTTATAAACTGCAAGCAATCACTGTACTAAAGACTGCAAATAGAATATATGTCTGCGTAGGAGTTAACGAGATCACCAACTTCACTGCAAAGAACTAAAATGCACATTGAATAAAATCACCTTTCAAAGATCACACCAGAATAGCTGATATGCTCTCCTGTCTGGATATTCCTTAATAATCCACCGCATGACTTTTTGTGTGCAGATGTTTTTTGTTTTCTTCATTAATTGCAATCTTCTATGTCTACTGCTGGTTGCTTTTACACAAAACACGTCAGATTAAATGCACCATTTCCATCCCTGGCCTGCAATCAAAATTCTTCAAAATGTGGAATTTTTAGCTTATTCTTAACCATGACTGCCACTGGGATTTTTTCAGTAACTATATTTTATTTATTTTTTGTGCAGATATGAAAACAGAGATTGTATTTTTAGCCCTGGTAAATGAAAAAAATTAGCTCTCAGAACATTCCATTCCTCCTGCAATTAAATTATGAAAACAGAACTACAGTGTAACTCTCAGATCATGTTACTGCACCAGTACTCCAACACTTTAAGAGAGAGATTGCAAAAGTGTAATGGTCATTTCCATGTTGAAATTCCTGAACAGCTTAAAACTTGTATAACCTTTTCTTACCCTACCTTCAGTGCAGTAAAATCTCGAACTCTTTACAGACACTGCATGATTTCCTTCATCTCCAATTTACGTATTTGGAAGAATAAGAAACTTTTTTGGTACAAAACAGAAGTCCTATGAAGAGTTCCAGTATTTCAATAAAATCACATTTTCTTAGTAAAATAAGAAGCCCCCAAACCAAGTTTTTAAACTATGCAATTTCAACAAATGTCAGAAATGTACTTAAAACCCATTTTTGCCGAGTTTTGAAGTTCTTAAAAGTGGAGAGCTATATTCTTTTTCTTGTTCTGTGTGGTAACTGAATTTACTTTTAGGCTTTTAAGCAAAGCATTACTTAAAATAAATTATAAAGGAAGTCCCATGCAGAATCTAAAGGGATCTACAGAGCAGGTACAATAAAGATTGTATACTTGTATACATACTGTTGATCTTCATGCACATTTATCCTGCAGCATAATGTTAAAATAAGTGATAACTGAAGAGATTTGGAAAAAAATTACAAAATCAAAATTATAAAAATCAAGAGTTCCAATATGTTGACAATCACTTTTAACAATGTTCGATAATAAAGTAAATTTCAAATAGTTAAAGCTTAATGTACTTTAAGTTCTTACATTTAGTGAGCAAAACCATAAAATGCTTTCTGCTTAATATACTTTGACTAAACAAATTTCCAATAAATAAATAAATACAATATGGGCAGCCTTACTATTTTAATCAAAATGTTACTACTTCATTAATAAGAGACCTAACAATTACATAATCCACAAATGCTAAAAATGATGCCCAGTTAAATCACAAATACAAAACCTAAACAAAAAAGCAGACACAATAAAAGAAGACTCAAATCTTACCCATTCTTGAAATATAAAACATGTGCTCTTTGAAGTCCTGTTTCCAAGAAAAAACCAAGCTCTTGTTCATGTGCAGTGGGCCCTGGCTTAGGGCTTCTGTTTTGTATGTTGGCATTAACTGCCTAAGAGAACAAAAGAAAAAGGGTGAAAAAAGTGTATTTAGGAAAAAAAAAACCCAAAAAACAAAAAATAAAACAAAACAAAAAAAACCAACCCCACTTAAAATCAAGGTTTCTGTACTTTTACATGGAAGCTAATATTTAATGTTGGAGAAATCTTTGCCATTTGTAGGTAGTGGCTAGTAGACCATTTCTAGCTTAACCTGCGTTGCCACCTAAATATAAATATTTTTGCTCTTGGCTATACCCTTAGAAATAATTTATTTACCAAGTAAAAATACTGCTAAGCAAAATTTTATAATACCTTTTCAGAAATTTTTGTGAAGAATGGTATACACAAGAGAATAATATAAAAAAGCATATTTGAAACCTTATTTAGTAGCAGGAGGTGATGGCATTCAAAAATCTAAAACTTCTCTTAGATTAGAAAAGAGTGCTGCAGGGAGCAGTGAGAAGATTAAAAGCTGTCTGCAGAGTGATTTCCAAAAAAAAAATTTAGAAATATTTGTATTACATCAGCATTAAAAATGCTGTCAAAATGTAATCAGCTTTCAGTGCACGTAGTCTATCAGCCACTACAAGACAATAATAAAACTGCAAAAGCCCTCAGAAAATAAAAACCTGTATGTATTTTTAAAACAGTGTGAATTTCTTTTCCCCCATCACATCGGTTTTCTTTCCCCTTTCTTCTGTTTTTCACGACCCTAACTGTGTCTTATGACTCCTTCAAAGACAGCTGCCAAGTGCCTGGCCTGAGGCTTGCAGGCAATGGGTGTGAAGAGAGGATCAGATGGATTTCGCCAGCTCACTTCACTCCAACAGCACTCACAAGCCAAAGAGCAGAGCCCCAAGTGTACTGCCTTTTGCCCAAAAGTACCTCAAAGTCTAAATAAAAAGCAATAGTGTATAACTCCTAAAATAAAGGGTAACACAAATTTCTTTTAAAAAGGCATTTATATCAATCTTTAAATCTTCAGTTTAAAACATCACCCCAGGTTACCCTTTCTATGTCCTGAAGATACAGGAGAGCAATATCCCCAGCCTTCTCATAGCATGTAACAATTTCTTGTTCACGGTCCGCATGGAGGTTGCTCACTGAGGAAGACACTGGCAGCTTCTCAAGACAGAGACCTTGCGAGGAAAAAAAAAAACCAAACAAAGCATTAAAAACTAATGTCATATAATATTAATAGCTAAAACATAGTCCGGGTTAAGCCCCTTTAGTCAGGAGAAGAAACAAAGGAAATTAAGGTATGGTCCCCTAAAACAGACACTAATAAATATATAAATAAAAATTACTCCTCCTTAATAATTATAAATCCTGAAGCAGCAATTTTTTAAAGCTATTTTGATTTCAAAGACATTACGGCAGTCTACCATACAAAATATATGTTATCTTTCTATACCAGTTTTACACTACTATGTCTTCACTTTTCCAGAATGATCATAGAAACCAAGGTACAGCAAAGAAAGGCACTCAGGTAATATTAACCTAGTCACTGTGCAAGACAAAAGCATTTATAAAAACAAATACATTTAAAATAAACAATGTGTTAGGAAGTGTAATTTTTGTATTTAAATTTAGAAGAGGTAGTTCACTCTCATCAAGGCCATGTAAGCCTTTTCTGCTCAGGACTTACCCAACAAATACATTAAGTTGTGCTTTGAAGAAAAAAAAAATCTTTGCTTGTCTCAAATAAAAATCCAACAACTCTTACTAATCAATACTAACTCCTACAAAAGTCACTTCTATTACAGCTATTTTCAAGATAATTAAAGTGCTGGAAAAGTCCTCGAGAATATAAATCCATTTATCTGACGGAGGAATCAACCATCCCCTGACACTTGTCTAACCTGTTCTTAAAAGCTTCTGACAATAGGGATGCCCTGGCTTTCATATGCAAATTACCATAGAGCTCAACTATTCTCACAAATAGTATTTTTTCCTAGTTGTTAAATCTCCCTCTCTAGATTAATTACTTTGATTCACCCTCACAGAGAGGTTATTCTGTTCTTCACAAAGCACTGCAAGTCAGAGCAGGGTGCCAATAGTGCCAAGGTCACGGGGTCCACCCCCCCAGGGGCCACTCATGTACAAGTTGGACTCCATGATCCTTCTAGGTCCCTTCCAACTTAGAATATTCTTTGATTCATCTAGAGAGAGACACATGCTCGCAACAGAAAATGTCAATTCTCACCAATTTCTCTTTTCATACTTCCTTGACAGCTAATCATTTTTATGTCCTCTGACACTCCCCAACTGGTTACCTCTACCATGACTCACTGTGCCAAAATGGGATATATGGCTTCACTTGGAGCACTGAGCAGAGAAGATTAAAGACTTCCTGGTTTTCATAAGGGATACTTTAAAAAAAAAGTATTAAAAATCAGCTGAACTTTAGTGCCATCCCGTAATTAGTAAAAATTATCTTCCATTTATGATCTGCAACAGACCACCACCTCATATCCTTCTAGTCAACTATTTCATCTTATATTTATTTGAATAATTAATTGCATTTGAAGTAGCACTTTCCACATGTTAAGAGAATTATTTCAGGTCATTCTTCCAGCATGTCAGTAGTAAATGCTAGTCCTAAAGTGTCTTCAACTGCTCCCACATAAATATAATCCATAATTTAAATTACTGTATTCTCTATTCATCATTTAAAATTTTGAGAACTCATTGCTGGAGAAACTAAAAACAAAAAACAGCAATGAAATACATAGTTACATATTGGGCATATGTCTGTAGAATGCCAAGTAGTACAAATCTAGTTTAGAGAACACTTTATCAAAGGATTTCTTTGAATCAGTACTGTACGGTCAGTATAGCATGTTTCATTACAATTACAAAAAAACCAAAAAACTATTTGGGAAGACACAGATACATAATCTGGAGTTTATTGATAAACTCAGAACTGTGAACTATCTGTGGCCTCCAGATTATTTCAGAACATCTATTAAGTTTCAATCTTTGTAAAAGCATAGCTTCTATGTATAAAAAAAAAAATCAAGCCAGATTTCTGGCTTGAGAGGATGCCTGAAGTCTGTATCATAGTTTGTTGGCCACCTTTACCCTCCAATCCACCCTTTTACCAGTACAAACAATATATATCTTACAGCTTTATGTGCTATGCATCCAGTTAACACAAAATCCTGAATCCAGTACTAAGATCCCTGCTAGAGACAGAGTAACATCCAATCCACTTTTCAAAAAAACTACACATTCCTAAAGCACAGCAAACACACAAATTGTCTGTCTATTAAAAACTTGTTAAACCAGAGAAGAATAGACACTGGGTGTTTCTGACATGTCATAGTTTTCACCTAGTGTACCTCTAAAAGTTAACTATATTTGCAAATAGTCTAGAATAGCCAACTAACCTGTTTTTTTTTAATTTTTCAATCAAATCAAAAACATCCAAGAAATTTTTGAGTACCAGTAAGTCATAGACCCCAAAGCAGCAAGGTTTAACTACAGAAAAAAGTCAGGTCTCCTTCTATTACAGTAGGTTTGAAGAGACCCTCTGAAAAGAAGATGTAAATGTAAGGTTGATAGTGGATAGAAAGTTTGCAGTGTCCTACATGAAAACCTTCAAACTCAGAGGTGACTAAAGAATACAATAAATAGGCTGCAATAAACAGATCAAATGACTGAAAGCACCAGGTAATTTGTGTGTGCATCACTCCTCCCCTCTCCTTCTCTCCCATACTATGAAAAGCCAATGCCCCTGAGTAACCATCTCCTACATGAAGCAAATTACTCAACTGACTATTTGTAGATCTGACTCAGATTTATTACTTCTATTTTTATAGTTTATGGCCATAACCATTATATTTAAATCTGAAAAACTCACTATAAGGACATTTTCTTATTTTAGCTGAGAATTGTTATTATGATATGAAAACACCTCAGTGTTCAGCCAGAAATTTTAAGTAATGCAGCAGGGACAAAATAAATTTTAAGTTTTCTTTGATGAAGGACAGAATACTACTTCTTAGAGAAACATTACTATATAACTAGTATTCACTTTTTTTTTCTGCTATGTTTATTAAACCCAGGAAATTATATATATTTTAAGCATGTGATGCTTTGGAGAAACAAGTTTATTTGGAAATCCATTCTGAAATGACCACTTAAAAGAATGGTTTGCATGCTGTATTTGTTTTGATGACACAAGTAAAAATTTCAATTTAATGCTGTATTCAAAATGAAAACATATCAGCTGGAGGAGAAACCTTTAATAAATCATGTTTTTCATAATTAAGACATACAAAGATATACAGAGCAACAGAGCAATAACAATTACATAGTATACTGCCCACTTCCTTATAATAATACTGAAAGATGATAAGAAGTTAATTAAAATAGAGATCATTACATTAGGCCCTCAAAAACAAGAACAAGCACATGGTAACATATAGAATAGAGAAACACATGAAGTTCAAAAAAACACATATCACCCTAAATTATCTGCTGAAGACTTGTCATAGAATCAGACAAGTCAGTTCTCCCCTTTGTGATTCTTCCCACACCTGCCAGGTAGGAATCTGCTGCTATCCCCTAAAAGGGTAAGCATTTCTTTAACTGTTTATACATTGCTTAGAGATATTCGGAAATAAAGTACAGGTTATTGCTATAAAATGTTACTGCATTTGTTGTAAAGGCCAGAGCTATTGCTTTATTTAACTTTTGATTATTTTGTTTTATTCTGCGTTCAAGAATATCATGACAACTGTACCACAAGTTGACTTTGATATTCAAGGCTTTTAAGTTTAAGCCCTTCCAGTTAAAATCATCTTCAGATAAAAGCTTCCAACAAACTGGGTCTTAATTTGTTTTAATTTGTGAAGACATTTATCTCATACATATCTAGTCCTGATATCAAGCAAGATGACTCCTGAGGGAAAAGAAAGTAAGAAGCAGTGAAACAAATATGAGCCTGTTCTAATTAAGTTTACATGTTTTGCAGGGTAATGCTAAAATTGCTTGTCAAAAGAGCAGAAGAGCAACAAACAGCATTTGGACAACAAAAGAATATTCCTGGTATTTAAATTATATGGTAACTTGCAAAGGTTTTCCTTAAATTTGCATAAAGTTACCCATATTTAGTAAAACATTCAGAAAGCAAACACTAGACAGTTTTATCGCTTGGAATAAGTGGCATTCTTGTGTCTATAGTCTCAAATCAGTGGCCAAGGTCACACCAAGTAAACATTTTTTACAAAGAGAACTCCAGGTCGGCCCTACCATCACATTTGCAGAAACTGACCACTACCCAAAAAAGAGGATGCCTCAGCAAGAACAAGTAACAAACTATTTTTAAGAAATCCCCACACAAGTAGTTCATCACCCATTTTTATGTCAAAGAAAAACCCAGACTTCAGTTCTGTAGGAAAACCAATTAAGCTACATTCCCATTTCACCATACAGAGTAAACCAGAAGTTACACTAAGATCAAAAGGAAATCCACAGCACAGTTCAGATCTTTACCAAGTACTCTTACCACACACACCACTATTGAGGTCATTAAAAAAAAAAACCCAACAAAACCATAAGGGTAAGGCCTATCACACTTACAGCATTGTATATCCATGATCCCAGCCAGTACCTTGTCTGTTTAAATTTTAGAGGCCACAAATAATAATGGACCCCATTGTTTATCTACTGTTTCCAGCAGACAAATCAAAGGACAGAGGAAAAACAGTGAACTACTGTTTTGTACTTAAGTCAATAAACATGCTTTTTCAAGCGAGGGTTGCATCAATACATAAAGATTTCTGGGTTTGCTTCCTGTTTTCCTTACATAGACATGTAAAACCCAAGTGTATTTGAGCATACAGCACTTTGTCTGCCCCACATGATATGCAAAGCGTTGATATATGGTAAGTGTTCCAAATGCTGTACACAAAAAGGCCCCTTTCACCTCCTTCTAAAGAAACTTCATGTTTAGCATATTGTTATTGCTATCAAGGAACTCCCACAGTTTATTTCTGAACTTAGAACATACACTGCTAATCTCACTGAAGGGAAGGACTAATTAAGTCCTCAATCAAAGGTTTTTCTTGCTTGAAGAGAATTTTTTAGAGACTTTTTTAGACAGCAAAGCATGGGGGTGGTTTTGTCTTCAATTCCCTACTGATATTTGCAAAGTAATTATTATAAAGGAAAAGAGAAACAGAATAAAGAGTAAGCAAATATATTTATAATTAGCTACTTTTTACTTTCACAGTTACTCCAGATACACTGTAGGGATTGCCTATTGGTTTAGACAATTTAAGGAAACAAAAATTTTTTCTAATTTTTAAAGTGCCTTGTACTGCCTATCCCATTATGCCAAGACTAAAGGGAAAAATCTCCAACAACTGTCAGAATGCAAGGTCTCCTACTTTATGACTACATGTGTTTTCCAGAAAAGGCACTAGGAAAAAGGCCAATATCCCTTTCTGTTAGCACACTAGATTTTAAGGGAAGCTCATCTGGCTACCCACTCTTTTAAACACAGACTACTTACAGAGAATTAAATTCCATTCTAGATTAAACCCAGAGTAACATAAGCACAACTTTTCAGGCAGAACAGAGCATTTTATCATGCATGTTTAAACTGCAGTATCATTCCATTACTATAGCTTTTCTATTCCATATTTATGCAAGTGCTTCTAAGTGTCTTGACGTTTCTCAGAGTTAAAAAGGGAGAAAAGCCAGAAATAAACAATAAATACTCAACTCTTTTTCTGAAGTGAACACCTTATTACTCCAAACAGTCAATAAACCATAACAATATTTTGGGATTTCTTTTAACATAATCTGAGACAACTGTTGTGAAACAATTGGTCACACTTTTCCTCTAAGTGCAATACATTCCAGTCTTTGTATTTTCTTCTGAAACAGATTTTTATAGCATCTTTTAAATAGAAGAGATCAGTATTTGTCCCCACACACATTTGTTTCTCAAGAACCATGTGCCAGCCAATTCTTGCCACAGTACAACCCTTTAACAGGCCAGCAGGCCTGAAAAAGTTCAAAGCAGAGATACAAGCTGGAAAAAGGACTGGTTCTTGTTGCACATCCTGGAGTGAGTGAACATGTTCTGCTGAATGCTCCCCCAAAGCAGAAATGCTGCATTCCAGTATATGGAATGGGCATCGAGGAAGCTCAGGGGAAAGGAAATTATTTAACTATGGCATTTACACTGTGCTGCTGTAAAGTATCAGGATTGCTCCTATAAGCACCTCTATGGAAAAAAAGACAAAGCTCCACTGGGATAACCATTCTTCCTGTGGCATGAGAAAAAAAGGCCAGAATCACTACTTTTTAATTGGAGCCCAACATTTTTTATCTCCCTTCTCTCTACCAAAGGAAGGATTTTGAAGAAATTCTAAACATTTGGGAGAAACTAAGAATAAGACATCACCAAGCTGCTCAAGTCCTAAAGAATTCTATTTTAATATGAAACATAGTATTCTCATTCTGAGTTTAGCTTTCAAATAAGAGAGCTAAAAGCAGTACTGAGGAATGCAGGACAAATGCCTGGATTCCTCCCAGTCCCTGCTTCAGGAGAATGTAGTCTGGGGAAAGAAAAGTTTTAATGGAGAAAATTTAAATTCCCTATGGCACAGGCCTTCTAGCCTTGATCTGCAAAATGCTCGCTGACAGTCTGCAACATTTGCACAGCAAGACAGGAGGAGGAGGGGAACCTGTGTTCTTGACCAATTGCCTAATGAGTCCAGAGATCCCCAGCATAATTACTAAACCAGCTTTCATTTAGCATTCTTCCATGAAGAGCTGCTTGGTGTCTGCTGACACAGGCTGGCAGCGCACAAGATCCCGGTACATTCGCATGTGATTAAAGTCAAGGGCAGCACCTTTTCCTAACTGCAAAGTAGCAATCCACATGCACCTGACACTGCCACTGAACCTAATGAGTATTTCCATGTTTCTGTAAACAGAACTAATTAATAGCCAATCATTTAACTTGGTAAATGCAACATTAAATTTGAATATGGGTCAGCAGCAGTAAAGACAGCCTCACCTTTCTCAACATACATCATCTAAATGTAAACATAGTTATTAAAATAAAGATGTAGGCAATAAAGATGTAAAATGACCTGCAGCAATAAGGCTAAAATTCTGTAATGTCACAATCTAACTTATAAAACAACATCCTCACACACTTAACAAGAATTCATTACAGATACCTGAAGTAGTCTATGAATCTATACACTATGTTAATTATAAACACATTTTCTTTACTAAAATCAAGTTTACAAAGTTGCAGACTTTAAGAAATGTCAGACTGGTAAATTGCTGCGTTCCTCTATAAGCAGTTTTAGAAAGGGTCACTAATTTGTAGTGCTAAGTATTATAAATTCTTTTTTTCAGTTATACCTTTTGACTTAGGTAGCAGTATCAGAATAATGTTACCTAAAGTTTCAATAAGCTTATTTCCTAGTTAAAAAAATACTTGCTGTTTCAGAGTTCCTGACAAGTTGCTCCTCACCAAAATAACACCTCAATATCCCACTGTGCATGCATTTCATCTCTGCTTCCATAAGCAAACAAAATTGCTTAGAATCATAGGAGATACTGCCTGCACAGTATTTGAATAATGCCTATGCATGCTTTCCAGTATATTACCTCATTCATATACTGCTGAAAACTTGCAGAAACTTAATTGTTCTCTTCCCAGAGGCCACAACCCTAGGGGATTATTAGCTTCAGCCAATATTAAAATGGATTATAAATACATGCTTTTGTAGAGCAACAGGACATACTTTTTTTTTTCTGATTGGTCTTGTAAAAGAAGGAAGTAGGAAAAGCTGGAGCTAGTAACACAAGCTTAACATGAAAAGAAAAAGACATGCATACTCTACTTCTTCATGGATTCATAACTTGTCTTGTTTCAATTCTTCATGAGTTTAAGCTCCTCCTCAGTCTCAGAACTGAGCATTGCCAATTAAACTGATCTAGTGAGGAAAGTAAATAAATAGACCCTAAAGAGACAAACTTAACCTTTTGAACAAGGGAACCTTCTCTACATATCAGAAAGTAGTCCTTCCTATGAGGATACTTAAATACCAAGTATTTAATACATCCAGAAATGTGCAAAACACCTCTACATTTTACTTTGAGCCACAACTTGTCACCACAATCTCAAGACTATCTTTCCTTCCTCCTCCCCCTGCCCAGCCTCATTTCTTAGCTTTGCTCAATCCACATAAGACATCTCTAATAACCAGTACTGATAGCCAAGTTATATTTGTGGCAGAAAAAAAAAATCTGCTTTTTCCTGTACTGCTCCTTAAAATTTCATATTAAAGGTATGACATGCTCCTGTGACCAACAGGCAACAGCTTCAAGAAGCCAGCTCCAGCAATTTCATACATCTGCTCTCAGGCTAACACATTGCCACAACAGTCATGCAAACCTGCCTCTCTCCTCAGCAATGTCATTCTTTTATGCCTATTTTTCTCTCCCTCATCACACCCTCTTGAAACAAGCTGGCAACTCCAACCATAGGCATTGTGCTACAGAAAATTGTTCTGCCGGATGCTTTTCCTCTGCTTATGTGTAAAATGAATTTTCAAGCAGATGGGGGAAAAGCTAACCAACAGATTGAAGTAAGTGTTCTCATGTTTTTGTAAATATTAAGCAGTCCATTGATTTGAAAAGCTCCATCTTCTCAATTTTATTTTAAAAATGTCCCACTGCATGTCTTCAAGTAAGTCTTTGAATTTAAAAAAAAATTGTATTTAATACAAAAACTATGATTTTATTAACACTCTATCCCACACAACACCTTCTACATACCCATACAGAATCATTACTCAGAAGCACAGCATTGAAATTAGCTCCTTCCTTAAAGAAAACACTAGGTGTAATCAGAACTGCATTCTGTGGGCATACACCCAAAAACATCAATGTAAGGTCAAAAAGGTGTGCTAGTCCATGAAGTTAACTGCATAAAAGAAAATCATATTCTTCTACAACTCTGTTTTTAACATATGAATTTGAGGAAAAGTGTGAAGAAAGGCAGGAAAATATTGGAATTATACTAACCAAGTTTCTGAGGCTTTCACATTGTTAGCCTGCTCCCTGTTGTTTTAATGGACACAAAAGCAGATACCTTTTAACCAGATCATCCTACATCTTCTTTGATAATGCACAAGACATCACTACTAGATGTTATTTTTGTTGCTAGAGGCCAGGTAAAAATTAAAAGCAAACGAGCTGTCCACGAGCTATTCAGTTTGATAAAATACAGCCATGCCTGTATCACCACACTAACAATTTTGCACACTTTCCCTAGGAGCAGCAACAGAAAGGAACCACTTTCCAGCACTTCTTGGGCACTGTCATTCCCTACACACCAGGGGGTGGCAAAAAGTCACATGTAATGGAAATAGAAAATATTTCAAAGGTAAGATGATAGAATTTTCTTAAAATTTTGCTGGAATTTTACAAAGTTGCATTTTGACAAAACTAGCAAGAAATGTTCTTTGGGAGAGCTGAAGCAGCATTACACTAACTAGATATTTCCAAGAAAATAATAACAATCATTTAATCTTCTTTGCTGGGTTTGAGATTCTTTGAATCCTTGGCTTGACTTACTATCATTCTATATTGTGTCTCTTCTCATATATAGTCTTCTAACTATGCTGTCCTCAATTAAAATCCTAAGCAGCATAAAAACATTAAAAGCATTCTTTTAAAGATACATATATAAGCATTTGACTCATTTATGCAATAAAAGTGTGAGGACCCCCACAGGCAGTAGATGACTTAGTTCTCTGATTTTTCCTTCCATGTTCCAATTCCATTTTTTCTCCCCACTATTGTCACTACTGCTGTTCCTCTTCCCCTTCTTTTTAGCTGTCAGTAGATAAAACTCCAGCAAAAGTTAGCTTGAAGCTGACCCTGAATCTGCTCTGTAGTTTGCTACATCCATACACACATCCAGGCCCTTCCTCTGCTGTGAGGAACAGAGAGCCATGCTTTGTGTGTTCCATGTGCAGGATGAGCCATCTGGAGAGCAGGTCACTTCCAAGGATTTGGGGTGAGCTGTGGAACTGTTTATGGTTACAGTGCAACATGTTCATAGAAGTACCCTGTAACAACTGCAGAAGAAACATGTCAACTCACACATCCCTGTCAATCTGTCACCTCTGAGGTTACAGGACGAAGCCTCACAGTGAAAAGGTAAATACATGGAGGGGGTACCAACTTAAATAATGAAAAAAAGATTAAGGCAGTTAAAAACTACCATTTGTTATCTCCCCTCTGCCTTTCTCAATGGTAAGAACATCAGTATTTGACCACTACACAACAGTATAGAAGACTGCAGACCCTGGACTGACTGGAACTGGATTGAAACGGGGAAATTTCAGCAGGTATCTTTCACTGCCTCTGCATGGTGCAGCATTAAATGGTGCAGCTGGGCCAATGCTTGCAAACAGGCACGGACAGTCCTTCATTGCTTAACAGCATGGTGCTATGGCTGCCAAAGAAATAAAATCTAAATACTCTGAGGAGTTTTATCTTTATATAACCCAGTTATCCCTGCACATACAAGCAGAAATAAAAATCCCAGTGAAGCACCAAATCTCTGTAAGAATAACTTGTCTTTTTTTCTGTAATACTTACAAGCCTCAGTCACCTCTGAAGAGACTCTGAATTCAGACTGTAAAGTTTACAGTCACTTTTAAAAGGAGAAAGAAAAACACTGACCAGAAACGGGGAGGAGAGTGAAAATTAAATGTACACTACTGGGTAGAAACATACACTATTTAGCTGTACACTACTTTAAACCTGTCCAGACTTTGAATACTAAATTTAAGACTGCTCTGTGATTACCACCTCATTCTAGAACACACAGAAGACTATATTCTTGCAATCCTCTACCATGAGAAGAAAGGAAATTAAAATTTTTTAATCTTATAAGAGAGTTGGGGTTGCTCAGCCTGGAGAAGAGAAGGCTCTAGGTAGACCTTAAATCACCCTCTAGTACCTAAATGGGCCTGCAAGAAAGCTGGAGAGGGACATTTTACAAGAGCATGTAGGGATAAGACAAGGGATAAAGACTTTAAATTGAAGGTTTAAATTAGCTGTGAGGAAGAAATTATCTGCTGTGAGGATGGTGAGGCACTGAAACAGTCTGTCCAGAGGAGCTGTGACATGCCCCATCCCCAGGAGCGTTCACAGCCAGGCTGGATGGGGCTTTGAGCAACCTGGTCTGGTGGAAGGTGTCCATAGCAGGGCACTTGGAATGAGATGATCTTTAAGGTCCCTTCCAACCCAAACCGTCCTACAATTTCATTCAGACTGGAAACACAATAGCAAAAACAGATGTTCCTGAACATCGACAAAACAACAAAAAAGCCTCAATAGTTTGCTCATGTAAACTGGTACCAGTCACCCAATAGAATTGACAAAAGTAGTGCAGTCCCATCAAGACAAATCAGGCCTCATATGACAGATTTCAATGTTTTAATATTTCAATTATTTAAGATTATTAATGCTTTTCTGATTGAAATCAGAAGAAAAAAACCCCCACATATCTAGACAGAAAATATGCTGCATTTCTCTTCTCTTTTTAAAAAAAATTTCTGAACCTACAAAACATTCCAGAGTAGAAAAGGTATCTGTTTTTCTATTTCCTAACACATTATGTTGGAATTAAGTAAAATTCATAATACTAATTTTATGTGTAAAATTTATGCCACTATGGTTTCAGCTGGTTTATATCCTTATGAGGCCAAATAAAATAGAGCCAGAAGAGTTGAGCTCTGGGAAAAGTTTCAATTAAATTCCTTGGAGATAAAAGCAAATTTAGGTTCTTAAAGTTGATCAAGTCCATGGAAAGAACATGACAAATTCAACAGACATCCTCATAGATTTAAAAAACAAAACAAAAAGAACAGCCAAAATCCACAAATCTGAGTGGAAGTGTAGCCCAAAGCAGACACTGCTCTAAAGCCCAGAGATGCTGTTTGAGAAAACTGAGCAGATTTACATTATATACAAGAATTCCCTCTATACTCCCACTTCCCACTTTAATCTAAATAGTGACCAGACTTCTGAAGCATCTTTTTGTCTCTGCTACCAATTCCCTTATTTCCTTGACCTCTCTATAGGACATGATTCATGCTTGTGTAATGTTTACTGGAGGACTGTGCTGGTGGAAAGCAGCCACTCTCTTCCAAGACTAATGTTAGAAACAATCCTTGATCAATTGTCAATCAAAGCTATAGAAGCCTCTCACAATTTTTTTGGTGCCTTTGATGCTCCTCTTATCATAACAAAATGTACATATGCAACCAAACCCACACTTAAACACAGCAGAGCGAAGCAAACACTTCACTCAGTAAATTCTAATAAACCCCTGGCATACAAACTGCCATTTTCCCCAATACACTGACCAGCCCTAAGTCTATTACAGCGTTTTCCAAACTGAAGTGGCACTGCCACCTTAAGACACAAGGCCAGCATTACAATTTTCACTATACTAGAGCAGTAAAGAAGAAAATGGTTTTTAATTACCTTCACTTTCTGAATTTTTTAAAAATCTATATTCATATTAGAAGAATTAATAAATGAGAGTGCATAGCTGATGTATTGCTTTAAGTCAGTTATCATGTTATGCAACCTAGCTTAGGCTGAGCATTTTAACATTCAGTAAAGGCATCACTATGAATCAAAGTTCCCCATTCTGCCCACAGCCACCACAAAACTGCACTGCATTTTGCAACCCTTAACTTTCAGCAACAGTGATAATACTTTCAGTAACTAGCCACAGTTACTGTGACATTTATATATTGGAAGGACTTTTAAATACGCTCAAAAAATTTGATCGGGTGACAGCACAGTTAGAATATTAATTGAGGTAAAAGTCTTGTCAACCTATCACAAACTCTGAATAACTTAAAGGATCCAAACCATCCTCTTATTTTATCTACAAATATGGCACTCCACTACTGTGTGTAGGTGACATTCGAACTAAAAAGTTTTTCATCTTTGGACAGGACATAAATTAACTCTTAAAAAACTATTTCCACATTATGGTCCTGGAAGGAGCAATCTTACCTTTTGTAGAATGTGCTTCAGCAATCATCCGTAGCCGATAGGGTGGCACTGCAACCAGAGGCAAGTCATCAACTCCAACTCTGGCATAAGTGTTCAGAGCTTCTTTGTAATTACCTTCCACATAGTTTAATTTGGCCATTATTAGGTTAGCTTCTTGTAGGAATTCTGACTAGAAGAGAAATAAGGAAGGGTTTTCCCTGAGAAAACACACCTAATACTTTCTGATAATTATTAGGTATGTTTTCTGTCACCCCCAGGATATTTCTTCTCACAGCACAACAAATTAACAAAATCCTGTCTTGTGTAATATCTGAGAACCTTGAAGTAGGGGAGAATTCACTAAATCTCATTCTAGCAAGCTACTGAAAAGCATTACCAGTCATTTTAGATATTAACATGCTTATTTACACATGTACCAGAAATACCTCTCAGCTGGAAACCAGCTTTGCCAGGTGATAAAACTATTTAAAGGCAGCCTATCATTACAACTCCTCCAATGACTTCTTTTTCTAACACCACAAGCACAGCTGAAAATAACATAGCATCAAAACTTAATGATATATGTTCCACAGCCTACATATTTAATTCACACCATTTCAAAGTATCAAGGCAGAATAAATGTCTTGAAAAAAAGAACTAATGGAGGAATGAAGAGAGAAAAGAAAGAGAAATTATTACTCCCAGAAGCCATCGAAAACAAAATGTTACAGATTGTAAAATAAACTTCTTTTGATCCCTGAAAAGATGGATGTTGAATATAGAAGAGGTAAACTGATGTAGTAGCTACAACAACAATTTAGTAAAAGAAGGACCAGCATGGTTATGAACATTAGAAAGTTCTGACAGAAAATGCTCTCTTGTATTAATCTCCCTTTCAGAACCTGCAAATATAATTTAAGGAACCTTTCCTCAATACTTCAGTCAATTTCACAGTTTCTAATTCTTGCTCAGGCTGACTTACATACCTTGAGATTTCCTCTGTCAAGTGCTGCTGTGAGATGTTTCCTGACCTCAGTCAGCTTTGGCTGGGGGCCCCGGGGACTATTACTGTGTTTAAGAGTATTTTCCTTCAAAAATTGTTCTAGTTTGGACTCCCCAAGAAGAAGCTCTGCCATGTCATCTGTAAAAATAACAAACACAGGAAGTATTAGAAATAATTTTATTTCAGTAACATTGCCTGAATTTTAAACACAAACTAACCAAAGCAAACACAACATTAAGTATAAAGGTTTATGACATATCATGTGATATTTTCTTTTACTTTTCAATTTATCTTTTCCCTGCCTGATTCACTGTAGAATCAAGTCTCCTGGGTTCTAAGATAAAAAGAATTAAAACATTAACCTCAAATCAGTATCCTCCCCTTCCTCCTCAAAAAGCAGCACTTGATTCCAGAGCTTTATGTAGCTCTCTGAACAGGACAAGATACACTTCTGATACGTCACAAAAAATTGGTTTCAAATGTATGGGATTGATTTATTTATTTGAAGTTACATGTCCCTCATTATGTCTGTGATCACCATCCATATCTTCTCTGTAAATCTCCCTCAGAGCTTTTCAAGGCTCCAGCCATCCCAAGTGTTCAGTATGACCATCCATTTCTCATCCCTCTCCCCATTCCTTACAGCTTACCATAATTTCTCAGACCTGAAGGTACAACATTAATACCAGGCTGCCCAGCAAAGCTGCTCCCAGCACACTTCTGAAATTCAAGAAACTGGTAATGCTCTACCTCACCCTTAGTCAGGACCACTAAACTTCTCTTACTGAAATGTGTTGAGTTTTCACTCTAGTCAGAGGTCTGTAAGTCATCACCCTTCTGAGACTTGAAACGATCATGCCTTGCAAACAATGTCTGAACAGAACTAAAGTCAGAAGGTTCTACTGTAAATAAGAAATATTTTGGTAATGCACGAGAAACCCATTGTTGGTGACAGCAGGAAACAAGTGAGGACTGTGAGGATTGAGTCCATTTATGACTTAATATGGCTTACAGAGTCTTTTCCGTGTTTAGAAAACAGTCAAGGATAACACATTATATCAGAGTACAGCAAAAAGCAGGGAAAGGGGCAGTAGATGCTGCCAGCATAAGCACCTGGAGGGATCATCACCAGGCTTTGAAACCCCTTGCCCACAGGCTCCATTGCTCCACCGCCTTGTAGCAGCAACAGCCCCAGCCCCAACAGCCACTGCCAGCTGCATTCCCCCAGGAAAGGGCCCAAGGCAGAAATCCCACACTGCTTCCCACCCCAGCCACACAGGCTTGTTTGAAGCAATCTACACTACTCTTGCCATTCTTTCATTGAAGTCTGTTCAGCAAAAATGAAAACTAAAAGATATTTCAATGTACTAAGTGAAGAAAAAGAAATAAAACACATACTTCAACATTAGGGAAGGCACAGGATTACATACAGCTCTGAGCATTTCCATAGATTACAAAACCCCTCCAGATGACATTGCACAACACGTGACTGTTCTTGAAATTTTTAGCTTTTTATCTACTCAACATTTCCCTGGTTGCAATTTTTGTCCATTGACTCGGACCACTATCTCCATCCACACAGTCATCTTCTCATCAAAAGCAGTCTGGTTGGGTTGTCCTTGATAAACCCATGTGAACTGATCCCAATCACCTCCTTATCCTACCAGGACATACTTCCTAATCTTCTCAGGCCTAAGGTTAGGCTGATCAACCTCCAGTCCCTGGACCCTCCTTGTACCTTTTTCCAGTCACCAAGAATCACCCTCCATCACAAGGACCTTCAAAAATATGAGTGTCCATGCAATGGCCTTGGCCACCTCTTTCACACTCTGACACAACCCACCAGGCTATCAGAGGCTTGAATTCCCCTTTGCACAACGCAGTAGGGCAGAATGCTTCATTTCATAAAACCTTCCCATCAAATAGAGGTATTTCCATCAATATCAACATATTTTATGCAAGTTCTGATACATATACTGAAAAGCACAAATGGTACAGACAACTGTAAGCGCAATAAGTAAACTTTCCAAAAAACCCAATATGCTACAATTATTTTTTTTATTTTTAAGATACTCAGTATCTATTTTGTTGCAGTCTGTTTTCTGCCTATTCTTTCTTTTCCTTGAAACAGAAACCATAGCATAATTGATAAATATCAACAGCTTGTGTAGCTTCAGCTTCAAGCTGCAAACTAAACAAGACATTTAAGTGACCAAATCTAAACATGCTATTTCAGCCCAAATCTCCTTTGTAACAGACTTACTCAAAATCCCACATTTCATTACCACAGCCACAGTAGTATTACAAACAAATAGTAAAATAGTTTTGCACAACATTCTGGAGTATTGCACTTTCTGCATCTCTCTGGAAATTAAACAGTTTAAACTGCACGCACAGAAAAGACACCTGATTTTGTACACCAATTCAAGGTAGGTCAGTTTGATTCAAGGGGTTTAACATGGGCAGTGTGAAAGGTTCTCAGGGATCAGAGGCCTGCTCCAAACTTACAAAATTGAACTTCAGTTCACAATAGGCAATTGCCTTTCAAAGACTTGGTCACTGGGCAGGGTCCTTGCAGGACAGGTATTTTCCTCGTATTTAGAAGACTCCAGAGTCTATTCTGAGTAAACAATTTTTGTTTATGAGCGTCTTTTAAAAGGGGATTAACAAATAGGAGTGGGTCTTAAAAATAATGCTTTAGGTCAGCATGGTAATATCCTACATGGAAGTAGAACAATGATGAATAATTTTTTAAATTTTATTTTTAAAGCTAAGTCGCAAGTCTAAAAATTGGTGAAAATATGTCAAACTGGTTATTTTATGTTTTACGGGATTTGCAAGTTGATACTTTCTCTCTGATCTGTACTCATCAAAGCCAAAGAATTTCATTTAACAAGAAACATTTCTCTCCTTTTATTCAGTTTAATGTTTCACTGAGCAAGCTCCATTTCCAAAGGAGGTTGAGGAAACAAGATTGTCAAACACAGCAAGGAATCTAAATGACACTCTAAAACAAGTGCTTTGGTTCAGGAGCTGAAATACCACTAAGGCTGTTTGCACTGAAAAGAGTGAGGTCTATAATTGACATTCTTTAACACTTCAAATGGAAGAACTTCAGAAGTGCCAAAGAAGAAAGTAACACATGCAGCTTTCCCTCTCATATGCAACCCTTCAAGGAGGTCCTAAAAATTGTTCTGGTCCACACTCTTGTAACAAGCATTTCTTTAATTAAGTTAAATACAGTAGATCTACCTCCATAGAGAAAGAAGTAAGAACAACTGTACTGTAGAGGTAAGAACAGCTATAAAACAGCACCAGCTGCCAGATACATTTTGTTTATATAAACTGCAAAATTGTCAAGGAAGCATATGAAACAACTAGTTTGGATTCTTAAAATACATGAGCAGGTCAGACAAAGGACAGGTCAGACACCAAATAAAAAGAAAACAAATCTCTCACTGTTAGGTATGAAAATGCATACCTTGAGGCATGAGGATTTGTAAAACAAAATGCTGAAATAATTGCTATTACTAATGGGGAAAAGTAAGCAATAGCACTGGCACATGCAAGACCAAAGTGTAGCCACACCAGCTGCACCACAGAAAGAGGAAGATAGCTTTAGGAGACCAAATTTTCGTCCATTCTGGGGTCACAATAGACCAAGACAGGGACAGACAGAGATCTAGCAGTTGACAGAAAATTTGCATTATTCCTCTCTTATACACAGCAGAATTTCTCATACTGGGGAAAGGAAGAGGAGCTAAACAAGAAGCCACCTCCAGAAAATTTAATTTATCTTCTCTGCCTTCCCTCTCTCATCCTCCCTCCTTCACTCTAAGACAAGTTTCACCTCTGATAATGAGTCGAAAACTTTAGAAATTTGATGTTTCTCAAGACAGGACACAAGCACGAAAAAAGCCTTAAGTTCAAGTTGGCACATACTCTGAAACTATCCAGACATCTTAAGATGAGAATCAAAGTAGTCTATAGGACCCAGGTATTTTGCTCCCATTCTTGATGCAAGTCAGAGAAGCTAATGATCCACACAGTAGCTAGACACAGTCACAGTGCAGCGACATGTACTGCCCACATTTTCCTTCACAGAAAAGGCGGAAGAGGAGAAAACAGCAGTAATCCACACACAGATGTGACCCCGCAGCCAAACAAAAGCTGCTCCTCTAGGTCATTCATAGCTCACCCTTTCCCTGCAGACTGCTGTAGATCATGAGACAGAGCACCACGAGAGGGAGAGAGGAAGAGTTACTGTCAGACTGGCCTTCACCACAGAAGTGCTGCACTGGTGCAGCTGCTGCTGACTGACACTTGAAAACAACAGGTCACAGACTGCAAACCATAAAAGTCACTGCAAAGCAGAGTTTTCTTATTTACTGAGTCACTCATCTGCTAAGTCACTCAATCACGGCCAGATATTGGCAAGAAACTTTTAAATCAAATTATTACTGAGTGAGTACTTTATTAACAAAGCAGTGTGCCAGTAAGAACAACAATCAATGGTGCCTGTAACAAAATTCCAATTACATGGACATTTCTGAAGAAAACCATTTATGAAGCCATAGCTCTAGCAGAATTTTTCATTAGTTATAGCTATCCCTTAAGACATCCTGAAATAATATAAAAACTGTTTGAGAAGAAATTGCTTTTCTTTTACTTCCAGCACAGTATGAGTGATCTAGATGATATTCTTCTATGAGACATTTTGTAGAGACAAACTGTGTAAAGTTGATACCTTGAAGTTTAGTGTTCCTTCAGCCAGTCTAAATAGATGTTTCAGAAGAAAAATTCTTCAACAACAGTTTCAATGCCATGAAAACCAGTATCCCACTTCTAGAAAATTGACACAATTATGGTTCAGTATAAAATTCTTGATTAAAGGAAAGATTCCCTCTTATTCATCTACTTCTCTGCTGAAGAATTCACCAAAAACAATTACTTGGCAGATTTAGGGGTTATTTGATGACTTATCTCAACTGCCTTGCAGAACCATTTTGGAGAAGAACAGCCTAACTTGCCCATGTGTTTCTGCAACATCACAGTATCACTGAAACAATCCACCTGACTAACAGGATGTCAAAGGCAGCTCTGAACACCATGGAACTCCAAGACAAACTCAAGGATGCTTTAGATTAAAGGCCCATTTCTCTTAGCCCTCAAAGCAAAAACAAAAACCACCACCACTTCATGTAAACTGCTTTCTTTCAGCTTAGAGAAAGCTTAGACATCTGTACAAAATGGCTTGAGAAGAGCCTTGTGTAGATATGGCTATCCCTCTTTGCAATATGGATCAATATTAATCATCTTCAAAATAAGAATACAGGCTGGCATAAACATGGGGTAAGGAAAAACACTCCATGACATGTCTTTGTAAAACAGTCTCCAAAAATATCACAATGAAAGCTGCTTTGCTACTTTGTTTTTAATATGTGTTTTTTGAAGTAAATTCTTCACCACAGTATCAGGATTTGAGGCAGTTACTCACAGAAAAACTGAATTAAAACAGAGGATTAGTCTTCATTTATCCTTGGTCAAGAATGATGAAGATTACTTATAATACTAATACTTATTTAGGTTAAAACCATGGTCTATCTTGAACCATCCACTGAATCACATGCTAAAATGCAAAACAATCATCCTTCTGATGAATGTTACCACAACCTCCAGGCACTTGTTGAAGAACCCAGAGGTTGTTAGCAGGCTGGGTGAGAGGAATAAAGGTTAGGGAGAAGGGGAGAGAGAGAACAGAATGGCAACATTGTATACAGCTAAAGAAAAAAAAAAGTGTAGCTGAATATAGATTAGGAGCTCTCTCTTGCCGTCAGAGTTCACTCTAGTAAGTGACTTTAAAAGTTTATTCAATTACAGAGTACATCAATATAGGTTTATAGTGAATGATGACACGGTCTCAATAGAACTAAGGAACCTGCTTGCTACCTTTTGTTCCATTGTTATTACCAAAAAAGTGCTTTGGTAAAGTATTACTGTTCCTCTGGCGGTTAACAGGCTCAGATAAAAACGAAAGCAAAACACTGAAGTTTGTCTAGATCATGACTACTATATATGTGGTTTCTCAAGTGTTCCTAATATTAATGCAGAAAAGGTAATTTTTGAAGGGTCTGATAATTACTTTTTCAGAAGGAGATACTTGGAAGGTATAACAGAAACATGTCTTGGATACACACCGCTATCACAGCTATGGCAACAACTACCAACAACCCTGCTCCTGTTATCAAGTCTGTGCACCAGATGTTTCTCTGCAATTAAACATCCACACCATGCTGCTGTGGTACACTGGCAAGAGTAAACACGATCCTGTGCTAACAACAACAGCTACATGTTATTTACAGAGCCTCCCCAAACAGCTCAACCTCTACAGCAAGAAAGAGTAGGACAAAAACATTCTTTCTTCCTTCTATGCCAAATGGCATAGATTAAAAGAAATAGTTTTAGTGTTTTATTTCCTTTTCCTCTGAACTACGCAACTGCAAGAAAAAAGTGCATAATTAGGATAAAATCTCCTACCACAATGATTTAAGCAAAGAGGCTCAACCTCAGACTCTGGCCCTGGATATCTGAACTTGAATAGGATGTATTTAGGAACAGGAAATACAGAGCAGAATACCTACAGAATCTGACTGGCCAAACAAACTTTAATCTTTCCTTGTAAGCAAGCAGATAAATCTAGAAGCATGTTATATCACATGTTGTATCATTTCACCCACTCTTCACCAAAATCTTAAAAATTTCAGGTAACTTATTTTAGACTATTAAAAAGCACAACTGTCCAAATGCATTGAAGTCTAAAGATCACAGTTATCATTAGTCTCAAATGAAGACAATGCACAAGATGAGATTAATTAGATGAAGTACAGAGTTGTAAGAACAGAAGATGCTGCTGCTTCAACTGCTCTGTCCTGGAGTCCAGAAAGAAAAAAAAAAAAAGAAAGAAAAAAAAAAAAAAAAAAAGAAAAAAAAGAAAAAAAAGAAAAAAAAGAAAAAAAAGAAAAAAAAAAAAAAAAAAACCACCCCCCACAAAACTGAAGTCCTAACTCAGGACTATTTAAAAAAAAAAATCAGGGTAGGAAAGGGACAAGGGGTAAGAGGACAAGTATGAGACTTCCTGGATCCCAAAGGGACAGTACATTGATGTGTGGAATTCCAGGAAGTTGAGATTTGCTTTGTAAACTCCCTTCTGGTGCTTCAAGCCTTCCCAGAGGGAAACTAGCTTGGGACTGAGAAAAGAAGCTATTCCTACTCAATCCCTAAAACTCTTTAGTCTCTCTAAAGGTGAAACTGAAGTCTCAGAGTACCTGAAAAGTTGCATGCTGCAGTATTTTATCCTGTAACATTTTGGAATATCATTGTGCCAAAAAACAAAACAAAACAAAACAAAACAACAACAACAAAAAAAAAACCACCACAAACAAACAAACAAAACAAAACAAAAAGAAAAAAAAACCACACCACCCAAACCAACACAAATAAACCAACAAAAAACCCCCCACAACACTAAGGAATTTTATCTAGGAGTGGTATGCAGCAAGAAGGAACCCAAAGGGGTCAATTGCTCTATATAGTAATGACACAAAGATTTCAGAGTGAGATTTCTGTAAAACAGATGAAAACAAGAAAAATCTTATAGCCTCCCACAGAACATTTCTTAAGAAGGCCATTTAAAAACTAAGCTTTCTTCCAGAGGAGGATCTGGAAATCCTGGATCCAGAACTGATTTCACATTCAACTGGCAGAAAAAGCTTGAAACATATGTTTTTTACATGCACTTAAAGCAGACATTTGCTTTGTTCACAACATATCAAACAGTGAGGCAAAGCATTGGCTTGAAGTGGAGTATCAGTACGTGTCTCCAAGTACTACCTCAACTTTGTGCTCAGAACTCAGCAAATCTGGACCAGGAGCTACTAAAATTAAAATGAATGCTAAAACTATTCTTAGATTTCTACAAGTTTTACATTAAAAACAAGAAAAACAATATACATATACACAGCTGTCACTTATGATTCCATCACTGACTACTTAGCAGCAAGAATTCAAAGCATCAGAGGGTGACTGAGGTTAGAAGATCTGGAGATCATCTCGTCCAACACCACTGATTCAAGCAAGATCAGTTAGAGCAGGCTGCCCAGGATCTTGTCCATCCAGGTCTCTGGAGACAGCAGAAAAGTACCCAGAGAATACGTACAGCCCAACAAGCACTACTGGTAGAAAGGCTGCACACTGATGCAGATGTCACACATGTAAAACCAGAAGCAGAAAATACAGAGTCAGCTGTTCAAAGAAATTTAATTTTACTCACTAACACCTTCAATTATATACAGTCATTCATTTCTCTGCCTCTTAAGTACACAGTGAGCATGGCACCTTTTTACTGTGCAGCTATGTAGTATCTACACAATTTTCCTGCTTGACAGACAAAACTTGCTTTGAAGAATACTATTATAGCCTTTCCAATGTATTTATGCATAGGCAAATTTACTTTCAAAGTACCACTACTACTGAAATTTATTTTATGATGACACATGTTAAGAACAGAAAACTGTTTCAAATTAATTTTTATATTCAAGCTCACCAAATTTCATGAAATATTAAGGCCATCAGAACAGTAAATAATCAAGCCAGGGCAGTCACAATGTATTATCTAGAATATTGACAAGCTTACAATTGACTAAAACTTGGCCCATTCAGTCAAATGCAATGTAAAACCAAGAAATAAGAATGTGTGTCATACCCAAGACTAGGAAACACAAAGTGTAGGAAACAGGACTACCATCATCTTTGAGTGTTTAACTGGAAAAAATTCTATCAACCACACTGAGGAAGAACGATCAAAATTTAGCTTCTTCCCATCTATGTTTTGTTTAGGTTACAAAGATCAAAGAATGACTGGGAGAACAGGAAAAGCACATGCTCTGATACCTGGGAATTCATTACAATCCTGCTTCTTGCCATGATTTATTTCTCAAAGGACAAAACAGTTTTCCTGTTTCTACTAACAACAACAAAATACTAGAGACTATTAGATGGAAGGCAAAAACCAAGCCATGTCATAAGCACAGTGGCTCTTGTCCATTCTCTACCAAACAGATATATTGCAGCACAGAGAAAATTTGAGAGATGATGACAATGGAATCCAACTTTTGTTGTCACAAAAAGATAAAGAAAATGACCGACAAAAAAATGAAATCACTAATTAATTGCCAGGTCAGAAGAGAGACATTTTTTATCTTTGGGGTGACACAAAGCTCAAATGAAAGCACACAGATGAGCCTCTGTTCCCCAGAAGGCAAGATCTTGCAGTTCTCTACCATTTCAGATCTTCTCCTTCTAGCTTTCCAGGTCCACCTGGGAAGCCTCAAGCAAATTCTTGAAAGATAGTACCCTACATCTGTCAGTCTCAGAGAGAACTGCCTCAGGTACGTAACTACCAGTGTTAAGATGGAAAGTACCTTTTGGTTAGTTGGTGTTTTGTTGGGGTTCATTTTTTGTGGGTTTTTTCTTTTTTTTGTTTTTTATTCTACCAGCTGTTTAAAAAACAACAGGTCCCTATTCTGCCTTTCCTTAAACCCAGCTGTAATGCAGTCCCATTAAAGCCTTGATTAATGCACACCATTTTGTTCCCATTAAGTAAAGAGACTGCAATTATATAGTAAAAAGAAAAACAGAAGTGCAGCTGCAAGCTAAGCCTGTGGAAATCTGAGTTTGAGATAAGGCACACTTAAAAGATGAGCTACAACTTGTTCATAAAATTAACTGCAGAAAAACATGGGAGGGCCTGTAAGCTGTTGGTGTTTTCATGTCTTGGTTGGCATCTTTGCAAAAGTTTTATAGAGATAAACCAAGTTATTGGTGTCAGGTGAGCTGCATTCAAAATTCTAGAAATAAAAGGGATTTCCCATCCACTTTTTGCTAAAGAAGCACAGTTTACAACTCTAGACAATATGAGATTATAGTAAAGGATTTCAGCTTATACATACAAATTCTGAGTGGAATCATACCAACCACACACAGGTCATTAGTGGGGTGGAACTTGCAGAAACTCATGCAACACCTCCTTAAGAAACTCCTGAGCAACAGATAACATCACTGATCAGAGCAGCTACTAAAAACTCCCACTATGCATTCTGCCATACATTTGCAAACACCAGAGAAATGCCCAGAATCAGCATCTCCCTCCACAGCCTGGAGCAGAGATCAAATGCTCTCTAGTTATTAAAGGTCTGGCTACCCACCTCACTCTATGAGCCAGACATCCTTACTTCCTGCAATTTATCTCGGCGTCCTGCCACTTTGCTTTTTACAAAGTTATTATCTTCAGTCTCTCCTTATCAGCTCAAATTAAACAGCATTCAGTGCAGAGAAAACTGAAGAACTGAACTATTAAATTCTACGATTTTATTCTTGAAAACACAGATTTCTGGGGAGGAGGAATGGCCAAGATTTGGTAGGGAAGGAGAATGGCTCATATTTGCTACAGTTAAAGACTTTCTGCCCCCTTCTTTACTACCATGTAAATCAAACCCAAACAGAAGTGGTATCAATGATCCTGAGTTTATGCTAATGAACTTATTTCCCTATAGTAAAGTTAATCCTAACCTTTAACCCTTGAAGTTAGTTGAAAGAAACTGAGAGCAGCTATAATACAGATATATACCAGTATCTATTCCCAGATAAATCTGGCTACCATTTCTTGCAACTTTGAAACACAGCAAAAGTACAATCAACCTAACATTACTACATGTGTCATCCAATTTCTAGAATAATTGCATTCATAATATATAGAAACAGCCTTATAAATGTGAGCAGTTACAAGCCCCTGATTCATTCCACTAAGACCAAGGACATGCTTCCTCACAGTTCCCTTAACCTTTGCCCTCCACTGGCTGCTGCTGCTGTTCATTTTCCAGCAGCTGTTGCACCACTCAGACCCCTGTGGGAGGCAAAGGAGCTTGGCAAGCCAGCAGACACAGCAGGCCCCAGAACAAGCAGCACAAAGTTTTCTGCTGGCCAAGCACAGTAATTCCCACCTCTGGTGTTCACCAGCACATGGGAGAGGCCAGGAACGCATAACCAGGAGAAGCTGCATGGAGAAGCAGCAGCTTGATTAAAGGCAGGAAGAAAGAACGACTCTACACGATAGCAGCGAGGTGTTAGACCAGCTTGGTTACTTGTGAAATCACACCCCAGCATTTTCTATTCCAGATGAACACAGTGTGAGCACAAGCAGATGATCCACATCATCACTTACACTGTTGTAACACCCCTGGCTATCTGAAGAAACAAAGCTGTCAGTCAAAAATGAGACAACACATCTAAGTACTGTCAGCACCTTTGCTCTTCATTCAGAAAAATGTCTGTCCATAGTAAGCTTGTTCTGTAAATGGGACAGTGAATGCAATAGGAGGAAAACAAAGATAACAAATGAAGACAGTCCTCCACTTCTGTGGACATGCAAAAAGGCATGTCACATGGCCTGCAAACTTTTCTGGTAGAGATGTCAATCTCTTAGGAAACTTTTGCATATACAAATCACACTACAAACTCTATGTTCAAAAACAAACAAATTTGGTAAACACCTCTAAGTAGGGCATGAGTCCTAAGAGGTTTAGAAATCCCTTGTTTACTCTGAGGATAAGCTTTAACCATATATCTGAGGTCTTGTATTTCACCAGGCTGCAAAACAGATGAAAACTGATAAGATGCTTCTATTTTTAGGTCCTGCTTATATCAAGATAAGGGAGCAGTGTAGCAGGTGACAAAATTAGACAAAATTATTCATAATCGTTTGGGTTTGCTACTCTGCTCCTAACATCTCTCTGTTCCATTACTCTGCCAGGCTAAATGTGAGACTATGTCTAACAGGAGACTATGGAAACAAGGTGTTGAGAGGAAAGGCAGTCAGAGAAGAGATCCCAGACAAGACAAATCAAACAGAAATGGGACAGCAAAAGTAGTAAGAAATTTACTAGGTGAGAAACCATTGTGTTACAATGTTGGTGTATTTCCATGAGCAAACTTGATACCTGTAGGTAATGTTCTATTTTCACGGCAATGTCACAATGCTCTTGGTAGTGTATAGATCCGTGAACTTCCTGGGTATGCATTCTCTCCTCACAGTAATGCAATATTTCATTCTGGCTAAGGTTTCTACAGAACTACATCATTCTACCTCATCTGAACTACAAAAATTCACCCCCTCAGTGCTTTTCCAGACAGAGCCATACATCTTACTGAACTTGAGCAAGGTCACGTTCCAATTGCAGCAACAATGAATGGCCGGAAACACCCATGGAAATTCATGGATCCTTTATTTTATCCATTCAGCTGGCTACTGAACCAACCTATGGTTTCCTCATTTTGTTTCCAAAGGAAGGAAAGAAAACACAAGAATACTGATGTCCTGAGAATGCCCTGAGCAGATACACCCTTCACACTGAAGTCCATTGTAGACATGAGATGCTACTGTTTCATCAAAAATACATGATGGCTTTGCAATCAGCTTTGCAATGTGATTGTTAGCCTCCAGTTGTGTTTCTCAGTTCTGGGAGCACTTAAAAATACATTCAGATACTCAGCATTTTGTATTTTAACCTCTTCCAATATTCTGTGAGCAACAATTACGTACTCAGAGCATTCACTGTCATGACCATGCTTCACCATCATGCTGTTCACTTGCAAAGTTACACAAAATTCAACCAGCAATGAAAATTTCTTCAGTTCACTTTCTTAGAAGGAACCTTTTTAAGTTAGTTAAACCGCTGGGAACACTCACAAAGTTTCATTAGTGAAAACTACTCTAAGATTTTATTTCTAACAACTTGGGGTTTTTCTCTGTTCCATTCAAGGGGTGATGCTCAGGATGTGAACACAGAACATTTGAGGACTGCATGGAACAGGCTACAGAGTATCCAAGGACCCCATCTTTGTGACCTTCAGGGCAGCAGGACAATTTCTTTACCAGCTGCTAGAGTTACTGAAAATCCTGCTCTACTGGTTGTAACCTGCGAGGTGCTGGCAGCAGAGGGGCTGCAGGAGCAGCTTTGGTGGGAAAGGCCGGGGCTTGCCCTGCCCCAGGCCCAGCTGGTTCCAACAGTCCCCAGCCAGACACAGCTGGGCCCCTCAGCACAACTGACAACTCTTCTGGGGGAGTGTATTTAAGAAAATGCAACAGAACAAAATAAAAGAGAACAAAAGGAGTGAGAAACAGCAAAAAAACCCAACATCAAGGTCAGAGAAGGAGAGGAACAGAGGTGCTCAGCGGTGCCAGAAAAGGGACCCAAGAGACGTGCCAGAAGGACCCAAGCCAGGTGGATGTGCCCTGAAGGAACTGCACCAAGTGGAGAACCTGTTCCAAAGCAGGACTGCTGTCACTGGGGAGCTTATGCCAGAGCAGAGGAAAAACCTGAGAAGGAAGGAGCAGCAGGAAGAAACTATCTTGCACCGACTGCGAACACTTTGCCCCCCACAGCACATGGGGAAGGGCACAGGAGTGAAGTTCAGCCTGGGGAACGGGAGAGAAAAAGTGTTACTTTCATGTCTGTCTTTCTGTCTTAGTATCTGACTCTATTTTAACTGGCAAAAAATTAAATTCAGTTACTCCAAATCAAGCCTATCTTGCCTAAATCAGTAACTAGTAAGTGATCTCCTTGTCTTTATTCGAAGCTACAATCTTATCCTACCTTTTCCCCCTGCCCCTCTAAGGAAGGGGAGAGACTGAGCAGCTGGGTGGGCATGTGGTGTTAGCCAAGGCTAACTCAGCACCCTGCACATAACAGTTTTAACCCAATTTTTTAGCAGGATGCTGATGAAGCAAGAGCTCAAACCAAGATTTGTGTTACATGGCAGGAATCTCATTACTACTGCTGAGTCCTCATTCTGAAGTAGAGAAATATAATACAAACAGGATAAGTGGCTAACAAATCTGAGTCAGGGTAAAGACTCTTTTTTCATTAATCTATCTATTTATTTATCCATTGTGAACAGCAATGCTAGTCACAGGCTTGATACAGAATACACATTTTCTATGATCCAACTATTAAATACAGAATAGCAAAAGTAGTGACCAATTCATCAATATATCTCTTCTCTCATTTTGCTAAAGCTCAGCAAACTCAGAAAGCCTTTGCAAAGCAAGCCCTCAGACACATAAATTTGTTCTAGTATAATTTTTATGCATCCAAAATCCTACCTAAACTGATATTTGATCCACTGCCAGGTTTTATACACAGATGTCTGGTAAGAAGTAGATAGGTTCCATCAGCAGAATTAAACAGAATAAACAATACAATAATCAAGTCCACTCAAAATATTGCACCTCTCAAGTGCTGCATTTTGTCAGAAGTACATACTTGTGTATCCACATAGACCTTCATCCTGGGAGCTGTCATTGCTGTTTCTTCCTTCATGTTACTTAGGTGGCAAGCTTCAAGAGACGGGAATTTGCTAATGCAAAACAGCCCAAATAATAACTTGGATCATTAAACTTTTGATCAAGATGTTTAATCTCCAATCCCCAAAAGGAGCTGTAACTGAGTCCTAGTAAAATAAGTCTATTCTTTGCAACAGTGCAAGATTGAAGAGAGTACCAGCGAGCTTCCCCAAAGGATTAATTCCCAATTGTGTTCAAAGAGTAATAAACACTATTCCTAGCAATGCTGATATCTTCTGTTAAAATGTTCCAGCATTCAAGAGTTGAAGCCAATTCCCTACACACCAATACATGGTCAGAATGAAGATCCTCTTCTCTTTCCCTCTTCCCCATGCTTTTAAATCATTCCTATGACATATTATTACACATTCAGCCAAAACCCAGATTTTTGTTATCCATTCCTAAGTCAAAACATCAGTACAGAAGGATGCAGTAAAGATCAGGGTACTGAACTTCTAAATTAATTGCTTCAGATTAAGTAACAGCAGGGACATGCATCAGAGTGCCTTTCAGCTCACATCCCTCTGCATGGGTGGAATGGACACTGGCTCTCCTTGGTAGACTCACTAGCTGATAACCTTGGCCTGCAACCTGTTAGGTATACCTGGATCTGGAAAACAAACTTCCAATTTTCAACACTCTCAACAGCACGTGAAGGCATTTCATTAAATAAATTACCCTCCTCCTGTGTTACTCCATCAGAGAAGAAAAGTCCCATATGATCACTTAATTTCCTGTTTATGTTCTCAGCCAGACTTGGAAGTCATGCACATTGACTTAATCCTTCAGGTACTGTCATAAAAGAGGGAAAATCTGCATATGATACTTTCCCATATTTTAAAGATCAGGAAATGTTTCAATAATTTGTATTTTGACTGGTACAGAATCTAGAAGATGCCTTCATAGGAAAATCACTGAAGTGTAAAGTTATGCAGATTGCATAATCGCAGCTATGCTTCAGCTAGGTAAAACATAGACAGGTTAGAGAAATTTAAGTCAAACTGTCACTAACATCTCCTGCCTAGCTCTCCCTGCCTGTCTGAAATACCTAAGTACATCCTGAAACTATGAAGATCATGCTTCCCAACTAGACAGCAAAACCTTATTTGCTTCTGCTTGAAGTGATCTCTAACTAGCCCATAGTCTATCACTCAATGATGTGTGTCCTGAAACTAAAGATACCTTCCATCTTTTCACTCATGTTTATTTTTAGTTAGCATAACACCAGTGTCAGGAACACCACTCAGTTGTTCTTAAGGCCAACACATATACATGTTATCTACTACCCATTTGTTCTTAAATTCTTTTCTTTTCTTTTCTTTGAGTCAGGCTTTTCCTCTTTTATTTCTATTTCTATAAACCTGAATCATGCAGTTTTCCTTCCCATCTAAACATGCAAAGCTATCATTGCTTTCACAACAAACTTCCAGTAATGTCAATGTCACATCTCCTCCTCTCTGTTAACTTATCACCTCTGAATTCACCCCAAGTTCTGTCTTCGCAGGCTTGAGTGCTTTCTGAAAATACCTCCAGGTCCACCTCAAGCAGATGAGTGAGCCCAGAGAGGCACACTCTATCCCCAGATTTTTTGTCACACAGAATTAAGGCATCCATGGCAAAGCGAACTTCCTGTATCTCCCTCAGTCATTACATACTCACAATGAAGCATTGTTTTTCACCTCCTTCAGTTAAACATATAGAAGTTTGTGACATAAGAATTAAGAGAACAAGCTAAATATTTATCGTTTTTACAGAAAAACAAATGAAGCTGCACTCTATTGCTAAGGTTCTCTATTCAGAGAAAGGACGGAAGCCTTCACACGATTCGCTGTGCACAGACACTCTGGCAGTCGCAGAAGGACGTTTCGGGCTTTATGCACACTGTCAGCATGTGCGCCTGCAAGCTGCAGCGCTCGTGATAAACACCGGGCTGCTGCACGCTCCGGGGCGCGAACGCGCAGGGCCGCGCTGCCGGCGCAGGGAGCGCTGCCGGCACAGGGAGCGCGGCCCCCGGGCTCCGCGGGGCTCCACGGGCGGGCGCCCCGGCCCCGCGGGCGATGAGCGCGGCGCCTCCGGCCGGGGCCGGGGCCGGGCCCGGGGCGGCTCCCGCCTCCCTCCGCCGCTCCCGCCCGGCCGGGCCGCCCCGGCCCGCTGCCCGCCCCTCCCGCCGGCGGCCCCGCCGCCTCTCCCGGCTCCGCAGGCCCCTCTCGCCCGGCTGCACCTGCCGGGCCCCCGCCGCCCGCCCCGCGCCGCACCGTTCGCGATGAGCTTGGCCGAGAGCTGCTTGACGAGCTCGGGAATCCGCTCCCACTGGCACTCCGAGCGGCACCGCTCGATCTCCGTCTCCAGCCGCGAACCCGCCTTCCTGGTGGCCATGGTGGGGCCGAGGGGCCCCGGCGGGGGAAGGGGCCGGGGCGGTGGGCAGGGGGAGGCGGGGACGGCCAGCGGCGGCCCCGGCAGCGGCGGAACTCGAGCGCCGCGGCCGCGCCGCGCTGGCGGCCCGGGAGCGCCGGGAGCAGCGCCCCCTGGCGGCTGCGCGGGGCGGGGCGGGGCCAGCGGCGGGGCCGGCCGGGCCTGGCGGGAGCGCGGCCCGCGCTGAGGGGCCGCCCTGACGGCGCTGCCCGGGCACCCGCGGGAGGAGCAGGGACAGCGGGAGGGACAGCAGGAGGGAGAGAACAAATCTTCTAATGCGACCGCCGCGCCGCTGAAGGGCCGCTACGGCGGGCACCGCAGGAACTGCCCCTTCAGAACCCGCTCACAGGGCGGCGGGGATGGCACGTTCAGCTGATGCTGTTCCTCCACAGGCGAGCGATCACCACACACCGCTCCCCAGCCCGCCTCTGCCACACCTTCCCCTTCCACAAAAGGTAACGCAAAGTTAGTTCCTGCCGCTCTCTGGGCACCTCTCGGCCCACCTTGGAACCATTCACCCACTCTCGCTCGAGGGGTTTGGTCTGTGTAAAGGCGCTCTCCCCTTTGCCTCCTCCAGCCCGGTCCCGGCCGGCCCGCGGCCGGCAGAGCGCACACAGCGCGGTCCACACCAGGCAGAGCCCAGCACCGCCGCCTGCTCGGGACTCCCCCGCGCCCGAGTCAAAAACCACAGGGAAAAAAGGTACCGAGATTATGCCCTATGTTTTGAGAAAATAAAGGCATTTCCAGCATTTGGCTAGAATAAAAACACTAGCTGAAACAATTCCAATGGTACTGTGTATCTTTATCAAACATTGCATCACGCATACGTGACACACCTATTCCACAAATTTATATACACCTTGACTGATTTTCACTGAAAAAGTAGCAAAAATACCTAGTTAGGGTTTAAAATCTCACAAATTGCTACTTACTTTTCACAAAATAAAGATACAGTGCCAGAAAGAACAGGTTTTGCAGAGATACAGTGTAGTTACACACAATGTGAATTCAAAGTATTCGAGCGTCTCGCTCCACATCCTTGGATCATAGTGCAGACTTGTACAATTAATTCTTTTAATCCATAGAAATGAGAAATCAGTGAAGCCATAGGAAATTGGTTGTGTTTGTGAGGATGACTGTCACAGAGGATGAAGAAGATTCAAAAAACAGGCTGGATGTAATTTTTGCTTTTACATTCATTGCACTCCTCTGGATCTAGCACATGTTGGTCTTCAGAAATCACAAGTTCACAAAGCCAGAAGTCAAATTTGGGCAAATGTAAAACTACTGGCTGTTCTATAAATAGATCTGTTAAATTTAAACATGACATTGCCTATGGGCATTGAGAGAGCTGCTGACATAACAGAATTTCTAAACAATTGTCTAGTTTGTGTGTCATCACATATATTAGAGACAGGTGCTTTCTGAAGTTTTGTTTCATTTTGATCATCAGCTGAAACATGAGAAACAGCAAGCATTTTTAAAAAGATCTGTAATTCCCATTGAATCACTAATTAACCAGGAACAGAGCTAGGCTTACACAACTACAGGTGTTTTGCTACTGTGTTCCCCAGCTATATATCCTCAATGTAATAAATACTACTTCCAACAAATCTTGTTTTGCTTCCATCATCCTTAGACCATCACAGCTATTGCAACTCCGTGACAGGCATGAAACGTCTTCTTCAGTGTTTCAAGTAATTTACTTCTCATTCCCAGAGTTATTAAAAGCATAACACAAAATTCAGATATTGTAATTTGCCTTTTAGTCAAGTTACTTTTATAGCACCTTCAGGTTACAGTCCCATTTCAAACAAAATATTTTTCAGATTTTAAAAGCGAAATGAAATGGTAGCGGAACATAACAGCATTTAAAAAATACAATGGAGTACTGGAGGACTGGAGAGAGGATTTAATAACGTAACAAAATCAAAAGGAGAAATAAGTAATAAAGCATTTTTTGCATACATAATTTTTCAGAAGCTCCAGAGAACATCAAACTGACTATAACATGTTTTTTTACTGGGGAGAAAAGGTAAGTTAAAAATTAGGGAGGAGAAGAATGATAATTCAAAATGTTTGTTAGTATAACTACTAGTTCTTTTACAGATAAGACTATGAAAACTAAAATTTCAACTTTCTAAAAGAGCTAATTAGCCTATGAAGATTATTCATATTGATTCACAACAATTCTAACACATTTTGTTAGCACTGATCGCATCATTTCACTAAAAGCTACCAGCAATAGTATTAAAATATTTACATTGCAGCTCATCAGGCTTATTCTCTCAACAGCTCCTATTTATGAAGTGAGACATCTATGCAAAAGGAATTAGCACATTTTGAAATGCTTAGGAAATCTGCTTTAACATTAATGAAACTTCCATACACCCAAGACGGCTCTGAGAAGATTCCATTGTAGATGACCCATAATGGAATACAATAATGTATTTGGAATGAATAGCATAAAAGTAGTAGAGAAAACAAGCACGTTTTCAAGTGTCCCTTATTTTTTCAACCTTAAACAAACTGTTGTTTTCTGGAAATGGCCTATTTATTACACTGTTGAGGCAGACCAGAGTATACATGTACTTGGCTAGAAATACACAGCTTGTAAGGTGAGGCTGCTGGCTACCAAATATACCAAATACTTGGTGAGAAGGAGGGAAATACAAAATCCAGGAAAAGTAACTAAGATGTATTGTCAATCAAGTTTGCCTTATGCCACCTCTCGCACTCCAATTCCCCCAAACACAGGGGGAAAAGAAGTTGTGGATTGTTCAGTGCAATTTCATGAGCTTGCTATGAAGAAACAGGGCCTTTCACTACACAGCTACACTCTGTGGTGGTCTGGTCCTGGGTGGGTGCCAGGTACCCCCCAGAGCCATGATCATTCCCCTCCAGAGTGGACAAGGAGAGAAAATACAACAAAAGGCTCAGGAGTTGAGACATGGGCAGGCAGAGGTCACTCACTGATTACTGGCACAGGCAAAACAGATTCTATTTGCAGATATTAATTGAATTTATTACCAACCAAAATTAGAGCAGAGTTATAAGAAATAAACTAAATCATAAAAACACCTTCCCCCCCACCCCTCCCTCTTTCCTGGGCTCTACCTCCTGCCCTCTGGCAGCACAGGCAGACAGAGAACAGGGGTTTTGGTGAGTTCATCACCTGTTGTTTTTGCCATGGCTCAGGGAGGGGAGTCCTTCCCCTGCTGCAGTGTGTGGTTCTTCCCATGAGAGACGGTTCTCCATGAACTTCTCCAGTGTGAGTCCTTCCCAGGGACTACAGTTCTGCAGGAACTGCTGCAGCCTGGGTCCATTTGTATAGGATGCAGTCCTTCAGGAACAGGCTTCTCCGGTGTGGGTCCCTCCTGGGGTCACAAGTCCTGCCAGCAAATCCTCCCTGACCTGTGCTTCTCTCTCCACGGGTCTGCAGGTCCCTGTCAGGAGCGTGTTCCCATGGATCCCCAGCCTTCCTCTGGGCATCCACCTGCTCCAGCTGGATCTCTGCTCCCTCATCCTCCGTGGCTGCAGGGGCACAGCTGCCTCACCGCGGGCTGCACCACGGGCTGCAGGGGAATCCCAGCTCCGGTGCCTGGAGCACCTCCTGCCCCTCCTTCTGCACGGACCTTGGCTCCTGCAGTGCTGTTCCTATCACACATTTTCATTCCTCTCTTCCTAGTCACAATTACATCTGTGCAGTAACATTTTTTCCTTCTTAAGTATGTTATCACAGAGGTTTTACTATCATCTCTGATGGACTCAGCCTTGGCCAGCGGTGGATCCATCCTGGAGCCAACCTGCATTGGCTTTGTCAGATGTGAAGGATGCTTCAGCAACTTCTCACAGAAGCCACTCCTGCAGCGTCCCCTCCACTACCAAAACCTGCCCACACAAACCCAGTACATACACTGATATGGTACTCTCATGCTTCTCACAACCTGAAAATAAACCTGGTAAAGAAACTTTCTGCACCAGTACTCCACACAGATCTATGAGAAACAGGTGTGATGGGCCTTTAAGCAGGTGACAGTGTTAGAAAGACTATTAACTGACTTAAATAAAGTAGCACTTTAATCTCTGCTAAGATATTAAACATTCTAGAACAAGGAATTAGAAAAACCAATTCAAAAAGTACTTGCATTTATAAAGGCAACATATGAAAATAGAATGCTCAAAATCCAGACCAGAGGAAAAAACCTCCTGCAAGCAAACTTACAGGGTCAATGGGTTTTTTATTCCAGACCAAATTTTTAGCTTCTTAGACAAATACTATTCTCCACTGAAGTGGCAGGGAAGAATCCAAGATTAACAGCCAACTTGTGTCAAAGGTTAGCAATGCTTAATGGCCAGTGTTGTTCCACTATTTAAAGAAAAAGTGTTTACTCTGCAAGTTTAGTTACTACTCTGGTTTTAGTTTGGCACACTGACCAATGGTATGGTGTTTTTTTTCCAAAAGGTTTGTCTGAAACTGCTAGTCATAATGCTGATTATTAAAATTATTTTTCTACCTATAGCATACATCAAAGAAAGAAAACAATTTTGGGGGAAGTGTGATGCTACAGAAGACAGCATAAAAGTCCTTTTTTTATATATCCATAGTAAAATAAAAAAGTAAACATTAAAAAGCTTTTTCTCAGCACAAATGGTAATTATAACAATCTTTTATCTTTCAATTAAAATCAACATTGTAATGACTATTAGAATGTTAAATATATTCCTACTGCAAGTGATCAGAGATGCAATTCAAATATTATTTGTATTTTAAGACAATCATAATCAACTCCTACTACCGTCTGCTATTTTCTCAAATGTGAAGTGCAGAAAATTCTCATGCCAAAACTCATTAGTGTGATAATTAATTTCTCTACAGAGAAAAGCACAGCTCATAACCATTATGGAAGCAAAACTTTTACTGGAATCAAAGGGGTTTTTTTTTCAGTTTGTGCAACATTGTTAGTGAAAGGAGGCAACTACACAGCTCTCCATTCCTACTGAAGTCAGTAATCTCTATGAAAATGAAAATTGTTTGAGGAAATAATTTCACAGTGACATTTGTCTCCTTTTCAAGAGTATAAACATACTGTTTGAAGGGAAGTGAGACTGAACAGTATCCACTAAATCAACAATCTGACAACAAGCCCATTATAAAACCAGCCACCCCTGCTCATAGCAAGGAAGACAATCATGTGAAAAGTGAAATAAACTTTTACCAAATTATTTCAACATTTCAAGGTTTTGTACTTAGATGAATTTATTTGCTTAGATATAAAATACTTACATCTGCAAATGTACATTACCTTGTAAATCATAAAGCCCTTATGGCTGTTCGAGAGTTAAAATCATACACAAAACAATTCAAGAAAACTTAGGAACCTGAAAAGCTTTCTTCACAATGGACTTTTGATTTTGTAGTTTGTTGCCCTCAAACTGATTCAGTTCATACTGCACTTGTGAGATAACGGGCAATTGATACTGAAAATGGAATTGCCTGTACAATCAGACAAACAGATGGTTTTTTACTATTTCATTAAATCACTTGATGTTAATTCACAGTCTTTAATAAATGACAGGGGCTCGCAGTCATTGATACTGATTGTCTGAATCCAAAATTTAATTACTAAATGTGCCGGAAAAAAAAAAAAAGTCAGACTCCAAAAGAGGTCCTTTCCAAGCCCACTCGTGAAATGGGAGCCAGCACTGCCAATGAAAGGGCAACAGAGTATCACTCAACTGCCAGTATCTACTACAATCACATTCTTCCAGCTCAGTGTTTCATACTACATTTTAAACCTGCCACACTGCGCCTGGAAATATCCTCTGCACCACAGGTGAACATATTTACACACACCAAAAAAAAAAAAAAGGCACCTCCTAGAATTTTTAAAAAACTGCACTACACTTTTTTTTTGGAGGCTAAATAAATGTATTTATATCTGAATTGCGATGTGCTCCACAACCATACTTTTAGAATTATATGGTGCCAGTAAATGTGCTATCCTATATTAACATGTAGTAAGAAATAGGAAGCAAAATGGGAAGACAAATGCTATAGTTTGCTGGGGTTTTTTTTTGTTTTTTTTTTTTTATCCTGTTAGTGTAAAACATTTTTGTCTTGTTCAAAGATCTCAGGATTTCAGATAAGTGCTCTGGCTACTTTTAAGTTCACGGAAAAGCCAGGTTAGGGTCTAATGATGGGTCTTTCACTGTGCTGTTCTCACGGTAAGCCTTTTTCCTGCTCTATTTCAAACTGATGTCCAACACTGCTCATAGGGAAGCAGGTGAAGAGGGGCCTCGCACCATCTTTGCACAATAACAAAACTTACAGACACAGTTCAGCTAAATTCTTGATGTGAAGACTGTAGCTTAATCTCTAGCTTAAACTCAAAAAATAATTTCTTCCTAGACAAGCTGAACCTCAGAGGCAAAGACATTTTCCTCTTCTTTTGATTTACTTATGAAAATAGTGTCCAGAATAGAATTATGGATTTTAAAAAGTAGTAGTTTTATGTTTTTAGAAAGATACAACGGTTTTGCACTACATTAGGCCTCTCCTTTTCAAAACAGGAAACCAGCCACGTACCATTTTTCACTGTTTCTTAAGAGTAAAAATAAATACAATGTCACACTCATTCAAACGGGTTGCTTGCTACAGTCAGCAATAGTTAAACTATTTGCCAGCTCCATTGCCAGACCACCAGAGGGAGTCGAAAGCTACAAATAACTTCGGAAAATTCTAAACCTGTAGATAGCTTAAAACATTGACAGAAAACACTGCATGTTGTGAGTACTATGACAAATAGCTAAAAAGTTGTCGAGGACAATGAATAATTGTTTCAATGTCATCAGCTCATTAGTATCCAGAGGCAAGAAAAACGTTGGTGACAAAGGAGTGCTCAGCACCTATTTTTGTTCTGTGTTTAGAAAGAGTGAAAGATCATGCATTTAAATTAGATGTTTCAATTATGTTAATACTGGAGAGAAGTCTTTTAAAAATCAGCAGATCCAGAATTAGTACGAAATAGTCTTAAACAAAGAGTGGCTCCCCTGGGTCTCATCATGAGCCTTTGGACAGGTCATGGAACACCAGGGGCATCCTGAGGACACGGGGCTCCTGCCTATGAGCTAAAGGAAGGTGGAAGACAGTGGGAGAACACAGCCTGCCCAGCCTGATGCGACCCTAAGAGAAAATGTGCATACAAGGCCACGTTATAATGTAGCAAAGGTCCTTAGCAGAGAGGGGAGAAGGAGACTTTCTAGGATCAACTGGGGATAATTCCAAGAGATCCATACTCCTACTGGTCAGAAACACTATGAAGTGGACCCAGTAAACAAGTGTGAGCTGCTATTTCTGCATAGCAAATATGAGTTCAGAGATCTGATAAGTCACCAGTTTATGTCATAACTGGCAGAATCAAAAAAAATTTGCTTTATGTTCTGGAAATTAAATATCATGTAAAGAAAACAGCATTTAAAAACAGAGTAACACGGAAAACAAAAAAAACCAAAACCAAACCAAACAAGTTTAGATCTTCTCCAAATAAAGTTATATAAGAAATCAGATCTTATAAAAGTTATAATAATTAACTATTTGGTTAAATACCAAAGAGGCAGCGGAGTCTTCTAGTCTTGATGTCTCCAGAACAAGACTGGATGTTTTTCAGGCAACATGAACTGGTTAAACACAAGTAATTTGTCTAGAGACAGCTGATTAATATTTGATACAGGATGTCAGGAAATCACAGACAATTGCCTGAAATCCTTGCTGCATTGTGCAGTGGCACCTACAAAACACCAAGAATCACTGAAAAGACTACTGAGGACAAAGCAGCCACAGCGTAGCCCACACTGTAATCTGCACTGGAGTGCTGGTGCAATTCTGGTCCCACTGGTTTGACTCAGCATTACATTTCTGATGTTCTTACAATATTCAGTTGGCTTTACACACTACAATTTACCTTATCTGGTCTAACTCAACCTTTCAGAACTCTATTGCCTAACACTTGCTCTTGTAGGTCAGAAGACAAACTCTGCAGCTTCTGAGATTCTCTAAAATTAATTTTTTTCCTCTTAATATCCTCTGATATGTCATGGTTCCTTTCTATGAAAAGCTCAACTCGGTATTTCCAGAGAAGATGATGACTGAAACATGGTTCATTTAAAATACAGTAACATGATCAGAGAAGCCTCCAAAAGGTCTAGCATTCATCTGAAACCACAGAATATAATTTCCCGTCTGCCTCACTGCCCTAGAGATCATTTTATCAGCACAGATAAAGTAAGAACAGCACATATGCTTTTTTTAGCTGCTTGATAAAAACTCAAGTAGATAACAATAATGTTACTGTGGCTACAGCTGCTTGGAAATGGATGTGAACTATCCTCCTGTGGACTTTGCTATCTTCACAAAGATGATTCACAAACAGAACTTCTGGGGACTGCCAGTTTCAGCCTCTTACTGCTCCTACTGGATCCAAGCACAGCTCCCTGCAAATCTGAAGTTCCACATCTACAGGACAAAGATGATTTCTCCTACCTGCTGCTGACCTAACTGTACTTCAAAGTGTCAAAGATAAGACAGCCAGCCAGATCTGGCACCTTGTTCAGAGTATATTTAGATACAAGTTTGAAGGTGCTACTTCAGCTCATACCTTTTGGTTTGCACTCATTTCCCCTGCCCAAAGTTTTTATTTAGCTATTTTTAAAACTGTTCTTTTTGTACTTGTAACACTACCCATTCTGTTTGTCTGGTAAATCATCTGAAGAGTAAGGTACCTATTTCATGACCAGTGCAATTTAAGCTGGGTATTTCCACACTGATAAAGGAAAATGTTTATAGCATAGCATTTCTTCATACTTTTATTTCCTTGGTAAATTGGTCACTTGACACTACAGCTCTTTTTGGGGAGAAATACCCATGTATTACCCTTCAGAACAAGCAGAAAGACTACAGAAATCAGAGATAAGTGGGTTAACATAAATAGAATGGCCAGGACAGAGCTAAGTATACAATAAGAGGAGTAAAAATAAATAATAGTAATGAAAAGCAAACACCATACACACCCTGAAAAACCTAAAAAAAACCTGAATAACTTACTTAATCCAAATGTATACTAGAAAAATGTAGGATTCTTTAGATATGATGATACCATTATACCATAGGATTTTACCATATATAGACATATTCCTACATTCTCCTCCAAAGAGAGGAAGAGATCAGTAATAGCTCAAATACCATCAGTCTGTCTTAGAGACTTGTTCAGATACTTCTCCCTACCGCCAGAGAAGTCACACATATTCCAACAGCCAATAAACTCCCTGGTTATTACCCATAAAACTGCCTTCACCCAAGTATCATCACCTGCTTAGCATACAGATGTTTGGTTTATTTTTTTCACATTTTTCTGTGAGAAGCATTCCCAGCACACACAACTTCAAGAGTAGAAAGAACAATGGATGTGCAGACCACCAGCAACCACAGGGAAGATCCAGGCTCTTGCTCTGCACTGCGCACAGCTCAGGCAAGAGCTTCTCCTACGGGAATCTGAGGGTGACTCGTTAACAATGACATGAGGTATTTCTCCAGATGGCTTTGCGTTAACTTTGAAGCCACCACAGTGGTTAACCACACAATGTGGGGCAACAAAAACAAAATCTCTTCCTAGTTTGAACATCATAGCCTGAAGAAGAAAACAGACTGCTGAAGATCAGCAGTTACAGTTACCATTCCAAAGTAGGGGAAGAGTCTCATCTCCTAAATGTTGATCATACCCTGGTGGTTAACAAGACTTGCAAATAAGAAGTACCTCCAAGAAAGAAGCCCAACACTAGATTTTCCTAAAACCTGTGGCTCTGACAGGACAGGCCTACAGGCTGGGCTTATCATTCTTCAAATAGGCACAGTTATGCTTTAACAGCTCTAGAGACAGGAGCATTCACCTGACATCTGGTTCCACCAATCTTCCATACATCCTGAGCAGTCTTCTAGAACACAGCTTTCCTGTATTTTCTCCACCACTGTATTCAAAAATTATCCTTTCTTCTAATACTTTTTCCATCAAATTCAGAATCCTCCTGTGGACTCACTCCAACAGTCCTTATTCGTTTTCTGAATACTGAGAAAAATTCTCTTGCTTTTTGATAACCTTCTATCACAAGGTTTTGCACTTTGTTGGCATGACAAAGATTATTTTAGAGAGGTGTGTATTTGTCAGAAAGAAAATTTTGCTGTAATCTGTTGATAACTGCCATTAAGGAAATGAGGAAATCAAAGTCCACGACGCTGCATTTGCCATTTAAAAATGGCACTGTTTCCAAGAAGAAAAGTTGTCAGGTTAATCTGTGTGGGTTTTTTCATTCAAAAATATTTTAATTGAATGTGGAGATCATTGCTCCTTCAAAAGCACGGTGTGCAACCAGAATGTCCTGTAAATTACAGAGAGGCAAAGCACTCAGCATTCCCTTCTTCCCATTTCTTTCCCTCTCCCCACTCCCTGCCCACACTGACACATGAAATAGAACGCCCTGTTCCTCTCGCAGCAAATTAACACAGCCTGCTCCTTTATAACCAGCTGTCAGAATCTGTCACCAATTCATTTTTGCCTTCATAGCTTCAAAGGTAAAGGTAGAAATTAGGGATGATTTCTTCTACTAGGACTCCAGCAAAAGTTTTTATCTGGCATGAAATAATTTTGCAGGTTTCTTTCTCTGCAGGTGAAAGAGATCAATACTGTACAGATATCTGGACGTATCCACATTTGCTGCAGGAGCATCTTTAGACTGTCAAGGTCGAAAGCCAATGCCAAACTTTTATTCATTTTTGTAATCCACATGTATGTTAAGATTCAAAACCTGTTCTTACTTTGGTCCTGAAGTAGATCTCGACTCTTCCTTTTAATTTGACAGCACTAAAATTGCACTGACCTGCCACAGCTGAATATCAATTGGACTGACATGGTGATACATACTGAACAGCACTGTATGAACACTTGAACTTAAAAGCAGCAGGGACACAGCACCTTGAGTTCTAATTTTTAGCATCCCTCTACAGTGAGCACATCACCACAGAGAGGGATCCAGTTCCCTCAAGCAGGCATAGCTTCAACAAGAGTAACTGTTACATACAGCAGAGATATCTGTTTAAAGGATGAAAACTCATTAAGGAGACATCTGAGATAATCTTTGAGGTATTTGCTGCTTTTGTGAATTTAGTTTCTCTTCTCCACTCTATATTAATTTTAAAGGAAAAGAAGCATGTGTACTATTACTACTGAGTGAGCTTCTGCAGCCCATACGATGGTACCTCTGTAACCAGTCACTTCAGTATCTTAGGGACAATCCTCTTTGCAGCATCATCTTTAAATTTCCCCCTTCCTCTGACTCTCCTAAACTCCAAAGACTTCATACTTGAAAGCCTTTTTAGCATAGCTGAATGTCACACAAAATCACACCTGTGACTTAGATAAAATGTACTTGGTTAGACAATTTCATCAGCAAATATCATTAATATATATGCATACTTTGAAATGGTTACCCTTCCAAACAGATTTCTTTTGGTTATTCACAAGGCCTAATCCTAAATCCTTCGATTTTTCTCCTACTTATGAAAATAGACCTTTGGTCATACTAAGACAACTACATACTTACCAAAATAAAAAAACAACTAGGGAAAATCAGATGAACATAAATAAGACCAAGATTTGATAACATTTGATGCTGGATTTGTTGACAAATATCTTTGTATTAAGAAAGCTGTAAGAAGTTTGCAATCAGTTTGCAGTTTTGTCTGTTAGGTTTTTTGGCAGTTCCTGAAGCAATTAAAGAAGAGTTCTGGTTTTTTTCCTTTATTACTGGCATTTCAAAGGAAGTCAGCAGACTTCTGCATGGCTCTTGTAAATACAGCTAGATTGGTTGCCAATTTCTAAAAGCAATTTTACATGTGAATAATATGGATTCCTTTCTACCACTGAATAAAGTATTAGTCAGAGCAGCCCATAGCATCTCTACCTAAATACTTACAATTGTTTCCCAGCCAATTGCTGTCTTCCATTTCTATCACAAAGAACATGAAGGTTGCCAAAATACAGGTTTTCTTGAAATTTATGTTATTGCAGGTCTCTTGCATTTCTCCATTATGCAGTTTCTGGATACAACAAACAAGAGACTGTTTCAGCTGGTCTATGTAATTGAAAGCTTTATTTTCTAGTGCAGACTAGAGGAATCAGTCTGAGTTTTCTACACAGGTGTTCTGAACTTTCAGAATCTATTTAATATGTGATATATAAAAGTGTGTGATGGCAGGTGAGAGCAAAAGAACAGCTCTCATTTCTTCTCCTTTTAGAGAATCTGGTGCCTTGTGGGCCAAAGGACCAAACTGAGAAGTGTTCCTCACTGGCAGACAGTGATCAAAGCACTTTTATTTCTTTAGCTGAGATATCCATGTTATATTCTGTTCTCTCAATCCACAATATTCAGTCAACTCTCTCAACTGAAGGAAAGCAATGTCATGTTTTGCCATGCAAAAACCGGAATTTGAAAAAGACTCACTTTCTCCACTTCACATGGGGAAAAAATGAAGAAAGAATGAAGAATTTCAATATGATGAACTAAATGTTATAAAGCTACACACAGAGATACTCAGGCACCTGCAGAGGTAGGAAATATATTTATGTTGGACAACTGGCAAGAAAGCTTGCAACTCATTGTCAGTGAATAATACATGCACATGGAGATAGCGAAGGGAGAAATTACCCCTGAAAATATCTTCCCAGAAGCTTCTCACCTCTGACTTCTTACAACCTTCCTGTTCTGTGGCAGTGTCCTTATCTGGTCCTCCAAATCTGTGTGAGTTCAGAACCCATTTTTAAAATACAATTTCTCTTAATCAAGGCATATTACTTTAAATTGAGATCTAGACATGCAATACAGCATGCATCTACATGCATGCAGAGAACACATGCACAAATTAAAAATATAAGATGTTTGTGTAACATTTCATTACAACCACTGAACCATATTTTCTGCTGAGAATTATTCTGTTCTCAGATGACTGAGAAGGGATACAGCTGTGTAGGAATTATTGTTTTGTTCAGAAAAGTAGCCATGGAAAAGGGCTGAGAAAATATGTCCATCAGCAGAGCCAGTTTGAAGCCTCAATCCATTCTGTGATGCAATACATGTTGCCCCTCGCTCCCAATTGTTTAACAAAGTGTTTAATAGGGTTTTTTTTCATAGCAGTAAACAATACACATGCCATATACACTGATTCTTTTCCTTGAAGTATAGAAATTTCACTAAGCCAGAGAAACAGTAAGTCATGTTATTTTCTTTGTACTTCTTTAAATGCTTTAGCAGAATTACCTGCTAATAGAAGTATTTGTGTTTCTAAAAGTATTACAAAGAAATGGCTTTACCAGATATTGAGTACTTTGAAGATTAGATTAAAACCCACACTAATTGAAATTTTTACTCATAAGAAATTTGACTTTTCACACAAATCTGCCTACAACATTGCTGATAGCACTGTATTTCTGACAGCAGACAGATATCATTACCAACATTAAAGCTGATTGAGGTATCACAGTGCTGCTGCACTGTGAAGAAAACTTAATCCAAGTATATACATCATTTACAGTGTAACATCTCTTCACCAAGACAATATAAAGTATTTATAGTACTAATGAAGATTAATTTGTACACTTCAAATTTGAAACAGTGGTCTGAGTATGCAAACATGGCCCATGGTCTTTATATATGACCTTGAGTTCCAGGCTGGTCAAGAGATTAAAACACTGTTCTGCAAAAGAGTAAATACACTCCTGCAGAGACATCAGAACAAGAAGTAAACTTACTCTTAAGCAGCCTAGTTGCAACTCAAGTTTCAATGTATCAATGTACATGTACATGTACAAAGCATGTACAGTTGTTTATGCTAATCTAAAAATTCAGACAGCTTACTGTCAAATCTACTTCCTCAAGAGCTCTGTTACCTGGAGGCAGCAGGCAGTCAGAGGTCAGAAACATTTCAGCTACCCTGGGTAACTGGTTCAAAGCAAAGACAAGGTAATACCTAAATGTACTTAGCCCTGTCCAAAGAAATACCCTGGGTTTAAATTTTTATTAAACAACTACCATGGGAGCACAAAGAGGACACAGAAATATTCAGCTATAAAAGTTGTCTTTGATACAAGTGATGTATACTAATAACTTCAGTCTCACAACAGTCACTCAAAATCTGTGTAGAAAAAAAGATTGACAGTACAGCCATTATCTCTAGTACTTAGTATCTTTGTTACCTATTGTTTAGTGCAAACATTCTTCATTTTTCATCAGTTTGTCAAGAAACACTTTAAATTTCCCAACAGGGAAAAAACTGTTCCGTGTTCCTAACATTCAAGTTCTTTTAGCTGGGTCACAATATTCCAAATCCACCTGGTATCCAAAAGTTTCTTACACTTAAATGAAATCAGACTGAAATTGCTTTTTGTTGTCATCATCCTGAAGACAACAAGTTCCACGAACTCCTCAAAGTGCAAACTTTACATACAACCTGTTCTCCAATCTCCCAATTCACTTACATCGTCTGCATAACAAGTATTAATGGTGGATTGTTTGTTGTATTTACAGCAAGTTTATTTGGGAGAGGAAAAGTATTCTTTTACAAATGAGCCATGTTCACTATTGAGATTACTTCCAAAGAGAGCATTCAGAAAGCAAACCTGAATATATTACATTGACAATTATTTTTCAATATTTTAACATCAGCCACTTAAAACTGATTGTGTTATTAGCACATAGACTGATCTTTAAATATTCTACTTCTACATAAACAGTGCAAATCTCAATATTCACATCAACCTGAAATTAATGCTGCAATTACTGTTGACATTCACATCAAGAAAGTAGTAAACTATTTCACATGAGCAATTCCAAAACCTCAGAATGCCATTATCTATATTAAAGAAACACAGAACAAACATGTTGGGCTACAAAGCCTTGTTTTGATACACACAATCCCTGTAAACATGGATGTATTGTATTTGTCAATACTGATATCTGATATAATTCTATAAATAAAACCACTGATATAAACAATTTCTATAACCTTTTTTTTTTGCATAGGGTTTGGATTAAGGTTACTTTAGGATAGAGACAGCTGTTAACAAAATCCTCTAGTCAATTGGTCTTCCATCACACAAATTTAGGCATATGACAAGGAGCCTCTCTGACTTCAGTGGAAACTTACACATGTAAGCATTTGCAAAACAGGAGTTATCTTTAGCACTTAAGTTACCCCTAGTCATTAAGAATACAAGCTATAAAAGAGCTCTCCATAAATTTATAAAATATACTGATTTAAAAGTTTATGCTGATGTTTCTGTAAGTCACATTTATGATTCCAAACAGTTATTTACATACTATACTATCACAGTAGGAAATACTTCACTGTAGAACACCACAGTGAACAAGTTGTGAAGCACAGTGTTCAATATAATTTCCCTTTAGTATTCCCAGTGCATAAGTTGTTAACATCTACACTACACAAGGTGCCCAAGTCTAGTATTTGTTATATACAATGTAAAAGCAAAATAGAAAGAGCTTTGCATTTTACAGTAAGGAATGAAAACAGTGGGTAATATACAGGGATTCACTCCTGCAAAGTACAGAATTCTCCTTCACAATGACCACAACCACCAAATATGGTGGATTTCAGGTCATTCAGCCCAATAAAACAGTGCTCAGCACCTTGTAGGAAGAGAGATCTGAGTGCACTTTATTCTAAAACATCTCCTTTGGATGTCCTAAAGTGCAAAAAATAAAGCATATATTCTAATATTTTACAGTTACTATTAGACTGCCATATTTGCACAATGCAAAATTCAAATAACTTGGTATGCATTTTTATGGACCCTATAGTAACAAATGTTGAAACTGGAGTTCACTCATCTTTAAAAAAATCTTAGTATTTTAAAATTATTGTGTAACTATAAAAAGAAAATATAAATTATAATTAAATCTTGAAATAGGTATTTTAACCTGTGATCACTTTTCAAAGCATGAAATACGAAATTTAGTTTTCTCTTATAGCATTACATTTTAGAATCTGTAAAATCTTTTAGAAGTTAGTAACTTAAAAAAAAAAATTCTTGTATCACAGTATTAGAATTCTCACCTTATCAGATATCTTTTACTCTAGAAGCGTTTTTAAAAAATAAAAAAATAAATAAAATCTAAGACTGCTATTCTCAGTTGTTTATAACAAGATATGTGGAGTTATTTTTTAAAGAAAATAAGAGTTCTATACTGCTTCATTTTTGATCTTAAAATTCAAATAAATGGGACAGAATGTAACCATAAATTTAAAAGGCTTTAAAGTACTATACTGCTTTGGTGCATTGTACCAATGATTCTTTACACGCATGAAGAATCAAATTCTATAACATTCTTCACAGAGCTGGCTAAGAGCAGAAGATTCCGAAGTTCTAGATATGTTACAGAGCTTTCCTTTCTTTGAGCAGTGGGGAAGAAACTGGGAAGAGGGTTGTGACACTGAGGAACAGTCTTCTTCCAAGTGGTACCAAGAGCAGCAGAGCCACTTACCTTGAGCTTGACTGCACACCAGTACTTCAGCCCCCAGAGAATACAATGTTGGTTGTATAACAGTATTATACTATATCCAGTGATACCAAACAACGCCAAAAGGAAAGGTATGGAAATACAAAGCTAAAAAGGTATGACTAAAATACATTTCTAAAGCAACAGACGTCTTCCTGCAGCAGCCTGTAAGCCAAAGGGAGGACGGGCAGGAGAAGACAATACAGGTACTGCCGAAGTCTATAACCACTGAACTCCTCCAGACAGGATATCCTCTGCTTCTCAGTCGGAGAACTGGAAGATGGTTTCTGGGTTATTGCTGTCTGTAGGATTCGTGGGCTGCAATGTCTTTGTAGGTGTAGTTTTACCATGAGAATGAGAGGAAGAAGAATGGGAACTTTCACTAGAGCTGCTACGTGTCTCTGTGCTTGTACTTGTTTTTTTCATTTTCCTCCTTTTTGCAAGAGGTGCCTTGTCCACATTCTGGAGACAAAATCCTTCCCTTTTGTACTTGTTAAAGGCCTGTTCAAAAATAAAAGGTAATTCCAAGTTTTTCAAGAGATTTAACACATTTTATGCCTTATCACTTATTCTGAATAGTCTATGATACATCATAAGACAAAATGTAATTTCTTGACTAGTTCCTATTGTAGCTGTAACAATGACTCTACCAGCCTTTACAGATACATGAGTCAATACATAACATTATTGACTGGCATCTTCCTTTCCTTGTTCTTTTTACTTTACAAGTATTATTTATTAAGCCTTAACCTATTAAACACTACATTTTTAGAGAAGACACTGTTAGATTACAGTTTTTCTTTCATCCCAAATTATGTTGCATTATCAGGATCTCTCCAAGAAACAATTACTTTGTTTTTCTCTCCTTCCTAAAAAGCACCTGCAAGCATTTCAGCATAAATCTGCTCTATTTTGGTTTATTCTCTGTAGAGGGTATCATGAGAATCAACACTATGATTGTAAAATACAGTTGCAGTTTGAATTATTTAAATAAATCTACAACAGTAGACAAGCAAGTACACTAAAAAAGCATCCATGATATAAAAAACATGAACTACATATATTCCAGAAATTCTATCTCAACTTAGTAACCATAAGAACAAAAAGACAAACAGCTACTTATGCTAAATATAAAGTTTGTTCTCTGTTTTATAAAAGTTTGAAAATCTTTTAATAGATTTTTCTAAGAAACAGAATACTTTTATTAGCTGTTTCAAGAACAGCACTCAATGCCCAAATCCTTATGAACATAAATATCTTGAAGAAATTTATTCTTGCTTCATTATTCATATTTTCATGTACTCCCTCAGAGATGTTATGAGGAAATGTTAAGGGCAAAAATCCAGCTATAAGCATATACTGAATTATAAGAAGAGAGAAGTATTGTTGTTAAGAGAAAACACACAAATCTAGATGCCACATTACAAAACATAGCACGTGACACAACATTTCTCAGAACTTACATGGAAAGTGGCTTTGACATACGTGTGCACTGCAGCTCCTGAAGAGCCTAAGTTATCAGGCGTCATCAGAGGGTTAGAGGAGAGCTGGCTGCCATCCTGAAGCCACTCATTGTATCTCAGGCTAGACATTTTAATTCTTTTGTTTGGATCCACTGTAAGAAGTCCTAATAGAAACACATTACATTCTTTAAAACTGTCAGCTGTTTATCTCTGATCAATAGAAAATGTAAATATTTCTTAATAAAATCTCATGCATTGCTTTGATAAGTAACTAATGTCAATATTTATCTTAGGTATGCTAATATTTATCCTAGATAAGGCTCACCCAATGTTATACTATCATCCTCTCCAGAAGAATCTTAAAAGCAAAAAACTGATATTTAACTGTTTGATAACTCACATCTCTCTTCACACAAACTCAGAACTACCAAATGATTTCTTCACTTAAAACCTGTCTAGGATGAAGTTCAAAAGAGTAAGGCTCAGATTCTCTGCACAATTCACTCAAGTCTGAATCTGGAAATCTCTAAATTTTTGGCAGAAAAATTCCTTCCAAGCCTGCTTCAACAGAAATTCAGAACTCCATCTAAGTAGCATTAAGGCAGGTGTCTAGCCCATGATGAAAACATAATTAGATGCTCAAAAGCTTAGGGGAATCAAAGCAAATGTCAATGAAGTAGCTCAGAAATACAGTTAAGTCTTGGTACACAAATTAAAAATAGCCAATGGAAAAGAAATAGTAATTAATTCATTTTAATGCAAAAGTTCACCTTTTAAGACATCTCATAAAGCTGTTTTGGTTTTTTAGAAAAGCAAAAATAACATAATAGAAAATCTCTGCTTTTAAATATAAAACTGAGTTCACTTTTCCTGAAGCTCTTCAGTTCCTTCTAACCCCACTAACTTTATCAGCGTCTTACCACGTTAGAAAACTCTGCTAGGCATTCCAGCAATCTGTAATGCATTCTGATGTGTCCATCCCTACTCACTGCTTGTATTAGAGGTCACTACATAGCTCAAGCTGTGCATATTGCTCTGTCAGGTTAGACACTCTGGAGCTGATTACAGCATCCAGATATTGTATGGTTCTCCAAATGTTATCTTTTTAAATAAAAACATAATGTACATGAAATACTTGTAAATACCTCGAATTAGCTCTTTAGCCTCTTCAGAAACATTTTTCCATGCCTCTCCTTCAAAGGAAAATTCTCCCTTTTTTATTTTCTTCATGATTTCCAATGCACTGGTACATGTTAAACTTCTGTCTTGAGACTGAAATGGCACTTGTCCTGACAGCATTGTGTACTGTCACAAGAACAAAAGCAGCATTAGGAAACATAGTGTATTTATAGACAAACTCTGCTGATAATTATGAAGGGCTGTAGTTTGCATCACCAATGCTACGCAATAAAACTTGGCCTAGCATAACTTTTAGGTTATAGAAAATTTAAATATATAAGACTTTCTCTAGAGACCTTGTTAGAAAAAACATTCACCTATTCCAGGATGCAATGAACAAAACATATTTCTACCCCACTTATATCTAATGAAACTAATTTTCTATAGATCAAAATACAGGTTGATTCCCTCTCTGAATTGAAACTGTAGAAAGAGTATATGGATGCCTGTAAAATCCCCTAACAGGCATATATCTTTTTGAGAAGCTGACTGTATGAAGTAATATTTCCATTCCCAAAAATGTTAAATTTTATTTCCTACTTGGTAAAAAAATTTTCTGCTCCTGGAAGAGATCTGTCTTTGGAACATATTGTTTGTGCAGAAGTATTTTCATCTCCCTTGAATTCAGCATGTACCCAATTTATGTCTGAAATTATCTCAAGTCCCTTGCATTTTAACAAAAAGTAAATACATGCAATAAAATTATAGTTAAAAACCTCACTCACTCACCAAAATGACTCCCAAACTCCACAGATCACAAGACTCATCATAACCATTGTGATTCAAGAGCTCTGGGGCAGCATAATGAAGAGTAAAACACGGAGTCTTAAGAGGCTGATTATCAGGTGGTTTTAAACGGGCAAAACCAAAATCAATTATTTTTATTTCTGAATTATCAGTTTCATCTGTAAATAGTAAATTCTGAAAAGCAAAGGCAAAAATCAATATTAGCACTGGATAAAAAATTGGTTATAACTAATTTACTACATCTATCACTACAGAAAATTTTCCATTATCTAGAGGAAAAGTGAACTGTGAGACACTGGGGCAAGAGAGAAGCAGAAATAACAATATTCTGGGTTTTAAGAAATGTGACGTGTTCACCTGTCCCTGCATACCTGTAAGTCAGGGCATTTCTGAGATTACTATTGAAAATGGATATGTAGCAGAGAACAGTGGAGAAAAGAATTCTGGGAACACTGACAAGAAAAAAAACCCAAAGACATCAACATGTCTGGAGATGGGAGAATTGCCTTCCTCCTCAAACAAAAGCAAATTTTCTTAAGCTTTCACTTCCTTCTGGCATACTGTGAACAGTATATAATATAACTAATTGTGAACAATAATATATAGCTTTCTGGTGTGGGTGACTCCCACTGCTCATCCTGACTCGGACTGAATGGTCTTTGGAACTCAAGTGGTAACACAGCATTGCCATGAGGACAACAATGCACAAGAGCCATTTGAAAGTGAAGCATGGTGGTAAAAAGATGCACCTTGGTATGCAGTGCTGTTAGGAAGTGCAGAAGCTCAGAGGTTTCACTGAGAGCTGTCTGGCACGGGGGGCAAAGCCAGCACGGATCTGCACTCTGGAAGAGGCCTGGGACCAACAGCGTTCAAGCACTGAAGGCCATGTAACAGCCACAAACCTACTCCTTACACCAAGGTAGAGACAGTGGTACAGCAGTCCCTGAGAATTCCAGCTTTACACACTGGAATGTGGCACTTTGGACTTGAAGACAGACAAGTTGTTATCAGTTTGGAAAGTATAAGGCAATCTGCTTCTGTTTTCTCCCCTGAGTATTTGTATTTGCCAAAAAAGATACAAGAGGAAAGCTAAGTCACAGAAAAACTGTCTGAGGCCAAGATGAATCATAAGCTAATTCCAGTCTTCCCTTCAGCTTCTGAGAGAAGAGCATTATTTTGCTATTGCCTCTACTGTTCAATCTGTGAATCCTAGGAAAAGTTTCAGTATTAGAAATCCTATAGTCCTATCTAACTTTGTAATACAAAAGGTGAATGACTCACACAAACTAATTAATTTCAAACTCATTAACAAGAGTAAAAAAATGATTGCTAGACTGCCAGCAGATCAATAAGGAGAACCTGAGAGCATTCGTTATAGATAAAAGAAAATAGCTGCTACAAAACAGTATGTTAGCATTTTGCTTTCTGTACTGCTGATATGGCTTAATGCACATTCAGAAAAGTCAGTTTTTAATTGTTGTGTAAATGAATCAAAAGGAAACCTAATTTGAGCAAAAATATTCATACAACAAGAATAAGTGATTAATATAATAGTCTTTTCTCTATGGTGATGTTATGTAGTGTATGAGTAAATAAGGAATGAGTAACATTGTTTTAAAAAGACCTTTCTTATGATAAAACTTAATTTGGTTATGCATGGAACGAAAGGTGAAGTCCTACACCAGGTTCAGGTATTCCTGTTAATTAGGCAAATAAAGTGTATTTCAGAACCCTCTCATCCCCCAAACATTTACAGCTATATTCCACATATAGATTAGGATATACAAACAACATTCTCTCTCACTTGTTACATTTCGTTGTAATACGTTTAGAACCTTTAGAAGTTTACAGATAAATGATCACTTCGCAGAAACAGTCCTCAAATCCTTTATTGAGAGGCTCCAAATATGGTCAGATATGCTACACAAACTCTTTATTCCTATGAATTCCCTGTTTTCTATCCAGTACTTTTCCTCTGTTTTGTAGACCAACATATGTGATCTAATTACCGCTGCTAAATAGAAGTCTTCCAGTCCATAAAGTTCAAAAAGTCTCATTCTTAGTTACATTTAACCAGCCAGACATTTTAAAAAAGAATTATCAATAGCACATTAGATGTCAAAGTTGAACATAAAAAAAACTGACTGAAATTCTTGGAAAAGCAACAGAATTTCCTATACATCTTTTTACAGAGAAGTGCACTAACCATATCTATATTGGGAAACCTGCATATCCCATACTAAATTCATGTCAGAACCTAAAATAGTAACTTTCAAAACAAGCAGGAAGGAGACAAACAGGTTATGTCCAACTTTGTGGAGGGAATGGATTCTGCAAGCTGTTTGCTAACCCTTCATTACCTGGACTTCTCAGACTGCTGTTCTTGAACATAATGCAGAATTGAAGACTGCCTAATTAACCATGCAGCTGAAGTTCTGCTTTATTGTGCCTTTATATTCAAAGTGGCAGTAAGTCCAAGAATAGAAGACAGAAAGGAGAGTTGGTTTCACCCTTTTAATAATTACTTGTTTCAAATGCTGTTTTCTTACCCTGATGATGTGACTCTTGGAAAAAGTTTCTCTGATGACTTTGTCAACTCACACATTAGAATTTCAAAATTGCCCCTCTTTAACTATTTACTTACAACAGAAGTGCAGGACAGAGATTCTTTCAAACTCATATTTTGGATTGGTTTTGAAAAACAACTAGCAACACCTAAAAGATTTCTTTATCAGTTGAATTGGAATTACTATAAAATACCGAGTCTTTCATATCACTGAAAGTATGTTACAAAAAGATAAAACATCAGTAGAAATGTTGGATTATCTTTTAACTCCTGCTACAAAAGTAACAGTTATTTCCTGGGGTGTCATGGCTGTAATCACCCTACAATATAACATCCTTACTGGATGAATCAACATGAATCTGTACTATTTTCAGGCTCAAGAAAACACACATCCCAACCCATTGCTGGCAAAAGCACCCAAGAAAACACTGTCTCCAGCAAGAAGAACAAAGCCAGTGGTCAATCTTTTAATGGTAAACTGAATAGCCTAGGAGGCACGATGTCGCTGCACAACAAAAATATCAGAAAAGCAGTTACTGAAAAAGAGATACTAATAAATTGTTTCTTTTGGCAAACTACTGAACTCAAATCACACATCTCAGCTAGTGCTCATTTTGTATTTAACTGGAAAATAAGCCCTACTGAGGAAATTAAGATCAAACAAAAGGTGGAAATGTACAGGCAAAATACCCAAGCAACCTAGCTCTGCTTATGAACTGTTTCACACAATAAATACACGCTAGGGAAAAATGTTCCCAAATAGGCAAAGGATGTTTTTGAGCAAGTTAAGAGTAGAGATTGCTTACAGAACTACAAATGTTTTCTAACAGTTACTTTTACCTATAAACAGAAAAAGATCTACAGAATTCGTTAACTAAAGTGGTAACATCTAATTAAAAATACAGAAGTAGAAAACTCTGTAAAAAAGACTGGAGAAAGAGAGATAGATCACATTCCAGACATTTAATAACTTATTGTCTAAACGTATATATACAAGTCACTATACCTCAGGTTTCAGGTCTCTATGGACTACTCCTACATCATGCATATGGCTCACTGCTGAAACAAGTCTGCGCATGATGTGACTGGCTTCAGTCTCACTGAAATGTTTCTTTTGCTGAATACGTTCAAGCAATTCTCCTCCCTTCAGCAATTCCATTACTAGGAAAGTGTGAAGCTAAAACAATAAAAATACAGCATGTTAGAAATTTAATCATTTAATTAATCACAAACCCACATGTACTCAAGAGTTAGGTGCTATTCTGACAGGTTCTCAATGTTTGAAGAAATAGCACTGCTGCTTGTAGTGATTTGGAAGGCCAAAAAACCACCAAATTTCAGATGGCATTTTTCCCATCAGCCTTGTTGAGACTGAAGAATAACATCTTTCCCATGTGCACCCATATTTATTAACAAAAATGTAATGCCACCAACTAAATGGAAAACTTTGTAGGGAGTTGAAAAGACTTAACTTAGGCTAACAAGTAAAGCTGGAAAGAGCTAAACTTTTGCTGCTTAAGCCTGTTCTGATATAAGGATATGCATCTATTAATATGCATAAGGAATTAACCACTTAAATGTTACGAAATCTGTTAAAAACACCCTGAAACTTTACCTCTGAAATCAAAGATTATCTAGAACTTGTGATTTTATCCCCTACAGAGTAGTAGCCAAAGCTACTCCATCATCAGAATTACAATAGACAACTTCCCAAAAATTAAAGAGCATTATTTTTTTAAATTAGAAAAGCAATGAGCTTTTAGAAGGTTGTTTTTTTCAAGGCAATCAATAAGCAGGGGCCTCCTTGATTATAAGACAATATTGGCACACAGTCAACTGCAATTCAAATGTCTTGCCATTAAACAAAGAGCAAACTTCTGAGAACAAGGAAGTGAAGTCAGCATTCTCAAAAGGCAATGGATGTAGGCATGCCATGGCTTCTAGCCCTTCCCTCCCCTAAATGACAGTAACAAAAGTAGTATTTGCAAGCAGAGCAAAAAAGTTCTGTGAAGTGGCCAAAAACTTGAATTCAAAGCAATAGTCAGAAGGTGCACACTTTAGATACCAAAGAACAGAAGCAAAGCTATGTGGACAGAAAACAGTAACACCTCTTAGAACAACCAAGGTGTCTAGCAGTGCTTGAATATCCTTTCCTGCAAATTTTCTTTATGTCTTGGGAATATCTGACAGGGAAGTTGGAAAGGATAAAGAGACTTTTTTTCACTAGACAGACAGAGACTGCAACCCAATATTATATGGTTGGAATACTAATGTGGAATTTGAACAGACTGGTATCAGAGCAAGTTAAAAACTTGTATTAAGAAAAACTGCAGAAAGGTCAATACTAGAAGATTTTCATCAGTTGTGGTCTTCAGAATATTGTGCACAAGTAATCTGAAAGGTAACACCTGGTAGCTACCAGAAGCAGTTAAAAATACAGTGGGTTCATGGGTTGAGAGCAGCCTATTCAATGGCAGAGCAGTCTGGAGAGCCTTTTTTTTTTTTTTAGATTTAGTATATTCATTTTACTCAAAAAAAAGAAATGTCCTGTTTTACATGTGTCTCATACTGTCCATATATGTAAAAAAGGATTTTCTTGTCATTAGAAATTACAGTACAGACACTGAATCCTCTTAGCTAATTTTAAAGTGCTCTACGTGAACCCTCTGCTGGTCCCAGTACAATCAGCATGAGGGGGACAGACTGGGATATATGGAGAGGCAAGAGACTCCTTGTTCCATTACAGAATCATAGACCAGAACCACAGAGTAGGCTAGGTTGGAAGGGAGCTGTACAGGACATCTGTACAGGACAGCTCAAACCAGGGCCACTTCCAATTCAGATCAAATTATTGTTTATTACATACTGTGGAATTTGTATTACATTAAAGGAAAAAGACAATTAAGGTATCTAAATAATCTGATGTTAATAGATTTTCAAAAAGAGGCTCTACTTTTACATTTGGTAATTTGGCAAGCTATTTGGTTATCTCCATTAAGCCACTAATGTGTAGGAAAAGATACTAGATATATAATCTTCATATGCAACATTTCTAAATTAATTCACAAATACTGTTTTAAGATTTATAATCACCCTAGGGGAAAGGTGATAACACATTTCAGTATCATAGATACAGAAACTGGGCCATGAACACATTGTATGATGGTAAACAAAGACAGAACAATGAACAGAATCCCAGCAACTAATTTTCTCATATTCTGTTTTGATTTGCTAGAGTAACTACAAGATTGTTTGAATGCAGAAATTTTGCTTCATTTTCTATATTGACTAGGCAAAAGCCCTAGGGAAAAAGTTGCCTCCACAGTTACAGTACACTTAAGTCCAAAAAGTTCTAGGGAAAACACATGGCGATATGTTTGGTAGGTGCTGATTTTCTTCAAAATACCTGGTCATGAAAAACTTCATGTAACTTCACTACATTCGGGTGTCCTTCACAGAGTCTCAGAGCTGTTATTTCTCTCTGGGTGTTGGCTTCCATTCTGGAAAAATTGAGCAGTCATTTTGTACCAATTTTACTGAGCAAATTGCACATTCCAAGTGTTATTTTTTAACTGCTTGCAATCCATATTTTTTTACTATTACAATCACTTGAAAACAATTAAATGCATATTAAAAGTAAGTGGAGAAAAACTCTCCCCATAACCCTGCAATTTAGTCCATTACAAAACCCACACCCAATTCAAACAATGTTTTTAATGCAACTGCAACTTCCTACAGCAAAAGCTGATGTGATACAGAATAATTTCAATCTAAAACAAACCATGTCCTCAGTCTAGAGCAATTTGACTTCACCTCTGTTACTACCAATATTTGCTAGTTCACCTTTACCTTGGCCCAATCCCTTTCCATTCTTAATGGGGACAAGTACTTCCAAAATTATATGGAAAATATGAGCTCTACTAGAAAAATATTAACATCCTCTTTATATGAAACGTGTTATACAAATGAACTCCTAAACAGACCATTGTAAAAATGTGAACTGGAAGAGATAAGAGACTATCTCCACAAAAAAAATCATTGCATAAGTTCTCTTTCAAGTACTGAAATCTATAGCCATAAAAAGTGAAAATGGTGATTGTCATAAAAACTACATGAATGGTGATGGAGTAGAATATTTTTTTTCACTAGTTAGATATACTGATTTATTTTTGGCAAATAATCCTGAAAATTTCTGCCACAACTCTTCTCCAAGAAAGGCTAATCCTGTACTGATTTAGAGAATGGCTTTACAGGTAACAGATACAGGTAGAATCTCTCACCACACATGTTCTTAATTTTTGGTTGCCTTTTTTTTTTTCCTAATTGGGATGAGAACCACAATGAGAATTCTGTGCAAGAGAATTCTGTCTTTCTGTGGGCTTCATATAATCAACAAGTAAATGAAGTTGTTACACTTGCATCTCTGCTGCTGAAGTTTTTGAACTGAAAGTGACTTCTGTCCTTAAAGAATTAAAAAACATGACTCACAGAATCTTTCCTCCTAAACTACTATCGGAAGGAAGTGAACCTTGGAAACAGATGAAAAAGGTTCAGTATCATGAGCACAAACCTTAGAAATTTGTATGTGGGCTTTTCTGAATACTTCCCCTCCATAAATAGTTATCCTCAAATTTTAAACAACCTTGTGAGAAACAAATGAAATGTTCTAAAACAGTAACTCAAGCAGGTTTACATCGTTTCAGTGGTCATCAGTCATACAGATAAACCTAAAATTGTTGGTTGGGGGCAGGTCCATCACTATTAAAAAAGCAACACCACACAGGAACTGTTCATCTGAGCTTTCACCTGAAGTATCATGAAAAGGTTTCCCTAGGTGTAAGATTCCCTTTTTGGGCACATTAGTCTGGTAGGAGTGAAACAATGACTTTAAGGCTCAAAGAAGTTGTTAGAAACTTACTATACTTTTCCTTTTAGCAAGATTCAGTGGTGTGATCCTCAGAGCAATATTACTTACAGACTCTAATTCAAGTTGGGTTTCGGCCAACTGTTCAGAGTGTGAGTTTACTGCTAACTCTAAATACTGTACAGTAAAAATGCTGAGTCTGCTCACACCTTGCAATCCTAAAAAAAATTTAAAAATCTCTGTATACAAATCACTTCTTACCTTCTTTTAGCCTGAGCCACCAAGATGAAGGAGAAAGAGCAAAAGAACCCATGAGTAATATAATTCAGGGACATAATTTCTAAGAGTTAAGTTCTACGGGAGAAGTCAATACCAGTCTGCTCACTTATCCAGAAACAAAACACACATTATTATAAGATGAGATGGGATCACTGACCTACAGCTCTGCTGGTACCACAGAAAAAACTTGCAATCTATATTTTACATGAGTTTTTTCTCATCAAAAACATGACAGAGATCTCCAAATTAAAATACCCAATGTAGCTGTCTACACACACCATTTAAGGTCTCTTTATAAAGAGTGAAATTCCTGTGAATCCATCTTACAGGGTGAACTAGTTCACTGTAACATACATACCTAGAGCAGGATTCAGTGGCCTAAGCATAGGAAGGAAGAGCCTGGAAGGTGACATCAGCCATGAAGACATCTACAAAAAGGTAGTAGTCACAAGACTGATGGGAACCAGAGGACAGAGAAGACACCAACAGATCCTAAAATGGCACTACATAGATGCCTATGTTTAAGTTACTGAATCCCACTTCTAGTGCAAGACAGTTTTAGCCAGGCTTCCATTAATTTAGCAGACCTCAGAAAACTAACTCAGACACCTACACTTCAGCTTCTTCTTCTTGAATTTGTCCTTTTCAAAAAGCATAAGATGAAATGACAGACACTTGGGTCTGATGGACAGGTTCTTCTAGAGTCTGGAAAAACAGAGGTACAGCCAAAAGTCTTGGGCAAGAGATCACTGTCAACTATTATTCTGATGGCAGAACATTTCTACTCTCCTGACAGCATTCTACAATGCACTAGGGATGTACTTACTAATGAACTCTGCAAAATGCAGGCAAAAATCCATTTTCTACTCAAAGAATCCCTTATCTTTATCTTTCTCTGGGCAGAAACTCCCAGAGATATCCACACTGGAAGAGAACCAGATGGTACCCATGCACAAAGCAGGTCAGCTGCTTTCATTGTGGTGTTCTCTTCAGAACACACAGGAAACAAGATGCAACTTACAATTCCATAGTCTAGTTCCACTTCATACACACACACACTTAGATCTGAGACAACCTACAATGGAGACCATTCTTAAAAGCAGTATCCTAGGCAATCAATTGGGCTGCTTAGGAGAGGGAGTCTAGCATAAGCCTATGTTCAGTTCACTTCAGTCTCAAGGTAGAAGAACCTTATACCTTACTTTGTTAAAAGCAAAATTAGGGGAAATAATGGTAGAATACAACTAGGAACCAGAAAAGTACTCTCTAGGTTTCTCCTTGTGTCCCAACTAGAATAACATTTTATTTCAGAAGACTCTCAGAACCTTTTAATGGTCATAAGGTTACAATAAGTTTCTGTAAATTCATAGAGCAGGAAATAATTTTAAAGTTATTTTTCCACTTCCAAAAATGTAGTGAACATTATTCTACTCCATGGGTGACAGTAAGCAAAGAAAATATTTTTATTGTCTTATAGAATATTTATACCTTTTGCTAATTATTTTTACTGCATACTCTTGGCTAGTTTTCTTGTGTAAGCACTTTCGACAAATGGAAAAACTTCCTTCTCCCAAGGGTTTCTCTTTCAGATCCAGTTCATAATGATGATAAAATGGAGAGTCCTGTTAGGAAACTGTCTGTATTTAGTTTTGCAGAATACTTATAGTATATACAGTCAAAGACAAAGAGTAAAATTTCATTGAGAATTTTTCATCTACATTTACAAGTGTAAAAGAGTTCTCTTTTTATTAAAAGATAATCTTAAATTTTATTGAATAAAATGCATAAACATTATTCTAGCAATCAAAGAGTAAAGCTTACATTACATTAAACAAACATAATCACTAAATAAATCATTACTACTACAAAAGCTGAAGATACAAAATATTCAGACAAACAGGATCAAAGATGGTCATACATACATTTATCCACAAAACTATGTGCTTATTTGAGGACATCACAATAGCACATGTTCTTATAAGGCTTCACACAACTATACACTCTTTTGGGTAAATATAACATAATGGAATTATTGTATAATTAAAGTTGCTGCAGAAATATCTACAGTGGTTGGCTGAATAAGAACTATCAGGAGTATTATTATCATTATTACTATTATTATTATTACTACTATACTTCAGTCTTCTGGAAAACTAAACAATCACCTCATTTTTCAGATTAAACTTCAACCACTTCTTAATAGTATCACATGCAAGACTGTGATGGATCATCAGATGATTAAATCATCTGAGGAGCCATTACAGAAAATTGATAAATGAATGATGATGATTTTGTAATTCATAGCCTAGCTTACGATTGCTGCTTGGGAAGGGATACAGAGTTTTAATTTAATCAAATTAATTTAAGTCTTGATATTATTATTACCTTCATCATAGCACTTCTGGCAATAGTTGTAGTTCCAGGTCGCTCATCCCCCACGTAAAACTGAAAAGGATCTACTGTAGCTGCATTGCGTTTAAACAAAATAGAAGGTGCAACGAAAGAATATCCCTATGAAATTAAAACATCAGAAAAGGGTATAGCTTGATACTGTTGCCCATAAACTACCATCATACATATGAAACATCAGAAGCTTCAGAAGAATTTTTCAAGAAATCAAAACTTGTATCATAATAGAGAAACTGTAACTTACTCTGCTCAACATCAATAGGTATCCTCCTGGAATTGGTTGTATGATCCTCCCCACTTAAAGGCAAAACAATAGTACTACAAGAATTCTAATTAATGCTAAAGTGGCTCAGCTACAATTGCTTTACAATAGCGATAAAGGCTTGTACTTTAAACTAGCCAGCTTCTCAGGACACCTTAAAGTTAAGGCATGAAATAGTTTGTATGTTGTGATGTAAACATCAAACTATTTTAAATGGATAAACTTTATATCAATGTTTCTGTGCAAGGATGGGCCCAGTTCGAGTATCACAGTAACAACAGCTGTGACTATCACTGCAGGGTGAATCAGATGTTACTAAGACATGCAAAACCTGCTTGCTACAGTCACTGCAAATCTAACAAGTTTCAAAATATGACACTACGCTCCTGCATCCTAAGGATTAAGCTGCTCAAAAACAGATAATAAAAAGCAATAAAGCACAAGGAGAGGGGTAGAGAAAGCAATCCAAACTGCTGTTCACCTCTGCAGCTTGGGTACCAAGTTGGCTGCACATGAGCTGTTTCTGCCCATTTGACAGCCAGACTGTGCAGTCTAAGAAGGGATCGCTCTTTAAGAGGAGGGAACAGTAAGGAAAGCTTTGTTACTCATCTGAATACATCAGGTGAGTAACTAGAGCGCTCCTACAAAACGTGGAGGACCTCCTGTCAGCTCTGCTACTTTCCAAAGGATTACTTCAACTAGCACATAACGTGGAAATGGGTGAACTACAATGCTCTTGTCAAAGCTGGCAGCCCAGGCTGATGGAGTCAAGGTATGAAGTTCTTTACTCCAGCAAGTAGGACATTCCACTGGGAATGGAGAACCACGGTATTGTGTATTTGCAGTAGGACTGTTTCCACCTTTCTCATTTTGCAATTGTTGAACAAAAAGCCCTGGCAACTGGGACTAGAAATCACAAAATTAGTTCCAAAAATATAATAGGCAGGAGGTGAAAAAAAAAGCTATCTATACATGCAGAATTATTCAATAATAGTTTTCTTTAAAAAATTAATTTGAGTTCTTAAAATACCTGAAATATTCTTTCTGAAGTCTGAGGGGTTGCTGCAGGAGAGTATGTTGGATCCATTTCTGTAAACTCTTCTGCAAAATTACTGACATCCAATTCATCTCTAATTACTGGTTTAAATGGAGCTGGTATTTTTTTGGCAGCTAAGTCCTCCCAATTCATATTCTAAACAAAAAGAAAAAAAAAAAAGGAAAATAAGTTTGAATTACATGAAAATTTTACAGAAAGATATGTTGGACAGAGAGACTTGTCCAGACACACAGTCCTAACTCCCTTTGCCACTTTTCACAGGCAGATAAAAAACATTCAAATTATGCTCTACTAATTTGCTTAAAGCCAAGCAGTATCATACTTACTTGTGTGTAGACAGAATCCAATCAAAAAGAAAGTTAACATAATTAAATTTAAAAGTGGAGATGTGCCAAACAATTCGCATGATGGTCCCTGAATTTCTTCCTCTATTTCAGAATAAGCAATATTTATATTTTTGTAAGCCATAGTGCATGTAGTAGCTTCAACTTTTCATTGCCAATTTCAGTGCTTAATTACTGATGTCAGCTTTCAGAGCCCTGAGACCATAAACCTCCAAATTCTTACTTTAAAGGCATGATTAGAAAGAGGAAGCATAGAAATAGCAGTTATAAGAAAACTGCCCTGTTCCTGTAAAGGAGTGGAACTGAAATTAAGTGAAGAATAGAAAGTGTTATATGATGACAAAATGTATCTCCCAAAGAAAACAGTGAATTAAGGAAGTTTAACTCTGTTTAACTCAACTTCAGAAGCACCTTAAATACATAATTCGTTTTTCAAAGAAAGAACACAATTGTAACCACAGTGGATAGATCATTACAGATATTGTATGCAAATCCAATCTTCAGCATGGTTTCAAATGCTAACACACTGAAATCTGAACAGAATTAAAATTTACTAAACAAGACTAAAGATTTAATTAGGCCAAGGAAAATATAGGAGTTTGGTGAATTTTATCAATATTCAAATTTTACTAATAATGCTAGTGGCAATCTTTAAAAAATCTTTTCAAACAAAAACCGAATGTACAACATAATTTTAGTGTTTTGCAACAAATCTTCTGATTTATGCAAGATGTCTTTTGGCTTCTTCAAGTAACTGATAGATACAGACAGAATATGTTAAAAACCTAGCATGTCCTTCTAATACACACAAAATCCATATGATACAAACACATGGATATTCTCACTAACTTCCAAGCAATTATTCATGCAACTAATGTGTCCCTAAGCTGTTCTGTTAACAGAACAACAGAATTCTGTCAGACTTTGATTTCACAGGCACTAATGCAGAATAAGCGGGATCTGGTGAGTGTTGTTTGCTTTACCTGGAAAAAGGGATGCTGTTTGATTTCATCAGCATCAGTGGGACCACACCCTAGCCTCTTCTTGGGGTCTTTCATTAAAAGCCGTTGAATTATATCCTTAGACAGAGCACTCATTTCTTGTGGATAAGGTGGCTCACTTTTTAATATTCTCCTTTAAAACAAACAAAATAACAATGTGGTAATTACTTAAAATGTTGAGAGTTAAAGAGTTACCGTACCAATGGAAGTGTCAACATTTCACTTAAACTTATATTGTACTCAAAAGCAGGAGGAAGACAAATATGAAACCAACCTTTTTTAAAATAAAGGAAGGTTTAAGGAACTGTGGACATGAAACACAAGAAGAAGAGATAACATCTGAATCCACAAAAGGAGAACAATCCTCATTTCACATACTGAGTTTATCATTTAAAAGAAATCTCACAGCTGCAACAGATAACTCCACAAAGAAATCAACTTGATGTCTATTAGCAGTCAAACCAAAAATAAACCCAATATTGAAAAGCATTAGAAAATAAAGAAAAAAAAAAATCCCTTATTTGGGGCATTGGAGGCTTGCCTTCACCCTCTGTGCTGTGTGCAGTGCTCATGCCCTTGTCTCAAAAGAAAGCACTATAACTGCAAAAGTTTTACAGAACAGTAATAACAGTAATAACTTTCCCACCTCCTTTGGGCAGCCTGTGTCAGCAGTCAGTCACACTCACTAAAAAGGCATTTCCTAGTGCTCAGAGGAACTGCCCGTGTTTCAATTTGTGGCCCCCATCTCTGTCACCAAACACCACTGAAAGAGTTCCCTCTTCTTTGTACACTCTCTTCAGGCCTTTATGCACATACATGAGGTGGCCCTGAGCCTCCCCTTCTCCAGGTGGAAGACTTGCCAGCCTTCTCAGCCTCTCCTCATATTGCCATCAGCCCTTTGCTGGACTCTCTCCAATATAACCTTCTAATGCACTGGAGAGACCAGAAGTGGAACCAGTCCTCCAGATGTAGCCTCAACAATGCTTAGTAGAGAGGAAGGATCATATCCCTCAGCCTGATGATACTTTGTGTAATGCAGCCCAGGATACCATTTGCTGCCTGATATAACACATGCTGCCTGAAATACCACAAGGCCACTTGCTGGCTCATGTACATCTTGGTGTCTACATAGCCTGATGCATACGCTCACTGTGGTGACTTCACAGTAGAGTTTACAGTGCCTCCACTAAACACAAACTGAAAGATTTTGAAGCCATGAAAGACTGAGGCTGAAACTACATGAATTTGTGGCAATACTAAGATCTCAAGTATTATATATATCTGCCAGAGCTTAAGTTGATCGCTGCAGGACATTCCTAAATTTTGTTTAGACTTACTGCATGACATACCCTTATAGTTATCCCATGAGAAAATTTTTATCTTGAAATCTCTATCTTCTTGGATTAGTCCAAAAATAGATGCAAACAGATTGTTTCCTAAATAATCCAGTTCTGGCAATGTGGAAGGACAAAACCAAGTTCAAAAATGCACATATCCCAGGGGTAGCTTCTACAGACATAGCATCCAATTTCAAGCAAACAAAAAGACAAAGCAAGCTAACCTCTTGCTTTAAGTAATGCTGAAAAGAGTTAGGAAAATATTGAGTTTTAAGACGGTGTAGAGGTCCAAGATGGTTTTTTAAAATTATGTATATCTACCAGTAAGGGTCTAAATCACAGCCTTTCTGCTAGCAGAAGTAACAGCAACCATAAGACTTCTCTTCAACTTCTGGACACATTTCACTTTACAGAAAAGGAGAAGAAAGCACAATATTATCAAATGATTTTTTAATTAAGGATGTCAATACCAAATGTAAATATCACTAAACAAGAGCATTCTTACACTGCAGGAGTGGTGGTGAAGTAAAGATTCAGTCTCTTCTGAAATCACCCAGTTTCAGGAAGGGGAAGCAGGTAGGGAAGTAAGAAAACCTTCCTGTTCCAGAGACAGAAGACAGGAAACCTTGACAGAAAAATTACTTTATTTACAGGAGGGACAATGAAATCTACAATGTTTTCACAGCTTTAAAATCATTGCGGTTAGAGAAGTCTGAAAGAGCTTCTTTATCCACCTTCCTGATAAGAGAATCAGAAAAGTATGTAACAAAGATCCTGGAAAACTACAAGTTCTCTTTGGGCTCTCAGAAGGGAGGAAAACCCCTCCAATCAGTACTTTTTCAAATGGCTTTCTAAGGCAGTAAGATTGAAACTCTGATGTGTCCTTAGAAATCAAAAGGGAAATTATAGAGCAAGGTCTCTTCCACACACTGTAGGAACCTCCTAAATGGTTTCCTCTCTGCTGTACTGTATTTCCAGCAGACATACAGTAAGTTTTATATTGAAAAATATCTTCCATCTCTTGACCCTCCTAGAACCCACTGCAGAAAAGGCAGCATTTTGCCATGTTCCATTACAAGGAGATCCATGTAAATTGCCAGTGGCTTTAATTCAAAAATACTTTTGAAGTTGACTGATACTAGAAAACACTGATGATGCTCTGTATTGGTTCACAGCACTGTATTACAAAGGTGAAGACCAGAGTTACCTTCTAAAGAAGTTCCAGGAACTACATAAAATGATCGTGGAATTGAAGTATGTGAAGCTGTAATCACATTAATTAGGATGGAAATCAAGCTGCCAGAAAAGAAGGTCCAGATTGCATGAACATGTGAGAGAGCAGAAATTTGTGAAGCAGCTTGATCAAGTGAAGAGAGTCTGTTTTCACTAGTTCAGCTTTACTGAAGTGCTGTACTGAAGGTTACTCAAGGCTCTTTACTCAAGGCTCTAACAGCAGCCCATACAGTGCTCAGAGGAAGGAAGCTGCATGTATCAAAATCCTTTTTGGGATGTGTGTGCTTCTGTAAAGAAGCTAAGGCCTTTAGCATTAATGAGCCTTTCCTTTCCCAATCACTGTCATCCCTTTTGTACATTTCATCTTTATGGGGTTGTCCACTTTGTTCATGGCAGTGATCCAGTAACAGCGACAGACACAAGCAGGAAGAATTAACTACCCCAGGTGGCAATTAGGAAATCTGAAGGAATACTCTGTATTTATTGCTTTTCCTGGCCTGGTATAAGTCCTCTAAGCTGGGCCAAGATGAGATTACCCTGCTGATGAGAGAACTCTGGCTGTACTGAACACTCAGAGATACCACCCCTTGCTTATGTGAAAACGTTTAACACTTTGCATGAATCATTTCCATCTTACCCTTGTCTAAAGCAGACTATGCAGAACTAGGAGCAACCCCACTGGTATTGTTTTTCAGGAACCTGGGCTCTGATGAGCTTTCCCCACAAATACTGCAGACCAAGAATACACATGATAATGCAAAGGGCATGCTAATGATGATAAGGAAGAAAAGGAGATGCCTAATCTAATTCTACAGTGCCTTCAGAACTGTGTGTCTTGTGGTGGTTTATGATGACAGTCTGTTCCCTGACCCTCTGCTTTATGCCCAAAAAAGTGTGCTGTAATCTTCAAGGTGGGGGGGGGGGGGGGGCGGGGTGGGGAAGGGGGTGAGCCTTGGGCACTTTGGTGGATTTTTTTCAAAGCCTGAATCCCCAGGTGTCTGGGGTGCCAAGGGGTCTGGTTTTTTGCCTGGCTAGCTTGATTTTTTTGTTAGCTCAGGCAAGAAGTTTTTTTCCCTTACCCTGGCCTTGCAGAAGCTGCAGCAGCAATCCTTCAGCAACTTTTCTGAGGTAAACTGGACAGTTTGTTTAATTCTGAGACAAGAGAAAAAGGGACCTGCGAGACAGGAGTTGGTCGAGACCAGTAGGAGTAGAGGGGCAGCTCCGTCTTGGCCCCACACCTCAGAAAAGCTGAGCTGGAGAGAGAAAGCACACCAACACCATCTGCTCCATCTGCTGTGAAGAAGGGACCAACACCAGAGAGTCAGGTTCCCACTTTTTTGCCCCAACTGCTGTTTGAATGTCCTGTTTAGTTTTTTGGATTTTTTCCCCTGAGAGAGGAGCCACTGTCTTCTACCTACCATGTGGCAAAGCTGGTGGCTTTTTTTTCTTTCCCTAGTATTCTGGGGTTTTGTTCTGATGTGGGGTGGGGAGAGGACAGGGTGACTCATGTCCTGCGGTGAGTTTATGATGTTTGTATCCCCATTCATCTGTTCTGTTTATGCTGGATATTAAATTGTGCACCTTTAAGACTGACTCCAAGAGTGAATGGGGGGGAAAAAAGACACAGCATGGAGTTTGTTATCAGAAACTGCACTTGTTCCCCCACATCCTTCACAGACAGCATTGTCTGCAGTACGGACAGAGAGCGAGAACTCTCCTTTGCTGTTTAGTTAGTGTTTTAGCTAGCTGAGGCAGAGAAGTCCCCTGCACTGCGGTTTTATTTTCCTTTTTCTTGGAACTGTTAAAACCTGTTCTGGACTGAAAACTCATAAAAACACCCAGAGCTCAGGCCTGTGGCCCACTGGGACCCAGGACAGCCTTTTCCAGCACCGGAGGGACCGGTAGACCAGGTGAGCTGAGCTACACCCCATGGCAAGAACTTCCTCAATTTTGCTATCTCTCTTCAGAACAGTGAGAGGTTTTATTGTTTAATATTATTCATTTTTTGTGCTTATGAACACCTTGCTTGTTGAATAAACAGCTTTTTCCACTTTTCTCTAAGGAAATTTTTTCCTGAACCAGTTGGGGGAGGGGTTACTTGAATTTGCTTTCTAGAGGGACCTTATTCAGAGGTTTCCTCCCAAAATTTGCCCTAAATCAGGACAGGGGTAAGGTCTGACAGTTTAATCTCTAGCATTTATTTACCTTTTCTCCGTGCCTTGTGGGCATTCTGTTTGTCAATAAACAAAACACTTTTTTTGCTTTCATCCACTAGTATTCATTTCCTATTGGTGGAAGGGGATTGTTGGAACCCTTTTTAGAGGAGACGACTCATTTCAGACTGTTTTCTCCTAAACTTGTCTCTAAACTGAGACATTGTCTTATAAGCATCATCAGAAAGATACATATCCATCTGGATGTGCAGGGAATAAGAGAAAGCAGCCCCAAGCTGTAACCCTGTTAAAGGGCAAATGGACAAGGCTTCCAAAGCAGAGTTTTGCCCCTTATATTTGAGAATGACCGGTCACCTCAGCACTAGTCATGCCCAACTCCCTTGTTCTTTTGTTCCAACTTGGAGCAGTCAGGTAACGTACAGGTATCCCTAGTTCTAGGCAAGTCAGAAACTTTGCTACAATACCTAAAACTTTCTTAAAATCATGTTTTATTGAATGGTTGAATGGATCTATAGGCAGACTCACTGATGCACTCTGACATGCATCTACACATAAAAATGTGTACATTATAGATAGGCAGCTAAAAGCTCTAGGACAAAATACCTAGAAGAAATCATAAAAATTAGAAGTTGGATTTAATGACTGTTCCATCCTTTAAAGGATCTAGCAATCACTAGAGTGCGTCACTGATTAAAGAAAGAAATCAATGAAGAAGGGCATCCCAGTATACAGCTATAATGCATCTTCCCAATAGCTCTATGAAGAAAAGGTTTCTTGCAGGATCAGAAATGAAGTATTTCTACAGTATCTAACAGACTGCCAAATTTCAGCTGTCCTCCATGAAGTTTAAATAAAGTCTAACCAACTATGTCAAAGACTATGGGCTGCTGCTGGTGTTAGTATGCTAATATGGCATCATATGCGTCTATAGATTATTTTACAGATGTATGTATATATGTATTAAAAAAAGTTTCAGTCTACTCATAACCCTAAAGCTGGTAAGATTTTCTAAACTACTGCACAGCTCCAAACTAGTACTCCAAAACCTTCCTGCCCATTCTAAATCCTATACACGACAGGACCCTCAAAAGTCAGCCCCCTAAAATGGATTTGTCCATCTTTCAATTTAGCGCTACAAACTACCTCTAGTCAAAGTGAAAATACTGCTTATGCAGTCAATCCCAGCCCTTGCCTCTGCTTTTCCAGGATAGCTCTTATCCCTGGCTCTGCAGCAATATAAGTTCAGAATTCTCAAAAATTAAAGGAAGATTTGGGAACAAGGGAAAAGAAAGAGGGAGAGGGTGCACTAGAAAAGGAGAGATATTGGAGTAGTTACGTGATTTTTTTATTTAATTGAGTTTAATAACCCGTAACACAAAGCATGTGAACGAGAAGTCTTCAGAGACAGAGATAAAAGGCAAAGTCTGCACTTACTTAAGTAGCATTTTCCATGAAAGAAGTCCACAGTGTTGCCAAAAATATTATGATGGAAGAACAACACAATTTCTCATCAGAAAGAGGAAAAAAAATAGAAACTACACACTGTTTCCAACACAAGAACTGAACTCTCCCTTGGAGAGATATTTTAGAACAAAGTTTCGTGCTCAAATTTGACACCAGACAGCCATTGTGCCACACGAGGGAGTAAAATTATCTAAAAATATCTAAGATTACTTCCTACCTAGGTAAAATAAAAGAAGGACCTGGATCCATTTAGAAGATGACTTTTTTCCCTAAACTCAGAAAACTAAAACCATGCTTTCAACAGCTTGTAAGCAAGCAAAAACCAGAATTCTCTAAGTCTGCTACAACTTGCAAGTTTAAGTATATTTAGGTTAACCAATGTAACTTCTGGTTAGAACAACCTTGCTATCAAGAAAGAAGTTTGTACCAACTCATATCTCTGTGCCAGTAATTTCATTATCAGTGGCAACTGTCACTGTTTGGTTTCTGTTTGCCTGCTCTACACCACCCTCAGGGAAAGCTCCAAACACTCCTGTTGCTCCCAAAGGCACGCAGCAGTCACCATTCCCCAGAAGGTTCCACACGGCTCAGTGCAGCTGCCAGGGCAGCAGCAATGTTCTTGTATGTTCTTAAAAAGAACATAACATTTATGACGTGAACTGCAGACACAACACTGAAGTCATCCAACAAAGCAATTGCTATCAGTAAAAAGGATTTAGAAACCACTGGGTCTTATGAGTATAGGAGTAGCATAAGACAGATGAAATCTAGTCTGAAAGGCAGTCATATGCTGGGAGTAAGATGATTTCAGCTATATAGCTGGGAAGAAGAGCTATAAACCAGAGGGTCATCAGTTAAGAGTGACAGAAGAGGAAAAGGAATTAGATCTATCAGACCAGCACTGGCATCAACAGGAGGAAGAGGAAGAAGAAAAAGGAAGAAGTATTTTTTTGTTCAGATGGTAAATTATTCCTTCCTTTAACCAAGATCTTCTTGAAACGACAACAAGAATAAGTTGCCCATATGTAAGAAAGAACAGAAGCTGAGCTAAGAATAGGCTTTTTCAGGAAACAGGAAGACTGGGGAACATCTTCAGTATTGGAAACTCTAAGATTTTAACTTCTAAATTTATCAAAATAAAAACTGAACTACTATAGGACTGCTGTCTATAAATGTGTAGCATAAACACCCACTAGAACAAAAACAGACTGAACAGCAACACAGTAAACTTGCCACAACTAAAGAAAGCAAGTTATTAGCTGTCAGAGGACAGATGTTAACAACCTTGCGCAATATCAGAAATATTCCCATCTTAAAAAGCACAGAAGAGCCTACCAAAAGAAAGTCAGGTCCTGTAGAATACATAACTAAAAAGTTCCCCAGTTCTTGGGAAACTATATCTGTAAAATTCAGTTCAAAGTTCTCGCTAAAAAATTGCTACTCCTTCAGAGTCCCATCTAGTAAATCTTGGGAATCAAAATTACCAAATTCAGCCATGGCGTAAGTCACCAGTCAACCAAACTTGTAACATTAAATAGGGCAGAAAGAGAGAACTGAAACTTTAACTGCAATATAACGACCAAGCAGATGAAGTCCTGAATTTTCTTTCATTAATGGACTCCCCTCTCCCCTGTATTTTTTCTACTGCAGGTCCAAGTTTCCTGCTGCAGTAGAGAAATAAAAACCAATAAACAGGACTTAATCTCCCAAGAAATTGCCTCAATTTATAATATAAGTAAAATATATTATCTAAATAATTGAGGTATGTTCTATCATCCATTACAACCTTAAATATCAAGTGATTTCAGGTGAGGGTCAGAACCAGGACAATACCTTCCAACAGAAGCAAGACTATTCTTCGTTTGAGGACTGGACTTAAAAGCTCATTTGGACAGCAGTTAGTAATTTGAGCAATTCAAGACCTCAACTTCCTGTTCTAAAAGAAATCCAGTAAAAAGAAATTTTTGTTTTGGAGGAGATTTCAGTAATGTGTTTGGGGAAGCTTATTGCTTTGTCTCTAAAAATGCTCCAGTGCTTTTACAGAGGTACTGAAAAAAAAATCTTTAAATTGTGGAGATTACAGAATGCAACAAAAGGTTTATATGGAAAAGATAAGAATGGTATCATTTATTTTATTTCTGTGAGTATCATACTCATTTTTTCTCAGATACACAAGTGGGGCTAGAAAAGATCTTTGTTTCATGCTATACACTAAAAAAATAAACACTACTTGTAACAAAAAGGTGGGAGTAGGGTATGTTCTGACACTTTTAATCTGCAGTCTGCCAGAACAATCTAGCAAGAACTGATAAAAAAGTATCCCTAGCTAAAGATATCTCTAATGTTTTAAGATTTGGAATGTGATAACTCTATTTACATTTACTTTGATATTTCATTTGATATTTCCTTTTCATCAGTAAACATGGAACAGGGCTAAGTATCTACAAGGCTGTGGCTCCACTGTAGTTTAAACAAAACAAGTCTTTTGTAAAGCCAGTTCTATTAGCTAATAAAACCTACCTACTTTCTGATGTTGTTCTATTGAACAGAACTGGAATACATGAATGTTACCATGGCAGCACTTTCTTTCTAAATTTTAAGTTAACAAACTCTCACAAAAAATATACTATGGCATAAAGATCATCTGTTAGCAAGCAGATATACTTCACTGCTTTGAATCTTACCTAGAAATCTCTGCTTGGGAATTCTTCTCTCCGTCGACTGTAAATGGTGATGCTCCAGTTAACAATTCATACATAAGAACACCAACACTCCACCAATCAACAGCCTACAGAACAGCAATTATGTATGTTAAAATATGCTGAAGTAAAATTCTTAACAAAAGAAGGAACAGAACAATCCACTTAGAAAGCAACTAACATAGGAAGAATCTACTTACATACACATACAAAGGCAAAACAGGATACAACAAAGTACAAACAACTGTGGACCTGACTGAAGGTATTTTCTGTGATAAGTCAATCTTATATTGAAATCCCTCCACTTACCTTCTTCAACTAATTTCTCAATCTGAACTCTTTCCACTGACCACTAAAGTTGTTTTTTGTTTTTCCTACATAATTAATTTTGATTTTTACCATTGTGATGTGATATGAATTCCAATACATACTCACAAAAGCAGAGGAACCTAAGGCTTGCTAAGAAATAGTGGAACTTGAACTTTTATGAGCTTGAGAATGAAATTAAAGAATGTTCAAAAAGCCCAATTTAAGATCACAGTCCAGAGTTAATCCAGGCATCTGCAAATGCTATGAAATCACAGAATAGTTTCGACTGGAAAGAAACCTTAAATATCATCTTGTCCCCCAGCCATGGACAAGGGCACCTTCCACTAAATCGGGTTGCTCAGAGCCCCATTCAACCTGGCCTTGAACATTTCCAGGTACAGATCATTCACAGCTTCTCTGGGCAACCTGTTCCACTACCTCATCAGCTTCACAGTAAAGAATTTCATCCTAACATCTAATCTAAATCTCTCCTCTTTTAGTTTAAAGCCATTCCCCCTTGTCCTGTCACTATATGTATGCCCTTGTGAAGAGTCTCCATCTTCTTGTAGGCTCCCTTCAGGTACTGGAAAGTCACAATGAGGCCTTCTCCGTGCTGAACTCAATTCCCTCAGCCTTTGCTCACAAGAGAGGTGCCCCAGCCCTCTGATCATCTTGGAGACCTTCATCTGGACTGACTCCAACAGGTCCGTGCTGTCCATGTGCTGAGGACTCCAGAGCTGGATGCAGCACTGCAGGTGGGGTCTCACCAGAGAGACGTGCAGGGGTAGAATCCCCTCCTTTGCCCTGCTGATCACGCTGCTTTGGATGCAGCCCAGGACAGGTTTGGCTTTCTGGGTGTGAGTGCACATGGCTGGGTCATGTCCAGCCTCTCATCCACCAGCACCCCAAAGTCCTCCTCAGCAGGGCTGCTCTGGAAGTGTTCATCTCCCAGCCTGTTTTGATATCATGGGTTGCTCTGATCCAGGTGCAGCACCTTGTACTTGGTCTTGTTAAAACTCATGAGATGTGCATGTCCACTTCTGGAGCTTATCCAGGTCCCACTGGATGGCATCCCATCCTTCAGTTTTTCTTTGTTGTTGTTAATAATAATAACACCAATACCAACAACTTTTTAATGTTTAAATATTTGGACCACTATTTGTCTATTTAAGTTCCTGAAATTTTTCACTTCGGTAGTATCTGCTTCAGTCAGATATTCCAAACCTGAAAGATTTTCAAGGAATCTGCTTAAAAGCACAGTTCCTTTCTGTTATTAGATCTATGACATTTCCAATTTTGTACACAATTTCAGCCAGTTCATGTTTCACCTGTTTGCTGCTTCACTCAGGCAAAGCTTTCAGAAGAACCATGTCTCCAACATCCTACTGCTGCATTGGATCATGGGTAAAAGAGTGGTTTTCTTTATTAAAGAACTTTAGTAAGGATCTAGCAGGAGCCTTGTTACTCCCACTTTGACAGTTTACTGCATTTTGGTTCCTGTTACTTTCCCTGCCATCCATTTTGCATGGACAGCTCCACATGGCCCAGGCACTGTTCAGTTATGGTCACCCAGTGCCACTGCTGCACCTCAGGGGCCTTAGAGGGATGGACCGTGGTAACACATGGGATATCTTTGGCTTCCCAGATATTAATCATATTATTCATATCTCTCATACTTCATAACATACAAAATACTACTTTCTTTCAAAAGGAAGGATACTACTATGAATTATAAAGGAAGCAGTTTAGTCCTTTCAACAAAACCAATTACAGGTGTTTGAACTTCTCAGGTTTACAGCCATGAAATCTGCAAATCAACAAAACTTCTGCTCTACTTATGATGGAGATATTAATACAATACAGGAAGACAACTAGTGAAATTATGACAATTTGGCCACATATTTTATTTGGTTTTGCTTCAAAATACACACAATCTGATGTCTCATACATTCAGCCAAAAGTGTCCAGAAGAACTACCTGAAGAATTCTCTATAGTGTTACTAGTTATCTTTGCAAATATATACATCTCAGAGAAAATCCAAAATATTTTCTTCTGGACATGTGTTTTTCCAAAAGAAAAGGAGGATCTGCAGAATCAGAAATCAAGCTTTAATAAAATAAATACTGAAATACTAGAGCAAGTCCTTAAGACAAACACTGCAATCATCTAGAAGAGATTACAGACAGATATCGATTAACGAGAGCACAGCATACTAAAGCACCTTGTTTTCTCTTTTTATAAGGTCTTTGAGTTGCTAGATAGTATAAAATAGACTAAAAATCTTGTAAAATTACCATATATGACATTGCCAATGATGAGGTTGTGAGTGTGTGGTATAAACAACTAACATCACATACATAACTGCAAAATCACCCCTATTCATCAGCGATCAGTTGCTATCAAACTGTGAAGTTATTCCTTATAGAACACTGTATGACTCAGCATGATATCTGATGGAAGTATCAGAACCAAAGATAACAGAACAGAGATTCCTCTTTAAGTCAGCAACAAGGCTGAAATGGCAAGCTTTGAGAAGCCAGAATCATAATTCAAGGTGACTGAGAAGCTGGAGTGATGCTCTGGAGGTGGGATGACTAAACTAAAAGAGTGCAGGAAAGAGCTTCAATTTGTAAGTTTTTAAAATTCCATTATTAATAGCAATTGGGAAGCAGTACAGTAGAAGAAGATGAAGTGATTATAGCGGAATTCAAGGTAGGTGTGAGACAATGACTAAGTGAAAAGACAAAGCACACTCTATTTCATGTGTAGTAGAAGAATCAGGGAGGTCAGTCTGCTCTACTTCTGCCAGATCCCAGCTGTGCCCCCTACAGTGCTTCCTAACTGAAGGTAAACTCAGACCAAAAGAGACACAGAACGCATAGAGAAGGAAAAGAAAGAACTTTTTCAGGCAAATTCAGTCTTTTCCAGTTCTTAGACAGACTGCTATAAAAGGAACCACAATCAACTACATTCTATGATCCACAACAGAAAGACAACTCAGTCTACAAAAAAAAAAAACAGAGACTAAATATTCTCCAAAGCTTCCCAGTATAGTGAGCAATCAGAATAAGTTATCTAGGAATATTGTAGAATTATTTTGGAGAGTAGGGTTTTTTTTTCGTTTCAAAAGTCATCTGTTAATTATTGTTTTCTTGATCTTTTCTATCAATTACTGACACTTTATTGTGGAATAAAACTTGAGTCACAAGCCAAACAATTTTACAATATGAGAACATTTATAACATTAATAACCTATCCCATACCTCAAAGGTAAGAGATTTCTGTGATGTCCAGTTTAAAATGTGTATCAGAATTAGCCACAAACCATATTCCACTACGAACTAGGTTTTTTATGCAAAAGCAAGTAAGTGTCAACTAAGTTTATTGTCCCACAGCATATTTAGAACAAATTTTGAATAGAACACAAATAAGCCTCAGTACCTTTACAAATATGTCTTTTACTTCAGATTAGAAGAGGAAAATACATCAACTTAAAACTGAAGACACAGGAAACCATCTATCTTAGGACAACCTTAAATAACACATACTTAAATAAGGTAACATGTCATTTTACAAAAACCCCTCAAGCTGAGAAATATGCTGACTGAAGGATTAGTTTATTTTCAGTAATAAACTTAAAACATACCTTATCATGTCCTGTGTCTCCCCCTCTTACAATATCGGGAGCCATATATTCTATTGTTCCACAGAAGGAATATGCTCTCTCGTTCTAGAAAAAAAAATAAAAATATACATCAAACAATTATATTATAAAAATAAAACGGGATAGATATGGCTAACAGTTCCGAGATGCTGGCAGCAATTCTTCTTCAAATAGCTCAGAACTGCTAGCTAAATAATATTCCATCATATGTAGAGATGCATCACATAATGCTACAGAATAGTCTTCTATGAAAAAAAAGTCATAAGTTGATGTTGCAGTCTAAGATAAGCACACAAAAAGGAATCTACTAATATTTAGAAAAACTCTCCCATAAGTCTAAATGAACTATACATTTCAGAACTTTTCAAGATTCCCCAACTAACATAGATATACATTCTGAAGGCTGCAATACCAATACTCTAGATAACAAATGAAACTTTTCATTAAAAAGGGAATTACTAGTAAGATGTACAGTTTGACTAAATTGGATACAAGATCCTTTGAGTTCCCATATTCAGGAATTCATTATGACCTCTAGAAAAGTTGTTTTCTTTTGCAACAAACACATATATAAAAAACAACATTCTCTCAAGAAGAGACTTGGAGAGAGACAAGACAGAGAAGGGGAAAGGCAGACAGTGTTGTAAACTTAATTTTATTCTATGCACTGAAATATTCTCTTGTTCAAAACTAAGCTGCTTTCACAGGCACGTATAATTGTTCCCTGGTAGCGATTTACCTTGAGGTCAACATGAGGTCATGCTGTACCTTGCTAATGACGAAAGCACATGTGTTTGGGCCATGCAACATTGTTCCTCCCTTATCCTTCATGCTTCTAGCATTTTGGGGAGAGATCCTGATAGGTCCTTTAAAGAAGAGTGTTCAAAAAAGTAAATATTTCAAAAGTCAGGTTTTACATTTGTAGATTCAGGTTTGGAGTTCAAAACAGGTGCTATATAAGAGACTACGCTAATGAGAAGAAGCTTCTAAAAGTAGAAATACTGCTCTCTGCTACCCTAAGGCATAAAAGTTAAACAGTCCAGCAGCATATTATTAAACTGTATTTCTTAAAACACATATACTGTGACTGGTTTTTTGGGGTAAAATTCTGAGTTCAGAATAGTTATAAGGCCTCATTTTGTTTAAATATTAACTTGAAATACTAACTTGTGAGACAAAACCATTTCATAATGAACTTCTCATGATTCCATTTTCTTTTGACACAACTATTGGTTCTCTTCCATAATCTTTTACAGTACCTGTTATCTTTAACAAATATAGTGTGATAGAAAGCACAAAGAAAGAAAACTGTCAGAAATTCCTAACCCTCCGTCAGAGAACCTAAACTTAATCTCTCTGTTCTTTTTTCCTTCAGCTGGGAGGGAGAGAGGAAGAAGGGTGAAAAGGAAAAGGGAGGGGAGTGGAAAACACAGAAAGAAACTGCTCTTCACTTGCTATCTCTCTAAAGAGTAAAGATAATGCAGCCAAAGTGAGATATCAAGACAACTGCCTGAAAGCAAAGCAAACTGACTCCAACTAAAGATTGACACAGACCTGCCTTCACAAGATAGTGTAGAATGTCCTGACTTCAAAACAGCTGAAGTCATAAAATCCAGATACTTCTTTGTTAGAAACCTTTGTTTATGTTGTGGTTTATTAAGTTACAAGGCTCCATCAATTACATCTAGCTGTTACTTAAAAAACACAGGTTTTGGAGTATGAAGTTTCATTAGGAACACTTAGGTAAATTTGTCACTGTTAAATACACCTGTTACAGAAGTCACTAATAGTTTCTGCTGGTATGCATTACATGTGGGTTTCAAACCATTTTCAAAGAATGTTATGTCCTATAACAGTTCTGTTTTCTGTCATTGTCTGGTCTCCTGGGTACATCAGAGACATAGATATAGTGGAGAGAGTCCAGCAAAGAACCATAAATATAATTAAGGAAACCTATGAGGAAAGGCTGATTAAGCTGGGCGTGTTTCACCTGAAGAGGTGAACCTGAAAGTTCAGGAAGATCTCACTCATGTACAAAAATGCCTGAAGGAAGGATGCAAAAAAAAGGGAACAACACTTTTTTTGGTGGTGCCAAGTGACAGGACCAGAGGAAATATTTTTTTATTGTGAGGGTGACTGAGCACTGCCACAGGCTGGCCATGAAGACTGTGGAGCATCCCTCCTTGGAGATACTCAGAAGGCTTCTTGTGAGCAACTAACTCTAGGTGACCATTTCTGCAATGGGTTGGGCAGGATGACTCCAGCAATCCCTACCACTCTGTGATTCTGTCATAAAATGCCACTGTAAGCTGTATTTCAATATCCATTTTGAAACCACAGCCAAGTCTTATTTTGCACCACCTCCAAAATTACGTTTCATTCAACTTTCTAACAAATTCAAATTCGAAAAGCCACATTATTAACACTTTCACGTTATGAGATGTAAGACAAGAAAGGATGTTCTTAAAAAACAACTGAACTTGGATTACCTGCAGGTGAATGCTCACTGAACATGCACATCTTACAGATACTTGAGCTTAAGAATTTTTTTGTTTAACATAGACTGCTCCTTTTCTTCCCTCTCTCAGCATGCCTGTCTTAAGCACTGTGGCTCTCTCCTCTGAGTTGCAGAACAGCTAGCAATTAGACACTAACGAATGGGAACAGAAGTGTGGCTAACCCATAACTAATAACTCAGTACAATACTGACTTTGTCTTTAAACAGGTGTCATTACGTGTTTTCAGTCAGCAAATCAGGTCTCTAACATTTACAAATAATCTGTAGATAGTTTTCATTTTCTAGCACACAACAGATGGTTATGATTTCTCTTCCTTTACCAAGTTCAGCATCATTCCTGAATGTTTATGCAATTACATACCTTTTAGTAAAGGTTAACAAAGTGGCTACTTCAAACCAGTTAGCTGCTTAAGAAAGCAACAACTTGTCATGAAGCCACTGACAGAGAATTTTGTTAAGAGTTCTTGAATATGGAAAGATAGATACATTCACATGGACAGACAGGCAGTTCATTTTGTTAAACCATATTGCTATTAAATTAGAAAACCAAGTTATATTTCCTTATTACTTTTTCTTTGAGATGAGCTACACACTAACACAGTGGCAGTCTCAATATATATTACCAGACTGTTTCTAGTAAATACTGTAGTGCTGCATAGAGGGTAGATTTATACATTTCCCCACACCAGCTACAGCAGTATTAAAAAAGATTGTGCACAGCATTCTTTCCAAGTCCCCCGCTATTATTCTGACTGATCTAAGCATCCTGGTGAAACGTAACTCTTTTAACTTGCCAGGGCAGTTTCAGTACATCTTCACATGATTTATTTTAACATCACATTTTCCTTTTCCTTCATCAAAAAAAGAAAGGGCACTGAGAAGCTTTAGTACAGAGCGCTAGAACTCTGTGACATCCAAGAGATGCACAATGCAGATTAGCATTTCTCCTGGAAATACAACCACTTCACCAAAAAAACCCTACCTCAGAGCAGTGTCCTCTTTGCTAAGACTGTACCCCAACCTGGGCAGCTTGATCACAATTACACCAATTGCAGAGATCAAAATGCCTAGCTCCAAAAATCAATAAAAAGTGCTGACAAAAGAATGGCCATCTTGCACCACCATGTTCTTGATGATCTCATGGTATTGTTCCTTGGCTCTGCTTTATAACCAAGGAGTGAGAGGCAGGCCTTTGAAACTACCTGAAAATTTAGAAAGCATTTGTGCAAAGTTTTGTCCTTAATGACAGAGAGGTCTTATGTCTTCAGAGTTGTCTAATGACCTCCTTCAACAAATTAAAAAAAGCACATTAACAGCAACAGAAAAAGCAAAAGGATCAAACTCCATTTTGCTGCAGAGACTAATCACACTCACCACGTCTACAGGAAAGACCTGACTGATGGAGAAACAGCCACTACTGTCATAGAAGGATGTGTCCTTTAGAGCATGCATCCTAGCCTACAATAATATGAATTCAGTTTCATGGTTTTTTACATATGCAAGGGTAGCTCAGACAGTTACTAAGTCTTGCAACTGCTCATAACAGTATGTGGGATAAGAACTGCAATTCCAAAGTGAATCACAGGAATTAGATGAGACTTTAAGACAGCCAAGGTATCACTCATACTCAACACGCTCTTAAAAGGCTCATCTCTAATGGGCCAAACTATCTTTTTGCAGCCAGCTCTTTGGAAAAAGGGCTACTCCATTACGTCTGATTTAAGATGATACTGTGCCGGAAGGATGATGTTAGTTTCCAGTGCCACTAAACTCACACAGCCCAGAGGCATTGAAAATGTCTGATTCAGTATCCTAATGCATCTAAAAAGGGCATGCAATCTTAATCCAAGGGCAAAAAACAGTGACAGCAGATTCTGGATGGGTGCTTCTCAGCACCTTGGAGGTGAAGGCACCTTGCAACTCTTCTCACAGCAGAGGACCTGATCCCAAGGAACTGTTACATAATATAACTCCTTCAACAGGCAGAATATCATTAGTTCCAGGCCTCAACAAAATCAAATTAATTTACCTATGGAAATAGTGATCCACATAACTGAAAAGTTCAGTTAAGAGTAACTGGCTTAGAATACTGAGGCATATTCCCAGTACACTGTTCTGCAGTGCACAAGACGACGGGGAACGTTTTCTTGCCATAAAAGTACTGGTTTGAGAAAATGCTTCAGAGCTTGAGCAATTGTGATTTTAATTCCAAAGTGTAAATGCAGGTGCAGAAAGCACTCAAATGTCTTAAGACAGTTATTTTGCCATTTGAAGATCTATTATCTAACATTTAAATGTACAGCGTTTGAAGTACTTCTTTAACTTGATGAACTTCATCCAAAACAACTTCATCCAAACAATATGTGCCACGACTGCTCCAACAGCCACTTGAGTTATAAAATCTTATGGATTAATTCACAAGTCTTTGTGGAAACATTATTTAGAGTATTTACTGAACCCGTTCTTTCCACCATTCAAAATTAGGACCCACTTCTCCAACTACTCTAAAGGCCATCTTTGAAACACAACAGACTGCTTTCCATTCTCCAACTACTTACTGTACAAATACTTTGTTCTTAACTCAGCTAGACTACTACCTGGAACACCAGATATGACACATTCTGAAACTGTGATACTATCATATTCCTTCAATGCATGAAACTTGACTCCTCTTCTTAAATAAATTTTGTAACTCATAAAAAGTAAATAAATAAAACTTAAGACACTCTTCCCCGGAAAGTTCTTTAACAGTGTAACTATTCTCTAATGGGAATACTTTGCTAATGGAAGAGGTGGTAGGATAGGGTCAAAAGGCATGGTTAAAGCCTAGAGGAAGTAAGTTATACTATGTTCACAAGAAAAAAAGTAGTTAAGAAATAAGCAAATTCAGACAGTAAATGTTAGAAAGGATATATAATGCGACTGTATTCACAAGACTTAATTGGGTGTATAGGCCCACTTAAAGTGTTTCACAGGTTATCAAATTAAATCATGTCTTGTCTTTTAAACAGCAACATAAAATCCACTTCTTAGTCTCTTCAAATGCCTAGTGATAGATCATTTCTAGGCCTGAGCAGATGCACCAGAGAACTCTCACTGTTGCTCTTCATTTGATTAACCCAGGGAAACGCACCCGAGTAAAACCACCTTCCTGAATTGTTTATACTTCTCAAGCTTCAAGCTGTCCTTCTTCCTTTGTTAAAGGTACTTCAAAGTTCCAGGCTGCACTAATTAGACCCTCTCTGGGCTCTGTCAGTGGCGTTTCAAATAGCACCCATCAGAAATGAAAAGACATGGCAAAAATTCTAGAATACAGGAATCAGTATCTTCATTGCTCCTATTTTGTACAGGTGAGAGTATATGTAATCAGAGTCCCAAAACTCAGAACTTACAGCTTTGCCACAAGCATAAATAGTGAAAACTATTCCAGGATACCAATGTCAGGGCCCTGAGCTTATCAACAGGCTCCACAACCTCTTTCACCCATCGTAGGGGTGTTAAGGCATCTCTGCATAAGACCAATTCTGACAAAATGCAGCTGAGTGACCTGTGTGGAACCTTGTCAGGGGCCTCCTCCACTTTCAGCTGGGAGCAGAAGTTCAGACTCCCATTCTTGAACCTTGCATCAGCTGTGCTGTAGGTATGTCTGTACTTGGCTGGGTATTGCTGATACTCATCCACCAAATTCAAATCCTGACTTGTTCTCACACAACAAACTTTTCTGCTAACCACTGGACTGTTGCCCAAGCCTGTTTTTCTGGCAGTAGACTCCCTCTGATCTTCTTGCACCACTGGTCAGTAAGCACATGGGTCCATACTTGCCACGGTCACCCTTAGCTCACACTAATGCAGGGGGCAGTCTCCCCATCCTGCTGCTTCCTGACAACCTAGTCAAAGAACACAGTTCCTCCAGGAACAGTCCTTACAGGACTGAAGAATTTAAGCAGTTGAACAGTTCAGCAGTATCAGAGTATCTCATACATTACCTACCAGCAAACTGGCTGCAAGCTACTGGTCAAGTATTAGAGTTCCCTTGGTAAGCTTAATAAGAAAATCAGGACCATAATATTAATCAAAAGAACGCTATCATAACTGAAAATTTACTTGTAATATGTAAACGCCACATAGCAGAGGTTCTTCTAACAAGCTGCCTTGCTGAATGGATTTTGCATTTCAGAAAAATCACAACTGAAGACTGAAAAGCCTGAATTCTTGGCAGAAACAGGACCTGTACCTTCAATGAGCCTTAGAGGTCATCCTATCAAAGATATTTACCTCAAAAATAAAAATGCATCAAGAAAAAAAAAACACATTTCCATAGAAATTATACCTGTAACATCCTTTGCTGTCATTTTAATTGCCCAGAATAACAATAATTAGTCTTAATTTAAAAAGACGTATGAAAATTGGCAGAAAGAACTCTCACAGTTCAAAGATGTGATCTAAGTTTAAAATGGGGCAGAAAAAAAAAATTTGCTTCAACAAGGTCCTTACCATACTGATTGGTTTCCTCTTTTTCTTCATTTTTTTTTAAAGTTTCAGTTATTTGGGGAAACTTGTTGGGGATAATATTTAGACTTAACACTGAGTAATTAAGTGGTAGATATCAGAAAATGTAACTCCAACCAAAAAGTCTTTCAGCTGAAGACTGTTGCTCCTGTAGCTGTAAACTTCTATTCACAACCAAAACTATGGCCTTTGCAGGAGACAAATGAGGAAGAACAAATACAGGCAAAAAAATTTCAGTGGTACACTAGTTAGATTGCTCTGCTGCATATAACAAAATCATAATGAAGACTGTAATATAAAAACAAACATTTAGAATGGTTGTAATAGAGCAGATCAAAGGCCTGCTAGTTTGAAATGTCATTGTATGAACAATTTTTAAAAACTATAGGGTCACGTGAAATTCACTGAACATCCTATCCTGGCAGCTTGAAGAATATGTCAACTTGAAGAAGCCAATTAAGTCAAAATACCATACTGGTTACTATGCCTCCTGCCACAGCTAGACTAATGATTTCTGCTTCCAAAACACACATGGCACAATGCGACTGAATTTTTCAAGCAAGAATGAGATTTGCCTGCCAGCAGATGCCATCAGAACAGGCAGTTAGAGGGGACAGCAAGAACAGCTAAACCTTGAACTGCACTAACCAAGAAACCCGTGACCTCTGTCTCTGGGACCCCAGAACAAAATCCAATGGAAGGCCACACCCTCATCTAATGTCAAGTGGAGGTTAAAGAACTCTTTTCACAGACTTTTACAACAGCTATTTTTGCTTTCAAGGTGCAATGCAATTGCAATTCTACAAGGAATTATTTAAACCAGCTCTTGATAGTGGATTTTAAAGCAAATAACTAAGAGTAAAGAAAACAAAAGTCTCAATTCTGCAGACAAAAAAATCCAGAAGCAATGTGTTATTGTGTGGGAGGAATGCAAGTATGTACCACTGTCAACTTGGATGAAGATTTTGTACTAGGTTCTTCTCAAAATTCCAGTTTTTGGAAGGCTTTTTTTCCTAAAGCATTGTCTTTTTGAGAAGAGAGTGGCAGTAGTACCAAGAAAGAACAGTATACAAAGCAAACAAACTCATATTTCTTCAAAAATAAGCAAAATTATAAGGTATGGAAGAGTACTAGTTCTTGGAAGAATTCTGCTAGCTGCCACTTCAATCCTTCAACAGTTTGTTTGGGGTTTTTTTCATGAAGAAAATCATATAGCACAAGTCAATTAAATGTTTATAATTTCAGAGAGACCCAGATGAAAAAAGGTAAAGGAGTAGGAGTGGACAATTTTGCTCAAATGCAATCCATCTAGTTCTAAATTCATTTACACTTGGCTGTGAATCTCTGGTCACTTAAGTTTTTCACCTGGCTGCCCAAGTTTCATGGAAGTAAGGTATTCACAGTTATTCAAAAGAAAAAAAAAACGAAAAAAATTAATTCATGACAATGGGTGCATTTGCTCTTAAAGTTACTTGTTTTCCCTTCGAAAAGAATCAATTTTTCAGAGTTGACTAGCAACCTAATATCCAACAGAAGATTGGATAACAGAGTACTTAACACAGGGATTGGTGTTTCTCCTCAAAACAGGATTTTTTTAATGTTGTATTACAATAGGAAAGAAGTATCCTTAAAGCAGACATTGTAAGAAATCATGATCTGTCTTGCAAAAATTCTGAACAGCACTCATATTTTTGCATCAAAATCTGGAGAGAAACTATTTTATGCTCTGATCTTCTGCATTCCTGGTCCATGCCAGAAAAGTACAATCTTCTTTGTGATAAGAACTGAAAAGGGAAACCTCTTGGGCAAAACTCAGTCAACTGATCACTGATGACTTGGTTTTGCAATTAAATCAGTCCAGCTCTGTGATGTGTCTTTAGAGTGTTTGGTATGTTCTTAATATTCCATTTTGGGACAGTTAAAACTGAGCCAACTGAAATACACCAAACAAAGCAAAAAGTTTTTGCCATTGTTTCATTTCTTGTTCCAAAACTAATTATCCAGACAGATCCATAACCAGTGTTAACTTCTGTGGACTAATTTCGCTATTCAGTTTACTCTTACTTTTTCTCTTTGAAGAAATGTAAATCTATTTCTTGTAACTGTGTTTGTTATGTCTACATCACTGAACAATCCTTTAACTAAAACACAAGCATATGTAGCAAGTAATGTGCAGCATGGATAATTTTACTCATTTTTGCAAGAGAATGCTCAATGTTGGAGGATGCACTGTCTAATTGCAATGATAAGACATTATCACTTTAATTATAATTATAAAGGGTCCTTCAAGTTAAATGCATAGGTAATCTACTAGGTCATTCAAGTTAGATGACTAACTAAAGCACTAAGTGAATAACTAAAGCACTAAATGAGTCAAGTTGTAGTCACTTCTCTCTGTTCTGGACTACCTTTAAACTGCACTAAGAATGTGTACAAATCTGTCCCTAGTTCATCTACCAAATCCATAGTGGACTAGCCTCTATTTAATCACTTTTCTTCTAATGAAATGTCCTTTAACATCTTTTTAAAATACATAGTACTTCTCTTTCCAGAACAGAACGTTCATTCTATCATCAAATAAATGAAAACAAACAACTCAACAGTGAAAAGCATTTGAGTTATAACTAAATTTGCAACTCTCATCAAGAGATTTTCAGATGAAGAAACAACAGTGTACATGAACTATTCATTCTACAAATCAAATAGAAGTACATAGACATCCACCCAACTGGCTTAGGTTTCAATTCAATCATCCCTCATACTGAATATCCATTTTTACATTATTTATTACTAAGGCATTTGTATGCTCATAGACACACTGTTTGAAGACTGACAACATTCAGCATTTACTACCTATTTTTTTTAAACTTCATTAAGCAAACACAAAAGCTTCAGAAAAAACTTAAGCTAGTGCAGAAAACGTGTACCAATGCAGAAGAATCGAGCATTTCACTACACTCTGGAAAAAAGCGTACTTTACTGGATTTAATTAAGAACAAAAACATTAATTACTACGCATGGTCAAATAGATCACTTTTACAGTAATTCAATGCATGTGTTCACATTATTTTGCTTAAGATGAAGATCTCCATGTATATTAAAAAATTATTTTTAGTGTAGTTACAGAACTAAAGGCAATGTGAGGGGAAAGAAGGATTTTTAGAAATGAAGTAGCACTTTAGCAATACACATCAAAATTAAGACTGGACCTGATGACTAGTTTAACCTGACATTGATCAAATCAAAACAATTCCAGCATAGAAGCAGAGCTATTAATGAGGTAGGATAAAAATACGCCTAAGCTACAAGTTCACAAGATAAAGGTAACACAAAAGAAATATGATGGAGAAAAAAACCCAAACCAACAACTTACGAGTTGTGCAGTTTTTAAAAATAATTATATTACAAGATTAAAAAACAAAACAAACAAACAAAAAAACCCACCCCAACACTGAAGTGATTTCACTTGTGCACTGAACAAACAGTGCTGTAGTAGAAGTTTCAAGTTCTATCAATTCTCCATGTCCCCAACAATAACTTATATTAATGTCACGTGCAAATGTACTTTGAAACCCAGTTAGACAAACACTAGACTGAGATGCATGAAAACGTAAGGATAAAATTGTCTTTTTTACCCCAATTTTGTTTACAATTCAGTTGAGATTTAAAACTCATAAACACTAGCCTGAAATTCATCACGGGGTTAAGAATATAAATGCATTTTGCATAAATGCAAGAAAAAAGGAGCAATACTATATCTCTTTCCACCTCTTAATCTCTTACCTAATCCCATTCTATGGTTAGGTTAGTAAAACTGTAGGTCTTCATGAGATTTTAAATAAAGTTGTATCAAAAGTAATTTCATACTTATATACCTTGTGATACTGACCTACCCTTTGTGAAAATTCCATGTTATTGAACTACTTTATTCTAGTCAGGTTATTTCTTCTTTTTGCATGTAAATAAAAGCATATTGTTCATTTTAAAGAAAAACAAGGGCACCACCACCACTGTTGATTCAGTTGTAAAAGACAAGTTTCAGGTTTTGCCAAAGCAGTACCATAAAATACTTAAAAGCTCCTAAAGCTGCACTGCTTTAACGTGGACGTTTCATTCTTGCATGCTATTTTCACGTAATAACTGTAAAACAGAAAGAATACTTGACAATGCATACATGCTTCAGTAGTTGCATGGCAGAAATCAGTATCTTTCTGTTTTTCTGCAAGTCACAGGCATTTGCTTCCTTTCACTCAGTGCTTAAGGAAAAGCAGCTTCCCACCTCTCCACTGTAGAACAGTCTATCTGCTGTAATTATTGCAGTCCTGTTTGACACATTAGGTGCCCAGGTACATGGAAATCTTTAACAGACATCAGATTATAGCAGAGAATGGAAACATTGAATCATTATGTTTTCTAGCAAGCATTACTAATTACAAAACTATCCAAAATTCATAAATACATGGTAAAGTGTTTATTTCTAATAAGAACTCTAAATGTAGTATATATCTCTATGTTAATTTTTATACATTTTTAATAACCTAAATATAACTTGTTTCAGATAATCAGTCCAAAGAGGGGATTACTAGAATAAATTCCACTTGCTTAAGTATGCATTTCTAATGGCAAAATTCTTGCAAGAAGCAGGTGGACCAGGAAACACATGAAGAAAGGAAGAAAAAGGAAAGTACACTGCTCTGATTAAATTGCAAATGCTACACTTTTATCTGACTTACACAGTTATGTAAATTTATTTAAAAATGCTACTCTAGTGAGCATGAAAACAGCTATACAGGCAAATTCTACCTGTTGTAAGGACATTGGTTCAGAAGTGTAAGTTAAGTATCTATTATAATGAATTTTAAGTGCTCTAGTAGTAGCTCGATTATCTACAGAAACTACAATATTAAATGTCAATTTCTATGTGTAAATGGGTCATTTTAATCATGTTTAAATTCACTAGTTAAATTACAATAGCACACAAAAACAGCCAAATGCAGACAATTTCTTAGATTTTAAAAGCAAACAACACAATTGCAATTACTTTTTTTGTTAAAAGAAACATGAGAAATGTTGACATTTTTTACAGGGAAGACAAATATAAAATGTGAAAAAGAATAAAAAAAATTATAGTTAAATTAACACATTTCTAAGGTATACATGAAAACAGAATGGATTAGAGTCAGAAGAACCAACGTTAAATGACCAACGAGCAAGATGGCTTTATTCAATGACTGGAGAAAGAGGAATCCAATTCAGAATGTGGATAAAGCAAACAGGTATCTCTGATGCCTATCCAAGTCCTCCCCTTTCCTTGCACTGCTTGTAAATGATGAGCCAAAGGTGAGCACAGATGAGATGTACTTCTTAAAAAAAAACTGGTTTGAGACTTTAAGGTTCTGACTCATTATGAAGTTCTTAACACAGTGAAGATTTAGGCTTCATTCAGCTTTGGCTCAGAGGCTGGGGTACTGTTCCTTTTCTCACCCCTCAGTGCAGTAATACCAGGACTTGGCTTTGTCTCTTGTGCCTACCAGTTCTTCCCACAGCTCTAACAGGTCCTGCTCTCCCTAGCCACACCTTTTACTACCATTCTTTCCTGATGAAAACTGCATCTCTCTGTACTTACTGTCTGGCACTGGTGTGGCAACCTGCTGCTAATCCCTTCTCATACCAGTTGAACTTCCTCTTGGTTTTGTGCTGTAACTTGGAAGAAATACGCTGAGATTATCTCTACTACTTCCCTGTTTCAGAAAGTAAAATTAAATATCTTTTAAAATGGTAACTCCTAAATCTTACCAGACTCCATTTGAAATGCAAATATTCTGGAGGAAACTACCAGCTATCTATTTTTAGAAAATCCTTCTGCTGCTTCTAACAAAGACTTTTAGATCTGCAGTCCCAGATTTCAATATCTGTGATAGCTAATGTAAAAGCCAAAAAACATCCACTTTAAAATTTTCTCAGAAGTAAAATCCTGCACAGTTTTGACTCTCTGAAATCTAAAAAGCCTACTTGGAGATAGAACTGCACCTTACAAATAATTAACAGCTAACATCAATAGTCAGACATCACTGTGTAAGGTACTATGCACTTACTCAGTAAGAGATAAGCTTCTATCCTAAAAGCTTGCAATTAAGCTTATTAGAAGTGACACAAAGACATGAGAAAAAGACAAGATAATAATACATTAATTATTATTAGCATAAAGAAGAGTCATAGCATACCATTTGCCTAGTCATTGCAAAGAATTAGCACAGTCAACCTTTTTTTTTTTTTAAGAGCATCTGAAAATGAAAACATAAGTGACTTTTCAGACTTAAGCAGTTCTTTCCCTTTTCATGTCAAGGGCAGGAAAAGTATGAAAGCTTTTTGGGGAAAACTAGAACAAAGGTGTATGACAACACTGGCAGGCCTAAAACGAATAAAATGAAAGCTCAAAACCTAGTAACACAGAGAGGTAGATTTTTTTCTATGATATAGGAGTCTGGAATGCAGGTTTTCCACCCTTCTCAAATGTGCTTAGGATTTCAACGAGACTTTGTCATCTTGCTCAACCCTGTCCACACTTACTGGAGAGCCAAATACTCACCTCATCAGTAAGAAACTCCTTACTTAGACCAAAGTCTGTCAGCACCACATGGCCATCAGAATCCAGGAGAATATTCTCAAGTTTTATATCCCGATATATAATCCCCAACTGCAAACAGGATATAAGAAAAAGTATTTCCAAATACTGTAACCACAACCACAATTGAATGCTTTTAAATATAAAGCCACCAAAATTCACATTGTTAAGGTAATCTGACACATGAAAGCTGCACCTCAAAAAAGACCTTTCTAAAAGCCTTTGAAGAAATAACTTTAAAATTACATAAAAATCCTCACAAATTACACAGTGCATTACTGTCTTAAAATTTAAAGAACATATGGTCTATCCCTTGAATCTTACTTGCTGTTGAGTGCAAAACTCAGTTCTGCTTTCATTAAGAATGAAAATGGATGCTTCTGTTATGTGGCCTAGACACAGACCATACATACTTATATGCTTTGTAATAGTCTGCAAATCTACTTATTACTTCTGAGAACTGTAACACTTTTCATGCCTACAGTTGTGCTAGAATTCTACTACTCAGATGAGTAGAAACAGGGATAACTGAACAATACAACCCAAAACTTGTTCATGTTCACTACGAATTAGTTATAGTGACATGCACTGTTTCACAAGGATTACTAAAATGTACAAATCATTTGTCAATAACACTACTCTTCACCCTCCAGACAAAAATTTGTGGCCTTAATCTGGTGCACAAGGGGGGAAACTTCATTGGGGATTATTTCTAATTATGCAACTAACGTCCCATTGCTAGACAAAGCTCCTTTCAATTTAAAACAATCTAAAACAACAGCTCTCCTTACTAACTTTGTATGATACAAAAAGAATACAGCTGTAAGTCCTTAAAATCTGCACCAAAATAAAGTTATTTTACCTTGTGGAGATGTTCAAGTGCCAAAACGATTTCTCCGATGTAAATTTGCACCTCATTTTCTGAGAATCTCTCTCTGTGTGAAAGATGAGTAAACAATTCTCCTCCATTTATATAGTCTAAAAAAATAGAACACAGAACCTTATAATTTCACTTTCTGACAATTTTATTTTCTTATTGGAATATTATCAGGTAGCCTATAAGCTATTTAGTAACACGTTCTGCTATCAGATGCTTTTCCTTAATTGCAATTCACTTAGTATTTCATCATGCTGTACAATATTCAATTTCTTTCTTAGAGGACTGAAGGAAGAACAAGACTTGCATTTAAATAAGCAGAAAAACCATAAAATAAGCCTCAACTGTTGCTAAATTATAAAGATGGGTTTTTTCACAAAATCAGTTTCTTAGTTATTTAGGAATATGTAAAGAAGTACCAATGATATCTACAAACAGAACCTTTGCAGACTCTTATGAAATACTCTGATGAGCAACAAGACAGACTGACACAAAGACAAGCAATTCAGAATACAGGTATTAGGGGAAATAATCAACTGTGGATAACTACAAAATTTCCCTTCACAAGGGAAACCTTAATGGCAAAATCTACTGCAGGAGATTATTTCCACATACACTCCCTCATGGAAACCACAATTTCATTCTTTGCAGGCTACGACACAAGAATTTTCCCACAGTAAGGGCAAGGGAAAAAAATTATTACAACAGAGCTCCACTGCAACACAAACACATTTTAGACATAGAGCTGTTTATGACAGCAGTGTACATTTCAGGCATTGATCTGCAACTTCACAGCCCCTGTTATTGTATTTGAAGTCTACATATACAGAGCAGGGAACATGCATCACAAGATCTTATTCAGCATTTTCTTGAATATTGTTTCTATAGATTTGTTGGTATAAAATACAAATCCATGAAAGGGGTCCAAAGATATTTTGAGTTAATAGTTTGAAGGAGAAAGCATATATACAAATTACACATATTCTGATCTCTCTCCACTTTTCAGTTCTCCAGTTCTCTCTTTGAAAAGGAATATTAGTGGAATCAAACAACATGAGGATTATTTTTCTAGACCAGTAAGCAAATAAAAAACATTTGATGAGGTATAAACAACACACATTTTACAATTGCTTCCTTCTTCTAAAAAAACTTCAGCACATATAAAAAGGTAACACAAATTCTTTAAATATATCTAGCCAGAACTGCTAAATTAGTACAAGGTAAGCATTGAATTGCCATTGAATTGTTCTAAGGACTGTGACAGATCCAAACCAAAGCTGCCACAGGAGTGGCACAACAAGCTTCATTCTATCCAGGTTATAACATTAACCACAGCCCAATGAAACAACCAGCCCTCAATCTGTTGGTGCAAGATCAAATGCACCACTGATACAATAGAAAAAAAGCCCTGGTTACTTCAGTATAAACTCCACTTGACATTTCAGGTCATTTAGCTATTTTTAAAATTATTAAATGGTTAACCTTGCGTGACAAGTTTTGTAGAGAATTGATGGTACTCACATGGATACAACATTTTGTTCATTCCAAACAGCTTAAAGCCAAGAAAAAAGCTGGAATCAACTCTCAACTTTGTTTTCTAGCAGAAATGCAGCTGCATGTCTGTACTTGATTCAGTCTAAATTCATATAGCTTTGTAATCTGACAGCATGAAGAACTGTACTAAATATTGCACTGAAGTTCCAATTTTAAAACCTCTAAAAACAAAAATGGCAGGTAGCTCACACAGCAAATTCAGCCAAGTACAAAAACAAGATAGATACTGGTTTCCCCCAAAATCCAGAAGCCTCTGAAACACTCAAATTCCGAAACTAAATTGAAGTAATTTACACAGACTTACATAAGAAGACATGGAAAACTTGTAACAAACAGTTTGTGTTTTTTCCCCTTAAGGGAGGGTGTAAAGCCTAATTGATTTATAAGTAGCTTTACATCACGCTAAGGAAGAGAAATTTTGACTGTTACAGAAAGTCATTAAAAGATACTTTTGAACTAATTATTCTTATTTTCTGCTGAAAATGAAGGAAAAAAATACCTTTCTGGCCCCAACAGATATGCTGAGAATGGATGTAAAACTCATGAAAAAGAAAAAAACCAAAACAAAAGGCTGCAAAGACATCTTAGTTATGAATTTCTTGCTTCAAACATCACCTCAATATTGCATTACAGTGGACATGTGCCCCATCTGCACTATCTGCTACACAGCATTCTTCAGAACTACTGGGCTTGCTCCTTTTTGACTTTCATGAGAATGTAATATCAAACCTTTAGTTTTCTTTCCTACAAGAGGCTTTTATGGCCTTCTAATTATGCTTAAACTTCCCCCTACCATGTATTTATTTTTAGGCAACTACATCTATCTCAGGACTGAGGAGGGTTTTTTTGTGTGGGTTTCCCCTCTTCTTTAAAAAAAAAATATTTATAATGGGATCTAAGGTGCATTTTAGCAAAAAATACCTGGACTTAAAGAATGGTTCTAAAATATTTATAATAAATGTTCACATTTTATCTCATTTCGTATTTAATTTTTTTCCAAAATATTAGTCAATAACTTTAAATCCAGTATAAATTTCAAAACCTTATTTATTAACAGTTACTATCAAGGAATCACAAAGCAATCACTATATTTCTAACTACTTATTTGTGACAATTTTTTATGTATTTCTTTAATGTCCTAGTCAGAGGAATTTGCAAGAAACTATATTACAATTTTCAACCCTCATTTTTAAAAGGAGTCTAGTGAATACTCCATTTCAGTTCTACATATTTATTATTCACTGTATTATATGAAACTAAGGTATGTGCATAGAACACCTTTCTAAGAATTGACAGCTAGAGGTGTAGATTCATTTAACACTAATAAAATTTTGCTAATTTAATGTAAAACAGACCGTTAACAAAGATCTAAAAATTGAAGTTATGGATAAAAAGGAATACAAAACTTGCACTTCAATTGAAGGACAATTTACTTCCTCAAACATTTCACTAGAGAACTGTGTTACAAAATCAAGCCTTAAATTAAGAATTCATTTTACAATTCTTTTAAAATACTCTAAGTAAGAAGGTTTTTAAAATTGCTGGAAATTTTGTTACAAATACACCTTATACACCAAACACTAAATTTGCTGATAATCTGAAAGGTAGAAATATTTTTAAAATTAGAGTAGTATTAAACCTTATGAACAAACTCTACTTTCAGCATAGAAAGGTGTGATTTTGGATTGTCTCTTAATACCCAAATATTGAAACATGAAGGTATCTCAATACTCAAAGATCAAATTATCTCATAACAAAATGTTTAACCAAGCAAATTTTTCTAGGTCATTGATGAATATTTATATACATTTTTTGCTGCATATAAGTCACAGATCACTACTACCCCCTCCAAGTCAGAGTAGCACACTGAAGCTCAAACAGGAAAACCACAAACACAGACACTAAAAGATGAACAGGATTTTACTCCCTGTGCTTTCTCACGCAATCTCCAAACACACAGTACTTTAGACCACATAAAAAAACCCTTACAAAACATTGAGATAAAAGGGCTCTTTTTTTTTTTCCCTGCATTAAACTTGAATCCTGAAGAGTACTCACCTAAAATGAGATGAAGCTTTGTATCTGTCTGGAAGGCATAATGTAACGTGACCAAAAACGGTGATTGCCTAATGTGCTCCAAGACTTGTCGCTCTGTCCGGGTGTGCTCAGTTGTTTTGGCTTTCTGAACTATTGTTGCTTTCTTCAGTACTTTCATGGCATACAGTTTTCCAGCATCATGGCCGCTTACTTTCCGCACTAGGAATACTTTTCCGTAGGCTTCAGAATTGGTGAGGAAAAAAAACCCCAAAAACAAAGAAAAGAAAGAAAAAAAGAAACAAAAACCACAAGTTACCTACTTGTGCTACAGATCTGGCTAATGCCATTATTACTTTCAATTACTCATTGTTATGACAGACAGTAATCACTCAGGCTAAAAATCTACTAAACCACTTTTCCTCTTTCAGATTGACCTTTTCTAAGAAAAACTTCAAACAAATGAGCTTTGTAACTGAACACTGCAAGAGTGGGAAAAGCAATTGAACCGCTTTAGTATTTAAAAATCATTTTCAAAGCTGATGATTTCGTCCTTTGTAATAACCTAAAACATCCATACCCAGAATTAGGCAAGAGTTACAATAAGAGATACTATTTTTTGTTCTTAAAAATAGTCTGCTCATATTTGCACAACTCATACACTTTCATTACTGGTTTTATAGCAATGAAGTTACATAAACTCATAGAAAAGCCAGTGAATTCTTCCCATCAGTATTTCATACATAGGAGCTTTCTGAGGCTCTTATACTGGACTTAAAAGGACTCCTGGGAATTCTATACAAATAAATTTGATATCTTTATCAGGCAAACCTGTAGAAACAGTAAAGGTTAAAATTAGTGTGCAGTTGCTGGGCCATGATTTCACTGCAATTATAGAGATATGGTGGGATAGCTTGCATAACTGGAATACTGTCATGCATGGTTACATACTCTTTAGGAATGAGGCCAGAAAGGCAAGGTGGTGGAGTTGTCTTTATGCAAGACAGCAACCAAAATGCATGAAGCTTTGCCTAGGGGTAGATGAAGAAGGAGCCAAGAGCTTTTGGGTAAAATTAAGGGATAGGCTAAAATGGGTGTTACTGTTATGGGTGTTTACAACAGGCCATCTGATTAGTAAGAGGAAGTAGATGAGGCCTTCCACAGACAGCAGGAAGCAGCTGTCACCATCACAGGCCCACAGTTCTCATAACCACCCCGACAGCTGCTGGAAAGACATCACAGCTTGGCACACAGGAGCACGGGAGGTTCCTGAAGAGCACTGATAACTCTGACACAGGTGGTGGGGAAGACCACAAGGAGAGATGTGTTGCTGGACCTTGTATTAAGAAACAAAAAAGGACTGGTTGGAGATGCAATGGCTGGAGGCAGCCTTGACTGCAGTGTCCATGAGGTGGTGGAATTCAGGATTCTGCATGGAAGAAGCATGGCAATAAGTAGGATTATACCCCTGGACTTCAGGAAAAATAACTCTGGCATCTTCAAAGGCCTACTTGGAGCACTTTCATAGGTTAGGTCTCTAGAAGCTAGGATGGATCCAAAAGAGATGGTTAATATTCAAGTAGGACTTCCTCTATGCTGGAGATCAGGACAACCCTGTGAATAAGACATGAAGCAAAGCGGGGGTGGAGATCAGAATGGATGGGCAAGGCACTTCTGGCAAAATTCAGACAGAATAAGGAAGTTTACAGAATAAGGAAAAGGGTCAGGCCACTTGGGAAAAATATAGGAATATTGTCATGGTATGAAAGGTATGTGTCAAGGAAAGCAGAAGTCCACTTGGAATTAAATTTGGCAAGGGATATCAAGGACAACAGGGCTTCTTCAAGGGTATCAGTAGGAAAAGGAAGACTTAGGAAAATGTGGGCACACAGCCCAATGAAGCATGTGCCCTGGTGACAAAAGGTACAGAGAAAGCACAGTTACTGAACACTTTTGCTTCTTACTCCCTGCTAAGGCTGGCCCTCAGGATTTCCAGGCCCTGGGGGCTTTTCCTTGGTTGAAGATAGGCTCAGGCCAATCTGACACCCACAAATTCATAAGCCCTGGAGGGGTTCACCCACAAATGCTGAGGGATTTAGCAGACAGTACTGCTAGACCACTCTCCATCATCTTTGAAAGGTCATGGAGAACAGGAAAGGTTCCTGAGGACCAAAGAAAAGCAACACCACACCAGTATTCAAAAAGGGCAAGAAAGAAGATCCAGGAAACCATAGGCCAAGCAGCCTCACCTTCACCCCTGGAAAAGTGACGGAACAACTCATCTGGGATATCATATACATGCATGTGGAAGAAGGTTATCAGCAAACATGGAAACATCAAGGGGAAATCATGCTTGAACAATCTGGCATCCCTCTATGAAGAATGAGACACAAAGATGATTAGAGAACTGGAGCATTTTTTATGTGAAATAAGAAGAAGCCTATTTCTTCTCCTCTTTAGCCTGGAGAAGACTGAGAGGGGATCTCATCAATGTGTACAAATATCTTATGGACAGTGTTCAAGAGGATGGGGCCACATTCCTTTCAATAGTGCTCAGCAACAGGGTAAGAGGCAACCCGCACAAACTGAAAAACATGACGTTCCATAAGAATATGAGGACAAACTTCTTTGAGGGTGACAGAACACTGGAACAGGTTATGGAGTCTCCAACTCTGGAGCTATTCAAAACCCACTTGCATACAATTCCATGCAACATGTTCTGGATTAACCTGCTTTAGCAGAAAGGCTGGACTAGGTGGCCTCCAGTGGTCCCTTCTAACCCCAACATTCTTTGATTCTGTGCTAGACACAACAGGACATGTGAAAGAATGAGTGCTACCTTTGTAGATGGCAATAATTATTGCTCAAAGAATCAGGAGAAAAGAACTATGAAATGGTTGACTTATTTAGATCAAGGTACTTAAGTTCTCTTACAAGAAAGGTCTTTAAAACATTAAAACAATAAAAATGGGTGCAAAAGGGGGGAATCCTCTAAAAATTAAGAGCTATTAGAAGACAAAAAGCTAAAAGGTTAAAAACAAATATTCAGCTTTTTCAGAGAAAGCAAGTCACCACAAGAATTCATCCTGCCTGATTCAGTCATATATGAACAGTGAGGGAAAAAATGTGCTTGGTTTAGTAAATTATCCAATGCAACAGAAATTGAAGCTGACTGCTGAAACCTCTACCACAGTATCAAAATACTAAGTAGCAGAAGAAATAAAATGGCAGAGAAAATTTCAAATACTAAACAGGTAAGCCACGTGAAGAATCGTAACAGCACATAGTGTTAGAACTGAGGAGAGGAAAATACCTGAAGTTACCAAAGACAACCCCAAACAGAATGTTAAAAACTTCAAGGAAAGTACTGAAATGAAAAAAAATGACACAAATGTACCCACATTTTCAACACAAACCCGGAAACCCCTTATGCTGTGGTAGAAATCTTTGTGTGCTGCTGTCTTGAATGATGCACACTATTTTGGTATGTTCTGTCTTCTGTCCCCCACTACCCTGCTCCCATCAGAAAAAAAAGTATAAAACATTAGGAAAGGATAAATTAACTCCTCTAAACATGAAGGGAACTAAACATACTTCCATGTTTTCTTTAGCCCGAAAAAGTAGAGTACTTAAGATTACAGAGAGATAAACAAGAAAAAAATCAAAAACTATAAGGTCAGTAAAGAACAAATTTTCATTATTTCTAGAAACAAAATAACTAAGGCAAAAAATTAAATAATTAGGTATCAGCATCAAAAACTATGCAAAGCACACAAACAAATATGCAGTTAAGCAGTAGAAATACTATTACATGATAATGCAGCTGTCAAAAATGTAGATGAATTTTAAAAGATTACATAAATCTCTGAGAGAGAGGAAAGCACAGCAAATGTTGCACAACTCTGAAGAGAATCTCTGGTTCAGGCAGACCCCAAACTGTAGGCTGCTACAAGCTCACTAGGGAAACCATTATTGTAAGCCTCTCCTTAAGCATCATGAAACAGAAAAACTAACCAGCTCATTGTTTTGTCCAACCCTTGTAATTACCTTCACACTACTTTCTTAAAGAGAATGCTCACATATCTCAAACCTGAAAATACACTGGACAAGTGTATACTGTCCTGATGTGAGAAACTCAAATTTAGCTGGCCTTTAAAAATGCTATAGCATACAGAGCTCCCAAAAAGCATCACATGTGACTCCAGATTTCATTCTGGATTTTATCCAGATAGGTAAAAGAGAGTTTTTAACTACCAAATGACATGTGAGCTTTTTTCCTATATCCAAGTTCTACTTCAGTGAGTATACAAAACCGATACTGCTCATACACTGAACACTTCTTTTTAAGAAGTTCTTTACCTGACTCATCGCACCCTAAGGAATCATGCTTCCGTTCTTCACAGAACTCATTCTCGACAAAAAAAGCTTTCACAAAATAAGTTTTCATAACATATCTCTCAAGAATGGCAAACAGAGTCAGAATAGGTGACATCTTTTTATTTTCTGAGATAGGCGGGACAGTCTCAAGATTTTGCATTTTGTGTTACATTCTCCAACTTCATAGTTATGAGATCTTGAGCATACGTAAGCCAGACTGAATGGTCACCAGCTATTCATCACCAGAGAACAGTAATTTTATCAGAATGTTGGAGAAGATTAAGCTAACTTAAAATGAAAAAAGCCTCATGATTGTAACACTTGGCTACCTGTATCTTTGATCACATTTTATAGAAACATATAATAATGCATCTTAAGTGAGAGAATGCAGTACCTACTACAGCTTTACATGTACTATCAGAGAAAATTATCTGCTTAGTGTAACAGCTGTAAGAATCTCTAGAAACTACACTCTTGTTGCCATAAAAGACTCTGCAAAATAGAGCTTTGCCATGGTACAAATTGTTTCTTCAGGAATCTGAAAAGGACTGACAGAATGATGACGATTCTCAGCATTTTTTATGAGAATAAATCTTAAGTAGCACTATTTTAATCAAATGACTCATAATATATTCAACACCAGAATCTCTGATAGCACCACAAGAAACCTACTTAAAAGACAACACTGCAAAAGCAATTTATATGAGTGGCAGCAAGAAGAGAGCACATAAGCTAATTGCAATACTCTTACCTGACAACTGTACTTCAGTAAAGCTTTTTTAATTTCTCAAAGAGCAACACTTGAATGTTCATTCTCATAAAATCTCATGCAAATCTCATCTACTGCTAAGGCAGAAATATTCAGCCAGCAATATATGCTCCATAATGAAACTCACACAATCACCAAATATCTACCCCCCAAATTCATTGAAAATACATGAAATGATAGAAAAAGTAAAAGACTATATAATACATACAGACACGAGCTTTGACTAGACTGACCTCACAGCTTAAGAGAAACAAAACAAACATTTAAAGAATGGTTATCAGCCTTTATGATGACTAAGAGATTTCACACTAGTAATTTATACCAAATTTGTACTCAATTTGTGAGATAGAAAAATATAATTGGGTGATAAAATCTCCCTTTTACTACTGTCCTTTCCATTAATACAAATTCACAGTAATATATCCTAAGTATACATAAACACACATATAAGTATACTTAGACAATTATATATATATTCATAGTAATACGTACCATCATTCTAAGTAACAATTCAGCAGGTCATTAGAGTATTCTAAAATACTGACAATGAGTTAAAATGTCTTTCTGCTGAAAGACAATGAGTTAAAAATATGAAGTATTCTTTGCCTCTTTCTGTACAAATGCAAGCACATTAAGGCATTGCATCACACCAGCTGATTCTCACAGAGAAAAAGGAGCACAATTCTTATTGTTTATATCACACCGGAGAGTTTCTGTGGACTCCTAAACTGATCAAAACTTCACACTTGCATCCAGACAGGCTTTTTTAAATTAATCTTTTCAAGTGCTAGTATAAGTTACATCTCTTTCTCAGAACACTTTTTCTACTATCAGTGTAAGAACAATCATGAGACTACAAAGGAAAAGGCTCAGAGGTACAAAATATGTAAGGATTTGAATAAATTTCATTGCATTTTTGCACAATATATGCCTAATGACATCTTTGCTCTGCAATTTAGATTTAGATTTAATCTGCCTAAGGAATTTGGAGGCAGAACTCTCACTGTGCTAGTATCACTACACATGAATTATAAATTGGGATGTGGCAAAGTTATAAAAGCATATAGCTCTAGCAGGTTAAAATGGGGGAAAAGAGACAAACAGAAACCTCAAGAAACCTCAAAGAATAGCATTCTAAATATTTCCAATTTATTGTCTTTGACCAAACTGTCAAAAACAAGACTTTCTCCGTCATCTTTCCTTAGATTTCAGATAGGCAAGAATCATTAATTGAATTTTTTCAACGTTATTACTCCGAGAATAAACTTCCTCTCCCATTAAAGAAGTGAATGATGATTAATATGAAAGGGAGAAAAGTGACAGGGTAAGTTGCATCTTAAAATATACTTTATATCAGTATTTTGCTTTTGTTTCTTTTTTGCTTTTTTTACCTTTTTTTTTTTAAGTAAATATTATTACAGTAAATAGTTATGGTAGACAATACATGCCCAACTTTTTTCTCATTTTTAAAGCATGTCAGTTGTTAGAAGGCAGCTTTCAAATGCAAGGCAATCTACCAATGGATATAAATGCCATTAATTTTTAATTATTAAAAAATTAAGGTAAATAATTTTCTTCAAAAATTGTTTTAAAGGTACTGCACACCACTAAAGTTTGATGAAGTCAGAAAAACTAACCAAGGGCTGCCTGGGATTATCATCTTATTTTCTCCTTCCCTTCTTAAGTGTAAGACTGTTTTTGCTGTTCTCTCAGACATTAGTTCCCAAAAGAATCTTTGCTATTGATCTCCCATTTAATGTACAGATTTTTTCAGAATTCTCTGGTGTATGAAAAGGACTAATTTGTCCAGGTTCTTAAATTGAACATAGCCCCCTCTTTTCAGTCTGTTCTTCAAGCAGAAAACTTACTTTCCATTTCCAAGCCCTGTCTCCAATTAGCCATCCCACCTACCATTCAGTATACGTTCTAGCTCTCCTCAGTAGAAACTGAAGTAAAATATTTAATTGGAGTTTGGAGTTATTTTTAGGCACTCACTAATTGTCTCCCTCTCCTGAGCACAGTATCCCCATTTCTTTCTTTTTCCTCTTTTTATGAGAGAATATTTTATATTTTCTTCAATACGCTTTGAAAGAACTAACTTCATTTCAGTCTTAACTTTATCAGAATACTTTCTGACCTCTGAGAAGAAACTTATTATATGTTCTTGCATAACAAGATTTTTGTGACTGTTATTTAAATCTGACATTCATCCCACTAATTTTGTTCCCTTCATATGAATAAATCCTTCAGATTCTAAGGATCTTCCACATGTAAGGTGAATATCCCTCCCACATAAGCACCTAAATCCAAAAGAGCACATAAAAAACATTCCCTCCTATACAGTAGTAAGATTTTTGCTTCTTATTATTGTTTGTCTTCATTAGTGGACTGTAGTTCAAAAGGTAGAATGGATTATAAGTGCACATGCTCAAGAACCAATTGTATTGTCTTTTTTTAACAACAGTTGAAAGAGTGAATGAAAGTGGCATTTATTAAAGTTCAGTAGAAAAAAAGGAATAATCCATTGGTAGAAAAATGTGTGAACCAGAATGCACTCTACAGTGTTTTGTTATTTTAAAAACACATTTTCAAAGAATGAAGCAAATAAGCCAAGTGGGCGTGCATAAATCAACACAGCCACCTTCTCCTGCTGTTCCTTTCCTGGCTTTGGGAAGCAATTAGATTACTTTGCTGAAAAGTAACCTTCTTCTATAGAAAAGACTCTCCCCTCCCTTTGTCGCAGGGAGAAAAGCTTTATCTAGACAGGAGGAAGAAGCTGGAAAACTGAACATGGGCAGGAAATCTGAAAATTCTGCATTAGCAAGGCTATACAGTAAAAGAAAAAGAAAAGGACTTATGCAATTCCAAGAAGTGTGTACTGAGCAGAACACAGGCCAGTCAGAACTCAAGGTAGTAATTGTTTGTTCCCAAAGCAACACGTACACTATTAACAGCTTCATTGACAGTGGCACACTGTCACGTATTTCATTGTACTGATGTAAAGTGCTACTGATTTCCTCAATGGATAAGTTTATTCTATTACTATCCCCTTAATGCAACGTAAAAGGATCCAGCTTGGACTTCTGCTTCCTTGTCTTTCCACTGAGACTCAGGTCAAAAGAAGAAAACATATAGTATGATAGAATTTTAATACCAAAAAGCAAAATATAACAAGCATGCTTCCAATTGAGTGTATATATTAGAAGAAAACAGACAAAGGAATGTAAGAAAGCAAATCAAAGATTTAACAGTAAGTATGAAATTATGCAAAGCCATAGCATGAAAAGAGTTATGACAAAAAATGGCTTCCACAGGAGAAACATCAGCACACACAGATACTATTTCTAATAATATTAAATGTTTGTATTTTTAAACATAAAGTTTAAAAATTAAGATTTAAATAACCCTCACTGCTGTTACCTGAAAAGAATCATCACTGAGTCTGTAAGAAACTATCACAATTACATATCCTTAAGCAAGGTATCATTTAATTTAACATGTTTTAAGTATCTTCTATGGTTATTTCAGTTGCTTCATGGCAGAATATGCTTAAAATATTGTAATTAGTTTAAACAGCATCTCAAGTCATCACTTAATATAAGTAACTGTGAGGTTTCAGTACATTCTCCCTTGCATTACTGTAGATCAATTAAGTATTGGTTTGAAAACACTGCATGCTGCATAACTCCACAGTGAAGCATTTTAAAACAGCATCACAGATTTATTTAGCACTTAGCTATACCACAGTACCATCAGTACTACCTAAAAGCTCACACCAGGATAAAGCTTTCACTGCCAGAGTAAAGATGGCTTTTGTCTATTTGCTTACAAGCAATGACTAGAACGTTTCTCAAGTTAGGAAATTAAACTTCATCAGCAAGAACATCTTAGGAAGGTTGCAGAATCTCTGCTACTGGAGGCTTTTAAGAATGGTCCACCACCAGGGGTGATGCAGGTATAACTGACTGTGTCTTGGGCCAAGCAATTAAGGGACCTCTTCGAGGTCCAACCTCTTTGGAACACTGTTTTCAGCAATTCCATGTGACAGCAAACATTGCCAACTGACAGATGGTCACTCACCCAAAAGCAAAGAGAACAAGCTCCATTCTGATCAGGTCACGGGCATTTAATGCCATCCAGTAATTAGTAAGCAGCAATCCCTGACACATCTAGTGCAGGAGTCTTAGCTATCATAGGCTTGAGACTGAACAAAGCTTAACTGACTGCCCTGATGGTCTAGATTTCTGAAGCAAAAACCTCAGGCCATGATCAAAACTACATATCAAAAAAGTGGGAAAAAAACCCAAAAAGCAAACACCTCAACAAATACCAACTACTCTTCCTACAAATACCATTCCAAGATACCCAAGGAGTCCTTGGATTCCCAAAGCTTGCAGGAATCTTTTAGTCAGTTTTTGAAATAGTTTGACTAGACAAAAGACATTTCTGGAGCGGCAAGACTACTAGAACAAGATGAAGTCAGGTATGCTTACTCAACTTCTTTTTTTACTTCACACACACACAGACCCAATCCCACTGTCAACCCACTGAAGCAGCCTTTTTTGAAAGGGATCCCTCAAAAATTATCCTTTTAACTTGAGTGAATAGAATAGCTTCACACTGCAAGCCTAATGATTACCTGCTACAGTTAAGAGTACTCCAGGCCAAGAAACATTTGGTCAGTCTGCTCATAAAGAAAAGAAGGCATGGGAGGCAGCAATGAATGACTGTCAACAGTTTAACAGCCAGACGGGCTATTTCAGAGGGACTGCCTAGAGACAAGAGGAGGTCAGGCTACTACTAGTCTGAACTTGAAGACTGACCCTTACCAAAACCACCAACTTACTTTGTACTCCAGACACGACAGCTGTAATAGCAGCATGATCTCAGACCAATGGCAAAAGTAACAAACAGACAAAACTTGAAAAATTTACAAATCCAGCCAATCTTTCCATCAGCAGGAGAGAAAGACATCCTCACATAAATGCATAATTGCTTATGATTTCATTTTTGTCAACCCCACTCAGATCCACAGTGACCATTTCAGAAAATCATGATTGCTTCAACCTAGGAATATCTACAAATATTATCTACAAATATTAAAGCTTCTTTGTATCTACCTCTAAATATCACAATTTAACAGCAAGGTTTCAATTTTTTTGCATATTTAAATTTAAACTTTAAAAAACTTACTTCAGAAACAGAAAAATATCCTCTCAGATGATTTAACAGCTTAATTAATTTCTAGAAGTATCTATATGACAGCTAAAAGTCAAAATCCTTTGCTCTTTTCAGTGATGTCTTAGGGAACTACGGCCTCACTGCCAGCCATTAATGGCTGATAACACCCAAAAATTTAGTAACATTTAACTAGGAAAGAACTCCTGCAAACTTTGATGATAGCCCATGATTACCCCAATCTACTCAACAGTGCATCTGATTTACTACTGACCAAAAAAGATAAGGCATTAAAACCCTAGAAAGAATAAAAGCCATTACTTTTGGTCTGTATATGGAGCTGTGTGTCCCTTCAGCAAAGGAGAAACAGTTTTTTTGTTCATTACCATCAGTAATCCTACAACATCCTTACATTGTGCTGAAATCCACAATACAACAATGAACTTTAACCATCTTAAAAAATACTAGGATCTGACTAGGACAAAACTATGGAGCCAATAGCAACTCTAAAATGGATTAGATTAAAAAATGGAGCATCTTATTTAATAATATATTAAAATTACTGTTTTTTTCCCCAAACACACTCTGAAAATTTAACATAATTATCAAGATCATGCCTTAACTCAGGTTTTTCACAAACTATATTAAATTATCACAAATTTTCAACCATATGTTTTCTTTTTTCAAAAAAAGTGCATTTTCAGAAGTGCTGTGCTAGAACATGCAAACTCCAATTTTGCATATCTGTGAAAAAAATTGAAAAAAATATGCTATGCAATACAAAAGTGCTATCTTCCCAAAGAATGTTCCAATTACCAAAACCTCAGCTAGAAAACAGAATCATACATATGAGTAATGCTTCCAACATTTAACTTAAAAATAGTGCATCTTACCCCCTGTTCCAAGAACTTTCAGGAGCTCAAAGTTTTCAATGCCAACTTTCTCTGCATGGCCTGTCAAATTTGCTGAAAGGGGAAAAAAAAATCACATCAGATATGTAGTACAACAAAACATCACAACTGACATCTTACTGCAGTCTCAGTAAAACCAAGTTAGCAGATGAATTAAATAAGTAGCCCTAAGAAGACATCCCAATGTCATACTGCATTCAACTTGAAAAGCAAGGGAAAGCAATTCTGTTGCTGCCATCAGTATCCCTGAAGGTGTAAAACCACAGAATAGTAACTGAAGCCCATCTAGTTCGAATACAACATCTTTCAGTGTATCACTGGGCACCTCTGAAAAGAGTCCAGTTCAACTCTGTCTGTAATCTCCAATCACACAGTTACAGACAGCAAACAGGCCAGCCCTTAGCCCTAGCACCCTGAATACTCTCATTTTTTTAGATTATATGGTGTTTGGGATGACAAACAGAGCTGCAACAACACAAGACTCTCCATTAGTATCAAGCAGAAATTACCTTGAGTCTACATAACTTACAAGTATGGAAAAATCTAAGCTGCTACAAAGTTGTGCCATTTGTTGCACAGTCTAGAAGCAGAAGGTTGTAGGTTTATACAAATCTATACCACTTTGAGTAGTTATTTTGTTTAATATACATTTTTCTAAGCAGGAATGTAAAGACCTCTGTTTAAAAAAACAAGGTTGTGCAGGATTTGTTTATTGTTTATCGTCCTTTTTCTCCTTTCCTAAGCTCCTGTAAGAAAGCATTAAGCAGTTGCCATTTCTTCCATCTTTCATTCCTGCCATAATATATGCATCCATTTGCATCAAGATGACTGCAGACCATTCAGCAAAAGCCTCTACTGAACTGATCCAAGCTAAAAAGTAGCAAGACAAAAAAGTAACTAAGTTTGATAATTCACATCCAAGTTCAGTTCCCTGATCCACTTTACTGAGCAGCTTGATGAGCACAAGTAAGGATGCAGCATCAGGTAGTGAATGAGTCAATATATGCACCACAGCAGCTGAACTGAAGCTTGCTGTACTACTTCTGATTGCAAACAGAACAAATACTCCTGCTAGAACTGCATCACAGGCACTGCTTAATACAACAGTAAGGAAGCCACACTCGTGTGCCAACATAGGAGTTACAGCAGGTAAGGCAAACCTAGACTGAGTTAGTGCCTGTACAATTACGGTATGTTGTGTCACAGAAAGTAAACCATCCTCAAGCAATTTAACATTACATATTACTCTTCTTAACAAATACTCAAAATGGTACTCAACATACACAGTTTCAAAGCACTGTCTTTCCTGCCAGGGACATTAGAAGTCACAGACTATTCTGAAGAGACCAGGGCTAGAGTATCCATTTTTAATGAAGGACAGGACATCACTGAAGAGATTCAGGGCACAGAAATTCTTTGCACATCAGCTAAGTGCTGAACTCAGGGGGGAAGGTTTTCACTTCAACATCTGCCGACTTGGATCTTCCACAATGGACTACTCCAGAAAGGTTTTACTATCTCACATTCCTTTAAGAGTGTCAGCAGAAGGGTTTTCAATTGAACACCCTCTAGAAAGTAAAACAGTCACTTAATCCTGCCATATTCTTGTAACTGAATAGGAAAAGTGGAACCCAGAGAAATGCTGCATCTCCCGTAACATGCTGAAGACTTGCAGTGCTGGCTATGATCCTAAAAGGAGATCGAGTCTTAAAACTCAATCCATTAATCTAAACTGTACCATAAACTCTCATTTCAATCCATTAATCTAAACTGTACCATAAACTCACATTCAATAACATTAGGAAAACCTTTTCCACTTTCATGAGGCTACACAATAAAAAGCTGAGTGCTATCTAGTTTGAATTATTGCACACTTGTTTCAATGTGAGCTGTAATTTTGCACTCTCCACTTAATTCCATTTTTACTTCCACTCAGGATGCCTAGTGGCCTTATCCTAAAAAAATAAATGTCTTGAAGGTTACCATAATATCACTTTCATAGTAAAAGGAGAAAATTACACCACAAATAAGCATACAATAACTTCAAAATAAGATCCACCTCATTCTTTTTACATTATATCGAGGAAAAAAGCCATCCCACAAGACAGCTAAAGGATGCTGCATAACACACATAAGATGGGACACTTGAGACAAACTCTTTCGCAATTACTCTCTATAAAGCTAGAAGTAAAATTATCCTTAATTAAAAAATAAGAATAACAAATCTTCAAAGCTCTAAGAAAAGATTAACAATTTCCAGAAAGTGCTCCTCCCAATGTTGCCACATGGCAATGGTTTTGCCTCAAGAGCCTCAGTTGCAGTGCTCAGTCCATCTCTGAAGTCATACCACAAGAAAAGCAAGCTGAAGAGCCTGTTTCTGCCATTTTCTAATGACACCCCTAGAGCAGGTGCAGCATTCTGACACTCTAGCAGAGATGAAGTGCAGTTTCTCCAGGATGAAAAATATCATTCCAACATTTCTTTCAACTTGCTTTCAGAAGCATAAATCTCAAAAGATCAATTATTCTACTCACCACTCACTCCCAGGAACCTGAGTGACCATTTTTGGAGGACCTTTCACCAGGGATGCTCTCTGCAGTTATAAAACTTTTTCAAGACTGATATGTTTTAAAGGATTGCAATGAGACCACTACTACTCCAACTGACAGAACAGTGAAAGGCTCCTCACCCCTCCCAGACATCACAGTGCTGGAAATGGTATCAGAACCCAACCCAACAAGTGCCTGTACAAACTGCACAACCTATCTGTAAAGACTGCAATGGGATGTACACTGGTGCACACAAAGCAGTTTCAGAAACAGAAAATTTACTTCTCCATGCACTTTGTTCTTCAAGTGTCTGGACACATCAGCTGAAGAAGTGCACCAAGGAATGGAACAGTTTGGACAGGAAGAGAAGTACTGCCCAAGTCAACAAGAGGAGAGTTTCTCCACAATCAATATGAAGCTACACATGACACTAAAAGGGATGGTCGTACATAATGGGGAAAAAAAAAAAAAAGCTAACAAATCCCCTTGGAGATTAGCTCACTGCATAGGGGCACAATTAGAAGAATCCTGCATTTACAAATGTTCTGCTGTAGTCCACACCAATCAGTATTGCACTCCTTCACGGTTAGAGAGTATGCAGCTGAGGGCAACAGCAAGTGATAACACATCAGCTCAAAAACAAATAGTGAATGGAAAGGCCAGGACATCATAGCATCCATAAAAATAAAGAGGAAACAGAGATATTAGTCACAATCATCACCTCTGAAGGCAGAAAGAAAGGAAATATCCAGAAATACTACCACTGCAAAGACAAGCCTCCCTCTACGTGCAGGGACATCAGTGCACAAAGAGCAGTGCTGTCATTCTCAGTCCCCTGGAAATAGGGCAGCCTGTTTATCCAGAATAACATTTCTCCTTGATGGAAGATCTCCAGATGATGTAAGAGACATGACTGTCATCTGCACGACACCTGAACTTTGAGGTGGCCAAGACCAAACTACGAACTGTGGAAGCTGGTACTGTACGATGATTCTATAAGCTTTTAATTGCACTTCTATGGTCTTGAGAAATAACATTTCAACAGTTTTGTTTTCAAGTTAAAATGTGCTCTGGACTCTGTTTCTGGACTCTACTGCACACAGGTCTTGAAGCAGACAAACAAAGCTAGAGTTTCTTCTACTGAACTTGATCAAGCTCTGCCTGGAAGTTGAAACTTGTCTCTGCTATTCTCTACAACACAAGACCATTTCTTCAGTTTTATTGAGCAGAACAGTGAATCTCAGGAAATTTTAAGAACAGAGAAAACAAGAAGGAAAATGAAATAGAAAGCATTCTGCAATATTCCAAATATTAGGTTACTACATCTGTATCAGTACCAACTTAATCTTAACCTGTTACTTCAGAGAATGGACCACCCCCACTCACCTAACAGATCTACTTCAGTCACAGCATCAAACAACAGATGCTGTTTTAAAACTTACATGTTTATGCCTTACTCAGAGTGGAGAGGGGGTGCACACTCCTTTTAGGGAAAAAAAAAAACAAAACAACACTATGCAATAGAAACTAAGCAACTACTATTTGTTAAGACACTGAAGAAAACGCATATGTTACACTGTTTATCTGCTATATAGAGTTATACTTTGTTACTGGTTACAGCAACTTAGAACTACTTCTGAAAGAAGTAAAAGTATCCTGAAGTCCTTGAAATGTGAGAGACCATCGCCACCTACTTAGTGTCAGGTCACTGAACAAGAGCACCATTTAATCAGCTCAGGGTACTATCTTACACGCTTAAAATGGAATTTAAAAACCATAACATCTTCAGAATATTTTTCACAGGCAAAAGAATGTAGAGCAAAAATAAAACACACACAGTCTGAACTCATGTGAAAGAGAAGAAAACGCAATTCATGTTGCTCTGCACACCAGGGTATCAGTTTAGGTAGCTGGGCTGGTAACTGCTGATTCTCTAGAATATTAGATACTTATGAGTAAGACCACCTGAGCTGAGAAAAAAATTTTAAAACTTGAAAAAAAATCAATCTCTCACAAAACTGCTGATCCCATTCTAGAAGGCTTGGAAGCAAAACTTTACACAGCTAAAGATGACTAAGACCTCTGAAGTACTAGCTAATTCAGTATGTATACATGTAAGTATAACAACATGCATGTATACTGCATGAAATAGAGTATGTGGAAATTCAGAAGCATAAAATGCTCTGCAAAAGACACTAAGAAACTGTCATTACCATCTTGAAAATAGAAGATAGAAGAGCATCCCACCAAAGATATTAGGAAGCTGAAATAAATATAAAAGTCCAGACATTTGAGATTAACAATGCAAATTCACAGTAGTCTGAACTGGAAAATTCTCCATGTTGAGATCCATTTGCATTCGGCAGTAGCCCTTTCTCTCTTACAGAGGTGACTTCATTATAAGGTTTATCTTTACTGTGAGTTGAATCACTATGAGACCACCAAGATTGAACCCAGAGGCACCTCCATGGTCAGCTAGAAACTTAATGTTTAGCAACACTACATGTCACATAATCGCAAAAAAAAAAAAAAAACCAAAAAAACAAAACAAAACAAAAAAATCCAATAACACAAAAAAAACCCCACAAAACCACAAAAAAAAAAAACCCAAAAGACAAAAACAACCACCCCACAAAATGTAATTAGACAGGATGCTAATTATTAAAATTGCTATAGATAATCTAATGCTGAACAGAGTTGAAACAATCAGATATCTAAAGATTGCGCATACCTTCTCAAACAAAAATTTATATCTAATTACAAGACATGAATCAACTTCAGTTTTTTCTATCATGAGTAATGAATGAAAACATTTATAAAAATTCAGTCACAGGCACCTTGGACACTGCAGCAAAAGTAACAGAATACATATTAATTTATCAACAAAAAAAAGAGCAACTAATAACTTACATGTCGATGGAAGGTATTAATATATTTGTTTATGCAGTCATTAACCAGGAAACTTAAGAATTATCCTCTCCCAGGTAAAGCTTTTATAACCATCTGTCCAAGCCAGCATAAAATATTTACAGATGTCAAGAAAAATGAGAAGAGTCACAATAGATCCCAAAACACAACACAAACCCAAATAAACTGACTGCATGTAACGTGAGTCTACCACAAAGCAGGTCATCTGCCTATCTACAGACTGAGTCAGAAGCAAAGAAATCTCAGTAGAACTTGCACCTCACTGTTGGGATTCTGCGGGAGGGAGGAGACAGAGAGCATGTTTACCATAAGACATCAAATTATGCAAAGATGGGGATACAACAGAAATATTTACATGAAAAATATATTGGGAAAACACATCCTCAGATACCCAGGCCTTGTCATATGGTTAAGGAATTCCAGCAAGTGTTCTTTGAACTGCCTTCTGAATGAAATCCTAAGATGTATTAACATGGCATGTAAGAGTCCTAATTCTTCTGTGGAATCGAGCACAAGCTTTTAAACTATCACGTTTAGAATATATTGGATCAGAGCTAATAAACAGGCTCACAATGAAGACTGCAACTATTAGTCCTCATTTTTAGTAGACATTTTATAGAACATCACTGAAACAATGACAGCAAAATGATCAGTTGTACCAGACTGTTGCACAGATCATTTTAGCCACATTTGTTAGACTCCAAAGTCTGGAGAGAAGAAAACAGACAAACAAAACGCCACAAACACAAACGAGCCGTCCTCCTTCATAATCAAAGCTTTCAGAACACAAATAACAAATTCCCAGACTACAAAGTATTTTTAGAAAATACTGATTGCATAAAGACTAAAATCCAGATATTTAAGCGGTATTAAAGATGATTAATAAACTTAAACTACTCTTTGTAGTTCCCACAGTCCAACAAATCATATATTTTAGTGCTCAAATGAGAAAAGTAGAAGCAAAAGCAATCCAAGCTTTCAAACAGTCAACTATTAGTACCTCCTGATCCCTAAACAATATACAAAATTATTGTTAATAATATTAACATATTATATAATATTGTTTTATCATATCAAATATAATATATTGTTCGGTATGTAATGTTATAACATATTGTATCTGTATATTGTGAATAAATAAAAACAATAATCTGTCTTACAGAAAATTTTATTTTAAAAAACCTTTAAAGTCTCCTAAAGTTTCCTTTAAAAATAGAAAAAAATAAAATACTCTACAGCTGTCAGATGTACGTCCACAGTGAAGGCTGAATTCACCATTCAGTGCCTTATTTATCACGTCTTTTAGTCATAGGAATTTTCACAATTCCCTAGAATGTAACATGAACTTTCCAGTTTACAAATAAATCCATTCTAATTTAAGTTCACATTCAAGAAGGTATAACTAAGAATTTGCATTATTAAACCCTTTAAATAATCCACGTGGATTTTCTGAAGCCTTTTATAGTTTCATACTGAATTATAAGTTTGACTCAAGGGGAAGTTCGAAATTCTTCTGCCTTTGGAGCTCTGCAGGCCATTGCCACATTAACTTCTGGGCTGTACATGCCTGTTCTCATGCATGTCTGGCAAACTGCAAACTAAAGCAAGTTCTTTAGCCCAAAGATTGTGATAATGTTAAAACAAATCCAGTATCCTCATCAAAACTGACTTGCTAAAAGGAAAACAACAACACTGTCAAGCAAAACAACCAATGTCTACAGAGCCCAGTGGCTGCCCACGCATTCACGGAATGTCTCAGGCTCCCTTCGAGATCCCCGCTCTGGTCATCTCTGCCTCTACCCAGGCAAAGAAGAGAGTTCACACGCATGCCACAAGATGGGAACCCCCTAGGCAGTCACTCACACATACTCAAGGTATAGGATCCTTCGATCTTTTTTTTTCCAGAAACAAGAGGAGATGGAGAAGAAATTCTTAACTGTTCTGTTTCCTTCTTATCCTCTGACATCACAAGCCTTTTATTCTCCTTCCATATCCTTCTCCATCATGTAAAATGTTTCCTCTGAGAGGCTTTATGTTTGCTATTGTTCAGTTCCAAAGCATTACCAAGCAACAGCAATGTTAAGATGCAACAATGATCTTTTTTCAGCGTAAATAATATGTATTTTCTAAGGTCTGCAAAAAGATTAAAAGTTGCATAAACTCTGAAAGTTAGCATCCAAAAAATAAAACCTCCCCCTTCACAAGACTCCAGAAATAAATGCTAAAGAAAATGTCATTTTCTTACTATTTTCACTGGAGAGCTTCAGCGAGAATCAGTGACAGTCACCACTTCCTACTATTTCAACTTTGGCATATTTTTGCTACTACTTCCTGAAAAGAGATTCCACTTTCCCCGAAAACTAATTTTCCTTCTCAAAGTGAGACAAGAAAGACATTATCTATTCTGAAGTGGCTGAATTGTGAGCCTTCGATCAAGAACAAAAATGGTTTGGCTAGGAAAAGAAAAAAAACTTGATAAATATATTAGGAGAACATCATTATTAAATGACATGTGCCCTAAAAGTCACAGTCTTGTCTTATCTGCAGAACATCATATCTGTACACACGAGTGGTGCCCAGTATTTGTAACAGAGCACATCACATGGTATGGCACAGAGGCACTCCAGTGTTCCTTCCCTATCACTGACCCAATCTACATGCCTATCAAGTGATGTTTTCTCAGCAATTACTTTTTGGTCATACAACAGAGGCATTTCATGGCTCAAAGACTATGAGATATAAAGCCAAAATTAAGCCTGCCCCAAAATATCAAAGCCAGCATTGTAATTTCAAAGTCAAAGTTTAAAAGAAGTCAAGCCATGGTATGATAGGGTTAACAATCAGCTGGTCTATGTAGCAACAGCACTGCATATGCTCCAACTTAACACATTTTCATATGTCTCCATACTTGCTTGGAGCTAACAATAATCATCTGTTTCATTCTTTAAGATCCTCATTTCATCTTAAATTCAAATACTAAAGTATGTTCACTTACTCACTTGACCATAATAAATTCCTGTCCCTAACTCATTTAATACTTCCAGAGCAACCCCAAGACCAAGGAATTGTACAAGTAATTGTAAATGCAAAGTGTAACTGTGGGTTTACATGACTGATTTGAATTAGTGAACTTGTTACCATGGGGTTCAAGTAACAACTTCCACAATATGAAAATAAGATACTCCCTTCTCAAAGAAGCCACAATTTCTACTACAACAGTAAATTCCTTCAAAGCACTCTGGAGACTGACCTCTTTTTCATCTGCCAACTGACAGCTACTTTTGATATGTAATTCTAAATGATTCAATTAGTCACAAAGCTAGCACCATCAAAGAAAAAACACAGAGATGAGGGGAATACTGGAAGCTAAACAAATTGCACAATAAAGGATCATGATATAGAACACATTTAGGAATTACAAATATCCACGGGCTCCAAATTCTAGTTCATGCCTGTCCTGTCACTCTCTTTCCCAAAACAAAGCGAAATTAAATAATCATGCTGCGTGCTTTACAGTTGTGGTGGGTTGACCCCAGTCAGCAGCTAAGCATCCACACAACCAGACCCAGCACAAAAAAACCCTTTGAACATCCAAAGTATCCTATAGCTTCATATATAGCTGTACCAATAGAAGCTGACTGCAACTTTTCTCCCTGAATTATTCTATCTGTGTGCATTGCACAGACAAGTTCTGAAACAGTACCTCCATACAACTTGCATAGCAATGACACTATTGACACCTTCAGGAGTAGGAGTCTCCCAGGAGTACACGACAGAGCAGCTCCCTCCTCCACCCTAGTGTTCCAGAAATAGACAAGTCATTGCTAGAAAGCATTTTTCAGAAAGCAGAATTTTCTAAACACTGAATATGGAGGAGAGAACAAGAAGGGGAGAAGCAACTTATTCCTACTAAACTGAATTACAGAAGCTTAAAAAGACAAACAAGGCTGGGAATTTTTAAAATAGAAGTGAGAATTGGTACTCCATGCAGCTATATGATCAGGATTAAAATCAAAGTTGCTTATTATGCTACATTAGACAGTTCTTTGTCTAGTTTATAGAAATGTGTTAATTCCTCAATCTACCTTTAAATAACAATCCCTCAGGGATACATGTTCTCAACCCTTAATAAAGAAATCTAGACATAGCTATGTAAATACATTGAATAAATACTTCCCACTTCCTTTCCCCTTACCTTTTCCTCTTCCACACTTAAATGTGGCAACACCTATCGAGACAACTGTTTTCCAGCAGCTCTTCTTCTTTAAAGAAGGAAAATACAGTCCCTTCGGTTTCTGTAGCTTTTAAGAGACCGCCTTTTTTTTTTTTTTTTCCTCCCTCCTCCTCGTCCTCCCCCGCCAAGCAGCGGTGACAGCCGCGTTCCCCTGGGGCAGCTGCCCGGAGCCCCGGACCGAGGGACAGCGGGGCAGAAGGCGACCGAGAGGACCCAGCATCATCACCTGCCTTTCACCGGCCCATTCGAGAATGTCAGCTACAGGAACCCGGCGAGCAGCTCTCAAACTTTTGCAGCGAACGGCATCATGTGCTTACTCTCACTTCATCATGGACAAAAAGATGATGACAGAAAAGTCATGAAGGACGTGGGTTAACAGCACCTTCATTGTTATCAGTACAGGGAATACACATTCTGATTATACTTTACACGCACTTCTAAATTAACATTAAAATTTAGATTTACTGCAGTGTTCAAGTTGCCTGGAAACTTCTGAGAAGCAGAGAATCCCTACTAAAAAAGAAATAAAGCTCTCCCCCAACACAACAACCTACAACGGAGCACTTCTGTATCTTTAAAGGTCATATATATTTCACATGTTAAACTACTACTCCAGAGGGTCGTCAAGTAACTACCGAGCTACAAGAAGATTCATAGACTGAAAAGCCAGATAACTCTGCGGTTACGTGTACGCACATTCCCCTCCCTACAATTCCGGCATTTCACCGAGGTCAGAGAAAAGCTATCACATAAAACGACTTCATTTAGGACTGGAACAAACCGCCCCCACCCCCCTTAGCCATAGAAGACGGTCAAACACATAATCAAAAAAATAAAAATAAAAAGGTTTATAAGAGAGCCCGGCTACTCTTTATCTCCTGCAAAAGTGTCAAATACCACCGGGAAATGGGACACGGGAGCCAGGCATGGAGCAGAAGTCGAAGTGAACTACTTTTCTCAGAAATAAGAGAAGGCCCCCTCCCCGCCCCCATCGTACACGCTCCTGCCCTTATCTTCCAGCTCATCCTCTTTTTCCCCCCGCCACTGAGATTTCCCTCCTGGTCCCAGCCAACTCTCTCGGAGCTCCGTGCTCAGCGGTGTTTCCCCAGCCCGGGCCGCCCGGCCCCCCCCGGCCCCCGCGACCCCCGGGCCCGCCCGCTCACCGTTCCTCAGCTCGTGCTTCACCGTGAGGAGCGGCAGCTCCGCTTCCCCCGAGGGTCCCTCCATGTCCTCACGGGCGGCTCCCCCGCCCCTGCCGCTCCCGCGAGTGTGAGCGCGGCGGCGGGGGGATGTCACCTGGCCCGAGACGGGTTCTATTTTCCAGGGGCGCTCCGGGGCAGAGGAGCCATGCAGGCGCTGCCGCTCTCCCCTCCGCCTTGCTGGAAAACGGGGGGCTGGGGGGAGAAAAACCCGAACCTACACCACCCAACAACAAACAGTTATTAAAATCTAGGGAGGCACACGCACGACGGCTTCCCTCCCCCGGCGCTCAGAACCAGCCCATGTCCTTGCGCCTCCCCTCCCCCGGGCTCCGGCCGCCCTCCCCGCCCGACAGCGGGGAGCGGAGCCGAGCCCAGCCGAGCCGAGCGAGCCGGGATAGGCTGAACGCCACGGGGGGAGGAGGTGGGAGCGCCGCAGGGAGCGGCTCCTACTCAGGCGCTCGCGCCCCCTCCCTCCCCGGGCCGGGCGCTCATTGGCCGCGCGCGCCCGCGAGCCGCGGCGGCCGTCGGGCAGAGAACGTTCCCCGCGCGCCGCCCCCGCCCTTCCGCCGAGCGCCGCGCGCCCCCATTGGCTCGGCGGCTGCGCCAACCGCCGGCCCCGCCCCCCGTCTTCCCCCCGGCCCCTCTACTCCCCGATGTTGTTTGTAAACATTCCCGCCCGCCTCTCCCGCTGCCCCTCGACCCCCGCGGGAGGGCGGGTGCTGCGCTGCCGAGAGGGAAGGGAAGGCGCTGATTGACCACTGGAGCTGGCAATCACCTGAGGGAGCGGTCATGGCGCCCTTCCTCGCGCTAAGGGCTGGTTCCACCGTACTCGAAGGGGGGAGCGGCCGTGGGCTGACCCATTCACAGTGGCGGTCGAGGGGGAGCCTGGCGCGGGGGATGCAGCAGCGGGATGGGAAGCGGGGTATCCCCGCGGGGGGATGCGGCGGGGCAGAGAGCAGCGAGGCACAGCCGGGGACGGGGGGATTCCCGCAGGGCCCCGGCCGCCCGCTCGCTGAGCCTCCGCCTCCCCGCACGGAGGCGCGGGCGGTGCGCGCGGACTGTCAGCGGCGGCGCGGCCGGGCCGGAGAGCTGCGGCACACCGGTATGTCCGCCCGCCGCCCGCCGCCGTGCGCCGCCGGGCTCTGGGGCCCCACAGCACGGGAGCGGGGATGGCGGGGCCGCCGGTGCGCGCAGGGGTCCCGGGTAGCGCCTGATGCCTTCGAGGCCTGATGCCTTGGGAGGTCGAAGAGGGCGAATGTACTGAAGTTCAACCAGCCTTGGTGATCGCTGGGAAGGCGCACGGCCTGGAGGTTTATGGCAGCTCAGGAGGTGCCTGGCAAGCGTTTCTTATCGTAAGGTGGGAGTGAGCGAAGTTGCTGGGTAGGTACATCCATGTGCCCGGTTCACCTGGGGCGCGTTCAGCTGGGCCCTTCAGCTGCGAGGGAGACACTGTCCTCACAGAGAGCTCTGATGGCGCTGCCGAGGGAGATACAGTTCAAAACACATCGGATCTGTTCATCTCTGTTAAGACGCTCAGTCCGTTATGTTTTGGAGGCAGTCTGGTATTTCAAAAGCTGTTCTCATTTCCTTGAGACAGATAACGCAAATGACTTTTGTTTCTTATTTACAGTAATTTTTTATTTGGTGCCCTTCAATGCCACTGCTTCTATCCTTACACACAAGCTGCTAATTCATAATGCCATGTCTCAGCAGCAGTCTTCACACAGAGTCTGATTAAGTTACATCAAAGATTAATGAAATAAAATCTAATGTCAATCCATTATTCACATTCCAGTATTAAATATTTGTGTGTTTGTACACATACATGTAAAAAATGCATGTACATGTATACATTTCTACAGTTTCATGTGGAGGTTTCAGGTTTAGGGTGCTTTTGCAGTTGTCATCCCAGAAATTAATAATACTACCTAAGGTTTCATAGTATTTTTGGTAAAACTTTTGAAGGTGCTTCCCACCAAGCACTGCAGCTGTTCTGTTGAGGTATCTCCCCATAGCATATGGTACACACATAACTCCACCAAAAATGTCCATCCAGTTACTGCCTTTCCAACGGTATTACATCAAGACCGTAAATATAGAAAGTCTGAACATGGGAGATGTTTTCAAACTGAAAAATAATTGATTCCCTAACTTGTGTCACTTGTTTTAAAAGCATTACTATTGCAGAGAAAGTAAATACTATATCAGTATAATATTAAGGTATAAAAGGGAAAATGGAAATACTAAACTGATTAATTGTTAAGTTTTTGCATCTTTGTAACTAATGGCTCCTCTGTACATGTAATGGGGACTGTGAGATTTACTTCTTCATTACAAGACATAACAACCACTTCTGATTATTCCATGTGCCAGATACTAGATTTTAAAGAGACTGGTACTGTATTTCATCCAGTGGCTCTACTAGCCTACACTTGGACTAACTGTCCCTGGCAGCCTCAGATGAGAGAAGCTGAAATCTGACTCCATTTACCAGCACTCAGTGTGAGGCGTGCTGGCATTGAATCCAGTAGTTGTTAATAGTCTTGGTTTCAGATGTTCATAGTTTGACAGGCTGTATCTGCTTATTTGCCTCAGGCTGGAAATTTCTCCTTTCAAATTTCAGCTAAAACAGCTTTAAAAAATGAGGCAATAATCCTAGAACCAAACCGAGAATACTGATCCATGCTGACGATGCATATAATAAAACACAGTGATTACTGTGTATATTCCAGTTTAAGATGTGACTGGCCTTGCAAAATACTACTGCATGAACTGAAAGTTTTTTATTGTCACCGAGGGATGCCCTGATTTACTTGCAACATGGTCATTCCATGTAAAAAAAAGATTTTTTACATAACAGTTTTCTCCAGTGTAAAAATGTTTTTGCAGTGGGATTCTTGTGTCATGTCCAGAAACAGCAAAGCAGCCCTACTGAATACTTGGAAAGAATCCCACCTTTTGACAGACAAAAGAGCTGTACTTGTACTGAAATCCTAAACCTCCTGTCAGTTGTCCACGAGTACAAGACTGTGCTCAAGTTTTCCTTCCAGCTGAACTTTGGGAGCTGTGGAGGGTTAGACATGGTTGTGTACTTGACATAAGAGCAGATCTAATTCAGCAGAATGGTCCAGGCATGGTGGGCTGGTTCCATTGCCCCGATCACACAGTGCTATCACATGGCTTTGTGGGTGGCTGTTAAAGGACAGTATTCTATCAGCCTTAAGGGTAGATTGGAATTACAGGTAGGTGGAAATATACAGGCTACATCTGTACCAGAAAATAAAACTGTTTAGGACTCATTCTGTGAGTGTCAGGGAAGTGGCATGACACACAGCATGGTGCAGCTAAATTCTTTCCTCTTCAAAACAGTGGCCTTTTTTTCACTGCCTCCTGGATTTGTTGAGACAACATACCATTACTGAGCTATGCTAGCCTCCAGCGTGCACAAAGACATTGCCTGGAAGAATACTGGTCAGGGACCCAACCATTCCTGGAAGCTTGCCGGCAGTCAGCAGCATGGATAGTCAGGTGCCAGCACTCAGATGGGGCCTTTAAATCACTACACAGACTGTCACAGTCAGATGAGGGAGGAAATTTGGCTCGAGCCTGCAGCCAAAGCAGCATGAGAAAGTCCAGGAAGAGTGATGGCCTTAGACACAGAGGGAGTGCAGACTGGTCTGTAAGAAATTTCTTGTTAGTTTGGAGAAGTAAAACCACCCTTGGTATGTAAACTGTGCTTTTGGAAGTGCCATTTAACTGACTGAAACTGTTACTTGCATTTAAATACATTTGTGTGAATGCTGCAACACTGAAAAAAACTACTGTTTGTATGATGTGCATACAATCAATTACCCCTCTGGTATTAAAAGGAAAAATACTTGATGTTTAAATGATTAAAAGCCATGGGGCAGTGCAGAGCCACGCAGCATTTTCAATATTCATGTGCACGATAAGAGCAACCCGACAGGTCAGTCAGCCAACAGTTCAGTGTTTGGGCTGAACATGTGCTGTGAGTTTGGGAATATGGAGTAACACTGTTCTAAAGATAGATGTCCTTCTCTACCCCACAACACAACTGTTCAAAAATATGTGTATTTACTTGCCATTCCTAATTGTGAAAAGAGGGAGGAAAAAAAATGCTGTGGGAAATTCCGACATGTAAAGATATTATTGAACTTCATTAAAGAAAGTGTCACAACATTTTCTTTTTGGTTCTAAAAGAGGTGGTGTGCCATGCTGGTTTGAGGGCTGAGGTGAAATCGAAATGCTCAGTGTACAGACTTCTGAGAGGAAATGAGAGAGAAAAAGAAGAACATGAGTGCTAAAGCTGCATTCTTTCAGGGTGCCAGGGCCTCACAGTTTTGAGGTATTTGATTTACTTTCTGAAGGGGAGCTGCTTATGGAAATTGTAGTTTCTATGGAGCTAAAGTTGAAGGTGTTTGGTGCTTTCTTATGGTCATTGAATTGTTACAGAAATAGGTGTTATTTTCAAAGGACAAATTTTGGAAAGCCAGATGATACAAAATGTTCCCCTTAATCACTCCATGGAGAACATTCGCACAGCAGGGGAAAAAAGAGATCAGATTTTGGAAACCACAAAATTAATTTAAGGAAGGACTCACTGTGAAAGACAAATATGACATGAAACAGCCTTTATGTGAGATTTTAGTATAGTATTAGTTCTAGTTTTTAGTTTGCATATCTTCTCTGTGATTTTTTATCTTTTGTTTAATCTGACTCTTTGATTGAACATTCTGTGCTTGATAAGAGTTAGAAAAGTATACTGGGTAGGTATATTTGCTGTTTAAAGTATTTTTTATGAAACTGCTCTGGGCAACAGTTTTATCTCTCTAAAACCACTTAATGTTTTTACCATGAAAGGAGAAGTTATGCTAAGCATCCAAGTCTTAATAATTCTCTTAGCGGAAGTGGTACAGCTCTGTCAGGAAGTGGATCATTTCTTGAAAAACTGCATTTAATTGTTACTGCTTCTAGAGTCCTGTTTCAGTTAGTATTAATTTCTTCACCGAAAAGTAATTTCTTTTTTTCTTCTGTCACTGTACAATTGCAGCTATCATTATTACAGGCAGCACTTTCAAAAGTTTAATTACTAGAAATCCACATGGTTATAAAAGAGAAAAAAAATAAAAATAATTGCCATATTGCTCAGTTTCTCGTGAGGAAAAGGAAAATGAATGAATGCTGTCCATAGGGGAAAGAAAGCAGCACTAGCCATTGAAACAGAAATAGGCATTTATTTCACTTTTTGAACTACTAAAGCTGCTTAAGGTAGGCAGAAATGGAATTTCTGTTTAATAAAAAGAATTGACTTTTGGATCCTAATCCTCACAATAGTTTGAATTTTTTTCAGATTTGTTGGCGGGAACACTGAGGACTGTTCTACATAATGTTGTCATTAAACCTCAGTAATACTCACTGAGTAAACTTAGAGTCCTTTTCAAAAGACCTGCATGTGAATTCTCACTATTTTGAAAATTTACTGTCAACTTCAGAAAGGAGATGTTAGTCAAGATGATCTGAAAGCTAGTGATGATGAAATTAAAACTTTTAATTCATCATGAAGACCATGAGTACATTCTGATAGTTGCAGAAGTTATGGGTCTGTTTTCCTACCCCAGAGAAGGAAGCATAAACATGAGAAAAAAGGTGTTTAGAAGGCAAAACTTAAAGCTGTGCATTGTAGTTCTTAAAGAGAGCCTGCAGAAAAAGAGTGAAAAGAAGTGCCATAAATTGAAGGGGGAAGGACAACTTTTGAAAAGCATATATGAAAAATAATAAATTAATTTCCACCAGTTTGCTTCTAATGATATATTTAAAGGTGTTGCATCTGTTAAATTACCACAGAGCAAAAAGAGATTTAATGAAGTGAACAATATTACAGAGGTTCCTTTCCCTTTATCTTGAGAAGAATGATAGGATTATTAAATTTGAAACTATTCATTTAAATTTAAGAAATGTCTCCTTGAATTGAAATAACAGAAGAGAAAATCTGGAAACAAATGGATAAATTAAGATGTTTCAAACTTACTTGGTGTATCTCCTGGAGTTTGAAAGGAACTTAGACCTCCTCAGAAAAATTACAAAAACTCCCATTAGTTTCAAGTACTATATCAGGTGACTGGAAGGAACCTCTTAACACAGAGTATTATGGTATTTTATAATATAATACAATATGATTTAATATAAGCAGCATTACAACTGAAAACACCTCTAAAAGGACCAGAAGAGTATTTTGATGAGAGATTTGAAAGATTACCCTTCATTTTAAAGAACAAAAATAAACTAAAACATACTAGAAAACCAGTAGATAAATATGTTTCCATGAACATGGCCTAGATATAAAATACTATTGTGAAAAATCAAGTTGCAAAAACTGTGATAGTGAATATTACAAATTTCCAATACATCAAAAAACTGGGATGGCACTGTGAATTGTGAGACTTGAGACTGGAGCTAACAGATAACTAGTATTGAAGCAATTCTATAATTCCATTATTATTTTTCTTAAATTTTTCATCCCATACTGATTTATTTAGATACAGGATGCAAATTAGGGTATTTCTAGTTCAGCATTGCTGTTTCCAGTGCTGGCCAGGAACAGCTGTGTAGTATCATGACAATCTGTGGTTTAACAATGCAGTCCCTGAATAAAGACTTCCATTTGTTTCCTTTAACTTTGCCGTGTGCTAATGTCATCTGATGACCCATTATGATTTAGTTACAGAACAGTGTGAAGAAGTGTTACCTTTTATTTCCGCCGTGATTTTGTTGCATCTGTCCCTATTTCTTAGGCAAACCCAGAATATGAAGCAGTAGCTTCACCACCTAAAAATATCCAGTAAAATATTTACTGTAGATAATCTGCTGTAGAGGTTATGCACTAGGCAACTTGGAGTTCTTTGAGCTTTCAATAATCCATGTACAACCTCAATTTTTTCATTTTTCTTAAGCAGAGGACTTCTAGGGAAAACCTAGATTATTTAAACATTAGAACACTCAGTTTTAATACATCTTTTTCTTTTTTAATGTAAAGTGTTTGCTGTGACAGTCTTTGAAGAGGATGTCAAACTCTGAGTGGTCAGAAGGCATTTTACACTCCTTTTGAAAATTCCTTGGGATTTGCATTTTCTCAGAAGTGTTAAGACTTCTATGCAAATAAGTGCCCCGTTAAGCAGTTTTCCTTTGGCTGTCATTTATTAAGCCTGTGGCATCCTCCTTCTTACAACATGTCACATTCAGGCTTACTTTTCTGTTGTGACTGCTTCTTAATGTATTGATGGGGAACATGACAGCAATGCAGTGTGTTGACATTGTAAATAACTCCATTAACTCTGAGGTATTTCAACCCCCTCACCTCCAAGCATTTTTGAGCTTTAATTAAGATTTATACTAGTAACACATCTCTCTCCATTTTAAAGAAAGCATTCCTATTCAATCAGATCTTATTCCAGACACTGCTGTAAATTATTTGCTTCCCATTCAACTCAGTGTTGCCTTCCTGCAACTCCAGTGAGATGCATCTTCAGTTTGGAAGACAGATGAGGCAAATGCCACAGATTCTTAGCATTACTTGTAATATAGAGAAGTTAGAGTATGACTGATTAAATTGCTTGTTCTCTGACTGTCTTGCTTTAACCCCAGCCAAGCCCAAGCACCTGCTTACTCACTGCTCCACCAGCAGGATCAGGGAGAGAATTGGAAAGGTAAAAGCTGGAACACTCATGAGTTGAGATAGACAGTTTAATAGAGAAAGCAGAAGCCACACACACGAGCAAAGCAGAATAAGGAATTAATTCACTGTCTCCCATGGGCAGGCAGGTGTCCAGCTATCTCCCCAAGAGCAGACCCCCATCACGGGTAATGGTGTCTTTCCAAATGTGTCTCCTCTTCCTCCTTCTTTCACCCACTTTATATATTGAACATGATGCTATATGGTCTGGAATATCACTTTGCTCAGTTTGGGTCACTTGTCCCTGGCTGTGTCTCCCCCCAGCCTCCCATGCACTTCCAATTTCCTTGCCAACGTAGCAGTAGGAAGAGCGAAAAAGGCCTTAGCTCTGTGCAAGCCCTGCTCAGCAATAACAAAAACATCTCTATTGTCATCACTATGTTCAGCCAAATCCAAACACAGCCCCATACAAGCCACTGTGAAGAAAATTAACTCTACCCCAGCCTAAACCTGTTGTAAGGCCCCCAACAATTCGCTTGATGAGACTTCTAACAGGGCTTAGAGTTGTTCACATACTTTGAGTTAGATTCATGGGAGAAATACTGACAAGATATTCTCAAGAAATCAACATAAAAGACTTCACTAGCAACTTTAGAAAATCAAAGAACTTTGGCAAAAGGTTTAGAGCAACATTCAGTCAACATAAACCACTTCTCAAAATATTAACTTCACCCATTCAACTTAGAAAACTCAAAGCTCATTCAATTTTAAGTTACTCAGAATTCTAACAAGAAGGAATCAAAATAAAGAGAAAAAAGATACTGAAAATAATAAATATAAAACTAACTTTTGGGGTCCAGCAGTGTTCAGCAAATAGAAATTCCAAGAGGAGAGAGGTGAGGATGTGCTTGTCTCATGTTTGGCCTTAAATACCCCTTGGCCCCCCCGGGCCCTTCCCCAGGTGGCACTTGCAGCCATTTGGCCCCTCAGGAGCTGGGCTGGGCGCTGGGGCGGGGGTGGAGCTGCCTCGGGTGTGTCAGGGATCGGCGGCCACTGCAGGGCTGGGACAGAGGCCCAAGGGGGTGTGTGGGGCAGGGCACCGCCTCAGGGAAAGCCTGCCCTGCCTCTTCCACACACTCGTGAAAGGGTTTGAGCCAGCAATCCTTCCAGTGTCTCACACCAGCACAGAAACCTGTATCTACAATGTGGTGTGGCCTTATAATATCTTCCCGCCCAAGAATTTGGTTTTGGCAGTAGTGAGTTGTGAGACGCTTGCCATTATTTTCCTGTTCTTTAGATAACAAATTGATTAAACTGTTCCACTGTGTGACAGTATATTTCTCTAGAAAACTGTGATTAGTGGAAGTACTGGTTCGGTTTATGCATAAGATAAAATAATTACTTTTGGATAACAAGTACCAAAACAACAGAATTATAAATCATTTGAGTTTGGACGGGAACCCACTGCAGTCCCTGAACACTATCCTTTGATGGATATATAAGGAGGAGATGGAGAGGATTTCTGAGGAAATCATCAGTCTCACTGCTTTGACAAACAGCAAGTGTTAATCCCTTATTTAATCTTGTGTCTCAAGGCAGACCATGCCCGTGTTTTCTGTAGCCTTTTATGTACCCTTTCTGACTTTGGATGTGCCATGTAAAAGTAATCATGCCTCCTCTATGACAGCAGTTGCCTAACCTTTCCAGTGCCTCTCTTTGTCTGCAGAACTAAATGCCTTCACACCACCCACACACCCCAGGAGAGCAGCCTTCCCCCACTCCCTGCCTTGCTACGGTAGCAGCGACATCCATTTGCCTACAATTACAGAGTTAAGGATGTTGTCACAGCAGAAGGTGACGTTAAGCATCTCTCACATCATCACTTGTCTCTTCCTATTATTGCTTTTACCCTCTATAACAGTACATCCTCTTAGATATTTGAAGCTCTGGGCTACAATTTAATCTGATTTTGCCCTATTGTTTGGCTTTGTAAACTTTATTCCTATTGGAATTCTTAAATGTGACTCATATAGAAGTCATATACTCTTATTAAACCAGAGCCTTTTCTAGAATAACCATAAAACCAAACCATTTAAAGAAAGTCTGCCTATCCATTCATTAATAATCATACCATCCCTTGTTTGTAGAATGTTCATTGCTGATCCTCATGCCTTTACTTTGGAGAAACTTATCTCTTGTCTTTCCTAATTATTTTCTTGTTTACATCTAGTTATTAACTCAACATATGCATGCAATAAATATTCCAGCCGTCAAATTACCCACAATATTCATAAGTTGTTTCAAAGAAGCCATGAGTGTATTCTGATTTATTACAAAAAGATTTAATTAATTAATTCTAAATGTTATTTTATAGGTGGCATCAAGGCTATTTTCAGCAAAAGTTTCAATTTCTAATTGAAAACATACACCTTTACCAACAAGTGTTCAGTGCAGATAAGAGATTACATCACAATGCAATAAAAGTGAAGAGCCCTTGCTATAACTGGACAAGATACAGACTTCATGCTGAACAAGATGCAGACTCAGAACAAACAGCTGCCCCCTAAAATTTTTTATTAATGTGATGTGATGAAAGCCCATAGAAAACAACTGTAAACTGGGAAAACTTTAGCTTTTTCACTGAAGCTGATAAATACTATAAAGGTCAAAATTGGTTGTCCATTGGAAGTATGTGTCTATCAGATGCAAAATCAGCCATCTATAAGTGTGGTATCCTCAATATTCCTGATTATTTTTAAGAAAGACATTTGAGATGCTTTACTTCTACAGAGTTCGTGAACACAAGATCATTGAAGTTAGATGCATTCCTGTTAGTATTCTTAGCTATTTTTAATACACATAGTTTATATCCTAAACAATACCCACTTAATTTCACTTGCACTTTATTTCACATATTTTCTTTTATACACTTAGTAACTGTGGAAAAGTCACACACTGACCATTCTATTCTTTGAACTATAAGTTATGCATTTTGGACTTCTAGTCTGTAAAATTTATTCAGTCTTGAAATAACTGTTTAATTTGGAACAGTTTGCTTTATGTGATCAACCATGAAATGAATGCATATATATTATTTATATACATATATATCCTTTTTTCTTTGCCTAGATTTTGAAACCAAGTACAGATTACAGTATTTTCCTCCTTCAAAAGGAGTGGAAAATATTGTGTCATATTATCCCAACTGAAGCTGTATCTACTCAGAATGCTTGCTCTTTAAACTTTCCACTAAATGGGGGGCAGGGGGAGGGGCAGGGAGGGGAGGTTAAGCATGGTTTATGGTTTGATGCAAAGAACAAAGCCACAGATTTTCTTATTTTTATATATGGTTTCATATTCTTTTATATGCCTTCTGGTAAACTGTATCTTTGATGTCTAGCAAGAAAGTTTCACTTCTTTCCAGTCTTATATTTTAATGCTCTGGTGAGCTTGCATTACTTCTGACAATTTTCCCATGGACACAATGATTGTATATCACATATATCTGCAGTTTGAAGTGCTTAAAGGATTCAAAATCAGCCTTGCATAGCAAGCTTTCTATGTCAAACTCAGTTAATTTATAAAGACAAGTATTATGAGAATAGAAAAGAAATTTCCATTAGGGAAATCTGTCAGTAGAAAATGGAGTTTGAAAGTCATTAGGTACCATCATCTCTTCAAATGTTTTAGTAGTAGTAACTGGTTTTTTTAATAGCAGTCTCCTACTGCTCCATCAGGCTGACTGGAAATCACAGCAGTTTCTAGTAACTGATGCCTGTTCCTCTTCCTTCTAACTGATTAAAATCCTCTCTTTTCAATCTGTAATGAGAAACACCTTGGTCCTGTATTCAAATCACAGTGTTCTTCTATCTCTGCATATTATTAAAAATACTTCCTAGTAGTTACAATACAGCAATATATCATGAAATACACCTTGCTGTATATGGTTTTTGTTTGGTTATATTTCCAAGTAGCTGAACAGTTATCCATTCTGTAGGTTTATTTTTTTCTGTCCAGAAACACTGCTCCTATATATACCCCATCTTCAAAATTCCAGGTGGTCCCAAAAATGTGTCTTTGTACTAATTATATTAAAAGAGAAGCTACCTAAATAGGTCTAGATTTCAACCAAACTTACTGCTCCCTTTCCCCCACAATCAAAATCCCACACATTTGACTAATCTTTTGGAGACAAACCCCACAGCTTTTCAGAGTTATTTTTCAAATGTGAATGCTTTATTTTACATTTAGACTTGGAGCACATAAATGCAAGTTGCTGAGTGCTTTCAATTTGTCTTGTTTTTTGTCACTGCATATACTGTGTAGTCTGACCCTTCTTTGGGAGGAGATACTGCGGAAAATTGTCTCAAGAGAAAATATATTTATGGAATTAGGATTAAAGGAATGCCTGGGTTTGTAGATTGCATTTTAATACAAGGACAGTTTTGTTACTTTTAAATATATTGGCTTTGAAAGTGAAATCCTAATGAAACAGTTCATGCAAAATTCTTAGCAATTGCATCTAGACAATTTTCCAAGTAAAATAATTTAGGAGGCAGCTGGTGAAATCCATATGAAATGCTGCAAGCTGCAGTTATATGGGATAAAGTCCACTCGGATATCAGTTTTTACATTAACTTTACAAACAAAGAAATTTCCCTTAGTTCCAAAGTTTCTGAATGACAGGTCGTGAAATGCTGGAAGGATAAACCAGCTAGATTTTGTGAATGTTTTCTCTGCTTTTGAGCTCTTCATTAGGGTATGCATTATTGATCCCTATCAAAGTCAGGATACTGGGCTAGATGTAGCTTTAATTCTATCTTCTGAAGAACACTGTTTTAACAATATTTTGAATTATTTGGACTTTACGTATATATTATATATATATATTCATGTACCATGAAATTGTTCAGTCTCTATGATGTAATGTAAATTGAAAATCTATTCCAGAAGAAGAAAAGGAGGAGGAAAATTCAGCCAGATGAAAAACTAATGCTCAAACAAGCCAAGGGTCTTTTCCCATTTGAAAACAAAATAAACTGAAACTTAGCACACGCCTCATATTTAGGATATATAATAAGTTAAGTGAAAAAAAGTCTAAGAACAAAAATGGTTACTCTTTAAAAGCGCCTCCTAAACAGGAATATCAGAGAATGGTTTGGGTTAGAAGGCATCTGGAAAATCATCTAGTTCCAATCCCTCTGCCATGGGCAGGGACACCTTCCACTAAACCAAGTTTCTAAAGCCCCTTCCAAACTGGCCTTGAGCACTTCCAGAGATGGGCGACCTGGGTCAGGTGCCTCACCACCCTCTCAGGAAATAATTTCTTCTCAATATCTAACCTAACCCTACCCTCTTTCAGTTTAAAGCTTAAGGTGCATTTTTACAATTTCCTATCTGGCATGTATACAGAAACCAGGAAATAGGATCAATGGTTGCTAAGCAGACAAAACCAGAGCTAAACCTTGTTTCTGAACTGTATGGTTCATCAGTCAGTACTAGTTATAACTTAAATCAAGGTTGTTAGCTTGTTTCATATACATGTTTACAAAAAGCAAGTGTATTGCTTATATGTTTTTCTGTCTTTATACTAACTTTTCTATCACATCTTTCTTTACATATAGCATATAGCTTGCATGCAAACATGTATGCAGCTGAAGTACAATGCAGAAAATGTTTAAGCATTTCATCTGTCCTTGAGCTCAGTGGGATTAATTATCTGCTTATCTCTTTTACTTATATTCATAGAAGTACTAGAGGTCTGAGTACTTTAACTGTAAGCTCTGTGGTAAAGTTTTAGGCATATTTACATCTACCATATCTGGGAATAAAATGCTAAAAAAAATAACAATAATAATAGCTTAAACTTTTGTGTTGCTTCTATACAAAATATAGGTTCAATTTTTGAATTAGAGCACACCAAGATACCAATCACTACAGCTCATTTATATCCTTAAAATATAAAATGAGGTGATAGAAGTGTAAACACTTTCAGCCCTTACCTTCATATTCTTTGGTAATGAAAATCAAAATTATGACATCAGCATCCCTTTTAAGCCAGCTAACTGAGGCTGCAGCATTATGAGTCATCTCTTTTAACACCAAACTGCTTTAAAAAAAAAAGGGTTTTAATGGTGATAAAAGGTTTGAGAGTGCTATGTATACAGATCTTACTCTACTCATGGAACATAGGGAAAAGCAGTAAAAGTTCAGGATTAACTCTGTGAGCTAGAAAGGCAACTGCATTTTTTCTACGTCTTGAGCACTTTGTTGATACTGCTCATGAACACAGTGGTTTGAGATGTACAGTTTGCCTGCTCTAACTGCACTGGACATAGTGGTATATTGTATATAATTGTGTAAGGCAGTGAATAGCTACAGAGTGAGAGCGTTTAGTCAACTGATACCTGATCTAATCTGTCACCAGGAACTCAGATTTGAAGTTCCTTACATGGGCTGTGCTGGGACCAACAGCAGAGCAGAGCTCCTGAGCTGCTGCCTTGCAATTGCTGCACAGCCATGGTGCTGCTGCCACCAGTGGTGATGCCCCAAGGGTGCCATGGCAGAGTGACTGCATCAGAAACACCCACGTGCCGTGGGATCAGGCTGTCCAGAACAGTTCAGTAAGGGTCTATACCCTTTCAGGCCCTTAAAAATAAGGTAATTGGGAATTTTCTTTTCAGAACACAATGCTTCAGTTCAAGCCCACCTTTTTTCTATGGAGTAGGCACTATGGAAGCCTCTGGCTATTCTCTGCTTTGCCAAGGGTTGCTGTGGTGGATGAGGGCAGTTGCCCAGTGCAAATTACATAATATACTGGACTTGAATTATTGTTTTGAGTTCAGAAATGGTGAGGGCAGCTGTTGGCACTCTGCAGCACCAACACACCACTTGCAGAAAGTCTTTCCCATGGTCAGGGTGATTGCCACTTGCCTATAAAATTAGTTAATTCCTGATTCCTGTGGATGACTGGACAATGAGGTCAGTGTTGCGTGCCACTGGTTGAACTGCCACCTCATCCAGGTCTCCCATCACTTACATTACTGTGCAGCTGAGGTCCTCAATGGTTCATATGCTGTAGAGTTTCATACTTCCTCTCTATAGGCAGGGGAAGAAGAGTTAGGAATGATGTAGAGATCTTCATTCGGGGCCACCACAAGGGGCTTTGACTGTTCAGGATTATAACCCATTAACTGTACAAGTTTTTGTTGACAAGTTCAGGGATGGTGACAATTATTGTTGATTGTTTATGGAGTCTGTGATGCAGTCTACCAAATAAGTATGTAACATCTGTGGTTTTCAGAGCTTTGGCATCTTCACTAGGGACAAAGCAGCACTCTCTTCTCTAAAAGGACTGTGGTATTATCAGCCTTAAGAGTACATATCTAATTACTGATAGCACTGCTCGTTGCCATTCCTTCTCATCGTCCTGCTCAACTAAGTGTTGGTCAAACATGCCCTGAGCTCTGGGAGATAGAGGACAAATGCGTCTGCAGGTGCCTGGCTGCACCAGACAGACCATTATGGGCAGTTTCCAGATCATGATGACAGTTGCAGTCACCACATCACACCACAATTGTCAGGTATGCATTAATAAAAGAACTGTAATGCAACCATAATTTGTCCATAACTTGGAACCTTTCAAGTTAGAATGGATGCTGCAGAACAAAGCTGTCCAGGTACCCTTGATGCAAATTAACTTTTATTATGGGGCCATTTCCTAGACAAAATAGCAGTCCAAATGCAGACCATTTTCTATCACATAGTACAGTTGCTAACAACAATTTACCTATACTTAATCCTGAAAGTTGCAGTGAGGTATTCTTGGAGATTCTGCCACAGATTCATCTGATTATCCAGATAGCAGTACTTAAGCCTGGAGGTTCATCAGGGAAATGACACTCTGTCCTTCTAAGCTGTTCCCAGTACTTTGGGTTCTTGGAGTTGAAGGAAGCAGTGGAACAGTGAAAGTGCTCTTCATCACAGGTACGTGTGGAGGCAGACATGTCTGTTCTTGGTAGTTTGGAGAGGTACAATTCACTGGAAGTTCCCCTGCAGCCTACTGAGACACCAACATCTCAAGGACACTAACTTGGTGTAAATACACGGGCTGGAATAATTAGTGACCATCGCTGAGGAGAATTTCTTGGTGAGCAGCGGTGGGTGCAGTGATAGCACCTGCTGGCAGACAGGTGAACACAAAAGGAATGTTGTAATCCTGGAGGTAGCCTGAAAGACCTCACAACAGGAGCATGGCACGTTTTTTGGGAACGTGGTTCTATTTTTATGATGTGTAGGTAGCAGAACATCACTTACCTGCTTATCTTCAGATGGAATTCCTTGGTGGGAATGAGCACCCCATCAGCCCTGTGACCATGCATGATGTGACTGGGTGTAACCTAGGTGGTGACATATGTTCTTATCAAAACAAGCACCTGCGGCTGCTGCCTTGCCAACAAAGAAGTACAAGTCACTGTACTTTGTCCTATGGACTTCCACTTTCTTTCCCTCTGAATAAGACTGGAAAGAAAAATTTCCTTCACTTTAGGAGTTTTCGTCCAGCCAGTGCCCATCACCTTGGCTGCTATGTGCAGTGTTAGCTGACCAGTGCTGCCGCAGGGGTATGGGAGGGGCTGACACTAGTGGCCTGCAGCAAGGTCCCTCTGCATTCTTGAGCTGTCTTGGTGCCAGAAGACGCCAAGATAGAGAACCAGTATCTGGACCCAGCCCAAAGAGTTGTGGAGCAATTCTGAAGATCTGTAGCTCAGCATAGATTGGGAAACAATATTTAAATACCATCCTAATGCCCTCATGGTTCTTTTCAATTTCTTGAAGGTGAATAAGTGTCTCTTGTCATCTTACATGAAAAAAACCTTTGGTGGATCATTTGCAGTCTCTTCTTGCTACTGGTGAGTATTCCTGTCAGCAAAGTCCAAGGCATGAATGTAGCAGCTTTAAACCTTGATGAATTTCTTAGTCTCCTCTTAGGTGTGTACTGTGTCTTGCCAAAGGTGCACGTAAATGAGGTGGCTGTTTTAAAACTTGTTGGTCATATGTATTTGTAAGGTGATGAGGCAGGAGTGCAGGTATTAGGATATGACCCAAGGGGTTGGAAGGGTGTGTGAAATCATGAGGGCTCATCCTTTGCAGGATAAAAAAGCCCAGACAACTGGGATCTTGCATAGGTTGTGCCCATGCAAGCACAGGGCCAAATATGAAATATTCTCTAGTCTCTGTATTTCTCCACCTGAGAAACATTTTATTTTGTCCCAGAGCAGAAGCTGAGTGTAAAATAATACCGGTGCAGTGGTTGCAGCAGCACACAGTGCTGTCTGAAATGGTGCTTTGAAACTGGAAATTGCATTCTGTTATTTGTTCTTAACATACTGAGAGAAACCAAATGTTGTGTACCTTTTTTGCAAATAAACAAGATTGTATCAAAGACACATTGATTCTATCATCAATTTCTCATCCTGACATAACCTGCAGGATCTCAAGTATAGGGTAGCTGCTTTAAGCAGCAGACAGAACACTAATGGAAGCTTATTTGAATTTCTATTTGCAGCCCTTATCTAAAGGTGCATAAGCTTCAAAGGCAAATACCCTATATTTCAAATGTAAAGTTAAATAATAATTTGCTGGATGAACTACTGTCTGAAAATACACAACACACTCCCCTTTTGGAATGATACACAAAGATTTTCTGTGCTTTGAAATGATTCATAGCAGATGGGAAGAAAAAGGATCATTAATTGATTCTTCAAATAAAAGATCACAAGTGTAACTGAGAGACCCTGTTGGAAAATCAAATGGACTAAATTTTCAGAGAAGCTTGTGCTTTTCACAGAAGTCTGCTGGCAGAATTTCAAATCAGCTTGATGATTAAACAGCAGGTCATTTAAAGTGTGTTTACGTTAACAAGCCTCTGTAACCACATTCATACTAGGGCAAGGCATAGTACACAAAGCATTCGTTAGATTATAATTAGTTTAGATTACTTTCCATTATGTATTGGTAAAGGCAGCCCTTGGGCTGGCTCATGTTTCAGGTTACCCTGCTGCTCCTGTTCGTGCAGCAGTAGCTTTGGGTAAGGTATCTGCGTGACAATATCTAAAAACCCTGCCCAGCAGTTCTAACTAGTGACCTTTGCATTTTTATGGCCCATGATCCCATACATGCCACCACCCATTCTTATTATCAAACTTTAAACTGAAATTAGGACAAAAGTGATATGAGCAATGCAAGGTTGTATTTTGTAAGAGTCTTTGGGCTCCTTTCAAGCAAGTCTCTAGATTATGCTGGTATTAAAACCATATTTTTGTTAGTTAATCAATGCCACTGGGGAAACAGACCTGTAATTCATAACATCAGAAATTGGTGTTAACTACTCTGCAGTGTTTAAACCTGTTTATTACCCTTACCACCCATAGTTTTTACAGGGTGTGTATTCTCATGTGTTCCATTTTTGAAACCATAGAAATGCTATTTTTTTACTTCTATTTCATTAATTCACTTGATGTGTGTGAAGGCAAAGTAGTCACACTGACACTTCTGAAGAATGTTTTAATCCTTTGTGTTATTACATAATTTCTTGATTCGTTTTTATCTGGTGTGGTTTAGCATAGCAGTATGGACCCACCCACTGCATTTCAAAGTGTAATCTCTCTGACACTTAAATGACATTTTTCCATTTTCTTGGGTAATGAATAATTTACAATGTGGGCCTGTAAAGAATCTATGTTCATATTTAAATATCTGTGAAATTTACAGATTTGCTTTTTCATTTTGAAAGCTCTAAGGTAATACAAAATGTTTCACTTGCTGCTCTTACTTCTTTTTCCATAAAGAGCTTATGTTCTGCAGATTGTAAAAACACTTCATAAACTGTAGCTTGTAAGATACATAACTTTGTAAGGCTGGTTGGTGGTTCTACTGTCAGAAATTAAGAAGGAAATAACTAGAAAAACTATGCTTAAGCCAAGCCTGTCTGTAATATTAAAAGGGATAAATAGATATAGATACAGATTCACCTATGAATATAGGTGGGGTCAGAGGAGTCCAGATCTTACAAGGCTGGGAAAACATTTGTGAATTTATTGTGTATTATGATTTCTGATGTTAGACTATTTTGTCTCACACTGTGAACAGAAAAAGCTTGTTTAAGATTAAAAATTGAAAGGTTAAGGTACAACTGAGACACATCAAGGATATAAATTAAAAAGGGCTAGTGAGAGGAGAGAAGGCATCCAAACTCCCATATTGCCAGAGAATGCAGTCAGACAAACCAAGGAAGCAAGTGCTACAAAGGCCAGCCCAGCTTGGAGTTATGGAGATAGGGGTCTGAGCTCAGGGAGGAAAGATGCAGAGATAAAGGCACATCGTAGACAAAGAGGAAGAAAATAAGGAGCAGCCTGGAAGATACAAAAAGGCTACTCTGTCCATCATGCAATTCATCTGAAATGCAGGGCAATCTCTTTAATAAATCTTGTCTGGAACTATATTTTTCTTGCACATGTCTTCCTCGCAACATGCTTTTTTCCTTGCATGAGCTGTGGAGTTTGAGGGAAGTAGAGCATATTCTTTACAATCGGTTACAAAGATGAAGCTTAGAACCAGTCCCTTTCCAGTCACCTCAGCAAAGATCAGCACAGCATTGCACTCAGTCACCTGTATTCAACCAGTGCTCTGAGAACAGCACGTAGAAATGGTTCATGACTTAGAGCTTCAAAGGTCAACTGGGGATCACAATTTCTAATAAAAAAATATTCACCCTCGAAATCTGGCTTTCTTGAAAATTGTTATTGTCTTGGTAATGAGATATTTTGAAAATCATCTGGGCCAAATTAATCAGATAGTATGTATCTGTTTGATTCCACTGAAGTGGTGCTGCACAAGTATTTACTGAATGAAGATGTCAACCAACAATTTTATGTTACTTATTAAAGCCAGATGCCAGATCTGTTTAGAGCTTTTACCAAAATGATACTGTACTTTTATCAAACTACTCCCTGACTGCCACTTCGATGCAAGAGAGGTTTTTCCCTTGAATATTTATATGTATCTTTATAATATAATGCCATTTCAATACAATATTGTTCTGACAAATTGATTCATTTTTCTGAACTACTGGTCTGGCCTAAGCTGAACTGTCATCGCTGCCTGATCACACAGCTCTTTACATCATTTTCATCTCTTTCCAGCTTCAAAGTTTCATCATCCTTGTCAAGATCAGGATATGGTAGTGCCCACAAATCAGTAGTGGGTAAGTGGCATCTTAGTGTCTCAGACAGGAAAGTATTTTAATACTTATCCATTTAAGTTCAGTATGTAAAACTCAAGATATGCGCAAAGTACACTGAACCTTTGTGAAAACTCCAAAAAGAAAAGTGTTTATTGTGCTTCTAATGTCAAAGCAGATGTTTAGGAAAATGTTCATCATAAATGAACTTGATGCTTCAGTGCTATGAAGCTTTACTATATTGGTTATTGGTGTTGAAACTCAGGGAGTCTGATGTGACCAGTATGACTCAGAACAAAGTTTTTTTTCAGACTGGCTGCTTTAAATATGAAATTTGTCATTATGCAGCCAGTCAATGGCCTGATTTTCAAATGCTCTTTACACAGGATTCTATCTGGTCTGCTTTAGATGTTCATTCCATTAAAGACAACACACGGGAAAGCCAGATCTTAGGAGCTGTTTGGGGGGACACCACATAGGATGCCCTGAGGCACAACAGCCATTTTATGAGCTCTGTCAGCCTCTTCTCTTAAGGACTTTTTAAAACCCTGCGTGTTGTCTTTATTTGTGTCATGATCCAACTTACCCCCATGAGGTAACTGATACTATCATTATCTGAAACTGTCTCAGAACAGAGTAAAGGAATTAAGAAACCTCTGCCAAGGCACACATCCTGATAACTGATTAACCACTGTCTCAAACTGTTGACTTACAGTGCTGCCTGAAGCCCCTGTGGAGTCAGTCTGTACACTCCATTAGGCAGAAAAAAATGGAAAAGATACTTTAAGATCCTAATTACCTCCATGCTTTTCCCCAGTTGTTCCAAACATGTCATGTCCATGATAGCTCCAAGGATTTTTCAGGAAGTTCTAGAGATGGTTGGGCAATCTAAATCTGACCATGCCTCCTAGCTCAGAGAAATAGCATACTGCATTTGCAACTATTTGTGGGCAAGTCATATAGCAAAAGCTGGGCTTTAATATGAGCATCTCACCAGTTTTATTGTCTATCCAGATTTAGTAATTAATAAACAAAATAACAGCACAATCTATTACAGATGTTGTACAGCCAATATATTAGTCTAAAGTTAAAAATCAGAACATAAATCAAATTGAATTTTTCCTGTTACTATATAAAATCACCACAGGAAAGTAAGTGTTGTCTCCCTGCACTTATGCAAATATTTACATTATATATATATATATATATATATATATATATATATATAACATCATTCATACTCCTGTAGCTTGTTAGCCACTTGCTGTCATATGAACCCAAAACTTTTAGGGACCTAAATTTTTGCTTATAAACACTCTGATACCTTAATTTCTGCTGGTCACACACTTTATGAGAGGAGAATCAGACTTTCCCAACATCAGAACAGGGCATTTGTGACAAAATACCTAGCTAAAGACAGCTTTTGTTCCAGACTAGTTTTCTGAACCTCAGACTCGAAATCCAAGTAAACTAGTAGTTCATCAGTAGCAGGCCATCAATCCTACACGTGATTTAGATGGTTTTAAAGATCATCGGAAATAAAGAAAAACTATCTGAAGAAACTTAGAAACACATTTGGAATGTTTTATTGGAACCACTGTATTGAGTTTGAAATCTCTTGAATGAATAATTCCAGAATGGTGCTAGAAATTCTCTTTACAGTAAAAATAGTGTATCATAAATTGATACTTTTAGGCCTGAATTAGTGCTCAGTGACATCTCTATATCTAACTTCTTGTTATCTTTAAAATGTGTGTTCAGAATTGTTCATGATTTCGTAAGGCAGACTATTTTTGTACAGCAGAGTGATAATGTAAAAGCAGTAAAGAAGAGCTAGGAAGTAGTAAGCTGGAGTTCAGAGAAAAGACTGTTTTCTTTTGGCTGACAATGTTATAAAAAGATTTCAGAATTAAAATTAGATACAAAGTTTACTTTAAATTTCAGTGCACCCAACTTAACTTCTCAGAGCTCTGCAAACCCTGGGAAACATTTTGGACAGGCTAGGATAAAAGTATAATTTCAGTTAAAACATATCACTGCTCTTCAAATTAATTACAGAATGATTGCCCAGACATATAAATTTTCATAGTATTCCACTCCATTCTCCAATTCTGAGAGTGAAACTTTGCACTATCATAGTTACAGAACAAAAACTGTGGACCTTTAACAGAAAAGTTAACTTTTGCTAGAAGGGTTTAACACCTCATTATATATTAATTTAGTAGCATCTTTTAAAAAGAGCAGCACAGCTTCTCATATTTATTACTTCTTTTGAATGACATCAAGAATGGCTTGTTCTGAATTAAAGAAAAACTTGGAGGTAGGTAATTTCATTAATTGGAGAATAGTTCAGTTTCTTTACCTAAAAGTGACCAAGGTTAAAATCATACGCAGCCAAGTTATTATTTTAGCCAGACTTAACTCTTTTTTCTAATAGTGATGTAATAAACCCTTTTTAGTTATTAGTAGTCCAGGTTGAGAGAAAAGCTTTGTGTGAACTTTGCCTGGATTACAGAAAAATGACATTTTAAATCTTCAAAAGAAGTAAAAAGAGGCAGATATTGATTGTAATTAGGAAACTTATTTCTGTACCTACTCCAGATTGTGTGACAAGGGACTTAAACATCTCTATGTGTGCTTTCCCCGTGGAATAATAGCCACAGGAGTATTCACTTCTGAATAATTAATATTTGAAAACCATAATACATGTGAAATATATTACAGTCACATTTTCTGAATATACTTCTCTCTTTACCACAAGATTGCCTTGCTAATTGTCTAAAAGTTTTTGATCGGAAAAGTAATATTATAGATTATACCTGGTAGGTTAATCCACTTGTGCTTTTGCAATTTTGAATTTTTAATGACTTTTGGAAAAAGTCATTATAGAAATATAGAAAAATAATATTTATCAGGAAGGAAAGAAATGTTTCTTACATTATAGGGCAGCAAAATTTTGCATTTTATCCCGAATGTTAAAGTGCATGTCTCCAGCTAATTTGTTGAAAGATTCAGTTTGCATATAGTCACAGCATGTCAGTGAAATAACCCTGTGAAACTGATCTGCGTTTTGAGCTACAGCTTAGAATTTCCCAGTGATAATAACTTTGGTGGAACACGAGGAGGAAATGCAAGCTAAGTTCTCCAGAAAATCAGAATTTAAAATGAGGAAAAAAAAGGCGCTTTGTGTTTAAATTTATAATTATCTTTCTGTTAAGGATGAAGAGATGCTTTTGACAGGAGGCTTGAAATCTCTCCTTCCCCACGTGCTAAGAAGAATAATTCGGTGCAACAGACTCAGTATTAGCAACACTTCAGGAATGGCGGAAGGTAAGTAAACCTAACAGCTCTCTGGGCAAAGTGATTCCATTTTAGACTCCTAACTATGAGGATTTTCGTTTGTATAGGACTGAAGAAATATCAAAAGCACAAAAGTAAAACAGAAGAAAATGTTATGTTCTTGGGTGTTTTTGAAATCACACTGTAAACACCTGACTCTGGTTTTTAAATCATAAAGCTATATCAGAAAATACACCATCCTACCTGAGTTATGTATGTGGACTTTGCTTTCAGTGTTTGCAGTGCATCCCTCAGCTTCCAATTTCCTTGAGAAATGATGGATGCAGAAAATATTTGAGAAATCTTTAACCAAATCTGGGTTTTCTTGCATAATATTATCACATTTGTAAGATGACCTACTATGGTCTTTACAGGGACCTTGCTTTACTTAGCACATCAGATATGCTTTGGGGAACAATTAGACATATAGTTACAGGAGTGGTTTTCTGCTTCATTTGTTGCAGAAGGTGAAGATTTACTGGGTCAGCAAGACAGAATTATAAGAGGTAGGGAAAAATTAGTTTTATACTCAGATAATTGAATGCATTCTGGAAGATTGATTTTGTTCTTGCCTCTCATACCTGGACTTTTACAGAAGCAGAGAACTCTGTCATTGTTCTGATCAACTTTAAAAAATGGCAAATAGTTGGTCAACAAAGCTGTGTGTACACTAGTAGCACTACTATAAAAAATGTTAAAGGTCATTTTATGGAACTTTAGTGAGTCTTGAAATAGTGGTTTTCTTTTCTATCCGTTCCTAAGTTGAAAAATACTAATGCAAGTTAATAATTTGCAGTTTTTCCCAAGCTGATTTTTTAAGTGAATTTATTGCTGCAGTAGTTGTAAATGTATTAGTTCTAACATTTTTGGAAGTATTGCTGACATACAAAACAAGTTCATGAACAGTTTCATTATACAAAAAGAACTGTTGTAACAAATTGTCTTATGTTGTTGTTGTCCAATTCTTTCTCACTGTCCTCATTGTCATTCACCATAGAAATTAAAAGCTCTTTCTAAACTTCTCTGAATGGGACATGAGTGTGTTGAATTAATGCCTGAGTTGGTCAGCACATCCAGCTCCACTACCACTGCTTGTGAATACGTTCATAATGATGACTCCATAATGGAAATTAATCCCTCAGGAGATATGGGTTTCATGTATACAAAAAGTAAAGATAGCTATCAGGAGGAGCAAAGTTCTCAAACTGAGAAAAAACTGAGGCTTCCCGAGTTTATCAAGTATTTGCCTGAAGCTTCAGCCTGTCATCTGTAATTATTATGTGAAATTCAGTGTTCTCAATTGAATGCCCTGACTAAACCCATAATTTTAAGAACTCATTAATATAACCAGCAAAGCAGAAAGTGCCTGTGAATTTCTCATGGATAGCAGGGAATAAAATTGAGGGGTAACCAAATTTAGTGTTTTATTCAGTGGTAAATGTAGTATGTTTATTTAGCAAAAATATTTTTCTGTATTTAGCAAGGATCTCTTTCTGTATTTAGTAACTTCTGCTAGTAATAAAATGAATTTTTTGTGCTGACTACTCCCAAGAGAGCAGTTTGTGGACAAATTCAGTATGCAAATACATGCTTACCTCAGCCTTTGCTTTGCATTTTTCCATCAGGAATAAAATTCTCTTTGGATTTCTTTGTTAGTTTTGGTCAAGAGTAAGATTTGGCTCATTTTCTACAGCCTTGGAAGGCAGCTCATTGATTTCCACTAAATTATTGCCTCTTTGATGACTGACTACTGCAGTGTTTAAGAAGTGAGTGCTGCTGTGCAGCCTCCTACTCGCCTGCCTGATATCAGACAGTAATAACTCTTCAAAAGAGTATCAGTACAGAATTTAGGGGTTGTTAATTGCTGGGTTTATACACCCCAAACCAGTTGTACTCCAAATTTAACTCCATTATTTGAACAGTTGATATTTCCATGGGGAAAGTTTAAATGGCATTAGTATTAAATATTACTGTTAAGAAAATAAATTTTTTGCTAAATGAATGACTGGGACCTTTCTTCAGTGGTACTCATTGCAAAAGTGTTAAGTTTTTAGAAGCTATTTCATAGTAGTAGTCAACAACCTTTTAAATGAAAGCTGTTTCCAAGGGAAGAAAGTGTAGCAGTTCTGTTTAATTTTTTTTTATTTTTAGTTAGAAAGTAAATTAGAATTCTAATTAGAAATTACTGAGATTTAGTGGACAGTCAAGAGTTTATTGCTGAGCTGTAATCATATCTGTTTAATTGTAGCCCACATTAAAATTCTCTAGCCAAGGAATTTTAAGGAATGGGCTACCAACATCAAGATACCAGGAGTTTACTGTTGGATTTATATCTTGGGCTGGTGAAAAATGATTGTGAAAATGTGTTATGTGATAGCCTTTCTTTGGCTCTGAGTTAACTTTTGCAAATAAAGCATTTTCCTTCAGAAGACTAATGTCCCTAGTTAGACAAGAAATTATGCTTATATATAAATAATAGCAATGTTTAATAATTATGGTATCTTCATATTCTGCTATTACCCCTGTCTGCCAACTGTTTTAGCTGTAAATTACTTCACATATAGAGTAGGCCTAGCTATGATTTTTAAAATATTTCAAGAAGTTTGATCTAATTACAGAGTTCTGAATCAAAATTTTCTTTCAGGTAATTTTTATAAGCCATCTAAAGAAAATCATACAGAAAAGTTATCGTTTTACAAACAAAAAGCTAAATTAGTAACCAGCCTTTCTACCTTCCACAATTTAAGGCTATAAACAGGCCAATGTTGTGATTTTGCACAAGTCCCTGGCTGATGACTTTGAGAAGTTCTGCCATGCAAACGATGGACCCCTGCCACTGCTGTACAGAAGTCAACCAGGTGACTGGAAATGTCCTTCCCTGAGCAGCGATTCTGATATCAGGTAATTCCAGACCAACCCTCCTGGCCAGTATTCTGAAGTGAATGCTGGTGGTGATTAAGAAGATCTTTGGAAACAGCTTGGTTAAACTGCTGAATATTTTGAACAATGTTCTTTTCTTGGAGTTATACTTTTGAGTGAAAACCATGTATAACAGCCCGATTATCTCATTCTTGAGCCACGTGTTATGATAATTGTCAGTATTACGAGTATTTCTCCAATCCAAAGGTGAAATTTTGTGTAGTTTTAAATATTTTGCAGTCTGAGCCTGCAGAATTCAATAATAGGGTTTTATATTCATTTTGTTTACTAGAAGCATTGCCATGATGTCTGCACCATACTCTGAAATTTGAAAGATGTACTCCTGTGGTAAACAGTAAAAACAAGGTTTAACCAGCTTTCTAATTTTTGAAAGCCTGAGACAAGATATGCATAAGGGGCCTTTACCTATAAAACCTTAAAAATCTCAAACTTTAACATTCTTTCTGCCAGCTTGGTTTTGTGCAGAATAAGATGTTCTGGGGATATTGCCTGTGTTTGTTTCGTTATTAGTCAGAAAGAACAAAATTGATAAAGCAGGCTGTATCTTGTGGTTTCCCACTGGGTTTATGTCTCTTCAACCAATTCACCTTATTTTCAAAAAATGCAACAAAGCTGTGCTAACTTCTTATTTCACTAGAACTGACTGCCTGGAGTACAGAAAATATGAGCATGGAGTTTGTACTGGATCACTGAAAAGCCTTAAGGAGTATTCTGAACAACTCAAGGACATGGTGACTTTTTATTTAGGCTGCAGCTTCTCTTTTGAAAAAGCAGTCCAAAAAGCTGGCATTCCTATCAGAAACGTTGAGCAAAAATGTAATGTAAGCATGTACAAAGTAAGTATATGCACACATAATCTTTGTTGTAATTTTGCCTATGAGTTTTGCCCATATTCACAGTAGGTGCATATACCTATTGTTCAAATGAGAACTTTTTATCTCTACCTAAACAGTAACTTAAGGCATGTGCTAGTGCTGAGCACATGAAGATACAGGGTAAAATATTCCCAGCCTCAGTTCAGTGTAAGGCCAATCTCCTTTTTTATTCATTTTCCATGACAAAGCTTTCCCTGTTTCCTGTGGCAGCCATTTCATTTGGATTCTGTTCTGGTTTGCCCTCTCTGTTTCACCCAGTGATCCATGCACTGTTCTGACCATGTCTTTACATGTCCTGCTCTCCACACCAGCTCCTGCTTGCAGTTGGAATATTCCTTTTATAAACCCTGGCAATAGCACCTTCTTCTGCGTGACAGACAGATTCTGGATTTTTCCTGTGACAGTAGAGCCTTTAAACTGCACATTTACTACAAACCCAGGCCCCTTGGCCAGAAGAAGTTCCCAGACTTGAGCTGTCTACCATAGCCCTGAAAATTCTGACTGTGCTCAAAAAGTTCGTGGTGTACATTTTAATGGTCACAGAAATCTTAAAATAATTCTGGCTCCAGTAAATAAACCCCTTAGTACTGAGAACATTGAAGTACACATCTGCATGCCTTTTTCATTTAGTTCAGATGCTGTGCTACTGGAGAAAGTTGTTTTCAGTGTTATTGTTACACAATCTGTGCTGTGCTCCTGGTCAAAGTGAAGGTGCAAACACGTCTCATATGTAAGGCTTTCTACCAAGCTTAAAGAAAAAAATTACAACTATGGATCTGCTTCTAGCATTTCAGAATTAGGAAAATTGTATCATTTATAGGACATTAATGCTGTGAAGAACTGCACAGTGTGTTTCTTCAGTGACAGCTGTGATTATTATTATCATTATAAAGGCTTTAAATGAATGCTTTCTAGACAGCTCTAGCTCTCTGGATGTCTTGTTTATGTTCAGCTGCAACTCAGATATCTGACATTTTTTCCTAAAAAGCTGACCTCCTTTAGTTCTAAATAGAAAAGGTGCCTCAGCCTCCCAGTTGGTGAGAATGATGAATTCCATAGAGTCTTTGTAGAGGCATGAAAGATTTGTATGTGTGGAACTGTCATGCAGCTTCTGTACAAGGGGGCACTGCCATCAGCAGTTGCTGACCCTGGCGTGTTACAGGGCACTGCGTTCAAGTACAGAGGGTAGATTCACTCTAAGTACATTTGTGGCTGTGTCAGTTTTCTTTAGCTTTTTCACCTTCTGTAGAGGGAACACATCGTTGTTTTCTGACAATATTCAACATACACACATCTAGCTGTGTGCACTGAAACAAGGAATGCATTAAGTTGACAATTTCAGTGATCTGTATGATGGAGCTAAATGATGGAATCTTAAAGGGGAAAAAATACTAGAGTATCCTAAGAATTTTTTTGAAAAGGATTTAAAATGAATGTTAGAAAGGCTCTAAATTCAAGTACAGCACAAAGATTTGTTTATTCTAACATTTTAGAACTATTATTCAATATTCCTGCTAACACTGGATTCTTTTGAACTGCCAGACATCTGTACCATGCTACAGCATTTCTATGTTTCACTGCAACTTAGTAGTCACAATGAGACCTATTCCTGAAAGCAAGCTGGGGGCAGCTGTGCTAGCAACCTCTGAATTAAAAGAAGCCCACGGAGCACCAATTCACATAGGTGACCCTGGTCAGTGCTTTTCATTTCTCATTCGGCATGCACCTGTGTATAAAAATGAAGGGGGAAAGCATGGGAAGTGGTAGGACTGAAATACCTGCACCACTAAATCTGTTTTAATCTTTTCTGATGGTCACAAGCCTGAATATAAAAGGAAAAAGGAAGAAAGAAAAAGGAGAAGGTTTTGAGTGAGCTGAATGCACAGATTTCTTAGATAAAAGATAGTTGTTGGACATATATAAGTTATCTGGCAGGAGGGGTTTTGGTAAAAAGTGTAATCACACTTTTCTGAAATGTGTGCAGTTTCATTTATATGTGAGTAATTTCTTGCTGTCAGAGATTCCAGTGACAGGATAGCAGTGACTGACAGCATGGGGAGAAGTGTGTGTGGATGCATTTTGTGTCTTAGTGGTTGAATGTGAAAGCAAATACTGCATTATTTTTTAAAATACTGAAATAGCATACAACAAGCACAACACTTAAGACAAAATGAATAGAAATATGACAAGATTTTTTAAAAATCTAGTTTGAACAAAAATGAAAAAAAATAAGACAGGAGGCTGTTTGAAAAAGAATGAAACCAAACAAACACCTGTAATACGAAGATAGGCTGCAATCATTTCCCCCCTGCTGTCAGAAGTTTGGTAATCATGGGCTACATACACAGAAGGATCACACTGCAGGGCATGGAAGGAGATGTCATTGGTTAACACAACACTCATGAGTAACATATCTGAGTACTTAAGCCTGACAAACTAGTAATATGTCATTACAAAAGAGTAAATCATCATATATATAGATTATATAAATTATTTTCAGAAAAGAGAGTAGTATATTAAAGCATCTGGAGAATTTAAAACCAAGGGAAGATAGCAAGTGCTTAGAATGACCCAGATTATTACAAGTAGGTGTTAGAATAAAGCAAAAGACAATTTAGTGAAAGGGAGCTAAGAGTGAGATGTATTTATCTAAGACAGAGAGGAAAAGAGAGATTGATCATTTCTCTAGCTAAAGAATGTAGGAAGTTAACACGGTAGAAAATGTGTTCTAGAAAGAACTCATTTTGCATTGCAACCATTTATTCTTCTTTGCCAGTGCTACAAATAGAATTCTTCTGTTGATCCAGAAGATTTATATTATCTTGGAAGCTCAGCATAGATGTCTAACTTGCATTTTGTTGCAGAAATAAGGTAAATAGATTTTACTGGTGTTAGCAAGTACAAAAAAAGGGAAATCAAGTCAGCTCAGGCTCTGAGGAGATGCACTCAAAGGCAAACTAAATGTTCCACTTTAGGGGGACTTGACATTCTCGAACTCTTAACTCAGTGTCATTGAATGATGTTTGGGGTCCACCCCCCAGCTTTGCAGTATTACTGCTTAATTAGAATCACTCGTGATTTAATTTTTGATCAATTCCAGGTCTGCTAGGAATACAAGATCTTTCTAAACCAGACTATGGAGATCCAGTTCACCTTCACCCTGGTGATATTCCAGTGTTTTGGGCCTGTGGAGTAACAGGAATAGAAGCAATTATCAACTGCAGTATGTGCTGCTTAGAGAATCTTTTAAAATTATCCCTCAATCTCTTTTCTCTCTCTCTGTTTTATCTGTTTTGGTTTTTTTTAAGGAGACTGAATTGGCTGATTAGCAGGCTTGAGGGTAAGATAAAAATCACCCCAAACAACAAAAAGCCTTTGGCAGGAGAGTTTTTGTTGTGAAATACAGGTCTACTTTAAAGAAAATTCTTGCTGAATTTCACCACTTTTGTGTATTTTGAACGTTTAAATCTACAGGTCTGTAACATCAAAACATCTTTTTAAGCATTATAATAAACAAGAAGTTTAAAGGCAATAATTTTAAAGCTTCTTCCTTTTAAAATATTATTTTGTACTACACTGAAGTAAAGCAATAGTAAAGGAAACAGGAAAAAAAAAAGGGAAAAAAAAGAGAAGCTAGAAAGCTTTCCAAAGTGTTGTCAAGAGCTAGCAAATTGATTGACATGGAAAAGGTTCCTAAGTGCCTTATGGAGAATGTTGAGCTTTTCGTTTTCTCCAAAATTAAGTAAATGTGACACATAATGAAACTTTTTCTTCTGCACAGTGTTTCTACACTGTGTGCAGTCATTTTTGCAGGCATGAGCGCAAAGGGCAAGAAAATGCAACAAAACCATAGTAACAGTATTATGTATTTCTCTAAGTCACTAGTATGGAATGAAATACTGTATTTTCATTACTGAAAAAGAAGTTTAATAATCATAGGCAATTACATTGGAGAGAACCCTGGGAGTTCATCTGCTTTGTCCTTCTCTCCTTGCAGGATCCTTGTGGTTTCTTATAGATGTTTACCTGACCTTCTCTCAATACCTGCTCTAATGCATTCAGCTCTAAGAGGAGTTTTCTTTCTCTTTCTTACATCCAGTCTCTTTTCCCCAGTCCCAAATCCATGCTGAAAATCCTACTCTTTCCTGGATTCTTCAGCAAACCTATTCATTTTTGTCTTTTCCCTCTTGTTGTACGGAAAAGAGAGAAAAAAAATTGCCAATGTCTCTCCAATCTGCTGCACAAGTGGCTGTCTATCCTGCTCTTGCCTGGAACAGAAATGCACTTTTGTTTGTTTCTCTATTTTCTATATTAAAACCAGTTGTCATTAGTGCATTCTAGGAAATTTTTGGATAGCTTTTATTTTGCTGTGCTACTTTCTGAACTAGGAAGTTTAAAATCCGCCATACCACCAGTACCCATACTTAAGATGAATCTGCCAGCTTGTCACAAAAACTGCTCACAGGGTTTGGTGAGGTGTAGTAAACCTCAACAGCCACATTCCCCAGGTGCTTTAAATTGCTACTCATAGAGTCCCGACAGATGTAGCTCAAACCAAGCACATATGTACTTAGGAAAGAAATATCTTTTCCATTTTCACCCTCCTAACAAAGAAAGTTTTGCTTGTTTAAGTATCGTAAGATTCGTAGATTCTGGGGTCAGTATAAAGACAGGAAATATTTTCAGCCTAGGGAGCTACTGTGCTGTCAGGTGTAAGGAAGCTTATTTTTCTCCAGGGTTTTAGAGTCTACTCATATTTTCTTTGCTAACTCTTACTGGTCCCCTTTTGTCATTACTCTTGCCAGTTTAAATTGAACATTTAACCCCAGCCAGCAGGGTGAGAATTGGAAGGGTAAAAACTGGAAAATTCATGAGTTGAGATAGAGACAGTTTCATAGGGAAAGCAAAAGCCATGCATGCAGAGCAAAACAGAATTAATTCAGGGCTGCCCATGGGCAGGCAGGTGTTCAGCCATCTCCAGGAGAGCAGAGCCCATCACAGGTAATGGTGACTTGGGAAGACAAATGCCATTACAACAGACCTTTAGGGAGGGCACCAGAGTTCCATTCTTGGGTTGCCTCAAGCTTAGACTGAAGAGGACATTGTGGAAAAAACTGATCTCAACTACCCACATGAGCTTTTTAAAAGTGAAAACATTTTCAGATGTACATGTATATATTTCTTTCTCAAAGTGTATTAATTGCTCTGATGTAACTTAAAATATCACCTGTTTTTATAAGTGTCATCAGGCAGGGACTCTATTGTTATATTAAGTTTTTGAAATGTTATCATCTTATCATCCCTATAACTTGTTACATTGTAATAATAATGTTTAACTGAAGTATTTTCATTCATTTTAGGAGCTCCATTAGCTTTTACTCATTCTCCTGGCTGCATGTTCATTACTGATCTAAAGAATGACTGTGTCAGATCCTCAGGAGGAGTCCCACAGGTCCACTGCATCTCTCAAGATCCTCTGCATTTCAGTATTGTTTCAGCAGAAGCAGCCCAAAAGATAAACACTCTAGAGACCCTAATTGGAATAGATCCAGGTATAAACAAAAGCAGTCTCCCTTTAATGGATTCATTATGGGGTATCACCTACCCTGCCTTTTTAGATATTTTAAATTCAAGAACACTGTAAGGATTTAAAGGTGATTTTAAGAATTCTTTATGGAATACAGTGATTTTCTATAACTAGGTCTTATGTTTTCTGTTTTTATCTGGTATTAACTGTAGTTAATATCAGAGTCTGGCCAAAAATCATTCATTGTGGGTAATGGAATATCTGATGTGGATGACTGTGTGCTCCCAAAGTACACAGAAGCAGACTGGAGAGTCCACAGGGAATAAGAACTGCTACTGAGAAAAACTGAAATTGGTATGTGAAATACAGGGCACCTCACTTGCTGCTAACAGCTACATGGGTATTCACTATGGAGTAAATAGCACATTTCTTTACATATGTCCATATGTGTAGTTGCATGTGTTTTTGAAACACCACTCCCTGACGGGTGGAATTATATTCATTTCTGCTGATATATCCATCACTGAGGTGTTGTGTGATGGACCAAAGTGACCAGGTCATCACAGAAGGTTGAGCAGTGGGGCTGCCTGTGTGTGAAAGGAAGAGGGAAGTAAAGGCAAACTGGGTACTGCAACCATTCCTAAAAATACACATTGAGTTAGTCCCCTCTGGCTGCTGTAAAATCTGAGCTCAGTGTGCCATAAATTTTCTGAAATCCTCTGTAGGCAGTAGTGGAAAACAGCTTACGCCCAGGACTCACAAGCTCTGGGTTTGGGCTGTGTGCATACATTTGGGTCTGTTTATTTTTACTCACAAGGCCTCTCCTTTCCCACTCTCTGGAGCTAGCTTGGCACAATGCCATGCTCTGCAGAAATACAGGACCTAACTTAAAAGTTAGCTCAATTTATTGCTAAAGGAGAGTACAGTACTTTGTCTCAGTTCATATACCCCACTTCCCAGAGACTTGTATTCTGCTTACGTTAACTTTAAGTTTTCTGAACTTTTTTCTCTGTTCATTATCTGTGTATTACCTGTGTATTTAGGAGGAATAGAGGGAGAAATACGAATGGGGAAACTGAGGACAAAAAGAGGAAAATGTGAGGGGGAGGTGAGCGAGAAGGATGAAGATATGAGGAGATTGGAAAACAACAGTGAAGATTTACCTCTCTAAGCCCATCATGCTGGGAACTCATGGTTTTCATGAGTGCTAGCAAATCAAAAGAACTGAGCTGTGAACTTTTTTCCAAGTGACAGGGGAGGAATATAGGATAGGAAGTGTTTGAACAATGAAAGCCATACACAGATAATAGTGCTGCCTATTTAGGGATTGACCTATGAGAAGAGACTTCTACTAATATTCACCTATTTCTCAAGGTCTGATAACATGGTTCTCTGCTACATGAAGTGTTACAAGAACTTCTAGTAGTCACCTGGATACCACTGTATTAATTGAGTTTACTAAGTCTCCAGGTAACTTAAAGTGTCTCTGAAACCTCACTTCTGAGGTTGATTATTTCATTGAGTGAAATTTATTTGGGAATTAGCTCTTGTGGAAGGGGATGGAGTTAAATAGAGACAAAGGACCAGCTTACAGATCTGAAGTCTGCATCAGAACTTCTGTAAGTTCTGGGATGCTTGAGTTGCAATCTAGCTTCAGTAGCTAAACATGGTCTAGCAGGACTCTCAGAGGAAAACAGAGGGCCAAAGGAAATGAAACAGTACGCAATAAGCTCTCAGAAAAAACAATTTACACTTATACCTAGAGATGCTACGTATAATAATTTTCAAAAGCTGATATTCTTAACCTGGAAGCTCAGCCCATTATCTTCATTACTCATATCTCACATCTTCCTAGGTTTCCTAAGGAAATTACCCCAATTCCTGCTTTGACCAGAGGTGTTTCTCTCTCTTTTTTAACCCATTTTGCATCTCTAAAGTATGTACCTTCATGAGGGGAACGTCGAGAGGAGAATGCTGGACTGACGTGTGCTGCTCTCTGACACCTCCTGTCTAGGGGAGCGGGGCATCGGGCACCTTGCGCGGCCGGGCGAGCTGCTGGGGGCCAGCCTGGCGCTGTCACACGCGGGCTCGGTGCTGCTCACCACGGGCTTCCCCACACACTTCACCCACCATCCCCCTGAGGAGAACGACGGGCCCCCGGGGGCGCTGGCCATCGCCGCCATGCTGCAGGCCCTGGGCACGCGCGTCGCCCTGGTCACTGACCGGCGAGCCATGGAGCTCAACAGCAGGATTATCGAGGCAGCTGTGCAGCTAGGTAAGGGACAGGGGGTGCACGTTTGGGCTTGCTGGTTTGAACCAAGGTTTGCTTCAGTTTGAATCTGTCACTTCGTACAGGACGTTTTTCCCCCCCGCCAGAGACTGAGTCAGAATTCATCCTCTAAGCTCTGCTCATCATTGCTGTGATGACACTTTGTTAAACTAGCTGGCATCAAGTTAATGTGTACATATCTGCGTACTGATTCTGGATGAGCTGCTTGTGATAAATTCTGGATGTCTGTTCTTACTCTTGTAGACCTGTTTTCTACCTCAAGGTCCCATTTAACAGCATTCACATCTAAATAACACTAAATTAAAGTAAGGATATGGGGAGCTCATCAAGAGCTGTGTAGTGACATTGAATTCTTACTGTTCTAGCAAGTTTGCTTTCTTTTTTTTTTTTTAAGTTTTCTGAGATACATGAAAAAAGAAGTGTGTAGTATCTGAATTTCATTTTGCATTCCTGTAGGAATCCTGAAGGAACCCATCCCTCTACTGAGTTATCAAAGGGAAAGTGCTGATTCAGCTCTAAAGTTTTTGTGTGAGAATGGGAATCCTGGAAGACCTAGGTAGGTGTATTCAGTTTTTGAGAATGGGTTACACCTCTACTGTGAGAAATTATAATAAAAATAAGAACCATGGTCTAAGAAGGCACAACGGCTGCAAGTAAATCCTTAAACTTTGAATGCACAGAATGAACTTTGTAGCCAAACACTGTTATTGGAGCATAGGCAGAGTACTGAATTTCACATTATTCTGCAATTATACACTTCAGAAATACAAAAAGTCTCAGTTCTTCATGTATCAATAGTTCTTTTCCTTCAAAAAAATTCCAAAATATTTTCAGCTGTTATTCTATAAATATATATTTATATTATATATTTATAGAATATATATTATATATTCTATAATAATATATACACACTATATATTATTTTGCAATTTTTAAATCAGTGAGAAGTTCAAAAAGTCAGTGAAAGGGCTAAGAAAAGAGCTGGGGAAAGTGTGCATTTTCTAGATCTTTAGCTCTAGTCTGACAGCTAGGGAATCTGATCTGACTTAATAAAATGTCATGTGTTTGTAATGGTGTGATTAGGGTTAATGCACTGGAGAATTTGCTGAGTAGCTGTATGCTCATTTCATTACTTAGCACGCAATTTAAATTTCCTTGGAGTAGCATACATTGCTCGTTTTATTGATCTTTCCTTGTAAAGCATTTTAATGTAGTTGCCCTCAGTTTGCATTCTTTAATAAAAAGGTCTTTCACCCTGCTATTTGCTTCATCAAGTTACTGAATTCCCATTTCTTTCCACAGGTTTGTGTATACTGTAATAGCATGCATGATACTGTCTTCACTTTTTATGTGTTATTTTAAAAATATCTTTTATGGCTATGCTTAATAAAAGTACAGGCAGATTCTATTTAATTTTGTCCCTTAGTCCCAAAGAGCTGAAGTAAGTATTTTTTTAAAGTAGACAACTAACCTGCTAAAGGTCTCTGGAATCACTGTAGATACTCACCCACAAGAACATTAAGTAATTCAGCAGAATTAGTAACCTCTTGACAGTAAAATTGGAGAAACAGAAGCAAAATAACTTAATTCTAACACACAGTGGCAGAACTGAGTACTATAGTTCTACTCAAAATGTAGGACAGCTGCAGTACATCTGTCTACTTTCATAAGCAGCAAAACAGCCATGGACTTAAAAAATGAATCCCCCAAATCTAAAGACCCAAACCCAAACATTGCCTAACTGGAAACAGATGAATATTTGCCAAGCAATGTACTTTAAGCAGAGAATATACTTGCACTAACAAGGATTTAGATGATCATTAATTTTCCACTTTTTTGTTTTCTTTAAATACACTTACAGAGACTAATATTTTACAAGACACTGTCTGCTTTCATGTGAAACAGAGCCAGGCCAGATGGCTGATCTAAAGGATTGCTGGCTAGCAGGATTGCAGGAACTTCTCAATTTCTTGGTAGCAAATGTGGTTTGGGGAAGCTGCACTAAAGCTATTAAAAAACCCCATAGACAACTACATTCAGAAATAACAAAACAGTATCCAAGTTTTACCTTGAATCCTAAATGTTCAAAAAGTAGAACCAAGCACAAGCAACCAACAGATGAATTTTTCATGTGAAAATCACAGCTTTGCCTTCTCCCCTCTGTTTTTTCACTCACCTCTAAGCAGATTTGATCACCTGGTAGCCATAGAGCGTGCTGGGATGGCTGCTGATGGCAATTATTACAACGCCAGGAAAGTTAACATTAAACATCTCGTGGATCCCATAGATGAATTGTTTTTAGCTGCACAAACCATTCCAGGAATCACAACAACAGGTAAGGGTGAGTTTGTGTGACACTCTCAGAGGCAAGAGAAGCACAAAGCAGGAGCTCTTATTGCTAGTGAAGAGGGCAGGTGCTGAGTGGCTGCTTTCAAGCTACAGCTGTTTGTTGTGATTGGAAAAATTACAAGTTTCTGTTGAAGGATTCTCACAGCAAAAAAAAAAAAAAGTTCATTTCAGTTCATTATTTAAGGACAAAAAAGCAAAACATCAAGCCCAGATATATTACCTATACATAAGTCTATGTGCATACACTCCAAGTGGAGTTTTTGATAGTGGCTTTATTCTGTATTTTTTGTGTTGAAGGCAACATAGAACATAAATGGTTTTTGGATGGTAGCATTACTTATTAAAGTATTGGTTTTATGATTGTTACACCTAAGTTAAAACAGCAGTCTGGATAGAATCTTTGTTTATGTTGTCTTTAGCCGTACATTCCTTTAAGCAGGGATTAAATAGTGACTTCTCCAACAAAATATCTGTGTGCAGTAAGAATGTTTAAAGGAATGCGTTGTCCTTCCCACCAAAACAACATTGGCTTTTGCTAATACCTCTAATGAGAATGTCTTTGTCAACGTGCTGCTCCTCTCTTTAGCCAATAAACTTTTTGTTCTTGACTATTTATTTGTATCTGATTTTCAAAAAACATGCCACAGACCATTGTACAACATCCTTGTACAATCAAATGCTTCCTGATGCCATATGTGGCCCAAATGAATTTTGAAGATATATATAATCTCTGTAAATTTTAAAATTAAATTAGAAATAAGTACCCATGCCAGACTGATTTCTGTCACATCAGAACAGTGACATCTGCTGATTTAGCTTTTTTTCTTCTTATAGTGCTGTGGACTTGCTCCTAAATATTACCAAAAGCATGGGAACTTTGGCTTCTCACTTTTGTTGGTTTTCAAATGTTTCCACAGAATTGAGAGAACTTCTGTAGAGATAATGCATGGTCTAATTTCACTACATTGGTATCATTTAAAAGCTCTGTAGCAGAGGGCTTCACAGATTTTTTTTTCTTATTGTGAAATTTGCAACACTTTGTATTTAGATTTAATTCGGGTTTTTTCCTATTCATTAGATGTATCTTCCAGCATTCAAAAGGAAGCACTCTAGATGGCACTGTCTTGGCAATCTCAACAGAGGACAAAGATTGACTGAACAAGTATAGGAAAAGCTGTTTTGTAAAGATGTCTAGCAAAATGCCTCAGAGCTTTATCTGCTGTTAGTTTCAACTCCTGTCCCTGATTTTAGGTTGTTGATACAAGAATTTGATCTCTCCAAATACTTACATAACATCACAACCTGATTCCTTTAGTAAAAATGCCATAATCTCTTCAAAAATCTCCCACAGCAGCTCAAAGTATTATTCATTTGCTGGAGTTTGGAATGTACTGCCAGCTGAGAATTTGAATCTATTCAGCAGAATGTAGTTTGTTTCAAACATTCTCTGAATATTCAAATATACTATGAAATGTCATTAATAAAAAATACCACAGGCTTGTGAAAAAGAAGAAAAGCAGTTATTCACATTCACTATGTCTCAGTGCTGTGAACTTTCTCTAAAGAGATTTCTGCATAGAAAATGGTTTAACAAGTCAGAGGCTTCAAAGGACAATGAAGGGATCTGCTCTGGTCTCCCATGGCATTTGTGTACCTGCATATTCTGCTCTGGAGAACTGGGTATCTACAGGAAAACAATGTAATTTTTTACATTAAAATGTAAAAATGTTACTTAGTTAACATTTCTTGTCTTGCTTATCACACTAATTTCTGTTATTTTAATTTGGTATCATTTCTTGGGTGGCATGTTGGGTTTTTCAAAGTGTTTCTGCAAGTGTAGTTTAACTTAGCCACTGTGGCCTTTGTGTTTTGTCTCCCATTACTGCTAGCAATGTGTTGCTACTGATGAGGATACATTTTATTTCTGGTGGGGCTGTCTTCAATTTTCTTTATGGTCAGTAGGAATCTGGAGGCATATGACTAATTCCAAAATAAATGCAAATATTGTACAGAATTAGGGTGGAGTTCTTGAATACCCTTATAGGCTAGAATACCAGAAAGATCAAGTTTTCAGCCTACAGAAGTTCTTTATATAGTGTGCTCCATGGCAAGAAGCACTGTGTCAGTAGGTGGAGAGGGGAAATGTTAGAACATTTGTTACATGCTGATTAATTGCTGTCAAGTGTTGCATTTCAAAGGAGATCTGTGTTTTTTAAAAAAATCTGATCTGGTAGTTTGACCACAGGCAAAGCATGAGCAATGCCTACAATTGCATGGGTACTGACATCCTAAAAACTCGGGGAGTGAGGAGCCTTGAGGAATTCACAGAGTAAGAAGACATGAAAGGCTGAGTTTGGAAGGGACTCATTTTCCACATAAGACTGAAATAAAAGATTCAGAGATGTTACTGGAACCACATATTATTTTTTTCAGCTGTCATACAATTGACATAGCTATATGCTATTTATGAAGGAGCTAATTAAAAGCTTTCCAAAGTACTGCATGAAAAAATGGGGTCACACATTTTTCTTTCATGCAAAAGATTTTTAGCACAGAAGACTGATGTTTCCTGCATATTTCATTAATGTAGTTTCAGAAAACAATGTAGTCAGTGGGAACTTGCATAGAAGATCCAGCAGAACTGTTTTTCCTTTGCTTGGAAAGAAATTGGGCCTTTAGAAGAGGATTCATCTTGCCTATTTTCAGACATCTATATTTGAGATGTCTGCCTTGGGGTGAGATGAACTGAATGTGTGAAGGGAGTGTTTCTTTCTTTAAAAGCAGTGTAGCTGACTGGCTCCTGTGTGGATGGCTGCGTTTGCACAGGTGAATTTCACTCTGGAGATCTGCAGTAAAACAGAGATCTCTGGCAATGTGTGGAGGAAGAAGAAAACAGATGGGACAGGAGAATTCAGTGGGGTGTTCTTCTCCTCCCAGTGTCACACAAGTGGAATCCATCCACAGCAATAGATCTACGAATTGTGCAGCCGTCCTGGTGACAGGACTCCTGCAAAGACAGGACAAGCAAAGTAGGACTGATAGGAAAAGTCCTGAGTAATGGATATATTTCACTTAAAGAAAGTGTTGGCTATCTTCATGGGACAAGAATTCATCTTAGCCTATTTAAAGAATATTAAGAACAAAAAATTTAATTTTGAGTATAAGAAAAATCACAACATGGTGTGTGATTCTTACAAAGTAAGAACTTGTATAGTAGAACTTGTATATTTATATATGAGGATAGAAGCACTAGGATTATATCAATACCTGTTTGAAAAGTACTACCAATAAAGAGATTTTTGAAGGCACCATTAACTCCCAATGGTGAAATAAATGTGAGCAGATTATTAAAGCAGATAAAAAAGAGTATCTGTTCCATGGCAAATCCTTTTATGTGAGCTATGTATTACTCAGTTATGCTCAGTTGACTGGATAGACTTAAGGAATCAAATAAAAAATTGCTGCTGAGAAATATCTTTCCATTTCACTTAGCAGAAATTTGCTACAGACACATGAGATGATTATGCAGTTACTAAAAGTGTTAAATTTACCAGTTTTCAGGGCTTGAAGTGTAAATTATAAATATTGTAATTTCTCTTCTGTAACACATGCTATGCATTAGAGCACAGTTACATTTCAAATTCAAATCTGATACATTGCAGTGAGGATTTGGAGCTCTTCACTGTTCTGTTCCACAGACATGGTCTAGGATTTTTCTGTAAAATCTTCAGATTGGAGAAGTGCCATTCAGTCTAACAGATAAAAGAGAAAAATTCCAACTTAATAGTAATAATAATGTATTAATAATTATCAATAATAAATATTTAAAATATATATTTAATATATTGGTAAGAGACTAAAGGTACTATCCAGCTTTTATATAAACTGCTAGTTTATATATTACCCTCATCTCCAGATATCTAAATAGACATCTGACAACTTTATGTCCCAAATATGGGGTTGCCCAGAATTTTCCAGAAATTGCATGGATCCCACTGATTTCACTAAAATCACTAAGACAAATGCACAATATTTCTATTTGTGTGACAAAAATCAAGGTCTCACATCCAGTATATAAGAAACTTTAAAATAATAAAGATTAGCTATTTTTTTGGGGAAGTGACTATGGAAAATGAAAACAGTAATAATTTACAGGGCTGGGCCCTTTGTGTACTGTGGCACATTAATGATCTGTATCAGTGAGTTAGGCCTGCTGCTGCCCAAATCCTTATGTATATTTTTGCTTGTCTTTCTGCAATAATTGTTATTTCTATTCTGGTTTTTAATTAAAGCTTGTAACAAGCCAAAGTTTTCTATGCTCGCTTTATCATAGAATTGTTGGCTGATTTCTCAGGTTGATTTGGGTTTAGTTTTCTGTCTTCCTTCTTTATTTGTGCTGATGTACTTGTGGTAACACATTACATAGAACACTCATGTAAGGCCTTCCATAAGCAAAGTTTACTGCCTTGATTCGGTCTGCAGTCCACAACCACTTGATAATTTTGATTTCTTTTGTGTACATTCAATGTCCAGTGCACATTGCATGTATAAACTTAGGGGCTGGCATGTAATAGAGGATGCTTTCAGCTACTTCATTCACAGTCTTCTTTTTTTAGATGCTGTGGATGAAAAAGGATAAACCATCTCACATGGAGCTATGAACTGTCAGAGCAACTGTGGGGAAGAAACTGGATGTTTCCTAAAGGAATTGTCAGTTATATGCTGTGTTCATACTCATTTTGTCTTTTTCCCTTTTATATAGGTGTTGGAGATGGAGGAAATGAACTAGGAATGGGCAAAGTAAAGGATGCTGTAAAGAAGCACATAAAAAATGGAGATGTTATCGCTTGTGATGTCGAAGCTGATTTTACTGTTGTAGCTGGTAAGGCATTTTTGGTGGGGTGGGAGAGTAACTGATGTTTGAGAATAGAACTGACAAGGAAACATTTGTCTTTCCAAGTCATTTGTATTGGCCCTTTCTAAGTCATCCTCAGCAAACTGATCTATCTCTGTATTATGTACATTTTCTGAAGAGTTAAGGGCCTGTTGCTTCAGAAGAACTGACTGAAAATTGAGACTATCCCATGAACAAAGTGCACTTAATTGGAATTAGTTGGGAAAATCTGGAGTATTTTTGAAAAATCACACATTATATGAAATCATAGAACCATAGAATCCTAGAACGGTTTGGGTTAGCAGGGACCTTGAAGACCATCTAGTTCCTAATCCCCCTGCCATGGGCAGGAAACCTTTCACTAGACCAGGTTACTCAATAACAAATATTAATAAGGAAGACTGCAGAAGTGATCTGTGTGGGAACTGAAATGTCTGTGCACATACAAATTTTTAGGATAATTTATAAACTGTTCAGAGTGTGCACCTCTCAGGCATAAATTAGTCACATTGCCCCTTTAAAAAGAGATAAGTTCTTTCAAAAATCACTCAAGGACACATGTATGTTCTTGATGTTCAACCAGAGTTGAGTGTTACAGTTAAAATTGTTTTTTACACCATCACAGCGAGAGACAGATGTTCAGCAGGGGCCAGCTTTGGGCTGGACGGTCCCTGCTGTCCCTGGGCTCAGGGGTCTGTGGCACACTCTGCACAAGCAGCCGGTGTGTGCAGTTGGGTTTCAAGGGCTGCTCTTTGCAGGGGTCTCGAACTGGGGCGGCTACGCCCTGGCCTGTGCTCTGCACGTGCTGCGCTGCTGCCACCTCCACGAGCGCTACCTGCGCAGAGCCCTGGGCCGCCCGCCCGCCGCGGCGCTGCGGCTGCCCGCGCTGCCCTCCGTGCACAAGGTAAGCCCCGTGCGAGGGCTGCAGGTGGGATTCACCAGCTGCTGCAGCCTGCCCGGGCCTGGTCAACACCTCACCTTCACAAGGTCTTGGGGACTCGTGGGGGTTCCTTGGGAAGGAGCAGCCACACTGTCCTTAGACTGTTCTCCACAAAGGGTTTCAGACAGATTGCAAATAAAAATCCTCCAATAGGAATATATTCTAGTAGCTTCAGGCACAAGACACTGCTACAATATTATGGGCAATGCAAGAAACCTTATATTGAGATACAGTGATTAAAATTCCATGTTTGCTTCCTTAGCATCATTCATGATTTTATAACCCTCTGTTGTAGTGTCCTTTAGACGTCTGCTGCCAAAATCAAAAGTCACAGTTCTTACACAGTAGCCACTCCACACTTCTGATCTTTGTACTTATTACTGATTTTCCACCTTTTCTAGTTTGCTGGAACATTTCTACAATTAATTTTTAATGTTTCTAAATTAAAGTTGGAGAAAAACTTGTACATGAATATTTTTAAATGTGTTTTGACTAATGCGGCTCTGTACAGTGTGATATTCTGGGAATGCAACGATTTCAGACTGAGAAGAAGTAAAATAACAGAGAGGGGTGAGAAATGACTGTGATCTGTGCTCATCCTGCTAAGCACGTGCCTCTATTTTTAACTTGGCAGTGGTTAAAAAAAATTTGTCTATATACACACACACAGACACTCTCTTAATGATTAAATAAGGTTTGTTCCACAACTTTGCAATAAATTAGAATCTTCAAAATTCAGCTGTATTAGCAGAGTACCTCTACAGAGATTTGGACAAACCCATTAAGTGTGTGACCTCCAAGGATGCTAAGCAAAATGCAATCCATCGACCATAGCTACTGCCCAAAACAAAGAAGTTTTTCTCCTGAGATGACAGAACATTCTGCATGAAATTCCAGCAAAGCACCTTTTAACTATTTCAGAGTAGATCTCATTAATTTTTTTTTAATTCTTGCTAACTTAGTTTTTCATCTAAAGGTCATAAAACTGAAACTGATCCCAACACTTGGCATAGCCATATAGCTTAACAAAGCTTATATGGCCCTTTTCAGCACAGTCTTTTTGTAAAATAGATTAATTACTTTTCAGTTTCCAGTGTTTTTTCCAGCTGCATCTACTGGTTTTTGACCTTTAAATTAATGCATCCTAAAATGACTATGATCAAAATTCCTGGTAATGAGATACTGTAATTAAATGTTATGTTGTGTACAGGAAAAACTTCTTGTTTTTGTTTTACTAAGCTGTACAGCTGGGAATATTAATGACACAATAATGGGCTACTGAAAGTGCCATACTAAAATCTATTGAGATAAAATTAATGGAAAAAGTTTTGTGGAGGAGAGAAAATGACAAAATGTCTGACAAGAAAATATGATATCTTTAATTATAAATCACACAACAATGAGCAGTGCAGAAGATTGAATACATTAGTATTCACATGCTCCATTAGTATAAAAAAATCAGACCATTTATGTTCATATGGCTACTTTCTGCAAAATTCAGCTTCATTTAATGCTGTAATAATTACCCTAGTGAGATAAAGGGCAGCACCACACAGATCCATCTCGGTGTTTATATTTGTGGTTGTAATTGGAAAGAGGAAATTTGAAGGAGTCCCTTAGCACCAGACAGCTTTCTTATAAAATGTGCTTTATTTTCCGTCAAAAAACGGCACTTCCATGAATGCTGTAGATCATAATTACTAAGTGAAGACTTCCCCTGAAACACCAGCATTATTTCCCTGCAGGCTGGTGTTGGAGCAGTGTCAGGATTGCACTGCCAAGCCCCAGAACTGCAGAGCTCTCCCTTCCCTCTGAGCAGCACACTCAGATTGTTGTGAGCCCATGGCTGAGCCTTTACACACGTCCTAGCGAGAGACGCTGCAAAGCGTTTGTGCCGTGGTGACAGCTGCACGAACAGAGGACAACTGCACCTGAACAGCCTTTACCTTTACCTTTGCTTACCTAATGATTTGGTTATGGTGCTGGCTTGGTTTTTCAGATGTTCATAGTACTTTTACCCCAAAGTGACTGTAGTGAAATTCATTGATTCATATATATCCAAATGTAGCTAATGCTAAACATGCTACAGTCAACTCTATTTCATTGCATCTCACAAACAGGATAATGTAACAAGCATTTGTTCTTTTACTGAACTCTTTATTAATGGCAACATATTGACTGTACAGTATTTTTTTTAAATTACAGCCCATAAGAATATGAATTATAAATATGTAAAGGTGTGAAATATTTTAGTGTGCTTTATTAGCTTTGCCATTCATAAGGAAGTTTTCCCTCTTGAATAAAGCACACTAAAGAGATATTTTTCTACTAATTTGATTATTTTTTTGTTACCCCACTCCCAGCATTAGTATTTACTAAAGAGAGAACTGTGGTCAAATGGCAGCCCTGTACAGCTAAGGAAGCATGCTATACATTATATTTGCTTATTACAAATGGAAACAGTAGCATTTGATGACAGGCTATGCTTTATAGGCATAGTTATGTCGTATTAAGCAAGAAAACTTTTTTACCTCATATAAGCAGATCACAGAGCTCTAATAGGCAAATATGTAGCCCAAACTATTCATATCAGGGATTACATTTTGTGTATCCAATTTAGGTGTCTCTTGTGACAGGAGAGATCTGCTTTGCCCTTTTGCATTTAAATGCACTCAGTGCTAGGAGAAACCTGTCATACAGAAAGATAAGTTGTGTATATATGTATATATATATTCATTTATGTATATGATAATTCATACAATATAAACTGATGTGTATTTATAATTTTATAAATTATAAAGCGGCAAATTTTATGCTACTAATGCATGCAGATAATTTCTTTAAATAGCTGTGTCACTGCTGACACCATGTAACTATGCTTATTTTTCCTTTAGTAGAAAAACAGAGCCTCATTTCATTCTGTTGCAGCTAAGAATTAGGATGCCTTACCAGGAAATAAAAGACAGATCTTTAGAAAGTGCATTCAGAGAGCAGGTTACAAAATTAAACTGAATTGATCATGCAGGGCCTGCTTTGCTTCATTCAGAAATGATTCTATTTTGGCCATGTACTGCATTAGGTAAAATACAACCATATTGTGTCTCAGTTCAGACCTACAGCTACTGTATTCATTGTGGTTTAGAAGTGTTCCTAGAAAAGGTCCTAAAATTTGATAAGAGAAAATTAGATATTTCCACATTCTATTTTTTTTCAGCATTCATTTGTGCTCATGAGATAAAGAACCTTGCTAGAGGTTATTGTGTGGTAATGTCGAACAAGAAGTGTTAAAACCTAGAGAACTCTTTGTCAAGGGCACTGGTAGGATTGTTGCAGTAGCAATTTCCATGGAAATGGAAATGGCACAGTAGACAAAGACCACAAAGGGCATTCCTAGTAAAGAAAGGGAGGAAAAGATAGATAGGTGAGTGTTTCAAGGTCTTATATAACCTATCACAGGGTTGGCATAGGGGAAGCTAAAAAGTGACTAGGTTTTTAGTTTTCTTAGATTTATTAACAGAACTCAAGGAATAAATTCTCACTATAGTAAATTCTAAAAAATTTTACCGTGTACATTTCATGACAAAAGAAACGCAGAGCAGTTTATGCCAGACATACATCCACTTCTTGAAAAACATATCTTGAAATTTCACTGTTCCCTGTGGTTTTTTTCAGAGCTCATTTTATCCCATCTTTTCATCCCACAATGCTAACTGGCCTGTAGCTCACAAAAAAAGGGTTTTGTTCCCTCTGTGTACTTTTACAGCTCAACTTGGAACATGCTTTGTTATCTGTTTATATTAGTTAAGCAAGAAAATAACTAGTTCTAAACAAAGCATATGCTAGTTCAGGGCATGCCAAGGAAGCACAATTTCTGAGGCTGTTTTCTCCTCACTCCTTGCTTGAGCAACCAGAATTCTCGTAAAAACAATAATGAAAAGAGAAGAGAGGGCCAAAGGCAGATAGAGATCAGAGAAGCTGCAGGAAAGGAAAGTGAGTGTGCAGCCCATCCAGGTGCTCTCTGTGACCTTTTTTCCTGATGTGTCTTCTTTCCCTTCTGTTCTTTTTCTATAAAAATGCAGCTGCAGCCAGCTGCCTTGCTGGGAAAACCACAGATGGATTTTTGAGATACTTTGGGTGGAGGTTCCTCTCACTCTGATTTGTGCAATGTAGGAACTTGAAACCAGGCAAAAAATTATATTTCTGAATTGACACTAATGTTCTGTTTGAGGCAGTGTGGAGAGAAATAATATTCAGTGATTAAATAGTAGTCAAGATTATGAACTATCTGACACTCCCTGAGCTCCAGATGCTAAACATATTCTTTGTGAAAAGATAGTACTTGCAAGTTGATGGCGAAATAAATATGGAAGATATGGTCAGTCTCTCCCAGAATTAACATAAAGGTCTTGATTACTGCTCTTGTCTGATTCAGAGTTTTAATTATACTGTTTCTTTCTTTTTCAAGGAAGAAAAGCTTCTGAAAACACTTGTGCAGCTCGGGGTCCGCAGTGGCAAAACTGCCAGTCTGGAGATGGAAGTGGATGGGCTGCCCTTCTACAACACCCATTCGCATATGATCGAAAAGCTGCTGCAGGAAGCTCAGCAGTGACTTCCCCTAATGATCTCTGCATTGAGAGTTGCTCCCATGTAATTTCCTTATTCTTGGAATAATTTCCTTATTCCATCAGAAAAGATGATTTTTCATCTCTGGTGTCTTGACCACGCACAGCCTTTCACTGTTACCCTTCCAGCATCTCTGTGAAACAAGAAGAGGATTGTTGCCATGCTGGGTTTTTCCCCATGGACTGTTCCTTTACCCCCACGCTATTGGCGCTGCCCCAGTTGTCAATCTTGTCTAAACCTGTGCCCCTCTCCTCCCACCTCATGTCAATCTTCCCTAGCCCTTACCCATTCTTCTGGAATCCTCCACCCTCCTCGGTACCCTGTTGGCTCCCTCAATTGGTATCCTCCCCCTGTGAGTTCCTAGTGATTAAAGCACTGTCAGTGCCTTCCCGGACTCCACCTCCGTGTGATCCTGACTGGCCCAGTTGTTGTATCTACCCATTGTTCCACCCCTGCTTAAAAATCCTGTGCACGCCTGTTGAGGGCTCTCTGGGCTCCAGACATGCTGGGTGAGTGAGCATTGTTGGAGCCCCTGCCCAGGGCCTCCCTCTGCTCCCTCGCCAGATCCCTGTCGCTCCCGTAGCCGTATCCCAGCGCTTGCAGCCCTGAGGTTCTGCCTGCAGCCGCTTCACGGCTCAGGCAGTTCCCCACTGCTGGTCTGTGCCTGTATGCCACCCCCTGAGCTGGCCAGGACACCAGGGACCAGGCATGGCATCAGAGGGGATCATCCACTTGGTCTGCCTTTTTTTTCTGTAATTTTATAATGGAAAATGAATATTAAGTGGTATTATATAATAAGAGGTGATCTGGCTTTTACAAAGAAAGCATGAAATTACAATGAGCTATTATTGCACTACTGTTCTTGTTTTACTAACCTCATAACTGTACAGGAAGTAACTCTCATAGCAACTTGGATTTAAAAATACTTGTGGTGAGGAAAACAGCTACAGTAGAGAGGGAAAATTCAAAAAAGCCTGCAGTGTTACAGTAGTGAATGCTCCATTGCACAATTCCTGTAGCCCCTCTAACACTGTGTTCTTATGATGGGGAATAGTTTGTGGAAGTATGAGGAGATCAGGAGAAAATTTTAACTGAGCTAATGAAAACAAAGGCAGCATTGCAGAGCTTCTGTGTAAAGGGTCGGCTGTGCCATTAGCCCCTGTCACATTAGTAGTTTGCCACTGACATATTTTGCCACTTTAGGGTAATAGAGAAAAGTTGTAGACATTTCAGAGTATCCTGTTGTTTCAAAGAAACCAATTGAATACAAAAATAATTATTTAATTATTGGAAATTAAAGTATGATTAGAAATTAATAAATATTTGCATTCAGTCTGAAATAACATTACGTAAATAAACTTTTACATGAATTGCTGTTGTAGAAATTCATCTCCTACAAGACCAAGTGAAGTAACATTAACTTCTATTCCATGGGACTACTGACACTGAAGCAGTACCTGACAAATGGGTGTGAACTGTGCCCAGCTTTTGTCATTTAAAGCTGTGACTTTACCTTGACTCCAGGCTGAGTGTCAGGACTGAAGTTCTGCCGGCTGTCAACCCTCACAGCAGAGAGGGGAGAGTACATCTGACACCACCTCTATAACACTGCAGCTTTACCTGTCATAAAATGGAAGTTGCTTTTTTGTTGGAGTTCCAGCAGTGAGCAACACTTTGTATCTTTTTTCCTTCCTGGCAGGTGAGTTCTATTTTCCTTCTTCGATGTGAGACGAGATTTCAGAATGAGAAAAATAATTTCATACCACAAACCCCAGCATATTTTGAACATTAATCTCCTGAAGTCCCTGAGGGTACAGAGCCTTTAAAAACATACAATAGTTAAACACATGACAGAAAGAAATCTTGATGCCAGTCTTCTGCTAGACATTCAGGTTCACCAGAGATCCCCATGTTTATTTTCTAGATCAATCTCTTTTTTTAGATTCATTGTATCTAAAACCTTCTCAAAGGATGTTCTAGAAAAGTATCTTGGAAGTTTCACAATTAGAAAATATCTCCTTTAGAAGTCTCCAAACTCTCCAAACTATAAGTATTAAGTAAAATATTTCATACAAATGCTTGAACTTTTTGCCAAAGCCAGTAACCCTGTAGGATGGCATATGTTCACTGCTGCACAGAACTCACAGAATGAAATTGGCATCATTTTGAAAGAAGCAGCTGATTTTATTCTCTCTGTGCTACTGACATATTACACTAACAGGTGCTATGTATATTTTCAAGCACTAACTTTTGTCAAAAAAAATTCATTTAGTAAGCTTTTGCTCTTTTTCCCCCCAAAACACAAGTCTTAACTGTTAGATTTCATTAAGAAATACAAAATTTAATCATTTATTTCTCTTTTTTCTCTAGTGCATGCTCTTAAAATGCGTTCTTATGTGCAGTCACAGGCATGACATTTACTTCAATAGGATGTGTAGCATGTCTCTAGAAACCTTAGCAGGAGCCTTGAGTGAATGTGTTTTCACTGAGATGGAAGAAAAAGCTCTGAGTGGGAGTTACCTGTTACCTTCCTGCTATATTGGTTACAGCTCTGCAGCCTGAGCCAAACAGTTACAGTATAGAAAGGATTGATAAAATATTGGCCTCAAGAAAAAAAAAGGGAGAAAAGAAGAAAAAAAAATCTCTGCTGCAGTTAGCAGGTTAGGTGCTGAGAACTGTAGCAGAATGCTGCGCTGTGCTACACAAGTTTCCATCTGATTTAAACTGCAGCAGCTGACCAAAGCTGCCCACATCAAAGCACCAACTCAAATGAGCCTTAATCCCTCAGATGACAATTCCATGTAGCACAGCATGCTCTGCATTCCATTGTCTAATTTAAACAGCGTGGGGATCTGTAAAGAAGCAACGCATCAACATGACAACAAATATTTAATCCTAGAACAAACCCCGTGTGTCTTGCAGCCTGACAGGTCGTGGAGGTCCAAGGAGTTGGTGCTTAACAATGAACAAGCTCAGCACTGTAGAAGTTGGGAGGGAGTCCCTGCCTTATGATGCCCTTGGAAAACACAGCAGATGAGATGAAAGATTAGGAGAAAATAAAGCTAAACAGTGCTAATAGTCAGGAGAAAAAAATGCAGATGTAAAGTAATTAATCCAGCTGAGTGGTCTAAGTATAAAGAAATGTAAAATAATTAAACAAACCAAATGTTAACCTAAGCAAACCTAATCCCCTCTTAGGAGTGGGGACATGAATCCTTTCTGCAAGAGGAGGGAGGAGAGGATCTGTAGTCTCACAAATAGAAACTGTGGGCCAAAGATAAAAGATAGTATTTCAGACATACTGTGAAAAAATATAAAAAGAAAATTATAAAAACATTCTCTATTAAACACATCTACTAATTATATGAAATATTGCACTCTCAAGGTAGTTTCCAGAAAGCTGTTAGAATATATTCCTTTTGGAGTCTGATGACAAGCAAGGCTGTGTTGCAATGACATATGCAGGTGGCAGGGGTAGACCATCTGTCTAGATGATGTTTTGACTTAAAAGCAAACCAAAGAAACAAAACTGAGTATACTGCTGGAAGTTACCAGCTCCGGGCTGCAGACACAGAGGTGTTTCAAGGAAGGTCTGAAACCAGAGAACTGAAAGGACAGGGCAATATTCATGGTGTAACAGCTACAGGTACAAGAAGGTGTGATGAGCAGATCACAAGAAGAATCACGCAGGATTCCACAGTGCAACAAAAAACCCCAAAAAACCTAGAGAAGAGGTGGTGTTAGAAACAATACTGTGGAGCACAACTCCCACATCTTTAGAAGCCATTATGCTCCATTTACTCCTATATTTTGTTTCTGTCTAAACCAGGACACAGATTATTCATACATCATATTTCTGATACTGTATTTACTGAACAGTGACCAATCTATAAACTATATTACCTGGGCAAAACCAGAGCTTGAACAGAATTGATTCAACAGTTTCCCTGACAAATGCATTGTTATTTAGTTGCCTGCATGATCTGTGCTGCAACAGATACACAGATTGCAAAGGACACAATCAAAACCGTAGCAAGGTGTAGCAGAATTTAGGTGTAAATAAATATTCTTGAACCCAGTGACTCAGAGACGCACATGGGATCAGAGTGACTCATGTACTACCAACCTCTTGTTCTCTTCTGAGTCAACAAACCAAGTTATTGACACCCATTGGAGCACAGAGGCTCATACTTCCAGAAGTCTCTAGGAGCCTTGATGAGGTTGAATAGTCTGAGATTCAGCAGTCAAATAACAGCCTGAAGGTCTCGGCAGGTGCTCAGTTCCTTGTGCATGTTCTCCCATAATGTCTCGCACTATTGGATTCATTGTTTCAGCAATCTGGTTCTGGCGTGGTCTCTGCAGGCTTTGAAACTGGCAGAAGGAGAACTTATTTCAGAGAGTTACAGAGATGTTGCAGAAGTGTTTTGTTGGGCTTTTTCTTTTTAAAAGTGCATATGGGGACATTTAATTTTTTCTGTCTCATACCTTTTCAACAATTATGACAGCTTGTAGAGAATTACTTTCTCTAGATGTTACAAGGGCAAACAGAAAGCAGCTAAAGATGAGTTCACCAGAGCTACACACCAAGAGTACTGGCTTGTTCCAGTCAATGCAGTCATTAAGACAAACAGGTTTTAAGTGGTAGCACAACAACAGATATGTGATTATAACTGAACTGACTTAGCACATACAGTATTGCCAGGATCCAAGCACCTCCAGAAACAGCTTCACTGTACATTGCTCACAAGCCTTTGAGAGGTCACACTGTTGTAATACATGAATAATTCAGACAGATACACAAACATGGCCACAGCTGCAGATGTAGGATTAAGGTCCTTTTGATTAAAGCTATAGGCTGTCTACATTAGTTGTGAAGCAGTCCTTCATTCCAGCACCATCAAGTGGTATTTGCAATAACCCTGGTTGTTGTTCATGCTGCGTCCTGTTGGGAGTTTCAGTAGGGTTCAGTGGATAGGATTCCTTCGTCTCAGTACTCCGATGGCCTAAACATGTTAGACAAGAATCTTTCATCTTGACAAAGTTCTGGTAAGTGCTTTCACTGGAAAAACAGTACAATACTGGGTCAGCAACACAGTTAAAGGTAGTTAACAGGAGAGAAATATGGTAAACATTAAATATTTTCTCAGCAAATGAGCAGTTGTTCTCCAACAAGCTACGAACCACAAGTAGGATGTGGTATGGTCCAAAGCAGACTAAAAATATGAAAACAGTGCTTGAAACCAGCCTTTTAATTTGGATTTTCTTCTTCTTTTGAGTGCCGGGACTCTTGTGGACAACCCGTAAAATCCCACAGTAGGAGAAGGCGAGCAGAAAGAAGGGGAAAAGGAAGCCAGCAGAGAAGCGGTAGTAATTGACATTGTGCTCCCATTTCTTGATGGGGTAATGCTCAAAGCACACCAAGTGGCTCTCAGCGTCCATGCTGATCTCCCCGTGCGTGAAGACAAAGCAGCATGTCATGATTTCTTTGGCCCAGATGATGATGCTCACAGTGGCAGCAGCCTTCATGGTCCGGAAGCGCTGGAACCGAAATGGGTGCACTACGGCCAGGTAGCGGTCGATGGAGATGCAGCACAGGAAGCCCACGCTGATGTAGATGTTCTCATACAGGATGATGCCACAAACCTTGCACAGCAGCTCATCGTAGGTCCAGTTGTCATGCTGTAAAGCATACTGAAGCCAAAACGGCAAAGAAAATATGTACAGCAGGTCTGCTATAGTCAAATTGCAAAGGTAGATACCTAATTCATTTTTAGCTTTGATCTGTAAATACCCGTAGTACAGTGACAGGCAGTTAGCTGGCAAGCCTAATATAAACACAAATATGTACACCACGGGGGATAATGTCTCATGGATATCATGATTAATATTGCACTTCTCAGTCACATTCGCTGTGAAATTCACCATCTTCTGTTTCTCCCCGTGTATCACTCATCAGGGTCCTGAATGTAAGAATTAATTGCGTTTAGTTTTCATGCAGACTTTATCTCTTCCACCAGCCTTTAGGCTGAAGTGATGACTTGCTGCAGGATGTTAATAACCTGAAGATAGAACACAAAGAAATCTTTAGAAGGGATACAATTGTTGAATATATAGCACACTATTCAGAAAGCTGCCTTTTCCTAGCCTTGAGACTTTGATAAAGATAAAGCCTGTCTGGGAAATCAAGATTCACATAACTCGTAGTACATAACAGAAAAGTGCTAGAAAATTATGCAGTCCAGAATCACAGAGCAAATCACAGATATTTATTGTTTTAGCTTTGGAGGCACCTAAAATGTGAAGAAATATCATCTCTGGTTTAGAGATGGGGCAGAAAAGCAGTAATCAGATTTGTCTACGATGGAAATATGTCTCTGGTAAATCAGTAGTCCACACAGACTTCCTTAGAGGATGTAGGGTGCACAAAACTCTTGATAATCAATTTCCATTTCTTAAATTTCCCTTTATATACAAGATACCATGTAATATGCAGTTCAATTCAGCAGGATGAAAAAAAGAGGAATTTTTAGCACTCTCTCTTACAGTTACTTGTAAAAACAAGGAAAGCAAGCTGTCTTGCTCTGTTGGAGGACATCGTGAAACTCTGGTACAATGCATCACCATGGTCTCAGTTCTACATGATGTGCTATTAAATATTCCTTATTTGCCATCAACTCCCAAACCCACACATTTATGACTTATTCATTTGTACCTTTCCATTTCATCTTCATTGAATATGAATGTAATTGTTTTCACCTGAAGAACCTGGTATAAGCCAAACACACACCCATAGAAGCCATTGCTATGCTATGCTATGCTGTACTGAATTATACTGTAACTATTTAATACACAAAAACCACTACTGATGACAGGTTAGCACTCAGTTTTACTAGGTCAAGCCTGGACCAAGCTCACAGTGATGAAATCCTTGACTAAACAGTGAAATACTCCACTCAGCATTTTATCACCTCATGATATATTCACCTGGGCACAGATGCTCAGCACTGGAGCACAGCAGGGCAAACTGTGCCTAGTCTGAAGGGAAAGCATGTTTAACCTGGTGGTGCAGGGACATCAAGACTGTATTTCTTTCAATCGCTCCTCAGAAAATTCAGGGATGTTGGGTATACTTTTGTAAGGTTAACAATCTGTGTACTCTTTTCACAGCCTCAGATACTGTGGATTCAAAAGAAGCACTGTTCAAAGAAAAAGCTAAGGCTTTGCTGCTTTTTGCTGTTTGCTATGCTAATTTGCATTTTTGTCATCCTGTTCTGTCCCATCCAGGAACATAAAATTTCTTCCAAGGCAACCCTTACAAAAACATGACTACACTACAATAAAATAACTGTCAGCTTTAGCATTTGAGGAAGTTACATAAAATAATTTTTAATATATTTGTTTGTTTTAAAGTAGTGATAGGCTTTGCTCCTGCAGAAATAGAAAACAAAATCACTTGCTTTAAGCCAGAAAGTGATTAAATAAGTGATCTGAAATAAGTGATCAGACCTGAAAAGAATTTCATTTTTTAGCTTCAACCAGCATAGCTCCACAGAATTCACAGCAAACACATACAAATAAGAATTGGGATGTGGTTTTCATCCCTTTACTTTTACTTTTTTCTTTCCAACAGAGATAACATCAGCACTGGTTTTGGTGGAAATATCCTTGGGAGCTCAGAAACTCTCAGTCATGAAACTACATGCCAAGATAAGTTCATCACCCTCAAAATTTTTAACTCCACTGTCCAACACAACTTTGTGAAAGACTGCTCCAGTCTAGCACTCTGCTCTCCTCCACCTCTCAGTCTCAAGCAGCTCCTTTGGGGTTTAAGAGACTCTCGCTCTCCACTGTGGGTGTCACAACAGTTACAACTCGTGTATCAAGCTCAGCAGGAGACCTGCTGCTAAAGGCACCCAGTCACAGGTACCTGTGGTTCAGTTTGAAGTTTGCTCCAGGAGACTGCCATAACCTTCCCCTGGAATAAACATGACAGTGTTAGCAGTGCTGACATGTACAGCAGAAACCATTCACTAAAGTTATGCACAAATTTCCCCAAACACTGATACCTAGGGGCCATTAGCTCCCCTGGAACACTATCCACTTTCTCCAGTGCTTCATAACCATCACATATCTCTTCCATCTGCAGACAAGGGCAATGCACAGAATCTTTGCTGAGGCAGGTTTGATCACCTTCTTACCCCAATCCACCTTTATAGTCCAGAGCTCCAGGCCTGAGTTTGTATTCCATAGCATTTCTGTATAATGGTTTGGTGACTTTTACATGTAAGGGTTTGCCTGCACAGGATGATTGGCACACCTTAGTTATTCTCTAAAATACCTGAAATCTGAGACCTATCATCATATCTACCACCACAGTGCTTAGCCAGTGTCCAGCTCCTGTCAATAAGGCCAAATAGGAATTCAAAAGCTGTTGACAGTTTTGAAAATTCAGAACTGTCTTTATATGTCTAGCACTGAGTTTCATTCAGTGTTACCCAGTGAGTCATTATGGATCACAGTATGAGGAAAAGCAGATGTACTCTACAGCTGCAGTGTTTTTTGAAAGTGTTTCTTTTCCTCTAAGAACTCTAAATGTTTTTATCAAACTGTGTTTATGTACAGTGAATATAATTCTCTGTAATAAGTACAATCATTTCTACTTAGTTTAAAAATCTTTCCAGAATGCAGAATGTGAAGGAGGTAGCAAAAGTCTTATTGATACAATATTATGCTAATATAAGGTACACTTATGATTACTGGAGCCGGCTGTTTAAAGGGGCAGGAAAAGAAGGCTGTAAGAAATATCTTTGCTTTGTGCTAACAAACCCTTCCCAGTTTCAAAGATGGGGGTGAAAAAGAAAGATCCAGATTCTTGCACAATAGCTGTCTTACACTGCTGTTCTGGTCAGTGGCAACAGTGAGCCAGGAAATCCTTCCCTTGTTTTCACCTCCTCAGTGTGAGGGCTCCTGGCTGCCTTTGTACCTTTTGACCATGCCCGGCTAAGGACAAGCTCAGCAGCCAAATGGAAATACAGAGGCAGATCAACTTTTCCCCAGCACCAGGTACACTAAATATAGCTCTGCACCAGCCAGGGAGTGAAACTGTAGGATTTTTTCAACAAACCTGGTATCAAAGGCCTGCACTGGCAGGTTTAAACAAATGGGTGTAGAAGAACCCACTCTGTTATTACAAACATATGACGCAATACTTTACACGCTGTCTGAAAAAGTGGAAGATTAAGGAAAGGTGATGCAGGGTATAGAAGGGAAAAGACAGCTCCCCCATTACTTATTGGCCATGTCTGGATAGAGGTTGGACAGAAATTTTAAAAGTTGCTCTAAGAAAAACATCTGGGGTGCAGACAATCCTAAAGCTGAAAGCAGTTAGGAAAATGAAAACACAGGCATTTCTTCTAGACAGCTTTAATATGGATATAGTGCAGCTATGTGACTTTTTTTTTTGTATTATGGTTTATGTAACACCTTCAGTATCATGAGTCTGCAGTATCTCTCTCTTATATGCCCACATCTTCTAGATGATACCCTTCTAAGCCTAAGTCTTGGCAATAAATTAGAACACTCTCTCCATTTACATGAGCTCCAAACAATTCTTTTTTTCCTGGATTAAACATAAAGCCAAGGATCCCAGAGCTTCAGAAAGCCTCACTTTTTCATGGTTTAAACAAGCCAACTTTATTACTCACTGGAGAGTTCAACAACAGTTCTTTTCTTTCCCAGCTCCTTTGTGCCTTAGCTGTTGACAAACACATGACTTGGCCCTGCCCCATGAACCACGGGGCAGCTCACGTGTTAAGTGTTGCCTGCTGGCAGTGGCACAGGATGCCAGAGCCACTGGCAGCAACAGCCTCTTCACCTTGCACCAAGTAGTAGCATGGAGCCCGGGTGGGTCCTTTCAGTTTCAGTGAACACTGCTACAATTTCTGTTTAAGAAACCTGTCTGCAATTAGGTCTACATATTTTTTTGGCAGAGACAAATGGGACTGCACCAAAGGACTTCCTTGCTGGAATTTGCAATCGTTGTGCACCAGCTTGTCTCATCCACAAAGCACCCACTTCCATTAACAGGGAGTGTAGCATGCTTGTGGGCCTGCGTAGTCTCTTGCTATGTAATCTGTCCTTGCACCTGTCATACAGTGCAGACAGGCCTGAGTCACTTGGCTGTCATTGCAGGACCTGAACTGTCCTACATATCTTAGAATCAGAAACCCAGGGTGGTTTCAGTTTAGGATTTGGTTCAGGTCATTATCTACCCAAACACCAGCCCTTAAATTCACATGCTAAGCTTCCTTCAACACTTGCAGGTTTGTCAGATTGTTTGATTCTGTTTCACCAAGCCTGGAAGCATAAGGTCAGATAGGAAGGCAGGGAAATGATAAGCAGCAGAAGAGACTAGGAACTGGCATAGAGGAGAATAGACCAGCAAAGGCTAACAGATATTTTTAAAAACTACATGCACTTCAGGGGATTTAGTTACAGCAATTTGTGAATTATTGCTGGTAATGTTTCAGAAATTGTGATGAATTGGGGTAACACATAACACTTTGTTTTGTGAAAAATAGGAGTCAAATTGAGCTTCTATTAAAGTAATTTACACCTGTGCACAATCCATTCAGTGTTTGTAACTTGCAAGTGGATTTTTCTAACATGAACCTCTGAGTACAATAATTATTACTCTGTATATCTGTTTCAGTTGAAGGGAACTGTGAAAGTGTTTTGTAAATGACAAATAACTTTACTTTTGTCATTATCAGATGACTCGTCTTATAAACCTATTGTCAAAGAAGGAAGTCAGCAATATTTTTTCAGAACCCACATAAACAAAAGGCTAATTAGTCATCAATGCACAATTTTTCCTTACACGGACATGAAATTTTTTACTCTTGAGTAAATCATTCCATTTGCTCCATCTTTTGATATTCTGGGAATTCCATGCTCTGTTTCTATACCTTTTCATTTTAGGTTTTTATGACTTTGGACTTCCTTGTTGATGCCTGCACATATAAAGGACAACTTGAAATGAAGGGCAAGGGAGGCAGGTCGGGTAATTAGCACAGTTAGTCCAATATCATAGAATCATAGAATGGTTTGGGGTGGAAGGGACCTTAAAAATCATCTCGTTCCAACCATGGGCAGGAACACCTCCCTAGACCAGGTTGCTCAAAGCCCCATCCAGTTTGGCCTTGAACACTTTTAGGGATGGAGCATCCACAGCTTATCTGGACAACCTGTTCCAGTGCCCCACCACCCTCAGAGTAAAGAATTGCCTTTTAACGCCTAATCTCAATCTTTTTGTTTGAAGCCATTCCGCCTTGTCCTATCACCACATGCCCTTGTAAAAAGTCTCTCGCTATCTCTTTTTCAGGCTCCCTCCAGAGAGGGGACAAGGGAATTGCAAGACAGCAATTAGGTCACCCTGGAGCCCCCTCTTCTCCAGGCTGGAAAATCCCAATTCTCTCAGCCTTTGCTCACAGGAGAGATGCCCCATCCCTCTGATTGTCTTGGTGCCCCTCCTCTGGACTCACTCCAATAGGTCCATGTCCTTCTGTGCTGAGGACTCCAGAGCTGGATGCAGCACTGCAGGTGGGGTCTCACCAGAGGGAAGTGGAGGGGTAGAATCTCTTCCCTCACCCTGCTGATCATGCTGCTTTGGATGCAGCCCAGAACATGTTTGGCTCTCTGGGCTGCAAGTGTTCCTGTCCAGCCTCTCATCCACCAGCACCCCCAGGTCCTTCCCAGCAGAGCTCTGATCTGTTTATACCCCAGCCTGTGTTTGCGGATTGCCCCAAATCAGGTGCAGCACCTTGCACTTGGTCTTGTTAAACCTCATGAGATTCCCATGCACTCACTTGTGGAGCTTATCTAGGTCCCTCTGGATAGCATCCCATCCTTTAGGTGTGTCCCTCTTCTCTTTGGTGTCATCTACAAATCTGCTGAAGCTGCACTCAATTCCTTCATCTGTGTTATTAATGAAAATGCAAAATAAAGCTGGTCCCAGTAGAGATCCCTGAGGGACACCTCTTGTCACTGAGGTCCATTGGGACTCTCAGCCTTTGACCATGACCCTCTGGATAAGACTGTCCAGCCAATTTCTTATCCATCCAGCAGCCCATTCATCAAATCCATCTCTCTCCAATTTAGAGAGAAGGATGTTGTGGGGGACCATGTCAAAGGCTCTACAGAAGTGCAGATAAATGGCATCAGTGACCCCTCCCTTACCCACTTATGCAGTCACTCCATCAGAGAAAGCCATAGGCTGATGAGGCAGGACTTGCCCTTGGTAAAGCACTGCTGGCTGTCCCAAATCACCTCCCTGTCCCTGATGTGCCTTAGCAGAGCCTCTAGGAGGATCTGTTCTGTCATATTCCCCAGGCACAGGGGTGATGCTAACAGGTGGGTAGTACCCAGAGTCTACCTTTCTATCCTTTTTAAAGATGGGTACAATGTTTCTGTTTTTCCAGTCACCTGGGACTTCTGACTGCCATGACTTCACAAATATTATGGACAGCAGCTTGGCAAATACATCTGCCTGTTTCCTCAGACTACTCATTCTATCTCACAATACTTATTCTTTATCTAGGATTAGGGCCTTTTCACCTCGTGTCAGGCCTGAACTACTAGTTGAGCAAAGAAAGTGCTGAAAAAAGTACTTTGGAAAATCCCTATTTATGGTAATAAGAAGTTCATGCAATGTGTAATTTCAGGCAAGCAGTCCAAGTAGTATCAGGGAGGTGAATCACAGCTGAAATTAGTCATGCTATAGCTGCCTCAAAGTTTAAAAAATGACCCTCATTTGCCCCCCACTTCCTGCTATAAAAGATCAAGCAAGTGGACGACATGACCCTCCAAGTATTTTACTGCTGAGTTACTGTGACTAGTTCCTACCCACAGGGCACATGTTGAAGCTTCGTGTATGACTTGCTTGAGTACAGAACAGTGGGTGGAGGAAAACACATCACACCACTTCCTGCAGACATCTTAAATCACTCTATTACTCAGAGAAAAACTCCAAATTTTCCTTTCCCCCTATCTAAAACCTCAACTAAGTCAATGTCCTTCTCCTCCACAATCCTCCTTGACACAAAAGCCAAAAAACCATTCTGTCTTTATTGAAGAAGCAGAAGGCATGTAATAATCAGTCATAGACAGCAGAACTGCTTACAATTCCAAACTTGTACACTGATCCCCATTGAACAGGACAATGCAAAAAAAGCCAAGGTTACACAGTCTTGCTTATTAGAAGCCACATAAGCCATGATCAATATACAATATTAGTTAGGAATAAGGAATAACGACTGGAACAACTGTGTTGTAACCTAGTTTGAGAAATAGGAACTTCACCCTTCTGAGTTAAATAAGTTCTGATTCATTTTACCATCTACAGCCTTGGGAAAAATCATCCTTCTGATTCATTTTCCTAAACTCTGTACTATTGTCTCTTTTCATGCTGCAGCCTGCCCTGACAACAGCACAGTGCTACATCAGTCAATGCCAGATACCTTGCGTTGAAGTCAGTGACTTCAGGTTTAATTCATATCTGCATTGCATTTCAGTGCTTGGATTTCCAGTGCATCCCTGTAGCCCCAGGACTGCCAGGGAGCCCCTGTTTCACACAGTGGCTACCCAAAGGGAGCCATGGGGGTCACCCACATCTTTCTCTGTTGCCTGAGCATGGGCCATCCATTTACATACCATGGGCCGTAGCACACTGCCAGCACCCTGTCCTGGGCAGTGCACCCCATCCTGGGCAGTGCACCCCATCCTGGGCAGTGCACCCCATCCTGGACAGTGCACCCCATCCTGGGCAGAGCACCCCATCCTGGGCAGAGCACCCCATCCTGGACAGTGCACCCCATCCTGGTCAGCACATCCTGTCCTGGGCAGTGCACCCCATCCTGGTTAGCACACACCAAGGCTGGGCAAAGCACTGGCTGTCAGCCTCTACCTTCAGGCAGATGCTCATGACCCTGGAGCCAATGAGTGTGTTGAGAACAATTTAACTTGCTCTCTGTAGCCACATGCTCACACAGAAAGGGAATGGAATGCCAGCAACTTGCAAGGCAATCCCTTCTGTCAAGTTTCCCCAGCTTCACTCAAGGGAAAACTTGTTCAAAAACTGACAAGTCAGAGAACAAAGCAGGGACTGAGTTATCTTTCTGCTTGCATCTTTTGTAATGCCACTTTGAACCCAAGGATCAGCACATTATACCTCCAAACAGAACTATCTCATTAACTAAAAGTCATTTGGAAAGCAACCAAACACCCATCTATACAATTTTTTCTTCTCATTTACAGATAATTCAATGGACAGCACTTACTGTGCAGTGCTGCTAACAAGCTTGGGACATCCATAATCAATGCTTGACTAATAACACTTGACAACAAATAAAGGCTGTTTGATAGAAAAATGTTGCTAGCTAGATCTAACTGAAATGTGGTTGAAACTCTGCCATGTCTAAAGAGATTGAGCAGATCTCCCGTTTAAGGAGAATGCTAGCATTTTCATTATTTCATGCATCAGCAAATAATGATACATTCAATAAAGTTATATCTTTTTAAAATGACATTTTCTGCATATATGATTCAGTATATGATTCATTTTGTACAAGAAGCTTTAAGACATAGTAAAGTGAAAAGCTACCTGCAATATTTGAAGATTTTTCCTTTCCACTCCTCATTTTTCTTTGACTTAATTATTTTTCCTCTGTTTGGATTTATCTTAACCAAAGAGAATAAATTCATCATGGGATAGGAGTGTGTTCAGCTGAAGCACCTAACACTGTGTGCACTGTTGCCATCTAAAAAACTCAAATAATTCCTTTGTGCCTTTGTACTATGTTTGTGTTTCCGGCTTACACTGATCACCATTGTGCACTTCAGATATGTTTCTGTTCTAGATCCAATTCTTTCTAGTCTAGCACACCATCCGCCCTTCCACACACTTCTGTTTAGCTATGCTCATTTCCTTTTGGGCTTGACTGAGTCTTTTTTGGCTCTTGTTCTGTATTTCTGTATTTCTCCCTTGGATACAGAATTGGAGGGGTGGTGTGTGGGGTGCATCATGCATATGTATTTGTGCATGTCTTCAAATAGTCCCCATCTAGTTGCTAGAAACATAACTTTACTAAACTATCCCTTATTGCTATCTTTAATTAAATTTCTTCCCTTTTTTTCAGTTTCCCTTCTGGAGATTAACCAAGTTTCCTGTAGAACTGAGTCAATATTCACTTGTAAGACGTTCTTCCATTGTTGTTTCTCAGTGTTCTCACGAGAAGCAGTGTGCCTTGCAGAAGGTTTTCCTCTAGGCTCTTTCCCTTGTTGCTGTTCTTGCTCCCTAGATGATTATTGAAAACGTCAGTCCTTTTTTTTTTTCCATTTGAGGGTACAAGACTCCAACAACCTAGTTGCCAATGGATTAATCACTTTATTTAAGGTGCTGGCATCTGTTTACATTTCTGTTTCCTCATTTTCCATTTCTGGATAAAAGAGGTTCAACACAAAACTGAGAAAAATAGTTGGAGAGGCATGACCTCACAGAAATGCAACCCCCCCCCTTCTTTATTAGTATCAAAGAACCAATTCACAGCAAAAGCAACAACCTTGCTCTAAACCATTCACACTTCCAAACATGCTTCTGACTAGAGAAAAGGGAGAGAATCAAATGCTTGCTACAGGGGAGTTCTGATGAGCTCTTGAGGAGATGGAAAAGCTGGCACAGGAGACGTGAGATTCCAAATTGAGAGCTGTTCAGAAATCCAGGTCCTGCTTTGGGGTGGAGGCATAAAACCACCTCTGAAATTTGGACATAAGTTCAAATTCCAAATAATAATGTTCTGACTTGGGGATTTTAGTTTAAGTCTCTTGTAAGTTTAAAAGATGATTGCTATATTAAAAGCTATGTCTGAACAGTTCTTAAATATGGAGCATGAACCAGATACATACTCTAGAGTAGACACTAAATCATTATCCATCACAGAGTAACAACTCCTTCCTTGGCAGAAGGAAGATGAAATGTTTCCAGATATAAAATGGTAACATTCTATGGTTATTAAAATATTGAGTTAAAGAAAGCCAAACCAAGAGATTTCTGAAACATTTCTATTCTCCCCTACTGATATCTTAGCATTTTATTCAGGTGTCATTAAAGTGACTGAACTTCGACAGTTCAATTACTTTTGCTTCTGTAATTCATTTGTTATTTATCTCCCCTTCCTCTGTTGGAAAGTCAACCTCTTTTCAAGGCTTTGTGTCTTTACTGCTGGCCCACAGGACACAACATAAGAGAAAGGAAGCTTGAAACCTTGCTGAATAAAGCAACAATGTTCAGAAATGAAGGTCCAGACTCATCCTAGCAGCAATAGATGTCTGTAGCCATTTCTGAGTGAAGAATGTCAGGAGGACAGCTCCTGTGGAGCAGCAGTAACAGCAGCAGAGTGCCCTCTCTGTTACACGTAGGTGAGATCAGTTTTGCATTTCTATTTGATTCTGGCATGGTGACAGTTCTGAGCCTAAGCAATCCCAGATCGAACTCCAAGACAACCCAGCTGGAAAGAAGTTTGTTGCCAGAGAAACAATTTCTGGCAAGAGGGCTCCATGGAGAGGAACAGGGCATATACTTTTCAGTTTCTCACTCTCCCTCTAACAAGGTTTTAAACCTATTATCTACTCTTTTTCTGGCAAATTAGCTACAGCTTCCAGATGAAGTGCCTAAAAAGCTCTTGTTTTCCTACCCTATTAATAGAGTTCAGAATGTTGTTTCTAGTGTTGTTTCAGGTGTTTCTAGTGGAGAAAAGGTGTTACAGTGGTTGTATCCCTTAGAGAATAAACTGCAATGTTTTTCTTAGCTGCTGTTGCTTACTAACACTTTTTAGTTAAAATTATTGGTCAGTTTCTTCTAAACATTAAAGCTGTTCTGTGTCTTTTCAGAAACAATTGTCACCAGCTCTCAGGGTCAGCAGCTCTGCAAATGCTTCAGCTGGCAGAATAATTCATAATAAGCAATAAAAGCCACTCAGAATAAGCTTTATAGGAAAAACAAGCATATTAGAGAAGACAGTCAGCTAATTATAAGGTAATGAGCCTCACAAGGCTGCCATTTCTGGTGTTCTCTTTCCAGAGTTCTTCCCTTAAAAATAATTACCAAATTGTGTAAATTTCCTCAGGAGTGGACATGACTTTCTTTAGTTACCACCACACTGACACAATACAGCCACCAGAAGTGAAGCCCCAGGGCACCATAAATGCACCCTCAGGTCACAACTAGAAAAATTGGAAGGGAAGAAATTTTCTTCTCTATGCACTATGCACTGGGATGCCAAGAAAACTCGCATTTAGAGCATCAGCTGGTTAATCTGAGTGACACCATCCACTAGATGGTTAGGTGAGGAAAATTACATGAATGTCCCCACCTTGGAACACCTGGCCCTGTGCAACTGTGGTCAGACACAGATAAGAAGCTTCCTGTGTGTCTGACCTCACAAGCAGCCTCAGGCTCATCCTAATCAATGACATCTAGTACAATGACCCCTGTGTACACCTGGCTCTGCAGAGACTCACTTTCCTCCCTTCCCTTTCCCCATATCCCACTTCTCTCTTTTCCCACTGCTATAAGATGGCTTACAGTCCTCAGATCCAGAATAAAGGGAGTCAAATTCTGTCTACCAACCATGAAGCAAAATTAATACCTCTCACTGAAGGTGTCAAGTGACACACGTTTTTTTAATGAAATATTGGAACCACCAAATCTTTCTTCATTTAAAACTGTGATATTCAAATCACAATGCTGTGATGTAGAGATTTTCACCTCTGCTGTCACAGAACAACCTACTTGTCTGATCCTATAAACCCAACATTTTCTTAGAGTATTCTTCCTGGACCCTGTAAAGATTTTTAAAACATTGGGGATGTACTTTCCATGTTATCATCTTACCTACAGCTGTATAGCACCAAGTGTAAAAAAGAACCTGGAAACTGCATTCTTCTGCCTCTTTGCTCATGTAACAGAAAGACTTTACAAGTGCATGTGCAGGAGCAGCCAGATATGGGGGAACAACAACATAGCAGCAGTAAGATGAGGAGGGAGGAAGGATAGGGTCGAGAACGGTAGAAAATTTTGTTTCCTCAAAGAAGAAATGAAAGAGTAGGTGTTAAATACATGGTTTGCCTACCTTTTAGTGGCTTCTTGATTAAAGAAAAGTTGAAAGAAGAAGTGGTTAGACACTCGGCTCTTCCAGGACCAGTGTGAATACAGGGTGCTAATGTGGAAAAAGTCACAGTGGGTACTGACTAACAGACTGCTCAGAAAGTCCCATAATGCTCACAGTGACACTGTCATGTCTTATGAGCCTACATGTAGCCATGTTTACTTACTTTACTGTTAAGTTTCCTTTTATTTTTATTAATAAATATCTGCATGTGTTTTGAACAGAGTAGGACAGGACTAGCTGTTATATTCTTCTAAATTCTCTATTTCTCAGCTTCCCTCCCCATGCAACACACAAAAGAAGAAAGCATCATCCAGTGAATTGCTTTTCTTGTTCCTTCACAAAGATTGACAAGAACAGGAAAAAATGTTCTTATAATGAGATCAAGTTACACTAATGAACAAAAGTTTTTGATTCTATTGAAAAAAAGGTTAATTTCTCACCTGATGGATTTCACTTCTCTAAACCATCACCTTTCACTTCTCTAAACCATCACATTTCAAGTTTTTCAAGCCAGATTCTGAACAGCAGCAAGAAAAGTGGCTTAGTGTTTGGAAAATATAGTAAAGACAAACATTTGAGATACAACAACAAAACTATATAGGTGTACACAGAGCACCCACACATCAAGGTATGTGGTTTAGCAGTTTCATCTTAGGTGTAACTTTTGGCTTGTGTTCTCAGGGGAAATAAAGTATTTAAGTCACTTACTAGTCCTTCAAAATATCTTGTATCTATTCAACTTATACATTACTACAAAGTTCTCTGAAAATGACTCCAGGAACTTATGTACAGGCTACCGTTCTCACTCCTTCCTGCAAACAACAAACAGTTTCTCAGTTTATCTTAACAATTTCCTTTCATCAATAGAACTTGAACATTCAGCTCTCCTTGTGCCTAACTAGAACTCAAGCAGGTGTTTTTGGGAAAACTTTTTTCAAAGTTCCTGCTAGTAGGAACTTTACCGAGGAAATTAATTTTGAAGTTGTGAATTTTTTTTTTTTTTACATATTGCTTTGGTTGAGTCCTTGGAGCACCTTGTTGTTTCCCTTTAACAACTCAGCTAGAAAACTGTCTTACCATCTCTCCAGGGGTGAGACCTGCTCAATGATGGAAAATTAACTTGCTTCCAAGAATGAATAGATAAAAATGAAACTCACCTGTTAGCAGAGTTCATGCAAAGAGGTTTTGCCTGCAATGTGAAGAGCACAAAACTTCCCTTCTCCTCTCTCCTCCTCAGGCTGATGGTGAGGCTGTCCTCCTCCCAGCTGTGAGCAAGACTGTCCGTGAACCAGCGCAGGAAAGGAGGAGGAGATTGTGTTTCAGCTCCTGTGCTCCTTATGGTTCATCTGTGAAGGAGTCAGCCCAGCCCAGCCCTCTCCTCCCTCACCCACTCATTCATAAGTGAGAGAGACGAGAGTGCCACAAGTAGGCACAGGATGCAGGGACTGCAAAGGACACGGAGTGGTGTTCCCCGCCGTCCCCACCCGCACACACAGTGACCAGCAGAGAGCTGCACTGTGATTACAGCAGCCGGTGCAAATCCAGCTGCTCCCAGCTTATCTAAACACACACAGATGTTGCCTCATGCAGGCACAATGAGAAGTATACAGAGTGCTGGGGTCGTTATTAGCATCATTTACAGTAAGTTGCTTCTAGAGCTCGCAGAGATCAGACCATTACATCCAAACACAGCAGAAGGTGATCCCCGCACAAGGAAGTAACTCCTCTCACTGTGAAAGAGCAGGGGCTGTGAGGGGGGGCAGTGCCTTCCTCTCTTGTCTACACAGCCAGACAGATTGAGACATAAACAGACTGAAGGGCTTGCCCAAGATCTTTCAGGAAGGGTGTAGCAGATGAAAAAGCTGACCTCCTGCTACCTCACACCACTACCCCTATTCCCACAGGAGTGAAAGCTGTACTGTGGGATATGTATTAAATTGTCTCACTCAGACTGAAACACATTACTCCTAAAAACACAGATAAATACAAATTACACCATTGAAGCTGGAAACAAAAGCTGTTACCAGCCAGGCTCTAAACTGGTGTGTAACTCACCTGCTGCAGTGCTCTGCCATGCAGCTGTAGGACACCAGTGGCACTGCATGGTCAGAGCAGCGGCCAAGCAGAGCTCCCTTCTGCTCTCTGCAGTGGCCAACAGTGCTCTGAGGACAGCCAGACACAGAGAGTCTGGAAACAGGAATCTTGAGCAGGGAACTCCAAGACATGTTCTCCATTTCCAGCCTGGTGGAAAGCAGAGGGATATAAGCACAGAAAAAAAAATAGAAAAAAATGAAACAAACCAAAACAGGGAGAAGACACAAGAACACTTAGAAAACTTGGAAATACTCCAGGAGTACCCATAGCAAACAATCAGAAACAGTATCAAAAATAACCTCTCATTTCAAACACAGGAAAGGGCTCTTCAGGTACAACAGGCTACCAAACAACAGCCCTTCCTCTGCCAGGGCCTTTGGCAGATCAGAGATCTAAAATTATCTGTAGGGTTAAGAAATGTCTCTGAGTTTCTGAGGAGGGATGCAGCAAAAAAAAATAGGAAATTCTTGGATATGGTCATGAAAGGCTGCAACAAGCAGAGAACTGTCCTTTTCAGGCTCACCATGCTGCTTGGAGGATACCAGAGGTCAGGCAGCACTCCTGGCTGAACAGGTAAGGCACGATCTCCTGGAAGCACTGCCACAGGCTGAACACTTTCTGCAATATTAATATTAAAAAAATATTAGGAAATATGAATGGTCGGTGTCAAATTTACTAGGACCACTGGGAATACTCCCTCTTCTGATTAATTTTTGTTGTTGTTTGTTTGTGGTTTAATTTTTTTAAATTTTGTGCTCATTTAATCTTTAGTATTTATTTTTAAACATATATAAAGGAATACATATTTTAAGAAAATCACCCAGCCTGGGACCTTTCAGGAAGTAAAATAAAACATTTGTTTCAATACCTCTTAATCCAAAATTATGTGCCCTTGGATACTGCAAGACTTTTATTGAAGAATTTATAAAAGATGATATTAAGAAAATGAAGTGCAGCAGCATCCTTAGAAGTATGGGCAATATTCTTTAGTAAAAAGCAGCAGGGCATTATACTGGTCTACCTGCCTTCCCTGAGAGACTGTCCAGGGCAGAGATGATGTGGTACGCAGTTCTCACTGGTGGCTGCAGGGAAAGCACTACTCCTTCTGCAGGGCCCAGGCTGCAGATAGGGAGCAAGGCCTGAGAAGACCCACAGACAGGGATTACCTTTGGGTGCCAGGTAAAGCAGGGATACTGAGAGAGGTAACATTGTGGGCAGTATCTCTTTCCTGCTTCCTACCCTGGCTGCAGTTGTCTTGTCATGCTGACGTGTGTACTTGCTCAAAGGTGTGTTACACTGATGTTGGATACAGCTGGACACAATATCCAGAAAGCACAGCCTGAACCTTGCTCATCAGACACAACACTGATCTGTCAGAATGCCTAAAAGGCAGCACCTGACCCATGCAGCTGGTAAATTACACCTTGCAAGTGGAGCAGAAACAGTGACTTCCACAAACCTCCCTCTCAGACAATTACAGAGAAATAAATAAATGAACTCCAGAAAAAACCTGGGTTTGCTTCTTTTTCATGCAGACATTCTATTTTGCTTGTCTCAGCATGCAGATGCTGTAAAGCAGGTAACTAAAATACTGAGATTTCGGGGCTTGGGCCACCTGCCCTCATCACTTCCAAGGAGGCAGAGCCATGTGCTGCCACCTCCATCACACACACTCAGCCACTGCATGTTGGCTATATTTAAAACTCTCAAAATGAAAAGAAATAACATTTTTGGTAGCCTTTTATCTCCATGAATTATACAGTAGTTATTAAAGCTGACAAACAGCTATTCCTCGCTGCAAGCAGCAATTCTAGCTCTTTGCTCACTTTGGCCAAATCATTTTAATGCGTGTGATGATTAAGTAACACAATTGAATTGAATTGCTCCTGGCTTAGATATGGCAAAACCAGAAGCATCAAGATCCAAAAAGAATGGAGCTAAACTGGTGTTATAAATGTCACAGATGACATGGAAATGCAGCACGAAGGAGGTCATCTAGACCATCTCTTTACCAATTCAGGAAAGCTAGACAAGCTCCTCTAGAGCTTCAAATTCTCTTAAATTGCCATTAAGGAAGATTCTGCCTCACCTCTTGCAATGTCTCCATTCCATGGCTAGGGCTGTTCTTAAGAAGCTTGCACTAATATAAAAATCTTTACCTTCCATGTTTCCAATTAATTAATTTATTTTTTATTGCCCTTCTGTGAATGTACATGAAAAACAGACTATTGCTACCTTTCTCAATATTGATCATTTAAATGTCTGAGGATTAATCATGCTGTCCCTTTTAGATTTTTGCAGATTAAGCAACACCACTTTTCCAGTGTTTTTTGTAGATCATGTTTTCCAGGCCTCTGCTCACCCACATTGGTCTCATTTCCAATCATCAGCATCCCTCTTTAAGGATATTCCAGGACAGGCCCTTTTTGGCAGTGTTGGCTTTGATTCCAAGTACCTGATCTATGCTTTGCCTATGAGGTTAAACTTTCCTATGAAATTTGGTTTAAGTCTTTTCAAGCACCCATTTTGGTGAGGAAAAGAAGAAAACAAGTTCTTTTTCAGTGACAAGCCAGAGAGACATTCCCATTTTCTACAGCTGAGTAACAAGAACTTGCTAATGCTCTGTCTGGTACCACCCTAGAGTCCCTGCGGGGCCAGCTCTTTGCCTGGAGGGTGCTGTGAGACACTAATTTTGAAGATTTGAGAAAAGCTAAGGTTATAGTTAACAACAGATGTTACTGATTTAGCCGAAATGAATAGATAAGCTTTGCTGAAATCAGTTAAAAGTTAGAGGATGGTTAAAAGAAACCAGATTTAAGATAAGCTACCCCTTTTGCTTTCCTTCTCACATTCACCTTTAGATTCCCTTCTAAGTATATTGTCCTTTTCCAGATAAACCCCATTAAACAGATATAACCTGAGAATTTAACAGGTGAAGGGAACATTTCTTCTGATTTTAGTTACAAAAATTCATGTGGATGAAATCTGATACAATAAAGTCTAGTTGGTATCTGTTTTTATTTATTTGCCTGATTACATGAGAACAAGCATGCGTTCACATAGGGCAGGGTGGGAATTCAGGATCTGCCAAATGGGACTCTGTTACCATTGATATGGCTGGTTAAATAAACAAGGAAAAGGATCTATGTTCACGGGAGCTAAATGTAGGTAATAGAACTGGGCTTCGGGAATTCAAAGTTTTTTCAATTAAAGAGGCCAAAATAAGCAAGGAAGGAAATTCTAAAACAATGAAAATGATGTGGAAACCTGTACTGTTAAAAATACTGAAGACTAAATAGAAACAATATTGCCTCAATATGCAAAAAGTGATATGGATCTTCTTAAATGCATCATCCTATGAGTATTTTTAAGTGTTAAAATTGTTAAACTTGTTAAGAGAATAAAGATAATACTCTGGGCTGAAGAAGAGAAAGACGTCTAGTGCTGGCAAGGAGAAGTCACAAAGGAAGGAAAGTTGCTGGAGGTAAAATGGGCTTCCCCAAACTGTAATAGCTGGTTGCACGATCTGAGCTGTAGGACAGGATCTAACAAGAAGGCTCCTTCAAACACTTAATGCAAAGAATTTTATACCAACACAGCATGTGGTTGTTGTTGGAAGAAGTAGTTTTAGGAGCACACCAAAACACTACAAATATACTGTTCCCTATCAATCATACATAACCCCATCTCCTTTAAGCCTCAGCTCTCCAGGGGCAAGATGCCACTGTGTGGAAACACAAGAAAAAATAGCAGTAGCAGAGAGATCCTCTTGCCAGTGAAGGTACCAAAGCTGCATTCTGGAGTGCACACAATGGTTCCCTCATTGGATGCTGCTTTAAACCTTTTGTGCTCTAACTGATCTAAAACTACTCTGCGTGGGTCAATGTATCAGAAAGCTGGGAGGTATGAGGGAAATGGAGTACATAAACTGTACAGTCCTGCTTACACAATGCTGTTAGAACAGCTTCCTAAAGCATCCTATTCCTTTGCATTATTTACTGAAGGACCAAAAAAGCTGTGAGCAAGCTCAAGAGACTGAGCTAACTGAAGGTCAACAACTTTAGTTTAATTTTAGTTAAATCCCAACTAAACTGATACAAGGTCTATCCCATACAGTTTGTGCCTACCTGTTTTCTCCATCTGCGTTTTCACAGAATCACAGAATACACTGGATTGGAAGAGACTCATAAGGATTATTGAGCCCCACTCCCTGCTCCTTGCAGGACCATCTAGCAGTCACATGGCTAAGAGCATCCTCCAGATGCTCCTTGAACTCTGACAGGCTTTTACACTCCAGTGAGCAAGCAGTCCTTGTTCAGAGCATTACAGGTGTAAAAAAAAGTCCCCAAGATTTGCCCTTCATATAAATTTCCCTGATTTGCATGATCTCTTCTACTTTCACTTATAAATAGTCATAAGGGTCCTACAGGGGCACTCAAACTGATTGGGAGTTTTCCATCCTGTAGAAGGCTGAAATACTGCAGCTGAATGTCCCCAGCAGCTCTAAAACACACTTATCTGTGGATTAGGTATTTTGTGGGCTCACAGTGCACACAAATGCAAGTCCAAATTTTGCATAACTAGAGAAAAAAAAACTCTCTTGCAAAGGTGCAAGGAAGAAATTTTTTCATGGGTTTAACATGAACAGGATAATTTTGGTCAGAGACATTTAAAATGGCAAGGGAACATAGACTTCCAAATCCCATAACCTTCAAAATACCCTGCCAAATGATAAAACAATCACAGTAGTAACCCTATGAGACACTCACCTCAGTTCTTCAGACATAACTTCTCTAATTCTTGCAGAAAACGGCCTTTTCCCTCCAATGCAAGTTTCTAGAGATGCCTCAGCAGTCCACTGGCAAGTTGTGCTTCTGCATCTGGAATATCCCTCTCAGACTCCCATGTTCTTCCTTAGCAGTGTGTTCCCAAACACAAAGTGTGCTTTTCTTGCCACTAGTGCATCTTGCACTTCCAGACCACTCAACAACTGCAGAAAGTGAGGTGACCTCTGACTTGTAAGTGTCAGGGTTTTTTACACGGAGAAGGTGCTCACTGTTCCAAGTGTGGAATCCAAAGGCAGCCAGCATGTGATGCTGGAGAGGAAGCAGGAGGCTCTTATACTTTTATCTGGTGATGTTTTCTTAAAGCAGAGGCTGCCTAACTCTCCCATGAACCCTCTTATATCATAAATCAAACCCATTATAACACTATGATATTCCATTAATCTATTTCATTTCATAAGAACCTGATGCAATGAGTCTTACCAACAGCTTCATTTTCCCTTTCCCAAGCACTCTCTCCTTTAGCAGAGTTTCAGATCACACCACAGGGTGTCACTCACTGTGGAGGGAGCTGGGCTGCTTTTGTTTTCCCTTGGGCAATACAGCTTTTCACAGGCTGGGGTCAGTGCTCAGATCTGCTGCTCTTTTTCATTCTGGTATGCAACACACACATCACACACTTTGGCATGGTCTTACTATCAGAGCTACATAATCCTCAGTTATGATAATCTTTGGATAAAAATGTTCAAGTATTTTAACTAGAGCTGATTAGAACATCTGGGAATGATGAGCTGACAGTTTCCATGGCATTCTGTGTTTTGTTTTGGACGTTTTACATTCTTAGTTTCTGTGGAATAACCACATTTTCATCATTCTGTTCTCAGGAGAAAACCAGTTTTGCTTCCCTACCATCCTAACCCCCCACAGGAGTTAATAAATAAACTGTCTCTTCCATGCTTCAGTTGAGAGAAGCACAAGTACTCTTCCACTGGGGCCCCTTACTCATCCATATTACTCTTTAATGGGATTCTTCACAATCCTTCAAGTCTGAATTAAGATCAGCTGTCACACCCCACCAACTCACATTTCTGTCTTTAGGACACAGGTTAGCCTTTCAAGGACTTTCCTATTTGAGAAGCTATTATACAGGAGCCCTCTATTTTCTACTGTTCTGTTCATACTTTTGAAAAAATCCTTGTAACTGGAAAAACACCATTTCATTTTCAAAACTTGCCATAGCTTCTCCCAGTAAATTTAAACTCCTGTCAGTACTATCTTAAATCATAATTTTTTCACCCTTTTCCAGCTGATGCCATTCTCTCCTAGTTCATATGGCAGTCTCTAGCACCAGCTTTCAAGAAAGACCTTCATGGCTCGGTCTGTATCTCCAGTCTAGCAGCCCTTCATAACAATAACTTCATTTGTTATTTCCAGGAACTGAATTATTTCACTCTGCACTGTTATGTCAGGTTAATTCTGCCTGGTACTGGCGATTTATAAAAATATTCACAAGTTTTTCACCTTGTCTTGAACATTTCCAGTGCTGCTTGGAGCTGATACTCCATGATTGTGATGGGCAGAGAAGAAAATTTTAGGATTAATTTTTTTGGTGAAATCTACAAGTGATTCCAACACTCCACTGCCCCCTTCATCTGAAAATGCAAAACCATAATCAAATGCTCTCTGGACAGCTGGGTTCATGTTTAACCAGAAAAAAAAAAGAAATTGTGTTGTTCTAATATGTCCCCAAATGTCTGGACAATCAGAAATAATTTCCGACCACATGCTGATGCAGAGTTTTCCTAAGCTAAGCACTAGGCGTTTTTTTTACAATGTCCTTAACACTTGGAACTTCCCTCATTATAGAAAGAAAAATTAAATTATTTTTTTCCAGATTCTTCTTCTGATGGTTTTAAGTTCTGAACTCAATTAACTGAAATCAGAAAAGGTCTGCTCACTTCACAATCAGGCCCCAAGTTTGAGAAGAGTGGAAGAAAATCTAATGGGAAAAAGGTTTTTGTGACACGCTATCTCTGCAAAGGACGTCAGATTTCTTGTTAAGGATATACTCTACCCCTGCAGAGCACGCAGACCCCGGCAGCGATTCCCACAGCAGCCATTTATTTTACTTCAAACACACACCATCATTTGTTTCCTCGAGTCAAACAGCTTCAGTGATTTCAGTCGGAGCACACTGCAGGGAGCGGGTGTTGCCCAAGTCACCTTCGGCTTTCTTGGAAAACTACCGGCAACTATGCTGCCTCCTCGGGATGGATCCCCTTCAAAAACGCGTCCTTTCATGGAAAACTCCATCTCGGGAATTAATGAGCCACTGAACGGCCTGAAGCCTTGAATCCAGAACCATTCGCAGCACCACCTAGCACACAATTAGCAACTTTCAGAGAGCACGCCCTTCCCTCCTGGCAGGAAATACCAGCACCCTACAGCCCATGCAGAGCTGGGAAAAGCCAGCGTGCCGAAGCCGGGGCTCCAGGAGATCCCTTTCCCCCAGCGTTCGAGAGGCAGCGGCGGCTCTGGCCTCAGGCAGCTCGCTGTGCCCCTCCCACAGCCTGGCTGGCCGTACAGGCTGCGAATTGAAACAGCTGCTAATTCATCTTCACTTCTTGGAAGGCAGTAAGAAAGGGTCTGGCAGCTCTGCGCCATCCCTTACCCTCACAGGAACACCTCTCCCCACAGTTCCCGCCGCCTCACGGCACCTCCACCTGCCCAGCTCCACCTGCCCGAATGTGGGAGGATTCGCCGATCTCCGTCTCTGCAAACACAATTGTTTTCTCCCCCTCAGGCATCAAAGCGCCTGTTTAATGCCACCGGTGTCCCTGGGCGCCCCAGGAAGACAAAGCACAGCAGCAGCCCCGGCGCTGAGGGCGGCCTTTCCCGCTCCGTACCCGCGGGCGCCGCACACGGCGAGCACGGCCCGGGAGGCGCCGTGGCTGTCAGAGCTGACAACAGCTGAACCGAGAGATGGCAAAACAACCGCAGCTGCCACGGCAGCGCAGCCACCTGCACCAAAACCTTCCTCAACATGCCCGGAAAGGCCGGAGAGCCTTTCACAGGCAGCTCTGTGCTTCAACAGCTGATCCACGGTGTAATCTCTGTTTTTACAATTATCCCACATCTGAATGGTACTACAAATGTATTCAGTACTTTTTTAATTCTAACTCACTAGAACTGAGAGGGTAAATAATTGTAAATAGCTCAGAAATGGACAGCTAAGGTGTGCCATTGGGCAGGTATTTATAGCAGAAGCAGATCTACAGTAACTAATCACAGGTCGCTTCCTCAGCAGGCCAGCCTGCACATGTCCTCCAAAAAGGAGCTGAAACAAGGGAGAAACACCAGTCTTGAACCTTTCGTGGTCTGGCCAAGAATCTATTTTGAGATATAATTTCTGGAAGAAGATTTTCAGTTTACTAACAACATTCATTATGTTCTAAAACTGCCATATAGCACACACAATTTTAAATTTGTTGGAAAACTATAGTTTGCAATTAAAATAGTAGAGAAAGCAGAAAGGGTTTCTTTGCCATTCTCTCCATATTGAAAGATGAATAATTTCTCACTTTCATAAGGTATCCTGAGAGTTAAGTACAAAACAGACTATACAAGATGCAAGCTTGGTCAAAATGAAAAAAAGTACAATATCAGTTTATTTTAATCTTTATTATAAACAATTTTGTAGTTTTCAGAATGGGATTGCTACATATTAGATAACAAAAACATCATCAAATGCATCAGTTTTATCTTACTAAATTAAATCAGAACAAGCAAAACAAGTTTTTAAAGGATTTAGCCTATTGCAAGAAGAACAGCTTTACAAACATGGAATTAAAGATACATATTTGATCATATATACATAAGCAGCTGATGACACTCGAGACAGAAACATACAAAGAACTTCTTTGCACATAAATAGATTTTTAAAAGTATATTTCTTTCACATGTGTACAAAATTATTTTGCTTTCTATACTGAGAAAAGTTCTCGGAGACAAAGAAAGATTTCTAAGAGAGACAAAAGCCCACATAGGATGTGGGCTGTCATGCACACAAGGATCTAAGAATACAATTTACACAGCATTCTTATACAGTACTTGAGCTTCTTATATACATACTTACAAGACACTTTTGTACATGAGATGCCACCTTTGCAATTGAAATGGCATCTCCCCTGAAAGGCTGCATTAGTTCCAGTGTTTGTATAAAAGATAAAACAAGTTTCAAAAGGCAGCACCACTCTGCAGAGTCAAGGATCCACTGAGCTGCAGCTATAGTGAAGGCAGTGGGGTAATTAGGCTGGCTTCTGTGTTTACACAGTCCAAGTGGGAAAGGTTGAATTGTGACCCTTGAAGTCTATACAATACCTTCTATAAGATATGTCTGTGGCTAGAAAAATAGATCCATGGCTGAAGCCACACACTTTTGCTATGCTACTTAAGTCAAGCATTTGGTTGTGTCTTTGGGGGAGAAGTTTGGCTTTTATCTGACATTTTCAGCATGGTTATTTACCAATGGTGAGGCTGGGTTTAGCACACAGGACCTGTGAAACTTTTCTTTAATGCATGCAGAAAGGGTGCACAGTGCAGCAATGATAGAAGACCCTGCTAATAAGCCTCTGCTAGACTGAGGAATGCTCAGAATCTGTGAGAATCAGGTGCAAAGTGTGCTGTGAGATTAGATCAGGCTTCCACTTTGTTTTAGGCACAACAGTGTCAGAAGAAGAACTGGGTTTTGCTCCTTGATTCCCTTAATCACACTTTGTCCAACTAGGAAAGAGTACGCAGAGAATACTCAGAGCAGCCTGCAGGTGATGCCTTTTAAGACCTGACAGTGTCTAGATAAAGGGTACCTGGACATCAGCCATCCCAAACACATATTACAGCTACACCTGTGGGTTACACACAGCCATACTCATACCAAACCGTCTGCTGCTCCCCCTGGGGCTCAGAAGACCCAGGAGTGCTGCTGGAGCTGCTTCCTCTCACGGGCTCCTCTCCAGGCCCAGAGCTGCTTTCTAACAGCTTACCCTGGGGCTTGGTAAGTGGGGCATCACCCTGGCCTTGCCCTGGGGGAGTATTTCCCTCAGTGCTGGTGCAGACAGCTCTGGCAGGGGCCACTGTGGCCACCTCCTCAGTACGAGGTGCTGACTTAGGTTTGACTTTTGAGGGAGTGTGGGATGCAGATGAGTAGTGTTGCCCATGGTTCACACGCTCTTGCTGCTGGACATTCAGACTGCCTGTGGATGCAGTGGGTGAGGCAGAAAACTGATGGAAGGAGAGCGGCCTCTCATCTTTTGGTGGGACCAGGGAAAGGCGCCGTGCATCAAGCTGCCGACAGTGGGAATCGACAGCCTGCATGGATCCTGCCACCTTTGCAGACTGCGGCCTCTCCCTTGAGGGCGCCTGGGAGCTCGCTGGCACAGAAGGCCTGGTGCTCTGATAGACGGTGTCCTTGCCCCCATGCAGCTCTGCTCCTGACTTCTGAGGGCTCTCCTGCCTGTAGGCCTCGGGGCCAGCGGCCCTGAGGAGGTCTGCAGAGGCCAAGCTAAATGCCCTGCTCAGTGACGTGCTCCTCCTGCTCGCGCTTCCAGGCTGCTGGGGCTGTGCCATCTGCCGCACCCCGCTGGCACACTGGTGCTGTGGTGTGTGAGGAAGCTTAAGGGACCCTTGGGGGTTTGCCAGAGCATCAGGTTCAACTTGTCTGAGGTTTGGCTTCATGTAATTGTCAGGCTTAGCCGTTCTTCCTTCTTCACCAGCCATAGCCATCTTCACAGTGGGAGAAACAAGACTAGTGGGCATCTTAGTAGCCTCCTTTCTGGATGGTTGAACCAGCAAGCTCCCAGTAGCTGAAGGCTCATTTGCTTTCCTAAAATAATCGCTGAGCAAGTCATCTCTATTAGTAGAGGTGTCCTGGTGTGAGAAAATATGCACATCACGTTAATGAAAAGACATATTGTTTGAAGAATCATGCAGAACTCTGTATTCACAAAATCTCCCTTCCCACTTAATTTAAGCCAAACACTATCATAGATTTTACACAGTGGAAACAGAAGAGATGAATGTTTAAAATAGGTATAAATCCAACTCAAGGAATAATGTGCTTATCGTGATTAGATTGTGACAGCCTTATTTGCCAGGTTAATGGTCATAATTTTTAAATAATTTTGGTTGCAACCTGGACAGCAGCTCTTTTGCTTCCTTTCACATCAGCCACTGTCACTTTAATATCAATATCGTATTGACGATTTCAGCCACTGGTGTCAGTAGATATCCATTACGCCTGTAATATTCCAGAATACAGTTCATCTGGATAACTCTCTACTGTAACTTCAGGAATGTAACAGAAGTCAATACCTTGAGGAGATGTGCTAGCATTACAAAAAAGTTTCATGCCTTCTCCATTGATTCCCTTCACTTCTCCCACTCAATATACTATGTATGTTAAAAGCTGCATGTAAAATACAATGAAATGTACAAAAATCATTACAAAAATTGTTTGCCTACAATAAACTCACAAATTCCAAGTCAGACAATTAACCTGGCAGTAAAAGAAAATATACAATGAGTATTTCATGGGGATGGTCCATGCAATCCAAAAATGTTTGATCAGCTGCCATTGTACTATTAGTAGAAGGCATGCTCAGAACAGTTAAGGGACATGCTGTCTTTACAAACAACATGCTGAACAAGCTCATGAAATTTACTTCTTTATTTTTCTCTAGGGAGCATGTTTAAAGCCTAATACACTTATTTCACTAGTGTTCCAAATATTTTTTCCAGTCAAAAAGCTCATTTTCCATAAGCAAACACCATCAATGGTAATAGTGCAGTGTGAAAATTTCTAAGCTCAACTAAGTGTTAAAGTGTTAAGGTTATTTTTAACTTTATTTAAACAGCTGTTACGCACATTAACATTACAGAATGACAAATCCTCCGAAAACACGCACGTGTACGAACAAACGCTGCAAATACTTTATGAGCAATTAATGCAAGAGATCTGCCAGCCTTTCAAGTAACAGCTAGGAGTTACAGTATGCTTCTATAGGTATTAATATGCTAGCAAAAGCTGTGGTAAGTCAGGAGCTGTTGCCTTCATAATAAGAACAATGGATACCCTGGGGATATAGAATGAAGCACATCTCCTATTTCCCCTGCCTGTTCTGTGCCTCACGCTGTCGGGACATGAAACACTGAGGATCGATTCGAGTGACTGCGAATGTTCCTGATGAATGGAAGGACATGGGGAGTAGCAAGAGGGATACAGGGCATCAGCTTCTAACAGAAACTGGTGTAAAGAAATCATTTCACTCTCATTTAAACTGCGCCGATGCTGAAAAGGAACAGGATGACAGAAAGAATGAAAATGGACATGGTCAGGTAGTTACAGACACACAAAAGTAATCATTTTAAACATCTCTAAAAGCTACCAATTGTACTTAGGGTAATGAGGGAGTAGGAGGCATATTTAAACACTACTGTGAAAATTCAAGGACCAGAATTTACTGATGCTGTGAAATGGCATAGCTCTGCTGATTTCAATACTTTTACCAAGGCATTCATAAAACAGAGATCTCTGTTCACTTACACTATCAATTAACTGTTTTTAAGATATTAAAATAGTGTTCAAATAGTGCACTGCCTCACTATTGTACAGCATGTCTGAGCAGTGAAAGACAAATGCCATGCTGTTAACAAACATTTAGTTCCCGAAGAAAGCACTTCAATGAGTGACATTCTTGCAGTCATTGAACCAACAGGACAGGATCAGTCAACACACAAACATGGCTCAATTATTGAAAACTTCCTTCTACAAGATAAATAGTCTTTCTCAAATGGACTCAGATTTTCAGATTATGAGATGGTTTTAACAACTCCATATTTTGCATTTCAATTGAAAACTGTTCTAGGTTTCATACCTAATTATAGATTTAGCAGTTGAAAATTACACAGAAAACTTACCAGTTTATAAATAAAAATACTTGGAGCTGAGAACTGATGATACAAAACCTTGACCACAATAATTTGCTAGCAAAAAACACCAGCAGTCCAATACACAGTACCTGCAGTGAATTATCTGACTTGCCATAGCTGATAAACCAAAATAAATTAGCAGAGTGCTATATAAAAGCTAATTTTACCTAAGTTATTGAAACTCTCATTCATTTTGCAAGATTTGATAGTACTTATGTATATGAACAAGGATCATCTAGTCTCTAGTTTGCCCTCATCCTCCTAAATCAGCTTCCAACAGTTTTTTGACATCTGAAATGGGCTATCTAGCTCTATTTACTTACACTAGGTAGAGACAGCCTGTTGCTCTCTTCCAAGAACTCTTCCAAAGTTACCATCTCACTGCCAGGTGAGGCAGACCGCTGCCTGCCTGCGTGAGACTGAGCTGGATTGCTCTTCTGAGGTATATCACAGGACATCAAACCATTCCTGTGGGAGGAAGACTCATGCCTGCTTCCAGGGCTTAAGAAAGCAGCAACTGAGTGAAGGGAATACGTGTCTCGGAGCAAGACTGGTGCCTCTCTGCTTGGCACCATATCTTCACTGCTGAGGCTCTCAGTTCTACCATGCATATGGTCTAAGGAACCTGAGGAGAAGCATAAATCCATTAATGACACTGCTCTGACATAATTTCAGTAGATTTCACACAGGTAGGAACTTAATCATCCAGGGCCATTTCCACACAGACTGGGTGGCATTTTTTACCTTCCTTTTTTTCTCCTACAGAGCTCAGAGCAATCAGAGCTTTGAAAATTCAGGACGGCTAAATATCTTACAGCACCTTAAACAAGCACAACTACTTCACCAAAGAATAAAAATAGCACTGGGGGCTAATAAGCCTTATATTAATAAGACAGTATTGGGGTGCCTCTTTACAACCCGTCATCGAACGATCTCCCAGTCTCGGCTGTCTGATCTGAGAGCTAGAATCTGACAGTGGAAAAGCAGAAAGCGGATTCTTCCACAGTGTCAGGTCTCTTGGCATCCTTCAAGGATGCCCAATTTGCAAAAACAAATCTCCAGAGCATGCTCATTCCATACACAAGCTGTTGTGCAGAGTAAGAACCACAGAGATCTGTTGTTTTAGAGAGTCTAAGAGTGGCCTGGTATTTCCCACAGTACGATGCCAGTCAGACTGAAGCAAAACTCAACTGTCTGCCTTAAAAGCCACCCCTTGCCAGAATCAGTCTTAGAAAAGCACTTCTTGCCAGCAGTTTTGATTCCCAAGACAGCCATGTCCAGATTGCATAATCACTACCATTTCAAAACAAGTCTTCAAAATTAATTGGAAGGAAAATGGCATTTTACACACAGTTTCACGGAATTTCACTTCCTGTTTGTCACAAGTCAGCTGTAAAAGCTTTACCTTTCAAATTGAGAGGTGAACTGCTGCTGGAAGCATTCCTACTGCTCTCTAAACTGTTTGGCCTGGGCACTGAAAAACACAAATCAAGCATTGAACAAACAGATCTTCAGTTTCTCTGATTCTCTAAAAGACTTGGCTACAGTCTCCCTTCTGAAAATAGGACCTGTGCAACTAAGTCACTTTGAAAACATTAACAACATAATACACACAGGATGCCAAAATCTGGACAGAGTAGAAAATAGCTTCGTTTTTCAAGTTGTTTAAGATCCATCTTGTTTATTTCATTTTTTGCATAAAGAAATATGTTCCAGGTTTTTACAGTAACTGTAAAGTAATGCAGAATCTGAAAAAGCTCAACAATAAGTTCCTGTCTCTTTTTCAGTTTTCTTTGGAAGGAGCTGGTAGCCAGCTTGCAAATTAAGTCTTCCACAATCTCTAAGCAGGCAGTGCTGCTGCTTCAACAGCATTCCCACTGTGCATCCACAAGCCCCACACCAAATTTCTCTGACTGCTGATTCACTCCCTTAAGGAAGGCAATTAACATTCTCCAAAAAAATCAGCAACATTAAAAGGTCTGTTGGTGGGGGAAGGCAACGTGCTTCAATGTCAGCATTGTTTTTAAAATTAATTTTGGCAAAACATCCATTAAAAGCTTCAATAGAAAACCAGAAGCAGTTAGAATCCTGTTCCCTACACCTCCTTCTGTAATATTAATGTAACTAAAACACTCCAGGACAGTTCACGAGGATGCAATAAAACAAGTCTTAATGCAGATGTTCAGAGCACTCACACATGCTACAAGCTTACCATGCCGTCTGGTGCTTGCAAACTCGACCTCCGGGGACTGCTCACATAGATTATCTTCTGAATTAGAGCCTGGAAAAGACACAAAACTTAAAAGGTCAATTGAACACAGAAAGGTTAATCCTCCAGGTCAGCCTCCAATGCATTCTAGCAGTGTAAAAACAGAGGTGATCAAGAGGTTTTACAGACCCATCTTCTAAACACTGGGCAAGGAACCACTGAAGAAGTGACACTCAAATGTGCTCTGTCAAGCTGACAACATGACAAGAGTGAGTAAACCCTTGATCTCATCAATTAAACCATTCAGCAGATAAGGTAGGAGTGAAAATATTACTGCTCTGGCTTTGTACTTGAACACCACTAGCAAGCAGCCTGCCTGGACATCAGCAGCTGGTGTATGAAATGCACCACGCACCTTTTGGCCTGCTCTGGAGCCGGGAGATGGGGGTGGAAGTGTGCATGTGAATAGCTGAGGTCGAGTAAGTCCTGGGACCCATTTCCACACAGCTGGGTTTTGTTGCAGAGTCTGCTGAGATTTCAACATGATCATTGCTGCCTCCGTGATGGGAATTCCTTTTTTGCTTTAGGTCCATTAGCACTGGTGGGGAGAGAGGTAAATGAATAAGACTCAGTGAAAAATAGCATTAGGGGATTTGTATTTATGCCTATACAAACATGACAAACAGGCACAAAGAAACCGCACAACAGAGGCGCTAGTTTGGCAAGCTTTTCCATAAACAGTGCAGTAGTGGATAGGAAATTTCTGCCACCAGCTTGTCAATCATGTGTGCTCTCTGTAAAGTGTGGGAGTGACAAGGGCTGCTTAGTGCCGGTGGGAGGGTTGATATTATACATGCAACAATTACTGTGAAAGGAGGAAGAAAAGGAGCAAAGACATGAATCCAGAAAAGATAAGTGAGGTGTGAAATTCCCATAACATTATTCCTTGTAGGTGCATTTTATAAGAACTTACTTCAGTAATAAAATAGAATAGGGAAAGAGTGACAGTAGTCATGCTCTTACTCAAAGAAAAATAATGCTGATTTGAAAATTATCTATCATGATCCGTGCACTAAGGTTTCAGGTTTATATCTTTGCTGTGGATAAGAGCTCAGTCTTTACAAGGTTGAAACTCTGCTCTTATGTTGTCCTGGTGCAATGATTTTTAAGTGGAGTTCCTGAGATCTTAGCAGGAGAATAACAAACCTGTCTGTTAGAATATTACTTAGATTAAGAATCTGAAAAATTCTTTTCTACTGATGAAGCGGGTTAATTAATTTCTTGTGATGTCAATGTAATGCTTTAAAGCATTTAAAGAAAAGAATTTAAAGAATTTACTGCAGAAACATGCTTAATGAGATGCAAAAATCTAGATTCTATGTATTTCGATTGAATACTTGATTAAGTAACACAAACTAAATGTTGAAAATGCAGCAGAGTGCAACAGTCGAAATAAGCAACTTGCAGAGACAATTAACAGACAGTTCAAAGCACAGAGCAGCTGTGAAATTGTATTAGAGAAATGGACCAATGTGCTGTCATCTTAGGTGGCCCCTGGAAGCTGACTTCATTCAGGAACAGTGTTTCTCCCTAAGTCTGCATGGGCTCCACAGACTGGGCCAGCACTTGCTCTAAGAATTGAAACTTATGCCATGCCTGCAGGGGCAACTACTGGCTAAAGCTTCACAGGCAAATCTGTATTTTTCATTACACCTAACACCTTCCATGGATGCCAAAAATATTAATTACCCTGGAGACTACCATTCTCCACAAATCCCCAAATAGGCAACAAAAACCAGGCTGTTCTGCCAGAGTCCCTGGTTGTGCCACTGGGGACAGTTCTAAGAGGGAGAAGGGAAATGAGATCTTTGGGCCTCTCTGCTGGGTCCCCAGTGTGCTGGGTAGCACACTGCCCATGCTGCATCCAGTTCTCCAACAGGGTGGAGACTGGACCTGCACATGCATTTCAGAAGCCACCAGGTCATGACTATTAGGCAACAAGAATTCTGGGCAATGGATTAATGAGGGTTATTCCCAGTCTCAAGAGTACAAATCTACATTCTTCTTCCAAAAAAAATCTGTTGAAACTGAAGCAGAAGAAACTGAAACGTCAACTCAATTCAAGATGAATTTTCTTAATTGGAAGTGCAAAACCTTGCTAAATATAAGGTTTGAATGCGAGCATCAAGACACTTTGCTGAGAACAATTTTTCCAGTAGCTTCCATTCTGTATTCAAAGCTAGACTATTTAAAAGTAGAAAAAGGTGTAAAAAAACCTGCCTTTTAAAATAATTTAGTAGCAAAGACTATTGGAAAAATCTCTGGAGTTTGAGACTGTATTTGTATTTTAGTAGGACTATCACATTGTAGAAAGCATAGCAACAGCAAATCAATTCAACACTTTAACTGGACACAATGCAAGTACATGATTGCAAGAAAATATCGAAGCGAATAGCAACTTCACTTACTTACAACATGCACCACAGCCAATATACATACGCAAACTGTATGCCATGAGGTCCCCTAAAGTGTGCTGCATTGAAGAAATGATCCAGTGTGCAAGAGAGATTCGTCTTCTACAGGAAAACTTAAGTCCATGTTCACTAATCTTTGCTTGTACTTAGAGTATTGTATAGACATGTTGAGTGTTTCTATCAGTGTGAGTGTTCTTTTATGGCATGTGGGATTTTTTTTTTATTTTTTAATATTTGTCAGAAATAAATGAAGATAAATGCTACAGAGAAGGTGTTAGAAAACTCCCAGTTCCGGGAAAGAAAGAGTTTCACTAGGAGAGGATGGGATGTCGGGAGAAGACCAGAACCGGAGCCGATTAGAGAAAGACTGATGATTCGATGGAGACTTAGGAGACTTTTCTTTATCCTTGCTTTTGCTTCTCAAAAAGGCAATCTTTTTGCGCTGTGCAGCTAAATTGTTATCACCCAGGTATCCCAAAAAGAAGAAGAAAAAAAAAAAAGTAAAAAATATAAAGCCTTATAAATAAAACTTAAAATGTCTTAACACAGGTTAAAGACTACATAACCAGTAAAAACAGAAAAGGCTAAACAATGACCAACACCTATAATGAAGGACTGATGACTACAGAGCTAAACATAACTAATCTGACTCAGATTAAGGCATAGATTAACACACAGACAATATTTAAGCAAGTCCACTAAGAAATTACTGTTAGATCATTCAAAATGTTTTTGTTTTATAACATAAAATTAAATTGCTGTACATGTTACTCAGTGATAACACACTCAAACTTCCTAGATGTCTTCTAGGCTTCAGTACTGGTGAGCCTCATCTCCACATAAGTGTTTTTCACATAACGTTAAAATGAACGAAGCCCCAGAGACTTCCCCATTCTACAAGGGCCTTGTTCTGTGGTAACTCAAGCCCAACTTCCCATGCTGAATGTAGGATGCATGGTAAACACCTGGAATCATATGGATGATCTTATTCCATCTTCTTTTTACTTTCATTTTTACAGTCATACATTACTTTTTACTTTACATACATACTTTGCCTTTTACATTCATCTTTTTACTTTAAGTGAATAAATGACTTTAAAGAATTAGAATAGAGAAAGTGTTTTACCCAATCAAAACAAAACCTTCAAACAGACAGGTACTTGCAGTAGTTTATAACCAGAGTTCTTTTCTTAGCTGCTCCCCTTCTGTTTCCCACCCCCCACAGTTGGAAGACAGGAATTATTACTCAAGTATCAGTTTCAAAATTACTTCTTGGAAAGTATTCCTAGAGTATATCAATCTATATATAGAAGCTGACAGAAACAATCTCAACAGAATAAACAGAGCTTGGCACATATATATTACCTTTAATAACGATGAAAAGTATTTATTTTGAGGAACTTTCTTTTCAATTTCCCATAATTAGGAAAACCTGATTTACTGTATAAACTAACTTAACAGAAAAATCATTCCATCTTCCTTACGTATGCCTTAGTGTTAAAAAAATCATTTCATCATTTGACATGAAAAAAATCCTAGTTTAATTCTAGATCAAATCTTGGTGTTGTCCTCCAAAATCCCCAATTATGATACATCAGTTATTTACAATAAATGGGTTATTTGTTCTGCACGTGCACCACCTGCTGGCAGTGGCTGTCAGCCCCTCAAAGAGCCTGAACCGCACACTATTGCATCATTCAGCTTTAAACTGCTTTGCTGCAAAACCCCAGCAAATGAAGTATTAGAACCAACTTATTCAGTAACATGCAATGCATCTGAGCAAACAGAAGCTGAAGGGAGAAGTAGTAGATAAAAGGGAGAAAGCAAACTAAAACAAAACCAAAACCCATTATCTTCTAGAGTTTATTCAAATTGCTAGTTTAGGGTTTTATGTATACTAAAACTTTTATTGTACAAAAAAAACCTAAACCAAACCCAAAACCACCAAAAGAGAAAAAACCAAAAACCAACCATGAAAAAAACTCCAAACAAAAAAAAAAGACATAAAATATAATATCATTGGCATTAACATATCCTATATATTAATTTAAAAAAAAATCAGCTCATGGATTTAGACTGGGCATTCCTTACCTTTGTTTGAAGAACTCCCAGGGTTCTCTCTCTCTTCCACAGGGATTGACCCTTGAGAGGTATTATCCTGAGCCTCATGTTGATGTTTCAGTTTTTGGGAGGCAGATGGAGAATTTACCATCTCTGGGGATTCACAATGCCATGTGGAGCTTTCTGCTGTTGGTTTCAACCGCTCTCTTGAAGTCTCCTTCTTTGGCTTGATTAATTTGACTAAGGCTCTGGCTCCAATCCAGGGGTTTTTCCTGATAAAGCAGGTTTTGTGAATGGAATTCAGAAAATGCTAGAAGAAATACTCCTCAAAGAAGTTTACAGTTGTGCTAAAACCATCAAGCCATCCTACATTCTTATTTGTTTACTGTCATGAATTGGTTCAAAAAATGCACAGTGAATTTCACAGTACTTGAGATTCATTTCTCTACTGAAGTCAAAATTACTTTTACGGAAATATTTCTTCAGCATGAGAAATGTGAGAAAGACAACTGTTCCCTCTGCTAGAAATCTAAACCACACATATGGACCACATAAGACATTCTTACAGTGTGAAAAACTCCACTACAGGAACAGACTGAGGAGGAAAGAAATGAAAGCTGCTTTGAAGCCTCTTTGCTAAGGTTATCAGTCAGAACTATGTATGGTGGAATTAACTTGGCTCTTTTTTGTTGTTCTTAATATAATTTTTAAGTCCCTTCTCTCCAACAGACTGGTTATCTCTTGCTTTCAAAGAGCAGCTCTGAAAGCTCCCAGTTTAGTTGCCATACTGGGAGCCAAGTGGTTCTTTCCCAATAAATGTTGGGAGTTTCAGATTGTTGTATTAACACAGAGAGCCCGTGTGAGGCCCTATGCTCTACGTTAACACAACCTCCTGCTTCAGGGAATATCTTGCAGAGTGAGAGGGAACGGACAAGTGGAGATGACACCACCCATACTTCAGATGAAGTTTCCGTTATCCCCAGTTATGGAAAGCCCTTTCTTGCCCTCACTGGTCTGTACAGCAGAACTGAATTCATGTGGAACTTACTTTTTTGGAGCAGGATCATAGAACTTGTACTGATCCATTATCTTCTCTTCAAGTTTTTCCTTATGTCTCCTTAAGGCATTCAATTTATCACTGTGAGGGGGAAAAGCATATTCTGAGTCATCTGTATGAAATGAAGCATTATCAAAAAACTGAAGACCGAAAGACACCAAGAGAGGAAAGAGACTGAAATATCTTCCTATCCTGAACCTTTAGGATTCACAGTCTGTTTGGAGAGGGCAACTGCAAAAGCCTACCAACCATGCTGATGGGTGATTTTTGTGCAATAAAGCATGAAAGGTAGAAGAACAACAGTAGTGGTGGTGCAAGATTACTAGTTAATATCTCAAGCAGAGTTTGTTTGGTGGATGTTGACTAACTATATTTTTTACTGATTATTTTGTTAACCTACACAGTGGAATTTGGCAAATCTTATTTTCATTCAATCCTCCATCACAGAACAGTCAGACACCAGGATAACCATATCAGAGTACATCTGAACTGTATTCGGCCTATTTCAGCAAACAATTTCTAATACTTCAACTGTATAAGCCAGTACTGCTATAAAACTCAACTCAGTACTTCCCACATCATCCTGATGTGCTTGAACTAAAATTCTTGGGATTAAGAACATTTTTCTTCCTTTTTTCATACCTATAAGAGAAATTTACCACAGTGAAAACAGGATTCTTTGTAAAGGCATAGTATCTTTAAACAGGGTATCTCACTTCAGCATGTCAACCTGTGCATGGAGGACATAGCAACGTATGCTGATGTCTGCATCCTTAAAAACAACATCAAAGCAGGCACTTCTTGAAATGCAAATGAAAAAAACAAGAGGAGTATGAATATTCGCTATTCTACAGGAACCTAAATATAAAGTGACTCTCATAAGACTAAATTTTTGTTGCAACTTGGCTGTTTTCCAAAATCTTAAAACTTTTTCCCAGCCTCTTCTTTGCAAAGTACCACTGGGTTTAGCATTCCATCTTTTCTAACTGAATTTTTCACACAGGTTTATATGTTTTATTTGAAAAGAGCTGTGCTTGCCCAGGTGTTTTGTGAACAACTCTTTGTGGTAAGGCAACGTGGAGACATTTTGGGCTTTCTCCCATTACACTTATCTCCTACTAAACATCCCCTTTTCCAACAGATATCAAGAAGACCTATCATTCCACTGCCTGCTCTTCTAGTCCTGATAGATTATTTGTATTCTATATTTGTCTAATTACTGTTTTAGGTTTCACAATTCAAATCTTTTTTCTTACATGTACTGCTTCTGTTCTTCATGATACTGCTCCTTGCTCTCCATGTTCTGCTCCAGTAACATCTGATTCTGCTGGCTCAGCATCTGAATTTGACTCAGGAGATGATGGTTTTCTTCTTCCAGATTTCCCTTTAGACGGGACAGGAGCTGTTAAACAAGACAAATTAATCTCTTCTCTGCATCTGGCTTCCCTGGAGTGCACCATAATTAAGATAACACAATAGCACGGCAACCCAAGATACAAACCTGTACACTTCAAACTATATGGGGGTGTTGTTACATAGTTTGACCTTCTATATGCAGCATGTCAAAAGCTTCACACACTGAACAGCAGCTCTCTAACCCAAAAGCAGCAGCAGCAGCTGGGTATCTACAGCTCCTCACCTCACAGTGGTTATCCAGCTTGGTCAGAGAGATGTCCATGGATTGGTGCTGCTCTTTCAGCTCATCATAGCGAGCTTGCCAACGATTCAACTCCAGCTGAGAGTTGTTCAAGGAAGTTTTCAGCTCTTTAGTGTGTGAATGCAGCCCTTCATACTCTGCCTTTAGTTGGTTGTGCAAGAAGTTCACCCTAATCACAAAGAAGACAGCAGGCCTATGAAGGACACTTCACTGAAATTACCTCACAGGCACAGACCACACCATGCAGCTCTCACTACATCAAACACAGTTCCAGAGAGTAACTCCTACGCACATTTTTATTCTAAGTATTTAATAAAATTTTATTAAGAAGTAGTGATAACATTATAAAAAGTTTTAAATCTACAAAAGAACTGAAAGAAACATACATGAAAAATAAACCTGCTATTTCTTCAATATGTAAGAAACACCACAAATTTCTAAGGCACAATGTATTTAGGAGCATTTGAATATAAAGGCAGTTCTACTTGGCACAAATAAAACTCAGATGTTAGTATTTTACCCTGCTGCATGATATATGAACATTTAAGTGTCCTGCAGTGTGAAACTCTAGTGTTGTAAGAAGATACTGTACAATTCTTTTACACTTTTAGGTAAATCTAAAAATGTCTACAAATCATGAAGGCATAACATTAAATAACCAGAAACAGATTATGTTCTGCATCTGCTGACAGAGAAGCCTGGCTCTCCTCCAGCCCTGCAATCAATATTATACAACATCTTTGTCCCTAAGAAAATGAATTAGGAACAGCAAACTTGAAAAAACCTCTGGAGAGCTCTGCACTGTTCTGAAGTACACTTGTACAGTTGTAACTCAACTTCAAATGTGATTTTAAAATATGATTCAACCTGACATTGCTTTAACTTGATGTGGTCTTGGCCCCTTCTACCAAACAGTTTCTCAAAACACCTTTGTAGTATAAGCAAGGCTACAGGGAGGTTTTTGGGGTGGCTCAAAAGGGGCTCTGCCATAAGTTAACAGCCACTCACTGATCAGGAGTCTCTAAGACTGCTTTTAATAACAGGAATGGCAGTTTTCTCTGGGCAGCAGAAAATGAGCAATGGTAACTCCTAGAGCCAAAATCATATTGTGTAAAAAACATAAACCAGTGCTCCCCAAGGGAAAAAAAACAGTATAATTTGGGGGTTGGGCATTTGTAGCTCTGCCTAAAGGCAAGTGCTTGGAAGCAATTCATTGCAGAAAATGCTTGTGAACTGAACCAACCAGTGTGGAAGCATATTTTGTATGAACAAAGGTCCCAGTTCTGAAACACCAAGTAACAGTATCAGTTGACAGTATTCATGAAGCTGACAATCTTTAACAAGTTGAAATGACCACAGTAACAATACTAAAATAGAGAAAAAAGAACAGACACGTTATATGAAGGCACTTCAGAGCTAAAGCAACACATTTGTGTTTTGCACAATTGACTTTTAATTGATATATATATAACAATTCAGCAAAGGAGCCATACCTGTCCAGTTCTTCCCTCAGCTTCTGATTTTCCCCAGTGGTTATTGCATTTGATCTTCTCTCTTGTTGCAAAACCTCTCTCTCAGTTTTTAAAACTAATTCCAACTCTTCCAGTTCTGCTTTGTGTTTCGTTAAACTGTTGTATCTGCAAAAGGAGGAATAGCATACCCTCAGCTTTCATTTAAACATTTTTCTTCTTCTGGGTTAATATTTTAAGAGGTAATACCACAATGATCAAAAAGCATCTTTTTTTCCAGTTTTATTTATTTAATCCACATTTATATGCTTAAACTTCTACCAAAGCTGAAGAATTCAACACTATGCATGAAAATTCAACTTAGTATACAAGTCAGCAGGTAAGACTTTAGGGGAAAAAAAAAGAAAGAAAAAGAAAAGCATTCTTTAAGAAAACTGGAACACAATTGCCAGAATCTTACTTCAATTTCAGATTCTGGTCATTAAGTAAAAGCATGAAATTCTGCAAAATGAGTGGAAACCATACCACTAAACCTGAATCCCAGTCACAAATAATTGACAGTGGCAAGAGCCAAAAACCTGACTAGAAAGCAGCTCCCAGAAAGCAACAGGAAAGCAGTGCAATGAGCAAGCGTTTGTTAGGTAACCACCTAGTGCATATTAGGTTATATGCATGGGTAATAGCATCCTTCACATCTACTAATCTCCTGCATATTCCAGACAGATGGTGAGGTATCCGTGAGTTGACAGCAAAACACCTCTAAGGAGAGGCTGACTCACCTGCTTGAGTTGCTCTATTTGCTCACTAGTGAAAAAAGCAAGAGCAAAACCAGTGTTCACGTCCAGGCTTCCACTATTATTTGGTTTATGTAACTTGTGCATAAACCATTCAGGGCAGAGAGAGAGGGCTGATGCCATCAGCCGTGTCTTTAATTTTGATCTCTGGAATGCTAAAGTAACCGAGGTGTGGAAGAACTTCCCTGATATTTGGCACAGGCATGGATTAGGCAGGCTCAGTCTCCCTGAGGTGCTATACCACTTGCATTCAGAAAACACTGAGAAGAACGAGGTGGGCTGAAATCACAAGGCAGCAAGCTGTTCCCAGATTTTTTTTCCCTCTGGTGGCTTCTGTCAGAATCTGTGCCCATGCACACCAGCAGAGGCCATTGGGGCCACTGGTGCAGTCAATGTCAAAAGTCATCAGCACGTTTTTGGTCACTGTAATAAAAGGGTATTGCCCTGAACTATCAGGTATGTCTGTGTCAATAATGGAGAAATATTCTTCCAAGCAATTTTAAAACAGAATCTAGGTGGAAGATGCAGCATTGCTTAAAAAGCTAAAGAGAACAAGCATCACCTTTCAGTGACTCTCATGCCAGCAGAGATGAATGCAGAGCACAGTTACTCGGCAGTCATGAAAACTTCAAAACAAAACCAAAACCAGCAGACAGCACCAAATACACTGACTCCTGCCAACTTGTTTTTCTTTCAGGCTACCATTCCATTCATCCCCGGGTCAAATTACAGCCTGTCCCAAATTCCAGTCCATTAAAGGGCCACACAGAAAAGTACCTGTCTCCCAGACAAAAGCTGCTTTATGCTATTCATTCCCAGTAACAGCAGTAGAGTTTAATTAACCTTATTTATTTGTTTTCTTGCTCCATTCAGCTCTAGGACATTTCAAATTCAATGTCCATATAAAAAATGGAAGAACCTGAAAGCAGAGGAAGGTTTCACATCCAGCTCCAAGAAGCATTTCAGACAGATTGTGTGCCAATGCAGAGTCTGAGAAGACAAACTCCAGTCAGTCCTTTGGCAGAGACCATGGCTGTCTCTGCAGAAATTGCACTGTAAATTCTTTTGCTGTCTCTGCATGATAGGGCTACTCTGTTCCTTTTTATCTAAGCCCTCTATGTTTTAAAGAGGGCTCCTTAGAAAGAAGCAGAATACCGGCCCAGTGTTAGCAGCCATGCCCAGCACCACAGGCTGCCACATTGAGCCTGAGGTACACCACAGCTGCTCCCCTAGTTGTTAAGTGAAAGGTAAGAAAGAGGAGACTGTCTGCAAAAATGGAGATCATTGTTCATGTCCAAAGCCCTACTGAAATCCTCAGGCAAAATCTTCTTGTAGCAGAGATTCAGCCTGGAGTCTACAATTTGAGCACAATCTGTGCAACCTGACAAGCTCTACCACCAGGGACCAGGTTACCCTTCCTGTAGACTATTCAACACTCATGTTCATTTCACTTTTTAAAGCATTAGGCTCTTGGACAGAAGGGTTTTAAAAAAGGTTTTCTTATACATGCATATAGAATCCATTTTGGCTTTGACACAATCCATTCCTAGGATTGAACAAATGTAGTCCTCTTTACTCCTTTTGGTTTTTATTCTTTCTACTGTTTTTTGAGGAGAAATACTATAGGTAGGTAGACTGAAACAACTTTGAAAATGCTCAGTTGTGATAAAAAGTGTGGCAAAAAGAAACCCAGAAAAATAATTACCAGGCAGCCCTGGTAACATAATACAACTCCCTGCAGTATGTAACCCTACACAGCAGGGATTCTTTTCCCAGTGTCTCTACAGGATTAGACTTCTCCAGACTAAGCCATAAAGAAATGCTCCAAGATCTGTTAATCAACTGTAGCTACAAAGTTATTACTTCCCTTAGTAAGATGCAATATGTAAAGCAATTTTAAAAATGCAGAAGAGGCCAGCCTTTCTGTGCTCACTGAGATGGTCAGCCAGACACCTCAAAGTCAAAAAGCTGCTGTTAATGGTAAATTACTCCAACATACTACCTCTCCTCTTCTTGCTAAGCCAAACCCACACATCTGTGGTTTGCTGGGCTATGACAGGCCATTTCACTGTACTTACACACAACCCATTATTAAATCCCCACTGCAGTGTTAATATTGTGCAGACAGAACCAAAAGAGGTTTAATGAAGTTTGCTCAGGTGCAGAAAATATTCTGTGGTTAGAATGCAGCAGAGTGAACTACACAAACCTTTGGGACCTTGGCTGTACATGCTGTTGGATGTGCACAAGCTAACTAAGGTTGCTGTGGATTTTTCTAGACAAGCTGCAGTTATAGGTTTGTGTGGAAGTGTAATTCTGCCTTAAGCAACAGAACTATGATTACAGTGCTGTCACCAGCTGAGGACAACCAATCACCTTGGAGTTGTGACAGGCAAAACCCATCTCCTAAACATCATGCAAGAAAACTTCTTGGTTGCACTGAGCTGCTCTGGGGAAAATTTAACAGGTGGTGCATTCTAGCTGAATTTGAAAGTGAAATATTCCATCTTAGCAGTTAAATACCTTAGTTAAAAAGAAGAGGTGTAAGAAAACTTTTCTTATGCTACTCTTTCTCCCTTCTGCTCCCTCAGCAGCACATGATGGAGGGAGAACAAAACATGGACTAAAAAAAGTAGCTTGTGGTTTTTTTCCTGACAGTCAAATGGAGTCCTTGGACAAATCACCTTGATAAGTATCTCTGAAGACTGATCTGCGGAGGAGGATACTGCACGCTTAGACCTGCCAAACTCAACCTGTTCTGAATATAGAGAAGGCCACCATCTGCTCCCCTGCAACACCTCTCACTAGGAGTCACATCTCAGAAAGAGAGTCCAAACTGTTAATGATTACAGTGGTGACCGAGCACTCACCTCTACAGATAACCCATTCTTTGAAAAACACTTTTTCCTTAGGCTAGGGCTCCTTAGTGTTTGGTACTGATCAACCAAAGAAAGAACACAGCAAACTGCCTTAACACACTGCAGTGTAGTAATCTCAAGCAAAGCCTGAATCAATGAGAGCCATTAATCAGTCTGAGAAAGACTTGGTAAGCAGGAACAGTGTCTGTGTAATCACTTACAGCTCATTTAGCCGACAGCCAAGCAGCTGTCCTGTCACACTGCCCCAGTGGATATTTTAATCACAATAGTTTACTTCTGTACTTCATAAAAATCTACCACACATTGTATTTGCCAGCTCCTTAGTCTTTGGGGAAGAAAAGTTTAGTGTTCAGTCCACCATCAAGGAACACCACTGAGTTGCTCTAAACCCAATTCATGATCTTGCACAGAAATGAATCCTAAATACAAGTGTTTGGAGGAAAATCACTGAAAAATATAAGAGAAGTTTGAGAGGTAGGCAGAGGAGCATTTTTGTAGTAGTACATTATGTGTATTGTTCAATCCATACACAATTGTCAGAAAATAACACTGACTAGAGACTAAACATTAAACAGTTTACTGATTCCTGTTTCAACTGAAGGGCCTGAAGCAAAAGCTTTAGATTATGAGAACTACAAGGAGATTAATAATACATCATTATCTCATACTTAGGTCAATATAGCTTCCTTCAGAGAGCCTCCTTTGACACGACACGAATGCCACCAGGTTCAATGACTGAAATTTCTCAAGATACACACTACTCACATATAGGTGACCTGCAGACTTTATGCTTGGAAGAGAGACTCCATACAGTAGAACTGGAGAATGTTTTTAAGGCTGTATGTTGTTATAGCGTAAATCCTTAAATGATGTAGAAGCATTTATACTACTTCTGACAAAGTATCCCTGAGATCCAAGCCCATGTTTGCTTAATACCACCAGTTGCCACCTGTTCTGCCACCCTTAGAGATCTAAAATCTAGAGCTTTGCAAATATTTTCATTTAATGTCCTAATGTCAACACGAATGACTAGGCACTTTTTCAGGGTAACAACTTTGTAATTTCTGTTTGTAATTGGAGACAACATTTAAGGGTAAAATTGTAACACAGGCACATTCTGGCTGCACTGTACCCCTGAGCAGTGAGCGTACCTCTCACGCAGACCTTTGTGCTCCAGATCCAGGGTTTTGTGTAATGTTTTCAGGCAGCTATGCTGATTTATTAGCCTTTCATACTCTGCAGACTGCCGTTCATGTAGTGAAGCAAGGTGTTCATGGTCCTGAAGCAATGACTCATACTCAGCTTTCAGCTGCTCCTTCTGTTTCAGTAGATTTTCGTTCTCGTTCTCCTTGGCTGTCTGCTGATTTTGGAGTAAAGCATTCTGGGCTGTCAGTGAAGCACTCTGGGAGCTGAGAGTTGAATTTTCTACCTAAAATTTCACAAGTAAAAAGTAATTATTACTTATTCACATCTACTGGAACATACTACAAACCTTTAGTAGCAGCTTACATCCATATAGAGTTAGTCAAGAATGCTAACATTGCCTTGTTGACTTAAGATATTTATGTGCAATTTGGCATTATTTTGGGATTACTGCTGGTAGTATGCACCACATAACGTTATGCTATCAGTAGTAAGAAAACTATCACAATAACCTCCAAACTGAAAAAAACACTTTTATCAGAAGCTCTTGAGCCTGAAGACCAAGATGATCTGGAATAATCACAACTCAGCTGCACGTCTGACAATCATGATCAAAGTCAAAAGTTACCCCATATTTGTGTACAAGTAATGAAACCCATGTTCACCCAAACTCAAAAATATGAACTGCACTACTGTGTACGTGGACAATACTCCTAAAACTGTGTATGTGAGCAGTATTCCTAACAAGTCTGGTTTCAGTAGAGAGATGGTGCACTGATTTTACATGTTGCTAATATAATGCAATTACAGGTGGGAAATAATTACTGAGAACAACCCCCCATCACTGAATATGCAAGAGGAAAAGCTTGAGAAGTGACAGCCATGCAAGAAAAACACAGTTAATCCAATATTGTCCTTTGAAACTGGTCTCTTTCTCAAAGTTTATTTTTTTTAAAGTCAGGTAATTTTGAAGAGTATCTCTTCCACTGGCAACTTTGACATTTTGTCTGAAAGTCTGAAAACTGTGATTGGAACTCCTTGCTACAATGTCTATGGGGAGCTGACTTGTGTCCTCTTCCCATTTCAACCAAGCTCCTCCACAGGCACAGCATCAACACAAAAAAGCAAAGTGCAAAGCTTTTTTTATTTCAGAAGTGTAGCTTCTAGAATAACACATCTGGATTTTGCTGTATTAATTTTAATTAATTCTCTCTAAACAACCACCTTTTTGCTGAAGGTAGCTACCAGACATCAGATACAGACCCAATTTCCCTTCTAGCTTGGAGAAATTCAGACCTAAAACTAAGCTCCACCTTCTGGGCCTTGTCTTTCCATCATTACATCAATCTACCAACACAAATATTTCATTATTAGCTGTCATCTTCTCCACACTACTGTAATCAAAATGCAGCCCCCTGGCACAGAGGCACAAGGATGTCCTGACCTGGAGTTTGGCTGTCTGTGTCTGCAGGGCAGTGTTATGCTCCTGAAGGAAGACATTTTGCTTCTGTAGTGTCAGGATCTGATTGTTGAAGGAGACATTCTGTGTTTCCAAATGCTTTAGCTGTTCCTTAAGCAGCTGCTTCTCAGTATGCAGGGCTGCATTCTGAAAAAGAGATGGCATTGAAGAGATGACAGGAAGAAAAGAAACAGCTGTCCTGATCATCTGGAGTCCTATCAAAGAGGAGAACTAATTAGTGATGATCATTCTACAACAAAGGCATAAAAAAACCTCTTTGCAGCATTAAATAGAGGTAGGATAGATGTCAGCACACAGGATTAAACCCTGCAAAGATGGGACAAGATGGACATAAGACACTGAAGCAACTTAAGTCCCATGCAGTCCCAAGAGACACCCAAGGAATCTGGTAGACTTGGGTGCTCCAGAAAACCTACCAGATTCCTTTAAGCTCAGAAATCCAGTTTCCACCAACCCACTCAAGAGCACAAGAAAAGTCTGTGAGCTAAGAGGAAACAGGAGAAGGCTTACATTCCTTTCCAGTTCAATAGCCCTGTCCTTCAGTTTCAGCAGCTCTATGGTAGCCTCTTGGTGTCCCGTTTCCAATTTCTCATTCATTTGCTCCTTGGGAATGAGCTGCTCTGATGAATTCCTCAGTGGCTTCTGAGCATACTGCCCGTCCTGCTGAGTCTGCTGAAGTGCATCCAAGTCCTTCTTCACCTACACAGTCAACAAGCAACAACCTTCAACACTGAGGGAACTGGAATAATGCATTAATAATGATGGATATGTCACTCCTCTCTTGCACCGTACAGACTTCCAGAGATTGAACAATCATTACCCCACTTCACAGACAGGGAAGCTGAGACACAGGTGGAAGAATCCACATCTCTTGGCCTCCAGTCAGGTGCCTTTAGACTCAAGCTCAGTATCACCGAACAGGCTATTCTTGTTTCCACTGCAGTCTTTTTCAGGCTATTTCCACTAGGCAAATGGCAAAACTAAGGCAGAAAAAATGCAGCCATGCCAATGGAAAAAAACATGGGAAAACATATCTACAAAGAGCAATTATCCAAGAAAAGCCCCTCCTGATGTGCCCCTAGCCCAAAGTTTTTATGAATTTTGTGTCATTACATAGAAAGGAACAAAAAAAAAGGCAGTCCGGTGAAAAATGGTTCTTGGGAAGGATGTGCACAGGGAGGGGCAGAGAGAAGAACCAAGCTGTTCTTCAAAAAAAGAGGAAAAAACCAAAAACAAAACAAAAACCACAAATAAACAAAACAAAAAATACTCCCAAAACCAAAACCAAAACAACGACAAAACAAAAAACCCACCAATCCTCAAACCAAAAAATCCCCGAACATGTGAATGTGCAGAACTGCAATGTGAAAAATTAGAATTCACTTAAGCTCTTACCGTATTTAGATCATTCTGTAACTGCTGGTTCAAGTTCAGAAAGTCTTTCACTTGAGCTTCCAGCATTGCAATCTTCTCCTCTTTCACAGCCAGAGTTGATTTTAGTGCTGATTCAGTTTTGCTTTCCAGAACCTTGTATTTTCTGAAAAATATGATAACAGTTTTCCCATGTCAGCCACTAGGATATGAGCCACCATCTAAATAGCAGACTTCACCTTCACTTGTTCCCAATCTCACAACATGTTAAATTTAACATGCTTGCTTCTTCAGGAAAATTATTTCCTCTACTGCTGCAGATTGCTACTGATGTGTTATAGCTGGGGAATTCACTTATGGAAAATTGAATCAATTTTAATAGAGGTTAACACCAGCACAGTTCTACAGAAATATCAAAGAGTTACTTAACTTGAAAGAAAACAAGTTTTTCTCTTTTCCCCATAATTATACTACAGAAAACTCTTCTTATGGCTCTTTTTTACTTTCTTGACAAGGAAGAAGATCCACAGTTTAAAGACTCCTACAAGATGGGTGTGTTTCTCCAAGTAGGTCTTATACACACAGGTTGTTGGGATTTTCTGTGTTCATTACTATAGGACTTCCAAAGGAATTCCTTGCCATTAGATATTTCTTAGGCAACATTTATGTTTATATTAACAACTATCTGGATCACTAATTACATGAAGTAATGACAGACATTGTTTAATGGACACTATTCTTACTTCTTAAAGAGAACATGAAGAGAAATACACACTGAAATAGCTACTCAGCTGCTCTGATGGGGAGTACAGATGAACTGTACTAACACTGCTAGCATGGAGAGAGAAAGTGGCACTTCTTCCTTCCACCCAAGAAAATGTTCGTAAAACTTACAGTATGCTGCCAGCTTGCCTCAGAAGAATATGGTTTATGTCCAAAACTGGGACATGGGTAATGTCAAGGAGGCAGATGAAAACCAAAAATAAAGGCAGAGGGCTTCAGTTAGTCTGAGTCAAAAGAATAACTAGAAGAGCTCATTTTCCTTACCTGTCATCATTGCCATTATTATCCTCCAGCAGTAGCTCTTTGTTCAATCCCATCTTCTCCAGTTCCTGGCTCAGTTTGTCCAGCTCACTAGATAACTTTTGACTCTTCAGCTTCTCCAGGACCAAATCCTGAAATACCATTAACATGATTAGTTGCTATGCAAAGGGCGGTCATAATTATCCAGCACTATACTTTTTTTTTTAAGAGTACTGAAAAATTCATTGGATAAAATCCTGGTTTCAAGTAGGTCAGCTAGAATTTTTCATCAGTGACAGCTGAGTGTAGAATTAAACTGATTGGTTTTATTTATAGGTCACTTGAAATAAATCTGCAGAATGCTTCTTTTGGCCTTTGTCTCACTCACTGTACTGAACTACTTCTGCCAACACTGGCTTTGTGCCTGCCTGCCGAAAGAGGGATGTGCGGGCCAGGAGACACCACCCCATCTCCGTGCCACGCAGGGATGTGTGCAGGGCAGGGAACACCAGCAGAGGGAGTTCCCATCTCTCAGCTGGGACAGAAAGCCCTGCCAGCACTGGCACACACGCAGAGGAGCAACAGGACTTCAGTACGGAAGGCTCCTGAGGTATAATGGCTATGATGTTATTAGCAAGGGACTTGGTAACAGGGTCAATAGTGAATAATGCACTGAGCTCCTGACATATGGTAAATCGCTGCCCAGATTTTCAAAAGTGTAACTACATTGTAGCTCAAGAGACAGGACAGCTCTGGACATGAGAGCTTGGTGACTTATTCTGGTATCTACTCATACAGCCTGGTTTCATTTAGGTTTCTTTGGGAAGAAACTAAAGCAGGACACAGCAAGGAAGTCACACAAGGACAAGATTTGGCAGCACTCTACCACAGAAGGTATACTGGGACAACACTTTGCTGTTATTCCAGTAAAGTGGTCTGTGTGGAAATGGCCTGGGGCAACATAGTGCCAGCCTGCATTTCTGCAGAAATTTCTAGGATTAATTTCTAAGAACAAATTATTTTAATACACAGCTACACGTGAAGATCCCCTACCATTCAAAATTCTCTGAAATACAAATGCACCAGAGAGATCTATATTGCTTGTGTTTCTGCTAAAAGTTTTCTTAAACAACACATGAAGAAAGAACAAAAAAGCTATGGAAGAACTTTAATAAAAAAAAAATCCTGAATAGCAAACAGAAGCAAGAATAAGATTTTATAAAAATACTTTGTTAAACTGTAGGTATTCAATAGTCTTCTAACATCACAAATTTAGCCATGAATTCACTTGCATGCCAAGGTAAAAAACACATGGTTAAGGTCAGTGCCACTCCAGTGATCTGTATGGGGGTCCCTTCAATATCCATGAACTCCTTCAGCAGGGTCTATAGAAAGTATCTAAGGAAAAGAAGATGGGCTACTGTGTGGGTCTGCACCAGTGGAAATTTGTAAAGGTCTGTGAATGGAAAGATTATAAAGGAGCCTTCTCAGAAATTATATTGTTTTATTGATTTTTAAGAACAGTTGGATAGAAATACAACTTGGGACCTGTGTCAAGTGTTTTTGACAGACTTTATTTCTCCTCCTCAAAATTACATTAATGCTTCAGAAATTGAAAAGTAAGTGATTGCTTACTGTATTAACCTTGTTAAACTTACCAATTTCACTGAGCTACTGCAGCACAACCCTTTTTAATGCTCCTTCACAGGAAATCCTGTTTCTGGCAGGACAACAGCAGCCAGGACAGGCAATGAGAGCAGACTGCAATAATCCGAATCTGCTCATAGGCCACTTAAAAGAGTGTCAGGTTCTAGCACACACATCCTCAGATTGCCCAGGTCCTAATGCTCGGTGTAGGGAGAGATCTCTGCTGCTTAGCATGCTCTCACTCAGCAGGGAAGTGTTTGGGGAAAGATGCTTTCTTTCTCCAAAAGAAAGCTGCTGGGTGCAGCTGGTTTAGGTTGGTCATTTGGGATGGTTTTGTCTCTTTCACAACAGGGATGTCAATGCATCCTCAACTGCTAGAAATTTCTAGACCTGAGAGTCAATCTCCCCTGCTGGGGCTCTCAAGTTCGCAAACAACTTTGTGGTCACAGTTAGAGAAAGTATCAAAGTCTTTGGTTAACAGGCACCACATAAGAGCTGTTCTAAAATTTTATTCTGCATGAAAAAAAAGACATCACTTTGACACTCTGTATTGTGGACACAAAGTGGAATACTGCACAACAGCACCCAGTGCAGTTCTTGGCATGTTCCACTTTCCAAAGCAACACTTTCCAGTGACTGTTGGTAAGGTTGAGAAGATCTCCTGTGGGACAGATATATCCCTTTAGTACTTTAATGAGCTGAAAAAAAAAATAGCAGCATGCCACCCAGTAGAATTATTTTGCTTACCTCTCTCAGTGTAGCTAGTGTTCTCTTATCAATTGTAACTTGCTTTAGGAGGTCTTTGTTGTCCTTTTCAAACTCTTTCAGTTTATTAGATGAATCTCTGAATCGAGCAATTTCCTTTTCCAGTGTCTTGTTTTCCTTCTCAGCAACTGCCAACTTTACTGTACTGTCATCCAAAATAGCATCTTTCAGCTCCACTTGCTGCCAAAGCCGTTTTGTTTCTTTCTCTAGCATTTTTTTGTCTTTTTCTAGCTGAGATATTCCTTGTTCTAGGGCTTTGTTTTCCTTTTCTAACCTATCTAGCCGTTTGGCAGAAACCTTTTGCTCTTCAAGGTTCCTCTGGAGGACCTGATTTTCACTCTCCTTTCCTTGAAGTTCTTTTTCTAATTCCTGGATCTTTTTATTGCGGTTCTCCAAAATTTGCTGCAGTCTCTGGTTTTCAGAATTGACACTCTGATAGGTTAGCTCCAGCCTCTCTGATTTCTTGTTCATGGCTTTTAACATTTCCACATTCTTTCTTAAGTCTTCTTTCTCCCTCTCCAAATCTTTATTTTCTGCTTCTATTTGTGCCATTTTTGTGCTGGTAAATCTCATGGTCTCTACCACTCTTCTAAGCTCCAGATTTTCTTCATCCAATTGCTTGTTGTCCCTTTCCAGGTCACCCAGCCGGATGGAAATATTTTGTAATGTGTCCAAGGATTTTCTTAGTTTCCTGTTTTCCACTTCCAGATTGCCATTCTCTTGTTCAAGAACTTCCACTTTTTCTGTCACTATTTTCATCACTGCTGCCTTTTTTGTGAGCTGTTCATTCTCCCGCTCCAGCCGGTGGAGCTCTTTTTCCATTTCTTCCACTCTTTCCACTTTTTCTCTAACCTGGTCAAAATCCTTTTGCAATTGTTTCTTCTCAAACTCCAGCTTGCTCAGTTTGCTACTCGTCTCCGTTACTGTTTCATGAAGGATTTTGTTCTCTTTTTCAATATCTTTCACTCTTGCCTCACTGCTGACTTGTGATCTTTGCCTCAGGGATGAGACAACTTGATTAAGGTGATCATTTTCTTGTTTAAGGTCCTTTATCTACATAAACAGTTGTGCAAATGTTATTCATCTACCTTAAAAGTGTGGCACAAATTAGTCCTAAAGCAGAGAGATGACTGTTAACACAATCACATCCATTTAATCCAAGACAAATTTCTCAGCAAATTACTGACTATAGCAAAGAACCCAAACTACTGAAAAAAATGTTACCTCTGGTAACTCATGATTTTAATAAATTAAAAACTGTGCTACATTCCTGCTACCATCCAGGAAGGCTGGGGCAGAAGGAGAAAGCAGACAGAGGACCTTCAGAGAACACCTTGGAGAAGATGCTTTGTTACAAATCATTCTTAATAGAGGGTATCTTTCTATCTAGGTTTACCTTCATCTTTGGGACCTGAAGACTGAAAATTATCTCTGGTAAGGTGCCAGGAGCCTCAGAATACTTGAAAATGTAGAGCAGTTACAGATGTCATTAAAGACACACTTCCTGTAAGGACAGTACACTTACCCACTGGTCAAATTTCAGCTGATGCAATTGTAACTTAGATTGCAATTTGCATTTGATTCTTATACTAGACAACATCCACACAAATCAAAAGGGCCTAGACCTGAAAAAATGACAAACTGGTCTTTTTCAACAACTGGGAATATTTCCAGTTTTAGTTCCTGCCCTACCATCTATTAATTCCTGCCACAAAGAGTCTGCATTTGTTCTAAGAAAAATGTAAGACTTTGTTGGTAAAGTGCAGTTTCCCAGGGAGAAGTCTGGGTAAAAATCCTTCAAGATGAAAAGAACTACACGAATTAAACATCTTGCTATTTAAATTTCACCCCACAAAACTAAAAGTAAATTTTAATACAGGCTGAGAATATTCAGACCAGTCTCTAATGATCTGTGTCTATTTTCTTCATTTGTCAAATTAGTACAGACGACACTTGCATAAATCTGTAATTAAACAGAGTTTTCAGGCTTTGCACATGAACTGCAGCACAGTTAAAGCTGCAGCACAGGTAAAAGCTGAAGGGCAATTAAAACATCAGTCCAAAAGATGTAAGTCCTTTCTCAGCATCTCTTCTAAATAAAGCAAAAAGGCTGGTTGGCTAAAGAACCTCAACCAAACCAATCACGCCATACAGGTGGTGGAAGACCAATATTCAGCAACAAAATTGGGATTTATTTGCACATCCTAAAACCAGTTGGTATTCCATTTAGTAAGATCTATGGGCTTTTTTCCCTCAAGGGAGAATGTCTGTTCATGTAATAGCCTGAAGATCCCCATATGGTAATAAAAGCAGGAATCAGCCAAACATACTGGGCTTTTACACCTGAAGAAGCTTCTAACCCAGATCTGAACAAGCTCAACCTGCACTTAATAGCTCTCAAATTGCCTTATCTCCCTGAGAGAACCAGGTGCTCTAAATGGCATCACTGAATTACCATTACTGAGCACATGTTGTTATATTACTTTTGAGAAGTTCGCACCTGTCTGTCTTTGTCGGCTTTTAGAGTCTCCATGACAACTTGTAGCTGCTCTTTATCTTTTATCAGCTCCTCACTCAAGGTTTCCAAATCTTGATTGCTTTGCTTCTCTTTTTCAATTTGATTTTGCAACTTCTCAATCTGTGGGAAGAGAACACACCAAAACACATCAACTACAGCTCAACACAAGGACGGTTTGCACTTTAAGTAATTCTAAAGACCAGAGAGAAATGAGATGGGGACTATGGCTGAGGGATTAAATCCCTCTCTCCTGCAGTTGCCAGTCTCAGAGGAGGAAATGGACTGTCTTGTTTTTCTCACAGTGCTAGGAATCCTCTTCATGCCTTTTAAAATGAGAGCATATAAGGCACAGCAGTAAGAAAAGCTTAGTTCACCTGCCTGCTGCATGCCCTGTTGTGCTCCTGTCAACAGTGATTAAGTTTGTGGTGCTCCCCTTTCTGAGGAACTTGCCTCCTTCTGGCCTCTCCATCACTGATGGTCTTACTCTGCCAGGGAATGCAGGCAAAGTTACTAAGACATTCAGTGAGCAACAGCACTAAAAGACCAAAACACCAACCTAAAACAGGAACAAAGGAAAAACACTAAAGCACTGGAGTGATGAAGTTTATGCTTCTACTCCCTGTGTTCTGCTGGCCTTCTTTTCCCCAGCAAGTGACAATACTACATTTGAAAGATTTGTGAATAAGGCTCCAGTCCTACAACAAAGTTTTCTTATTTATTCATTTTGAAAGTTGTACTTGTAATGCATGAAGAACAGAAAAGCTGTAGCTCTTCACTACTTAGAAACAAGAGGTTCTGGGAACTATATTCCCCAAGTCAAGAAATAATTCCTTTTTAAGCTTGCAAAGTACTGTGAGCACCTACAGCTCTGCACAACTATCAGCTCATTTTGTTTTGGTATTATCAACTCTGCCAACAGTGAAAATGTCAATGAAAGGAGTATTAAAGCTAATTCTTACAAGTGGGAAATAGCTGGAGGCTGGGCTCTGCCTATGTCAACACGCCCCTCATTACAGGAAATGTTTAAACAAGCAGGGGCTGCCCAGATTGGAGATAAGGAGGGCTCAGCAGTCAGAAATGCAACCATGTGGAGGTTTCATTGATCTCAAAGGAGCTGTTAGAGAAAGCTGCAACAAACTCAGTAGCTCAGCAATAGCAGATCTTCATCGGCACCTCCCAGAAAACTGGAGGCAACTAAGACATTACTGCTTACATCTCTTTTCAGTAAGTCAGAAAGGCAGAGATAACAGACAGGGTGCTTGGACTGCTTCTATTTGAGTGTGCCTGAAAGGAGGATTTTCTGCTACTAGCTGCTCTGAAAACCTTGTAAGAAAGGAAAATAAATGTATGTGACTTTTCCTTTATAAAATCTCCTCTTGTACTACCTGAATAATCCTGTTTCAGCTACATGATCCCACCAACCACTAGATCAGCAGATAAACGAGCATATTCAAACAACAATTTTTGAAAGTCTCAGACAGTGGATGAAATCTCAGCTCAGTTAAAAGACTAAAAGATTTTACTATGGATATCTCAGGAGAGTTACCAAAAGAACCCCAAAGACATAAAACATTTGAGGAAAAATACTTCTTTATCTCTTGTCCTCTGACTTACACATGCTTGACTTTAACAGTCCTCCAGTGCTCTTGCACTCTCCCCTGCCCACTGTAGTAAACATTTTGCAACAAATCAGACTTTGCCTGTTACTTCCACTGGCATACCTGCTGTATTCTAATTGAGGGGAATCACAACTGCTGGCACCAATACAGTGCCATAACAGCAGGTGCCCACAAGGAATCTGCCTGGGGCAAAGCCAGAGGTTGGCCACAGTTGTTCAAGTGATTTGAATTGCTGTACACCACAGGTATCTGCTTTCTATGCCTCCATCTCTAATTTTAGGCATGTAAATTAGAGCTGGATTGAATTACTTATATACAACAGGTCATATATGGAAGCGTGGAAGGAAGATTAGAGTGAATTGAATCTTTGCAGTTTTCCTTGTTCACAAAAGAAAGAAAAGCAGCAGAACGGATCTCAACTTAGCACATGAAATCTCTCCAGAAGAGGGAATGGTCCACTGCTGGATACTGTTCTCCCAGGCAGAGAAATGGGCTTGTTACAATCTAGGAATCACAAGCAGCATTTCCTATCTAGGTGCTTTCTCCCTTTGTCCTTTAGATTCAGCTAACCCACAGGCAAGCCAAACAGAACTGGAATCATGGCATCTATGTCTCACACACACAGGTTACAGCGGTAATGGGAAAAAGAGAAATGAGCCTTATATTCTGCATAATTTGTGAATGGTAGGAGTGTGGAAAAAATCCAACGTGGAAATGTTTTATGCTTTAGAGTAGGAAGCATCCTTTCTCCCCAGTAGCACTTGGCTCAGTTCATCAGAACTGAGGATTCAAGTAACTCATCAGACAAAAATAAGGCTGGTGGCTGGAGGTGAACTGAAAAGTTTGTTTCATGAGGACAAGAACTGAGCTGGCATGTGAGCTAAATGTAACCACAGTTAGTAACAGTGCAACACACACCTATATGTAAGTAAATTTACAAAGTGATGACCTACATGTTTGTGACAAAGACTGAAAGAACTGAGATCTTTGCAGAGAGAGACACTAGAGAACTTATAACAGCCAAGAGGACAAGAAAAAGAAAAAGCAAGTCCAGGACTCTGGACACCAAGAAAGACATTTAGAACATACCAACCTGAATTCACTTGCATAATTTATTTGACTTACATGTAAAAACTACCAAACGTCAAAAAAACTAAAATAGTTCAATGTGACCATGGCTTCCTTTCCCAGCAGTGACTGTTGTGAGACAACAGAAAGGGACACAATCAACACAACCATCTGACAGGGGCAAACAGGCACTGAAAACCAGCTTTTACTTAACAGGAACAGTCACATTTTGTTACAGTGATGCATGTAAGCAGGCAGTGAAGTAGAAGGCATTACATTAAATTATTAGAATTTAATTGCATTAGAATGCGATTACATAGACAGAACCAAAATCATGGGTCAGTCTTATGGGGATCACGGGTGAACTCCCTGAAAACTCTCATCATTCAGGAATGCTGCACAGCCCTTTGTGCACTGTGTTTAAAAAAACTAAGAGCTCCATTTGGTCCTGTGAGCAAATTACCTTTTTGCTAAGCTGCTGATTTTCCTTTTCCAGTTCCACAAACTTTAGGCTGCTCTCTTTGGAGGTCAAGGAGGCATCTCTCAGCTCTTGGATTGTGTTCTGCAAGCTCTGATTATCCTTCTCTAGCTTCAGTATTCGACTCGAAGCACATTCATTCAACTCAAAAACAAAGGACTTTCTGGCTGTTGAAACACAAGAAGCAGAAGGGGGCACTAATCAATTCACAAACATCTCCTTCTGAAGTGCACAAGATCCACTTGGATGAAGATTATTGCTGTCAGTCTTATAATTTCAGCTTGACTGGTAAGTAAAAACTTGCTTAAAAACAGAACCCATTTTCACCGATAGCCATCAACACCTTTAATAAATAGGGTACTATCTGAACTGCCAGCCATCTCAAAAGTTGCTTACTTTCTTAACTCTTCTTTAATTTGCTTTAGTCGTGTTGGGAGCGTGTCTGATGTTAGTAACAAAATATACTTTGACACCATCTCATACTTTCATCACAGGAAATAAATTGAGGCAGAAAGTAAACCCCTGCTAAGTGTTTGTTAAAACAGCAAGGTGGTGCACTTCCAAGAGCTAGTGAAAACTCAGGTATTCAATCACATTTAGTAATGGAAAAAATTCTTACAGAAGAGAATTCCAGTGCTTATCTTTACAGCTTCCTCATCACAAGAGTATGCTAAATCACAGAGAATAATTTACTACTGGGTACCCAGGCACAGGACACTCATCAGAATGCTGATCTGAGAAGTGTCTGAAGTTCAAATCTAACAAAATGTATTCAAGTTTTACAACAGAGATGTTATTTTACTCAACGCTTGTTGATCAGAAGTCTCACTACATCTCAGCCTCAAAATCCATCACCTGAGCCTCACTGCTCTGTTAATTCTCTGCCCATTATTTGAATCTTGTAATTATTGGAATAATTACAACAGCAACCTTCTTGTTCACATGAAATAATTGCTACCCATCACCTCAAAACCACCTTTCATATGAAATTGACTTTAACACTGTCTTTAAATCTAAGAAAATTAACAACTCCTTCTAAATGAGCACTACAGCACACTGAGTACTTTAAGCTGGCAACTTTCTGAGACTGATAAAATCTTGTTTGTCTCTTTTATGGAGCACCACCTGGAGAGCTTTGGTCAAGTGAAGACTCAAATAGTTAAGGTTAACTAAATACTCCAGTATTGAGTTCTGTTCTGAAGTGAAGTCCACTTAAATTACATTTTCCCATGCTTATTTTTAAAAGTTATTTTTAATAAAATATACCAATCTAGCTGGTAAAATCTTCTATCTGCCACCCTTGCAGACTCAACTTGATATCCAGGAATGGGAGATTTTCCAAAAGAGTTTATGCAGTCTGACTCTATTTTTGCCAACAAGCTGCATTCAGAAGAGCAACACAGACTGAAATAAATCTTCTTAAAGAGAATTATTGTAAAATCAGAACAGCACCTCCATGAAATAAAAGTCTAAAGTTAAATGTTCTTAAAAAAAACCCCAAAACTGGCTTCCTTCATTACTTTATTTTCCTACTGAATACAAGTTTATGGATGTTCTCAGTTCCTCATTCTTTTTCTTTGGTTAATCTGAGAGTTTAAAATACTAAACATCAGTGAGTGCAGTGATAAATCACTCAGGCAAATTTTGAAAGTAATTAGTAAATAAGAATTAACTAGCATTCTTCCTTCTATTACATCAATAGTGAAAGCAAAACAGGAAGGGAACAAACAGGGTACTTCAAACAGGCTATAAAATTTAGGTATTTTTACATTTTCCTGAAATACTCTTGATGAAAATTTCTAAGTTTTGAGAGAACCGTGTTTTCCCCCACTAACACAATGAGCAATATCCTTGATTACACAGAAGGAGTAATAGAGTGAGATTCATTTCACAGGCTAACATAACCTGCTTTGCAAGATTATTATTTAGAAGTAACAATTAACTGGCCATTAATCTTAGTGAAGAGAACTCGGATCCTAGACAGCAAGAAGATTTCAGAATTGGTGTCAGCCACATACACTGCTGTTTTACAAAACAAAGCTATTCTAGACAGTTTCACTGAAAACTTAACATCTGCTTACTCTAATTTATTCCTTTGCCTTCAAGTTCAACTGTTCCTGGTACACAAAGCCAAACATGCAAGTCTCAGCAAAATTAGGTGAATACTCAGTAAAAGCTGCATGTTGAATTAGAGAATACAGCTTATATTTCCCAAGTTCCACTTAGAATTGTTATTTAGGCTGGTATGATAGACAGAATACATGTTAAACATGGAAGCCAATGCTAAAACCCATCCAGTGAACAAAGAATTAGTTATGTTTGTGATAGTTACGGAAATCAAATCAACCACTCCAAGAAAAAAAGTCAGCCAGTTATTTTAACTGCACACATTTTTCAATATCTAGTAAAAATAAATGACTTCAGCATACATTACTTCCTGGGACTTGAAGACCAGTTAATTGTCTGCATTAACGGCACTAAAGATCACAGACTCCACCCAACCATTCAGTTAGAAACATTCAATGTGACATTTCTGCTGTGTCATTTACAAAGCTTTCTTTTAAAAAAAATTTTATTAAAGTGTGATACTTAAAAGCCACACTCTCAGTTGTCGGGGTTTGATGTTCCCCGAGATTCCCCTCGGGGTGGTCGTTCCCCGTGGAGGTGAAATCTTCCCCCAGGGTTGCTGTTCCCTGGGTATTTTCCTGGGGTTGCTGTTCCCCAAGATAATAAGGTTTTCTGTCTTCTCTTTGCCCTGAGCGTTTCACACCGAAGGCAGAGACGACACTGTGAGTCCAGCAGCTCAAGTTATCAAGGTTGTTTATTTCATATTATCTAACAGTTCTTGTTTGGCTTTGCAAGGCGTCCCCAGCAAAGCAAGACACGCCGTTGGACTGGCGCTGGGCTGCCGCTGGACTGGGGCGGATCAGAGAGCCCCGTACCTTATGTACCGCACTCCCGACCCAACCACAGTCCAAGACGTATTTATTGTTTACAGAACATTACCAATACTAACTTGCTACGCTAACATGTCAGTTCTATTCTAAACCAATCTCTAAAGTCCAAATCAGCAAAAGATGGGGGATGAGAACAAGAACAAGGAAACTAGGGGCCACTCCCCAATTCCTCCATCTTGTCCTCTCAGCCCCGTATACTATGAATCCTAATCTCTATATTTATACTCTCTAACAAACTACTATCTACTTCAAAATTCTTAGGATCTGTGATTCTTCCTTCATGTGAGCATTCACTTCCATGGATAGAAGCCAGAATCAGAGTCCTTCTGGGCTCTGTGGGAGGCTGGCTGACCCCCTTGTACAGATCCCAGACCCCCCTGTACAGCCTCCTTGTACTCTAGGGCTGTCAGAGGGATCCTCCGGACTCCAACACTCAGTGATGAACAAAACAAAAGCAAAATATTTTGAGGCTTTCAAAGGAAAGTGAAAGGAAGAGGAATACATTTTAGAAGTTAAAAAAATCAAGGTCAAAGTCAAGTGGCTGAATGAGGGAAGCTTTCCAATCTTGGATGCAACTTCTGTTCCCACCTCAGTCAACCAATCTGTTTATTCTGAAACAGATCACAAACACACAGCTACCCAGCTGGTACTCACTATCTGCAAGATCAGTGCTTTTAGACAGCTGTTCCAGCTCCCAGCCTAGGTGTGCAGACTCGTTCATGCTCTGTTTCTGTGCAATCTCCAAGACCATGTTCTCCTCCAGCAGCTCCTCAATTCTCTTCTTGTCTGTGTCCCTGTCCTGTGCAAGACACATGTGAATGAAAGCGTGTTCAGCTCATCTCTAAGACTCCAGGATGAGCTGCTACAAGGACAGAGTATGTTGAGGGTAGAAGAATCTCCTTAAACACTTTGGTTTTATAATGAAATACATCTTCAGCATTAAATGTGGGCTACCTATATAAGCCACAGAAAGCAAAGCCCAGCTGGCCCTGTTTAGCACCAGCTCTGGTCCATGATACACTTGGAGAGAGGGGGATGGCAGCAAGAACTTACTGGGTGATGACAGGGCCACTACAAGCCAGGACTAGTATGGCAGACTGGATTCAAGCTGCCTCCAAAGCTAAGTTCTTCAAAAACATGTAGCATCATGCTCTGACACACTGGAAATTCTTCAGATAGAACCTTGAATTCTGCAGAGCTTCAACTCATCCCATTGAACTTGTACAGCGTCATATGGATCAGCAAGTAACACCTGCCTCCTAATTCTAACTCCTGAATTGAATTCCAACTCCTGAAAACAGATCTGGAGAATAAATCTATTGTTGCTTCTTGTGACGTGACCATTTGGGCTGTTTGCTTTTGTGGAAACTGAAATGCTGCCTCAGTGGCTCTCAGCTTTTCAGAAACCATATCCCAAATATTCATCAACTCACCCAGAAAAGCATGCAAAATTTCCAGAAACTCTGGAAAAGCTGAGCATGATATGATTTATAATCTCCTGAATCACAGAATCATAAAAGAGTTCGGGATGGAAGGGACACTAAAGATTATGCAGTTCTTGCCATGGGAACAGACATTTCCTACCAGACCACATTGCTCAAAGCCCTGTCTAACCTGGCACCCAGCAGCTTCTCTGGGAAACCTCTTTCAGTGCCTCACCACCCTCACAGTAAAGAATTTCTTCTTCCTACTATCTAATCTAAACCTCTTTCAGTTTGAAGCCATTCCCTCTTGTCCTATCACTACATGCCCTTGTAAAAAGTCTCTCGCTATCTTTTTTTTAGGCTCCCTCCAGATACTGCAAGACAGCAATTAGGTCACCCTGGAGCCCCCTCTTCTCCAGGCTGGAAAATCCCAATTCTCTCAGCTTTTGCTTTGGAGAGGTGCCCCATCCCTCTGATCATTACAGAGACACTCCTCTGGACTCACTCCAGTAGGTTCACATCCTTCTCTGCTGAAGACTCCAGAGCTGGATGCAGCATTGCAGGTGGGGTCTCACCAGAGGGAAGTGCAGGGGTAGAATCCCAGATCTGATTTACACATAAAGGAATTTTTCAGTTTGGTGTCTTTTACAGTAGTAATGGGTTCTTAAACACTCTGTAATGGCTGGAGATTTTGTTGCCAATAAGAAAGACTATTCATTAGAGTAGATTCAATTTCCTACATCTAAGAGATTCCTACTTAAACAGATTTTAGTACCCCCATTAATAAAAGGTACAAAAGCAGCCTGTATTTTAAAATTGTGATATACCTTCTGCATAAAATAAAACTCAGTCTCATACAAAGTAGCATTGGCCATATCTACACTGTTAACATTACACTATTTCAAGAATTCATATACAGAAAGATCAATCTAAAAACCTCTTCAAAAGCACTCTTGATTTATTTGCCTGTTGCCACTAGTTTCTATGACTTGATTTTGTAATGTAAGGATGAAAATGAAAGCTCAAAAACTTAGCATAATGAAAAAGAAATGCATACCAGCTCTACATCATGAAGTTTGGATTTCAACTGCAAATTTTCCTTCTCTAATTCATGCAGCTTATCACCACGAGCTCTTGCCATGGTTAGCTGTTCTTCTAGCATGGCCTTTGTTTCAATTAATACAATGTTATCCTCTCTTAATTCCTAGGAAAAAAAAACAAGTAACAGTGTTAATTTCTTACTGACTTTTCACAGACCAAGTCATTTTCATAAAGTGACATTGCAGAAAAAAAGAAGGAAATATGACATTTTTATTTATTAGAAAGACTTTTATCTGATACTTTAATGAGAGATGATACTACGTTTTATTACCTTTGAATCATTATGCAAGTAAATCGAATATTTTTAGGCTTTTTTCCTGAATTTTACATGCATAAAGGAGTTTCTTTTGCTTTATAGGAGGCTAGATCAAGAGCTGCACACAGAAGAGCAACTGTTCAATGCCAATTCATCACAGTCCCTTGTTTTCCCAGTTTCAAAATAGATTATTTATTTTCAAGGGATGGGGAACAGTGTCCATGAATACATTCAAGATCCACATTCCTGTTTCAGTACACTCATGTGCAAATGGCTGTTTAATAAAGTTTCTCTCATGAACAGAATTGTAATTCACTTGAACAGGAGAAGTTGTTTTATACTTAACACTCCCTGCCACTTCCCCACTAACCACATGAACTGCACAAGCCACGTCACTTACTCATTAGAGCTTTTGGATCTGGTTTTACTGAGCAGAAGTTTAACTTATTACTTTGCTGTAGCCACAGCATTAGAAACAGGTTAATTATACTGCACTGCAACTGTTCCTTGCAAATAACAAATGAAACTGTGCATTCAAGTATCTTATTCTGGAAACATGAAGTATCCAAAGCATGAAATCTCGCCATGAAATGTTGGTCATGCTTTAAACACATTTATCAAATGTGTCTCATTTTAAGCTGTAATACCTCACTACTAGCTTTTACTTTTGTTGACCCTGACATAAGTCTTGAGCCCAAGACAAATGTTCTGTGGCAGGAATGCATTGGCACTTCAAAGATTAAATGGATACAGTAAGGAATTTTCCCCAGATGAGTTATGACGGGGCAAGAAGCAGATTGATTCTCTACAGAAACTTTTAAATGATGTCATTCTCTGATTTCCTTTCTTCTCTCCCCATCCATTCTGCTGTCCCAATGAAATATGCAAAACCAGAAAATGTGCAAAGAGGACAAAATGTTTGGCAAGTTTATTCCTGAATAACTGAGTTCAAATGTGATGTCTCTGCTGACACAGTGTTAATGTCTGGTCTCAGACCACAAACATCCAAACCAAGTAGATTCCTGAAAGATCACCAGGCACGAGCAAATCACTTTCACAGCTTAATCAGCAACTACCTTCCCATTTTTGGGGTGGAATCAGCCTTAAGAAGCCTTATATGGCTCACTTATTTAAAAAGCAAACAAAAAACGGAAAAAAAAAGAAAAAGAAAGAAGATAGATATAAAGAATGAGTTAAGTGTCTGATGACAGCCCCTGACCCCTGGCTTTTGATACTACAGGGGGCCATCATTTAAAAGCCTTTCATAATTACAGTTGTTTGTTGCAGCTTGACTGTATATGACATAATATGGAAAGTCTACCTTAAGCAGTACCATACTGCCCTTGATCTCTCAGTGGGTCAGCTACCAACTTGCAAATCATGAGAGAAAAAATTTCCCTACTACAGTAGCATTAAAAGAAGAAGTATGTCAGTGTTTGTGATGAAGTTCATCTTCAATTAAAATGTCTGAGGATGCAAGTAACTAAAATAACAATAATACTGAAACACTAAGGTTACAGAACCTGCATGCGGAGCCAAGTCTGATCTAACAGGGTCACCTCAGGGTGGGCAAACTTAAAATGCTGACACTAAACAGATGAGAGACCAGAAGAAGTACATGGCATAACAACTGCTGGGTGTTATGGAAGCTGCCAGAATATCTGTAATGAAACAGCAACGTGCCAAGAGTTTACCTTGCTAGATCACCACACTGAATCTGGACCACAGCCCTAAGAACTAAAGTGGTGTCTGACCTCAAAGACATGACCTCATAACTATCCTTAAAACTGCCTACCAAGCAAGAACTAGTTATTTTAATGTCTCATCCAGAGTCAAACTATGTGCCAAATACATACACATATGCAGGCTCTGGTACAAACCACACATCAGTGGGAGCTGCAGTACATGGAAAACTGAAGCACTTTCCATTGAGCGCCCAGGATGGGCAGTCAGGCAGGTTCAAAGTAGTTCTGATGAAATATTAAATTAATAACCAGGTGGAAATGCCTGCTGTGATGAGGTAGACATTGCTCACTCTCAGATCACCATGATCTGAGGTTGTCTTAATATTGAAAAGTTCATATAATTTAAATAATTAGTCCATGGGAGCTTTGTAGAGTTACATCTCTAGGCCTGGGAAGCAAAGCTGTCCTAACTAAAACGTGTCAGCACTAACATCTCCCAGAAGTTGCTGGAATAACATAGCTGACCTAAAAATCTATCTGGCTACAAATCACACTTGTTAGACAGTCAGCAGGTGGTGGTCATGGGGTGGTGCTGCTTCCACTGGAATTCCAGTTCATTTTTAATTGAATTAACATATTCACCAACATTATTTTATAAGTTTATTTTAAAATCCACAACCAAAACAGTTGGCTGTCGATTTTTTTGTTTAATACACTGAGTATAACTCAGCTTTTGCAGTTTCTAAAATGAATTACGTATTGTGGTTTGATGCCCTATCAACTGTACCTTGAAATAGCTTTAAGAATGTGCACTGTCCATTCAGATAGTTACGATTAACTCTGGGGATAAGTGGTTGCACAATCTGGGTGTGTTGCCACAGGGAAACATTTTCAGAAACTAAAGTAGCAATGAGATTGTTTAAATCCCAAAAGAGAGAATGTGCACATGCATCCAGACCCAGCTCAAACTTGCCTTCAGGCAGTTCAGAAACTGCTGCTACTGAGCCTAACACAGTTAACATCTTGTGACAATCAAACATTGAACACTCATATGACAACATACAAGAGATGTTTTTAATTTTATTTTTATTTAATTGACAAGATATTCCTCCTGTCATGTTGCATAGAAATTTGATTATGGTGAGAAAGAGGAAAACTGGGCAAAGCCAGCCCTAAAGCCCTTGGCCTTAGACAATAATCTCATCTCGTGGAACAGCAGACGGTTCAGTGGAGATGTTTGTGGAAGGGAGCTTTGCACTGCAGACAAGCACTTCCATGGAGGAAGCCCTGCACTGAGCTACTCCTTCACATTCACAGTTAAGCCATCCCAGCAGGAAGGCTCCAGAGGATATTCATGTTCCTTGATGATATTTCAACTAAAATGTCACACCTGAACAATTTGTCAAGAGAAGGAAAACACCACACAAGCCCTAAATGTGTTACACTGACGTACACATTTGAACTTTTTGCACTCCTGCAATGCCAGGAAGGAAAAGATTTCAAGGGCTCATTTAATAGCTTTCTGCATTGATGCACAACAGTAAATCCTCTTCTTCCCACCTACCAATCTGGTTCTGCTTATTAGCAACCCTGTCAAGACCCTGTGAGCCTTAAGGTATCACATTACCACAGAAAAGTGGCTGATGCTGAACACACCTACATTTTCACTTCATGCTCTGGATGATCTGTTCAGGTCTTAAGGGTTAGAGCTTAGCAAGCCATTGGCAATCAGTAAATGCCAGGAAATGAATAATCACTCTACTGTCTAGAGGTCAAAATCTCTACCATGTTACATCCCTGAACGAATCTAAGCAGAGACTACACTGTCCCCAGACATTAATTCTTCTTTCAGAGGGGCAGAGGACTTGAATCAGATTTGACAGAAAACTGAGGCCCCATGGGAAGTTGGATACTGGCTAGTATGCACAGCCTTTGTGCTACTCTATGACCATGAAAAAACAGAACAGGGCCCTGTGGAATCCTCTGAATGCACCAGCCTGAGACCAATGGAGTTTGCCTGCGGCTCAGTGCTGTCAGTCCATGGCTGAGCCAAACCTGATCAATAACAGGAGAGGGAGTGGTGGGAATGTGAAACTCGCTGTCTGCCCTAAACCACTCCACACCCTGCAGACAGCTGTGCAATCCTGCTGCCCAGCAGAAAAGCTCAGCTCCTACAACAGTGACTTAGGCTAAAAGCCACACTATGGCTCCATACACGTGCCAGACTGATGAGAAACATTCCTGGTCCCACTACTGTATTTGTGCTGGTTTTGGCTGGGGTGGGCCAAATGGCCAGTATGGGGCTGTGTTTTGGATTTGGCTGAACACAGTGTTGAGATGGTTTTGTTATTGCTGAGTAGGGTTCACACAGAGCCAAGGCCTTTTCTGCTTTCTGTGCTGCCCTGCTGGCGAGAAGTTGCAGGTGCATGTGAAGCTGGGAGGAGACACAGCCAGGACAGATGACCCAAACTGACCAAAGGGATATTCCAGACTATATGGCATCATGCTCGGTATACAAAGAGGGGAGAAGAAGGAGGAAGGGGAGGATATTTGGAATGATGGCATTTCATTTTCTAAGTCACCATCACATGTGATGGGGCTCTGCTCTCCTGGAGATGGCTGAACACTTGCCTGCCCATGGGAAGCAGAGAATGAATTCCTTGGTGTGCTTTGCTTGAGTGTGTGGCTTTTGCTTTCCCTAATTAACTGTCTTTATCTCAACTCATGGATTTTCCAGCTTTTTCCCCTTCAATTTGCTCTCTAATCTCACTGGTGGGGAGTGAGTGAGTGGCTGCTGGCTGGGGTTAAACCATGACAGTATTGCAGGGAGGTATCCTTGAAGAGCCAGCACTCATCTCTGACATTCCACAGTTCCACCAAAAACTGACAGGGTGGCAGAGAGAGAGGAGAGTTAGAAGAAATTTTAAACTAACATGAAGGTTAGTTTAAAACATTCTTACCTGAACGTTATGTTAAGTAAGATTAGTAGTGCAGGAAACTGCTGGCTCCGGGTCAAGCAAGGAGGCCACTCCCTTGATCTCAGATGAAGGGGACACAAAATCTCTGAGCTCCAGGTAAATTATCTGAGCAGCAGGTAAAGCTAAGCACCTCAGTGCACAGAAGGGGAACACCAGGATGGCTCACTGACAGTCAGTGTGCCAGGGTAGAACATGACTGATTTGCCAGCTTGAGAGAGTTAAACAGAGAGAGGCAGAGCTTTGTACTTCCTAATGCAAACTGGGAATTACTGAGAGGTAAGACAGGCTTTTGTAGTCTATTACTACATTTAATAGCCATCCATTTTAGTGAACCTATTCATAAGAAGCAGCAGCTAGCTGCACCCTTAGGTTAAAGAACGGGAAAAAATCACCTACAAAGTAGAGTTTATAGAGCAGAAAAATAAGGTCTGTGCTCTCAGCTAGAGGCCTGGCAACATCACTCAGACTTGGGGTTTTGTCTGATTATGGTGAGGCTGTCAATTACTGAACCTCCATTTCTTCAGCAGTCTGGATATTTATTTGACTTTGGCTGAAGTGTTACATATGTGGATTATTGGGAGTTTTGGTGTGAATTCCTCAAAGAACTGAAAGAACAGAAAGTGAGGGCAGTCCTACCTATTTTTACCATCAGCTGTGCTGGGCCAGTGAGTTTGGCCAGATGATCTCTAAGGTCTTTTGCAACCTAATTCAATTAATAATTCCAGCATGGGCATAGCTGCAGGTGACTAAGCTGACTACCTGACATTACCACTAGAACAAAGCCACACACTTCTCATTGACATAGCCCACACATGACACTAGGGAGGATCCAAATTATTTTTCCTTTCTACTACAAGTAACAGTTGCAAGAAAGGGTGGCAAGAATTTGTCATCTGAGGTCCTCCTTAAAAATGACATTTTAACAACAGTTCCATCTGCTACAAAACCCTAAGGAAAAACACTCACACATTCACTTAACTAATTTATAGATCATATTTAAAATGTTGGTCCAAGGAACAACTCTGGAACAGAGGAAATTTACCTAAAGCTAAACTAAAGATCTGGACTCTAGAAAAAGCACCCAGAAAAGGTCTGGCCTGTTTAGCCACATAATGCTGAACTAAGCAGAGCTCTTTAAAACAAATGGGCATTTATTTTGTGGCCACCTAGTACTTCCTCTACGGAAAGATATTTAATGATGCTCAGTTAATTGCTATGATGTATGTTATGAAACTTCTGCTTGCTCTGATGTTCTGCTCTGGTCAGCTCAATGACAAATGACACATGAACTAGTAACACAAGGAAAGCCAAACATTAAGGATTACTCAGCAAATCGTTCTCCTGATTTTCACTTGCCTCCATGCGAGCTTTGTAGAACTCCACATCGTGCAGCTTCTCTTTGCACCGAACCAGCTCCATCTCGAGTCTCTCCATGCGGTTTGCCCTCTCTCTCAGAGAATCCAGCTCATCTCTGTACGCGCGGGCAGAGCGAGCATCTGAGGCAAGGTGCAAGTTCTGCCAGGAATAAGCAGGGAGAAAAACCAAGTTAAGACTTTTAAACATGTACCTTAAACTTTGGTTTTTTTGTACTTACTTACTGATTGTAAGCACAGACAAATAGTACGCCCCTGGTTAAGGAGTAAGAATTCTTCTAGTAGCCAGTAAATTCTCTACAAGACAGAGAGGTTCTCCAGCCTGTTGGACCTCTGACATTACCAATGCCTGATGCTGTGTAAGCTTCAGGCACTGCTAGGCTATTTGCAAGCTGAAAAGATGAGACTGCTCTCAACAGTCAAGTGGGAAGCATAGCACTGCTATGCCACAACCATAATCTTTAAACAGCTTGCTGTACTAAGTTGATTTCTTCATTATAAAAAAGGCATAGTAGTAATTTTAGCTTCACACTGAAACAGGACTTTTTTTAAAATAGGGAAGATTGTCACAGTAAAACGAGCCCATCTCACCTCTTGCTTTACTTTTTGCAGCTCTAGGCTGAGCTGCTCAACTTCATGTTTAGAATCTGCAAGCTGCTCAGACTTCTCTTCCCTGGAAAGGATTAGAAAAATCTTAGTAACTTTTTTCTCTCCTGAAACAATATTGATTATATGGACACTGCCAAGAATCTGTAAAGAAAGGGAAAAACCTCACAGCATACTCTTTGTTATGACAGCTTCATCATTTTCTCATGATACCATACACATAACACGGATCCAAGTTTGTAACACTATTTTTATAGTACGTTCCTGTGTTTAAATCTCATTGGTGCACCTGCTGTCACAGACAGTTTCACTTTAAGCTAAAAAGGAGAGCTAGCAGTTGGTATTTTGAAGAGAGGAAGAGAGACATGAGGGACAGAAGTATTTCATTCATCACTCTACATTTAAAGGTCAATTAGGAAAGAAGAAAAGACGGAACACACTACTAGCTTCCTACTGTTCTGATTTGAAAGGTGAGATTCTGAAAGCCCGTATGGAAGCCAGTGTATTGGAACCAACAGACTCCTCCATTTTCAGGATGTCTAAGACTTAATATGCAAGTCTCTCTAGAAGCACAAAATAATGGTGACTTACAGCTCCTGACGTATTCGTCTCAATTTAGCCTTTGTGTCTGCCAGCTCAACTGCAAGGTGCTGCTTTTCTTCATTAGAAAGAGGGTTGGCAGGGTTTGGTGAAGAATCTGGACTTGGTACTTTCAGAGGGCTCGGTGGTTGCTGAGACTGCAGATAATCTCTCTCTTGAGTGAGATCTACAATGACCTGGAAATACAGAAGACCATGTAGTGCCAAGAGATAAAATAGTGTATTTATACATTGTTTTTAAAATACCTAAACATTATTTTTAGATTTAGGAAATCATTAGTCTGGCATGATACAGAATTCAAGTGACAGCCAGGAGTGAAAGTTACATGGAAGTGGAAAGCAATCTCCACTCTGCTTCACCCACTAAAACATTCCCCTTCCAATGCCCAAAATAAGTGGTCTGTTTTCCTTGAAGAATTCATAAAAACCTGTAACAACTAACAGTTTTAACTAACATAACCGCAGTCAAAAGCATGACAGAAAATTAACAGGCTAAAGAAGGGGTGAAGGCTTCTCCAGAGATCTGCAGGGAAAGGAATCAATGAATAAAAAAAAAAATTAGGAGAAGACAATGGAGCCCAGGAGGGTGGATGCCAACGGAGAGACTAGCACACACTGCCTGAATGACTGGACAGACATGCAGACATTTGGTCTCTACTTCATGGAGAGACTGCTCAACTCCTCCTCACCAATCATTTCACCACATCTTAGTGCTTACACAAGGATCAATGGTAAAGTCAAAATCTTTCTACAGATTTTCAAAGGTGTAGTAGAAAGGTGTAGAAGAAATAGAAACCTAGTGCACCAACAAGACACAAGAGAAGGAATGGAGCCCACATCTGCTGCTCCTCATGAGCTCTATATGGAAGAGATATATTCTCATACTTCTGTGCATTCATCCCTCTCATCAATGAGCCTCCTGAGGTGGAACACCATATTCCTGGAGAGAGACTCAAGTTCTTCTGGGGCCATATCTGGGAGCTCCAGCCACTGCAAGTCAAAGACATTCTCCTGATTGTGAGTCACCTAGGAATAGGAACAAAAAAGTATGTCTTTCCACTGGTTGAGTTGAAAATTTGTTCACTGTATATGCAGCATCTCCCCGTTTCTTCTATTCATAAACTAAAAACATATCCATTTTACCAAACCTTGGCTGTAAATAATAAATGGAACTACTTTAACTATAACATTACCCAGGAATTTTTGGTATTTACATTTTTTATAATAATTAAGTCTTATTTTCAATAGTGATCAAATAAATATTATGATAAATAGCATGTACACTTCCATATTAGAAGTGTGCAGCTGTCTTACTGAGGTAAGACAGCGAAGGGACTAATCCCACATTGAACACTACCAAGAAGAATCCCTGATTTGAATGAATTCACAATTTGCAGCTGATACAGCTGGGAGGAGCTTTAACAGCTGCAGAAATACCCCTGGTTGATGCTAGCAGTGTATCTTCCAACTGTTACCCTACCTAAATTGATTTACTTTGAATCCTTTTGCAGAAACATCAGGCAAGACTCTCAAGCTCAGTTAATGATTGTTCCAGCTTTTGTTAAAACCATGTGCTTAGCTCATCACGATTTTTTTTCTTTCCTAAAATGAACTGTTTTTTAAATGCTCAGAAAAAAGTTCCTGTCTTAAGACTTTCTCTATTTGTTTCTCAAATCTGAGTGTACCAGGCTTTCTACACCTGCATGCACTGACATGGGCACAGTCAGCACCCATTCCCAGTGAGGGGCACTTCCCCTTGGCTCTCCAAAGTAACAGACTTTCTGCATTCTTTGGTAAGCCTTCCACATTCTTTCCTTCTTCTGAAGCCTAGAAATCCAAGAACGCTTGTCATTGGATCAATCACCTTTTTAAACAGAGCATATGTCCAATTCTGGCTCTTCAAGACCATCTAGCACAGAAGTCACAGGCCAGGCTGTGTCACCTACCACGGGGCTTGGGGACTAAGTGCTTACACCACTGGTGCAAGGGGCTCTGCAGCTTCTAAGACACACATGGATTTTGTCAACATTGCACATGGATCCTTACAACAATTCCTTCTGCATTTCTACAGGTAGCAAGCAAGGCATTTACCACTGCATCTCTTTAAAAGACCACTGAGCCAAGTAATCCCAGCAGCTATAATTTTTATTTTATAATTTGAGTGTAGTTAATTTGTAGTATTCAATTTTCTTTTTTGAAAAGTTCATGAATTCATGATGAAATTCAAAGCATTAATATTTTATAGCAGAAACATTCTGGTAAGCCAAGGAAGGGAGAGATATAACATCAAAATAGACAATACTAAGAATCCTACCTCCTGAATGTGTGACACAATGGCAGCTTGGGTTTCGATATCCAGTTGTTTTATTCTGTCAATAAACTCTTCTTTTCTTTCACACTGTTAAGAGAAAGAACACCCTGAAACAGTGCTACATACCCTAAAACTTACTGCTCTATTTTTCACTTAAATTAAAAAAAACCAAAAATAATCAAAATAAACTCAAACAACCTACACTGCTAATAAAAAACCTTTCTACATTTTGTCATACTAAAAGGTGTAACACTTCACTGCTCCATATGGAACATGAACCAAATTATGCATTAAATTATTTAAATGTTTTAGTCGGCACAATTAAGGCTAAGTTAAATGGCTGGTTTTGCTCTTAAAAAGCAAGTTCAACATGCAATATGATTAAAAGGTGGGGAAACAGCCAGAGGAGATCATCACAGCTTCATTATTGGAGCTGCACAAATGTAAACCTTCATTTACATTGCATTATTTAACCTGTCTGCTCTGCTGATTGCATTTTGTTTGGTTTTGGCAATGAAAAGAGATGTATCACTTTAGATATTGTTTACATCAATGCCCGACATTGTTTGTTGGACTAAATCAACATATGCTTTAGATAAAAAACGGGAAACATTCTGGATAAAAATGAGTGACATTTCAGACAAACAGATTTTAGTAAATCTTTTACTTAAGGCTTTAGACGAGCCAGACATCTGCTATCTGTATATCTGTGATTGTGCACTACGGATGTTATTGCCTTCTTCTAACAACACTGTACTGTGAAGAACTTAAGCAGTATTTAAAAGGTTTTTTAAAAACTCATTTACGGTGTCCTTCTGGGGCCTGGCTGTGAGTCTCAACCATTCACTTCCTTGGGAAGAACCTCCCAACAGCAAATGAGGACCGAGGACGCACAGCAGCCAAAACAATTCTTTGTGCTACAGTGCAACACTAACACAGTTCAGAGGCGCAATAGGTAGACAGCTTCACCCTGACATAATTGAGCTGACATAGCTGAGCAGGGTAAGTGTCCTAAGGCAGGACAAAAACACAAGGCAGACCTACAAACAAGGTCAATTATCAGCAAAGGCCCGCCTGCAACGAGGCCATTGTTTACTGCCTCCGAGGTTTGGTGGGCAGAACACTGATTTCTTTATCTGGAAACTGCTGTGCAATTCTCCAGAGCTTCCCATATACATTGTCTCTTTATTTATTTAAACAAATGTCACACAAAGATCCCCACACTAATATACAAAGTATCTACTAATCTGGTATTTTTGACACATAATATTAAATCAAAATATTGTGCAAACAAAATCATGATTCATTAAACAAATGTTTAGATTTGTTAAACTGTTTGTTTGGCATTACCATGTACTGTTCCACTTTGTATTTTATAACAGTAAGAAAATAAACCAGCAACAATCTTGACATCAAGAACACTGTTCAAAACTTATCTCGTCCCACTGTGTTATCAAAGTTTAAAAGTACACATCCTGTGTCTGATTAAGCACTGGCAACAAATTGAGGCTACTGCTATCACACAATGTACTTCCTCCTCTCCCCTGCATTTCTTTCCTTCACCTATTGTGTTTCTCACAATTTAGCTCATAAGCTGCCTTGAGCTCAAGATTTGTTCATACAGCACTGATCTTTGGGTAGATTTTCTCATTCCAGGAAGAAAAACAGATTCAAAAAAATCTTATTTTCCATGAATGATCACCTGCACAGCACATCCCAGAACCAACAACAGCAGCTTCTTGATTTCATCCATACTTTTACCTAGAGAGGAAAAAAGGTCATCAGTACATATATATAACAACAGGTAAGTACTTGCAAGTGATTCTCTCCAAAATATGCGCCTAAAACAAGAAGTAAGACCTCTGAACAAGTGCCTGAACAGTATCTATATGCCTATTATAAAGTTACCATATTTTCTGTGTAACAATGCAGTTCTTAGGGGTTAGTTTAAAACCCCAAATCCAGCAAGACATTTTCTCCTTGATGTGCTATCCTCACCTATAATTTTCTAAGGCTTTTCTGATCAATACATCACAAAAAAATCCCCTAAACAGTTCAATGCATATGACCAATGCTTGTCTCTTGTATTGTGATTAACAAGAGTGCAAAAAAGCCCAACAAACCACCAACAGCTCTCCCTCCATCCAAAAACCCCCGCCAAAATAAAACAAAAACACCATGGGCAGAAGAAAAGGAGGGTTACTCACAAAGAACTTGCCCTAAATTCTCCTGTAAAACAGTTGCCACTCAGACTTCCCAAAGCTGAATACCATTCTGTGCATATAAATTCTCTCTGAGAGATAGATGTTTCAGCAAATAAATTCTTCCCGTTCTGCATCAAAGCCTGTTCACACTTTGAAGCGTAAAGCCCATGTGGTAAGAGGGCAGAGAATGAGGGATGTGTAAGGGATCCTGAGGAGCTGACCATATGCTGGGAGCCCTGGGGAGAGGAGACAGCCCCAGTGCTGCTGCAGGGAATCCTGCTGTGACCAGCAGTCCTGCTGGCCATTTCCTAGGGTTAGGAGAGGGAAAGCCTCAAGTTCCTAAAGGGGAACTGGTGCACCTTAGAACCAGCTTGTTTCAACAAAATTAATGTGGATTGTTGGATGGTAAAGGAAATTATGTATATCAAAGTTAGACAAAGAGCAAGACAAGGAGTTTCAATGAAGAAGTTTCATTGGAAGAGTTTCAATGAGAAAATAAAATATCTTTACAGAGGTAGGTTCAGGAAAAGCCTGTCCTCATCCACACTGGGGGAGATGAGGAAAGAGAAACAAAGAAACAAACCAGGCCACAAACAGTTTTCTCTCATCCCTACACATGTGCATTCTTCCTGAGTGTGTAATTGTGGGACTAACGCTTTCATTTTATACCCTGATTCACTTGGGTGTTCAGTTGCTCCTATCACTAAATAGGTACTAATTTCTGAGTGCAAGTGTGCTCCTCCACCAACACCATGCCCTTGTGGGGCTGCCTTGGCAGAAATTCCGAGGCATGTGCAGGACCCAAGGCCGGAGAAGGGGAGTTAATCTGACTCATCAGTTAAGCTGCACAGCCCCACAGCTGCACAAAGCCACTGACCTCAATTACCACGGGGGTTCCTGCTGTTCCCACAACCTTGCGAGCCTGCACGACCACGTGCAGGCAGCTTAGGAAGTAACTTGTTTCCTGATTTCCGGGCACACAAATGTCCTAAACCAGTCTCTAAACATACCTACAACACTTTCAACAACTTTTAGGCACATTCATCTTTATAACGACTCAAGAATGCCCTATAAAAATCATCAGTAGGCTCTGTGAATGATTACTACAACTGTCAATATCCAGGTCCTGCATTAGTAATCATTAAGACTTTGCAAGCAGAAATTCTTCTGTTCAACAGGAACAGCCATCTTTAAAATACGCTAGTTCACACTTCACCCTGTAAATACAAGCTTATTCCCCTGCAGAATATTTAAAAACTGGTTTTGAAAGACATAAAATCATTCATACTCTTCTCTCTGTATGCAGCAGCCACAAGGCTTCCTCTTTCCTGAAAAGTTACAATATACAAATTCCATTTCAGTCTGTGAAAGTCTGATTGTTCTGTACAAATCTCAGTAACACAATCTTAAGCATAAACAATGACACAAAATCCTTCACAAATCGCAAAAAAAAAATCTGTTACTTCATGAACAGTTCCTTTGAGGGCACTACTGGGAGACTTAGTTGGGTCAGAAGGTATTTTTTCAAGAAACTGAGTTCTCATTAGGTTCAGCACTGGGTTTCATTCTACATCAGCTTCACAGCAATACAGACCAGGTACTAAATGCAGAGCATGCCTGTAGGACACAAAAGTAAGTCATTAAGTTATGGGGAGCAAGTGACTTGAGAGTGTCTCTCATTGACCTAAACTTACTCAGGCAGAACATCTCCATGGAGAGACTGAAGGAGTCAGGCTACTTGCTCTGGATCATGCCAGATGTGAGATCTAACCCTTGTGTGCTCTGGGCACCATAAATTCCAATCTGTGCACCATGGCATCCCAATTATCCTTGGGGTGAGCACAGTGGCTTGAAATATCTCATTTTAGAAAACACCAGTGCTACTTCCCAACCGTGACAGCATTTACACCATCCCAAAGACATGTGAGCTACTTAAAGCCATTCAAACCACACCCTACCTCTCTGCACCAAGGCTTTGCTATTTTCTCAGTAAGGTAACAGATGGGCATTGGTGTTGCTGCATAACCCTGTGAGGTGAAATACCTTTGGCTATTACAGCAAAGTGACTTACCAAGGTCAGCCCTGGTCTCCCAACAGGCACTGACCTTGCCTGGAAATAGCCCTTGGAGTGAGACCTTAACCCACACTCCAGTCCTCCCACGAGGAAGCAAAGTGGAAGCAGATATGGCAAGCCATAGCAGGGATGAACAAGCTAGAGTTTATAGAAAGGAGTGAGAAATTAAGACTTGAGATAATAATGAATTATTACTTTCTTAAAGTTCTAAACATGACATTTGGCAGTCTACTCTCTCCCCTTGCAGCGAAAATTCAGCTATCAGGATTATTCCAAGGTTTCCTTTTCAATAAAATTTTCTATGCTTGCAGACATGCTATATTCTCAGGGTTATTGATTCCCTGAGATTCTCCTTGGAGTTGCTGTTCCCCAAGGTACTAAGGGTTCCCCCAAGGTTGCTGTTCCCTAGGAGTTTCCCCTGGGTTGCTGTTCCCAGAGGTAATAAGGTTTTCAGTCTTCTCTTTGCCCTAAGTGTTTCACACCAGAGGTAGAGACGACAAGTTGAGTCCGCCGGTGCACATTTCCAAGGTTGTTTATTCTTCATTATCTCAGTTCTTTCTCAGCTCTGCCAGGCACTTCCCTGGCAGGGTACCTTATCTTAGTTCTTTCTCTGCTCTGCAAGGCATCCCCAGCAGAGCAGGACACGCGGCAGACTGGGCGGATCAGAGAGCTCCGCACCTTAAGTATGGTCCCCTTGACCCAACCACTGTCCGAGACGTATTTTTTATTTACAAAATTGTACCAATACCTACTACCTATACTAACATGTCAGTTCTACTCTAAACCAATCCTTGAGATCCAACTCAGCAGAAAATGGGGGACGAGAGCAAGAACAAGGAGCACAGGGGCCACTCCCCAATTCCTCCATCTTGCCTCTTCAACCCCATATACTGAGAATCCTAGATTCTACATTTACATTCTATGATAAACTAAATACTACTTATTTTGAATTCTCCCAGCTTGTGATTCTTCATACACTGTGGGCATTCACTGCCATGGCAGGGATCAGAGGTAATGTCCTCCTGCGCTCTGTGTGAGGCTGGTTGACCCCCTTGTACAGATCCCAGACCCCCCTGTCCGGTCTCCAAACCCTCCAGGGTGGCCAGAGGGATGTTCTAGACTCCAACACTATATCATCTAATGAAAGTGAGATTGTACTACCCATTAGAAACACTTCTATGGCTTAAAGGTCCACTGAGCAGATATACCAGTCACACAAGTGTTCCAGAAGATCATATGCGGTTAAAGAGTTCCACTCCTCGGGCTTTCATTCAGAAGTTGTTTCCCATGGGGAGGACACAGTTTGTTGGCATAAAGGCATTCCCAGCTCACTCATTCTCAAGCTAAGCTTGAGTAACATTTTAAAGCCTTGTAGAAAAACACTATTTATGGGAGATTTTTAGAAAAAATAGGGTATGAGTATGAAAAACCCTTCTACCAATCTAAAGTGCTTTAGAGAGAGTTTTCAATTAAACCTCAAAACAAGCCAGGAAGGGATTAATTAGCCCTCTCCCCTTTCATCTCACCCACAGGAGAGCTGAGCTACCACATACTTCAGTGGAATGCCCAAGGTGACAAAGCGAATCAGAAGCACTTCTAGGACTGTTACAGAGCGCCACAGTGAAATTCTGCACCCCAGACAGTGCCTCTGTCCTGCAATGCATACTGAAGAAAAGCAAGTGACCTTCATCCCCGATTCAATCATGCCTTCTAAACAGTTCTCAAAAAGTGTGATTTGTGCCCATTTATAAGATGGCAAAGTTCCTTGTGCAAGTTCATAAGCAGGAATGTGCTGGCTCCCCTACACTGGCTTGCTGGGATCTAGGATCACACAAGTCCTCCCCAGACAGCTGGGAAGAAAGTCTGCTGAGTCTACTCATGCCTATTAGCTGATCTTATCAAGACACCTGTCCTCCTACAACCTAGGAGGCAAACATTTAGGTCTGGGGTAGCTCCTTGCAGAGAGGTACACACAAGAAAAACGGACAAGAGTCAAACCGTCGCTTAAACAGAAAGGTGCTAATTAAGAAACAAACACTTTTATTTTCTTAAAATTCCAGGGCAGTTGCTCTCAGGCCCCGTGTCTGTGCTGCAAGGGAGCCAGCCAGCCACCTGGAGCATTTGCAGAAAGCCCATCTGCTCCCAGCCATGAGAGAGAGCCAGCAGGTTTCCAGGAAAATAAAGGAAAGGAAAGCCCAGACACCACTTGTGCATCCTGGGAGCCTCCCTGTGCCTCTGGGCAGAAGATCCCTCTGCTCTCATGGGACTGGAGGCTGGGAAACAGATGGCAGGACTCAGGGAGAAGGCGGGCAGAGGGATTAGGAGATTCAATAACAAAAAAAAAAGGAGGATCAAGGTATAGAGAGAACACAAACAATGAAAAAAATGAGAGGGGGGATGGGAAGATATCAGAGGAAATGGGAACAAGTGCGTCCAAGTAAGTACAATTTTGGGCAGGTAGTGCCTGTTTCTCCATATTTCTACTCTGATGTTACTCCATCCAGCAGGAGAGGGAGTGCCACATGTGGCAGCTGGAGGCTGTGCAGAGAATGTGGGGAGGGTGAAACAAGCAAGTGCTGCTTTTCCCAACTCCAGCAACATCCTCAGTGAGAAAAGCTGGAATGCTAAATTTACACTATTGAGGCAGTGTTTTGTTATTAACTTGATATTTTATGAACTGTTGTGCCTCTGGAGGATGGTGAAACAAAATGAGGAAGGAAACCATACATCAAACATACCCAAGTGAGAGCAGACTTTTACAATTTTAATGAAAACTAGTTTTCTATAGGCACTTGTTAGCCGGGACTTTGGGATCTCTCACTCACAAATTTAACATGTAATTTGAAAAGCATATATAAAGAGCAAAGTTTTTTGAAGGAACAGAAATGAGCCTATTTTAGGCAAGTAAAACCTCATTTCCATCTTTGATCTAAAACAAGTTTAAATCTCTCCCCTCTCATGATTATGACTGCTGCAAAAGATTAAGAGCCATCAGTTTCCAAGTACACTCACTAGCTGTGTAAAACGAAGAATGTCTAGAAATGGAGAAATTTAAAAAGGCATCTAGAGGTTCACAACCATTACTGTGTACTGATATTCCCCATGCAGCCACATGAATGAGTGACCATTTATAAGGCATGCTAAAACCAGACATAATATGAAAAGGTGATTACAGCAATGTCATAGATGATAAATAGCCTGATGATTCTCTTATTGAACACAGGGGGATTTGTGGTGCAGTAATGAATTGGAAAAGCTGTTCACCAAGAAAAGGAATTGAGAAAAGACAGAAATGAAGAGGAAATTTAATGGTAGTAGCTGTCTACCACAAAGTGCAGTGAAGAGAATAAATCCTCTGACATCAGCTGCATCGTTCTGCAAGTCAAATTCCTGGGAAAATGTTTTAAATCCTTTAATTAAACTTTCAAGTTTATTTTTAGCTACCTATACTCTAGAAAACAGGCAAGTCTTCATCTTCTAACAAATATTTCTGCTATTTTTATGCCCATGGACAAATGAAGTAGGCAAATTTGCCACGGCCTGGAACCAAACTATTCAGAGGACATGAAAGCAAGTAAAGCTCATAAACCCAGCAGATGTGTGCCTTTTCCTATGCAAAAACCCAAGTGCTACTGCATTTTTTGTGACGGCAGCTCTGTTTTTCCAATAATCATATATTCAAAGCAGAGCTGCAGAAGCCCTCAGTAGTCCCAACCTTTGAGTGCCAAATGGTAGCTCAATAGCAAGAACAGCATTCACAGCCTCAGTGCTGTTTAGTTTATAATTTAATGCCTGTAACACCCCTTTTGGCTGTGCTTTTGCAGGCAAAAGTAAAATTTTGAAAAGCATGCATAGCAAAACATTGCTACAAGAAATAAGTCGCTGCAATTGTACACAGTGAATCAAATGTAACAGCTCTCTGGTCTTGGACCTGTGGAGACAATACAGTCATTAAGAGCCTTTCCAGCTCAAACAGCACAAAGCAATATTGGATTTGTTCCAGGAATGTGACTGTGGGATTGATTCTTCTTCCTCTGATTAAGAGGTACCTTACAGTGAGATAACTTAGCTACAGGATGGGGACTGCCTCACTAAAAGAGAGAGAGAATATCTTTGTTTTGCTTGTTTTTCCCTTTGCAAGTGCTCCTACCTTCCTCTGACTGCTCTCTGCAGGACAGTAACAAAGACATCATCACCTGGTCATCACTCACACTGCTCATCACAGCCTATTCCCTCATTCAGCTTTTTGCATTGGCTTTACTACCTTTGCTTCAGCCATCTCATTCCTGTTCCTCTTTCTGAGCTTCCTGTTAGCTCTCAGCCAGGTTCTTCTTCCTGAGGGAAGTTCTAGTTCTCCACTTCTCTAACCATTTCTCACACCTTACCAGTGAATGCCTACCCAACAGTAAGATTAAGATGAGCTTTTTAGACACTCTCCTCCTTAAATACATTCTTTAAAGCAAGTACATCTGGAGCCTTCCTTTGCTCACCACCTTCTGTTGTGTCTAAGCTGGGACTGGTTCTCAAAAATCATTATATAATATGGCTAAATGAGAAATTTGGGTGTTTTTTGCACACATACCCCACCAGTTTTAGCCATTACAATCCAGAAGTTACATTTTTGCATTTTTTATCCTTTTTCTCATGTTCTGTCCAAATAATGCCAGTGACAAGCCAGCAATGGGGAAAACAAAAACATTAAAACAAAACAAAACAACCAAACCGAAAAATGCCAAATAAAAAAAAACAAACCAAAAAACCAAAAAAATCCAAAACAAAAAGGACAAAACAAAAAATCCACAAAAACAAAACAAAAAAAAAAAAACAAAACAAAAAACAAACAAACAAAAAAAACCCACACAAAAACAACAAACCACCACCAAAACCCACCACATTCTAAAAGATCTCAGAAAGAGAAGAAAGTTTTCCAGTTGTAATAAAAGCATCTAGAAGATAGGAACACATGTGTGACCAGTGTCTTTTCTACAACAGACACATGTACTTTCCACAAAGACAGATCTAAGGTGCTAGCAAAAGCCAGCAGGCTAATAATAGCAAATTATAGCTGAATACAGGACAGCTTTCAAATGTGCGCTTTCCCAGGAACCAAAACTGTATTTACCACATTCTGAGTCTCCTGCCAGCTGTCGCTCAGGAATGGCAGTGACAAGAAACCAGCCAGCCTTTCCCATTGACACTAAGCCAGCAGAGATACTGCCTTGCTGGCCCAGATGCTTCTATTCAGTAGCACTCCTGATGCTAAGCAGCCCATTGCCAATATGACCGAGAAGAACAACAGCTCTTGTATTTTAACTTTCTTCCTTGCCCACAACAGTAGCCTCTACAGCCCAGTTGAGACTTGCAGACTTTATTCTGCTTGCTGAAGAAGTGGATTCCTTACTCTCAGCTCAATTTTAACACAGAATGTGAAGACTATGAGTTCAGTGATCTAACATCGGCCAATGCTCTTTTCTGACATGCTTTTTGTACATATGCATTCTACAGCTGCTAAGAGCAGCAAAACAGAATCTTCTGCCAAGGTTTCTGCCATTTGCTTGTTCTGGAGATGCTGATTACCATGTCATTCTCCATCACTGCTGACACAGGGTCCATTCAGTTTACCTTCTTTGGTAAAAACAAATACAATGTCCTTGGCACTGGCACTGAGCTCAGGCAGAGAGAGAACAGGCATGCACAAAGAAAAAGAAGTAAGAAACACAGCAACAAAACTTTTCATTTCAGAAATGTGTTTCAAAGAAGTCAACCTAATTTTTAGCTCTAACAGCTTTCCTATTGTCTCACCAAAAGCACTGGACTCTGGACATGAGCTCACTGGCTTCCACCTTACTTCTGATGTGATACTTTGTGCAACAGTTATCATTGTCTAAACAACAAAGGCAGATAAATGTTTTTCTTTTTGTCCATTCCCTTCCTCACTTTTTTCTGTTTTTTCATATAAGTATTTTTTCTCCATCTTCATTTTTATTTTTTCCCACATTTCACTTGCAACAGTTTTTTCACACCTTATGGCAATTCTGCAAGATTATGGTGTTTACACATATCAAGAACTAAACTCATAATACAGGCACACAGAACACCAGGAGGATAACACATCCTTATCCTGTGGCAGACTACATCCTAGGTCAGTAAGGGGTGAAGAGACAAACTTTCAAACAAAGAAACAGCTGCTATTCTGGCTTTGGCAAGAACTCACTCATCACACAGATTATGTGCACCACATGCAACTACACATGTATATTTATATGTACCAGTATATAAATGCCTCAGTGTTACATTCTAGATACATAAAGTTGTGAGATTCAGAGATGCTCAAATATTTTTGTAGTTTGCCTACAAATACATACAATTTATTAAAAAGCATGTCTGTATTATGGCCTGTTTAGGAGACTGGTTGCCAGAGTCCCTTAGGAGCAACTCTCAGTCCCAACAGTTAAATCCAGCTGGTGGCTGGCTACAGGTGGGTTCCCCAGTGCCCAGTATCGAGGGCAGCCCCATTTAATGTCTTTATCAATGATTTGGACAAGGGGATCGGGGGCACCCTCAGTCAGTTTGCAGGTGACACTGAACTGGGGGGAGTGTTGATCTGCTGGAGGGTAAGAGGGTTCTGCAAAGGGATCTGCACAGGCTAGATCAATGGGCTGAGGCCAGTGGTATGAGGCTCAAAGCAGTAAAGGTCCTGCCCTTTACAACAATCCCAGGCATTGCTACAGGCTGGGGGCAGAGTGTCTGCAAAGCGGCCTTGTGGAAAAGGACCTGGGTGTGCTGGTTGACAAGAGCTGAACATGAGCAGCAGTGCCCAGGTGGCCAAGAAGGTCATTGGCTTCCTGGTCCGTTCCAGCAATAGTGTGGCCAGCAGGACCAGGGCATGGACTGGACTTGTACACCACCTTGGCCCTGGTGAGGTCACACCTCAAATCCTTTGTCCATTTCTGGACCCCTCACTACAAGAACGATAATTAAGTGCTGGAGCATGTCCAGAGATGGGCAGTGGAGCTGGGGAAGGGTCTGGAGCATAAGTCTGACAAGGAGCCAGGGGTGTTTAGCTTGGAGAAAAGGAAGCTCTGGGGGACTTTATTGCTCTCTACAACTACCTGAAAGGATGTTGTAGTGAGGTGGGGGTTCATCTCTTCTCCCAAATAACAAGCAATAGGTCAAGAGGAAATGGCCTCCAAGTTGCACCTAGGGAGGCTTAAGAATACTCTTATGGTTACTAGGAAAAATTTCTTCACTGAAACTGTGGTCAAGAATTGGAACAGGATGCCTGGGGAAGTGGTTGAGTCACCATCACTGAAGTATATGAAAGACATAGATGTGGTGCTTAGGGACATAGTTTAGTGTTAAGGGCTGGACTCTTTAAGGTGTTATCCAACCTAAATTAGAACAGAATTACAGAATCATTTAGGAAAACAAAACAAAAAAAAAATCACAGATTTATTTTTAGTATTACAGAAGAGACAGATGAAGAACCCAGTGAACTACTCACCAGAAAGAGGATCTTTGCCAATCATTAAAACATTTGGTAAATTCATTACAATCAGCTGCTGAAGGACCTCCTGAACAAAAGAGAACAGACAAAGTTCAGTGTGAAGGAATCCAAATCAATCCCACCACAAAGAGTACAAAGCTTCATCAGTTACAAAGCTTTTAACATACTGGCAGGTCAGAGGTCACAGGAGGAAGCCCCACTTGAGAGAGAAATGACTTGAAGACAGCATCAGGTTGCACAGCTAACATACACTAATCACCTCTTTTAACAGTGGCTAATATGGAACTTAAAGGGTCCCATGGCACTAATCAGAATAAATGCGTGACCATGCCAGGCACACCAGCCATTCATGCCTTCACCCCAGGCATGACCTGCATTCATCTGATGTGCAACATACAGCTGCTGCCATGTTTCAGGGCACAAGAAATGCAGCTGGTTCAAAGGTACCTAAGTGACTCTGTGAAGTCTGACTAACGCAAATAACTGGTCAAATTATTTTATCGTTCTGGTGGGGAAAAGCACTTGACCAGGCATCTGGCACTGCTCAGAGAAACTGGATGTAAAGTTCTAGGTTTATTTGCATTGTTTTTAATCAGGAGTAAAACAGAATTAAATTATGTTCATTACATACTTAAGGGTCATTTTATTTTGGGGAAGATGACAGAAGGGAGGTGCATCAGGTTCAACATCTGAATGCCAGCTGTCTGAAGCTGCTCTGAAATCACAGAATGGCTTAAGGGGGAAGAAAGGCTACAAGCCCTGGGGCAGGCAAAATGCCTAAAGTTGTTCAAATAAATACATTGCAAAGGGGACTCTGAAGAGTAACACAATCAGCCATGCACCCCAGAAACAAAGAGCAGAACAGTACAGTTGTTAGCTTTGACTTGCAGTTACCAGTACCCACTTGTGATGATCTGGATAAAACATTTTGCAGGCAGGTTTTTATTTCACATACAAAGCCTTGGAGAAAAACAGCTGTATGACTGATATGCTGTGCTGAGATTCAGGAAACAAAAGTTCACAGATACAACTCTACCAAATGTTTGGCAGGTGCCTTTTTCCGGCTTGTCTCCACCCCCCAGACTACCCCTAGGCCACTGGAAGGGCACATACATTGATACTTGCAAAGCATTCAGACCGGGGATAAAAGCACCACAGCCCAGCAGAGAAACACACTTCCTAAAACAATCACCCATTCACCCAAACACTTCCACTCCCAGCTACCCATTGTTATTTCTATGCTTTCAAAGTTATACCACGGGAGGAAAACTAAGCCTGATTGAAGGAGGAAATAATTCAGAGAGCCTGCAGCCTTTGATAAGAAATCAGAATGCATATTCTAAAAAAATGTTTTGGACACATTTAATTTTTTTCTTCTGATCCACACTGAAACACACTCACTGGCAGCTCTGTTTTTGGATAAAGTTGAGATATCTCACTGTCACAGCTAACAGGATTCTTGGAACTATTAATAAAAAAATTTCTACTGTCCTTTATGCAATGTGAAGCTTGGCTAATGCAGACCAAACATTCGCTGACTCATTAGCCAAATGCATTTTGTATTTTGGGCATGTGAGACACATTAAACAATGTTTGCATCAGTTACCAAAACAGGTGCAAAATCTATTGGATGTAAGAGCACATGGCTGGACTGCAACATGTGCTATGACAACACAGCATGGCACTGAGGCTTTAGACAAAAAAAACCAGTCTTTGCATATACTGAAGTATTGAGCTTTAACCAGCAATTTCCATGGCAAAAGAGAGGAGAAAGAATTCTGCCACCAGTCACCCAGCACGTGGAGTAGCACTGAGGCAGGAATGCATAAGGAATTTGTGTCTTTGTGCAATCATCAGATCCCTGGCTATTTAACTGGCAGAGACAAAAGACATTACCGCTAACCTTTATGCTGCCAACATTCCCATGAGCTCCTCCTGCAAAATTATTTGAGTATATCACCCAACACAATCACGACTGAACTTCCTCATAATTGTCTGAGCTCAGTATCTTCTGGCAAGAATCTGACAGTCACTGAATAGAAGCTAACATGGACCCAAGCTTGGAAGAGTGATTTGTTAACTCACATTGAAAGATTCTGATTGTTGCAAGAGGTGGTACTCTGACCCGTTTACTTTTAAAGTGAGATATTTAAACAGATAATTATCAGTATTATTCTAAAAGCCTTTGCCTTCAGATTAATGCTTGTGATGATAACACCTGACTGTTACGAAGTGCAGGTCACCAGCAGATCCCAACACTTTATAAAGGAAGGTCAATGCCACTGCTCTCCTTCTTCAAGCTCAGGAAAGCAAGTTAGAGAAAGAGAGTCACTTCAACTTAATAAACTATCATTTGTGAACCAATGTACCACTGAACCATCCATTCACATAGCTGCAAGTGTGAAATAAAAGTCTTAAAGGAAAGTTCCCATACTGATGAATTTAGCTCAGATTTTGTCCAGACTGAAACCCCAGAAAGTTAGTGAAGCTCAGCTGACACTCAGTGACTGACAAGGATAATGTGACCATGTGTCAGATCGATTGCTCAAAATCCCACATCTGCAAATACAACTAACATCCCCCTCACCTAAGAGCAAATCAGGAATTCTTCAACTTCTATCATTTATCAATGTTTTCTTGTTTTCCTTCTCTGAAGCAGCAATAACACAGATTATTATACAATAAAAACATTTTACACGAATAAAATGCCTCAGCCTGGTCTCTCAGCTACCCTCACATCTTATCACTCCTCCTTGAAGAGCCCATGAAGCCAAACTTAGGCTTCAGGCAGGGAACTGGGCTGTTTCCAGCCTGTGAACTGGGGCCCATGGACCCAACCACCTCCCAGGGTACAGCTACTCTGGGCATGGGGTTAACCGGGACACATCGCTGAAACCCGGACAAAAAGAGAAATGGTAGATGAAATGGCCCATTTCCCCACAGGAGCAGCAAGTTATATTATTGCATTACACATAAAGGATGCTGTTAAGTTTGAAATCAAACAGCTGTGAGACTCTGCAGCAGAGGCAGAGATGGTGTGTGTGTGTCCTTCTGCCTCAGGCAACCAGCATGGCTAGGGGCAACACATCCAGGCAGGAGCTGCTGGAGAGGGAAACAGGGTTTTCAAACATTTTAAACAGCCCACAGCAACCCAGAGTACCCTGGAGAGCAACTGTACAAGCAATAAGTCTAATTCCTCCAGTGAGAAGCCTTTTAATCGTTTTTACAGCACAATCAAAGCCTGGTTAAAACAGTAAAGGTTACAACAACAACACATGGTAACAATTTCCCAGATTATTAAAACCATTAGAAACTGAGTTGCCAGATTTACAGCTTATCCAACTCAGAAGCCAGCTACTGCAAGTCACCAGTCACTCCCTCAGGCTACGGTTTGTCTTTTTTATTTATTTTTTGCTGTTAATGAGATTTCTGTGAAAAAATAATGTTGGTATCAGAAGTGTTATTTAAGGAATCAAAACAAATCCCTGTCAGACCTCAGTGCACTGCTTGTAGGTTTCTGAAATGCTCCTCACCTTCAGGATATTTTAAGCTTGAGGAGATTTGTCCAATGTCTTTTGACAGCAGCAATGGTTGCAAGAACAGATATTTCTAGGTGGTACAGCCAACACCATGATCACAAAATATAAGGATCAGCACCCAAGTCTTACACTCCTTGAGCCAGACACCCAGACTCAGTAGATAAAGCCCACAAAGGTTTGAGCGAGCAGTTACATCACCCTGTACTGACGGGGAGGGTTTTCAAGTGAGGGTCACACTGAGTGTTCAGACCTGGACTGAGGTGCTTGCTCACACAGATACGGAGCCTGAAGCCAGCTGGGACAATCGTGGCACCCCAGCAACAAGAGGGAACTGCTGAAGCAAGAGTTAAGTTTTGCTGAAAGCACCTAGGCACTCCAGGACAGGTACACCAAGAAACATCTGTGAGTTACCTAGAAATCATAAGGTTAAACATAAATATAAATGCTCTGTTTCTCTCAGCAGCCTTCTGGTGTGTAAGCCCTTGCTGTGAACTTGCTTGACATTTACAAGCTCTTTGCAATCACTTTTTTAAAAAGAAGCTTAAGAGAAAATAAAGCCAAAATTCCCTCACACTGATTCCAACAGTCAGGGGCCTTAGGAAAAATCAAGACACATACATGATTAAGGATAAAATTCTAAGCACCAAATTAAGCATTTAGGCTTACTAAATTGCATGAATAAACACATTCATTCCCTCCATCTGAAAGTTTCTAATCATTCCTGGAGTGCTGAGGCATATTCTTACGTCCTCTTTTCATCCCTCCGAGATCACACACCGGATGTTTGCTCTTTGCCTTAGATCCTCAGAAGAGATGCAGTGGAAGCTCTCCCTCTCAAGTCACCATGGCCACAGATTAACACTCTATTTACCTGCAACAGGGTAAGTGGGTTTCTTTAATTTTGCAGGAACAAAGTCTCCTTGGTCCATGCTACACTTCAATACAGATCTGCTTCTTAAAAATACATGTGCAACGGCATGGAATAAAATGGTCTTAAGGTATTATTCTTGGATGCACTTTTTTAGTCACAGATTAAGTGTGCCAACAGCTCTTGCAAAGAATGAACTGCTAGGAATGGAGTAGGTAAAACTGTCCTTTCCATGGCTGAGAGACCCAGGAAACAAAAGCTTTACACACCAGCCTTCCCCTGCATTACCATACAGCACAGCATTAATGTAGAGTAACTACTAGCTTCTCATGCAGAATTAAATTAACCTCTGCCTGAATCCTAAACAAGAAGTACTAAATAAATTATGTAAGGAGAGAGGCAGTCTAACAGTCATTGTAATTCAATGCTCAAGCCAAGCAATTCCATTTAAGTGTATTGCTTAGCTATAAAATGCTAATTGCCCAGCTGACTGGAAGCCAAATGGTGCTTTCTTACTTAAAATGCCCACGAGGAAAAACCATCATCAGCTTTATTTATACCAGCAAAGGCAAACAGTACCTAGCCAGGGAGTTTGGCTTACATTTCAGCAGGAACTCAGGCCAACAGAGCAGGAAAGCTCAGCAGAGTCCTGTCTGCAAAGCACAGCCAACACCTTACTCTGATAACCTCGGTATGGATCTGATCTCACAATCAGCCCTGGAGTGGGAAACATTTGGTGAAACTCTGACTCCTTAGAGAAGGTCCCAGCAGGAGCCAGTGGCCATCTGCACCAGCCCAACGCCTCCTAGCAGCAGGATGGGGTGGCAGCTTTGCCCCTACACCTTTGGATGCTGCCATAAAGTCAGGCTGGGAGCTGCATTTCCCAGGCAAAGTCCACTCCAAGGCCAAGGGACAATCAAATACAAGCTTTTCTGGAATCAGAATTCTAAGGAAGAACAAACACTCTAATGAACAAGCTTTAAAATAAAACACATATTAAACAACAAATTGAGACACAAGGGTTGTTTTTGCAAGCATGCTTTTTTCAAAGTTTCCAGTTTTGTATAAAAATAATAACAAAAATCTATATTGCAACCTACAAAGAGGTGATATTTTAGACAAAAATATATTGGTCTTCCAATAGACAAACTTTGTAAAGGTTGGGGGGGGTTGCTGTAATTATCTGAGGAGTTATTAATGGTGTCAGAGAAATCATACCAGGATTCTGTGAACCAAATGGCAGGGTCTCACAGAAGATTAGACAAGATGAAACAAGTTGGTGCACAGAAATGACAAGGAAGTGAAACACGAATGTTTTATTGACATGTTTCCCATATACATCTTACCATGCAAGCATGCCTGATGACACCATGTATGTGACTCAGTACTGTTTCCCTGCCAACACATTATATACATGACAAAATTTGATTAAAAACTTTGCTCATCTCTGCAACAATTGTACTCATTATGTGATGGACTAGAGGATTAGCTGTCTTCAAATGGATTTTTTCTTTCCTTCTGAAAACCAGCAAATTACAAAGCACATTTCTAAAGGCTCTTGAAGTGGAAACCCAAAAGCCACTAAAATAACTGTGGCCTCATCTGCTGAAAATAATCAGTTCTGACAATCGTAGACTGGAATCTCAGTGGGAGGGGATGTGAAGGAATCATACCTACTCTTAACTGTGCTCAGTCTATGCAGGGTGCAGACAACCCACTAAATGACAAAACTATACTCAGTTGTAAATACATCATGTAAGATCAGATTTTATTTTAAAAATTACACATGTGAGATTTGGCTAGCATATAACAGACTATCATATAAAACTGCTCAAAAAACCCAGAAGGACCCAGGCATAACAATCCACCCAATTCATTGTTATGGCTCAGGTTTTGTTATTTGTACTAGAGTAGTGCAGAGGTCCCATCCAGGAGCAAAATCTCATCTGCTGGAGCTGTACAAACAGTGAGACATCCCTGGAACAGAGCACTTGTTATATATACCCAAGTATCAGTAAGCTAGTAACAAGCAAAAAAAAAAATAGTAACAAGCAATGGAGGAAGGAAATGAAAATAAGAGTCTGTGGTTGTAATATGATCCATTCCGTGTACATTCTCACAATTTTATGAACTGGTTAAATCAACTTATCCAGACTCAAGAGAACTAAATCATTCCAAATATCAGAGGGCATGGGAAGCAAAACAAGTCCTGATAAACACATTTTGCTTAAAGATGAAATTGTTCACAGTGCACATTGTTCATATCACCAAAAAAAAAAAAAATCTACGTGTATTTAAATAAAGGTACTTTTATAGATGTAAAAAGCATTTTAAGACACAATTAGTTTTACTTCTAGTCCTGTGGAATAAGTAATGGAAAAGCTGACACACAACAGTTGCACAGGAATTTTATTTTTTAATCAAACTAAATACAAAAGTGTACATTTACTTCTGAACAATTAAATGTATAGCAGCAGACTTTTTTATCCTAGTTTCACTAACTCCAGGCTGAATCACCTACATTAACAGAACACACAGCTCTATGGTTGTGCCTAGTGGCAATATTGATTTGACCCAGAGAAGAGAAAATCCAATTGTGGAGCACTGTTTTCCTGCTTTTATTGCCAGCAGCACCTTTGACTAATTTACCTACTTTTGCTGCAAATAAAAAGCCTGTTTGATTTATCCTCAATTTCTCTTTTCAAATCATGTGCAAGTGACTACACATGTTTGTAACAGTGTCCTGACAAATTACTCTTGACTTCTATTTTATTTCATCTTAGATTTGTCCTGCGGTGGTTTATGCAGTAACAGGGAATATGAAATGTGCTGTGTTAAAGGCTTGTCACTTGACATTACAAACCTACCCAGCTAAAATGCAATCCATCTGTTGAACACACTTCCAGTTAATCTACAGTGGTCTCTAAGGACTGTAATAATTCACCTTAACACACAGTAAAAGAACACCACGGGCCATCAGAACAGACCTAAAGCCCCACTGAATTCTCTGAAACTCAGCACCAAGCACACTCACTTGTTTTTAAAGGAAGTCAGTTTTTCCCATACACTGGGCATATTTTATTGGGATAATCAAAAATTTCACATCAAACTCTAAAACTGAGCAACTATATTTAACACTGAAGCCTGATACCAAAACACATTAGCATGCAGAGCTCCGAGGCACAAACTCTGCTCCACTGCCCTTGATCACTGGAGTGAGAACAATTATATTAAAATACAGCTTATTATCAAGAAACAAACACCAACACAACAAAAGCTTCTCTAAGGAAGACTATGTGCAAGACCTGTTTTTTGCAATTTCTCCTATTACAAGCATTCCTAAAAATTGAGGAGCTTATACGTTTATATGAAACATACACAGTAAGCACCTAGCTGGGCACATGATACCAGCTCACATAGAATACACTGAATTTCTTAACATAATTGCTACACTGTCATGAAGAAGAGTGAGTAACCCAAGGCAAGTGTATGGCAAGTTGTGAGGCTTACTTAGAGAGGCTCAGAACTAAAGATCTGTACTACAAGCTCAACACTGCAATGGTGGTCCAGGCTCTGAAAAAGTGCCAAGACTCTAAAAAAGCAGGCAACCACTAGAGTGACAATTCCTGAAAAAGCAGCCGCCAAAAGTAGAGGAAAAAAGGAGTTAAGGATGGGAAGATGTAGGAATATCAATTACATATTATAGCAATACTTCTTTCCCAAAGATGAATAATGAGCAAGAGCTAGGTAGCAAGTATACAAATAGTATACAAATAAGAAAATACAAATACAAAATACAAATAAGTATACAAATGTATACTTTTTGCATTTTTGACAATATCAAGTAATTTATTAGCACAAATGTTGCTTGAAAAAGAATGTTTTCTTGGGGAAAACTCTAAAACAAACTGTTAATCCTGTGAGGGCACAGGGGCATGTGTCACAGGAATAATTTTGAGGTTTCTCTAGTACAAATACTGAAAAGCCAAATCAAAGCTGAAGTTTAAATAAGAAAACAAATCTGTCAAACTAGAAAAAAAATAATAAAGTAGAGAGGGTACAAAAAATGGGATCATTTCATTATTTCTAGTATTATGAAAAATATTTTAGTAGCAAACAGAAGGCCTAAGAGACGCAAATGACTTTAATGTGAATGTATGAGTCAAATTTCATCAGTGACTAAGGGTAATAGAAGTAAAAACAAACATCCAAGTTGACTGTTACCAATCTGATACTCTCACGTGCTGTTTGAAGCAGGAACTCTTGAACAACTTTTGATCTACCTCTCAGTCCCCAAAAGAAACAAACTGCTTTGCCCTGCCACTCTTACTAATGCTGAGTAACATCCTACTGTCTCAGTCATCTTGACTGCCATGGAGTCAGCTCACAGAGAAAAATATTTCTCATTAGCAAAAGGTGCCATGCTTTGCCTTCACTACATCCAAACATCCTCAGAGCTGCTCAAATATAAGGTTGTTAAAGACTCAGAAACAAGCACAAACATGCTCAGCCTTTCCAGGATAATACTCCCTGAACAAACAAGATTTAATTCACGTTACACTGCTAAACCATTTTGAGAAACCCGAATGGATAGCACTGGAGAAACACAGAAAACGACACCTAGAAACTGAGAAACTGTAAATGCATGGACAGTATTCAAACAGTGATGACCAATAGGCATTTTATGGAATAAACTTTTAGGTTGTTGTTAAGCTCACTTTGAAACAGGAAAACCTTTGTCTCTAACTCAGGATAAACAGTATTTCCAGAACAATTTTTTTTCCCAGTGAAGAAAAAGGTTGTGACAGTGCTTGAGGAATACCTGTTAGAGAACTGAGCAACTGGTGTGTCAGCACTCGTCCTACTTTTTCTGCCTAGCATGTTATAAATGCGAAGGAAAAAAAAATCAATTAAGTTTAAATTAAACCAACTAATTTCCAAAAGCTGATTTTAAAGATTTTTAACCATGAGTTTTCATCAAGCTTGAAACTTGTATTTGGATGCTTATACACAACATAGTATTGGACAGCAAATTAATGTTTCAGGAAGCATGCACACAGTCACTATGCCATCAGCTTATTATCTAACTGCAACAGAGAATGCAGCCTGGGCAAGAGAGGTCCTTGAGGCATTTGCAGATAACACAAAAATCCATGTTGGATTTACAGAAGAGGGAAGTTTTCAGATGGTCTGAAGAGGAGAGGGTACAGGGAACAAGCTGTTCCACCCTACAGGGATGCCTGATCCAACAGTGTGGTGCTATGGGACAAACGAAGTGATTGGGGAAGTAGAGGCAACAGAAGGTTTTACTGGTAAGGTCTGTAGGTTAAAACAAAACCAAAAGTGTCTGGCCTTGCTAAACATTTGGTTATGTTAGCTGCTTTCTGCTACAACCACCTGATGTTCTCTTCTAGGCAAACTCCCAGTACCAACCAGTTACCACGGGCACTAAAATCTTAAATATCAGTAATGTTGGAAGAGAGTCCTTGCAGTTCAGGTTTTTTACTAAAACACCTCTAGCGGTTATCATTGCAGGTTAATGTTATGAGCTTTCCAACTACTCTGAAGCAGAATTAATATCCAACATCATTAGTTCAAAGTATCACTGCATTATCACTATGTGGCATTTATAACAACTATCATCTAATTTTCCCAATATTAACAAAGTTAATATTGTCCAAAGTTCAACAAACACCCACATATCCCTTGCCGGGTACTTTGCCACTGTAGCAACAGTCTCCATTGTTTTTTTCTTAAATTTAGTAAAGGGAGAAGCTTCAAGTCAGATCAGATGGTTTTGCCATGCACAAATGTACAGTGGTTTCTCTTTATAGCTAGCAGATTGCCTCAGGCAGGGAACACGCAGGGAATTTCAAGACCATCAACACTTCTTCACTGTACAGGTGGAGAAGCTGCAATAAATTTCATATTACTTTCTCAAGGTAACCCAAGCACCCTTGGGAAAGAAAACACTCTCAGCATTTACTGTGATAACCATCAGTTTTACCATTAGCACTGAGTTGCAGTTATAATAGAAGAAAAAAGGAGAAAGAGAACGATGACCTCTGAGTCTAGCAGTGAATAAAATGAGAGGGCAGGAAAAGGAAGCCATATTCTCAAAATAGCCTCTGGCCTCTCATCGTTCCCTTTCTGCATTTTCTATGTTCATTTGTTTTCACAGGTAAACACCCTTTCCATCTGGAGAGTTGCTGGGTCCCCCTCCGAGGGGGGTACAGGGACCAACAGTGAGGAGACAGAGTTATTTGCAGCTGACACCCGGCTATTCAGAGTTTACTGCCAGCAATTTGCACCTCGGCAAAGCCAGGTTAGGCGCAACCCGCAGGCAATTACCAGGTCAAGCTGCCAAGAACAGCCTTCCTGATTCGCCCAAATCGTTGCCACCGGGAGGTGACAGCGAAGCCTCGTCCTCAGTCCCACCCCCCGGGGCTCACCGCATCTGATCCCGTTGCAGACTGCCAGCCTGGAGCTACCAGGACAAAAGGCGATGGAGCTCCACCATGAGGAGTGCGCAGCACCCACCAGAGCAAGCGGGCCCAGGAGGGGACCTGGAGCAGCCTCAGGACACCCTCCATCCCAGGGCACTGGGGGACTTGACCTGTCCTGTGCCACCCCCATCTCATCTTGCCCCTGCCTTCTGGGCATCCCATAGTAAGAGAAATACTGTCCTCTAACAAGAAATGTACCTGTGTACATCTACACATACTGAGTTTTACGTATATGTCTTTCTCCTATTTCTCCCCCCTATTACTCTGGGATTATAATAACTGCTCAAATCTGGAACAGGCAAAATCCTTCTGGAAGCTCCATCTGATTTGCTACAAGCAAGACTGTTCCCCACATTCAATCATTTGGAGTCCCCAGGGCTCAGCAGTACCAACATTAGTTGTCTTAGCCCACACCACAGCTGACACCCCTCTGACACGTTGTATACTTAATAAAGTTTAGTGTTAATCTTTCAGGGTCGCGTCAGTTATCCAACTTACCTTGAGTCTGAGGATTTACACAAAAAAATAGTTGCTATAACACTTGCTTTAATAAAAGGAACACACAAACATTTTGAACAATTATGGAAAATCATAATGCAAGGTGCTATAGTACATCAAGATTTTACATCTGCAATTACCAAATTCTTCTTTATGATGAACTCACCCTCTACACACTTACAAACTCCACTCACCATCCACATTCTATTTCACAGATGTGCAAGAGAAAGCCATTAAAAATTAATGCTGAAAAGCCACACAGCCACACTGGGTCCACAATTTGAACAACAGCTAATATCACAGGGTAACAAAAATCTCCTTACTGCACAGCAGGGGAAATACTGCACAAAAAGAGAGTTATGACCAAAAATAGATAAAAGGAAAAAGTCCCTTCCAACAGCTGCCACAATTTCACCTATACACAGAACAGGAAACAGCCAATATCCCTGTGTGGTAGCTGCTAGGCAAAATTTGCTTATCAATGGTAATCCAGGCTATGCATCCACACACATATGCATACCTACACATACAAACACTCTCTCAGGAAGAACTTTGTCTTGCCAGCTCTTAACAGTGCTCCTTTAAGTATCTGAAAGGACTGATTAACTCTGCTTAATACAATCTGTGTAATCTACTGTGAATCTTGCAGATAACTCATAACTGTTAACATTAATTAACTCAGCAGAGCTTTATCCTTCTTGCTCCCCCATCAGCCTCATACCACAGAGCTCAATTTAAGTGTTCTTTCACTACAGCCCTAGCAAACGGCTTCCACAGAGTTAAGCAGCAATGGTGAACTTCTGATACAGAAAACTCAGCTAAGTAATGATTCTGTTTTAAGAGAAGACTTTTCCCGACGTTTTATATTTCTCTTCATCAGTACTGATCAGCAATCACAGCACACACTCAATGTATACAACACCCTGGAAATACCCATGATAAAAGAAAAAGTATGAAGGATACTGATGTATCCTAGAAAATCCTTTCTTTATGCTACCTGTGAGAAAAATAGACAAAAGCTGTGTCACTATGTTACTACTAACATTCAAGATAAATTAGCTTCTAACATTACTATGCCTATTTATAGGCTTCTGACCACTGATTTTTTTATGTCAACAAAATACAATTTCCTTCTAAGCTGTCATGTTTAGTGTTTTCCTGAGAGAGGATGTCAATCTATCATATGTTCAGACAAAAGGCTCATTTATAGCTGAAAGAAAACCTTGTATTTACTGAGGAAAACTTTAAAAAATGGTCACAAAAGACTCAAAGGCAGCAAGGGGCCCCAAACACAAGGAGCTGTCTTGGCTATAGGTAGAAAAAGCAGAACTCTGCGTAATACCAGCCCCCTTCTTTACTAGTGCCATTTTTTCAACCGTACAACTTAACTTCCAGTATCCTTGAAGGGCACACAAAGGTGGCAGGCATGTACGGTTCTTAGCAATTTCCAAGCTGCCTCACACGTGGCCCATATCCCTTACCTCCATCAGCAGAGCTCAGGTTTATTATTTAAGCAACATAATGGAGGGAAACCCAATATGAAGTATCAAGTGACTTTGAGCTCCCAACCAACCAGATCACAAATCAACAGCAGCACAGCCCTTACGAGCTGGAAGCAGGAAAGGTGAAGGTAAATCCCCAGAAAAATTGTTCCAGGTGAGAAAATTTCAAGCCTCAGGCTGCAAAGAACAGTAACACGTCCCGTCCAGCACATCTGGGCTTCGCTGCTCAGCAGAAATAAAGATTATTAGTATTTCAGAAGATACGAGTTATACAAAAACTTATACTGTTGCTGCAACTTACTGAACACCAGATCTAAGCCTAGCAGCACTCAAAGCATGCTGAACCTCCTTGATGTTCTGGAAGAAGTCTGATTCCTAGAAGCAGCTTCCAATGAAATTTTAAGAGAAGCTACAATCAGAAAAATGTAGCACAAGCAATATTTTATCTAGAAAGACAGTGTTTACACCCTTCACCTCAATAAAGAACAAAACCCTGGCAAGGAGTTCCACTGTAAAATATGAAAAGGAGCCATGCGAGCTCCACTGCAAACTCTGGAATGACAATGATGTTCAGTGCTGGAGTAAGGACTGTCTTATTCTGGTTTAGTAGCAGCTTTTCATGTAACTTATTAAAATGGCTCTGCATCATTGTTTAAACATACTTTGGTGGAGGCATTGAATTACTCTGACAAACCTGTTTGTCTCCGAGTACCATGAATTAGTTCAGTGATGAATGGCCGATCAGAAACTGGAGCCCTATGGGAACTGGCGCAGTCGCTCACCGAAAGAATGTTACAGTAAAACAAATTGTGCTCTTCAAACCTATAGTAATAGTCTGCATTTTGAAGCTGGGAATCCAAACTAATGGTCTTACTTCACAGTGCTCAGAAAACATACAGCTCCCACAAATTACAAAGATGTTTACTACCTGGAGGAAGCACTCAGAAATCCACCAGTTATAATACAGTAACTTAACACTAGTCTAGGTACTTTGGCACCTCAGTTGCAGTACCTAAATCCACTGTTGTTCTAAATCTTAGCATAATGCAAAGTCTGTATTTCCACAACATTAAGGTACACAGTAATACAGGGTGCTATAATCAGGCATTTTATTTCATTCCAAATGATATTTCTTTTGTTAGTGGAAACATGCACAAGATCTGCTAAATTGAACATTAACATGCAGTAGAAAAGATCAGAATTTCCCCCAATTTAAATTTGTATTCACTGATGTTACTTTCTAAGCAGCAATACAAAATCAGGCACAACTGAAAATAAAAAGAGTATTTGCTGCATTTCAGACTAGTAGATACATGATTCCTTGTGAATTTTGACTGGAAGTCATTCTCACGAGGTAGAGGCAACAGGCCCTTTGAAACTGGCTCAGCACAATGCAGGCAGGAACTAAGCAAACTTCTTCAAACAGCTCTGCCAACACCATTCAGCTCCAAGCTGCAAAACTCCTGCTGTTAGGGCCTCCTGTGAGCAGACTGCTGATTACACCAGGTTGTATGGCAGGTTTTTGATATGTGCTCAGGCCAGAAGAATAAGAATGAAACCTGCCCACTAGTCATGTTAAATACAAGATTTCACACCAGACTGAAAGGAAGGACACTTTTCCATCTATTCATTCCCTGGCCCTCCATTAAAGGGAAAAATCACTGCAGTACACAGTACACATGCCCTGCTCAGAGTGCACAACTCATGCAAGCATTACCGGACACGCTGCTATCACAGAAGATAAATGCCAACCATGCCAACATCTTATCTCCAAACAGAGGAGATATGCGCAGTCAATAAAGCCAGAGTGCTAAAATGCAGGGCTGCAGCACTTTTAATGGTGTTCTTTATCCCCAGTTATGCTTGTACATTACATGAAAACTAATTACAACAATTCCTTTGGATTTGAACAGGCACCTTTCATATTGATCTTATAAGAGCAATCCAAAAGAATCAAATTTTTACAAGTTTCTGTGAAATTTTGCCAGGGGAGACCCTTGGGTATCGCCCCAGGCAAGGAAAGAGCAAAGGCTACCACAGCAAGCAGCAGCCAGGTCACTGCACCCCTCGCTGCACACACGACAGCGTGTGCCTGCTGCCATGGGAAACCCATGGGGAAACAGCAAGGGAAGTGCAGGACACAGGACCTGCAGAAAGCTCTCCTCCGCTCCCATAATACTTGTTTTTTATTTATGAATTTGAGTAAAGAGGCCTTTTCTGTCTAATCAAGTGCAACCCCCTTGCTGCCTTGTAGCACCACAGCTGTGAATCTCCTAATTGCATCTTTAGCATGCAAAAGGTAAGAAATGTTCATGAAAAGATGACAGGAGAGGCTTCGCTGGTCGGTCATAAACATGGACACGAGGGTTTTTCCTCAGGGAATGGCCAGAGCAGAAATCAGATGTTCAGAATATATTTCTGGCCATATGGTTCAAAGTGATGAATAATGTGCTTCGGAAAAGAAGGATGACAAAAATAATATAGCACTGCAGTCGAGCACCAAATTAAACAAATAACAGGTGGTGACTAAAAGTGCATTTTTAATGAGCACCTCTTTATGAATGCACACAATGCAAAGTGGTTTCCACTGCTTTGTAACACACCACTCCTCATTATGGATTAAAAATATCTCACTTACATAGTGCCAGATATGTAAGCTCTTGCTCTTTGGACCTCTCATAGAATTTATTTTCTGAGATCTGGCAGCCAAGCAACATAAACTTTAAATTCTGGACTCTTAATAGTCACAAATTCTTTAATTATCACTAACTTCTTTCACTAGGCAATTTTTTTATTAAATGTTGATGTGTGTGTTAATACACTTTGATGTGTTTCCAGTGCATCTGCCTCATCAAGTGTTCTGCTCTTCACAGGTATAAAACTGAGGAAGACAGCAGTCCAGTGGTTAATACAGAATACAGTGTTTCCTGAGTCCAGACAGACATGAAACACAGATCCACAGCAGTTCTTCAAAGTGGATTATTGCGTTCCCAAGCTCTTCCCAAACCAGTCTGCATAAAATCCAATGGCCAAGAATGAGACACCACTCCCTACCAGGAGGTACTGCTATACCATGGGGTATTAAAACATCCTAAGAACCAGGGTTACTTATCCAACTGAGAGAAAGCTAGAGCAATCATCACAAAGACCAGTTACCCAAGAAAGCAAGACTAGTTTAAATGGCCTATTTCTGCAATGGAGGAAGTCTCAGAAAGGATGCCAGGCAGTTAATACAGTCAGGAAATGAGAGTTTGTGGTATTAGAGCTGCAGTGTAATGAAGTATCTTCAGCTAGACCTGTAGCCTGCTTTGCCTCACCAGAAGAGCAGTATTATCTCAAGGACTGTGGCAGTAGTTTAAGTGGTTACTCAAGCCTGAATCTTCTTGCATGAAGGAAGGTCAGTTTTACAGTACATGAAAATAATGTGCTCCTCCTCTCAAGTGCAGCTGTCTTGTTAATCTCAAAGATGACATATTCTTCACGTATCAGTCACCACTTTAAAGCCCTGATTCATACAGAGAGACTTAGGAGCACATGGCAGGTTACTATTTCAGCAGGTTGCTTATTTCTGCAATGCATAATACTCCTTGTAATTCTTAATTGCTTTATTCCTCAAGGGCATACAGCCTATGTCTTGGGAACTGGAACAGACTTGCTCTGAATATTAAAGAAAAATTAATGACTTGTCATTAAAAAGGTGAGAGGTAGTAGTTAAACTCTACCCTCTTCTAGGTGGTTCCTTGGAAGAACAATAATTTTTTTAATTATTATTTTTCCCTTTTAATAGTTGTTTTGATGATATGCTAAAAAAATAAAAAAGCTTATCCCCACTCTGCAAACAGAAATTATTCTAGGCTGCTGTGTATTTAATATTGTATTACATTACTCAGTATGGTCGTTCTGTTAAGCATAAACTTTGATGGCTTCACAAGTGCCAGGAAACCAGTTCACTTTATTCATAATTTCTCTGATACAGCAGCAGTGTGTGCCAAATATGTGGAATTCAAAAAGGCCTGTATCACACAGATAGAATGATGATTAAACAAACTGGGAGTGCTTAAACTGACTAACAGCGCAAAAACATCTCTCTCCCCCCAGTACGGGCAGTGAGCTGATCTCACTTAACATTAGGAGCCAAATTCTGCCTTTTTATGAACACACAGCTTCCCTAAAGCCTTAAGATTTGCATCACAGCTCACAAAAATTTAAAAATCCTTTAAAATCTTTTCCTAATTTAACACTAGCAGAAGGAGTCCAGAATACCCTTCTAGGAGACTTCCTGGAACACCAAGCAAAAAGCACTGCATTTCCATCATGACCCTTGAATTCTTCTTCACATACACAGGGAGTAATTAAATGGCATGCTTTATGCCAGCTAGATATCACCAGGACAGATTATCTGGAGATACATAAACCCTGAGGCTCGTGAGTATATGTGGGGAGGAGATGCCTTGTTGAAGCAGCTGCCCATGGCTGCAATTCTCAACCATCATACTTGAGGGAGGAAACTCTATTCAGTGGGAGCTTCCTTTCATATGGCAAGACTGCAAAGCTGTGGTTTCTTGAGGCAGGTGGGTGTCACCACTCCAAGGGAACACACACAAACTGAGCTTCCTGTACCTCACCTGGGTCTCTGCTTCCAGGCATGGTCCCTGCTGCCTGAGGTCCTGTGCCCTATCCCACATGAGACCAGCTGGAGAGGCTTTGTGCCCACCACAGTCACAACACACCCAACAGACAGAAACCCAGCCCTTAGAACCTGGCACTCATCTGACACAAGACTTGTGCTGCAAGGTCTAGGAATTTGGGAAGCTGTATGTTTCAGTTTGTACAGATTCGTGCTTTAAAAAAGTCAGAGTCTCCATTAGCACCAGCAGATCTACCTGGCAATAAAGCAAAGATTTCAAAGTTCAAATCCAGCAAATGGGATCGTATCTCAGACTGTCCCCTTCTCCCAGGTAAATCAACATCTAGAGTGCAGATATTCTGGAGTCTTTTCCTCAGACCACCATTCCACTTAAATTATTTCATGTTCTTAACTTATCTCACCTGAGTCACATAGATGTACTTTAATACCACTTTTTCTCATTTTGTGAAATGACTTCTTTTCTTACAAGTTGCCTGAAATCTTTCATTTGAAGCAAGTTAAATTTTGATCTGACAGCTGAGAAGGTAGGAAAGGGGAAGGAGGACTTAAAAAAATGCTAGCCCTAGTTGAAATTGGAGTAAGACAATGAAAATAAAATTACTACAGTGCATAGAAGTAGTTCATCCTATGTACTTATACATACTTTTTGTTGCTGTAGAATCAAACAGATGTTTGAAATAATAAACAAGTTAACACTTGTTTGTATTAAACACCTCAAACAAATCTGAACTGGCCACTACGTAATACTAAGCAGTACATTTTTACAGTTTAATTTCTCTTTCTTTACACTCAAGCACCCTTCATTGGAACTCTAGACTAAGTTGACAGCAGAAATCTCCATTTCTGGAGAGAAAGTCGTTCCAGGTATGTATCTCCAGACTTGTACACTTGTCCCTTTCACAATTTGCAGGTCCCAGGTTAGGCAGGAGCCATTCCTTCCCATCCCAGCAAAGAAAAGACAATGGCTGTACACACCCCAACAAAAGAAGAGTGTGGCAGTCAAACACTCCCCATCACAGGCACCAAAGAGGATGAACAGGGAAGCAACTGCAAGGTCACAGCATGCACCAGCAGAGTGCATTTACTCTTTCTTAGGAAGAGAAACACCAACCACCACCCCAAAAAGTACACACACAAATGCAATGAAACCCACAGTGTGTGTGAGATTTTATTTTTAATATGACTTTGTTTTGGGGGTGAAAAACAATGACTGTTTTTCCAGCCTCTGCTTATGCAGATACATCTTTTGGCACCTCTTTACCACTTACACAAACTACTCAAACTGCACCACTATATATTAAAGCCAAAACACCCCACACAGAAAAAAACCAACCCCCCACACAGAACAGAAACCCGCCACAACCATAATGACTTAAATCTAGTGCTGACCTGATAACCTCCTTTGGCACGCTGGTCAGACAGCTGCTTTAAAATCCCAGATTCACTGATTCAAAATTATCACACATAGAAAAGCTTATTTAAAACAAATGTGCTGAAGGCTAATGTGCTTCTCAGCTCCTCTGCATATTAAATATAGTTGGTGGAAGCAGGTGAAGTATTTTACTTTAGTTAGTGCTGAAGTTTTAAGATGGGAATTAGGTGCTACCTATTACAGAAAAAATAGCTAATCAGGAACTTGTTTGTGTTTTAAGCACCATTCAGTGGCATTTAACCAATTAAAAATCAATCACTCTTCACTATTAATGTTCTTAACTTACGAAACACTTTGGGGAATTAAGATTAATGCAACATAAAGGGAGAGAATTGCATGAATATCGGTAAGATCAAAGTGGCTTGTGGGTTTGGGGTTTTTTTTTGTTGTTAAAGTTGGGTTTTTTAATGTATTTGGTACTTAAGATTATTCCATTAGGGTCTCAAAAATTATTTGTAAGAACTCTGTATCTACTTGGTTTTGAGTATGTTTCTACTTGTTTAAAAGCCTACTGAAAAGAACCTTTAAATGAGCTGTCCTTAACAAATGGGTGACAGTACAAGTCTGCCTGCAAAGTCTGAGTGCTAGAAGAGCACACCAGTTTACTGGGTTATAAAAACAACTGCTTTTTACTCTCTCACGCCAACTCAGCTCTGTGTCTCTCTTACAGGAGGTTTGGCAGAGCACTCAAAGCCTCCAAAATTAGGTGTCCTGCTAAGCTCAAGACTGGGAAAGCAAGCCAGTGTATCTTCTGCAGATACTCAAGCAGCTGCCATAAACACTGTGAAACCTCTAAGCACTGGTAAGTGTGGGACATAACCTTGACACTGATAAAAGCTACAATATGCTAGCAACAGGTCAACAGGAACCAAAACAAATAATGATCTGGCAGACAGCTCTGGTCTCACAATACCCAAGGGTATCAAAGCAAAACTGTTTGAAGACCCTGCTGTGCAAGATGCTCAGCACCTCTGGTCCATCAAGTCAGTGTCACTTAAAATCAGGTCCCATGCCATACAAAGAAAGGACAACTGCAAGTTAACTGAAATGCTTTAGGAAACAAAAGGCCAAAGTGCAGCTCCCTCTAAGGGAAGACAAGTCTTCAAGCAACAACAAATCATTTGAAATCTGAATCCCTCAAGTGCACAGAATTCAGACCTAGCAATTTATAAAAAGAGAATGAGCTAAATGAAAAAAGGGGTTGTGAAAACCACCTCTCCAAGATTTTGGCTCCGGCTACAAAGGAAATGCATACTGGAAGAAATGTGAGACAGCTCAACCAAGTTTGAGAATTAGAGCACTCTGGTTTAGTTTCTTCTGCATGACTGGAAGCTGGGAGCTAGATTAAGTGGCAGAGCACTGAAGTGTAAGCAAGGCTTCTAATAATGGCAGCTTTTGTGGTCCTCTACTACAGAATCATTCCTTCTGCATGTAAAACTGCATGTAAAGATACATCCACATGCTGTTCAGATAAGCACTTGCCACAAAGTCTGAAAACAAGAGAAAGCTTTCAATACCGACATACAGCTTTTGCATATTCAGGAAAACACAGAACACAGAGTGAGGCTTTTCCTGGTTTGGTTGTTGGGGGTTTTCTTTCACTTTTTCAAATATCAGCATTGAAGAAGTGACCTTGAGACACTGAATTACCTTAAAGGGGCAACTCCTTGTAGTTGAATTGTTGTTTTGCTTTGAAGTAACAGTCTTGAGAGACTCCAAGCAACTCAAACAGGTTACTAGTCAAATTACAAGGAGTTTGGCTGGAGCAGTTTTTTGGTGACTGCAGTTTTTGTTGGATTTTTTTATTGTTTGTTGGTTGACTGGTTTTGCTTGGTTTTATTTTATCATTTTTGATTTTTTGATGCTTGGTCAGTTTTGGGGTTTTTTAAAGTGAAGTGGATTTTATTTTTAGAGTAATTGCTTCTTGGGACTGACACTCTTTCTTCAGAAACTTCGTCCTGACAAATGATCATTTTCACAGACTTCATAGTTCTGCCTATAGTATCAAAAAATTCTAGAGGAAATTCAGGTCCATTCAGTTTCTACCAGTAAATGCTCAGGCCTCCCTTAGGATCCCAGTCATTTAGCTTTACTGTAACACAGCTGCTCCAAAATGAACCAGGCATTAAACTCAGCACCAATCTCCCCTCCTATAACACACACTGCACACCTAACAGGTCTTTCTGTGATACAAATTTGATGACTTTTCCAGTGGATATATTACAGATAAGAGCACCATTAAAAAAACAAAACAAAACAAAAAGAAACCACCAAGACACCCAAGAACTCCAAGGCTGCACGGAGAACTTACCTTCTCTTTTGGTTCTTAAACATACAGCAAACAATTAACACAGTTTTGAAGTCAGTTCTTTAATGTAAGGTAAATAAGGGTCAGTTTTTTTAGAGAAAGAGCATCTCCTACAATAATTTAAAACTAATAACCCACTACATAAATGTCTCCCTGTCCTGTGAAAATGATTAAATGGAATTCATACAGTACTTGTCCTATGTGCCAAGACAAGTCTTTCCTACCAGCTCCCAAAGGAGCAGATGTCTATCACTGTTATCTTGACCACCAGACACACACAAGCGATGTCATTTCAAGTCTAAAAACCAAATTAAATAAACATCTAGAGACTTTTAATAATGCTAATTATAAAAGAGAACAGACAGTGGCAGCTCCACAGGGGCCATTTCTGTCTGCTGAACAGATTTTTATTTAGGCACTTTTACTGGCCACATGAGGACCCAGCAGAATTTAAACACTTAACTCTCCTTCAACTCCATCTCTTAATATAATGGAAAACAGAGAGACACAAGCTCACACAGTTTATATTCAAACAGCAAATTTAAATGGGTATTTCAAAAAGTCATTCTGCTTACTCAAAGTACAATGTGCACACACTTTAATTTGCTGCTTTATTTGCTCCTTAGAGTTTACTCATTTTATAAATCCTTCTCTTGAAAAACCAATGTGTGCAAATGGGAGATGCATGCACGTGGAAGGGATAGCATTTCAATTTCTGTGCATTCATGAGCAGGTGCCTTCCTTAATTTGTGTTGGTAAAGTCCATACACCATGTAAAGTAGGAAATAAACCCTTTCCTTTGAGTTGTCTTCAGCAAAGGAGCTAGCACACTAAAACTCCATCCTGTCCCCAGGTTTGTGACTTTCTCAGGTCCAGCGACCTGCTCAGCAGGGTAAATCCCATCATTCTTAAGCAGGGTAGGTGTCTGCACAACTTTCATGCCCACTTCTTGGCCCAAGAGCATTCACATTTGCCAAAAGTACTGGAAGTCAACATAAACCCAAGCAGACCTTTACAACACAAACCACAGAAGAAATAAAACTCTGCATTAGATCCAAGATCTCCCACACAATTCTGGAACCTGATACTCCTTCAAAAGGACAGTGAAGTAGAGCTTTAAAATCTCAAACGTGTCAGATGAAAATACACAGTGGAAGAACTGCTTACAGGTCTAATAAACCATTAAAAAGAGCAGTGTACAAAAAGGTGAAAGTTCATTACAGAGCTTTGTATCAAAAGCTGAACTGGGATGCTGTTGAGTGGAAAGCCAAAATCAGCTGAGTTACAGGCACAGAGACACATCTGCTTGCTCTACACCACAGGGCCACAGATCACTACCTGGAACAAGCCTGGACATCAAACCTTAATCTGGACTCAGAGTGGTGTGAAATCAAGACTGTGGACTGAACCCTGTGTGTCACAATAAAAAATGTGACAGTAACCTCAATGAAAATGACACTGGATTAAATAACACTTTTACAGTCAGAACAGGGCAATAAAATAAGAATATAAATCACTTTTCTTTACTACCTGCCATTAAAAAGCAGACGTTATTTGCTTTGGGAACTGGTATGCAATTAGGGGACTGTTTGTCAATGATACCTCACACATTCGTGGAATTCATCTTCTCTTTTTAAAGACTTTTTAATGAAAAGTACTAAATGACATGGAACTCATTACAAAAACACAGGCAATAAAGCAATCTTTAGCTTTCATTTTTTATTATCGTCTAGCAAAAAATTAACCTAAAAGCTATTTTCAGCTGTAAGTGGCACACAGGCTGTTTTCTAACTTGTCCAAAATTGATAGGCTCTGTGAAACTTAATTCAACCCTTTGCAAAATTTCAGCTGACAAAAATAGAACATTTGCCCAAAATTGAGGCAGGAGGACTGAAAGTGGCTGTCTGAACAGTGACTTACATCTTAAACCTAACATCCCAAAATAAATATGTAGTAGAGGACTGAAATACTCTGTGGCTTTAGCATTGGCAATAACAGCAACAGTCAAGGAGATTAACATCAGGCCTTGGCCTTCCTTAAGGAAAGTCACACACACTCTCGCATTACTCTTTTTTAAGCCATATAAAGGACACTGTGGATGTGTTCTGCAGTTCAGACATCCCAAGAATTACTCTCAATTAACATGTCAGAGGTTAAGTAAATGCTGCTGTGTGGGAAGCAAACAGCTATTCCATACTGTAAAATTTTACAGGTCACCTCCATCTGCCACTGTATTTTAGGACAGTGCTCCTCTCTTTCCTTGGCTCAGTTTCTTCATCTGTCTGCACAATATATTCACACCCCTCTAGCCCATTAAGCAAAACAAAGACAAGACTGCAGACATATGTCAGGCTACTCTGCCCTCTCCCATATTCTAGCTCCAGGAAAAAAAGTAGTTTAAAAGTCAACCCATTCTCTTCCATCTGTTTGAGGTCACTATTTCATTCTGCATTAAAATGCACATAGAGCCTCAAGGGAAAAAAACATGTCTCTAAAATCAGTTCTCCCTTAAACTTCCAGATAGAATTCAATCCATCAGCCAAAATGCATCGTAGAATCACAGTCTGGAATCTCAATCAGGTGTCCAACAGCATGCTACTAATTCACTTGCAATGGTTCCATCTCTGGGAACACTTTTAAAACTGACCTCTGCAGAAACTTATTTCAACTCTGAAGCAGAAATGTTTGTTTAGGTCTTCTGGAAATGATGAAGACAATTTTCACTAACAAAGCATCAGACAGTCTGGCCACTAGCGATGAGTCACCTGTCTGTCTCTTTCCCATTGAAATACCTGATAACAGGACCTATACAAAAGAATCATGATTTTTGTGATTCTTGTGTTTGTTCCACTGCAGCAAAGTGGAACCCATTTTCAGCTGAAGAACTAAATCAAAGATTAACATCACTGGTTCAGCATTTCCCAGAATGACTGCACCAAGGTCAGTGATTCCCCGTTGCCCTGCACCCAGCAACACAGTAAGCAAACGTCCCCACAGTTCACTGTGGACAATACCAGTCCTAGATGCAACCTTCATGTTTCATGATCATGCTCCTGCAGAAGGGAAAGCTTAAATCAAAATATTTTTGTCACTACAGAACCAAGAAAGCTTCATTAAGCTAAGCACTGCATAAATACATATAGACAGTTTGTGCCTGTAGCAAGTTTAAGCTAACTAGAAGTCAAATGAAGAACAGAAGCGGAAGCAAATACACAGCTAATAAGGTTCTACTCCAGGTTGTGCCAGTGGCAGAATCTTAAGTACTGAAAAGCCCATTGCCTTTCTGAAACACAGACCATCCCTACAACTGTACCTTACAAATAACTTATTTGTCACAGGAGTTTGTTTATTTATTGCAGGCTGGTGAAAATCAGCTCACTGTTGTTGCTCTGAGCAGCTGTAACTCCACGTCTCAAGAACACACACACTACCTCTGGTAGGTGCAACAGTACAATTGCCAATGCAGAAAATGAATACAGCCCACTCAATTGCACAGAAAGGGGAGAGAACTGCGCTTAGGAGTGCGTGAGATCAGCAAAACATCTGAATTAAAAAGAGTTTTTGTTGAAGCTTCGGATACCTTACTCGTGAGAAAGCTGAGACTCTCAGTTAATAATTTTGGAATTTAAAGCTCAAGATGAAGAAAGGTTGTCCCTAAACCAAAACTGTTCCCTAGGGAACAAGAGTCAAAGGAAAGCAGTCACTCAGGCAAAGTATAGCTTAACCCATCAAACAGACAAAGCTAGCAGAAAGAAGTTGCTTTACCTAATTTCAGTAGGCCACTGGGGGTACAAACTTTCCCCCTAAGAACAGAAAAATGCTTTTTTGACTTCAGAGTGTGTGCATTTATGTGCGTTTCCAGCATTTTGCTGTTTACTTTGCTAAGGACTAGATTACTAGCTGTCCAGAAGTAGCCTGCCTAGTAGGGCAAGATTCCAGCTCACACAAGAGAACACTGCTACTTCCAGAACTTTATTTATAGCTTGAGTACAGTTGCCAGTGCCCAAGCTGTGCCCAAATCTGGAGCTCCCAAGTTTGAATTCCTCTTTGCAGTACAGTTAAGAGCTCTAAACCTGACTCAGTGCTTCAACTACAGAAGTGGGAGTTGTTTACTGATCTGGAAGCTACTGGTATTGCAAGAGCTTCACTGATCCACAGGGGAAAACAGCATTTGCCTCAGCCTAAAAACACACTCATCTCTATTCCAGAGGTTCAAAACAGCCTCAGCAACTCATGAGCAGCTAACATCCTTTAATATATCTGATAAAAACTGCTGCTTGTACTTGTTTTACACAAGTACAGAGCAGTGAAGTAAAAGGAGGAAACAGGTCTGAAGAAATATGCCTTTAAAGTAAGACATCCTTGCCCTCCATGATCTCTGGGCCCAGCTAAGTGACTTAGGTGGGGACAATATAATTTATGACAATATAGTCTCTAAAAATTCAGCAAATTGCTTCCCCTTTACCAATCCTCCCTCACTTTAATGAGAACATTAAGGGGTTTTGAGTTTCTTACTAGAAGTTGCACATGCCTCACAGTCACAACTCTTTTCAGAATTGTCTCTCAGTACAATTTTTTTTTTTTTAATTAAGAGATATTTCCACCCTTTCAGAAACACAAGGTAATCTGCTAGGTATTTAGTGGCCACAGCAGCAGGGAATAGAGGCAACAAAAATACAGCCGTGACCACACTGTAGCATTTCTTCCAACAGCATTTCTCATCCACATACTCCAGATGTGACCATAATACCCATCCAGGCACAGCCAAGGGATGATCACATTCTTTTCTTCTGTCGGCTTCAAGTTTTTCATGTAAGTTCATGGAATTTTTGCTTGACAGTGCAGTATATACTGTAGGAGTGATTACTGATATTTTTGAAGGTTGGGAAACTAGCTGTTTTCAAAGCAGACACTTTCATAAAACATCTTTTAAATTACATTTTTTATATTTATTTAACTGGTATCAAAGTGATTTTTAGTTCCTTAGAAGAAACACTAAACCCAAAGATTGACAGATGAGCAGAGGAAGCACAATAAAGCCGGTTCAGGCTTCTGCTGCCAGCCTGCCGTAAGCCTCTTTGAAAACTCTACAGGTAGGAGCACATTATCCAAGTATTGCAGATGAGGTGATGCTCTTAGATGGAATCTTCAAGTAGCAGCAGCTACAGGATTTACTCTCTACAGCACAGCAAAGGGATAGGCTAACGCCCTTCAGACCTTCTAGCATTCTATCTTCTTTCAATTTAAAGACAGACAAGCATTGGAATTCAGTCAGAGCAAGAAGAGTCATATGAACTTCACACCATGAGCAAAGAAAACTTTCTGCTGTGTTCAGCCTTTTCCAAGATATGGCACCAGTTCCAGAAGTTTTATGATCAGTCATTTCTCCAGTGAACCAGTAGCGTAACCACTATTAAATGCAATTAATGACATTATCTTGAATGCTCATAAAATCCCACAGCAAGATGAGTCATTCTTGGTTTCAAGAGAGGGGCCCTCTCAAGTCAATAAAACCTGCAAGGGTACAGCTGTTGACAGAGAATGGGAAATGCAAAGATGCTGCATGGTATCACTGGTAACAAGTATTACATAGCCAACAAATAAATAAAAGCCACCAAAGCCAGCAGCAACAAGTGCTGTCTTCCGTTTTAAGTCTTGACACTCTTTTTCTTAGTCACCACCAGCAATAAAGTCTCCAGCAGTTGAAAGCTGCAAGATGGCAACTCTTCAAAAAATTGCAAATTAACAAATGAAGTCAGCAAATTCCTAAAATAGAGGTTATTCAAACAGAAAAAAGGCCTCTTCATTGCATTTACTCCTCCCATGTTATGTCTGGTGAAGCACATATAAGTGCTGATCTTTAAAATTTAAATCAACCCCAAATTTCACCAGTAACCTGGCTTGCTCATACTTATCACCAGCAGAAACCCTCAGCTTATGGGATCAGGAAGTGCCAACACTGTAATACTTGGAATTGTGCTTCTGGATCAGACCTGTCCTTGTTTTCTGAAGTAGCATTATCTGTATTAACGAGAATTTTGCTTTAATGAAGAGATCAGCTATACAGATATATAAGAAATCTGATATTAGACACAGTCTGAACAATTACATGATCTGAAATGTCAGCTCCCTTCTGAATATCAGCATTAATTTTAGTAGGCACTTATGTCACCTTCCTCAGATACTGTTTACAGTACCATGAACTTATGTCACACTCTTGATTGCCCCTGCTCAGTACAGAGATGGGCCAAGTATTCTTTCATACCTCCCAATGTCCTTCAAAAACACTGAGGAAAATGCCACCTCATTCTAGATGATCTGGTCTACCAAATTCAGCAATTATGCTGTAAACTTGATTTTGGTCCATTAAGCGAAGAGGAATGTAAAATGTCAATGCCAATATTGTGTTTTTAGGAGCTTTTGTTTCTCTTGAGCAAGCAGAAAATTTGTGTACCTATTGTTTGTCAGGAACTTTTCCCTTACAGTCTGCAAACATGTTTTTAGTCAGTAAGACACTACCCTCACTTTAACTTAGGCTAGTGTATTTATACTACTTCATTAAACAATATCCATAACTTCAGCCTATTTAAAACATCTCCAATATTCAGGAGAGAAGTAGCCTAACAATATTTAATTATTAAGAATATTTAATATCCCAAAGCATCTATTTGGTTGCACGTTCAAAAAAACCTTAGTAAAACCTACTGTAAAGGACAAGAAAACCTCCAAACATCTAACAGAGACATGAGTACAGATGTAACATTATACTCAGCATCAATCTCACACAGAGCTCAATTACAGCATAGATGGCCTTAACTACCCCCAGACTATGGAGAGTTGAAGGCTGCACACACCACATGAAAGGGAATCTCAGATTAGCATCAAGACCTTGGACTTGCCCTGAAGAAATGATTGTGTCATGGAAAAATAAGTTTCTTATATAATGTTATTACCACAAAAAAAGTTGTTTTATTTTAAACGTTGTTGTAATTACATTTTCAGGACCAAATGCAAGGACTGATGAGCTCTCATGACTGCTTTGTTTACATGCAGTATCTACAGTCCTCAGGCAGCAAGATTCACAGTATTTAATTTCTGGACTACAACAGGAACATCACTGTTTCAGCTACTGTTTCCCACTGAAAATTCTGTGTCTTAACCTATTTCAGTTGTTGTTAGCTTTATTGGATTAGCTCAACAGCTAGGTCAACAAGCAACTTAACACATGACTCAATCACTTTTCTTTTTTCATGACTCTGATCTTGCTCCAGGTACTTCTAAAAGAGGTCAGAGTATTAGGTTCAAGAAAGAAGGGGGGGAAAGGAAAAAAAAGAAGAGAAAAAAGACAAAGAAAAAGCTAGTGAATGGAAGGACCAGACACTCAGACAGTAAATCTTGTGGGGGCAAGGAAAAAGACTGTTAGGACTAGTCTCTCTTGGAGACACCATATATATTTAAACTCTTTACTAAGTTACAGAAACAAAAAGCAACAACAAGACAAAACAAAAAAACAAACCACTAAATCCCAAACTTCAGCCTCTAGTTATGACCAAATGGAATTTCCCCTTAGAAATCACAGGTCTCAGGAATGACATCACATTGCATCAGCACCTCCAGATCTCAACAACAGACACAGATCAGTCCTCTGCAGAAATACATGACACCCTTCTCTACACCATCTCAAACCTGAGTTACTTTGTTTTACCAGCAGGCTGCTGGAACTTGCAGATGAGTCACACAGCCCATCTGACTTTGTAATTTTTCACAAGTGCCTCTCTTTCAGGCTTCCCTAAGCAAGTCCAGGAGCAGAGTTGTGCCAATCACATGGAAGAGCAGTAGGCAAGCTTTGGAAGACAATGGCATGAACAGGCACTACTTTACATCTCTTCTGTATTTTGAAGACAAAACCAATACACAGTCTCTTCTATATATACAGAAAAGATGAAGTGTCCAGGGTAAACACACTAACATCAACTCCTACAGTTTAGCTGGCTTGTTCATTATATGACTGAGACACACAACAAAGCATTTTAAAAATCCTAAGTGGTTTCAGTCTGGTTTATACACTGCACAGCATTCAAATACAGCAAAAGACGTGTAGAAGGAAACAGCAGAACAGCTACCTCCAAATACATACAGCAGTGTGTATACAGAAATTCTATTTAGAGTAACTGAGCTCATGCTCTGGCTCTCCAGCAGCAGCCAACAAGCTCATAACTCTGCAAAAGTGCTCAGCTGTCAGCACCCTGCTTTTAGGGGAGCACCATTACAGTACAGCAAGACTGACAGTTCAAGAATGACACCCAGCAATGCAGTGTGAGACTCTGCAGTCATTCCTGCACTTCGCTCTCTTAGAGGAGTTCCAAACAACTGCTCTAACATCAAAGTACAGAGTCGACCAAGTCCACCTTCAAGCTAAGCACAGATTTATTTTTCCTATCGATTTAAGTTTTATAGTCTAGTGTTAAGAACATTTATTCATCAAGATTTTATTTTCTAGCAGCCCCTTTAAGAAAAGATTCCCTGTTTTAAAAAAGTCTTATACCTTAAAATACTACTTCCATTTCAGCAAAGCCTTTCACATACACAACCCTACCACAAACCAGCCCTTTTAGTACATGCACTTCCAAATGCTATGCCAGCCTTTGAGGACAATAACGTCTCAAAAAGAAAAAAAAAAAAAAGAGGAAGGCAAGGAAGCAGCCTCTGGCCATGAGGAATGGATGAAGAAGATAACTGTATTGTCATTTTCAGAGGAAAAAGCATGGCTGGAAGTACTTTTACACAAACACAATTTCCTCTCCATTTCCTGCAGCAAGCTTCTTTGAGCCCCCAGCCCCTGCACTAGCTAAAACAGTACAGATTAATGAGCAGAGAGTAGAAATCTCACCTGATAGTAAGTCTTAATGTTTCTGATCAAGATGGTGAGGTTTTGAACCCGAAGATAGGTATCATTATTTACATGCTTGTTGACACGTTGGTTGGTTGGTCGAGGATCTCTATTAAAAAGGAAGAAAATAAAATATTACTAATCAATCCGGTGTTAAGATTTAACACCTCAATAACACATTTAAGTTTATGAATTAAATACACTGACAATGGTACAGGGTACATATGCATTAACTCATTATAGAATAAGCTTATAACCTCTGCACGTACGTGTAAGTTGGAAATATTTCCTGCATGTCACAAAATACCCTATTGCAACCCAATAGGTTGCAATACTTCAGGTCAGCTTCCCTCCTTACCCATATTTCCCTTAAAAAAAGAGCAATCTATCTAGTTTGTGCAAGCTAGATCAAAGCAGTCCCTGATAATATGGGATTCTCCTTATTCAAATAAAGGCAAGTCTAGGAAATATTATCACTCCTTCCTCAGCTTTGGAGTTTTATGACAAGAAAAAGGTATTAATGCTTGATCAGTGATCACTGTAAAAAATGCAAAGACCAGATGTATTATAAACTGAAAGAAAAAAAGAATACTGTACTTATTATCCCTGTATCATCTAACTAGATCTCACATATACATGTTACGTTTTTTGTTTGATTTTAAAAACAAATCAAAATTGTACCTGAAGCAACTTTATTTCTAAAATAAAAAATAAGTCATAGGAAAAATGCTGCAAATATTTTCATACAAATGTACACCTTTGGGTCTCCATACACTCTAAGATGTTGAAAAAAATGGAACTGAAAATCTTTATCTGCCCTTAGCACAGATCAAAGTTTTGTGTTTGCCTCTAATAATGACTCTTATCAGCAGACTCCTACACAATCCAAACACCTGCCTCCCAGAGCTCGGCTCTGGCTGTTAATTAAGCCATTCACAGCTCTTCCAGGGCCAATTATTGAACACAGGCGTTGACAAGGAAATAAAAGAGGAACCGATCCAATATTTATTTTTAAAATATATCTGCCAACGTTTACATAAGTATGTCAAAGAGCTTTTACTGTTGTTTTTTTTTTTTTCATGCACAACCAATTCCAGAGCACCTCGAGTGAAAGCAGTGGTACAGGAATAAGTATCAAAAAATACATAGATATTCCAGAGATGAGAGAAAACTGCCTTGACAGCAGATAACATCAGACACGGTATTTATGCACATGGATTTATGCAGATGACCAACACTGGCATAACCTAGTAAGACACTACACAGCCTTTCCAGCCGCAAAGGATTTTGTATACAGATTTACACTATAATCAATTATGAAAGAAAGAACAAAAAGAGGCAACTGCAACAAGCTTTTAAAGTAAAATCTGTAGTAAGTTTTCCATGTTACTGCTGCCCAGATGGAGGAGTGCAGAAGCCATACTTGCAAGAGTTTGACAGGATGGCTCCTCGGTGAGGGAGAGGCATAAATGCCAGCTGGGCTGGAGCTCAGGCAGCCACCCTTGCCTCCAGTACTGTCTGAGCAGGCGCTGAACCTCAAAGGAAGCTGGACACAGCTTTCTTAGGCAAGGCCATGACAACAAAGTGGGAAGCTAAAAGGGAAGAAACATTCAAAGAGAAGCTGGCCAAACAGAAGGGTCAGCCCACAGTTCTCATTTCCATGTGAAAGCTCATGCAGGCAGCACGCTGCAACGCCACTGGCCACTGTCTGGCAGTGCTCCCAGGTTTGTGGCCAGGAATTGACAGCTTTGACTGGCGTGCAGTCACTACTCCAAATCCTTCCCAGAACTGCACAAAATGGGGCAAAAATCCTGAAAGCACACTGACCAGCCATAGAAAGCAGAGGCTATTTCTTCAACAGCTGCAGCAGTAGAACTGCGGGACTTGGATGAAGTTTTCAAAGGCACATAAGACACAGAACAGCTATTTCCTAGACAAGACCTGCTCATTTTTGTACAGTGGAGAGATCGTGTTACAAGAACATAAGTACTAGCAGGACCGGGCCCACAGGAGCAATTCCAGAGCTTTTATCCCATCATCTTCGTTAAGGGTAATTGATTGCTCCAAGAGCCCTTAATGCCACTGACCTCAGGGTCCTCTTAACCTGCAGCCAAGCTGCAGCACAGTGTAGCTCTGGCACTCCTGCCACTTCTCCATCACAAAGAAGTTAAAAGCTTTCCTGAAAATAGAATATAGCTCAAAATCATGTTTTCTAATATGTTGTGTAACCAGCTTCACACAGCACCTCAGCTTATTCCAGACAGGACCCTCTGCACAAGATGTGGAAGTCCAGCACAGCCTACACCTCAAACTGCCACAGAGTTTATTGTCTTCATCACAGGAAAATGGAACAATTCCTTCTCAACAAGCAAGATCCCATTTCTTCTTCCTGTGCTTAAAGACAGTCCTACCCTAAAGAAGGCAGAGAAGGCAGAGCTGTTGGTACCAAACTTTGTTCATTACAGCACCTGCCTGTATGGTGAAAATTGTTCATCAAGAATTTAACAGAAAAAAATTCTTTTCTGGATCACATTGAAAATTCAAGACAGCGGTTGTTGTTTTGTTTTTTTTTTTGCAACTTTGACCAGGTAACCCAAACAAATTCATATCTGGATATATCTGAAAAATCCCTGACTATCACCTCAGATGCCTTTTCAGTCCTTTGATGTTTGGTCTTTCCCTTACACACAAATATAATGAAAACTACATTTCGTTTTCTTGAAAACCACCTACTTCTCAATACCAAAAAAGTTATCTAAATAACAGTGAGATGTCCTGGCTGAGGTGTGACATAGGGAAGTACTCCACAAACCAGTAAAAACCCACCCAAACCAAATAAACAGAAGGAAAGTCTCAAAGCTCACTGTACACCCAAACATTTTAAAGAAGTCGTCAGGTTTGTACATGCTCATGAGTCTTCTAGGAAGAGAGGAAAAGGGTCTGGAGAAACAGATCAAGTGACAAGTTCAGCAGGCGTAGGGCCACCAACACAAGTGCATGACAATGCAGTCCCTTGAATCATAAAAGTAACCACAACAAAAAAAAACACTTAAAATTTAAAATTCAAAATGACAATCCCATTCTTAAGATTTCTGACCAGCTATTTTGATGAGCAAGTGGAAAGCCCTCAAGTCAGGCCCAAGGGTTATGAGATGCCAGAAGGAACTGACTGGCCCAGCATCCTGCAGCACTTCACTCTGCAGGCAAGGCACTAACCAAAAATGCATCACACTGGGGGCTAATCTAACTCTCCTACCATCCAACTTCTTCCTCTATCAAGCGAGACAATGCCACTAAGGCTGGCAGATTCCTGAACTGCCTAGAAAATGGTGGCAAAAATGCACCTCTGTGTAACATTGTAAAATTTTAAATTAAGCACATGCACATCTCCAACACATCTGGTATTCAATGCAATTTGCTACAAACCACGAGGAGCAGGCACTCACAACGTGGCTGTTCCTGTCACATGGTCTAAATTAAAGACGACAGATCAACGGTACCACAAACCATGACAGCAATTGAAATGGAAAAACCTATTACTGTGCATTGTTATAACAGCATTTTAACACAAATAGCATTATCAGCAGTATTCCTAACACACACTCCCGTTTGCTAAATGTTTTGACAGAAAAGCAGTCTATTTTCAATGAGAAGAATTGAACAAACCAATGTGAAAACACTTATGTGCCTGCATAAACCTCCACACAATTTCTTATAGGAAGTTTCATTTGGGAAGCTAAATGAGGCAAATATTTGCTTATGTTTGTAGGTATTATGCCACAGCTGCAACTGTAGCACTGAAGGCAGTCATTGCAGTACCACCACGTGCTAATTTCATACCAGGAAGTGACACACAGCCATCTGAAAAAAGTTCTTTAAAGCATGTCTGCAGAGAATCTCATTAACCTGGTACACACGAATCCATCAGCAACACAAGCCTGAAACACAGCAGTTCTACTTTGAAGATTAACACACATTTTTGTATGTAGAGCATTCAGCCAGTACTGCAAGTCTGCTAAAATCAACGTTGTCCTTCATGCATGATCAGGTTGTGACATACACTTGAGCAGGAGACAGGCAAAGGAAACCATTCATTTACAACAGAATTATATGAAAAATCATTTATCTTCTTTTAAAATCTAAGTGGGGAAACCAAACACTGCTGTCTGACTCTTGCTACTAAATTCAACTCATTTAAGAGCTAGGTGCCTCTACTGAGAACCAAATAACGCCCAGCTTTCTTAAAATCAGTCTTGCTTGTTTTAGAGATCCCCAGTAAACAAAGGGATCAGAGCACAGCCCAACAGCTGGTGTCCTACCGACTACATTCTGCCTAAGCCCAGGCCAGGCTCCCCTCCTCTGCCCTTGTGCCATGGCTACATTTGGCAAGCCTGAGCAAACCACATTTTATTCAGGGCTGGCACTCCCGGGGGCAGTTCATTTCTCAAGAGGATGAAGTTAAGGCACTGCCCTATTTTCACCTCTGGTCACAGAGCCAGCAGGGACCTGGCAGGCTGGAAAAGCAGCAGATAGCTGTCACATATCTCTCTGGTGACACAGCTGCCTTGCTGAGATGAACCCACCACCTAAAGACACGTTGACACCACAACACAAAGCAGCTGGGATCTTCTCCACCCAAAGCTGCCAGACAGCGTTTTGGGAAAACCTGAAGTATTACAACAGAAATTAGGGGCTGACTGAACTCCTACAGCCCACCCACTACTCAGACAGCTAAAGCCTTACTTTCACTCAGCAATCTCCACTCAACAGGTATATCTGGATTTCTTCACAGATCCACCTGTCATTTTTTGCCCTGAATTAAACTTAAAATCTGCTTCGCTGCAGGGCAGAAATGTATTTTTAGTAACGAATTTCCCAAGAGTCTGGCTTTCAAAACCTTCACTGAAAGAAACAGCTCGATTTGCAGCAAAGTACTGCATCACACCTGGTGTTTAGATGCAAACTCACAAGCCCTTGTTATTTCTGTTCCAGTAATCAGGCAAGCAGGACAAAAAAATTCAAACTGAAATAACACATAAGTGATGTGGCAGCTGTCCACATCGGGAGCCCAACTCTTTTACCCTGCCACCCCCTGCTCTCTACATGTGTGCACATGCCTGCATCTGTGCTTTCAAGCAATCAACACTATCATGGCATGGCAAATCCAATTCCAGATTTATCAAAGGCCCTCATTAATAGGCTTTCAGCAGGAAGAAATCTCCAGCCAAGCACTGAAAGCCATCTTCAGGAATCAGGACTTCAAAAAAAGAAATGTGTTTTTAAAAATTCTTGCTCGTCAGGTTGGTTTTTTTTTCTGAAAGCTTTGTGGGGCAGAACCATGCCTTGCAAGACTTGCCTGACTTACATGTAAGCAGTAATTGCATTGCAATTTCTAAAGTTGAAATCAGGGAAAAGTAAAGGTCAGTCAGCACCTCTCCTGAGTGCCTTGCTAGGTCAGCACAGACAAATAAAATTGCAACCCTTCCTAAATTAAACAATCTTGGGCTCTCAGTACAAAGCTTTTGTTTCAAGCTCTTTAGTCACCATTAGAAGCACTGCTAAAGCTGCCTAAAAAGGGGGGAAGAAAGGCCCGATTGTGTGTAATGGGACAGTTTCCTACTCCTCAGTGCTCATGCCTCCAACACTTCACTTTCTGAGACACGCCTGGCAGAGATGTTTGTTGGGAAAAAAAACAAAAAGAAAAACCGAAGCCCCACCAACCTATTTACCTGACTGCTTAAAACCAGTAAACATGCCAGGGCATCTCTCACAATCACAAGAGATCAGACAAAATGCCAGCTAGTGTCACTGCACTCAGCTAGCCTGGACGATAATCTTCCTTATTTCCATGGGATCTTATAATTCTCTCCTTGTCCCAGACCATTGTTCAGTTGCTCCCTCGACTTCAATAACTCTTACCTCCTTAGACATAGCTCAATGGCCAATTATAAATATTTAGAATTTGCACACACCACCTAATAAAACTCTCCTAACAATGCTACAGTCATTCAAAAGCCACATAACTCCATAAATTCATGATTAGGTATGGCTCAGACTTGTTTTGAAATAAGAAGACCATTGCACATATAATTATATCAACATATTAGGTAACAGTGCTGTTCAGTTAAACCTGCAGCCAACTCAGCTGCTGTTCCTTGATAGGTTGTGCCAAACACAATGATCAATTGCCTGCATCTCTGAAAGCTACAAGCCTGGATCTAAACGTTCATACTTGAGGCTCTAATTTTCAGAAAATAATATTTTTACGGTATAATTACTTCTTTTAAAATGCTGGAAATTATGCCTTGTCTTAACAAGAGGCTTCTATCCCTGCTAACATTTTACACCACTAGTTTTTTTCTCCATGTGCTGGCTGATCTGGGTTCTGTTCTGAATCATGGATTTTCACTGGCTTCACTATTTAAGCTCCAGTCACAATTTTCATTCCTGGTAACATCAAATCAAAAGAAAATCTTATTACCTTGTCACACGGAGCAGCCAGATACCAGAAGATAACAAGACTTGACAATCTGAGTGGGTGAGGGATTGACTGTCAGATTTAATGTTATTTCTCAAGATTTTAAAGGATTCTAATATGAATTCTTCATTTAAATACTTAGACTAACACTCCAAATCACTGGTCGAGTTTCAATTGATTTCAGTCACCTAAGAGAGAGCACTGCCAAAACGGAGTGACTTCCAAACACTCCTCCTCTGAAAGCCAAATACTTGTCCCTACAAACTCTCTCGGATATATTTCTGAATACTTAAAATGAAATACAGAGAGAACAGTCAGGCTCTGCTCTCAGGCAGCACAGCAGATCAGCAACAGGAAAGGATGTGGTTAAAAACAGCACAAGCACAACGATTCACTTCGATGTTCGGGCATTTTCAGCACTCCATCTTTTAACCAATTTCTAAGTTCCCTCAACACATGGCCTTACAGTGCCGCCGGAAAAAGGCAGCACTAAAAGGTCTTCCCAAATTATGTATTTAGTATCGAAGTTTACGCAAGAGCAGACAAAGTTCAGATGAAACCCTCCCAGTAAAGCTTTATATGATACGGTACTTTCATTTCCTTCTTAGTACTGCCATATACCTTCCACTGCAGCATTAACTAAGATAACTGGGAGGGAAAAGAAAAAGGAAAAGGAAAAAAAAAAGGAAAACCACACACATACTAAGCAAAAAGACTAGAAAAAGAAGCTAAAGCATTATCGAACTAATTTAGTTCGGAGCTTTTTCCCCCCCCACTGTTCTTTGTTAATTTCGAAATGAAAAATGAAAACCGCTCCGGCCCCAGGCCGCCGTCCCCGGCTGAGGAAGGCTCCGGGCCGGAGCCCCGACACCGGCGGGAGGGGCCGGGGCGCGCCCCCCTCGCGTCTGCAGCCCTCCGACCCCACTCACATTTGCAGCATGATTTTGTTCAGGACAACGCCATCCACCAGGTCCATGTAGACGCTGAGGTTGTCCTGGTCGCTGCTCCCCAGGTCCCCGAAGGTTTTCACCTGCCGGAGGAAGGAGAGCAGGGCTGGGGGACGGCGGGCGGACCCAGCCACCCCCAGCAGCAACAGGGCTGCCCCGCCGGCTGCCGCCTCGCTCCCCGCCGCCCCGCTCTGCTCACCCAGGTCACCAAGGGGCTCTGCAGGAAGAGCTCCAGGAGCTCGGAGACGGTCACGTCCATGTCGCCGGGGCTCGGGCGGGAGGCTGCGGGCGTGGGGCCGGCTCACTCGGGAGACAAAGGCGCGGAGCCCATGGCCCGCCGCCCCGCAGCCCGCCGGGCGCTGCCTACAGGGCAAACAATGCGCGGCTCATCGCTCCCCCGCCCGGCGCCGGGGGCACACGCGGGGCCGCTCGCCGCGGTTCCTCCTCCCGACGGCAACAGGCCGGTCTCCCCCCGGCGAGCGAACTCCGCGGCTGCAGCAGGGGTTCCCCAGGCAAGAGCGAGCCACGCCGGGAGAGGGGGGGGGGGGCTTAGCCACCACGGCGAATGCCCGGGGGCCGGGAGCAAAGGAGCGGAGCTCCCGCGGGACAGCTCCGGGCAGCCCGACAGCCGCCCCGCTCCGGCCGTCCTGGTACCTGTGGTGAGGCGCGCCCGAGTTCAGCAATTAGACCCGGGCGGCGGCGGCGTGACGGGCAGCGGCCGCGGCCAATGGGAGGGGCGGGGGGCCCGGCCCCGGGAAATGGGCGGCGGCGCCGGCGGCCGCGGGGGCGGGCCGCGGTGTGGGGTCGGGCATCGCCCGCACGCGGCAGCGAGAGCGGCCGCGGCCTCTGCCCGCCCGCGGGGCGGCCCCGCGCCCCCGGCCGCGCCCCCTTCCCGCTGTAACCGGGGAGATGCGCGGCCTCGCCGGGAAACTCGGCCGCGGGGCCGCGCCGGGGGCGGCTGTACCTGCCGGGAGCCGCCCGCACCGCGCCCTCCGCTGGGAACGGCGCCAGCGCCGAGAGCAGCATGCGGGTCCGAAGTTTACGCTTTAAAAAGCACGAAATTTCCCACAAAGTACTTCTCAGGGGCGCTTCCAGACGTGCCGCGGAAACCCCTTAGTGCAGCTCAAAGAGCCAAGGAGAGAGAGCTCGGAGCAGGGCGAGCGGCGCCGCCTGTTGCGCTCCCGCTCGGGATGGAGCAGGTGCCGTGGCGCTCCCGCCGCCGCGCAGGCCCGGCCCGGGCGGGCTCGGCCGGCCCCGCTGCCGCAGCCCCGCCGGGGACCGGCTGTGCTCCTGAGGAGCAGAATGTACCCCGTCTCCAGTTAGGAAAATAAACAATGCCAGGTGATCTGGATGACCGCTGCTTTATTTATCCCGGGCTCAGAACTTGAGGACAAATAATTTAGCCATGAAGCTGAACGGTGTAATGCACGGTGTCACACTGTGGGGCTTGCCCGTGTCAGGATTTCTGTTTGACAGTCTGCTCTGCTGTTCACAGATGTGGTCGTTTATCTCTGGTATTTATCAGCCACTTCTTAGTGCATCCTGCCTATTTCTTGTTCGATCATAACTCACAAAACAGATTTTGGATCTTGCACAATCAGACCAGACATCTGAAGTTCTGGTTATTATTAACCACCTACCTTCGAGACGTATTTTTGGTAAGGGGGTGGGTAGATGTGTGTTTATGCATCGGCTGAGGGAGAGACATCTGTTGTTGTGCCTGAGGGACCAGAGCAGTTTGCAAGCAAACTATTACTAAATGATAGACACTGGTGTTCATTGTAGAGGCCTGTCTGTCCCACTAAAGGCCGGGTTTAATGATCTGCTTCATGCGGATCCTTATTCTAGGCAGCTTGTTACCCTGGTACTTGTGAATTGCAACTTGTTTACAAGCTGGTTTTGCTCAGTTTCTTGAGAGGATGCACCAGGAGGGTACAAGTGGTTAAATTAACCCTATGTGAGTCATGAACTCCAGTTGTTTCAGGACCTGAAAAGAAGGAAGTTTTGCAAGCACGCCATCTGTTGTATTTGGATGGAGAAAGAGGTATGCTTTTGAGTGTAACAGCCTTGGAGAGAAAAAAAATGGTTAATAGTTTCTCAGCATTTCAGAGAGATGGACTGCTATACTTTGATTTCTTGAAGCCTTATGATTTCCAGTTTTGTGGAGAGTTTCATTAAATAAATTTTCAAAGCAGTTACTGCAGTGCTTACAACAGATGCAAGTGTTAATCAACAGAATGAAAAGAAAAATAACTTAGTATTTGAAAACTATATAGACCTATTCACAGAAGACTGAATACAGATGCAAGAATGCTTTCCCACTTTTCACAAGTCCTTTGAAGGACAGATTCCTGAAAAGAAGCAACAGCTGCATAGGCCGATCCAGATGTTGCCAGTAGTGAGACAGTTGAAAGGAAGGGCGCATCGTGGAGCACGGGTATAAACCCCAATTTCTTATCCAGGAAACCTTCCTGGGGGTGCTGTTAGCTGCCAAGTGCTCACGTGTTATTCAAGGCGGCTGTCTGTGTTACAGGCCTCGGGCAGTATGGAGGCGGGTGCTGGATGTTTAGCTGCGGAAGCGGGTCGGGAATGGGGTCGAGAACGGGGTCGGGAACGCGGTCGGGAACGGGGTCGGGAGCGGGGTCGGAACGCGGGTGCCGCCGGCTCGGCCGCGGCGGGCGGGGGCCGGGCGCCCTCTGGCGGCGGCGCGGGGAGCGGCTGCGGGCTCTGGGCGGGTGCCGAAAGAGAAGCAGCAGCTGGAAATAACACTTTGTTTGCTTTGAAATGCGCTGGGAGCACTGATGTAGTCTGGAAAATACCGATAAACTGCTTCGACACGCATGGGGCCAGGGGGATGCGGTATTGCGAAGGGCCGCGGGCCGGTAAGCGCTGAGGAGCTGCGGCCTCCCCCCGCCCCGAGCCGCACGCTGCGGGCGGCACGGCGCCGCTGCCCCGGGCAGGAACAAGCCGAGGCTTGCCCGGACCTCCGAGAGCAGCCCTGCACGCGGGGTTGCGGAGGGCAGGCTGCCCGCCTCGGGCAGAACGCATCCCCTGGCTACGAGCCCCCAAAATGCGTGTGGAGGGGTTTCCCTCGGTAATTGCGTGTCATGTCTGTCAGCCCCAGCTGGGTGTGTGCTTCCTCCACCTCCTCTCCAAACTGTGCCTCAGCATTTATAGTGAGAGCCCTTTTATTCACCCACCTTGTGTTCCACCAAAGATATATCTTGTAAAACCTCACCTACCTACTACAGCTCAAATTCTTACTTCTGATGGTACCTGAAGTTGCCGCCTTCCCAGAGCAGATAAAATAACACAAATACCAGTGAATATATCAAAGGAAGTTCAGATCCAGACGTACAAGCAATTGCATTTAGAAATCATGCTTCTTACAGTAAAGCAATGATGAAAAGTTGTAGTATTTAAGTTTAATGTGATTTGCAATAATTTTGTTTTGATACCATTTCACATGGTCAATTTTTAACTAAGAACATAATTATCAAAGAATTAAGAAGGACCAGAACTGTGATTTAAGACACCTACATAGGTACAAGCCACTAAAGACACCAGTGTATTTAACGCCTCCATTATCATCATGTCTATGTCTAAAGCAGTTTTCACAGCCAAAAAGCACTCGATTTTCAAGACACAGACTACAGAAGGAACTTTCTAAGCTCAACTATTTCCAAATGTTCCTTCAGGCTGACTGTAAATGGCATAATTCACCCCCCTCAGACTGTCCCCTAGCAACGAGTACAACCATCAACAAAGCTCCACCATTCATCTGCTGTCTGAAGTGTAAGTTGCTGAGGGATGGGAATAACAGAATTCGTGAGGTTACAATACAAGAGTTAAACTCATGGTAATCAGGAAAGAGCTTTTTTTCCTCCTTTGCTTGTGACTGTTGTTAAGCAGCTTTCTTGTAAATATGACTTGACTGTTCATCAACTAACTTCTCAGCTATGGAGCAAGTTTGCTTTAAGCAGACTCTGGAGCTGGGAACAATGGGTGTCAAGAGAAAAAGAAGGTGGTCAGAAGATAGCTTTGGTCCTCGCAATATTTGATTCTGAAATGCTGTTTTCAATAATGTTCATTTTGTTTAGACAAAGGTGGTAAATAAAGCTGAATGAGAGTAAAAAGAAACAAACCTGTATGTGCTACCAAAACACAAAGAAAACTCCCTGAAGTATTTGCTTATGTGCCTTGCATCAATCTGAATGCAGGGGGTGGGGGGATGCCAGTGATTTACAGTCTGTGGCTGGTATCTGAAACATTCAGAGAGAAACTCCCAGAAAAAAACTAGAATTAACCTTTGGCACATGTTTGTTCAGTGCTGAAATTTAACCCAGCTGCTTAGGCTCCCGAGGAGACTAACATAATACAGAATCTAAAATACAAGGAGAGAAAGTTTGGGCAAAATAAATATCTCATAAACCTCTGAGTCCATAGAAAATAAAGAGAGAGTCAAATACACAAGGCAAACAATAAAGTCAATACAAACAAAAGATATGGGGGGGAGATGAAGGGGCTCCAGCAGTTTATGGCTCTTTGCATGAACTTGAAAGCAAGGGAGGAGTACTCAACATCCCATGCAAACACAAAATGGTGACATAACACCCTTGACTTGAACCCTTCAGAGAGGCAATTGAGTGTCACAGCAGTGGAGGAAAGCTCACGGGCCTGCAAGAAGAGAAAAGAAATTAATTTTAATTAGGTTCATAACCTAAGGAGGTCCTAGAAGTAAAGACTGGTCCTGATGATCTAATGCAGTGAGCTCAGAAGATACAGCAGGGTAGAAACTTCCTATCCAGCAAACCAGGAAAAAAGTCCTCTGAAGCAGCAGCAAGGGGAAGGTGTGTCTTGGAGGTTTTAAAGACACGGTACGTCCTGGTCTGTTGAGAAGCTGATTACTGAAAAGAATAAGGCTTGGGCACCTTACCCACTTGTGTTCTCATCAGGGCAGAGAAGATTGGCATGTATGTTTCTCAGTTTCTTTTTTTTTTTTTTTGTCAGGAGGTAAAAGAAGAACTACATCAGCAGCACTAACTGGAAATCATGAGACAAGAAAAAGAACCACTAGGACCACACTAGGAACTGTTATTGACTGCTTTAAAGGAAAAATAGGGAAGTATAGAAAGCATAGAATGAACTAAAATGCATTAAATAGAACATAGTTTGGTTGTGTTTTATTAATATGAAAAATATTTGAAATAGTATCAATTCCTCTCAATCTTAACTAGAAAATGTCCTTATCAAAACAGAACGTGATTTTGAAGGTGCAGGGAAATTCAGGGAATTTTAGTTTTTCAGACTGCTGTTTTGACACTGGTTATACAAGAGTGTATCAGTATCTGTATTATGACACTGGGGGTGAGGTCAAAATAATAGGCAAGCACAGCGGAAAGTTTTATAAGTAGCTTTGGGAAATACTTAGGCTGGCTAGAGTTGAAGTGTAAATTCACATGGAAGGAAAACACTCCAGGGAGGCAGATGGCAGCAGGGCTGGGACCACCACCTCTGATACCTACCAAGGGCAGAGCCGTTTCTTGAAACAGTGAACATGACAATGAGGAAGTTTGTGTCCCTTCTGTCTGCTCAAATAGCACCCCAAATTCACTTCAGTGTGCAAGAGTCACAGATGTGGGAAGAAAAATTTGAGGAACTAATGAAAGACCCCAGTTTTGAGGGGTTGTGACAGAAGGCATGAACATAGCAAAAATTGATGGTCAGTACTTTATGTATCATGTGCACTGACTTAATGTGCAAAAACACAGAAGGTGGCTTTAATTCCAGCTGAATTATAGAACAGTTTAATATTATTTAGAGAAGGCCAGCGTGGACAGAAACTGACTTTAAATCACATGGACTTGACTTATTCCCTTAGAAGTGAGACTTTTTAAATCACAGGTGCTTTAGAGAATTGTTGTTTGCATTATAACACTGGTATTTCACAGATGCTGGAGTGACTGCAGACTCACTGTAGAGCACACAAGGACTTTCCTGGGGTGACAATACTGTTTAAACCCCATTTTTAAACTTGGCTATTCACATCTCCTACCTGTCTTTATAGTCTGATGCAAGTCCTGTAGGCAGATTATCAATTAGCAGAACTCAGTTCTCTCACTGTTTGATGTAGTAGCAGCTGGGTTATCCAAAAAGCACAGAGAGAATCGGACACGTTGTATGATACAGCCTCTCTTCCTCACCTACATCAGCCCCTAGCCATGCTTTGCTATGTATTACAAAGGCCAGGAGGATGCTGCAAGCTGCCAGACACGAGAGAAAAGACTGGCCTTGTCTAAAACTTGGGAGCATCATCTATGGGCTCCGGGACACGTGTACCTCCCGAAGGAGTGCTAGCCCACACTGGTACACATGGCCAGGGAATGCTACTGAGCCCTCTCAGTATCTTTATGCACACAGTTTACACTTGTTTAGAAGATCAGTGCTATTCAGCTCCAATCATTCCCCATCTGTATCACAGATGTGCAATATGTGAGCATGGTTCCACCCAGTACCAGATAATTTCCAGACCTCAACCTAAACCACTGACAGTTATTCCCATGGAGCCATTTCAGAGTCCTGAGACGGACAGGTACTGGGACATTTTACAGTGCGCAGCAAGGCCACTGATACACATCTAAAGTCACTGTAAATCAGTGCCTATTTCAATAATTTACCAGTAGTGTTCTGCTTTTTTAGTATTACCTAATGGTTTATATATTATTTTTACATTGTTCATAAATACAATTGGCATCCAGAAGATGGCATCTCCCCCCTCCCTTTTTTGCTCTTTTTCCCCCCAGTACTCCACAGGGTTTCATTTTAGCTTTCAATTGTTCTATTAATTTATATTAAATCCCCACAAGATTCATACTCCAGGGAATGTGGTTGCAACTAGAGCAACACTTAATCAAATCTAGAAGCTCATCAGGTAGCCAGGCACTAATGAGAGTCATAGGAGAGAACCACAGAACAGAACTGCAGAATAGAACCACAGAGTATCATGGGTTGGAAGGGACCCACAAGAGCTGAGTCCAGCTCCTGGCTCTGTACAAGACAACCCCAAAACCACAGTAAGTTATGCCTTCCTCACATGAATTAGGACATTAAATTATGGCTCTGATTGAAGGTGGGCATTACAGACTCTCCCACAGGAGGTTTTCCTGTATCTGCAGCATGCCCACATGCCCTGTCTCCTTTGTGAACAGAACTATGAGCTGTACATTTCTTAGTTTCTTCTGGACTCCAAGAAGAGAAAGTGTTGGATTACATGCACATGGACAACTTCTCTAGAAAAACTTCAGTTGCAGCAACTTCTCTTCTTTGAGTGCTTGCCCAGTTTTACACAAAGGCTGTGGGTGACCCATCTCGTCTCCTGCTTTCACAGCTTACCTAGAATGGGAGTTGATGTCCTCAAGGCAGTGGAACTGCCGTGCTGCTCTGGCATTGACAGCACTGCTCCAGAATGCCTCTGCAGCTGTACAACGGTTGAGAGAGGTAAGAGAGAACTTCTGTGGTCACTCTACAGATGCCAGGAAACATCATTTAGCAAGGCAGCCAACTTCACTGTGCTGGGTTGAAAAGGCAGCACCACAGCAGCAACCCATGAGCTCTCCAATGAAACATCTCTGCAGGGATGTAAACACAGGCAACCCCGACCTGAACAGTTCCACCCTTAGTACATTGAAAGGATTGGGCTTACTTGGCGCTTAATTCCATGAGAACATGATGCCTCACCTCCATGGACTGTAAGAGATGAACGCATGAACAGCCTGATCTTTGTTGCCAAGCAGGCACATTACAGACAGCACATTCTAGAGAAAACTCACTGTTTAGATAAACCAGATTTTAGATCCTTTCACCTTTATGATACAAGAGATCTCCTCTGTGGTGATGTGCACTGTTAACCCAAATACAGCCACACTCTGCACACGTTAGAAGAAAATCTGGAAATATTCCAGATCACCTGGAATTACTTTCATTAGTGTGTCCTCCTGAGGGACCAGGTAGCTCACACATACTCTGTATGGTATTCAAAGTAAGTCTGGGCTCAAAGCGTAGAAGTTCATCTGAGGAATCAGCATCAAGTCTTTTAGCCACTGAAGGAAGAGAAGAGCCTTTATAGATGATTCAAAGCTCTGGCTCTTGTCTATAAAAACTGAAGGGTTTGCCCTGTAAACCACACTTCAGGGCACAATTAAAATGCAATTAAGATGACTGAGCCATGCTTAGTACAACATACATGCAGCTCCCTTGGGATGAGGAGAAATGGTTTTAAAAAATCAGCCCAAAGGAAGATCTAGAACAGAGTACTGTTCCCTAACATCATTTTTTCCACATACAAATTCAAACCCACTCTTTTTAAAAAAATTATCCATTACTTCTCGCAATCCCAGTATTTTTTTTTCCCTGAAATACATTTCAAGATTTCCATGAATACAAAAGTGAACATCACTGGGCAAGAGTATACCCACCATTCATCTACTTCCAACTTCCATGAATATATTATCACAGTGCAGACATGTCCTGTCAGGCTACAAACATTAGATAACTGGCAAGACAATTATCTAACCACAAGTTAGACAGCATTAAAAGACATGCAAACCTAATGTTTTACTAGTCTTTTAGAGCTTCATAAAAATATAAAAACTTCAAAAAGTTCCTGCTTTCATTATTATTTCAACCAAGCCCAGTAACTTCAGTATAATACTTCTTCTGTTAAATGAACGGCTTCAAAATCCAAGATTCCTACAAGTATTATGAAAATATCTGAAAGTCTGGAAGACTGCAGCATCAAACATCACAAGATCCAAGCACTCGATTGCTAAAGGAACAGAAGAAAACTTTAACAAAAGTGTTTCTTTGACCATCTCAGAAGAATGGTTTCCTGAGCTAGAGCCCAGAAGACTTGCAGGTGACTGTACAGATGAATTCTGAGAGCTTTATGCTCAAGAAAAGTTTGACAGCTTGAGCTGGATTTAGGTTCTGGCTAATTAAGAAAACCTGCAAAATTGCAGATTTCTTTGTCACAATCTCTTCTCTGACAGCTAAATTGCAAAAATCAAGTTTCACAGTTTGTTGAAACAGCATGGGGACTCAGCCTGCAGCAGCAGAATGTGTCTAATCCTGTAGTGACCACACGCACAACTCCTAATCTAGGTAAAACTTACTGCTGAGAAGGGCCCTATCACAGACATTTCAAATACATTGTAAATCTCAATCTTAGAAAGTGATTACAAATTAACTCTTTGAGGAAAAGATGGCTAATAACCTCTCTCTACTGCACACGCATTTAAATGCAAACTGGCTGGTGTGTGCTCACAAGGCCCACGCACTGAAGCTTTGCCTTTTGTGGTTGGTACAGAACCTGCCACGCCATCCACAACGCTCAGAAACAAAGTGTCCACCTACCCGCGGGCATGCTCACCTGTGATCCTGCCTCAGAGTCTCATTTATTTCTATTTGTATGGATACATTTATATATTAAACATCATGATTGTTGCAACACTGGTGTTTGGAATGCCCGAAAGGAAATCAGCTCTTGAAAACAGATGTAAAAAAAAAAGGTCTCTCTTTTACAAAGGAACTGAACAAAGGCCCCTTCATAGGAAGCACTGCTGTGCAAAGTCATCTTCTGTGAGGAAGCAGGATATAATGACTAATTTCAAATTAGTATTATTTAAACTTTTGGGAAAAAGGGAAAGAAGGTGGTCATTGGTTTAGACCAAGTCAATTGCTGTTTTTCAACTGAGTATTAGAATAAATTTCAAAAGATGGTATCCTTGTAAAGAGTTTATTCTACAACCATCTCTTATTCACTAAAACTGGTATTCCAAAGAGAATCAGAGATTTTTAAAAAATATCACTAATGCTGTTTTCCTTCAGCTTTAATTATTTCTTTTTTACTTTTCTAAGTCAAATGAGTCAGTATGTTGGTACTCCTAATTCATCCACCTTGAATTTTGATGAGTTAATTACCATCACTGTTCTGCATTAGGAAATTTCAGACTCTTTGGAATACTGATTTCCTATTATAGGTTTAATTCCTTTTATTTCATCCCATTTCCCTGATTTTTCTCTCAACAGGTGCTGCTGTAAATTTAATATAAAATATTAAGTCACAAAATAGTATTGCTTTTATGCATATTGTTGCAAGATTTTTTTTCTCCAATAAAAACTATACCATTTTCCATAAAATCCTTAAGGTATCAAGAACTGTGATGCAGAACAAAATTACACACAGTGTGAAACAGGTACCAGCACAACAGTGAGATTATATTACATCAAAAAATTTTAATGGTCCCAAATATATACTCAACAACTAAGCATACACTCAGGGGGGCAAAAAAAATTATGACACAAAAGTGACCACATCTAGAATTCCACTCAATCTTTAATCAAGAAGGGACAAACAAATCCCCCACCTCAAAAAAAAATTTCTGCAGTTTAAAGGGCAAAGGGAACAGATTTAAAAAAAAAAGAGGAAACTTTATATTCGGCCCTCCCCCGCAGAGGTTTTTAAAACCTGTTGTAGCTTGAGTAAAATGTTCAGAATGTACGATTTCAAAGGCAGGTCTCTTTTATACAAAGAAACTGCTGGCATTCTTAACTAGTGAAGAATTATGGCAAAACCCGCCTTTTCTTCAGAAGTCTCACACATGGTCCAAGAAAGCATATTCTGATTGTAGCAACTGACCAGCCAATCCAGAGTTCCACTAACAAAACTCCTGCCCTGTTGGCTTTTTTTTCTTTTTTTCTTTTTTTTCTTTTTTTGTTTTGTTTTGTTTTCCATTTCCTTCCCTGAGAAAAGGGCAACGTGGTCCAAGCTGGAGAGCTCAAAGGCATAAGTCTTTCCCCTAAATGAAGTATTTCTACTTCTTCTGCTCCTTTGAATTGGCACTTGATTGGCAGAAATCCATTTGTATAGGTTGATCTGTGTCATACACAGTAATTCACAAAAGATTGCTGCTTTGCTGTGGGTTTGTTTTGTTTTTGGAAAAAAAATCCCTCCCCAACTGGTAATGTTCTTCAGCAGTTGCCATTATGATGACTCAAGCTTTGCTTTCTTTGACAAAGGTAAAGTTTCCTCTTTATCTTCATCTTCATCATCCTCTTCATCATCATCAGGATAATCTACAAGCCCAACGAGGCCTCCCTACAAAGACAGACCCAATTTTTATAATTAGGAGAATGTTTATACACCAGTAATTCACAAATGCATTGTAACACGATGTTTGCAATATTGCCATAAGCACACTGGTTCAGAAGGTTTTGAATAAAATGATGCAGAACAAAAATAAATCCTTCAGTATGAATGAAAATGACATTATCTGAGAAACGTTTAAATGAATAAATCCAAAATCGGGTTTTACCGATCCAGGTGGAAATATTTCAAGTTGAAATTTAAGTAAAAAATCTACATGATTTTGCTAAGTGCCACTGCAGCTCCATGGGTAAACACACAGTTTATTTTTACTGAGCCCAGCTGACTGCATTGAGCAATCTGGAAGCATTTCAAAAACAAATGCAGAATACCCTTCAATTTGAATTTTTGAATTATGATACTTTTAGAACACAGTTTGTCTTCACAAAAATTAAAGAGTGTAGTGACAAAGAATTTTTTTGAATAATATAACTGAATGATGTGTACAGGTTACAAAGTTTAAATAACTTGTCAGCTGAAAATAAAAATGTATCTAGACTAATTTAAAACTCTCTTGTATTGCAAATAGCCACAAATTTAAGATTAGGCAGCTCCAGACTCTTGAAGAAGCAGCATGAATTTCTGAAACTTCCCCTAACTATGTTGCAATGTCTGAAGCTTAACCAGCATTTGACTACAAGGGCAGCTGTATTCACATACTTTACTCAAAGGTCCTATTACTTATTCAGGTGCTTAATAATGGACAGCCAAAGCAGAACATTTCAGTCAACTGTATACCAAAATACAACTTGAAAAACAAGTACACATATTCTGTACAATCAAATGCACATAACACTGAGTATACTACACCTAAAGCCACAACATCATTTAATTAATGAAAAACCCAATTTCAACACTGTTCCTAGTTTGTGACTGTGGCATGTTTTACTCTGAAAAAAGGTAAGACACCTGCTGCCTGAAACCATGAGTGTTTTTCTGTGCACTGCATGTTCCCCTTTGTAACCTAAACATTTTTCTTTTGTCACCACTACTTGAATTCACGGAGTCAATACTTTAGCCAATATATTCCATATGTAAAGAGAGACTCCATTTCAGACTCAAGGAATTACACTGTCTGGGAGTGAAAAACACTGATAGACAGAAGGGATTTGCAAGCCAATTCCATCCCTTTCAGAAAGCATTTGACTAACTCTTGGGTTATGCAAGGAGTTTCCTCCACAGAGGAATAAAATGAAAGAGGGATTTAGATGAAGGGTCCTTGCATTCTTCCATCAGCCAAACTCTTTTGATCCAGGTGTTTTCAAGAGAATGCAATCCAAATACAAACTCTTAAGCCATGTTGAGTGAAAAAAAACACCAAACCCTAAACCCCCATTTACCTTCACTAGAAGTTAGCACTGCAAAACAAGGATGAATCAGTGTTATTCCAAGACTATCTGACAACTGATATACATACCTCACCTTTCAGAAATGGAAACACTTGTTTTATGAAAATAAATTCTCATTACCTTAACTGCACTGTATCAACACTACCTTATCTGCCCCTCTGTGCTGGGAAAACAGCAGTCACTCTCCTGACTCAGTTCAGACATTTTTATTCAAAAATCTGATAAAATCCAACAGTGTCCTAAAATGTATTTAAAAATGCTAGTTTTGAATATTCACTCCAAGTTACAGCACTCTTTTAAAGTGGCCTTCTTCTTCTACTTCAGAATGTTCCAAATCAAAATTATAGATTAGTTCAAAGGTTAAAATGTCACACTCGAGTATTAAAAATGGTTCTGGCTTACAGCTATCACCACCCAATGAAATTTCTTTCTTCCACATAGGTCAGTTATAGAATTTTGAACAATATTAAAATGGTGATAGTAGAAATCTCAATGGATGTGGCAGGACACTGAGGGATCTACCACAATTTGGCTATGTTTCCAAAATACTTATTTTTACCTGTCAAATATCCCTGTGCAATTTAACATTAAGTACAGTGTTGTCTGTATTTCCCAGCAAATATTACTGCTAAAAGTGACTACAGCCATGCTTCCTACTTGACAATCTGGGCACTAAAAGAGCTTTTTCATATACAGCAGATCTCATTTAAAATGTTGAAGGCCAGACAAGAAGTACACACAAACCAGACAGTCCATTACTGCTGAACTTGTCAGGACTTACACAAACTTTAGAGAGATGCAAAAGCAAATTCCTACTCGGGAACAATGAAGTCAACCTACAATCATTCAAAATTACCTTAGTTGTAATAGCTGCCATCTGAGATGTGCTTTTAGAAACTGATCCAGGGGAGCCAGGGGACCCTGGAGACCCAGGAGACCCAGGGGATCCAGGCAGATTACTTGCAGATGACTGGCTGGTAAGGTTAGATTTTGTACCACTGGAAAAAGAAAGCTTGAAACTCGGGCTCTGACGACCTGAAAGGTTAGTTTTCAGAAGAACTTCCTTTTCTTCACTCTCTTTCACTGGAAAGAAAAAAAAAAGGCAACAGTAAAGCAGTATTATTGAGTGAAACATTTAAAAACAAACCACTTCAGTGTTTGGGAAAAAGCTTAATACTTTATATATAATTCAGTTAAGTGAGTCTTTTTTCCATAGATTTTGTCCATACTATTGTACCACCTAGCAGCAGTTGTTACTGGCCAGGAATGAACACCTTTGTTCTACCAATGGTATCATATTTATGCAGAAAATTTCGAGTTATAAATGTTACATGTATTCAATACATAACGTTGAATTAAAACCCAAATAAAACACAGAGAAACTTGACTATCAGTGAAGATTTTAATTCAAATGCTTTAAGAAATCTACAACACATTTTGTATCATTCTGCTTTTTAAAGACAACAAAACTTTTTTAAAGTGTGGTCTACCAAACGGATGTTGCAATTTCAAAATAAATACAGGCAAATCCTTCATTGCAGTAGGACTAAATAATACAAGTTATGGCATTCCTCTTCTCATCACTTACATTTTTTTCTTTCCATAAATTTACTGATAGGGTCCATAATATCCTCATCATTTTTAGGCTTGTCAGAAGGGGGCACCACTGCCTCTCCATCTTCCATATCATCCTCATCAGTATTGAACCACATTTCCTCCTCATCCTCCAGGGTTCTTGCATCCCTTCTGTACCTGTGGTTTCTCAAAATGGAGCGCATGCTGCAGAACAGTAAGTTTTAAAAGCTTAGATTCAGAAATCAACTTAGATTGATAATAAAACTTCTACTGGACACTCAATGACAGCTTACAGATCCGTACACTGCAGAGCAATAAAAACACCAGGAAATAATTCCCTAATGTGAACCTTTGTCTTTTCAATGCAAATATCATTAAAAACTTCTCTGTATAATGAATCAAATGAAGTACAACTCTGCTAATAGCACATTCAGACTACTTGATCACTACAAAATTCTGTAGCATATAAACAGCACCATTAAAAGTAATTTTAATAAATCTCACTAAAGTGTCGCGTTCAGGTGTGGTTTATCAGTTTTGCATTGGTAAATAAAAAGTTGTAAAATAAAGAGTTTAGAAATACAGACTTATGCTCTGAAAATACTTTGTAACCTGTTAGTAATCAGGGTCCAACAAGTTAGAAAAAAGTAAAAAGTAATAAAAATCTAACTTAAATATGACTCCTGCTTTAAGCAGAGACATTTAACAGAAAGCACTCTCTCTCTGCCACATCCACCTGTTACAACTTTTGATCATTTATCAGTTATTCTTCATTTTTCAGAGCCTTGGATATGAACTGCTACCTCTCTCTCCCTATTTGATCTTTATCAATAGAAGTGGAAGAGACACTGAAAACATTTTCATTGCTAGATGTTGATTTTAACAGTCAGTTTACAAGGGCAGCATGAAACTCTTGATGAAGCACTTCACAATTTACTGGATGAAATTTCATGTTTTTCATGCAGTGTCTGTTACTGGCATCAAAATGTTAATAATACAACCCAGACATTTGCATTATTGAGTGCAAGAAAAAGCCTGATGGGAAAAATTTGAACATTACAAGCTATTGAGAGTAAAAATGCTAAATGTACTTTTAATAATAAATCTAGTTACAAGTAAGTTGCCTGCCAGCATTATCATACATCTATACATACTACATCATTTTACATTTTATTGAAACTCAAGTTCTGCTAACCGCACAAAACTCTTAAGTGGAACTCTAATGAAGACTTTTGTGCCCTGTGTCAACAACATGTTGGGCTCCTTCCTTACTGAACTACTCTGCTACAATACGTAAATAGATTCTTGTTGTTTGTGCATTTTATTATTTCTGTGTTTTCACTTTAAAAATCACATGCACTGTGACAGGACTTGTGCAGTCACTATATAAGATGTAGGAAGCAGCTTGAGCTACAGATCTCCTGAAGCTCTGTTTTCTGTTGCATAAACTCATGCAGCACAACCACTTAGCTCAATGTAAGCCAAGAAAAAACTACAACTTTTCTTGCTATGCTGGATAGAAATTAGTGAAGAAAGCAGCTGGGTGTTCTTTCCCACAGATACTTTAATGTAAATAAGAATCACAGCCTTGGATTCACAGCTGTTTAAGTGATAAGCTCAGCTGACATAAACCAAAATAATAACATCGCACTTTTAACACCTCAGTACTCAAAACTGCAAATCCTGCACATGCTCTTGAAGGTGCTTCAATGTTTTAAAATAAATCTACACTTATAGTCTCATTTTAATTGTACAACTCTCAAATTTAAGTATTAAGAAATCTTGTGGCAGGAAATAAAAGTCTGAAATTTCAAGATATCCTAGTAGGACTAATCAGAATTAATTTGAATGTGTTTTCAAACTAATTAAAGACAGCAAAACAAGAACAGATCTTGCTAACAATTCTTAAGAGTCATCTGTTCACACAAGCAGTCATTTTGTTTTAATGAAACTAGACATAAAGCAAAAGTAAATGAAGCAAAAAGGCCTAAACTTCCTATTTTTATACATCTCAACCTTTTAACTGTGGCCAACTGTGTACTAAGGAAGGGAACTTCTGCTCTGGCAAATGAAGGAGCAATTCAAGCCTTGCATCAGAATGCTTTTTACTCCATCAGCAAATCTAACAGGCACAAAAAACCATTCTCTGAAAATTTCTTTTTATGTTCTGTTCCTCAGGCATTTTGATAAAGCCTATCTAAATATCTGCTCCCACAACTAAAATAAAAGGAAATCTGACGTGAAAATTTTTGAAGGAAATATCCACAGAATGGTAATTCACAACTGAACAGTCTTTCAAATTAACAGTAGAAATCTGTTATTTAAACAAATCAACTCAGTAGAGATATTCGGTAGCCTTCCAGCCTCATTACAGTACTGCACATAAGTTTAAGATATGATAAATTAACATTATGACTGGGGGTCCACCAACTAACATTTGCTGAAAGTTGATCAAAAATCTGTAGCAACATATTTGAAAATCACACTTTTAATCAAGTGGATTCAGCAAGGCTTGAGATGCAAGCAGGAATCTGAATTATCTACATTTCCCAATATAAGACAACAACCCACCAATAGTCTGATAAGAGAATTAAAGCATCAATATGCTACTAAGAGCATTTAGGGTATTTTACCTGTCAAGTTTTGGATTATCTTGTCTTTCCCTTTGTTGCTCAAATCGTAGTTTCAGTCCTTTGAATGTCTGCACATAATCTACATCTTCCAGAGCCTTCCAGTAATTTTCAATTACATGTGCTGTTAACGATTTTATATCTTCCTATAGGAAGAAACAAACATAAAGTGACTTATTTTCATTCAAATTAGTTTATTTAATACAATATAAAAAGTAACTGAAAGGAGAATGCCAGAGCAAACACTGTATTAATTAAATCATGCAAAAATGAGTATCATGCATATAAGTGTAATTAAAAATCTAGAGCCTGAAGTATTTGATTAGCAAAACAGCATCAATTATCTAGCAGTATCTCCTTCAAAACATTACAGAACCTAAGCCTGATAAAAACTATACCAAACCCAATCCCCCGACACCAAGAGATATTTTCATACTGATAGAGAGCACAGTGTGCAGTCCCTTCAGGGACAGGCTGCTCCAGCAAGGGCTCCCTGGGGGGGTCACAAGTCCTGCCAGTGAAGCTGCTCCAGTGTGGGCTCCTCTTTCCACAGGTCCTGCCAGGAGCCTGTTCCAGCACAGGCTTCTGGAGGGGTCAGAGCCTCCTTCAGGCATCCACCTGCTCTGGCCTGGGGTCCTCCACAGGCTGCAGGTGGATCTCTGCTCCACCATGGACCTCCAGTGGGCTACAGGGGGACAGTTTCCTCAGCATGGACATCACCACAGGCTGCAGGGGAACCTCTGCTCTGACCTCAGCCAGTGGCACATTCATCTCGGAGGCAGCTGGCATTGGCTCTACTGAACACAGGGGAAGCTTCCAGCAGCTTCTACAGAAGCCACCCCTTTAGCCACTGCCCACCACTGCCACTGCAAGCCCAATACTCCACTGTTACAAATCATGACCACCTATATAGATGAACTTTTTTCGTAGCTTCAAAACCAGTTTTCAATCAACTCTTCCATGATGATCAGGTCATCTTATTCTTGAATTACCCCAAGTCCCAACTCAAAGAAGAAAGAGGTGATCGACACTGAAGTTTCAAGAGCTGACAATGTGTGGTGACTTAGTCCTCCACAACTGTCTGCACCCTAGCTTGGCCCATTTACCACATTTACAGTCTCTACAGCATCTTGTCAGAATCTGGATGCAATCAACAGCAAGGAAATAGTACTGTGCAGACAGCCAAACCAGCTTGAATATTTAAGAGACTCCCCATGGAAGGAACTTGGTAGCACTCCATTAAAATAATAAAAAGAGACTAGTATTTCTTCTGTGTAATTCCATATTCCATTGAATTGGCATTACAGAGCACAGCTAAATGTGATGGGTTTGCAGCAGTAGTTTCTGATTACATTCCTGTCATAACAAGCCCATCCAATCTGCATGATGAAATTTGATTAGTGCTGCCTTTGCAAATCTGGGTACTGTGAGTACAGGAACAAGTGAATTTAATCTTCAAGTAAAGGTACTGTTTGAATGTAAGAAAGAACATGTACAAATATGTAACAGTGATATAAAACACAGCTCATATAAATACAATATCATACAGTCCCATTATGATAGCATAATTTAGGGCAAAAGCAAAAAGAAAAGTAATCTTGAATTACAAGACTAAACAACACAGTAATTATCTTCAGCACATAACAGGACTCACCACTCGGATAAATTCGAACATCTCTATTATGGCAGAGTTCATCAGATTGTAACGGGAACCATTATTTAGAAATGCTTTGACCACGGGTTCAAACAAAAAACTTTTCATTATGTAACGGTTGTAGAATTCATCCTTTAGCCCAATTATCTTTCTCTTGAAACGAAGGGCACCTGGAACACATGTCAAAAGAGTTTTTAAATTTAAAAGCAGAATTGCAGAAATCACTCAGCATTAGTTATGGCAATTTACAGCCTCAGTTCATATACAGAAATACATTCAGTTGTTTTCTGCTTCTCAATAGTCTTGACTATACTGCTGAAGGTCACTTACCTGTACTATCATAAAGAAATCCTCCATCATAACTGTACAAATGAAAACACCTCTGTTCACCAAAGAATTCATATGGTATTCTTTAACTGTAATATTACTAATATAAAAATCTATTTTTGACTTTTTAAATTACTTATGGTAAAGGTAAAAAACTCAGAAATTTGCTTATCATCCCTATTATTCAAATGTTTGGTTAAATTAGTTCTCTCTGATTAGAATATAAACGATCTCATTTTAAAATTGGTAAATAACACTTTATTCACACACATAGCAAGGCAAAGGCTTGATTTACAACCAGTTTAAAGCTCTTGCTGAAACTCCAAAGTATACACAAGTGAGAGAATGTCCATTTATAAAGAGGAAGTACAGTATCACATGGCACCACATTTTGCTTAGCAACCATGTGTACAGGTTATTTAGGTACAAAATGTAAAAGGTACTTATTGTATGGTACTGCTCAGACAACTTAAGGCTTTGGTTCATTAACTCTAAGTGCGCAACAGAATTACAGAGAAAATCTCTTACTTGCCTCCAGAATAAAGTCTGCTTTGACACTACTGAGCTGAGCATGGTCAAGAAACTACCACAGTCTGAAGAGCAGCACACTGAACTTCTGTGCAGTTTAATGCAGTCAGGTAGTCACAGCTCTAATTGAGTACTTCTGATAATTTCTACTTAAAAATATCAAAACTTACAATATTCTCTGAGTACATTCAATACTGACATACCATCTCTTCAACTGCCCTCTCCACTGAGATGAAGCAAAATCCTTCTCTTTTTAGGGTAAAAATCTATCTATAAATGCAAAATCATTTACTAATAGAAGCTGATATATCTATAACCTAGTATGAGAAACATAGACTATAACAGTAGAATTTCTGTATTCCATCAAAAATTGTCATGATCTATGAACAGTTTTTTTCCAGCAGAGTGAAGATATGTATCAGTTCACATTCACAAAATTGTAGTTTATTCCTTAGCTTTCAAACTTACACAATGCCAAGAAGGCGTGCTTTGAGGCCATGAGCACGAGTACCCTTCGCAGGATATCTTTGTTAATAATGTAGTTTTTTATGTGATAGGTATGATGTTCTACACAGAAAGTTAGCAATTCCAGTATTAATGCCAAGAGCTGGGCTGTCTGAAAATCATCTGTAATAAAACAAAACCAAAATAATTAAACGTATCTGGAATACTGCCTTCAGAAGCTAACTTCAAATACCCAACTACACGCCAGTAAACATTTCCAAGGTTTTTTTATTTTCCCATAGACATTTTGCAGAACATGCTGCAGGACTTAAGTCTTTAAAACAGAAATTGAATGAATTTGTTATGGACTGAGTATTTTCTATGAACACAGGTATGGCAGGACACTCTCTTAAAATATGGAACCAGTTACATTTTTCTTAAATTGGTGTTTGAAGGTTCAGAGTACAGAATTTATCCCTAACACAAGTAGTCATGCTATTTAACCAAATCTCTCATGATGTCCACACACCTAGACCATAAACTATCACCTCATATGCAGTGTCTTGACTAAGTTTGCACCAAAAATGTGATCTATAATGCCTTTTAACTAAAGTACTATGCAAGAAATATCACCAGGTCTCTTAACACTTGCAGAAAGAACTGCTTCTAGTAGCCAGCATGACCAATTACTTCATCACTGATCTCTTCTTTCTTAGTCTAATGTAGAAACAATACTCTCAAATTCAGCACACCTTCACAGGGGAAATGTTGCAATATTTCTAGTAATCCCTGACCTTAAGAAACCATTTAGACATGTTAAGAAGTCTATGTGTCAGTGAACTGCCCCATGAGTTCCTAAAAATTACACAAGTATTTTATTTTTTGCTAAAGCCAAATTTGCAGCAAATGTTGTTCACTTCTTAAATCAGGTCTCTCTGCAGAGTTTTGTGCTTTTGCATTATTCAAATGACTAAATATTGAATCAGCATTTTACTCTGAACTATGTTTCATAATCTCAGATTCAAATTTGTTAGACAGGAAATGTACTTTGACAATTATTCTGAACACTGACATTCAACAACATTGATGTGCCCAAAATCCAGAGGGTCATTACCTTTGCTAGGCTTGTCCTCTGTGGTATTGGCCAATAAAGGGGCTGTCAGAACATGCATACAATGCTTGTAGAAGAAACCCAAGAACTCTGTCTTTTCTGTTTTCTAAGGAATGAAAAAATATATATGTAACACACATCATCAGACAGCCTAAAAACAATCCAATGTAATTTCATTTGGAAGTATTTACTTACATTGGCAGTGGCAAGCATATTTTCTGGATCAACTAAAGTACGAAGCAAACCCATGAGTAGCACTGCTCCTCCAAGTTCTGGATCTGTGTCACAAATCATGTGTTCTATAATGAGGTTAATGAGTAATATATCCTAAGAGAGGGAAAAAAATTATTCAAAATGCTATTCCCTTGCACCAAATCTGAAATTATACAATGCAACAAGTAACTGTGAACAGGTGAACTCACCTCACCTAACAGAACTCCTTAAAACACAGCAGTTCAACATCCTGTTACCAAATTCCAAATTACTTCTTCAAAACTAGGGCTCATGTCATTCACAGAATCATAAATATACCCCAGTAACTTCAAACCCCAGTAATTTCAAAACCAATACAGCCATTTCTGAGGACTCTCTACTTACATCATCATTCTGCTGCGCTTCCTGCATGACAAATTCTCGTACCATGGATGGGTTGTATTCAACCAAATATGAGAAGATATCAGTGGCTGCACTTCGTACTTGTGCATCATCCATACCCTGGAAAAATCAAATAAAATCATTGTTTTCTTGAAAGGGTTCAATGGAACCAGAAAACATACAGCTTTAATTCCTTCTCAGAAATCACACCTAACTATTGCTAAAGCCCTACGCTAAAACTAAGTCAACTCTCACATCACTGTAAATTTGACAACATTTGGACAAAATAAATTTTATGGTTTCCCTGCCCTTTGATAGATTTCCCTATTTTCTTTCTTATTTTAGATACCAAAAAGCAAACAAAGTTAGGAAAGCAAATAGGAAAACAAAAGCTGAAGAATGCCACAGCAGTTACTAATGTTGTACTGTAGAAGCTTCTAAAGTTTTACAAAAATATTTCAAACATTCTGAATCTTAAGCTAAGCCAAATGAAGCAAACAAAAAGAAAACCACTTGCTGAAGTTTTTGCTTAAGTTACTTTTTAAAAAAAGCTTCTCTGAAGATAAACAAAATTGTTATGACAAATAGAATTGAAATGACTTACCAATATGACTTCTAGTGCAGGCAGTATGCCCATATTGGACAAAGTTTTGAAAAATGCATCTCTGTTTTGAGGCTGCAGTGTTTGTGAGAATGCACAAAACTCTTTCAGAAAATTTACCTGAAAACCAGGAATATATTAATTTAGTACTTAAAAAAAAAGATTCACATGTCACTTTGTGGGAACTGTCACATATTTTACAGATTTCTTACCAGTTCCTGTCTTTTCTCCTCATCTGTGGCTTCATCTGTTAGTTGTGCAAACAAGTCTGTCAGAAATTTTTCATCTTCCTACAAAAGCAAAACAATACCATTTGTTTATTTGACAATATCAAAAGGCATAGAGTTCTTCTAGACTGTGCTTCCTGGAATGAAGAGAACATATGTTTGTGTACTGTAGTTAATCACACCAGTATCAACTTCTTAATTCAATTTTCAAGCAAATTAATATGCATCTTGTTTTTGAACTTTAATCATTTTCAGCATCACTCTGCCCCTGAACAATTCACTCTCGATTATGATGTTTATTACATTGCCTTCTAGTTGCCCTTTTCCTACTTTCTACTGCAATTCTCATTGTTTTGTCTTTGACTTCTTCAACTTCCTTCCCCTTTCCACTAGGAAGGTCCAGTGCTGGTCCCCCTAAGTCACCTACCCTTGGCCAGCTGTTTACATACATTTATAAACACCACCTCCCACAGTCTACACACACACACACGTACATTTGTGTCCTGGGAATGTTATTAGATCTCCGAGGCAGAACAAAAGCAAGGACACAATGAAGGGAAAGCTGCCTAACAGCAGGAATGAGGTGAGATTCCTTCCTCCTCAATGCCGTGAAAAGGGTGAATTCTAGAGACCAAATCAAAACAGCTGTTCCTGTTGCATACAGGATTTATTGGACATTCTGGCTGACAGCAATCAAAACCCATTCCATTACTGTCACACGGCTGTACCTCAGCAAAACTACAACAGCTGCAAACACATTACAAGTGTGTATTTAGATTGAAAGAAGCAGCAATATTTAGCTTTCCATAACCTTTACAATCCTAACAACTAGGAGATTATTAAGACAGAAATAAACCTTCTCCCATCCTTTTCCCAGTATTATGCAGTAGAAGGCAGCACTTGCTTGAGAAAGGTTCCTGTACATCAGGTAGTAATACACTTCTCAGAAAGCTGCCACTGTTGTTTCTTGTGAAGTCAGTTACACATGGATGTGCAACATCCCTCCATCCCAAACCCACAGTGCCAGAAATCCAAACTGCTTTGTTTACATTTGCACTGCATAAAGCAAAACCATGCAAGTACTGCAGATACAGACACAAAAACGTTCTTATGTTGTGAATTACCTCAGCACCTCATCCAGGCTCACCACGCAGCCTTGCTGAAGAAGTGAATACCACAGTTCTGACAGCACACCATGCTAAGGCTGCTACAACACTGCCACAACACAATCAGCATCTCTACGTGGCACTGCACAACACAAATAAACCCAAAACAGGTTGGCATGAGCTACTATATCTCACTGCACTAAAGGCAAACCTTGTATATAGAATATGCCATGTTTTCTTTTGTCTGATGCTGAGCTGTGCTCCTAACCTGACCCAACAAACAATGGAAAAGAATGACTTCTGGAAACAAGTTCAGGTGCTGTTTGTGTGACTGCTTCAAAATCAAAACAAAGAGAGACAGGAGAGGCTTCATTTGAAGCATACCAAAATTCACTCTGGAGGATCAAGCAGAGATTAAATTTTGACTTCCAGATATCAACAATGAAGTACGTTCAAAACAACTATTAAGATATTTGATTTCAAGAAACATACCTTAAACTTTGATGGGAGAGTGCAAGGATGTTTGACTACCTCCTACCCAGCTGTTATATGGCTTTGTAAGTTTTCTGTTCTCATATTTAACTCATCAGACATCACAAGTAACATAAGTAACCCACAGTAGACATACTGACATGTTTAGTCACTGAAATTAAAAAAAACCCACAACAAAACCCAAAAAACCAAAACCCCATAAACCCCAGTTCTCTGAATATGCAGGTTCTTTTCCATTATTAGCAGTGCATTTAAGAGAAGGCCACACAGTTTCCTTTTATTTCTCTTTTTGCTATTTTGATCAAGATGTAGAACTAATCTTATCTATGAAAACTATTAAGAAGATGCATGCTTATCCCCAGTTGGAAAGCATAACTCCTATTTCCATTCTCACTGTGAAAGCAACTTTTCACCTCTTCCATGATATCTGAGAGTAAGGGCAAGTCAGTATTACAGAACTATCTTAGAGTGGTCACTGTGAAAAAATAATGCAAACCTCAGCAGCAGATAATCATGGCTCTTACATATGTAGGAGTAATAAGTAGTGTACCTCTGTAAAAAAAAGTGTACAATATTACCCAAAGCATCGAACTGGGGGTTTTATGTTGTGGAGGAAGGAGAGACCCTGTGCTGTGGGTGATAGGTGGGTCTCATTCCTGACCCCTTCAGTGTCCCAGAGACAGAGTCAGCTGGGGAGCCTGCACATCTGGCATTGCATGGCAGAGCAGCACAGGCAGGAGCTGGCTGGGCAGGAAGGCGTGGGCAAGACCTCAGCTCAGCTCTCTGACCAGATCCTGCCACGTCCCGAACCCATCCAAGATGTGGTTGGACGTGTGCAGCAGAGGGCAGCCCACTCACCCTGGTATTGGCCTTGAAAACATGTGAGACTTGTTTGGATAATATGCAGTAAATAGCACTTACTCCAAGAAAATAAAAACACCTTAGTACTAACTTCACACTTAGGGCTCAGCCCTGAAAAGCATTTAGCATTTATCTCATTCCAGATACTTAATGAAAGACAGACAGGTTGCTGAGACCCAATCCTCTCACATACGTAAGAGGGAACTTAAAACTGGCAAGTGATAAAGACTTCAGTGCTGGCACTTGATGTTTCAGCAGGAATTTGCAGAAGTTCAGGACATAATTATTTTTCAGCATTCCAAATGTAGACCGCAATATCGTACTTTACCATTTTGCATTAAATGTAATACTGGAACATTCTCCATGTCACATCCTCTCCCAAACCCCATTAAACACCTTGCACTTCTAAATTAACAAGATTACCTGAAATCTCTAGACCTCCGAACAGCCATGACCTATTTAAAATCAGACTAATTCAGATGGATCTGAGTGACTGAAACATCCCACCCTTGCATGGATATTATGCAGTAAATGGCACTTATTCCAAGAAAATATAAACAACTCATTATGAACTTCACACTTACAGCTCAGCCCTGAAAAGCGTCTAGCATTTATCATGTTCCAGATACTTAATGAAAGGCAGACAGGTTGCTGTTCACGAGAAAAGACCCAACCCTCTCACATATATAGAAAAATCGTCATTGCAAGGAACATTCTAAATACAAGATTCTCTCTCTCAAGCTGTAAAATTACTGACAAAGGCAATATATCTAAAGAAGCATCCCTGAACAAGACTGCCAAGATCCGTGGAAATGCACAGTCTGGGAGCAGAGTGCACATATTTTAGAAGTCACAACGCACCAACACAGAATGCTAGAATGACACTAATTTAAATGGTTTCTTTCTTTTTTTTTTTCAACTTGCAAAAATCCCTCAAAGGATGGCTGTGAACAAGTGCAAATGCAAAATTCTCTGCAGTATGTGGTCTTTTCACACAGACAAGTATCAAAACACATTTAGCTGTACCTTGGAAGCTGTGAAGGTCACAACTGTTTTCCAAGAAAACCAAACTGCAAACAATAGTTTATGATGTAATTGTGGATTCTAGATACTCTCCTGGGGCACAGAAATTATTAGAAGTGCAATACTTAAACTATGTGTATACCAGACACTAAGTATACTCCTTTATGCTTTGCAAGATCTAAGTAGATGCTTCTATATTTAACACATTTCAAAGCCAAAAGACAAAAACAAGCCAGGCCGACTGCTCACTCAATCATTTATGACTTTAAAAACAAGAAAACACACAGATAAGCTAGGGTCACAAAAAAGGACACTATTTACATTTGTGATTCAACTTCCAAAGTAGCACTCCTTCTCCCGAAAGGCACTTGAAAAACGATTCCTCAAAACCAGGCCTCTCTTAAATTTAATTAACATTCAGTTATCAGGTATTTTTGTGTCTGTGACTACAGAAAAATGACATAAAACATACTTCCCCCCCCCCCCCCCAAAAAAAATTCAAGAAACTCAACACCACCTGAACTGGAAAGAGAGCACACATTCCATCCTATATTCCACCTCCATATTAATTTTGGGCAGAAACAATATTTTAGCCCATAAAGTGAAATTTTCATAAAATATTACTAGCAGACAGATAACTATCGCTTCAAACACACATTCCCTCCTGCTACCACACAAAAAGATTTCTTAGTTTAAAATCCCCTTTATATCAGACTGCCTTTCCACACATGCCTTCATCACGGCACTTCTTCAGCACTACTTTCACTTGAATCAACATGTGGAAAAGTAGTGAGATTCACCAAATCACTTTTTTAGTTTCTGAACAGGTGGAAAACAGTTTTCTACAATGAACAAGTTAATCCCAAAAATCACAAGCATGCACCACTTCGAAATGTCTTTCACCGAGTCATTTCCCCCAGGAAGTTGTATCCTTTTACACTTTACTGCAAGGTGAATTTTGCTGAAAGCAAATCTCCAGTTATTCCAGAGCAAACTACTATGAGAAAGCAGACTGGATTTGTGCAAAACTACTAGCATCCATGAACACAAATCTTCCTCTAAAACAACTATAGATAATTATGTTTGCACCCGCAGGACTCTGTTAAGAATAAGCAACTATCTGTAAAAACACGTTCAAAATTAAAACCTGCCTATCATTACACATAAATACAGTAAAATATACAGATGTACCTAAATATCTGCAATTTTTTAGCTCTTGAAAAGGGATATAGGGACTATCAGTAATATGACTTCTGTGTTTAAAAATTTTGATTTACCAGTACAATAATACCATCTGATCACTGCTCTACCAAGCACAAAAACTGTTTTAACATCTGTCTAATTTTCCTCTTCTACTCTCCACTTTCCTGAAAATTAAAGACCTTAAAGTCTTTACCAAAAGTAATCCTAACAATATTCTTTATTCTGGAAGCTAAAGACATTGCATGATCTTGCTGGCAAAAAGACCATACCAATGAGAAAAGGGGGAGAGAACAGAAGGAAATAGTGTTTGCTCACTCTATGGCGCAGTTTTGCAAGTTTTTGTTTTTGAACGAACTAGTTTATAATACAAAGGGAAAGAACTGGTGGCCTCCAGTGTGCACATTAGTATATATATTTTTTAAATTGCAAAAGAGCGTCATATAAAGCAAGAAACACCACTTACCTGTCCCACCCCCACTCTCAAAACTTGGCCAACTCCATATTTCAGCAAGCTTTCTTGGAGGCTATGACATCTCAAGACTACAACAGGCTGGACCCCAAGCAGTTAGAGCATATTAGGAGGGGCTGCAATTGCAAAAAAATGTTATATACCTCTTTCATATCTTACACACTGGAATGACAAAATCTGTAATTGAGTAGATTTTCCCAGCAGTTAATTCTGCAGGCTGGGAATACTGTTTCTGTGGCTTTACTATTCATCATGCAACAACAGTATCTAGTTTAGTGAGATGTTGACATGCTCACTTAAAATTACCTATCTTACAAAATTAAACCACAAACAAACTAACCTCCAGTTCTCAGAAAAGCCCATTGATATAAGCACATTTTTATAAAGCTTATGAGAATGCTAACCTTCATGATGAAGGGGAGAAGAACATGGTTCATTACCTTAATGCCAAAGGTTACCTACCTATTTACTAGTTCTGGTTTTAGCACAAAAGTTATTTTTAACACAGTAGAGTTATTTTACCTCCCAAAGAAAGCAAAATGATTGAAGCAAGTATCTTCCACGACTACAGAATTTATTTTTTAAACACATGCAAAGTCTCTCTAATACAGCTAGAACTCTGAAGAATCAGAATATTCTCTTCTACAATATTAATTATAACTGAAAAACTGACTTCAAATGTCAGTGACCTTTAATGACTGTAAATGGCCTATCTTGACAGTACATGCCTTAAGCAAAACACAGTTGTAGTTTTGTCAAGTCAGCTTGTCAAGGAGCATAAGACACAGTCTGTACAGTCTTGTACAAACTTCTGGTCACTTCTCTCAAACTACACGCTGGCTGAGTTAATTGAGATGAGTACTGTAAGGTGTCACTAGGTTAATACACAGTCTGACATGGAAAGGCCTTCTCACAGCTCACTTTACTTCCACCATGGACGTGAGAGTTTTTCTTTTCCTTTCCCTCACAGCCAGAGAAAGAGAGAAAAGAACAGAATACTCAACAACTCAGTTGTGCACCCAAGAGTTGCAGGATGTCATGGGCTATCAGCTACTCAGGGAGTTTACTTTTACTCTGCCAAGAGAAACTTCCCAAAGAAACATCTCTTTTGTCACATCCTCATGGTCCAAGAGAGACGACCTACAGTCAAGAGAGCAGAGGCATTAACAGCCTTTATTATGCATCTAAGAACTTGAGACTCCTCCATGGTTTCCAATAAACTACCACGAGGCATCCCAGAGTCTTTTCAATTAATAATGGCTTTTAAAAGACACCACTTCTTAAGTACACATGTAATGTTAGTGAGCACCAAGACCTCAGATGATCTAAAATAATGAATGCCAGGAACTACAGAAAACTGCATCCTTTGTGAAGTAACACAAAGTATTGTAATAGCAGCTACAGGAATGCATGTTAAACCACACATAAATGGAAGAAAGCCCTTAGGAATTAGTTATAGAAGTGAAATGAACAAAATCAGTCTTTTAATTCAGCTCTCAGAGCATTATCTGTTCTGCATAAAGAAATGGGAAGGGATAGTATAATATATTTTATACACAGACTGTAGGAATGGGGGGTGAAATGAAACTAGAGTGCAGAGATTACAGAGAAGTGCAACCTGGCCTACTGCTCTATGAATAAATGAATAAATAAAAGCCAGGTAAGCAGACTGAAACCTTGGGTTAGAGATACATTGAAAGAACTTGAAAAATCAATCCAGCCTTTTAAACTCCTAGAAATGCAATGGACACATAATTTGTGAGTTTTTTAATTCCCTCAAAACCAAAATATTATCAACGATATCAAATTACTTCTGACAGATTCTTACTTATAAACTCAGGGAGTTCTCCCTCCTTTCTAGAGAGATGCACTGTGAAAGAACTAGGAAATGCAGTATAAGGTGCATACAGGGTGTATTATCTTCCTTGTGTGCTCTCATTCTGGGCTCCTCAAAGCTGTGGAAAGCATTTCAAAAATTCCAAATGTTAATCTAACTTTGAAATGCAATGTTAATTCTTCTGGCTCCAAAATATACATGAAGTATACTTTATTCTCAACCACAGAGAACTGCTGTGAAGATAACATTCAAAAATCTGCTGTGACATAACAAATCAACATCAGATCTGAGCCTTTATTTCAACTGTAAACTGCAACTAACAAGTCTGGCAAGAACACAAAACTTTGATATTCTAACTTAAACATACCCTATATCTATTAACCTAACACAAGTTGCAAGAGACAGAAAAAATGAAACTCATCAGTCTCTAGTCCTCATAAAGTTATCTTGGAACTTCTGGCAAACATACCCTTAATGATTTGCAGGATCAGGCCCTCTTTTTCCTTGCCCAGTTTCTTTTTCGAAGCTCAAGATCCCTCTAAGAATCAGGCACTGTCACCAAGACTCCTGAAAAATTCTTCCCCTCTTCCTCAGGTCATAATCTTCAGAAATTGCCTTTTAGCAGCCCTTACAAAGAGGGCAAGACATTTTTGAGACAACAATCATACTGGATGCTCCAGCTGAGATCCCTTAACTGAATCTTTTTCAACATTCTTTCAAAGTCAGACTTGTCAACATCTTCAAATTGGCAACTCCAAAATGACTAAGGCTTCTGACTGTTTCAGATAAGCAGCTGTGACTTTGTTTATCAAGGACACACATACACACATGAACAGTTTGGTTCACCTGGGCATAAGAGGGGCCCAGTACCTTCAGTACTACTGAAGGTAGTGTTTCACCGAGGTGTTTCACCTGACAGATTAAAGCTCCAAGAGAGGATTAAGTAATATCAGTATTCTGATAACCGAGTGTGATGGAGGAAAAGTTGTGACACCTAGTTTTGACAATTATTTTCTCTAGGCACTTGCAAAAGGAATTTTCACTCTCCTTTGCTATATATTTTTCACGAAATTATACAGGGTACATCCTGAGAGTCAAACTAAAGATAAATATGATTAATGTAATCACTAACATCTAACACTTGGTCCATTTCTCCAGATCAGGCAGCCCCTACAAACACAGTGACCATTTAGTAAACCCTGGAAGAAATAAGATAATGATAATTAACTCCTACAAACCAAAATACATGTGCTGTAACACTTTGCTGAGTTAGCTGAAAGCTCCTCTTACAGAGATGTGTCACCAACTTCTAACACCATTCAGAAAGTTCATGGGTTGGTGCAGAACACATAAGACATTGGTAAGCTAGGTAAAGCATCAAATAATCTCTTTACTTTGCAGTAAAACATTTTTCAAGAAAAACTGGTAATTTCAAGCACTGTTATTCAGGGATTTATTAAGACAAACTAAGAAAAAATTCAAGCATCTAAAGTGGTCTTATGTTCTTAATCTGTACTTTCCACACAACTAATTTAATTTACTTCAAAATTAGCAACAATTACATTGTGGTAGGAGATTATATTGTGAAATTTAGGCAAAGTGATTTTTTTTCACGGTAACATGACAAAAGACATCACTAAGTCTATTGACTAAAAAGTCCCCAAACACAAAAAAAACAACCTTCTAAAAAGTCCCAAACACAAAAACAACAAAAAACTCCTATTAAAATTAAAGATTCAAAGTGCAAACAATACTATTCATTCCAAAGAACCTCATTCAATATTCCACACTTTTGTTCCATTTAAATCAGTTACAGAGACTCTAGTCCAAATCCAGAAATTAAGGAACATGTGACAGCTCAGTACTCAAATCCATGCCTTTTCTGTCACACTCCACAACCACTTACAGAACCACAGAAGTGAAGGTTCCACCGAAGCACCTCAATCTTTCCAGGAATAATCACCTGACTTTCTTTGCCCAAGCCTAAGTAAGAGACCATGAATTTTGGAAACTTACCTGTAACATGCCAACTATTTCCACCTTATTAAAAAAGATGAAAGAATGAAGTGTTGATAGCATATTTTCCTCAAAAACTGAGGGAGTGGGTAGGACCATATCTTGAATATACTGTACTCTGTATGTCTGATGAATTTTTTGCTTCAGCTCTGGATCAGATATAGGTATCACCTCTTTAAATTTTGCTGTTTTAGTCAGAAATTCCCTGTGTTTCCGTGACTGTGATAAAGACGGATCATATTCTAGGCATCCAATTACATCCATTATACATTCCTCGGAAAACATGACTTCAAAAAGTGCAGTTCTGTTCAAAAGGAAAATTCCCTTAATGATTTCGTATAAGTGGTGTAGTCCTTCAATGTTCTCCAAGTCTTCGCACACATGAAAAATTTCTAAGAGCTTCTTAATGTAACCCTCATTTTCCAGTGCTAACGCGAGTTTTTCGCGCCGTAACGGCGAAGGCAGTGAAGACGCCACGAGCTCGGCGATCTCTTCCAGTCGGCTGAGCTCACAGGAGGGCAGCTCTAGGCCTGGGGATGACATATCATCGAAGCGTTCCTCCTCAGATTCGTCAACAAGATCCTGAGTAATATCCACTGAAGGGTCTTTGCCTTGAACCTGCAAAATAAGATGTGTCAAAAAGTGCAGTTTAACTTTACCAGTACTTGAATGCTTTTTAAAAAACACCATTCAAGTATCATGCATTGTTTCTTTGTATGGGCAAAACAGAAATGCAAATCTAGTCTGACATTGAGTATAGCTGGTTTGGAAAATAAACGAGATAATGAGATTTCTTCAAATAGAAAGCTCTATAGAACTGTTCTAAATTAGACATTTAACTTTATTTATTTTCTAAGAATGGGTGGAAGAATAAGGAAAAAAACCTACATTTTCTGAGTACTTCAAATAAAAACAGAAATTCGTAATTATTAATATGGATGGCAACTTCTTAATAGACTACTGAACTAAGCTGCTTGTTTCCAGTCTTTATTCTCTGCAGACAGGTTTTCAAATGCAAATCAGTATTACATTATTCTAGTGATAGCTTTAAACGCTTACCTATAGGCTATTAACTGCTCTTGATGCTTTTCAAAGCTTCCACTACCTCAAACAGAGGAGAGAGGCAAGTCTTGCTAATTTATCTGCTGTTTTCAGTTTTGGAGTGCTGCAAGTTAAAATCTATTACTGTGCACTTTCTAAATACACAACAGAGACACCTAATCTTCTCTTAAGAACAAAAAAGCTCAAACCAACACTGACAAAAGAATAGTGGAAAATTGACTGTCAGAAAAATAATGCATAGGACTTGCCAAGATCTCTCCAGAGATAGGAGGAAACCGTGGAAAGTATGAATTAGTAAAAAAAAATGCACAGATGCTTGGGCACCAGAGTGTATCAGCTTTAATGACATCTTAATCTTAGCATCTGCTTGGAGTCTGATGTGTCAAATTCAGAGAAGCACTGCTGTGCAGAACAGTAGAAGGTGCTGTTGTTTTTAATCTTGAAAATCAGCAAAAAACCCCTGGGAGAAATAATTTATAACAGCAAGCCGATACTCTGCATGCTGCTAAACCCCATATACTGTTCTGCTTATACAGCAGCAACCACTTTCTCTATAAATGGTATCAAAGCTTTCCTTTTAGAAGAAGTTTTAATGACTGAGGAAGCTTAAGATCTATACAGTATACAACACAATTACAATAGCATGGCCTCAAAACAGGATGTAAAGGCACTGGTTTCCTACAAAAATATTAGATCTTTACATGAGGGTGAGGAAACCGGGCTTCTTATCTGGGTGTTTCCTAAGAACAAAACTTCCCCCTTTCCCCACTTTGTTTCTGTCCCCAGCTTTTGGGCCATTGACTGCTAAGTTCTTGGAAATGTTTCTGTACTTATTTACATATGTGGTAAACTGCTGAAAAGATTCATTCTTAAAAAAAGGAATAATCTATACACATGTAATTGTGAAACCAGACTTCTTTTGGTTTGTTTCTAAAATCAGTAAGAACGAACTTCAAGACAGAGTGGGGAGAGCTACATGTTTGTAGAGAACAGAGAGTGCTGAGAGAGATTTAGAGTAGTTTGGAGAAATCCCACAGAAATACAGCACAGAATTAAGAGAAGTTGTAATGTTTGGAAGGCAAGAAAAAACCCAAACAAGAACTGAGAAAGCAAACTAACATCAGTGAATATATTGATTCAACTCTTTTGGGTCAACAGTTAATACCTGGACAAATATTATTCACAAACAACACTAATTCAGTGACTATACAGTCACTGTATATAGTCACAGTGACTATACATCTGGTCATAGTGCTAAAACACATCTTAAAATATATACATGCTACATATACATTCATTTCTTAAAACATTATCGTTAATGTGATGATACAGGGATCTACTATCAGATCAATCTTTCATAGCCTGGAATCATTTACATGGAAAAAAGCCCTGAGACAAACTCAATATTCCCCTCACCTGAAACAGAAGAATGAGAAATGCAGAAAGAGAAATGTAAATAAAATACAGTTTTATTATATATACCGTATATAAAATTATATATTGTAGTATATTCTATAAGAAATACGTTATAAAACTCAGTAAGAGTTCACACACATTCTTCTCTCCACAATAAAACTTCATTGGTAATCTTTGCCTTTATGGCTACTATGAAAAAAGTTAATTATGACATTAATTGTAAGGAAACTTTTTAAGCACTGATTTTGAGCTACACTTCCTTGGGGTAAAATAGAGCTAAAAAGTTATGTTGAGTAGAAAGACCTGAAAATGCTCAAAAACATACCTAAATCTTAGATTAGGTTTGTATTAAATTTCTGTAGGAAGGAGAACGTTTTCAAATTTAAAAAGGCAAAATTTGGGAGAGTTGGCTGAAATGGTAGTTTTTACTGATGTTCAAATTCATCTCTCAGAACAGCCTGCAAGTTTTGAACACAAACATTAAGATGAATTAGGTTGTCTCAATCTCACATTTATCAAACTTACCTGACATATTTTTTCCCATATTTCATCACAACCTGCTTTTTCTTGAAAGCTAAGTGCCAAATCATAATTTTCAGCTTCAGACCACACAATCAAGGTATCCTTTAAAGAGAGGAAGAGTATTTTCAGGCAACATATTTCAGACTTTATTAACCTATACAGTGTTTAAAGAGTAAAGTTTTGAAATAAAAACAGCCTGGCATCTAATTATGACAGGACAGTAGTACAATAAAAACGCAACCATGGCAATTCATTAAATTTTTTTATATGATTTAAAACAGTCCTACATGAATCAGAAGAAAGAAGTTCCAGAAAGATATCAAAAGTTTTCATTCTTACTTTATGTGACTGTAATATTGTAAATCTCAAGAAGTTAGACCTAGAAAATGCACTTCTACCTCAATGCATTATCTAATAAAATACAATAACAAAAGCAATAGGTTTTGTAGGGGTTTATGTTAGGGGTTTTCATAATGTTTCAGTTGGACCACATAAAACTATACTTTTTCTGTAGGATCAAAGTTACTATCTATTTTCTCATTTTTGCAGGCCCCAGAAGACTCTCTGCTAATGCACAGAAGAGCTGTTTAAAAGCTAGTCCCAAGATGGCTCCAAACTCTAAAGGAGAAACAGCACGGGTCACTGCCTGGGACTACACGCACCCACTACACTGAATCACACATGAGAGTTTTGCTTATTCCAAACTGTCATTCTGGAAGGAAGCTTGGCCCTGCATTTCTAGAAATCACTTGAAACCATGCTTAGCTATGTTCATTTCCCACACACTGAAGCTCATCTACTTACTAGGATAGTACAAGTGTTTATCAGAGCCCTCATATTGCATGCAAAACCAACACATGAAAGTGGAAGCTGATGCTGCAAACAGCAACGTCACACACTGACAACGTATTTGAAGTACTTTACAGAGAGTATACTAAATAACTCTTAGAATAACTAAATAGAAAATAGAACTAAATCACTAAAAGAAGAAAATAAAATCAACATTGTTTACAAGTACTGAATGACACTTTACTGTTAGTCTTTGTCTTCCTGTAACAGCTGAAATATAGGCACAGTAAATACATATAGCTCCATGAAACCGCATCATTTCAGCCAGTGCTAAACCATGCATTCACTCACTAGGACAAGAGACATAAGAATTTTTCTTATGCATAAAATACAGAATTTCTACTTCATTAAGTACAGATTTGCTTAGCGTAATATTAAAATGAATACTGACGATAAAAAGAAACCTTACATTTAGATTTTGATATGCGCTTACTAGAAAACACCTTAAACTAAACTATAATCTAAACAGCACAATCAGCCAGCTCCAATGGGTTTGTCAAGCAATACAATATAATCAATTTGCCATTACCAGAGCAGCTATACTGCTTCAGAGGTACTAATGGCTTTACCTTGTAAATGGCAAATAGTTTACCTTTTCCTTTTCCAAAGGGTTGAGGAAGAGGTGGTACACAGAAGAAAGGGATTTAGGAAGACCACCTCCAAAATACAAAAAGGAAGAAAAAAAATCATAATTAATAGTTCATTCTCTACAAGACAGGTCATGGAGCAAATTCTCTGGTAATAACAGATTGACAGCACCTGGTACTGCTGACTCCAACAGAGAAAAAAAAATCAGTTTACAAAAATCTGAAAAGTAAAGGTCCCAAAAAAACCCTTTCTTTACCATCTTTTAAAACCAGTATGTACCTTACTGCTTATTAAGTGTAGGTATCAGGTTCAAATTCTAATGCATTTATCTCTCCAACTGTATTTCTACCGCAGTAATTTTCAAGGCCACTGTCTCCTTAGCTTCATACTGAGTAGTGGTTATTTAACTAAAAACCCAAACACCAAATTTTAAGTAGACCCTAGCACAACTTGCAACATTCCTATCTACATTTCCATCCAGGTGAAAGTGGTTAGATTTCTAAGCAAGTAATTTCCAAAAGACCAAAATGTATTTTCCTCTTGACAATGAACACAACAAATGGGGAAATGACTAAAAGAACACTAGTAAGGGCAGTGCTATTTACATCAACTGCTTAAGTTTAATAAACAAAAGCTCAGTGTCTCTGAATAAAATCCAGTAACAGATCAAGACAGAGATAGGAAGGCAGGCAGAGAAAAATGAAAGAGAAGACAAAGTTAATCCTGCTTTTGAAAACTACAGTCACAGATGTAGAGACGTGTGTTTGGCCATAGCATAGCGATTTTTCCCTTTAACAAGATCATCTACTACTAAACAGAAGTTCACACCTCCATACAGGCTGATTTTTTTTAGTTTTTTCTTCTTTGGAAAATGAAACAAAATATTGTTTAAGGAAATTATTTGAGCAGCAGAACAATCACCTTCCAGTTTGTTTTATAACTATTAGAAAAGTTTTTTCCAATTCTCAACATTAAAATTTGAAATTATTAGTATCTGTTGTCATATCACACAAGGGTTTCATATGTTATGGTTCCTCAACAGAAATCTATCAATTGCTACTCTTTGGATCTTTAGTAAACTGTTTGTACAACCTTTCTTGCATCAAAGGAGTTTTAAAAAGAAAACATGAAACAAAAAGCACTTGACTCTGTTGTACAATATACAGTTTTGTCTAACTTTAAATTCAGTATTAAATGCAGACTGTTGTGATTACAATTTCATTTTGTTAATCCTACAAAGCTTATGATCATAAAGAAGAGTACAACACTTACAAATGTATGAAGAAATGACTGAAAGAAAATTCTAGATGGAGTTGAAGATAGAAGAACACAACAATGACAGACTACTTTCCGTTCATTTTATTGAAAGAAATCTTTGTACATGCTTGATCTGACATTTTTCAGTGTAAGTTGAGTCCACTAACTACTCTGTATCTCTCAGCTGTGGAATTGGAGTATCTGTTGCTTCCAAATGTCAAACATTACTTCTTGAAACTCCACAAAGCAACTCAAATTTCTTAAGAATGCCTCCTCCATGTAAAGAGAAAACAGGAGTAAGCATAAATATGCTTAGTAATAGTGGTTGTTGGTTAGAGAGGTAAGGAGATAAATCTTGCACATTACATCTTGATGAGCGTAAAATCTTCAATTTTATTTGATTCACAATAGCAGTTCTGGCTCAGCTGGCTCAAAGACATGTCCTTGTTGCATTTCTTATCTAGTTCTTTGTAAACAATTAAAATGTGAAACAGCAGCATTAAATCATAGCTACTGTGTTAACTGTCACAAACCTGGAGAAAGGTTTTATTCTTGAAGGACATACTGAGCTCTCTGCGAGAACCTCAGCATTCTAGCTCCTCATATTCTCAAGATTCGTCACAGTTCTTGGCAAGATCTTTTTTAAGCAGGATAATAATCAGGAGTTATTTATGTAGAGTTCATGATCTTATTCAAAGATTGAAAAATCATTTGCAAAAAAAATGTTTTGATAGTCGTGGCAGTTGGATATGCCAGCACTATCTTAGCCCATACAAAATTTGATGTCTCCTTAGGACCATTTATATGAATTTGTTTTCTGTTACAATAGTGCTCATTATGACTTTGCAGACAAAATGAGGAATTTTTAAATTTAACCAAAAGTTCTGAGTATGGCCTCATTTTAGGAAACCTATGTACTTAACAGTCCTATATGGAGGTATCAACCATTTCTATCAGTGGAGGATAGCTTTGTACACTCTAGTCCTTATAAGGGCACAATCCGAGGCAAAAATTCAAAATACAATTGGTGATTTCTTTGCTGCTTCTCTCTCTGCTGGCTGCCTCAAGGCCACATGAAGCAAGTTCTGCTTAGTTAGAGGTTCTTCAGAGGCACTACTGTCGCCTTTGGTTTTGAGACATCATGCTTCAGAAGCTAACCTGCAATAATTTAACCCAGGAAACAGTGCCAACTGCATTGAAGAAGGATAGGGTTTAGTATCTACCCTATGACTTTTCATTTTTTTGAAACTATTGCCAAAAGGCTTCTGACCTACCTCAAGAGTTAAAAGATTTAATATACACTATCAGTCTAAAGTTCTTTTCACAGCACTCACTGAAGGTCAACTTTTATTAGACACGAAATTGGTTTTATTTAACTATTAGAAAGCTGATTAGTAGGTGTCTTGTATAGCACTCACACAGATCTCCAAAGAAACCTCTGGGATTTCATCATGAAGAATTTCAGAGCAACTAGTATTCAGGATTTGATTCTGTATGAGTAAATTAACAAAACTGTTACTGCTTGACAGCGGACTCTCACTATTGTTCATGTCCAGGGACAAGTCTTCTTCGTAGCTCCAAAACATTCTCTTGGCAGATCTATCAGAATGAATCTATACTCAAGTAGTGATGCCCTAAATTAGGTAAGTATTTCATAAATTCTTGCCTTCAGCCTTAAAAAGCAAATGAATCTCTTCCTATTAGCCCTCACATGGTTCAGGCTTATGACACCTTCCTGGCTCACACAAGGTTCAACACAGCCAAGCTGTTTCTTCCCCTCTTGCATTGCCTGATTGCTAGTTCCTTATCTAATTCCTTACATTGTTTACAGTCACAGACACTTCCCTGGACATGCCAACACACCTTTCAGCTTCTTGCTATATTTACAATATATTGCTATATAAATATTTACAATCAAAAGTACTGCTTCATAACTCCAGGTTTCTCTTTATGAAATAAACTACTTGCACTACCTCAAACTTTTAAAGTTAAATGTAGAGTCAGTGTGGTAGGTCGTGGCAGAATCTTCAAGCTAAAAAAACCCTAGATATGTAATATCCACAATAATGCAATATAAAGTTTCAATTCTGCATTTGGATTCATGCACTTTTTCACCTAGAACCTGGTTATCTAGATGTGCTAACAATTTATTCAAAAATTGTTTAACATGCCAAAGGCATACTCAGTTTGTGCTCTACTAACTTCTGTGAAATCTCAACAGTCACACACAACTTGTCAGTGATTTCATAGCTGCATTCCCATGATTCACATGGAATAAATTCAGTTTATTAGCTCTGCAGCAGAAACTTGACTTACTGGCCATACTCAGTAACAGCAGAACAATCAGAATACACAGGAAAACAGACATGAAGGAAAAGGAATGTATTTTCATTTAAAATAGATGAATCGGCCCACCCCAAACCCAGGAGCAGCCCGCCCTTCTCCTTGTTCATTCCCTCACCCCACAAAGCCACACACTTTTCCTTACTATCTTAGCTATAATATGCACAACTTTTATTGAAATAGTTTCACTGCTGGCTTGCTTGTCATGACAGCAAGGCTATGAAGTTCGTCTTCTCTGAGCATTCAGTCCTTCTGGATATTTTCAAAACTTGGCTTTTTTATTAATAAGTCTGCTTTCCATTATTCAAGGAGGGCCATCTTCAAGTTACATACTAGTACACTGTCCTCTGGATTGATTTTAGCTTTTTATTCTTGTGAGGAACTGAAAAAGAGATTGCAAAAGCAAAGGACAAAAGACACCTCCAGGGCAGAGGCAAGACTCTGTAGGTGGAAGCTGTAAATAACTCAAGTCTTTCTTGTCTCAGAAAGGGATGCAACACGTATTTACTTCATCACTGTGTTACAGGATGCACGTGGATGCATCTAAAAAAAGCTGAGGATACAAGTCTCTACTGTTCTATTTTTAAAGCATTGCCGAAGTACACTGAAAAGCTATACCCGAGCCCACACCCATATCAGGTTTCTCCCTAGATAAATGCTATGTGTATAGAGGGGTTTTTAATCATTTAGGGCTGCACAGAAGAGCTGTTGTCCTAATATACTAGTGCAATTATTTTCTGAATAAGGATCACTTTTTTAAGAACTGCATCTTTGTCATTAACATTCTGAAATTTCAATGTCTTAAACCCCCCAACCCACAATTATCTTCTACCTTTACTAGAATATTAAGAAAACAACTAACAACAGAAGAGAAAAACTAAGTATTCCACATGTGATGCAGCAATGCCTTGTATAATTAAATTCCACTTACTAAGCAAAATTTGCTTTTAAGGTGAGTGCTACTACTCATCCAGTAATTAAATCCAGCAATATTCCATGGAAAAGTTATAGGATCATTGTTGTAAAATTTTAAAACAAAAATGCCAACAAAACAACATACAGCTGTAAACAAGAATACAAATCAGGTGCTCATGTGGCTGTACTGTGCAAATTTTGCTTTTTCTGAAGAATTTTCTGCCTAAAAATAGTACTTTTACATAAGAAATATTCTTTTATTTTGACCCACAAGACACTAGTTTCTCAAGTTGTTTTCTTTCCAGCTTTTTTCCTCGTATGGCTTCCTTTCTTCTAGTCCTAGTATAAACAGTGATGAGTTTGCCAGGAAGTGCAGGGTTCAGAGCATCAATGAACTTCCACTGGTAGCAATTCTATGTTGCAGAATCAGATACACAGATGTATCTTTCTTTTTGAACATGGCAGAAAACAGGTCTTCATTATGACAGACTAATTTATTTGACTACTGAAAAGGTACTCAAAAGACTGTCTCTGAATCTCATGCTTTAATGAATTATTTCAAACCTCCAGATGGCAGGTAAATCTGTAAGGACTGGGAACTAGACTGTGCAACTGAAGTATCTTGGGCTGATGTATGAAAAATGAATCCCTGAGCAGGACTCAAGATGTCCCAAGTAATCTTTGTCCCCAAAGGTAAATCCAGAAAGCTGGATTTACCACCACAAAGGGCAGTCACTGCTTTCAACACTAAACACCAGGAAATATAAAGCAGACAATTGGGACAAAATCATACTACAAGCTCCGCTTCAAGGGTATAGTTTTTGTTGGTTTTTTGTTGGGGTTTTGTTTTTGGTGGTTTGGTTGGTTTTGTTGGCTTTAGTTTCCAAGGAAACAGAGGCAGCAAGGCAAACTTGTCCTCAGGTCCTCATACTAGTATTTGATAAATAATTATCTAAGCTATGCAGTTATTAAAACAAACATATGTAAACCATGAGACTGCATAATTTGTGATATCAACAATTAACGAGACCATCTACTTCACACTGGCACTAACAGAACAGCACAGGTAGAAGGTTCTTGCACCAGTGGAAGGACTTCACTATTTATTACAAATGGATCTATAGGTATCTATAGGTATTTGTTGAAGGATCCAAAGCAATGAGCATAGCAAGGTTTCCCCAAGAACTTAGTACCCATTATCTCTCCTTGCTTCCAGATTGTTTCAGCTGGTCCAGTAAAAGGCTGTTTCCTCTTTCAAGCCTCACGTCAGCCTAGATAAAAGTTTGAACTCATCCATTTATTCCATTAGATATTCAACCTGCCCACAAGCTGCATGCTGTTTCACGGTAGAAACAGATGTGTTGCTATGTACAACAAAATTCTGATATAAAAGCCTGGTAAGATCATAACACTACACAGTTGCTTCGAAGTTTTAAGTCTTAGATTTCTGGGAGATTTTTCTAGAAATTTTTTAAGTGCAACTAACAACAGCAAGCAAGCTCAAAAGCAAGTCTTCTATCTCAGGCTGCAATTTCACTGAGCGAGGTGACCTAAGTGGGCCAACTGAAGTCAAAAAGAAAGAGCTCACTCACTCTTCCATCTCAGTTCCACAAATAGATCTTGTGTAAGATGGTTTGAAAGCTCTGCCAGCATAGAGAGTTACCAGTTTTTGAAGATGGATTTAAAGTACCAAGTTGATTTTCTTGTGGTTTAGTAAGTTTAAGCCATTCAGAGTTCTAGGAGCAGAGCTGGAAAAAAACCTACTCTTTCTTTCGGCTGCTAAGCTCCAAGCTTAGCTCATACGGAATCAGGTTTAAACTCTGAACTTGCCTTTTACTAAGGGAAAGAATAAGCAGACATGAAAGAAAACAGGCTACAGAGCAGGTTTAATACACATACCAAGAAATGGATGGTATTTCTAAGGCTCAGAGTGGAGCCCCAGTGTCAATCTATATTAGAAACTGGTTTGCTTAAATAATATGAACAAACCACCTGTGAATATAAATTTCTGTCTACACAGCATTTGAAAGCTTTAGAAACAGCACTTTCCCTTCTCTAGCACAGAGAATGTACAGTGCTGTTCTGATGGGACAGATTCATGGTAGTTATTTTTATTTCTCACCAGTAGGATTTATGCAGCACTAGATTACAATATCTGTCTGACCCAGAGTAGGAAATGCTGTTACACTGACTGGCATGTGTGGTAGTTTGCACCAATCTTGCAATTTTATGCCTACTTGAAGTCGGTTTCATGTCTGATGTGGCATAAAGCCAATGACACAAAGCTCACCCCTCAGTGCTCTTTTAACCGACTCAAACCAGCACAGCAAGTTCACATCAGATCAGCACTTTATGCCATAGAGCTGTGAAATAGTCAGTGCACTTCAGGAGTTTTAAAGCTCAAGTTACTGTATCACAGAACCATGACCTCAAGCTAGTCAGGATTACAGCTAAAATTTAGTCCCCCTAGCAGTTTTGCTAAGTCTTGTTCTTAATCCCTGGAATTGATTCTCCAAACCCACATTGGCCTTATCAGTTGTTCAGTATGGGCTGCTTACACAGGTCATTATGAATATATCAACAGACAGATAAAGGTTAAATTTCTCAAGGAAAGGTATTTTTAACCCATACTAGTTCTCCCCATTCAGTTCAAACAGCTGCAGTGACACAACTACTGTGACTGCTTGTGAACAAAACAACAGTATGTCAATGCCTGTAATAAACCATTAAAGCTGAAAGACTGAAGAGTGTTTTAATAAATTAACAGCACCTGACAAGTGTTGCCATGAGTTTTTCCCGGTTTTGCTGAGCGCTCATATTAAAGGAGAAGTTCGTACCTTCTCACGCTCTTTTAATGTAAACATCAGCTATGTTCTATAAACATAGCCATTGTTTTTACATTCCTTGCCGGGACAAACAAGACTGTGTGACAGTCCCTTTCACCAATGTGATGTGGAGGTGGGAATTCCTTCCTCCAATCCACAGGCCTCACAGTAAAAGTATAAAAGTAGGTTTTTGTAAATAAACCGCGTCTTCTGCCCTGCTGCTGTTGTTGCACCCAGATCTGTGTCCCCAGCCTGTTTTCCTGGTTAGGCCTCCACGGTGATAGACAAGATTTTAACAAGTCTGAGCTTACTGAACACGCAACAAAATACAATCTGGTTCAGCATTTCAAACTTGTAAGGGCAATTCCCAGAATCCATGAAACAAGCACAGCAAATAAAGTACAAAACCTACTCAGTTCACTTCTCACCCATCTCAGGATCATTCTTTAGGGGCTCACAATGTATGGCTTAAATAACTGAAGCAATGTGCAAACTGAAAGTGAGCAGCTGCTTTTATGGACACAATGCTTTGGAGCAGTAATAACCCATATCCACCTTCCGAGTAAAAGACAAACAAAGGTTATCATGTAAATAGCTTTAATGCCTTCTAGTCTTTCCTTGAATAAAAATACATTTTAAGTTACAGCATCCGAAATATAAAGAAGCCAGATGATACTATATTTCAGATACTGTAAACCCTCAGAAACCTCAGCTTTTTTGTGATTTTCCCAACTGTGTTTTGACTGTCTCTTCCAAAGCAATTTCTGGTGGAAACAAAGTGCAATTTATCTGTATAACTTCACCAAAAGTGCAGAGAAATAACACATAATCATGTAATGCACAAAAATGGTGCAAACTACTTCGCCTATTTTTGGCACAAGAACATAAAATATAATTTGCAATAGAGGCACAAAAAATTTACTGTTTTGCTACACTATTGGTTGTTTACTGTTAAAGACCCTGCCTTTAAACATGAGGAAAAGAAAAGTATATTTACCTGTTGCTTCTGGTACGCAGTGTTCGGATTAATTTTGGACTCCAAAAGAAGAGAGCCTAGAAAAAAAAAGTTCCACTTATTTATATGTGTGCTAAAATTTTAATCTCCACATGAATTTTCTGATGACTCTTTCCTTAAGCAACAATAAGTCTCTTAAGCCCTACCCTTGAGCTTTGTATTTCATTTGTCCCTCAGAGATATGGCTCCCACAGTACAAAATGCTCTGAAGACTGAATTTTAAACCCTTCTGAGTAATGATTTTTCCACAGAAAATTTTTCAGGCATGATAAAGTTTGCAAGTCAGCAAATTGCATTCTGGAGATTACCTATGGTTGTTCTGCATGGAAATTCTAATCATGTGGTGTTTGTTCTAAAAGGTTAGCTAAAATACCTATTTTCCTGGGAAGCATATCTAGAAACTAAAGCTTAGAGCAGTAACCATTGTGACTAATACCAGAAAACTTCACACAAACTCAGGAGCAATGGTTTCACAAGAGGTTTTACTGATGTAAGACACAGAACAGCAATTCCATTCTCATGTCTGTGTCTTCTTTCCCTTCCTTTTGCCTGTTAGCATTCTTGTGTCTTAACTTAAACAATCTAATGTGTTGATCTATGCAAAAACAACTTTTAAAATTGATTTTATTCTTGAACCAACCACTTCCCTCATCCATTTTGCTACTCAGCTGCACTAATGGCAGTGCATGACTTAAATTTACATATCTGCAGAGCTTCTCTCAGCTTACACGAAGAAATACTGATAAATTAACTTTCACTGTCAATCATAATTACAACATAAGGCTGCAAGCACCCCTTTAAAGTGGCATTTCTCCACTTACTTACCTGGTTACATTTAGGATTTAAGAAAAGTATTAACTTCTCAGTTTCATCACTGTAGTTCTAAGGCAAATGTATTACTAAAACCTGGGCTGCTCTGCATCTGCTCATCCCCATGCCTGCACTGACACCGGGGGCTGATACTGCCCTGACCCAGCTGCAGCACCCTGCCCCTCAGGAGGTCCCAAGGGTCCACTCTGCACTTTGTGCAGGTCCCTGTAGATATGGTATCCTGTCCTTAGCAATGCCACCAACCACTGAAGCTCGGTGCCCCTGCAGAACTGCTGAGGTGCACTCCATCCCTCTGTCTGACACTGATGAAGACATCAGCTTGGGGGATACGAGGGAAGAGACTGAAGAACCAGATCACAGAACCTCACTTGCTCTAGGAGTGATATATCATTAAAAAATTACACAAATATCAGAACATTCCATTGTCTGACAAGAAAGGTTACTACTTGATGAATTCAGAAGCTTCATCAACAATTTTTATATCCACTAGCTTACTACATATGCGATCATCAGATACAATTAAGTATTTTTTCAAATTAATGTACCTGTGAAGTCTGCTTTTTCCTAATTTCTAAGTCTGTTGTTCTACCAGAGGCAGCCTTCACTAATGAAGTTAGCTTGAGAAGCTATCACCCTGTCTCAACTGCTCTTGGAGTAAAAGCTGTTTACAAACTCAGATACAATTCAACTACAAAACTGAAATAAATACCCCTCAAGGGAAAACAAGACACACAGAAAAAGCTCTCTTGCCTCAAGCCCAAATACACTATTCAGGGTTTTTTGAGTTTTTCCAGTTTTCTGACACGCACCAGCTCTGTTACCAAAGCAGCTTATTTGCTTAAGTGTGACTGCATAGCTAAAGAAAAAAATAATCACAAACCATAGAGCGGGACAGAGAAGAAAAACGTCTAAAATGAGGTTTACAGACAAATCCAATACATTGCTCATACTTTGGCCATAGTCTTGAGCTTTGAATTTTGGGTTTGCATAATGATCATCCAAACCCAGCATTTCCTCTTCCATTACAATGATCAGATACACAGAGTCAGGCGTGCTTTCAAAGTCCCAGCTTCTATTGTATGAAGTTTTAGAATATTATTTGTGCTATTAAACTCACTGACAAACTTCTAGAAAGTCCTTACTATCTAGAAAAATTTAATACCAGCAAGCATCACCTAGAATCCTCTAAGAATCAAAAGTAATTGATAATTTCAACATTTTAATGGCTGAACACAGACCTACAGACATGTAAATCCCAGAATTAGAAGAACATCATACATAACTTGAATGCCATGTTTGACGAAATACTATTTTAAAAAATTGAAAACAATTGAATGGAGACACTTCATCTCCCAAGCTAGAAGCAGACAATAGAAAATTACTTCTTTATTAGACTTATCAAAAAAGTGCATTTCTTCTCTATTAAACCTGATACTTGCAGGAAAGACAAATCAAGCTTTTTGAGGCTTGAATTGCTTCTCATTACCACGATTCAACTTATTCCTCACCACTTTGGACAATAACTAGAAAAATATTGATCTGGAGACAGAAACATACTGAAGGGTAAATAACTGCTCCAAATCCATCCTTCTGGAGAATACGATGCTCCATTTGTGCAACAATTTCCCCAAAAACGGTTCAACAAGTCAAAGATCAGTGACTAACCTACTAGTTAGTTCAGTGAGTTTATTTCATACACTAATTTTTACAGGATCAGGCCCCCTTCCTGGTATGAGGCAATGTTAAGTCTCTGTTACTTGCATGTGGAAAACAGGCAGCAGTAACAGATGTCTGAAACACAGATATATTCTTTACAACAAAGGTTACAGAAGTATAACACACTGCAATAAACTTGCATTCAAAGTCATTATCACTTGCTGAGATGCTTCTGTCATAAGCATTACTTTCTATGTAGATATTTTTCCATTGGTACTATTCTAGAAAATGTGAAGACTATCCAGTCTACTTCATAAAAATACACTTCATAAAAATACACGCCTACTTCATAAAAATACACCAACAAAATTTTATCTTCACTTACCCAATGATTCTATTCAAACTTAGGTAAGACCTGAAAACTCACCTTAATGCAAGCTGTATTTTTAGTAAATGCTCCAAAATTATGCAGATCTAGTTATTTTTTAAATTACAGCCTTGAATGGATTTGCAAAGGTAACTGCAAATCACTGGAGCCAAAAATAGGGGTTTTTCTACAAAAAAAGACCCCTGACTTGCAGAATTCTGTTACTTGCTACTGTAATGCAATACAGCACAGCTGGGGGGTTTGTTAGTAGGAAACACCACTCTGTGCTGCAGAAGGAATGTGTATATAGGGAAAGACTTGCTCAAAATAGATTGCATACAGATACTCGATGCTACTTTCAATTCTATTTAGAGACATCAAATATCCCAATTCAACAGTCTTAAACAGCAAATTTGCAGCTTTGTTTACAAATATGCATATGGAAGAGACCAGTTAATCTGCAACACTGCTGCTCTCCCACCAAACATGGAGACTTCCTCGAAAGCAGAAAAAAAAGTGCTGCTCATTACCCCTCACCAGTATAAACATGTTTACATTTAAATGAAAGTTTCAATTCAAGAGCTGTTTCTTACAAGATGCACACAGAGGTTTAAGTTCTGCAATCAGTTCTGCTACAACTGAATCAGAGAAACTAACTCTCAGAAACTCAAGAAACAGCTCAAACTGAGGCCCAAGAACGTGTTCTACAATTCCAAGAGAATATTCCTGAGTCCAAGACACTTCTGGAGGGTCAACCCCAAATATTAAGCAAAGGAGAACCAGGAGAAAAGAAACAAAAAAAACCCCCAAGTCATCTTCCCCCATGCTTTTTTTCATTTTCATCTAAGATAAATACTGTGTTGCTTGCCTGAACACACCAATAAAATCAGGCCCTTGAGTTCGAACAAGGTCAAAAAACCTTAAGCCACGTTTTGTCTAAGCCCGCTCGTTGTACAGGTTTACCGATACCTGCACTACAGCAACAGCAAGGACAGGGGCTTGCCCTGTGGCAGAAGTTATCAACATACAGACTTCAGAAGCAGCAAACTACAACTTCTGAATGAAAATTATCAGAGTTCCTAAAAGAGACCTCATGAATATGGCCTGCAATAGAGGGGTTAATCTACACTTGTCAAAAAGTTGAGATATAGCACCAGTAAGTTTTAATTAAAGGTTCAAGCTTTTAAATTAACACAAATTAATTTAACAGAAACGTTCACTTTAGAGGTCACTTCAGTCATCTGGGCTCAGAACAAAAAGAAGGTGATCTGAAACCATGCATTAAACCCCAAGAAGCAGAAAGACATTTTAAGAATAAGGTAGGCCACAGTAGTCTAAAATAACGTATCAGAAATGGGTAAGAAATCAAAGGCTTCTGATTACACACAGAAATTCACGTGGTCAGTGATAATTTGTAAGAAAGTATTTCACTCTTGCTCTGCTGCAGTTCAAGTAGAATACACTGCAACTAGGAATCACACAGAGAAACTTTTCAGGATTTTAAATAAAAAGTGAATAGCTTTTAAAGTGTAAAAAATTACAATTTCATGTTTCAAAAGATAATATACCTGATATGAAAGCAGTTTATGGTATTTCTGTTCTAAAATTGATTATTCCAAATTGTCTGCAATGACTTAACGGTTTAGTGCCTGGCAACACAACTCACTCATCCACTATAAATTATTGTCTTTTATTGTCTGTTAAACACCAGCACAAGTTAAAAAAACACTCCTACAGATAAAACCCCCTTTACTCAGTTATTCCTCCAATTCCAAATGACAGATTACGTTGGACGTGACATACTGAGTGTGCTTCTCTTATCTGAAACCCTGACCGTGCTATAAAACCTCAAGCACTCGTGAAGCAGCCTACTACACCAAGTCACGCTGCAAAATCCAAAGACTGAACCCTGTGCTAGCCCACACGATCAGCCAAAGAAACCACTGGTAACTCTGCTGCTGATCTGTGCACAGCCAAACCGGCCCTTTAACAGGAGTGGGAATTTCTCACACACAGAAGGAACTACTGCTCTCATCCCCAGGACCTCCCCTAGTCAGGAAATGGAGCCTTCACCTTCAGGCACATCCCGAGGTTTTCTGGCAGCTTCCTGGAGTAAGGCAGTAAGAACATGCCAGTGTGCACAGGATGAATCTCAGCTCAAAGTCTAGGAAAAGCTGCTTTAGAAATGCAGGAAGGAAGAAGTTTCATTGTGCAAAGAGGAGGAGCTGACAAAGAAAGACAATACAAGAATGCAATGGAAACATGGAGGCAAATGGTGTACAGGTCGGTTCCTACTACTTGTATCTCCTTGTTAACTGGGAAAAAGTTAAAAATCACAGTCAGCTATTTCATTTAGTTAAAAAAGCATGCAAGGAAACAAATTGCACAGCATATAAAACACAGGTATGGCATTACCTTTTTCCAAATCATTTGCTTACATGTAAAATTATTTGCCTTCAAAATCAGCCCACAAACAACAGACACTGGGAGTAAACAAAATATAAATCAAATTTTATGAGGTGTTTACACAAGCAAGTTAGAAAAACTAGCCTATTAATAGAGTGCAGATTTACCCAGGACTGATACTACCTACTATATTAAGAACTTTAACTCTGTGTATTATTTAATACTTTGAAGTACAAAGTATGCAGTTTGAGAGAGGTCTGAAGTGACTGCTACCAAATAAACATCTGTGTATTAGGTGCAATTAGTAAGTTTGAGACTGTTCTGCTTTGATTAGAGTATATTAGCTATGCAAGATAAAACATTGACCTAATTTTAGCTTTTATATCAATTTGTATCTTCCTTCTTAGAGATGTTCATTTACAAGTGAGCTGGCAACAACAGTCCAGCTCGGGTTCTAATGAGTCTGAGGCACACACATCCCACTGAAAGTTAATAAACCATTTTAGTTTGGATGAGCTTTTTCTTCACAAGCAGGTTAGGAACTGCAGTTATTTTGATTTCTTTTCTAAAAAGAATTTTAAAAACTAAACAAAACCCAAGCAATCAACCACAAACAAATAACCAGAAATTTTTTCATGTATAGGAGACATAACAGTTTTTGAAAATGACCACAACAGCCATGAAGGCAGCCAGGACAGTATCTATGACAAAACACACTGTAAAAATTAGCCTAAAAAATTAGTGATCTTTTTAATTCCCTCCTCATGTTGGAATTAAACTAAACTTATTTCCATTTTGAATGTTCTCTCTTGCACTGTGAAGCTGCTCAAGGTTTAAATGCATCTTCCTCACTGTAAAATGAATAAAAATCAGGTGTCAGTTTTTATTTTAAAGTATAATCAAGAAACTACAAGATCTCTCTGGTGACTTATCAGAAGCTCAATTACCAAAATCCTGCTTAGATGTCCAATTCCTCCATATCAGTTTATGATCTTTGCTGTAAAGATTACATACTGTACAGTTTATCAGAACTTTCTCAAAAAGTAAGGATTAATGATTCTCAAGTTGCTTCTCATCCTACTTCCTACAATAAAAAAGGTTAATAAATAAAATTACAAGGTCTGTTGATAGTCACGAGCTACAACTAGATCTACAAGTCACTAAATACAGTAGCTATACATCTAATGAAGTAATAAGTCATGCACTGACAAACTTTAGAAGTAAAATGGTACACGCTTGATACTGTGAAGTACACATTTTAAAATCTCTGATCACAGCAGTCATGAACTCAACCAACAGTCAAACATGTAGCTACAAGGCTAGATATTACTACTTAATATATACTACTGACATGTTGCTAGAAAACGTGAAAAAAGTTGATAATCCATCATTCTAAATTCATTTTCAGGAAGACCTAGAACTGTCGAAGGACTGAGAAGTGTCATTCCATTAAAAAAAAAAAAAAGGCATCTCTGAAAATGCTGTTCTGTCCTTTATATTGTCTTTATTACCATAACCGTACTTTGAAAACCGTTGATAACTGTTAGAATGTCTTACATAATTCTAAAAGCTACTAAAGAAAAGGGCAGGTGGAAACTGAAAGGTGTTAGCCATCCAACGATCTTCTAAAAACAAATACTAAAACCAAAATCTAAGTTTTTCATAATTTTGATGAGGTGATCGCTTCCAGAAACCTCCAGTGATCAGTCTGGAAACCAGATAAGTAAATATTCAGACCCACGCAAGATTTACGAGACCCGAACGCATTTTGCATGCAACACTGTGTATTCAGTAAGTGCCTACTATGCTTGCACTTGATGGCAATCTTCTGTTTCTTTCACTTGGCCTAGCACAACTGAACCCTGGTTAGTGCCTACTTGCTTTTAGGAATACCATTTGAATTATGCAGCAAAACATTAAGGTAACAGACATAAAGCTACACCCAGTTCCTTTTCTGGGTAGAACGAGGCAAGACTGTACCTTCAGCCGTACACACTTACCATCACTCTCTGCCCTGACTAGCAGGGACATGCCCTTGAGCCTCTCCACGTAGCAAGAGGACACATGTCCCGTGCCTCGATCATCCCACTGGCGGTCCTCATTTAGCGTGTACACCTTCACCCTGCGCCGGGTGTCCGTCATCCTGCCGCCTGCCACACCGCCGCCACCACTCTGGCTCGCAACCGCTGGGGGAGCAGAAGGCTGCGCGGGGGCCAGGCCCCCCTGAGGGAAGGGGAGCGGGAAAGAAGGGAGCAGCCCCACACGGGCACGCCGAGCAAGCTCTTCTCACTCCTCTTCAGTGCCCCAACGGGATCCTCATTATCGAGGGTAACACAGGATTGGGGAGGAGGGGGAAACAAGAGGTGAAGATGTGAAAAGGGGAGCTGCTCCTTCAGGCACAGTCAGACGCTGCACAAAAGGCAAGTAAGCCTACGCAAAGGGAGCCGCGGAGAGGAGCGAGGCTCTTTGCAGGGCGAAGGGCAGGCAGGAGAGGCGGTGAAGAAGGGATCCCGGAGGAGAAGGGGATCCACGGTCGTGGAAGCAGCGGCGGACTGCAGCCGGCCCAGCGTGACAGGAGCAGGCGTTCCTGGAAGCCGGAGCCCTGCCGAGGAAAACAGGGGGGAGGCTGGTGAGGGCCGGAGGGAATCAGAGGAAGGGAGGCAGGCGGGAGAGGGGCTGCTCGCCCTGGCCTGTAGCCCGGCTCTATTGTGCAGCAGCTGCCCAGGCCCGAAGCCCCTCGCTCGCCGTCCGTCAGCGCGGGGCTCCAAGGAGCCGCCCTCCTTCCCGCCCGGGCTGCCCGGGGCCTGCGGACACTGCCCGTCCCGGGACGGGGTGAACAGCCAGCCGAGCTCAGCGCCCCGTCTTCTCCATGGGCTCCAGTCGCAGGCGGCGGCTTCACTCCCAGCCTGGCTCCGCCGCCATGTTCTTCTTCCTCCTCCTCCTCCTCCTCCTCCCGGTGCTGCGGCGTCTCAGTCCCGACTCCCCAGCGCGCCTTGCGACGTGGCTGCGCTTCCAGGCGTTCGGCGGCCCGGCCGGCAGAGAAGCGCTGTGCCCTGCGGAGGGAGGGGGCGATCGGCAGCGGCTGGTGCGGCCCGGCTCCCTCCGGCCCCGGCTCCACCTCAGTCACTGCACGGCCGCCATCTTGGTTTCACCTCTCACTGGAGGCGCGGGGTCTCCCAGCCAGCGGCGGCACGGGCCGCCCGCCGGCATTTAAAGGGCCAGCGGCCCCGCGCAGGGGACGCGCATGCGGCCGCGGCCGCGCCGTTACCGCGGGCCCGGGGCAGGCGCCGGCGGAGTCCGGCTTTGTGCTTTTCTTTTGTTTTCTTTTTCCCCTCCTGTCACACCTTGCCGAGTGATCCCAAAGTTAAACAGCTTTTGGTTGAATATCTGTTGGGTCTCTGTAGTCATAGATGGGATCAAAGAATTTCAATAACAAACAGAAGCTGTCGAGGCTCTGCTTCTGCTACTGCTGCCAACATCTGAGCATATGTTTGACAGATTTCCCTAAAAGATGTGGAAACACTGGTGCATTTGGGACCCCACTAGTACCACTGCAGCAGAGTCCCTTTCACAGTACATTCTAGATACACAGTGTACATGGGAGCTCACTGCAATATATGCTCTTATTTTACACTTTTGAACATGTCTTCATACTTGTTTATCAAGGTGGGTTTTATTGAGGGTGGTAGGAGTCAAGCCCACAGATCTGCAGCCTTCACCAGCATTAATTATGTATCACAAGGAAGCCTCTAGACAAGCCCTGTTTTCCTTTGTCCATTTTCTATTTTGTTTGCCCTGTGAGAAAGGCAGTGTTTGGTTGCAGGATTGATACGCAGTTTCCTGAACAGGCTTCCCAGGGCCACAGCCCCAAGCCTGACAGAGTTCAAGAGGTGTTTGGACAACACTCTCAGAACAATGCTGTGACTCTTGGGGTGTCCTGTGCAGGGCCAGGAGTTGGACTTGATGATCCTGATGGGTCCCTTCCAAGTCAGAATATTCTGTGATTCCTGATGTGCCCAGACAAAGCCATCTGGCCTTTGCTCTGATACCCAAGGGCTGGTTAAGAATACAAGAGCCTTCGAGGGTATTGTTTGGGTGCCTATGACATAGCTAAAGGTATGTTGTGCTTGTTGTTCTCAGCATGGTGTTCTTGGCTAAGGCAGCGACAGGTTTGGAGCGATTCACATGTCTGGGAACTGTGGATTGTGGGCCTGGCTGAAGGGAACCAACTCACAGCACGTGCACACAAAGATGCTCGATGCCCTTGGTGGCCTGGGCAACTTTCAAGGGGACGTTCCTGGGCTGGTGCTGTGCCAAAATTTCCCTCAGGCCAGCCTGCAGATGGATTTCTGTGACTTCAGAAAAGATTGATGTCACTCAGAGAAAACTCTGTAGGACCGTTATATTCACGTACCGTTTACAAATTGTACCCTCTTGTGGCCATCAGATTAAACAGAGACCACGCTGCTCACTGCAGCTGTGGGTTTCTGGTTGGGTATTTTTTTGTGAATTGAAAACAAGAACTTCATCAGATTTCAGTTTGCATAGTTTGCTTTATGAAAATTTTGGGCTCAGCTTCTTTTAATGGGCCTTGTGTTATTTTGATACCAGTGTGAACAGTGTTTAGTCCAACAATAGTGCCTACTTCTCAGGTTTTAACCCAATTCTCATTACATTTGGCAAGGGGGTTTATTTTTTCAAACATTTCTACCCTAGTCATTCCAGAAAAAAAGATTGGGCATTGAGAACAACTTCCCGTGCTGGAAAATAGCTGGGAAAGAAAGAAACATTCTGTGTTTTTTTCTTGGAATAATGAGTTGGAAAGCAAGTCCGTCAGGTCACACCTCAATTCCTTCTCTCCATCTCTACTAGTTTGAAAGTTTGTGTCGGGAAAGAAATATCTTCAGGCATCAGGAGAGGCTGTTATTAACTGAGTTAAAAGGTTTAGGCCCCTTTAGTTCCTATAAATAATAAAGGACCTAGCCCTGACAGAAACTTTTGCCCAGCAGGAACTGAGTAATAAATGATGAGATGGAGTCTGAATACAGTTTTAAACTTCCACATTCCTAGGAAAATAACTACACATAGATCAACGCAGAAGGAATAAGCCGAAATTTGGTTTACTACATAGAGCAACTTTCTTGCAAAGCAGTCAAGAATAAACAACAAGGTAACTTTTTCTTCCAGTGCCTAATAATAATTTTGGGAAAGAAAATGGCATTGTTATTGTGAAGAACTTCAGGTCACACATACAAATTTGGTCCTGTGTACTAAGGCATTATTAGAGCTCCTAAAACTCCTAGCTATTTTCTGAACAACAACAAAAAAATGTTAGGGAACCTAACAACTTGAGACTTTACTATGGTGAAGATTATTGCTAGAATGAAAGTCTGTGCTTGCCTGAGAATAGAGATATGGCTCTACTCAGTATGTGCAAACAAGATTACAATCCATACTGCACACACATGGACTCTCACTATGTCCTCTTGTTTTCAAGGCATGTATTCTGACTTGTGACCCAAAAAACTCCAGAAAATGAATGGCTGAGTAAAAAGGAAAAAATTAAATAGAAAAATTATCATAATAGGGGGAGACTATAAAGAAGATGTCTATAAAGGAGTCCGAATATTGTGATCAAGAAAGAGGGGAGATTGAGAAAAAATATCTTTTAAGTTTAGTGGGGAAGCAAACACAGCAGTTTGAAATAAATACATACTGTAGACAAAAAGCAAACCTATCAATCATTACAAGTTATGAAGCACACAAAAAATGGAAAAGTATGTCAAGAAATTTGCGTGGTTGGTAGTTTTAGTTTTAGTTTCCTGTTTCCTAAATCTTAACACTATTATAGGCCTATTATATCAAGATTTTAAAAACCATTGATATTGATACAAAAAAACCCCAAAACAACAGAATTGTTTAATAAATAAATTTGTTTTAGACTTGAAAGAATGTGTGATATATTTGTATCATATGGTGATGACTAAGTGCTTTCCTGGTCATTATTTAGAAGGATATTAAACAACTTTTCTTGGAGAGAAACATATTCAAGTATGGAGGTCCTAAAAAACTTGAATTTGAGAGTCCTGAAGAGGCTTGCATGTGTGATCTCAGGAAGCATGAAACCTTATTAGATTTTAATAAAGCTTAAATTATTGCAGAAATTCTGCAAGACATGAAGAATGACTCTAAGTATTCAAATTGGCCAAGTGAGAACCCAGATAACAGTAGACTGATTTATCTGACACCGTCACAGACAATAAATGCTCACACAGAATGCGATAAAGAATTACAAGATAGACTTACAGCAGTAGCAGCTGATGTGGCTTTAGGGAGATAAAATGTTTAATATATTGTTAAATTACGAAGTTGCTCATAAGAGTAATGGTGCAGATACAATATACACGGATAGTTCTCAGGTATTTTTCTGGAAAGTAAAAACTGTATTCTGTGAAGAAAGCTTACATTGCATGGGTCAGATTGGAGGTGACTGGCATAGCTCAAAAGGAATTATTGATCTCTGGAGATGATCCTAGATGATTGTGAGAAATCAAGAGTAGGACTGATGCTATTTACAATTTCTTGTAATGTTTAAAAAGTCAATGTAAAATCTCTATGCATAAAAGCTGTGTATGACTCAGAGAGCTTGGAAGAATGGCAAGAAATGGATAAGGACATAAGGGTCAGAAACACACAGGTTCACTTACTGAAGGTGCTGATGTAGAAAGAAAGGCTTAGCCTGGGACAGCTGGGAAGGTTAGTGGCAGCTGCTTCTGGCTTATTCCAACTTTACAAATGTCTGTGAGCTCATCAGTGCTTCCTAGTAATCACTGCATTTTTAAGGCAAGCAATGACACTTTCACTTAAAATTTTGAGCTGTAAAGAGTGTTTGTTCAAGACCTGATGGAGGAGCAGCTCAGGCAGTCCACTTGTGGCCTGGTTGTGCTCTGACCTACACCTTCTAAACAGGACCCTTCAGATACAGCCAAATACAGAGTCATATCTACGGCAATAAATAGTAAGGCAGCTCTGAAAGAAGCAAGCTGCATAGTAAACAAGCAGCCCAACTCAAACTTCTGATACTTCTCTGTGTCTGTAAGATTCTATAATACGCCTTTTGGGCATATTGGAAACTAGCACACTGTGGAAGAATGTAACATCAGGAATAAAAGTAGCTTTAATGCCACATTCTATAACTCTGGTGTCCTCATGTTTTACAAATTTTAAGAAATTGAAATAGATCAGAAAGGACTGCTCTAAAGGGTTTCATTTTTTTGCAGATCCATTTGTTACAATCCAAAATCTCAGATTCCTGCAGCATGCACTTTTTTGCAGCCTTACCCTCTGAATCATGTCTCAGATGCTGCCGCTCAGCTTTCACATCTACCACAGATCCCTGAGAAGCAGTAGCCCTGTTCTTGTACTTGAACCAAACGTGAACCTGTGAAGGTCAGCAGTTAAGATTCTGTGACCCCCTCCTCCTACATAATGTGCATGTGAATCACCTCAACAGAAATGTCATCTCTTTTCTTTCAACCCCCATTGTTATCTTAATTTCCACAGTACTGAAAAGTGGAAGCTTCTCTTCCAAGTGGAGCTTCCTTTTAAGAGTTCTCTGCAACTGCACAGTCATGAGAAGTCTGTATTTGTTTTGAATTCCTGTATGCCTCTCTGGAAATGCTATGCTTTATCTAAATATGTAGGCCTCATTATCAACAGACTGAAGAATTTCAAAGCACTGATGATGCAGAGAACATGCCTGAGTCATTTGTTCATCCAGCAGTGAAAATTCCCCTCCTTCTGTGAGGGGAACTCCAAGACATATGAATTGTGCTAGCAATATATACTGCAACTCTGTATGCAGTATATATTTCTATTTTTACATATATTATTTTGCCTATTGACTGTGTTTGTAAAGTTTTATTTTAAAGAGTTATCGAGTCTTTTTTTTTTCCTTTTTCTGTGGCAGACTTCCTATTCCAAACTTTTACTCCCAAGTATTTTTTAAGTAAGGTTTCCAGTACTTCATCCATAATTCAGACTACAAAAGGCTTCTCTTAGACTCATACATTTGAAGGTCTTTAGAAAAAGTGATGGACAGAGAGGTAGGAAGTATGAGATCCACATCATAACTTTGTTTCTAGGAAGCTTTGAAAGTCCATCAGAAACCCGTAAGAGTTAAAAACTACCTCATTTTTTCTATTATATCTCTATGTAATCACCTAAAATTTACTATCTGATGCAATACTCTCATTCAAATAAATTCTTCATTACCTTAGGCACATTCTGAGGTGAGTGTGGGAATTGTTGAAGATGTTTCCTTTTGTGTAAATGTCTTGGTTTGAAAGACAGATATCTGCTAGGAAGGGGCAGGACCTCCCTAGAGATGGAGAATTCAAATCCCCTCCCTCCAAATTATTCCAATTAAAAGGAAAATTAAAGGAGTTTTCAGGCAGAGGTATGGGGGTAGGAATAACAGTTCTTTACTAGTATATATGACAAAACAACAAACAAACAACAACTACAGCATCAATAATAAACAGAACCAAGAACCTTGAGGGCTTTCTTTTACAAAAGCCCAGAGCAGTTTGATCTGGGTGCCCCTGCAGGACTCCGAGAGGCCGAACTGGAAGGAAGGAAAAGTCCCGGGCTGGTGGATGAGATGAGGAGCTCTGCGCTGGCAGCTGGAGCAGCAGGGGTGTCCCGGCAGGGCTGGGCAGTGCAGGGCTACAGAGTAGCAGGGGAACCTCAAAGGTCCGAAGAAGCGGCGGTGGTGGGAGAGGCTGGAGAAAGCGAGTTCAGGATTCCCGGGTACACGAACAGATAACGATAGATTTCCCAGGACGAGGCAGAGGCAGAGGGCAGCCTGACCGTCCTCCTCGGCGCTGAGAGCAAGAGTGCCTCCCCCTCCCCCAGATCTGTCTTTTTTTGCCTTTCCCAAAGCTCATCATCTCTCACCTCTGAGGGACACTCCCAGGGACTCAAAAACAATAGGTGTAGCTTCGTGCTGCTATATCCCTCAAGCACTCTTTTTGTTCTGACTAAGTAGTCATTAAGGCTTCTTGGAAACTTATGGGAAAAAATTCTGTGAGAAGAGGGGAAAAAAAAAACAAAACCAAATCTAACCCCCAACAGTAAATAAGAACTACATAGGTGGATTTAGAGTAAAAAAAGGGGAAAAGGCCAAAAGGGATGGAGAAGGGACACTGTCAGAGCCAGAACAAGACAGCAGCACATGGACACAGGTCGGTGGACACTCATCCTTACACACACACACACAGAGTCTCAGCAGGTTGGTACTTCAGTTGGAGCAGTCATCTGGGATGACTGGACTACACTTGTGTAAATTTAGGTTCAGATTCCTGGACAAAAGCTAGTGAAAGTGACTATACATCTGTAACAAAGTGTAATAAATGTAAAAATACATCATAAACCTAAAAAAAAGTCCTGAAAAAATAGGAGGTGGGTAAGTTTTTTTAAGAAAGTAATTTAGATTCAGCCATTGTACTGACAGCAATTCAAATATGTTTGGGTTTTCCAGTTTTAATATATATGAGTCACTTCAGTGTTTGTGACAATGATGGTCTTAGATATGCAAATAATCAAGATTTGCAGAGAACAGGAATGATTGTGGTGCAAGTGGCAACTAAGTAATATAAACAGATTGGGAGCACATCCAACTACTCAAAAGATTACTTTACTAATTATCTTAGCTAGTTCTAGTGTCTTCTATTTTGCATATGAAGCCAATAAAGCAGAGGTGAGAACCTGACACAGGCTCTGTGGATGAGCTCTGCAGTAACAGAGGCCAAGCATTTAGGGAGGGAAATGTGCACTGTCCTCACTTTGCACCCCTTCCCTAGCTAAAAGCAAAGCTAAGTAGACCAAACGCAAACCTGGAGGTTTTGCTATTATTGTTACCTGGAAATACAACCTAAATTGTTATGGAATGGATTTGCCTCAGTAGCAATGTAGAAATTCCTCTGATTCTACATTCTCAGCCTAGCCTCCTCTTTCTTCATGTATGTTACCTCTCTTCTGGTTGACACCAGATAGGATTTGGGCTCACACCTGAGACAGGATTTGGCAAACTTCTGTAACATCTTGAAAAGCATGAAGAAAGCCAGCAAGGATCAGTTGTTTAATGTCCCTTCCAACGTGAGAACTGAGGAGCAAGAAATCCAGCAAGTAGGTAGGATGGTCAAAATAAGAATAATTGCACTTTCGTCATAGCTCATTGAAGAAAGTGACAGAATGCTCTGTTGCAAGGAAACATTGATGGAGAAGTCCAACTTAGTAGTCCAATGTACTAATCTACTAGGAGGGTCTCTTGCAGAGCATGGGTGGCCTCGAAGCAGAGCTCTCAAGTCAGACACTTCTTGTGACGAAGGGCAAAGGCATTAGAGGCATGTGGGGATTATCAGCGGATGTTGGGAGGAAGAAGGCTGGGAATGGTGTGTGTGCCAGGAGGGGCTGGAGCAGTGAGGTGCAAAGGGGGTCTGGCAGCTTTCACACCCCAGGGCGCTGAAGCGTGGGGTGACTGCAGGGACACAGCTCTGCTGTGCACTGGCTGGTGCAGGACAGTGGGGCCAAATCCACAGGGAGAATGAATAGTCCTAAATAAATACAACAAGGACCACACTTGGACATTACTACCAAAGACAGTGTAAGTGAATATCATTTCATTAATCATCACTGCAGCTTGTCACTATATAGAAATTAATTATTATTAGAAGTATAGATATTAAATATTCACTAACAATTGTCTAATTAACATGCAGGATTTATTTGTGATGTTTATGGCTTTCATTAGTGACAGAACCTGAGAAAATAATAATGAGAGAATGTATAATCTATAAGAATATATCACAGTTCTATGTGTTTATTTGTGTTTTAATACTAAGGGTATGATGAGAATTTTTAAAAATTTTCTGAAATCTTGACTCTTGAAACAGAATTGCCAGCTGTAACTTTTTGAGGTCCCCTGAAACAGCCACCCTAGAGCTTTGATCACCTAAAGATCTTACAGTGCTTTGCAGCCATGAGAATATTTTGGGGCAACTAGAGATGAAGGAAAACAAGACTAATTCCAGCCAGTAAAGCTGAAACCCTGATCCCTTCCTGCTATCCTCTATGCTTCTCACTTCTCATAATCCCAAATCACTGGGATTATGATTTACACTTTCCTGTTACCTTTTATATATGGCATGGACCAGCCCTAAATCCCCTCCCTGACCTTCTCACCGAGGAAACCATGGATCCATCTCCCTCCTGTACTCATACAGCTGCCCTCTTTATATCTCTACTATGTTCCTCTCAAATCCTTTCAGCACACACAAATGAGTTGTGCTTAGGTTATGTTCTCACCTGCCATCATGCTCATAGCTATCACTAGTTTGAAATCTCTGCTGTTCCACGTTCCCTGCTACAGGACTAATCTCTGTGCTTGCAACGTCCTGCACAACTTGGTTCCCTCTCAAGCCAAATACATTTTCAGAGGTTTATTCCTATTCTTCTCTTTCCTGTTTTATACTTGTCTTGAAAGCCTTCCCCTATCAATTGGCATGTATCAGCCTCTGGTTTATCTCATGTGTGGTGCTTTTTTTCTTCACATTGCAAATATTATTCTCAATTTTCCCAGGAAGTGACTTTTTGGGGATTCCAGCACACAACCTTGTCATTAGTTCAGTATAGCCTCTTTGTAGGCATGAGAAGTAGGTAGAAGGTGGAAAGATGATCCCTGACAATACTGCAAAATAACTGTACAGAGAATCTACTGTAGCCACTAATTATAATGAAGGCATGGACATGGGAAAAGTAATAATATGGAGGAAAATCAGAAATATAAATTTAATAGGAGATACAAGTTTTGTTAATTGCATTTTAAGCAGAGGACATATTATGCAATTTTATAGAAGTTTAAACTCAAATCCATGCATTTCACCAAATGAAACAAAAACTTGTTAGCGAAGCAAGACTTCAGCCATTTAAAGAGGAGATGGTTTTGGAATGACAATTAAATGGCACTAATAGTAGTACACTGAATGGTATCAGAATTGGGAACTGTGCTGTTTCTTGCCTCCAGCTATCTCAGTTCAGATCTTTCATAGCAGAAGAACTTAGAGATCCTAAGGGATTTTTTTTTCCCCTCAAAAACACTGTACTGAAAATAACCCCCTAGGAGGTCATAGGGTTACATGGAAAATAGCAGTTTAATTTATTCATCCTAAATAGCAAAAGGCATATTTTAGCATATATTAAAAATAGACTCATTTAATGCACTTTTTCAGCCTAGTGTCTGATTTTGCTGTTGATTTATTTCTGTACACTGCATTCTCCTTAAAGGAATTTGTAGGATGTTATTGACAATTCCTTCAGATAAATGTGCACATAAGAATAGACATGCTCATGGCTCTTTTGCAAAAGTGAATGCGCAAGGTATGAAGTTCTCTTTCTACATCAATTCCTAGGCACCACCTAATGGTGTCTTAGCTTTCTTAACAGCAGCTCTTTGAGGAGAGGAAAACCATTTTAATCTTTTGTATCTTTCTGTAATGACAGTTCAGCAGTCAGTGGAACGGGAAGAATGCAATGAATTGATTTCCTACATATGCTGGCACTCTTCTGTGCTATGATATACACTACCATATCTCAAATACACAAGGTTTCTGGGTTAATCACAGTTGTTATAGATTTACCCTAGAGATAGCTGTATTGTGAAAATAAATTAGTAGCTTCCAAAGCAAAGCTGGCCATTTAAAAGAATGCAATAAATACCATGTTCATACTGACAGATACATCTGCATTGCAAGATTTGCTCCTCCTGCCTACTAATCTAGTGCAAAGGTATAAAGGGACTTGCTTGAATTTATCTTGGAACCAGTCATTTCAAAATTGGCTTTCCTTCTGTAATGCTCCTACAGTAATGATCAGAAGACCATTTAATTGATTCCTCTGTCTTTGAAGAGTTCATAGTTCTACATTTAATGTAATAAAAGATTGATTTTGCTAGTTTTCAGTGTATGTGGCAAGGCCATACTTTTACCAGAGTACTTGGGAGGAGCAGTTGCCAGTTATGAATTGGTAAAACTGGTAACAGAAATGACGTGGACAAGTAGGGTACAAGCAGATCACAGCCACATGATAGGTGCTGATGTTATTTATGTGCTTGCATATTTTTAGCTATTGGCAATGACTGTCACAGTAGAGAGGGGAGGTAGATACAAATGGAAAGAATACTTTGAAAAGGATGTTATTTTTATACTGAGCTTCTCATATTGCTTAACTGATGTTGCTTCAACATGATACTGAACACAGTCAGAGAAAAAGTGTCAGTCACAAGACTGTAACTCCTGCCACACTGGTCAGATCAAAGGTCCATCTGTTTCAGCATTCTGTACAACTAAGTGATGTCTAAAAAAAGTGTTTCCTTTTGTTTGTTTCAAATTACTATACAGCTTTTGTGCTTCTGAGAAGCAATGAATCACCATAGTTACTCGACTGATTTTATGTTCTCTCCACCTTTCATCATCTTTTTTCCATGAAAAAATGTGCTATTGGGTTTCACTTGAACAGAACCTATTCATTATTTCTGATCCCTACTGCTTAACTTACCTGTATCTTATCTAGTGCTACTACATTGGTCTTGGAGATCAAGAACCAGAAGTGCATGTATTTGGGATTCAAGGTGGGCACAAGAGCATCATGATGCTTTCCTGGTTTGTTCTCTATTCTTTTCATAAGGAAATAATTGTAATGTTCAGTTTGCATTTTCTTGGCACAGGGCATGGTGTTGCCTACTCAAATAACTCCCAAATCCCTTTCATGAGTAGCTACAGCTAAGAGCTCTCCATTTTGAATTTTTCTTTCAAGTTGCTGTGTTCAGATTTGATAAGCATACACTGTATGAGAGGTTTTACTGTCTGGCTGCTCAGCATTGGTTAAAACTTTCTTCAACTCCTTGCTGTCTGCTTCAGTTGTGACTTTGACGCACAAGTTGTTATCTTTGCACATTTTCCTGCTTCAGTATACACCTTTATGTTGTAACTTGTGAATAGCTTGTACAGCAGGATCTGGACAGCTGTAGATCCAGTGGAGCTCTTTGCTTTGTTATTTGTGGAAAATCATAATTTTTTTGGATCTCCCATCCAGTTGTTTGCCCACAGATTATCTTTGTTACCATTCTATGAGAAGTTATTTTCTGCAAAAAATACTTAGTGAGGTGCGTTTCTCAAAAAAGCATTTTACAAATCCAAATACATAAAAATCACCACTTCAGCCTCATGACTGCTACATTTGCTATGCAGATTCCTTTCTCAAACACCATATTGATTGTTCCTTCATAATGTCACTTACTCAGATTTCTACTTGTTCTATTTTACAATAATTTCAATTAGTTTGCCACCCACAAAACTTATACCTTATGTATTGTTGTTCCTAAGATAACCCCTGAGATTAGTATTTTTAAAAAATGGTGACGTCTGTCATTTTCTGTTCTCCTGGTTGACTGAAATGTTGGGTTAAAGACCACAATTTTCAAGTGAGGATTTTCATGTTTAAAAATCCAAAATGACCTTTCCATGCCCTGGCAATCACTTACTATTTCTTTAACAGATTAATTTGACAAACATTCCTTATGACGAATCAGCATAAGAGAGTTCTCAGATTATGTTTCTCTCCTTTAAATGTCCCACTACCCATCTAAGATTTCCCTTCTGTATCAAAGTTGTTCCATTCTATCAGAAGGCATTCTTACAAAGATTGATCTCACCCAATGCTTATAGTTTGATTTCCTTCAATCCTTCTGAACTACATCTCATGAGATGTTTGTAATTAAATGCACATCTCAATGGAATCAAACAGAAAGACCACAAAGAAACTATTTGGAGGATGATATGAAGGAATATAAGAAATAATAATAAAGCAACAAGATCGAACCAAAACCAGAAGAGGGACATTTCCTTTACCTGAAGTTCCTTTACCTGTTTTTCTTCATAAAGAGTAACACTTTTTAAAGTTTTCATTATGTAGGGGAATCCTTTGTTGACATATATTAATATACAATCCAAGAATTGAGAAAAGATCACCAGGGAATTTCAGTAAAAATGTATATAACTGGTTTTTACACTACATAAAATAAATAATTACTTTTTTTTTACTCAGTGTAAGCGTAACTCTCCCATTTCCCAAAACTATTCAGACTAAAATTTGTATTTGAACAACCATTCAGAATAAAAATTGTGGAAGCAAAGCTATTGATCAGAATTAATTTTTTCTCATTTAATGGCTTGCAATGGATGCATTTTGTAAATGTAATGACTTTGCTGCAGAGAATTCCAGTGTGTAGCTATCCATTTAATCCCAGACCTCTTTTGCATTCACTTCCAGTAGTGATTGATTGCCAACAACAAGGTTTATTAAACACACGTAAGGCATTAGATAAGCTGTGAAATTGAGCAAGAAAGCAAAGATACGTATTTAGTACTCTGTAGTTTAAGCAAATCCCAAGGAAAGAAAAAAAAATTCTAACTCCAGAACTCACTTCTATTCAAAGCTAGATGAATGGAATATGGAAAATTTCTTCATCATAATTGTGTCTACTCCCTCCATGAAAACAGTTATTGCTTCTTTGCCAGTTTGGCTGACTTGCTAACTAGTCCTTTACTGCACTGTAGCCAAGGAAATGAAAGGAACTGTGGAAGGATATTTAACTTTTTTTTTTGTCTGTAGCCCTTCCATCTCCATTTATTTCACGCTTTAAAATCTGTACAAAGTGTAAATTTGAAAGTTTCCTTTCTGACTTCAACTGCTCTGAGCTTTCCAGCCCTTGGGTTTAATTCTTTCTTACAAGGCAGCTCCCTCCCTCTTTTTGTTGTTTCTTTTTTAACACACGCACACCCATCCACCCCCACACCACATACATTTCTTTTTAAGTTTAACCATGTTAATGCATGAAAGAAAATACATGCAAGTGTAAAGGAAATTCTCACAGCTGGTTTTCTTTGCTTTGATCTCAGAGAGGATTTGGGTACTAAAAATAGGATTTATCTGAGTTTCAAGAACAAAAAGCTGAGTCTGGGGTCAGAGTTGGCCTTTCTGTTAGGCCTTCCAATTCTCAGTGTTCACAGAAACACAGAGTAAGTGAAGTTGGAAGGGACTTCTGGAGACTGCCTGGTCTAAATCCCCTGCACAAAACAGAATCCATTAGAAAGGGCTGGTCTGGATCTTGTCCAGTTAGGTTTTGAATATCTCCAAGGATGGAGAGTCCCCAAGTGGTATTTAAGCATACTCACTGTAAAATAGTTTTTTCTTATGTTTAAATTGAATTTCCTGTGCTTCCTTTTGTGAGCATTGCCTTTGCCATTGTGTTTTTGAACCCTTGTCTGAGCATTACCAAGCCTGCTGTGGCCTATGCAGGTAACCACCCAGCTCCCAAATAAGTTAATAAGGATCCAAATGTTAGTGGAGTGGCACATCAATTTCCTAAGGAGATCTGTTTCACTGGCACATGGAGTTAGGTGAAAGGAATCCTAGGTGCCCCTCTTCAGTTTTAAAATGTATATGTAGCTATTTTAGTTTTCCAAAACCAGCTGTTGCTGCTGGTTGATGGCAGTGCAAGTCTACTAGTCAGAGCACTCACCCAGAAAGTTCAAGCCCTGTGTTCAACTTCCCCCACAACCTGAGTCCAAACCCTTTTCTCAAGAGACAATCCTGACTTTAGCTTATAAAGCTGAGTGAGGATGTCACTGTCTCCATCTTTCCTAGTGCAGAAATACTTGCTCTTAGACATTTAAACAGGGAAATGAAGCCAGAAATACAGCATTTTAAAATATTTCCCTAAGTAAAAAGTGTGTGACTTTTATACTACTTCTAAAATTTTGAAGAATAAATTTCTGCAGTCAAAGCAAACAGGAAAATACCAGATGTGGATGCCAAGTGGCCTGGACAGATGAAACAATATTTGAGAGTAGGTTCTCGTAATGCTACCTGGTGGGACACGTTAGATTCTGTGATTGTATGTCCCTTGCCTGTCTGCTGAAAAAGACAAACAATTACTTACCTTCTTTCTAGTAAAGAGTTCATATAGCCTTGTCCATATATATTCTGCAGCTATTGCCACAGTTATTGGCAGGAGGTCTGAGCTGTTCCGTAAGTGAAACAGCTGCATCAAATTCAAACCAAGAACCCACACTAAAATTGTTTATAGTCTGTCTCTATGCACAGACATAGGCAGGATATCTGCATGCACATACACACAGAATACAGTTCCATAATCTCTCCTTCTTAAGGGAGTACTCACAAAAAGCAGCAGAAGTTGTTTTTTCTTTGCTAAAATGCATGGTGAAGTGCCTTGTGACATCTGAGAGAGCTGTTTTGGAGGCCACATTCATGCAACATGGTACATACGCCAACTGAAATTTCCTGGTCTTTAAATGGGTCTGTAAAGACAGCAAAGAATGTAAAAAATGGCATTTCTTCATACAATAAGGATATTTTTGATTCAATTCCTTGCAGAAATCAAATCTTCTTGAAGTTGTGTACAATGACAAGCTGTTCCTTGCAGATTTAAAGGATATTTTACAACACTTTTTGAATTCTTTGACAGCTGACCTCCACTGATTTTAAAGCACGTAGCTTCTTCATTTCCAGCCTATCAGATTTTCACTTATTCAAAACAGTTAGATGCAAAGCTCCTAAATGATCACAATACAAACTGACAACACTTGCTGTTAGTCTCAGATCTGGCAAATGTTTCCAAACACACAAAACTAAAAAACAGGCAACAAATTAGAAATAAGTAATCACAGGAGGAGAAGCAAAAGCTGTGCTGCTTAAGACAATACACAGTAGAATTGAGGTTCAGTACTTCAATCAGATCTCTTGCTTTAGCATACACCTAAAGAAACACTTTCAGAGCAAACTGGCAAGGGGAAGAAAAGAATCTTTTCACAGCAAATAGGGAAGTTAAAAGAGAAATTTTTTTCCCTTAGATACTTGAATAGATACCATGTACATCATCCTGCAGTGGTCATTGGAGTGGATACTTACATGTAATAAACTCAAGAAGGTTCTACAAGAATCAAGGCTATCTGTATACTTATCTATAGATTGGAAAACACAGGGCTCAACTCAAAGCATGGCAAAAATAATTGTGAAATTCCCATTGATTTCAATAATCTTTTATACACAATTTCCTTCTTCCTAAAGCCTCAGTACACACCTCCCTCAGTGAAATTTATGTATGTACATTGAACTTGATAGGTTCCTTTGTATAGTAGAGGAGCAGTGAGCCAAATGGATTTTGATTCTCAGAGAACTTTCACAACACAAAACTAATGACACATTTTATTCTTCTTCACAGCAAAACATAGTACCAAAGCATTCAATTAAAATCAGCTCTTGGACTGTGAATCCCTGTTCAGTCACAGAAAGTGACTGAAGATTTTTCTCCTTACACCGGTTATTTTTTGACAAATGAAGAGATTAATTAAAATACAGTTGAATTAAATCTATACTTTCCTGATATCATCTAATAAGCCAATGCTGTGCCAGTATATTATATTTAGCACACCAAAACAAATGGAAGGGGAGAAAGGACAGTCTCTCTGTCAAGATTCAATCCATACAGTAACAATACATGAGTTATTTAATTACAGCCATCTTCATTCTGTAGCAGATGAACAAGGAATATATGGTATATGACTGATGAGGTTGCTATGTCCTCTGATGACCTCTCAGCACATAATGAAGCATGACTGCTCACACTTAGCATGGTCACAGACTACACTTTCCTTGTTTGTGTGTTGGTATCACTGTAATACTTTGTCTGGAGCCTGCTGCTCTTCAACTAGGGGAAGGATTGTGCTTGATTCTGCCAACTACACAACTAATTAAGCGTATTATTACTGCCTTCTACAAATCTTGTCTCTTTACCAAGTATTCTAACCTGGAACTTCACTCAGAACTTACTAAGAGAAAGAATTAATGCTTCTGTTTATGGTAAAACAGTATTAACAAAGTATGTGTGAAGACTGGCTAATGCAGGAGCTTTTTTCTTGGAGCTGTCATGCCACACTTCATGGCAAAAGTAGGTTTAAATTCTGCACCTGCCTTAGGGAAGAAAAGACTTCTCTTATCACTCATGAAGGTGACTGAATGACTGTACACACATATTTGGTTTTACAATTTTTTCATCTTCAAGATTTAATAACTGAAAATAATTGTCTCCATCACTAGATAGCCACACCTCTTAAATAAATAGCACTCTGAATTATTACATATACTTAGAGGGAGAGCCACTGCAGAGAATGGTTTTTAGGTAATTAATATTTTCTGAAGAGTACTTGTCTACTTCATCAAGTGTAAAAGTGCCATTTATTTTCATAATTGTCTGTAAACTACTGTGCATAGACCAAACTAACTGAACACAGAACCTCATTTATAAAGAAACCTCTCCCTGTTGATTTGGGATTTCTTTGTAATGAAAACTGATTTACAGTCAGCTTCTTCAGGAGTCTCTACAAAAGCCTAAAATGAAGGATTTCCACACCAAAATCCATTTCTACTGATGGTACTGATGATGAATAACTATTATTTTAGAAAGTTTCACAATTTAAGTGAGACCACTGATAGAAATAGTACAAACCAAGCAAAACAGTGAGTCTAGTAATTGAAAATGTGTGAAATCAATAGTTTTGAGCTTGGTTCCTCTGTAAGTTCCTCTGAAATTTTGCCAAAACGGTTATGACAGCAGATTTGGACCACTTATATCTTTACTACTTAAGGGGGAAAAAAAGAGAAAAGGTTAAATTACGCTTAAATTCAAAATTACCTTCTTTGTATACATACCTCATTTCCATAAACAGAGAGAAATTACTATGTGAAAAAGCATTCCATGTGGCAAAAATCTGGTGTTTGGAAATACAAACCTTGGAAATGTGGGGTTCCAGTTTGTGGCTCCTATACTGCAAACAGCAACCATGGACTTGTGCTGAAGAAAAATAACACATTAAGCATCAATAGTTAGTAGTATAATGGCCCTGCAGCTATTATACAGACTACCAAGAAAGTAAGAGTAAACTACACTTAAGTCAGGAATTAATTGAAAGTCAGGAGAAGGCAAATACGACACATATGTTGCAGAAGGAAAGCTGGAAAGAAAAAAAGCTTCTTTTTCTCAAGATCTGAGTAACGCTGTTTGCCATGAGCTACCCGGGGAAGGCTCCTCATCCCTCCCAGCAGCGCCAAGTGTCGCAGCTGTCCCCGGACGCAGCAGCAGATCTGTGCACCAGGCGGCGCTGCACAGCCAAACGATCATTCTCTGAAAAATAAAAAGAAATCAGTACCATTGAATCTCTTTGGCATAAAAATAAATTTATAAATCATGCAAGTTAACTTGCAGGCAAATGTAATAACAGGCAAAACGAATGGTTAATTGTATTTGGGTATAGCTAGATCACTTAAAAGCTTCTCAAGGAAAAAAAGAAAGAATCTGGTCAGCACTCTGAAAGACCTCCAAGGAAACAGCACATGAATTATTCTCCTAGTCAGGAAACTGAAATATCTGAACATAAACAAACAGCTGCAGCAGCACCACCCCCGCTGGAGATCGAATTATTCTGATTATACAGAAGATCAAAGCTTTGTTCATTCTGTTTAAAAACATCCCTTTGCATTCTTACAAGAATATTCACTGGTAACATCCCAGTCAAATTTAAGTAGCTGCAAATAAACTTCAGAGTTACAATTCACAGTTGTTTGTCTTATCCTAAAATGTGCACTCATTCTTTTCTGGGCAATGCACATTCAGTACATCCATTTGTCTGGAAGTTTCAGCCTCTAGCTTCCCACTCCATACTTGTTTCTATTCTGCAACTCACCTCTTTGAAATAAACAGCTGCCACCTGCCACGATTCACCTTACCTTCAATTAGCTATCATCAATTTCTTAGCACTGAACTTCAAAATACTGTACCAGGAATGAAGGAATGAGAGTGAACGAAGTCTTATTTAAACATGTAATTTCTCCTGTAAAGGTCTCTAGTTTTGAGAGACTTGCAAAGACGCCTAGCAGACAAGACGAAGAATAAATGCCAGGTAGGGTATCTACATAGTCCCACAAGACCTGTGGCAACAAAGAATTAGTGAAACAAGTGTGTCAGTATTGTCATTCAAATTAACTTATAATTCATGCAAATCACATATGTACTGGGAAAAACTGGACATCACTTGTCCTGTTTCTTCTCATGTATGCTATATAAATAATAGCTGGTTTTCTTAGAAAAATACTTGTTTTACCTTGAGAAGTCTTCTGCTATTCTTTCTTTGCAACGAAATTGGTCAAATACTTCACAGACTTCCTAGATGAGTAACTGATTGAATTGGTTAAATTCTTGGTACACACCTTTTTTTCCTTGAAAGCAGATGTGCTGTAGCAATTCTGGGATCAGAGAGGCCACAGTCTCAGTGGAAACAACTTCATATACATCATTACTTTCAATCTAAAGTAAACACAATTATGTGTTTTATGCAAAAAGACAAATTTATGAGTGGAGCACATTGAGGATCAAATTGAAAGTCATAGGTTGCAATTAATCAGAGGTGACAAATATGTATTTTCAAGGTGGAAATTTAAATTTCGTAACCAAAATCAGAGTGCAAGACTGATAGCTGCTGAGCTTGCTACAGGTACAGAAAAGAAACAGATGTAGTCAGTGTCATGGCAGGCTAAATTCACACTCAAAATACACCCAAAGACTTCTGACTACAGAGTCACAGAATGGCTGGAGTTGGAAGAGACTGCTGAAGGGCATCTAGTCCAACACGCCTGTTCAAGCAGGACCACCTTGAGTTTATTGCCCAGGACCATGCTGAGATGCCAAGTCCAACAGCAAGTGCATACTTCCAGTTATACTTTTCATAGAAAAACTGTGTGACAAGTACAAGACTGACCATAAGATCACTCACTACCAGTCACATTTAGTTAAGTAATTCCATTCAGTTCAGTGATTCGCATGCTTCAGTTCAAAAATTTTGTAAATCACCACAAACTGGTTTGTGTGATAACTTCTCTCAATAAACCAAACAGATATTTAATAATACTATTACTTCAATAAAGAATGGGCATATAAAAGAAAAGCCATTATTCTATGCCTAAGAAAATCTACTTTTTAAGTGACATGTGGTCATCACCAAAATGAAAACAGTAGTCTGCCTCTCCAGTGTGCATTAATGTACATAAAGGTTACTAGCACAGAAAAAAATACATTACATTTAAAATTTGCTACTGGCAATGCCTACCAGATCCCTCTGAGAGTAAAAGCTGTTGACTGTCTCCTTTCACACCTTGGACTAGCAGTCTTGCCTCAATGGCTTCAATCACTACAGAGCTGAAATTCACCTGCATTTCACTTGTGACCCTGTGAAGACCAGCAGCAGTTTAAAAATGTTGACAACCAGAGCTGCGTGCTGCCAATCTCTCCTCCTGGGGAGTTAACACATCTCCTTTCACCTTGGATACAAGAAGATGTGTGCTCACAGCCAGCTGAAGGGAGGGGTCAGCCTCATTTGAAGCAGTCCTCATACATCTGCTTGCAATCATCTACTCATACTGTTAATTGGTAAGTTATTCCCCCTGAAGGACTTATGGCAGGCTTTGTATACTCCAGGCCAGATATAGAAAAGAACAAAATTCAAACAAAATATTAACACCCCTAATTTTTACTCTTTTACAACTATCTATATTTATCCTTCTATAGACAGTGAGCAAAGTTCACAGCATTAGTCAGCTCTGAAAGCTTACCATTTTCTCCTTCTTACAGAGCAGGGAGCCTAGTGTGGACAAGCAGGTTGCTGTGCCATAAACAGCTGTGCAGCTGCACACTGCTGACATGACTGCAGTTCCACCAGCTGGCCAAACACAAACCCACAGGAAAGCCTTATTCACACCTGATGCCCTCCCAAGTTGCAAAGGAAATGGCTTCAAATACAGGTAATAAAACCAGGAAATAATTGGTCATCTGTGGCAAATATCCTGGAACAAACTGCAAAATGAGGAAGTTCAACAGGTGGAAGCAGAAACCGAAGGAGTAAAACCAGTAGTGACACTACTGCCCTGCATAGCCAATATATGCCCTGTACCTACTGATGTATGTGTATGTGTATACATACATACAAAAACAGATATTTATAAAACATCAGAAGTCAACAGGACTGCAAGTCACAACAGCAATAAGTTTTCTACAGTTCTCACAATATACACATTAGAACAACTTAACAGCTCTACATTACAATGCTCAGCTCATAGTTAATAGTAATTGCAAGTAACACTTACAAATATGTTAAAGTATTTTTAAAACGTCAGCAAACTGAGTTCCAACGTGCCTGAGAACCAGACAGGCTCAGTGTGATGGTGAAAATGAGATACTGTGGTGAAAACTATTGTCCCTAATTCACCTAAAAATGTCTCTGACATAGCCAGTGAAAGACTTTTGATCTCAAAATTTTAATTTCTGATATCAAAAACTGATGCAAAGCACAATGGTAGTCTGTAAAAAGGTTTTTATGTATTACAGAACCTGTTGGCTCACTCTCTCAAAAATAAGATCATGTTATCATTATGATACCAGTATATTATCAGTGTAGGAGAACAATGCTTGACAAACATAGTGTTGCAAAAGCGATGATAAGCCAGTAAAACATGACAATTTAAATAAGCAGTGGAAAGTTGTACTTAGTAAGGAAAACTGCCACTTAAAACAGCAGAAAAGAATATCTGAAGAGAAAAAAATAGAATTAAAAAAACCTTTTATATTAAAGAGAATTCTAATTTAAATAAAAGAAATCACTGGAAAGTATAAAGGTAATAGCACAATCCATATTGCCAAACCAATTTCTTAGTCTCAAGAAAGCTGAGAGAGCTTTCCAAATACTTAGTGTAATTAGCACACTCCTTCCCTATCACAGAACTCTGAAGGTCAGTGGTGTCCCCAGGTCTAATCTCCATAAGTTTCCATAAAATAGTTCTGGCTGACTTCTTATTTTCTAAATTTCTTGCTGTTACTGAGTGCTCACTTTGCACTCCTAAGGCCTGAACTGCTTAGCAGGAGCAGAGGTGCAGCTCCAGAAAAATACATGCTTCTCCCCCAAACCTAGTATGAAGAATCTGATGCTGAAAGAAATAAGGGTTAGTGTAAGTTGATAATTGCGATAATGAGTTCTTAATATCGCTGCAGGTTTTTAAGAAGTGCAGATTTGTTCACTGTGAAATGGGTCATGGCCAGCAAGCATATTGCATAGAACCAAATACAAACCTGTCACTGGTAATTCTCACTGTTCTGTGCTTCTTTAGGACCAGTGGTCTAATAGTGAAGGGTTGATCACTCATGGTCAACCCATCAGCATCCAGCCCCCCACCCTATTCACCAAACATAGATGATATCTGGAAAATTTAAGACATCTGTGTTTTAAGAAGGATTTGGCTTTCTCTCTACATACCTTTTCATCATGCTTGACCCTGCAGTACAAACTAGCAGCAAAGCTCATTTTGCAAACATGGAATACAGGATCACTGTAGACTCAGCCAAATGAGAAAACAAAGGTTAAGGAGATACATTTCTCTTCAAATACACTTAGCTCCAGAATTAGCAGAGGCAACACAGGAAGTGCTTGGCTTAGTGCATCCATTTGAAAAGGAATTTCTTTTTAAAGTTCATTCTAGTGCTAATAAGTGTTTCTCAGCTAATGCTGGAATCATCATTAAATGAGGGAGAGAAAACTTTCAGAATGTTCTAAGTGAACTTCATTGGCCCAGTTATGTTCCACCCATTCTATAATTCTGTGTTAAAATGGAAAGGTTTTGTTTTTTTTTTTTTTTCAGTGGAGTCTGAAGCTTATGAACCCTCAAACTGTTTGTTGGGAACATTAGGAAATGGCAGATTACTGTTACCTCTTACCTTAGATTCTAAGTTCTCTGGGACAGGTATTGCCTCTTTATTGTGTCTTTAGCTGAAACTTGGAAGAACAGAGGCCTGCCAAGGCCACTGCCTGACCCTCATCTGTGACCACTGGGTCTGTAAAGCGAAAATCTGCCATTGGCTTCAATGGGCAATAAATGAGACTCCTCAGTAATATGGAATATGATCCTTAGGGAGTAATACCTGAAAAGGGGGTCTCAACAGGTTCTAAGTGTTTATTTAAAGGATAAAAAGAGTCTCTCTTGTCAATCTGGATGCTGGAAAAATGGAGAAGTCAACCCAGAAACCATCTGGTTTGCACATGTGTATTTGAATTTTTGGAAGCACAGGGCCATCAGTCTTTCTTTTCAAGTAGCATGGAAACTCTTTTTTTTCAGCAAATGAAATGACATAACTAAGCCATATTTTTAAACTGTACTTTTCTTGGACATATAAATTAAAATTAATACCATCCTGACTGTACATTTTGTGACCTTAAATGGAGAGAATTCCTTTTCCAGGAAGATCAGGAATTCATTCTGCCAAGTAGTATTAGAAATGAGATGGAAGGCAAGACATTGGCTTAAAAGCCTTCCTGGACAATGGGGTAAAATTAAACTAGCTTAATGTAGTCTCTCTGTGTATCTTTAGGTAAGAGAAGGTGGGCTGGTAAAGAAGTATTTCCCAATCAATGTCTGTTCTGAGATAGGTCAGAATAGTGATTAAATCTGTGTGTTTTGAGCTCATCAGAAAAATGCATCAGATGGCTCCTTAGCAAAGAATCTGTGGACACCATCAATTCCAGTTCTGTAAATAAAAGAAGAGACTCCTTATTCATACCCTCTGCAACGAGGGAAGCAGCAGGTTCTCTCACCTGACTGAAGGCAGCAATATGTGCTGAAATTGCCAACCAGTTTGAGAAGGCCTAATTGCCTTTGAATCATTTATAAGAGGATATAAGGCTACTTACCTATAGGAATTGCTTTTGTTGGTCGACGATTTCCTAAAAGCTGTGGTTTCTGCTTTCAACTGTGGCAGTCCCTAGAGCGGTGTCGGTACCGTGGAACGCCACTCCCCATTTCAGACTGGAGCTAACAAGCACTGGCTAAGCCCGCAGAGCCCAGTGCTGCTCAGCACGACTCCAGGCAGCACTCGGGCCCTCAAGGAGCACGGATGGCTCTGGCAGCCCTGATGAGTGCAGTCCTTTGTGGGCCAGCCCTGCTCCTGCCTCAGGCCAGCACCAGCTGCTCCTGGCCCCCGATGCGGCTCTGGCCCCGTGCTCACTTTAACAGATAGAAATGGTGTTAGAATAAATCAAACTCATCACTCTTGGTGTTTATTTCCCCCCTAAAAGAAAAGAACAGCAAGGAGCTCAGAAACAACCCGTGAGCTGGCTCCGGAGTGTGTCGATGTGCGTGCCTGGATGGAGCCGGAGCTGAGACAGTGGGGAGGGAGGATAAGTTCGGGGGAGCATGGGTGGGTTTGTACGTCGAAGTAACCACAACAGGGTGGGGGAACTAAATCTGCCCTCAAAGCTCGCGATTCATCGAGGCCTGACGCACGGTTTTCCGGCAGTTCTCCATAGCGGCCACTGCGTGGCAGGAGAGATCAAGAGGATGGTGGAATTTCTGCGGCGGGCGGCCCGGGAGGCGCAGAGCGCGGCCGCCGGCGTGGGACGGGCGCCATCTTGTCTCCCTGCGGGCCGCGTGTGGGGACCCGGGGGCCGGGCAGCGGCGGCGGCGGCGAGAGAGCCCCGGCCCGCGGCCCGGGTGTGCCCGGTGTTAACACCGGCGGGGCGAAAGGACCGGGAGCAGGCGGCTCGCAGGGGACGGGCAGAGGCACACGCTGGCAGTGCTGAGGGCGGTGTGGCCCGGCCTCGCTGCCCCCCTCTCCCCGAGCGGGGTGGCGGGGCAGCCGTGCCCGGGGCAGCTCCGCGGTGGCTGCAGGGCGCGGCTGCGGGCCCGGGCGAAGCGAGTTCCGAGCAGGAGCTGCTGCTATGCCCAGGAGAGCTGAATATAAAATTAATCCCCTCAACAGATGATAATAAATAAAACTCCAGGGAGTTCCTCTTTGGCACAGGGAGAAAAATTAAATAGCTTTCCCCTTCTTACAATCCAGCAGACTAGGAGGTGTATTCGTACCAAATAATAGATTTCCTGAGAAACATGCTCGCAGAATCGTGATTATTAACCAAGTTATATACCCCTTAATAAGAAATGTATTCTGGATACCCAAAAACAATACAGAAAGGGGCTATGCACGTTGTTGCAAAACTGAGATGAAACTATAGTCGTGAAGTTTCCTTTCAAAAGTTGATTTTCCAGGTGATGCGTAAAAAGAAATAAAAATAAACTCTTTTGTTTCGGGTTGACTAAAATGTTTTCCGTTCTACCCAAACCAGAATTATTTTCCATTTGTTTAGTTTGGCCACTGAAGTGAGAAGCTAGTATGTCATTATCTACACAACAGCAGGAAAGACAACTGAAAGACAAACAGGGTTTTAATTAGCTGCACTTCAGTATTTGGTTGATGCTGAAAGGAATTACAGTAAATATGTCTGGACTGGTATTTAAGTAAAAAAATGCTATTTTTTAAATGTTAATTTTGAGTAAGATGCTAAAAGCTTCAGCAGTGAGTCAGTGCTCTTTGAATTAATCGCACACATATAGAGGAAAGATGGCACCAGCTCAGTGTGCTTGTAGACAACAGATGTAAACATAGAGTTGGGTAATACAAAATAAAAGAGAAATATGATTGTTTATGTGTATAATAAGCTACAGTCTCAGCCATTTGCTTAAGTACTGGCATACTGAAAGACAAAACCATACCAAAACAACCCAAACCTACATCACTCGAAAGGAGTCATTGTGCCAAAACACATTTGAGGCGATACCAGACTGTGTTTAGACAACGGTGTTGAACATTACCATGGGAACAATTGATGTTGAAATCCAAGACTACAAAAAAGCAAAAGCACAAAAACACCCATATGGATTTGCAAAAGTTTCAAGAAACACGATACAAATTTTAAGCAGTTTTTTATATATTAATTAATTAATTAAAAAAAATTAAGGAATGCAAATACAATTATTCACTCCTTATTTGCTTGTGTGGGAACTGTTTAGGAATTCTGTAATGGATCTGTGCCTTATACCTTGTTTGGAGAGGACATATATCTTGCAAACCAGTGCAACATTTCAATGGCCAAAATGTTTCTATCCCATTTCTCCTGCCAGTCTTACCAGAACTGTGATATTAGTTCTGAAAGGCAATATGCAGATAGCCTGGCTTTTATAAAACATGTAGAATATATATCCATGAATGTGGATATTAATTTCAGTAGCAACACAATTTTAAATTAATTTTAGCAACACAAATTAAATTTTGTGTTGCTAAAAACTTGGATTGAGCTGGCCTGCATAAGACTCTTAAGTCCCTGACTTGTACAAGCAACACCTTTGCACTGCTTACAGGTTAAACAGGTTTGCAACTGAACAGGAAAGAACTGTGAGAAAGTTTAATGTTGATCAGCTGAAGACACTGTTGCTGCAAGAAATTACTGTGACAAGACTTATCCTGCTTCTTGGACACCTGATTCTCTGGCTAAACTTGGAGAGCTTCAGGTGTACATGGAATGAGGAATCAAAATCCATGTCAGAAATGGCCAAATGGAACAAACAGGTGATCCTAGAATAAGGAAAAAACCCTAAAAGTGATTAAGATTCACAATGAGCTATTCATTGATGTGATCTTTACACTTAGGCCTCTTAAATTGGTAGTCTTTTGAGACTGGTTTTCATTGTGCACTGCAAAGTGAAAAACAGAGAAGCACTTAATAAACAGGCATCAGTCTGTACCAAATTTCTGCTCATCTATTCAGTTACAGGCTGATTTTGAAGCTGTAGAATTTGATAGTGAATCTAGATTTTTCCAGGTACCCTCCCTTCCCAAGCCTATGTTCATCAGCCTAAAGCATGATACCAGCTTGGTATGCTGTTCACTTGTCAAGAAGCTGAAGGAGAAACTGTTCATCCCATCATACCTGCATGTCCAAATGTCTCCACTATTAGCTGGTAAAGCTTTGATTTGGGAACATAGAAAAAAAGCCTTTCAGTGCTGTTATGATCCCATGCCAAAAATGTGCAAGAATGACAATTACAATTGTTTCTTTCCCAAGAGGCTGGAACACCCCCAAATGTAATTTCTTTGGCATATACCTTCAGGCTCAGCATTTGTGTTGTGACCTTATTCATCTGAGGATGCTACAAAAGTTATCTTTATGTTATTACATTCATGATATATTTATCATATATTGTATCATACTATGCTATATTATATTTATTATATTTATTATAGTATATTTATTATATTTAGCAATGATATAGCATATATTTAGTAAACATATTTATCTTAGTGTTATTATATTTAATAAAGTGATAAGATTGATGAAAAGCTTGGTTAGGGTTTGGCTCTTTCAGTTGCCAAATGATCCAGGACTTGCTATCCTGAGGCATAGGTTTGCATCCAATGCCAGAAGAGGGCTGATGATTTCTGCTAGACTTAGAATCCTGCACCACTTGGGGGAAGGGGTGCCTGGTTTTCTAGTCCCATCATCTCCTGCCTTGCCTCTGTTTCATCTTCAGAATCTCTTTGCCAGCTGCTCTGTGTGACCAGAACTTTCTGGAAATTTCTGGCTCCAGGCACTACTAGTGGCCTTTGTATGTTTTTCTGATGAGTGCAAGTTTGCATTTTAAACAGGATGATTGACTTAGTCATAAACCTCCCACGTCAGCGTGTTGATAGAACCTCAATCCGTTTCCATGTTTACAGGTCATGGCAGCACATCACCAGGCAGACTCCAAGCCCTACGGTGTGCTCAGTCTTCCTACCACTCTGTATTTGACTTACCTGAGCACTCTCCTGGGAGCATTTCTTTGCAGACTCATGTCTATGAGAAAAAGCACTGAGCGTAGATGAACACTGGCCTTGTTATTTTGAAGGTATGTGTGGTTTGTCTCTTTTGGGAGCTGTGTAGATACATCCATAGTTACCACAGAGAAATAGTGTCACTGCAGTGACCTATTTCTCTGCTTAGGCAAAAGGCACTGATGGTTCAAGTGGAAACTGTAGGTATTCTGGTGATGTCACAAAAAGAAGAAATTCTTTAAAAGGTCACAAGGAACCTCAGAAACTTTGAGGATCTCCATCACCTCTGCGCTTTATCTGACCTCTGAGCAAAATGTTTCATATAGGCAGGCCCAAGTCTTCATCTGGGCCAGTAGGTTTTCAGGAACCTTGCAGCACCCAGTGTAGGACCTGGTGATTCCACTGCATCTGCACTGTGAAATGTAAATTCCATTATTCAGAACTTTCGATGTGCCACATTACAAGAGCAGCAAACTCAGGGCCATTGAGGTAGCATTAAGATTCCATTTGTCTCTTAAGTGCAAGGGATCTTGAGGTTAGCATCTCTGTTATGTATCCAAACATCAGCATGTACATGTAAAATAAATGAAAAACTACAATTGTTGGAGACATGGGCAAGAACCGTAATTTCTTTTCCTATATACAGTACTCAGTGCCTAAATATATAGCAAAAGTTAATATTTTAGAAAGCAATTAAGCATTGAATAGGCATGGGAAATCTTCCTCAAACAGATGTCCTGTTACGAATGACAGCAATTATCAGCCTACTGATGATACCCTTTATTGTAAGTCTGCTCTTTCAAAGTGAAACCATATGTTGAGTGGGAAAGAGTGGAAGCCTAATGTAAGATAAGACTGTTTATTAAATGTGCTGATGGATATTTTGTGGTTGAACTTTCTTTACAATATAGTTTAGGGTTATATAAATTCTAATTGGTGTATGCAAACAAATGTGCAGACACTGGGTATAACAGGATTTAAGTTAGCTGTCAGATGACACTTCTGGAAGATAGTGGGGCCAGTACTGTTGGTGCCAAATTCCCACAATATCAAAACCCTGTGTAATTCCCATGTTCTGTTGTATGAGTAGTTTCAGTTTCAAAGGAGCAAGGAGAAAGACAAATTGATAGTAACTTGTATTCCATTGCTCTTGGAAATTTTATGTTGCAGGAAAAGGTGTAGAATCTTGGAATACAAAAGGAAGCCACATTTCCAGCTATTCCCTAAGAGATCCAAAAGCTAGAGTCTAGAAAATGTCACCCTGCTGGTTCCTTGGAGCTGTACCCGAGGTTTCAGGTTTGGCTTGTGATTATGTCTGTCAGTCTCCTGTCGTGTGAATTGCCCCCAGTGCTTCCTTGGGGTTGCAGTCTCCTCACAGAGCAACTCCTAATAGAGGACAATGAGTCATTTGAGCCACAGCTCCCATAGGAAGAGATGGGAGTATTTCCAAAGTGACTCTTTTCAGTTTTTGGCTAAGAGACTATTTCTGAGTATTCAATTAATTAATTTAAAAGAAAACAAGATTTTCCCCAGAAATCTAAAATGTGCATTTAATAAAGATCTAATTTTCCACAAAAGCTATTTCAACCAATGCTGGGAATTAGTCCCTGACAAAACTACTTGAAAATGGATTTCATAATGTAGAGTAAAATCTAGACAATTTTTTCCAGATGACCTTAGAGTGATGTTGTTATTATACTTGTAAACTAACAATGATAACCAAGGAAACTTGTAATTAAGGCTAATGAAAAAGTATCACATTAAAGATATGAAAAATACATCATTTGAGCATGAAAATTACTTCAATTTCTGCTTTTTCATGCTTTCATAACTTGATAGTTATGAAAAAAGGTTTATTTGGTTTGATTTACTCCGGAGCATCTCAAAGCAGCAGAGCACACTGAATAATCAAATAGTCTTCAGAAATAGCTGGTATTGCCAGAGTAGACAAGACAAGTGTCTAGCCAAGCTCAGCTCTATTGCTCATGTGTCAGCTGCCTGCTACCTTTTGGGCTTCTCCATTCTTCTGGGGGCCTTAATCTGCACACAGCTGTCTTGTGGTCCTTCTGCCAGTTTCTTCTACAGTTCATTCTGCAGATACCTCTGTAGGTACACTCAAACCAGATGCATGAACTCACTCAGAGAAGCCCACATCTTTATACTACCCCACAATCATTCGGGCATGGCTTATTTGTAAGTCTCCTGCTTCTTTCTTATTCCATCTTTGTGGAATATACCTAAGGCAAGGAATAGTCTATCAAGAAAATGGATAAAATTAATGATGATTCTGTCATTTCTTATTAACAGACATATTCGCATTAGGAAAAGAGGAACATTAGAAATTACTTTTTAAAAGTAACTATTGGTTTCTAAGGGCCCAAGAACTTACCTTGAGACCTAAACTTTTTACAAAAAATTAGCAGTGTAGCTACATAATAATAACATTTTTTTCTGCTTTTTCATGCTTTCATAACTTGATAGTTATGAAAAAAGGTTTATTTGGTTTGATTTACTCCGGAGCATCTCAAAGCAGCAGAGCACACTGAATAATCAAATAGTCTTCAGAAATAGCTGGTATTGCCAGAGTAGACAAGACAAGTCTGTTTCACAAGAAAACATCTTATGAAGAGAGTATGACAATAAGTATTCAATTAAATTCTCTTAATTCTTAATTTGTTAACTTCACATACAAATCTTGGAACCATTTATGGCCATTTTTAAAAATTTGAAATTAATACTCATTCCAAAGAAAAAGTTCTAATTAATTAGAAAATAAATTTGATGATCTGTGTACTCATTTTCATCTGAAAAAATACCTATTCATTATTTCTGTTGTGATGTTTTTATTGCTGTAACACAACCTATGCATTTTAAAAACTTTCTATGCCCAGAGGAAAAATCACAAAATCAGTTGAGCTGAGGTTGTATCACAGGTGTTATAAGAGCACCTAGCAATGCTGCATAACAAATAAGGATGGGAAATTGATAACCACATTAAACAGCTTCAGAAATTAATTTGACACTTACTAAGGCCAAATGTGGTTATCATAGTTGGCCTTTGTCCAGAGCATGCATTTATAGTAGTTAGGTATTTGATATCAGCTAGAATTTGTTTATGAACAAGAACAAAAGTTTACTTAAGCTAGGAACTAAAGACAGAAAGAACATTTGGGGTTTTTTTTGCAGAATTGTTGCTGAAATTGATTTTAAAAATTTCTATTCTGTTCTGTATCTCTGAGAGTATCCGGGGTTATTCATGAGGCAGGTACTTAAATGATGTCACAGCTAATGCTTAGCATCATTTTCTCATAGACCAAATCCTTTCACACCCTTTTTAAACAAAAAGTTGGCATTAGACCACACGATACTACAAAGGGAGTCAAGACTGTATGCCATTCATACAGTGGCATGTTGCCAACAGGAAGCGCTGTAGAAAAAAAGAAATGGTTTCAATGTATAAATGAAGTGTAATAAAATATCATAATCAGAAAATCAACATGAGACATGGTAGGCCCGGTCCTGTTATACCTGAACTTGTTCGGGAAACAACAAAGCTGCTCGTGCGTCAAACTCTTAACAAATATGACTGGACACAGAAGGGCTTTCAAATTCAGGATGTGCTTAATCGACTTCATCTGGACTATGCTACAGACTAAGCTATAAGTGTGGATAGATTTGGATTGAAATACAAATAAATTAATTTTAAAAGTCTCCAGTGGTGCTCGGGTTTCCAGCTATGCATAACAGATACATAAGCAAAAGTTTTCCCCATGCATGTGTCCCATTAATACAGAATGTGGTAATTTTAAAATTACCTTTTACTTGTTACCAAGTCAAAAACATATTCAAGTTCATAGCAGCCAACAGTTCACCAAGTTAAGGCAAATTCAGCTTAAAACCAAGAACAGACTATATTTTCTTGCTGCTAGTGTTCTGTTCCACATTATTAGCATAGCTGTTCTCTCTGACAAAGTCCTTGCCATCCCCATGGACAGAAACATCAGATTACAGCTTCTAAGAGAAAAAGAAATTGCTGGTACCATGGGATGACTCCTAAAAAGAAAAAAAACCTCTCAAATTTGAAGCATTTTTACTGATTTCATTATGGTCCCATTTGTTTCAGGAGAGGGAACTGCAACAAATTCCACCCTGGTTGTATACCACCGTTATTTTATTGCAGGCATCTTCATATTGTTTCATTTAATTCACTGATAATAACTACACTGATGAAAGTGGACTTGGGCAGTGAAAATCACTAGAAGAGCTTCTAAAATGAGATCAGAAAACAACACTTACTGATCTTTTTCGATTGTATTTTATAAACTCATATTTCTGGCTGGTGGCCTGAGAAGGAATCCTGTGCACACTTGACACACCCCTTGCAATGAAAGGTGCCCAAGGAAGGCGTGATGAGGCCCCTGACTGAAGAAGTCAGTGAACCTTTGTTTTAGCTTTTTGTTCATACCTGATGTAATGGAAAGGTTTTCAGAGCAATGTTTGTGGGACAGAACAGACAGTAGGGAATTAGTGGATTAAACAAAAGTGGAAGAGCTGTGTTTGCTGAAAGTTGTGCCTTATGGTAATACTAACATTATATTTACCATGTGGACCATTACTGTATCAGAAATAAATATCTACCCAATGGGTGAATTGCATAAAGTCGTTTCCTCATCAGCAGTGAGGTGAGTGCATCACACTCCCTATGCAAAATTAACTTTTGGTCGGTCTTATTTATGAATACTGCCAAACTTTCATGAAAGGATTAAAAAGCCAGTCAAAAAGATGTCACTAAAACTTATATATCAGATTTTCCATATATAATTTTTGAACTGCTTGTAAGAACTATTTTTTAAAGACTCTTCTGCAGGACAGCAGACTAAAGAAGTAAAGAAAATCACCTTCTCATTCATCTTCAGTAATAACCAAGCTTTTAAGATACTAAGGTTGTATCTGAGAGCATTCTTTTTCCCGCAGTATTTTATAAAGATGGTAAAATATTGCTGGGCCATTTAAAAAATCAAAGCAGATATTTTCTAGCTGAAACTTCCTTGTAATCTGTGATGTCATGAGTATTCAGTTCATCCCTAGTGACATGAGAACAGTCAATCTTTGTGTTCTTTTTCCACAAACATTTGCATATTAGAATATTAGAATTTTATCTCAATGCTTTCTCTTTTCCATCTTCAACCTAGTACCTTACTCCTTACTCACAGGTCAGATTTTCTTGTTCTTGATGTTGTAATTTCCTTTAAACTCTCTCTGTTTTGTTTTGTATCTGTGTTGAAAGATGATGACTACAGCTCAACACTATTCTGCAGCTGGGGCTTTCCCAGTAAAGTGAAGCAATGTGTAACTGTGTCATCCGTGCAAAACTCTTTACTGTGGTCTCAGTTCAAGAATATGAAGCACAGAATACCAGTTTCACCCTTTAAAAATGTGTGCTGTGCCCATTTGTGCTTTCAGTATCAACCTCCAGAAATTATTGTGCCGTAGTTCTGTCCTTACCATCTCCTTCCTGTAAATTACAACAGCTGGCTAATTTATTACAGCTGTCAGGAGATGTTTCAATATTTTAAGGGTGTATGTAATTTGAGAGGGCTGGAATCAGCTTGGATAAACATAAATTAAGCAATTAACCTCAGCATACTGGAATATTATCCCTGATATGATTGCATGCTCAAAATTGAATGGACTATAAAGAATCAGTGTGATCATATCATATCCTAATGATTATGTGGTACCATAACGTGCCTTTCTTTCTGTCTGATAGGTGGCTGAATCTGTAGTGTCTGTGATGTGTGATACTGTGCTGTGCTATCTTTGCACTTCAGATTGTTTTGTGCCTTCTGTCTACACTTACCAAGAAGGCCTTCTGTCAAATTGCTAAACAGCCTTTTCCTGTGGAAATACTCAGCACAGGCTTGTGAGGACTCTGTGTCTGGGAGTGAATGACTGCCAGGTTGATAGCTGTAGAGAAGGATGCCAACTTCATTGGGGAGATCACAGAAATTCTCTCTCCCTAAGCAAAACGTGCTCTTTGGTGGTATGGCATTTGAAGAAAGTTGGATTTCTTTTTTTTTTTCAGCTGGTTTACTTCTATTCACAGTAACAAACTCTCTCAACAACAGGACCACCTCCTATGAGGCTGCTGCCTAAACCATTTGTCCCCCAATCTGTGTGTGTGTGTGATGCCAAGCAAGTGACAGGTCCCAAAACTCCAGAATATCAGGATTTTTTGCTTTGCCATCTCTGGCTCTAACTGACACCAAGGCAGTTGGATGCCAGTTTCCAACATAAACATAGTCCTGTTAGTTTCTTAGCTTTCACTCTGTGACCCTGGCTAGTAGCAGTCAGTAGCTTGTGTGCTTTACCTGTCACAATATGGTCCCCTGACCCTCTCACCATGAAGAACTCCTTTGGTATAGCACTGTCACTGCTTCTCTCTGCCCAGGGCACTGGCATGAGCAATCTCTTGGGTGGCTGTCCAGTCTACTGCAGGTTTTGCATCTTTATCAAAATGCTGAACATTGTCTTAGGTCGTGTCATTTGCTGCAGCATGGAGAAGCAGTGTGGGTTTTTCTCCTATAACCTCTTCATTAGCCTTTGTTCTGCCTTTGGTCTTTAACCACCTTCTAGTATTTTGGTTCACCCATGTAATCATAGCCTTAGTAAACCCATAAGAGCTTCTTTGAGCTGGATGCTTTGCAAAATCCCAGGGTATTATCACAAATTTATTTTATGGTTTGTAGTGTCACAATTTATCTCAGTTTCCAGGTGTGTTCTGGTCTCCTCTTGGGGCCTCAATGAACTTCTCCAAATTCAAAGATTATAACATACTTCACCCTGTCTTTCTAAAAATGTGAATTTAGTATTTTCCTTTTTTCCTGCAATGCAGTTGATGTATTTCTGTAAGACAGTTTTATACATGGTCTAAGTTAATCTCACTAATTAGAAAATAGATCTCTGTTAAGAAGTGATAAAAGCCTCACCACAACATTGTCACATGTGCTCTCAGGAGACCAGACTCAAATGCCAAACTCCCTCCTTTCCTATTTCTCTAGGCATGCTTTGAAATTACTGCCATATTTATGTGTTGCAGGTTCAGAACATTTCAGATTCTTGTTAGTGAAATATTTTTTGATGTCCTCAATTCTCTAATTTTTATCCTTAGAACTAAGATGTGCTGCACAGCTCTCCTTGGCTGTGGCCTGTAAGGCATTAGTTACCTGTGAGCACTGTGGAGCTCAGCCCCCAGGGTGAGGATTGCTGGGCTAATGGTTTAGCAGATGCATTCTCAAGTATGTGTGTTGGCTCTCCTGTAAAAGACTGAGCCACAGAAATGAGGAATCTGTACACAAGCACTTCACTGGAACATTTCTGGTCTTTCCTATTGTTTTGTAACAGCTGCAGACACCTTCTGAAAGGAAATATCCTTGGAGTGAAAACTGCATTATTTTGCAAAGACTGTTGAACAGCCTCAAACACTACTCCAGGGATAATCAGCTAGAGTCTTATTTGCACTTGTTGGAGTTACAAGTTAGTAGTCAGTTCTGCATCCCTCATGACCTACCCTTCCTGCAGATTCTTTGTCACCCTTGCTTCCAACAACCTATATAATTTTTATTTTGCATACTGCATACTGATAAACAGGTAATGTAATGTAAAAATCAACCCCAAATTCAGATTTTAGATCCAGTTCATTAAAAGAAGTTATTAAATATTCTCTACAGATAGCCAGTTATTGAATGAATACTGCATGGGAGAATTTCAGTCTCACTCAGAGGTAATACATTGCTCAAAGTCAGAAATGCAGGAGTTCAAATGAAGAAAATACCTGAAAAAAATCACTGCTGGTTTAACTCTCTGAGTTATTTAGTAACATAGATATGGATCTATAATACTATATTTTAATCAATAAGCAAAATATTTGATGTTACTATATTCTAATTAATAAGCACTGCATTTTATGTAATTATTGTCTATGTCTCATCTGTAGGGCAAGAAAGAATTGAGTTTGTTGCATCACATGAAGAAACAGATTGGGTGCCAGTGTCCAAGAATTAGTTGGTCTTTGTGGAGTTTTTTTTGTTCAGTATCCTAATATTTTGTTAAAGTGGCTTCCCACTTAAAGCTCAGAAAACTACTTCAGAGAAGCTTAGAGGAGTGTCGACAAGGATCATAGTACATATTCTCCCCTTCCACCTTCCTCCAGCCCTGCCATATCAAGAAATCCTGTTTAGTAAGACGAATACCAATGGATAAGGCTGGTTGATCACAAAGCTGTATTTCAGTCAGGAAGCACTAAAACTGAGAACATAAATCATGGATCTCTAAAGTAACTCTGCATCAGCCCAGACTATAAGTGAGGGTTCTTTTTTCCCATTTTCATGTGAGCTGCGGAAAATGTATTTCCAGCCCTGAACACTTCTGAGCCTTGAAACACCCTACTGAAGCTTTCCAAGAGATAAACAGCAACAGTCACAATCTTCTTACTTCTTTAGCAGAAGACTGTATTTTCCGTGGCTTGCATTCCAGACCACCAGATAAGACGAGCTGGCTCGGATCCACCAATGCACAGTCCAGTTAACATTGCACCACCTGAGGGTCTACACTTGAATACTGGATTCATGGCTTGTACTGCCAAAATTCCTGCTGAAGTGTTGATGCAGCTGGCATGGCTCATATGCTCATACTGCTACTTTGATCTGTTCATACAGAGGGACATGTTTCAAGAGAATGTCCATGTTTTAGGAAATGTACCTTTAGAGAGACTGCTTGAGCTGCCTTGAGAACTGGTATTGTTGGAATGGTGATCAGCACTGATCTGAAAAGCTTCTCTGGCCTGTGGCAGAACAGAGGAGACCACAGCTAAGCCCCAGGGTCCTGAAGCAGCAGAGCTTGCTTTCACTCATTTCTCTTCCAAGGTCCACAACAGTTTTTGAGCCCATTAGTTATTACAGCCAAATGTGACTGATGGCAGAGATGTCACAGATAATTCTGTCTTCAATGGATTTAAGAAAACCCCAGAACATTCAGGCAGAAAAGGGAGAGCCAGTTCCCAGTTTCCTAGGTGAAAAAATACCTGCCATAGGCTCACCTCTTATTGGAAAGGAGAGAATCCATCAGAGACAGAAACTCAGTAATTATGTGATGTGCAGAAAAAATATGGCAGAAATCTATCCTGATTTGCACACCAAAGTCAATCAGCCGTGAGGGACAAATCCATAGGAAATGAGGCATAACTAGGTCTAGAGCTCAAAGGTCAATGAACACAGCAGAGTGAAACATTGTATAGAGAGGACAAATCCAGTCTCATGCCAGGAAATGTTGGTAGAACCTAAGCAAATACTGAAATGCGTAAGCATCTGTCTTTAGTTATGTCAAATAAAAGCTTTGTCAATAGTTACAGGCATGTTACATTGGTTTGAAAAGCAATGTTTTTCAAAACAAAAGCACTGCTTTTATTTTACCTCCTTCACTACCTCCCTTTCAGCAATTCCCAACCCAACTTGCCCTTCCTGCAGGAAAAGACAGTTAAGCATATATAGTTCCATGTAGAAAGACTAATGATACCATTGCAGAGGAAAGCCAGTCCTGGCTTGGGGTGTACATGCCCTTTTCTTCTGCCGTGACACTCCTACAACAAGTGACAAAGCTTGGCTATATTATAACTAAGAGGTACATTCCTATGACTGCTTTTTTCAAAGACCTCCAAGATCTTCTAATTAGTTCTCTGCTTCACAGAAATATGTGAACCATATCATTCCTCTTATGGAAAATGTCTCTATTTAGCCACTTCATAGCTCCAGAAAATTTTGCAAGGATAAAAAATGAAATATACATCTGGCAGGGGATCCCAGTCCCCAGGCTAATGAGGGTTTCCCAGATCATCCATGAAGGGGGTACAGGCCTCCCTCCATCTGGGGTGCAGCTTTTCATGACTCTTCCTTGAGCCTTCCTCTGTATCAAAGCACTGCAGTGGCAGCCAAACAACTGTCCTACTGTCCTCAGGGGTCAGAAGCACAAACAGTTTGCTCCTTCTCATCACACAAAATGACTTCCTACGGTAATTTTTGGAGGAGGAAAAAGGCAAATGAAGATATCCACATACACATAAAAATTACAACTAATTTGTCCCATTGTTGTATGCAATGGAGGTAGACAACACAAAAGTTTGGGGAGCACCAAAAGAACCATAACATTGAAGCTGTGAACAAAGGTAGCTCAGACATGCAGAGCATCAGACAGGAGCCAAGCCCTAGGATGAAAGACTTCTGCCTGTAGCTAGTACTTTAAACAGCAAATTACACATGTATAATGCTGGTCCCAACACAAGGTAAAGAAGAGGGAAACATTACTAGAAATGCAGAAAGGTAATTGCAAAAAGCAGACTTGTTTATGCTGAAGGAGAAGAACAGCCTAGAGTCAAATCAAAGGAAGGAAAAAACTGCACACTTGAACATGGGGGAAGAATAAGCACAGAGGATTTGTTTTAAAGACTGAAATCTATGAGAAAAAATGTATTACGTTAAGATACACAAATCCACTTTCATGAAATACAGTTCCTCCAGAAACATCAGTGTGAAGACATTTTCATCTATTTTAAAAACAGATTAAAATAAAAAGCTGTATGTAACCTTTTGTTAGATAAATCATACCATCACTAAACCAGCTCTGAAGACTGGTTGCTTCTGAATACAGTGGGAGTTCTGCCATGTACTGAGAGACAAGGGCCTGTTCCTCAGTGCGAGCTGGAGAAGAGAACGTACACGTGCAGGAGCAGTGCTTGTGAAACATGGTGCTGATTTTAGTGACGGCTTTTTCCATGCACCAAGCATGAGATCATGTACAGGGCTGTATTTACATGGTGATGTAATTTTGCAGCAGAAGCTGGAAAAACAAGGAGGGTATATCTTGTCCAGAGTGATATATGCCAAGCTTTCCACAACTATGCAGCCATGTCATATATATGTTGGCAGGATGAAAATAAGATGTGGGACAACCCTGCCCCAGACTTCTAGACAAGCTTATGTTATGGCTGCAAAATCAACTCATAAGTCTAAAGGGAACTTTCATCAGGCAAAAAAATTTTTGAGTCAAACAGCATATGTACTTAATTGAATGCTTACAAAATCACCTTTTGTTTTACACAGATGTTCTGCCAACAGAAAGAAAAACCAGAGATGCCTAATGAATTTAACAATATGGCTCTATTTATGTTGTGTTCACATAAGATCAGATGCTCAAATACAATTATTTTCCAAGTAATGTTGTATGATAATGTGGTTTACAAATGGTTACATACATTCATCTTCTGTGGTAGAATCTCACATTTTTTTCTTTAAAAAGAACACCATGGTGTGTCACTGAGACATAAAAACTTGAAAAATAAATTTATTGTACTCGTTTACATACAGAATACTATTAGTCATAAATAAATAAAACAGGATTGTTTGATTAACCAGTGAAATTATACACACACTTTTTGGAAAATCTGATCACGTTTTGTCCATGGTTAGTTTCTAACTATGCAGCCACAGATCTCTATATGAATAACATTTAATATAAGATCATCATTGTTCTTCCAGTTCATCCACATCCATTTGGGAGCTGACCAGAATAAAACTGGTGCAGCTCTGAACCTCTGCTGCCTTCATCAGAATTAGGTTAGGAAACTGGGTGAGTCACTAACTAGAAGCAAGAGCAAATCCAACTATAAACCACATGTGCCTTTTATCTACAAATAAAGTGAACTGACAAAACAGCTTTAACAGTATTGTCAATGACAGTAAACTTGGATGTAACAATCAAAATAGTGGCTGAGGATGCTTTGCAGGGATGACATACAGCTGGGACCATTAGAAGTGTCCTAGGACACCTGTTTTCCTTCTTCTTGCATGTCAGCTGTTAACTCATTGAATTCTTGCACGAATGCACGCCAAAGCCTGGGAATGAGCACAGAATGAAGCAGTGCCCCAGAGCAGTTCTTCAGAATGCTGCAGTACCTGTGTGCATCTTGGTGGAGAAGCCTTATGGATCTGTGTGTCAGCAGTACTCCCCTACAGACAGCACTACAGGAAACGGTGTTTGTTAGCTGGCATTTTCTCAGAGAAAAAAGTAGGAATTGAATTTCCCTTTGAGATGCTGCTAAACATTAGTATAAACAATTGGGAAAAAAAGAGGAATATTTGCTGTTCATAGCTTTTATTATAAACATATAGATTAAATATTAACATAGCAAAACAAAAAAGGGACTAGTTAGGCCTTTAGAAGGATAAGTATCCTAAAACAGCCCCAGAAATCTGTTTTATACAGCATCCACTGAGTTGGCAAACTCTGTAGAACCACTGCTGTGGTAATTGAAGTCTACAAAACACTGGGATATTCCCTGTCCTCTCTTTTAAACAGAACAGCATTCTGCATCAGGAAACAGTTAGTTTGCACTTTTGTTTATTGCCACAATGAATAAAATGTTCAGCCACAATGAGTAAAAAAGATCCATGTATTAAAATAAAGATATTCCAAAAATATCAATTCAGCCCACTTCCTTTATTTACTTTACCCAGCAGGCCAGGCTCCTCCTGACTGTTTTAACTGGATGAAAATTATCAGTATCAGTCAAGATCCTCTGGGCCTACTAGGAGCTTTGCAAAGAGTAAGAGCTAGAACCAGTGTTTGTTGTCCAAGTAAGATGCAAAGCCTTTCTTCAGTTCTTTTATAATGACTGGTCGAAAAGCAGAATATGTACGAGTCTTTGAAAATCCTTCTGTTTTCAAAATATTAAACTTCAACAACAACAACCTGCATGGTTGAAGTTTCAAAAGCTTCAATTATCAACTGATGGAAAAAAAAACCCCATTTTTTCCTGACACTCAAAGGCAAACAACTTGAAATAAAGATGCACTGAGCTGTATGCTTGAAGAGGATGTGCTTTCCTGTTACAGCATTTTCTCGGCTCCCCTCTGCTCTGTTCCTTTGCCTTCCAGCAGCGAGTGCTCTCACTGCCACTCTAGCTCCTGTCAGATGTGGAATCAGATCCACATTATGAACAAAGGTAGATTTACTCAGCATCTATACAAACATACATATTTATACAGCCCAGAGAGCCAACAGTAAATAGGTAAGCAGTGGAGTTAATGGAATATGTATGTAGTTTTTAATCAAGTAGTTGAAGTAGTGCAAAGATGTCTGTGCTTTTAGATTTATACATTATCAATTATATACTTGGTATTTTCCCCCCTTAAAAAAACCTGTGAATAAACACCTGAAAATATGGGAACTAACAGAAAATATAATCTGAGGATTTTGTTGGAAAAATACAATTTGCAATAAAAAATATGGTAATTTCTTCTTACTAGAAACAAGTAATAAAAATATACTCGCACACATAATTTTTTAACATCCTAGACATGTAACAAATGCTTCTGCAGCAACAGCCCATCCTTTAAACAAAGTCTGAATCCCTTACAGGGCTGCATTTTAATTAATACCAAAAAGCAGGTAAGTCAGTAAATCTTTGCTTACTCCTCTGTACATGTTAGCCTGTGTTTTGGCAATGTAAGCAAATGCTAGAGCATGCTGACTAGATAGGAAGTGGTTTACATGTAAGTATTCTATATAAGAAAGCAATCTAAAAATACTGGCTCTGATTCTAGGCAGGGTCATTGCCTCTTTGTACTCTTCCATTGATTCCAGCCAGAATTTACCCAAACAGAGCAAGTCTAGAGGGCACCTCTTATAAAGATCACTAAGTCAGAGAACTTTTATCTTTCCATCTCTCTATTTTGAGAAAAGGATGGGGGCAACCCTTCTGAATAACCTTTCATCCAAAATGGAGGTTAGAAAAGGCTGTGAGTAATGCTTTACTGTGTACTTCCCTTTATTCCTTCTCCTGCTGCCACAGTTTCCCCACCTGCTCAGGCACATGTTGTTCTGATCAAATGGTGTCAACGACCTCAGAGGCTCACAGGTACCCAGAATCAAGCCACTGACACAACCCCACACCCTGGAGTTGGGAGACTCCCAAAGACAACGCTGCAGATGAGCTTGATGTCAGTGGCTAGTGAAATGGAGTTGATTCAAGCTGCTTCTCTCTGAAATTGAATTTCTGTGCTTTTATGAAGTCCGAAAGGGGCAAACATCTTTTTCCAAGATGGATTTTGTGAAATCAAATGAGCACTTTTTCCAGTTCCCAAGTCTTCTTTTAAATAGTATTTAGCCAGCATTTCTCTTGGTGAAACTGAATTTTCCCTGTTTCCACAGAGGCATGATGCAGTGGAGAATTTCTGAAGAACTTGCACAGACAATATCTTTCTTTTTATTTCTACTATTTTAGACAGCATATGAATTTCTGTAGAAAAATCAGTTCTGAATTTCATCTCCAGTCTTCAAGATGGACCAATGCTGTACCATTTAACAACAACTTTTTCAGGGTTTGCAATGGTATCTTTCCACTGCTCTGCTGCTTCACTGTTGCTGCTATCAGGACTTAACCAGATCTGCATTAAGAGAAAAAAAAAAAGAATTTACTCAGTATAACAAAACCTAGCATTTCCTAGTTCCAAATAAATACCATGGAAGTGTAGAACAAGATAAAATGTATAGACTGTGACCAAAGCATAACGGCAACAAATACAATTCTGCTAGTCCTAACATTTTGGCTTTCAGCTGGGAACACAGGGAATCTGTGTTTAAATTTAGCCTCTAAAACAGTTTAGAGAACCCACCACATAATAATGTTTCTGTGCTCAATAAGATGTTTCAAGTGAAGCATTCCTTGCTGTGTTCAGATGCACATGCTGGGTCAGGGGCTCCCCAGGCCACGGCTGCTCTGTGTGTCCGGACGCTGCTGGCTCCGGGCCACGCAGCATCCGGCACGGGCTGTCCAGCATTTTCATGAGCATTTAGAGCTGCACACTCCCACAGCCAGGGCCAAACCTGCATTCCACAGAGGTTACTAACATGCCCACACCACACATAGTCACGTAGTAAGAGCCCGTTCCTTCTCAGTATTCAGTTAGTGGATAGTGGCCATTAAATGAGGAAATGAAGTACAAGTAGGAAATTTTCCCCCTTAACATTATCACCAGCCTCCATTGCCAAAAGAATTCTGCTTATGTAAGTAGGTAGTGTTATTTACAGGACTCTATTTCCTCAAGTCTTCCAAGAATGAGTCCTTTTAAGACTTCTCAGAAACCTTGACCATGAAGTACATTTAGCCTATACTGCTGGGGCATGAGTCCTCAAGAAGTGAGAATAATGTCTTCCAGAATACCACAGAGAGCTGATGTTTCATGCACAGAGATTCAATGTACATCTTGCTCATGATTAAAGACAGGCCTGTAAAAGCAGCCTAATCTAAGTATTGTCTGCTTAGAACAGCATCCAATTAAACACCATTCTTTGAAGAATGAAGTTAATAGATCCAGCTATATTCATTTTTTTCCAGCTACCCAGCCAATTGCTCAAAGTACATTTTTCCCTGAGCCATATTTTATGTCTTCATGTGTTATGTGGCAATATCTGCCTTCATGAGCTGAAACAACCTTTTCCAAATAGCCTCTGAGGAGCACACGTTTTCTTCCCCCTATAAATAAGATCCACAATTAAATGTAACTCATCAGACTGAGATCACCTCACATATTGCTAGATGAAAATCATACTCAGTTATTTCCCCCCGAGGGAGTACAGCTAAGAAGAAACATTTTTTTACTTTTCCTATTTCAAATCTAATTCCACCAACAGGGAAATGGGACAGGTGTAACACGAGGCTACAAATAATGGAGGAACTTCCCATAGCTCTTGCTGGCACATCATTTCTATATCTTATAGCACATAAGCATCTCCTGTAGCTGCATGCCTTCAGCAGGTACAAAAACATCACCAGAATAGGGCTCTATAATTTTTTTGTACCTAAGGACAGCACAGGCCTCCATCTGACATGGGATGTTACATTTGGGGTCTCAAAATCAAGTCTACATTGTTAAGTGATTCATTTATTAAAATTCTGTTACTGCATCTAACTGGGTCAGGAAAAGCACAGAGCATTAAGAACAGCTATGGCTCGCTATACCAAGAAGAAGAGAGACAGAACGGACAGGATGATGGTAAATTAGAACCAGCAGGGGAAGAGGAGGAGAGAATAATGAGACCAGACTAGTGAGATTTATGGTGGTTAAATAAATACAATCACACAAATGCTTTCTAAGAGATACTACTGAAGTTGCGTCAGTTAACTGAAAAACAAGCTAAAACTATTTTGTGTTTGGACACTGATAGTATGACTTGATCATACATAGATTATTGTACTGATTTCAGCATTGTTTTACCCAGGAAAGGAGTCTCATTGTAGCTGTTGATAGTTCCTTTTACACACCCCTGCTGTGAGTGTATTGCTATGGTCAGCCAACACCTCCTTGCTGTACAGGACACTGTAGGTTATGGAGCTCCTGTGGGTGCTATGTTTTTCTTTAGAAAGCTAAAGACAACCAGGAGATCCTGTATCTCTTGGAAGGAATCTGTCACATAGTAATACTCCACACAAAACTGACTTTGGGATTTATTTTTGAAGAAAAATCAAGTGTCAACTCCCATTCTCATGCTGGTGCAAGTTTAAGAGCCCAGTACCATTTCTGTTTGGATTACATACAACCGAGTTTAGCAGAATTTACTACTTTGTTATATATCACCTCATTTAAATTATTTTAAAATTCATACCAAGAAACCTGTGGAACTGGATTTTAAGTAAAGGGTATCAGGCTATTTAGCAGAAACCAACCTGTCCTAGGAAGTGTTTTCTTCTCACTGAGCTTTTGCTGTAGAGCTTGATGAGAAAGCTAATTCCTTGTTCTGCTTGGCTAACTGGAAAAGCCATCATTTCTCCCCACTTCACTTGGCCGTTAGTGGACTTCAGAAGGCGAGTCTTCTTTTTATAGATGATCCCTTCTGTACTAAACATTCCAACTTTCACAAAGAAATCTAGCACAAAAGGGAAGGGAAAAGGCATAGCACACAAAGGGTTACTCACAACACATCCAAAAAGGAACCAACAAGATCCATATGTATGCTTCAAATTGCATCAGTTTCTCAAAAGTCTGGCCAAAAGAACTCTACAATAGCTTTCCTGACTAGTCACACAAACAGAATATGTTTGGTAATATTGGACTGATTAACACAGTCTCCAAACAGCAAGTGCAAGCTAATGCTCTTGTATGTCGGGATTAATACTGGGATAAAAATCTTCCAAAATACATAAACACACATCTTCAAACCAAACAAAATGTAATCAAGTAAGACATCTGGGGAAACAAGCCTTGGCAATGGAAATCTACCACACAATATGTTAGTCTGAAGTTTGTAAAGAATGTTATGAATTGCCAATCCGTTTGAGCAGCAATTTACCTGTTACAAATGCTTTCAGACAGGAGGCATGAAACAGCTGATGTAACTTACTTGAAGGCAGTGGCGTGGATGAAACAGGAAGGTTTTGTGCTTCAAGAATCTGTAACTGTATCCTCCTGTTTATTGCCTGAAAACAAGTTCCTATTTGAAGTTCTGCACGACACACCTACAAGCAGAAGAATGTTGCCATAACATCTGGATTAAGTTGCTTATAAACTCAGGAACCACAGGAATTTTGTCATATGTTGGGCTCCCACATTTCTATCTGGGATTTCCTGGACAGAAATATAAGCATGTGCTGTATACAGAACCTGCAGATGCACACTAAGTGCACCTTGCACTTGTCATAGCTGCAGTCCATGTGCCCCACTGATGAGCTGCTTATGGTGGTGCACATATGGCCCTGTGGGCTGCAGCCAGGGACACTGGCCAAATCTCCCAGTCCTCAGTTTTCACCTGGTACAGATTCTGCAGTGATAAGAGCAGACACATACAGGGGAAAGCAGATGTGCCACTGCAACTTTACTAAATCTGGGTGTGGAAGTGAGAGAGCACAAAAGCTCTACTCACACAAAAACCTTCGGAGTCCCCTCCCACACTTTTGAATTTTGCAAAATGGAGATATAAGCAATGTTTTCCATAGATATAAGGCCCTGTCACTTAATATCATGAGTACTTAAGGTGACTGCATGCTATGTAGTTTCCTGTGTTATGGACGTACTCATGTTTTACATGCCTACACATATACACCACTGCCACACACACAGTCTATGTATCAAGATTTCCAGTCTGATTACTGGGGGCCTTTTTAGAATTTTTTCCAGTGGAAAAGTTGCACTGAGTCATCCTCTTTGCTCTCCTGTCACACTCCAATGTCCTCAGAACACTGTAAGAGCAGCAGGAAAAGGCCAATGGAGACCCACCTTTCCTGACAGCCTTCATTTAAATGGACTCTGCTAGTCTTTGTTGCCTTCAAGTTTTAATGCACTTCAATGAACCAAAGTGCGCTAAGCAAGAGATCAACAGGTTAGATAAAGAGATGTCAGGCCCCAGTTCATCAAAGAGACCCAATTTCTCTTTGTAGCTCAGCCACAAAATTTCTGTGTAACCCTGAGAGGAAGCCATTTAGTCAACTCTGAGCTTTGGCTTTCTATTGGCAGACAAGGTGGGGTTTGCTGCTGCACAGGGATGAATCCCAGAGTGTCTGGAGGGCTCTTGGATATAATGGTGGTGAAAGCCAACACAGACTGAGAAGCTATGAGATGATTCAGAAATTTACACTGAGATGAAATGCTTTCTAAACCAGCTCCCTCTGTCACTTTATCTGACTGCTTTTGAAGCAATGTGGTTATTCACATTACAGCTAAAAAATGTCAAGTGTAACTTATGTTAGAAATCAAGAGTATCATTCATATGATCCTCAGACACACTTAAATAAAATTTGCTTTTGAGTTGCTAATTCAAGTTTAATTTGTTGAAAATACAAATGTCTAGACACAATCTATAAAAGAAACAAACAAAGTGAGGGTAGGGGGAAAGGAAATCCCACTGCGAAAACCACCTGCTTCTTATTACACTAATGGAAATGAACTGTCTGAATTATTACTTCACAGCATGCAATCTGAACATTAAATATATGGCTGTCTGCAGTTTCAGGCCACTGAAGATCTTAGCACTTTTCTTCCATAACAAAAGCAGATTCCATTTGCTCTGAGCTCTTGCTGTGAGTCCTAAGGATCTTCTGATGCTTTTTTGGTCAGAAAAGACAATTACCCGGTGTTCTCTGCTGAACATTTCCCCAGAACGTCCCTCCCTCAAGCTGTGAGCCATGGTATGGAAGAGCATGCTCTAGCTCTTTTCCTAGAAACATCTGCAGTTTATGACCAGAACAGCTATGTGCAGAGTTCAAAAATCTGCATTTTTTCCCATCAAAATGCCTTTCTCCAAGGAAGTAGGGTAAATGGAAAAAAAAAGAACCCCTCTAGTTTTTACTACTGAATTATTTCACTTTCACTTCCAGCAACCCTTTCCAGGTGAGATAAGAACATACTTTGGCACTTACAGGTGCTTTGGAAGGAGGAGATATATCCAGCCAATGATTTGACTCCTGTGAGCTCAGCTCCCGCAGTGCCAAGGAACATTCTCCAATAGTTTTTTTCCTGGGAGTCTGTGTCTGGATTTTAAATACCAATCTGACAGCCTGCAGGCTTTGCAGTTTAATAGCAAAAACAAAAGTTTCCATAAATTCAATGTCCTAGAAAGAAAAACAAATAAGTAACATCATCATTTTAAGAGAATCCCACTGAGCTCAAAACCTAGAAACCAAAGCATCCTGGTTCTATAGCCACTGCTCCTGACTACCACTTCAGGTTGCCATGGAAAAGTGTGCTTTTATAGTGCAAAGTGCACCCACACTTACCCCTGCATTGTCACACCCTGGCAGGGCTGAAGTTCTGGATTGTTTTTCACTACCATAACAAGTTGTGGCCATCTCTTCTGGAGCTTTACAACAGCACACACACATTTTCATAATAGATTCTCTAACCTTTTGCTATAGTGTCTCCAGCTAATTTTATTTTCTTTGGCTCACATTATGGGAGATTTATGTTGCTTTACCTGCCATCCCCTTACTATTCCTTTACTGCCACTATCAGGAATCTTGTCCCATGTGATCAATTTTACTGTTGTCTGTAGAGACAGAGTGGATATTGTCTCCTGCAGATGAGAGGCAGTACATCGGCTGCCTTCCCTGGGCTGAGTGTGCACCCACAGGCATGCCCAGTCCTCCTCTGGTCCCCAGCCACAGCTGCCATGGCCAGCAGCTCATGGTTCAGTGCCCTGTGTGCATAAATGTCCTGCCAGCTGGTGAGAGAAGGAGGGCAGGAGGACAATGCAAGACAGGATATAGGGGGAGGAAGTGGAATAAGGCTTTTAGTAGGGTTTTGAGAAGTTGGGGGAAGTAAAACACACCTGGGCAGTTACCACAGCAAATATGGCACAGGACTGGATGTTTGGCCATTTTAAAAATCCATTTATATGTCACATTTATTTTTCGTGGGGAAAAATATTTCTCAGTATTTTGCATGTCTCTACTTACATTGCAGCCCTCCTTGGCAGAAGATTTGAAATGCACTGGCTTGGGCAGTGTGAGAATTCCCTTGACACAGATACGAGGGTTTTCCCCACAGCTAGAAGGCCAGGTCAGGTCTCTGCACTGCAACATTGGAAACAGCCCGTTTAGACAATGCAAGACTTACCATTTGATGAAGTTACAAGGTTTCTGTCTACTCAAAGTTCTGTTGCCTGAAAATTACTCACAGTTCCTGGAAGCATATAAAACAACCAGCAAAACAGTATCACATTTACTAACAAAAAACCCCAAGAAGCTAGGTGTCCTCAAAGCTGTATTAGGGTTCTGTCCTGCAGGAACTGTTAGGTTTAAAGTCATAGAATCACAGAAATCACTTAAATGATCCCTCCATAGCTGCTCCCATTTCCAATGCCTTCAAATTTCCACAGGAAGATGTCCATAGCAGGACCAGCCTATGACCAGCCCAGCTGTCTACTCTGTGCTGAATAGTTCCTCACCTCACAACTGGAACATATGTTAGCATACATATAGTAACATAAGGAGATATATATTATTTCTTCTTATTGATTGCAGCAGAACAGAGATTGCAACAGAAAAAAAATTAAAGGAGAGAGAGATGCTTTAAAGCCTAGTATTACATTTGACTGAACTTAGCTTATATTAACACTTAAAAATAATTTTAGTTTTTTCCTAAAAGTATTCATTGAAGTAACATAGAGATTAATTTTATGACAATTATCACTAAGTATAGTAGGATTGCCATTGGTTATTAAATAGTCATTATTTGAATAAATAACCAACTTATTTTTATTTGCTTACATGTAAAACTGTGATCCAAATCTGTTCTACCGAAGAAACATAACACAACTTCACATTCAGTCTTCCAAAGTCTCGTTCATCACCTGATAATGTAATAGTATCTATGGAAGAAAGCCAATTAATATTTGTAGAAGTAATGCAGTATCTTAAAAGTTCACTCCAGAAGTAAGGGAACTCAGTAGGTGGACTGCTTATCTTCGCCAACTTCTCTCAAAATAAGTTTGACATATTTTAACACCTACATTTCAAGGACAAAATATCCACCAAGTCCAGTAACCTGACCTTTTGCATGCCTTCACATTTCATGGAATAGAATCATGTAATCAGAGAATATCCTGAGTTGGAACAGACCTTTAAGGATCATAGAAGTCCAACTTCTGGCCCTGCACGGGAGACCACACCAAGAATCACACCATGTGCCTGCGTTATCTCTACTGAATTTAATAACTTGTGTTATACTCAAACAACTTTTAGAAAGAAAAAAGCATGTTCCTGAGACACCCAGAACACATTTATGTCCTATCACTTCCCTTAATCTCTTTTACTGTTAAGTTTATAAATTGGCCTCTTCTTTATCTGTCTCAAATTTCAATTCCAGTCTAGTAAACATTTTACTATTATGCTGTCTCCAAGTCAGAAGAGCCATTTAATATCCAGCATTTCTCTGTCATGACTGGAGCCAGGTCATTGCCTCAGTCTTCTTTTAGAAGGAGACTGGGTCAGGTTTTGACTTATAGCAGGGTGATTTTCTGGGGACTTGATTAACTTTTGAGGGTTTATTTTGCTGTATCTCCACTTCTTCAGCATTCTTTCTTAACTCAGGATACTGGGTTTGCATGCAATATTCTTGTCTAATTATCAGTGTAATATGGGTATTGGATTTCAGACACCTCACACAGAAGAATACTGATACATGAAAAAGGACTGGACCTGGGAGCTAGTGCTGCATTCTATCCTAACATGGTGTCTGTAATTTCTTAGTTCACTTGGGTAGTACATCCAAGTATGAATTTCTCAAAAGCATGAGAACTTCTCAAAGTCTCATTTGCTCAATCTCCAGACAACAGGACAGCGCAAGTCCAAAACTCTTAATTTCAAATTGCCAAGTCATCTCCAGCTGACCTGCTAGTCAGATTCATCTCAAAAAAAGCCCCAAACCAAACAAAAATATCAACAGCAGAGTAGAAACAGCCTAATGTTTCATGTGCAAAGGGAAATATCTCATTAAAAGGTAAACAAAGCATTACCCAGACTCCTGTTACTGCCTTGTGAATCCTTCCTGGAAGAGGTACTGCTAGGTACACTGGAGACTGAATCATATCTCTGGGGATAGGAAAAAAGGAATCACTTAATTCAGAGCAACAGATGCAAAACCCAGAGATTATACCATCAGAAAAGATATGACAAAAATGAAATACTCCATTTTAAATAATTGCCTGATTCCTTACTAGTTTCTTGATCCAGCAGCATGCAATTACAATTTTGATGCAACAAGCTAACAGAGGACCCATTTGACCAGCAGAGATTTCTTTTTGCTCATGAATATATACACAGCTTCACTGCTATGTAAGACATGATTATTGTAGAAGAAATAAATAAATACAGTGTTTTGTGTCAATGGAAATGTCCAGTGTTCCAATTTTCAGCTGATGGCAGAAGCCACAAGATGAGGAACAATGCCTTGCTGTCTGTCCTGTCCTGCCTAACAGCCTGCTTGGGTTTCTCAACAGCCCTGCTGGACCAGAACAGCAAATGCCAGAGGAGACACCAGGAAAAAGCCTCTTGAAGTTGGTCAAGATGTTGAAATTTTCCCTCTAGTCCTCCCAGTGTACAGTGCAATGCCCTCCAGGGTTTACTCTGGAAACATGCTGCAACAGGAACAGATACACGGAGTAAGCTGAGTTTTGAGGATAACCTTGGTCACAGGGGGAGCTCACCTTCATGAATCGGTGAGGTGGGCTCCTGAGGTCAAACATCGAACGGCTCACATCAAGGGAGCCAGGCAGAGTGCTGGGTCTCAAATCACTAACTAATAAGACAAAGAGAACAATAAAAATCACGTCAGCATCATTGCTAGGAAAAAAACCCAACTAAGAATAACTTTCACAAACTGCTGGAAATTATCTGCTCAATCCCATAGATTACAAATGACCAAAATGGTTTAAAGGCAGCATGATTTGCTGTTTCTAGTAAGATTTTCCAGGAACATGGGGATGGGGCAGGGGTAAAGAGATGGTGTCTTACTCAAAAAATTAAATTTTTAGTGAAAAAAGGAGTCAATTTTTATACAGAAAGCTATCTGTAAAGTATAAAAAATCAGATTTTAATCATAAAAATAAGTAGATAATAAGTAGAACTTCAGAAAAACATTAATGAATTTACTTTTCAGTTTGTTGGTGTGGAGGTTTTAAGATGAAGAGAAGGGGCGTCACAGTAAAATTCAATAATTTAATTTTGTGCCTTCAAAATAAATACATTCTGTAGTTCTAAACCCACACACGTGAAAAATATCGTAGCACTTGCTGTGACAAACTTTAATAGCCTATACATGTACATGAAGTTCTAAGTTCTGAAACAGCTGTCAAAAAACTCTGGAGGAAGAAAGACTTTTAGAACTGTACTCTAGACACACTAAAATAACCTTTCTTGTGTTTAAACTTACTAAGACAAAACTAGTAAAGTGTTCACTTTGCTTGAAGAAAGATGGAAAAAGAGATGATGAACTGAAGGGAAGATGTTCAAGACAGTTTAATAAAACCCATTTGGCTCCCACCACAGGTGCTTACAAAGCCTGGTAAAACCATATGTGTTGAAGGCTGCTAAAATTCTACGTGTGTTTTGTTCTTTTAAAAAAATATATGGATAGTCTTTTCATGTAGTCTCTATGGTGATTCTGATTTATTTTAAAACAGGACACAGACTGAGACATTTCCCCCAGCTGAAAATAAGTAAGCTATAGCATTCTAAATAAAACATCTTTAAAAATGTGAGCTGTTGCCAGTTCCTGATTTCATGGAGAGTGTGTACCTTTCCTGGAGTGTTTCCGTTTTCTGAATGCATTTGGGTTAGCAATCACAAGCAACAACTAGTCATTTACTTGAGTCTGAACAGCATTCATTATAGGATACATACACCAACAAACAGCACAGGAGATAATTTTTACCTAGGTAGCCCAACACTTTCTATCTAAACTTTTATTGTCTTGCAGCCCTTCCTCATCCTTACACACACTGAGAAGTGGGGACACTGCTGTAGCTTCAAAAGCAAACTACAAAAAAAAAATCGGCATATAGCAACATGCCCCATTTTGCACCTGTTCTTATCATCTGCTCCTGAATGTTTTTTGGTGCTTGTTCCTCTCCCCATGGATGTACTCCTCAGGCACTCCTCCTACTCAACATACTGCCTGGCTTCCTTTTTCCATCTCCCTCCCTCCTCTTACTGGTAGCTGGAATCTCCAGTACTGCATCCTGGTCTGGATCAGAGGCAGCTGCGGTATCTTGCTTTGGCAATTTCTCTACCTTTGTGTGATGCATGCAAGCCTTGTTAAGCCCTTAAAAGACAAAAAGTGACAGTGCAGCTGAAAATTAGGCAGGGCTGGCTCTGCAGATTGATTCACCAACCAAGGAGTGTCTGTAGCACACTGACTGGCTTGAGAACTGCTATAAACCAAACAAGTCTTCAGCGGACTAATGGCTTTTATTCCTCTTACCTATAAATCCTGCCAGAGGAAGGAGGACAGAGAAGCAAGGGTGTGGTCCTTCTCACCTGATCCATACAATTTCCTGCTATCTGATTTTGCTTGGAAGCGCCTGCTGAGGTCTGGTGAAACGCGGTGCTCCAGGTAGAAGGGGTTGTACACGTCATAGCGGGGCCACTGGCACGCGCCGCACAGCTCTGCCTTGTGCAGCTCTGCCTTGTGCAGCTCTGCCTTCCGCTCGCCAAACGAGGCTCTGGCTGAATCTGGGAGCACAAGGACACATCAGAGTTCCAGACATAACACATGGCTTCATAAGGCAGGCAGAGTGCCTTCAGGGCAAAGGACAAAATATTTCAATATTATCTACTTTGGGTAAAGGGAAAAAAAAAAGAGAAAGAAAACACACATTCACATTATGTCAGGTTTCCACAGTGTGTGAGCAAACACTGGAATTAAACTGGCTGTAAAAAACTATGCATACCCACTCTTGGGGTTTTGCAGTAAATGCCTAAGTAGTTAAATACAGAAGGCTCCAAAGACAGACAGCAAGACAGAAGTTAACAGGAAAAGTAGCACTCTGTGTACACAAAATTATTCTGTGGCTCAAAATTATTTAGTTACCAACCCCCAGCATATTCTTACCGAACTAATGGACCCCTCCCTTCAGGAAGATCTTGTACTGAAAGAAAATGCAGCTTGTGACTGCAGTCTTCTTATCTACTTTCACTGGCAAGTCTGTCGATGGTAAAATCACTGGTCCAAAATTACTTGAATTGTTGGCTGAGGCATAAGTAGACATATCTGAGACTGCTTGAATCCCAGCCCTTTACTCAGCCCATAATAATTTCAGAAAAATCATGTATGCCTTGGTCAGAAAAGAGTGAAGAACAGTGCTGTAGTGTTCTTCACTGTCTGGACTGAAAGGAAGCCATATGTAACAGCACATTAGAGAATGGGTGACCTGGATTCTGCCAAATCTGACATTCGCTTCCTTCACTTCACCTCCCTGGACTTCAGCCTATCTCTTAAAAAGTTCTTTATCCTGCAATAAAGCGCCTTCAGTTCTGCAAGTGTCTTGCACTAGAAGAGGCAAACTACCACTGCTCAAGATTCCTCTCCTGCATGTATTAGTAAAGTAAAAAACTGGAACACTGAGCTGGAACATGGGCAGTGATAAAGCAAGAACTCCAGCACAATGGGCTTCAGCATGACGTCAATCAGGACGAACACTAAAAGCGAGGCCACAAAGAATTGCTACAGAGCAGATGATGGAAAATCCAGTGTTCCAGACCAGGAGCACACTTCTTCCTGCTAGCTTTCTTCTGTGAGAGCATGAGACACACTGCAGTGAGCACTGAAGAGAAAGGCTGCCAGAACTTAATTGCTTTCAGAAGCACTGCCAAGAGCTAACACTGAGCATGTCCTGTTTCACTAAAGGAAAATGGCCAGACATGCCCAGAAAATGGTGAGGAACTGAGAGCAGGACTTGGACTTCTACAGATATTTAACAACAGTCTAAGAAAAAAGTACTTTGGATACATTTTTTGAGTATGCTGGTGCTTTGGCTAATGTGAAAAAAGAAAGACAGCACACTTCACTGTATTTAATAAATCTCCCTGAAAAGTAAACACTGCATTTTTAAACACAACTTTATGTGGCCTAAAGCTGTACTTTAAAAAAATTAGTATTTATATTTGGAAAGAGAAATGAAAGTTGCCTACTTGACATAAGAGCCACTTTTCAAATATTTGTTCAAAAATTTAAAATATTTGCTCAAGAGAGTCAATTATGAAGAGTCAGGTCATCCTGCCAGGAAATCTAACAGCTTGTAACCTAAAGGGACACTCTGTACACCAGGGCCCTCAGAAATTATTAGGAAGCAGAATTCTCAGGGTAGACAAGTCATTGACTGTTATAGCATGAACAAGGAAAACGTTCATCTAAAGGCTGGTAGACACATCTTCCTTCTCTCTGGAGAGCATCCATGCCTCAGAGTCCTTGATTAACTTCTCTGTACAGTATCTAGAGGACGAGGTAAGAGTAAGCAAGGCAGAGCCTAAACCTAGACCCAGTAAGAAAGGGGATTATGAGGAACACATCCTGCTTTTCCATAGCACAACAAGAACTAGCTACTGAAATAGCAGGCCACTGGCGAGATCATGCTCAGAGATGAGGGGGCCTCACATGTTCTGCCTCCAGCTCTTCAGCTGCCTGTTAATGGTTGCTGACATGACAGATAAAGCCCACTAGAAGATGGGGCACAGAATGGCCAGCCTGTACTGCACAGCTCTGCTAGGCTGCTGAGCTTGGCTACGGTGCCAGTGTTTCATGCAGCAGTGGGTGGGGAACAAGTTTGGTAATAGCCCTGCAGGAGCAGGAAAGAAGCAACAGCAGGGGCCTAGGGAGAAGAAGAGGGAAGTGTGGGAATAAAACCCCACAAACACAAGAAAGTTAGGTTGTATGCATTAGTTATTATGCAACATATGGTTGACTTCTTTCAGTTATTAGGCTTTTCACCTTCAGAAATGAAATAAAGTCACATGGGACTAAGCACATACTACCAGCTTATCACGTCCTTGAGGCAAAGCAATCCTAGAGAAAACAACTATTCAGGTATGTCTCTGTGCCAGAATTTTCCCTTACCTAATCCTGTGCATCTCCTGGCAGGACTAAGAGCCTAACTGTAACCTATGGTCTGTATCTCATGCTAGGGACAGGATCCTAATCTTTTAAAATGCCACTGTGTCTAAATTGTGTGTACCTCATTTTGGCAGTTTGAATATGGGAGCAACAGAGAGTACAAGATTCTTGTGAAGCAGAAAAGAAATAGTATCATACGAAATCTTGTAACAGGGGATTTGTGCCCCCTGGCCTCCCAAAAACCAGCAAAAAGAGCAGGAAATAGTAGGGACAAAAAATTCTGTCAGATAGTAGCACGTGCCATCTATTGGCAAAATTTGAAAAGGAAGATGTGTCAATATGTTAAAACATACCAGAATATCAACCATGAACACCCTCCTCCTTTTACTTGAGTGATAAGTGATGAATGATACTGGGGATATATTATGTTTTTCCTTGTCTCCAATAAATTCAATAAATTCTTTCTAAAGATTCCACTTCCTTTAAGTGTCTTCCATTCCTTTTGAGTACGAGCACTGGTGTGCAATTGTCCTATTCAGTTTTATTCATACAATGTCACAGAGATTCACAGTGGGATGACAAACTTCCCAAAATCTCTCTGGGTGTCCAGAGAGAAAAGAAACAAACTCTCAGGCTCCCCAGGCTCGTGGTCACAGCAGCAGCCTGACAGAGTTCAAGTGTTTGGACAATGCCCTCAGGCACATGGTGTGACTCACTGGGCATCCTGTGCAGGGCCAGGAGTTCGACTTGATGATCCTTGTGTGTCCCTTCCAACTTAGCATAATCTGTGATTCTGTGAAACAACTCCAGGCTTCTAGAAAAGTTCTGCTAACATATGTTTTCAATAGGAACACCTGACAACGTTCAAGGCACAGCAGAAGCTAAACAACTACTTCAGCAGTACTGTCTGAATTTTACCTTTAATGCCTCCAGCATGTGAGATACTAGGAAGGTTCTTCGGCTGTACATAAGCCAGTTTGAATGGAGGGACCACGAATGGGACCTCCTGACCATCCAGGGGCAGTTTGGAAAGCAAATAATCCTCGGAGCAGCCAACTTGACGCTTCACTGACACAGAAGACAATGGAGGCTGCTCTACAATAGTTGGCTTGCTTGCAGCTACTGCTTCAGATTCCTGCACCATGGAAACTGCTAAAAATAAAGAGCAAGACAGACAGTACACATGTGCATTAATTTTTGAACAATACCATGAACAGATCTCTTTTATTTAATAGTATCTCTGCTTGATACATTACTTAACAGCTGCTAGTATTCATTTTTACAGCATTCAGGACTAGCACCAGGAAAAGATATTCATGCTCCTGACACCTGTACTGATCCAAGCTCTTTGTTGGCCAAGCTTCTATATTTATAGCTACCTTCTTCTTAAGTGAATTTTCACAAGAGCTGCACTTGTATCATAGAGGAGTTCTTCAAACAAATAAGACACCAAAGAAAATCCTAACAGACTTAAAAACATCCACAGAGTTTAAAAAAAAATTTAAAAAGCATTCAAATTCTGAGAGTTTGAAAGATATAAGACCTTTACACAACCTTGGGTAAAAAAGCTGGCTTTTTTGGACAGTATTCTAGACTGCAGAGAGCAGACTTCAGACAAGTGTTATTTCCAATTCATGACACTAACCAGCATGTGTTCAAACTCCAAGTGGACGTATGGAAAGAATTTTGGATGTTCTAAGAGAAATCAAGTTTCTCAGGGGTAACATGGTCACTTTATCAATGGGAGATCTCATGACTAATGAAACAGCAAAACTTTTATAAAACCCTCATTATGTCAGAACTCACGATCATTTTTTTCCTTGTCCATGCAGAAACACAATTTACAGCAGGTTTTTATACATTCTGTTGCCATTGTTTTCAGTGTTATAATTTACAGGGGACCTCAGTCAGTGATCCAATGCAGCTATGAAACCTGAAAAACACAATAAAACAAACCATAGTAGCGAGGAGTAAGGGAAATCAGAACGCAGTATTATCAGCTATTTAATATGCAGTTGCTTTTTGTACACAGTCCCAGGATCAATCAGAAAGTTACTTCAGTCATAAAAGGATCAGAGCCATCAGACTTCTCTCACTGAGAAAAATCACTTTTATATAAAAGCACAAGGAAAGAGAGAATTTTAACATATGGCATTCAAATACTTCCAGTGATCCACTCAGACAGGTCCCTGTCTTTTGGGAACACCAAAATTCTCCTCATATTTGTGTGTGCTGCTGGGCTTTGGAGTTTACTCAGCTTTACAGCTGTTTTGACATGGTATTGTCAAGTCATTTGCAAGATGTGTTTTTAATTCTGTTTCCCTTGTTCATGTTTCTCCTATCCTCTTTCACTCCCCTACTATTTTCACATACATCTATACGTGTTTACATTTTTCTCTCGACATACTCCATACTTTTAACTTGAAAACAGGCTTTATGAATGATGCCAGAATTGCCTTCTTTGAGAAACTACTGCTTTTTCATAATTGTATACACATGAAACTGAAGACCTGGCTTATTATATAATTGTTTGCTGTGCACACAGAACTAAAGCACACTGACTTTCAGCAAAATAAAAGGCATGTAATCTACAAAAGAATGAGAACAAGTCTCTAACAGCTGGTTAACATTATAAGAACTTTATGACAATGCTAACTGGCCTCATTTAACTGTCTTTATTCATATCCTTATGTTCTCTTTTCAGAGAGACACAGACAGCTGCACTGCCTCCTGTCCAAAATTTTAGCTAAGTCTAGTCCTTTTACATCCACCTAAGGTACACAAGGTTCTTAGAAGAACATACCCAAGACACAATTCTAACTCAATGAAGATTAGAAGACACCAAATAGAACATGAACATAGGTTGAAGGGATGGGAAAGACAACAAGAGCAGGAAAGCACCGAGAAAATATGCAATTTTTCCAAAAAATGGAAAATGGACATGTTTGCTTAGTTATTTCAATTGCAAGAAAATTCTGAAAGCATCTGTGCACCAACAGAGAAACCATTCCCACTGCAGCTCAAACAGTGCTGTAATTTTCTTTGCATAGTCAAAGACAGCTAGAGAATTATACAAAGTCTATGGAAATAACTGCAATATCCTCCAAATTTTTGTTGCATTAAAAGCCTCTCAAATTCTGTAGGTGTCAAGTGGAGATACTAAGTTATGGACACTTTCTCTAACTCAAACACCATTACTGTCTCAGTACAGAATCCCTCTCTCAGTACTTGCCTTCATCTTAATATTGCCCATCAGTGTAAGTACAGCATGAGATCCGCATAAAAAATCTTCAGAGGCAATGCCACCACCTCCAGAACCTGCTCTGCATCTTTACAGAAGCATGAAAGAAAGCATGAGAACTTCTCCATGGTTCTAGTGATCAGATTTTCACTGCTGCTCCTCCCTTGGAGGCACACTCACGATAGCTAAGGCTGCTAATTTACTTTGGGTTCCCTTGCAGGGATTTTCCTTCCCGGCTGTTATCAGTACACAGCTGGAGTTGATATGCTTCCCTCTTGTTCACCATGTTTAAACTGGACTGAAACAGCTGCTCTGTTTGCTCTAAGCTTTGCAACAATGGTATCTAAGCCTCAGTGGCAGTTTGCACAAGCAAAACAGACTTTTATCTCAAAACGTCCAGATTGAATTTATTTGCTACTGCTGGTGAAGAAACCAAAATGTTAGTACTGCTCTTCTTTCTAGCTACATAAAGTAGAAAAATTCATTTTTCTGCATCAGAGAAAATTCAGTTCCTGGTAGGGAATTGTTTAGCTGGAACAATTAATGAGAGCAAACAAATGGAAATCATCTGTCACAAGCCTTTCCTTCACAGGGGTGAGTGCCTTGCCTAGAAAGAAAGGGCTTCATATGGGTATTGAGGATCTAACAGTGATAATGCAGTTCCACACCTCCTGTTCTTCTATCATTAAAAAAGACCATGGCTTTCACAGTCATGCCAAGTCAGCTGTGATAGTCTTTAACCGCTATAGTTTTTTCCCATTTATCAATATGCAAATGTTCATACATTTTTCTTCTATCTAAAGACAAATATAAAGCAATTCATTACTGCCTACTGTAAAGAAGAGTTAGGATTACAGACTGCTCTTTAGCAATAGGCAAGGCAATATCAACAGTGAATACCAAAGTATATAGACACACTTCTTAGAGCCTCCATTTCAGTTTAATTATAGGAGTTTGAGAAGAAAGTTCCATGACTAAGAGACTAGAACACTGTTTACACTTCTTTAAGCTTAAAAATGTAATGGTTTCAGTGACAAACCTTGCACTTGGGTCCCTGGACTTACTCACACCACAGCCACATTACAAAAAAAATGACTGCATTTGCTGAGGGACAGACCATTCAGTCACAGTGCTCCCTCACTCTGCTTAGAGCACTTGGCTTTGTTCATGGAATCACAACATGGATGGTCTCAATTACTTTAAAAAGTTTTAATTCACTTAATTAAGCCACTGTGATAAATATTGGTTTTTGGTTTGAACAATCTTGGCAGCAAATTAGATGGCTTGGCTCCCAGTTAATGTATTTTCTTGTATCTGTATTTTCCAAGCTGCCTACAGTTATTTATACAACTTTCACTGAATGCAAAAGTTTTCTCTTAACCATGTGGGAGAGAAAGAGATGTAGCAGGTTGCGTTGTATATTTTATTAACTGAAAAGAAACAAAAACATTGTAGAAGACTAAGCAAGTATTTAATGATCTTGACAGAAGTTGACATTTCTCTGAAAGGTTAAACTTATCCCCTTATGCCAGATCCTTTTGCTGGTGTTGGCTACCCAAAAATCCTCAGTATATAATTTAACAGTTGTTAAAAGGTTGTACTGTCATGGATTTACTTGGGAATATATTTATGAAATAAACCAGAACCTTAGAGACATTCATTAGGTGCACCACCAAATCCCAAAGAAGTACTGACTTCCCAGCAATGTCATCCATTTTAACAAGAAGTTAAGGCTCCTTGACACTATCTCTACTTTTGGGGGTCAGTTTTTGTTAGGCAATATGAACATAACAAGGACATCCTCCATTTTTGAGGCTCCAGAATGACAAAAAGATGGGGAAAAAGAGAATTTGCCCTCATTTTCAGACAAATAAACAGAAAGAAATGAGTTTGCAGAAGAGGGAACTGAATCAAGATCTTGTCACTCTTGTATCAAATTCTCCCTTTCTTGGTGTTTTTCACCAAATTCGGTGAGCCATTTCATTTTTCTCTTCCCAGTATCAAACCAAAGTAAGATAAGCAAATGTAACTCAGCAGGAGTACTTCCACACTAAAGCAAAAAGAGAGCCAGTGTTATTAGAATATCCTGGAAATGGCAGTTTAAAACCTAACCACACACATACACTGAGCCTAGAGAATTATAATAACTATTATTTTAATGGGTTTAGATGGAAAACATAAATTATCTTAATGATTTCCAGATTCCTCTGATAGAAATTTTGACTGAGCTAAAATCAGATAAACAGAGTATCAAAGACGTTAGTTCCAAATGCCTCCAGAATGATTACAAGAGAGAGATGTTTGGAGAAGAAAGTAAATATTTTCAACAACTCATTAAATAAAAAGAACATGATAGAAAACGGATGATAGCAATATTAAATATTAAAAGCTGAAAGCAGTCTGAAAAGAAATGTAAGGTCTTTACTGCCTTATGGAGAAAGGGTGTTCTGCAACAAGACTGCAGGTTGCCAATGAATTTTACTGCATTTAGTCACAGCTCTGCTCCATAGGAGTTGAGCAGGTAACACATTTATGACCACGCAACAGAAACAAAGGTGAAATAGCTGTTCTCAAACAGGGAAAGCTGGCTAAACCAGTGGTCTCAAACATTTTAAGATTTATTGCCAGTCATAAATGTATACAACACATTCTCAGTCTGCATTTCAGAAACATACCACAGCAAAATTCTAGTAGCAATAGGTTCTCACACAGGATGTGTAAAACAGAATATGTGGAAATAGGGATCACGGGTTGCTGTAGAGCATTTGGGACAGATCTCGAATGACATAAGTGTCTGCAACTCCACGAGCCCCAGGGGAGCCAGGACACTTTGCAACATGTGAGGATCTGCCCTCTCTCTGGAGAAAGTGAGCTCAAGCTGCTAGTTCACGCCTCAGCCAAACACCCCGTTTATGATACCTCCAGTGCTACCTGTTTATGCCACCCTATGACTTTGTGCCTTTCAGAAACAGGAGATGCAGTCAGTCCCAGTCATATAAACCCTTCAGAGAGCACAACAGCACCAGTTCAGGTCTCCAGATGTTTAACAGAAGCACAGCAGAGCACAAGCTGCTTCTGATGCAGCTCAGATGGATTATCTCTTGATGGTGCAGATGCTGCTGAAGGCTCAGCTTCCACAGGCAGCTGTTTTGTGGTTTTGCTTCTGGGGGAGAGTGTCTGGGAGCTGTGCACCCTCTCAGCACAGCTCCTCAGCTGAAGAGGGGGGGCTGACCACCACCACATCTCAAACTAGTAGAACAGCCAACACTAGTAAAACAGCCTGCATGGTTTGGAGACATCTGCCTCCAGGTACTTTGCTACTGCAGCAGCAAGAGAGCACATGTACCCACATACACTTTCCGATGACATAAAGCCTACAGTTAAAAAAAACCCAAACTGGTTTTTTTGGGGACTCTAGGCAGGTCTGACTTCTACTGCCCACACAGGAGAGACAGGTACTTCAAGTGGGTCTGAGCATGTGAAAAGAGAGGTCATAGCTTTCATTCCTATTCATTATAGACTTCAGCAGTAGCAGGATGTCTGCAGGAATAAAAAAATGGACACAAAAAATGTCATGCCAACACACACCTATCAGGTGCATGATAAGAAGCTCCTGTCTATTTCTGGAAGAGGCCCAAACCAAGATCTCTGCAGGAACTAGTGCATGTGTGTGTGTGCACATTCATGCAAAGCTTTCTCTTTTTTTGTGACTGGAAAAATAAAGGGATTTCACCCTGAAAGCAGTGGATCCCAAAGAAGATGCTGAAATGACACAACAAAAAAGAGAATTTATGAGAAGGCTTGTGAAGGACACAACCAGAAAGACATTCTTGTGAGAGACATCTTACAAACAGTTCAACAGAAACACAATGAAGAGGTGCAAAACTCTCCCAGTCCAGCAAATGAAAAAAAGAGTGCAATTACATACTTAAAACTGAAGAGAAGACCATGCATCATTAACCTAGTTTAGCTGATGGAGATTTTATGACAGACCATTGCACAGCCTGCCTTGGGCAGAGGCTCCCAGTGCTGTTTAAACAGTTCTGCCGTTGAATCAGGTAACAGAAATAGATAGTAAAGCCACACTCCGTGATGCAAACAAACCACCAACTGCCTGGGCTCAGGAAGCACCTTCCCACACTGGTAAAGGATGACACAGCAGCCCACTGGGGAAGCTTTACGTGTTCCTCTCAGTGATCACAAACACAGGAAACTGGACGGAACAGATCATGGGTCTGAACTGTCACAGTCCTGTGCTGAACCTCCTCTCGCTCACTTCATGCTAAAGCAGAGCTTTTCTTTTGCAGACCAGAGGGGCCATTATGAGCCTTGTCCCACTCCCCTCAGCTTCTGACACCACTGGATTTCAACAAATCACACCTCCACTGCAGACTTTAGCAGAAACACGTTTTTATTTCAGAAACTATTACAATAACTAATTTCCTTCACTACTATTTTAACTCTATCCCCAGGAACTCCCCACCTCAAACTCAACAATATCACAAGATAATCTAAAGTGAGAAAATATTTCATTTAGTAACACTGGTAAGGATAAGATTGCTCCTGCTCTCACAGCACTGTATTGACATCCCACACTGTTACAAGTCCACTACTGGCTCTGCATCCTTCTGGCTGTATTTTGAGCAAGTGAAGAAGACAAGGAAGGTGGGAGCCTGCAGACAGCATCTCCATGTTCCCTTTGGTGACTGCCATAGCAGTCAGGTAAGATTTGCTGGGATCTCCTACAGGTAACAGTTGCAGGCAAAGTTTAAAACTCCTGTAATCAGCAGGAGTGCTTAATATGTTTCTGCTATCAGTCAGGATGTGACAGCTGTACAAAAGTATTATTTAACTTTGGCAACTTCTTTTGAGGGAAAGAAAAACACCTCAGGTATAATTTCTTAGCTAGGTGCTGTCACAGCAGTGAAAGCAGAACTGACTGTGAGCCCAAGAGCTGCTCTGCATGTTCCCCTGCCAGTGAGGTCCAGCTCTAATTGTGCCAGGGCAGAAGTTTCTCCTGGAGCAGCCACATCTTCCCACATACACTTTTGAGAGAACATGCTGTGTCCCACTCCAGCTTTGCCTTCTCCTTCCAGCCTCTCTGCCCAGACAAGGATGATCTAATGTGTGTCTCTCTCCGTGCAGGCCCTGAGCTGACCCTGAGGATCACTTGTGCAATCTAGATGTGCGATCATTCAGCTCAGCAGCTGCTTCTTCCCAGGGCTCCAGCCTGGAGGAGGCCAAATGGCTTTCAGCACATCTGCACACGCAGCCCAGGCACAGAGCACCAGAGTACATCACAAAGGAGAACTAATCACTCCTGCCTACTTCCCCGAAGAAAAACAAAGCTGAGCAGGTGTGTGTGCTTGAGCTATTGTGCTACAGGAACAACTGCTTCTGCTTTTCAGGCACCCCTTGGAGATGGGGAACAAACCCTGGCACGAGTTCAGGATCCAAAGTTGTCCTTCTGACGGGGCCCCAGGGACACCCTGACACTGGTTTAGCACTACAGCCTTGCACCTGCAGCCCTTAAATGTAGACTTAATCCAATCCTACCCCAGTATGCAAAACATTAATAATATAATTTACAAGGGCCAACAGAAAAAAAATCCATAAATCTGAACCAGTTTTTCCTGTGTGAGATTTATATTTAAATTAAGAAGGAAACATTATAAATCTCTCCCATGATAAAGCTTAAAACTTGGGATTTTAATATGCTGAATCCCCTATGCTCTGGGCTGTAAAAATTGATATAGTGTTTCTTCCTAATGTTGCATTAGGCAAGGAACCAATTCATCCAATTACAGATCTGACAACATTGTTCCTGTGAACTGAAGATGAATTCACTGACTTGGACAAGAATGTACAATATTGTATGTACTGGGGCAGTAAACTCAAAAGAATAAATCCATTATGTTGGACTGCAGACCTTTCTGGATTCAGATGGAAAACGGCAAAGCAAGAGTTGAAGTCAGGACACCATAAAAGAAAGCTGAAGAGACTAAAATATCTGTAAAAAGAACTTGGCTTTTGATGAGAACATGGAAAGAATTCAACATAAGATAAGTCCTTTGCTCTAAGCAGATTAGGAACAAATCACAACAATCACCAATTGTTACTTTATAATCTAACTTAAAACTTAAGACTTTCTTTATGTATTCCGTGTCAGGTTTTAATCCAAATTTTTTCTCTTTCTGCCATTAATGCCAAGAAGCCACGAAAATAAAACTGTCAGCAGTCCTTCTATAGCTCTGATACCAAAGAAAACTGGAAACATCTGGATTCATTTTCAACAGGACAGCCAAGAAGAAGGTATTTTAGGCAAGAGCATCTGCCTGTGGAGTTCCCTAACATGGGTAAACGTGTCTAGTTTTGAAAAGATGGCCCTTGGAAACCAACTCAATGCAACACTGAAAAAGAGCATTAAATGGCATTCAGGACTCAGCCACTGCCATGACCACAGAGCCTTACAGAAAACACATGGGTACACATATAACATCCAGACAGCTCATGCAAATAGCTCCTCTGTATATCTGGGAAAAAAAAAGAAAAGAAGAGAAAGAGGGAAACCCAAGCAGTTTTGCATGGAAAAATAGTTTCATTACCATTAAAACAAGAGTGAAGATGGACGATTTCTTCACATATACATGGGCACACACATCTACTGCATTGTTTTAGGTGAAGCCGTTTTTTAGGTGAAGCAGATAGGAGAGCCATGAAGACTATTAAAAACACATAATTATTATCCTGTTTCATAATGAAAACAAAAAACCCGTCAATTATGGAGTTTCCAGTGGGTGAGGAGTCCCTGTTCAGCAGTTTTACTCTGTACTGTCACTGTAGAACCAGTTATGCAGTGGTGAGAGGAAACATGTAGGTTGTATAGATGAAAGCTAAAAGACTGTGTCTGAGATTACCAAAAGAAAGGTGACTCAAGTACATTTCATATATGAAAACAGGTTAAATGAATGAACCAAGAACAGGAAATGGGAACTGATCTCAAATAATTCAAATCCAAACCAGATTGGGAGTATGGCTCTGCAGGGCATGTGTACTGAGCTCAGGAAGCTGCCTAAACACACACTGAAATAAAAGTCCAGAAGGATACTGTCCTTATAAAGTGCAACTATTTATTACTTTTTGCATTAAATCCACCCAGACCAGGAGCCCAGAACCACTTTAACAGCCCCAGCAGTGCCTCTCAGAGAGCTGTACTGGCTGGAGTTGTTGGCAGCTGCCCAGCCAGATGAGTGGTAACCAGGCATTGTGTAACAGAGGCATTTTTCAAGGAGTTTGCACAGACATGGGGAGAAACAGCAGAAATCAAAACTGTCTCAATTTAATGGCAGTATCTGAGATCCCAATCATTATTGGCCAAATGCTGCTACAACTCTGGGACATGGTGGTGAGGTTCTGCTCCCTTCTGAGAAGACAGAGGTTCTGAGAGCAGAAGTTGGCAGCATGATGCTGCCATTCCCTGTTTTCCCTTAGGACAGATCTGTTTAACAACACAGTGAACAATAGCTACAGCATGAATGTATTTTTTTTAATCCTATTGAGTTTAAATCAACACTCTTCCTAAGAGATTTGGACCCATGATTTCACACACTGGTGAAACTAGATCTGGGAGTACCTGTACCACTGAATGGAATGAAAGCCAGAGTAATGTAGGCAGATCTTCTGTGTTTTATTAAGGCTTCATGGAAGAAATTTTTTTGCAACTCTGGTCACTGCTGAGAAGATGGAGAACCTGAATGGGAAAGTCAGAGAGAGTTCCCAATCTAGAGGCCAACAACTCCCTTTTGCAAAAGTAAATCATAGAGAAAAAAAAACCAAACAAAACCAACACAGAAATGAAATTTTAGAATTTCCCCCTATTACAAAATTAAACTAGTCTTGAGAAAGTTTTATTGTCACCTAGGAGTGCTAAACAGCAGAATTTATTTCAGAAACAGGAGACAAAACTTGCTTTTGTATCAGTTCACCACTAATCACAAAGGCACTACTCAAGTGACTTCTAAACCTTATCCTGAATAACTCTCCTCTCCGCATGGCAGGCGCTTTCTTTAATGGAAGAATTATAAACACAGTGGGCTGGCTTTACAGAGAGAATTCTGCCACAGCTTTGCATTTCTCTGCCCTCTCCAGCCCCTGGTCAAGGGCTGGGCCATCTTTGGCCACCTGACCCAGCTTCACCGAGCAGGGCGGGCACAGCCACATCCAGCCCCTCTGCCCAGAGCGGGGAGAGAGGGGCTGCATTCCTGCAGGGAGAAGGGCCCCCAGCACAGCTCTGATGATGAGGCTGTCCCAAAGAGCCAGGCAGCCCCAGGCTCTCTGTGCTGCAGCCAGAGCTGAGGCAGCACACAGTGTGCATTCGTGCAGCCCAGCACGCTCTGCAGGCCAGGCTGCAGGGGCTCCGGGGTGCAGCGCAGTGCCCAGAGCCAGGTACCCTGCCCAGGCTGCAGCACCCTGCACAGCCAAAATCCAGGCTCCAAAGCATAGGTGCTAAGTTAATGCAGTGCCATGGAGGTTTCAGAGTCACTGGGACATGGTCCTTCTAGACGGCTTTTTTGGATTTCAAAGCTGGTTTAATTGCCAAAGGAGCATCTCCAGAATTCACTCTTCAGGCCATTGCAGCGACCACAAGGACCCCCCAAACATCAACACCCTTCATTTGGGACCTAATTATCTGTTCTCTCCAGTTTAAGTCTGGCTATTAGATCACTGAAAAACAAAGATTCAAAACAAAATCACCAGGGTACAATTTACAGGAAAGATAAGCACTAGATTGACGACATAATTTTTTTTTGGCACCGAACTAATGCAAACTTCAGCTGCAGTGACAGGCAAACAAATACTCATACTAAGCTTAGGACAAGTATCCTCATGGATATCCTCATAATTCCACATGGTTTGATGTATTAAGATCCTTAAAAACATATAATAAAATAGAAAATAATAATTAAAAAAACCCCACAGAGAAGCTCAAGCAGCCCCAGGTTCTGATCCTCTTCCCACATGAGGGTTCTCAGTTTAGATGTGAAGATCCATCCAGGCTGCAAAAGGCTATCAGCCTAACTTCTGTCTGCATAAGCAATTGTTCTGATGGAGCCTGAGCAGCATTAGGAACTAGAATGAAACATGGCTTAACTCAGAGACTGTTCTACTTCAAGTCAGACCTTGCTCTGCCTTTCACTTTAAAGACATGAGATCTTAAGTTCTCAGCTGACAGAGATTGGGTGTTGTCCCACTTAGATTACAGAGTATATTTACCAGATTTAAGGTATCTAGGGAGATAGCAATTCAGAGTAAACAAAGCCATTCTTTTATAAAATGAGAGAAGAGTCCAAAGAGGGGAGCAATAGGTGAAGATATGCATCACATAAAATTCACTAAATGAAGTAAATAGCATCTTAATCGAGCAAAAAGGTTCAGTAAGTGTTTCAAATTACCAAAGCGTACTTCTGGTGTAAGCCACAGCAGATAGGAGGCACAAAGAGAGGAAGCCTAAGCTAGCCAAAGCCTGGCTTCCTAGTGGAGGCTGTCCTGATCAGGCAGGTCCTCTGGCTCTGCCCACCACACAGGGAGGCTGCATCTGCCTGTCCCAAACCTTGCTAAAGGGCTGGCTGCTGCTGGGGGGCTGCTCAGCCCTGCCCTGCCAACAGCCATTCCTGCAGGACAGTAAACATGCAGCTGCACTGAGAGCTGGCCCCGCTCAGAGATTAGATACAATATTAAATGACCAAAATAAACAACTTTTTTTCTTTTCTTCTTTTTGAAAAACAGAAGTAGTTTTCCAACTGTCCCTATGGTTGACTGCACTAGGTGGAGTCAGAATGCAGTGGGGAAAATGGGGGGCCAGAGCAGGACTGCCCTTATCACAGCCAAGCCACAGCCCTGGAGAGTGCTTTTAGAGTAACTTACAACTGAAAGGAAACCACCCACGAATTGGATGAAGAGAGGCTGAGTGAAAAGCAAACCAGCTGATACTAAACAAGTGTCAGAACCAAACAAGGAAAGCAACTAAGCCTGAGGTTTAGGACAAAGAAAAGGAAACCAGTGCCTAAATTTTTTTTCCAATGTTGTAAATTAATAGCCTACACACACATGACTGACTGAACAATCCTGCCCACATTCATTCTTTCCACAGCATAAGAGAGAGGAATTAATCACCTGGGGATCCATCATCTAAATTAAATGCAGGGGAGGGCAGTGGAATTCATGTGACATCTGTGAAGTCCAACAGACCCTCTGGGTGCAACGTTTTTAGTAGGTGTCATTTTTATGAGTATTGGCAAGAATCAAGGGACACTTAGTAATAAATGTATTCTCTTGAAATTAAGTATTGCTTAACCACATGTATTCTGCAAATATATCTTCTAATATTTAGCATACAGTTGGAAAAAGGACACAAAATTAAACTTCCCCACCCCTGGGTTCATGCCCTAGCCCCTGAGTTGTAAGATCACAGCTCACCTAATGTGTATTTCTCTACTGAGAGCAAGGTGAAAGAGTTTCATAAGTAAGAAGTCAGAGACCACCAGCCCAGAACAGCACAAAGGTTTATGGGTCTAGCACTCTCTTGAGAAATGAAAGATGCAAAATCTAAACTTGATTCTTCACATGTGTCTAACAGCTCTAGCAAAAACCTAGAAAGAACAGGAAGGAGGGATAAAAAGGCATGGCAATGTATTCCCTTGCATGGTTTTTAAGTAGTCCTGATCCCCTGATATGTAATCTAAAGACACTTGGACTCTCCAAGAAGAACTTATCAAGGCACACCTGGCTTCTGGATGTCTGGACAGCTTGGACACCCAACTAATCAACACTGTAAAAACTAAAGGCACATAAAGCAGCATACCTCAGCAAGTATCACTGGGAAAAACCCGAGCCTGCACAGATCAGAGAATGAGGTTGGGACTGCAAGGGTCCAGCTCCAAGGTGCGGGTGCTCTCAGGATCCTTTAGATGGGAAGGCACTTGGCAGCTGTGGCCCCGTGGACATCCTGAGATCTTGTTATTTCCTGCACAATTTCAGCGGGCTGACTGGACGTGCGCACTGCAGCAACAGTCACGACATCGACCTTCTCGATCTTGTCTACAGAAATGCATCACAGGAAACACCGGGGATGATTCCACATCAAAGGAGAGTTACAAGAGCAGCTTAATTAAAGACAGTATTCATTTCAGATTGCTGTTTAACAACCAGAGTGATCCCAAACACCCAGGAATCCAGCTTCATGGTATGCATTCAAGAACTGTGAACAGGACAGCCTGGAACAGCTTACAATTATACCTGCTGCTTTAGCAGTGCTCTTGGATACAGCAGGGCATAACTTCAGTAAATATATGTTTTCTGATGTAATTTCATCCCATACAGGGGGAAACAGTCTAGCTCTATTCACAACTCCCTCTGGAGTTTCGACTAACATCTCTAATTACTTGAAGCGCTCCTAGAGCAGCACTAAGATGATCTAATTAGCTATTGCTGACCTGTGAGAACACTTAGCTGTTAATTCACACAGAATATTGGCATTTTAGAAGGCCATTTTCATACAGCACTACCACGTTGAACCTGCTCTAAGTACAACTGAACCTCGGACCTGATTTAAATGAAGATTCAATTCCCCAGTACTTCTAACCAGTTACCACATTCCTACCTGCCTACACCTCCCGAAGTCGACAGAAGCACAGACGCCCGGCCGCCTCCCGCTGCCCGGGGATCCCGACGGGGATCCTGAGGGGATCCTGACGGGGATCCTGACGGGGATCCTGCCGCTGCCCTTCCCGGTACCTGTGCCCGGCCCGGTACCTGTGCGCGGCCGCGGTGCCGCCGGAGCCGCCGCTCTCCCCGCGCCGCCGCCGCCGCCCGGCCCCGCCCGCGCTCCGCAGGCGCGCACCGCCGGGCCGCCAGGTGCGCTCCCGCCGCGCTCCTCAGCGATCGCTATCGCGCCCTCAGCGATCTCTATCGCCTCCTCAGCGATCGCTATCGCGCCCTCAGCGATCTCTATCGCCTCCTCAGCGATCGCTATCGCCCCCTCAGCGATCGCTATCGCCCCGGGGGAGTTTCCCCGGCGGCTCGGGACTCTCCCGCCTCACCAGAGCTACGCGCCCGGGCAGCCTCACCTCCAAATGGCTGCCGGTGACTCCTGGCTGGCGCTTGCTGGACCGTGACACCTGCAAAGTCGGTGCCAGAGCTGCCCCTCGCTTTGCTAGAAGCGCAACCAGGCTTCTGTCGCACAGAGAAAAAGCGGTTTTTTCATGTTTTATAATGTTCTTAGAACACGGCACGTCCAGCTGGAACACGGATCCGTGTCAAGTTAGATTTCACAGGGACACGTGAGAAGGCCCCTGCCACTAGAGTGCATCGTTTGTAGGGTGATTTAGGATCGGACACAGTTGATTGGTTCGGAATTTTCAGCAGGAAAGTCTGGTTTGGAAATTTCCTTGCAGGAAGGAAAAGTTGTGTAAGTCTCAAGGTGGTTTCTCCTTGATCCTAGTTTTTGGTAACTGGAAGTGCTAAAATAACCCAAGAGGCAAATATGAGGAGAAGGTGGGGTTGGATTAGTGGGACAAAGTGTGTATTTCCCCAAAGAAATGCTGTTTACACTCTGAGAGCATTAACTTTTCTAGTCACTGAAGTTTTGCACAGTTGCCCTAATAGCTTTTGATTTGCAGTCTTTAGTGGATTCCCCATCCACCAAGACTATATTTTTTCTGTTACAATATTTTCATTTTAAATTTAATAGCACCACAGTTCTGCTGCTAACTAAATACTTCATGCGTGTCATCATGCAGTGTAACACAGCTACTTCAAGCTCCAGAGCCACTATAAGGGGAGAGACACCTTCTGCCAAAAGCCCAGACATATAAATTTTGAGCTAACAAAGCATCTCTGTTCACCTCTGCACAGAGCCATTTTCAAGTACTGGTATCACATAGCAGAGAGGCTCTGATTCCTGGTCATGGAACTCCTGAGATTATGCATGGTCACAGTTTTAAAGAAATACCAGTAACCTGTATGCTTCCAGGATTATCTGAGTCCTCCTGAGGTGCACATCAATCACACATTTCAAGGCATCTCACTGAATTAATTGACATGACCCAACAGCTTTATTTTCACTGCTCACAGAAGTGTGTTGTTTAATACTGATAAGGCCCTGTATGCAGCTTGCTGCTATCACCTTACCTCAGCATTGTCATGCTCAAGGGGTTTTCGGGTTCTCAGCTACTTCCAGTCCTGCCCAAATGGCTCTCCAGCTGCTGGAGTCGCAATGCACTAGCAGCTGTCCATTGGGACTGCAGGCTGCCTCTCTGATGAAGGAAAAGACATTATAACCAGTATTTTTGATGAGGAAGTTAAAGGAAAAAAATCAGTTTGCAATATGACCTTCCTTCTTCATCGAGGCAAGACTGTGCCCTGTAATTTGAGGGAATCTATTAACACATCTCTTGGGGCTCTTTTGATGGTTTGGGACACCTTTCAGTCTTCTTTTCAGCTGCTTCTTTTCAGAAAATTGGGAAGTTTGTTTCAATAAGCACAAAATTCAGCTGTGCATGGTAAGGGATGTGGACAATCTGATCTAGTGTGGACAGGGAGAGCATTACTGCCCTGTGCTGTCTCCTGGGATGGGAGACAAACCTCCCTACTCCCTTAAAAGGATTTTGTTCCAAACAAATCTAGTCTGAAGATCAGCAGTGAAACCACTGCTTACCTCTTTCCTTGTCAACTGCAAATATGATCTTCCTTCCCTGCCAGCCTCCTGGCAGCAGCCAGAGTGCTCCAACTCTGCTGTATCTTTCTGTAACTAAACCTGGCTTGAGAAAGCTGGCGATGCTCCCCTGCCTCACTGACTGCTGCTGTCAGCCCCCCTCTCCTCTGTCATTGCAACAGCTCATCCTCACTAATTCCTGGTCCTCTGCAGCTGCTCCTGCTCCTTTTGCTGCCTCCACTCCAGGCTCCCCCAGTACTGAGACCAAGCTAATAAACTGGGCTGCTTTGGGCTGGCTCTGCCAAACCACAGCGCTCTCAGCTCCAGAAATGCAGGGCTGAAATACTTGAGCAGACCCACGCAGGGCCAATAGAGCAGAATTTATTAGTCTGGGCTATGCTTCACCTCTCATATTCCCCAGCGAGGCCTGTCTCATCTGTTTTGAACCTCAGCACTGCAGACTTTTTCACTTGTTGCTGAGCCTGTTTATGCTATTGGATTACAACTTCCCAGTGTTTTTCTTGTTGAAAGAGAAGTAGCCAGAAGACTATAGAAAGTAGCTACAAGCAGGAGTCTATATTATCATCTCTGGGCCTCAAACCTTTAGGAGCTGGACCTGAAATAATAAAAACCCCATGTATAAATACTGACACAAATCTTGAGTAATTATTTACATCTGCAAACACTTTCAAAGAGATTAAGACCCTTTTTCTTCACTCTGTGCATATGCTCCAGTGAACAAAGTTTTCAGCACGAATGCTGATGGAGGCTGCAGCTTTGTATAAATCTGGACTGAGTTCTCCCTCGTGATCCTTTGCATCAGAAACCTGATCCTACCACCTGTGCACACTTACTGATGTGCCAACTTCCATGGTAAAAATCAAGAGGTTCAGAGGTTGAATCAATGTTTTCACAGAGTACACTGAAATCTTTTAAGCACAAAAGTGTCAAACATAATTGCTTAGAAGTTCTTGCCTAGTTTATGAAGAATTACATGAAATTAAGCAGCTGATGATTCCAAATAGCTTTCCCAGCTCTCTCCCAGCTGAGAATTCTTCAGAGTAAGCAAACATTTAACACTACTACTTATGAAATATTTTAGTTTCAGACACTAATGTCGAGTGATGTACTTGTGATCAGAGTTAAATTCCAGTATATATTGCAATAGCCAAGTGATGAGCTCAGCCATCAGGACCTAAAAGCAGGGCGTTATCAGGACAAGTCCAGCACACAGCCTACAGCACCTCGTAGCCAAACTCTGTGTGTAACCACTAAATCAAGTTTCCTGAGGCAGAGACTTTTTGAGAGAAAAAAAAGGATTTCGCAACTTAGATTTCAGTGAAAAAGCAGAGTACTTTTCAGCTGAAGTCTCTAAGCAGTTAATACACCTTTGTTACAAACAACTTCTGCAGCCAGAAGATTTTACTACCATTAAAGTTTTTGCAGCAGTAATCTTTGTCCTCTGAGGTTTTTTTGGGAGTAACATGAAACTGTTTCCTCATCTTCCTTGTTGCGCTCTCAGCTGGAGCCTGTTTTTTTTCCATTCCCATCATAACCTTTGGGTTTAGCTGACACCTTCCCTCCTCTGCCACAGATGCTGGGTGGGGTCCACACACTTCATTATACAAAGCTGCTATAATTCAGTCCGTGACTATTATTTTTTATTTTCTCATTTTATCAAATGCATATTTAACATCACACTTTCTTGACATTACCTGTTGTAATTCTGTCCCCCATCTGAGACTGCAGGCAGTTGCCTCCTCCCACAGAGCTGCAGAAGGACAGCTTTATTGCACAATGTCCAGTACCATGTGAAAATGTTGCTACAATTCCTGGACAAGAAATTACACAGAGATACTCTGCTGTTCAAATTAGACACTCTCTTTATCTCATTCGGATTTGATATACTGTGAATTTGAAAACAGATTTTCTGGCTTGTTATGTTTTGCCTTATGCTGTAAGGCAGATTTTCTTTGCACACACACATCATTAATAGATTGTGATAATAAATCCAAGGAGGCCTCATCCTTTGTGCCTCATCCATCAGTTCAGAACACTTTGGTCCTGTCTCTGCACAGCCAGTCCCACATCTGTGTGAGCTGCAGCAGTTGCTTCTGCACTACACAGTGGCCTTTAACATTGTCAGTGGCTGCCAGCCCCAAACTGTCCAAAGGCAAGAAGTTCCAGGGTGGATAATCACTGAGGCACAAGGGTGCTGCTCTGGACGGGCCATCAGCTTCAGCCCAGAGTGATGAACACGAGTAACTGTGGGTGCAGGAGCAAATGGTTCTGTTTCCTCCTCAGGAGACATTTGTTGCTGCTGCTAGTCTAGGAATCCAAGATGATGAATCCAATAAACTCAGGAGGCTTTATAAACCTTTATATGTAGTTGAGAAAAAATGTAACAGAGCCAAGGCATGCTCCTTGCAGTGTTTTCTAATCGTATCCTCTTCTTGCCTGACTTCACTAGGAGCCAGATGCTCTTAATCTGGCAGAGGTTTTAGAGGACATTGTCACATCTACTGAAAAGGATAGGACTAAATGTTACCAATATATTGACATCTTCTGATATTTTCTAGAGGTCTTATACCTGGAAGATTGTGGGTAGGTGGTTCTAGCTCAGCTTTAAAATGAGCTTGCTACATCAAAAATCAGTTGACATATCAAATATATCATTTAGATCCAAGCAATTCCAGTAGTTTCCTCTTTGATTTGATGCTGTAAGACAATTTATTTATACAGTCTGCAGTTTAAAAATTGGATTTTTCAGGGTTCAGGATAAAAGAAAAGTTAGAACCTTATCTGCTGCTGATTTCAGGAAAGATATGAAAGATGAGTTATCTTAAAAGTTCCTGTCTACCTTTTAGTGCAGTAGTTGGACTTGGTTCAATAACAGGGTTTCAAATTGTTCCCAAACCTTCATTGTTAGGGAAAAAAAACCCCTACAACAAAACAGGAAAGACCTGTTTCAGGAAAGGCTGTTGTGTCACTGAAAAAGGGCCCATGGAACACCTGACTCTGAAATATACTTATTTATATAAATAATTTCCATGGCGTCACATTAACAAACATAAAAGGTCACGAACTCCTGTATTTGAAGAAAATGTGTTTGACATCTGGGATCTGGCAGAAGTTCCTCTTGTGGGATAGATTGTTTGCGCAGAGCTTTATTGAAGAATAATATTAACAATGAAATACGAAATATTAGTGTAACCTAGTAAGAAATTATTGTATTTTACAAGCAATAGACATAATAGATCTTACAGAACTATTTCAGTTCATCTGACCAGTTAGCAGTGAAAATCTGGGGGCTGAAGTTAGAAATGGACTGAGGGGAGAAGTCCAAATGCAGGCAATGGTTTAAACTAGGTCTGTATTTTTGTACACCCTGCTCAGTGAGGGGAGTGAGGAGGGATTTGGCAGGGAGCCTCAGTAGCTGGGGAAGCCGAGGGCTGGCTGGGAAACCAGGCCACCCCCTGCACCCCCAGGCAGAGAGCTGGGCAGCATCCCCAGCCCCAGGCATTGACACCTTCTTGGGGCTGGGGGGACATCAGGGCTGTGGGGAGCTGGAGACTGTCACTCCTACACTTGATCCTCTCTCCCCTCTCTTACCCATGCCAGTGAAAACCTCAGGCACAGCCCTTGCTCTGCCTGGGGAGTGCTCCCTGGGCTGTTTGTGAAGCCCAGGCTCCCAAGGGTGTGCTCTCCCACTAGGCTGGGATCATGCCACCTCATGGGGAGCTTCTGGGTGTCTCTGCAAACACTGGTACTGTCCCAGTTGCTTGTGATACTGCCCAGAAATGCCTCTTGCAATGTGGAAGAGGGGAGAGGCAGCTCACCCTGTCCTCCCAGGCTGCTCAGGCCTGGCTCTCTGCCTGTGCAAGCAAAGGGCAAACACCTGCCTGGGCCCTTTCCTCCCCTCTCTCTTTTGGGGACCTCAGGGCCAGGTGCTGCTGCCCTGCCCTGTATTTTCACACCACGATCTCCCTAGAGTCTGCTCAGAGCCTCAGGGCTGGCCTGTCTCCCAAAAGCAGACACAGGCCTGCCCGAGGATGAGCAGATGTTCCTGTCCCCGGGAAGAGGAGGCCAGCCAGGTGTCACCCACGCACAGAGCAGGGGCAGCACACAAAAGATCCTTTCTGAAAGGGACCGAGTCAAGAAAAAGGCCCCAAAGCACAAAAATAATTTACTCTTTCCAGTTGTAAAAAACAGGGGTTTTTTTGGTCATCTATTTTCAGGTGAAAGCAAATCTCAGTTACCTTGCTGAAAGGGGGTGATGACAAAAAGCCATTGCAGAAATCACTGCAGTTTAAAACCTCCTGGCCCCATTGAAGTGAGGGAGCTGGGAAGAAGATCCATGGAGGCCAGTGACTGGCTCACAGAAACTGGAATGCTGTTCTTCCATCAAAAATTGCTTGGTTCAAAAGGAGAACGCACACTGACCTCCAAACTGGAGCTTTGGGCACATCCCTCTGGGGGAGGCAAGGTACTTGAAGCCATTTAAGAAATGACATAACTAGAAACAGAAGTTACCAGCCTGCTCTACCCCAATTTTAACACTTTAACCTGGCTGCAGGTTGTTTTGCTCTGTTCCCAGGCAAACACACCAGAATACAGCACTCTTAAGGCACAGGAAGTAAAGGAAAACCAACCTGCTGCCCACATTGCCAGCCTTTCTTGGGCAGGACTGGCAGCAGCTCCTCAGCCTTGCACCCAGAATCACTGGGAGGTAAATGTGCTATAGCCACAAGCCTTGCTGATATCACTAGGGATTGTAGGGTAGGAGTAAGGAAACACTCTCACTGCAAAGCTGAGGATTTGCATGTTTAACCTCTGTTTGGTTGCATACAAAAATATTCAGAGAGGAGAGAACATACAGCCCTTGAGAGACAGCTCTGCCAGCCAGGCTGAAATGGGTTATATCTTGGTACAACTCAATCATACATCTGAGTGCATGGCTGCAGGTGTCACAAACCAGTGTTTTACCAGGAAGTTTAACTGCTGAAAACTGCAGGTTATTTATTCTTGGCAGTGTTTTCTTGAGAGATTATTTTCAAGAATCCTGAGTCAGCACCAATAACTATAGGTACAAATATTTGTTTGTGGGACACAGTATCTTTGCTACACTATTTACCTGTACTCCCCAAGCCCAAAACTTTATAGATGTATGATTAAGGCTGGCTTTCCATGGTGAGCAAATACCAAATTGCCTTAAGTATTTTCAGTTGTCACTATTGCTTTAATTCTTAGCTCAATAAAAACTAAATTGTATGGTGGCAAGGAATTCAAGGATGGAGGGTTCATTATTTCACTGCAGCTTAAGTATTTAACTTCACATTAAAACCATGTGCATTTGTATCCAAGTGACATAATGAAAAGTGTGGTAGAATATGGAAGGTGCAGTCATACAAGCAAGCATGAATTTATTAAATTAGTTCTTCAAGGTCTTAGAAAACCTAATCAAACACACCTCAGCCAAAGCTGTGGCTGTTCCTTTGCTTAAACTGACATGGTGATCCCATGAGTGACAAGGATTTTCATTAGCAGGCAGATGGAGGACATGTTTCAATTCTGGATTTTAGGAGGCCTTGATGATGATTTTGGAGTGATGTGGTGACTGAACTGTGGCAGAGCCCAAGAAAGGAGGAATAAAACAGGCTAGAAAGAGTGAAAGGGAGAATGCAGAAGTGCTGTTAAAGATCAGCAACCAGCTGCCATTCAGAACAGTCCTTACAAACAGTGGCACAGACTATAAACATTGTGAAACAGCTGAGATCACACTTGCTGTCCTAATGAGTTACTGGCGTGAGAAAGTGTTCACCTGTATGAGACAGGGAGCTGCTGTCTGACTTCCTGGAAAAAACATGTAGGCTCATTTTTTCCATCACGGATTTGGGTATGTGCAGGCTGACACCAAGGACAGCTTAACAACATTCAGCAGTACTCACAGGCCCAAGGAGGAACTGGTGCCACCAAAAACAGAGAGAGGAGAAAGCAGGAGTTCTGGTACACAGAGTACAGCCCATGGGGCTTCTCAAGGAAATACAATTCATAGCTTACCCTTAAGGAAGTGCAGCTGGAGGTTAAATCCCTGCAGGGTGTCAGTTTTATAGCCCAGCAAAACCCTATCTCTCCAGCAGTGCAGTGTCCTTTACCAGCTGGCTGGATAGCACTGACAGAAGATTAAGTACAACCTACTTCAGGTTTGTCCACATTTGTGAGTCAGCTTTGGAGAGATCATTTCCTTATCCACAGAGCTCTCCTCCCTTGGCTGGGAGGACACTGTCAGAACAGATTGATCCTGCATACTGAAAAGGGCAATAAAGGGGAGGGGATCACACTATGCAGTCCCATGTGCAACACCATGTCAGACATGGCAGCATGTGTAAGAACAACCTCAAAAGCAAATTCTAAACAACTACAGAAAGAAGGATAAATTGACTCAGGTGTGGAAACCCTGTATTGGGCTGCTTCAGCTGGATGTCAACAGCAAAGTCAGAGCAGCTGTGTTTTGTGAAGTGTCCATTCTCTGCCACATTCAGTGGAAAACCAGCCCCTTGTTACCCTCACTCATCAGGCCACTTCAACCAGGGCACCCCAGAGCAGCCTGTAGAACCGTAAGTCTTTGATCAAAGGTCACACCTACTTTCTTATTTTCTTTGAGTAGTTCTGGAGAGTTGTTTTCTTCTCTTGAAGAGAAATTTTGCAGTTCAGCATTCCTGCACTTGGCCCCTCCTCTTTCAGTCTGCATGTGTGCAGATTTCAGTGTAATTTCCCTTGAGCATGTGACTCAGAATTAATGCGTTTGCATCGTGGTGAAGGAAATGACGCGTCCTCGTGACACTGGAAATGAGCGGCAGCACTTCCTTTGAGTGCCTATCAGCTTTCAGAGCGGCTTGTAAATCACCACAGGCCCAGGGAATGGCGTACTACCTACCTCACCTTGCAGGGAGTTATTTGAGTGATAAGAATGTGAGGGAGCAACGGCGTGACATAAGTTCCTTCACTTTCCACAAAGCAAACCAGAGCCAGTTTTGGCTGTCCTTGCAAATTGCTGAAATAAGAACATTCCACCTGCAAAACACAAACCCAACCAACAAACTCAAACCTCATTAGACATGGGCCATTGAGTGTCATGTGGGTGGAAAAGCCTTTGCTGTACTGAAGTCATAAGATACGTAGTGCAGGTGGGAGTGAGAACAAGCCCCTGGTTAATGATTTATATATGTGGAAACCAGTGCAGTCTAAATTATCTTATATTAACACTAGTCGTTATGAGACAAGTTTTTTCTGCCAGTTGGAAGCCAAATTGTGGCCATAGCTTCATGATCACTGCACAAACCCCTGCCTTCACTGGCTCCAAAGACACAGGGACAACTGGGAGAGGGGTATGGTCCCATGTCAGGCTGGGAGGAGAGCTCATCTCCTGGGATCCCCTGGAAACACTTCCAAGGCATGCAGCCTGTACACCCCCCCCACACTCTCCAAATAAAGGATAAAGCATGGCTGGTGCTTGAGGGCGAACGGGGCAAGGAGCCATCCCCACCCTCAGAAGCAGTGACCTGCTCCATCCTTCAGCGAAACTGCAGGGGAAAGAAATGCCTCAGATACATCAACCTCCTAGTACAGATAAAGTAATATTACACAAAATGTTGATTTGAGCCTTATCACACATAAACCCACCAGGAAATGAAGGTGAAACCACACATGTACCTCCAAGCATGGGCATCTGTACAACATAAAAACTGTGAAAGAAAATTAGCCTCTGGAAAATTGTTTTTTACTTTGAAGCTTTCTCTACTACTGCCTGTATGTTACTAGTGTTTATGACCAGGAGGTGTACCAGTATCACTGGTCCTCATTCACCTGGCTTTCCAAAAAGGTTACATAATTCTGTCATGCATACTTGCAGTGATCTTGTATGAATACCACTAAACTAGTTAATTATCAAAATAAGCTAGAATTCAATTATAGTTTTTGTTAGTGACATATTAATATTTTAAAAAACTTTAAAATAGTCCCTATTGGTGTATTCAATGCAAATTGTTCACAAGCCATAGGGCAGCATTTTTTTGACAACTGATTCTGCATTCAAACACATGAATGCTGCCGTCCTCTGCCCCCACCCCTTTTTATTGAAGTGACTGCTAGCATTTCCCAAGCAGAGCTAAAATGCTTCATAGAGCAAGAGAGATCTGTCTCAGAGATCCTGCACACCGAGAGCATTCTTTAGGACTTGTACATTATCTTGGTGTGTCTCCCCCTTGCCTCTGGCCATGCCTGCCTCTTTCTTGGCTCGATCATCAAACAGCCATTGTGTCTGTATCCTGATAAGGATCAACTGTGCTTAATCCTGCTGTGGGAGACAAGGATGCTAGAGGTCAAGGAGTGAATTCTTCCTTTTACAGATGCTGTCTGGGATGTCTTCATTTCAGAGCTATTTATAGGCTACATGGGCACTTAATCTTTCTAAGCAGATAATCTCCATTTCAATATTTTGTGTTTCTGGTTGAATATTTTTCCATGTCAATGACATCATAACCAAAGCACTGAAGGTTAACTAATCAGCAAGCTCTTTTTTATTAATTTTCTGGTTCAACTGTAATTGTATCCCTCTGTAATTCTCTTGCATCTGTGGGTATGACTACACTGCTGTGAACCAAATGTTGTCACACCATTGTTAACTTGCACCAAATCAAACTGGGTACTTGGAAGTGAGCACAGCCCTGAGGAAAGGCAGAGGGATGCTCTAAAGCTTCCTACATGTAGTATGTGTGTGGGGTAGGTAACAGCTTGGTCCCTTTAATTTTGGTAATTTTAAATTTTCCATTTATACAGATGTATAAATGCAGTGAGAAATTTTATAGGCATTAGGATGTAAATCTCCACTTGATATCATTCAGAAGTCAGTGAAATTACCTCTCCTTCAGCTCTATGTCTCTGTGAGCTTTGTTTTTTCCTCACTGACCTGGTGTGTAGACTTGGGCTAGCAGGGGTTTCTGGTCGCTGTAGGAGCCCAGGGATCTCTGTCGAGCAGCTGCTGTTGTTTTGGGAGCAGGCAGTTTTTCTGTCCCCCTGCCCTACTTGAATGGCATCAGATGTCAGGGTCCAAAGGAATATTTTTAAATGATAAATTATATTCCAGTATTCTTGGGGATACTGATTTTAATAACAAATCTGTGTAGTCTTGGCAGGCCTTCTTCCTTTTTGTTTGCATTTCACATAATCTACAAAGCAAGTTTACTGACCAAAATGTTTCTGAAAAACAGGAATTTCTCATGAAGACTAGGGAACTCTGGTCCTGGATTTTTGAATTGTTTGCATTATGTGTAGGCAGCCAAGAAACACCATGCTTTGAAGATTTTTGTTGAAAACTAAACCTATGGTCTCACATGTTGGTTGGAGAGCACATGCAGAAAGTTGCTGATGAGCAATCTCCAGACTAAGGTCCCAGTCTGGACAAACACATGCACGGAACACTGCAGAACCTCAAGGAAGTCAACATAATCCTTCAGAAGTTACAGAGAAGAACAATTCTGATGAATGATGTGACTATGCAGAGGCTTGGGTGTAGCTTCATGTTTTAACAAAACAGAATCTAGTGCCTAGGCTGGCCTTTGAAGAGCAGGAGTGAGGAATCATTCATGGAAAGATATCAATGAATGCCTTAAAATACCAGAAGAAATTTTGAAATGTTAAAAGTTATCCTAGGAAACCTCAAAGAACCCAAAGACAGTACTCACAAAGAAAGACATACTGCAGTTATACTATTATTTATTTACTTTCAGCTCTACTCTAAAAATAATTCATATCTGCTTACATCTGTACCACTGACACTGAGATTTGAGACTTAAAATAAAACTGAGCTAAATCCAGACTGAGGTGAGGTGTTTCGTGAACACTGACTTTAGCGCAGTGATGATGACATTGAACCCTCTCTGACTTGGGCACATATTTTGTTTGCAAATTGGTAAAACCTCATCCAAGGTTTGTAAAGCCTAAGGATGTATTGCATAAGCATGTGCTTATCAGACTTCCTAAAAAGCCCTGAGACCATCAAGCCAACACGATAACAGATTTTCCAGAGAAAAACAGGACCTAGAGGAGCATCTTTCACCTTCAAAACTGAGGAGTTATGGAGTTTTTAAAATGCTATTGATGAAGCCAGGCTCTACCACCAGGCTGGGCAATCCCTTCAGCCATTCATAATACTTGGCTGTAAGAGTGCTTAGAATATGGCAGTGCCTGCATCTCCAGTGAAACACAGGAAAAGCTTCCACAGCTGGTGGATGCAGAAGAACTCGATGGGAAAATAATGGATCTGGACTGGATATGAGAAGAGCAATGGGGTCAGTCAGGCGCTAGAAAAGACAAATAGCCTACAATTGATCTCCAAAAAGCAAGTGTTAAGCAGTGCCAGAGAAGAAGTGGAGTTCACTCAGCATGTGCTTGCAGTGCATGACTATAATGACATCATTTGTCCAGGACAAACCACAAAGGGAAAATGAGTGACCTCTGGGATATGGGAAAGGGAATTGAAAGAGACTGAATATTTCAGGAGTTCTTGATTGCTGTAGTGTTTCCTATAGATCCCTTCCCTACTCAGATACGTTCCTCAATTCTTACACTGAGGTTACTGCATCATTATTTACTTCCTGGTGTAAAAGTTGTACTCAAACCCTCCCTTGTGTGGCTTCACCAGTATTAGTTGAGTTACCCAGGGGGATCAGTTTGCAAACCACTAGAGGGATCTGAGAAGTTTGAGCTAAGAATGGGAATAGGTGAAATTTCCACAGCTGATGTGCACAGTTAAAGACTTCAGTTCCACTCTGCACTGAAACAGGTGAGGAAAGGGGCAGGTGCACACAGAGGTCAGCTATCACTGACATCCCCACACAATACCTCTGACCATTACACTCCCTGTGGCACTGATACTCCAGCATGTCACCTTTATGAGGCAGGCTTTCTGCACAATCTCCAAAAGCTTGGTTATGGCCATCACCCTCAATCTTCATGCATGGCACCTGCTTTGGGGTTGAGCTATTCAAAATTGGTTCAAAGACTTAATGCAACAAAATGTAATGGGTGTAAATCACTTGTCTGGACTTGTGTCAGATGAGGAAACAGAATTTGCTTGTGCTATGTTGTCTTACAGCTCTTTGACTTCCAAATGCAGAGCCACACTACCACTCCTGTAGCTTCTGTAAATTATCCAATATACAGATATGTGTGCAGTGCTTTACACATATACAGGGAAGATCCTAGGGACATGTGTCATCTTTTCATTGAAAAGCATCAATCATGCAGATTAACACCAGCTGAGGGTTTTGTCCATCCAGGATAGAGATTTATTTTGACAATAACGCCTGTTAGGAATTAATAACATTAGGGCATACTTTTATTCCTTTTTTTGTTTGTTTGTTTTTAAACATCTTTATGTTATGACATTTTCATTGTGCTCTAATACAGCTACATGCTGTGGAAGATACTCAGTAGCATATTCTGTGAATAAGCCAGACTGAAGAACTTGCATGACCACAAACTATACTGATTATATTGTTCTGTCAGCTCTAGACAGAGAAAAATTATTATGCAAGTTCTGCTTGTTAATGAGACAATAAAAGTTGGCTTTTCTGAAGGCTAAGTTAAAAAAAAAAGGTAATTATGAATACAGGCCCCCAGCTGAAGAGGAGAGAGCTTGTAGGAATGGCTCTGGACAGTACACTGAGCGATGGTGGGTGACCAGGTTCTCAAAAGATATTTTTAACAAAGTTATTGTAGTCAGAGAAAATCACCAGTTGAAAAGTGATTCCATGGGATCCAGGAAACTCTTTGGTGAAGTAACATTTTATTGTCTGTGTCAAAAAAGTCAATTCCCTAAAACTATCTCAAAGTCAAATAAGCCAGATGATAGGACCCATTCTACCCCCTCTGGCACCTAACCCAACTAGCATGACTCAATTTGTTCATTTGTCAGAACAGCTTCTCATTCCCGATTATTGTGATTTCAATCAAAGATTACTGCCATATCTGCTTTCTTGTACCTTTATTTCAGTCATTGCACTGGCAATAGGTGCTGTACAAACACATAGAGGAGGGCAGTTTTTCTGCTGAGGACCTGTGTTCAAACAGACATGACAGCTGACAGGCAGGAGAGGCAAAGAGCTGCTGCTTCCCTGCTTGGCAAGTGACAGCTCTGCCAGCCTGAGCAAGCAGAGCCAGAGGGAAGCCACACACACCCAGACCACGGTCTGTGCCCTCTGTTAGTGCTCCTCAGAGTACTGGCCATTAAACATATGGCAAAACTCTTCATGTTGGAAAATTATTGGCAGTGGGTTAGAATAATGAATCATTTTCTGAGTAGACCTGGAATTCTGTCTGCTTTTGAGGAGTTCTGGCCTCAAAGAAGGACATGAATATATGGACATGTTTACATTTTTAACTTTCATGCTGTAAAAACCTGACATGCATAGTCTTCTTTTTTATTTGGTGAGAATTGCTGTAATACTTGAGTCTGCAGTGGTCTATTGAAAACAGACCCCTGACTAGGAAATAGGGAGTTTAGATGTTATAAACTGCTAGTAATTTATTATTTTGAGATTGGCATATACTTTGGCAAAGTTTAAGTTGGCTGAAGTGATAGTGAGTGATGAAAGATGTTATGGCGGTTGAGAAGTGGCTGAATTCCTTTGTTTCCAGACTTTTCACTTTTTTTTTAAGGCGCAGAATGTTTATATAGAAAGTGTAATATTGTTTTATGAGTATTTGCTGGACTCTGCTAAAACCAAGCACTCAAGCTTTACTCTTTTAACAAAGTGTTTTGTTATGGAATTCCTCTGGGTTTTGATGTTTCTAAATTAGGGTTAAATCAGGTTGGTATGTGGGGCCATGGGAGAACAGGCCAGAAGTGACAAACTGATGTCTAAGGGTGCGGTTCCCCTCCAGGAGGTGATGTGGTGGCAGGAAAAGAGGACTCCTCAACTGGGCATGAAGAAGCCATAACACAGGGCCACAAAAAGGGGGGAAGAGGGGCTTTTAAGCACTGGGAAAGCTGTCAGCATTTTAAGAGTTGGACACCTTCAGTGCAAGACCCTGCCTGCCGCTCGGCTGCTCTCTGGTCCACCAGAGCCTGCATATTTCCCATGTTTTATTTCCATCATCTGGAACAGGGGCACTTTTAGTCCCGTGGTTATAGATTATCATTCTTCCTTCCTGATCATCTCTATTTTTCCCTCCAAGACTGTGGTACTTGGTGAGCCATGATACACTCAGGAAACAAATTCTTGTTCTGATATTTCTCTACCCATTTCCTCTGCATTTATCTCCTCCAAGTCAGCTGCTCATAAAACTCATTGGCTTTCTGCCTTCAGCTTGGCTCACTAAACCCTGGAGTCAGTCTCCAGCCTTTTTGTTTTTGCAATAAAGGACAGAGCTCTGAGCCACAGCATCCTGGGATGTTGTAGCAGCAGACAGAAAACCTTTAAACCATTAAGAAACGGAAGCTGCTAAACTCAGTGTTTCATTGCTGAGAGCACCAAGGCTTCCTTCAAGCTGAGGACAAGGAAAAAGAGCAGAGTCTCTACTAATTTACAAAGCTTGCTAGGAACAAGAGTCAGTCTTCTGATTGTGTCATGCAGTCTGTGTTGTAATAACTTTCCAAGTCTGTATTCTCCCATTTAATACTCCACTTTAATGAAGACCTCACATTGCTACTCTGCTCCTACTTACTCACATTACAATCTTTGTAAACTCCTTCTCCCAAGTAGCACTGGGCACTTCCAGTTCTCAGAAGGTGAAGCAAAGGTTATCCTTCCTGTCCTAGCAATGCTAGAGAGCCAATAAGCCAGTAAAGATAAAGCAAAAGAGCTTGTTTCAGACAAATTTAGGAACAAGGCATATAAAGCCTCAACCCTATAAAAATAAAAGACCAAAGTGCCAGTGGCTTCAACACGCATTATACCTTCTCACTATACAATTTTTAATATTTTTTTCAAACTATTAAACATATATATAGATTTAGCTTAGCACTGAGAGGCCTCAGCTGGAATACTTTTCACAGTTTTGGGCACTGTGCTTCAAAAAAGATGTGAACCAGCTGGAGAGAATCCAGATGAGAGCAACAAGAATGATCAAAGGTCCAGAAAATGTGATGTATGAGGAAAGACCAAAAGAATTGGGTTTGTTTAGACTAGAGAAGAACAGTCTGAGGGGAGACATGACAACAGTCTTCAGACATGTTAGACTGCTGCAAAGGGGAAGATAAACTGTCCTCAATTTCTACTGGAAGTAGGCTAAAAAGCAACAGATTATGATGGAGATTCAGATTAAACTTTAGAAGAAACCTTCTATTGGTTACAGCAGTTATACCTGAGAAGACAGTGCCCGTGGAAACTGTGGGATATCATTGTTGGAAAATGGGGTACTGGAATAGTCTAGTCTGCTTTGCAGTAGAAGCACAAATAAGTCTAGTCCTAGTCCTTTTCAGCTATTTCCTCCCATGTTAGAAGTGTAGGATAGAGATTGCAAGTGAAAAAACAATTCATATTTTCTGAAGGAATTTGGACAGGTCTGACCTGAGGTTTTTAAACAGGAGATTAATTGCAGCCATAACTACAGAGTTAGTATTACTACCTTGTGGTCATTACAAATTATTTTTACAAATAATTACACTCAGGAAAACAGGGAAAAGTAAGATTCTGATTCTTATCTGCTCTAAAGTCACTACTTATGCTGGACACTGTTCTGGCAGTGGAGGCCTGTGTCAAAGATCTTGAGTGTAAATAAGCATAAAATCCTAAATGTTGTAAAACACACCATCCAGTGATAGATTTCTATGAACTCTGTTATATAGAAAGATTTAATACAGAAAGGAACCCAAACATGTGACACTTTGTCAGAAAGCAAAAGATTACATAGCACAACATGTTTTTTGGAATGAATTTACAATGAATTTTAACTATAAAATAGAATGAAAAAAACAGGTGAAACTAAGACAAATGCAGGGTGAATTGAAACAAAGTGCCTGACTGATAACACCAGAGATAATTGGGAATGCAAATTAGGACTTCAGAGGTCCTTTGTTTCAATAGGTGGGTTTTTTGTTTGTTTCTGCTTGTTTGTCTGCTTTTCATTTATAACGAAAACAATTTAAAAAGGCAAGATTGCAAAAGCCGGCTTTTTCCTCAGTTTTTTTGGTGCTTTCTGCTAAGCAGCCTTGGAGCTACAAAGGTTCACAGTCTTTCCCACAGACTCATGCCCTGTAAGTGTTTACAGTGAGAAGAAGAGTCCTTAAAATACATGACCACACAGAGAATCACATGTGATCTTCAGCTGTTTGCATCCTGGTCGGGACTGTGCATGAAGAGGCCTCCCAGCTCAGACAGGCATGGCTCACCGGGTCTCTGGAAGGAGTGATTTGGTCTGGAGCTGCTATAGGTATCTGCAGAGGGGAACTGTCTCTTTGGCCTTAATGTTTCCAGGGCACAGAGTCGGGGTTTAGAAGGAGTACTGTGAAACGAATATCCTCAGCCGGATGACGGAGCTGCCTCTGAAGTTGATGACGGTGTTAACAGTGATCATTTCCAAGTCCAACTCAATGGTGCGGGGCCCCTTCACGGGGCGGGTCATCACCAGAGTAGCACTGATTGGTCCTGTTTGCTGTGCACAAAACAAGAGAAAGCAGGTGAGATTGCCAGAACTAGTGCTTCAAAACTACTGTCTCACTACAGTCTTCAAGCAGCCAAAATAGGTGTTTTCTGTTTCATTGTTTGAAACCACTGCAACTGATGGGCACAGAGTTTTATTTCAGCATTTGGCTTCTTTTCAGTGTGAACTATTACCTTCTACAGTTTGTAAAGCCTTTGGGAGCCCTGCACATTAAAGTAGCTACTGAACACAGACACTTGCTACTGCCTAAAAAAAAAGATCAAAACATGGATTTAGGGTATAAACAGGTTATGATATCTTTTTGTTTGTTTGTTTGTTTGTCTGTTTGTTTGATGTACTCCTTAATTTGATGTAAAGGACACTGTTACTGTGAAGCAGTAGGGGTTTTGTTAGCAGAACCTGGAGAACAGGTATTCCCATGTGAATGGGGTCTGGAATGGTGGTACATTGTGTACGTTAATGGCACAAACCTTACCCTCCAAAGAGAGCTTTGAATATGCAATAGCACTTCAGAAAACCAGTCCTTTATTAAATGTAACCAGACCTTTGCCATATCTGACCAAAACAGTGGATTATGTGCATTTAAAAATCAGAGCTGCTGATGTTAGAACCAACTGCAGTTTGTTTTGCGTCAGGAACTTACACAGACATAGTGGGTCCTGTTTCACCTGTCCAGTTTTACCTCCAAACTGGGTGTTCATTCCCTTTGATCACAGAAGGCTGACATAACTGTGAGGAGGTGCTGGGCATGTTGCCTGGTCCATGCCAGGCTGGGTCCTGGTGCCTCAGCAAGAGCACAGTGTCCCTCCCATCTGGCCATGCCCTCCCACTGCCCAGGGAATGGCTGCATGGTAAATCCCTGGAACAGCAGGCTTGGGCAATGGGGTGGGTGCTGGGGCCTAACACCTGCTAGATTGGCCCAGATGAGGAGAAAAGGTCAGTGGGATCAGTAGTGACTTTGCAACAGGAAAGCTCTTGTGAGATGTAAATGGTTGTAATGGGACTGCTTGTCAATTCAGGATTTCGAAACATTTTCCTTTTCTTACAGAACCTTTTCTGAGGTTCTTGTGAGAAATATGCCCTGGAATCTATCCCACTACCCATGTCTGTGAGGGATGGGAATCTTCAGTAGCCACAGAACAGGACTTAATGTAAATGTCAGAGCCATGATTTGCCTGGGGCTGAAAATAAACCTCCTGAGTGTCACATCCCTTGTGGATGTGCCCCATTCTCTGCAGACAACCTGTAACCTCTGCATGTCAGTGGTGTGGCAAAGATGGCTGGGGAACAAAGAGATCTACTGAGCAAAAAAAGTTAAAAAACCCCAGGTAATTAAATTTTTTCTAACAGTGTCTACATAAAATGTGTGTTCTCAGTGAAAAAAATTCAGAACAAATGAAAGCAAAGAACACAGAAAGTCAATTGTTTACATAAAGGGGTGGGGTTTTTTCGTACTTTTTTGTTTTCATGTTTTTCAATTTCCAATGAAGAGTTTAATAAAACAGACAAGAAACATTGAATCTTTTGGTGAAAATTGTTGATTGTCCATCAAATATAAAACAGTTTGGCACAATGGTTTCTCTTGAGCTTGGGAGACCTGAGCTATTCTTAGACATAGGTACAGCCCTGGGCTTTCTTAAACCTACTGTCTCATAGGAGAAGCACATTTGCTTTGGGTAGGTTACTCTCCTGAGGGATCCAGCAGTTCCTGCAGATCAGCACACTGCTCTGCATGTCTGTATGTGAAAAATGCCTCATGCTGAAGGTTTGGGTGATAGTCAGGAAAAGCTCAGCTGTGCTAGCAGGACATTCAGCTAACGACAAGACAGTCCATGTTTCCCCCAGTGAGCACTACACTTACCCGCATGTAGAATTCCCTGCCCTCGTTCCCTGACTTGATCTGGAAGATGTAGTAGGCTCCAGGGTAGCGAGTTGTTGCTTGCATCTGAAAGATGTCCGAAGGCACAGACCTCCCAGACACCATATCCATCACTCTGTACAGGATGGTGAACGGCTGGTCTCTGCACCCAGGGTTTTCAGCTGGACACATGCAGCGGCTGATTGTCAGAGATAGAATGGTCATCAGGGGTCACAAATTGCTGTAATATTTGATTCTTTATATGCTAACATAGGTGCATAAAGAAGTAAACAAATAATGTTGTTGACCAGCTAAAAGAATCAATGAAACTTGTAATGAATTTTCTCACTTTTAGCATTCTCTGTGTTGCTATTCTGGCCTAAATCCTGCCTCCTTTTTCTTGTCTTCTCAGCCAAAATACCTTGGCATTCTCCTTAGATCGCTCAAAAATGTGAACTTTCTTTGAAGCAGCCCTGCAGGTGTAGAATACTTGGTACATGTTTGTTCTGATAGTAATTTAAACTGTCCCCAAAATATTACAGATCACGGTAGTGATTTTTGTTTCACCATATTTTGTATACCACATGAGAACATACAGTAGACATCCTGGATCAAACCCAAGCTCTAACATCAAATGCAGAGCCTTAAGCAAGAAGAGGATAGCAAGACAAGCATATGACATTTCCACCACCAGTCTCCAATTGTTTGTGACCCAGGGAATCCTTGAAACAAAAATTTCTTCTTTGTATTCACCAGCTATTAATTAATTTCTTATCCATCAGTTTTTCCAGCTTCCCACATGAATGTTTGGCATTCACAGCCACCTGTGGCCATGAGCTCCACAGCCCTCTTCATCTCTCTTTGCTTGGCCTCTTTCTGACTTTATCTGATGCTCCCAGCTGTTCTACTGAAAGGAGAGCAGCCGATCAATCCCTGCTCATCCTCCTCACCCATCTCAGGGCTTCATATTTGACCCTGTTCATGGTGAAGTGCTCTAACTTGGCTGTTCTTGACAAGGAAGCTATTCCATACTTTTGATCATTCTTATTATGAACCTTTCATGCTTCTTATGAACCTTTATCCAGTTATATTTCTTTTGACGGAGGGGAAAGAGCTGTGCAGTCTTAATGATGTGGTACATAATAGCATGTGCTCCAAGGATATTCTCTACCTATTAACACTTAAAATTCAGATTGCTTTTCTGACCTCTACTGAGTACGGCAGGTCATGGAAATAGAACCCTCAAATCTTAGTTTGCATGGATTATAATCAAGTCACCGGTCCTTATTTAATTTGTTAATTTGAGATTTTCTTTTTACTTTAAATTCATCTAACTGAACTTAATCTTCCATTTTTATTGCACATTGAGGCTTATTCTGCAATATTTTTCTACCCACTCTTATATCTACTGTCTTCAGATACTGTTGCAGACTTTGCCCATCTCATGGTTTATTCTTTTTCCCAGGTTGCTTATGATGGAGGAAGCAGATCCAGCTCAGACCTCTGCAGAACCTCAGTGGGAAAGTTGACAATTTAATACTATCCTCTGTTTAATTTTTGTCTTTCAGCCTCTTACTCTTCTGTTCCAGGGTCTTTTCTCTGTTTCTTATGACTGCTTAATTTCCATAATAACTGTGTGAGAATCTTTTCAGAAGTCTTTGGAAATGCAAACAGACTGCATCAGTCCATGTGCCCTAGCTACACGCTGCTGACTTCTTCAGAGAACTCAAAGTTGTAAGGCAGGATATCCCTTTACAAAAGCCATACTGGGGGAATTGACTATACAGGGGTCTTTTTGACTATTTTTTCTATAACCTCCACTACTGACACCAACTTCAGACAGTGCATCTGGCATGTCCCCCATCAAGAGGCTCCTGGCATTATGAACACCCAATTCCTTCCACAGAAAACACAGATCCAAGGAATTCACTTAGCTTTTATATTGACCACTGCTAGACATATGTCACAAATTAAGTGCAGTCCCATCTAGATGTGAGTCAAAGCCACCAAACACAAAGCTCAGAGATCAAGAGTTCTGGTGCAAGCTGCTCTGCAAGCACTCTTAGTTGGGCTCTGGGGAATTTAGATGCAGAGGATTCACTTATTTCAAATTCTAGTTAAAGACTCTACCACCAAGGTAGGAGAACACAGAACTAGACGAACACTATGTGTCCACTCTTCAGCTGCTTTAGTAAAGAAAGCAATGTAAATACATTAATAAATTCTCAAGGAAAGAAGCTAATTATTAATCTCTTACCTTTCTATAAAATATATTAGGCTACCAAGCAATTCCAGGTTATTTGGTTTAGTGCAAACACTGTGGATGAAATAATGTGGACTGCAAAATATAAAGATCTGTCTGGAACTGAAATATTTTGAGCCCCAGCAAATACCTACAAAAATGTAAAAGAAACAGGCTATTTCTAGAAATGTAGGGTTTATTGTTTGCTTGCTCAAATGATTCCCAGCTGAGACAGTAACAGCGCTAACAGCCTCATCCAGACATATCCATTTTCTGGGCAAGGGAGATCAGTCTGTGAACTATTCAGAAGTTTTAACCTTTAAGCAATAAGAAACTATCCTGCTCTAACTATTATCTAATGTTTTAAAGTACTTCCCAGGCATAAACTAGTTACCATTTGCAGAAAATATTCCTACTAATAAACAGGCTGCATTTGAGCATACACGAAGTCAATTAGTAATGTGTCTCTTATTACATCACAAGCCTTGCTGTTTTCTCAGCTGATATCTGTTTTTCCAGTCTAGTTTCACATACATCTGAGCATATGAGATCAGATCAGATCAGATCATATATCATATCACACCTGGTGACCTGGTAAGGAAGTGCAATTTATTATTTTTATAAAGCTTACCAGTGGTAAATGTAGCAATAACAAGTATGTATAGCTTTAGACAGACTTCATGGCTGTGTTGTAAAATCATAGCTTATTTGGTTTACTTTAGATACCACTCTCACAGACAGAATTTGCTTTTGTGGCTGTGGGTATGTTACTCACTTCTCACTAATCTGGAGATAAGGCTCCTCACATCGTACTGGGTCTAAACATTTATATTCTCCTGGGATATTGAAGCATGTTTGCTGTGAAGTGCAGGTGAAGTTTCTTATTTCACATTCATTGATATCTAAAAAACAGGGAATGAGAGAACAGCTAAAGCAGGGAAATATGTACAGGATACCACTCCTACAAACTGATTTCCATCTTAAAGAATTACCCCAAAATTCATAAGATTCTTGCACTGTGACAAGTGGCCTTTTTATAACTGTCCCCTCTTTTAAGATCAGTTTTTACTCCCTTGATTTCTGCTTATTTGAGTGCTTCCACATGCTAAATGCTAAATGCTAAAAAAAAAAAAAGGAAAAGAATTGGCTGCTCAAACTCTCTGCCCTTAGAGAATAGGAAAAATAGACATGTAGCAGAGGGGAGAGCATTTGAGGTCTTTCCTGTGTAGCTGTTTCCTAGCCAGTAAAGTCTTACTTAAAACAACACACCAATTCACCTCAGCAGGAATATTCACGTGATGACATTCTTACCAGAATTTGCATAATTGGCCCCTACGAGTATTTCCCTGTGCAATGCCAAGACCAAGCATCTCAATTCTTGAAAACCTCTTTCTAGACACAGGATCTATTTTCTGGTCCCCAGGGGTTTTAATCAGTGCAGGAATGTTACCTTGGCAACTTCTGCTGTCATCAAGCAAGTTGTAGCCCGAAGGACAGGTACAGTAGTACGAACCAGGCCCGTTCACACATTCGTGCTGGCAGAGGAACTCTGAGAAGCTGCATTCGTCCATGTCTGCAGTGGTAAAACAAAGTTTAGTGTCTCTGCCTTTACTGTCAAAAGAGCAGACCTGCAGGCAGGTGGCCATCCAGACTACCTGCCCATTACCTCAGCTGGAGGCTGGCACTCTCCAGCTCCCTAGAACTCTGCAGCAACCTGACAAAATGCTATACAACAAGTTCTTGGTTAAACACATTTTTCCTAAGGAAACCAGAGCTGCTGCTGAACACAATGTATGGCTTCTCTTTATTTATTTTTCTTTTCTAATACCTGTCACCAGTTGGCCATGATTTCATTTCTGTTTTACGTCAGAGATGGAGATACTCTGACAACAAAGCTTCAACTATAATTTAAAATGAAAGACTTGGCAGGAGTTTTCTTTTTTCTTCCTTTTTCTTCTCTCTCTCTCTTTTTTTTTTTTTTTCCTTTTTTTTTTGAGAGCAAGCTTCACTTTCCCAGGGCCACATGGGTTCCAGCAGAACTCCTGCATCCAGCCCTGGCTGTTTTATGTTTCTTAGCCTCTGGTCAGTTACTTCCAAGTCATTCCAGCAAGACTACAAGAGCACATCCCAGCCTGGGTCAGACATACTGGAAGGCCCAGCCCTTTCCCAGATGCCCAGGAAGCTAGGCAATCTGTCAAATATCTGACTGAAAGCAGAAACTGTGCCCTTTCCCCTTTGCACTCATGGATTGACCAGTCATTGTGTCAGTCTGCAGAACTGTGCTCAAGTGAGAAAGACGAACTTCAGAGCTGCACATGGAGGCAAGGCTGACTGAGGGGAAAACACATGCAAAGGCACTAGGCTGAGGGAGGCTGCTGCTAATCATTTCCTTATTTCCCCATTCAGGGGAAGAAAGAAACAAAGGCCAGAGCCCCAGCCAGGAACTCCCAAGTTCTTATTCCCAGCTCTGGCATGTTGACTCTCCCAGGCAAATCACTTTTACTCTTCAGACTGAATTTCCCTTTCTTCTAAATTGGGCTCAGTCCATTTATCCACTTCTGGTGTTTTGTGCAGATGGATTGGAAAGTATTTGAAGTCCAAATATACCCAAGGGACTTTAGGGCTGAAATCATATTATCGAAAGGGGGATGAAAGGAACTTTACACCTACATAGTCCTGTTATCGTGTGAGTTTCCCCAGTGAGTTCACTGAAATAAACACCTTCCTGAAAATATCATGGACAGAGGGCTGACACCATAAAGTGCCCAAGATGTCAGCCACCCTCTGGCATCCTAGCCCAGATCTCCAGCATATTGGGTTTGTATAACTGGTGCTTGGCTGCTGTCAGGTGCTGAGGGACTTAGAGTCCCTAGGGGCCTACATGTCTGCTGTTGAGCCCACAGTGCTCCTAAACACTCCTGGCATTCTGCTGACTATGTGCAGACAACAGGATGGCTGTCATTTCAGAGCATGTCTAATGCACTTGGAAGACCTCTGTGATTGGACAATATTGATGATGTTGGGAAAGCCAGGTTGAAATCTCTGCCTCTCTCCTTGAATTGGGGCAAGAATGCCTCCCATCTGAATCCTGGGTGTCTCATAAGAGTGTTCTCCTAACCAGGCATTCCCTTTGCGAGCCTCAGATGTCCAGTGATTGCTGTGAGGTGGAAGAAGCTCATCCAGAGAAACTTGACTTGCTTAGTCAAACATTTTCTTGCACAAGATTGTCAGGAAAATATTTTCTGCTCTGTTATTACACCATTGTAATTTGCTCTGTTATTTGCTCTGTTATTACACCATTCTGCTCTATATCTTGATGGTGGGAAGACCCTTTTGCTAGCTTAGCTCTCAGACATGGTTGAGGCTCAAGCACCACCTTATTTGGCATTGCAATGAACCTGTCTGGTTCAGATCCCCAGGTAGCTCAGGAGGTGAAAAAACATTCAGGAGTCTAACTTAGAAGAAGAAACTCCATCAGAAAGCAGAACACTAAGTTAGGTGTTGCAGTCTAAATGTTTAATTCTTAGGACCCTTTAGATATTTAATATTTGTTCTTTCCCTTGTAACAAGGAGATTTGCAGGAAAAATATCTTGGGAAACACTAATCATGCACACTGCATCTCACATGTCTTCTCTCTCAGAAACAGCATGTTACATCTGTTTACTGTAAATTAAAATTCAAGTATTTTCCAGTTCATTTTTCCTTCCAAGAAATATTGGCTGAATTCTCTAATTTTATCAGGCTGATGGAACAATAGGCAAAGAAAAAAGTTTTGCCTTCAATCAAAATAAAATAATAAAATAAAATCAAAAAACAGAGAGGAAAAATTATAGTGACATAAGCACAATTTATTCTGCTATGTGCTGAACAGGTCAGCAATAACTGTACTAAGAAATCATATATTGTTTCTGAAGTGAAGCCAGAGTCATAGAAGGGAAACTGGGGAAAGTTTCAGGCAGAAGTGAGCAGTCGTTAAGAGCAAGAGAAATACATGCATTCAACAGACAAATGGAAAAGTGCTTATATAAAGTATTTCTTTAATCATGGAAGAATGTTCTAGGACTATCTCTACTTGCTCTAATAAAGCTTCCTGTTCAGCATTACAAAGTGCTTTCTTATGTTTTGCTGTTACCTTGGAGCTTTTGAATCTTTAGCTTATTTCTTTGAAACAATTTGTGGCCCTCCTCCACTGAGCTTTTCTGGGTATTTGCTGAGTGCTTTAGCTGGAAAGAAGATTATGTGAGTTGCAGCTATCCTGATGCTACCATGGATCAAGGCAAAAAACTTTTTAAAAAGTATCTACCAAACAATACCTTTGAAAATGTAAACATAATATAATTAAAGAAACCAAAACAGTAAATAAGACACTTACCACTGCAGTTAACTCCATCGGCTTCCAGTTCATAGCCAGGTTCACAGCGACAGAGAAAAGAGCCGTAGGTGTTAACACAGGTCTGAGTGCAAGGGTTTTCATTTGTACATTCATTCACATCTACGGGAAACCAATGCCAAATTCATCAGTGACTTCTCCGCAAAATCCATTTTCATTTGTTTTACTGCAGAGCATTTCAAAGAGATTAGCTGTACATTCAGAACGATCTGTTCTGAAAACATATAACCAAGTCAAGTGTTGTTTATTTGGATTCAGGTTGATGCCTGGGAATAGCATGTTGGAAACACAACATGTGTGGAAGTGAAGCATTTTGAGAATGTCTTCAATAAAAAAATAACATGGAAGACAGGGATGAACCTTTTACTACAAATGTTTCTGTCCTTATCCTGCAATTTGAAAACCATTGAACCAATATTGTCATAACAGATCTGAGAAAAAATGCAGCAGGATTTTTGAGAAAAATAATGCAATGATGAGTGGTCCTTATGGAAACCTCAGGCTAAGGCAAAAGAAATATTTTTTGCCTTGTAGGACATTAACAACTTCTGGGCATGGTTAGCACAGATCTTCTCCTGCAGCATGTGGGAAGATGCTCACTGCATTGCTAGGGAGACTGTGAAGAGGTTGTGTTGACTGTGAGGTAGCACATCAGAGCAAAAGGTGGTCTAATGCTGAGTACTCCAGTCTGGATCTTGGGAGACTCTGATTTACTGATCTGAAAAAGGTTTCCTGTCTCAGCTGGGTGACACAACCTCAGATTTTAATAATAAACTCAGTGCCTCAGCACTCGGTAGTTCCACTGAATTGAGTGAATTGAGGTTTGGGCCAATGTGCGTATTTGTCCTGATACATCGGTCATGTTACACCTGAACCCCTTTGAGGTAGTGTGAAACTACAGAAATACCTGTCTGACAAACCTGTGAACATTTTCAAAAGCCATGCTGGGAAGGTTACTTGTGTTCTAAAAACCAAGCAAGTTGTAAGGGCGTGGCTGAGGGGGGACCAAAGATTTCAGCCGTGGTCACCACACGCATACCTTGGCACGATCTCCCGTCGTCGTTAAGGGTAAAGCCGGGGTTGCACGTGCAGGAGTAGGAGCCAGGCACGTTGGCACACAGCTGCTGGCAGTACCCATAGCGACACTCGTCTATATCTGTGGTGGGAAGCACGGAAAGTAGAATGGTCTGCATTTTCACATGAGATCAAAAGCTGCAAGCACACTGAGCCAACAGTACCGATAACACAGAAATAACCCAGCACACTGTCATGGATGGAACAGCCAAACTTCCTGGCATTCAGACATGGAGTTACAGCTACAATATACCTCTCTCCAGTAGAATGTGGTAATGTGGTTTTATCCACCTCTGACGTCTAGCAGTGTGTCTGATGAATTGATTGTCATTGCTGTAATCTTCAGTTTAAATCAGGCAGTCCACTTTGTTCCCTTAAGCAGCTTCCTCAAAGTATACCTGACAGCTGGCACAGGCTGCCAGCACAACCACAGCCAACATTGCAGCAAAATTTTGGCAGAATCAAAATAGAAAATTTCTTTGCCTCTACATATACCAAAGCTGCTCACTGGAACAGCAGTGTCTGTTATTACAGGCTTCTTTTTTTAGTGAGGATATTTTTGAAATATTTTCTTTCCAAATAACCACATTCTCTTTTGATATGAAATTTTAACTGACAAATTACAGACTGTATAAGTTAATTTAATGCCAAAACAGCAGTTTGTGCTGAATTGCAGCATTAGCAATGCATACAACTGAGTGCTATGAGCATGAGAAAATGCTCTAAAATATGTAAGATGGTAAGTACTAGAAGATTTTTGCTTCAGAACTAAAAACTAAAATGAAACACCTGGAACAGTTATCCCTTCATAGTCTTAACATTTCCTTTGGTATCAAATGGCTTTTGATTCATGGAGATTTTTTTTAATGGCTGCCTTAAAGCTTTGAAGCTAAATTTATTCCATAGAAAATATTATATGCAGCCAGCAAGATGACCTAAAGGCCAGGTCAGTGGTGGTGAGTACACCAGCAGCAGGCTTCACCAAATCCTGCATGATTAACACAGGTTTTAAGTAAATTAATACCTCATTGCACTGACACAATGCATTACATTAAATAAATGCATTGGCTTTTGCAGGACTCATCTCAAGAGTGCTACTTTCTGAGGATAAGGACTTCTACAGGGCTGCTTCTTGTAGGTGGGTCATGTGGGTGCTGCTGCACTGGCTTCTCTGTGTGAACTTTACAACATTATTGCAACAGATAGAAGTGTAGGTTTTTGTAAAGGTGATTTACTATCAATAATTGGTAATTGGTCATTCCACTGAATTCCACTGCACTACTAACAGTGCACCAAAACCATCTGTCTCTAAACCCCAGTTTGGCCCTCTGATTACAGTAAATATTCCTTTACTGCTTTATTGCAGCAAAAAATCACTTCTCCAAAGTCAGTATAAAGTATGGAAAACTGAGACATCTTTGAAATTTAGGAAAAAATATACTAACTCTAAACACAATTTGTTTTTCATTTTTCACATTCCTTGCAATAATCCACCCCATGATTACTTAAACAGGGCAATGCTGGGATGTTTTAATTAGCATAAGCAGGTACTCAAATCATCAGTGCAGCCATTTCAGTTCTTCTGCTATAACCATCAAGCAGAAGAGTATTTTAGATCTATGTTCAAATCCTGAAAGCTGCACACAACCCTTTCATTTGGCTGTAACTGGGAGGAGTAAATGGGTAACAGAACAGGTGATGCAGAGCAGAAACTGCCTTCCTTCCCTGTCACACGTGCCTGTACATTCCCCAGCACAAGTTTGTTGTTTTTTTTCCAAGAGAAGTTGATTTATTATGATAAATCTATGGATTAAGGAGCAGAGGCCTTGGAGACTTCTTATCCCAGGGGAACTACAGGACAGTGACTCTCTGAAGTGGCTATGGTTGCACAGAGCCCAGCTCGGACACGGCCCAGCCTGGTGCGTGCCAGGGGAATTACACAGCAGCTGTTTGCAGTAGTCAGGAAAGCAGCCATGAATGAGTCCTTCATGGAATTGCTACTTGGGAGGAGAAAGCTGGAAAATAACTGGAGATGCTCCAGGGACAAATGGGCAGGGAAAGCCCATTCATTCTTCTTCTAGCGGAGGTGTGACGAGACAGTCCAGCTCTGCAGAGCTGGCACCAAACAGCCTGCACTGCAGGGAAAAAACTAGGAATGGGCAAATTTTCTTAAAAAAAGTTGTATGCTGATTCCTAGGTCCTACCTGTGTATCTAAAATTAATGTCTACATCATCATCCCATGAACATGTCAAGTAAGGGGAAAGGGCTGGAGGAGAGGAGAGATGGAAGGTTTGTTTTCCTGTGCTGTTGAGCGATGTTTTTTCAACAGGACTGAGCTAAAAGGATGAACAGGACATTGCTGCAAGGAAAATAATGAAATTGAAATAAAACTGCATGGAAGATTGTGAAATGGAATCCGGTTCAGAGGTAATTTTTTTCTCACCCTCGAACAAAAGAATTTGTTGACTAAGGATTTACTGTTGGTCCCATTTCTTGGTATCAAATATGGATCCTTTCAGGTCCACAGTGTCAAGGAAAGCACAGCTCTGTTTGGGCAAAAGTCTTTATGCACACACACTTGCAATTGATCTTATATGAAAGGGAATCCTTCAGACTGTGGATATGAAAAGCCCAGTTATTACACTATTATGGTGCTAGTCATCAGGCATTTACATCTACAGTTTTGTTCCATGAGGGACCCTCTCTGCCAAAGATTTCACTGGCACTTACAGAGACAAAAGACAGTTTCCACCTAGCTGAAGGTTTAACTGTGCACTTGACAAAAGTGCTTAGTGACATTATTTCTGGGAGTAACAAGTACGCATACACAGACACTCAGATACCATATCACATGAGGATTTTACCTAAACACTGCCCTTCTAACAGCCAGTAGCCTTCAGTGCAAGAGCAGGTATAGCCCCCCTCAGTATTTATGCAGATCTGGGTGGGGTTACACTGGTGAGAATCTGAAGCGCATTCATCCACATCTGCAACACAGAAATACAGAAGGAAAATGTTAGAAATAGCAACAACAGAACATTTTTCATATTGTACAGTGTGTACACTGTCTTTGTGCAAGGAATTAGAGTTTGGGAGAGTAGACAGAATGGCCATAACCTGAAGGAAAATTCACAATAATAAATGTCTGAGGGCAGTGAGAACTGAGGATGCACATCAAATCTCTCAGTTTTGCAGGTGACCCAGTGTTTCAGTTTTTCTCCTCAAGGAAAGTCTCTCATTATCTCAAACTTTTTGTTACTTCCACATTTGCTATGTCACTGAGCTGGGATTTCCATGCTACAGGGCATTGTTCCGTCCTAGAGAGAGGCTGCTGAAAGGATTATGCAACCCCACTGAAAAGTAAGAGATGAAGGGGAGTTTGAGAGATGTACAAACTCAACACAGAGACATAAAAAAATACTTCCTACCCCCACCAATGCAGACCATCTCACTGTAATTTTTCAGACAGAAAGTTCAACCAGAAATCAACCTTTACCTGACCAAAAAATGTATACTTCCCTGGAATCAATTTCCTGACAGTAATACTATTTTCTTTTAATTTCCCCCCCCCCATCTTTATTGGGTTTAATGTAGTTGGGGTTTTATTACAACCCCTTAGGGTGTTTTTGTTGTGGGCTTTTTTTTTTCCTTTTTTTTTTTTTTTTTTCCAAAGGAGGTAAATAGCATTCCTACATTTATATAAGCCGGGACTCTGGAACATAACTGATTAAAAATGCCTTTCAGAGTCAGAAGTTCATTTTGAATCACTTGCTCAATATCTTCCCTGATGTTTCAGGCGTCAGGTTTGCCTCTAGATGTCAGAAATGGAAATGCCAAAAGATAAATCATGTCCTTTTTCCAGCCAACCTAAGTTTCTGTGTTTTATTTACTGATACCTAAACTATTTTTTATTCCAGCATACTGTGCACTGGCCTTTGCTGAAGCACTATGTCATCCTAGCAATGTTACTCCCTTGATCCTCCCCTGATTCTTATTAACCCAGACTTCGTTAGGTCATGACTGAAAGTCACCAATGCCCTGGGCTGGAGCAGACAGCAGAGTTACATCTCTGATTCTGCCCCCAAGGCAGCAAGCACAGCCAGTCAGCTGTACAGTCCTAGCAGTCATGAAACAACGGATCCAGTCTACCACAGCAGCATATCTGACATGTTCAGATATATAAATAAATACATACATATTATACTTATGGAGAGAGTCTAGAGTTCTTATCTTGCCAACATCTGTAGTGGAACAATTTATGGTGAGTCAAAGCTGGTAAGATAACAAGGGGGGTACAATTAGAGGTAATTAACTCTGTCAGAAATCGGTTCCCATGTATTTATTGGCCAGATGAAGGTTGGCAAAATGATGGGGGAAGTGGGAAAAGGGTAAGATAACAAGTCTAGACTGTATAGGTCCATAAATATGTTGTTCAGTTCAGCAATTGCTTCTGCGATTGGGCTGAAAAATCTGGATCCTCCCTTCACAGCATATCACACATAATTGTTGTATCTGAACAGAGATTTTATCTAACCATAAATTTAATAACAATGACACTAATGTTTTCTAAATGAAAAAGCTTTCTATTTGTCATGCTTGCTTATTGTTTTAGGAGTGGTACCTTGGGATCTGGCCAATCCTGCTTTTTCGAGTCTGCACTAAGCTTAAAAAGGAGATTTTCATTTTCCATGTTCCCTGCTTCCAGTAATATTAATAGATGAAGTAAAGTGAAAACAAAATGAGGGTCATGGTCTTGCCACTTATGGTAACAAGACTCTTTGAAGACAACAGATCCTCCACTCTTCTGTGGTGCATTTTTATTGCAGGGGTACAATGTCTTTCACTTAAAGCAATGAGTGGCTACGGGATAGGTTTTGTTCCCAAGACATCCTTGTAGCAGTTGCTTGAGCTCCACTCCAGAGAAGACATTGATCCTCTTCCATTTGCTTTATAACAAGCAGATTTATTTGCTTTTATTTATTTTCCCAGTCTTCACCTTTTGTGGTGGTATTGGAAGCATATTTCCATTGGAATGCAACATTTTTTACAATGGAGGCCTCCTGTGGACTTTCTGCCAGAAAACCTGATGACCCTGAGGTTGTCTATGCAGAATACCTTGACTCCTCACATTTTGTACCTTGGTGACTTCACTGAAGTAGTTTTATGCAAGCAACAGCCTTACTGGTAGCAGCAAATCTTTTTGGTTGGGCCTGAGTGCACACATCCAGTTCTGTATTTCATGTCTGGCATTCTCTAAGATTGCCCCTTACCATGAAGTGATATTAAACTCTGACTGACCCAGCCAATACAATCAAATGAAGTATTTTTGGCAAGCAGCCTTCACAGTTGAAACAGGTAGTACAATCCCAGGCTATCTGCCCCAGATTATCCACAATATATGGGCTCACTAAGTGAGAGTGGATATTTGCACGCTGAAATTGGTGCAACAATTGGCCAGACATTAGGTATCTTCCTGAAGCATATCAGACCTGGCAGACATAGGGTGTTTTACCCAGTTTACACAATGTAGCATCCAGTAAGAACAGATGTGGTTGGTAAAGTCTAGAACTAGACATTTGGCAGGGAAATGAAAAAAACAACCCAAACAATCCCAGATTATTTCCACTGGGGAGAACTTCATGAGGTTACCTATAATGGATATATATAGAAGTTACATCAAAACACTTCCAGGGCATTTTTGTTTGAATGGAAAATTGCAAGAAGTTGCAAGTGCAACATGACAATCTGTCAATAAAGCATGAATAATTTCTTTGTCTGGCTGCACAGCTTATTTCTGTCCTATTCAAGCATAAATCTTAGGTGTCTTCAAAGCCATTTGTACTACCTCTGCCTCTATGATGGGTCATACACAATACTCAGGCAAAACTGTGATGCTAATTGTACATGATAATAGATTTTCAGTAGTTCTGTAGGTTCGAAGCAGATAAGACAAATTCAGAGAATAAAAAACTGTAAGGCCTACTCAATAGAAGGGTAGCACATGTGGTTAAGAAATCCCCAAGGTCCATTTTTCTGAAGTTTGGAAGAATGTGTCTGATGCAGCACAACCTGTGTCATAGTCTTCACCGTGGACAGAAATACTGCAATGAGTTGTCCTCCGAGCCCCAAAGTAAAGTCTAATTAGCTGGAGAGCAGAAGAGTTATTAAAGGGGAGCATGCTAGCAAGAAACCCTAGAAACCCCATTGCCCTCCATTCAAGATGTTAACAAATTGTGGTATTTTATGATCTCAGCATCAGTGCCATGAAAGCATCAGATGCTGTCACCCATCACTGATAATACAAGGATGGTTTTCATTATACCAAACCTGCTTTTAGTATCTTTCATCACCAAGATCCCTAGAAAATCTTACCTGCATCCAAACAACAAGTCTAGTCTTTAATAATAGCTACTGGTTAAGGAATACCTCGTGAGATTTTGGCTAGATGACTCAGTATGTGGCAACAAAGAAGAATTGCCATGAAGTGGACTGGGAAGAAAATACAAATTAGATCTGTCCTCAATGAAGATAGACTCAAGTAATTGGTGGTTACTGTGCAGGACAAGGAAGCCAGCACAGAGACACTGACCACACTGTAGCTCATGGGCTGAGAATTTATCTTTTGGGAACTCTTCCTTGGTTTTTCATCTTTCATCACCCTGCTTCCTATTTGAAAAACAGGGATTATAAAATAATAAAAATCCATTATTTCTGCCACAGTCCAGTCTCCCTCCCTGTTTAGCACCTAAAACTCATCAGGACAGGGCTTGCCTTCTTATGCACAAAAGCTGTTCACAGTGAGTCTATTTTTATTTGATGCCTTCCAATCCTAATACAAATCAACCTGGACTACAAAATCCTACAATATCCCGCTTGGTGATAAATACCAGTGCACCTGGATTTTAATGAGGAAATTCAAGATTAAGGAACTAAAGAACAAGCCTTTGACCATTTAAAAAAACAGAAACAGGAGCAGGTCACAGACCCTTCTGTCTTGTAGTCTCTCATGTACAACTTGCACCTATTATATGAACATTTCAAAATACCACTTTTTCAGAAATTTTATGCAGACTCTTTGGCTGGTGAGATCTAAAATAAAATATTAACCATCATTCTGAAAGCATTATGTTCTACTATAAGACCTCAGAAGCATCAAAGTTTTTCAGCTAAATTCTGTGCTACTTAGAATGTCGCTGTTCTACCTTAAGGTTGCATGGAACCTCAAAGATTCTAGTAGTTACTGAAGAAGGAAGAGAATTATTGATGTAGTCCATGGCAAATTAAAAGAGTTGTTTGGCTTTTACACCACTTTTTACCCTTCCAGACAGGACTGTCAGTGTTGCTGTGAAATTACATATGAAAAAAACTGAGGATATTAAAGGTTGTCATACCTAATAATTTTGAACAAATTCAGATTTTCCCAAATGACTAGTGATTCTGGGTGACTCCTTAGAGAGAGCAGTTGTTCAGCACTTCATAAGCACACCATAGAGCCAAGGCAGGATAGATGGGTCACTGTTCAAAACTTCTCCTGCCAAGGAATGCTTGGCCAAAGCTGTCTCCAGTTGTTTCAGCTCTTTATTATTCTGTGGTGTGCTATTAAATTAGTGGTCATCTATATCCTCTCACCCATCCTTCCAGTTGTTGCATTCACTTCTCTTATCCATCCTTCCAGTTGCTGTATTCACATTACTGCTCCCACAGCTAATTCCAAAGGCAGAAGTTCAGGCAGCACTCCAGACAAATTAAAATCTGACTTAAAGTGGGAATGATTCACTTTGGTACTTCCGAGATGAATACTGAGAGCAACCACATGGCCCCTCCAGACCACTGCTCTCTGCCTGCTAAGAAATACCAGCCTACACTGAACAGAGCCTCATGGCTCCAAGCCATGAGTTTTAAAGATCTCTGGGTTACTGACAGAGTGAGAGAATAGGTAGATGGCATCTCCACATCGGTTTGTAAGGAAACGTGCTGCAAGAGCTGAAGCCTGAACACTCCAAAATTAACCACATCCCTCTCTCTTAGATCTGCGTGTTTGCCTTAAAAAAATGGCTGTGGTGGTTTGGTTTAGCAGCTCTGGGGTGTGATGTTGTCTTTACTTGACATTTTGGCAAGAGGTGAGGTGGCTGGGGCGATGGGATTTCATTTGGGGATTGCAAGGGTGGAGAAAGTTTTTTTTTTAATTTCTGGCTGGCTTCCTGCCTTTTGTAGGATGTGATGTGCTGATGCTTTGTTTTTATTGGTACAGATTGTATTTTTAATGGATGGCAGGATGCCTGGTGACTGGATAAATATCATTTACAATGTCAAAATAAATACATGAACTAATTGTGTTTAGCATGCAAATGACTGGCTTTGTGTTTTATTATCTGTAAAAGCTAATATTAATGGGTATTAGTGGATTCTTTAGAATTTAGCCACATCACAGAACAATGAATGACATTTTTAATTCAGGGCTCATAAATTAAAGAAAAAAGAAATCATTTAAATGCTATGCATACACAAAAATGGGGCAACATATTAATATAGACAGGAAACCTAGATATGAAACTGCAGCACAACATTACATCTCACCACCAAGGCTAATTCTTCTCAGGAGATCTTTTTTTGGTACTGACTCATGTCTACCAAGAATGCAGGACTGAGACCACTCTTATTTGTATCAATAATACTGCAAGAAATCACAGCATAAACAGAAAACCAACACTCTAATCCACTGAATTAAGACCAGACATATTCTGTATTTCTCAAACCAAAAAAACTAAGACTAGGAGTTCAAGAGAGAATCATAAATGTGGAATTCTGAGGATCTGGTTTTGGCCCACTGTTTTCCACATTTGTGTTAAAATGCAGAGGATCACAAGCTGGTGGAATTAAGAACTAAAATGTCAAATGAAGATTTGTATGAAAGTATTTTGCTAGGTATGGTGGGCACATTTGAAAGTGCTTTTCAAGACAGACAAATGCAAGGTCATATGTCAAGAGTAAAAAATGTAGGTCAAAAAAATAACTGTGGGGTTGTTAGAGATAATCACTTGAGCATGAACTTATCCTGACATGATGTTGCTGAAAAGACAAACATAACTATGAGAACACTGAGTAGACACAGGAAATTGTTCTTACCACTGTACATTGCATTAGTGCAATAATTACTGAAATACATTTCTGGTGTCAACACTTCAAAAACTGATATTGCAAAGAGATACCAAGAGATTCCAAAGAGTTTTTCCAAGCCACAAAAATTTATCTTAGAGCAAGATAATGCTTCATTTAATAATCTTATATTTAAGAAAAGGTTCAAGGTATATTTGCCCAAGATCTGTAAGCATCTTCATGGAGGCTATGTTCTTCTCTGATGATGGTCACTAAAGCTAAAGCAAAAGACAATGCGATATAATTCAGTGTTTAGAAGACAAATTCAAAATAAAAATAAGGCATATGCTTTAGTGCTTCTGTTTAAGCATCTGAAAAAGCATAATAAAGCACATGGTAGATGGTGCATGAAACTCAAAGTTTCCAGCAGTTACTGAAGCAGAAAGAGAATTATTGACGTAGTCAGTGGCAAATTAAAAGAATTATCTGGCTTATCTCGTCTTACCCTTACAGATAGGACTGTGAATATTGCTGTGAAATTACATATGAAAAAACTTGGGATGTTAAAAACTGTTCCTGTATTTTAGAGCCTTATACCACAGCAGTATTTATTCTTTTAAACAAGCTGTAGCAAAAAACTATGTCTTCAAAACACCATTTGATGGGTAAAGTTCTGTGTCCTGGGTCACAAATAATACAAATTATGTGGTCAAAGTGGTGTCATAAAATATTCACTGAATAATTTAACACCTTTCAATGTTTAGTTATTTTTGTCTATATCCATACCCATCATACCTGAGATTTTCTGTTTGCCTTACTTCATATTCCATTTCCTAGGCCATAAGGAAATCTAACTGAACTAGTAAAAGTACTGAAAATGGGGATAGGAATTTGCAAGGTTCTTCCAAAAGATTTTTCCATTGAAAACATTTAAATGTGAGCATATTGTCCCTTAATCAATAAAACAGATTTTTAGTGAAAGAAATTGTACCTCTAATGCTTTTTACTAAGCTCAGAAATGCGTTGAAAACATAGAAATTGTTACTAACAGTTTTGTGCTAGATGTTAACTCATCGGCCTAAATATGTTGGGGATGCCAACAACCTTCCTTTCAGTACATGTAGAGTGATTGCTTCTTTATGAAGGATGAACCAAGTAAAAGAGGAAGAATCCAAGCTATTACCACAGACAATTTGTTGAATCAAAGAGCCTCAAAAGGACTAAACTCCAAGATAGAGGAGGTGGTCATGCAGGAAGTAGTAAATTTTTCAGCAGTCTAAGTAACTTTACAAGGTGGGTAGCCATGGGAAGATGCCAGCAGACAATAGGAAAAGGAACAGAGGTTTTTAGGAACTGGGAGCACCTACCCTCTGGCAAAAATTGTAAGCAAAGACACTGCCTTTCTTCTGCTCAGAAAATAAAAAACAAAAGATTGTTCATAAACAGGACTTTATGCATTAAAGAATAGAGAAGGAAACTAAGTCGTTAAGATCAACTCATCAATTCAGAGACTTTTCAGAGCCCTTCAGGTAGGAAAAGATTTTCTTGACAAAAAGCTACTTCTAAAGGAAAAAAAAATCTTGGTACTTAAGAGCATGTGGTTCAATACCACATGATAGAGTAAATGCACAGAGTGGAAAGTTTACCAAGGAAGTTCCATCCCAAGGAGATGATTTGCACCTGCCCCAACAGGAACAAGGGAGACTATTGTCGTTCAGCCATCCACTGGTGTTGAAAGTGGTGGGATCTGTGACTGCGCTTATCCCTCCACAGGCGTGGTCTGTGCTCGGGGCACTGTCACTGTTCACTCCCCCCATGGCAGTTCCTTTCCCAGCTGGCTGACAATGGAATAACAGCACTAGCAGAGAGCTGTCATGGAAGGATGTGAGCTTATCATCTCTGAGCTAGAACCACACTCTTGTAGACTATGACAAATAGAAGTGAAACTTTGCTTGGACTCTGTGATGAACGGGAAGCCAATGTGGACAGCAGATTTCCAAGACAATATGCTTTTGGCAATGTGTGCTGTTTCACAGATGGACTGTTACATTTTGTTCTCTTTGGAACGTATTTAGCATGCATGACTTCCTTTCTTAAGTAATGAATTCTGATAATCATGCTACAAACTTCTGTGGGTCACAGTAGTAGCTGTGGCTGTGTTTCCTTCTTTTGATCAGGGATTGACAAAAGTGGGTATGTTTTTCCATCATGATTATTTGGGAGCCACTAGCACCATGGGTTCAACACAGTAATACTGAAGATTAATTTGACAGTTGTGAGAGTACAGGTCTTGCAGACTTGAAAACATTTGCCATGGAAAATCTTCTTCCCCCTTTTACAAGAAAGTGTGGGTGATTTGGGGGCCCTATATCTTTATTTCATTCTGTCTCTGTTTTAGTCCCACTGTTTTACTGTCACAACCCCAGGAGCTAACCTGGCTTTTAAGATGCAACGTTCTGGAAGAGAGGCTTGAAGCTGACAGCTCGTTCCAGAATCTCTGTCTGCTCAAATACTAAAGCTCATTCAGTCATTTATAACCCTCAGGGCTCCATTTTAAAATAATACAAAGATTGGATGTCTGTTTTTTATAGGCATAATTGCAGGCCAGGACTAAACATCCGAGCTCAGCAACATGGGTATCAGTTCCAAGATTACTTGGAACAGAGCACTTTCCCCAAACTTCTCCCCCACTCCTTATTTGGACACTGAAAAATAATTTCCTCAGTAGTAGATTTTTACTCAGTGAAATCACATGTTTTCTCAAAACTTTTTTTTTTTTCTCAAGATAATTACATTTGATAAGAAAAGGGAAGAAATAACAATGCCACATTCCTAAAGTGCAGACTGAAGCCAAATTCAAACTGCTGCTGTGTGGGGTCAGTGTTTTTCCAAGGACAACTGACCCTGCTGAGCTTGGACACAAGCCAAAACCAACTCCCTAAACACCTGTTTAATTGCATATTTCACTGTCTGAGGACCGGCCATTGATTGTTGAATTAATTTTCTATCTGCACCCCATATGCATTAGGTTATTGGCTGATGGTTAAACAAGGATTAAAGTGAGTTTTTTCACAGAGGGTCAGTCTGGAAATGGATACTAAATAAGTGTGAGGCATGAATCTGTAATTCTGCTCCCTCTGCCTGGTATGAAAATTGCTCAACATGTGTCACAGGTTCTATGTCTCCTGCCAGCTGAGCCTTTCCTTAGCGAGCCCACTTTTCACATTACTCAGAGATGATAAACAACAGCTAAACTGTGAAGGACTTTGCTCTTCAAACACAGTTCTAGTCGTGCTTTTGTGGCTGAGATTTACATGACAGCCATGCAAAGATGTGCATAGCAAGGGGACTAAAGGGCCAGCAGCCTCTCCCCTCTCTGCTCAGAAGAGAGCTGCGTGTGGTTCATACACTTGGCATTGCCTGCATGACCACAGATCCTCACTCTCACCAATTCCCAGGGCTCCCTGTTGGTACAAGATCACAGCCACTTGTGTGGACTACTCCTGCTGTCCCACAAGAGCTTCTGCACAAATGCACAGTCAGTATGCTGACTCTGGGATCAAAAATAAGACAAGCTACTGATTTCAACCAAGAGCTTTATCTAAAAATGGAAACCCCTTGGACTGGGGCATAACTGTATTCTCTTGATTCATGATTTTCTGCTGCAGGTTCTGCACATCTTATGAAATGCATGATCAGTGCATGTGATTTGGGAATCTCAGCTATTTCCCCGCTGCACTTATTCTATGCCAAATAGCTGCAGTATAGCAGAACAAGAGTGACCCAAGTACCCTGCTGAAGTGAGGCAGACACATTACCTTTCTACTGATGACAAGGAACCTGCTGAATTAGGAGGTACAAAGAAATTTTTGCTCAAGATGCTTTTATCTTCATCATCATAAAATATATTTTTCAGCTGAATAAATGAAGTGTTACAGTGGTTTCTCAAAATTACATTTTTTTATGACCATATGCTACTCTGTGATCTGCTGGTAGGGTGGTAATAGGAGTCAGTGAGCTTTTACTGAGAATACCCCCAGCTGCTGAGGGGTTACCTAAGTAGCACTTTCTACTGCAATAGAAACAAAAAATGTGCAGTCAGAGCCAGGAAATGCACACTCAGAAATAAGAAAAAAGATCCTTATAATCATCAGTTTGTTGCATGATACGATATAGTCTCATGCAAGAATCTCTAGAGAAGGCTTATAAAATTTTACAGAAGAGGTGTAGAACCATTAATACTGAAGAAGTGAATTTTCTATAGCTGAATTGTACATTTTCTCTGCAATACTATGATTTTTTAAAAAGGACCCTGAAAAAAAGAATGTATCAAAAATATAGGCGTTTAAAGCATTATTTATAAAGCTTTTAAATATGTTGGTCAAATGCTATTGGCTTCTCCTCCAACAAATTTTTTCAAAGACTTTTCTGTTAGAGTACAGAACATGAGAGAACAAAAAGCAGAGAACTGCTATTCCCACTTTTGTTCCCTGGGGAGCTTTGAGAGATCTCAAGCACAAATAGTCCAGCCAGCTGGTTTAGCCAATTGGTGGTCAGTTTACATTTCCTCTAATAAGTGAACTTCTTGACCGTACATTTTAACTGAGTCATTAAGAGCTCCTTTTCCAAGTGTTTTGGCAGGCTAGAGAGGCCTGGGACTGTGAATAAACCACAATAACTAGTAAAGAAGAGAACAGTCCGACTTTTAATATGGCAGAAGAAATCGATCCAAATGGATCCAGAAATTAAAGCCACAGTGAAAACAAAGGGATACAAATATCCACCTGCAGGTTATAACAGAAAATTTTATTGGAACGGCTGCTTCTGCCATTAAAATGCAGCCACTTTGGATGTGCAACATCCAGCATGTTGTGCAAACAACTGAAAATACTAGTGAGATTCTAGGTGAACAATATGTACATACCCATAGCAATAATTCAGTATGAATGCTGTAGTCACTCTCATAGGATAACTTGAATTATTCAATATATATGAAAAAAAGACAACAAGAGATCTCTATCATGGGATATCATGATAGAGATCCCTTATATGGGATTTGTCACTTGCTGATTTCTCACAAAAGCTTCAGCAATAATCACCAGCATCTCATTCAATAAAGGGCTGGAGGCAAAACAGTTTGGCTTGAGCATGCAAGGAGGCACCAGCTGGAGGTGGCATGGCTGTAGATTGCCTCATGTCACTTGAAACTGTGTGAGTCAAACACACATATAATGGTCACTTTGACTTTTCCCAAGAGGCTAACACCTTACTCCCCAAATCTAAGCCATTAAAACCAGGGAAAAGAGCCTGGCATGCAGAATGTGTGTCTGGACGTTCATATAGTGAAGCAGAAACAATTACCAGAAATGTAGGGTTTTTCCTCAGTTTTTCAGTGAAATGAATCTTCAGTTTCATGGAAAGAAAGTTCAGTCAAGACCATCCAGATCAAGACTTCTGTTTTATACCATGATCAATACAGAGGAAGATCTGCCCTTATCTCAATAGATTTATTGATTGACAGGTGGGGGACAGGACTCCTGCAAATGTTAGGTAAATTTTATTAGAAATTTTCTTCGATGCAGTTTCAGCCTCATATCTTGTCCTGCTTGGGAGTTTTGCAACCATCTAGAATGTGTCATGGTCCTGCTCAAAACTGGCAGGTCTTGGGGCTAAACAAAACATAACTTTCTGCCCCTAAAGGCTCAGCACATCTCCTTTAAGATCTTGCTATATCAGAATATCACAAATCTAGAAATTTTCTGTCTTAATTTCGGCCCTACAGGTAACTGACAGGGGTAACTGAGAGAGAGAGAGAGAAAGAGAGAGAGAGAGAGACTGAAAAAGCCCTCTGAGATGAAACACCTCTTTTTCCAGGGAGCCATGAACTGAGAGTAAGGAGAGCAGGAAAACTGCCAGTAGACATCCACATCACACACTAATTGGAACAAAGTAAACCTCCCATATCCACACAGTTTTCATTTATCCAGGGCAGTTTGCAACTCAGTTGGCTGGCGGCAACTTTTGGAACATTGCAAGAAAATGTGGTTCAAGCATTATAAAGCAGTGAATGCCAAATCTGAGTTAAAGCCAGTTATTTGAGCAGGGCTTATAGGCATTTTCCAATGATCACCACCACTGAAATAAATAAATAGATGGCTTGCTATGTATACACTCAGAGGGGAATGTTGCCCAACATTCATAGCTCTTTGCTATTAAGAGTAATGAGGACACAGCTGTCTGAGTCTGGAAGCCAGTACTTGCAGAGATTTTTCTTCTCCACTGGCTTTCTTCCACTACCCATTCTTTGCTTATAAAAGAGCCCAAAAGGTCCTAACATTTATACAAGAATTACCTTGGCTTTGTGGTGCTTTTGAGATTGTTATAAAGCATGCTGACACATGGACGGATTTGAAACTCAGATGAAATATGAAAAACAATTTTCTCCCCTGATAAGGTCCCTGATGCCCTTAGTGCCAAGCATAACACTCTCTTTAGTCAATCATGACAGCTCCTGGAGCAGTTGGCAAGAGTTGCTGCCATGGGCAGAGATCTGAAGGTCTCCCTTCTTAAAAAGGACTTCTAATTCTCACTGCAGACCCTGGGGTTGTAATGTGGGTTTTGAGTCACACTTAACTGGTCAGCTGTACAGAGCCTCCAAAGCAAATGTAAAAGCACCCCACTCTATTCAAAGATCTTACAGCACTTTAAAATCAATGCTAGAACTCACAGTCTATGTGCCAAAAGACTATAACTTTCATTTTATGGGAGCCTTCAATCTATTAAAGGCTAGAACCCCTGTCAGACACAGGCTACTGCGCTTGAGGCACTCAGTTTCAGAGCCATGGCACAAGCAATGTTGAAGTTGACTTCTGTAAGTCATCTGGTCTCAGCCTCCACTCAAAGGGACAATTCAGTCAGGCTGCTCAGGGCCTTTTCCACTTGAGGTTTAAATTTCTCCAAGGGTACAACCTTTAGCTACAAAGTTTTTGAACCTCTGTTCCAGTGTTTGACCACCTTCACTGTGATAACATTTCTCCTGATAGCTAATAACAATTTCCCATGCTGCAACTTTTGCCCATTCCTGTCCACATGCACCTATGAGATGGATCTGGCTTCATCTTCTCTACACACTCACATTGGACAGTGGAAGGCAGCAAGCAGTACAACTCCCTCATAAGCATCATGTTCTCAAGGCAGGTGGAATCCAGTTCTCTCAGCCTCTCCTTGAATGATGTGCTGTCACACTCTAGCCACCACAGTGGTCCTTTGCTGGACATCCTTCAGTGTGCCCAGGTCTTTTCTATACCAACAAATCAGAATGACTGGGAGAACTGAGTGCCTGTGAAGGCAACAGAAATTGACTGCACTTTGAATTCTCCCCTGGAGGTAGTTAAGAGAAAATACTTTAGTTGTGAATCTCTGCTTAATTTAGCAGCAACAGTTGAGGTCAGTGAACTATTTCATTGGATGCTGAACAAACACAGAACCAGACTGTACCACTCACACAAACAGACCTGCACACAATTGTCCCCAGATCTTCAAGGTAAGCCTACCTTCCTTATATCAGAACTCAGAAATTCCTGACTAGTGCTACAAGCTGACCAGACTGGCCCCATGACCAGTGTCACAGGCAGTCCACCAGCTCTCACATTATCCATGAAAGCTCAGAAAGATACATGTTCACACTGAGTATTCCCAAGCAAATGGTTCATTTCCAAGTGGCCTGGCCTGAAAAAAACCCCATGTTCTCTTTAGGTAATTAAAAAAAAAAAGAAAAGTAAATAAATAAACAGAAGAGTCAATGTTCTCAACCAGCAGGAACATTTAATCTCTGTGATTATTCCTGGAGCAAACTCCTGCTTTTACTCTCTAGAAGGCACATCCCAGTGAATTTTCCATCATGTGGGCCTGCTGTAGTGGAAAGTTAATTTACATTTTTTTCTTTATCATAGTACTTTCTTTTATTAGCCCCTTATTGCCACAAGGTCTCAGGTCATACTGAGTCACACAAGGGAGCAGTTCCATTTTAGAAGGCATAGTCTCCAGGACAGAAGCTGGCCTAGCAAATTCTTAGCATGATTAGCATTCTGCAATTCATAGTCTTTCTAATCATCTCCAATCAGATACTGCAGACAGTGCTTAGTTTAGCATTTCATGTCCGTCCCCAGGTCAAAGGGAATGAACCATGGATAGATCATGTATTTCTGAAATAGTTTAATGCCCCAAGCTTCTAGATTTACAGTTTTTGTGGAGCAGAATATGATAGTATTTTGTATCTTTAAATGATGTATGTCACTTACCAGCTCCAGAATGCATGTGACCTGCTGGGCCATTAATGGATATACTGCTAATTGTCAAATGCTAATTACCTTTAGAGGTATTCTCTCGTCTGTGTAGGACACATCCATGACATTATTCTCTGGACTCAAATCTATATTTGGGCTTATTGCCTGAAGAACAGGAGATAAACTTTTTACTTCTTTCAATTAAATTCATAGGCAGTGTTTGAAGTCTTATGTGCAATCCTGTAAAGTTCTCTTATACCACTTTTCATCTATGACTAGTTAAACCACTTGAAAATGTTAATGAGAACAAATTTTGTTCCAAAATGCAATGTACCACCTGAAAAACCTAATACAGGTTTTACAGAACTGTATCTTCAAACAGCACTGATTTAGTGGGGAAGAGCACCTCCTTCCTAAAGTTGGCATGCTACAGTCTTTTGGGATGAGTGCATGAAATCAACTGATAGCTGTCAATGCATAGAATGCATAGTTCTGGGCTATTCTATCATAAAGTCAGCCCTGCTTTTGATTAAAGTAATTTTAATCTGCTTCTGAAATAAAGCTCCAGATGCAGTGCTTAGTGATTTGCTGGCAATGAGTATATATCGCTGCAATCTACCTCTGAAGAACAGGAGTATGATCCAAGGCTGCTCCAGCCTGTGCTGGGTTTGGGATTCCCCACAGGGTTTGCAATAGCAGGAAATTAGCAGAATGCTATGGCTTTCAGATCACATCTCCTCTCCCTGGCCTGCTTCCTGCTCCAGGATTAAGGAGTGGCAGTCTGGCAAACAGACTCTGCACTGCTCCAAGATTCCTCCTTCGGAAAGGGGATGTCAGGCTACCCATTAAAGCTATCACAGCTTTGTGTTGCTCAGCCACAGTGACAATAAATGTTATTTAATGGGTGGAAGCTCTTACCCATGCTACGAGCTTTTCTCTGCAGAGTTAGATAAACCATAGTGTTTTCTTTTGTGCCTCTGTGCACTCTGGAAGCTGGAAACATATCAAAGGACTCAAAAGTACAGCAACATACACCTGACAATATGCATCACACCCCCACCTTGTGTGAGACTCTTTCTTGCTAAAAATTGTTCCAGGCAGCTTTTAAATGATTCTACTGTTGCATTTTGTACTATTCCTCCACTACAACATTCCTAATGTGTTCTTGTATAACCTGATACACTGCAGTGCCATAAAGGGCTTTACTACGCTCAGTCTAAAAGTATTTTTCCTTCCTTTCAGCAAATTATACCCTATTCAGCAATAATAATTTTTTGTACCACCCACCATACAAACTTTTGCTTCTCTGTCATTTACAGTTCCAATTACTGTCATCTTACTCTAAGTTTTACGATACACTTTACTCTTTTAATCAAAGTCAGCCTCAATAATGCCCCCAACTTGCTGCTGCTCTATCCTGAGATTTCTGTAAACTTACATTTATCTGGAAGTAAAGTACTTGCACCTAATGTCAGTATGTTGGAGCCATTCTCAACAGAACATACTGAAGTACTCTTTGCTCTCTGTTCTGGAATGAGAAGTCTTAGTAACTCTGCCAGAAACTGCCTTATGCTACACTGCTCTTGATATCGCTGCCTTCTGTTGATCATCTTCCACCAGATGACCATGTGTTAGGTTATCTTTTCACCTACTTCCAGGTTCCAGTCCCTTAATTTCCTGATCATAATTGTAGCTTTTCTAGACTTCTATGTATTATTGTTTATGCAGTCTTCCCCTTCAGTGTTACCTACAGATATGTTGGTTGTACCAAAAACCAGTTATTGCTTTTGATCCAACCAGCAATTTTCTGGTTCACAAGTTAATGCTTCATTTACTTAGGGGGCTGAATAGAAAACAAGAATTCTACTTTACAACAAAACAAAACAAAACAAAACAAAAAAAAAAGGAAAAGCAAGCTCAAAATATTATTTTAAAAAGCAGACATTAAAATTATGGAAAAAAACAAAAGAAACCCCAAAACAAACAACACAGTTTCAGACCAAGCAGTAGGTTGTAAATTCTTTCAGACCCTGCAAGTTTATGGTGCATTCCTCTCCCTCTCCTCCTAGACTGACCCTGTTTAGCTGAAGCACTTCTTTTATTTTCAGTATCTGAATGTTTCATGCATACAAACAGATTTATCCTCACTGTAGTGACATGTTACTGATGTAGAGTTAATATATAGAAAAACACAAAAATTTTCCAGATGGACTTATGAGTTTGCAGATGTTCAAGAGAAGACACCATTCACACCTTAACTTTCAGTAAATGCTAAAGGTCTCTGCCTGAAAACCTAGATCCCTCAAGGGTTTCCAGATGATTGCTTGGATATTGAGATTCCTCAGAGAAGTAGTCAGTTCTGAAAGCAATATTGACCAAGAGGCCTGAGGTTGTACTGTCAGCCTATGACAAAGGTTGCAGACCAGACCAATGGGCATTTAGACACTAAACTCCCACAGAGGATGTAGGTCAGTGAGAGCAGAGGATTTAACGAAGCTCTGGGGACCTGGGCCTGCATTGCAGCTGTCCTGACACCAACACCACTGCCTATCCTCTCCTCTGCAGAGGTAGGACCATCCTTCTCCTCACACTGGAGTGTGGTCTTATACCACAGAACACCTGCAACCATGAGTTATAGTTGAAAGAAGAGAAGGTTTTGCTGGTGTTAAAACTGAAGATGGATTTCAGGACATCTTGTCATCCCCAATGGGCAGAACATTCCAGCTAAGAGGCTGAATGCTGAAACAACTGCCCTGAACTGGGCACGTTGTAACTCACATTTATCTTCTGTTAGCTTTATTTTCTTTGAAAAATTCTCTCATGTCATTGAACTAGTAAAATGGGAAGGCAGAGAACTGGCAGATTAAGGGGTCAGAGCACATTAGACTCCACACATCAGGCAGCTTTTCTATTCCTGTGTGGCAGCTCCGTCATGGGCCTGGTGTTCTGGGGACAAGACAAAGGAACAGTGCCAGCACATTATCACTTCCTATAGAGTCTGGCAAAACATGTGGTCCATTTGGCTGATTTGTACTGGCAAAGAAGAGAATTCATATTTTCTATATATTTTGGCTTAACATTTATATTGTGACATATAACCATGGCCAATTTCAGGCTGGAACCAAATGAAAAGAAACAAGACTAACCCAAAAAATATAAGGGAGAGGCCAAGAAAAACAGTGACGTTTAAGTCATTGAAAACACTGCCATCTCTAGGCATTGTAGGTGATGCAAATATATGCAAAAATTAACATAGGCCTGGGTAGAGTGCTGGTGCTCTGACAGGCACTGAAATAAATCAGTCTTCCAGGTGAGGAGAGACTATCACATACTGAACTCTGCATATTATGCCACAAGAAGGTATGGAAAGTGTCACTCACAAGAAAATGAGAGAAAAACAAGCCAAAGAGCTGACAGACTGAGGAAGTGTACTCACGACTCCTGTCAGTTTTGCAGCTGTGTTAAGTGACTTGATTTTCTTTTAAGCCCTGGAATTGTCTACTTTGTGGGACTGTCTTGCATGACAGCTATTCCATAAAGGAAAGCTCATGAAATCTACTCCAGAGCAGACAGAGCTGATCAGTACATAGTGGCTTTAACTGATCTGGCACTGCTGAAATCCCTGGAAGTAAGACATAATAAAGGCAAGGCGGCAACAAAGCCCCATGTATCAAACCACTGTTAGCAGTGAGTCTAAGGAATCACTCAGACATTAATGGCAGGGGTGTGAGCCCTGCCCCGCACATGCCAGAGGATATGGCAGGCTGGGCACGATTACTGCTCCTCTGAATTGAGTCACATATAACCTCCTGCCAACTAACTCTGGGTGACAGCTGAAGTCTGTGTATTGTTTGGCTCAGAGCCCAGTGGCCAATAACCCCCAATTCAGAGACCAAGCATAACTGAGGCCATTAAACCAGAGTATCAGTTGAACTTCTTTTCCTTGCATACCCTTTCCTTCTGTAGTCTACAAACCTCAAGGGAGATGAGATTCCTGGGTTCTTGCCACTTTGTATACTGAAGTATCTACGGTTCCAAGAAAGGGGGGAAATTAAAACACATGGTGTAATAGAGAGGTCACAGGCTAGAAAGATTTTAACCTTCTAGTGCCTGGACTGTAGCCTGCACATCTAACAAGATATGGACACTGTCCATTCTGTGCTTATGCCCATTCTCTGCACACAAACCCATTGCATCCTGTAACATGACCCATTCTCATTCAGATGTCCCTCTCAGTATGCCACTGTGCTTCCCTCCTGGCTCACAGCTCAGTAAAAGAAACTAGAAAACTTTCAATCACTCCCAAACAGCAGATATACATTTCCACACAGAGAATCAGTTTAGCTCAAGGTAAAGTTGAAACCAAATTCAAACACTCCTGGTGGTCACAATTTTTAATCATACGATTATGATCTGACCACCTGTCTATTCTGACATCGAAATGTCAAGGAATGTCACAAAATCTAGGAAATCCTTATTGTGGTATCAGTATTTTTTAGCAGGAGAAAAGTATGGTGCCTGAGTCCCTGACCATAAGGTACTTATGGTTAAGACAGCTTCACTTAAGCCTAATAAATTCACAAGAACTTCTGCATTAAGATCTTCACCAACGTCAATAGGGACTGTAATCATGGGTCTAAGTGTTTTTGTCTCCAGTTGTTGTCCAGCTACCTACCCAGTATGACTGTAGTTCGTTCAAGTTCAGTTGTGGCTATAGTGTAATTGTATTTATTCTGTTTTCACTTTTCACATCATCGCACATAAATACAGTCAGTGAGTGGTGCTTGAAAGGCAGTGACATGCAGAATGATGGGCTTGCTCCTACTGTTACACTTTGGATGCTCAGGAGCCTGCTATTTTTCATTCCAGTGCACAGAGTGCCCGTTTGCTTAATAACATGCCAGCATTATTGGCTTGCATGTTATATTTCTTGGTTCAATTCTACTCATTTCTTTGTTAGTAGTAGAAGTTTCACAAATAAATGAAGCACTTGCCTGTGCTTTAACCACCAGACTGTACTCATCCCACACTGCACTTAGGGAGGAATGAAAGCAGGAACAAGCCAAGCCACAGAAGGCTCAGTTTACCTTGCTCCAGATCGATACATACAGCAGCTTTTTCTATCAAGCTGACTTCTCTACCACAAACTGATTAACTTCAGTGAAAAACAGCATTTCAATCCTCATTCCCCATGGTAAGTGGGACAGGGTACCTTTACTGATGGTCAAATTTCTGTAGGAATGGCTCTACTGATGGACCCTACTGCAGTGGCTGGATGAGTCTTGCCTTTCCTCAGCCCCAGCCCATCCTCTGTGCTGGTGCAATGGTTTCCTGAGGGAGGAAGGAGCTCTGGCTGTTTTCAGATGTACTTTTTAACCCATGATTACTTTATAGTTTACTCGTAGTTACCTTTATGAAGATTGATGGGACTGTGAATAAATCAGGCCATCAGATCAGAAGCTCAGAAGCTGGATCTAAAAGATTTATAGTTATGTTTGTCTGGAGCTGTACAATGTGAGTTTATCCAATGGGGCAGGGTTAAGTATGTCTGTACTCCAGGATGTTAAAGATCCTTCTTTCATTACTCTCCTGACTTATGGTCTTGTACCTTAATGCATATAGTTTGTATTTTCCACATGTTTATTTTAACCTGGCTTCTTTAGTCCCATTACATTAAATAATCAAGGGGGAAACCATCTACAACGTGAAACAAATACAGCATAAATAGAAGATGACTGAAAAACTCTAGGATCAAATAGCTGCTGAAAGCTTTTTGTAGCTTTTTTTGTAGCTTTTGTAGATGTTCCTGAGGCAAACTGGAGATATGGGTAAAGGGCTTGGACTTTCCCTCTTTTCTGATCTATGCAGAAATATAGACAAAAGCAGCCAATGAATTCCAGCCAGGTTAACTGGTGTTGTGGCTTAGGAAAGGTATTTTCCAGTTTAGTACTCCCACTAAAAAACTGACAAGCGGCTCCCCCTCCCCCACTGTCTGGAGGCATAAGAGGCATCAGAGGTTGAGATAAGAACACTTTACTGGAAAGAGCAATGAGATAAGATAATAATGAAAATGAATAATAACAGCAACAATAATAATGACAAAAGTGTATAGAAGAGAGTGATTCACATGCAAAAATGCTCACTGCAGCCTGTGATAATAAACAACCCTGGAAGAACTTTCTCAGCTGGAAGGAACCCCTTCTTCCTGGAAGACATAGTCCTTTTGCCCACCCTGAGCAATGACATGGGGGGGTATGGAATAACCTCTGGGTTATGGCCATGTCTCCTCCTGACTACTGCAAAAATAATCCCTCCCCTGGCTGGAACCGGGGCAACTGGGGAAGTAACTGAGTTCTACGTGTCTCAGCTTGAGCTCCACTGCTGTAGGATTATTAAACTGGGCCTTTTTCTCCTGTATCTTTACATGATACTTGCCTGGAAGTCACCTCCACACCTATCACCCCATTGTGAAATTATCCTGGTTATAATCCTGAAAATGAATATTATTTCATTTTAGCCCCCAAATACCCAGCACAGAATCACAGAATCATTTGGGTTGGAAAAGATCTCTGAGACCATCAAGTCCAACCTTTGACTATGTTGTCCCCTAGACCAACTCATGGTACTGAGGGCTATGTCCAGGTGTTTCTTGAACACTTCCAAGGATGGTGACTCCAGGAATGCCACACTTTATGGCAAAGCTGGGAACTGAACACAAACTCCTTCAACCCAAGCCTTAGCCACCAACTATAAACTCTTGAGATGCTTAAGAGGGAACTTTTTTGCTCTGGAGCAGGAAGTCTCAATTCACATTTCCTCATACAAAGCCCATCAGGAAAACCATACTACAAGTAAAAGCTACATATCATGGTCTTTAATTTAATCAGGAGCTGTCAACAATTACCTATACTTTCAGAAGTCTGAGCTCAGCCTCTTGCAGAATCTGTTCTCATGTAATCTTTACTTCTTTTTCTGGTTAATTTGGATATGATGGCAGTCTTTCCCTAACAGGGATCATGCATAGCCTTCAGGAACTGGCCCTCTGGAGCAGCAAAAGAGATTATCTCACAGACCAAGAAGGAAAAGGAAAGACAGAGCTGAACCAAATAGGGTTAAAAAAGGCAATGCCAGGAGTGGACTCCATCTGTCTTTTCTTTATACAAACCCTTCTAAGGCATAATCTCCCTGCTGCATTTCCCTACTTTTCTTCCTCCTGTTTCTATATGTCCAGAGAGGTCATTAGGAAAGTCATTAGGAGGAGGCAGCCTGGCCATTGGACAAGGAACTCTGGGCTCTATCCCAGCACAGCCATGAACCTGATGCAAGACCTGGGCACCTCCTTTCAGTTCTCTGTCTCTCAATTTCCCTCCCCTTTCCCCACACAGGCACATCTGGTTCCTTCATTTTGCTTGAAAACTCATCTAGACATCGGCTGCTCTTAATGAGGTTGGGCACATGGCAGGGCAGTACAATTGCAGCCTTGGATGTGGGGTTTAGGTATGCCTGTAATAGAAATGATAATGATCTAAAACCCATCTGTGCAAAGGTAATCTTTTCAAGGAAGGAGTTTCACTCCACAAATGTAGGATTGGGTGTCCATAGGTGGGGAATGTAGGAGGTCCTGCCAATCTTTGAGAAATGAGGAAAGCTGAAGCAATGACTACTGCACAAATGAGATATGAAAAAGGCATGAAAAGAAATCCTCTCTTACACTTGGAGACATCATTGTTCCATTTCCTTCTTCCTTTTTTCTTTTGCTTTAAAAATAACAATTATGCTTTTATTTGTTGTTTTTTTTTTTTAATTACCTCCTCTGTCCTACTCCCTTCTCTCTGTCTCTAGGTCATCATCATCTTGCCTTATGCTTTACTTTTGCTAACATTTACCTCTCTGTCTTTGAGGTCTGCTTGCTCTGATCTCTCTATTCAACCCTCTCCAACCCCATCATCTCCTCACATTGTGAGTTTGCATTAATTGGAGAGAAAGCAATAATAAGAGCCCTCCCAGTACAGTTCTTTCCACAATGCCCAGAAGGATCTGTGTTTGAGGCATGTTTTGAAGATCATTGTAAATCAGGAAACAGCAAGGTGGAGTGAAAGGAAACTGGAAAGAGCTCTCAGCTTACGAATGTATAATGCAAGAACACAGGCCCTCAGTCCAGTAAACTTGAGCCAACAGTTACTAGACTAAGTTCCTTGAGCAAAAAGTCATTATTATGACTAACTCATTCTGTATTTATAGAGAAGTAATGTTAGAAGACAAACAGTTCAAACAGTGCTCTTGCACTAGATGTTCTTGGTTTTCTTTCTGTATGTGGTCTTTTATTCCAACATTAATTGTGGCAGTAAATCATTCCCAACCTGCTTTGGAATGATTTACAAAAGCTCTGTGCTGTTGAAAACACAGACCACTTACACATACAAAATATAAAGCACTCAGCAACTCCAGGGGTAAAAATTACTATGTATTAGAAATCAAACTCACAGAAGACTTAAGAAGTAATTATCATTAAAGCATTTCTCTGTCTGCTACCACAAATGGCTACAGGTACTTCTGCAGCATACAGAAGGACAGAGGACACTGGAGTGGGCAAAGCCATCACTGACAGGTGTCTTTGAGAGGCACTTGGGCCAGGAAAAGTTTTGTTTTCACAAAGGACAAGATCTGGAGATGAAACAATCTTGGCAAGACTGAATGGTGACCAGGATAGGGAAGGAGTGTGGACACTTAACCGCTGCTTGTGACCATCCAGGCCAGAAAGGATGAAGCCAAAAAGCTTGAAAGGGAGAAGAATGGATTATATTTCTTTTTTTTTTTTTTCTGCATTGAAACATATCAACCCCATGAGGGGAATGTTATGTGAACAGCCAGGGGTGCACATTCCCTTGAGAGCCAAGGAATGTGGGGCCTTGGCAGGTAGGCCAGGTGCCAGACTGGGAGAGAGCAACCTTCTTGCAGCCTCCCTACATTTTGTGGAGAGGTAAAAAAAAAAAAAAAAAAAAAAGAAAGCTTTTTAAAACTCACACAACTTTCAGATTAAATTTATGTCCTGTTTCACTTTGGAAGTCTCTTGAACAACATCAGTGCTTCAAAGCTGAGGCTGCAAATCTCCCAATCTCCCAGAAAATTCTCCTGTATTTAATAAGCTGTTTTGACTGAAATTCAGTGTGAAGGTAAAGATTTCTGTTGTCCTAGCAATAGAAAATGTGACCCTGATATGTAACCCCATAGCTGACCAGGCAAAAATGTGCACTCTGTTAAAATCTGCAGATTGCTGAGACACATTGGCACGAGAATAACTCTGGTTCCCCTGCAGTCAATAGCAGAAAATCTCATTATCTCTAATGGGAATACCTGTGACTAATTTTATTTGGAAAGAAGGTGCTAGAGAGTGGTGTCTAAACACCAACATAACAAACCTTAAGTTACATAGTGGCTCAGCTAAATTGTGGCTCTGGGCAAAATTGTTTTAGTGCACTCTTTTCAACCATTCTACCACAAAATTAGCCCTTGAAGTGCTTTGTATCCTACAGACATGCTGAATATGGACAAGGAGGTAAGCACAGAGCAACTAAAATACCCTTAACATGAGTGATGCTTGTAATTTGCTTATGGATGCCATGAGTCCTGTGGTTCAGGTTTTCTTGAATGACCTGGGTAAAATTTTGGTTGCTCCTGAGGACCCTGTCAAGGTTCCCTGGTGTCTTGCCTCCAAGGACTTCAAGCATGGCACTGCACATAACCTTGTTAACTGCTCCAGGAATCCTGGAAACAGGGGATCAGGCCTTCCTACCATCACCACAGTGAGACATGGACTGAATCACTCCCTTTGGTGACCACACTTTCCATCCTAGGGTGCACAGGTACAAAAGGCACACAGATACAACAATAAATACTGCATCAAGACAGTGAATGTCTCCAGAGAATTTTACTAAACAAAAAACTAAATCTAACCCAGCAGAGATCCCGACAGATCTTGTTTTCTTTTAGTTTTGTTTTTCTTCCCTTAGCACATCATCTACCTGAATTAAAATCTGATGTAGACTTATCAAAACTGCTCCCAGCTTGCTGTAGTACTCAAATGGCAGCCTGTCCTTTCCCATGCATGCTCATTAATGTCTCTCATCACCAAACTTTCCTTACAATTAAATCTCAAATATCTGAAAGTTAAAATGACAGAAGTGAATAGCCCTGACTGGAAAAAGTATTAGTCCTCCCATTTCTGCCAGCATAGGCAGGAACATATGTGCCTTTTGGAGGCTGGAAAGATCACTGTAAAAGTTTCCTAAATCTACCTGTTTTGATTATTCTGGTTTGCGTGGAGCAGACCAGACAGCATAATCCAGAGGTTTCATTTCCACTTTCATTTCAGCACTTCTTTTCTACTAACTATCCCATTTCCTGAATCATCTACAGCAAAGTGCGCAAAAGACTCCTGGAATTCTACAAATCAGAAGATAAAATAACACATTAATCAATTTGCTGAGATTAAAAGGACTAGAGGCAATTTTCAAAGGACCAGACAGTAAAAATGTCTATTTTTACTGCAAACTCCTCAGTTATCCCAGGATTTAAAAACTCCTCAAAAACCTCTCAGTTTTATGATTTTTTCTTGTGTTTTCTTTTTAATTTTCCAGTCAGTATTACTGTGAGTGCTAGTTAGAAACAATGTTTTTCCCACCTTGGAAAGGACAATGATTCAAACACAGAAAATGTGTCCCAAGGCAGCTGGACTTAATTCTAGACTTTCAAAGCTCCTATGAAGCTCTTGTGGTCTCCTCAGTAGGGAAACAAAGAAAGTGCATCATCTGCAACCAAGTCCCACCAGAAATTTCAGACAATAGGGCAGAATAAGCCCAAAAGAGAAGTCAGTTTTAGCTCTTGTGGTTCTCTGCAGCGGTTTTGAAGTAAATGCTGTTCCTTAGTCTAAAGAGAGGCAAAACTCTCTGTTGAAAATTCATGGCTTCTCTGGTTTCTTGTCAAAGACCAGCTCACATACAACCAAGAGATGAATGAAGTTTCCTCAGACCCCTAACACTTCAAATGAAGGGCCACCTTCTCTTTTATGTGGAGAGATCATAATCATAAGCATAAAAGGCATGCTTTTGATGCACTGACAGATCATCTGCCATCAGACGTTTGTTTATCTCATTAAAACATTACTTCTTTCATGAAAAGTCGCTTTTCTGCTTCAATAATAGGATTGAATCATATCTTAGTTTGCACTGAATAATGATGATATGAAACATACAGCCCATATCCTTAAAAACAACTGGACTTCAAAATACTGGGCTTGACTGTTGCAGTAACTGAAGGACAACTGCAGGAGAATTGTTTCTGCAATGTTTCAACAAGCTTTAATATTAATGAAAATACAGAAGAAAGATTTCTACTACTTACCAGCACACTGATTGTTTTCATCTAACTGGAAACCAAACCGGCACATCAGAGGTCTTGTAACAGTGGGGTAGTTGGGAACAGGGCCTGGTGCTGGGGGTGGTGGATAAACATTGGAATAAGGACTCAGATACGGTGATCGATACACTGGGTTTGTTCGGGGGACGCATAAATAGCCACCATTCTGGTTGACACACACCATGTCTCCTCTGCAGGCCTCAGGAATGGTCCGACATTCATCAATATCTGCAATGAAATTGCAAAGGTTTGAAGAATGCTTGCTCCTTAATGGAACCTATCAAAAAATAGTTCACATGTTTTTTTGCAAAACATTGCAAAATAAATTATATTCTCCATTAAAAAGGCTAATCCTTCCTTGTGGAGCCTCACTTTGAAGTTAGATTGTACTAAAATAGGAAACATCCCTTATATTCAACACATCCTGTGATCTCATTTTACTTCACTATGAGAGGATAGAGGGAGAGGACAAGGCTTGCTTTGCTATTCCATAGAAGTTTGGTTTAAATACTGATTTACACATGGATGCAGCATGCTACTGCCTGTTCCTGCCAGAGGGTCTGTCCAAACCCCAACATGCAGAACAGGATTTCAGAAACTGATGGTTTGGTCTGTCCAGCTCTGAAATTTGGATCCTGCACTGGAAGTCTTGAATTCCCTCCCACAGAAAAAGTTAGGGATGCTAAGATCTGGGGACACAGTTCAGGACCCTTTCTTGCTTTGACTGAGATTGTTGCTGAATTAAAATTAGAAAGATACATCTGGTTTAGCCAAACTGAGTATGACTCTGATTCTTGGACCACAGAAGCAGCAGGCTATGGCAGGGCAAACAATCTGCTCCAGGTTTTTCCCTTTCTGATTGGTGACTTTATTGCATGTAGAAGATGCTGCCCTGGAGACTGAATCCCATTGACAAAAAGATGCTACTGGGCAAAGTGCTGATTTCCCTACACTACCTCAACACAGTTTACTTGGAGTTTCAGTGCTGAGAATGGAAGACTTTATCTGAGCCTGCAAATGTTGACGTGCAACAACGACATAAATCCTGAGTTTGAAGGAGAAAGAGAAGGAGGGTGAACAGCCCTCGTCCTTTGGCAGCTAGACTGAGCTCCTATCAAAATGAATCCTTGTTGTTTGAGCAGCCCTGACAACCTGTTAGTATCTCAACATTTCAAAGATCAGTGCTATGTAATGACACACACACAAATATATTTTTTGTTTATACATGTATACAAACACGCATATTTATCACACAGTAAGAACTTTTCAACTAAAACATAGTAAGAGCAGCATAATGCTAATTCAATAAATTCAGGATTTCTGAACCCAAATTTAAATGTATTGATTTAATTAAAGTCCTACCTAAGCATTGCCCAGAGGCACGGTCCAGGTCAAACCCATTAGTGCATTGCTGCTAAAATGAGAGAAAAAAAGACACTCAGTGACTGTGAAATGAGAGGTTTGCAGAGTCAAATGCTCATCTGGATTATTATGATTAGTACAATAGTTCAGCATGATACAGTACACCAAAATAAAGTCCCTTCCCTAGAGGACAGTCAGCAAGACATGAACCTGAAGCCTCAGCACATGTTCCAGCCCCTTAGCTCAGGAGTGGCATCCTCAGGTGGTGGCAGTGTCAGGCTGTTCCTCTGCCCAGGGGTCACCAGTGTGAAAAGTGTTATGAGTTGTTAGCACAGAACTACAGTCTTCTAGTTTGGGGTCTTGTTTCTGCCAGAACAGGGGGGTTGATCTTGCAGGTACCTGCCACATCTCTCACAGGCTCTAAAGCTCCCCAGACAGCCCATTCAGCACATAACACACTAGACACTGACTGATCCAGAGCCACAGTTGAAACACAGCAAACTTAATGAAAAGAAGGCTCTTCATTTCCACCAAACCTTGTAAATTTTACAGGATAAATCTTTAGTCAACATGCTACAGGCATTCAGGGTTACTGGAAGCCTTGTCCCTTCCTATTCTGTGGTGCTGGTCATTATCAGGGCTGCAGCCTTGAGTCTCCAGCACCTCCTCAGTGACCTCAGTGTTTCTAAATAGGTGAAAGTCCTGGTGATGATGGTTTCGAAGTCTCTTAAAACAATTCCTTGCTCTTCCTAGATTTTGACTGGGGCTCCAGCTATTTAGTCAGGGGCCAAGCAATTGACACAAGCACAGGATCTTCCAGTAAATAGGTTGTACTAAGGAATGTAAGCAAGAGATATCAAGGAAACAGGAACCACTGAAGCAACAGAGGGCAGAGGGATGGAGTGTGTTCAAGATTCTTCCTTTTTATGTTGTTTCTTAATGATAAAGACACTTATTTTTGGACTTTATGGAAGAAAAGAGTGGAAGAGTAAAGTATTTAACTGAATTTGGAGAAGTAGTAAGTTGTAGATTGGAGACAAAGGATTAGAGGGGTGATTCAGTGGAAGTGGGTCATTGCAGGAACTAGGGACAGGACATGAAGTGAAACACATGGCACTGTTTGGACTGCACCTGCCACTTGCACATATGAATACACAAAACCACTGCTAGAAGTCAGACAAGTATGAAGGAATTCTGCCTTCATTTATTTTGGCATCCCAAGATGTTTTGGCATCATGTGGAAAGCCAAGATATTCTAATAGGAGATTTTTTCATCTCCCTCATGTTTTAAAGAATGTATGTACTCTACCTTTCATTCTCCTTTTTGTGTACAATACACTACACCTAGGTTAGCTGAAAAAGCTGAAATAATTTCTAACAATATCATTTTATTTGGGTTAATAAATTATGATTCAGAAACACTGAAACTACTGTAGAACTGGTTTCAACAATTTTCTAGAACTTTATTTTAGAAAAGACTCCAATATTGTCAAAATTACCAGTTTCAGTATCTTCAGAAAGAATGCACTGCTGTCATTTCAGCTTCAAGTTGCTTTTTCAAAGCAACTTCAAAAATCAATTTGTGTTACAAGATATTTTAATAAAAATTATAATGTAAACAATATTTTTTAAGTTATAAAAACAAACCCTTAAAGACATCTCAAAAATTCTCCAGGGGCATGAAAAGCATTTCCCATATAGATCCAATATTCACAAAAATATCAATAAGCATGCCCTTTGCAGGAAATTTTCAACGTAATAGAAGCTAAACAACTACATTTCAGAGACTTTTGGCAAAGGTATTTAGAAACACAGCTCTGGACACCGAATATATCTGGACTATCAACTAGAAATCCAAACAACATGCCTTTAGGAACAGTTTTTCCTGACTTAAAGTTACTTGGAGCCCAAGCACACAAAGAACTAATGATTCTGCTATTTCAAGACCTGGACTGCTTTACTTCCATCCACCCTCTTGAACAGAAATGGGTTTGGGCATAAGTGAAAATGAAAACTGGGATACAGTCATTCAGGATCACAGTCCAAAATGAAACAATCTTAAGACATGATCCTGCTACACACAGAAAATGTGTATTTATATGAATGAATTTTCCAAATATGGATGTTTCTCACAATAGAACTGAGCAGTCTCTGGTCTCATGGGATAGTTTTTCTTATTTCCTGTTCCAAAAGTGTTCAGTTTAGAGGCAGAATCAGATTTTCAGTGAGGTCCAGGTTTCTACAGTGATATTGTGCTGAGCTGGCAAGGGCGAGTAAGTAAGCTCAATCCGTGTTCAACTCCAGAATCCTGCTGGCTCCAAGTTCTCCCCTCTAAACCCTTAGACCACACAACTTCCTTTTCATGTAAACCCCAGACCACAGAGCTTCCTATCCACCTGCTAGCCAGTTAAGTTTCATGCCACACAGTGCTTCAGTACAAACCAGTACATACACCTCTGCATGCACCTCTCACCTGTGCTTTTCCAGGGCTTGAAAGGCAGACAGCCAGTGTGAAAGCAGTCAGTATCCTGTAATATGCATAAAAAATAGGCTGAAAACTTTCTGATATCCAGACTTATTACATAGAATTAAATACACATGGACAAAATAATTTCTAGTGACACTTCAATGTATTCCACAGTTTTGCTAACATGAATTTGGCCTCTGGAGAAGAGCAATATAAATGTGGCCAGATTCAGGACTCAGAGCCACTGACTCTGATGGTACTATGGTTTTATGCAACTGGGATTGAAACCAGACTGCACATGTCTATGGACTAATCTAATTTTTATGACACCCCATGCAGCAGCTGTTGAATGAACAAGTGTGCAATATTCAATTAAGCGGTTTTGCCCCTCTCTGACACCCTTCTTTTGCAAAAATGAAACCTTCTCTTGCACACTGTGCACATTTTACAGATGGGTAAACCAGAGCAAGGCCCTGCCTAAGCTCACAGTGCGAGGCGCTGGCAGGGCTGCAGACGTGTCACGCAGGAGGTCCTGAATCCCAGCCAGTTGCTCCAACCGCTAAACCGCATTTCATCCCCAGGAGGCTCTGTCTAAGATGAATCCATTTTCTTGGGGCCAGATTCTGTCCCTTTACTCAGTCTTGCAGGAGACACACTGTGCCAGGTCACCAGCTGCTAGAAGCTGTGATTTTCAATGAAGCCTTCCCCAGGTATATCATCTTCACATCCTAGTGGTCCCTACTGGGTCTCTCTCCACTGCAACCGAAAGAAGAGGATCCCTCGCTAAAAGAGCCCCACACCCATTTTTGGAGCTCTTTACCTGGTGCATAAAAATTATGATCTAGTAACCTCCCACCTCCAAATATTTACTAACAGATAGAAAACCATGAAAGCACAGTCAGAAACTACTTTTTTTCCTAGGTCCTGTGGATTTCAGTGTTTTGCTGCTGATTTATATAAAACTTCCCAGTACCATTAGACCCACACCTTGCTTATCTTGGATTGTAATTCTAAATGGCAATTGGATACAATAAATTCCCACAAAACCAGTACAGGAAGCAGGGGATATTTTAGGTAGTCTTAGTTCTGCTACCCACGTGAGCTGCCAACTTTCTCTCTTAGAGCTGTCCCTGATTTCCAGAGTGCAAACTGAGCTGCCGAGCAAGACCTACAAATGCATGAGACAAAACCACACACAATGACCGACACATTACAACAAATTTGTTTTAAATGAGGAGATGGGGACAAGCTCTGAGAAGTAAACATAAACCCTAAAAGGGTTGTTCATAGTGCTGTGGAGACAGATTGTACTTGTTGGCAACTTTTGAGTGACAAGGAAAAGCAAATACTGCACAGAGTTTTCCTTAGAGTCCAATGTAAAGCATTCAAACTACAAATTAATCCATTTAGGCTTGCACTTAATTTTTTGATTCCTCAAATCTTTTTGAAGAGATTTTGAAGTGTGCACTTCTATAAAGACTGCATACTCACTTTGCATATAGCAAAACAGCACTGGGAGGGAATATAACAGGTTATAGCAGAAGACTGACATACGCAGCAACTGGGCTATGCTGCACACTGCTGCAGGACAGTGCACGATAACAAAATCCCCCATAAAACAGTCAGACAACACTCAAACATTTTTAGACAGTCCTTAGTTTCCTTTGCTACAAGATGATATATTCTTTCCTCTTGGTGCAGGGGGGGGCTGATCTTACTGCCTCATACATGTTCTGTCTGCACCCATGATCTCAATTTGCTCATTACTTTAGATCTAAAATCCCCTCAAGAATTATGAACAGACATGCAGCACAACCTATCAACACTATATGCAGCTGGTCACAGTAGCTTGCCCAGCAGGCAAAATATTTTAAACTAGCAATTAACTTCTGCAATAGTAACTAATTACTTCAATCAATCACTGCAGCCAGTGGGATCGTTGCTGCTGCAGTTCAGCACTCCCACAGATGCGCAGAGTATAAGCACAGATCAAGAAGGAACTCGTCAGAGACAGCACAGCTTTATTAACAGGCAGATCATCTTTCCCCACCTCTGACCATTGAGATCCCGTCTCTTTGCAAATGGCTTTTGCAAGTGGATTGGCGTAACATGTCCCTGCCACAGCTATTTTCCAAGTAGGTTTCCCGTCAGTAAATAAAGAAGTTTCAAGCATACCACTTACCTTCTTAATCCTTGCATGTCCAAAACCGTTGGGGAAAGGTGGAAAAAACCCAGAGTCTGTTCTGATGAATAAGTAGAAAGTTTTCCAAACATTACCCTCTGCTAGCACTTCAGTTCCTGTGTCATTTATAGTCCAAAGAATGAAATGGCAAGTAATGGAGAAGATCGGGAGCCGTCTGTACCTCCTCAGACACTGGAGAGAATACAGAGAAAGCACCTGGTTTTGCTTAGTTCTCTTCTGTAATTCAGCATTAAACCAATTGGAGGAGGAATGTTAAAAATGAACACTTCATTTTCTAAGTATGTTAAACAATGCAAATGGGGGCCTCAGCCTGGGACAGCTGGTTTAGATTACAAAGCTCACCAACTGGCTAGACTCCTCACAACAACCTCGAGGAGCCTGCCAGGATAAAACACTAACAGCTTGAAGGAAAGCCTCTCCCGCTGCAAACTTCACAGTTAAATGTGCCTCAGAGCAGAGAGCACCGTTATTGGACAGAAACCCTTATCAAGGGACTGGAGAAGGGAAGGGATTGTTTTCCTTGCTCTGAGAACAAAAAAACAGACTTTTTTGGAGGCCCTCTAGCTGGTGTCCTGGACAATGAATATGCAACACTCACTGCTCCGTGCCAATGGCATACTGATGAAAAGTCTGACCCTCTGGGAGGTGAGTAACTCAAATTCATGATGATCACAGCTACAGGAACTATAGTGCTTGGGGATTATTTGAAAACAGGAATAAACAAATTAAACATTCAAAGGAAAACAAATGGCCTGTCTGCAAACACTGGTCCTTTTTAAACTGACCCCATGCTTAAGGGAGCAGTTTATGATATAAAATATTTCTTCAGGAAAAGCATAACTTGCAGATCTCCAGTTATGACTGAAGAGGAAGGAAATAAAGCACTTTTCCAGGTGTTTTGCAACTTTGCTGCGGGCAGAGCTTTAGTAGGTCAAGTAGAACACTTATGGGATGTGAAAGGTAAGCAATCAGATACAGTAAAGATTATAGTAGATCCAAAGATGAACACTGAAATTAAACACAAACATGGACACTAAAAAACTACTTTGAATTTCTGTTGAGTGTCCCATTTGAGAAAACCCTTTATTTCTAAGGAACCTGAAATTATTATCATACATCTCTGTGTAAGAGATTGAGAAACAGAAGTACAGTTGATATAATAGATAATAACAAAAATTGCCTCTAAGCATTGACATCCAGCTTGAGATACAAAGACTGAGCTGCTTTAGGGGTGCCAAGCCCCACAGGTTGTACTGGAGCCAACGGAAAGCTCAAGAGCTTTGTACCTTATTAACTGGCTGTATTTGTCCAATTACCTTTCAAAAACGATAGCACCAGAGGCTCCAGGCCATTTCTGACTATTTGTCTCTCAGTGACTTGTTTGCATCACTTGCACTGCATGGAAAATTAAACACTCACCTGGAATCATTCAAACAGTGTCTAACATTTGCAGATAAACAAGAACCAATTTACTTACTTTAAACAAAGTTCCCAAAAACCTAACAAAAACTCACACAAGGGACTTCTGAAGAAGCTGCTGGGCATGTTGTGAAGGAGTTTTGCCATGGGTCAGAAAACAGGTTAGAGAGGACAGAAAGCAAAGACCAGGAGAATTCTCACTGTGGCAAATGTTTAACAGTGAGTATTCTCACTACTCCATACTACCAGATTTTCTCAATACACTCAATAACCTGGAGAGCTAACAGATCCAAGAGTAGCAGTGCTTACTGCATGCTAGAAGCGTGAAAATCTACCGAAACAATGAGAAACAGCTTTACAGGAATGCTAATTCCCTGTGCATCCAGCTGTGTGGGTGAAGAGCTTGCTTCATCTGATGATACTTCACTTGCTAATCCACTGAATTTTTCTACAATCACATGGTAAAATCATTGCACGCATGCCAGAATCACTGTATGAGTGCAGCACCAGTCTGCTCCCAAATAATTGCCTCAGAGTTCTGATCCATCAGCCAACTGGCAGAGGAGCTCCAGCCCTGGAGACAGGAGGTGAATCCAGATCTCACCACCTAAGGGGCTCCCTTAAGAAGAAATACTGTACAAATGTTTTGATTTTTCCTGTCTCCATCTGACAGCTGGAGTGGATAAAAACCAGAGTATAAAAAGTGTACCAAACCACAACCTGGGCTAGTTTACAGCATGGTGACTGTTTTTTTTCCAAAATAAAAGGATTTGATGTAGTGGCTAAGTGGAATTTCTGCAGTACCTTTCTGTAACTAGCATCAGTCACAAAACAATGAGATGCAGCCACAGCCTTTTCACAGCTCCGTTTGGTATGAAGGGTTGCATAAAGGAAGGATTTTGTGGTCCATAAACCCCCTTTTGTTCACCCTATAAAAATGGACAATTCAATGCATCTTTCAACACCCTGTGCTGACACCTTCAGCATTTATGCTTAAGATGGTGGGTAAACTTCATGTGTAGTGGTGCTCTCACTTCAGTGGTCTCAAATATCCCTCTGTGTTATAAAATCCATTGCTTTATTTAGATTAGCTTGACATTGCCTTTGTCTTCAGGAGGAGGTGCAGAACTGTCCCCAGTATAAAATGAGGCTCTATTAAATAACTATGTTCTCAAGGTTTGCTTTGTGCATAAGCTAGGGTTGAAACTATATCTCCAAGACGTGGATTTTGAAAATTGTGTAATATATAATAAGAGGGACATAAACTGTGTTGTATTAACTTTACTCTTTTTGGGTAAGACAGCTGCATATATGAATTGAGCCATGCTCCTGCAGATAAAGCATAGCATTGGATGAACAGGAGCCCTCAGCACTGGAGAACATAATCTGACAGATTCTAAATGCTAAAACAAAAGCTGTAAATAGATCAGAGAACTTAAGACTAGTTAATTACACTCAGCACCCCTGAACAGAAAAATCTTCCTTGCAGAAACAAGTCTTCATCCTCTATGTTTCACAACATTTTATCTCCTTTTTTAACTCTGATTTTGTTCTTACATTTCTCCAGAACCACATCTGTCAAACACCCTCCTTGGATGTTCTTGCCATTTTCTAAAATTACCCCACTCTGAACATTTTCAAGAAAATTTTCAAACTGCGAGAAGAGTCAAACCATACAAGTCTGTATGGTGGTAGGTTGTGAGCCCCAAGTCATTCTACATGCCAAGTCATAGACATCTTTTACCCACCCACAAAGATCAAAACTCATTAAAGGAATTTTTCAATAACTGAAACTTTAGCCCTACATGTCCAACTTTAGATGCTAAAAACATTAATTTTCCTCCTGCCCAGTCTTATGGAACCAAATGTTTTTACCAGCAAAAATGACCACTCACAGCAAAACTGCTTGGCACTTGCAGGAACAACTGTGTTTTGATAGCATCTAAGCTCCATGAGATTCACACATTGTGCTTTTGCCTAAACGTGGAGATTGATCTAAGTGTTCTTGGAGACTGCCAAGTAAGCAAGCTTGTGATATTGTCACATGTTGATGTTACACGACAGGCAGTGATTTGACATACACACACCTCACCCTACTGCCAAGCACACGGGAAACGTGGTCTCGAGCCCTAACTCTGCCTGAGAAAGAGGAGGGCTCATTTCTTCCACCTCCCAGGAAAGAATCTCAGTTGCAAACTCCCGGTGTTTGGGGAGGGCTCCCTATAATTTTTCAAAGACTACCTTAGATTATCAGCTGAGGTCTGCTTTGTTGATGTCTGAATTATAATTGCCATCTCATAACATGAATGATGCAATAACCTGTTCCAGATGGCTCAGGCCAGAAGCTCAAAAGCACAGGCCTACATGTATTTTCCTTTCCTAGCCAAACATAACACAAGCTAGCATTAACAGTGAAAATTAACATACTGTGTAACTGTAAAGACTTCAGTAGTGCTAATTAAAAGGTACTGGGAATGTAGGGTCCCTGAGATGCTGTGGTGTGTTGATCTGCAGCTCACAGTACAATTTTTAGGAAGGAGAAAATGTAACAGTTCCTGTTGTTCTGCCATCTCTTGGGGCTCAGCTGCCTCAGTGTGGTACAGTTCTCACCTGCAGGAGCTATCCATGCAAAACAGAGCCAATACAGCACCCCTTCCTTTCTCCTGGACAGGGATGTCACCTGTCTGTCTGAGGAATGTTCCTTTGGGCAGAGCACACTGCTGATATCATTGCTTCCAAATAGCAGCATGCTGAGCCCCACTGCAGTGTTGTACCGGGTGGTCTCACAGAGCCCAAGCACATGGAATAAACACTTGAAGTCCTTGGTTTACTCTAACTCTACATCTTTGTCCTGGTTTCACCTGGGGTTAAACCACACAACCCCATAGCTGTACTCTTTACAGGTCTGTGGTCACTCTGATTCCAGTTTCTAACAGCCAACGTCTTTTAGGATAGAAATTACCAGTGGAAAGCCCAGGCATTACTGGATCCATTCTGAAATGCAACAACAAGGACTACTATCTGTCTCCACTTTATTGCTTTGACAAGATGTTACTTGTCCCTTTAGATAAGGAGTATTAGGATGTAGCAGGTATATACCAAAACCCAAACAGTTTAAAACAGCCTAGACTGTAAGACACAACCATTTCAGGAATATTCCCTTTAGTGAGATCAGGTTTGATGTTTACAATCATCTGTTTTGCTGTAGTACTTTCTAGGACAGTCTAAGAAGATGCCTGAGGCAAAAAAGAGTAATATTCTTGGAAAAATCCTTCAGTATTTTTCAGGGGTTTTTTAACCCAATAAAAATAAGGTAAACAAGCAAACTAAACTATTACTGGAACTTTCTCAGGAAAACACCAGATCCTTTAACAGCATTTTTAGTGTATGTGACAACTTTCAGCAGAGAGTAATAATTAGTAGTAGTAGTAGTAGTAGTAGTAGTTTGCAACAGCCTGCAACATTCTTCTTGAGTTTTCAATCCTTAGATAACTGATGCTTGTAGTTTTAAAATACTTTCCTGGAAAAAATGTATGGAACATCATCCTGTACCTAAAGACAAAAGATGTACTTGAGAACTCCCATCTCCCCCTTGGTTGCTTGGAGTATCCAAGAATAAGGTGCCCCAGCACACTGCTCATATTTTACTTCTTTTTCTGTTGAGTCCTCAGCATAACTCTGGTAACTGCAGTTCACTTTTTGCCTGAAACTAGACAGATATTTTAGTTTATTTTTGTTTATTTTATAAGACTGACATGTACATAAACTGGGCTGTAGCCTTCTCTGCATTTTTGTCAAATGGTCTAGACAATGTGGTTAAAAACAATGCTCTTTAATCTTGTGACAAAATGTTGACCAGCCCCTCTTAAAAGCAAGCATAAATTCTTTATGGCCTGTTTCAGCTAATAATGACCTTCCATAAATAAAGACCTAAAACTCTTAATACTTCTGGACCAAGACTAAAGTCTATTTCACTGTTGGAGCAAGCCAACATCCAGTCTTCACAAGTGCCTGGGATACATAACCATTGGGCTCCAATTATGACCAGACAGTTAAAAGTATGTACTAAAACCTTCCTTAGAAATATTCAGGACTGATTTATTTTATGCTAAAATGCCTCAAGACTGCTGTGTGTTTCGCAGTTTCCCAAGCCCCACACTGGGCACATCCAGCACAGCAGGATCAGGTGGCACCTTAGAGCATCTGACCGGAGACAGCGGTTCACCTTTACTGGTTAACCTGGCATCTTTCCCTGGCTGCTGGGCATCAGTGCCAGTAAAACATCAGCTTCACCTCTGCTTCCTCAGCTCCCAGGTACTTTAATTTCACCACATGGAACTTATATTTCATGTGGGTTTTGGTATTTGGGGTTGGTTTATTTGTTTCTTTTTTTTTCCCCCCAGATGCAGTTGGGCATCCTCTCTCCTTTTTATTCTGCTTTGGCAAGTCACTTTGTTTTCATCCAAAGCAAAAGATCAGCCACTGTAGCATTGAGCATATTCTGTGTTTTCCATTAAAACACTTCAGGTTCTGAATAAACCCAAACAAGTCTGTGGAAATGCCATCTCTCAACAGGGGTGTTTGAATGTTCACAAGTATGTTCACTATTTTTGTAAGGGCACCTGCCAGAACCCTGGTGATGAATCCAGAGTAGAAAATATTTGACATCAAGTCTCTCTTCCAGAGCTTCTCCCAAGTGGTGGAAAACATTCCCTTTTTAAACATGCTTCACTCTCATAGATGAATGAATACAATATAAGCAAAGTCTTCTGGCTTCTTTTTCCAGTAAGATGCTTAGCACATTTTTGGGTCTTTTTCTTAAGATTTTTGGGGTTATATGTTAGTCAAATATAGGAGTGGAAGAAAGTTTCCCTATAAGAAGAGAAATAATTTTGACTGTTTTGTACTTTCTCAGCTGCTTTCCTAACCCAGGAAGACATTTATAAACTTGTCTTCGATTTAAGAACTACTACGCTTAATTTACTTATTCCCACAGCAGGAATTAGACCACTTCACAAATTACCTGTTTACTTTTGTAAACCCACATGTTCCATTCATAAGAACTGGCTGTGGAACTGGGTGATAAACATGATGTGTGTTGTCTGTTTGCTTTCAGACTAATTTTTCACTGCTCTGCAGCAACAAATGCTGCTGTAAGGTAGCAATTTAGCGTGATGAATGTAGAAATTCCACTGAGCGGGGATGTACTCCCATTTCCTAGCTGTGCTATATGTGCTGCAGAGCTTACAAAGTCTTGCAGCAGTTTCTAACACAGAGTGTTTTGTATTATATATATATTTTTAAATCTGCTGGCCTTTGCTTAGAGTTGTAGTGGTTGCCACAGCAGAAGGAGCTGAGCAGTACCAGAAGTTCCCTGTTCAGAAGCAGCCTGGCCATGCCCAGGGCTCCCATCCATTCAGGAATTGTGGGGTACCAGAACTCAAGCAGCGACGTGAAAAGTCAGTGGAACCGGACCCATCTTCCAACAGTGGCACTTGTACTGTGAACAGAGTCCACAGCCAGAGCCTGATAAATCAATCAGTCCCCGTTTTGTCCACAGTTCCATAACAAAATTCAAGAAGTTGGAAGTTGTGCCAGATAAAGAAAATAGAAAGGAACAAAAACTCTTGACAGGTTAAATGTGAAAAACAGAAAGTCAGGCCAAGAAGATTTGAGAAACAAATCATAAGAAGCATGAAAGCTAATAATAAATTCTTTTTCAGACACACCAAGAGTAGGAAAACTGCCAAACAGTCTGCAAAGCCAACAGATGAACAAGGTATAAAAATAGTGCTTAGAAAAGATAAAATCCCTGTAGAAGGTAAAGGGTTTCTTCTTCATCTCCATTTGCTAGAGAAACTTCAGGAGACTGCCATAGTGGAATAAAAACAAACAAAAAAAATAAGTAAAACCAAACAATTTTAGCTTGGGAGGATATGTCTAAATTGAAATGCCAGCAGGAGAGGTTGTAGAACAAATGAAGAAAATAAAGAAAAACCATTCATCAGAACTCAACATCTAGAAATTAAGTGTTAACTGAATTAAATATGACCATTTTCAACAGCTGAACTGTGTATCTGAAGTACAATCTCTCACAAAATTGCCTTGGTGCTAGAAGAAGAGAAAGTACTGAATACGATCCTGTATTTCACAGAAACAGATTAATAAATACAAATACATAATAAAAATACAAATTAATAAAATACAGAACAGTAAACCCAAAATATCTGGAAATCGGTAGCCCAGCACAGGAGACAGTGAAATTCAGGAAGAATTTCATCATGGAAAGGGTTGTTAAGCATTGGAATGAACTGCCCAGGCAGATGGTGGAGTCGCCATCCCTGGAGGTGTTCAAGAAATGACTGGATGTGCCACTTAGTGCCACAGTCTAGTTGATGTGGTGATGATCCATCAAAGGTTGGACTCGATGGTCTTAAGGGTCTTTTCCAACCTTAATGATTCTGTGATATTTTAGGCATAGAGTTTCTTGGAGATTATCCTTAAGAACTACATATCTCAGAAAAATAGCTCTGGTCCATGGTATAGAGGTTTATTTTTGCATTTACTCTAGCTTTGAGCAATTGAACCAGCTCTAGCCAATTCCATTTGAGTTTCTACTGAAAATCTTTCCTTTGATGAACTAGATTGCCTAGTCCCATTTGGCCAGGGCAGTGAAGGCTCCAGGTTGCCAGCAAAGCATCAGGCTATTTAAGTACCTGTACAAGGCAGCTGGAACCACTGACTCAGTTCAGGAGGAGAACATCAGAGCCAGAGTGCAGCAGGCTCCCTGAATCTCCAGCCCTGCCTACTTGGCAGGTTCTGAGAAGATGCTGTTCTGTTCAGAGTCCAGTAAGGACAGAGGTACCACCTGCAGCCCCTCTGTCTGCAGTGGCACTCTGCAGGTCCTTCATCCAGGCACTCTGCAGACAATGAGCTATTCAGTCTGCACTTGGGGCCAGACAGATCTGGCAATCCTAGTTATGACTCATTCATTTTCTTTAGAATCCTGTAGTCCTCAAATTTTTGTAGTTTCATAAGCCTTCTCTAAGTTAGCTGGAAACTGTTACATCTGTTACTGCTCCTATTGTCAAAAATAAGGTAGTGTTCTGTTTGCCTTCATTATTATTGGCACCCACCACTTCAGCGAAGAGCGAAGAGCAGTCTAAATATTTTCCAAATCTATTTCCAGAAAAAGTTTCAGTCTTAATTACTATGTTTCAATGCTCTGGTCTACCATTCAAACCACTTTCTTTACTATAACTTTATTCCTGCTACTATTTATTGTTGTATCCATGGTATGGCATGTAAACCAAAACATATAGGTGAACCAGTATCAACTAGGTAATTTGCTGTAGTTCTGAAAATACCCCTTTATTACAAACAAAAGCATCACTCAAATACTTTAATATAACAATAAAGAAAAGTACTGTAGGAGATAAGCAAGCAGTTTTACATAAAGGTTAATTTTACCATCTGGGATTGGCTTTCTCCACGACTAGCTGAAACCTGAATCCCTTATTTCCTTTCCTCTATGCAGCTTCTTGGATATCTGCACCCAAATAGGGTCTAGAATCACTCTGATTATCTCTATTCTCCTGAGAAAGTGACCATATCACTCTCTACAACTACCTGAAAGGAAGCTGTAGCCAGGTGGGAGTCAGTCTCTTCTTCCAGGCAACAGATGAAAGGAGAACAGCCTCAAGCCACCCCCAGGAAGGCTCAGGTTGGACATCCAGAGCCATTTCTTCATGGGAAAGGTTGTCATGCAATGACACTGTGCCATGGTCTAGCTGACAAGGTATGTTTGGTTAAAGCTTGGACTCAATGATCTCAGAAGTCTTCTCCAACCTAATGGATTCTGTGAAATAATGTTTGCAGCTTACATCTCTTATACTTGCTCCCATTTAGGAACTAATATTCTTATCCAACTTCTTATCCCTGATTTACTCAAAACTGCTACTACCTCTTACTATTGCTCTATTTACATCCAGTTGCCACTTTGTTGCTTTGGCTAAATATATTTTTCTTGGTAATACTACACTAACTGTTCAGGAAACTCATGGATTCAGGCTACCTAAGCTGTACAAATGAGGATAGCTTTGTTTAGTTCTAAAAATCCAGCTGTCTCCGCCAAACTCAATATGGGCTTCTGGCTTTCTCTGCAGCCTCGAAAAGGTCAAAATCATTTTGAAAACCTTAGAATAGCCTTAGCTCCCTGCTCCCTAATTTACAAAAAGCTAGATTTGAATCATTGTAACTCTTGGGCTTTCTGTTCTCAGAGGGTTGTGTTTAACAGTGCTGCTTATTCTAGGCAGTCAGGAGATGGCACTGGTCAGTTTTTACTAACTCAAAATCAACCATCTGACATGGCCCACCTTGTAGGAGAGCCTTGGCAGAAAGCTGCCAAACGATAAAATATGCACTACTTGGAGAGGTGCATTAGATACAAAGTGCTGTACTATAATGGACATTAGATACAAGTGGCTGTGCTATAGTGCTGGCTAATAGCTTCTATTTCATACCTGACATGAAATAAATAGTTTCTAGTTGCCTCAAATCTGTAAAACCTCCCTGGTCTGTACTCCCACATCTGATCATGCTGCAATTCAATCCACCTTGCATGGCCATCTGGAAGTTCACTGGGGGGAAATGCAGGCAGCATCTGATGTCAAAAATGAAAACTTTGGGGCTAACCACACAGTACTGCCAAGACTCCCTTTACCTTTGTGATCCTGGCTGATACTCAAACAGTATCCAGGCAGCTCTCTGAAGAGTTAGATGTTCTTTACACTAAGGGAGATAGAACATTCCAGATTAGAACATTCAACTCACTCACTTTGTTAATAAACACAAAAAAAAAGGTGTAAGTAAACCTTTGTTTTTCTGTTTAAAATTTGTTTTTTGTTTTTAAATTTGTTTTTCTGATACCACTGCTCTGTAGTCTGTCACTGTTTGTTGCCACATGTCACACGGCTTCTAAACTCTCTTCTATCAATAACTGGTAAAACCCTCTAAATAGTTGACTAACTCAAATATATTTTTTTTCACTTTTCCTACAGACTATAGATTGAAAGAGAATAGGGTTTGATTAGATATTAAAAGTAAATTCTTGACTGTGAGGGTGGTGAGACATGGGAACAGGCTGCCCAGAGAAGCTGTGGGTGCCTCTGCTGAAGTGTTCAAGGCCAGGCTGGATGGGGCTTTGAACAACCCGGTCTAGTGAAAGGTGTCCCTGCCTATGACAGGGGAATTGGAACTGGATGATCTTGGAAGTCTCTTCCAAGCCAGGCCATTTCATGATCCTATGAAAATACCAAAAACCCAGTATATCAACACAAGCAATAAGAAGACATGAATTAACTGCAAAGCTTTCATGAGGTATGTGATAATGTGAAACACTTACAAGGCAAGCATCTTCCATTTTGCCTCTTCTGCTTCAGAAGAAGCCATCGGTCACTCCTAGTCCAGATTGCCTGCCTTACTGATAACTACTTATGCAAAATGGTCAATAATGAAAAAAAGAAACAATAATAAAATGCAGGGGATTGGCACTTGGTAAAAACCCCAAACAGTTATTTCTATACTGGTCACTATAACGTGTGAAATTATATTGCTGTGACTAGCTGGTGTAATGCAGGAAGTTTAAGAAAAAAAACCCAAAACCAACAAAAAACTCCCCAACATTCCTCCCCCAAAATTCCCCATAAACTCCCAAACCCCACACCATGCATTCCTTTACAGTGGCAATTAGAAAGATCAACCAGTTACTTCCTTCCCTTTGCACGGAATGCAAGATAAGCAAAGAATACTAAAAAAATTAGTCTAAAGAGAAGAATGGAAAACTCTAACCTTTATTCCCCCTCCCCCTTTCATCAAGCTTGCAAAATGAATCTGTTACTAGAATTCTGTTACCTTTCCACTAAACATAACTGACAGCTTGTTAGATCAAAACTAGGAGAACCAGACACCTTTTTTTCCTTGCAAAAGCCACAGAAAATGATTATGTTAAATGAAAGGATGAAAAATTTCAACTGCTCCACCTTGTTCATAAACATCAGTGTTTTTTTTCCTCATGCTGCTGTGTGAAAGACCCACACAATTAACGGGACAGACTACATGAGTCATATATGTACATGTGGGAAACTGGCAAGGCAACTATATATGGAACAATTATCAAGAACAAAGTAAACACAGAAGAAAAATTGGAGGAAAAAATATATCTACTATTTGTTCAATGAAAACAGCTTAAATGTTTGTAATGTTCTGTGAAACATTCCAAGAAGGAAGAAAGAAACAAAGCAATGAAGTTATTCTACACTTTTCTGTACAAAAGTACTACCTGGAACACAGAGTCCAGCTGATTTCTAACAAACCTTCAAACCTCAACAGTGTAGCTGTGGAATGAGCCTCAGAACAGAAACCCCTAAGCCATGAGGATTTTCTCCAGAGTTCAGCAGAGCTCACCTCCTAGGACTTAAGCCTTTTGTATCTCTGCTGTAGATGATTTTCTTCTCCACCAAGGAACTTAATGAGGAACTCTAAAGTTCTTCAGTACCTCTGCTTGGTATTAGGTCTTCCTCTTCAAACTCATAGCTTTGTGTATAAATGGAACTGATTTACAGCATGCAGAAATAAATGGTCTCACTATGTTTTCTTTATTGGCATTTAGAAAGCTTCCTAGAAGAGAAATGTGTACATATTAAGTTCTCTGCAGTTAAAGAAGAAAACAATGCATTAAAAAAAGTTAGGAACTGCTCAGTTAGTATCTTCAGAGAATACTGAGCAGCATGACTCCATTTGTAATTCACAACATGTAAGTCACATAATTTTTTAAAACTAAACATTTCCTTCTGCTTTGGCTTACCAAAAGGCAATTTTATTCCGAAGCAACTATATATCATTAAACAGACATTACTACAAGACCAACAGAGATTGCACAGAAGCCATCTGATTTCACTTCTCTTTATAATTACTATAGAGAAAAAAAAAGGTAGCTCCAGTCCAGTTTAAATGAAGACGTAAATTTGAAGTACCTAACTGCAATATTCTCAGCTGAGGTAATTTGAGATTCTCATTACATTTATTACATAACACAAAATTTACTCTGGTAAATATGTGGCTGCTATCTTTTCAGAAATCAAACTGCCAAACTGTCCATAATGGGGTAAAAAATTTAAAATCAAAATCCGATATGGTAGGTCAATCCAGTAATGAATTTGCCAAGTCTTCCATGAAACATTACTATCCTGGAGAAAAGGGTTTCAAACAGCTCTTAAGGAAAGTACAGCAATTACAAAAACCTTTGCTAGGTTTCAGGCAATAAAAAAAATTCACTATTTGACCTCTATATAAATAAATGCAAAAATTTCTTGCATTATTTTGGTTGATTCTGTACAAGTTAAGTAATTAATTTTATTTAAATATAACTCTTACAACAGTTTCATCTAGGACCTTAATGAAAACGAAGAGGGTTGACAGTTCTAATATAGAACTTCCACAACAGTTACCTTAACACTGACTTAACAAGGTGAGGCATATAAAAAGACTCAGAAATTACACATTTTAAATGGAAGATGTTTATCTCAGATTCACTATGATGATGACTCTTACTCTTTAATATGCAACTTCATTCTTTACCTGCTAAACAAAGTGTACAAGTTATCACAGCAAAATTTACAGAATAATTGACTTTGGCCTTGGTTGTACAAAGACCTATTTACACATTTGAGATATGCAAGCACCTTCCTCCCTTTTAATTCTATACATGTGTTCAAGCTTTAAGTCTACATTTGGATCTACAAGATGCAAGATAAAAAAATCTCTCAAATATACAACTTGGACCATTAGAGCACAGTGTCTTTATATATGCAAATGTATCATTTGCTAAATTACCCGCTCTTCACATGGATGTGAAGCCTCACTTCCACAGTTAACTCCTTGGTGCTGATGGGTTTGACTGCTGAAAACAGCTGCTAGTCTAGGGGGGGTATATCAATTCACTGTGCAAAGAGATCAACGTGCCTCAAATTGCCCCCAAATGCAATTGAACTTGTAAATAAGTGATATGTGTCCAAAAGTACATTAAATAAACACCATTAATTGGGTGTTTTATGTATTTTTTTTAGTTCTGGTTATTGAAGGTAGATGGTAGATCATTTTGATGGAAAAAAAGATCTCAACACCAAAGAGTTAATGCTCTCTATGCATATCTGAAACAACCCAGTATACCTAAGGTTTAAAAATCCTTTAATTTGTCTTGCGACAATCTAGCAACAAGACAGATTTTTTTCTCAGTTAAATATTTAACCCACACCCAAAATGAATGTCTGCTATACAGAAGGCAATTATTCATGTCACCATTAGAATTTCTGAAGCACTGATAAGTACAAGAAAAGCAAGGTACAATTGCAATCAAATACATGTCTTTTTACAGAAGGCCTCATTGTGGTAAACTATATACAACATAGTGTTCTCATTTTCCTTAAAGTGCTTCCATCATCATACTAATCCAAGATTGTCTATTGTTTTAGCAGGTCTTTTAAGACAGCACCAGCACTGGCATCAGGGGACACTGGCAGTGGTGTAAAAGTAGGCAATGCATCAGAAATAGGTTTCATAAGCAGATGTCCAGAACTATTAGCTGGTGTTATGAGAGGCACTGCTGCAGACCGAGGTGCTAAAAATGGATTTGCATCTGGTCTTCTACCCATTCCTGCGACTGGAGAATCTGGAACGTAAAAAAACCCAAACCAACAATGAAAACACTTTGTTAAAAAGCACTCCTAAATCTATTCCTAATTTTCAGCATTTGTTCAGAGAGACGTTCTAAAATTGCCTATTACTTCTGCAAGATATAAGTCCTTGAAAATCTCCTTGCTATGGAATGTAGACACCCTCAAAGACTTTTATCGTCTCTCACAGAACCATAGAATCGTTTAGGTTGGAAAAGACTTAAAATCAAGGCTAGTGTTAACCCAGCAATGCCAAGGCCACTACCAAAATTCTGTAACAGCTCAAGCTACCAAAAAAAAGTGCACATCTGCCAGGCAACATGAACACCCTTTGCAGTTCAGTTCACCTCTGCAATGCCAGACATGAAGTATCTGTCACGCTGACTCCAGCACTGTGCAGAGGTGTAAGGGCCCTGGCACAGGCACTACAATGCAGAGCACAGGAAGGTTTCCCAACACATGGCACAGCTTCCCCAGGGTCAGCCCCAAGAAAACCCCATAAATAAACAGCACTTTGTAACATCCAACTACTTTAGATGAACTGAAAGAGGGGTTTTTAGCATCTCTGTCTCTGTACATACATATAAATATGTAGGGGTTTGGTGTTTGGGGTTTTTTGTTTTTATTTTCTTTTGAGTTTACAGCTAAGTTTCAAACCAAACAAGCTTCTGCAAACTATCAGGCCTATATTAAGGTGAAGTCTTAAACACATATAAAAAAATTAAGAACAAATTGGACCAGCTGAATTGAAGGTTTGAATCTTAAATTACTTAAGACAAAAGTAAATTAATTTAACATGCATAATATAAGCCAAACTGTTCTCTGTCTTAGAAAAATCAAAGTCAACACTCCTGCACAGCTTACAGAAATTTCATACCTGGCCATACACTTAACTGACTTTATTTTGGTCCTCACTGAGCAAGCAGGTTCTACACACCAGAGAGACACTGCAAAGTTGTATTACTTGCATTCTTCACTCCAACACAAGCTGATCAACAGGGATGCTGAAAATCAGGACTGGGTTCACTACTACACCATACAAAGTTGTCTACACAGCAACTGTTTGGCTCTAACGGGTGCTGTTAAATCTTCCCATATTAAAGGGAGTTTGGCCCCTCTAATCTTCTGTATTGAGGATTTAGAAAGTGAGGTATAGATGCAGTTGGAAGGAGAGGTAGGAGAAAGATTGAAAAAAACAAAAAAATGACAAAATAAGACATGGCTGGGGAGAAGAAATCATGTTCATAATTTACAAGTGAGAAAGCACAGAATCATTAAAATCCTCTTGAAAATTCCACCCTTAGTTATTTATGTTCTTTGTAAAGATTTGAATATTACCTTGCATTTGACTGTTGGGTGGACTACTGCTAGTTTTACCAGTTCCTGCTGGTCCTAAAGGTTTCATGTGATGAACAGAGAGCTTCGGTGGAGGAAGGCTTGGGCAAGATTCAGTTTCAAGGAATTTCACAAACAGTTCTGAAAAAGACTGTAAGAAGCTACTAGTTACTATATTTCACTGATGTTCTGGTGTAAATTACTAAGTCAAAAATACATATATACATAAAATAAAAAGCTGTCAACAGGCTGCAACCAATTTTGTACTTCCACTTGGTACTTAGCATTTCTCAGTGAGTGACAATGAAATTTATTTTCAAAAAACACTCTTTGTTGTTCTCACTAAGAGCCTTTTATACAAAATTGATAAACGCTAAAAGTAACACACATACTCTTATCATGGTTCCACCATCAATTTAAGTCATTATTTCAAGAATTCTATCCTATTACTAACATCACAGTATTTCTTTAGTCTTTGCTCAACCAATCTCTCCTCCAGAAACACATAAAACCCAATCCTTTTCTTAAAGCCCATGTATGTTTTATTTCATAAAGAATCTCAAATAAAGGAAGCATGGAATGATTAAGGTGTCAGTAGCATGACAATATAAAATTTGTCTTAGTAAAGCCTGTACTTTTCACACAAAAGCATTCCTTTTTCTCTTCTACAGTTAATTAGACCACAGTCCTTTAATGGCCTATGTGCCTGCACTATTTTAGGGGGAAAAAACCCAATCCTTACACTTCAAGATGATTTACAGGAATCCAGTCTCAACATTTCTAAATCAACTGAGCAAAAAACCAAACTCAATCCAAAAACCCCAATCCCTCAGCGCTAGGTCCTTGAGTACATTATTTGCTGGCCTGCAAAATGGAAAGTTCCACAGATAAACTGCTCCTGTGGATCACGCTATGAGATTTGTTGCTTTACAGGACTTGAAAATTTAAAATATCAGTTTTATATGCTGTACTTAAAAGGTACTAGCTGCAGCAGCTGAAAAGGTTTTTTAATTTAAATTTAAAGGACATATGGGAACACAATCATCAAAATAAGTCATGGTCTTCTATACTGTTGAGTATTGTGGAATTCCATACTCTCACATATATTTAACTTCCAGCATTCATAGTTTGCAAGATGAAATCCATACTGTAAAAAGAGTGATGCCAGGAGCCAGTGGAGCAGTGATTGTCTTCTGTATTAGCCCAAGACTTATCACTGTATAATTTTCAACATCTAAATATTTCCGTAGTGCAGGAAAAAGCCTTTTGCCAAAGCAGTGGCACAAAACAATTAACGCAAGATTACAGCAGCATCAGTAAATGAAGCTCAATACACTGATGAACCAAACATGAGCATTAATATGCAACCTCCTCATTTTTCCACTCAAACCAAGAGAATGAATGATTAATTCTTACACTATTAAAAATGTTCTGATGAGTTGGTCTCAAAGGTGTACTAGGAACACTCTTTGACCCAGCTCCTCCACCAAGCCAGCCAGTCACCCATCTTGTAACTCCTCTTTGCTCTTCAGATAATAACTAGAGAAGTATTTAAAGAAAACAAAGTTAGGAAACAACCAAAATAAATCAGCACATAAAAGAAAGTGAATAAATATGAGCTGCAATACCACATAACAATGTAGCACTCTTACAGATAGATAAAATTTTTTATTATTGTCAAAATCATATTCTCCGCCTCCCAAAGACTGGCAGTCTACAAAACTGTCTCTTTATTTTAAAACATAACCTCCCATTTTTCACAATAGCACAGGTAAGTATTTAACAGGCTTATTTTTCTGTAACTGATACATTACAGCTACCCTACACAACAGCACCAAATTAAATCCTTTCCTTTCTGCATTAGCATTCCTCAGCAAACCTACCCTATTAAAACAATGTTATCAAAAGATTATGATCATCATATAAAAAACATAAAGAAGTCCCACATAAGAAAAGGTGAGATGAAAGAAGAAAAAACACACTTTCCCCATAAAATGTGCAGGGACGTCACATTTAGTTCAACAGCAAGTCATTCTATTTTCAGGTAAGGATACTAAAAAAAAAAGGGAAAAAAGAGAAAAGAATAAAAAGGAAAAAAAAAAAAGAAAAAATAGAAAAAAAAGGAAAAAAGAAAAAAGGGGGAAAAAAAGAAAAAGGGGGAAAAAAAAAAGCACCTAGTTTTCTGCAAAATATTACCTGATCAAGTTCCTCCTTTTTCAGTCCCAAGATACTTCCCATTAACCTTAACACTTCAAGACGTTTATTTTTTGGAGTATGAAAATGTCCAATAAAGAGATTTTTCATCAACAGTCTGCAGGACAAAAGAAGGTACTTTTATACAAGCTGCTATTGTGTAACAGCTGATACCATAGCATTGATGCATTTATTTCTCATACTCTTGCCTAATTTACAGTAATACAAATAAATACATCAAATACAAATAACTAAAAAGTACCTCTTTCTATAAGTTATTACCAATATTGTATGCAGTAAGGTGAGCAAATTTGGATGTACATTCTACCGCCAGGGAAAAGGTTTGTTCTAAGATCTTGATTCGGGAGAGCCTTTAAAAAGAAAGCTCTGTGTAGTCCCAAACCAAGATGTAATGAAGGAGACAGGGGAGCCCATCTGCCTATCCCTGTTTCAGTTCTGTTGGGTAGAGAAGGAAAAAAAAAGGACCAAGGAAGAGATTTACATGACATCCAGGTGATGCTGACATGTGAAAAGGCTTGCTGTTCATACCTTGAATTTTATAAAATACATTTATTAAGAATTATCTCCATTTGCAGAGCTCAGGCTACAGAAATGCAGTTCTACTTTAGAAACACATCAGTGAGCCAAGGTCACATATCTATTCGTTTTACTAATCAAAATTACTATTTATAACCACCAAGCAATTGAAAAATGTCAAAATAATAAAAGTGTAATTACAAGACAACCTACTCTTGCAACTGTGAGTGCTACATCTGTATATCGAGAGGAATAAACCCAAAAACTTAGACCAAATCTTTCACTAAAGACTTACTTGTCAACTTTTCCTTCTGTGCTGTTCATAAGGTTCATTAATTTATTTTGTACATCTTCTAACATTTCTCTTCTGATCTCACCTATAAATGTAATGTCACAGCAAAAGAAACAAAAACCAAAATTTTGAAACATTGTGGCAAAATTTATCAATAATACATACCTTCATAAATATTGCTATGGTGCTTTTAAATAAAAAACAAAACCATAAAATCAATATGATTTTTTCATAAAAAGGTGTTAATTTAGTAAGTCATTGCTGTTGGAAATCACAAGCTGAAATTGCAGGAATGATACTCAAAGCTGAAGTACAAGAACAAACATTAAATAAAACCATAGCAGAAGGTCTGATCAACTGCTCTTTTCTATCTAAATAATACAGAACTGGAAAAAAACTCCTCAGCAAGGTGTGTAGTCCTGTGGTGGCAATCCTCTTCACAATGACCAAGCTCCATGCTGGCATCAGGTCCTTCTGATCTCTGTCCTTAACCTCCAATATCACCCAAGCCCAGGTATTCTGTGTACCCCACTATCAGATTGCTACAGCCTTTGAACACCAAGGAGTTCTCAGGTTTCCTAGATGAATTACTGGTTAGCAGAGCAACATCAGGAGCTTACTGAGGGTCTGTTCTGCTTGGACCTTTCCCACTGCTGTGACTGCTGCAAGCTCTGGAAACAGCATGCTGGGACACACTTAAGCATTGTAGAAACAGTGCTGTGCTTCATAATTCAGAATACTGGCAAGAGAGGCAGATATATGCAAGATTACCCATACTCTTGGGAACAAAAACATGGAAGAGATGAAATGCCACTGCTATGTGAACCAAAAACAAGACAGGGAAAAATGGCAAACACTTCAGTCAGGCCTCATGGCCTGTAAGCTGAATAAATAGGCCAGAATTATAAGTCAATGAATGTGAGGTGACCTAAGACCATAAAGACCACAAAAACCTAATTTCTCACCAAACTGGGGTTGTGCAAGATACTGCCTCTGAAGCCTAATAAATGTACAATTAAGCCTTACTCACACACAAAAACTTGACAAATATACTATGACATGGACTATCCATGTGAAGACCAACTCAAGCCTATAGATACAAGCAGACAGGATGAACTTTTTTCCCCTTCTCCCTCTATGAGGTTTAATGCTTACCTCCAAATCCTCTGGAAAAACTGCTGATCAACTTAAGTTTTTAACAATTTTTGGGCTCACATTAATTAAAAATGCTTCATAAAGAAGCCACAAAAGATACACTTTTATTTTATCTATCTCACAGTTAATTTCTAAAAAGCCTCAACATCTTTGTAAGAAAAATGACTTTTATGAATTTTTACAACGTTCAAATAATCTGTGGTGCATGAAAAGGATTCCACTCATTTCTACAACTGTCAGTCTTTAATAAGTGCATGCCACAACTGTGTTGACAAAACATGGTTCTCAATTAACACCAATAACTCAATGAGAATTCACAAAGAGATTTTGTATATATACACATCAAAGAGCCAGTATGTGAAATGGATACAACCTAATATGCCCTGTTCAAATACTCCACATCTTTATACAAACATTTTAGTTCACAAATAGGAATTTTAAGGAGTACCGAATAGAACAAACTAACTAATGTCATGCTGGGAAGGATCTTATTCAAGGAGCACACAGAGTAAGCTCCTTGTTCAAAGCAAGTTAAAAACTAAAGCAAAACATGTATTACACAACAATATCTCTTGTAACAACTACATCCATATGCATCAAAATCCATTCCAATAATGTGATTGCTCTTCAGCACTCCTCTCTCAACACACCAGGGTGAGGCACAGGAGAATCAATTCATGGTTTCAAGGCTGACATTTCCTTAAAATTATGCTGCTTTGTAAATACGGTTAAATATGACACCAATACTTGAAGGAAAACATATGCAATACAATTATAGAATGATACATTCTATATAAATATAGAATGATGCATAGGTGAGTTGTTCTTTGGATGTCCACAGAACAGAAGGGAATAAAGAGAGTTATACTACCAATGCCACAAAAAGATAAACAAGAAGCAATTGAAAACAAATTTCAATTAAATTTTAGATTGTTGCTATTTCTCTACAACGCAAGACAATTTTGAGTTGCTTTTTCAATTTTTATTCACTTCATTTATTCCTTTATGATGGATTTTAAAACAAAAGTATGAACAATTTAAATGAAAAGTATTAATAATTTAAATAAAAAAATATTTTATATCAAAAAGGGTAAACTTTTCAGGATCACTACACAGCTATATTCTATCCACAGTGACTATGCAACTTTATCATTAAACGTATTTTTTAAATTTCCCTCTAAAATAGAACCCTGCAGCTGAAAAGAACTTAAACACGTACTTCAGGTACATTAAAACACTAAGTAACAAAAAGGTCCTGAGCCAAAATTCAGCATGGACTGCTGTAAACCAGACATTTACAGTCTCCAATAATTTGTTAACCATTTATGGCAGAAAACTGCATCTGGTACAATTTTTCCATTAAAATCACTTCTCCTGCCAAAAAAATCTATAAAGGAATCCTTCAAAAGATTTGGCTAACAAAACTGTGTCTGGGAATGTATTTGGCCAATTTGCAATAAGACATTTTATGTTTTCTTGTATAAATAGAGAATACGAAGTGATATTTTTTCCTATAAAAATCATGATTTACAACAAGGTTAAAGTGTTGTTTCCTTAATGCAACAATTCCATTTCAACTTCTTTATCAAGTAAATTGCTTGCCAATACAACACTGCTTGATACTCCATTTTCTCTCTGAGTTTAAACCCCTCCTGTTTTCTTATGCAAGGGTTTAACATCAAAATTAATGAAGAAGTTCCCATTTAAGAGTGCAGTATTTGCCTATGCCAAAGCTAATTTTAATCCAGCATGTTTGTGAGCCTTTGCTATGAATGTCTGTAGTGAGATACAGATATACAGATCAGTCAATTCAAAACCAGATCAGTAGTTGTACATTATGCAGCAGTTTGAAATTGAATTTAGCTTGTAAAATTCAAATGTGAACTCAGGGAGCACTTCTATGCCCACCTGGATGCCAAATTGCACTTAAAAGAGAACTAAATTGAAGTAAGTACAAATTCAAATATGTAGCAGAAAAGTCATAACTTTTTTGTAGAGTTCTTGCTGGCATTCTGAAGACTTTCAAATGAGATCTGACACCACCTATGTGTCATAAGCAAGAATGCTTCAAGAAAACATCACTTATTACAAGAGTAAGACTGATTATCATTTAAAAAGGAATAGCAATAATTAGTTGCATATGTTCAAAGCATGAGTTACCAGTGTATCCAGCAGAGATGGCAGTCACATCTGTGCAAGAGCTGCTGCCTCTGTATCTCTTGTCAGCTGCACACCTTTACCTCACTGTACTCCTGTATCCATGTCAAATATGGTAGCTACTTTGGAAAATCTGACAATATTTGGTATTTCACCAACTTTTAAGACACTTACAGAGCTAAATCAAGTGTCTTGGTATTTACAGGAAAAAAAAAACAAACCCAGAAAACTTGTACAGGGCTTTCTTTTGAGAAAGATCTCTAACAGAAGGTAAACATACTTTTTAATATTTGCTTTATAAACAAGGAAGCCCTCAGGATGTGGCACAGAATTAGTCTCTCTTAGGATATGAATTTTGGTGAGTTTCTAGGAATACTACATTGTTTCCTCAGCTCCTTGAAATATTTTAAGCAGAAATGAAAAAAATGTAGTTACCTTCTTTCTTAAGCTCTTCAATCTGCTCCTCTTTGATGTCAAGCTGCTCAGTAAGCCTTGATGCTGCATCCAAGGCAGCATTTGCCTCTTCTAAACTCACCTAAATAGAGGGTAGAAAAGAGACAAAAAGAGAAGCAGGAAGATCACTATCAGAATTGCCCTAATACCACACACATCAGACATAACAGCTGAAGACACTGCAACCACTTCTTCATATAACTGGATTGTAAACATCCTCAGAAAACAGAGGCTCAGCAGAAGAATGCTACTTTGTTTGCTCAGTGAAGAATTACAATTTAGTTTCACAAGATTCAAATTCATTACTCAGCCCACCTGCAGTGATACAACTTTTTCTTCCAGGTTTTCTGCTTTCTTCTTCCATTCTGCACTCTGCTTTTGGTGTCTCTCCAGCTCTGCTGAATACATAGCTTTCTCTTCTAAAGGATTAAAAGTAAGAGACAAAACAAAACTATCTTAATTTACAACATGTAACTCTTCTAGGGAAATGCAATTGAAAAACCTCAGCATTATCATATCTGAGGTAGAGGTGGAATTCAAATTTCATAAATGCGATATTGATCAACAGTTTTCACAGAACTGGTTTTTAAAGTTTTTTAACAGACAACCGATTCTGAAGTTCAGGCTATCAAAAAGGAAACGAGGTAAATAACACTTCAAAAGCACCAAAATACGGCAACTATTCCAGTTGCAAAATACTTGTTGCAATCGTTGCTATTTCTTGACAACCTTACCCTGCTGGAACTGCTCTAGCACCATCTGCAGGTTGGCCAGAGACAGCGCATACTGCTTCACTTGGTCCTGGGAGATGGTCAGCTGCAGCATGGTTTCATCTCTCTGCTTGGAAACTAGGTTTAGCTGCTCTTGCAAAGATTCAACTTGCAGACTAGCCTGATGACTTAATGAAAAAAAAGACACATTACTTAAGTAACAGAAGTTATCACAGAGAAAATTTAATCCCAGTTTACCAAAAATTTTTCAGCTCAATTTACAAAAATTACGGCACTTTCCCCCTCAATTCCTCTTTAAAACCAACAAACAAAACATAAAAAGAAATTTTGAAGAAGTCTGGCAACAAAATTTTTACAATAAAAAGAAAAAAACCCTATTAACCCATTTTATTTGAATTGTATTAGAAAAAAATCCTAGTTTTTTGTTATTATAACAGCATCTTTACAAAAAAAAAAAAAAGAATCTATATCTTCCTAGTTGTCTGATTCAATTACTATGAATCAGTAGGTCTTTCTACCAGTTTTTACTTTTAAACCCAGTCTCCAAGAACTCAGTGTATCTTGCTTATGATTGAATGTTCCATTTAGTTTCCATTTTAGTTTTAGAATGTTCCATTCTGCAAAAATATTCCCACCTCCCAGATTCTGCTACCCATGAGAAATCCAATGCATCTTGCTCTATATGTCTACACTAAGAAGAAGGAAGTTCTCAGCAGTGTATACTTGCCATGGTATCAGGCCCAAAGTAAGAATGTGTATGTGTCTTGAAAGCAATTCAAAAGGCATGAGGCTCACATCTGTGCATTGAAGTGTACAAAGTAAGACTTTTATACACTCAAGTGTATAAAAAGATATTGAAATATCTTTTCAATGAAACCTTGACTTGAAAGTCACTCTTCTAACACACAACTAAATTCATGGGTTAAGGATTTTTTTTTCTAGTTCTAAGCACTGTTGAGAATAGTTGCTACTAAAAGGAGAAATACATTAAATTCTCAAAAGTAGACAAGTGTATTTCAAATCACCCTCTTCATTCTGAGTAATGAAAGTTTGTATCTTTTCGTTTCCTCAAGTGCTTAGTATGCTACAGGATGGCAGCTCAGTATAACAGAGGCATCAGCACCAGTTTAATTAACTGTGATATTTAAAGGACTACCTGGCATTCTCCACTGCAGTTGATGAGGATGCAAGTTTTTCTTCCAAAATCAAAACCTTTTTTCTTAGCTTGACCTCTCTGTCCTCTGCAGCTAAAGCTTCTCTGGTGTAGGAGTCTTCCATTTCTAAAAGGTGATTCCGCAGCCTCTCCAGTTCCTGATTTAGGCGCTGCTCCTTCTCATGCAAATGCTGCACCTGTGTAGAACATACCTTAAGTTGCTTGGACTATCACTTCTTATAAAAAAGAAATTAAGCAAAAGTAACACATGCCCATTGAAACACATTGCAGGTGTATTAATTTTGAGTGCCTTAAACAAGTGATTGGTACGAAAATAATCCAAAAAAATATTATAGATGCAATTTCTTATTCGTTTTTCATTTATTTCTTGCAGCTAGAAATTATTTGGTGGTACCTCACTCTGCAGGGCATTGCTCTCCATTTGCTTCTGTTTGAGTGCTAGCATGACCTGGTCTCTCTCTTGCTGAAAAGTAACCGCCTTTTCCTGCATTGATTTAACTTCATTTAATAGCTGATTCAATTCTCCTGTCTTGCCCTGTTGAAGACATAAACAAGTACTTCAAACATGGCCAGCCAACAATTTTACCAGAGGCATAGTCTTTAGCAGGAAGATACTACACATCAACAAGGAAAAAGGCAGGACATCTATGGCCTTGCAACACAGAAAAACAACCAGAAAGAGTATTATTTTGAACCTGTCCAGTTTGAAGAGACAGTCATAAGTATGAGCGTACATACCTGTTCCTTGTCTTTCAACAGCTTCTCAAAAGCAAGAGCTTTTTCCTTCATTGAGTGAGACTCAAACTCTTTCTCTTTCAACATCATTGAAAATTGCATATTCGTCTCCTGAAGTGCACGGAATTCTGTTTCTTTTTCCCTGCACCTTGCAACTATACTTTCATTTTCTTCTTTCAGTTTTCGAATATCCATTTCTAAAATTAAATTTCTTTCTTTTAGATTAGTTACAGCTTGCTTTAAAAGCTCATTTTCATTTTCTTTGTTACTAAGATTTTCACTCACGGAAAGTAACTGATCACTTTTAGATTTAATTAATATATCTTTTTCCCTAAGTGACTTCTGTAACACATCATGTTTTTCTCTGATCTGCCTCATCTCTGATTCAGTCCCCTCCTGACTCTTTCTTTCAATCTCTGATGCTGTAGCAACAGAATCAGATAATCGCTGATTGTTTTCCTGAAGAGTCCTAATAGTTGAATCTTTTTCTTGTAGCTTTTTTTTCAGTTGTTCCAGCTCATTTTGAAGGAGCTTACACTCCTCACTAAGTGCTTCAGGACGACTGTGTTGAACACCTGAAAGCTGTGAAACGCTGGAAGCTGTTGCCATAGACGGTGTTACCAAATCTAGTTTGCTCAGGAGAAGATCCTTAGTGTTATAAAGCTGCCCTATGCTGTGTTGAACTTGTGCTAATTCCTGACTAAAACTTTTCAGCTTTTTCTCATTCTGTTCATAACTCTGAATCAAGCCATTATAATCTACCTGCAGCCTTGAAGTACTATCGCTTTCAAGTGAAATTTGTGCTTGCAGCTTGTGTAACTCTTCTTGGAGGTGAGCTGACTCATGCTGCATGTTCTGGACCGTGGTTATTACTTGTTGTTTCCACTCTTGCATTTTCTTTACTTGCTGTTTTAGTTTATCACGTTCTTGCAGAAGCTCCTCAAACTGGTTACTGTTCACACCCCCTGCCCCATTATCAGCACCTGTACTGGATGTCTGCAAGACAGTCAATAAGGTTTGGCATTTCTGACTTAGGGCATCTATTTCAATGTCTTTTTCTCGAATGATACGGGATAAATTCTGAATAGTTTCTCTAGACATGTCTTGACTGCTGTTTTCAGATCTATTGGATAACCTTCGGTTCTCCTCTTGCAACCTCACCAAAGCTGCTTCTTTAGCAGCGACCATGTCCATGATATTACGATACTCTGTTTTTAACTGACTGTTTTCCCGTGTCTTTTCACTCAGAACTGCTAGTACTTGCTCTCTTTCCAGAACATAAGCTTGCAGCTGCTGCTGGAGGGAAAGAACATCCTGCCTGTAGGAAGCTGAGGAAACTCTAGCATTAAGAGCTTGTATTTCTAAATCCTTCTCTTGAATGATCCGAGTAAGTTTACCGACTTCATCCTTAGACAACTGATCAATTTGCTGACTTAGGGAAACATTCTTTTCATTTAACAGCTTAATCTCCATCTCCCTTTCTTTGATACCTTTCACCAGTCTTTCAATTTCAGCTTTAGATAAGTCATGTTTTTCATTTCCATTTTCTCCATTAATAGTCTGAACTTTGGTTTCCCGAAAAAGATCAGAAGAATCAGTCTGAATAATCTGCCTCTCTTTGTGCAACTGAGTTTTAATTTGTTCAATTGTTTTCTGCAAATTTTTGATTTCCTCATCTTTTTCTAAAAAGAGTCTTTCATGTGTGACATTCATTTGCTCACACTGAAATTTGGACTCATCTATTTCCTTTCGCTGCTCCTGCAGTGACTGCTGAAGTTTCACTGTTGCTTGATTCTGATCTTCTATTGTTTTTTTGTGAACTTTTATTTCTTCTTCAAGATTATTCTTTATCACTTTTAACTGTGTTACCTCACTTTCAAGTTCAATAATAATATCTAAAGTTTTAGGTTCAACCACAGGTGTAGATCTACTTTGCTGATCCTTAAGGCGTTCGATTTCTTCTTTCAAATGATTATTTTCTTCCTTCATGACTGCAAGGCTTCTGTCTTTTTCCTCCAAGTTCTGTTTTAACACATCCTGATTTTTTGAAACTTTCATATACTCCTCAAGTTCCTGCTTAACCTCTAAGGCTTGATTTTTGTATTTTTCAATGAATACCTCTTTCTCTTTTATTAGATCTGTCAACTGCTTTTGTCCTCCTAAGCTAGTAGTCAACATTTCTTTTGTTTCTTGATGGTCGATTTCCATCTGCTCAATGGTCCTTTTAAGCTCAGCAATCTTGAAGTCTTTCTCTTGATGAAGCTTAACCAGGCGCTGGTGCTCAAGCTGCAATGCCGTGGTATCCATACTACGCGCGTTTGATAACTCCTCAATAGTTTGTTTATAATTACGTGCTTGTTCCAAAAGCCTCTTCTCTGTCTCGTTTAATTCACCCTCCAACTGTCTTTTTTCCATTTTCAAAGCCTCCACAACAGCGTCTTTTTCCAAATAAACTTTCTTTTTCTCAGAAATGGCATCACTTAACTCCTGTTTTAGTTCCTCAATGGCTGCTATTAGCTTTCCATTTTCTGTTCTGAGATTAGACAGGGATTTCTGTAGATCTTCATTTATTTGTTTATTTTCCGAAACATCATTCTGTAGTTTTGCAATTTCTACTTCTCTTTCTTTCAGAATCAGATCTTGACAAGTGTAGTTAGACTCCTCATTACTTTTTTCTGTTAACTTGCTCAAGGATACACGAAGTTCCTCCTCTTTTTCTTTTAGTCTCTCTTGCAACTCTCCAATTTCTTTTTTACTATGTGAATTACAGTCCTGGGCTTTCCTTAATTGTTCCTGAAGATCTTTAATATCATCTTGTAGCTGCTGCTTAGTTATATGCAAATCATTAAGTGCATATGAACAGTGGCTTAGTTTTTCTTTCTGACTATCTAACTCTTTAATAGTTTTCATCTTCTCAGTTTCTAATTCTGATACTTTTTTTCTTTCACAATCTATGTCAAGTTTCAGCTGTTTGATGATACTTTCAGCTTCTGTGTGTTGCTTTGACAGCTGCTCTTTCAGTGTAATCACATGCTGGAAATGAACACAGAATTCATTAGGGCAGTAAAACCAGCTGAACTATGCATTTCATTCACTTTTATCCTCTAAACAATAAAAAAATTTGAGAGGGGGGAAAAAAGTGTTTCTTAGTAGCCAACATAGCTGGCAAGTAGGATCAACCAGTCAATGCTAAATTAATTAAAACCAAATATCAAATAAGGACAGATTACATTTCACTACAAAAAAAAATCACCCCTACAAGAACCTTAACTACCTAAATGAAGAAATAAAAGAAGAACTACTTAAAAAAAAGAACTGTCAGAATTTGCCAAGACATTTGGAATTCAGCAAACATCCATTACTTAAAAAAAAAGGTGGCATTACATTTAAATTATCTGTATATTCTATTTTCAACTTTTTGTTTCAACATACTTATTTGGATTCATTTCATAGGTGAGATGATTCACTGGTAAATCAATAATTGAAAACACATGGCTTGCAACTCAAATTTACAGGTCAAATATACTGGAACAGTGACAAAAAGATAAAATTTAATTCTGATTATATATAACTGGTGACTTTTTTACTCCACAAATACTCATATTATAAAGAATTTGCAATAAAGTAACTTAAATGATCAACATAATTAAAAATTAAAAAAGGAAAAGTTTCAAAAATCCTTGTAATGCATACTGTCATAAGACAGATCAGAATATTACCAGGATAAATTTCATCAGAAATGTTGCAATGAAAAACCTGGGACGATTTTACTGCACTTTGTAAAGTAACATCTCTTATGGACAGCTGACATGCCATATTACTTCTTTGTCTATAACAAGTGGGCTTTACTTGTACTTCTGAATTTCCCATTGAGATGGTAGATATAGAGAAATACTGGCCCCAAGTATTTATTTTTAGGCCTAAAAAGATAATTTATATTTCTCTGCTATCTATGTTCAAAGATCAACCTAAAAGACAAACACACGCACACAGAATTCTAAACATTTATTTAGCAGTTCAATAATTGGTTGTAGTATTTATTACCTGAGTAGCTTCTTGATTCTGCCTGTCTAGTTCTTCCAACTCTGCTATTAATGTTTCTCTTTCAGCAACACTTTCATTTAATTCATGTTCTTTCCTTTCCAAATCTTGTCTTAACTGATTTATTTCTAAATTCTGATCCTCTGTATTCGAAGAAAGAATATTCTCATGTTTATGTTGTGCACTTGTCAATTCCTTCTCAAGTCCCTCAAAATAAAAAAAAAAATTGTAAATATCAGACTTTATCTTGCTGAAATTATGTTAGAATCTCTAACCCTACAAGAATACAACCCCAGTTAAACACTCTTTGCTGTGAAGTATTTCTCTCTACCATTCATACATACACATTTATTTCTTCATCACTTGGTTTAGGAGTGCAGTTTATAACTTTTTATAAACTCCTGCACAAAAAGCCATGGTATGGTAAGAAGTTATATCCACCTCTATGGATTGACTGGGATAAAGTATTTTAGCTACAAGAGCCACCCTAAACACAGCAGGCTGCATGGTGAGACAGGAATTTTTAATCAAGGGGATCTAAACAACATCATTATGAAAAATGCTATGGGAACTCTTGAATGAATGCAAAACACAGGAAAACTCAGTTGAAAAATATTACTGGATACAAAGTAAAACAAACCAAATCCCTCAAGTCTGAGAGTTTATAAACTCTCAAGAGTTTATAAAAGACAACAATGCTAAAAACTAAAGGTGTGTTATGTTCCACTGCTTCACTTCATCAGTAAGATGGAAGGCAGTATTATTATGAGTACTACAACAAGTAAGTGCCAAAACTGAAACATGCTAAAGCAGAAGTGAAAAATGACATATTTTACAGAATGTAGCATTAGTACTTTAAAAATGTATGTTACAGACTTCTAGGTAACATGAGATGGGTGGAACTTGAACAGTTTTACTAATAGAATGCACTGTGGAGTTCCACAAGTAAAAATGTATTGTTTCTATAAATTCCACGTATAATTACAGAATTCAACTACAATTATTTCCTTTTACATTACAATGTTACTTATGTAGAAATGCAAATGTTCAAAAAAACCCCAAACAATAAAACAACAAGCTACCAAAATATGTTTTCCATCAGTTATTATTGTTATGAACTTTTTTGTTGGCTTAATTTAGAAATTGCTTTACCTGATTTAAACTGGAAAGTCTTGCTATTTCATTTTGTGCTTCTAGAAAGGAAAATGAAATCAAATAGACAAATCACTACTCTTCAAACAACAATAAAACAAAATCATTCTCCCACCTTGCCCAAACAGAACTCTGCTGCTCAGAAGAGAACAGTTTCACAGCATTTTGTGATGACAAGCATCAGTGCCATAAAAGATTCAAACATACCTTTAGTCACCACTTCAAAGCTGAGTATTACTTGCACAGCTGATCCCACATTAGGGGGACATTGGTACTAGAGTTTATCAGTTATGAAATATGAAAATATTTTCAACCTACAGATGTTTCTTAAGCAGGTTATGTTAGTGTTTCCTTAAGGAGAAGATACTAGCAACTGAGTACCTTTATATACACACACAAAAATGTACTTTTTGAATTTAAACAAAATTTCTATTGAGGCTTACTTAGTTTTATAGAAAAACCCCTACCAAACGGTTGGCAGACATGATTGCTCCCCTCATCAGAAATCCCCATGATAGACACACTAGTCCTAACAACGTTCTCTTTTCTGCTTCACTTTACTGCAATGGACAATGCTTTTCTAAAACAGCAATACTTTAAAGGTACATATCCTCATATTCAAAGTGAAAACCTGTGAAAATATACTAAAAATAAAAAATAATAATTAAAAAAATCACAGTCTTAGTACCTAACAATGCTTGCTGTAGGCTGACAACATCTTGTGGTAGTGATGTCTTTGATTGGAGCTGTTTCTGTTCTTTCAGGACAGCATCTTGCTCTGCCACAGATCTTTGAAGCTCATAAAAGTCAGATTTAAGCTTTTCATAATCTTGTGCTATTTGGGTTTTTTCTAGCTTTGCAAATTCTTGCTCTTTCAGAAGATTTTTGTTTTCTGCTTTGGCAGAAGATAATTTGTGATTTAATTTTCTTATTTCATCCTCTAGGTCCTTTACAACCTGCAACTCTTCCACCTGTCCTCCATCCAGACTCTGAGCTCTTTTTTTCTGTTCAGTAATTTTAGACTCATCCATGGAATCAGTGCTCACACCATCTAAAAGACAAAAGAGATTATTTGCAATATTAACCAACATCATCACTCTAGATCTTTTATTTCTATTCTTTCACCCCTTCTCCTGACAGAGGGAGACAAACAAAGACATGGTCATCATCAATGGAAAGCTTGGTTAAATAGGTTTAACATGTGAAGGTGTGCTATACATATTACAGGTATCACAAGTAGCTTTTTAAATACTTTCACATGCCTGGCTCAAAAAAATTTTAAATGGTGTTGCAAGACATATTTTATTTGTAATTTAAGTAGAATATACTTGATCCCCACCTCTCTTGATGAGGAGATGACAATCTAATTTATCAGGATTTGGAATCTCTCAATTTTCTAAGAAAAATTTCTCAAACCCCATCTATTCAGATTGATGCAAAATCCATTTATAATTTAATTAATTACATTTCAAAGGTTTGCCATATGGTTGTTATAGGGAATAACTGGCTCCAAATAATTTGCTAAATGATGCACAAAGGTTTTCAACTGAAGAAAAACAATTTTCAGAATTAACCCTTTTACAGATCCATCAAACTGTCATTCTGTACTGATATTCATATTTCTGTACAGTATTCTATAATTTCCAGGTAAATTACAGTGTACAAAAAGGCATCATTAGAAGAATACAGGAAAAAAAAAGTTAAATGAAAGCACACTACTTGTGAATTCACTTCTGTGTCAGCTCAAACGCTTGACCCTGTCCTAGTCCCTATTACGTTGTCAGACAGAATGAACAAAATAAAAATACTCTAGTTCTTCAAAAGCCACTAGCAGTATTTATTTTGCAAATAAGTGGTAATGTAAAAAATAAAGGACTTCTGCCCTCAACTTCCTTAAATTAGTCCTGCTGGTGTACACTTAACAGGTACCTGGTTTCAAGAAATAAATTCCCTATCAGTAGTACCTTTAGGGTTAGAGAAGTTGTGAAAATACTTCCCCTCTTTCCAAGAAGGGAATAGATTCCTTGTTCCAAAAGGAGAGTATATACTCTTTAGAAGTCCAAGTTTTACCAGGTAAACATGGAGGTTCACAGGCACAGCTTATGTATTTGTGCAAAGAAGCCTCTCAAGGAAACCTGACATGACTATTTTTAGGGAGTATGAAATACTTACAAGGCAAAATAAAGTTATTTGTGGGAACTACTGAGCTTCTACACTGTAGTTATGCCACACACTAAGGTGTGGTCCTCACAGCAATCACAGAACCACAGCATAGTTTGGGTTGGAAGGGCCTTTAGAACATCCAGTTTCAACACCTGATCATGGGCAGGGATGCCACCCACAAGACCAGGCTGCTCAAGGTCCTATCCAATCTGGCCGTGAACGTTTCCAGAAATGGGGCACCCACAACTTCTCTGAGCAACTTGTTCCAGTGTCTCACCACCCAATCTTTGAGCTTTTGTCAAGCAATCCAGTTGGCACATAGTACTTCTCACAAAAGTTATATTTTCCCTGTTACTTTCTTATCTTCAATTTGGTATGTCTTATCCCTACCTATGTTCAGTATAAGTTAAAAAACCAACCCAGAAAGTGCATAATTCAGAGCACAATTGGTATGTACAGAAAATGACCCTCCAGGCTGATACATGCCACAGATGAAATGCTATCATTCCAGTGTCCACGCCAACCAGAATGAAGAAAAGATACGAGACACGTGTCTTAAATATGAAGTTGAACTGCAATTGAAATTCAAATTCTAAATGTCATATATTTGGTATCTATTGTACTGCTACATGCATACTCAACATCTTAACCAAAATTCACTCTACATAAAATAAAACAGAAAGCATGTGGTAACAGATACCTTGCTGTAACCGATTCTCAAGTTCTTCGATTCGCTCTTCATATTCACACAGCTCTTCCCGGTGTCGGCGACTTATCTCTACCAACTTCTGTCTGTGGGCATCCTGCAATACTGACAGCTCGTGCTGATGTTCATCTATTTCTTGACTTAATTTCTGTTTGAGCTCCTAAAACATGATTAGAGACACAAAATGGCAAAATACAGCAGTGTCTTATGAAAGAAATAATATAATAATATTAATAATATATAATATAATAATATAATACAAAAGAAAGGAAAAAAGTTTTCTCCAGTCTAATTAAAGGATTTGTTGAAGGATTTCTCACAGAAGTCAAGTTTCTTGATTTTTGTTGATTGGGATTTTTTAAACATGTGGAAAGAAATTCCTTTAAAAGATATGTTTACACAAATAGTATGCTGTATGTAACAGCAACTATTAAACCAATGTAAAGCAACTACAAGTCTTACACAGAAAGTGGATACACTAGGATACATATAGGATGATATGCAAAATCTGTATTTTGCACCTTCAACAAAAAAAATTTCTGAGAAGGAAGAAATTATTTTGTGTATCTAAAACAGTCTCATAACTCATCAACAAAGTGATGAGTTAGCTTAGCTTCACAAAGTGATTTGCTCTCATAAGTACTACTGATGTCACTGTTTCAAGCAAACATCCTGTTATTATCAAATCATACAAACACCCTTTCTTGGAGTAACTGTTTTTAAATATTGTACTGCTGACTGAAGTGTTGCTAAGCTACTACAAGGGCCTGTGCATTTTTAATACTGTTATAATAGTGCTAGTTGAAATATTTAAAAGTCACAGGACTATATGCAAAACCATAAAAAGTAAAGTATGACAGGACTAGTTTGCCATCTTACCTTAACAACATTTTGTAGTTTGCATATTTCACTTTGTTCAGCATCATTTGTGCCTTGCACTTTGGAAGACTGAAAAAACCCAAACCACATATCCATATGAAAATTGTGATAAATACATGAATTTTTTATCTAAGTGGTTCCTCTATTGATACTCAAAAGTAGAAAACAACAAAGCTAACCTAAAGCAAAATAAAAATCCATTGCAATTTTGATTTTTAAAAAAATACATTTTAATGAAAACAACTTTTCATGGATTTTTATTATTACCACATATAATGAGTAAAAGTTTCGAGTGGAGGTGTTATTGCTCATAGTATGTCAACAGGGTTGCTTAGTTTTGAGTATTTTCACATGGGAAAAGCATACTCCGAAATCAGGCTATACCTTGAAAAATAGTAACCCACAACAGCTGCAGCTTGAAAGATATATTTTTTTTTGTCTTCACAGAACATGAATTATAACTGACATATCAAGGACTGGGAGAAGAGAAAGTATAAAAAAGCATGCAAGTATCCCACTATTACTTTGAACAGTACTGTGGTATCAATAAGAATCAGTATTGTAACCAGGAAGGAGGAAGGGAAGTACTTTTTTCTTGAAAGGCTGAACAAAAACAAAACCCCGAAGTAGCATTCTAGATGAATGTTCATAAAATCTTTTACCCAACTTGACAAATCATGCATAAAAGCATCACAAAAGACATTAGGAAGTTAGTCACTGAATGTGTCCTTGGTCATGTGACTGCACAAGAGGTTTCAGCTTTTCCATTGAAATATGATGCTGCTGGAAATTTTTCAGAAGATCCACCAAATGCAATGAAAACAATAATTTGGAGGGGAGAGGGAAGGATGGGGTAGAAGAGAAACCACTCACCACTGCAATCTGCTTCCAGTGGTCAACCTCTGATTCGAGCCTGGAAACTTCATTGGACAATCTGTTTATTTCTTGCTGTGACCAGATTATATCCCCAAAATCCATGGCATCTCCTTCAAAAGCTGAGGAATGTCTGACCTCTGGAACATAGGAGGCTGATGCAGTGGCTGCTGGCAAAACACCAGCTCCCAGCTGAGCAGTCTGAGCAGCTGTCTGTACTTTCTGCAGTTGCTCCTGCAGTGCATTCTGTCTGGCTTTTAGATGGCTGATTTCCACCTGAATATACAAAATAAAATGCATTGTTGGAATAAGAAGAATATCAAAATACACTCTACTTTACCCTTTGTGGCCTTATGAAATGTAAACCAAATAACAGCCCCAGTACAAATAACTAATCACTTTCACTAAAAAAAGAAAATAATTCCGAACACTTTCATAATGGAAAAAAACCCACCTTACTTAGCTGAAGTGTTGTAAAGTACCTCACACAAAGACACAGGGTTTTTTAGCAGCCAAGGTACACAAGCAGCACAGCAATATCCAGGCTAACCGGTTATACAAATCATTTAAATACATAAAGAGGGTATTCGGGTAGGAAAGTTAAACAATATATAATGCTCTTCCAGTTATTTTTATTACATTTGATTTCTTTTATGCTTAACAACTCAATGTAGTGAAATTTTACTTATTTACAATCAAGTGAAATTAACTACATGTAATTTTCTTGTAACAACTCTGTTATTGTATTTAACAAGCAGAATTTTATAAATCTCATAGCTCTGCTTCCTCTAGTTCCCACATGAGTTTGTGAATAAATCAGAAATAAAGCTCCCTTTTGTGTAACTCTCAGCATGCTGGCAACTTTCTTCATTTAGGTCTACAAAATCTCATGTTACACAATAGGCTATAAAGCTGAAGTTTCCATCACAAAGGGATATTTCACAAATTTTGAAAGCCAACTCTGTTTTTAATTGTGTATGTTAGGATATAAATAATGATATCTAAAGACAAAATAATTGCTTCAAATGGGAATTTGTTCCTGTTGTCTTCTTTAAAAGTAATTGAATCAGAAATACAAAGCAGTAGAGTGTCTGTTCTCACAGTGATCCCAGAAACAACAGAAATTCTGACAGCTGCATGACATTCCCAGAGCATTTTCTCTTGTCTCAGCTATGGCCTGGCAGCTTGGCTTACATTACATGATTCAATGAAATATTCTTAGCCTACTTTAACAAACCAAGAAACCACAGCTAGACCAGTATTTTCACTGGAAGAGAACAGACACTATAACAAAGGCATCAAACAGCACAACAGCTACCTTTGCTAGACATACTTACTGAAGAATTCTTACTCTGTCCCCTACCTCTTTCTGCTGAAGCTGGTTCCGGTATTCAATAGACAACTGCTTTATTTGCAGCTCTGCTGCTTCATGCTTTTCTTCTAAGTCACTACAGACTTTTTTCAGTCTATCATTCTAGCAAAAAAGAGAAATGAATGTCGGTAAACTCAGAACAGTTCTTAAAGGATCAGAAAAGCACAAAGCTACTGGACAGCAAAGAAGTTAAATTGTACAGATTTGTCATGTTATTTCATTCAAAACACACAGTAACAGCAATGTGTGGGCCCAAAATCATGGTCATGTCCAAGGTTTCCATTTTTATATGGCATGGATTCCAGCTCCTTTTCAGAAAAAGGTTTGTGATGACCAGAGATAAATGGCAAGAGTTAAAATACGCAGGGCGGAATCACATCTTAGCAAGATCCACAGGCAGAATTTCAGAACAGCCACAAAGCACAAACTGGAGCTAATATCCAGTGTTTTCTCTCTGACCTCAGCCAAGAGCAGATGGCAAGAAACAGAAAGAGGACAAGCAGGAACAGCTATGTCCCCAAAATAGTATCTTAACTTCACAATGCTCTTGAGGTCTGAAGGCATACATGAAAGTTGTTTACTCAGAGACATAAATAAAGTCACAAGACCAACAAGTCCCTTTTAAGAGCACAGAAAGTCACTTTCCATGAGGGTGCATGAGATTTGCAAGTGGTTTTGGAAGAGCATGAGCAGCCTATGTCAGTATGACCCAACAGCAGGACAAGAGAGAACAGCAGGGAAAACGCCCGCTCTTTTCAGAGCCAATACTGCTGCAGTCCAAGTCCACCTGATAGGGCAGCAACAGCCACAGCAGAAGATGAAAACCTGCAGCACACACATACACCAATAAACATGTGTGTCCCTAAGTGTGATGGAAGTTTGGCACAAAATCAAAGTCACATTCTAACATCACTGCCACCCTTGTTTTCGGATTTACCCAGGGACAAACAACTTCAGTGCAATATTTCAACTTTATACAAAACAAGTCTTATGCATTGCTTTCAATTACAATAATGATCTAAAATTTCTTACTTCAAACTTTTGTGCTGCATTAATACTTTCTATTTCTCTGAGTCTAGAATTGGATACATGGAGTTCTGTCGCTGCATCTGAAAGAAAGTGAAAATTTTCATTTTAATTACAATCCTTTCAATCTGTTAAGATCAGTTATTAATACATGTCTTACTTAAAACTGCTTTAATGCTCATTCCTAGGTAAATATCAAAAACTGGTTTTATCAGAACACTGTAAGAACTATTTTTCAGACAGTCTTTCTGTATCTAATTTAGTTCACTCATATTTAGGCTTTAAATCAAATCAAAACCCTAACAGATTAGTATGGATTTAAGCTTTAAAGTGAAGGAGATGAAAATATTTTATTTGACTGTTTTGTGTCCCTGAATCTGTTTCTCATTTCAGACTTGCTCCTGACCTGAGAGATGTGTGTTTCTCTGTAATGCCATGCAAAGTTTCAAAACAAGTATTAATCCCATTAAATACACATAACAGTGACTGAATTTTCAGAATAAGAAACAAATTACCCACACCCAACAAAACCCATATAACAAAACATCAACCCCATAAGACTCATTGTCTCTAAAAAGGTGATATATCTACCATCCCAATTTATCCAATAGAAAAAGCACGTAATTCCAGATACATTTTAATGATCAATGCTCCTCAAATTGACTATGTTTACTTCTCCTATGTGCCACCTTTAATGGACAGAAAAACATTTCCTTTTAGCAATGAGAAATCATCCTGAACTGACTATAAAGCAACCTTGACAATACTTCAAAATTTGACATAAGTACAGTTTCCAAGTAAATACTATATTTCATAATTCTCCATGTGTTGTTTAAAACTGAGACAGCTCAAGCACTGCAGAGGCAACAGTCTACCCATGAAAACTGCGAAATGGAAGATGTGCAAGTCCATAATCCAGAAACAACTGATGGGAGTCAAAACACTGAATGTAAGGGGTGATATTAAAACGTGGGAAACTTTCACCAATTATGAAATTAAAATCATCAAACTGTAAGGAAGTACTTGAAAAGTGTTGTTTAGGCCACACAGTATTTAAAGGTCTTCACAGAAGAGTGCCTGGATGCCACTAGATTTTTTACACTCTGGAATCTAGTCACCCATACAGATGTACTACCCAGAAATTTTTAGGAAATTGAAGTTGTTCACAGCAGTATCCAGCAGTGAAGTACACCTGGAAGTAACTACTAAACATCAGTACATCTCACTTGTACAAACTCATGTACAAATGTGTCAGTTCACAATTTATCTTTCAAAAAAGTAAAACAAACACCCTAGATGACTGCACAGCTCAGGAACATAAGATAACTTTTCAAACTAAACTACTACAGATTTTGAAATTTAAAACATTTCTAAGTGAAATTTAAAACATTTCTAAGTAAGTCTTTCAGAAAACTGAAAAAAAAAATCACAGTTGTCAGAATTTCTCTCTTCTGAGCATTTTACCTATGCACCAAAAGGTGATTCATGAGACCCTTTATATCAGCTTGACAAGGTTTATACAACTTATAATATTTCTATAATATTCTTTCACAATGCTTCATACATGAGAGATTGTAAACGAAGAATTGCCTAATCTCACATTGAAGATGACTATTCAGAAGTCTTAGCTGTTATTTGTGGTTTCTATTCTTAGCACTGTTTTGAGAAAGCTAGCTTTTAAAATAGTAAACAATACTAGGGATATTAATTTATTGATACACATTACCACATTGTATAACTGCTTTACTAAAGTTTTTTTCAAAAATTTGTAACCAAAAGTCATTATTAAAAATACGAAGAAAATATTATATTCTAAAATAGATTCACTATAGGTTTATAGAATATCTTACTCTGATGACTCTGTTTTTATTTGTTCTTTCTGATTTAAAGATAAATCGTTCTAGCCTCTAATCCTTATAAAGCAAGGGCCATGTTCTCCTACTTGGCTGTAGGGGAATTGTAGAATTCGACAGGTTTCTCTGGGCACAACTGAAATATAAACAAAACAGTGATAAACATTGAACCTTTGCCTGTGTGACACGTCAGACTTAGATCACATCAGTGGCAAAACAACCTCTGTACTACAACTCTGCAGTTTTATGGAACCGGTGTAAAAGCAGCTAATTAACTGAGGGTTTAGATAAACTAAGCAAACAGAAAAGGAGTGTTGCTTGAGTGCTGTCATTCTGGAGCAACATAACGTTTCACAGAATTCAGAAACCTCTGAATAATAAGCCTAAAACAGGTTTCCACCCACTATTAGAACCTGGCAATATACTTGTGTATTCTCCAGATCCTGAGATCGCAAGAGCGGAATAAAAACAAAAACAAAGGCAGCAAAGCCAGCAGCATTCGCGAAAGGCACCAAGCGGTGACCAGCACCTGGGCCGGTGCAGGCAGCGCCGGCCCCGCCACTGCCGCTCCGGAAGGACCGGCGGCCGGAGGGAGAAGAGGGAGAGGAGGAAGAGCAGAGCTCCTTCGCGGAACCCCGCCCGTCCCGAGCCCCCTTACCGCCCACTTCCTCGGCTCCTTCCAGAAGGATGTCCTTGGTGAAGCTGGAGATCTGCCCGGTGAGCGAGGACAGGCTGTCGCCCACCTGCCCCAGGGACTGGCCCAGCCCCGAGCCCAGCCCGCCCAGCCACGACGCCATCGCGGCTCGGAGAGCTCCGGGCCTCGCTCGGCCCTGCCGGGCGGTCCCTGCAGCCGGTTCCCGCGGGCCAAGCAGCCGCCTCCGCCTCCCTTCTCGTCTCTACAGCGGGTCGCGGCTCCCGTGGCGGGCTCAGCACAACAGGCTCGGCAATTCCTCCGCCAAATCCGCGCGCATCCTCCCGGCTCAGCTGCTCCTCGCGGCTTGTCTTGTCCCGTCCTGGCTCAGCGACTCCTCTCGGCGGCTCCGGCCGCTGCCACCTCAACGGCCGCCATGACACCCCTCCCGAACACCACCGAGAGCGGCGGCCCGGGCCAGAGCGCCGCCGCGGAGGCGGATGTGGCGTGTGGGCGGAAGCAGAGGATGCCGGGACGGTGGCGGAGCAGCAGGCGGGGCGCGGCGGATGGCGGCGTGGAGCGCTGTGTGATTATCGGGAACGCGCCCGCCGCATGGACTTGGGCCATTGGCAAAACAGCGTGCTGAGCGCGAGATTAGACACGATTTGTGTTTGAATATGTGTCTTCCCAAAACACACAAGATCCTGAAGCCCCGGCTGCTTTGGATGTCCATGGAGTGGATAGGGAAGAGGCTACTGAGGGCACCTGATCGATGTCTAGCAGAATCTCAGGGAGAGGTGCCAAGAGGCGGGGTCGGGGCTCTTCCCGCTGGTGCCCACAAGTAGGACAAGGTTTCTGCAACGGGCAGAAGGTGATGCACAGGAAGATCCACCGGAATATCAGGAAAAACTTGTTTAGTGTGCAGTGACTGCGCACTGGGACAGATTGCCCAGAGGCTGTGGAGTCTCCCTCACTGGAGATACTCGGGAATCATCTGGATTCTGCAAGGCGCTCTGGGATCACCCTTCTTGAGCAAGGAGGATGGACCAGATGACGCACTGTGATCCCTTCCAACCTGACCCATTCTGGGACTCTTGGTTGTGTTTCTAGCCAGAACCCCAAAATTGCTCCAATTCAAAGTTCTTTCTGTTTTTTGATCAAGTGAGGTATTTAAACTTGGGAGTACAAGTACTGCACTGTTACAGAAAAAACCAGTTTTGTATCAGTCAGAATGATATAAACTGTTAAATATAAACTGTATAAATATGACAGAACTGTTATAAAAAATGGTGATACTGGAAATAAAATACAGGGCAGCTGGCTCATTGCCAGTGTCAAACTGATAATTGCATTAAAAGATGCATAATTAAAGCACCACATCAACGGCAAAATAAAGCTGAGAAGAGCATTTCACAGGTGAAATCTTAGAAGTCTGAGACTGCAGCAGTTAAAAGCTCTCGAATAAAGATTGTTTTCCCTCTTCTTCACTGAACAATTTTTCTATCGGGTTTATAACTGATTTCACCAGTATATTAATTTAATGGCATACTTGTCACCCTTATGATTGTCCACAAAAAACGAATCATAAACTGCTTCAAATCCATTTCTGGCTAAAAAAAGGAAAAAAAAAACCAAAAAAAAAGACATCAGAAGTGTAGGAAGTACTAATGCTGTGATATAGCATGGAATGTAGACAGGTGCAGTACATTATCAGTTTTATTAATTTGCAATACTGGGTTTAATGAAGACGAGAAGTTTACAATGCTCAAAAAATGCCTTATCAATGGTTTAAACAAAAGCCATATGTGTCCTCATGACAGAAAGGATGTAATTTTGTGTTTGGCTAAATAATTTCTGTAAGAAATTATCTTAGCATTTTTTCAGCTAAGATCATGGATGTCTTGCAGACATGTAAAATATTTAGGGATGATAAAAATGTGGTGGGTTATTTTATAAAGCAAAGTAAGGCATGTAGTCAATAAAGTAGCACTGAAGACTTTTTGAACTGCTCTTTTTGATTACTACTCCTGGAAAACTAGAAACTATTTAACATTGCAAGTAATTTTTGTAGCTGACTGACTCAATCCACAGTTAATAAGGAACAGAAGTCATGCAGTATACTCTGTTGTGACTAAGCTACAAGACCAATGCTTAGTGTCACAAAAAGAACGAATATTCTGGCAGCAAAGCAGGAAACTGTAGCTTACTTTAAAAATTAGAAAGCATATAATTTTAAAAGATGTAACACAACTATAATTGGCACCAATTTCTTTCCTTAGCAGGAGTGTCTTTACACAACTTCTGGAGTATCAACAGACACAAAGACATCAGAGATGATGAGATGTCAGCAACAGAAAATGATCCCACTGCTCTGTCTACACAGCTCTGGTGCAAAGCCCGCTGGTCCCGATGATGCCTTGAGGCTGAAACAGAGGCTAAACAGAGTGAAAGGAACAAAGTGAATGTTTATTCAAGCCCATGCCCTTGCGTCTCCGGACCCACAGAGGTGGCCCAACCCGAATATTCCCAAGATGGAGACGAAAAAGGGGCTTGTCCCCAGGTCTTACCCCTTTTACAAGTTTCCATTCATTTGCATATAGCAATGCACCGTCCAATCAACAACCCCGAATCACCGAACACCCTCCTCTCGACTTGCCCTTCTCTTCCAGGTTGTTTATGCTCAGGCCTGGAGCTTAGAGACAATGTCCTTGAAAAAGGCCGCCCTACCCCCATCACACCGTGAAGATCCTAGCACCACTCAGTGCTATCAGACAAAACAGAAAAACCCAGCCCTAAGGCATCACCACGGATGAGATTTCAATGTCTGATGATTCTGTGCCCATAGGGGAAAAGCACATACGCAAATACTTAAGAGAGAAACATTAGAAGCTATAATCATATTTATTTAGAAAAGTGATATCAAATACAACCATATATATTCATGCCTATTTGGAGAGCATTTTCAAAATATTGAACAGTGCTGCCATTTTCCAGTCAAAACAATGACAAAGCATTTCAGCCTTCCCTTATTAGATCTTTTCAGTATTCTATGCTTTATATACACAAAATAGGCAAAAAATATACAGGAATGCAGACCCAAAGATGTGATATGGAAACAGTCTTGACAAAAAAAATCTTACTGAAAATGATTTCTAGAATACACAACTATTAGGCAAGAGATGAAAAATTATTCCCTTACAAAATCCTAACTCTACACTGATTTGTACACAGGAGGTTTCATGTAGCAGAAAATAAAACTTTATCAAAGCTTACACGCTTTAAAGACAAGATCAAGGGTTTTATCTTTTTTTTTAATTTTGGTTTTGCACAGTGGCATATAAATATTACTTCCCTTTTTTCAAACTCTTACAAGTTCCCTCCTGAATTCACCCAGTGGCTGTACTGAGGATGGTGGCAGATTAAAAGAAAAGTGTAGTTACAATTATTTTTCTTAACAAAGAAAATAATGTATAAGTGTTTTGATTTCGTGAAAGCAGTTGAGAAGTCACATGTACTAACTGTTTGAAGAACTGTAACTGGGGAAGGAGGTGACTATGGCAGGTTAAATAACTCCAGCATTCCCTCCATCTCTAAAATACAAATAAGGCAAAATGTGTGCATGAAGATTAAAAAAATTATTGCAGAAAAGCTCATGCTTTTAAGATGAAAACCTGGATACAAGACAAAGCTACCACTTCTAAACTGAAGAACTAAATATTTGGACCCAGCCAATTTGAATGTATTAAGTATTATCCTCACTTGAACAAGTGATAGTGTGTATGGAATAGGTATGCATTTATTAGATGTTGGTCTTGTTTTCTCTTTTTTTTTCTTTGTGAATAATTTGTGAATGAATTTGTGAATAATTATCAAGATTTTTCCAGGACTTAAGTTTGTTCTATGCAAGACAGTGATGGCTTACAAATTGAACAACATAATTTTCTATCTAAGCTCTTAAAAAAAAGTTTCCACATCAGTTTTCGTATTCCTTGGATTCTTATTTCAATTCCTTTAAAAGTGATGTGCTGCTAAGGCGAATTGCAAAATAATACTTCTTTGTAAGGCTAACTTCTATTTCTCTGATCCTGTTCCCCTATACTGCATTTTTCAGTACAAAGGCCACTATTTTTATGTTTTCACCATTATTTAAACCAATAATTAATACTAGAAACCTTCCCATTTTAGAACTGTAACATGTTCATTTTTAAGCCTGTTAATTTTGCAATAAGACAAAGCAGCTTGCAAATAATAGTGTTGGTCTACTAGACACCTGGAGAAGCCATTTTAACCCCCCTATCATTCTGTAAGTTTGTAAAAGAAACAATAGTCCAACATTAAAACACATCATAGATTTAAATTTGTATTGGTTATTTTCAAATAGTCTGCAAAGTAATAAAGTATGACAAGTAAGAAGAGAACCTTAGCTGAGAATTACAGTTAAATTTGCTGCAGTTCTGTGAAGGGCACAGGAAGCCCAAATGTTAAAGTAAGCCAGTATCGTATCATATTAGTTTCAGGTCTAGAAAAATATAAGCATTTAAACATTTAAACAAAGCTCATATTTGTACTTACTGTGCCTAACAAGAATTGCATGCAAGCATGATTGCATTACAACTTTTGTTCCTCCTGCCCTCACTGTAAGACCATTAAAGCTCTTTGCCAAATTATACTTAGAGAAGTAATTTTGAAAGATATTTATTATATCACTCACTCCCCCAGCCCCTTTGATTTCTACTGGCAGAAAACCATGATTTATTTCACATGGACCATTAACTGGAAAATAGTAAAAACCTTTTGAATTAAGTCCGAAATTCCCTCAAATAGAATTCTGTAATTAAAACAAACAAACAAACAAACATCCCCACCAAAACAAAAAAAGTCTGCTTCCTTACAATGAACTTTGGCCTAAAGCTGTAACATGGATAAAATCCAACTCTTCAGCTTGACAGGGTAGATAACACTGGAAGCACGCTCTAAATTACTAAATTGGAAGCATAATTATGCCACACTGAGAACTGTGTATCATCGAAAGAATGCACACCAAAAAATGACAGCAGTGTTTTACTGACGGCTTCTTGGCAGGTCCAGATATTTTGAACTTGAGACCTGGGTTATAAAATATGAACTGTCAGCAATTAGTATGAGTCTTTTCCTTGGGGACAGTTCAGATAGAGACCCTGTCACTCTCTACCAGTCCTGAAAGGAGGCTGTGGTGTGGTGAGTGTCAGCCTCATCTCCCAGGTCACAAGTGACAAGAGGAGAGGAAATGGCCTCAGTTTGTACAAGGAGGGGTTCAGGTTGGGGATCAGGAAGTATTCCTGCCCTTAAAGGGTTGCCCACCATTGGAACAGGCTGCCCAGGCAAGTGGTTGAGTCCCCTCCCCGGAGCTATTCAAAAGAGGTACAGCTGTGGTGTTCAGGAACATTACATTTAGTGGTGGACTAGGCTGGATTAATGGTTGGTTTCTTGCAGGTCTTTTCCAGTGACAGAATTACATGAATTAACAGATGTAGCTTAAATTGCTCTCTCCTAGCTACTTTTCTAGATAGATATGCCTACATCATTCAACTTGACATTTCTCTAAAAAAATCGAACTGGTATATGTTGAGTGACAGCATTTCTCCACATAAAGGGAAATGGTTGGCCCTGTGATCACTGACTCAGCTGCATCTTTCAGGCACTGACATTTTATATTCTTCCATATTAAAATACTTTGATGATGAAATCACTTATGATGTGACATGAAAGTTCAAAGGCAAATCTCCATGTTTTACTGATTATAAAATCATGTAGTGAGCCTGGGTTATGTCAGTGAGATTTTAAGGGGCTGAGTTGTTTTGTTTTTTGTTTTTTTTTAATATAGGGCTGCTAGATCTATAGAAATAATATTTTTATTATGTTTTTATAATAGAGGATAAAAGGTCTGAGTTCCAAATACTAGCATTAGATTGCCAGTCTACACCTATTTATAAAAATGAGTCTTATTTCAGAATTAGTTTATGGCACAACCATAAAAAGAAAAATTAAGCTGTGGTTAATTGATGAGAAAAAAAAAATCAGTGCTTTAGACTCCTTTCTTGCTTTCAGTTTCATAGGAATTTCAAACTGAAAGCAGAAAACCACACCCTGAAAAATACAGCATTTCAAAATGGCATACGCACACATGGACTTTTAAAGTCATTGTTCAGCTATATTAATTTGAGACATAACAAATAATTATAATGTTCATGACAGGACTATTTAAAAATGACAAAAATCAGTTTTTAAAAAGTAGTGCTTTCTTATGTCAAAATCCACATTGTGTAACACAAACCAGTGGTTCTGGTGACATTGGTGAAAATCCAGCACATTGGTAAGAAAAACAGAATTTACCCCAATCATTATAATATAATAATATCCTAAGCTATCAGGAAACCATTGCTATAAACAAATCTTTACTGAGAGGTAAGAGCCCTTTCATGTACAGTACTACTTGATACTGAATGTGTATTTCCATCTAGCTACCGTTCATTTCCTACTAATTTTAATTAAATGTTACTATTGTGCAAAGATGTAACTTCAGAATATTTTGATAAAGAAAATTTGGGTTATTGATGAAAGATTCTTAGGATGCTTGTGCTAACTGTTAATGCTTTAACTGGACTACAGCTTCTATACTCTATCTACAACATAGTTCCATATAATTTATATGTAAACAGAATTTGTATTTCAAGCACCATTTAGGAAAATGAAACATCTCTCTTTTGCTGTACTGAAGTTCAAAGTCAGGTTTGGTCACCCTCTTACACATCCACCCTGGATATCAATGCAAATGTCTTACAACCAATAGCATAAGCTGTCTCACATACTTTGCTTCCCAATTTTTCTCAGGATCAGAAACATGATAAAAAATTGTAAGGTGCATGAATAAAGGCCATTCCTGAAAAAACTGCAACATTCTGACAAACACTCATAGAAAGCATTTCAGAAAAAACATCCACACAGGCATAAATATTCATTCTTAAAAGAGCTACTTGCACAGGGGTCATTTCAGATTGCAGGAATGCACCTTATGTGTGTGGCACTGACTTTATGGCACCTAAATCCCCTCCTACTTTCTCCTGGTCTCAGTTACAGCTCTTTCATACTGAAAAGCCAGAACGAAGGGTTGAGCTTCAAGAGGAAAAGACTCTGCAAGAGTCTTAGAAAATGAAACCCGTTCAACCCAATTGAGTATATGCTGCTTTTGAATTAAAAAGACAGTGGCTTTAACAAGAAAGAACATAAGAAAACAGTAATTAAAACCAAACAAGAACAAAATCCCAAGCCAAGTAAGGTAAGTTATCTACTAAAAGACAGTATGTTAAACAGAGATCTAAAATTTTACAATTAGTATTGAAGGTAAAACCAAAAATTGTTACGAAGTCAGAAATTACTGAAAGACTTAGGAGTACCATTATGGTCAACAATACACTGAAAATTTTGTCTTGAATCGAAAAGTATGAAATTTATGGATTCTTGTTTCCTGCAGAATGGATCATTTCAAAAGTGGACAGCAGTTAAGTCATTCATAATAAACAATCATAAAATAAATTATTTAAAATGAATGGAATTTAATTACTCTCCGCATTTTAGAGTGATCTATTAAAAAGAATTTAGGAGCACAACTTAGTACTTTTATCTGTTTTTCCATTAGTACTGAAGAAAATAATTTGATGCTGTTTTCAGCACCCTTTGTATCTTCTACAGAATTCTTCAAAACAATTTAAACTTGATTTTTTAATGCAAGCTTTAAAAGCTTTACTTTTTTAAGTTACAGCTGCTACCCTTGTCTAACTTGGCATGAATAGTTCCAGTAATTTTAACACCACTACTCTTGTGAGCAGATGTTTTGTAGTAGGAGTGCTACAGTTCTTTAAATTAGTGCAATCTTTTTTGTATTTGCAGATCCTCTCTAAACTGACCTCCAGCAGCCCCCCTTTCATTCCTGCTTCCAGAAGTCTGAAGTGAACCCTGCTTGTGCAACATTCACACAGTTGAATTTTAATGGAGACTTAGCTTTTTGACAATAAGAGGGAAAAAAAAGATGTTATTTCTCATCTTCTGAATTCAAGTGGTTTCTGACAGACTCCAGAGACATATTCATGGCTGCTTGAAGCATGTCTTCTTCACTCATATCACCTCCTAAGGACAATACATGCATACAAATTGTAATAAATTCACAGTTCTTAATTATAGTTAAATGCTTTTGTTGTTCTTTCATCCACACCCACCTTTTCCTACTCCACCAACAAAACTGGTTTTGTTTTTAATATCACTGAACATTTTGCAAATAGTTTTTCACCAACAACAGTCAGTTTGTAAGAATGCACAACAATTTTGGATCACCAATACCTAACACTGGTAAGGTCTACACACATTCTTCTGAAAACTGGTTCCAGTAATTTTGTCAGATACTACTCCAAGTTGTCATACAACTTTAAAAGCAATTTAGAAAACAAACAGTTGGGGTAATAGCAATGATCTTCACTTTGAAATAGGATATTGACAGGGGAAACAGGCTTTGCAGCAAAGTGATTCTTTCTCTCACTGCCAATACAGTAATGGCTGTAATGCACAATTGGAATGGCTGCTGAAGTGATGAAGTAGGCAGACAAGGAAAATTAAGAAACAGCACAAAGATGAAAAAGACACATTTCAGTGTTGGATGTAAGGTTAAAAAACAATACCTTCACCAGATTCTGGAGTGCTTGAGCTAAGAGTTGCTTTCTCCTGTAGGTTTGGGGTCTGATCTTGCTGCTGTAGCTGTAGCTGTTGTTGTTGTCTGAAAGTGTGATAAATTTATAAGAGAATAAGATTAACATCAGTATGAGACTTGAATCAAGTTCATTTCATTTGAACTTCAGGATTCAGAGGGAGAAGCTGTTTGGTACAGTAACACCCCTGTGCCCATAATCTCTTTCAGCATTTCACCCTGCCAACCTTCAGATATCTATCTTCCCAGTATTATACTCCAAGCCTATTTTCCCAGGATTTGGAAGCGCCGCATTCTTATTCTACCATGTGAAGTCTAACTGCTCCCATTCATAGCATTTCTCCCTGGTCTTTATTTCCTCTATTACTGTAAGACAGAGATAAGGAAAAGGTACAATAACTCAACTATCTATTACAAAGGTACACCAGAACAATAACAAAAAATATGTACAATGCTTTTGTGTGATGCAAATGAGAAGCATCATTACCCAAAGCAAAGTCTTAGGGAAACAATATTTTTTATTGGGAGGGTAATTGCAGAAATCTACAGGATTTAATTTAAAATACTTCAATAAAGTAGGTTTTATTTTCTTTTTTCACAAGACTTGCAGTATTAACAAACATCCTCTTACTAGATGTTTCTTTGTAGGAACCACCTGAGAAAGTAAAATTCAGGTACTCTTAGGAAATCATGTTAAGACAGAAAAGTTGAGCTGGACCTCAGTAACAAACCCATCCACACCCCCAAAGCACTGAAAAATACAACATGTACTTCCACATGCAGTTTTCTATCAGCTACTTTACTTTTCAAAGTATGCTTGTCTTCTCCTTCGCAGCTCTTCTGAAGAAAGGGAGTCTGTCTGACTGCTGGGAGATGACTGAGGAACGTTTTGTGGTAATGAGCCTGAGAGCTCACTTCGACGGCTGCCTAAAAGCAGAACATGCCATATCCCACTAATTATAGTAAAATGAAGTTAGTAAATGAAATACAACTTGAAGAAGAAAGAAATTTTCGGAGAACTAAGCACCTAGAGTAACTTTGCTTCATGCTCTCTCTCCTCCTCACCTCAGGACTGTTTCCCATTCCTCCGGCCACCCTTTGCCAATTTGTTCTTCCTTCCTAATAATCAATGCCAACATGCAAGTTACAACTTTTCAAAAAGCAGGGGGGAGATAGCTACAGCAATCCTGGATTGTCCTCCTATGCTTCAAACCTGTCTGTCCAGAGATATTGACACATGCTGGAAAAAGTGCCTGACAAACTGATTCCAGGAGCTGCTTAAAGCACGGTAAGAAATTCAGATGAGCACTGCACCTTGCATGCTGAGCTGAATGGCTCTGCGAAGATCAGCTTCTTCATCCTCCATATCAATTTCCTGCCTACTTAGAGCCAGGGCTCTCTGAAAATTCTCTTCATCTTCATCTAACATGCCCGTTCCATCAAAAGGATGGTTAACTTCTATTGCTTGGTCCACATCACCTCTGGGTAGCCTGTGAAATTCATGCATTCATAGCAAAATTCAGACAGAAATTGTATTAGATTTTATCATGAGGTTTAAATTAGTATGTTCTGACAATTTAATTCTAGGTTTAAGTTTGAGAAAAACATTTTTCTTGTGAAAATCTGTTATATAAACAAGTATTTTCCTGAATAATGAAAATGCACAAAAGGGCTGAAGAGCAACCTTAACACAGATCTGCCACACACTAACCTCTAAAGCAATGCACATGTTGACAAGAAGCTGTTAGATAGTAAATCATCAAAAATGATAAGCCCACAAAATGCCATGATACATATCATTCAAACCTACTGCTATTTAAACAGTTACACCAGCAGAAAAGAGTGCATTATGGTCTCCTTCTCAGGAGGCCTTGAAGGCCACACTAAAGCAACAGAACCCATGTAAACTGCACACACTTGCCATGTTACTGCTGATTATTCCATCCATTTACAACATCAGCTGAACTTTACAAAGGGAAAAAATTGAATTGAATTCCTCTGAGAAACCTAGACTTTTTCAGTATGCGATTTTTCACTATGAAAATTCAATGAAATTATTGCAGAAGTGCATAAAGTACTAACTTTATGCTTTCAAGGATGTTTTATATTAGCTGAATGCATCAAAAATGAGCAACACAATGTTACAGCAAAATTATATTGCTAAGGGGAATGCTGTATGATTTATATGATGTGGAATTCAAAGATCAGTTTCTCATTCTTTTCTACTTGTGACAGAATGCACAAACCAGTCTTAATTATAGAATAATTACTATTAACAATAGTTTATAAGATTTGCTAAACCATTTCCCTCCCTAACTAAAAAATCTGCACTATATTATGCTTATGCACATGGAAACACTCAATCCTTATCAAGGCAGCTTTTACCCACTTAAAAATACACCATTTGTTGTCTATCAACTCGCTTTTACTGGGTGCAACAGCAGCAAACATTGCACTAAAGGTATTTCTTATTACTTCCAAATTACAAACCAATCACACTGAAGATGATTAAAATCAAATCTTTATTTACCTTACCTCTGATCTCTTGACTGTGCTGCCTCTTCTCCTATCAGTTTTGGTCGCTGCATCTGCTGTACCCGAATCATCTGCAGCAGCTGATCGGCCTCACAGTCTGGGAGGTCACCTTTTACTACAAAGATGGAATAACCTGAGAAAAAGAAATCATAAGTCTACAGAATTAAAGTGCAGAATAAACACTCTAAAATGCATGCTATATGGAACACAATCATGGGCCATTTAAGATGTAAGACTCTACCTTTCATTATAAGGACTTTGGTTATTTCACTATTTCAGTCATAAAACTAAGGGTAGTTAATTGAATACATAAGTTCTAAGAAATAATGATTATTACCTACTTTTAATTAATGAGACTTAACGTCTACAAGTTACTATTACCTTCCTGTTGTAATTGAGCCAAGAAAAGTGCAAGATATGTATCTGATATTAGTTCTGGACCCATCAAGAGAGAGTTCAAGTTAAACCACTGTAATTAAGAAAAAGAAAAGGTTGAGAGAACAAATTAGCATGAAGATTACAGGTAATCCATTCCTGTACATTGTGGTAATTTTTTATTATGGAATATCCGAAAAAATCTAGTAAAATAAATTATCAAATAAAAGTTTTTTAAAGCATAATATCTATACTGCTAAAGGTTATCCTTTAAATACTCTAACAGGACATCTGAATAGTGGAAATTACTGCATGGTCTCTCCCCTTACTGAATACCAGTACCAGGGAAACACATTAAAACAGATAATCCTTAACCATTGTATTTTGATTTATTTCAGATCTCATTCTAAAATTCTGCTTAATTCTAGTTTTAAACCTGAGATTAATGCAGTAAGAAACTCTTCATCAGTTAATGCTATGTGTTAAGAAATTAACAGATATAGGAAACAGGCATTCAGTTATTTCCATTACATACTTTCATTGAACATTCTATCTTTAATAACTGGTGATGCTGAAAACTAGTGTTTACCCTTTTCTCAGATAATTTTTAAACTTAAAAATTTTAAAAAATGTACTCCAATTTAATATGCTGAGAGTACAGCACTATATTACAACATTTCATATAAACATACAACCCATTTCTAGTTCCTCAGACCATAACTATTAATTTATAATACTTCTAAATGGAAACAGTGTTATACTTACATAAAACTTCTAGAGAGAAAATACATTCAATGTGAAACAAAGTACTCCATCTTTAAACCCCTGTATATATTCCAATGAAGCTAAAGAACTTTTTTTTTAGCCCTATTCATTCAATATTATCCAGAAAGCACCATGTGAGTTAGTGAGAATTCTATCTCCATTCCCAGATTCCACATGTGCACCCACACCCCTGCAGCCAGGCCCATACAATAACAAAAGTGACTATCCACCACCCTGTCACGCAATCATTTAATTTGCCAAAAACACTCTCTGCCACTAGGAAAGGGTAAAAAGACCAACACTGTAGAAGAGTAGGGGAATAAAAAGCTCTGTAAAATTTTTGATGGACGGATTATGGGAACTTTTAAAAGATATTATAGAGGAGAAAGTTTTATTAAACTACTTTTTCCTTTAACTGTAACAGAGGAGAAGCAGGTCAAGTAAATCTAAGTCAATCTATTCTGTCAAATCTTCTCATTGTCCTCTAGACAACAGACACCTGGTATTGTCTTCATACGGTTACAAGCCAGAGGTAAGAAAGGAAAAAGCCATCCCCTCTCTACCTTAGGAGGTCTTGGGTTAGAATGCTCTCTCATAAAATTCTACCCTACATGGTTGCATTGAAAAATAAGGAGCATTTCCATAATATTAAGAGAACATCCAGCCTTTTGATATCAAATAAACAAAAATAGGCCTGTAAATATTAGTCATACTTTTAAACTGAAGCACAACAGTAGAGTTTAGCTTTCTCACTCACAGGTGATTTTTCTTTATTTTTTTTTAATCTAATATGGGATACTATTAAACCAAACTGCAGCAAAAGCTTGCAAAAGGGAAGCACAATCTACTTGCAACCACTTTTCCACACCCATTTCTGAAGTCAATTTTAAAATAAAAAAAGACAATGTCACCTGTTTTCCTAACTTTCGAACTGTAAACCAGTGTTCCTTATAATTACAAATAAATGATTTTTCATTTCTGTAAAAAGAAAAACAAAAGGTATAAATAAAATTAAATACTCTAAAATCAGAGTACATAATAATGTTTACGATCTTTGCTATCACTAATTCAAACTTACATAATCAAGTTTTAGTAACACAAGCATTGATGTTACATTACAGAATACTCATACTGCCTTTATAAGATTCAGGAAGTTTTCAATATCACTGAAATCTCCATATACCTGTGATGCCAAGATACTAAAATATCATGAAGGCACAGAGGACAGATGTTCTCATGCACCCCAAAAAAGAAAAAAAAATAAACCCGGGGGTAATACAAACATCAAAATGCAACAGAGCATGAAACAGCAATTAAAAAAAAAAGATTTAAAACATAGATTAAGAGTATTTTTAGTAAAATAAAAGTAGGGTGCTAAAAGAATCTTACATAGGATCGATCCCAAGTCTCTGGTACTCTGGGCTGTTGAAGAGGATTAGTTCTAAACCCCAAACTTTCAAGGCATTGCTTATAACCTGTCAACAAAGAGCACTTCATGAGTCAGACTAGCTCAAATCAAAATTCAAGCAGTGCAACCATCTTAGCCACACTAAACAATTACACTGTTTTCGTAAAACTTAGATTTCAAAACATTTCCAGGAAACCTAGGAATCACATTACTCAGAATGCAGCTGTCATGAATTAACATGCAAGCATAACACTCATCTCTCATCTAAGGAGAAGTAACAAAACTAGCATTTAACTCATCTGTGTTAATGAGCTTACTTCCCCAAACAAAGCTGTAATTTCACCTTCCACAGACACTTCATAAATTGTCATCTCTCTACTTGCAATGCACTGCTCTTTACTTCCCTTCCCCCCATATAATCTCAACCTTTCTTAGAAATTTTGTACCACTGGGTTATCACAGGATCAGTCAGTTTATTGATTTGAGCTCTTTTTCAGGAACTCTCTAAAGCTACATGAAATAATGCTGTAAGAACTTTAAAGTTAACAAATCAAATTCCTTTCAGCAAGCCAGCTGTGCCTCAAACGACAAAGCAATGACAGGACAAAAAACTAGAACAAGGAATCTTTTTTTTCAGCTACTTAAGCAGCTCAAAGATAGCAGGAAAGCCAAACTGTTAATGGTTTCTTGCTAAAAAAATCAAACAGCCCAGTCAGCCATAAGGAAGAGAGGCTCTTGAGGGAGTCTGGAGCATTGACAAGTACCACTGGAAGCTTGGGAGACAGCCAAAGATGCCTAGAGCTCTAATGTAGACAAAAGCCCCAATTTGGTGTTCAAAACTTTTATTGTTGTTGTTCTGGTTTAAGTATTTATTATTTATTGATTACTTTTCCCCATGGCCTTAAAAAACTAAAAACACCCAAGAAAAACCTGCAGATCACGGTGATAATTCTGTAACCATTGCCAAGGGCTTTCCAGTCTATAATTTGAGAAAGCAATCTGAATTCTGCTTTTTCACCCCCAGTCTGTGGGAGCCAGGGTCTACACCTGAAGTGCCCACAAGAAACAGCTTAGAAGTCAAGCTTAGTGCCAGCAGGTGTCATTTCACAGTTCCTGAATCCATGTTTCTCCTGTGTGTTTGAGGGCCCATGAACTGCAAAACTGCAAGTCACTGTCCTTAATGGAAAACACTCTGAACATTTGGAAGTCCAGCACCTAATCCCATTAAGGCCATAAACTGGTAACTAGATGGAAAAGCTCAAAGCCATTTAAATAATGTAAGAGAACATATATTGCATTAATAGAAAAAGGTGTCAGAAGAGAGCTGTGCTTACTTGAATTGAGAAGAATCCACTGTCATCCATATTTACGGAAGGCTGCTGCTCGATGTGAAGTTGGGAGGGAGAAAAGGGAAAAATGGTATAAGCATGAAAGGTCAAAAATAATTGAGTTTTGAAAAGAAATGTAACTGCAGAGTCTTAAAGCAACGACTTTTATCCTTGTCTGTAAGGCTGATTACAATGCCCCAAATAGGCACATTAATTTAAAACTCAAACCTTTAGAGATATTCAGTGCTTAAAGGGCAGACAGACATGGGAATTTCTGTTCTATGTGACACTGGCTTACAAAAACAAAAGGCAAATTACTGATCCTCCTCAACGTGCCTGATCATCCTACTCGTAAGATGAAGGTAATGTAGCTTTTTGTAGAATTTTTGTAAAGCTGTACTAGTAACATTTAAAAATGCCACATCCAAGATGCATGAATGAACAGCCCTATAAATTTAGAAAGCTCTAGCATTAGAAAATTAACCTTGTCTAGCTATGCAAGAATAGCAGGCCTGTGCCAGACAATATTATATTTCAGGCAATATCAAGCAACTTCAAGTGAGGATAATTTTACCTGTAAAAATGTTCTGTATTCTTCACTAGATACTCCTCCCTCTGCCATTCTCATCCTTTCTTCCTCATCCAATTGCTGTGCAATAGAGGATAGCTCAACAGGACTAAAGTATTCCCCTTGCAGCAAATTATTCAGACAATGTTGAGCACACAATGAGCCTTCTTGCTAATAATGGAAGAGAAAAAATACCAATGGGGGAAAAAAAAAGAAAGAAAAAACCCCCAGGTTAATGCAAACTCTGTAAAATGATTCAACTGTTTCATTCTGGCAAACTTCCTGCCCTCCCCACTCATGCAGAAGACATACATTCTTTCAATGCATTACACTGCAAGCTATAGAGTACAATCCTACCATTAGCCTGATGGAAAAAAAGCCAACATGCATACTACCTTATTTCATTAAGAAAAATAAATTTAATGTAAAAATTGTCTTTGAAAACACCATAAATATTGCCAATGACCCAACAAATCACACAGAGGCTCTGCAACCATCAGAACAAGGGATTCTACCCTCTTCCAAAACATCAACACATGAAAATCAAAGAGTTTAGATCTCTACTTCCTAGTAGGATCTTCCTGTTCCTAGTAAAACACATTTTCTATAGTAGACACTCATTATTTTTTAATTTTAATTTTTTCTTCCCTTCCAGGTGTGGCTATTGACAATGTGCTCTCCACGTCATTGCTGAGAAAGTGATTAGAAGCTGGAGGAACAGTAAATCTCCTTTTCCATACTCTGTGAAATTTACATATAGGAAGTAGGTAAAATAAGGTAATACCACTAGTTTGAAAATCTTGAAAACAGTCATGGGGAAACAAGAAAAAATTATTAAATTCATTATAATAAACAATGAAAATATTTTTTATTGATAGACTATTTAAATAAAAAAAAAATCAGACACTTTGTTACATATCCAGCACATTACAATTAATAGAACTATACTGTAACCTTTATAAAACATCAGCACGAATTTTAAAAGAGCCAATTAACAATGTCAGTCATAATTTTGTAGTACAAATTTAAAAAATCTCTGGTCTGAATGAATGCACGACAGGCTCCATCATTTTCATATGTGAGATAAAATACTGCCTCGCTAAAAGAAAACCACAGTGTAAACCAACCAAAGCAGTTTCCCATGAAAAGCGACCTTTTTCTACAAATAACTGTAATTCCTGCTGCAAGGCAAGTAACATCAGTTTTAAAATCCTGCTTTTCTCTTTTGTTTTGATCAGTCTTCATTTTTATTTACATTAAGAACTCTACTACACATGCACTTCATTAAAAATAAAACCCCTCAGAACAATACAGAACACCCTTCCCTCAAGTCAGACCCACAGAAACTAAGAATACAAGAGTGTGCCTTTGAGGAATATTCTTTAAATATCTATAAGAGCATCATACAAATCATATGTAGAATTCTCCCTTACAGCTGAAACCTCGAAAGTTCCCTTTACTCCAGAATCTTCCTATGGCTTCATCACTCAGTTAAGCAATGAGTTATTAAAGCTACACTGGCTGCACAGCCAGGTTTCAATGGAATCCAGAAACCTCCTCCAGCTCATGCCTTTCCTGCAACAAGAAACTCAAGACTGAACACCAGCTTCTGTCCCTCTGGGACCACATCCCTACTGCTGGCCACAGGACAAAACTGCTCCAGAAGAACCTGCTCAACAATCACAGGCTTCCCCACTAGAATTATATAAAACTGGTTTAGAAACAGAGAAACAGTAAAATACCACCGAAAATTAGTTGTATTACATACTTACATCCTAATTTTACTAAAAAGACCTTTCTGTATTTGTGCAGTATAATATGAAACTAATAAACCTTAATTTTCATATGTAAAAGTTATACACATTAAGTGGCAAATGCAGATAACAGATCCTACATTATTTAATTGACACAAACTTCCACTGTTTTGTGCAGAGAACATTGCTTCTTTTTCATAACCTGAAATCCCCTCATTGAAACCTCTCCTGACATAAAATGCTGCCCTATTTCAGTATCTTGTATCTTATCAAGGAAAGGACAAACTTCTAAGGTTGGGACTCCTGAAGTCCCATACTTAAATCCTACTTTCTGCAACTGTCATTTCTCTCTACAAATGCCACATTGCTGGTTGTTTTATTAGATTTTCTTAACAAATACCAAGTTTCTTGTGTCTTTTTATCAAAACAACTGGGGTATGCAGACTCAGGAACATGCAGCATTTCAAAATATTTTGACAGCACTTGACGGGGGAAAAAATACCCCTTAAGAAAAAACGACAGTTATTCAGTTAGATTTTCCCTAGAATAACAACAGAATAAAAATATTTGGTACTCCAACTTAAAACACATTCAGGTGCAACTTTTTAACTATGTTACTAACTTATGGGGGAGCAGGTACCTTTCACATGAGAGAATGTCAACTCACCCTTCCCCAGAATGTATAGGAACTGTAAGTTACCATCATCTTGTAACTATGAATGTATTATGCTTTGTCACTTCAATTTCATAAGTTTTGTTATTAAACTAGAAAGCAACTTAGTAATGAAAAGCTAATTCATACTGTGACAGGTTAGGCCGTGTAAGAAAAGAGCACATTTCGTTAAACTGTTTTCAAAGCCAGACTGAAGGTCACTGAAGCAGAGACCATCACAGCTGAAATCTAACACTCACCCTCGGAAAAGGAGCTACTTAACACCACAACACTTGCCAAATTTTGCAACCCAAAGCTACTCAGAAAGAACACTCCTCAGTTTTTATGGATTTCAGAATGGCAATTTTTTAAAGGAAGCTATCTTACTTGACTTCTTAAGGAAACCAATCCTACATATGAAAACAGTAACAGAACTAGTGTTAAGATTAACACAAATAGTTAAAGAGACACTTTCAAAGTGCAAGAAAAAGATCCAATTATTATTTGAACAGCATTAAACCAGAAATAGGTCGTATTTGGGAACCTAGATAAATCACAGCAGTTCACAGCAGCATTTATCCTCCAAAACAGGAAATACTGCTCGGCACAAAGCAGCGCCCTATATGAACTGCGATTTCCTTAGCGGCGCTTCCACTCCCTGCTCATTACACAGGCACAGCCAAGCCAGGGTCAGTGAGAGACGGTGTGAGAGCAGACTGACAGCCCTGCCTGCCGCTGCATATCCTCAGACTCATTTCTCAGCCATGTCAGCTATCAAGAAACACAAGCAGCTACAGCCTACACCTCCCCGCACTCGGGGGCTGTTTCTGCAGTTTCCAGAACACAGTCCCCACGTCAGAGCGGACGCCGAGGCTCAGCCCCGACTTCTCCTTTCTCTGCAGGGCTGGCAGCGTCCAGCTGGGACGGGCCACAGGCACAGGCACCGCCGCGCGAGGCCCCGGCTCTCCCCCGAGGCAGAGGACAAGCCACTGCCTAAGGCTGGGGGGATTCCAGGGAGGGGCAACGCGGCCCAGCCCGACATAGGCCGAGCACACCCCAGGGGCCCCGGGGGCTGCCCCACGTTCAGCGCGGGCACGGGAGGCCCAGCCACCGCCCCAGCAGCGCCTCAGGGACAGCACGCGCGCCTCCCCCGTCTCGGCGGCCCAGACGGTCACAACCGACAGCACTATGTCCAGGGCGGGCGGGCGGCGGGACCCAGGCGGCCCCCCTTCCCTCACTCACCCGCTCGTGGAAGATCGACTCCATGTTTACTGTAGCGGCCGCAGCCCCCGCCCCACGTGACCCGCCCGGCCAATGGCGGCTCCCGCCGCCGCCGGCCGCGCAGGGCAGGCAGGCCCCGCTGGCTGCGCCCGGCCCGCCCGCCGCGCTCGCGCCCCCTGCCGGGGGGAGGCCGCGGGCTGAGCTGCCGCTGGCCGCGCGCGCCCCCGCGCGGCGCCCGCTGCGCAGGGAGCGACACGCGCCGCCGGCCGGCTGCTCCGCCGGAGAGCCCGCCCCGGCCCCCGAGCGGCTTGTCCCCGCCCCGGCCCAGAGCCGCTCGTCCCGGCCCCAGAGCAGCTTGTCCCCGCCCCGGCCCAGAGCCGCTCGTCCCGGCCCCTTGTCCCCGCACCGAGGGCAGCAGCGCCCGGCACCGCCCGCCTCTGCCTTGTGCTCACCAGCCGCTCGCTCCTTACACCCTTTTGGTCCACTCACTAAGCATCAGTACCTGCTTAACCACTATTCCAAACAAGCCTACAGAGGAAATCCAAAAAGAAACTTAATGAGCTTTAGTAAAAAAAAAAAACAACTGTCAACCACATTCTGGGTTTATGGAAATACTCCTTTAAAGGCTAGTTCATTAATCAGCAATAAACACACGGATTCCACACCATACACAACAATAACAACACAAATGATTTTTGCATAGTTTATTCTATAATTCTTCCTCTCTTTTCCAGAGCAGGGAACAAAAGTTTCTCAACTTTTATGGACTAGTGGAATTCCTGAACACATATTAGTTACATAATTAAATCAATTTCAAAAAGTAACACCAGAAATCAAACTAGCACTGATGAATTACAGATGTCCTTTACTGTAGTATCCTCTCAGGGTGAAAACCATATTCCTGTTCTTTCAATATGTGAGATAAGATGATGAATCGAACAAAAATGTCTTCCTTTTCATCATCACCTTTTATCTCCATGTTACTTCTTCACCAGGCTTCAACTCCCTGTGTAGGAAAAAAAAAACCCAAGAGGGAAGAGACTAAAATTAGTATCTTTCTTTTTAGAATAATTATTAATAAACGTATGTTACCCTGGTTTTTCTGAGATTTTTTTAAAGCCTTCTACTTGCTTATAAGATGGAGTCAGTTCTTTAGCTACTGTTGCGATATTAAGGGTCAGTTTTTCACTTTCTCACGCTTTGGAACATAAACAACCTTTCTTGTTTTTGTTCACTGTCCTTTGCTTACATATTTCCAGCCTGAAAACAATGTTGGTTGACAGCTAGTCTAGCCAGGAGCCAATGTGCTTCCAGACCCACAAAATTATAAAAGGAAAGAAATAAACAGGCTGGTCCTCTCTTTTCGGTGGGGAGCAGCTTTCACTGAAGACCCCTGCCTCCGTGTCGTTGATTATTGCGTTCCAGGCAACAAATGTATGTATTTATTTGTGTTAGTTGATATTCAACAATACCTCAATTTAGAGATTTATGTAAAAATTTAACTTTCCTTGCAATTGTTGTCAGTTAAAAATCTTTCCATACTGATAAACTTCCTCCTTTCTTTCAAAAGCTTCAGTGGATTGACTCCTCTGAATTTCCATTCACGTAAATGGAAGCACAGAACAGCTGACTTCTAAGGAGTTGACAGACTTCTAATTGGATCCAAAAAGAAAAATTCTGCTTCCTCTACATATAATTCAATACTTTAGTGAAAAGAGAGGTCTGAGGGATTTTTACAGGATGCTGACATAGCAGCCCAACTTCACTAACAAATGCATTAAGAGCTGAAGTACCAGTGGGCTAGATTATGTCAAAAACTTTCTTTTCTATGCAAGATTAATTTAAGTGAGGCCAGAGCTGGAAACAAAAAAAATCCACAGGCAAACTGATAGCATTCCTACTATCAGTTTATGAAACATGACTTTTTTCCCCTCTTCTTCTGGTAAGCTGATGATCTAATACAGAATTAGAACTGACACAGATGAGCCAGTGCCTGAAGTTCTCTGATGTAAATTCTCCTGAGAAGTCACAGCCAGAAAACCCAAACTGACCAATGCTTATAATCAGATCATTCAATGAAGATATAGCAGCATGTATGTTAATTTTCAAGAACTTGGTTATTATTTTTAAGCAACTCACATTTATAAAAGGTGTTTGGTTAAACAGTGCTGTGATCATTTTAAATTTAAGAGAGAAAATTAAAACTCAAGCACCATGTTTCCTGCTGAAGTTTTAGAGAACCAAAATAATGGTTTCCTTATTTCATGACCAAGAACTTGACAGCAGTTAATGATCCTTTCTTTCATTAAGATAGGTCCTAAAGATTCCATTTTGAGAGGGTATTACTGACCTAAAACACTTCACAAATAGTTGATATTTTTAGGGCTTTCTTCCCTTTTTTTTGGTTATGCTCGTAACTCTAAAAAAGAACTGAGAAGCACTTTGAAAAATAACTATATATGTATATAAGAGGCATCATAAAGCAGACCTTTTATATAATGAGCTCTTGTTTCTGAACGCAGACAATCTTTCATCATTCCATCTGTCCAAATAGCATCCAATCACAAATCCCAAGGGAACAAGGATGTGAACCCAGTGGTCACGCACAGCTTGGGCGAAATTCACCATGACTGCTAGAAAGAAAAGCACAACAGGTAAGAAGTACTAATAAATCTGCACTTGGAAACTGCTGCATGCTTGGCACCTCATTTACTAGGATTGTACAATGGCATGATATACGTGAGGGCTGTTCTCAAACCTGTACCTGGGTTTCTTAGAAATATTCCTAACTGTTGACCCTAGGAAAAAGGATTTCATCCTAAAACAGGAGTGAAATAGAATATCTCTTTAATTTAGTCATTAAAGCAACTCTACAGAAGTTGGCTGCTCTGTAAAACATTGGACACACTTTCAAAACCTAAACTCCTGTAGATGGACACTTTATTACCTGTGTCAAGTCTTAGAGACAAGTTATATACTTGGTGGGGAGCTGACAGGTAAAAAAGAACATTTTTAAAATAAGGAAGAACATTTCTAAAATCCCAGAATGACAGAATTGTAGCAGTTGGAATGGACCTCTGGAGATCATCCAGTCCAACGTCTCTGCCAAGGCAGGATCACCTGAAGCAGATGACGCAGGAACACATCCAGGTGGTTTTTGAATGTCTCCAGAGAGGGAGACTCCACAACCTCTCTGGGCAGCTGTCCAGTGCTCTGCCACCCTTAATTTACAGAAATTCTTCCTCGCCTTGAGGCGGAACTTCTTGTGTTTTAGTTTGTGGCCATTGCTCCTTGTCCTATCGCTAAGGACCAGTGTAGAACTGACACCCGCCTTTGAGATATTTACGTGCATTAATGAGATCCCCTCGCAGTCTTTCCTCTCCAGACTGAAGAGGCCCAGCAAACCCTTCCAACCCAACCAAGCCTTCCAGACTAGGGAATTACACGCGATACCAGTGAAGTCTGTCACGCACACAGCCGCGGGCTCGGAGCCGCGGCCGGGTCCCGAGGGCGAACACCGCCGCCGTTCCCGCCGCGGCCCCGGCGGGGCGGCCACGCACGCACTCCCCGCGGGAGCGGCGGGAGGCGCCGCCGCACGGCCCCCGCCCCGGCCCGGGCGCTGACCCGCGACACGGCCCCGCCACCTCCCGGCTCAGCCGCCTCCGGCCCGCCCGGGACCGCCACCGCCCCTCCAAGGGCAACAGCGCCATAACGCCTCACGGCTGAGGGGCGCTTCCGCCCGCCGCCGTGTCCCGGCCGATAGGGGCAGGGGTCAGGGCGAGGCGCTCCCAGGGAGGTCCGCAGCGGTTCCGCCGCCAGCTACGCTCCCGCCCCGCCGCGACCCCGCCATTACCGCTGCTCGCGCTGCCGCCGGGACCGCAGCGGCCGCGCCAAGGGCACCGGGAACGGGCAGGCCGGGAGAAACCACGCGCTGCGCAGCGGCGGGGGAGGAGCGCCCTCCCCCCGGCGGGCTCGCGGTGGTGCCGCCCGCTGCCCTTCCGCCTGCTGCCCCTCCTTCGCGCCTCCCGCAAGATGGCGGCGAGCGCGGCGCGGGCTGGGGGTGGTTGAGGGCGGCAGGTATCGGCTCTTTCACATCATCCTCCTCCTCCCCTTGTTCTTCTCGTCTCGCAGTGGAGTGTGCGCAGGGCTCGCCCCTGCGGCGCCGTTCCCGCTAGGCGAGACTCGTCCCGTCAGGCCGGGCCCGGTCGCTGGGGCCCGGTGGGGCGCTGGAGCCCCCGGCCCGCCCCGCGCTGTGGCCCTGGCCGGGCAGGCCCTGGGTTTGAGGGGTCGCGGCCCTGGGTGCGCCATCTCTGGATGCCCCATCCAGCCCCGTGGAGCTGCTGTTAACTGCGCTGCTCCTAGGGATCCTTTTTTTCATTACTCTTAGTGTATACTGTAGAAAATTAAATCCCACCTCTTTCTAATGAGACCTACAACAGTAGAATGTTGATACCTAAGACTTAATTGGTATCGAACAGCTGCGTTGAACAGTATTAACACCGTAAGCGTGCATATTTTCAGGAATATGGGAAGCTAGATCTAAGTAAATGGAATTTTTGTGTCAGTCAATGAAACATTTTCTCCTCCATTCAGATGAATTCTTTTGGAGAGTAAACACTTGGAGAGAAAAATGACGTCGATTATTAAGTTGACTACGCTCTCGGGGGTGCAGGAGGAATCTGCCCTTTGCTATCTATTGCAAGTAGATGAGTTTCGTTTTCTTTTGGACTGTGGCTGGGATGAAAACTTTTCTATGGATATTATTGATTCTCTGAGGAAGTAAGTAGTTCAGTTCATACACGTTTTTTTAAAATAGGTCTTGGTCTGTCTTGAAAGTTTTCATAATTCCATGCAGTGGTATAATGTATGGTGCTGCTAAATGCAAAATTGTTTTCTTTTTTTGTTTTGTTTCGTGTATGTTTTACATGAAGGGAATCACACTGCTGAAACATTTCCCGCAAAATCTTGGGATTATTTCATGTCAGTGCAGTGAGTTGTGTCTTTGAACTGTAATTCTCAAACTGTTCCTTGTTTTGGCTTGGATGATTTGTTCGTTTCTTTTTGTCATAAATGTGGTGCAGTTTAGGGGAGACTGACCTTAGTGCTCAGCTAATTTAGAATAGTTAAGTTTTAAGTGAGTGGGAAGCCTTCGTCTCTGTAGGCTGAATACAAAGCAGTTGAGCGCTTGGCTCTTGTTTCAAGTTGAATAGACTGTCAGGAAAACGCCTTCTGTCAGGACACCAGCCCTGCAAAGGGAAAAAAACCTCCAAACCAAAATCTATCTAGACTAATACTGAACTTCTGCAGGTGTACAGCAAGGAGCTGTGTTGATTGCCAAGTTAAGACTGAAACATGGAAATTTGGGAAAGAAACTGAGCTTTTTGATACTAGTTTTATAGCATTGACACACTTGCAGTGTTTGAAATCTTTTAAGTGAGGACTGTTAGGTACCAAGGATAATTTATAAAATTTTTCAACTGTCTTATCTAAGAAGCAATTAGATAAAACTCCCTTTTTCATTACAGCCATTGAAAAGTATGTGTGTGCCCCACTTACTATGCAAGGGAACAAAAAGCTGTCAGTCCAGCTTGTATTTTCATTTGTACATGTGTTTAATGCCCTCAAGTTCTTCAATTACAAAATGTAGAAAGGTTTAAGTCTGAGTTCTAATTCTATGCAACACTTTGCAAGGAAAAAAATGGTTTTAAGAGTAATAAAATCCTCAAAACTGATGTGCTACTTTTCTTAAACGATATGTCTGAACTTTTCTATATTTAAAAAAATATATTTCAATTTGATCTTTATCAGTTTAAGGATTGTTGTGTCTTTGGTCCTGTTACTTGGTCACTCTCATCAGAAGAAAAGTTGTAGTCTGTTTTTGGGTGTATAAGCAATTTGTAGCACATCTGTACTGGTAATATTTTTGGTCCCTCAGTTAATTTACTTTCTGGTGTTCACATATATACTGAGGTCTTTTTCATCAGGAGTTTAATGTGAAACTTATATCTTTAGATCTTAAAGTTATCCTTTCTGAAATCAGCTGTATTTTTAAGTACTTGAACGCTAGGAAACACATGTAAGTTTTAATTACGATTTTTAAAACTGTCCCATACCTTGAATGGTTCAAACCTCATTGTTTGCTGTTCAGACTGTGTATGTATTCTCAAAATAGCCCTAGCAGGATATATACAAAACCATACAGAGCTCCTGTCAATGGCTTTGTTGGCCTTCTTTTTTCAGGCATGTACATCAGGTTGATGCTGTTCTTCTTTCCCACCCTGACCCTCTACACCTTGGAGCACTTCCATATGCAGTTGGAAAAATGGGGTTGAATTGTGCCATTTATGCAACTATTCCTGTATATAAAATGGGACAGATGTTTATGTATGATCTCTACCAGGTATGTTTAAATTAAAACTTTCATGCACAACATCTTTGATTTGGTGGAGTGTTTGAATGCCCTGTCCCTCTTTGTTTGTTGTAGTCCCGCCATAATACTGAAGATTTCACACTCTTTACATTGGATGATGTAGATGCAGCCTTTGATAAGATACAACAGCTGAAGTTTTCTCAGATTGTGAATTTAAAAGGTAAAGTTGTAATCAAAGCCTCAAGAAATTACTTCTAGTGAAAGGCAACAGAGTAGTTATGAGTTAAAGTAACTTTTTAAAAGGGACTGAGTTCTGAAATACAGTGTGTTTTGCAGTGCTGATTTCATCAGCCTCATGTCAGTCTGTATCAATTGTCTCAGAAATTTTATCTAGAAATGGATGGAATTTTCACTTAATGTGGAGGAGGTCATGCCAAATAATGTTTAGATGTTTGTTTCTCTTTTATGTTTTTGTAACTTTTCTTGGAATTTACTGATGTCTATTAAGAATATTTACTTATGTCTAGTGGCAGCTATCTCAGAACTTTTCATAGCCAGTAACACAGGGAAAGCTTTCTAGAGCAGGCTGCAGAGATGAAGTCACAGCATGTGCATGATTCAATGGGGAGATCTTCAGTGCCTCAGATCACACTCAGTGTAGGGTATTGCTGGGACAATCAGCAGCTTTCCACTCGTGTTGAATGTAAAGATCAGAATAAAAGAAAAACTCTGTTCTTTGAACAGATACATATGCAAGCTGACCACCAGCAGTTTGTTTCTGATTTTACAGGTTCATGATTAGTGCTGCCAAAATATTTGCCTTCTTATTTGGAAAGTAGAAGAGGATGTTGTCCTTGAAAGACTGTTGGCCCCTTTTTGAGATAGTTGTAGCAAGGCTGTGTCTGACCTGGCAATTTTTACATCTAAAGAGTAATTTCAGTGTACAACTTCTTTAAAACAACCAACTTCTTTTATATTTAAAGGAAGTGATTTGAAAAGACTCCATGGAGGCATTTAAGAAGATAATATATGTTTCATTATTAATTGTTACTGTGCACTTTATGCAGCAGAGTCAGTGAGGAATGGTTGTGAGTGGTCTCATTTTAATCTGACAAAGGTACAGGCTGGTATCAATGACAGGGAGCAACATTGCATTTGAAAAATGCATTAGGTGCTGCAAATTCTGTCATCCCTGATTGCAGCACATGAACACCTTTTCTGCTATGGTTTGACTTGTGTGTTTGTCATTCTGGAAAACTTCCAGATTGTGTAATTTATATAAGTTTTCCTAAGTACTTCAAAAGTGAATGATATAGTAAACATTTAGTGTTGCCCTAGAGAAGATCCTGGCTTTCATCATTGTGCTTGCTTTCTTGTGATATTTTTTTTATATAATTTAGTGTTGTTTATGTCTATAGTTACAGCAGCTCTGCAGTGCCTCTGAGTATCAGTGGGAGGTGAAGAGAACTGATCGAACTGATCTTTGCCTTAGTTTCTTTATTCTGGAGGAAATATAAAAGCGAATTGCAAAATTTTGACTTTACTGGTTAGATGGGAAGGGCAGATATTACTGCTTTTTCATACTTCGTTTAATTTTTTTCTCAGTAGTAATTTAGGCAGTGAGCTGTTTAAAGTTACTATGTCTTGTTCAAAGTAATGGATTTTAGTATATGTAATCTACCTAAAATACTGAACATGTTTGTAGGCAAAGGACACGGTTTGTCAATCACACCATTACCAGCTGGTCACATGATAGGAGGCACAATTTGGAAGATTGTCAAGGATGGAGAGGAAGAAATTGTTTATGCCGTTGATTTCAACCACAAGAGGGAGATGTAAGTTCAACATAGTCATGTACAGTTCTTAGCTGAGTTAGGTGTGTATCATTTAGTGGATGATAATGAGGTGTGGAAGCATTTCCAGAAGTGCATTTCCAGTTCTAATAAGATCACTAATTTCATTTGCATCCAGATTAATCAGTTTGAAGCAAGTATTAGCTCTGGGTTTCTTTATTCCATTCATTTTAATTTATTTGTAAATTTGAAGCAGGAAGTATTCAGCAGCTGAGTAGTTTGGTTTCTGTACATGCAAATATCTGGAATCTATCTATCTTATTTTTCCTCATAAAATAGAAATGCAAAAAAGTGAGATTTTTCCTTTTTTCCACAGCCATCTGAATGGATGTTCCTTGGAAATGTTGAGCAGGCCTTCATTGCTTATTACAGATTCATTTAATGCTACTTATGTACAACCTAGGAGGAAGCAAAGGGATGAGCAGCTGCTGAGTATGTATTGTTTGGGCTTCAAAAATATCAGTAATGTGATTTATTAGCCACTATAAATTATTTTTCTATGAGAAATTCACCAGCATTTAAACTGAAGAACCCTTAATAAAATGTAACAAGTTTTGAATTACTCTTTTCTGATGATTCTGATCCTGTGAGTTAAATGTTTTCCTAACAACAATGAACCGTATTTGAAAACAGTGTAAAAACCCAGTATCCTTGAATCTCTTCAGGGATTTTTAAATTACCTTCCTCAGCACTTTCTTTTTTTTTAAACTCCTTTTTCTGTTGTTTTTTAATGGAAAAAAACAGAAGATATATCAAAGCAGAGTGCTTCAGAGCTACTGAGAAAACTCCAGCTCCCTTTAATTTTGGTGGAAATGTGGATTTGGATCTCTTTTGAAGTCTCATTTGTTTCTTTGTTCAGTATACTTTTGAATATGATTGCTACTGTGATATAACAAAAAAACCCTCCAAGCCGCACCACAAACCTAACTTTGATTCACAGTATAAGTAGGTTTTTGTTTTGTTTTTAATTCTTCTTAGCTAATGTTTTGGAGACATTACGAGGTGATGGAAATGTATTGATAGCTGTGGATACAGCAGGCAGAGTTCTGGAACTTGCTCAGCTTCTTGATCAGATCTGGAGAACAAAAGATGCAGGATTAGGAGTCTACTCTCTTGCACTTCTGAACAATGTCAGCTACAATGTAGTGGAATTCTCTAAATCACAGGTTTGTTTTGTTTTTTAAAATCTGATTATGAAGAGTAAAGGAACATTAATGCAAAAGCTTTTCTTTTTAATGGTAAAAAATGGCAAAATACTGGGGGAGTGTCCTTCTGTAGTGCATGTTTGTGTCTCAGCTCTTTTGATCAAGTAACACAGCATCCAGTTGTGACAGTGGGCATGTTTGTTGATACTGATTTCTGTTTTTATGATAATACTTGTTAGCATAGTTTATAGTTGTTAAAAAAGAGAACTTAAAGTACTTGTTTCTGTGTTGGTTATGCTCAGCATTATTTCTACACTTGCTGACAAATACTGAAGTAATCATGGGCATATTGCATCCTGTACTTCATATCAAGCTTGTGCTGTTGAAGAATTTGTATATTATAGGTAACTTTCTCTGATGCATATTTTAGGTTGAATGGATGAGTGACAAGTTGATGAGGTGCTTTGAAGACAAGAGAAACAACCCTTTCCAGTTCCGCCATCTCTCCTTGTGTCACAGTCTGTCTGATCTGGCTCGAGTGCCTAGTCCAAAAGTTGTTCTTGCCAGTCAGCCTGACTTGGAGTGTGGGTTTTCTAGAGATCTTTTCATTCAGTGGTGCCAGGATTCCAAAAACTCCATAATTTTAACTTACCGCACTACGCCTGGAACATTAGCACGATTCCTGATTGATAATCCTTCTGAAAAAGTTATAGATATTGAGGTAAGAGTTGTCCCTGTAGCTCCAGGTTTTTATTGTGGGCCATCTGGGGACATGTGGGCAAAACTGAACATAGTTTCTTTTTTGATCTTCTGGGAATGCTTCTAGTGATGGAGAGAAACCTGAAATCAGTATATTGCATATTTATCAAATTGTGGATAGATTTACATAAAAATAGGTCTCCAGCCGAGAACTGCAAAATACTTTTTCATGTGTGGCAAAATTAAGAGCTGAGCATGAAGTTCCTTTTATATGTTTATTTTTAGAAAACTCCTTCCTTTATGTTTCTACTATAATAGAAAAAGTATGCTGACATACAGATCACCACATGTGAGGGGTTAGTCTTGCTAGAAAATTCTCCAGGTTTGGATGTGGGGAGAATCAAGTCAAATTAGTATAATATATCCCAAAAAGACTAGACAGATAAGCAAATGCTGGGAATTAGGAGGTAGTTAATTGCTATTCATGCTTTCAAATTGTTTTCAATAATCTGTACACCTGTGTCTACTTCTTTCTACGTTGCTAATTTATTGAAGTCCCCTGTGATTGCAATGATAATTTCAATACTGATGATGTAGCTTTCTTTCAGTTTTAGATTGGATTGAAATAATTAAATTACAGTATTAGATTATTACTAGAATTCAGTTTATTCAAAGTGACCTGTACTCAGAACAAAGAAACAAAATCTATATTGTTTTGCCAGCTAGTATGACTTTGCTAGGTTCTTCTGATTTGATGTTAATGATAGAAAAACTAAAAAAACCACTGCTCAACAAAGAGTATTTGCCTTCACTTATTGGAGAGATATTTCTTGAAGACATTTTGAGAAATTTTTGGAGAGCTTAATTGATTTTAATATTTTTAGAAATGGTTTCATTTGAAGTAGACTGTACAAATTAACGCTATCATCATGTTGACATTTTTGCCATAGTCTTGTCTTGTATGTGACATACAATTTGTACTTGTCCTTGGTACCCAAGGACAAATATTCTTGTCAGCAGCATATAGGAGAAGTATTAAAGTTGTGTCAGCTACTCACAGTAATGTTAATTCTATCTGCAGTTGAGAAAACGTGTCAAGTTGGAAGGAAAAGAGCTTGAAGAATACCTAGAAAAGGAGAAACTAAAGAAAGAGGCAGCTAAGAAGTTAGAGCAGTCTAAAGAGTAAGTATGTTTGCTCATGCTGCTGTTATGATCAGAGTTGAGATTTCTGTGTGATTATTCTGCTCCTTCAACTCTTTTCAGGCCTAAATGAAAATTAGAGTTTCAGTAGCCTTGTCTGAGGGCCCTGAGGAATCAGGAGTGGTTGTCTTTAATCTGTTCCAATAGACGCAGTTTCATTTGCCATTTGACTGAGCTCTTTCTCAGATACATTAACTGCCTTTGGCCTTGGTTAGTGTTATGTCAACTGTTATTTTCTGGTCAGTGTAATATGTAATATGAAACCTGAAGGAAAAAAGGAAGTGCTAGGTTTTTTTGAATGTCATTTCAGGGCAGATATTGATTCCAGTGATGAGAGTGATGCAGAAGAGGATATTGATCAGCCAACTTTACATAAGACCAAACATGATTTGATGATGAAAGGTGAAGGTAGTCGGAAAGGAAGCTTCTTCAAACAGGCAAAAAAATCTTATCCAATGTTTCCAGCTCCTGAAGAAAGAATTAAATGGGATGAATATGGTGAAATTATCAAGTATGTGGTGGTAATGTATACTAACATAGTAGCTATGAAATAATCAAAAGCTAGAAGGAATTAAATTCACAGTTTTGTCTCTTTCGCAGCATTGCTATATGCTCTTCAAACTGCTAAGTCTTACAGAAAGCTTGTGATAAGGATTGAAGCTGCAGAGTGCTGATCCTTCACCTGTGTTCACACCTCTTGAATATATTTTCACTGCAGGCTTTTTTTTTTTAATCTTTTGAGATAGAAGATTTTAAGTTATTTTAACCTAACTTTTATCTGCTTTAAATTTCACTTAATGTTAAATTTGTAAGGTGAGAAAACACTGCTCATCCTAACAAAATTTGGTGGTATTTGACAGCTTTGAATAAGGAATACTTGCTAGAAATCCTCAGTTTGCTAGTATTTCCTAAATTGTTCAAATTCTTTTATAAGATAGGAAGGTCATATTTTCCAGATCAGCTCTGTTCAGGTAGGGCAATATGGGGCAGGTGTAGTAAAATTGCTGGCGGTAAATTACAAAAAAATCTTAGTAGTAATAATCAGCACTGTTTGTTTTTATATTAGGCAGTGCTTTGGTTTTACTCTAAAAAGCAAAATACCTTTCATTTTTTAGACCTGAGGATTTTCTAGTTCCAGAACTTCAAGCAACAGAAGAAGAAAAAAGCAAATTAGAGTCTGGTTTGACAAATGGAGAGGAGCCTATGGACCAGGATTTATCAGATGTTCCTACCAAATGTATTTCCGCAACAGAATCCATGGAAATTAAGTGAGTAACTTTGTTCTTCTCAGTTCTGCTAGAACAGTGGCATGGGTACAGTAAAAACTGGATTAAAGGCTAGCTTGGATTTAAGAAAGTGGGAAAGAACTTGGGGTTTGTTTCTTTTTTTCCCCCAAGTTAGTCTTTCTAGGAGCACAGAGGAGTTTTATGGTTCCCCCACTTTTAAGAAAATTGGTTTGTTTCCTATCTTATGGAGATAATTGGAAGAGACAGAAAAAATGATACAATAGTATGTTAACATAGATACTTAAATATGTTTTGTTAAAAGGATAAGATATTCAAATATGTTTATTTCATGGATAACTTTTTCTTTTGATAACTCATAGGCGAATTTTGTGAATGTATAGTGTTAAATATACACATGCTAATATTTGACAGCTGTATTCCACAGATCCATAATATATCTTGATAATATACAATAATTAAAAAATACCTTAATGAAGTATTTTGGAGCACTCCATGGTTTAACCTTTTAAACTAAAACGTATTATTATTGGGTTTTTCATTCAAACTAGAGCCAGAGTTACGTACATCGACTATGAAGGACGTTCAGATGGGGACTCAATTAAAAAAATTATTAACCAAATGAAACCAAGACAACTGGTCATTGTCCATGGACCACCTGAGGCCAGTCAGGACCTTGCAGAATGTTGCAGAGCTTTTGGTGGAAAAGATATTAAAGTTTACATGCCCAAACTTCATGAAACTGTAGATGCTACAAGTGAAACTCACATTTACCAGGTAAGGTACTGGAATTCTTTAGATGTGTAACTACTGTAGACTGTAGTCGAGCTGTATGAGCAGAATGTAATTTGCCCTGTGTTCTTTGGGGGAGGAGAGGTAGTACTACCTGTGAGTACAATTAATTTTGTGTGATCAAGGCATTAGCAGTGTTTTTCTGTTTTCTACATAAGCATTCTCCTCAGGCTTATTATGCAGAAGTGTTTGAAAGCTTGAATGTGAGATCACTGTGTTTTTACCTGAAGTGCAAAAGGCAATGTTCATGTCCATGGGGCCATCAGTTTGCTTTATTGAAATATTTACAAATTTATAATGCCTATATTTAGAATACCATTGTATACTAGCTGCAGTTCAGGATTCTCTTTGGAATCTCAAATGGAGCCTGAAAGAGCTAGAATAAAAAAAATGCTCTGTACTTAAATAGTACCTAAGAGTGAACATGTAAAATTAGGGTCAAGTTAACGATAAAAACGAATAAGATACCCATACCCTTCAAAAACTTAATGTGATGATTCTTGCAAAGTAAGGTTATGATAATGTACTGCTGTGTGTTAGCCATGAAAATTAAATGCAGTATATTAAGTAGGAAAGCTGGAATAGCTTGTGTGAATTATGTGAAAATTGTGTATGATCCCAATAAAATTTTTGAAATTGTTTAGAGGGAAGTCTCTTACAAACACTTTTTGCAGTAGTCCTTTATTCCTTTGTTCTTTTAAAGTTATTAGAAAACCAGTGGTAGAATTGTTGAAAGAGGTTCTTCTGTTTCTTTCCAGAGAAAAACTAGTTATCCTCCAGAAAGTAGAAAATTTCAGTTATTAAAAATCATCTAGTTATGACAGCGTTAAAACAGTGTGTTTTCTGTGTGTGGTTTCTTGGTTGTTGGGTTGGTTTTTTTGTTGTTTTTTAAGGCTATGAGAGTTGCTAGTGTGTAAGAAATGACTCAGGAGAAGTGCAGTGGTGATGTTGAATTTGAAAATGACAGATGTGAGTGAAGTGTCAGTGTCACAGTGTTATTTGAGGGGGCTGTGCTGCACATGGGTGGGTAGCTGGTGGTTGTATCTTTCACACGGTTGCAACCTTGATTGCACTATGGGGATCATGGACCTTCTAATATGGATAACAATCTCTAAGAGTAGGGCTTTATTTAAAGGATTAAAGTCCCAGAGTCCACCAGAGGAATCAGGGTAAGGACGCTTAAAAGTCTCATACTTACAATAAATACTTAAATAAAATATAAATAGTTTACTCCTTTCGTACAATAAAATAGTAATTATAATTTTTGGAGGGTTGAAATTATGAACTATTCATTGGTAACCTAAATGTATCTATAGAAACTTTCTCTGAATTTGCTAAGAACCAACTGAGGAACAAGTCAGTTGCAAAAAAGATTTCTGGTTTTTAAAAGGAAATGATTGCTCTTGCTGTGAATTTAAGTCAGGTTTGCAGTTCTATAGGTTCTTTTTTTATTTTAGCCAAGATGAGAAAGGTGTTGATCTCGGCTGCTTTTTAAGTTGTGGTATGAGTGTTACACATATTAAGTTACAAAGTGTCTTGCCTTGGCAATACCAGTTCCATCCTTTCTCTCAACAAGACTGCGTGAATCAAACCCATTGGAAAGATGGTGAAGAGAAACTTGCTAATCTTTAAAGCTTGAAGTAAGACCTCTGTATTTTCCATGAAACTAATAGTACTTTTATTTTTGTGCAACCCAGGTCAGATTGAAAGATTCTCTTGTCAGCTCTCTTCAGTTCTGTAAAGCCAAGGATGCCGAGTTGGCTTGGATAGATGGAGTTCTGGACATGAGGGTTTCAAAAGTGGATACTGGGGTTATTTTGGAAGAGGGAGAGTTGAGAGAAGATGAAGATTTAGAGACGCAAGTGGATGTGCCTTCTTCAGATTCAAGTGTGATTGCACAACAGAAGGCCATGAAAAGCCTTTTTGGTGATGATGACAAGGAGATGTGTGAGGAGAGTGAGATCATTCCTACTTTGGAACCTCTTCCACCTCATGAGGTACAGAAATGATGCTGGTCTGGATTTCATTTATGGAGACCTCTGTATTCATTTGTCTTTTTCTAGTGTTTGATACTGTGATCTTACTCAAATGAAACTGTGTTTTGATGTTTTGGTTTCTTGTTAAACCCAGTGCTGTTCTTTGTTCAGCTTTTATGCTTTTCAGTAAGGATGATCTTTTGCATCTATTAACAGTACCTAGCATACAGTACCATATATTTATGAAATAACATTTTAATTAGTGTATGTCATATCTGTAATTAGTACTTGCACATAGAGAAATCAGTTGTTGTTAGTCTGGATTTTATTATGTTTTGTTGATGCTGTGGAAAATACTTCATATACTTGAGATACAGATCTTTGACGTTCATACGTCTGTTTCTATAGTAGTGATTTGAGAGTTCATGAAATTTATCTTTTTTATAAATTTACCATAACTCTTAAAATCCTTTGCATTGTAGGAGGTATTATTTTATCTTTCTGTTGAATGATTCCAGTACCTTTTAATCCTAGAACTGCTTTTTCAGATTCTCTTTAAGTTTCACAGTCCTAAGTGTAGTCTGTTTTGGGAGCTAGAGAACTGTGGAGACAGCTCTAAAGTCTGTTCAGGTTCATGACAACCATCGTAGCACCCTGTACTGATCAGCAGTACAGCTCACCACAGCTCGGTCCCTGGCACAGCATGGCTTGGGATCTTCATTGGAGCTTTCTTTTTGTCTTCAATGTGAGCAAAGAAAAACATTGCTTTTTGTGATGGGTAACTTCTAAGGCTTTTCTGTCCTGGAGATGTTTTGCTGCAGGTGAACAGAAATAGAACCAATTTAGAGTCCTGTAGTCTTGGCCTCAGTGCTGCCTACGCAATAATGAGATCACTGGAAAAATGGAAGGTGTTAAATAGAAGTAGTAAAATTGTGTGTGTTGTTTTGAAGGTTCTTGGACATCAGTCTGTGTTTATGAATGAGCCAAGACTGTCTGACTTCAAGCAGGTTCTCTTGAGGGAAGGTATACAAGCTGAATTTGTTGGAGGAGTCCTTGTGTGCAACAACCTGGTGGCTGTCCGCAGGGTAGGTGTTCTGTTTTAATCTCTTTGGCAAGTAATATTATAAAATAATATATATTATTTTAGTAATAAATAAAATATTATTTTAGTAATAAAAGAAGTTTCTCATTAGTATAAAGATAATACATTGAAACATCTCTTTTGTTTCAGACTGAAACAGGGCGTATTGGATTGGAAGGCTGCCTCTGCCAGGACTTCTATAGGATAAGAGACCTTTTATATGAGCAATATGCTATTGTCTAAGAAAAGTGCTGCAAAGGTGTTTTCTTGTGAACTTTTACAGACAATGGAGGTTTCTCCCAGTTCTGACTTTTTGTAGTTTTCTAATTTATAACAGGGAAACCTAATTCATAAAGAACAGTTAGCTGCCATGAACATGTAAGTAACTGCTACTGTTGTTCATAAATCTGTTGGTACATTCCATGTAGTTGACTCTTAAACTGTTACAACTTGGCATCTCCCACATAACACATTATAAATGAGTTTATGACTATGAACGCTTCTCAGGAAAGGTTCAGTTTGTCAGGGCATGTTTTGGTTTCACAGATTTCCTGTCAAAGAGTGCAAACCATGTAAAAGTCATTCTTTTGTTCTAAAATAAGAATGGATAAATAACTTCAGTTTCTGTGGTTCCATTTGTTTTGGTTTCTGTGTGGTTGTTTTGGTTTCAGTTGCTTGGGGTTTTTTTAGTAAATTTGATTTGGGGAACAGTCTCAAATATTTTCCTCTTTTGTTTTTAAATTGAGTTTAATTGAAGTACATTATTAACAGCCCACTTAAAGCTAGACTGCCTAAAGTTTCTCCAGTGTTATTCTGGCTGCATATTAATGCAGTATCTGTTCCATCTTACTGATTTGTTCTTAGACAGCATTTCATATTGTAATCTGTAGGATAAAAAAATTACTTGGGCAGTTACTCTAAGAAGATTGGATGATATTTTCAGGCAGTTTAAAATGCAGTAATTATACTTCAGTAACTTCTACACAAAATTACAGAATTTGTAACTCCTAGCTCTTACAAAATTATGCCAATTGTAAAACCTTTTCTGAGTTCTGATTTTAATACTTTTCAGAGTCTAAAGCCTTTATCCATGCACTGCTGTTTGTTCAGAGTGCCATGAGCCAAGTTCAGGAAGATCTTTTCTCTTGAGATCTGAGTTCACGTGATGTATTTAATGATTTTGTACCATGTTCTGTTCTAGCTGACAGTGAGACTTATTGTAGCTGCTGAATGCTAGGAATTTACCTTACTTTTTAGGTAAGGATAAACACAGTTTTGAGTTCATTAATTTCTCAGAGATTAACTTACGAAAACAAATGGCCTTTCGAGTTTATTTATTCCTTTTCTCCACTGTCCATGTGTGAAACACCAGCTTTGGCAGTGGAGGGTTGTTTGCTTTTTACATAAAACAGCAATGTAATATATGCTTTTTGTGTGTATGCTTAAATAAAACCTTTGAAAAAGTGGCAAAAATAGCCCTGTGGGCTGTCAATGGAAAGAAAATTTACTTTGCAGTTCATTCTCAACAAAAGTTTTCTATATGATCTACAGACTGTTCTGTTCAAAATAGTAGCTTAAAAGTGAAGACTGTATTAAACATTTGATAGAACGATATACTAGAGATGTAAAAAACTTGAAAATATAATACTGAGTGAGAATTTATTTTCTTACACCAAATCTAGGGATTACTAGATAGCTCAATGTTGTGAGGTTTTTTTCTTAACAGTCTAGAAAAATGTGTATTTCCCTTATATTTACAGCCAGAACTTCATAGAAGTGCTCTGGTTTTGTAGCAATGCTATGTAAATCTATATGATGCTGAATACTTGTTGCTGAATACTATTGTATTACTATTGTTGCTGATACTAGTGAACTTTTATAAAGTGAGGTACTTTGTACATAATCATATTGGCCTTAGGACATTAACCTTGAGGGCTTAGGATGGGAAGGAATCACATACACCTGCATGGAATATACTAATAAAGAGAAAACACCTTAGGAAGTCAAAGTAATGCTGTTTTTTAAAAAAGGATGAAGATGACACAGTGTGATAAACCTTTCTATCAGTTTTGTTTGTTTTTCTAATGTACTGATACAAATTTAGCTAAGATCACAAAGTTTTAGTGTTATCAGTCACTAAATTCTAGTGTGTGCTGACAGAATCCAAAATTGGTGCCATCACTGAGGAAAAGGCTCAAAGTATAAGTAAAACAGCTGACTTCTTATTTTAGTCTGTTCAGCATGAGTGTGGCTGAAGTGTGAAATCAGACCTAGAAAACCGACATGCGAGGTGAAAGGAGTCAGCTGAGTGCTGGGACTGGAGTTCTGGACATCTGGAGAAAATGTATCACAGGCTGCTCTGGTGCTGGGGGGCAGGTGTGCTCCTCAGTTGGGCATTCAGTGCTTGTAAAGCAGTGTGCACCTGAAGCCAATGCCCATTAATTTTGCTTATTCTGCTGTCAATTCCCTGATACATTCTTAACTATGATTTGCTTTAAGACAGTAATTGAACTTCTCTGTATAATTTTTGGAGTTACTAATCTGGTTCTTGTTTTTATCTGAACTAAAAGATTATTTTCCCCTTACTTTCACAAAATGTCAGTACTGCCATGATCCATGAGTTGTATTTTCAGGCTTCTACATTTTCTTCATTAGCAGTAAAAATGTGACAGAGTACCATTTCTTATTCTACGCTCTGTTGCTCCTGAGGGTAAGAACATTAACTTCAAGCCCAGTTTTGGTGTTCACCAGTTAAAAATATTTCCTTCCAGGGCTCCTGCATAGTTCAGATTCCTCAGATAAGAAGAGCCAAGGGTATGAGGAGACACAGGAAAAGTGGAAACTTGTCTTCTTCCATTCCCCAGGTCACAAAAATCACAGAATTACTAGGTTGAAAATGACCTTCAAAATCATTGAGTCCAACCCATGTCCTAAAACCTCAACTAAACCATGGCATCAAGTGCCACATCCAGTCTTGTTTTTAAATGCATCCAGGAATGGTGACTCCACCACATCCCCAGGCAGGCCATTCCAGTACTTTATCACTCTTTCCATAAAAAAATTTTTCCTTATAGCCAACCTATATTTCCTTTGGCACAGCTTAAGACTGTGTCCTCTTGTTCTGTCAGTTGCTGCCTGGAGAAAGAGACCAACCCCACCTGAGCACAGCCACCTTTCAGGAGGTTGTAGAGAGTGATAAGGGCACCCCTGAGTCTCCTTTTCTCCAGGCTGAACAACCCCAGCTCCCTCAGTCGTTCCTCACAAGGTTTGTGTTCCAAACCCCTCACCAGCCCTGTTGCCTCCTCTGGATGTGCTCAAGTGTCTCAATGTCCTTCCTAAACTGAGGAGCCTAGTCTGTAATACTTGTGGGAAAATCCTAGCTTTTGTAGTCTCTTCCTGTACCTATGTAGTAGAATGGGAAGACACCTTTTAAAAGATGAAGAGAATGAAGAAGCAGAACTCTAATGATAAAAAAATGATTCTAGCTAATTATGCTAATAATTCTAATTATTATGCTGTTCCTATTATTAAAACACAGCTTTACTGTGAGTTAAATAACATTGTTTGTGACAGTTTCATTTTTAATCATTTTACTTTGACAGTATGGGCTGGAGGTGAAGTGAAGCTGAAAATCTTCTTCATCCTTCAACAATATTTAAATTTAAACCAGATCCACTTCTCAAAATACACCATTAGTGGAAAGGTAGGATGCCCAGCATTCTGTCAGTGACAGTCTTGTGAGAGCATTTGAGATCTACTTGCTGCTACAACTTGCTTGGAAATGCAGAGATTTTCCCATATCTCTACGAGCTTTTAATTGGGAGTCAAATGCTATTCATTAGGAACTAACAAGCAGAGATATGGTCCCTCCCCACCCTCCAATCTAAATAAATGTTATAGGTGGTTGTACCCTAAAACACTTGTACAGAATCAAGATTTCTTTGACAAGGCATGACATGTATTAATACTTAAGGTAGGAAAGGGGAGTGTATTGCCTGGGGAAAACGCTTAAACCTGGTTCTGGCCAGGACAGGGTTGATTTTTTCAGCAGCCAGGAGGGGTGTGGCCAGGACCCAGAGGTTATTCCATGGCACCTCAGGTCATTTTCCAAGAATGGGGAAGGGATCCCTGCCTGGCAGTGGTTGGGCATTGTTGGGTTCCTTTTGTTGCAGGGGTGAGCATTCGCATGGGAATCACTCACTTCCCTCGTACACTTTTGTTATTAATGTTGTTGCTCTTGCTGTTCATTTTCTTGTTTCATTGCTGTTTCTAGTAAATTGTTCTTATCTCAACCCATGATCTTCACTTTTATGACTCCAATTCCTCTCTTCAGCCCCAAGAGGGGAGGGAGAGGGGAAGGGAGGAGTGAACGAAGTGGCACATGGTTTGGAGTGTTTGGTGGGAACACCAAATGGGAGAATACAGTTCCTGAACCGTGAAAACTACTAAAATTTTTTGAGTCTTTGTCAGAAGTAGTCTTACTGTAAGGATCCAAAGGTTGCATGTGTTTCATGGCTTTTAGAGATGTTTTCATGGTTTTGAAAAGGTATTGCTGGGGAAGATGATCTCACAGTCAAATCTGATAAAGAAATGTATCCAGTAAACAGAAATGTATTCTTGGTCTGAAAACTGTAAGTAACTAATGGGATAATGAAACTAGATCAAAAGAATCTGTAAAATCGCCTGTTGACATTTGTTTTTAAAAATACTTTTAACAGTATCAAGTCTTCGCTTGAGATTCTTTTTGATTGGGTAAGAGATACAATACAAAGATCAAAATTTTGTAGAATCATAAAATGGTTTGGTTTGGAAGGGGCCTTAAAAACCATCTGGTTTCAGTGCTCTGCTATGGGCAGGGACACCTTTCAGTAGACCAGGTTGCTCAAAGCCCCATCCAGCCTGGCTGTGAGCACTTCCAGAGATGAGCCATTTACAGCTTCTCTGGGCAGCCTGTGCTGATATGTCACCCCTACTCATAGTGAAGAATTTCTTCCTAGTACCTAATCTGAACCTACTCTCTTTCAGTTTAAAGCTGTTTCCCCTTGTCCTGTCACTACATGCCCTTGTAAGAAGTCTCTCTCCAGCTCTCCTGTAGGACCCCTCTAAGTACTGGAAGGTGTTCTAAGTTTTCCCCAGAGCTTTCTCTTTCCCAGGCTAGGCCAGCCCAACTCTCTCAGCCTGCCTTCATGGGAGAGATGCTCCAGCCCCCTGATCACCTCTGTGGCCATCCTCTGCAGTTGCTGCAACAGGTCCATGTCCTTCCTGTGCTGAGGGCCCCAGAGCTGGGTGCAGTGGTTCAGGTGGGGTCTCACCAGAGTGCAGTAGAGGGCAGATCCCCTCCCTCACTCTGCTGCCCATGCTGCTTTGGATGCAGTCCAGGATAGAACTGGCTCTCTGGGCTGCAAGAATACATTCCCAGATCATGTCCATGCTGCACCACCAGCATTCATTTCGGGAGTCTTGTTGCATGGCTTATTTCCTGCAAGTATGGAACAGAGTAGTTAGTCAGAGTTGAAGTGAGGAGTACTCATTTTTTTAAGAGTACTTTTTTATTTCCAATGCAGTTGAAATCTTCCATTATAACAACACAAGCTTTTGTAGAAACTAATTTCCATGAAGGGTACTGGGAGGACAAATATTTCATTGAATGGTTTGGATGATCAAAAAGTGGCATGATAAGCAGTAAATGTTGTGAACTGTTAATGTACATCGTGCTGCTTGACCAGTATTAACCAAGGGATGAAAGAGCTTGTTGTTTCAGATCAACCACATTAATTACATTAATAAAATACTTAATTCTGTGTTGTAAAGGGTGTGTTAGTGTTTTCCTGCAGAGGAACTCTGAGGAGTGGTTGCAGTTCAGTGGTAAGTGAACTGAACTGTTTTCCTGGAAGAGAAGGGTTCATACAAACTCTTAAGGTCAGAAGAAACAAGTGCTCTATGAGCTTTAAGCAGTAAAAACCTGCCTTTTGTATAATCCTCTTAGGTGATGCTAGCTGGATCTGTGATTCAACAGCTGAATGATAATGAGCTAAACATCTGCCAAAAAGTATAGTTTGTAACTGCAATCTGCCAGTCACCAATTTTGGTAATGAACAAATACATTACTTCAGTTGTTCAGGCTTTTCTTAAATATGTTTCATTTTCAGAGCAACTTTTTGGAAGTGATAACTTCTCTAAAAGCTACTTTTGACAAATTATTCCAAAGAAATTTGCAATGATGGTCATTTCAAGTAAAAATTAATACAACCCAAACCACAGCCTTTCTGTTCAACTTGGCCCAAGGTTGATACCAGTTTTTGTAAAACTGACTCTGGAAAACCAATGGAGAGCGTTCATCATGTTGTATAGTAGTGGCTACCATGCCCTTACTGATATTTAAGATGTAGAAAATGAAGCATAACATTTAATGTCAGTAACAATGTCAGAACTTTTGCAAGTAAATAAGAACTCCATCTTCAAAATGTTGAAGGTTTTTATTTTTAGGTGCAACCAAAATTATTTTTTCCTTTGTTAGTGGCTAATTAGTTTATAGGAATATATATCGATTGGAAGAATGAACTTTTAGCAACGCAGTAGTTAAGCCACAGCTTTTGCAGTGGTCTGTTTCTCAAGTGGTGGTTTCATTGATGCCTTCTTGAAGTTGTCACTTAGCTCAGTTGCTTTGTCTGCAAGTCTCATTTGGTTGTCTCACCAGTTCTGAACCATGTTGTGATACACAGCACAGTTGTTTACTCAAGTGCTTTACGGCTCTGTAAATAAAGACAAGAACTCTAATTTGGAGTGAGGCAGTTTAGATTGCTGAGTTCTAGCAAAGAAAAGGGATTATTAATAGCCTAGAGGTTGAAAGATAACCTTTTATTGGTGTTTTAGATTGCAGTTTTATGTAAAACCATTGCAGTTAATCTAATCTAGAGAACTGCTTCCTCTCCAGCTGTTTATATTTTTTGTAGAAAGAGCAAAAATGTGACTGACCAGGTATCATTATTTTCCAGTATTCTTTATTTTACAGCAGTTGCTTCAAAGTGTGGTGTTTTTAGTCTTTTGAGTCTATCTGTATAAGTTTTACTGTGTGCTCATTTCAACTGTAATTACTAAAGTTTCTGAGAAATAATCGTGAGGCAGGAAGACAATATGACTACACTCAAATTGTGTAGTAAATTTGTACAAGAGGATTTTGAAAGATCTTTGACAAGAAAAAATAGGACGTAGTTAGAACTTAATCATTGCTAAGACTTAGTAGGACTGTCAGCCATTTTATTTCTATATCTACCTAAGATTCAATGATAGCAACAGGCATCTCAGGACGCTTTCTGATGCCACTGCAGTGAACTGTCAAATAAAAAAATAAAAAAGGTTACCCACATTTACCTAACTAGCCTGTTGCATATGCTTCATGCTTTCACTGAAAATGTTTTTGTGGTGTGGATTACATATCAAAAAGTGTGATATTGGATGTGATAACATTGCCACTCATTTTGTAATTTTACTACTTGTCTGGGGCAACAGGTGTAGCATATCCAAGTAATTATTTCTATTAGGGCTATATTGTATCTTTGGTTGTTTTCAGAGAACTTGTTTAACTTTCATGGAGAAAAAACCCTGAGCATGATGTAATCAATACTTCCTAAATTACTGGCAGGTGCTCTGCAAGACATAGTAATGAACTTCTCTGAAAAATCATCCGGGAATTACTTTTTCTGCCGTGTTGCAGCTCCTGAAGGAGTAGCACAGCTGGCGGAGCATATTGCCCGTCACCGTGCCAGACTTGGCATTTGAAAGGCTGCCAGATTGCTTTGTGCTGTTGTGCTAGTCATGGATCAGCAGTTTGCAACAGTATGGAGATAGTAAGCATTTTATTCTTCGCTCTTCGTAGAATCACGCGAGTTAATGCTGCATTTGTACAGTCCAACCTATTTTCTGAACCTACCAGGTACTTGAGTTGCATTACCTTGTTAGATTAACCTCCATGCTGCAAGAATCTATAGAGAAATTATGTTTTTGACATACTCTGGTAAAATTTCTCTTAATATCAATGTTTGGAGTCACTCTGCATAGCCTGCTTTTTGTGTTTTATGTAATTTTATTATGCTTTAGTATTTCTTTCATAATCTCCCTGATTTTACTAATGCACAATATTGCAAAAGCAGTATAAAACTGGTCAACAGACTTTAAATCATTTGTGTATCTCTAAACCTCTTATGCTGATTAAAAGTGTTAAGGCTATTAGTATTTTTTATGTAACTGGGTCTAAATTTAGTTTCTGTTGCAGTCAAAAAACACTCTGATATTGCAAACCATGATCCTAATCTGCTTCCTTTTGGAGTCGATGGTAACAGTTTTTCAGCACAGCTTTTGTGTCTCTGTGTACTAATGACTTGAATAGTTAACACTGTGTTTATTGTAGAAATTCAGTGTGACTTTTCATTTTCTGATTTCTTTTCCAGGAGTGTCAAAATACCATTTTTGTTGTGTGGAATACGATTTTATTTACTGCTGGGCATTGGGGTGTTTTTTAATTCTTGAATTTTTAAAAAGTGATTACAGTAGCCCATTGGTTACTGCTCCATTGGTTAGAAGGACAGGACTTAATTATGAAGTTAGTATTTTTCCTTATGTAAAATTCTTCTGATTCTGGAGTGGAGAGGCAAAAAGAAAAATAAATGTTGAACTGGAAGAAGTTGGATAGCATTTATGTAGTCCATACCTTCCAAGCTGAATAGCTGTAAAAGGCCTGCATGACAGTCTCATCCTGTAAAACTGCACCTAATGTCCATTCTGTGTAGTCTGGTCTAATTGTTTGAATAACCTAATTATTATTAGAAAGTAACAAGGTCGTGCCACCACATATTACTGATTTTATTTCCTGCAATGTTGTGCAGTGCCTTTGGCCAGTTACAATGTGTGGTCTTAATTTCACATGTACACAAGTTTTATGTCATAGCTGACAAATTGATGCAAAAAGTTGGCTTTAAAAAAACCAAGACTACTGTTGTGGAGGGATTAGAATATCCAGTGAAGGAAGACACAGCTCTGTGTTCAAGGAGCCCATAGGAAAGACTGAACATTTGAGTAGTAGCCTTGTTGCTATTTGTGTAAAAATGAGTGCCTTTAAGCTCATATATGGAAATGGGTAATTTACATTATTTTTTTTTTAAACACAGAATTGAAGATTGTATTTCTAATGCGTGTGTGCATGATCTTAAAAACAGCTAGAGACTGCATTGTGTGAGCCATACACACAAGTCAATGGTTGCATACCTAAGAGTACAGCACTTGAGTGCTTCTGGTAATTTTACTCCCACATTGGCAGGACTGTTCCGCTGATTGTTTTCTAAGAAACAAACAGCTTCTAAATTATACAGTCATTTTTTGACGTGTGAATGGAATTTTCCTTTGCTTGTCAGAACATAGGCTCTAACAACGCTGAAGTGGTTCTAAAATTACTTATCTAGTCAGGGGGCAATATGTTTTCTTTAAAGTTGAGCATTTCTTTAAGACTGGGAAAGGATATCTGCCTTGATATTCTTGGTTTGGAAATACAGTATGGATGGAATGAAGAAAGAGCTTTAGGCAATGTGGAAGGAAGGAGAAATAACCAAAACAGTGATGACTTTTCTAGGGAGATGGTGTTCTGCTTTGCTTGAGAGAGTTATGGATGTCTTGTCAATTATTCCCCATAGAATTAAGCATGAGTTTTAGCTTTTGGAAAGTTTTAGTGGTTAATTTTTCAGCTTCTGCAAGCCTGTCATGTCAGAAGAAGATAATGGTGTATGGTTTTTTTCCAGGATAAGATTAGGTTAGGATTATGAACAGCATCATAAAGAATTAAATTCATTGATCACACAGCAGAGTCTGCAGGTCTAGGTTTGATGGCTGCAAGTTGCTTATGAAGTGTTCTGTGCTGGGTGATTTATTTGATTCGTACTTTAGGTTATGGCTAAGGCCAGGGTTAGGGGCACCAGGTTACAGATGAAGTTTTTGTGCAGTCTCATGGGGAGAGAAGCAAAAATGAGGCTTAGTATCGATGATACAAATGCAGAAGAGCACTAAAGGCAAATCGTGTGTATTTTTGGAAATTTCCACCTTATCCACTGATGCTGGGTTGACACCGACAAGAAGTTACAAGACTCTTTGTTTCTTGTCTATTCAAAAAGTTTTAATAAATGCAGCACTCCACTGTCACTGATCAAAGTGTTGGTCTGTGTGGTTTTGAATACACAGCTTTGTGTAACTTGTTGGACTAAGAGATACTTAACTTCTGCCTTTTCTTTCATTATATTGATTATACCATTCTGCCACTTAATTATTCATTAGATGGTTCAATCATGCAATGTAATTGTATGAAATCCAGAACTAGAGGGAATTTTTATAGTTGGGCTGCTCAATACTGAAGAATCTTCCTCATGTTAAATGACTTTTCATTATGATGTTGCCTTTTTTAATTCCATGAGCTTTCTGAAATAGTGTTTAAACCAGTGCTAATTTCCTAAGCATATACTTCAGTAAGCCTTGATTTCTGATTGCAATAAATCTTCTGTGTATTTTGGGTCTGGATGCAGGGAAATCTCTGAATAGGGTGTTACACTTTGAAAGTCTGCTGCCTACTGATGTATGTGCAAGTGTAAAATCTCCCTCCTAGCAGTGCCGCACACTGCTTATTGCACAGAACTTTGGCTTCTTTTGTGTTACTGATGAGAACTGCTGAAATATAGCATTATTTACTTTGCTTGGGAAATTGTCAAGTCAACTGCTTTAACTCCAAGGTTTTTTGTTTTGTTTTTTTAATTGTCTATCAAATCTGTAGCCCTGGGGTTGGTAAGTAGCTTGTGTCACTATGCAAGCAGCTGAAATTTAGTAGCAAGGCACCTCTAATATCTAGACTGATTTGGCATCTATCTATGCTGATAAAATTGTACGCTTTAGGGAAGACACAGGGGAAAGATGGAAGTGGTGGAGACAGGTAGATTCCTACTTGGCTGTCTAATTATATTCATGTGGCAAATACTTAAGAATTACTTTCTGGATCATCAGCTTCAGTCTATTTATGATGTATGTTTTTAATATTCTGCTTTAGCATAACTACCTCCTCTGGGCTTTTTTCTCTTGGTTGGATGGGTAGAAGTGTTCCACTCTAGGATCTGCTGTGGTGTGTGGGTGGAAGAGCACTTACTCTTTTACTAACACCAGGTGTGTCATGTAGGTGAATAGAAGCCTAGTGCTCCCTTGCTGCCTGTGGAAAGTGGAGGATGTGATCCAGAACATGAGAAACTGAGATCTTCCCTTGGTATCATCTAGGTTTCTGCACCACCTCTCCAGGGGTCTTTGTGCATTTCTTCCCCTTAGGAGTCTGTGTGGTTGTTGGATGGATGGTTGTCTCAAATGCCTTTTTTTTAATTATTATTTTTTTATTTAGGGAGACTAAGTGAGAGAGAGGAGTACATTAAAGCACTATCCTTGAATTTCTTACTCCAGTTACAGTTTCGTACATTCTGGCTCTTCCAGACACCTCGTTGGTTCACTTGGGACACTCAGCAGCTCTGCTTTTTGGTTTTTCTGTGAACTCTTTTTAGTCAACTCAATGCTTTGTTGTTTCTGCTTTTCTAGTCTTTTCAGCTTGTGCCAGTAGCAGTTCAGAAATCAAGCCAAAATTAGGATGTAGAGGCTCAGAAAGCTTGGGAGTTATCTTGTCACACTTGTGGGGTATTGACTGTTCATTGAGAGAGGAGTTGCTGCTCTTTGGGGATGCATGAATGCCTGTATGAGACAAGGCTGTGCTTGGTTTGAATGCTTCAGTCAATAAATGGGATATAAGAAATAATAGAAATTATAAAATAGAATAAAATAGAAATTGTCTGCCCCTGCATCACTGCTTGTTCTTTACTGTTTGGTTAAGCTAATGCAGTTCATGGAATGAACATCTCAATAATACAGTCACAAAATGTGTGGAAGTTACAAAGACTGCCAATCACTGAAGCATGAAGATTTTTCCTTGATCCTATTCTTCTGGGAATAAAAAGCATGTCTAATTTTCCATGACTTTTAGTGAAATTTGATGGGCAGAACTGTCTTTTCAGAATATTGCATCCCTGAAGATAATAATGCTGTCTTGAATGGTAAAATATGAAGGAGGTTCTAGATATTTTTGAGTGCTTTTCATCATATCCAGAAGCTGTAGAAATAACTAATTTCAGAATCCTCTTAGCTACTTACTACTAGCTACATCATTAAAAGAACATGGTAGAACACATTGCAGTTCAGAGATGAAAAGTCCATTCTCCTGCAATGGTCAGATGAAAGTAAGCAAAGAATTTCAGTGCATACTCTTTCTCTGTGCCTGTCATGTGTTTGAAAAGAATTCCCAGTAAAAACACAACTGCAAGCTGTTTTGATGTTTGAAAACCCAAACCAAAAAAGAGGAAAAGGCAGAGTGTGTGATAGAAACTGTCCAGAAATCAAAACTGGTGTGGCTGATGTTAGTGAAGACCAATCCTTTGTCCTACAAACCCAGCTCGTGTCTAGGCTGTGTTTGTGTGGTGCCTTGCCTGCCATGTTCACCTGCCCAGTTCCAGGTTCTGTGCTCTAGAACATGCAGCACCATCAAGGCCCAAAGTCTGCATTTGTGGCTGCAGGGCACATGTTGTGTCTCAGAGCAGTCTGAGGCTGGAGCGGTGAAGGCCAAAGGACATTGATAATGCAGTTCACTGTGCACATTAAGGAAGCTTCTGTGGAAAAGCAGGATGTTTGTGTGTCTCTGGTCCAAGTAAAATCTCTTTTCAGGAAAGTACCTTATTGGAACCAAGGAAACTTTTCCTTCTGAAATGGCATTGTGTTTGAAACTGCATTCTGTGTTTGAACAAACTCATCCATTATAACCTTCAAGTAATTTAAAAAGTCTCGCTTCTGATATGTCACTTAAAAGGATAATTGATTTTTTCCTTTTTAGCTCCCCTTTGTACAGTTGTTTGAAACCTCCTGCAGAAAAATGTTAATTTGTTTTCAGTATGTGTATTTTTAAAAGGCAATTTCCTTAGCAAGTTATGCAAGCCTTTGAAACAAAAGCTACTATAAAAAGAAATCTGAATGAAACAATTTGCATAGCAATACCAGCCCAGTGTTGGTATATATGCTAAAACAAGTGGAAATCTGCAGGAGGAAAAATACCCCAAATCTAGAACAGATAAACAAATCCAAAGTAAATCTTGAGAGGATTTTCCACAATTTCATGTCAAAGACTCTGCTGAAGTATTAGTGCTGTTCTACTTTAATATTATTTCAATATTTTGACTTATCAAGTGCTGTAAGAGCAAGGGTAGACTGATTGCTTTTTTCTTTTGCCTTTTTTTTTCCCCTAATAGTTTGTCTCTTAACACGTTTAAGCTGTGTGATGCAGAGCAGCTGGATGCTGCCCAGCCATGTGTGACTGTGGGCAGTGGGGCTGCCCTGCCTGCCCGCGGTGCTGCCCACCAGGACAGGCAGCCCCGATGCCCTTGAGCAGGGGCGGCAGCTGCGAGGGGCAGAGGCACCGCGCTGTCAGGGCAGCTGCTCTTGGAGGGATCCTGTGAGGGACAGGGGCTGTGGGAGCCTCACAGCAGGGTGACAGCCCATCTAAGTGGGCACACTGAGCTGGAAACATAAAGACATGGAGTGGCAATGGAAAAACAGTAAGAAGGGAGGAGCAGCGGGTGGGACTGTTACCATGCAAGCCAGCCACCTGCCTCACCCACTGCCTCAGCAGGGCAGTGGGGTGGGCTGACTGTGTCTGGTCTGTGACCCATGAGAAGCTGAGATTAGAAAGGAGGAGGAGAGCTGTTCGTGGAGGTGTTTATGCTTTCCCACCCACCCCCCAGCACTCAGATGAGCAATCAGAAGTTGATGTTAACTGGCAATAAATTACAGTAGAAAAAAATACCCAAGTTCCCGGGGTGTTCTGTCTGTGAGAAGCTTGTGACTGCCCACCCTGAGAGTGTCCCTTTGGGCCCACTGATCCGGTGAGTGGGTCCAGGCTGTGTAAATACCCAGTGGTGTCAGACACTAGTGCTTGATTAGCAGTGTTACAGACTCCATGAGACATCCCATTTGCTATGACTGCCTTTGAAAGCGTTTTGCCAGTGTATGATTTTTCACCAGATAAGTAAATTACATGGAAAGTGGAATTTCTTGGAACCAAAGTGCTGTTGGGTTAGTCGTGTTGCCTGCAATATGGTAGGCAGGCGTGAGCCAGCTAACGTCAAAGCAGCAGATAAACTTGTCGTTCAGGAACAGGCACTAATGAAGTGTGAGCTGCAACCATATGTGGAACAAACATCTTCATGGTGTCAGTCGTGACTTGCTTGTTGCTCTTGTTGAGCTGAGCACTGTGAGGCACTGTCTGCTCTGGAGGAGGCACATGGGGAGGGCCTGGCTGTGTAAGCTGTTACAACAAAGCTCTGGAAGTCAGGGGTTGTTGCTGAAGTTTTGGGCAACATGGGATTTCTGCTACTGTTTCAAGAGAAAGGTCTTTTTTTGTTTCAGCTGGTACTTACAGCCTCACACATGTGGAGTTGACTTGCATTTTTGTGCCTCTAAATATTTATTACAGTGTGCCTTAACTGACTGTTTAGAGTTGTACTGCGTACCATGTTGTTAAATTTTGAAATAAATTTATATGCAATCACTTGTATGTTTCACAATACTGACATTTCTCTTTGGTATTGTTATACCCTTTGCAGCTGTGCCACTTCTAAATGTGTTGGACAAGGGCCTAATAGTTTCCTGGGGTGGTGGATGAGCGAATATGTAGGTTAATGTGGGTTAGGAGGTTTTAATCTGGCTGCTGGAAAGCCAGAGCCTGCCCCTGGGACACTGCAAGGTGAGATGGTGCTGGCTCTGACAGTGTCCCCAGAACAGAATTTCTTCTTTAACTTTTCTCAGATCAGAGGAGTCAGATCAGTTCTATCTGCTTGTTGAAGAAAAGGAAGACTCCCATCTGGTCAGGGAAAGAAAAGAGGGGCAAAACTCACTGTCAGTCTGTTGGCTTCTGCCTATGTTAGCATCTTGGCTAGGGGGAATGGAGCCAGCCTTTGTGGGCAAGGTAGTACAGAAATTTAGCTCATGTGATATGGTCACAAACTCACTGTTTTGGAATCATGTGCTTAGGCTTGAGGTGCTGTAAGTCTAGCAGAGTACTGCGTATTAATTGTGAACTACATGATGTGATGTATTGCTTCATGAGAATCTGCAAATTAATTTTCTCTTGCTGCAGCTGATGTTCTAAACGAGCCAGCTTGGGAGGCTGGATCCTCTGGCCAAATATTTACCCAGCTCTTTGGATGCATTTTTCCAGCATCTGCTGGGATTTATGTTCTGTACTAAAATCCTGACTTGGGTACCAGGTAACTACTTTTAAAACTTGTTTGCTGCAGTCATAAAAGGTAAAACCTAGTGATGGTCCACACTCTGAATTCTAAAGTGATCAGCTCTCAGTCACTGAGTGTGTCCCACCATGATGTTAAAGCTGAGTATGGTCAAGGTCTGAGTGAACGTCAGCCGTGATGTTAGCTACCTGGACAGGGACTGCAGGCATGTGGTGGGTTAGTGGTAGAATAAATGGGTTGTATTGGCAGAAAGGGCCTGCTTGCTGCTGCATTTTATATCAGCAGGACATGAAACAGATGTCAAATGGTTTAATCTAGCTCTCACAGTCTGGAGATGTGCATTTTTATCTTGGGATATAATCTTTTTCAAATTCCCAGGCCTTGAGTTTGTGGAAGCATAAAGGTGGCTTTGTGTGTCAGATGGGCCAAGAAACATAGCTTGAACTGAGAAAAGAATAGCATTTACTCTTTGGTAGGTTTTATCTACTTTGGTTTATTTTCATTTTATTAAATGTGCACAGACATGCTGGCAGTTCCAGAGTTCCCTTTAGGATATATACAAAATTCATTTGGATAAAAATGGGAAGAAGTAAGAGTTAGTAGTAGATTTGCATGTGCACTTTACTTCATTGACTGACTTTCACTTAAATAAAACATGATAAGAAATGCTGTTATACAAGATATGATTTTTAAGTACTGTTTTGATCTTTCCAGGATGTCAGGAGTTCAGGAATCTTCTGACCTATACCATTCTTATATTCACCTGACCTTGACTCAAGTGGTAAGTGAGGTAGAGGCACTCAGGCATTAGTGGTATGGGTATATGGAAAAACTGGAAACATGAGCCTTTTCTCCAGTAAATGTTTATTAGGACTCACATGATAGTAGTAATATCACTTCAATTATGTGTTGATCTGTGGTATGTGAACCTTTTTTTCAGATGATCCTGAATTTTCTCCTCAAGTGTAGGAGGTACTTGCCAAGAGCAGAAGTCGTCAGCTGGCCAAACTTTGCTCAGTTTTGCAATCAGAAGCTTTAAGAATAGGATGGGGATAGACAGGCATTGATGCGAGAGCATTTCCTCAGTTACAAGCAAACACTTGTCCTTTCAGCCCTAAGGGGATAAGGGGAATTGTTAAGGAAAAAGAAATCATGAAAAATTGAAAAACAAGGCCCCATGGTGTGCAGGGAGTGGACTTAATTAGTTGCACTGGGAAATCATCAAGAAAAGTCCCTTCTTTTGATTTGACTCACTCCAGACTGTCTCTCTAAAGTTGTCATTTGCCTGTGTGTGTCGTAGATTAAATGGCATCTGTTTCATGTTGCTGTAGAAGTATGTCTAAACATAGGAAATAAAGGTTTTGGTTGATCACATTCTTTTCTTAGTAAAAGGTCTCCAGGGGATCATCCAATAAAGACTGGAAAATACTACTATTAGAAATAAACGCAGAGCCCTTGTAATCAAATAAAGCTCACATGTAATTATAAAACCCACACAGAGATGGAACTAAAGCCAATTAGCAAATGCTATCATTTGCCTCTCTGGGATTTTTGCTTACCGTTTCCACTTTTTATTAATACCAGTGATGACTGTAGATTTGATTTTCAGTAATGCTTTACTATTTTGCCTTAAGGAATAAGATGCTGGATGTTTTCATGTGCCTTTTGCAGGGACACAAGTTTTACAAATCCTGATGTGGGTTGACCCATCAATTAAGCACCCACACAGCTGCTTGTTGAAACCTCCTGCAGTCGGCTGGGGGACACAACAGGAAGAATAAAAGCAAGAAATTGCCTGGGTCAAAAATGAAGGAAGGAGGGTAGAGGGAAAGTGCTGCTCTCACCATCTTTCATGATCAGACCTCTGTCCAGCCAGGCTCTGAGCAATGGCTGTGCTGTTCCATCCCCTACCCCAAGATTTTTATCTCTGAGCATGAAGATGCACAGTGTGGAATATCTCTTTGGCCGATTTGTGGCAGCTGTCCCGCCTCTGTTCCCTCCCACATCCTTGCCCCCCCCCCACAGTGACAAACAAGAAAGCTTTGATGTTGTGCAAGCACTGTTCAGCAGTAGCCTGAACCACTGGGGTGTTGAATAACGCTGTTCTAGTCGCCAGCTCAGGACACAGCAGGCATGGTCCCCTGTGAAGAAAGTGAACTCTGTTTCAGCCAGAGGCTGTATACCACGTTTGGATACAGCCTTTCAAAATGAAGAAGTCCTTTCTTAGTGAGATGAATGAGGTGTTGCAGGTCTGATGACCGATGAGGATATTTCTGGCTATCTGAAGCAAGGTAAAATAAGGACAAGTCTGGAAATGTGTGAAGTACCAAAATAAGAATCAAAGTTATGTAAAGCTTTACCTAAACTTAGGTTAAAAGTTTCACTGATTTTTTTTGTCTGCCTCAAATGCTTAACAATTTTGTGGAAATATCTTACAGATGGATTTTAGTAAAGTATCATGACAATTAATAGACCTTCTGATCCATTTCCAAGAATAAACTCCAAAGAGCTATCATATGAGCACTGAGAAGAGGGAAGAACTCTTTCTCTATTGCTTAAAAATTAGAGCTGAGTGGGAGAAAAAAGGAAAAAAAAGAGGTGAGAGAGAAGGAAAAAACTTTCTGATTAAATCTTACTTAACTTTCTGAAGGCACGACAAAGTATCTAATCAAATAGCAGAACAGAAAATCAGATTGACCGAGGGATCTAATATGAATTTTCATCCAAAGGTGGCACTAGCCTTTTGCTGTTGGAGTTTTTGTTGTGAGCTGGGAAATGCAGATACCAAGAAGCCCTCAACTAATCCAACGCTTACCATTAATCCCAAACAAACCATCATTAGTATCTAGATTTATCCTGCTTAGTCTTTGCTGGATAGTGAATTATGTAACCTTTGTTTTATTAACATTTAATGGAAGCTTATTATCAGGTAGGGTACCTCCTGAATAAAAAGGAAGGCAAAAAAAAAAAAAAAGTAAATTTTCTGCTCTCTGTTATTTGTCTTTTGTTTGAGGGATTTTTCAGGATTTCTTTAAGAGATGAGTGGATACTTCATGATAAATCCATAAATAAACTCACTTGAAACTCACCGAGTAGATTGCTTGGCAAAAAACAGCTCTTAGAAAAGTTACAGAGTCCTTTTCTACTTAACTAGCAGATAATGTTGATAACATAATTTAGAAGAGGACTAAAAAAACTAATCTTTTCGGTGTGAAAGAATTTGATGTGATGTTCAGGTGCAAAACTAGATCCTTTAAAGTCTTTTCAACAAATGTCTATTCTTGTGTCCTCATACATTGTTGCAGACTGGTTTTAGTAGGTGTGGTATGAACATGACAGAATTTCCACAGTCACGAAGCTCATAGTGCTCAAGATCTTGGCCTGCTTAGGGGGAGGAGTTGGTGCTGGAGTTGTAAACAAAAGCCACTAGGTGATCACTGCAGGGAGGGGGAAAGATTTTGAGGTTAAAAAGTAAGAAGTTATCCAGTGCCATAGGATTTCAGGGTTTTTCCATGCTCATAAAGCAGTATTGCAGTGGCTGCTAAGCAAGTAGTTGTGGAGCAGTTATCAGAGTTGCATCAGACTAATGCTGATGTAAAAGGAGAGAAAAGTTTTGTAATTCATGATGTAAATGTTTATGCTGAGCAGCAGACCTGCAGCAGACACTCTGTGATTTGAGCACATCAAATGTGTGATGAGAGAATATGTTTAATTCTATTTACCAAATGTTTGTTTTCAATTTCTCTCATTTTTCCCAAATGATAATGGTTCATTATCAAATTGTCAACATTCTCTCAGTATTGATAAGACTCCAGGGATGGGAGACATCCCAGCAGCCAGTCTGAGGCATGAAATATTTCATGCCCAGTCTGAGATAGAAGCAGTAATAGAGGCTCTGCTATGGCAAGTGTTGTAGCGTGCTCTCACCAAAGCTGGACAGTCCTGACTTCTGCACAAGTGAGGAAGCTCACTGAAGATCTCGAGTGCATTTTCAGCTGAGTCTTTGTGTCCTTCTGAGCTTACACAGCAGTTCAGCTCCTGCAAAAGGCTGAGGATTTTAATTGTTGGAACAAACTCCAGAAAGATGTTTTGCTGTGCATGGGTGGTGTTGCCTCAAAGTTGTGCCTGCACTTGATTGCCACATCTGAGATGATCACTTGACACACTTTGATAATGATTAAATGCCTTTCCAGAAGTGAGAGACTAATCAAAAGGAAATTTATTTTTTAAAGCTCTTCTTGAGAAGATTTCTGTTTAGCTTTTTTGTTTTGTTTTGTTTTGGTGGTGTTTGTTTGTGGTTTTTTGGTTGTTGGTGGGCTTTTTTTAAATAAAAAAAGCTAGTTGTTCCACTCACATAGTAAATGGATGACATCTTTACTGTTGATGAAAGAGCACTACAACTGTAGATTATAATTCTCAGTATTGAGTGAAATTTAAAGCCTATGTCTTGTAGGAAAACTTACTCTGAGAATAGTATAAAATTAGAGGAACTTCCATGTAATTTTGAAGGCAGTGTTTGATGTAAATAGAAGTAAAAATGTTCTGAGGACTATGCAACTACCTTTTTGTTTTGCTACTGCAAAAAAAAATCTCTGATATTTGAATGATCCAAAAGTGACTCAAGACATTTTCAAAATTTGCTAGAAAGAAAGCAACTCTTTTATTCGATTGATATATTTTGAAAATACAAATATTTTCATAAATACTTTTTTTTTCTAATAAGAGATTCTGGTTTTGCCAAGAAATTTTATCTCTCGTGTTATTAGACCATCATAGCTACTGCAGTGATTTATACTCATGAGAAAAACCTTGAATCATACAGAATTCTAATGAAGGTGTTTTGATGTATCTTCAGAAAGTATGAGTTTAATGTGCCTATTGCAAAAAACAAGTATACTAGGATAATAAAATCACAGAATTACTGGGAAAAATGCCAGCAATCTCATAAACTCACTAACACAGCATTACATGAACTTTCCTGTGGCTGTTGTTATCTGCTCATATCTGAGCACTGGATATTCTTTTTGATTATTTTGAAAAGTTCTGAACTAAAAAATGAAATTAGTTATTTTCCAGATATTTCCAGGAATTGAATGTGTTTGATTTCAGCAAACATGTAGGAAACCTAGAAAATTGTGGATTTTGCACACAGGATGATGGAAAAAAATCCTGTTTTTACTGCTAATTCTCAAATTAAATGAATCAAATTTTTTTGCAAATAATTAATTTGACTTGACCATAATATTCAGTAAAACTCATAATGACAATTTCCTATCTCTTGAATGACAGGATTTGTATTAGTTCATCTGAGTGAACAGATCTTTAGCTCTTTAAAATACTGTTTTAATAATGCATGTATTCCACCACCTTGCAATCTGTATGCTTGGATTTCCCAGCACATGCTGGTTTGTGTTGCTGTTAAATAATATTAGGAGAGAAGCAGAAACATCAGTTAGAGGAAAGCATCAGGGACCAAGGTTTGAGAATCAAGATCCTGCAAGGATCTTTATTGCCTTGTGTAGATATCAGCTATATTCTTCTTTCCTCTTTATCAACTGGGAAATAAAAATATGTCTGGCTTAAAGGAAAGGTTAAGCAATAATTTATTCAGCTGATAAACATCCACATTGTGACACTTATACTAACAGAGTGTGCTTTGCTTGGCAGCTGGAGGGATGATAAAAGCCCATCATCTCTTGGAAATGAAATGACACAGGAGGTACGAAGCAAAGCATTAGCAGTGAAGGTAATTAACAACTGAGTGCAACAGCAGCTGACAGGGTGTTTTCCCCACTGGGTAGAATTTCAGTTTGAAGATGAGTCTTATGAAGCCTTGCTCCAACTCAAAGTTGTGAGCCTTAATAAGTAGTGGATTCAGAGAGCTGGACCAACCATGTGAAATCCTCTGTTCTGAGTATGTGTACATAAGATGTTGGTGGGTATCTGATCATCCCTTAGGGGGATCTGTGAACATGACATCTGATGCCTAATGCTTGTAATGTATTCCAGGAGCCTTGGCTAAGAGACACAAATAATCTTTCATTGTGATTATTTAATCTACTTTATATCGTACTAGATAAACTAATCATCTTGAATTGATTGCATGTAAATTATCTAAAAAATGAAAGCACAGGATAAACTTTGCTTCTTGCATGTAATTATCTGATATACATGGATAAAGGGGTGAATTCTAAAGAACATGGACAGCCTTAAACCCTTGCATTAGAATGAGGGTGGACTTCTGATCATTCAGAAGGATATGAAAGCACCAAGTACTTGCTGATTCTGGAGATTTTAATACTGAGAAATCACCAAGGATGTTAGCAGAGTCAAGTTCTCAAATATAACAATTGCATTCAGAGAACTTGAATCCAGCTGGTACGCGAGGTTGTTTCCAGCAGGTGGAGTTGGTGCCAGCAGCATGCTGAGATGGGAGCGTGTTTGGAGTGGCTGGCAGCACGAGCTACTCGTGGGTAAAAACAGGGTTGTCTCATGCCAAACCTTACAGAGGTCTCTGTGTGCCAATGTTCTGACGTCCAAAAAAATGTGGGGATTCCTTTGATTTTAAACAATCCAACAAGCTGCCAGAAGAAGTGCTAACATATGTGGTTTATTCCTGCTCTCCCCACCTCTCTTCTTTACTATAGGAATTACTGTAATGGAGAGAGATTTCAGAATCTTCCTTCAGTGGGTTTGACCCCCAAATGAAACTTTAGTGGCAAAACAGCTGCTGTATGGTCTTCCAGTCAGAGGTTCAGCAAAGAAATCCATTCTCTTGTAAATCATATAGATAAATCTTTTTACAGATGTTGAGTTTCTGTAAGGGTCATCTCTGTTATGTTTTTAGGGACTTGTGCTATATTCTGTTACTTTCTTTCCTAAGCACCAGGTATTCCCTGCTCCAGATTTGACAAGGTGGCAAAATGCTGCAACAGAAGAGAATCCTAAAATAAAATATTTGGGCAAAGCAGAGATCAGTGGCTTTCTGCCTAGCACCAGTTATGCTGAGACTGTGCCAGGCAGTGGGGAAAAGGTGAGTGTGCAGCCCAGTGCAGCTGCCAGCAGCGGGGGGACTCTGTTAGAGATCTGTACTGAGCAACAAATGCACGTGAAGTAGCAGGTGGTTATCTGAGCTAAGTTAAGAAAGATGTGCCTAGGCACATTAAATCCAGCTCGAATAATCTTCATCAGTGAGGACAGCAGATTTATGTTCCTATGAACAGGCTGTGTCTGAAATAGCAGACACGGCTCCCAGAAGGGATTTTCACAGGCTTTGGCAGGCAGTCTCCAGAGGGATTTTCACTGGGTGGGTGTTCCCAGAACAGATCGTGCGCATTATTTTAAGGGAAAGTTAAGAAATGAAAGCATTTCCCCTCTACTGGAACACTTGACCAAGTCTGAAATCCTTCCTAGCCGGGTTCCTGCTCCGCTTGTGTTAGGTGTCCAGGATCTGTGCTGTACCTGTATGCCTGTGTATAGGCCCTGTAAAGCTGAACTGAGGGAACTGAATGATGCTGGAGGAAGGGCAGCTTGCTTTGCTCCCTGAGCCACAAATTAGGTGTGCTACCATAACCACACCCCCCAGCTCTGTCCAGTGAGAGCACTGAACATGACTGTTGTAAATCCACCAGCACAGGGAGTCTTGTGGCTGAGCAGAAGGGAATCAATCTAGCAGCAGCACCAAGCACAGAAGCAGGGCAGAGGGAGGACATCTTTCCAAAGGTCACAGCCTCCCTCCTCTGCCCTAAACTCATGGGGAAACTCTCTCTGCCAGTAGCTTCTTCCCATGGCTCATGCAAACCAGTTGCTGTGCTGACTAATGAGGAAGCAGCTCCTAGAGGGTTTATTGAGTGTGCTCCTCACCAGTCTGTGTGCTTCTATCATATCTGTCTGCCTTCAGGCCAGCTGGGTTCTGCATCTTTACTGTGCAAAATAGGATCTTGCCCTGGGAAGTTGATGTGATTGATCTGGCAGGTGATTTTCGGGATCAGTTCCAATAATACCAGGTAGGTGAGGCAGGACAGATTGTGAGAAGCCACACAGTCCCATGTATGTGGGAATTACAGTGGTTTTTTTCTCCAAGACCTGAGGAAAATTGTGAAAAACTCCTTCAGCCTAAATGTGGCTGCTTTTTAATCCACTCTTTCTTATCTACACACTAATAACAAACAATCCCTAAAACAATTCCTGTGCCTGGTGTCCTGGAAGTGCAGTGGCTGGTACATGCAGCACTGGTGACTCCTACTTCAGCACTGCCCCATGGGACAATATCCAGGAAGGATGTGCCAGCTCAGAGTGGTACAATACTCCATTTTGCTATAGTTTCTGAAAATCTGATTAGTTTAAAGTAGAAGTAAAAAAGTTTTTTTGGTTTGTTTCTATAACGACTTGCTGTGCCATCTGCTGCTTTTTATTCTTGGGTGCCACTCAGCTAGCCAGCAGCTCAGGTGCCTGCTTTTGCAGTAGCAGTGGGACCTGCAGCTAAACATCAGTGGTCCTGTGCCATGGAGCAGCATTGGCAGGATCCCCTTGCTTCCAGGGAAAGGGGACCAGCTTTCTCTGTGCTACAAGATCCATATCTGTGTCATTTTACTGAACTGTACTTTGAAGATCTGGCACATACATTCATGCTTAAAATTATAGTGAAGGTACCCTGCTGATGTCAATCATCTTGAGTCCCATGGAATCAGTGAAAGCTGTTTTATTCTGACTGGCAAAAAGGTGCATTAGAGTTTAAGATGCTGATAGCCACAGCCACAGACATTTTACATCCTCAGTGATCAGTGGAAGTGAGATGAGAGGCCTTGTCTCATCCTTGCACCCGTTTAATGTAAATATAGTGCCTCTGGTTGTGGTAGGATCACCCAGGTTTGTGTGTGAGAGTGGACAGGGGGACTTACGCTCTGTCCCACATCACTCAGTGACATTTGTACCCAGATCAGAAACTGGGAAAGCAATGGCAGAACATTCATGGCACCACACTGCCATGAATTTGTGTGGTTTCTCACAGTAGTTTTGCAGCCTGGTCATTTCAGGGGGTAGTTATTTTATTATTATTATTGCTATTGCTATTATTTGAAATGATTTGTGAATGCACTGTTGCTTAGGGAACACCTCTGGGTAATGAGGTAAAAAAAATCTTCTGAACACTGATGGAAAGTCTCTCATAACCATATCTCTCCAATTTAGCTAACTGGAAATATTAGAAAGCCTCTGCACTCCTACAAAATTGAAGTTTTGAGTCAGTTTGGTTTTTAACAGTTGCCTTCTCCTGTATTATAATTTTTTACTATTCTGATCTAATATTCATTGTTTTGAATCTCCTAATAGCTGAGGGAAGTCCACAGACAGTGATAATGCAGAATAAGTGCTTTTAGGTGTATTATCTATACTAGAAAAATCATCTTGAATGTATCCATGCCAGGTGTTTGTGTTAAAAATCATAACTCAGTCTTGGAGAATACAGGGTTTTTATATCTAGATTTTGACTTCTGAACATACTGCCCAGTGAAGTTTTGCAAACTTTTAAGCTGGAGGTTTTCAAGCTCCAGTTCAACAAAGCCATGGTTGACCTGTTCCGGTGTTGGAAACAATTCTCTTTCAAGTGAGAAATTAGACAGTCCAGGAGTCTCCTTCCAGTGGAGATTTCTGTTATTTTGAATCTGAATTACTTTTATCATCTTTTTCCACGGTCATGAAAACTCAACTTTTACAACTGCATGAAGTCATGAAAGTATAAAGGAAACCTTCTAAAGCTGAGACTTGAAATAGCAGGGATGGTAGTGCTAAAGAACAGCAGAGCCTGAGGGTCACTTCATAGCAAACTTGAAGGCAGTCTCAGCAAGTTTCCGACTTTACTGTGAGAACTAGCCTGAAAAAGATACTTTGGGACCTTATTTTGGGAATATTGAACAAGACAAACTGACACCAAATATGATAATAAAGATCTGTCCCAGCTGTATAACATTAGGATTCTGTCCAGTGGAGGATTCAGCAAGAATGATTCCCTGAGTAACATGAACATAAACACTTTGCTCTTTATAGAAGTATGTGGGAAAGTAAGGCTGTCGGCTATATAATGTGCTGCGGAATCACCAGCATAACAATTCTGATCAGACCTGACACCTCCCATCTGTTTCTATATGCAGTCTGTTCAGCATAAATCATAAACAGATGGTGTCATGGTGTCAGTGTCTCACAAGTCATGCTGCAGTCACCAGGTGTTAGCTAGGACTCACTCAATGCCTAACTTTGCCACTTTACCCTTAACTGTTGAGTGTGTATCATCTGTAGAAATAACCTTTTATCCCTCTGAAGCCAACTGCTTGCTGGTTTCCATGGTGTGGGTGGCCAGAGAACAGGTTTTTCCACCAGCCAAGCTGTTCATCTTCCAAAGCTCCCTGGCTGCAGCACCATTGTCAACAAGTTTTTCATAGGATCAGGGGCTGGTAATGCATACTGACTCCCTCCAACCCATTTCCCATCTCTTTGCCACCCACATAATTAGCCTGATTCTCAGAGCAGCACATGCTTTCACTGTCTCATCCTACTAATTTATTAGCTGAGGTAGCCAGTCCTTTTGCTTTACTCCACTTGATCTCACAAGCTAGGCAGGGCTGGAAGAATAGCCTACCTTGATGGAAAAAGCCTCCCATCAGTCAAAGATTTTGAAGGATTGGATAATGGTGATGTAGGGCTTAACCCTTATTATTTGTGACTACTGTTGAACATCTGGCACTTTAGTGGAAGTTGTTTCTGGTTCAAAATTCAATCAGCTAAATTCTTCCTCTCTGATTTCTCCCTGAAGTTGCAGCTGAGCATATTCAACTACATTTGAATGACTGAAATTAATTTTTCTCCTTTGTGGTTTCCTCTTTGGTCTTATCAAGGATTGAGTTTGAAATTTATCTTCCTAATGCTCTGACTTAGAGCCCAGTCAGCAAAGCTGTAGGAAACTCCAGATTTCTTAATTCTTCTTGATATTGTTGAGATCCAGCAGCTTTAGTTCTTCCTGGATTTCTCCAAAGTCTGTGTTTGAGAAAACCACCATGTGAGAGTCAACAATGCCTGAAAGTCTTGCAAATCAGAACAGCCAAAGTTCATCTGCTGTTCTGCCACTTTGACATGTGTGTTCAGAAGTGAGGCATTGCATCACTGATTTATTTCAAATCAAGCAACAACAGACAAGGCTCCAAAGCAATTTTCAGCCTGAGTAATCACTGCAAATTTGCTCCAAATGTTGAACAGATGGAATCTGTATATGACTTCTCTGAGTATAAACACAAGCACCCTCTCATATTTCAATTGCTGATGTAACAACACAATGTGGCTCTTGCTAAAGGGAAGGTACATGAATTTGGGGGTCTGATTATTTGTTTTCTCAGTGCAATAAAAGATCTGGTGTATTCACTTGCAAATAACACATGACACTTGCCAATTGGTTCCTCTCCATTCAAATATTTAACCAGCAAAGCAGTAGCATGAGTTCACTGTAAAAGGAGTATCAGTGATATCAAAACAAATTTAGGCTTAATTTAGCTTCCTCTTGCCACGTTTAGTCACTTCTGATATGCAAACTGGCCTGAAAACAGAAGTGGAAGAGAGAGGGTTCTTTTCTTGAGTCGTGGCCTCCTCCCCAGCTGAAGAGGAAGGAGCCTGGCAGTCCCCAACAGGGCTCATCCACAGTCTCCTCACTTCCTCTCTGGCTTTAGGAAAGTCTCTCACCTATTCATGATTGTACCTGTGAACTGAGAATAGATGGTTTGAGATCTGTTGACAAAAAACATACAAGTTAATAATCTGGCTGTAGTGGTTTAAGATGGGGATTTCAAATGGGAGAGTTCTACCTCTGCTGCTGGTGTTTGAGGCCCTACATAAACACTGTTGTAGCAAAGAAGGAATAGGGATAAGACCCCTCTACTTCTCAAAGGAGTGACTAGAAACCCCACAGTCTTCTAGTGGGTTGTCTGGGACAGGTTCCCCTGACTCTACCAAGGTGTTCTCCAGAAGGGACCTGTGCCCTCCTCCCCAGTGCCTCCAGAGGTTATTGGGATCATGGTTTTTCTACAAGTGTGTGGAAACCACATTGCTGCTCCCTCCTTCAATACCTGGCTTTAATGTCTCTATTTCCCTTCTACTCCAAGAAATTAGCTGGAATATTCTTCTCACCTTCTTCCATTTCACTGCAGTGAGTCTCCTGGCACTATTCTCACCTCCTGAGCACCTGTGAGTGCTACCCTTTTCCCTCTTCCTGCCCCCTCCAGCTCCAGACCTGTGCGTGATGGGAGGTATCCCAATACCACCTACTTGCTGAATCCCCACTACAGCAGGATGACTCTTTTAGAAAACTCGAGCTGCTGCAGATGAGTGACCTGAGCTTTTCCTGCCACTTTGTCCCAGTCACATAAATTCATTACATCCAAAACATACCCTGAGTGGAAGAGGGGCCAAGCAGCCAGATGATTGCTGGAGCTGATTGCAGCATCTGCTGGAGCCTCATTAGTGTTTTAGCTTTTGGACATAGTTGTGGGATAGATTTGCTAGCTTCATTTGCTTCCAGCAAAAGCTGCTTTAGGCTTACACATGAGGCCAAGTACCCCAGGGAAGGATTTGACATGGCAGACCTATGTGTTAATGTTTTACATAATGTTTGATAAGAAAACTAGCTGTCATTTGCTCTTAGTCAGTTGACTAGATCTTCAGCAGATTCCAATACTTATGGCAAATTTCTTTCCTACTGAAGATGCTGAAGGTGTCAAAACCTCACACATAGTATGATGTTTGGGAACGTGCTATGTTCTGAAATGCGTGCAGGATTTTCCAGCTTCCGCTCTTTCCTTTTAGATCTTACTAATATCATATATACAGAGACATGTAGAAATTCATACCTTAAACTTCTTTTTACTTCTCTGTTATCCTCATCTTCTGTTTAATAGATGCCTTTAGTCTCTTTACTGTTGGCTGGTTCTCATCACCAGCCTCCACTCTGGATCTACTTATATCTGCTTGAATTTTTAAACTCTTTTCATTATATTTTTCTCCATTAGAAAGAGAAGGGGAAGGAAGGTTAGAGCAGTGTTCCCAGTAGAGATCTTCCAAGGGACTTCTCATCTTGTGGCTGTGGAAATCAATTGCTGGAATCTCTCAGCACTGCCATTGCTGTCATAAAGTGCAGAAGTTGGCCCATGAGCTTGCTGTGATATCACTTGCTGACTCTACTGCCTTGTTTGTGAGCTCTGGCTGATCTGATATTCATGACAGGCACTTGCTGTCTCCCCTTTGAAATCTATTATACTGATGAGGTGTCAAAATATATATCAATAATATTTGTAAATGGGAAACTATAATCTAGGGGATAAATAGCAAATTGTGATTTTGTTTTTCACCTTTGCTATTCCAAGTCTGTCCTCTGTGTGTGTGTGTATGTGCCCTCTGGCATGTGAGCAGTTACTTTCAGATGTACAGATTGGGTCAGATTTTTGTTGCTTGAGTTATTTTTTGCTGTTTTTTAGTGATGAATGCTGTGTCATATCTTATAAGTCACAGGATGGTCTCCGGATTCTCACATGATCAAGAAAAGGAAATTTATTTTAGTGCCCCAAAGCTCCTGCTAGTCCCTGCATGCTGTGTACCTTTTCCAGTTATGTGCTGAGAGGCTGCATAAATCTTTTCAGGTTGTATCATTGCTGAGCCTCAATGTCCTTTAACTGGAACCTCATCACCCTAAATGGGCTTTCATCTTTGCTGGCTGGTTTCCATTTGATGTTCTGCCGCTGCGAATTGGGAACTGATGAGTTTCATTGCACTGTTGCTTTTGGGTGGATTTAATAACACTTTGCAGTCTGATACGGCATCTTCCCAATACTAAGATAGGTAATTCTTCTAGTAGTGCTATTTATGAGAATTAAATGGAAGCACATTCAAAGATGTAGGTATCTTTCAAGTGATAGAAACAGATAGCCTTGATTTTCACTCTGCCCCATGATACAGAAAGCCACAACTGAAAAAAAAATGCAGACTTTGGAAAATCAGGATAATAAAATCTTGTTGAAAAAATGATCATTAATTTGTTCAGGGCTGAGATTTGTCTTGGACCTTGTGTAATGAATTCTGTGGGGAAGGTAGTACCAAATGTTACTGCTCTGATGCTGTGTTTTAGAGCTTTATCCCTCCTCAATATTGCTGCTCAGGGGTAATCTACAATGCCATGGGTTTAACCCAAGCTGCTTGCAGCAGTAACAGCCTTTAACCCTGCCTGTGTTTCACCCTGCTCCCAAGGGAGAGGACTTGTCTTGTAGGATTTGTCTGGTTTAATTTTTCAAGACCCAGGTCATGAACAAGCATTTTTCCTCTTTACCAGTGTCACTGAGAAAGTGCTCACTTTTCCTTTTACAGTTTAGTACCAGATGAAAAATGCTTTTCTGAAGAAAGAGCAAGGAAGAGCATGTCCCCGGGGACCTGACCTCAGTCAGGATGTGGTACTGCAGATGCGCTGAAAGAATGACCACTTGAAAGATCATGAGATCTGTGTAGTGTTTCAAAACCGATCTGCTTGCTCAGCCAAATGAAACACAAGAAAAAAGGTCATGCTGTATGTGATGATATTGTTTTTACAAAATCAGAGTATACTTTTTCAAACTAGGTAAACTGCTGTACATGTGTTTTGTCATCTGAATAGTATTTAGCCCCATTGGCACTTTTTAACTTTCTGCATATTTTCAACTGCTGCAGAATTTTATATCTATCTATTTAATATAGCTTTCACTGTTTGAATCCTTGAAAAAAAACTTGAAGTGTTCCCAGTACTTACACTTTTGAGAGCTGAAGCTGTGCCAGAATGCCTTCACAGATCCTGAAAATGGTAATTATAGAAATGGAAGTTAGATGTATGCACCAGGAACCTGGGGAGCTGCAATGTTTCTAGCTGCAAATATATCCATGGCCTAGGAAAGTTTAGCGTGGCGATTCTTGATAACAGAGAGGCATGTGGACCAAAGCAAGAGCTTTTCCTTCTTTTCCCATTATTCTTGTTATTTGCAGTATTACTTTTGCAGTATGGCTTCTCAGAGGAAAGTCCCCACTGAAGTCTCTTACTGATGTGTACTATCTACAATTTTATGTGACATCTTGAGCTGTGGACAGCGAAGAGAAAGAAGGGCCATACTGGGGAGAATAGGACCAGAAGGCTACTGGGCAAGAGAATGCCAGCTTAGACATGGTGAAATCTTCTTTTCTCTACATGAAAATAAAATTCATAAACATCACTGAGATTTTTTTTTTCCATTCTCAGCAAGTGGACTCCAGGAAACTTACCTTAGCCAAATTTATCTATATTTTTGCTTTCCAAAAGAAAAATGTATTTTTTTAAAAAAAGAGTATTCAGAAAAGTATTTGGCTGAAACATGCTCTAGTTTCTCTTCAGATAATATAAATCTTTCATATAAAGTGTATACCCTCTGTTGAATAAGTTTTGGAATAAAATTTCTGACCAGTCTCAGTCTTTATAATCAGCACTGCAGCTGGTCTGCAGCCTCAAATCAAGTGAAATGTAGAATGTAGTCATGCTGCAAATGACCTTCTTCCTCCAGTGTTTCTGAAACTTGCTGTTTTTTCACTGAATATTTTTGACTTGGTTGTTCCTGGTGTGTGGCAGCTTTGCATGTAACCAGAGCACTTCTCCTGTGCTGTATATAGCTGGTGCTGCAAGTGCTGCCTCTGCAAAAGCAAGCAGGCTGCCTGGGGGGATGAAAACCCAAAGCACGGGTGTCAGGCTGTGTTGTGTACTCTGTACAGGAATCTAACCTGCATAAAGAGAGCCCAGCACAGCTTTGTGATTCCCAGGGTGTTGATGTTCTCCTGACAAGTGTTAAAGCAGCCCCTGACTTGGCTTGGCAGCACATTTACCCTGGTCAGATCTCCCCAGGGCCCTTCTGCAGGCAATTTCTCTCTGCAGGGCTTGCACCCTGGGTATTAACAGCACACAAAGTTTGTCTTGTCTTCTCAACACTGCCTGAAGATTTATCTCTCCATGTAGTGACAATGTGTACCTGCTTCTTGGAATGTGTTTGTGGTGTCTTTGTGTTCCTGGAGCTGTACATGGACGCTGTTTTGACAGCCTTAATCTAGTCCAGAGGAAGTTGGTAAGAGAGCCATGAAGTCAGCTTCTCTCTTTAGTGAGCTATGTAATGTTTGTATTATGTGACTTAGAGTGAAAGGACACATTTAGCTTATACAGTATCTCAACAAACAATCCTGTCTTTGTTGAGCTGATGCCGCTGGAGATGAGGGTCTTGCATTGCTGATCTCAAACAAGGGCATTTTCTGCAGCTGATCTTTGAATAGATGAACAGATACTCTAACAAACACCCGAAAGACATTTACATATATTTTGAAACAAATTTAGTAGCTAGATATTTTTCCTAACAAATAATGGCTTGTTTATGATAATTGAAGTAATTGTTTTATTCTTCTTCCTGCATCATCTTGTGGTAAATCATTTCTTTAATCCATCAGAAATCTGTTGAGAACAATTGGAGAAAAACAAAAATATAAAAAGCCTTTGCACCCGAAATGCTGCATTGCCTCCCTGATTTTTGTCACAGCCATTAGCTCCTCAGTGCCCCAGTTCAGTGGAGATGGCATCTGAAAAGATTTCTGTTGTTTTCTAGAAACCCTTTTGTATGAATGGTATCAGAAAGATGACAGGGAACATCCACATGTATTATTCACTGTTAATACCAATACCCTCTTTTGGTCTTTTTATAAGCGACACCAGGTGAAGGAATCTGTGCCGACCTGCAACAGAGCAACCTACTTAGCTCTGCTTTGTGGTCCTAAGTAAAGGACTGCTCAAAACTTTTTGCAAAAGCTATTCAGTAACTTTTTTTTTTTTAATCAAAGAGACAGTGTTGGGTTTTGTAAATGCCTTACTTGCCTACAATTTCTAATAGTTTTTCAAATTACAAAAAATGGGATTGTGTAAGAAACTTTCACATCCTTTTCTCTGCTTATTTTAAATTTTGCCAGGGGAAAAAAATCTGATCAATTTTTAAAATTTTTTGAAACAGCCTCTCTGTGGCCTCAATTCTTTACAGGGTCATATACACTGGTGCATTTATGTACAGCATGCTGATGGCTCTGCATAATTCAGCTATCATCCTTCTCAGAAAAAAATGTCTTGATGGGATAATTTCCACTGCAAAATCAACCACTCACTTGTAGATTCATCCTTCTCCATTGTAGGTAACTAACCTAACTGAGGTTTTGGAGAATCTTACAAAATTTGATCTCATTTCTCTTTATTAGCAGTAGAATCCAGGGGTGGCAGAGCTCTTAACTCGTTTGGCTTGAGTTGCATGTCTGAACATGGAAGTGTGATGGGATGAATCCAGGTTACCGCCCCTTGCCCTTTGTCCATCTGGAGTGGAGTTAGAAACAGCATCACAGAGCACAGGGCCCAGTCTCATGTGTTGGAGGCTGCTCCTGTTATTCACAGTAGGGTTTGCAGCAGGATTTCCTGTGTGCTCTTTGAGTCCCCCATGAAAGCAGAACTGGTGTTTTCTGGACAGGCTTTTTCCTAGAGCTTATTGTCCTCTCCATGCTCTGTGGACTGCAGTGAATTGATTGCTTCATCCCTGATTTGCTATTATTCACCTTTTGCTCTAGGAAGTTGAGGGAGTGAGGGAGAAAGGGCAAAAATACCTGTAAGATTGGGCTCTTGGGGCTAAAAGGTTATCTACACTTTTAGAGTTAGTCCCTCTTTTGCTGACATACAGTCCTTTTCTGGGAGGGTGTTTGGGTATAAGACTCTGTGTCCACACAGCTAAATAAACCAGCATCTGGCAGTGTGCTTAAGCACTGCATGGTAATTATCCATGTCACTTAGCTGGCAGGTTACTGCTGTCTGTGGCCGGGCTGTGCCAGGTAGCAGTTGGCATGGCTCAGGGAAGATGATGCTGCAGAGACCATCCCTCACAGGCAGGATGGAAATTACTCTGCAGTGTCTGACTCCTCCTCTGTCCCCTGAACATGCTTCAGCAAACTTTGCTTCCTCCAGCACTCCTGTAATGCCCTTATGCCCTGCTGCATGGCACAGATATTTCACCTGCACTTACTATAAAATTGTCACTCTGCTGAAATCACATAATGTGTTTAAGTCATATTATTTTAGGCCTTTTGAATGAAACACCATGCCCTGTCCCAGTTCTAAAGGACACAAAGCTGCAGAGGACATTTATGGTCTGATCAATGCAGTGTGGATGGGAAGATGAGGAGAAGGCTGAAACACCTCTCCCATGCAGAGAGGCTTAGAGAATCAGGATTGTTCAGCCTGGAGAAGGCACCTTCCAGTACCTAACATGGCTCAAGAAAAGTAGCAATAGACTTTTTATAAGGGCATATATAGCAACAGGGCAGGGGGGGATGGCTTCAAACTGGATGAGTGTGGGTTTGAATTAGATATTAGGAAGAAATTCTTTATTGTGAGGTTGGTGAGGCCCTGAAACAGGTTATCCAGGGAAGCTGTGGATGCCCCATCCCTGAAAGCCTTCAGGGCCAGATTGGATGGGGCTTCGAGCAACCTGGTCTAGTGAAAGTTGTGGCCCATGGCAGGAGATATAGAATGAGATCATCTTTAAGGTCCCCTCCAGCCTAAACTGTTCTGTGATTCTATGACCCACTGTGGTTAACTTGGCCGGCCCCAGTTTTGGTCCTGTTGTTATTTAGGCCGAGAGGCTGGAGGTCTGGAGCCAGGTACCTCTGTGGGGAAGGGCAAATGACAGGTGACTGTAAGACTTGGATCTGAGAGAGCTCCTGGTGTTCAGGAAAAATGGGGCAGAGACATCTGCAACACAGGGACAGTGGCAAAAGGCTCTTTTTTGGGCCAAAAGTAATATCATGTTAGGATTTATGAAAGCTGATTGTGCAGCCAGAAAGTGTTGCCCTGAAAAGAAGGTTGAAACAGCCTCTGTCTGTTGGGATTTATCTGTGCTGTTTGTCCAGGTCTCCAGCCTATAGTCTAGGGCAAAAGTCACATTATTTATGTGTCTTCTTTTAGGTTTCTAAAAGATCTTTAAATCCTAGTAAATAAAGCACACCCTGAAATCAAGTAGATAACTACACATGGATCAATGACCCTCCCCTTTGTACTGGGGCTTCTTGGAAAAGATGACAGATTAGACCTGGAATAACTAAGTTTTGGAATTTTTTTCCTCATTTTTTTCTTTACCGTGCTATTTGCTACCAGAATTAAATGCAGAAGTTGTGCCCACTGGGAACTTCTGCACATTTAACACCTCTCTGAGGTCTGACACTGACCACTAGAACAAAGCTAGAGTGAATGAACTTGATAACAGAATCTGTTCAGAATAACAACAACAACAAAAAGATGGTTATTTCTGATAATTTTCCTTCATGCAAGTCTGCAAGGCTTTTTCCCCTCAGAAATAGAAAATGGGAAGTACTTTTTGGTCAGACATGTCCTCTAAATTCTGTGGTTTGTGCTCCTTATAACTGCAGTTGCTGACTAGAAACAAGTGATTGCTGTTTTCTGTTGTTATTTTTAGAACGTAGATATAAATGGTGCAATAAAAGCAGAAGGAACAAAACAGTGTAGTGATCAAACTTTCAATGTTTTAAAAACAGCTACTCAAGTCAGGCTCATGCACTAAGCTGTGGTGTACCTGGTAATACTGTCAAGAGCTGGGTGAATGTGTCTTCAGTGTGTTAACAGCAAATCTGAGGTGACAGGTTTTACAAGTAAGCCAGACATTCGTAGATCACAACCTGTACCAAAACCCAGTGGCTGCACTTCCTAAGGCTCACTAGGAGGCAGGAGTCTGGAATTTTAAGTAAGCCACTAGCCATAGGCTTTAACAGCTGGAAATTATGAAGAATGTTATCAACTAATGAATGCAGAGTTAGCAGCTCACTGAATGCTAATACTGCAATGCTGTGCAGCCCTAAAGGTCCTTCTGCAACCAATTTAACTTTTAAAACTCCTTATCCTTGTCTCCAGTACAGGACAGTGGGTGATCATGTTTGCAGAAAAGATCCATTGATGAAGAGAACCAGATTATAACTTGGGGATATGGTGGTTTGCCCACAGGCTGAGCAAGCATTTTCTTTGTTCTTGTTTTGCCATGGCCTACTTGTCCTCCCTTTCTCCTTGTGCATGGCATTCCTTTAAAGGGATCCCAGTGGGAAGGGCTGTAGGAGATAGCCTCAATGGCACCTGTATTCCTGTGCTGAGTATCCTCTGTTGGCTGACTCTGCAAGAGTTTACAGTAGCCCAGTGGCAGGCTCAGCAGTGTGTGACAATTCTTCATTGTCTACATACAGCAGCAGTTCATTCCCTCTGAACCATAATGTCCAAGCAGAAGCCAGTGCCTTTCTTTTGCTTGTTTTATGAAATTGAAAGTAATATTTATGTGATGTTCATTTGGACTCTGAATTCCTCTAGGTTTACTCACTAGGTTTAATCAGCATTACTCAATTTTAGTAGCTTTCTGCTGACCCTCAGGACTATAATGAAAGCTGAAACATAGCAATTTATTTGCAAGCCTTTAGGACAATGCAGATCTTTTCTGAAATGCATCCTCCAGGAGCATAGAAAGTAATAGCTTTCCTTTTCAACCACAAAGAAGGATGAAGTTTCATTTTTACTTAGACTTTTGCACATCCACAACCTTCCTCTCTAGGTTTTACTAACAGCCACAAAGCATTCCAAGCTCTCAGAAAAAAACCAGAAAGGACTGTAAGAGGCAGAGGTTTCCACAGGATGTTTGGGTTATGCATGGAATGGTCTTTCCTTAGCTCAAACATTGTACCAAAGCGTCCTGGTCCAGCACTGCAGCTCCCCTGGGCAGGAGCAGGGAGCTTGATGGGTGCTTCCACCACGGTGGGATGCACTACATGAGGCCAAGTAAAACTCAGCTACTCTTCTCCCCTCAGTTCTGCCACCATTTTTGAGCCTCACCTGCAAGAACTTCTGCTCTAACCTTTGCTGGGATAGCAAATGCCACTGCCTGAAGTTTTATTGCATTTAGACAAACATTCACTGATGACTAAGCACTCTGTCTACAGAGTCATGTAGGGCAGGGACATCTTCCCACTAGGTCAGTTTGCTTAAAGCCATTTCCAAACTGGCCTTGAACCCCTCCAGGAATGAGGCATCTACAATTTCTCCAAGAAATGTGTTCCAGTGTCTCACCACCTTCATCATAAATAGTTTTTGTCTTATTGCTAATGTAAATCTAACCTCTTTTAATTTAAAACTGTTGCCCCTCATCCTGTCCCTACAGGCTCTGGTAAAAAGCATTTCTCCATCTCTTGCATAAGCCCCCTTTATAAAAAGCTGCAGTAATGTCTCTCCAGGTTGAACAACCCCAACTCTCTCAGCCCTCTGACAATTTTTTTGCCCATTGTCCGTTTCTTACCCAGGGTGGAATCTGTTTTGCCAAATACAAGAATTGCTAAATGATCTCTTCGTCTTTGTCTAAATACATGAGCTTTCTTGTTCCTGTTTTTTTTTTCCTGTTTTCTACCCCATCCTATTAGGTGTGTGAGGGTGGAGAATGAGCAACTATGTGGGAGTTTGACTGTCAGCCAAAGCTAACCCACCAGAGGTAGTATCCTTGAAGCACATTAAAAATACAAATACAGAACATGGTTCTTTCAAAATGATTGCTCTTGTGTGGAATTTTTGCCTATTACACACTTTCAACCTCTTTCTCTGCTTAAAAAGGGTCAAATTTTGACCACACCACCCTTTTGGCTGTGTAATACTCTGGCTTTCTTCCTTCCCTATTATAGCTGTGCTTTGTGGGGAAAAAAAAAAAAAGTATTTGCTGGAATAGAGATAGTAGAGAAGAGTAAGTGGTGCACTGACTTGAAAGGCTGGCACTGGCTACTGTCCTGACCAATTGTTTAATGTGCATATGTCATTGGAAGAAATGTATAAACAGCCCATGGAGCAGGAATCAGGATCTGGGGAACCACAGAGTTCGATTCTCTTTTTCTCTCTAGGGGATTCAAGGATGTCAGTCGTTAGTCTGAGAGCCACTAGTGTATGGAAATCATTTGGTGGAAAAGGACTCTGTCTTCTAGGGACTAGAATTTCCTAAAGTATCTTTGGCATGCAGCAGGTCTCCAGAGCTCAAATGGATCATGAAGGCTTGCATCACAGAGTTCAGTTCCTTGCTCTAAATCAGCCCAAAGTGATGGTTTGGAATTATCTAACCATTAGCTGGACCTGTTTCTCCCTGGCTTTGAACAGCTGATTTCAGAAATGGGCTCACAGCTGACATCTCTAAGCAGACACAACTGCATGTTCTCCTTGGTGGCCTTTCCGGTTGGCTTGGCCCCCGCAGCCCTTTACTTGGTGTGCCCATTTTCAGGGAAGGCACCTCCCCTTTCTACTGCCCTGTGGCATTCCCTGGGGAGCCCCAAACACCCTACCCAGATCTGTGAGCTCTCTCTGGCTCTGACAAATTCAAGTCCCCTTTGGATTTAGCTCTCAGGTCAAAGTATCGGATTTGTCTGCTTTGTGATTGATCCTAATTTTTAGAAAAGGTCTCTAGAAAGGTGAAACATTAGTGTGTTTTATCCTCTAACTTTGTATGTTGCACAGGGGCAGGTTGGAGGCTGCATCTCTGAGTTAAACAAATCTGAGACTAACTTCTTCAGAGATCTAACAGCGTTCTTAGCATTCCCTCGAGTCCTCTCTTCCTCTGCCAATCCAAATACCCTCTTTTAAAAAGTCAAGAGGCTTGTGCTCTTCATAATCCCAACAAGACACTGCTAACCTTGCTGCATTTCAATACTCTGGGCACTATTATTTCCTCATGGAGAAAAGGCAGATTTTTCTTGCATTACCATCACTCCTGGAAAATGAAACATAGAATAGAATGATTTCAATTGGAAGGGAACTACAGTCATCATCTAGTCCAACTGTTTGACCACTTAATGACATGTTAATAATGGAACTGTCCAAATGCTTCTTAAACACACTGGCTGGAGGCATCGACCCCTCTCTAGGAAGTCTGTTTCAAGTGTTTGACCACCCTCTTGTAAAAAAATACTTGCAAATACTTCTATTCAGTCTAAACTTACCCTGGAGACAAAATATGCTAATAAACTACTTTTGCCATGGCTATAAGGGGAAATACCTCTACCTAATTAGCTCAATGTATTAGAGGATTTACTCACAATCACATATAGTGAAGCACTTGGTCTGGGAAAAGGCTGTATTGTATGTGGAAGGGTAAACTGGAGAAGTTCTTCCTGCAGAGTAGCCATATGTGGTTGTTTTCCTCTCCAGACAGACAAGCCCAGCAGCACCCCTTTGAGGATATAAATCATGAGTTTCTGTGAAGCTCTACAGTGTGGGCTGTTATGATCCCAGTCTCATCTTTGATCAGATGTGAAGTCTGATGTCGAGTCTGGCAAGGATATGGTCATGTTCTACCTGAAAGGCTTGTTTGGGGGTTTTGGGTGATATTTTAACTTCTTCATGCCTTAGTTCCAAGTTCATTAGTTTGGTTTAGTTGTTAATTGTAGACCATTAGGTGGAGTAATAAGTGTCTGTTTTCTGTTCCTCTGAGTCATGAAGAACTGGACAGGAAAGCAGATAGCACTGCTGGAAATGCTGCTGAAAAAAATGATCAGAGTCCCAGATGCTACTTATGGCCTCTTCAGATTCATTTTTCAAATTGTCCTTTTAGAAACTATCAATTATTCGATACTAAAAAATGCCATAGAATATATTTTAAAGCTTTGAGTTCTCTGTACTTTTAGCAAAAATGGCTCTCTGTATCTATAAGCTTAGAGAGATTGGGTGAAAAGCAGTGCAAAATACAACATTACTTTTTAGTCACTGGTGACAGGTCAGACAGGCCCAAGCAGTTGGTCCACCTCTGCTATCATTCTTTCTCAGCAGTACTATATCTTATCCAAAACTTTGTTCTTGGGTTTTGTTGTATGGCTTCAGTCATACTCAACAATGCACAATATTGAACAAGTCAGCAAATTTTCCCCAGTGAATCTAGTCACATTTCCTACATCCTAAACTGTCCTGATGGTCTGTATACCTGCTCTGAGGCCATTGTGCTCTTTTGCTTGACTCTGATCAGAAGCACCTCTCCTACATAAGCAAATGTCCCCCTTCTGGACTGTTAACTCAAAGTTCTGTTCTAGTTTCAGAGAAAACCAAAACCTTTGTGACATTATTTTGGTGAATTAAACTTTTGTTTAAACTGAATTATCTTGAAAGAAGAAATGAGCTGGAATTGGAACTTCACAGCTAAAATATTTTGTTTATGTTTATTTTGTGTGGCTGTGCCTTCCTTGAAGGTAACTTAGAGCCACTGCATTTTTAGTTGATACCAAGAAAGTAAGAGAAAGTATGAGTTATAGCTACCTTGTAGAAACACAGATTTGATTCAAGTGATAGTATCATCTCTCTTCCATCCTTTCCATCTCTGGCTTGGTTGAAAATTTCGTTATTGGTCTGAAAGTTTCAGTAGATTGAAAATTTCTTTGTCACATCCAAAGTTTGTGGATGTTATTTACCATTCCTTAGTTTGTAATAGTAATTATATATCAAATGGCAGAGTGGAGCCTCTAGAGACTGGAATTTCCTCTGAAATGTTAAGCCTGTGACAATGCTGTTCACCTTGTCTAACCATGTACTCCTTATATATTTTACCCCAAATGTCTGATGGAAACCTGCAGCAGGGAACTCCAGTGTGGCTGCCATAGAGAAGGTGTGGTAAATAAGAGGCAGAGAAAGGCCATGAGGATGCAGAGCTGTGCCCGAGTCCTGTCTAACCAAACAGAGCTAATGGGTTTTGAATTGAGGTTGGGGATTGTTGGTTCTCATACTGCTTACGACAGGAAACCAGGAGCCCTCACTCTCTGCTCTTCAGTGACTCCTTTAAACACAGCTTGAGGACTTGGAGAGTGCAGAGTTTGGGTGATTTAATTTCATTATTGAAATAGATATAATGACTATCTTATTGACTCTCAATGTAGTGTTTGTGTAGGAACCCCTGCTTGAAACATAACCCCTAATTAAACACCAGGAGAAAGAAACCTTTACATTTTCATTAAGCTCCGATCTTTTATTTTATCTCATAATAACTGTTTTGTTATTTTATTTCCTTTATATTGAGCCTAAGATCAAAGCAATAACTTTGTTAAAAAGCAATCAATTCTAATCAGTTTAATAAGCAGCAGAGGAATTGCTTTGACTAAATGAAGAGGGTGTAGCCGGATCTTTGTGGCTATGAGCCTGTGCCTGCTAACACTGCTCTGTGCATCATGTCTCAGCCTCCCTTGGTCCCTGCCCTGTTCAGTCCCTGTCCTGTCTCATCGTGTTGTGGGTATGTGCCTGCTTTTCCCGCTCTGGGAGCTTGAGCAGCTTTAGCCTGTTCAGCTCACATGAGAAAGGCCTGAATAATTACACCTTGGAGATTTTCCTGGAGCTGAGGGTAAACAGCAAGGAAGCAGAATTTTATTCACTTCTAAGCAGAACTTGCCAAGCTCTTGGTATCCAGTGTGGAACATACCAGTTTCTTACTTTTTTCACTTACCACTGTCCACTCCAAAATGAAGCAATAAGTTGGGGCATATGCTCAGACCATTTACTTCCTACGGCTTTCACATACCAGGGCTACATTTCTGGAATTCCTACTATTCTTTAAAACATAAAGCTCCAGTTATCTTCAAGCTCCTGGTGTTAACAACCTAATTTACTTTTCAAATTGTGCCACTGATCTGGAATGCCAGGGAAGAGGGCAATGACTGGCACTGGCATTAGCATTATCCCCAAGGTGGAAAGCAGTATTCCTCCAGTCCCATTTGACTTTTTTATTAATAGATGATAGAGCAGAGTATACCCTCAGCAAACTGGGAAGAGTGGCTGATATAACAGAGGCTTATGCTGTCATCTGAAGAGACCTTGACAGGCTGGAAAAATAGGCTGACAGGAACATCTTCAAGTTCAATAAGAAGACCAAAATCCTGTGTCCTGGGGACCCCCCAGCTGCAAAGCAACTTGGAAGTAAAGGACCTGGGCAATCTGGTGGATGCTAAGTTAAACAGGAGCCAGCAATTTGCTCTTGGAAAGAAGGGCTAATGGTATCCTGGGACCCATTAGGCACAGCCTTGCCAGCAGGTTAAGGAAGTTGATCCTGGCCCTCTCCTCAGCACAGGGGAGGCCATACCTGGAGCACTGTGTCAGTCCATCAGAGGCAGATGGGCACAAACTCAAACACAGAAGGTTTCTTCTGAACATCAGAAGATACTTTTCCATGTGAGAATGACTGAATACTGGCACAGGTTGCCCAGAGATACTGTGGAATCTCCATCCTTGGAGATAATTAAGAGTTCTCTGGATTCAACCCTTGGCAACTTGTTCTATGTGACCCTCCTTGAACAGAGGGTTGGACTGGACGGCCTTCAGAGGTGCCTTCCAACTTCAATCATTCTGTGATTCTGTGAAGATCTGTGATCTTCAATGATTCTGCGATCTTTCCCTGTTTCAGCCTGTAAGGCAGAGGATGACCTTGTCACTCAAATTTAATACTGAATGTCTTTGTTCTAGCTAATGTAATATATGAAAACAATTTCTTGGTGCAATTCTTTTCTGAAATCAAATAGCTTGAGCTAGAGTATAGTAAAAGGAATCCTTTCTCTGAGAACCTTTGGGATTAAAGGAAGGACCCACAGGCAGAATTTCTAAAAATAGATGGGGCAGGTAAAACCTGAGTATCTCTGGGTGCTGACTTTCACATCATTCATGTTCCTCCTTTGCCATCCACAACTTCCTCTGGATACACCCTTTGGCTTGGGCAACATGAAAATAGCACTAAGCATCTTGCATCCTTCTTCAAAAGTAAAAGGTGTGAAGCAATTCAGCAAAAGGTGACTCTCAGGCAGCAGGTAAGCAGGCAGGCCCAGGTGCAAGAGGGTGCTGCGAGGCAGTCTCAGAGAGAGCACAGCTGTACACAGACACCAAGTCGTTCTTTACTCCATGAAAAGTCTCACCACACAGTACTTGGACTGTGCTTTTCAAAGTACACTCTGTATTTTTCACTGAGAAACTCTATTAAGCTTTAGAAAAAGACTAATCAATCACTGTGGTGTTTTCTGATGTTGGTGATGATCAGCTGGAAAGTGCTATTTAATATGAAAGCAGCGTATGCATCATTTCTACTATAGATTGGCACTGAATAACCTCACAAATATATTAAACAGTTAATTTGACTTTAGTTTGTCTAAATACTTCAGTCTAGGCTGTGAATTCTTTTACTTAGAGAGCATTCATCTCTTTTAAAGTAGAGCACACTGCTTGCCTTCCCTTTTAAGTACCTCAGCTATAAAATCGTTGGAAACGCTAAAGTCAAACAGTAAAATATTGTGGGAATCATCAAGTGAATACTATTATTTTAAATTTATTTTCAAGTACTTTTTCTAACAATATCAGGGATATCTCTCTTTTATTTGAAGATGCACATTTGCTTATAAGCCAGGTACTAATTAACATACCCCGCACTTAGGATTTCCCTAGTGACAATCAAGGAACAAAGGTCTTGGGAATGATTAACAATCAAAGCTAAAGATAACAGCTGACTTCAGATCAATCTGATCTTTACCAGAATGCATTTGGCTACAAAGACATGAAGTAACCCCTGTAATCCTTTAAGTGAGGTTACTCCAATCATACAGAGGCCATAAAAATAGCACTTGAAATTTAAGAGGTTTATGATGGCCAGCGCCCTACATGAAGAAACATCAAAAGAAAACATTCATCAACTGTTAAGTCTGCTCAGACTCAAGAGGCTGTTTAAAAACTATGGCACATCCTTCAAGCTGGGAAAATGCACTTCTTTTTCCTATCCCGTACACAAGCAGTTAACTCTCAGTTCTGCCTCTTCCTCTGTCCCCTCATCTTCACTAAATCCAAGTGATCTCCTCTTATACAACATTTAGGTGACTTTCTTTCGAGTGTGCTGTTACACTACACTCCACTCCAAATATGATCAGCTCTTTGCTTTTTCACCTTAATGTTCTGCTTTAACTATGCTGAATCCTAAAGCATATTCTATTTTGGGAGCATCCCAGCTTTTGGCATGTTTATAAATCAAGTCCTCAGCCACCTGAAAGTAGAGTGATGGTTAGTGTCTAAGGCTGCAAATCAGCTTAGCTTGGTTGCTGATAAATATGACAGAAACACGTGTCTGCAACTAGTAATTTTCTCTTGCTGGGACATTTTTACGGGCAAAAAGGGAAGACTTTAACACATCCAATTGAAAATCTCTCCCAGACATATTATCTATCTCTTCTTAACATACTGTTCTGGGGCTGCTGGTGTAGAAAGAGCAGGGAGAACAATTTAAACCTTGCTGAAATTGAGCAAATTGGATTGTGGCGGCTAAGTTCAAGTGAAAGCTTCTTGTAAATGAAGAGCTTACAACTATTTGGCTGGCAGAAAGCCATGTGATCTTACTCATCTAATTCACAGGAGACTGAGATAGTGACAAATCCTACTGCTCCAGTGGCTGCACGTGTGCAGGTGCAGAATCACAGAGGTACTCCAATGAATAGTGAGGCATGAACAGCAAGAAGGGGAGACAGGACGCTGCTGCTCTGTTGTCACTTGCTCCCTGTGACAATTCTGTGACTATAATTTCTTATTTATCACCTTAATGTCAAAGAATCAGGAACGATGGACTCAGTTCCCAGTGTGGTAGGTACTCTGCAAACAGAGAACAAAAAGGCAATTTCTGCCTCTAACCTCAGGCCTGCCATCTAAGAACAAGATGCAACCCAGCAGGATGCAGACAGCTTAGCAGCAGTATGTGGGATCCAGTGGAGACATGCTCAGTCAGAGGCAGGTTGCTCCAGCTGCCAGCAGCTTGACTATGTGGTAACATTTTGGTGACATCATGGCTAAAGAGATTTTAAGAAATGTTTGAGGGTACACATAAGCACATCTATGGAACTTCATTGACCACTGATGTTGTGTGAGGGCAAGATAAAGAAAGATGACATGTTTTAGGGCTCCAAATAAGTGGATCCTGCCACAGTCTGTTTAGAAGCATATTTTAATCCCTGTGAAAATGACTAGAAGACAAGAGCTAGACAGGGGTAGAGGTTTGAAGAGCTGGGAGTGTAAAGATTAGAAAGAAAAGACATTAATGCCATGCAAGGAGAGGAGAAAATGAAGGATCCAAATAGCATCACAGGAAAATCATTTTCTGGAAAGATTTTGAATGATACAAATAGATAGCAAGGATACTGGTATAAACAACCTGTCAGACTAAGATGTCTCCTGGCCATGGAGACAGAAGATAAGACACAGGATGGCAGGGGTGAAAGGCTAGCAGTGTATCCCAAGTGAGCTGGAGAAAATAAAGGAGAGATGGTGGGACAGATGGTAGGCCTGTTGATTCTGTGTATAAGCTGCTATCAGACAGACATATTTACATGTAAGTGAAAGGCAGGCCCTGGTGATGGAAGGCAGCATTTTTTATGGACAGAGGGCCAGAAGAAGTTGGGGACTCTTAGTTTTAATCCAAATCCAGTTCATAGTGAGTTTGAGAGAATGTCTTACCCTCCTCTATACTCCCTGTCATTCAGCTACCTGTATAAGGCCAAGGGTAGTGTTAACTGGACAGTAAGAGATTTAACTGATACATGTATAGTGCTTAAAAACCTCTGCATGATTCTGTTATCAAAGTGCAAAATATTATTTACCCAAATCTAGAAAATACATTCGTTGTTTTGCAAGTTATTTTGATGATGTCCAGGCACCTGCTATTGTTTCATTGCAGGTAGAAGAAAAACCCCACCACGGCTAGGTCCATGAGTTTCAAGAAACCACTGCTCCAAAGGAACAGCCTTAAGGACCATGTTGTTGTGGGGACTGAAGCTCTCTTCAGTATCCATTCTGAAAGACACCTTAATCCAGCCAAACTGCTCAGGTGCAGTAAGCCCAGAGACTTGCAGTGGTTTCCCAGGCTACAGTTCATTAGTGCCTGTATCACAGAGGGCCAGGAGACACACTGAAGTAAGTACAATGTTTCATTGTTGTGTGGTGCTGACAGAGAACTGCCTCTCATAGAGAGAATTAGACAGGCCCTGGTACTTCAGGTGTTTTTAACTCGTGTGATGATGACAGTTTTAGAAATGGGAGAGCTGGCATAAAGGACTGCACGTAAATTCACAGGTCACAGTGTAAGGAGCTGCTCTTTCAAGCTTATGGCATGTAACAGCACAGTAATAAATACCCACATGTGGGGAGGAGCCATTTGCTGAATGCTCTGCTGGATTTTGCTTTCTGGGATGCTGGGAGGTTACCCAACTACAGGAGGGAATCCCTTGAGGCCTGGGAGCCTACCCGAGGGTGCAATCACAGAAAATAAGCACCCTTAGCACTCTCCCAACTCTACTCCAAGGAAGTATCTCCTTGGAGTATGTGCTACTCATGGGGAGACTGGGGACATTTTCTGCATTTTTTAGCATTCACAGGATCTGACCATGGAAGGTGCTCCCTGTGGGAAAACCACAGTGTCTGCACAGGGCTCCAGCAGGCTCAGTGGTCACCGTGTACATGCAGCATTCCACACAACTGAGCATTTTCCAAGGATCATGGCCATCAATAATCAGGCTAGGAGTTGGGACTGCTCATCTGCTAGCATCAGTGCTTGTCATACTAACTCCTGCTGCTTCAGTGGTCCCTGTGCTCTGCTCCCTGCTCTGTCTCTCCAGCTGTCTTGTTCTGGCTCCTAGGGCATGCAGCTTTGATGGTCAGTGTTTAATAGTGCCCAACACCACAGGCTTCAGCACAGTCTTACCACAGATTAACAGAAGTACAGAAACAGGCAGAAGGGAGCAGCACCTTCTGTGCTTGGTGCTGTTTCAAAAGAAATATAGCAATATACACCAAATATCTGGGGTCTGACTTCAGAGACATCAAAAACTAAGTTTCATAGTCGCTAGGAGCTACTGAATGAAAAGATGAGCCTGGAAAATGAAAACATGCTTCCTCATTCCATTTTCCAATTGTCCTGAGAGGGGGAAAAAGAATCTTTGTAGAAAGTCTCTAAGAATATATTCCCTTCCCAGTTACATTTTTGGATTTGCTGATGGATGGGACAGCTCACTAAAGAGGTTATTGGTACATTCAAATATCAGTTTCATAAGCCTATTATTACTAGAATCTGTGGGATAATTAATGCTTGCATGAGAAGTTAATGAAGGACAAAGATTCTTTACTGCTGATGGTCTCAGTGAAACAACTGTCTGGAACATATGAAAGAGCTATTGTCAGTAACAAATTACCATTACAGAGAGCCACATGAATATAAATCTTTCAGAAAAGGTGACATGCTCTTTATTTTGTAGCTCTTATTCTAACAGTGACCCTACTGTCCATGTGCATTATCTCTCTGATGCACTCATTTGGCTTCTTGGTGGGCGTCTGTACAGCTGAAGGTCTCATCATTCTGCAGCTCTGACAGAGTCCCATTTTACCTGCCACCCAAGGCTTGTTCTTCTGTCTAAAAACTCCTCATCTCTTCTCAGTCCAATTTAACTGTCTTGTGTGATCCCTGAGCCAAACACCCAGATGCAGAGGACAGCATTTTAAGCAATATTGATGTCATTGTTGTTTCACTGAACAAACAAATGTCATGTATGCTTCACCTGTGCACCATGCTTCTGCACAGTGCTGCTAACTTGAGCTTTCATTTGGGTGGTAGCTTTCTCTCTCTAATGGCTGAGAGCCAGCAAATCTTTGGATATGAACTGGGAGGTAATTTAACTCATATCTCGTAAATCAACTGGATAAGAATGTGCATAAGAGCACAAATCCTGATTGAATTTCGGCAATCTAAAGGTAACAGGATGGAGAATTGTAGGGCTGGTTAACACTGTTGACATCGTCTGCAGACAGGATTGTTTGCTACTCACTTTAAAATTAAATGTGACCTGCAAGCTAGATGTCACCAAAAATTACAATTTCAGTGCCTTTCAACTTCTCTTGCATATTTAGGGATGTTCTATAAAACAGAATTGCTTTTCCTTCTGAGAAAAAAAAATTCTTCTGAGTTCTACTTGGCTGGTTAATGAAATTACTTTCCATGTGGGACATGATTATCTGGCTGATTGAGTATGAGTTGATCCTCATCTCATCAGGTTGTGATTTTTCTGAGATTGCTGCAAATCCCACACAAGTGCCTAAAACCTGTTAGTTTTCCACTAGATTTAAGTTAGTTTAGGTTTGTAAAGCTCTGGGGGAAAGAGAGTTCCTTGTGTATTTGGCTGCTTGGAAAGTTCTTGTACACTGTTTATCCCTGCTGGTACTTGCAAGGACAAATTGCTGCATGGTTTTGCTCAAGGTGTCTGTGCACTGCTTAGGCTTAAACCCTGAAAATGAATACTGGCCAGGGGACAATTCCTTGAATGTGACCAATCAAGCTCTTTCATGTAAAACTAAGCCTAAAATAGAGAAAAACAGCTTGTTCTACAAAGCCTGGTCTGGTACTTTTAGCTATCCTTATCCTTCTCATTCTGTTTTGGGATGGCAGTTCATGTGTAAACCTGGATTCTGGAACAAACATTTACAGTATCACCTCTCTTGGTCATTCTTCACTGATCTTGCTAAAACAGGAGCCCATACCTTGTTTACAGATAGGTTATTTTCATGTCATTGCTTCAGAGTGGTTACAGTCCAAGGAAGAAGTGTTTTTACTGAAGAGGAAGGGAAGGCTGCAGTGGTCATGCTGGCATCTTCAGCCAGGTAAGAGCACACAGTGTGCCAACACTATTCCACATGTATGGAGCATTCTTATGGATATCCACACAGGGATAGCATCATAGCATGACTGAGGTTTTGGTAAAATTGTTTTGAAAATATCTTTACCATAACAGAGAGCAAAACTGGCTTGATCTCTGTGTAACCTTGAGGAGGAAGAAGGGGAAAAAGTGGGAAAATTTTTTCTGTCCTGCAATGTATCTATTTCAGCTTGAGGGGCAAGATACTGGTGACTTTTCTGCTGCACACTTTATCAACTTCATAATGGTCCCTGTGCATTTGTCTTGCTATAGAGCAGTCTTTTTTGACATAAATGCAACAATTGAATATTTAGTCCTCTTGGACAGACAAGATGAGTGAACCCTCAAAGGTCGTGCAGGAAGTGGAGAACTGAGCAGGGTGCTGACCAGTGGTTTTCAATAGACATTTCTCCATATAGGTGATGCTGCTGAATGATTATACCTCAAAGTTCAAGGAATTTTACTTTCTGGAAGTGCTAGATGAGTGGCTGGAGAAAGGACTTGCCTCTTGCAAGGTGTGGGATGTCTGTCTTTCATAATACTAAACAGCATACAGGAAAAGAAGAAAAAAAAAATCAAAGAAACACATTTATAGCAGCACTGTTCATTTTCTATCCTTGCAATGCTGGACTTAAGGAAAGATCAGCTTAGTAACACTTGTCTAGAGACATAATGCAAATCAGACTAAACTCAGCCACATCAGCTGCAACTGGTAAAAAGAGCTACATGAGTTAGCAGGAGCATCGAAACAAGACAAACCACAAAATTCCAGTGATGCTTTAAAAATCATTTAATCTTTAAAAATACATCATAGAGAAAAGGTTTCTTCATGAGAAAAGATCTGGAAAAGCAACAAACCAGCATATCACAAAACAGTCAGCTCCTGTGCCATCATTTCTAGAGAGGTGAAAGTGTCAGAAATTGTAGGAAAAAACAAATGTGCTTTACTAACACTGTTCAGGGAGGTCACATTAACTATTAACAGCCATGGACATGCATATGTGAACACATTCATCTGCAAATGCAGGACACAACTGGTGAAGAGACTCATGTAATTAGTTTGCTCATGAAAAGCATAGAAAATACACCAATACTTGTGCAAATACAAATGGCAGAGGCAACTAACTGAATATAAAGAAAAACATGAAGATGTGATGGTGAGTGATGGAGAGTGGAAAATGTTTCATATTTTTGGTCACATGCAACAATAGTTGCTGAGTTTACAAATAAATAAAATGAAAAATAAATAGCACTATACTAAAACAAAAAGCAGCAAATTCAAATATGAGGTTGGTTATGTCTATGACATGATAGAAGCGAAATAGTTTTCAAACATCTGACTGGCCTTACCTGCAGAGGTCAGACAGGGATACACAAGTAAAAGTAATGTTACATCAAAAGAGAGTGCACAGTTCCTTTATGATCAAGAGGAGAAATTGGATCACCCAGCAAAAATGAGTCATGTAATAGAGAGAACCAAGATTTGGAACCACAATAAAGATGGGCAGCTTTCACATTAAAATCAAGTGAAACAACCTCTTAGGAGTGCTCAGAATCTCATGTGATCTCAGCAGAAAGATGTAGACATCAGGTTCTGTATTGCCCACAGAACAAAAACACAATAGAGGGTGTCCTGCAATAATGTAAAGACTGTGATGATATGGAAGGACTTACATTCAAAAATCTAAGGATGGGGAGAAATTCAAAGCTTTTCAGTGCTGCCATGTGGAACCCAAAATATTTCTGGTAAACTGCGAATCTGCATTACAAGAAAGAGAATGACATGTGGACAGACAGACAACTGCTGCATTATCTAGAAGCAGCCTTCTAGTAGAAAAAGTCAGCAACAGAAAACAAACTATGCAAACAATACAGACACTCCTTTCTTGTGAAACATCAATGAACCAGTGAGACAAGCACAACATCTGTACAAATACAGCAGACTCTTCACACCCAGGTCATTCTTCCAAATATACCTGCAAATCATCCTAACATTGATACTTAGAAAATGAGATTATCAATTTTCCAGGTACATTGGTACAATGGTACCTGGAAAAAGAGGGCAATTCTTAACTGAAATAAGATGAGCACAGGCCCATGCAGAGATCTAGCAAGGTAGGTATCTGACACAATATTAAGGCATCTTTAATGGCAAAAGAGGAATCAGAAAAAAACTCTTACAAGAATGGGCAAAGCTCAACAGACACTTAAAATTGCTAAGAGTTTAAAAGAGATCTGCAAAAAGCAAAGAAAATGGGCAGTAAGTTGTTCCCAGATAGAATATTTTGAATAGTTCTTGGTAAAAGTAACCTGTCATAATGTGTGAAACTGTAGCTGGGATTGCAGTACCAGCACAACTCCAGCTTACAAAAATGGAAGAGAGACACTTGCCAATCAGCAAACTCAAGAACTCTAAGTACTGTGAGGTCATATAAGGATCTAACTGTTTTGGGGCCAAAAGGGCAGAGTTCTGTTTCATGGGGACATGAATATATATGAATATATAATTTGTCAGTACAAATGTGAGACAAAATCACAATGATGAAAGATGGTGAAATATTCAAATCCTGATATTTGAGCATCAACTCTTAGAAAAGACATAGATGTAACAACAGCTATTGGAGCACTCAAACCTGAACTGCAGTGGCAGGAACAACTGCCAGGGATGTCCTGCATTTTCTGGAGACAAACATCCTTGCTACAAGTAACTTCTCTGGAAAACTACCTGGTAATAAAGCATGAAAGAGCTACTGTTCTAAACTAAGAGAAAAACATTCTCTGTTGCTAAGGGAAGCCAGGGCTTAGTTAACTCATCACTTTTTTCACAGCAGATACTCATATATATGAGTACAGAATATGCCTCATGATGCACATTCATGGGATGATCGCTGTATGAATTGATTAACTCCTTTCATAGACACGATTCTCAGATTTAGTTTTCCTGTTTACATTCTAGTAAATGCCATTCTTGATTTCAGCATGGGGAGATGTTACTTCTCTACCTTTTGAGCACTAGATACTCTTAGCAATCCAGCACACCATTTAGTGACAGCTGATGGGTGTTGATTTCTGGCTTCTTATGCAGGTGACATTTAGCCACTGGGCTATTCTTACTGGTGTTTCTTCTTTAACACAGTCTTTATAGAAACAGAAAAGAATTTTTCTGTATTTTACATTTTGTAAATATGCCAGTTTTATTCTGGAAGAATGAAGTATCATCTAGTGTAGTGAAAACTCAAATGCACTGGTACTGTGATAACTCCAAATATTTCTGGTTGTTAATCATGGATTTTCAGTCCCAGGCAAAATGCACACACACCATAAATATAACTACAATGTAACAGCAACACTTGTCTTTTGCCTCCTCGGTACTGAGAAGTTTGAGGCTTAAAATAGTGACGTGCTTGCCACACAGATAGTATTAGATAGACAGATGGTACACTGCTCCCACTTTGTAATCATACAACCCATATTTCCATGGACCTACCTACTGCCTGATAAGTCAGCATGTGACTACAAAAGGTTAACCTGTCAGGTGTGCCCCGGTAACTGGAGAATTGTCAAGTGTTTTCTGCACTGCTGAGCATACTTGTGCATGCTGATTATTTTCTTGGGTTTTAAAATATATCCTTCTCTTACTCTTTTAATAACTCTTGCTGGAATGGAGAAACATAACAGAAACTGATGTGCCTTCCAAAGAGAATTCCTTCTCTCTTACTGTTTTTATATACACAGCCGTGAAAGTCGTGTTCCCCTCATGCATCATTGTGGCTGACTTAGTGGCGTATCCTATAAATAATGTCCAGTTTTCAGGGGAATTGCTAAATTTCCTTTGAGGCTCCTTCTAACATACAGTCATGTTGTAAGTGTCCTAGTTTGTTCTTTATCTTTTTTTTTTTTTTTTTTAATGAAAAATTAAATTCATTTTGTAAATAATTCACAATAGTGGCTGCTGTGATATCACTGGTTTAAGCACCTTTTCCATTTAACTTTGCCAGGATTATATGACTTTCTATCCCTACTGTGCAAGCTCTGTGGCAGTTGTTCTGGTCCCTTCGTAGCTAAGCTTATCTCAACAAGATTTCTATTTCTTGGTTTCTGAAATATTACCTTTATTAAGCTTTTGCTTTCTTAGATAAAGTATGAAACAAGCATTGCAGAGGTGCATTGGGAAACCCATTGTATAAACAAGCAGTATCTTCTTATGAAGATATGAAAGAAACTCTTTATCTGGGAACTCCTCAGATATACAAGGAACAAAATTCTGCAGTTTCTCTCCATGCAGAGTCTACTGGTTTTGCTGGGGTTTCTCCAAATAAAAAATCAAATTTTAATACTGGATTATTACCCAGGAATGTGTTCCCATGGCTTTAAGTAAAGGTTTTCCTTAATTTTTACTTCTCTGAAATAGTCTTTCAAGCCTAAAAAATGCTCTGGCAGGCTTAGTGAGGCATATTATCTTTGATCTTTTCTACTGCCCTGCACACAAGTTTGTCTAATCAGATGGTGATTGCCTGGATCCATCACTGTTGTTAACATCAACTGAGGTTTGCAGAGTCCTTCCTTTCATCTCTCCTAGCTTGTCCTGAGACAGCAGTTTCCAAATTGATCCAAAGCAGCTTTTGCTGGAATTACTATAAGGAATAGTTGAATAATGATGATTGGGCAAAATTCATTTATTATTCTTATTATTTTCTGCATGATCATCTCTTTTCTGTGGCTCACTATGGTGTAAAGAAAAGATCTGAATTTAAAAAAAAGTTTTAAAAAGTATTGGTTTCCCTAGGTTCTTATTCAGGTTCTGAAGCCCATTATTCATAACCTTGTTAGAGTCCTGATCACAACAATTAGTGCATTGTACAATACAAAAACAGTTTGAATGCTCAGAGCTCTACTAGTTGGCTAACTGACAAGAGAATCCTCAGTTTTCATGTTCTTCAAAAATTTTGTACTATGGAGCTGGGAGCTGTTCAAAGTTTCAGTGTTTTGCTGTTAATGAGAGATTTTTATGGTTTTATGGTTGTGTGTATACATAATGGTATGGGCCAAAGAAAATTATCAGCCTTGTTAGGGACTGATTCCCATCAGTATTCTGCAGCACACAGCTCTCATTCTCTGTCTTTTGTAGGAAAGTGTTTTAATTCCTACTGGAATTCCTACTGTGAAATCACATTTGGAGAAACAAAGAAACTGATACTGATGCAGAGACTAATACATCTGCCTTGAGGCTATTCTTTGTTTTTCTTTTTTTTAGCACATCCATCCTAGCCCAGCAGAAGGAAAGAAAATGATAGAAAAGGCAAAATGGTTTCTTCATATTTTCTTTTTCATAAACAAACAAAATGTACTGAAGGGTCAAACTGCTTCAAGTATCAGCATTTAAACTAATCTCCAGATAGCTGGCATTAAAAACAAATCTTCTTGTTGAGACTCAGTTTCTTCAACCTTGTTTTGCAACCTCCAGTACTAATTGGTGCTCAAGATACATGGTGGACTGGCTGGCTTTTATATTTATTTTCATCAGTAAAGCCTCTCTCTATTGTCAATAAATTATTCAGTCCTTTGTGCGTATAGATGATCATTAATACTGATTCTTACTAAGCCTCTACATACACACATGCATACATATATAAAAAGTTTTACTCATTTTACCTAATGGAGTTATAGAGTGATCTATTGAGACATGACACTGTGTGCATGTTGTAAATAATTCAAGAATGAAAGAAGCTGCCTGAGCCTTCAGAATAAATATTGCACATCACCTAAAATCAGACAGACATCAGACATTTGATTTCACTTCTTTAACATCCCTTAGGTAGCGAAAAATCAGTTTCTTTGAAAGTACTGCTGAGCCAGATCTAAAATATTTTCTCTCCCTCCCTCAATGTATGCTTCTCAGTGAAGTCTGAGACTGTAAAATATTTTACTTGCTAAATAGCATTAAATTTTTAAAAGTGTGATGGTGCCTTAGTACCTCTGAGTTCAACAGAAAAATCATGAGTATTCATTCTAGCCAGATATTTTATCAGAGAAAGGAAAAGATTTTCAGTGTTTTGGATTCTGTTGCAGTGATTTCTTGTTGAGGCTTTTCAACGGCCTGTAAGTAAGAAAAATAGCATTTAGGACACTTACCTGTTGTAAGTTAGCATTTGAAAATCACTGGTGAGCAAAGGCTCAGTGTCTGTTGGTCACAGGTAACTCAGTGTGATCTTCTCCACCAAGCTGTGAGTCAAGGACACTGTCTCAGGGACAGCAAAATGGTCTGGATTTCATGTAACTCTATGCACATAAATTGGTTCACCTGCCTGTTCAATTGTGCAAAAAGTATCAGAGGCTGAGAATGATTTTATTTTGTGCGTGTTACTTTTAACTATTTTTTTTTTCTGGATGGCTGGCTTGCTCAGAGTTCTGACAACAAGCTGGAAGAGTTTTTCCCTTAGGACTTAGTCCAGGGTCCATCACTAGGGAAAGAGTGGTGTTTGTGCTCATTCGCTTCCTAACCCCCACAAACCGTGCAGCAGCGCAAATCCCAAAAGCTGGGCCCTGCTGCATTCCCACCCCAAAGAACTGGCATTACAGGATGTCTGCCACGGCAGCTCACACAGCCGTGGCACACGGCAGAGCAAATCCCAAAAGCTGGGCCCTGCTGCATTCCCACCCCAAGAATTGGCATTACAGGATGTCTGCCACGGCAGCTCACACAGCCATGGCACACGGCAGAGCCGGCTGGGCCAGGCACGGAGCGAAGGGAAAGCAGGAGGCAGCCTGGCTCTTGAAGCTTCTGGGGAGACAAAAACAGCTAAAACAAAGCTGTGCCCTTTTACTTGGTTTTCTTGGCTAAGCCTCTGGAGATTTTGTGAGTTTGCGCTGCATATAATTAAAAATTCATTAATTAGGGTTAATTTAAAAACTGAAAACAAATTTTCAGGCTAGTTAAATCTTCCAGAATTCTTGCCTTTTTAAAAAAGTTAATTTGTTAGAGTTTGGAAGGCTGACATAGGAAACTGTTCGGTTACACAATAGCTTGCCATGAAACATTCGCCTCAATGATCTGATTTATTTCCAGCTTATCAACCATCTTGATAGTTTGGAAGGAAAATTACAATAGATTTCCAACAGCAAGAACAAAATATTGCATAAAACACAGCCCCACCTCTCTTCTTTTCTTTTTCACAGTCAATGCCAACAACATAACCAATTCTGTGAGACTCCATCAGTCCCAAGGTTAAATTCAATTTTTAAAAAAGATTGGGAAAGGAACAGCAAATCACTTTTCTCCAGATAAACATTTATTTAGCTGTATTTTTATGCTATTATTGAAGATGTGTGTGCATAGAAATAATTGTATAAATTATTTTTTTCAAAAGTTGTGATGTGAATATATTTGATGATGATCATCACAACCTGTCTGATGCCATGGTGCTGTGCCAGCCAGTTGTGAACTGGCCTGGCTGTTCACTTCCACGTGCCTCCAAGCCAGCTGGGTATGGGTAGGATCTGTTCCTTGGGGTTTGCTGGAAGCAAGGTCTTGCCAGTGTTCCAAGGCTCCAGTTCTCTCATGATGCACTCATAGCTCACTGAGGCTTTGGGCTATGTGGAGATCTCAGTTACCATCTGCCCCTCCAGGAGAAAGGCACTCTCAGTACTCCATGGTCTAATCAGTGTTTCAGGCTTGTAGGATCTGGTCTGCCCTCCTTCACCTCAAAATTTTCCTAATGTGCAGTGACCACTGTTTACCTGAACAGAAAATACTGACAAGTCTCTGAGCAAGAAGGTCCACTAGTAACACTTCCATCTTGTGGATCCCTACGAAGAAGAAAAGCATTGTTTCAAGGAGAAGGACTTTGGAGGAAATGAAAGTCAGTAAAAACCTCAGTGGGTCACAGGCATCACCAAAGGCGACACTTTGAGCGTGTTCTGGCACTTTCCTGGGGAAGGCAGCTCTGGAGTGGATTCCTTAGGCCACCATGGGCACCAAAAGGCAGGTGCTCAGTGTGCAACTCAAACCAGAGCTGGTGGTTTGCTAGAGGTGTATCACACTCTACAGTCTGTAATTACAAAATTTTTCTAGTGGCCACTGCTGGTAGGAATGATTCTACTTTTAATCATCAAGACGATTTCCAGCACTAGGAAGAGGTTTTAGACATCTCCCAGGACACTTCCTTTGCCCACAAATGAAAATATGATGGTCTTAAACATGGTTTAAAAGGCTATAAAGAACAAATAAAACTCAAATCTCCAATGCTTTGTTTCTCAACCTGTTCTGAACAAAACATTTTTTATGGAATATTTAAACATATTAAGCGTTTCTGTGGTCAATTTGCTGGTGCCTGAAGTGAATATGATATTCATTACAAAGGTTTGAGTTTTCTTGCCCAGAACAGAGCTGAAGCATTGGATTTTCCTTTGTAACCTTCACAACAGGCAACACATAGTTCAGTAAAGCTAAGGCTGAGTAAAGTCGCAGGGAAAGGTTTTGTGATGTGAGCATATAAAGCCCACGACTTGTTCCTTCCCATGCTTGAGAGAGGTAATTATGGTATTTCAGGATATACAGTGACAGATGGACAAAGGTATGCTTTTATATTTATCCACAAGTATAATTTAATACCCACTTTGAGCAGAATTGCTCTGTGTATTCATTTGCATAATTGGAAGGGGCTTGACATATCTAGCTGCATTTTCACTTCCAGTGAGGCTAATCTTCTTTTTCCCATGGTCTGATTAAACTTGCAAGTGTCTTGTATCACAACCCTCCAATGCTCACACTGCTATCGGGAGAGAGTTTTGATTTGTTCAAGGAACAAACATTGCTGATGTTGCTGACCCTTAACAATACCATTTCCATTGCCTGGCCTTGCTGATTAACTGCAGTGGCCATCTCCAAAGGGTGTTACTATCTCTTGTGTCAGAAAGGACTTCAGCTACTGAAAAGTTTGTGTGGGGATGTTTTGTTTTCTTGTCATGTGCAAAAAGGTGAACTGTTCTCATTTAGAAGAAAGCAATAAGGACAAACAGATGCTCAGCAACAGCCCAATTAATTATCCATTTTATAATTTCAAACTCCTCCAAAGCATGTCTCTGGTTTTACTGACAGATGACTTACTTTTATGTTTAGCTGCTTCCTCACTCCATTGTTTCCATGGTAACACCTCTGAAACATTGCTTCTTTCTGAGGAGATGAAACGTAAAGTGGCTGGAATATCTGAGTGTTTAAATATTAAATGAAAACAACAGAAAAATGGTGGAGTGAGTCAGACATTACAGGCAGGTGACACCTACAATATCTGCTAGTAAATTGGACTATGGGGTAGCACTACCTTTACTGTTCTCCTACTACAAGCTGAAAACAGCAGCCAGCTCTTAGGAGTTGTCCTGAGCCTGGGGTATCCTGATGCTGAGGGGCAGCTGAGCACACTTATGACCAAGCCTGGCTAAAAGAGCCTGCTGCTAAACTCTGCAAGGAGTTAGGAGCAGCAAAAAAGTTAATTTACAGGAGTGCTGTATTTATTACTTGCCAGCAACAAACATTTCTTGTTAAAATTGGCAATAGCAACAAATTTTCTTGGTATTTTGCTGTAAAATCTGTTAGGAAGCTAACATGGAAATACTGTAAAACACGTTCCTGCCAACGTTTGAAAATACACCGACTCTTGCTTTAACCGTGTCTTTTCATTAATGGTAATAAACATCACTTGTCTGGGTTTGGAGAGGGCTGTGCTGCAGATGTGGCCATTTTTGTAAATTTAAAGGGAACTTCTACAGAGGATCCTTAATGTGCTGCAGCTACAGTGATGTCTCTCTCCTGCTACACCAACCTTTTTCGAATTCACAGTACAAGACTTGATCTTCAAAGCAGAGGTAGTGGTGCTCATTTCCCCAGTATAGTTTGTTTCACTCACCCTTCTGATCCACTTTGATTCAGCTTCCCTCTGCCTGCTCCCACCAATGACTGTGCCCAGCCCACTGGCTTAGATCTCCTGTTCTTGTGTACCAAAGCTCTCCCTTCCTTCCCTTAAATGCCTCCTTAGACAAAAACCTCTCTCCTCCCTGTTCTGAACCTGAATTTCAAACCAGCATTCTCAGTTCTCTCCTCTTGTCTGAACATAATGGGGAGCAAATTAACCCCCCCTTTCTTATCTTTTCCACGTGAGACAACATGAAACAGCAATGAAATAAATGCCCTGAATTCCTCATACAAAACACTCCATTGAGCACTATTCTCACTCACTTGATTTCTCTGACTGCCATTCCCTCTAGTCTATCATTTTACATGATTTTATACACTGAATTTTTCTTCCTAGGCCAAGATTGTTTTCTTACTGCTGCCTATAAAAGAACCTGATTTCTACTAACTTAACAGAAATAAATGGTAAGAATTTTCTTCTGCTTCTCTGATTGACAGTCACAATTCCTTTTTGCTTTAACATTAAAGGTTTTCAATAGAATAAACTTTTGTTTTTGAAAATCTGTGGTCATATGAGGAGGAAAATTCCCAGAACTACCCAAGCTCTGCTCACTAGCAGTGTTAAAAAAAGATGCCAGCCAAAGTAGGAGGTGTAAATTTTCTTAACATTTTTCACCATAATTTTAAAAGCTTTGATAGGCAGTCAAACGGCAATTTCAGTATAAAAATATTAAGTTTCAGAACAAGCCCACTCAACATTAGGGAGAGTTGGTGTTGCCCTAGGAAAAGGGAATTAACAAGATGACCTTTCCAGGTCTTTCAAGCATGTGTTCTACAAGTCACCGAATAAAGACAGTTCTCACCTTTCCAATATTGTTGTTTCAAGGACATCAGTCAGGACACATGTTCCTGCACTTGTATACACAGTGTTTGGAGTTGCAGTTGTTTTTTTCCATAATCACTAGGATGAATACTTGCTCTTCTTCTCTTTCTAATCTAACAAGGGAAAGGAGCTGCCCTGTGAAATCTCTCCCAGCTACCCCAACGGCAATTTCACTGGACCTCTTTGGCCTTCAGGTTTTCAAGCACTGACACTACCTTGAGGGTTTCTTTTTGGTGAGAGAATTCTCCAAATACACAGGAAGCTTCCTCCTGTGTATTCATAAGATCACATCAGCCTGTGGTTTAGGCTAACAACACATAGCTGTTGAAAATTTTTCTCAGTGTAAGGATCAATTTTTGCTTAGTTAATGGTCCTTCTCAATATGAGAGACTAGCAAAGGGGTTTGGAAAGAATTCCCAGTAGGTATGAAAGCTGAAAAAAGTGTGGTCGACTGAAGTGTCTGAAGATGTCTCCTCAGTAGCTGTTTTGAATTTCACTTATTTCAGATACATAAAACTTTCCTGAGAGAAAAAAAGTGGAGAGCATTTTGTGGAGCTGAATTTAGTTCTTTTATCTGGGAGTGGAATGAGATTATGAAGAGCAAATAAATGTGTTGTATACTGATGGAAAAAAGTGCTGTGATTAGCCCCAGTCCCTTGTGTTTAGCATGATGTCAGCTAACCTCATTCCTCACAGTTAAGGGTAAGCACAGTCAAACTTCCCCAATCCTCTGGGAGTAGGGCTTAGAATCAATACTAAGCTTGAATCCATGTGTAGATTTGAAGAGGAGAAAAGAACTCTGTTTTACAGAGAGAGGGAGAAATGAAAAATTTGCACTGGACCTAGAAACTCAAGAAGTGGGGAACAAAGTCTTGTAGCAAACAGGAAAACCATAAGGGAAAGCAGAGAAATAGGCAGAAGAGAAAGTGACTGCGAGAGCAGAAAGGAATAGAAAACCAGTGGCAAAATGAAAACATAGTAAAGTTGACACTGAAATTCACTGGAGACAGCAAATTTGAGAAACTGAGAAAGACAGGATGTGTGTGGGGAGCATATGCTGTGTAATAGTCCCTGCAATTTAACCCCCATTTCAGTATGGCTTTATGCACATGCATGAGTTCTTCAAATCTGGGAAGGATTTAATCAGGTGCCTATATCCCTGAGAAATCTAGAGGGCTTTAGATGCTGTGATGAATCTGGAGGGCTTAGATAATATTGATTTAAGGGTGCACATATTGAGGTTTTTCTAACAAAATCCCTTTTTTAGCTAGATGTTGATTGAAACCTTATGAGCAGGACACATTGAATACTACTGATATGCATAATGTCTCTCCTTCTGTCCTGCAACAAGAAATTTTGGTGGGCTTGAAGAAATGAACAGAGCCAATGTACCTGTAAGCTAAACCTGTAAGCTACATGTAAACATGTACTGATGTAAGCTAAAATTTGTTAACAGCACATGTGGGAGATAAAGAGTAAATTGATCTTATTTTCTTGTACTTTAAAGATTACATCAAGTGAATAGATCTGGTTGGTCCCATTTGTACTTACTGTATGGCAGGAAGATTATATGCATCAGCTTGACCTCCTTCCTGTCCTTATGTGAGGTTGCTCATGGCATGAAGGACATGAGAAACTCTTGCTTGTAGCACCTCTGCATGCTGTTGTTAAACTCCGAAGTGGAGTTTTGGTGAGTGTGTGGGTCCTAGCTAAGTGTTGAATGTGCATTGTAACCACAGATGCTCATCAGAAATACAAAGTAGTATTACCCAAAATTATTAAAGAGAAAACAGCAGTAAGAAAACTGCACGACATAAAACACAAGGGAGGACTTGGGTAAGTGAAAGGAAAATGTGGTTCCATGTTACAATGTGAGACTGACTTCTTCAGAGCATTTAAATTTTGGCTCACAGTTCAGTTATTTACAGCCTTGAAAGCAAAAGAAAGGTCTGAGTTAAACTACAGAAATAGCTCTTTATTAAGGAATACTTCTGCCTTTGAAGCATGCAAAAGTACTATGTGATGACACAAGTGGCAACTGTCCACTAGAACTGGGAGGTAAAAATCTGAGGATGCATAAAAAGACATGGAGGATCTTAGCACCTATGAGTCCTGAGTACCACAGCTGGAGCTTTTCAGAACTATAGTGGTCCCAGTTCTGGGTTTATCCATCACAGAGGCTCTAGCTGAACCCACAGTGCTGATGCCAACAATGGATCTGCTCTCTGAATTTCAAGTATGGTTCAGCAAAGCACCTTTCACCAGTGCTTAAAGAACCATCTGGGTGTATATATATACGCCTAGGGAGGGAGGGTGCCTGGAGTTACAGTTCAACACTTAAATATTGATGTGCTTTCTGCAAGCTTGTATTGTCAAGACATATTTGTGTGCCCTCCTAGGTCCCAAATAAACACAGGATTGCTTCTTCCTTGACAGTCAGGTGATCATGGACAGTGCCAAGCTAAGGTTCTCTCCGTGGTTCCCTTATACAAACCACCTGGGTCAACTAGCAAAGGCAAGATCCCAGTCTCTTTTCTCACCAAAGCCTTTCCACTCAGTTAAATTTTTATGGCTTATGGGAGACTTTTGGGTCCTTTTTTAAGGGACCATTGTTGGCTTTTCTTTGATATTACCTCTTGACCCTGCAGACGGGACAGAGGGGTTGATACTGGGATGCCAGTTGTATCAGTCAGAAAAGTCAGACTTGGAAAGGCTCCTAGGGCTGGCTGGGTACCTGTCACAAACAATCACCTTCTAATCTTCCAGAGCTTTCCAGCTCTTCTGTGCTGGAACAGCCTTCATGGCCCAACTACCAGGGCCTCAGCTTCCAGTAAGTGTGCCATGCTGCTGCTTTTTCTGCTCCTTTTAGGGGGTGCCATAGAAAATTAATCCAAACATCCTTCTTCTTCAACTCTCAGCAGCATCAATATTTTCTTCTCAGATGAGCTGCTTTCATGGATCTCCTGTGAGACACTTCCCTAATTTAAAACCTTTTGCCTGTTTCTCAGTTCAAGATACTAATTGTGCTTGAGATGAAAAACAAGCACATTTGGCAGTGCTAGATGAAACTAACATTAGTATGTGCTTCTAGTGAGACATTTTGGCGTGGGACATACACAAAAGTTAAATTATCACAATGATAAACACGGCAATAAGAAAGAAGATTTGTTTCTTGTGTTTGGCTTAAAGACAAGTGCTATTTAATATTTTCTTTCTCTACACTTTGTTTTGATGACATTTCTCAAAAACTTTCAATTTTCAAGTGTAATTCTTTTAGCAGTCCTAGATGTAGTCTGGAAAACATTTTGTTCTGATTATACTGGAAACAGAACATCTGAGGTATCACCAAACCACTCACTGTTAAAGCATCACTCAGAAAACCATGTGTGTCTCACTCTTTTTTTTTTTGAGACTATTAATGGAAGGCTTCACTGAATTTATATACAGTTGTTCTTCTTGCAGTAAGAGATAGCAATAATTTCAGATTTAAAAAATAAATGCAGATTTCTCTAATGTCACCTTATGCAGGAAGCATTTACTTCTCTTTGCCCCCAATATTGTATCACTGAACCCTCATACACAGCATGGATGTCTTAAATAAGATGGAAGTGTTAGGACACCATTCTAGTTACAACCTCCATGTGAATGGCTCAAATGTACTCAAACAGACCCTCCTGGTGAGAGGTAACTGGAGCTGAATTCTGCAGCACACCTTTTCCCTTTGGGACATCCTACAGAAAGACTTACCTTATGCATTTCTCAAAGAACAAAAGTGATCCGGAGTTCTGTTCTGAAAGTTTAGTATTCAACAAAAATTTTTAGGCTGCCCTGTGATCACCAGACTGATTAAAAATGCTAATCAGAAGCTTGTATGATTAGGAGATTAGTACTGTCTGAACTTTGATCTGCTTCGTTTGTGTACACAGGAAAAGGGAGAGACACACACCATCATGCTGAGAACTGCTTTCATGGATTTCTCCTCTGTAAGGGATTCAAGAAAGCATTCTTCACTGTTTTGGTTCTTGTTTCTTTCTTTCAGTGGTTCACAGGGAAGGCCTCAGGGTTTCTATAGTCACTGTTAACTCTAAACCAGACAACTTTTTAACAGCCAAAAAAAAGGAAAAAAACTCTATGTCAAAACAGGCAATATTACAATTGCATTCCTGTTACTAACCATGTGCTTTGGTTTGATCCATGTGATGTTCATAGGATCTGACAGAATTAATGAAAATCCTTCACATGTGAAACTCAGGACCTCTAACAATGGTTCACTTCCATGGTCTTTGTGTAAACAACACATTGACACAAATATGGAATATCTGTGAATGACAGCCTCAATTCCAGACACTTACTTAAAACTTACCTTAATTGTGGCAAAGTGTCATTGCATGTCTTAGTATTAGTACCTCTTCAGATCAGGAGTGCCATGGCTTTGAAAATGTCTTCAGTGTAGAGAGTAAATAAGTGAATAAACACAGTAAATATAAAAATCACGAGCAACTTTCATCAATTTTGGGAAGAGACCCAACCATTAGAACAGCCTCTTTGAAGTCCTTATAAGTGAAGAACAGTCAGGCATTGGAACAAGCTGCTCTGGGAAGTGATGAAATCAAAAACCCTGGAAGTGTTCAAAAAATGTATAAATGTGGCACTTGGGTATGTGGTTTAGTGGTGAATTTGTCATTGCTGGGTTAATGGTTGAAACCAATGATCTTACAGGCCGTTTACAACCTTAATGATACTATTATTCTAAGCAGATTATAAACTTAATTTACTGAAAACCAACCAAACCTCTGCAATCCCCTCCAGTGTCATCGTCTATTGCTAGATGAATCTTCATACAGAAAACTAGTCTTGTCAGCACTGCAACTCTCATTACACACACAAAAAGAGGATGGCAGACTAGTATTTGCATTGCCACTTTGAGTGGATGGGAAGGCTTTAGTCCCAGAAAAGAGGGGATGGAAAGCCATGCGAAGAATTAGCTCCCATCTATTAAAACAGCTGACAGGGTAGAAAGTGGCATCTCTACTGACATGGCCAACCAACACCCTCACTGGAACCGAAAGGTCTTCAACAAATAAATCAAGTCCACTATAAATAAAGGTGCTAATATAAAGACCTGTTGAGTTTATCCAGCTTCCTTTGCCTGTGTGTCTAATTAGCTTGTAAATTCTTTTGGTCAGGGAGAGCTTTCACTGTTCTGGGTTCAACTTTGAGATTTCCTATCTGGCCATGGAGAGAAATCTAGAGACATAACCTGATCTGTAATCTCCCCTATTGCCTTTTTTTGTAATAGCCAAGAGCTCTCACAGTTACTTTTGCTCTCTCAGCAGCTATAAAGGGAATGAAAGAGAGGAGACTGGAGCACGTCTGAGTGCCATTCTTCTGACATGCAGTTGTTTTCCTGCTTTAATGTAAATCAGAAAGTCAAAAGCCCACCAGAGAGAGCCTAGATGCCCGTGGAGCTTGGACAATTAAGATACTCAAATTCCTGTAGCAATGTGCATGTAAAGAAGCAACAGCATTAACACCACGGTTCCTCTTTGGTTCTCCAGCTTGAGTAATGCCTTTTGCACTTGAGACAACTGGCAGTCTTCAGCATGAATCCACAGCAATTTCACATGCAGTACCACAGCATCCTGAGCATTGTGCTTCTGCATCTTTCTACGGTGGATAGAATTCACAAGCCAAACTAGAAAACACATTTGAATGATGGGAAAACAGAGGATTGGTGATATTTTATTTGTGATTACTTGTTTATGTGAGTTACTTGTATTATAATTATGAAACCATAACAAACATTGCCAGATCCGTGTTGTATATCCTGAAGAATATAGACAGTGATCCAGAGGGAATCACCTGAAAGGCTTTCTGTCGTAAACCACATGCTGGATCGAAAAGAAGATCAGATGAGTTAATCCCGTTTTGTCTAAATGTGCTTCCTCACACGTTTCTGGGAGGAATACAGAACCGATGCGTGTGCTGTAGGAGGAAGTTCCCACCACTCGTTGGCTAACAGTAACCACTTAATTAATGTAAACATAAGATTTTAGTTAAAAAAAGAAATGAAATCGCAGTGGCACAGCCTGGAACTAACCACCATTTCACAAAATGGGTCATTAATTTGTCATCCTAAACACCACGCGTTCATTGCAGTGCAAACTGCGCGCACAAGCGCCATTCTCCCCATGGAAGCCCATCCTGAAACGCATCCCCTGAGACAGGTGGAAGAGCCCCGAGCCATCGGTGCTCGCCGCCAGCCCCGGGGCGCTGCTCGCGTTCCGGGGCGCTGCAGCCCCTCAGGCCCCGGCCCGGCCCGCACCGCGGCACCTACCGCTGCCCGCCGCGACACCGGGAGCGGGGCATTCCTGCGCCCTGCAGGGGAAAGGATTAATTTCGCCCGTTAATTCCTTCCCCCCGGCCCGGCGGTGGGGGAAGGCACATGCGCGTTGCCATGGGTGCCGGAGGAGCACCCAGAAAGTTGCGGGAGAGGGGCGGGGAGAAGGGGCCGAGCCGCCCGCCGGGGCTGAGTGCCCGCCCGGCGCCGCGCAGAGAGCCCGCGGGCAGCTAGCTGCTCCCAGCGCGGCGGCTGAGTCGCCCACCTGCCGCCTACGGCTGCCGGCGAGGGGGGGAGGGAGGAAAGGGATAAACTTCAAAGTTGGCCGGGCGGGCAGGGAGCCGCATGGATGTTTCCGTCCCCCGGCGCTGACTCGCAGCCCGCGGCGCGCTGTGGGGCGGCCGCTGCCCGAGGAGCGCGGGGCGCCGCCGCGCCGCTCCCTCCGCCGCCGGCCATGGGGCGCGGGGCTCGGCCCGGCCCCTGAGCGCGCCGCCTCGCCCCCCCGCTCCGGGCTGCCGCCGCCTCCCGCCCGCCGCCACCTGCCTCTCCCTCCGCTGCGCCGCTGCCGACCGGAGGGCCTGGGCATCGGCTTCTCTTCGCGCTGCAGCCCGACCGAAATGGAGCTGTCTGCGGGAAGCCGCCGGGAGTGACCCCCGCTTTCCCACCGATCCACTGGCCGCCCCCTCGGCGCCCGCGCTCGCTCCGATGGAGCTGGAGGAGACGCCGCTCGCCCCTCCGAAGACCATGCTGCTTCTGCTGAGGAAAGTTCGCAAGAGGCGGGAGATGCTGCTGCAGCAGCTGGGCTTCATCTGCGCCATCCTCTTCTTCGCCTGGTGCATGTCCAGCCTGCTCTCCAGAGCGGGTGAGTGGCGGCGGCGGCGGGACCGGCGGACCCCGGCAGGGCCGGCCGGGCGGCTGGGGCGGCCCGGGGGCTGCGGCCGCCGCGGGGCTGCCGGGGTTTGGCGCATCCGGGCGGCGGTGGCTGGTCCCCTGTGGGGTCTCCCAGAGGAAATGCCCGGCGTGCGGTGGTGCGGGGCAGCAGCGCGGGTTCCTTGGGCGGCCGCAGCCCGGGGAGAGGGGGAAGCTGCGCCGGGGCACCCCGCGGGTCGGGAGCCGACGGCATCGCGGGGCAGCTCCGTGCCTGCGAACGGCCCTGGAGGAGTTTCCCCCTGCCGTGGCATCAGAGTGGAGTTCGCTCCAGCCGCCTGTGGTCCCCTCTGCAACTTCGGGCTGCCTTTCGTTTTGTCCTTAGGTTGTGAACCTCCATCAGCTATAGCTGCTTCTTTTCTCAGTCTCACACACGCCGCCAACACCTCTTCCCCCGTTACAGTAGAGATTTAACAGAGAATTCTGCATTTTAGGCTAGGAACAGTGCTAATTTTACGTTTTATAGAGAGAGTATTATAACAGAGTCTTTTGCATCATTTGTGCATGTGCTGTGTTGGTAAACTGATGCACTTATAAATAACCACATCATTCGCGTTTGTTCCTCTGCCTGCTGGCACAGTTTGGGCTGTAAGTGTGCAGCTTCAAGCCCTCATCCTGCAATATGCTTCACATCCCTCAAATACAAAGTCTAGGGTTGCTGGGAGAGCACTTGGGTCTCTGGATAGGGCTGCCAACTTGAAGATTTAAGAACAAAATCGACTAAGCCCATCACTAAGCATCTACATTTAATAGAAGGAACTCAGATTTCAGCACAATCAGGATGGGTCATCTGCTTAAATTAAAGCTGAAATTCAAGTGTGTGCTTTAGGGAAGAAAAATCTTCAGGAACTTGTCAGAGTTTGTAATGCTCTTGTGCTCAAATTATTGCCCAGCTTGTTTGAGCTGTATCTAGGATGGCAACAAGCCATCCATATAAGAATTCGGTGTCTTAGACCGTATTAGCATATTGCTCATCTTAAAACTTTCAACTTGTGTTTTCAACTTGGGAACAAGTAAAGGGGGTATGAATATGTTTGCATAGCTTGAAGGGGTTTTTTTGGTTGCAGTTGCTGTTTTCCACAACTTTTTTAGGTTTTCATGAAAAATGTCATGACTAATGAAAGTTTTTAATCTCCTGGGCTATCAGCTAAATCCCTCATAACCTAATTTTTGATAGTATGCTGCATCAGGTAGGGTTTTCTTTCAGCTGGCTAATTTACAGTACATATTATCCATAAATACTGACCATCTGTTGTCTATGCTTCTTACAATTGTGGCTCAGAACACTTTACTCTGGGAAAACTAACTACAAGATTTCTTTTTCCAGGAGTCAGTAAGAAAACACAGGCATTACATGGTGACAGTATAAACTCAAAATTGGCCAAGGAAGAATTTTTGTTGTTTTTACAATATGTTCATTTGAAATGGATAAGATTGAGGTGGAAGTGATTTAATTAAGAGGTTCTATTCTTTCTTTGGTTATTATAATTGCACATGGTACATGATCTCACAAGTGCTCCTGTACTCTGTTTAACAGGTTTCATTGAGAATGCTTCTGGAAAATGCTTTTTGCCAAAAGCTCTATTGACTTCTAAAAAAGTTCTTATTTTTTTAAGACTTACAAGAATTCACTGTGATTTCCATTTTCTTTGATGAGTTACGAATGGTTTGGTATTATTAAGCATACCCAAGAGTGAAAAGTTCAGAATAAACTAAAATATAACTGGAACATATCCATATGCATTTTTTTTCCCATGAAAGCAGTAATGTAATATGTGCAAGTACAGATGACTAAATGGAAGTGTGATTTTTGCTCATGTCAGCATAGCTGGGCTGGTTTCATATATAAGAGCTGCAAGTGTTGACTTTCACAGGTACAGGCTTCAGCATTTGCTTGATGCAGAATATTTTCCTGCTGTGGGTCACAGCCAAATCTTCTGATAGTTCTGATGGCCAGAACATGCCAACAGCTCGGCTGTGGCGCCTGCTTGCACCTTTGGAGCTGGGAGCACCCAGCAGGTGTCTATTGGCACATAGTGCTCCCTCCAGTCACACCTTGGGTTTTGCCCCTTTTGCATTCAGATGGTCAGTCCATCATCCTTGTTAGTGGGCACGTGTAGTCCAGTTGGGAAAATGCAGGAAAAAATTGGTGCTAGTGGGCATAATGTCTTTTTATTTAATACAGGCCAAGAATCAGCTGTTCCAGACAGAAGCGTTGTATCAGGAATGTGGAGGAATAGAAGGTTGATGGCATCACCTAATGGGACACATGAAGAGAAGAACTGTACAGAGCCAGGTAAGGTGGGAAAGCTTTGTAATGTCCTGTAAGCTCCTGAGATGTGTTGGCTAGTTTTGTCATGACCAAGCTGCAGTGATGTGAAAACACCAGTGTTAAAAAACCCCAACAAACCAGGACTGTTCTGTGTAGAAATAAGGTTTGTTGTGTTACATAATGATGTGATTTTATGTATCAAAGGCAAAAGGTAATGTTCAGATAAAGGAATATTTTGGGGTTGTTGTGAGACTAGTGCCGACCATTCCATTTCTGTAGTTCTGTTCCTCTGGTGATTATTCATTTCTGTCCAGCTGATGTGTGTATATTGCACAAGTCACGAGAGGTGTGCTCCTCTTAAAGCTATGGGTAGCTAAATATGCAGTGGTTTAGATGACATCTGAGCTCAGTGATTTATGTTCATTACCTTTACACAGTTAATCATGGTTTACTAGTTTAGTGATAAACTATGTACTCAGAGTAGGAATTTATATAGTATGGAGGGGGTTGATGAGGTAAGTGATATGGAAACCCTGGAATCCATTTTACTTCAGGATGTCTGTCTTGGCCAGGCAAAAAAGAATTGATTGAGGGCAGGAGTAGATGATGCATTTTAGTATCAGTGTTAGTCCACAATGCTTTCATCTTCCCATCTGTCTTTCCAGTGTATTTCCTTTCTCTCTCTCCTTGCGCCTCTGTGGTTTATGGTGTGTGGGAGATGAGACATTTTGCCAGTGGCACTAGCCAAGTTAATTTAAAGTTCAGATTTTTTTTAATGTGACTCCTTGATCAGCTCTGTGATAGCAGTGGAGTGAGAGCCTTCTCGCCAGCAGTGTCAGCAGGAGTTCAAGGATACTGTCAACCCCAGGCACTGGGAGAGTTTGGAGCAGTATTCTTGCCCTCACATGTTTGTTGTAATACTGAGGTGCCAGTTGTATAGGTTGAGGATCACTTGTGTACTTATACTCCTGAGAGAGGAGTGGAAGAACACAGCTCTGAGTATGCGGGTCCAAAAGTTTTAGCTATATCCTCTTGGTGTCCAAGGGCTTCCCCGTGCTTTTGTTGAGAGCTTTGTGGGTTGGTTTGCTGTATTCTGCATCTGTAACCTTAAGATGCTCTTGGTTTGTCTGTCAAAGTTGTTCAAAAACTGAAAGAACACAAAAAAGACCTTTTGGAAACACATAATGATTCTTGATAAATAATCAGAAAATACTATTCTTTCCCACTCCTCTTTCGTTTTCCTCCATATATGTGGATGCATCAAGTTGATCATGTCTGAGCACATACTTGGCAGCACACTTGGAGTCAAGGCAATGGAGGCCACAAAATTACGGAAGCCAGATCAGAAAGATACCAGTCAAAGTTCTGATGGAAACTTCCATTTAGCATGAATGAGAACTTGTTCACAATGATATGATGAAATGACCAAGGCAAAAACATGCTTGCATCTGAATTGAAATCCCAAAAGTAATACTGACTTCTTCACATGTTTAAAACAAATAGTTCCTCTTCCTCCATTCTTCTAAAGTCATAAGATTAGTTTAAGAACAACCGGAATAGATAAATACAGCTGAGTCATTTTGATGTGCTTTCTGAAATTCAGGTCTCTGAGGTGCACTTTTCTCTGTAACCACAAGAGATGGACACAAGGGAGGCCCAAATATGCCTCAGGATGCTGAAGTTTTAAGAAAAATATCACAAGACTTGCATTAAATGAATAATTTCTAATCACTGTAATGGTAGTACCCTTTCTTTTAAAAAGTGTTTCTTCAGTCAGAACAGATTTACAGATTAAATTTGTCACAGGATTGCAGTTGTAGCATTTTTAATCACTTCCTGTTATTCTGCAGTTATGTACTGCTTATCACTGTGTATCTTCTGCAGCTGAAGGAGGAATTGAGATGCTGCAGGAGTGACTAGATGTAAGCTGCAAATAAAGAGAACATCTGAAAACAGCTGAAGTTGGTGTTTGTGGGGCAGGAGTGGGTCTGTAAGAACCCATTAGTGTTACTGCTCAGTAACAACTTCTGTAGATTTGAGGTAGTGTTCTTTGTTGGCTTTGTTTTTTGTTGTTTTGTTTTTTAGTGTATGGGATGTTGACTTGCTTTTTTTCTATTTATTTTATTTCATTCTTGTCTGGTAGCCAGGGATTGAGATCGGTCATGTAACAAGAAGGTAGCAATGATAGAAAACCTATCAAAAAGGAGCAAGTAATACAGCTCATCTCTGTGGGAATGTAGCTTGTGTAATCACATGACTACAGAGAGAGAAGTCCCAGGAAAAGTCAAGAGACTTGCTGGAGATTGCATAGAAGATTGGTGAGAGTGTGGATGTTCAGCTGGACTGTGAATACATAGTTCCCTGCAGGCTCTCTTAGGAGATGTACTTATTCTTACCTCTGTTAATTCTGTGTCTGCTCTAAGCATGAGGGGCTGTACACATGCATGGCCGTGTATATGGTGTACAGCAGTTTTATTTTGTTATGTGGGTGCTTTTATATGTGTGTTTAGGGAACAAGAATTTCAGCAGGTTCTTGCTGAGAGCCTGTTAATCTCTTGTGTCATTGCTGTGCTCCCTTTTCATTAGCTTCCCACACAAATCTGCAGCTCTACCTCCCTTTTTCCAAAGGCTTTCAATGAAGTTCACATATTTACCACTTCACTTGATTTTCTTACTTAAGTGTAAGTAAAAAAAAAATCCCCATTGTTAGAAATGGCAGCTTATAGAAGTTTGTAAGACCTTGAGATCCCTGCACTTCATGACACTGGCAAGAAAGGCTCACCCTTTGTAATATATCTAGGGATAAAGGGTCCATAAGCTTCTAGAAGTAATGTTAGAAGCTTGTGAGCTCTGCTATCTTCTAGAAGCTCTCACAGTCTACACTGTTTGAGATTAGTCTCATTTGCTGAAGTAGATAATTTTGTATTGTGTTCTTCTGGAAATATTGATAATGTTTCTGTGACATTTTATCAGAAGAAAAAAATTGCTAAAGTCTAAGCAATGCTGCTTTAAAAAAGAACCAGGGGATGCTGAAAGAGGACAAGAAAATACACATATATGTGTGTGTATGTAACCAGAGAAGAAAAGTCGGGGTTTTTGTATCAGAGGACTGACAATCATGAATGTCCTAAGAGGCGCGCCACATTTTTTCTGATAGTAATATTCTGCAATCATGAAGACTTATTGATTATCTCTATCCCATAGCAGTGAAGGAACTGTAGGTCAGCTGCAGAAAGGAGGTGGAGCCTTGGGAGCACCAAGCCAACCTCAGTTGTAGTCTGGACTGAAACCAAATCTTCACCACAGTTAATGTGTTCTGTAGCATTTTTCTATTAGACATGGTTCCTGGTTTAAACTTCCCCGTAGTTGAAAGCTTCTCTGCTGTGATAAGATACTGGTCTTTATATTGTCCTGGAGGCTAGTGGACTTAAAAATTGTATGTAGAAGGCTGTGGACTTCAGAAATTTCATGAGAGCCTGGGATTTTTGGATTATGAATCTTATATTTATTTGGTATTGAGTAACTCTCTGGATGGCTTCCTCTTGGAAGGAAACTGAACTACTTTTTTTTTATGGCTCTGGGTAGATTTCTGTGGGATGAGGAGTTGACCTGACCCTCACTTAAAGCAGAGAGCTCAGAAAAGAGGAGTAGTTGTCTCTAGCATCTTAACATACCTCATTAGTTTGCAACCGGTTTTTTGCCGTATCCAAGCTCTCCCTTCCATCTGCTATCAGCTTGCTAGCTTGCAGTGCCATCTGCCCAGAAAGCCTGATTTGTAGCTTCTCTGCTCCAATGGCTTGCCTCTTGTTTCAGAATGTTCCTATGACTCCATGTCCTCCAGAACTCCCAGTAACGTTTCCAGGGCACGTACAAGGTGGGGTGACGGGGTGTCATGACGTTTCTACCACGTGCCTCAGCTGGGGCATGTCAGGCCGTTCAACAACTGATCCAGACTTTTTGCTGCTGTGAATATTTTCAAGTAATCCCTGTATAAGGATAGATTTCTTTTTTTTTCTGTGAATTAGAAATGTATGGGAATATATTCCCATTATCTTCTGACACTAGTCAGGGAGCAGCCTTGAAACAGGCAGTGGGATTTTCTTGCCTGTGGTTTGTCAACCATGGACAGTTCACAAGCTACACAGAAAGACCATGGTCTCATTGAGACACTAGATATAATTATTGTATTCTGTTCTGTTACTTGCAAATATTCCCCACATGCATATTAGTGGGACTTCTCTCTATCTTGATGCACAGAATCGTGCAACTATTTTAGTATGATAGATTTATTGATAGTGCATGCAGATGGATTTAAAATATTTTGGTACTCTAATGTGTTATGCCCTTAAAGACCAGGAAAGTTATCAGCCATAAACATTTTATTTTCATGTCAGTCTAGAGGAAATGAAAATGAAGAAAGATTTAAGAAAAAGTTTCAGTTGCTTTATGCATATGGTATTCAAATAACATGTAGACGCAGTGTCCGGCGAATGTGTATTTATTTATGTAGTTCAATGAATTACTAATTAGCTATCATTGAGCTTATTTCTGTAGCCACTTGTCATATGCTGGTGGGGTTTTATTTGTTTTGGGTTTGCTTTGAGTTCTTCCCCCTCACCCAGTGACTCCAGATTCCCTCTTGTTCCTGTAGATGGTGAGTGGTAAACTTTATTGATTGTGATCTCATTTGTATGGCTTCTGATTCTGGGGAAAATAGATGTGTGACAGTTTAAAACCACTTGGACAAACATTTTATCACAAGTTTTTCTTATGTGACTGCCAGGATCTCCTAAATCAGAATTCACACCTAGGTTGAGGTTGAACTTCTGACATCTTTGCATTGGCTTTGAGTGTGAGTATTAAATGGTTATGCAGGTAGGTGTAGCTGAAGTTAGTTGGGAAAAGTGGTGGGGTTTTTCTTTGTGTTGGGGTTTTTTCTTGGTTTGTTTGTTTATTGTTTTGTTTGTTTCTGGTTTTTTGTTGGTTTTTTTTTTTTTTGAACCAGTGTAGGAAATGTGCTTTGGCTGAACACAGAATTTGGAAAATAAACATCCTTCTTTCTGAGCTGTTCATTTTCTAGCAGCGTATTAAAACTGGCATTCAAAATACTAGAAGGAAATGAGACAAACATCTCTCTGTGCTTTGACTCAACCTGCCAGCAGCATCCCCTGGAGAGCTGAGTGCAGAAAATGAACTCCAGGGTAATTTATCCATTTTGCCAGGTCTAGGGGTCAAGTTTGCTGGAAGCAGTTTAACACACAGTAAATTAAGGTCTGACTAAAATGCCATGTAGAGATGTAGTAAACAAAGGCAAATGAAACATATTAAATAGTATTTTCTTATGTTACTGTATATTATTAAACCTAGTGAAAATATTACTTTATATAGTCTTTATTTTATATGACTCAGATTTATTTACAGTTGGCTTGAGTCCAGTTGAAGCACACTGTGGATAAAGACTTTCACAAGCTAAATCTTTGCTTTGAAACCAAGAAGCAGACCTGAAACAAAAATCCAGATTTTCAAAATGTAGCCACTTCAGAACTAAGTTTAATGTCTGTGGACACAGGTTCATACTTGAAACATCCAGGTTGAATGCTCTGGAGTGCTAGAATAAGATCTCAAGTTTCCTGTATTAGCCCAGCTCCAGTATTTAGGTATCTGATTTGCCTGTATTTCAAATCGCGTTAGCTAAGCATTCCTCCGATGTTAATGTAGTAGTAGTGCAACATTTCTTTTTCTATACCTGCAGAAAACTCAGGCAGAGACCAGCTGTGTAAATTACTGGCCTGAGGTCAAAGAGAAATATATGAGAATCAAGTCCAGATACCTTAGTTTTGATTTAGGCTCCTGGAAAAATGGTGTTTGGACTAGAGCGACCTCCTGAAGTTCCATCCAACCTGAGTTGTACTATGATGTGGTATGGAAATCAAATTAATTACATTTCACTCAGGACATACTTGAAATCCTTAATTAGGGATTTCAGAATCAAAGTTAGTAAGACTTGGATGTGCAGCTCTCCATGGTATTGCTGACTTAACTGTAGTGGGGGATAATGTGTATGTATCTGGATATGTTCTTCTCTGGTATGACTGGGGAGATGGACCATTTTGTAGATGTGTGCTCCATGTTCCACTTAGAAAATGATGCTGTTGGTATAAAAGCTGTGTTTAATGTACGTCTCCTTGTCCATGGCAATTTTGATTTCTGTACTGCAGAAATCACTTTGTACTGCAGCTGACACTGAGAGCACTGCTATCTTACCATGCATCTCATGCAGTTGTTACCAGACCTCCTGACTGTGCTGTTGTAGGAAGTGGGTTGAAAAGGCCTTGTAAATCAGCCTGTGAGCATTAATCCATGTTTCAGAGGTTGGCTTAGCACAGTCTGTATGAGATTCTGGGTTGCTTGGTAGATGTTAAAATGCTGGATTCATTTCTCATCCCTGTGCTCTTGGTGTTCCATCAATCTAACTTGGACCACCAGCGTGGAGGATTCAGACAAAACTCTAAAAGTGCACAACTGGGCTGCAGGAAATTAGATTGTGGAAAGCACCTGGAGATAGAAGATGGTCACCAGAAGCTGCAGGAGGGATAGAGAAATTTAGGGGTTGGAACTGTGTGGTAGAAAGACTAAGATTATACTGTCAGGCATCCTGGAGTTGGAGGATAGATGAAAGAGATGTGAGTGAGGGGAGACTGAATTTGGATGGTGAACCATGGGAGAATCTTGGGAATTGCAAAGCATAGAGGTAGGCTTGGGGAAGCAGTAAGCAGAGAAAGTGATAAAAGAAAGCGAAAAATCAAAATGTAGAGAGAGGTTTGCTTTTGGTTGGGCAAGAAATCTAGAATTTCATTACAGTAAATTAGTTTTAAACTTTGTTCTGCTAATATTTGTGATAAGAACCCTTATTGTTTTTCTTCTGAAGTTACAAAATTTTATTATACATATTTAGTTCTGTATTCATTATGTCAATGACATTTTACAGAATAGATGTGCTTACCCATCTAGCAGGCTGAAAATACTGCATGAACCTGCTGACAATTCAACTGGCATCAGTCCTGTTCTACAGGGAGGCAAAGACTTTCAGGCAGTAAAGAGTGGTGGTTTTCTTTATTCTTTGAAGCTGACAGACATTGAAGACATTCTAGTAGAAATCGCAATAGCCTTAGAAACTGAGTCAGATTACTTCCTGCTGGAAGTGTACTGGTAGGCTGAAGTACAGCAGAGCAAGCACTTCAGATGGAGTGCAGGTTACCATGTGTATGTTGTCACCAATTGTTTCTTTTTTTTCAACACGAGATTAATGGTTTAATGTTAATGACAGGTACTGCATTAATTGTGTTGAGGGTGACATTATATACCCATAGTGAGGAACAGTGGTAAATGTGCCTTCCTGCAAGGAAGAAAACAATAATTTAGACTCTGCCTGTTCAGTTTCCATGCATGCATGCTTGTTGGAAAATTCTCAGATTGCCTAAACCTGATGAATTACTTTTCCCCTGCATATGATGCATTCAGTTATTTAGTGGGTTGAGGGCAATATGATTGAATCTATTGCTATTCAAAGGTATTTAAATCTTTTAATAGCAAGATGTAAGATATTAACAGATGGTGGGAAATATTTAAACTTCTGGAGTAGAATTTCTGAATGAAATTTATGTTTAGAAGTTTAAATTGACTGAAATGAGGAAAATAGATTTATTACCCATTCCCCCCATTTACTATGAGTCAGCTTGTGCTTTGAGTTTTGTGAGCTCCTGGACCAAAACTCACTCTTTGAGAGAGGCAGTTGTTTAGAGCCTCGGGGAGGAAATCTGTGCTCCCTTAACTCTACCATCAATACAACCATGACAGTTTACAGCAGCTGAGGCTCTGCCCTACAGATTTAGTGTTGGGTGGTGGGATGATGTTTGTGGTTTAGTTCTTTGATAAGACTTTTCTCCCTTTGCTTTTCATGCCTTTGCAAAGTTGAGTTCTTTACTTGATTGTATCGTTACACATTTTTAAATCCCTCCATAGGATTTTTGACTGCTGTTGCCTAAAATTGTAAGGCTTTTTCTTACCTTCTGAAGCCTTTTGCAAGCCTTGCTCTTTCCTGTTGCTGCTATCCTTTGTCTGCTTCCTTTACCTTCACTGACACTTTGAGATGTTTCCAATATCCGTTTACCGTGTTATTTTTATGAAGATGCTTCCAGAGCAGAAGGTGAAAGAAGCTATCTGGAATATTATCACTCTCTCCTTTCTTGAATCTCACTTCATGACCCATGAGTACCATGATGTTCTGAGAAATTGGCCAGCCAGGATTGGCTAGACAGAGAGGTCAAAGCTAGCCTATTAATTAGTCCTGTTTCAGTGGTGTTTGGCTAGTTGAGGGTGGGAGGTTCCTGTAGAGCTATATAGAGTTGTCTGTCCTTGTTTTGAGATGGAGTGGTAGTCTCTAAGAGTGCCTAATGAAAATGCACAAGGAAAAGGAAAAGAGGACTGAAAAAAGGTGAAGTGACTTACCCAAAGTCTGCAGAGAAGGTCAATAGCTAAGCTCCATTTCCCCCCCACATAATCATAAAATGTAGCCATATTAAGTTCACTGAGCCTGGAGCTGTTGCTGCTGCCACCTTCAGCATCATTCCTGATCAGCTCATGATTTGAGTCTTTTATTGTGCTTATTAAAATGAAAGATACAACTTTTCACAGTAAGTAAACCATTAGCACTTCCCAGCTAGTTAAAACTGGTAGCTCAATGCTACACTACAGAGCACTTGTGATTTCTTCATGTCTTCCACCTAGAGGGAGAAGAAGCCTTGGAATGTAAAGATCTTTTTAGTTGCTCCCTAGAAGGGGATGAGTACATTCCTGGCTGACTCATCTGTGAGCCAACTGCTCTCCACAGAGAATGAAGATGAATTGTGACTAGAGGGGTTGCAGGTCTCTGCTGTGGTGATGTTTCTATCACTGGGGAATGCTTTTTGGGACTGCTGTGTGAGAGAGACTGTGTAAAATGCCAACACGCTGTTGCCCTACCAGGAGTAAAATGAAGACCTCTTGCTGCGTGCAGGCTGAAGAAGGAAAGAAAATGGTCAGCAGTATTTTTCTCATGTGTGAACAAACCTGTGCCTGACTCAAAGCTCTTTGAATTTTTTTTTTTTAATTTCATGGAGAGTGAGGGGAGGGTTTTTTTAGGCCAGTTGACTTTTGAGTGCAGAATATGTACTTCAGATTTGAAGGTAATCAGTTAATCAATTGTATTTTTCAATACCATATGTGTTTACTATAGTTATTTGATTGTACAGGATTGTTTAGTAATAGCACGTGATGAGAGAGTTCTTACTTGGAAAGACTATCTGGGATCATCTCCAGAACTGCTTTAATCTGTGGATATTTAGGGCAACTAAGTTTAGTAAGTACTACTTAGGTAATTAAAGGTTGGAGCTGGGCTGCTTTCTCTGCAACACAGCAGACTGGCAATGGGAAATTAGTCAACTTGGTTCAGTGTTTATCTACCTGGTCACCCAACTCAGTTTTATTTTTCTGTTGTCTTGGGGGGAGGTTGGAAAGTCAAAATAATAATAATTGTTTCATGGAGTCCAGGAGGTAGCAAAACTATCTCAAATTGCTTAGAGTACTTGAAAGGAGTACTTAGAGCTGGAAACAGTCACATTACCATTCTGCACTCTGGACTCTAATTTGCTTTAAAGAAAAAAATGCAGACTGGCTGAAGAATGATTAAATCTCTGCCAAATAACTACTTGTGAAATTCTTTTTACTCAGTGTTTTACCAGTTGCTCCTTAGATGTAGGTATGAAACCAATTTGCACATGTAAGAAAGATGTTATATTAAAAAGAGATAGATGCACTTATCATGCAGGTTTCTGTATAAGCTCATTGGCTTTTGAAATTGTTCAGATTTGGTGGAGTAAATGAATTCATTTGCAGAACCTTTTGGTTTTGTTGAAGATTTTCAAAATTCAATGTTTTCTCCCTCATTGTACCTGTTGCTGGATTGAACTCTACACAAATGCCACTAGCATTACTGTTATTCTGGGATGAAATTGCTGATGAGATGGGAATAACGATGCATGTACTCTGTGCTTCTTACAAATAAAATTGTAATCTTCACAACTAAAATTCTTTCCTTGCATTCAGTGATGAATTCCAAGTGTTTTGGTCATGCTGCATTGCTGACTCCAGGCTGGACTGTGAACGGAGCACTGCAGTACAGCTCTGAGGAACCTCTGAGGTTCCTGCCAGGGGCTCAGCCCTGTGGGTTCTGTCCTCCAGAGGGTTTTCAGCTGTGAGAGCCTGCACATCTGATAACTCGTGAAAGAGATGAGAACCTTCTGTATCCAGAGTGTAGAGGGGAAATGGCTGTGTTGGACAATACTGGCTGTGTGCCCGTCTGTGCTGAGACTTGTGATATCTCACTGGGCTCAGATGGAAATAGGGTGGTGTGTCCTGATTCTGGGGTGCCTACAGACATGACCCCGAACTGAGATCTTGAACATTCTTATAAGAAACCAGATTATCATCTGTTCTGTATAGGAAACAAATTTCAGTCACTATGCTAAATGGAGGGAGTTTTTTTGTTTGCTGTATTTAGAGGTTTTAACAACAAAATCTTGCATCACTTTTGGTAAGTAATAGATATTTTGTAAATCTCGTTTTAATGGCAATTTTATTCTAGTACCTGTAGAATCAGTAGTTCTGTGCATTGACATGAAGTTTAGAGGGCTGCATAAGAACCCTGTACACCAGTCTTTACTGCAAGAGATTGAGCTCCAGTGTTTCAGTGTGATATGAGGACCAGAAAGTCCTCAATTCTAGCTGTGCCTGCAGTAGTGAATTTCTTTGGAACTTTACCCTATATTCCTTCACTCCAGAAAAATACTTTTTTTTTAATTCCTCAGGGAGCAAAAATATAATTCAACACTAGCAGGGAGCAAAAATATAATTCAACACTAGCAGGGAACCTTGATCTCTATTCCTTCTACAAATATGACCTAATTAGATTGGGCTCTGAACGTGGACAGCATCTTTATAGTAGTAAGCCTTGTTCTCCATAGAAAGTGAATATGATCTTGGATTTCCCAGTGGTAGATTTGCAAATACTTAGGTGCCACAATATAAATTCTGATTTAGATTGAGTGTAAATATGATGTAGCTTAACAGTGAGGCACCTGTTTCTTGCCCTCAGATGATTCAGTTAATTGCTCTGATTATTTCTTTTCTTCCTCTGCAAAAATACCTTTCCTTTTCTGTTTGTAAAGTGGATCTTTTATATGGGACAAGCAAATAAATTGCTTGTTTTAAAGTAATCAGATGAGGCATTTACAGGAGTAAAAATTCAAAGTTACAGTCATTATGCTCCCAAAGAATGAATTTCTATTCTACTAGTAAACATACTTAAATATTAAGGAAACAATATTTTTTCTTCTTTATGCAAATGGTGTTGCATACCCTTTGGTGTCTTCCTGTTTTAGTTGTACAGTGACATTATATACTTAATCTTGAAGAGGCATTTGGATCGTATTATTTAACAGCCGTGGGTAAAAGCCTCTTGCAATTATGAGATTAACAAGAGTTACACTATGTTTTGATTCTTCCTGGAGACTGATATGTGAATACATGTGTGCTTTGACTGGATAAGTTTGACTTCTTTTGCTCTCTCTTTTGGTTTTTCCCCCCCTATTTTTCCTTTAAAGAGAAATTCTGTTAGCGGAAAGATTTTCAAAGAACCTAAAAGGCTTAAATGCCATAGGTGTTCCTTCAGATGCTGCTGTGAGTGCCAGACACCTTTACTGCTGCAGAGTAACAATATCCAAGAATAGAAATTCAGAATTTGGCTTTGCTGGCTGTTGAGCTGTATGGTCTGTGTTTTATGGGAGGATAATTTAGATTGTTTGATTTTCTTTAAAACAAACTTGGGAAGTAGTGTACATTTTCTCTCTTTTGGGAAAATACTCACTCTCCAATACATGAAGTTACAAACACATAATTAAAGCTGTGAGAAAAATCATACTGTTGTAAGGTATTAATTACTGGTAAGTTTACGCTAACTAAGATAGCTCTGGCTTTTTAGAACATCATGCACTGTATTTATTAGTTCTTAACTAAAATATTTAACTTTATGATGTTGAATTATTTTATGGGGAAGAATAGCCGCTAATTCAGAGGCTTGAAAATACCACCAGGTTGTCTTTCATAAATCAGCACAAGCTCCTGTTTCTTGCTGTTATGTAACAGCTGTTGATGTGATGCTGCAATTTAAACTTCAGAAAAAGCTGATTAGTGTAAACCTCCCACATAGAGTTGAGGACAGGCCGGAGGCACGGCCAAAGTGAAATGACCCACGCAAACGTGGGGACACTTCAGTGCTACGGGAATAGTCCAACCTTGCAAAGTGAATCGGAATGTATGTCTGGGTTTAGATGTTTCTATTATTTACTTTAGGTGTTTGGTTATTTTTTTGTTCAGTTGGCACTGAAGTACTGGCGCACACACACAGCAGTACCTGGAGGGACCATTTCTGTTTCAGGACAAAGCTGCCTGGAACTGGAAGTTTGTTACAACATTCCATGCTACAGTGGGTTTATTTTGGTTTGAAGGGCAGATTTTTAAGTAAGGTGGATCTAATTCATGATTTCACTTGGCTCACATGAGCCAATATTCAGATTTGGTACAGCATTTATGCAGAACTTTAACACTGAGCATGTAATTGACCTGAAGTTGTTGATCTTACTGTGAACTGAGACTTTTCCAATGCCTTGAGTATCCATTGGGAAGGATTATTCACGTTTCAGACAAAACAGGGTCGTAGGCAGGAATCAAAGGTTTTGAGTTTGTTGGGATTTTTTTCCTATTCAAAGGAGTATTTTGGTGTTGCACGCTACCTAAGCCACTGTTCACATCAGTAGGAACCCTACAAACACCCCCTCCCAGCAAATTCAGCACTGGACTGCCTGATCTAGTGAAAGTTAGGAGCTTGCTATTAATGTCTGTGAATGTTACCTGCATGCAGGTTCTCTGATTCACGTGAGGGATGAAATGCTCTTAAGAAGCACTGCTACTCAAAATGGGGAATGGAGATTTTATATGTCTTTTGTCTATTATATTTACAGGGTCTGTAAATCTAGTGTGTGAGCTGACCATCTAATGACCTTTAAAAATGCAGCCTTTGGAGAGATGAAGAGGGATTTGTTAGTTGGCAGATTTGTGCTAGCAAGCTTCAGGTTATTTACGGAAGTCTGGAATTTTGTGCTCTTGGATTTAAAGAGTACTGTGTAATTCAGATCAAAGGCAAAGTATTAAAATCTTAATTCCACTGGGAGAAATACCCTTTATTTTGGCGTTCTCAGACATTATTCTTGATTCATGTTACTAATGTACCTTATAAAGAGAAAAACGTTGAAGTTTTCTCATAATTTTCTGTAAAATAATTTTTCTTTTACAATAGGACTGCTTAGTCTGTGAGGGTTATTTGTAACTTCAAGCAGTGAAACAGCTCTGATATTAAGCCAGACAAAGTCATAATTACTGTCAGGTGTTTGTTTCCTCCATTAATTGTATAGTGAAAACATTGATGTGCTCAATTTCATTGTTAAAATACTGAAATATCCCTGTATCATCAAAACTATTTGTGTATGGATAAGGAGGAGGAAGGAAGGGAGCCAAGGGAAAGGACATTTCAAAACTATTACAGTTGCTTTTCTAGAAGAGTGTTTTAATCTGTACAGATGAATTGCATTTCTGTGGGCTTTTACAACTGACTTAAAATTCATGGGTTATACATCTGAAGAAGATCACAGTGAAACTAATTTGTCTGGTGGAAAGCAAAGTAACCATTGCCTCAAGTGTTTCCCTCTCAAATGATGAAAACTGATGTTACTGTGCCGTCTAGTGCACAGAAGTACCTTGAATCTTGTTAGATGACTTCAGGTGGTAAAACAGAAACTGTAAATCTCTGTGTTTGAGGCTGTTTGCTGTCCTTGGCCTGTGGAAAAGTGCCAGGTGACATCAGAAAGTGTTCTGTGTGGTCTGAAAGTACTGTGTCATCCTTAAAGTTTAATTTCTTTGCCTGTTTCTGTGCATTCAAAAGCTATGGAACAGATACTGGCAGTGTAATAAAGCAAAATGTTCTTGTAGTGTGGGTTGCAACCCTGTCCATAGAAATTGTATCTCTGACAATGAAATAATGGGGTATATTACTGAAAACTAATAGATTCCATTCTCATAAAAATCAGTAAGGAAAATTCTCTTGAACAGGAAAGGAAATGGGATACGGAGTGGGATTTTAAGGACCTCAATACTTAGTTATAGACAGATTCCCTGTGAAGTCTTTGGGGTAAATGTGCTCAATTCTCTGGGTTTCAGTTGGAGTTAGATGTCTTGGGCAATCTCACTAAGTGCCTCCTTAGCTACCTGGCTATCTTGGCACTTCAGCAATAGGGGCTAAGTTAAATAAAACTTCCTGCCGTGTCTCAGAAGAACTGTATTTTCTTTCTGAAATGATGTAGGCCTCCAAACCTGAATCATACCTGCAGTGTGTCCACTGAAGTTAGAGAGGACTTTTGAACATAGAGGGAACTTTTGGCAAGTGGATGAGTTGCCCTCACTACAGAACTTCTCACAGTAAACACAATGAACATGTTAGGGACAGTAACACAGCAGAGAGCAAAAGTCTCTGACTGTAGGATAAAACTCATGTTCAAAAGTTAGCTGTTCTTGTGGGCAGGCTGGGAACTGTGGGGCTGTTTTGCTGTGCTAGCAACATTTACTCACTCATTTTGGACAGACTTACTAGTAAATGTGCAAAGATACAAAACTGTTCTGCTGTATGAGTGAACTTTAGGGCTGTAGTTGACATAGTGACAGTCCGTATCTTTTGGGTTTTTTTAAGGAGAGCTGATATTTCCTTGAAATAGTGACCAGTGAGGTGTGAGAGAACTAGTCTGGAAGTGGGAGGATTTAGTTGTTTTTTTTTTTTAATTAAAATGGCTCTTGTAACAGTGGCGTGTGCTGAATTCAGTCTTACTGAGGTGTGTAAGGAGTGCTCTGAATACACCTAATTTATCTAGTCTCTCTGGAGGCTTTGGCAGGTTTCAGTGCTATTTCACCTTGCTACTGGAGTGTAGTGTTTCTCAGGTGGAATGTACTTGTCTCGTTCCCCATGAAGGCAGTAGCTCTGTGCAGGTGAAAGTGCCTAGGGAACCTGCAAGATAAATAGGGAGGTGCTGTATTCGTGCTTCCTCCAGGGACAGGTAACTGCTAATGCAAGCTTTCTGCATAATTTCTTTATTTACTCAAGTTCTATATTAATCCTAGTTTAGCCCAAAATTTGGTAGTGCACATCTAATCCTCTATGTTTCAGGCCTCATTTGTGGACTTTGACTAAAAATATTTCTATGTCTCCCAATCCTACAGTGGAGTTTTGTGAAATGCTATGCTAGAGTAATGGAAGCTACAGCATACTACAAACTGAAAGACAGTCATAACCACGGAAGGCTTGATACTAGGCAGTTATGTTATACCCAAGATACACATAAATTGTTTCTCAAATGGAACATTGCATTTGAAATAACTCCTCCCTGAAAATACTTAATGACAAAATTACAGACCTTTCAAATTACATACCACATCTTATGCTATAGTTATTTTAGCTGCAAATTTTAAATAATATTCATGTGTTTGGAAACACTGATGATAGTGTTGCTGGATTTTTTTTTACCTGTTGGATATTAGACTCTCTAGACAGTAGTGAGCACTTACTATTAAAAGTTGGTTCCCTGTAGTCCATATTATGTTGATTGTTTATGGTGAGAGTAGTTTGGAAGTGGCATTAACTGTTTAAAATTGAGACACTTAGTCACGCAGACCGTATTTATCCTCAATGGAAACAAGCATCCCAAATGACTTGTACACTTATAGATTTACTTTTTAGTTCTAAACCAAGCATCCTTTATGTGTTATGTCAGTGAAATTCAATCTCCAAAGTCACAGTTCTAAGTACATTTTGGTAATGGCCCAGCTAAGAAATGGTAGAAAGAAATGTGACCAACTTCTTTCTTAATTTGCTGTTGCATTGTATTCCTTTACATTTTGCCCATGACTTTTCATTTTGCTTTGACTTGTCTTAGGTTTTTGTGAGCTGCTGTCTTCAAGAGACTCTTCTATGTTTTTAGAGGAATTTGGGTATATGTGCTTTTGAATGATGTTTTGTTGTCTCATTTGTTGGTGCAATAATCACTGGTCTGCCTCATGGAGGAAGTGACAAGAGTTGCGTCATATACCTGGACATTTCCTTTGTTAATTTCTTATTGGTTACATATAGTAGAGAGAGGAAGTTCAGGAAGTAAGAATTAGGATATTGTGTGTACTGTCACCATCTGCATATGAACAATGTGATTTAAAAATGGCAGCTGATGCTTTCTGCCAGGATTTGGATCTTGTATTGGGCACTAGAAATAACTTAGGACTCTTGTTCTCTCCTTCCTCTTCCAGAGTGGCAATTCTTCTTCCAAGCATTGTTAGTTTAGAGTGCTCCAAATCTACTTTTCTCACCAAGCAGTCATTGCTGACACCCTTCTCAAATGCTGCTCATCACCAAATCTGTCGCACAGGCTCCCTTAGTCAGGCAGCCCAGCCACCACTGCCCCAGGCTGCAGCTCAGTTCTCTTCACTTGTGATTGAAACCTGCACTGAAAGATTCAGTTCTTCAGAAGGCCAAGTCCACAGAAGCTGAGACTATGCCTTAGACACTGTACTAGCCATCATCTTCCTGGTTATCTTCTAACCAGTGTACCTTTGAGTGGTTTTTTTAGTGATTCCTTGTTCTTCTGAGCATGCACGCATGATCTGTCAACAGCATCATGATCTATGTCCTTCATACTATATGTTTCTAAATTATGTATTTAAGTAATTCCCAGTCATATTCTCATTCCACATTATCACTAGCTCCTGTGTGAAATGTCACTAATATGTGTGGACTGCAGGTTTTCTGCATGTTTCATTACTTACTGGTTTCACTTGCAAATTATCTTTCATCTGAGTAGGTAGTAATTAGATGCCATAATTTTTAGGCACACATAGTAATGCTTCTTCCATCCAAAGAATGTAAACTATAATGAACTTGGGGCACTTACTTTAGTGTGGCTCTCTTTTTAACTAGAGGAATTGAGAGAGTCTGTTTGTGGGAAATCTAAGGAAATCACAGGAAATTGATGTGGTTGCATTTGTGCCTCTCTCCCTGTACACTTAGAACTAGCTTCCCCACCATGTTCAATTATTTATCTTGTCCCTTTTGGGGGAATGTCCCTCACTGCCCAGACCCGTGTATCAAAACTGGCATGGTTCTGTCTGTTCAGTAGTATGGATGTTCTGATTGAGTGTATTTGACTAGAAAACAAATATTAATGTGGGTTTTTACATGTAAGTAAGTGTATGTGTTTGTTGAACATTAAAGCTAAAATACTTTGCTTCCTTTCTTTATAGACTTTATAGTCCTACCATGTTCTCTGGTCTCCCCTCTGTGAAAAACAGTCCACCTCCCCTCAGTCAGATGGGTGCACTGTAGCACAGGAAGTAGAAATTCACCTGACCAGCCAAACTAGTAAAAAGGAAAGCATACAGTATCTGACTAGACACACTCAAGAACACTGCCTATAGCCATGTTCCTCTTCTATAGGAGAGCGTTTCCATTTTGTCCTCTTACCTTTGGAGCAGCAAGCAAGCCTGTCCTTTTCAGACATTCAGTGGTCAGCATTACTTTTATGATTTTGGACACTTGTATGTAAATTGTATGTCTTGAAGCACTTGTTAAATATGGATTGCTTAGGGAAGGAGCTCAATATTTTGAACTCTGAGAGACAAGATTTCAGGAGCAAGTCATGTTGCTTCACCCCTACAAATTGTTGGGCCCTGACAGTATCTGCCTGAGGATGTTAAAGGAACCAGCTGATGTCATTGAGAGGCCACTCTCCATAATCTTTGAGAAGTTGTGGAGATAGGGCACATCTCAGAAAAATAGAAGAAGACAAAGGTCACCGCCATCTACAAGAAGGGGATCTTAAAAGAGGATCCAGGCAATTGTAGACACATCAGTCCTTGGGAAAATTGTGGAGTGAATCCACCTGGAGGCTGTCAAGTCAGATGAAGCACATAATTGGGAAAAGACAGCACAGATTCACCAAGGGAAAACTGTGCTTGACAAATCCTATCAGCTTCCATGGCAAAGTAGTAACCTGCTTGGCTGATGTGGGGCTCGTGGCAGGCATTGTCTACCTGGATTTCTCCAAGGCTCTCACTGTGGTTTTCCACAGCCTCCTCCTAGAGAAGCTGGTGCATTGGGGTCTAGGAAAGTGCTCCATTTGGTGGGTGGGGAACTGGCTGGCAGGCAGCAGCAGGGCTGGGATAAGTAGCTCCTTTTCAAACCAGCAGCCTGTCACAAGTGAGATCCCCCTGGGGTATTGGGGACAACACCTTAGTATCTTCAGAAGTGATCTGGAAGATGGGATCAAGGGTACCCTGGTGAAGATGGCTGATAATACCAACAATGGGGAAGTGGACACATGAGGAAGGAGAGCCACCCTGCAGGATGACTTGGATAGGCTGTGGGCTAACAAAAACCTTAGGAAGCTCTGCAAGGACAAGTGTTAGGTTTTTGCACCTGGGAAAACATTACCCAGGAGTGCAGCAGAGGTTGGGATCTAAGCAACTGGAGAGTGGCTCTGTGGGATGGCACCTGGGGATCCTGGTGAACAAGCTCTGTGTGAGTGAACAGTGCAGTGCTGGAAAAGTAAAGACAACAGGATGCTGGTTTTCATCAACAAGGGCAGCAGCAGCAGAGGTAAAGACACCACTATCCCACTCTAGTCAGCAATTATCAGGTAACACCTGGAATAGTTTGTTCAGTTTGGGTCTCAGCTGTAAAAAAGAAGCTCTGCACAGGCTGCAAAGGGTCCAGAAAAGGTCCACGAAGGTGATCCAGGGACTGGGAAGCTGGCCATATGAGGAAAGGCACAGAGAGCTGTGTTTGTTCAGCCTTGAGAGAAGACGACTTAGGGAAAACCTTATCACCACTATTTAAATGGTGGCTGGAAAGACAGTAGAGACTCACTTTTTACAAGGAGTCGTGTGAAAAAGATGAGAGTAATGAGTAAAGGTTACCTGAGGAGATGCTGATTGGATGCAAGAATATATTTCACATTGAGAACAATCAGCCACTGGAATCTCTCCAGGGATGTAGTGAATTCCCAAATGTTGGGCCCTTAAGATTTGTCTGGATAGATGCTGGAACATCCATCCAACATGATTTAGACCATGTTTTTGTCAAAAAATGTTGGACCAGGTGGTCCTTCAGGTTCCCTTCCAGCCTGGTTTCTGTGGTTCTGTGTTCCTCTGATATAATTGTCTAAAATCCCAGAGGGCTAATGTACCCAGCTAGGAGATCCTGTGGTGTATGTCACATGCCTGCTATCACTGAAATGTGCATGTGTGGTGAGTGATCTAAGCAGCAGCAGCATATGGAGCTGTGTTTTGTCAGGTGAACGTTTTGTTAGTGTTCAGTGTTTGGATCTGCCAGTGGGTAATAGATGTCATCCCGGGTGGATACAAATAAAGCCTCTATGGTATACTGCATCCTACTCTGGTTTTGCTTACTCTAGATATTAAAGCAAAATTACCCTAAAGTAAAATGTTTAGAAGGTGGTATTTTTTTCACAAATATGTATTTTCCTGTCTCCATGTTCTACTAAGCAGGCATCCTTAGTAACCATAAGTCAAACAGCACAAGCTTCCAAGTGATGAATTACTTTTAGTGCATTTTTGCAACCTCATTAAATAACCTAAAAGAGCTTAATTATATAAATCTACATCTGTGGATGTTTTAAGGAAATATTTCAAAATCAGGTGCCAGCTTGCTTTCATGCAATAGATAATTAAGTTATGGCCCTAGTTCAGGACAGCATTTAAGCATGTTGTTAACAGGGTCTGCTGAGGGTAGAAAATTAAGTGTTCTTAAACAGAGCCCTTGGAGAAAATTTAGTTTCTATATTTGAATTGATGTTACTGCAGAAGAGGGATGCTCTTTCCTAAAGCAATGAAAGGTGAAGCAGTACCCTTGAAAAGAAAAATTTTGTTTCTTATACAAGCATTAGTACTAGACATTTCATGCATATATTGAATTACACTCAATATTAGCATAGAACAGTGCTTTTAATCTTAAGGGAGTGAACATCATGCCACCATTTCTTCTGTTCTGAGTTTACAGCCAAAGCTGGAGGTTTCTTCTTGCATGAACCTTTGATCTCATTCCAGCTATTCCCTCCCCTGGCCAAATCCTTCTACAGATCACGTAGCATCTGCAGAACTGGTCAGCAGACAATAAATCAAACATTTGGAGCTTGCAGAAAAAAAAGAAAAAAGTTGAAAGAGTATGTACTTATCCTTTTTAGGGATCACCCCATCAGTATTTTTGTTTTTCTCAGTGATCTTTCTGTTAAGCCAATGTATTAAATAAGTATTTGTCAGAAACTTGAGTCATCTGTGAACACATGCTAAAAGAGAAGAAATTGCAGAGTACATTTTGATCTAAACCCCATTGTAATTGTGAACCATTTTCCAAATGTCTCTTGAAGCAGTGTACCTGCTGCACTGCAAGCAAGATAATGCCTGCTGTTTGTTACTACTACAGATTATTAGATGTGTTGTCTTAGAGTGTTAAAGCACCTAGGCAAAATTTTGCTCTCAACATAATGTTTTCCAGCTTATAAAGGGGGTATTTTGATTTTGTTCGTATTGTGCTTTCTGGTCATATATGCAGCAGAAGTGCTGATAATGAAAGAAAATGGAGTTCCCAGTTACTGAAATGCACACTAATTGCATACACGTGCATGGACGTCACACATCCATTACATAATTACACCTCACACACATGAGATATGACAGAACTGAATGAGAGAAGAAAATCCATCATAAAAGAAGATATAGAGATCTATAGCAGAGCATACTTCTATTTTTATAGCATTTGTGTCTGTATGGGTGAGTAAGGGGATTTATACAGCTTCCCATATGCCAGTACAGGCAATTTGTCAGAGCCTGGCCTTAGGCAAGAGTAGTGTGCTTAGGCTGCTGCTTCTGGAGCAGTGCAGCGGGGTGGGAATTGTCTGGAAGCAGGTGAAACCTTAAAGCTCCTTCTGCAAGATGCTCCTGTGATAAAACTGACTTAAGAAGTCCTAACCTCTTGTTTATGACTTGTTACTCCCATTTACTTTTACCTTTGTTGTGCTGTAAGGCAGCACAACAGGTAAAATTCTAGGTAAAGAGCTATCCTTACTTGAAGGTATCTCAAAATAGAGGTACATGCACAGCTTTGGTGGTAGGGAGAAAAAAGCAGGAAAATATGGAGTGAAAGGGCACATACCAAGACAGGACCTTCTTCCTCCAACTTTGCCACCACCTGAAACTTGGTGGGGTTTTTTAACTGCATGTGGATTTGCATCAGTGCAGCATCCCCTAGGAAGGCTGATCTGCTCACCAGCCCTGCACGGCTGCAGAGTGCAATACTGAAATACCCACAGGGTGTTCTCAGAAGTGTTTTGCTAATTCTGGGACTTCCAGAAAATCTAAGACTATACCTCCCTCCCTGCCCCAGATTAACCAAGGACTGGCAAACACTTTATAGTCTGAGGTTTAAATCCAGAGACCTTGAAAAAGAGAACGACGACAGTGTCCTAGGAGAGTAGATACTGAGTTTGGATCTGAAAAATACTGCATTTTGAATCCGAGCATACATGTGCAGGTCAGGATGGCAGTCATGAGCCTCAGTTATCTTACTGCCTTAATCACGAGTACTTCAAATATGAACTGTTTCTTACTCAGGGTGTATTTTTTAAGGTTTATTGTTTCAACAGCTCTGATGAACATAATAGTGCAGGTGTCTCAAGTGACCATGTACCTGGGGCAGTAGAACAGAGCTGTTTCTGCATCCCTCATTACTATGATACTTTATTTTCTTTTTTTCTCCTACCTAGTCAATAAAATTTGCAAACTCTATTTACTCTTCTCTAGAATCTAGAGCTTTAAAAAGTTGTTATTTTCTAGTGGAAATCAGCAATTGATTATTTTCTGTGCCATGTTAAAATCAGTAGTCCTGCAGATAATTTCTTTCTGATGACATGAAAACTTTCCACTTGAGATCACTCCATGTCAGTATGAGGAACCTCTGAATATTAAACAGTGAAAAGTTTGTAGATGTGTGTGATTTAGCTGAGTTCATTGTTGCTGTTTTGAAGACAGACTTAAGGATCATGTTGGTCTGGGAAGAAGTCTACTACGTAAGACTCTTCATTTAGGTGCAGGTGTTCTCTACTCAAAGGAACTGTGTTAGGGCCCAAAAAAAAATTCAAGGTATTATTTAAGCTGATGTTATTTGCCCATTTTAGTGCTTTGTTGAAATGCTGTAATAAGAAAATGAAAGCATAAAGGTTACATGCAGGTGTCTGTACTCAATTTTTTATAATTGAAAACTGTTATTAGAGTATTAGTTTCTTTTGTTAATTTAGCTCAACATTCTGTGCAGTTCCTAATAGAGTCAGTCAAATGCAATTCTTAATTTTGCTCTATGTTGGTACACTGGTTATAACACTTGTCTTCTGGAGAATGGCAGTACATTTCAGACACTCTTTTAAAAATACTGAAATTGCTAGTCTATCTGAGGCTCACTCTAGTTTCCTTTCATTGACCAGATTCCATGTAAAATGTCGGTTCTTACATTGCAGTGAACAAGGGTTTCTCCATCCAAGTAAATGTTTTGAAATCTCCTCTGTTCATGAATCAAACATTGCTTGGCATCCAGTGTACTACAGCCTCTGGAACCAAAGAATTAAAGCTGAAACACAGCTCTTCTTTCTCCTCTCCACAGGTCTGGGGGTTACAATTATGCACAGTACCTTTAGCATTAGATAGGACCTGTCCACGGTTGTTTCTCTCCTGCCTTTTAGAAAGAAGTTGGACTCCATTGTCTATGAAATTGAGTCTACTGTATATTGTATTCAAGTTCCATTTTGGCTGTATTCAGCCAGGGTTTCATGCGGATTTTTTCTTCATGCCTCAAACCTTAGGACAATGGTGGTGATGCTGTTAGGGTTTTAAGATGAAACTCACTTTGTAACTGAGGAACATTACGGGTTTATTTTGTTGACTTGTTACTAGCTTTGCCACTGTTGGCCATGCTGTGGCTCTCACTATTTGGCTGTGTGCAGTAATGGAGGTATGTGCACAAGCATTTTGTTTAAGGAAACAGCTTGCTCCTTTTTCTTGGTAGAATGCTGGTGCTGCAATGATAAGTAGTAACTGCTGGTCTATCTGATGTTCTTTCTGCAATTAGAAGTATTTTTAATCTCTAGAATAACCTGGACTTCAGTGCTGCGTGTATGCTCGCCTCTCTTAACTCATTTAAATCTATGGGTATCTAGTTCAGACGTTCTAGTAGCTGTTATAGATTTCTCTCTCTAGCCCATATGCACTTCTCAGTGTGGTCTCTTCACAGTAGTGCCTATTTCTCACTGAACACTCTGAGATTACTTAAAGAGAGTTCCTGTACATCCGGCCATCTAGCTGAAGAGACTAGGAAGAGTCTGTGCATGAGGAGTGAAGAGCAGCATCTCTGCATCTATTGCTCTTTTAGGTGCATATACTTAAAGGGCCTTCTCACAACATGTAAATGACATTTTTGCTTGTTTTGATTTTGATTGTTTTGCTATTGATTCATGATTTTTCTGGAGTAATTTGTTACTGCTGTCATCCTTAGGGATGACAGGGATCCTCAGGTGTCTGTCATTGGTATTCTTTTTTCTTTTCACTACTTCACTGCCATTTATGGCAGTGACTCTCACATCTTTCTTTTTGGGTTCCTTCTTGACTGTCATAAAAATGAAGCTGCTCCTGAGTTATCTCTTTTCCAACAGTGTTGGAAACCTTGCTTTTGTTCACTGAGGCTGTCGCTTTTGGTGAGACCTCAGGAGAGAGACAGCTTATTGCTTCATCTCATATGGCTTGTAGCCAAACATATCTTTTTAATTATTGTTAGGTAACAATAAGAAGTGGGGCATGGGGAAGGTAAGCATGCCAATAAAAGTGTTTGGAGGGCCATTTTTCACCAAATCTGTGGTTCTTCTTCTCCCTCCGCATGCCCCAAATAGTTTTCTTCACTCTCTTTTCATATCCCTACCTGTGTAGATACAAGTGATGAGTTGCTGAATCTGACCATTTCCCTGGTAGTACTAAATTTCATCCTTCCTTTTGTTCCCAGTATTCATTCCTCCTCTACGCCTTCTGGGCTTGTTACCATTCACGCTTGTGACTTCAGCACTGTTTTCAGCACATATTTTTAGATATGGAAAACAGCTAAAACATGTAAGCATAGCAGTCACCTGTTACATGAACATGTTTTTGATTCATATGCATATTAGTAATTGGATAGTAATTAGCTACTATTAGCTACTTCAGATGTATTTTTTCTCTTGGTACTGAAATCCTCACTCCTGAAATGCTCTTGTTCTCAATGTATAAAGTTTGTTAATGATGTACAATATAGCCTACATTTTTCTTATTAAAATTATTTATGTTTGATGGCAGAAATTGACATTTTATTAAAAATAAGATCTTTTAAACTGTGCCATTATCACACCAGCCTGAGATGAGTCTGATTGTAGAAGTTGTTTTGATCCAGCTATTTTCTTCATTTTTCACAATATGGGTTCAGTGCAGTATAAACTGTTCTGCAGTTGTGACACTTGAGTGGTGCATCTGGCGCTCAGCATCTCACGGGCAGCCTGGCAGGGATCACGCAGCAGCAGCAGCAGCAGCAGCAGCACTCCCTCTCAAGGGAAGCTGCAAGCCATGCACTCCTTCCAGTCTTACTCACTGCACCCATTTCACTGTGGTTCCTCTCCACATCTGAACTGCAAATCAATTGTCCAGCTGAGGTGTTGAGGGTGCTCCGAGAGGGGTGTGGGATGCTGCTTTCACAGAGCAGGTGTTTACCTCTGTGTGGAATGTATGGGCGTGTGAACCTGGCAATTTCCCTTCTGGAGCAACAAAGAAGAATGCCAATAAAATTATCTTCATGTGTGTAAGACCTAGGTAACTGTTATCTTGCCTAAAAACAAGTGAATGCATTTGCTGCAGTTGGTAATTGCTTTATGTTTGTGCAGTGATGTTTAAGTATGGGTCTGGAACTAAGTTGTTCTAGTGTAATAAGATTTTATAGCACTAAAATGTGATACTGTTTGTGTCTGTAGTATGCAGATATACTACATTGGACACCAAGAGCAGGAATAGAACCTGCTTTTTACAATTATTTATGGATTTAAGCTTGTATCTGCTTCTGTGACTCAGGAGCACAGGAATACCCATACCTGACCAAAATCTCATCTCTTTTTTCTTTTTCCAGAACTGAGTGCCTCAATGAGCATATGCTTATAAGAAATTTGAAATAATTTATTTGCTGAGTTGTTGAAAATCCTGCAGTTTTATATCTCATCATGTCTTGAGCACTAATGATGCAGAACTGTACCCTAGGATATGAGATCCTTACTTGATAGAAATGAGTATAACTGTCCTGAAGTCTTTGAAAAACTGGCACTTTCATCTGGCAGGCACTGGAAATTACCATCAAGTCTATGATAATTTCACAGTTAAAAGCAAATGAATGATTTAACAATAAGCATAATCCAGCTTCAGAATAGATTACTTAGCAATGTAATGTATTGTCTCTAAATCCTCAGTGGATTAATAAAAAAATGATTGTGTGGGGTTTCTTGGCATAACCTATCCTGCTGTAGCCTAAATTTAAGATACCTGATTAGAAAGGTCCTTTCTGGCTCCAAAATGTGCACTTCTATGAAAACTAATTGGAAAAAGGACAACAATTAGCATTTGCTGTGATAGAAACTTACATTAGCATATCACCTCACTGATTTTTGTATGTGTTTGATAAGTTGATATGAAATGTTCAAAGAACAAACAGTACTGAATTTTTGATTTGACGTCTAGGAGAGTACTGAAAAAATAAACCCCTGTCAAAGGATCCGTTTAAAAGAAACCACACCAGTTGCTCTTCGGAAAAAAGTAGTTAGCATTTAGAAAAAAAAAATGTTGTCCAACATGTGAAAATTTATCTCTGCTTGGTATTTTGTCTTTTTAGTTTTTAACTTTGTTCTCAGGAAATGGGAAAATGCACTTGAAGACTAACTGAGGAAATTGGCCTCTGCCTCTTCCTTTTTGAAGACTGTGGGTCTTCAGATTCTTGGACATATGACTGCAGTTGAGATTTTTGTTTTGATTTTATTTTTTTAAGATTTCAGTCTTTCTGAAGCAGCCTTGCCCACAAATGAAGCATGTAATTCTTATATGAAATTAAATGGGTTGTTTTCTCTTTTCTAACATCAAAAGTAGTGATGGGTAAGCTGGAAGACATTTTTCCAAGATCCCTGTGTGTTAAGAGTGACTAAGGTGTTTCATATAGAGGACTTTAAATCAGTAGGCAAAACATTATACCACAGCAAACTGTACACCTATGCAGTTCCCAAGAACCATGACACTTCTCTAAACCTAGTTTTGCACATACTTCATGTTTTTAGGTAAATGTTTATATTCTGTTGATAGAATGAATAGAATGGAGTTTTTAATTCTAAATACTTTTCAGGCAGTTTGTAGTATTCTAGATGAAAAAGTATGCTTGAGTTATTTTTATGGTAGTTTTGATTGATAAACTGTAAGTTCGGATTTAGAAAATTTATACTGTGGTTGGGAAAATGATGCACATTAGTACAAGTCCAAAAGCATCTTTCATTTTCTCCTTTTTCTTTGTTTGCTTTGTGTATCATAAGAGAAATTAGAATTTTCCAAGGCAAATTGCATCTTACAGAGAAGGTGAAAGGTTCTTGTCAGCTTACTTTATCAAAAGCATAGTCCTAATTGTTTTTTCAGTATACCGACAAGGATTTACAGATACTTTCTCATTTCATTTTCTTGTAGAGGGAGTAGTTTCTTTGAAAATTATTTTCAAAATTGCCTGATACTCTTCTACCTAATTTAATTGCTGGCTGTTGATGATGTTCTGGCAACACATACTTTCTACCTCAAAGACAGGAAGCTGAGAAAGTAAGAATAGACTGGTCTCAAGGGAAACTTTAATGAGTTATGCATACATAAAATTAGACATGAAGGGGATAAGTAAACAGCAAAATGAATTTTTAATTGCCACTTGAGCATAATGTGTATTTGTGACTAACATTCATGATTTTTCTTTCTTTGAAACATGCTCCTCTGTATTTCAGAAAAACTTGGCAGGTGGTGTTTTTGAAATGAAAACTGTTCTAAAGGGAATTTACTGGTACCTTAAGACTGTTTCAGCTTGAGTGACAGTGTTAATGCTCAGTCTGTTTTTAGGGGTTCATCTTTAGGACAGTGAGTGATGTACGTGCACAAGATTTTTGGGTGCAGACTCAGAACCTATGGAAGGGATTTAACTTAGGTTACTTTTAGTAAAAGCATTGCAATTTTACAAAAGATTCTATTTAAAAATTGCCAAAAGTGTCTGGCAGAATTTGAGAGGTAATTAGAAACTTAGCAAGCTTCTAGTTGTGAAGAAAGGCCTGTCTGCAAGTTGCTTGGCCTTTGTTCAAGCGTTTGACAATGACAGCAATACTGTTGATAGTATCACTGTTGAGTGCTTTAGAGAGGAGCTGTGTCCATCCTTCAGTAATAGTTTCACCTTTCCTTTTGTTTGTTTCTCTAGTGATATATACCAGCTTATTCATGGAAGCTGTGTTACTATCTGTTGCCAAGAATGCTCTTCCCTTTGCAGAACAGCGGACAGTGGGTTACCATGTACAGGAAAATCCATTTTACAGAATATTTAGACACCAGGATTTGGCAAGAATAAAAAAGATTTGTGTTCTGTATTAAATCTTGGCACTTTTGTTTGACTAGATAGATGCCAGCTTGCTTTGTACCTAGCCGGAGATGCACCTCCCTACCAGTAACCTTGGACAAAAAATAAACAGAAGCACCAGCCATGTGCAGGACAAAGATAATTGATGTTGTTGAGCACATCAATTGTTGAGCACAACACACTTCTTGTCTCTGACAAGAAACTGGTCTGGTTGATGAAATAGAAGCTTTTGGGACAGATTTTCTGTTAAGCTATAGCAGTTCATGTTCTATTGAATTTCATACACTTTGTCATTTATGAAAACAGGAGACATGGATAAGGTCTTTTGCTTTTTGGATTATATGTGTCATACAGTAACTTGTACTTTTTAGCAGAGAAAGCTAAGGGGAAATGGAATACTTTATAAATCAATGCATTAGGTGCCTGTGTACCAGATACTTTAGACATACTTAAGACATTTTAATGTGTTCCTGACCTTCTTTGCTAATGCTGTCTATCCAAATATTAATAGAATAACCAAAGTATTAATTTGTCTTTTATGACTTGCCAAGCATCTAAGCATGTAAACAGGTAAGCACAATGCAATTAAGTGTGCTGTGTAATCCTCTGTGTAATCTCAGCAGAATGCCCCTTCATCACCTGATAGAAAGATCTTCTCTCATAGGATTTGAGGGGTCATGCTGCTTTGTATCTTGATCTTTGCTAATCCACCTTACGTTTTCACATGGAGATTTCACATTTTTCTGCTTGCCACACTTAATCAACTGATATTTCTAAGAAGATAGTAGAATGTTGTCTTGCATGCTTGAAGTCACCATGAAGTGGGAAGTCATGGAGTCCATGAACAGCTTATTTGTTAATTAAAACTGAACTATCAGTCTTGTGACTGGAATTTTATTTGCTACTTCTGCATGAAATGCTGCTCAGAAATCTGATTAGATATGAATTATGTCCAGAACAAGTAATAAACAGAATTAAAAGCATGAAAGGTATGTTACAGTGACATATTCTGCACTGGTTGACACGTAAATTAAATGACCTGGTAGGTTTTGTCTGCTTAAAATCTGTATCCATGGCAATCCACACCAGGTGGTGCTCTAATACATAAGCTTTGCAGTTCCTATTCCTAGCTTTCTGTGGAAGTTAAGCTCTATATTGGCACTTTAGTTTTTATTCCAGATTCTCTCAAAAGAGAACAGTAGTAGCAGTAAGGGACTAATCTTGAACCTTGATTTTTGTATCAGAGATTCTGGTTCTTTACATACATATACTGGGAGCTAAACTCAGATTGTCAGTATGGCAGCTTCTTAGCTGGAGATATTTGTTCTGTTTTACATGACATTTTCAATTGTATTCTGAAATAATTTGCATGTTAGAATTGTTACTTGAAAACTTTCAAAGTGTGGTCTTAATGGAATTTCTTGTTAGATCCACAGTGTTGTATCTCGCATTACAGTGCCCAAGGAAATTAGAATTTGAGACATTTTACCTCTAATATCATGGATTCTGAACTTCCCAGATGAAATTTTAACACTTGAGTAAGGGATTTGGAGACACAATTTGAATAAAGTAAAAAATAAAGAAGGACTAAATCTTCCAGTCATCTTTGAAAACTTGCATATTCATTCTTTTGCTACTAAGTTTTCCTCTTTTGTCCTGCAGTTTTTTAACGGCAAGAATCATGCTTCTGGCTTCTTAATTGCTTTTTTCCATTATAGGGGACAAAAGCTGTTTATCTCAGTTCTTCTGTATCCTGTTGTGACCAGACTTAAGATTACTGATTTTGAGAACTTTCAAAAAGTGGAAGTAGGAGGAGAAGGGGGAATTATTAGATATCTGGGGCTATATTGTACTATAAAAGAGAGCTATGTATTGAAAAGAATACAATGTATTCTTATAAATAAATGTATAGGAAGACTATGTAGGAATATGTTATACCCTTGCTCTGGCCAAGAATCTGTTAAAATAAAAAGCCCTAAACCAACTCCAAATGCAGTCTCTGTTTTCTTACAGCTGTGTTTCATAACCACTTTCAAATATGTTCTAGGTCAGTAAATTAAAGCAACCTGAAAATTGTTCTCTGATGATTTTTTTTTCCTTCTAGGGGTCTGTAAGGTTACAAGATGTCACATGGGGTACCTAGAGAGATACTTACTCCTGTGCCCTGTCCCACCTTTCAATATGAAGCAAAGCCCCAGACTTTGGCCTAATGTCTATCCTTACTAGAAAAAGCAAGTTTAACCATGTTTTAAGGTGGATCCCAAGATTGGGGTCTAAAATAAAAAGTAGGAAAGTGACTGAGATGAAAGAAGGTCCTGCGAGGGCTGGAGAGACAGAAAGGCTGTGCATTGGAAGTGCTATTAACAAAGGGCTGAGAGCAAGATTGGTGCAGAGAGGGTGGGAGGGTGAGGTAAGCATGGCTAGCAAGATGGGAGTGTGAAGCTGAGAGCTCAAGAATTGAGCAAAATGGTCAGGTTGGATAATTACCCAGAGAAAGGCATCTATAGTTACAATGCTCAGACTTCATTTGGAGCACCTGCATTTGAATAAATTAGTCAGATAAACCTTCCACACCCCCAGTGACAGAAATACAGGGCTGGAAGTTAAGTTTTGGGACATCTAGATTTTGTTTTTGGGACAGAACTGGAGCAAACACTCATATAGGAGAATCAAGTCTTAAACGACTCAGTATCTTCTGTAAAACACACCTCAGCCCTTAAGTTTTATAATGGAGTTAAAATGGAGCTTAGTGGCTGTTTCATTGTAAATATAATTGCAAGGTTTCTAATAATTAGAACTTTGGAAGTGGTATTTGATAGTCCTTAAAAATGTTCACCCTACCCCTAATGATGTATTCTTTCTCATTGTGATCTGGAGTTGATTTGGAGTATTTGTCATTCAGCACAGCACAGTCTTCTAATATTTTCTGGCACCCCATTATATTGCGTATGTTTTAATAAAAGCTAGAATGCAAATTATTTTACACTCTTCAGTAGGGTTATATAATTTATATGGTTGAATGGGAGAGGGAAAGTGTGTTACTATATTGAGTTTAGTAGGGGGCTGCTAAACTCAATGCTTGTATGTGGTAGCACAGGTGATTCAAACCTGATCTAACCTACTGTTTCACCTGGCTATGCAATCCAGAGAACTCCAGGTAAACAGCACCCATTATCCAACTCCCCTTTTCACTTGGTTTAGTCAGTCTGCTTCAATCCACCTGATTAATAGCAGTATTGTTTTTGCCTCTGCAATTCAGTGATTCTTTTTGCTGGTGGAAAGGCAGATGCTAACAGAATCAGATAGTCTGGGACTTGATAGAGTTTAAACCTTCGAAGCATGAAGTGTAACACTGTCTAATAATATTTTCTTTGAGATCACAGTGTCTGTTTTGTGACTCTGCACAGCATGTACTCACATTGGAGTGCTGGTGGTTTTTTTTTTCCTTCCCTGAATTTTTGTTTAATAGGCAAAATCTTGAGACTGTTATGTTTGGTACCAATAAAGTCTGAAATGTTTTCATCAAAATCACCTAAATAATGCACACATGTAAGTGTTATAGACGCATTTATCAAAACTAGAAAAACACAGCTAGCACACATCTGTTTGATAGTGTTCATTGAGCTTTTACAAAAATGGAAATAATAGCAAGTCCAACTAACAAATGTCTAAACGATCTAATCTCCTGCATCTCAGTAGATGTCCTGAAAGTGTATCCCTTTCTCTTACTGGCATATTTAATTACAAGGAAGGTATTTTTGTAGCTCGTCCTTTAATGTAGACACTATTATTTACCAAGTCTTCAGTTGTGAAAGGTCTTTGTGCCTCTGTCATCAAAAATGGCAAAACAGTGAGATGTGAAACGGGTGACCTGAATGATCTGAATCCAAATGGTTTATTCAAGATAATATGTCAGGGCATTGCCTGAGTTGAGAACAGAATAGTAGCCCAACTGTTACAGTTTATTAATTAATACTGTTCAAAAGTCATCCAACAAGTAATTTAGATTTTTGCAGAGAAAAGATTCTAAAGTCTAAAGAAAAATAATGAGTTGGGCCAAAATGTGCAGTCATATTTCAGGGAAAAGCCACTGTGAAAATAATTTGGCTTAAGTAAGTACTGCTGGGTTTAATTTACTGTGTTTTAGAAATCACTATTAGAAGTTATTGAAGGCTTTCTGATCTGAACTGCAAGTTTTACCTGACTGATATTGTTTGATCAGGCTCTTTACACATTAGTTATTTTTGTGGGTTCTTTGATGGGAGTTATAGGGTTGGTGTTTTGGTTGAAATGTTTCAGTGGTTCCCACAGGTTCACTCCTAATGAAATACGTGGGGTAATTTGGTTTCTTTGTGTGTCTTTGGTGAGATCACTGGGACAGTTCTTGATCTGTCTGTATATTTCTGCTGATACTATTTTCACTGTTTATTCCTTTTGCTTATCTTCTTTGGTGTCATGCTCTGTTGGGTATCTTATGCTTTTCTTGCCCTCCTTTTAATTTATCTTTTGGTATAATTCATGTTTCTTCCTTCTGTTGCCTTCTTTATAACATCTTCATCTCTGCTGGTTTCAATCATCACTTCATTGTTGGTTAATTTCCAAGTGTGTGTATCTGAGCCTGATTCTCACACATTTTTCTGTTCTCAGATCTTTAGGCTTTTCTTCCTGGATGTCCTTGTGTCTCATTAGCACATCCCTAAATGTTTAGTCAAAACCAGCATTTTGCCTCTTAGTAATTATTCCTTACTGTGCAATTTCCCACTCCTGATTTAGTTTCTTATACTTCTGTCTGTATGTTCTGCACTTGCTTCAGGCTTCTCTTTCTTAGCTCTTTGTGTCTTCATAAAAAGTCTTTGATTTCTTCTTCTTTGAAAACCCCTGGATGTATGAACAAGATGCACTGTGGAAGGGGACCTGGGGGTTGATGGCAAGTTGAACATGAGTCAGGAGGGGCCACCCCTGTCCTGGGGTGCACCAGGCACAGCACTGCCAGCTGGGAAAGGGAGGGGACTGTCCTGTCCTGCTCTGAGCTGGGGTGGCCTCACCTCCAGTGCTGGGGAGAGTTTTGGGTGCCACAATATAAGAAAGGCATTAAAGTGTTATGGAGTGTCCAAAGGAGGCCACAGGGATGGTGAAGGGCCTTGAAGGGAATCTCTGTGAGGAGTGACTGAGGTCACTGGGTCTGTTCAGCCTGGAGGAGACTGAGGGGACTGCAGTTCCAGCTTCCTGAGAGGGGAAGAGGAAGGGCAGACACTGATCTCTGCTCTGTAGTGACAGTGGGACTGAGGGGAATGGCCTGAAGTTGTATCAGGGGAGGTTTAGGATGGATATTAGAGCAAGTTTCTTCAGCTGGGGGTGGTTGGGCACTGAACAGGCTCCCCAGGTCACAGCCCCAAGCCTGACTGAGTTCAAGAAGAGTTTGGACAACGCTCTCAGGCACATGCTGTGACTCTTGGGGTGTCCTGTGTAGGGCCAGGAGTTGGACTTGGGGTCCCCTTGTGGGTCCCCTCCAACTCAGAATATTCTGTGATTGTGTGGTTCTTACATGTTTCTTTCTTTTTTTTTCTTTGTTAAAACTTTTTTACTCTTGTAGCAATTACTTTATCAATATCTCTTAATCCTGTATAGTGGTCTCTATGATTTCTTTTTGGTTTTATGACATTAACTATTGTGCTTTGTAATAGTGTATTTGGAATAATGAATTTTAAGAATGCTGTGAGGATAATCCACTACTTCATCTTTTCTTACACAAGGAGAACATTCCATAATGATGGGATGACTTTTATGTATACAGCTTAGCAGCTCTACTTTGTTGGACTCAAATAGTGAGAAGTTCTTCGCAAAATTAGGCTATTACTTTGATTATATATTGATTAATATACACAGGGCTGTGATCTCACTTTCATGTCACTAGTATGTCAGTATGGTGCAGCTGACATGTAAGCCAAATGCATATAAACTGGCTTTTGGAATCTCCTCTAAACACTTCCCTCCTGTATCCCTTACCCCAGAGCTATGCCAGTTGGGTGGGTTTTGGGTTTGTTTCTTTTTGGTGGGAGGGTGGGGGGAAGGGAGGTATTGGGCTGATTTTTTGCTTTTTCTTTTTTTCTTTTTTTTCTTTTTTTTTTTTTTTTCTTTTTTTTTTTTTTTTTTTTGTGTGTGTGTGTGGTTTGTTTTGTTTAGTTTTTGGGAGGCTTTTTGCTTTTTGGTATGTTTTGCGGTTTTGTTGCTGTTTTTGTTTGGGGTGTGTTTGTGGGAAAATAAATGTATGATTGCATATCAAATATGTGGAAAATTGTGACTTTGTAAAGACTGTGGGTTTAGGTTTTTTTCTGTAGGCATTAACATTATTTTGTATCCTGTATCTAGTTTTCCTACAGCACTCTCGCTGTCAATACCTATACCTATAGTTTTTTATTTAGAAGGTTATTCAACGTTTTAATGCCTTTATGTGGCTGAATTTATTATTAGGGAAAGGTTCTACTCTTTTTTTGACATTCATGTCAGTTATTTATGGTACAGTGTTCCCGCTTGACATATTAATTTGAGACAATTACCACCTGCTTCTCAGCTTCTTCCAGCTTCCACTGACACCTCCTGAGCCTGCTGGCACAGCTGTGCCATCCTCCTTTCCCTGGAAGCTGTGCCATCCTCCTTTCCCTGGAAGCTGTGCCATCCTCCTTTCCCTGGAAGCTGTGCCATCCTCCTTTCCCTGGAAGCTGTGCCATCCTCCTTTCCCTGGAAGCTGTGCCATCCTCCTTTCCTTGGAAGCCGTGCCTTCTTTAGGTCTTCAACCCGATTTCTTCCAGCTTGATGAGGTGGCAGAGGAGCCCTGTGGGCAGTAGCCCATCACTCTTCCTTGGCTCCAGCCTTTTCTGTCATTACTAGCATTGGTGGTATTTGTTAAGGTCTACAGTTATTACTGTGTGTGTCAGAATGTGTCATTTCCTTACATTTTTACTATTCACAGCCCAGTCTTGAGTGTGGTATGTCACACCCAAAGCCAAGGCAAGCCTCTTCCAGTGTGAAACACCACTTGCATCTGAGTCCTCTGATGATCTCCTGTGTTCCAGACACTTCCACACATAATGGAGTTTATTTCAGTCTGGCAATCATTTTCCTGAGTGCCACAGCATTCCTTGAGTGAAAGGGGTTAGGCCTAGCTTGGGCTGCTGTCCCTGAATGTTACAGGGTGTGGCTGAAGTTCTCTAACACTCAGGCATTTTCCTTTCATCCTTAAGGGGTCATGTTCCCCTTACCTCCTGTGAGGCATTTGCCTTGGGGGGCACCATATTTTAGGAGAGTGCCTCAGTAATTGGGAGCCTTCTGGGGCTGCTTCACCAGGCAGGTAGCCTGGCTTAAAGGTTGGAATTAGGAGCCCAGTCTGACACTGATGTCTCAGTGCTTTCCCCCCTCAGCTGAGCAGAAAGCCTTACATTATGGCTTTGAACATTATGGCTCAGCTTTGTTGTACAGTCTGTGCTGGTGCTGTAGCTGCATGAGCTGCTGATGGTGTGAATCCGTTGGAAGGAAGGCACCAGTACCATGGAGGATAATGGCAAAATTGTCAACATATGTTTCTCAATATTTAGAACTTTGGTTTGCCTACCAGTGGTATGTATGTAATATATCATTGGTATAATATATAAGTATAATTATTTCTCAGTATAAATAGTGCTGTGGTCTAGCAGAATGTAGTTTTACAGTTTAGTTACAGCTGGAACTGTCCTCAGTGAAATAAACTGTAAAGACAAGTATGTCTTTGCTTGGTGGCTTTATTTTAGATAAGATCATCACAGGGACTTTATCAGAGTAGAAAACAGGTGCCTAACTCTAAAAAGAAGACATTTAATTGAAATGAGACCAATATTAAGAGGAACTTCTGTAACTGGTGGGCTGGATTGACCTTACTTGGACAGAGCACTCAGCCCATTATGGAATCTAGGTCTTTGGTTTGTGCCATGTAGTTGTTATGAAGCACCATAGAAACTTTTTCTTTTTTAAAATATATAATCCAAAGAGTTTTTCTACTTCAAAATTCTTTTGTCTCGTTCAAAACTCAAACTTGGGAGCAACATCATGCACTTACAGTGTTTGCACTGTTTATGCCTCTGAACCTTTCTAATTAAAGCAAAATATGTGGGCTGGAATCTCAAACTGATGTAAATCAGCAGAGCTCCATTAACTTCTGTAGAGCTATGCTTCTTTATTTCAGTATTAGCTTTTCAGCAGAAAATGTGCTTAGGAAATGAGAGTTATAGGGAACCAAAATTGAAATGAGTTTTACTCTAATTTATGTCTGCAAAGTGCAAATATGTTAAAATCCCCATGTTGACCAAAAAAAATCCATACAATTATTTTGCTCACTGAACCATTTAAGCTGTTGATTCATCTGCAGACACATTTCAAAGTCTCCCAACGGTTAAATTTAGGAAGAAAAAAACCAAACTGATAAAAACAAGCTGTTACTTGGTTAGCTGCCCAGTCTTGTATTAAATCACAATATATGCTTTCACTGTAAGAATGGGAAGAGGTTTTTCTAGTGGATGGAACAACTGCTGGAAATCAGACTGGTACATATCATTCCCAACTGTGGCATTAATCACACCATGCAGTTGGGGAAATCATGTTCTGTCATTCAGCTTGTGTCTTCACTGCAAAATTAATTTGAATGATCTGTCTCGAATTAGTTTAATGTCGATGAGAGGAGCTGCACTGGAAAATAACGCAAGAGCTTCACACCATGATTGAGTGACTGCAGTGATTGTGTCAGGGGCTGTTGAGAGGTGCTGAAGTAAGCAGTAACTGGTGCTTTCTGACAGACCAGCCAACTGGAATCCAAGCACTGCCACGCTCAAGTTAAGGATTTTAAAAGGTGTAATCCATTATTAAACAAGAGAGGTTTTCCGACCTTAGTGTTTCACAGCCCAGGTGCAAGATTTTATGCCCAGTGTTTGTTGTTTTTCAAGTACCAGAAGGAGCATTCTCACAGAAGAGAAGACCAGAAAAGTGGTACTCATCTGGTAGCATCCTTTGCTGTTTGCAAATCTTTGATTCCAGGTAAATTGAAGTACACAAACAGGTCAGTCATCTTGCTGTCTTCACCAGCTACATGGTGCTGGGCTGTTGAAGGAAGTTACAATGACACTATTAAGTTAATTTAATAGATTTAGTAATCCAAAATGGGCATATAAAGAAGTTTTGAAATGTTAGGTCTGGCTCTCTGGGCAGATGAGATGTAATTTATCAGGTCAGCAGTTTAAAGCTCTGCTTGCCTTACATCAGGTGAAAGCAGATGAAGTTTGTGGTGAGGCTCTGCTGTCTTTAATTCACTGTGTTAGTCCACATTTCTTCATTTTCTGACCACTCTTTCAGCCACCTTCTGCTTCTGCGGTCATGTTCTATCAGATTTCTTTTTATGACTGTTTTCTGGTGCACAGCAGGAATACAAGGAACCGCCTCATTAGTGTATGTTGGGTTTTTTTCAAGTAACTGTTTGAGGACAATCTATATAGATACATATGGCGAGAATATGAACAGAATATATGTACATATATGTTCTGTGTATTTCTAATATATGTTGGGAAGATGGGGTTTCCTCTTCAAGTTATCTAAACTAGTACTAAGAGAGCAAAACTGGTTTCTGAACCATGTGATGTAATGAGATGAAGACGATACAAGGTTATTTTAAGACAGAAGAGTAGTGCAGTGTTGTTCCTATGTGGGTAGAAGTGAAAGCAGTCTGTATCTTTTACAGCTGTTTGTTCAGGTTCCTTGAATGGCACTGCAGAGTGTGATGTGGGTAACACAGAAGTCTTCCCTTATTTAGACCAGACTCAAAAACGTCCTTTGAATGAGCAATTTCTACATGTATTTTGTGTGCACCATCTTGGTGTGGTGTTTCTTAAGAAAATTTTGGATGGTGTTCTGACTTTTTTTTTAAATTTCGTGTGTATGGTTTCAGAAAATGCTTTATAATATATGGCCTAAACATGTGCTACTGTTTGGTATGCTTAGATGAATATGTCATTTTCCTATTGCTCCTCTTGTTGAGAATTTAGTGTGTATACTTAAATGATTTTTTCTGCCTTCCTTAGCTTTCAGATGGTGATTCTTTTCCTACCTTGTTCTGAGACTCCATAATTCCCTGACTTTATTTTTGTAGTTATCTCAGTGATATTTATAGACAGTGTTTGTTTCCTGTGGGGCCTTTCTGGTGGTCCAGGTCAATGCACCTTTCTAGCTTCTCAAGGCTGGACACCATAGTTTGGTGCGTAAGTTTGCAGTAGAGTTTGCTAAGCCTTTTGCAAGCATCCATCAGCTACAAATATATTTTTGATCCGTTGGTTTGGGATTTTCTGCAGAATGGTACCTCATGGTTTATGCAGACTGAGTAATAAACCAGTGCAGAATAAGCTGGAGAGAACTCATCAATTTGCTTGCCAGGCAGTGACGTTTGGAAAGAAATTAAAATCTGCTATCGCTCTTTATAAATTGTTTGCACTGCTGATGGCTGCTCTGGCGTGAGAGGCGCGTGCGTGCAGTACATGCATGCAGGATAGTGGCAGTGGGATGCCTGGTTTTACAAAGCAACTCTTCAGTCCTGCAGCTTGAGAATTTTTGTAGAAATGGAGAAATACCTGAGTTCAAGTGAGCTATTTGCAGTACCAGCAGCAGTGAAGCAGGAGCTCCAGCTTTGACCTATATATCTAGGCTTCCAGCTGGGCTTGTGCCATAAGAGCTGAAGCTCATGTGACAGTAGTTCCCCTTTTAATGGTATCTGAGCTGGCTGGATTAAAGAGAGACCTGTGTTGTGTTTAACTGTACTTTCTTCTATGCTTAACTTCTAAGGTCTAAAAAAAAACTGTGCAGATCTTTTCATGATTGGGCTGTGACATTACTAAATTGGTATACCTTTTTCCCTCATTTCCTTCCTTTTGCTCACTTCACTTCAGTGGCTTTTGGCCCTGTATTTGGCTTTGTGTAGCATTGCTCTGAGTTTGTCTCTCCTTCTTTCTGTGAATTGGTATGAGCAATAGTTCATTGCAACATTTATTTACAGGTACTAAATAGCTATGGAATAGCATTCCATGTGATTAAAGACAGTGTGAGAAGGACTGTAATTTTGGATTGTGAAATTATTGTAATGTTTATCTTACTACTTTACAACAGTGGACTCTCCTGCTGTTTGCCTCTATTCTGCATCAAGATCACTTTTATTCTGGAATAATTACTCTGCATTTAGGAAATAAATCAGTTTCCCTCTCTCAAATCTCCAGTGCTGCTTAATAGGCTACTAGTACATGGAAGTCTCCAGATCTTCTAAGAAGCTGATTTTTATTTACCAGATTTCCTATCAAATGTGAGGGTATTGAAGTATGTAGTGGAGGCTAGAACTTAAAAAATATTGTTCTTCAAGTACTGCAGTACTGTTTACAGCTTCTTACTGAGTTTCTAATGAGAAAATGCTCCAAAATGCTCCTGGGGAGGACTGTGCAAATCTGCCATTTGAAAAATCATTTACACAGTAAACGAATCATGACATAGGAGCTGGGGGGTTGAATGTTAGTTGCCTTGGATGGGATTACTTGTGTGGAAAAGGTGAAGCAGATTGTTCGTCTGTGGCATAAGAAACATGTTGACGTCATTTTTTATTATTGAGCAGAAACTGCATGCTGGAACGTTCATGTATTTGTGACTTTGAGCTAAAGTATATAAACTGAGAAGTAATGCTAGTAATCCCATGTAGTCAAAAAGTGTAAACCTGGCCCCACAAAATTGTGATGTTTGTTTAAAAGATAAACAACAAGTCTGGGTCTCTTTCTTGTTTATCTTCTGGATTTTGTAAATCTTTTAGGTTTTTGGGCTTGTGCCCTCTTCTACAAACACTAAGGCTGGAAGCAGATTTTTTTGTTTTAAGTGAAAGCTGATGTTCTAACATAATTGCATGATTTCAGGACTATGGTTTCAGAAAAAGTAAAAAAACAAATATTATATGTTTTACAAAGAAGTAATGAGACTAGGCTATACCACATAAGTGTGACTCACACAGAAAAACTGTTGTGCTTCTGATTTCCTATGAAAATGACTCTTTCAAAGCACCATGGGGTGTACATGGAACCAAAAATTATACTGAATGCTTGACTTCAAAGCTTGACTTCATCCAGAGGTTTTTAACACTGTTGGAGGGTGTTTTTGAGAGCTTAGTTGGTGCGACTTGAAGTAATTTTTCAAAATTCAACTTTCTTCCAAAATAAAAGCAAATTTTGGAGAACTAACCAGCAGATCACAGCTTGTGGCATCAACAGATTTTTTAAGGGCTGGGTAGGACGTCTGAGTTCCATGAAAATGTTGGCTTGCCTGTACTAAACTCTCTTGGATAGTCTGGCCTCAGTACAGTCACCAAAGAGGCCTTAAGGCCTCTGCCTTACTGCAGCATCTTTGAATTTTACCTGTTCACTCTTGATTAAAGTAGCTTTTTGTACAGAGTACAGGAAAACTCACTATTGCAAACAAACATAAATTGACAGGGTTGGAATAAATGTTTGAGTAGGTCTTTTTACAACTGCCTTCCATAATTTTCTTTCTTACATCTAGAAAGAGAATCTTTTAAGTAAGAAAAGTTTAGACAATACCCATGCCTGACTTCATTGTATGCCTTTCTCTGGTCTCAGTAGGCCTGACCTAAAGTGTGCTGTTGCTCTGCTGTCTCATGCCCATTTGATTGTAGAAAAGCAATTTGTTTGTTTTGATCTTAGCCTGGAAGAATCTTAGCCAGGTATAGTTTTTGTGCTATTTCAACTTGAAGAATATCACAATTTTCCTAGATGGTTAAAATCCCTGTTTGGATGGGGTATATTATAAGTATTAAATGTTGTTTCCCTGTCTGTGCATTTGGGAGAAAAGAATGGTGTGTGCCAATACAGCTGCTTTTAAATGAGCCATGCTGAAGCTTTTACTGAAGTAGAAGGGATTCAAAGGCTTATTATGAATTAACTGTACTGAAGGCACAATAGCACAGTTTCATTTAAAGTGCACTTCTGTTCTGAACGATAGCTGCTGTGGCAGCTCCTGTGGTAGCTTAATTCTTTCTTCTCAGTATTTTCTACATGTGATCTGTTCAGTTTTCAAGTAACCTGGTAGCTTTTGCCAGCAGTTCAAACCTAATCTGTGGTCTGACTTGGATCAAGTCAATTTTGCCAGTCATTTTTCCATTTGAATGTGGTTGTCACTTCTACTGAGGGTGTACCTGGCAGGTACTAGCCTCATATTCTGTATTATTGGAGGTCTGTCTCCAATATATATAAGGAGATAGTAATCACCTGTTTTTATTCACTGAAGAAGGGTGGGTAGAAGGAACTTGGTTGTACAGAAAAGTACTTCTGTAGTCATTTTGCAAGCAGAGGTGTTCATGGAACGAGATCAGTGATACTTTATAAGGAAAAATGTTATTTTCTGTCACTTCATTTATATCCATTCTTAAATGTAGTCGTCTTTCTTATTGGCTCTGCCATGGTAGCCAGCTTTTACTATTTGAAGGACAGTTTTGATCCCATTGTTCACATGGCATCAATGGAATAATGTTGGAATGGGCTAATAATGCATCCCTGTGCCAAATATCCTGTGTCTTCAGATGTTCAGAAAAGAAAATTTCTACCTTGGACCAAATTCACTTAGCTGATCCCTCTTGCTTGCATATTCAAGCAGCACAAGCAAGTTTTTCTTCCTGCTGTGAAATTCTGTAGTGTGGGGAAATCTGCCAAGGGCAGCTTCTGTGGTGGTTGTTCCTTGTGTACTACCTGCTGACAGAGTAATTTTGGGAACCAAGGAAGAGCTAGTGGTGTGCTCTGATTGTCAAGCTATTCATTAGGCATAATACAACAGTGTATGTAAGAGCAGCTCCAGTGCATACGCAGTAAAAAACCTGGGGAGTTAATACCCGCTATGTGTATGAGTGTCCTTTTGTGCCAAATGGAGTGGGTCATTTCAGAGGAGGTCACTAGTCCACAGTGTTTTTAAATTACGTTACACTTTTTGTAATCTTTTTAGTGAAGTGCTACGTCTTGTCTGGTTGATTTCAGAGCCCATTGAAATCAGATAAATCAGATTGTCATTTCCCCTGGCAATACAGTTTATGGACAGACCTGCGGTGAAATCCCCTTGAAAATGCTGTTGACATGTCAGACAAGGCAGCCTCTTCCTGATGCTATTGTGAGGTGAATAAACTGAGTTTATAAGTGATTAGGCTGAACAATTAGCATTAATACTTTCCGTCCTTTAGTTCTGGAAGAGATCTTTGAGACTGACTAGGAGGAAAGAATTCAAAACAAGACCTCACTGACCTTGAGCTGAGGATACCAAAACCTCATAGTGTGTTGTTTGATTCTCCAGCTTGTTTCCAGCTGGAAGGCTTGCCTGTGAAAAACATAAGGAATGATTCTTTTCTGTAGGGATGAAAAGTTGTCTGAACTTTTAGTAACTGCCCTTTTTATGTGAGTCACAGTATTGATTGTTAATCCTGTCATTATCCTTTTCCCAAAAGGTAGTGATCTTAGCGAGGGCATCACTTTTTATCTGTATTTAAATAGGACACAGCCAAACTGACTCCAAAATCCAGCACAGCCAGAGAGCTCACTCCTTCAAAAGAAAGAAGATGCTTTAGACCATAGAAACTATAGACTTTCAGGAAGCAAAAAATGAGAGAAAGGTGGAGAGAGAATATCAAATACATGAAGCTCAGAATGGGAAGCTAGAGGCAAAATCCATGTAGAAGACACAATTATTTACTGGTAACTGATGTCTGTAGTTAACAGTCAAGAGGTAGTACAATTTAAACCGTTCCCATTATTCCATGGTGTTGATTCAGTCCTGAGAACCAGAATTAATCCCCCAGAGCCTGGAAGTGACATGTCATATCTGAAAAAGCTGCACCAGTGCTGGACCCTGGCAGTGTTTGAGCTGCTTTGCCAGCCTTGGCTCAGAGTAGTGTAAACAGAGCTGAGGCAGTATGAATCAGCAGGTAAGAAACAGGAGAAGGTGAAAATTATTGTAGCGCCCTGGTTTAGGAATCTGATGTGTAAAATAAAAGGGGTGGTGTCCATAGGTGGCCTTTCGAGGAATGCACACATGCTTTGTGGAAAACTGGTGTCCTAATAAGAGAAGATGCTAGAAGAGTTCAGAAATTGTGTGAATGGTCTGGAGGCCAGGGAGAAAAAACCAAACAAAACATCATTCCAAACCTTGGGAACCTCTTAGAGCTACTTTGAGGACATTAAAACCATTAACACAAAGGTTAATACATGAAACGCTGCTCTCTGGAATGTGGATGCATCCTCATGTTGTAGTATTTGTGTATTCTTCTGTCACCACTGAGTCCCTAGGTCAGGAACTGGGATAGCATCATGTGTTTTAATTTTTTGGTTGATAGATAGTTCTTAATGTGTTTTTTCATTGTTTGACATTGACTTAATGAGTGAAAATACTTTTCTTTTTTTATAAAAGAGAAAAGAAATTCAGTGTAAATCTAGGATTTAATAAGATATTAATTCTACTTTTTATTGTAGCTAATCCAGTTTTGTATAGATATTTCCATAACTTCATACTGATGGAAAGAATTTTCAAGCCATTTCATAAACAATACCATTCTTTACAATCATATATTTAATGGATTTCACGGTTGAGAGTTGAGTCAGTTATTTGCTTCATGAGCTGCCACTTTTTCATTGCACATATAATCACACTTGGGAGTCCTCTTTTTGTTGAGCAACGCAAATTGTATTAATATACCAGAGAGATAAAGTTTGCTCATAATTCTACTGTTTGTGAGGTGAGGGATGTGGAGGAGGATGCTTAGTGTGCCTTCTGCCAGATGGTACTTTGCCTGCAAATAGAAAGCTTGATCTTCAGCATCACACAGTTTTACATGGGTGCACAAATGCCTCTCAAAGAAGTCGGTGGTGTTTCATTGCACTTCATTTGGATTATTATTATTATTGTTGCCTTATTGTTGCTCAGGTAGTATAATCCATGAGCAAGTTTTCTAAAGAGTTACTACTACAAAAGTGTCCTTGCAGAATTTTTCAAATAAACTTGTGTATTTCTTTGAATAACCTGTTCCTTATTTGCTGAAAGGCTGCCTAGGTTAGTATCCAGCAGAAGCTGAACTGAGCATGAGGGAAAATCCACAAGTCATCCTGCTACAGAAAACTGGAAACAGCTGTCTAATGGGAATGGGAACTTAAAGCTTGATAATTCCTACTTTTTCCAGAGGGCATCCAACATCATCAGTGAATTGTTTATTTCTTTTTTGGTCCTTTTATATGTTACCAGCTTTCATGTTTAAATGCACTTGCTGACTGTACCATTTTTCTTCACTGACAATTTAGAGTTAAGGGCCTGTTAGCTTGTGAAAAAAAAAATCTTTAATGTACTATGGCATATTTATGATTTTCTAATGACATTACATTCAATGACATTCAAATCAATTACATCCAATTTAGGAGGTATTGTTAAAAAGGAGGACTTTCATATGACACATTTTATATTTGAGTAAACTTCTTTGGGTTTGACTTTGTTTTCAGTATTAATACTACATTACATAACTAAAGGCAATACTTTTCTATGAACAAAAGCTACCTGCTGTTCTTTTCTCCAGTCACAGTCACCATCACAATATTTACAGTGCACAGGTTGTGCAAGAGAATCAGCTGTGTGTGTTATGTCATTCCTTGAGATCACCTACATGTGCTGAGGTCACCACTGTCCTTCTGAGACTACCACTTCAGCACCTGAAGTAATATGTAAAACATGACAGGGGAGTGCCCCTTTTGACATTCATGGTAAAAAGAATATGGGAGGATGCTTTCAAGGTTGCTAACCATCTTTCTGTAAAATTCTTCCCAGTGCACTGAAGTGCAGTATGGGCTAAAGTCAGAAATGTTTTAAATGCGAGAGTAGTTCTAAGACATACTTATCCTGTTCATTGCAACTCAGCTGATACAGGACCCTTACATTCAGGGAGATGATGTTGGAAGGAGTGATGATTTTCTGGCTTTCAATCAGATCTTGCAGCAGATTAGTACAGAGTTATAAATCAGTGCAATTTGCAGTACCATGAAGTCTGTTGCAAGTTCAGCTCCTGTCACACAAACTGTTGACATTTTGCTGCTGACACCAGGTAATGGTGCATGCATTTACTGGGCAGGTACAAAGAAGCTCACTTCTGCACACAGTGATGAGTTTGTTCATGTCACTGAGGCACAACTACATGTGTGTGGGCACCCCAAGCCTGGGGAAGATGAGGATCTGGAATGTGAGAAGAGAATTGCAGGAATGCACTTAAGTGCAGAGGTGCCTAAAGCTGTTTGGAGTGCTTAAACAAATGCCACAAACTAAATATTCAAGCTGGCCTGTAAATGTGGTTATTGAAGGGGTAAAAGTGGAAGTATGCAATTCTGCCTTCCGTCTATCCTTCATTCCCTTACACATGTGTTCTGGGTGAGTCTGATGATCAGCAGGCCCTGAGTGCCGGGGTGAAGGGGCAGGCATTGCAATCTGTGGCTGTAATTGGTCTGGAAGGGACAGAGGAGCAAGACGTAGGCAATAAAAGGGGCAGTGAGCTTTGTGTACATCTTGTGCCTAACCCCCTTCCTGCAAAGGCAGAGCTGATTGCTCATAGCCTTCAAATATCTACAGATGCATTTTCCCTGTGAGGAAAAATGTTCAGAGTTGTAGCAGGCTTGAACTCTGAGCAGGTGTTAAGACTTGGCATGTTTGTTGTGAGTAAATCAACTGCTAATAAGGTGAAGAAATCACATGTCAAGGCAGGTTATAAAACCACAGGTCCACGTGGTTGTTGAGACGCTTGTCAGGCTTAGGGGATTCTGAAACTTAACTTCATTGGCAGCCTGCCTGCCAGAGTATGGCCAGGGCATGTGGGAACAATGCTCTCACGGTACCCAGCGCTGATCCGCTCCCAGCCTACGTCAGGCCAGGTGTCAGCAGCGTGCCGGGGTTGCCCCGGCTGCCTGGTGCCAGCTCTTTGCTCCAGAGCCATGCAGGCAGCTTAGGCTGCTCTTGTGTTCTGTTCTGAGGCATGCTCTGTGCATGCCTTGTGTGGCTCTTTAGCCACAGCTCAGCCAGAGCTTTTTGTCAAAGGTGAATCATCCTTTCTGTCATGCCATAATCAAGGATTTTTTTAATGCCCATGACTCAGAGAAAAAGGTGGTGGTATCCCCTCTAAGTCACAACTGGATAAGGTGCTTTTGTTACCCCACTCATTTAATGATTGGAGAGAGGGAACAAGCTACAGAATGATGGCAATTTCAATATAGACTTGGCTTTCTTTAGACTTGTCCTCCCTTCCTCCTGAGATCTGTGCTGGATCAGATGAGCTGCAGGACCCATGACTTTGCAACAGTACCAGCAGAATAAATATTTCTGTATTTCTATCTGGTTTTAAGATGATGGGTGTATGTTCCCCTCCTTTTTTTGGCAAAGGTTAGCCCCATTAGATGTACTGCTCTTCATTTCATCTCCTTTCCCATCTGTTCTGTCTCTTTTCAGCAGAAACCAAGGAGATGTAGCTCCCACTCAGGCAGCCAGATAACTCCATCTCCCATACACGGAAAATATCTGTGTGAAGCAGAGCAGTGCCTTGCTGTGCACAGGCATCAGACTGTACCACGAGGGCAGACTGCTCTCAAACTCAGATAATGTCTATTCCCTCTGTCAGCTTATACAGATGAGGGAATGCCACTGCCCCCTTCAGTTAAGTGTTGGTGAATTCCCAGGCCTAAAATAGGACCCAAGGGAATCCTAACAGCTTTTTCTTGAGAAACCAGGTTACCACAGCAGTAGGTAAATAAAGAACAGTGCATATGGGTAAGGTATACAGAATTTATAGATTTATAGACCAAACCTATGAATATTTGGAAAATAAAGCCATAAAGACAGTAAATGTTTATACGGTAAAACTCTGTACTGTGCCTTGGAATTCACTGGTAAGTGGCCATTTCATTAAGGAAGAAATCTTGCTACTAAGGTCCAGAGCTTTGTTTAATTTCCCTGACTTTTAAAGAAGATTTTGAATTGTCTTGTTGTGAGAAAAACTGCACACTATGAGTTCTTTGTAGAGAGGAGCATTATCTTTGAGAAAACCTGTCTTCATGTTAATTCATGTAATATTACCTCTGTGATAATTTATTAGAAGTAGTTATTTATTACTAATGCTGTTATCACCAGAATATACTGTTATCACTGTCCATGAAGCAAGTTTGCAGTGAAGATGCTTTGCTTTTGTTTTGTGACTAGATGCCTACACTCAATTTTATTTTCTGGCTTGTACCTTTATGTCCTTGGAACTTCTGATTTCCTATTTGGTATTAACTTCAGATAAGTAAAGTCACTTAGATTAGAAAAATGGTGATTTTTATTCCTGTTTCTTAAAACTTCAGTTTATCCTAACTTAACTAGTTTTAACATTGTACTGTGAATATTATTCAGTCATCTGAATGAGATTACCAGGTAAATAAAAGCTTTCCAGATGACACATCCTGTTTGGCAGGTCAGGGGGCAGGGATATATTCTTTCTGCCATATGGTGGCAGTAAGGGGATGGCACTTCTGGCACAGACACCTGTGATGGGAGCTGCACACCTTTGCATCCAGTTATGAGAAAAGATCTGCCTCATGGGCAGGGTCCTGTTATCATTGCTAGAGACTCAGGCTTGAATCGAGGAGAGAGAGGACAAAATGGGGGTTGCAATGAGAAAAGCAGTATGTGTGTCCTGAATACATCCATGAGGACATGGTATTTTAACCAGTAATGTAAGAACAGCCATATTGTGTAAGGTGCCAGTAGCTGTAGATATGGGTCTTTTCTCCCACAGGAGAAAAGTTAAGTTTCCTTAATGCTTTTTTAGTTACCAATCACTTCAGATAATATTATTTTTAATAGGCAGGATTCGTTGAAAAACACACGCCTTGTGTGTGTGCTAATTTTTTACCATACATTATTTCATTTGTTAGGGAATAGCTTCTCTGAAAAATTTTACTTTTGTCAGCTAATGTAACTGACAAGAAGTTCTTAAAGCTGATTTCAGTATTATTCCAGAAGAGTATTCCACTCTCATGGAGGGAGTGATATTATATGGAGGAAATGGTATTTTTTATACTAGATATTACTATATAATTATATATAGCAATGTATTACTACATGGAACCTACTTGGCTGTTACATGCATGCATGCTTCTGTTGGCATCGTAAAATGTTTACAAAACATATAAACTAAATTAAAGCATTGCAGATTGCTGCATCTTGACCAATAGTTTGTGAATTATTCTGTACTGTGTTCCTGTAAGTGTCAACTGTGATTACACAGTGTCTCAAAACTACAGAGCACTAAAGAAATTCTGAAGTGGCAAGCTGTAATGTAATACATCAGAAGAAGCACTTATGTTTGGTCATATGTTTCTACAGATGCTTCCTTATTTTTCATTCTTCCATTTGTACATGCTGTACATTTAAAAAAAAACCCCTATGTTTTTCTTTCAGCCATTAATGAGTTTCCTGAAGATATATTTACAAATAAGGAACGTCAGCAAGGAGGAATTCTGCTTCATATCATTGCTGTAAGTTTTTCTCTACTGTGCTTCATTTTAATTTTCATTTTTAATAAGATGTTAATCATCACTGTGACCTTACTAGGAGAATTCTATATATATCAACAAGTTTTTAATACTTGGAGTATTTCTAATATGTCCATATGAGTACAGTTTCATAAAAGGTAACACCTTGGGGACATGGTATGGTGGTGGACTTGGTATTGTTGAATCAGCAGTTGAACTTGATGATCCTAAGGGTCTTTTCCCACCTAGATGATTCTATGACTCCATGATTTAAGGAAATGATGCAAGTCTGAATTTCCCGTACCTAGTCATTCATCCTCTTGGAGATAAAATCCTGGCAGAATGGACCATGTGATTTGTATTTCATGTTGTATAGACAGTTTGGGATTCCTTCATTGATGACACTGAGCATGATGTGGAAGTTTCTTGAGTCCCTTTTCTTTTGTGCCTCTGTGCAATAGATGCAATCATAATTAAAAAAAAAAACAAACCAAACCAACCCTGAAGAAATATGGAAAATATCATGTGGAGTGTGAATCCTGTTGTATTCAAAACAAAGCAAGTGAGGTCTGCAGGCTCCAGTTTTTCATTCCCAGCTCAGGGAAAGTAAAATACAAAGGAGTTGTGTTTGATGGACAAAACAGCAGGATTAAGTCCACTCCATGGACACAGCACATAAAGCTGCATGAGACAGAGGGAGAATCACATGTGTGCAGGGAACCAGGATCATTCCTAAGTGTTTTGGTGCTGTGATCCATGGCCAGGATAATTTATTTCTAAATAACAAACCACTTATTTCCAGGTGTATATTATTTCCTGAATATTGTTAATCAGCCTGGTTTTACTTTCTATTTAGTTACTTGGTCTGATAATTAGTTAAAAATATAGAGGAAGACTACATAACTTTGTAGCTTTACCTGTGATTTTCATTATATGAAATCTGTTGTGGCATCCTGTTCTGTCTAAGTGTGGTACCTTTCGTATTTTAGGGTCTGACAAACATTCTTGTTCAAAACGAGATCTTACATTCAAAAAACTGTTTTTATGTCATAAATGTATCAACAGGGAGATCTTTATTTGGAATGGAATAAAAATTGAAGCTATATATTTCTGCTAGTTTGAATAAAGGTGGCATTGCCTTTTTTTCTCTTTACATGTACAGGAAAAATCTGAAGTGTTCCTTGAATTTCTTTTCTTTACAGGCTCTTTATATGTTTTATGCTTTGGCCATAGTGTGTGATGACTTCTTTGTTCCATCCTTAGAGAAAATTTGTGAGGTATGTTATTTAATACTCGTTTAGAAATTTATTTAGAGAATATTATTTAGAAAATCAAAAATTTTGTATTATCATTGTTCAGACTTCTTTCCTGTCAACTTTTTGTCTTCAATCATTTTCAAATGATTTGAGCTTCCATCAAAAAATGAACTAGTGGTCTGTGCATACTTGTTTCTCTGACCACACTCAAGCATAAAAAATCAAAGATTTAATGAGATCAGATGACAAAGCCAACTCTTAAATACCTGAAGCATGTAACTAGGAGAGGTATGGGTTATGGATGAGTGTGGTTTATTATTGTACTCCTTTTTGAAAAAGTAACTTGTGGAAAGATATCATAGGTAGAAAAATCAATGTGGTGGCTGTGCAAATCTTATTGCACACCCACCACCGTGTCAGCAAGGAAAAGGAAGTATATGTGGTCCTAGCATAAAGTGGAGTAAAGAGAAAATGCGTGAGCAAAGTATGTATATGGAATGACAGTACATATTTTATATATAAAAAAAGTAATGTAATGCCTTTACATAATTTTTGAGAAGACTTTGCAAAATTACGTGTAGGATTCTAATTGAGTTGATTGTGACAGAGAAGAATTTATTCATGGCATGTAATTCTTGTATTGAGTATGATTTTGGTGAACAAAATAAATACATAATACAAATGTAGATTTTAACTTCTTTTTAAAGGCAAAATGAAAATCTCATCTCCTTTGCTTTTAAACAAAAATAGGATTGACAATTTTCTGCAAAATTCCTGGGGGTTTTTTGTGGCTAGTTAAAAAGTCTGTTTTCCTGTTGCTAAATGTACTAAATACCTGTTGGTGTTACTCAGAGTTGTAAGCTTACACTTATCAGTAGAAGAACAAATAGAATAATAAAGGAGTTGATCAGCAGTAGTAGAATACTCAGCTGAGACCTTTTTGTTCCTTTGCCAGAGGTTCTGTATTCAGCATGCACCTTAGACACCTTATTTCAGTTACACCTTTTGGTTGTACCAATTACTGGTTACTTGTCCTTCATAAAATCTTTGTCTCGTCTCCTGTTCTGCTGAACATTTAAACAGCTACCACGAGTTCAGACAGCACACTTAGGTTTGAGCTCCTGCAGCAGTATGACTGGTAATAGATCATATTTGTGTTTGTTTTGTCAAGATGTGTAGGATGCCATTGTTATCAGCTTAAAATGTTATCAGGCAAACTGCTTGAAAAATACAGGGTTTTTTTACTTCTTCTTTTGTGACTATTTACTTTTCTAACCTTGAAAGAAAAATAATGTACTAAAGATGAACCTAGAGACTCTCAAAAAGCAAAAAGCTCTTCCGTAAAACTGTGTTTATATTTCAAGAGGAAGATCTTCAGACTGCTAAATTGATGCAACCCACTTGTGGACCTGCACGTGTTCGTGCTGGTCTGAGGGCTCTAAGTTATCTATATCCTATTAGAGCTTAAGAGACGCCGTCATAAAAATAGATCTCTACCATACACAGCCCTCTCAGTGTCTAACTGGACTAATTTTTATCTGTGGCAGTGGACTCACTTTTGATTAACACAGTTGAAAAGTGAAGCCAGAACCAAGCCTGCTGTTTGTAGGATTTATTCACAAAGATTATATTTTTCTGTTACCCATTTTCATTTTCGAATTTTAGAAGCCCTAAGAGTTGGGGAATTGAATGACTGTGTTTAAAGTTAGAAAATTAATTAATGAAAACAATTTGAGATTGTTACAATCCTTTCGAATCTGCAGAGATAACTTTTCTTTAATCAGCTCCATGTAAGCCACAATTGACTATTCATTTACATATATAACTATAGAACTCCACAATGTAAATACAGTAGCAGTGCTGAAATTACCAATTGTTTTCTTCCAGAAACTACATTTGAGTGAAGATGTTGCTGGAGCCACATTCATGGCAGCAGGGAGCTCCACCCCAGAACTGTTTGCATCTGTTATAGGTATGGAGCCCACACACAAGCTTTTTTGAGACCTACTGTTAAAAAATCAGCAGTAGATCAGGCACAGGTACCCATTCTTCTGACAATTCAGAATCAGCAATTGCAGCTGTCAGCTAGTCTGAGGTTCATGGTATAATTAACTACTCAAAATATCTCATGAAACTGTGAGTCTTCTCTCAAAACAGAGGGGAATGTCTGATTCTGAGCACAGGGCGCAAAAGAAGAGATTTATTGAAGTCCCTTGAGAAGGAATTTGATATATTTGGAAATAGATTAAGAGCAGCGCTGAGGAGAAAGACTTGGGGGTGTTGGATGATGAGAAGCTCATCATGATCTGTCACTGTGCAGTCAGTGTGCACTTGCAGCCCAGAAAACCAGCTGTATTCTGAGCCAGCAGGATGAGGGAGGAGATTCTGCCCCTCTGCTCCACTCTCATGAGACCCCACCTAGAGGAAGAGACCTTTAAGGGACATCTAGTTCAGCTCCCCTGCAGTGGGCAGCGACATTTCCAACTAGATGAGGTTGCTCAGAGCTCCATCCAACAAACCCTGAATGTTTCCAGTGGTGGTCTGGGAACATCTTTGTGCCAGCATCCCACCACTCTAATTTTAAAAGATTTATTCCTTTTATCTAGTCTGAATCTACCCTCTTTTAATTTAAAACCATTACTCCTTGTCCTAGGGAGTCGTAAAAAGTTTCTCCTCCTCTTTCCTGAAGATCTCTTCAAGTGTTGGAAGGCTGTAACAGCATCTGCTCAGAGCCTTCTGCTCTCCAGGCTGGTCAAACACAACTCCCTCAGCCTTTCCTCGTGGGCATCCACGCCACGACTCTGTCCTCAGCTGTCCCTTCTGAGCAGCCCATAGCTCTTGATAGCAGCACTCCAGCTGTGGGATTTGTCCAACCAAATTTCAGTAACAGCAACTGGGCTGTGGCTTTCTAGCAGCACATTTGATAAACCTTTAGTAAAGCCTTTGTAGGCTTTATCTCGACTGACATTTTGACAAACTTTAGGGAAATACTGTCCAAGAGAATGCACCATGACCTCACATTCAGCTTCTTGAAAAGCAGTGAGTGTAAGCCTTTAGACTCCCTTTAGAAATCAAGTAACTTTAGCAAAAGTTATCTGGTTGCTCACCTTGGAGAAAGGTTTCTGTACTTTAAATAAAATCCATGCTTCTAATGTGACTGGACATGTTTTATGCTCATTTGAATGGATTGCACAGCTGAAAACTAAGCTGTGAAACAGAGAAGTTACTGTTGAACTAACTAGTTAAGAAATCATTTACTAAAAGTATATATGTAGAGGTTTTAAGCCACAGCTGGGGGAGCTGCTAGCTAGACTAAAAGCACAAATTATTGCACAGAGAAGCGAGCCTTAATGATGAAACATGTTTTGGTGAATCTTTGAAACAGTCCCTGCTTCACAAGTAGTACGTGTTCTGAGCGACTTAAAATTAAATGACAGAGGTAGTTATGTGTATTTTGCTCCCTCTGCAGGTGTGTTTATCACTCATGGAGATGTAGGAGTTGGGACCATTGTTGGTTCAGCAGTTTTCAACATCCTCTGTATTGTTGGTGTCTGTGGATTGTTTGCAGGACAGGTTTGTAAGATATTTGTCTTTACACGTTTTAATTACTTACAATTTAAGGGTTTCCATGAGCATATATTAAAAAAAAAAAAAGACAAAATCACAGACAAAAATGGCATTGTGAAAAACCTCAAAGATTGGAAAGAATTTATGAGTAGTGAATGTTTCCATAAAGTTCAGCTGTAGTGTCAGCTCCACTCTGAATGTGTAGCATACAGAGGAAACTTACTCCTCTTCACACAATAATGTGTTTACAGTCAACTGATCAGTGACATGTGCTGATCATTCCTGGTACTGATGACAGTCAAAGAATATGGGACACAAGCATGAGATTTTCTCTGTTTACTCAATAGATGGTTAAACTGTTCATTATGTTTTGTCAGGTACTAAGTCAAATATATCCACAAATAAAAGGAACAAGGAACAGTTGATTTGCTGCAGTACAATGAATTGTACTTGACAATTGAGATTATGACCAAATCAAGTATCAGTAGTAAGAAATGTATTTCAGTAATGAAAGTTTCTATATGATTTCTATTACTGATGCTTATTATAAATCCATTGTCTAACAGGCTGATACTTCTTCATGGTAGGATAAAACTGCATTCGGTTTCAGAAGTGTTGCTAATAATAATAGTTACTCACACGCATAAGTTATTTTTAAGATAGGGGCATTTTGTTTGTTTGTTTTTGAAATCTCCTATTTTTGTTGGCTGAAGGTGTGGTATTTTTCAGGTGGTTTGTCTCACCCAGTGGGCTGTGTTCCGGGATTCTGTATACTACACATTGTCTGTGATCATTCTTATTATTGTAAGTAGTTCTCTTATCAGTTACTGTGTTTCATTGCTTGAACTTTTGGAGGACCAGCCTGCTATGTGTTGATACACACTGACAAATAATTATTTTCCCAGCTAGTTCTAGTGGCATCTGGAAGTGAGGGCTGAGCTCCATAATGTTGTATAAATATGAAAATTTCATTCAGCCCCATGGAGTATGTTCCCACCATATCCATCAGTGTCCATTCATTTTGTACCTAGGGTTTGTAAAGTTCTGCAGGCTAGCAGGGTGCTGGAGCTTTGGATGTGATACTGTTATGCAGTGCAGATAGCACTCTCCTGAGACCCAGGAGACTGCTTCTTGTGGAGGTGAAAAATACTGAGCTACACATCTATTTTAAATAGAGAGGGTGGCTGTTTCTTGCTTCTACACAATAATTTTATTTCAAATTCTGGGTAAGTTTTTCCATGTAGAGCACAGGTGATCATCTAGATCATCCTGTTCATCTAGAGCAGTGTAGTAGTTCCTGAATGTACACATTTAATGTGTCTGGTGGCAAGGCAGGAAGAATCCACTTAGTCTGTACTTTGTAATACAAGTGGATCACTAGCTGTGTATTCAGTAATAACAGTTGAACAGGGTGGAGTAAAATGTGTATATAACCACTCAACTCAAGATGAGAGTAAAATGGCTGCCTGTTCTGCTAAAACTAGTCTAGCTGTTAGAAGAACTCAAGATTTTTTGGAATAAATGACTGCTGCTGTCATTTGCACAGCACAGCATGTGGGTACATGAGTGTGTATCTGTCTGTCTTTCACATGCTTGCACTGTTTCCCTTAATAGTACTCAAAACAGCCACTGACAGGGATCCAGGCCTTGTTCACAAGGTTTGGGTTTTGTGAGGGGCACAATCCATACACTGGAAGTTCTGGTTAGAAAGGGTCAAAACTTAGTAGATCTGTCTAGATATGGCTGATACCTGCTGAGGAAATTTGACAATTTTTGAGATAGATCAGAGAAATGGTCAATTTATGTCTTTCCTTTTTTTTCTTCTTCTAGTTCATATATGATGAGAAAATAGAATGGTAAGTTGTGTAAATTATTCCATGCAGTCCTGTATTTGCCATGAGGCTCACCAGTAAATAGAGTTATAGTGTAATCAACTTTCATTCCACACACTGAGAGTATGAGCTCGATTGAACACTTAGGAAATCCTGTGTATTTCGTTTGGACTTAGTTTTTATGATGATCACAGAAAACTAAAAGAAAGTGTTAGAAAGCATTAAGAAAGTACATAGGCTCTGTGTGAGGGCTGAAGATTCCCATGTGCAGAGAGAGTAACCAAAACACTTCTGCTGTGATTCTGGCTGTTAACATGTATGGGGGTGCCAGGTGTTCCAAAGAACACTCCAAGGTGAATCCTAGTGGAAGATCATGGGCACCTTCTAACAGTTCTCTCAGAGTGCCTGGCCTGTGCTTCAGCACTGAAATGACAAAAGGCCTTGGTGTTATGATCCTCAGAGAGTAAGCTGTGGTTTCAGCCTGCATAGCACACTTCTGAAATATATGCATTGCCTTTTATTTGCATGTTTGGGGAAACTTGAGAGCTGACTTCCCCTCTCATTCCGCTGAGACACCATCTAATCTCAGTGATGTCGTCCTGTGTGCACAAATGTGACTTGTACCAGATGTTTAAGGCACACTCCTACATAAAACTTGTGAAGCATACAGCTGTTTGAATGGCCTTCTAACACTTCTTTCTGTCTTTTGGAGGTGGGAAAGCCTGGTACTCATCATTATGTATTCATTCTACATACTTATCATGAAGTAAGTATTTCTCCTTACTGTACCCTTTAGATGTTAACTGACCATCATTCTTTAGGTCTTGTTTTGTCCTTGGCCTTCTTGCCTGAGGGCAACACAACCAGTCATGTTTCTGTGTAAGATCTGTTGGGTTTTATGCTTAATCAATTTAATTTTAGGCTTGTGCTCAGTCAGCAGCAAATGCTTTCATGCACCATTTTCACAATGCTCAGAGGTAAAGTAGCTTTCCAAAAAAGTTGAGAAAAATGTAATTTATATGAGGTTATATGAAAAGTTTGCAGGGTACTCTGCATTGTAAACACACATCATGTCATCTCTTACACATATTTTGTACTCCCTGGAGAACAAGGCCAAGGAACATTAGCCAGAGTGCTAAGCATGTATTTATCTTCAGACCATTTCATACCAGGTTGTTTACTGACATCTTCTGTTGTGTCACTGCCTCTGACAGGAGAGTCAGAGGTCTGACTGTTACTGCAAGTGTCTGTGAGTCCACCCTTCTATTGCAAGTTGCTTAGATTTATACCCCTTGGTGCTTTCCCCTCACAAATCACCCTGTTGGAACTCCCTTTTCTCCTACATCAAGTCTTAGCAGAGTTTCTCGACAGCCCTCTTAGATCCCACCCTAGTGCTAAAATAGATATATGCTGTCTTTAGAAGGGTATGGTCAGCAGTCCCAGAAATGCCCAAAAACCCTCCCACAGGGGACACAGTACTGAAAGAAACAGTGAGGTGATTTGTGAGCTGATGCAGGAGAGAAGCTGCTATATGGTGAACGTCCTGGCTCCAAAATCCAGAGCTCTGGTGTTTTGCCTTCACTAAATCTGCTCTAGTGCCTTTTTACAGTTTGCTGAATGTCATGAGACATAGGTGCAGTCCTTGCTTTCCTGTCAGCTTGCCACTGAGTTGGACAGTCCTTTTGTTCACCTCCTGTTAGTTGTCAGAGAACATGCATCTAGACTTTACTGCTTGCCTGTGTAAGATGTTCTCAGATGGCTTAAAAGTCTGTCAAGAAAATGCAAAACTCCAGCCTTTTCAGGCCTTTCCTTTGCACTTTCAGGTACAATGTGAGGATGCAAAATTTCTTCACCCTTAAAAGCAAGAATGTTGGAAATGGTGACACAGTCAACAATGAGCTGGAAGATGGTAATAAATGTTATGCCTCTAGTTGTGATGACCCATCCATTCCATTACTATGGAAAGGTAAGGCTGAGCAGACAGGACTTGGAAAAAGAGTAGTTCACAGGATATCCTTTTTATTTCTTTAATGAGGATCAAACCCAGTGTCACTATTCAATCATAAGCAGGGTTAACTTGATAATTCAGCAGTCAGATTGCCACATTAAAAAAAGACATATTTTTAATATATTCTGAAAACAAGCTGCTTTGCACATTGGCAGTTTTGCTCCCCTTTTTATCTCCTGTTCAGTGATGAGCTACATCATTGTGAAAGAAATACATTTTTTTTACCAGGAAGAGGGCAATTTTCACTTTAAAAATAGTTTGGAATGAGAAGCTGATATGTGGATGTTGAAGGAAAGGACATGGGCAGATCAGTGGGCAAGACGGGTTACATGTTGAGCTCAGATCCTCAGAAGACTGGTTTTCACATGCCTGAATAGTCTGTATACATCAGACATACATGTAAAATTGAAAAATGCAGGTTCTTTGCTGTTTGTGTCAGTCATAAAGGAAAGGTGACGATACCCAGCTTCTGGTACTGAAAGTAAGCAAAAATACCTGAGAATTTTTGGCTTGTTTTCTTATCCTGTTTTTATATTTGTCTTATCCCTCTTTTCCATTCTCTCTTTTCTCTGTAGGGCAAAATCATTCCACTTTCAAAGCACAAACCATGTAATTTAGTGAGCACTTGGGCTGCTCTTAACAAGCGAAGTCTCCTCACTTTGTTCTTGACAAATATCTCCCGTTCTAGTAGGCTGAGCTCATCAGCAATGCTGGTAGCATTGGAAACATCCTATTAATAACAAATAATGCCAAACAGGAATTTAGAGCAGACTCAGAGAATCCCACTCTTTCTGCTTTTAGTGTTTAGGTTGGGATTTCTTTAAGGTAGATAAAGGTAGCTACAGGTTTATTCAGCACACTGCTGCTCTGGTCCTAGGTAAAGTAATTAGACAATACTAATTTAAATTTTTTTCTCATAGGACATTGTAGCATAATTAAATGATGGTGACTTTGAAATGCTTTTGTCTCATTTTGTAATGAACTTCTGGGAGCATTGGCTCTGATATAATGAGGTCTCTCACTTGGATGTGGATTTGTGTCCATGCGAGGTTCCATAGATGCCTCCTGTGTGCAAGCTGGGACATGGGAAAAGGGGAATCCAGTTAAACACCACAGATATTAGTGGGTTTACTTTGGAGAAATTTGTTGGGTTCTGATGACATCTCCCAGCAGGCTCTCCTCTCTAGCCCTTGTGGTAAAGAGATGATAGCACAGAGTGCTTGCCTGTCCATCTGTTTCCTTTCCAAGGAAATGTGTAGATTACTGAGTGCTTGTGAAGAACATGTGCAAAAGAAGCAAGAAAGTTCCACTAGCAACTGTCCGCATCAGATTTCTGTTCTGATTTTCCCTCAAAGATGCACTGATCCTGCAGTTTCAGTCAGATTCCTTTTGCCTTCCCCAGCACCCATTACAGAAATGTGTGCTGCATTGCAGGGACAGTTGTTCAAAGAGTGAGAGTGTAGGTACTGTCATAGGCAAACACGCCTGGGATGAGAAAGTAGAGAAAGAAGAGAGAAGGATTTGGAGGGAGCAGTGGGAGAGGAGGATGGCAGCGTTAGCCTACCTGCTTTATGTGTCAAGATGCTGTCCTAGAAAACTCACATGGCTGCCTCTAGCTTCTTCCCTCCTGTTCTCTTAAAATATGCCATGACCCATCAGTGACTCCTCGTAGTTGACACATGCTGGCTTCCCAAGCTGAGCTGCATTTCCCCAGCAGCAGCTTGCAGAAAGGAGCACTGCTAATAGCAAAGAGAGAACTGGGACTGGCCTCTGCCTTGCTTTCAACCACTGGTTAGCACTTTTAGGACACACCACAAAAACCTCCCTTGGCTTCACCAAGGTGTGGGTTTGACCTTAATCTGATTTTCCACAGGAGGAAAGCCTGATTACCCCCATAAAGGAACAGTTGCTTTGGGTGAGGAACTTTGTTTCTAGCAAGGATAGTCGGTTGCTCAGGTATAGATAAAAAACGTAATACTGTAAAGCTCTTTTTGCTTGTAAGCTTCACTACTTTCAAGAGCTTCCTGTGGTACCATATAAAACCTTTCATCACTCAAGTTTCAGAAAGAAAAAGGAGATTTTTTCACCATAAGAAAAAAATCATTTCAAGGGTGCATTCTGCACACACATGTAAAGGCAAAATAGATGTACTTTGTGAATATTGCTCCAATTTTCAAAGAACAAATGTGTATTACCCCTGACTTTTATTATGTTGATGCAAATTTCCACAAGGTGGCATGGTTTGACCCCTGCCTGAAACCAGAAATTTGAACAAAAGTGGGTTTCTGTGGGACTGAGTTTCAGAGCTAAAGTCATCAAGAGGCTTTCTTTTGATTTTGACAGGGTTGTTGGTGATGAACTTTGGTGGTGAGCAGTAAGTTTGTTGGAAAGAAAAGCTGTTCTCAGGTGATTTTTTAAAGAATTGCAAAAGGCTTTTCTCTTTTTTACATTTCTTAAAACAACTTTTAGGTGAAGTCCATACTATTTGGGGCTAAGATAGGAATTTTAACAGGCATAGGGAGTCAAACTGAAAATAATGAAAATAGTAAGAGAAATGTGCCACAGTAAATCAGAATAGCTGCAGTTATATATATATTTAGCATGAGGTATTCTACATCAGCACTGAGTTTTTAATTATGGTACTTTTATCAAAGCTAAGTGTTTGCTTACTGTCTTCCTTGGGCTCTAAGAAACAGTTTCAGAGTAACTTCAGCGCTTCCATGTTTTTCATGTCACTCTAAGATGAAGCATTTTGGTTAATTCTCTGGAGAAACTCACTTGGGAGCAGTTAATCTGATGAGACTGTTAATATCTGGCCTTTTTGCCTTAGCAACATTGCTGTCAAACTTTTCTTTTTCTTTAACTAAAGCAAATGTTAGGTTTATGTGGTTGAGTCCTATCTGTGAGGACAGATTCCTAGGAAACCTGTCTGGCTGTACATTCCTTCACAGGCAGGCTGCCACACACTGAGTCACTGGAGTGGTTGAGCTCCTTATTTGCATCATCAGCCACAGTATTTGGCGAGGTTAATTTGGTTTAGGTGTTGGGATGGAGGAGGATAACTGCTCCTTTACATTTAGCAAATGTAAAATCGCTACTAGTTCTATTCTGTATTAGAGATGTTAGGCTGTAAGCAAGACTGCAGAGTGGATTCCTTGAGTGAGGCACATTTCTTTGTGAAACCAGAGATCTTATATTTATGACACTTCAGGTGACCCCAGTGTACTCACTGAACCCATTTTAGTGAAACAAGGCAAGATGCTCAAATGCTGAAGGGTAAAAGTTACAGATGTTTATTGGTGATTTACAGGCTTGCTGGTTTTTCTTGTTGAATCAGTATGGAGGATGTATTTCTTCAAATATGCTAGAAGATGTTTGAGACAGCAAAGCTTTTATTGCGTGATGTGACATAGATGCATGCATGGATCCAGTCTTCCTGAAAAACAAAAATATTTCAACACTGTAACAATGCAAAAATAACAATATAGACTTCTCTGTGTTTAGAACAGGTCCATTTTAATTCCATTGTTTGAGTTGAATGTTTTCTTAGATTTCCTTTGCTTCCTGACTGGAACAATGCACTAATTATCTTTCACTTCTACCTCCTAAATTCTCCTTCTCTTCTTAATGTAAGTAACAACACAAAAGGGGAGGGAGAGGGGGAGGCCAAGCTAAGCAAAGCAGAAAACAAACAACAAAGATTTTTTTTTCTGTACATATTATGTAATAATTAATATTTATTATAGTCATGTATGTATTTCCTGCCCTGCTCTAACACCACATGGGTATGTCTCCTGTCTGCTGAGCCTTGCTCTGCTTGCTCTGTGTAGTCTGTAGTATTTGTGAGAATATTGGTTTGTTAGTGAGCTCTTAAAGTCCCTGCCTGTACTTGTGTTGATTCCCAATAAAATTTTGTCTCTATGTGTTCTTAACATGGTAGAACTTTGTTAACTTTGTAATTCTAAACTTGGTGTGGGTTTCTTTATATTAACAAAGGCTTACATATAGCATAGATTTGTTCTTGACAATTGTTTTTCATCATTTCAAATCTTTTAATGTGAGAGATACTGGTAATATTCTGTGAAGGAAAGGTGAAGATTTCCAGAAGGAGTGAGCAAAACATTAGTGCCTTCTGGATGTGCAGCACCTTGATCCAATGGAATAGCTTTAGAGGTTTCAGGAGTGCTGTCTACACTTTCACAGTGCAAATGCTTCTAGAGAAAGGGTACAAATCTCTAGTGGGACATAAGCAAATAAAGCTGGAACTACAGCATGAACAGTGGGGGAAAAAATGCTCCCAATAACCAAACAGTGGCTTGGTGACTCCCTTAATGAAGTGAAATCCCCTTCCAGCGTGTGATCTAAACAAAGCACGGAACTGATGAGCAGATTCACCAGGCTGCAGAAATATTAAAGCAAAGTAGCTCATAAATTGAGGCATTCAGATGAATATTTCCCCCACCTGAGCCTGAAAAGACCTGACTCTAGATGATGGGACGCATGGTAAGGGCAATGACACTGCTAACTCTGTCCATTGTGATCATTAGTGAAGGGGATACAGCAGTATGGCAAAAACAGTGTTGTGATGGTGGATGAGATCATCTGCTCCAGTCCTCCCAAGTACCGCTTCCCTGAAGCTGGATTGAGGATTATGATCACCAATAAATTCGGACCACGCACCAGGATGCGCATGGCAAGCCGACTCATCATTAACGAGGTACGTTCATCAGGAGAGCAGAAAATGACTGTGGGGCAGAGGGGTTACCAAAGAGCTGTGCTCATAGTGATCCTGGAATTCAGATTCTCCCATGTTCCTGCAGTTGGGATAGAACCATGTCTTTCTCAACCAGCTATATGAGAACAGATTTGATTCCCAGCTGATGATGCTGCCTGTTTTAATGGGAGGGCAGTCAAAAAGGAGGGACTACCTTACCTCCCTGACAGAAGATGTTTATTTCAGTGTGTGTGTGTGTGCATATGTGCACATTTAAATTTTATTTACAGCAGAAGAATTGGGTTTGATTTTTACAAAAGTGGTCAGGTTAAAAAAAGATAATGGACAAGGCAACCAAAATTCTTAAAACCACTCTTGTATTATTAATGTTTCAGGATCCCTTCAGAGGTTTGCCAACCTCTTTAGTATTGACTGTAGTCCTCAACTCAAAATAAAAATGGACCAAAATATTTTCGTGAGGGTAATTTGCTCTGGACAGTTGCAGTTATCTCTTACTTGATACATTGGCTGTATATTGCTTGTTCAATACCCTGCAGCTGAAGTGGCAAGTGAGGCTGTTCTGAGCTTGCTGAAGTACCAGGGATGAAATCTTTGGCCTACCAACCTTGGGTTTTATGAAGGCAGGATTTTATAGTTTGCTCCTACAACATCAAATATGAGAGGTATTTACTCTGCCAAGTAAATAGATTTCAACATCATAACAGAGTTCATGTGTTTAGCCAGCCTTATGAATACCGCAATAAAAGAAAGCACTATTAATATGTTTGTAACAAAAATCCAGTAAAATCATGAAAGGTGTTACGGTCAGGAGTAGAAGGTCAGGCAGGGCACATGACAACAGTTGACTCTGTAATCTCTGAAGTCAATTCATTGATCAGAGAAAAATTCTTAATGGCTGTGTGGGTAGAAAGCTGACACTTGTCTCTTTCAGCATCTGCTGATGAATGGAAAGACATTCTCCAAATGAGCATTTTGGATGTATGGTCTTATTCTCACTTATATTTCACAAGTTTTGCAAAGTATTCAAAAAAATTTTTTTTGAATATTTGAAATAGAGAAAAATCCTATGATTTTTCTCTATTTTTCACTATAGTATGTTGATACTGCTTTCAGAATTTTTTTTTGCATGCTGTGCAGTTATTTCATTTTTGAAGGCATTTCAGAGCACTTTTTAGGAATTTGCTCATTTCTCAGGAAAAGAGAATACTAATCAACCCTGAACTACTCCATCTAATGAACTAAAAAGAATCTTTTTATATAAAAGTAAGAACTTGCTGTTGCATCCAACGTTCTCCAGTGAATGAGTAGGTGTATATACTGATGTTTAAAACTTATCCCTGTAATTGCTGTACTGTGTATTGGAGCTGCAGCAGTTCTTATACATGTCTGCAGGGCCAATTGTGGGCTTCATGTACTCGGACAAGGGCAACAGTCTTGCTTTTGAAATTAAAAATAGGATGTTTTAGTTTGAGAAGGAGGGAGAAGAGTTGGATCTGAGTAGGAAGGCTCCTCAATAATGAGTCATTCATAAGCCAATGCTAATTGTGCAGAGATGTCTTGAGTGTTATCATTTGATTATGGTGCTGGTGCTGGTTTGAGTGGGAAATGTTGAGAGAGAAGTTCTTTAGAATAACCACATGGGTTAAAACATTGTGTGGAACAACAAATATTACAACATTCTCCATCATGATTTGAAAGACTCTTGCCAGTAATTTTGAAGTGGATGGTTAACCTGGTGAAGCCTGATGCCTGACGAAGATGGGTAGACCACTGACTGGTTTGTTGTTGACAGAAGGAAAAGCTTTGAGGAGAAACTCCATGGCTTATGGGACTGGGGTTGGACAGAGAGCAAAACTCAGATTTCACAAAGTAAATACTTTCTGAACTATGGCAGTTTTGTGTTTTGACCCTGCAGCGTCAGCGGTTAATCCAGTCTGCCAATGGCTCAAGCAAAGCACTTCAGAACAGGAGACAAGAGAATATCGAAAATGGAAACATCCCTGTGGGGAACCAAGAGGAGGAAAATGAACAGGACACCCTAACTCCATTTTCAGTGCCAGGTAAGGCTTACTTTCTAGATGTTTATAGAACTGAAAGAAGAAGATAATTTAAATGCCAAACACTGGGGTGTAAGAAAGACAACATGTATTGGGAGAGAGGAAGAAAGGGATTGGTTTGACTGAAGGATGGATTTGCTGACAGTGAAACTGGGCTGGAGGCTGGGTGGCTGAAAGCAGATCTTAGGAAAGTGCTTTCCAGTCACTGTGGACAGCCACACTAGTAGTGGTTTGCCAGAGGTGAAGGGAAAGCAGGAAAGGGAAGTTTATATTGAAACATGTCAGAATGACCTGATGAACACTGCACTACGAGTAACTTTGAAGTCAACAGTTAATAATGACTTGCTGGAGATTGCTGGGACAGAGGCACCTTGGTGTATAAATGTATAATAAATTGTTTTAGTGACTGTAGCAGGGGAGGCTTCTTGGATGAAAAGTGAAAAATATTTAGGGAGAGAAAGAGTGTTTCACATTGTTAGAATAGCTGTATTCAACAGTATTCACCTTTTGATTTTTTTTTTAATTCTTTGGTGTAAAGGGCTATGTATAACCAACCTCTTGTGCTGGTGCCCTTGGCACATTGCAGGTTGACTCTTGCCCAAATGCTTTGGAGATTAGACAGCAGAGATTAGATCAGCCCTCACAGACATGTAGTCTGTCACATAATTACTGTTTAATGTAAGTATTGCTTGGTATGGATAAATACCACATGCAGTGAAAAAGAAGAATTTTTCATGTTATATCTAATTTCTTAGTGATCCCATTGCTTCAGTTGCTATAATTGTAGAAGAAATGTTTGTGATTGAACAAGCATTGAAGCATACTGTGTGAAGACTAGATGATACTATATGTTTTTCTGTGTTACTGTGCTCCCACAGGAGCTTCTTGCAGTCAGCAGTTATGTATTGGAGTGAGTAATGGAAGCAAACTGATTCACTGAAGATAGGCCCATTAGATGGGCTTCTGTTCATTCATGAGACAGTGGAAAAATATTTTATTGTATGGTGAACTAACAGGATCCAAGTCAGCAACATGTTTGTGCACATGAGCATGTTAATGATAAGAGTAATAATAATAACAGTAATAATAGCAACAGAAACTAATAAACAACTTCTAAAAAGGAAAAATGTCTCCCCAAACCATCTTAAACTTCATCGAATCCTAGAATCATTAAGGTTGGAAAAAACCCTCTGAGATTCCTGAGTTCAGCTGCCAACCCAGGGCTGCCTTGTCCACCACTAAACCATGTTACTGAGCACCAGGTCTGTGCTGCTTTTGAAAGCTGCCAGAGACAGCAATTCCACTGCTTCCAGGAGCACTCTGTTCCAAACCTCGGCCACCCTTGTGTGTGTTGGCAAAGAAAACTTAAACTGAGATGTTTTTAAACAAGTTTTTGGATACAAGTTTTGATTAGGGTAGGGCAATCATGCATTTCTTCTTCTGTTCCAGGCAGCTTTTTTATGAATAAAACAGATAAATTTCAGATTAGAGCTTCCTAAGCGTGTGACATTCACAACAGACAAAATGCTTTGAACTAAAGAGGGAGTTATTAATTATGTCACTGGTCTTTTTTATGTACATTTTTTCTGACTTTTTGGGGAAAGTCTTTAAAGATAAAGTGAGGTTTAACAGGCCAGAGTGGAACCACTGGTAATTCAGTTCATACTGAATGGAGCAAAAATTCAATGTGAACTCAAGAGAGTCCTGTAAAAGTGAGTAAGTGATTGTATAAAATCCTCATCATTATCTTCAGGTATTGTCAGTCCTGTTGTCTGGAGTTGATTATCCATTGGTTAGATTCTCATTGCTCAACTCTTCTATTCTGACCACGAATTCTTTCATTATGCTTTCAAAAGCACCACTTTAATAAGTTTGGCGAAAATGTGAGGACCCAGCATCATGCTTTGTTGTTGTTTAAGCAGTGTGGCACAATCAGTAGCCTAAAAAAGTCTGACATTTAAAACTGGCTTCAGGGAAAAGGTAGTTTGCAGACAGTTTCCAAGAATCCACTCTGGTTTTCTTTGATATATTTTCAGTCCAGGAATAAGGCACAGACATTTTCTAAAGATCAGAAGCTCATGTGTTTTTTCAGTACTGTAAAGTGTTCTATGAAGAATAGGCTTTCTGTTTTCAATATGACTTTCCAATTCAACTTGTTGTGGTGTCCTAGGTAAAAAATCCATTTTTGTATTTTAGGAGCTGCAGCTGCAATGGCTGCGAGTTGGCCCAACCCCTTTCTTTGTGCAGTTTTGTAGTCACATTTTTTAGCCTAATTTGGGATTTCACTTTCTTTCTTCAAATTTCATATTCTAGATACTTTTGCGAGAACAAGTTTGTTTTTTTTTCTGGAACAGAAGTAGTTGTAAGTGAAGCATAAAGTTTAATCTCTGAGTGATTCACAGTTATTATTTGTCATCTCAAAATGCATCTTTTGCATTTTGTTCTTTTTTTATCCTCTGTCAATGGGAATGCTCAGCAATAAGTGTAGGACTTTAGCAAGCAGAAATAGAGAATATAGTTGTTACATGAGAACAGTCTCAAATTTTTCAGCTTATATCCCCTTTGTCAGCCATCCAGAGAGATTCACTCCTGGGTGTGGGTGTGGTTCAGGCTCATCCTGAAAAAGGAGGCAACATAGAGTTTTTATGGAAACTGCATATGATAGCATTCAAACAGCCTTTGCCTTTGCTTTCTGTGTGGGAAAAACACATTTTCTTTAAAAGAGGAATTTCTTTCTTGACCTAACCCTTAGATTATGATGATTATCTCCCAAGAGAAAGGCTCATTTGAAGCTTTACAATTTGATTACTCTGCAGTTGTTTGAAAACAGGTCTTAAACTTTGAAAAAACACCCCACAGATCAGAATAAAATAGGACAAAACTGGGCAGGCATATGTTGACAACAAAATGGTGTTTTAAAGCCCTTGCATAGCTCAGTGGTCTTTCAGAGCCCAGCCTCAGAAAAGCACTTCTGTGCAGCTCTTAATGGATGCTTAAATCCCTTCCATTGTCACATGTTCAGCACCCTTTAAAATACTCTGTGATCTCAGCTCCTGATCATTTCACAGGAATGAAGAACTGCTTCTCTTAGAGAATTGGAGCATGGGTGCTTTATATAAGTCATGATGGTGTTAGCTAAAACAGGAATAATAATTCCTAGAGCTAAAATGAGACGGCAATAAAGGAGATTAGCAATCCTATCCATTTTTGTTTGGATCCAAAATACAAAGATAACATGTAGGATAGAAGCAAAAAAAAAAAAAAAAATTACCAGTATCTACTAAAAACATTTAAAATGTTTGTACTTGGTCAAAATGAATGTTTATCTCAATATTCTGACTCCAGCCATGATTTTATGAAGAAGTCTGAGGAAGAATGAGACAGGACAAGTTATTGTTCAGCTGTTTTCAGCTCAAGGAACTTCCTGGACTGGGTGTAAAATTTTGATCTAAAATTCCTTAGTGTGTTTCTTCTTCATTAACCTAATGTTAATGTCTAATTGTCATTGAATCTTTGCAAAGATTTAACATCCACAACATCCTTTGGGAAGGAGCTTCATGAAGAGCCTTTTACTTACTTTGAACCTGGGTCTTAACTTGCTTCACCTAATGTCTCCCTTTACTGGGAGCACAGTGGACAAGGCAAACCCAGTGTACCCCACTGGAACACTCAGGGTGCTGTAGCTCTTTGTGAGACAGCCACGTTAAAAGATACAAAATAAACCAGGCCAAAATCCAGAGAGTACCTCTGTTCAGTTACATTTTATTTTTGTTGAATGTTGTCTTGTGTAGACCTATTGTAACTCTGAGAGTAAAGTTTGCTTCTGTGTACTGGAGCAAATTCCTTTTTGTAGACCAGTTTTCACTGTACCAAAAATGTCTATTTAAGAGAAAATTACTGGCATAAGCCCAAATATTCAAAGTGTGGTAAAGGCACAGGCTGAAAATAGAAATCTGAGTTGTTTTGGACAGATTTCACAGTCTGGAACTTGGAACTTGTATTCTGGAAAATCAAACTTCCGAGAAGAGTATCAGTAGGTTGAAAAATAATCTGTTTTGGATGAGGATGAAAAGTAAAACCTTGGTATTTTCCAAAGGAAAAAAAAAATGTTTCCAAAGGTCTGTTGCGGGAGAACTGGAATAAAAATATTTTAATATGTGTGCTGCCCACTTGGAAGGATGATGAAGACTGAGCCTCGTTGGATACTGTTTTACACACAACCTAGTCTTTTTCTAATGTGCTCATACAGAGACTCTCTTACCTCCACAATTTATAGGGTAACTTGCAGAGCTAAAATCAATAAGAATTTTCCAAGAAGGTGGAAAGCCAGCTGCTGTGTTAATTTTCCTGATGATAAATTGAAAGCCATTTTCTAACTTTTTTTTAGTATTTTGCAGCAGACATTTTTCTGTGAAAAATAATTCTGATGGAAAATTCACAATTGATCTAGCTTGTTGTATCTGTTTCAGTTGTTTCTATATTGAGTACCATACTTGGGAGAAAAATTTCTATTTCTCTGTTGTGTTTTAGATATTGCACATGGCTGGAAATTAATTAAGGTTTCTGATTGTCTAATTTACTTATACTGAAGTTTTCCAATCAGTCTGAACTGTGATGAACAGCATTTTCTAACAGAAATTTACTTGCTGTGTGTTATTACAAAGCTCCTAGTGTAGAGGCATATGTGTTACTTTTACATATTTTTGGGTTGATATTGATGATAATAATATGTGGGTGTAAATCCATCTTTGTAAATACAAAGCTTGATTAAAACCAAGGGGACAGGTGTTTGGAAAATCGTTTTTAATTGGAGAAAAAACAGGTTGGGTTTTTTTTGTTTGATTGGTTGAATTTTGTCCTTCCCAAATGAAAAATGATAGAGCTATTTAAAAAGATAAAAAAGGATTTAAAAAATATAAACATTATTAAGTGAAGCATGAAAAATGTTCGCAGAAATAATCTTTTTAGGCAAGCTTGGATGTGCTTCATCTTTACTCTAAGTTTACCATCAGCAAAAAAAAACATGGAAAAATAGCAATTGATAGTAAACTTCAGAAAGCCTTTCTCATTTCAGTTAGAGAATACCTTTCCCAGTTTTCAAGTTACCTTAAGCAGGAGATTTATATGAATTCACAAACATACAGTTATGAAGCTCCTGTGTGCCAGTTAGATTCATGACTTTCAGGGATGTTATAATATTTTTAGATCAGTCAGCTAGTCATTGCTTTGTGTAAGGAGGTGCTTCTTTCACTTGGGAAGGTTTAGGCATGTTCTGAAGTAACTAATGTATGGAGCTGAGATCTGTGCTTGGCTGACACGCTTTTAAAGGGAAAACTAAGTGGAAAAGCTATCAAATTTAACTAACCACAATAACTTAGGTGTGATTCCTGATGGTGTAGTTACAGACTCCACTCTTTAAACTTGAAAAAGTGTTTTCTCTGCAGGTTACGTGGGCTAGGACATGTGGGCTGTCTGCACTATGTGCCTTTGGAAGTTCTGTTTCAGACTAACTCTAGCTTGGTCCCCTGGACAAAATGCCCATTATTACTTGGAGCACTTTTAATTTTTTGCCTCTGGTTGAGCTTTATGCCAAGGGAATGTTACTGGTGTGATGCAAGGCTGCTCCATGTTGCAGACCAAAACAGAGCAGATCAATAAGTGGGGTCAATCAGTACATTCACTTCAAGAGTACACTTCTGATCTAAAGGTAAACACAAATGCCATTTCACACTTTCATATTGAGCTCCTCTCAGCTCTCTGTGAGTGCTGCAAAATAGGACTCTTATTTTTTCTGTACGAAGTGCTTTCTTTAGTACCTTAAGGAAATACTTGTTTCTTCTCAGTGCTGTGATATGTGCTGCTGTCTTTGTTCATCAGGACACTATCTGTATGTGAAAGTAATTATTGTGAGCATAACATCTGGAAAAATGACTATCCCAGGAATGTAGTGAAAATTAACAGAGCTTTGTTGTAAGGCTGCCACTTCATTGTCAGAAGCATTGTAATCAAGCTTTTTTGTAATGATACCTCTCTGAAATACTTGCTGTGCTTGGCTTACCAAATATCTGTGGAAACAGAAAAAAATGAATGTATGAAGTAGTGAAAACAACTCCTTGCAAAAAACCCCCTCATCATCTTGTTTCACAGCAGAGTGATGTGAAGAGAATGTAGACCAGTGTTGCTTTCTGTAGTAAAGCAATATTCTTTCATTATTGTGGGGAGGTGCAAAATACAACTTTCCTCAGTTGTGTGGGTTGCCGCAGGAGCCTTTAAACCCCGGGCTCGCAGGAGTGGGTGGGAGCACTGTTAAAACAACTGTGCTGGGTCTTGTAATGGGACAGAACAGCTGTGTATTGAATAATGGCCTAGATGGGAATGTAGATGTACCAGGGAGCTACTCAACAGCTATAAAAAAATTTGTCATGAGCTATAAGCATACCTCACTTTACATCTTTATCATTAAATCTTTTAAATTATTATTTAAAGTGGGTGGCCAAAACCAAAACAACAGAACGGCAAAAGAAGTACTTTAAAAAGAACTAAAAAAATACATTTTGCATCTTCTGGCTGTGTGTTGATTGTGCATTCATCTAAGCCAGGTGAAATGAATAAAATAATCAGTTTCCTGAGGAAATAAAGTCTCACTTCATTGAGATTGCTGCTAAACGTACTTAAAGTCTTAAAAAACTGCCAAATTACAGCATGAGAGTAGACTTTAGCTCCATGTGCCACACAAGTTCCATGACAAAGAATAGAAAGAGCTGAATAAAAAGACCTGAGGTAAAACCAAGGCCAGATACACTTAAGGCTTTATATGAAAGTTTATAAAAGCTAAAAAACCAAAACACAAAAGAGAAGCCAATGTAGAATGTGTAGAAAGTAAGCTGCTTTGGCCATGGTGGTTCCAAACTGTTCCAGGCTAACTGCAAATGGCCACTGGGCTTCTCTTGTTAACCCAGCAAGCCCCAGAATTACACACTGCTGTTCCCTAAAGTCTCAAGCCCAGCTGCCATGTAATGAATGCAGATATCACTCCCACAAAACATCCAGCTAAGCAATTTCAGCTCAAGACATTGTGTGGGTAAAACATCACCACTAAAAGAGCCAGGAATTTCAATTTGACACACTTCCATTCAAACTCAGCAAAGATAAGGGAGATGCAAGTCCTCCTCCACTAGTACTTAGGTTTTTCTGGAAGTGAGCAAACATGACTGTGCCAGTGGTAAGGCACTGTGTGCTCTCAGTGAAGCATTTCTTTGAGTAACTCAGGGTTCTGAACAGGTTCCCAGACAAGACACATATTCCCTGGCAGAGGCTCTGTTTGTTCTTAAGGCAATTCGGTTTCTTTATTTATGTTACTGGAAAGAGAAATGGGACTGCCTGTGTGTAGCAGCACCAAAGTCAGTCAGATTACACCCACACAGATCAGAGTTGGATCCATAGCCTTTTCAATCAGTCATCCACTGACCCTGCATTTGGAAATGTGTGCTGAGGATATTACTGGCCCAGGCCATGCTGACTTGTTGGACTATGAACCAGGCTTAGCAACTGGAGTACACAGAGCACAAATTAACTATTTAGGAGTCTTTAAGTAATCAAAACTGTAACAAATTAATCAGGATGAGGTATAAATTACCATAGGATATTTCGTAGAATATTTACAGCCTTGTTAATAATTAAAGAAAGAAGTGAGCCAAGAAGTGTCATTTCCTGGACAGAATGGGTAAAAAATAACTGTTTTAAAAAACATCTGTGCAGAAGTATATGTAAGCTGAGCGAAAAAGGTCTTTCCTGTAAAATCTGTAATGAATCCTCAGTGACATGTAAAAGTCTAGAATTGGAAATGACCCTGGGACACTTTGGTAGTTTTCTGTATTAGAAGCTCTACAACCACAAGCTATAAATGGGAATAAAGAGCACAGCTTTAGTCCAAGATTTCCTGGTGAGTTGATGGCATCTCAGAATTCACAAGGAAATCTCAAGTTAGAAAGCTGTTTCATAACTCAAGCAAGAAAATTTAGTTCTTGAATATATACAAAAATAAATGAATAAAGACTTACATTTGGACTCAACAATTTAAATTAGACTAGCAAGTAGCCTCATAAATGATAAAAGTATTATTAAATTGTAAATTTTAAATATTAAATTTCATTGCATTGGTCTAGAGGACTGAGTTCAATCCAGTTAAAATCACTAACAAAAATTCCTCTTAAACACATCTTAAATCCCAAAGTCTTTGGTGGAAGAGAATTATGGTGAAATTGATAGGGGGCTAGTTAGTAATTGTTCTTTATAATATAGCTAAATAACTTCACTGGAAGATGTACCTGATAATTTCCTTCAATGTGATCAATGATTTTATTCATAACAGCATATTTTAGTGGATCCCAAGCATAGCATTATGAGTTAATGATGGAAATCCCTACTTAATTTTAGCATCATTCTAACACCCAAGCCAAAATGGCCACAGTGTTGGTTGCGATACTCTCACTTAGCCTGACAGACAAATTTGTCATCCTACTTGAAGGATGCCTCGTGAATAGTACCCCATTTACCTATGGCCCAGTTATAAAATAATTGTTTTATGTATTGAGATTACATTTGCAATGCTGTAAATTTTAAACAAAGGACAAAGGTGTTTACTGATCTTCAGCGATGACTGTTCTTGGGTATTTCTGGCCAGCTGGTTTTGGAGAGCTGTACAAGGGAAGTCACTACCTTGTTTCCTTTTCCAGAAATTTTCTTTTACTATCTTCTAGCATGAAGCTGCTGGAAAGTAATGCTTTGGATGATGTTGTATGCAGATGGAGAGTCTTAACAAATCTAGATCTTTTCAGTATCTGTTTATTTAAACTTCTGCCCAAGTTAGAACAATGAGGCATGTGAAAAAAATTTGCCATGTTCATAGGTTGGGTCTTGTGCTTCTGTTTTCTGTTACTACACAGAATGTAAAAGTTATTTTCACCTCTTGGATTTTGATTAAGGTGAGAGGGTGGGGTTTTTTGGTTGGTTGGTTTTGTTGTTAGGGGTTTTTTTAAATTCTGGATTAGTAGTAACACATTTGAAAGACTGACAAACCCGACTGAATTTTGGTTCTAATATCAACCGCGATATTAAATCATTGTAATTCTTCCATGGATTTTCATAGCTCTTGGCTTAACTATAAGAAGATTCTGGATGAACATGCAGAACTTGGCTGAAAGTGACAAGGCCAATTGAAGAGTCCCCTGGAAAATGAGCTGACATGCACACTTGTAAACATTCTTCTGGGATCATCTGTTCTGCTTAAAGAGGTGTAACTGAGCCTGGGATAGTGATGGGCAGGCTAAACTGTTTCTTTCCTTTGTCCTGCAGATGGAAAAATGAACAAAGTTAAATGGCTTTTGACATGGCCATTGATATTTGTGCTGTTCACCACAATTCCAAACTGCAGCAAACCACGCTGGGAGAAGTGCTTTATGCTGACCTTCATCTTGTCCACCCTCTGGATTGCCTTGTTCTCCTACTTCATGGTGTGGATGGTAAGTGTCTGTAGCAGGACTTTGTACTCTTGAAATGTGCATCTCAAAGTATGTAAAAATCTCATGTGCATTTGTTAAAGGGCATGTAATTGTAGTGCAGTCTCTTCAGCTCATACAAGAATTGTTATAATCTTACCTTTTTGCTGTCTTTTTTCTGCAGAAATAATTGGGCCTTTACTGTATAGGGCACAATACAGTACAGGAAGGTAGTGGAGAACATCTCTACTTTCATCAAATGTCTGTCAGATGTTTGAAAACCACTTTATGTTTCCTCTTACAAAAGACTGTGTTTTCTATATACTTTTTGCAACTTCCTATATAATTTTTGCATTGTAAAACAATCCTCTAACATAGATTGTGTCTAAGAAATCAATTTGCCAGCCAAAGCCACACATTTGTATTGTATTATATGTCCTTTGGAAGGTCACACTCTGTACCTTGGTTCCATATATAGATGTTCCTCCACAAAAGAGAGAGGTGCTCATTAAGGCTGCAGCCCATACTGCTTTAAGAGGCAGCTGGACCATAGTACCTTGTTACCAGTCTCAGCTAGAGAATCATGCCGACTTCTATTCCTGGGTCTCTGCTTGCCCCTGAAGATAAGGTTTGTCAGTGAGTTCCTAAAATACACCTTTTCTTTAGTGAAGAGTCCAATTCTCCTCATGTGATTGACTGGCAAACTATTTTGAGAAAACAACACATAGCCTAGAAGACTTCCATCCTTAGCAGTCTCAGCAGGGAAACAGCTATCTGTCCCTTGTTCAGTCTTCTCACTCTCACAAGCCTGTTTCCTTTTCAGCTGCCTTTTCTTGATGTTTTTTCAGCCCTCTTTGGATGTTCCAGCTAAATACAGTTCCCTGTCCTTTCTAAGAGCTCTGCTGCAGTGATTTCCTGAGCTCTTTCCAAGCTGCATCTGGAATATCAGGGGACAGTGTAACCAGACGTGCTCACTTCGTGATTAAATGAGAAGTCATGCAAGAAACTAGGTCCTTCTTCATGTGTTAGCTTATAATAAGTTCTTTATATCTCTGCCACTATAATACAATACAATATTGGTTGCAGTCCTTTTGAGAGTATAACAGCTGAGAATCCTGCCATTTGTGGAAACCAAAAAAACCCCAAACCCATAGACTGGATTGTATCTCCTTAAAACAGCAGTATGTCATGTTAGAACAACAAGAAATGGATATTTTGTTTGTCCATAGAATGTGGAATAAGAAGACCCAAAGTCCTTTTCCTTCACACATGGTTGGTTTTAGGCTAGTTATTCCACAAGTATTTAATTTGCAGAAATGGATAAGTATTCTGAGTCTATTCCTGTTAGAGTCCACACCAGAAGTCAAGAGTATGCCACAACTCTATTGCGGTGAGGAGACTTTCCAAATATGATAAGTTAATCTACCTTCCTCCTTGTTCAGGTGACTGTGATTGGATACACCCTTGGCATACCAGATGTGATCATGGGAATTACTTTCCTGGCTGCAGGAACAAGTGTCCCAGACTGCATGGCCAGCTTAATAGTAGCAAGACAAGGTACTGTGTCTGCTGAAGCATAACTGCAATCTTACCTGTATGCTCTGTGATTTGTTCCTCCATACACACAAATTGTCAATGAAATTTTATAATTTTATTTTAATCTTTACTGTTTCAGCACCTCATTAAAAGCCAAAACAGTTTGCTAGTTATTGTTAGCCAAGAAAATTATCTTTTTCCTGTTGGGACAGGGCATTCTGGCATTCTAGAATGTAATTCAACCTCAGATATCCCCTGCATGGTATGTATCAGTCAGGGTAAAAAGGCAAAAGTCACAGACAAAACTAAAATATCAGCTATTAAAAACTACATTGAAGATTATATACTGACCAGCACTTCTCCATATAAATCTTGCACTGATTTGTAGAAGACCTATCAAATCCAAGGAAGTGAAGTGGTTTGAGAGGATCTGGCAGAAGTGTTGTTGCTCCAAGCAGAGTTCTCATCCAAATGCAGACCTCTCCCCCCTGGAACATATGAATAGCTACACTGGAAGCAGTTTTGGATTACTGATGTCTGCATCCTCCTGAGCTGTGCATTTGAAATTTTCAAAGGCTTTCTCATTTCTCTTTAAATTTTGTTTAAGTTTCTTTTTTTTTCTTTTTTTTTTTTTTTTTTTTTTTTTTTTTTTTTTTTTTTTTTTTTTTTTTTTTTTTTTTTTGTGAAATGCTGGTAGCAACATCCTGTTGTTGAAGAGCTTCAGAGCTTGACAGTGTGATCCTCTGTACAGCAACAGAATAAGAAAAATGCCTAATTTTATTCTGTTCCACTATTTCAATTCCCATAGCCTTTTTTTATTTATCAGATAATGACATCTCCAGCACACATCATTGGGAAAACAACAAGGGCTTTGCACTGATAAATTAAGTATTCAAAAGCCCCACCTTTGTAATTTGAGATAGGAGTAGTGCTGTTAGGTGTTGCTTGCATGAAAAGTGTTATATGAAGTATATAATTTTCCATGTTGCATTGTTTGTTCTGTGCAGAACATTCTCACAAAAACAGTACAACAAAGTCTTCAGAATTATTATGGAACCACCTTCCTACTAAATTAATTTTGCATGTGTATTAATTTAAGTGAACAGGTTTTTTCAAGAACAAGGAAAATGTTACATTTTTGAATTAACAGACTGCTGTAGATTAGATCTTCTGTTGTACTAGACAAAAATACTGCAAAGATTGTTTGCTCTGAAAGTTAAGGTAAGCACTAGATTGACAAAAAGGGGCCAAATGCCCTTAAAGACAATACAGGGACTTTGCACTGCTTGAATTCAAGAGTCATTGTTCACTGACAGAATGCAGACAGGTAGAGATGGACACTACCATAATTTGGATCCAAAGCATTACTTTCCAGCCAGCTTCATGCTAGAAGGTCATGTATTTATGATATGGTAGTGTCTGTCTCCACTCTGTTTACTCTGAAACTATTTTTGGGACATGTCCCATTTCTGTCAGAGCTCCTTTTCAGTTCCTTCCTTTCCAGTATTCACTTGGTGGAAGTGACTCAATTGTTAGGCCAGTTAGGTCTAAGGGATGTTAGCAGGCACAGAGAAGAATTTTGCCTTCTCCTATCCACTGATACTGGTTCAGAATGAGATCACAGCCAGTGATGAGAATTAGATCTTGAATAATACCTAGGTAGTTTACCACCATTTACCTTTCTTTTCCTTTCCTCTAGTATTTTATTGTTCTTGAAGTGAAATTATTACTGATTAAGCCCCATGAAAGTGCATAATATCTTTGACTATCATCTCTGGCCAGTTCAAGGGGGATTGGATCAATGCAGATCATTTCCCTTTGATTTCCTCCAGTACACAGAATAATGGCCATATACTTTGATTTTATCAAAGAGCTGTTTTTTGGTTTTTTTCTCTGCAGGCCTTGGTGACATGGCAGTATCCAACACAGTAGGGAGCAATGTCTTTGACATTCTGGTGGGACTTGGTGTTCCGTGGGGTTTGCAGACCATGGCGATCGATTATGGATCAACTGTATGTATACTTGGCAAATCTTTAATTTGCACTTTTTACCCTATTTTTAAAAAATGAAGGCATGCAAATAGAATGAATTTAAAACCAACCTGTTGATCATGTTATTAGTTACTAAATAAGGTGTTATTTCTTTGTCAAGGAACCCAGTTAGGGAAGCAATTCTTCTTCCACAAGCTGCAATTAATTTCCAGTTTGTCAACTGGAGTACATTATACTGTGTAGAAGAAAAGTATTGCCATGGATGGTTCATAGCTCTATCATTTTCTTGCTACACAACTTGCAGTAAACCTGTCTCCATGTACTTTGGCATTTTTGTCACTAAGACAAAATTTTTTTTGTCACTAAGATCAGAATAACAGCATATCTCTCTCTTCTGAGGATTTTTAACGTAAAATCTGTTACACATTCTCACTTCTTTTTTAATGGAGATGGGATTACTTTACATTCAGTTTGATTCCTTAATCTTCCCGTTCTTCATTAGGGTACATCTGTCATGGATTTGCATAGTTTAAAATATTTAAGGACTATTCAAAGCAGAAGGTGGACTTTAAATCAGTAAATTGATTTTTGATCTCCAAAGCGCAGTTATATGGTCAGCATTTTAAAAGTCTTTTCTGATTTCCACAGGTTAAGATAAACAGCAAAGGATTGGTTTATTCAGTTGCACTTTTGCTAGGATCAGTGGCTCTTACTGTAAGTATTAGAGCATCTACAAGTATTTCAGTTTGAAAATACTTGTTATGTATTTACATACTACAGAAGGATAAAATAGAAACACTTAGCATTGATTCTTGTGAAGTATCATTCTTCTAGCAATACCATGAGTTGAGGAGCTACTGTTGTCCTCAGTGAGGACTGAAATCTGTAGCCCTGTATCCACACCCTCAGCCTGTCTCTGTGCTGAGACAAGGCCTGGTGTGCTTCATCATCCTTTGCCCTTGCCTGTGATTTCCCAAACCAGCCAAAATCAAGTGCTGTAGCCTAAACCCTTAATGAAGAGTAGTCTGTGAGGACTGTGAGCCCCAGGACTTGGCACAGACATGCTAAATGTCCCTCACCATTAAGACACCCTTGTAACACATGACTTCTTAAGGTGAAACCATAATTCTCTTTGAAAAGTCAATTTTGCTGGTACTTAAGGTCTGATCCTGCTTGACTCCCAGGGAACGCTCTGTAGGAAGAATCAAATCAGGTATAAGAAATCCAGAAGGTATAAAAATATCCACTTATACTAACGTCTTTCACTGATTGCCTGTGGAGGCTTTGTAGAGGAGGTGGTCCCCACTGGAGTTTTCACACTGTTGCATGACTAAGTCTTAAAAAGCTTCACATCACCTGTGCATGACTTAAGTGATAGAATGACCAGGGCTGTTCACTCTGCTACTAACTTCCTACTGTATCTGATCTATAAGGTGTGTGAGAACTGTTCTTTCCATTTCTTATTCCCAGCCTGCCATACTGCACAGTGCCTGTGAAACAGCACAGGTGTTCTGTAGACATTTGTATCTGGTGTTACTGCATGCATATTGTTAATCAGCACTTTGGGAAGAAATGGGAGGATTGTGCAGAGGTGTTACTGTGCTAGCCCTTCATGCTTTTGTAAAAAGAGTCTTTTCATAGCAGAAGCCAGATCACCCGAGTTTGAGGCATCTATTACTGTCTCATTTGTTCTCCTGAGCACCCTGATTTGCACAGACCCTCCCACAGCAAACTCAGTGGAAAGTTTTCAGCAAAATAAACAATAATTCAGAGGCACTGAACACCATGGAAAATAGATGCCTTCATGAGGACTTTGTTGCTTTGCTACCTGTAACTTGTAACCTCTTAGTTCTGGAGTTCAGCAAATAAGCAAGCAGAGCATCATGGGCATTAGGTGCTGGTGTGCTACTGGGACATAAGGGATTTGCAGGGGAACACTTGAGGGAGGGACATTAATTTAGTTTAGTTCATTGAATATTTTGTAAAACAATCATAGGACAACTGAGACTCAGGACAGAGTCAACAACATATGTTGCCTTTTTAATCTGTAAAATACTGAGAATATATTTTGTCTTCCTGTAAGAGCTCTAATTCAAAAGACTCATTTTTAGCTTATAATGGTTGCTTCCAAAAGTCTTCTTCAGAACTTAATTAACTGACACTCTGTTTGCTTGCAGGTGTTTGGAATCCACGTAAATAAGTGGAAACTTGACAGGAAGTTAGGCATCTATGTGTTGCTTCTTTATGCTATTTTCCTGTGTTTATCTATAATGATAGAGTTCAATGTCTTCACCTTTGTCAACTTCCCTATGTGCCGAGAAGAACTTTAAACTACAATGAGGACAGAGACTGAAATTCTTCTGATTGCACACGCTGTAAATGACAGGAGGCATTTCACATTTCTACCTTCTTTCCATCAGTAATTTGAGTGTCATTCCTGCTTAATCAGCTAACCAGCACTTTCACTTCTATGGAAGGAAGGCATACCTTTCTTTTAACATGGTAGCTGAAGGCAACCAAAGCATTTTCCTCATCTTTGGATATTGCTGCTCAGTCATGAAGCTACATGGATCTTACGCAGAACTCTAAAGGACCCATTTCTGGGCATTCTGTTGTGGTTTTCGTTCTCCTTTTGCAGACAATCAGCCACCACCATCAGAGTTAGCAAGAGGATGGAAGAAAAATCTTTATAGTTCTTTTGGTTTTGACATTTACTTTCCATGGAAGGATAAGAGGCAATTTCAGAACCTTTCTTGGCTCAGTCAGAATATTTAAACTACAGGACCAGAAAGTCCAAGACACATATCATGGCATGCACTGTTGAGGATCATTTCCCCCTTCAAGTGCTCTGCTTATAGAAAAACTGCACTGACAGTTTTCGATGGCAGTGTTGGATATTTATCACTCTGTTGAATGGACAATGTGGCAGAGAAAGAAGAGGAAATGGTTGTTTGTTGTATCACTTGTGATGATGCACACTAGAAGTCAGAGTAACTGCATACCGAAGAAGAGAATTTACATGCAGAAATTCATACTTGAAATATATGTTTTATTGTTAATGAGGAATGCTGTATACATAGATATAAACTGACATTTGTGGAATATTACACCACAAGAAAAACTTTGCATTGGCCATTGTAAGCCCATTGTGTAAATTTAGAAGAAACTAAAGAAATAAAATATAACTGGGTGCTCAGTAACTATCAGTTATTGTTATCAGCTGGGAGTAGTAGCTGAACATAATCCAGACTTTCTGACAACAAAACCCACCCTGATTATGATTTGGTTTGATTCAGTTTGATTGGTGGGAAGAAGAAGCTTATTTCATCAGTCAAGAAGTTGGTGTATTCTTCACCATTTTTTCTTATTCCCAGAAGCTTAATGAAGACGAATGTCTGACACGGAGCAGTGCAGATTAGAGTTACCCTGACAAAAGCAAGTCTGTCAAGAGAATATGGTCCTTGATTTGATTGCATGCAAGTTTTGAAGCATGATATACTTATTTTTAACCCCAATTAGAAGCCAAGTTTTGATATCCTTTCCACCAGCATAAATCTGGATATAAGGAATTACTCTGGATATAATTGACAGCATGATCCAGCCCAGAGTGTTAAAATAGCGGGTAACATTCCACATTTTATCAGTGATATAATTGTAAATCACTGAGACAGCATATTTTGAATTCTACTAAACTTTAAAAATATTTTGAAGCTGTATGTGAATGATCACGTAAAGTTTCTAAAGAAGCACAGTTACCTTTATACATAGATTTTTTTAAATTTTTTAATGTTTATAAACCAAACCAAACCTATCAACTAACAGTTGATGTGTTTTTAAATATATTAATATTTTCCATTAAGACTATATATAAAAAATTGTGTCAATGAGAATATACTATAAAAACTTAGCAAATAAGCACTTACTCAGAAAGTTCCTTCTTTTGACATATATGACAAATAAATATGTTTAGCCAGCTGACATGCAGAATACTGTTTACACCAGGCAATGAGTTTACAATTAAAACTAATTTAAAAATTATTTTAGGATAAATTAAAGAGTGTGTGCTGCTGGTGGTGTATTTTTTAAGAATTGGGTCCTAAAGAGAAAAAGAGCAACACATTTGTTATTTGCTTTACATTTTGTTACAAATGTCAGTATTAGTATCCATTTAGGGTTTCTTATCTCAATTAAATAGTTGTGTCATTAAACTAAGAGCTAAAGATGGACACAAATACAGCATTACTAAAATGCTTTATTGAATAGGCAAGAATGGCAGTAAACACATTTTATCTCAAGTATGCCAATGACCCCATTTCCAGGCATTCACAACATTTTTGCTGCAGTATAAAGCTGAGGAGATGGAATTCGTGCTCATCTTTGAGTCTTCTGCTGCAGAAAGGCTGTGAAAATGCAGCATACTGCTGCATCACTGTAGGAATACCCCTCTCTAGTCTTACTCTCTCCCCTGCTGTCTTTCAGGAGGATGCTTTACTGCTGAAAATCTGGTCATGGCTTAGATATGACTGAAAGGACAGAGAGAGAAGCTGAGTAAATGGGCTTTTTCCCGTATTCTGTTTTTGTGGTCTTGGAGAACTGTCTCCAGGCCAACATTTGTTCTCCTGTGCACAGTTCAGACAGTTGTCCTTACATAATAGAAGAGGAGTTCCAAAGTCTGGTTTTGAATGCGTAGTGATCAGCTGAGTTGACAGGGATGAGGGCATCAAAGTTTATAGTGCCAGATCTAGAAAATTGTACTGTACCTTCATGTTTCTGAGCCAGGCAACTTTCGAAGAGTATGGGCACCATTTTTTTCCATAGCAGCTGACTCTCAGCCCACATATGCATGAATTTTGTTTGCTAATTCCCTAAGTCCTTCACACATCATTTAAAATTACTCTGCCTAATCTGAATATCACCTGCTCCAGAAAACCAGTGTTGTGTTTTAGTAAGAAGCAGTCTCAGAATCCAGAACAGCCCTTACAATGTGTGGCTGGTTCCTGTCATCTACAGCTCTCCCTGAAACATAAACTCACTTTAGGACAATTTATATTGAATTCTAATGCTGCATTTCATGGTGTGTTCTCATCTGCATCTACTGCTATGAGACAAGTATCGTGCTGTGCTTATCATTATAAATAACATTAGCAGGATTCTCCTTTGACACTACCATATGACCAAGGATGTATTGTTTGCCAAAGCATTTTGAGATGCTGTGTCAGGGCTTTGATGACACATAATCATATGAAGTACTTCAAGGAGCTCCTAAGTAGTCCTTGCCCATATGCTAAAATAAATGATTGTACACTAAGCCATGCAGGTAAATGGAATGGTCCAAGAAAGATCTGACTGACAAATTGTTGCATTGCAGATAAACCCACATCAGAATGTACTTCAAGAAGCTGTTGCTGAGTAATAACAGATTAGTGCCTTTCACATGGACACAAAAAAAAAGAAAAACATTAGCTTGTCTGGTCAGGAGACCATTAAAAATTCTGCCATTTTCTAGTCAAGAAAAGGAATGATTTGTGCTTGGCTCTCCACTGTTAGGACAGTTCTATACTGCAGCTGTTCAGATAGTATCTGTAAGATTTTGTAGCCATTTTGTTTCATTAACCATTGCAAAAGTTAGCTGGATGAGTTTGGAATGTGTGTCACAATGTTCTGTAAGTTAATGTTCAGCTCAAGAGTGAAAAGAAAGCTGGTGGATGTGAGAGAGAAAACTGTTAGTGTGATCTGAAATTTGCCAGCATACTAACACTGAAAAGTAACACGGCTCAGAAAAAGATATCCCATATCCAGCAAAGCTTAACTTCAATAGGTTTGATTCCATTTTAAAGCTAAGCATCTATCCAAGTGCCTTGCTGGATTGTGTCCTAAGATGACAGCAGAGCATGGTTTCTGGTTTTTTTATCATACTCGGCTCTTTCCATGTTCTATTGGTTTTGTAGTCTAAAGATTTTACTTCTTTCCCAAATTAAAAGGTTTGGCCAGAATCTGTGGGCTTCTGCTCTGCTGATACCACTTTGGATTTCCACTCTTGTAAGTAAGAGAACACATTCCTTGTCTCAGACTTCTCAACTGTGCATCTGCACTTGTTGTATGAGCAGGATCAAAACTGAGTTGCAGCTGGCCAAGGAGGGCTTTTAGCAGCTCTTTTTTGCTGCAGTTCCCCTGGAGTAGCACAGTCCCACATAGACCCATGGAGTGTAATCCTGTCTGTAGCAAGGAACTGGGAGTGTTTCCATTGAGTTCAGCAGTGTTTGATTCCATTTATTTACCATAACAATTGTCCTGCATTATAAAGTATTGCTTAAGTAAAGATTTCAAGCTCAGGATCTGCATGTCTAAATCTAAGAAGCTGCAGATATGATTATCTTAATGTCTCTTTGATGGTCTAAGGGCTTCTCTCTGGGCTGAAGTCTAGCCTGGAAGAACACCTGAAGTCTTCCCAAGAGGTAGAGCATAAACCATCTTTCTCCTGGCTCAGTCATTGGCGTGCCAATTTTATTTTGTTTTTATATGCATGCTGCAGCTATAACAAACGAAGTTAGCTTCTGGTTTTAGATCATATCTGTAAACTTTCTGGCAACATGTAAACAAATGGAGACGGTCTTTACTAATCTAATACTTAGCAATTATAGAGAAGATTCTGTTTAGTCTTTGGTTTCCCTTGTGACTCTGCTTTAATTACACTTGTTTCTATTATGTATTTGGTCTAGTTGCACAAATGCCTCACGAGTTTTGTTGTCTTCCTTTCTTGGATTTCTTGCAATTGTAATGCCATTTACTTGTGTCCCTCTGTTAGTTGGTTTTGGTAGAGTTCTTTAAGCTGTAGAAATACTGTCTGATTATTCATGCCAAGGAAAGACCAGACGTTATGTAATATGAAACACACACTAAAATAATTCTGATAGCCAGGTGAAACCAAAGAATCTTCCTAACTGAAGTACCTTGGAGCATAATGTTCTGTCATTGCAAGCGTCAGATCTCTCTGTTATTTGTGTTTAAACACTCAGAAGAAAATCTCTGCAGCTCGTGCATTGGCTGCCCAGTTTTCTGTTTCCATGAGTCTGAGTGCCACATTTTCCATTTGGTTGGATGGTGAGATTTATGTGATCGTTACACAGGTAAATGACAGTGTTTAGTTCTAGCAATTCCTTTCCAAACCCATTATCAACCCCTTGAATAATCTGGAAAAGTCTGTATGCAAGTGATCAATGTCCCACTGAAGAAGAGAATGTTTTAGAAAACTGATGTGTGCATTCCAGTTTCTGACCTACTGTGTACATGTTTAAAAGCCTCCTTTTGAATAACTTGAGCATACACTTTTCTCACATTTCCCCACATGTGAGGTTCTGATGGTTTTTCTCCAGAGAAGTCTGTGAAACCCTGTACATGTCTCTCCTGACACATGAAATGTGTATAGCTGCTTCTCCACAGGCCAGGGTGTGTAGTGTGATTGTGGCAATTTGTTCATTACATGGTTCTGCTTGCTACCATACAGTGCACTGTCTGAAAGCAATGAATAATTATGGGAAATTAGCACCATGTGGATTTTTTCTTAGAAGAATTGCCAGTTGGAATTTAATCCTGTTTTTCTTTTTCACTTGCACAAAGAATGTAGGCAATCGTTGCTGTCCTATCACTGAGATGGTCTTGATAAACTTGAACAACAAATAAAAAGATAGGTTTATAGCACTAGGCGTGGTAACGAATTCCAAAGGTATCAGAATATGTGAAAACCAGACAGATATAACCTCTAGAAATATTAATAACCACTGAGATTTCAGAGGATTTTTACAGAAAGATTATGGTCTTTATTCATATAGCAGTTATGTATGCAAAGAAAACTTGTAAATCTGCTTCCCCAGCAACACTTGTGTTTCAAATGGCTGTTACTGCAGCAAAGTTATGACCAAATTCTTGCCTTCACGTTCTTGGGAGTGGTGCCAGTGTTCATTAATGTCTTGGTAGTTGGCACAAATTAGTATCAGTGGAACTGAGCATAGAATTTGGATCACAGTATCTCCTTCATTGCAATAAATTCTTTGAAATAATTTATGGTCACTAAAATAACTTCTGAACCTTTTAAAAACCCGTGTTTCATACTTGCAGGCCTTTGCAGTGCACCTTTCAGAGGTGCAATACCTCTTTAAATATTACGAAAACTTTCTAGAACTGCTTGCTTTGAAAACAGAAAGGGATGGGTTTGTAAACTGTAAATAACAGAAATCTCTCATGTTACTTATTTTTTCAATGACTGTGACCTTATGCACTGTGAATGCTCTGTGATATGGGGTCCATTGTACAGATAAATATGTCATGAAATCCAAATGGATTTAATGTGATAATTTGTTACAAAATGTTGGCATGATATTTGATTATTTTTGTTGTGAGAATTTTAAAAAATAGTTAACTCAGCATTTATAAAGATTATAGCAGTCAGTATTATAATGCACTATATAAAAATATGTACACTACCAATAAATTATATGAACAGGAGTGTTTGCTGGTTTTTTCTCAGATGATTAGTAGATGTGAAACATTCTCATATATATTGTTGAAAGCCTAAAATTTCGGTACCCAAATAGGACATGTACAACTTTTTGGTGAAACCTGGACCATGCTGGGCTGAGTGACAGAAGGCCCACATTCTGTGAATTCTAGGGAGTATTGCCTGGGTCAAGCTATTATTTGGAGTGAGTTAAGTGTATTGGTTTGATTTGCAGCAGTTCTGAAACACACAGCTTGCTCTTTCAGGACTAGAAAAGTGAGAACTCGGTTTCCTGAGAACACAGTTTGCTGTACTGAGGCACTGATCCAGAAGGAATTCTGAACCTCAGAAAAATCCCTGGTCAAGAACATTTTGGCTGCCTCATTGTGTGGTATATTGGTGTCCAGCAGGTTCACACTGAGTACTGCATGCTGATGAGAGGCTGGAAATAAGGTCCAAAGGCCACGCAGTACTATTTTACTTTCCCAGTTCCCTAGGCTCTGGAGATACTCCTTCTTAGCTTTGATTGCCCATTTCCAGCATCCCTGTACCACCTCAGGGTGTGTGGAGACTCCTTGAAGTATATTGTGTATAGTCTGTGGTGCAGTCTGTGCTGGGCTTAGGAAGAGCTTTAAATGTGATTCTTAGAAAAAGAGGAGCTAAGAGTTTTACTTCATCTCATGGCCTGGTGTGTTAACAGTTTCATTGGACAAGAGTCTTGTCATGAATACTCCTAGCTGGTTTACTGCCAGGAGATGCAAGTTAAAACAAAACTTGATCATCTTTTTCTTTAGCACTGTGCATGAGACTGGAATCCCTAGTGCTGTATTAACCTGGCATTAGCCACTGTGGGCACTTTTATGCATCTACAGAAAAGTGTTATGGAAGTGGAGAAAAAGGATGCATTCCCTGCATTCTCTGAATTTTGCAAAAGATTTTATTCTTTAGTGTATGCTAGGCTAAATTTTTCTAAGCTGAAAATGATTAACTTTCAAAAATCAGAATCTGAATGTGAAAAGTGCCTCTTCATTTAATCCTTCCATCCTTGACACGGTGACCCATCATGATCTGTTATGTAATAGGCTCTATAAAAGGCACATAATCTATGGATTAGTGACACAATAGCATGACAGTTCCTAAGGGCTCCTTTCACAGGCCGCTCCCTACTGTACGGAAAGCAGAACTGTCGTGTAATCTGGGCATATTCTGAAAGCCCTTTATTGTAGCTCAAGTGCTCATTGTACTTAATGGCTTCCCCCATAAGCCATCTTTAAACCTTTCCAATGCAGCTGCATAAAACTACAAAAAAGGGCTGCAGGATGCTGTGGCTTAAGATGGAAAGGATGAATCAGTCCTAGAAGAGACATGAATGCCTCTCATTTGGCTTGGATTTATAACAGAAGAATGTCAATTTGAAGTAACTGGGTATTATTTTGTCATTTAGCTTTTGTGTAATTGTTTCCTTCCAAAGCCTGATTCTAGAACACGTTGTCACGTACTAAACCTGTCAAATCTCTGCCTCAAAAAGACACCTAGTAAAGCTTGGACAAAATTTGTCTTCTTTTTCATATTTTAAATATTTTACAGAACTACTGAGTATGTTGCAGAAGATATGGGACTTTTTAAATTAAATTTGGTCAATATCTTTAAAAAAACAAATTTCAAAACTTCAGATTTCGGAAACTGCATTGTTTACATTGGAAATAGTATAGAAGACTTCACTCAAATCACATGAATCGGAAATAGCATCAAAATACTAGAATTATGTATTCTGTATTTTTGCCCTCTTTTCCTGGACCTTTTTAATAGTTCTAGTAATTTTTTTTTCTTCTTCCTTAAAAACATAATTGGAATTGTCTAATTCTGTTGTGTTCTGCATTTGCAAAATCTTTGCCTAGGATGGCTGCATATTTGTGTGAACAGTTTTCTCTGTGTGAGCAGGTCCATGCAAGGCAGCACAATTTTGCAGTTTTTTGTCTCAGCAAACCTTTTTTTCAGCAGAGCAAGGGCAAATGCTGAGTGGGCGTGGTCCTTGCTGAGTTGTAGGAGAGAGAAGTGGAAACTTGGGTAGAATTAAATTTGTGTGATGCATGCAGGCAATTGCCAATACCTGAGGTGTGTTTCAAAGATGCCCAGCTGCTGGACAAATCTAGAAGATATTTTTTTCTTGGACCTCTGAGCCCAGAACGCACAGAAGGATTCAGAGCTGAGATCTGAAAAGTCTATAGTAAGGGATGAATGAATCTCAGCCAGCCAGTTTGTCAAGGAGGACTAAGTTTTTCATTGAATGAGTTTGTCATTGCCTGAAAATTACTCCAAGAGTTGGAGCAAGGAGATCCATAATATGGTAGAAAAGAGCGTTACAAGATACAGTAGCTGAAAATTTAAAATTAGATAAGGCAAAAAATCAGGCATGAATTTAAATAATATCATCAATTAAGTATTAACATACCTTTCTTAGAAGGGTAGTGAATTTCCCATCATGCAGTCTTTCAGCAAGGCTCTTTCTAAGCTAGTAGAGTTTCTAAGATAAATCCTTGTAAAAGCTAGAAGATAAATTTTCTAATGTGGACTGAAGTTACAGTCTTTAAGAAAAAAAAAAAAAAAAGGGAAAATTTTGTCTTATGTTACATCGAAGGTGTGACTTGGTGATGGTAAAAGTCTCCCTGAGCAGAATTGGCTCTGTGTTCTACACTGAGATCTAGTTTCCCTCTTGCCACTACACTGACAGCTCCCTGCCATTTGCCTTTCTGCTGTGGACTGTGTGGCTCTGTCTATTTTTTAGGAGGCTGAGAAATTCCTTCTAAAGATAAAAGAGGCAAAAAGTTACTTTCGTCTCCCTCTCTATTCCATGCAATTGCTTTGCCCCGCCTCTTCTTTCTACTTCTGCCTTATTTTTTCCGTGATATATTCTCCTACCATCAAACATTTCTGGAGCAGTGGGGCTGCCAGACAGGAGTGCCAGCACATCTGTCAGCCCAGCCTGCACAGCTGGGTGTTCGCTCGGGTGTCCCGCACAGCCAGCCCCGATCGCTCCCGTCACCGCAGGGCCAGCGTGCGCCGACCCGGCGGGAGCTGCCCAGCCTGGAGAGCTGTTCACTGCCAGCAGCCACACAGCCTCATCCTCAGCTTGTGCTTTAACCGGGAATGCCTTTGCCAAGCTGTCCTCTGCTAGTGTTAGACGTTTCGTTTTCTCAGGTCCTGTGTAAATATAAAGGTTTCCAAGCTCCATCTGGTTCCAGTTACTCAAGCAGTAGAAATACACATGCTTCAGGAATTTGCAGACGGAGACTTACTGCTTTGCTGCCTTACAAAATCCTTTACAAAGTTCACTGTGCTCCGTTGCCTCCTGATATACCTGTTGTCTGTAAAATGATTTCCTCTGAAACTTACTTAGGTTAGAGAAAAACTAGTTGAAAGTCTCAGGCCCTTCTTTCTAATAAGTTTAACCTGCCTGCACTGCTAAATATGGTTTTATAACACACACACACTCACACACGCACACAGCCTTGACCACCAAAGACTGCCTCTTCCTGAAATCCCCCGTTCATATAAATACAGGAAGTAGAAATAAGAGAGGCTAAAATCGGATCTTCTTGGTAGTTTGCTTTCATTTCAGTGTTTGTTTAGTCCTCTGCCCTCTGATACTACTGAACCTGGAGCTGGTTTTAAACATCTTCCCCCTCACGCCCTTGAAATACCATCTTCAGTTCAAAACCCGAGGATGTGGAAGTTCTGCTCAGCGATGGGAAGGAATTGCTTTTCTGACCGAGGAACTCTCGAGCCACTGTGATACAGAAAGTGACTTAAAGTTTGCTGTAATGATGAAAACATCAGCAGGAGAGAAGGGAGCCAGGGATGACTCAGGGTAAGTCCTCAATCTTTAGTGACTGTTCATTTTTAATAACTCTTGCTTTCATTTTCCTACTTAACAAAGAGTTCTCTACTGCATTTGTGAGCTGACTGCTGAGTTGCCAGTTACAGTCACAATGGTGTGGCTTGACTGTGTTGTAATTTACAGTATTTCCTTTAACTGACATGTTCCAGCTGAAAACAAACTGCAATGTCTTTATTCAGCTTCAACCCTGGCTATTTAAGGAAGAAGGATGAATCTGAAGCTGCAGTTAGAGGCAAAGGACAGAAAAAGGGTCTTCTTTGGTTTTTGAAAATGTGACAAAGCTTTTCTGGGAGGCTTGCTTTGTTTCTGCTCAAGTGCAGAAGTGGATAAGGGCTCGTCCCTGTGATGGTCACTTCAGTGCCTGCACGCTAAGGTGTACACAAATCCTGTCCCCAGACTCCAGGAGACTTATAAATGTACTTTTGGTCAGGAGAAGACTACAAGCTTCCCTTCCTTCTGGCTGAAACACTGCACTTTACAGGACCAAATCCCGGGAAAACAGTGGGAGAGAAAATGAGTTTTGACACGGAGGACAGTCAGCAAGCTACTGGGATTCCAGGATAAGGCTGGAATCTTCCCAAAGCTTGGTTGTGTCATAAAGCCCATGCTGAAGCTGGGCATTTCTGTTTCCTGTGTAAATAAGGGGAAAATTGCATAGCTGCTGAAACTGTTAGTCACACACTCCCCCTTGGAAAACCATAATAATACCAGACACTGAGACTTTTTCTTATCTAACAGACTTAGCCTGTTTTCCATGAATAAAAGCTCCCAGATATTTCTGTACTGGGTCCAGTAGAAGCAGCTGTGTGGATGAGTGGATAGGTAAGGGATACTTGCATGTCCAGTTGCTGAGGGTGCTGCCCCACTTAGAGCACACTCAGTCAGAAAAGGGGGGAAATTGCTGCTGACAGGCCACAGTGTGATGGTTTTACTATCGATAGCTCTGTTCCCAAATGCACAAGTGGGGTGGGGGGGATGGAGGCAGAAACCTCCATTGCAATTGTCACTGCTTTTGCCTTGTTCAGTTGTTTGCATTAAGTGGAACAATGCCACTCCTGTTTCAAGGTATAATTCCTCAATTCCATGTAGTGTTAAACACTGAGGGACAAAGATCACACAGCCGTCAGGAAAAAATGGAAGCATCTGATCCCTGTAAACTGACAAGAGGAACTCACTATATGGTAAAGCAAGGAATTTGCACTTTGCAGATATTCCCTGCATTTGTGACAGTTAAGGTGTTAAGTATGACAAACTGGAAGATGTATTCACTTGTCTCTTTCTGAGATGTCTGAAAGGAGCCACATGCTTGCAAAGGTTTGTGTTCTGTCTAGAGTTGCAGGAGAAAGTAAACAAGCCATAGACCCTGGATTAGGACTGTAAATCAATCAATCCTCAGGTTGGGGGAATACTGAAGCATCAATGGGAGTGCTGCATACATTTCTCATAGGTTTTTGAGCATCTGAACAATTTAACAGGTTGACCTTTTATTTCATTAACTGATTGTCTTTATTCCCAATCCATCTACCACTCACAAAAAGGAACTTGGGTATTTTTAAAATCTATTTTAACTCTTTCTGTTTACATGCTATAATATTGCTGAAGATCCTAAAAATTACACATTAGCATGCATACGTTGTGGCTTCCAACACATGACAGAATTAGAAACATTTCTAAATGGTGTTTAGCTGATTTCCTGTTATGGTTACACTGAATTAGGCACAAATTACCCAAAGTATTTGGAGTTCATAGCTTTCAAAAGAAATGGTAACCTAAGGCAAGGTGTTGATGGGGAACCTAGAGCTGATTTTAAAATTCTGTGCACAAAAATTGCATGAGAAGTTGCTAAGATTGCCCCTCTGCTCAGCATAGTTTTAACGTTAGTTAAAAGGGAAAGCCTGCTCACATGCACAGAAACTATGGCAGTGCAAATTATCATGGAAGTACCACAGCAGCTTGGAAACATATATGCATTCATTCCTAGTAAGGGCTAGGGTCTATTCTGTATGTAGTGAATCCATAAAAAAGTTTTGCTGATTTATATCTGTGTCAAATGTCAGAAAGACACTGGGGAGAAATCTGCCTCCAGAATTAGTAGCTACTCAGAGAGGAATGAGGGAGAAGTGCAGCTAGGGGCTGGATAGAAATCAATATAATCAAATTCTTCCAAAAGGCTATGGGAGAGAAGCAGGGAAATTTAACCATTCATTCTCACCTAGAGTCAGGGTAACTTCTAGGAACATTAATAAGTGGTGAGATCACAAAACATCTGGAGAAATGTGAGCTACTTGACCATGGTGACCATGGTTTCATGGAAAGATATATGCCTTCACTCCAACATCTGGGAAATCTGCAGAGGATATGATGAGTAGAGCAGGCAGGAGTTGAGACAGGGATGTTATGTGCAAATATTGAATCCATCTTTGAGAAAATGACTGTTTCAGATAGCTGGGATGGGTTACACTGGGTCTCATTTCTGGGACACCAGATTACCTAATGAAGTAATGATTGTGCATCTTTTGGTGACGTGTCTTTTTTGGTACGAAACCCACATCACAGTTGACAGATTTCATGTGATGAATGTAGCTATAAAGAGGTCAAGCACTAGAGGAATCTGTAAACTGAACCACTCTTATAGATTCACAGATTTTAGCTTCAGAATGTTTTGTCTAGTCTGATCTCCTGTGTAGAGCAGACCAGAGAACTATGAAGCATGCTATTAAAACCATGACTTCTACTGGAATGGGAATTTTCACAGAATCATGGAATATTCTGCGATCCCACAAAGATCATTGAGTCCAACTCTTGAGTGAATAGCCCATACAGGGATCAAACCCATGACCTTGCTGTTATTAGTTGGCCTCAAGAACTTTGTTATCAAGGGATTCTTCTACCCAGGCTACAGACGTCTTCTACATACATCTCTGCAGTGCAGTAAAGAAATCTAATACCAACTTTTACCAGGTTCAGGTTTGAACAGAGAAAAAAAATCTTCAAAACTTCTCAAGAGCCATCGTTTATAAAGGGCTAAATCTCAGATTATTTGAATCAGTGGAAAAAGTCCTGTTGGTCTTGAGAAGTCTTGGACCCAATGGAAAGTGTCCCTCAAAGAAAAGGAGTACTCCCACCAGAACCTGTGAGATGTGGTGTTTAAATGGGGAAGGGACAATTCAGGCTACTGGAAACATATCAATGTTATTAAATCCCTGCTGTCTGTCAAGATCTCATAAGAGAGAAACTTTCCAGTTGAGGGGGATGGTGCTTCTCAGAAGAGAAATCTCTATGCTCGAGATGCATTGCACTAAGACTGGGATATCACTGTAAAGATACAAAGAAGGAGGTGCTCTCCAAAGCTACCTGAACTTGGGAGGGAGGAGACAAAAATCTCCTGAAATTCATTTAACTGAAAAGCATGTTTACAACCACACTTCCTTGTTACATGGTTTTTCCAGCACTTCCAGTCCGTGAGTCCTTGCCAAACTCAGTGGGTGCTTGTGCAGTGGTACTGGTGGTAGCAGAGAATGCAACTGTCCCTTTGGTTCCTAGAGGACAGACCACACTGGGAATATTGCCCCTGAGCAGGAAATTCTCATCACTGCAGGCAGTCTTATACCAGGGCTCACAGGAATGAGGGCACAAATGCAAGCAATATTCTGATCATCTACTTTCTACTACAGGTTCAGCTAAATATAGTTTTTCACTTCCTGTCCTAAATGGCTACGTGCTGGTTTGTACTGCTGACTTTCCAACCTAGAGGCAACACAGGCTGAAAAATGTGCATGTAAGTTGCACACATCTCCCTTGCTCTGTGTGCACAGGTATTCACATAAAGCAGTGGGTGCTGGAGACCTGCTGGGAGGGTTGCTGTGCACAGATTTGGGCTGGCTCTGATGCCTTGGGAAGGCTGACTTGGAACAGACTGAACATGGCTAGAGAATAAAGCAGATATTTATTGAAGGGCCTTTAAGGATATACCTTGGGCAGGACAAGAGCTTGACCAGGGCTACACCCAACGTGGACCTAAAGTGGTCACAAAATGGACGACTGGTCACAAGGTCTCACACTTTTATAAGTTTTGGTTCATTTGCATATTGGGGTTTAATTGTGCAATTACAGCTTCAGGTTGTGAGGTCTCATCCTTCTTGTTCCTCCCTTCAGCCCACTGTTGTTTATTCTTTTGGGCCTAAAAATTGTCCTTGGTCTTCAGCAGGAAAGGATTTGTTTTGCCTACCTACTCTGTGAAGAGAGCTTACTGGCACTTAATATGAGGCTGAGAACCACACCCCTAGGCAGCACAGAATCTGAAAAACGTGAAAGCTGAAATGTAAGGCATCAGCTCCATCCCTTATCAAACTGTTGTACATAGTCCAGGTACTTTAGAGATGATTTTATAGCGTATATTGAAATGATAGTAAGACTATATTTCCACCCATTCATCAGTAAATATAGATGGTTTCTCTGACATCAACCATATAGGATTGTGAGACTCAGAAAAATCTCCAAAATGACCTGAATAACAGACATTAAAGAAAATACCTAAACCAAATCCATTAGGAAGAAAAAAGCTGGAGAGTTCACAATACTTATCTGGGTCAATTGATAAAGAGCACAGAAACCAAAGTGCCTTAGTGAAACTTGGACAAAATATTGTCCATCACAGACCTTCAACCCTTATAATTTTGAAGGGAGAAGAGTTTTTGCATTTAGGAATAGAAAGAAATAGCTTTTTGGCACGTAATTAGAATGAACAGGGAACTGTTTGGAGACTGGTCAAATTCTAGCATAGATGGATCTGTGGGTAGAGTGCAGATGTGGTCATCAAAAGCCCTTGGTGCCCCAGAAGGCTATCACACTTTTCCAACTGTATTAAAAGGCATTCCTCCTGTGTGGGGAAGGGTTTTGTGATTGTTTCAATTGCCCTTCGTGAGGAATTACAAATTAATGACAATGAATTTAGGTATTTAATATGTCATTATAATCTTTCTAATTAGATTTAGGGTTAGAAAGAACCAGGGGAAAGCATGTTTAGCACATGTTCTTCTGTAGAAGATCAAAGAGAGGCTATGATGCTTCTTGCTATAATGTCATCAGTTCTGGGTGGTCCCAGAGTCACAGGGGATGGGATGAGCTGGGATGGACGTGGTCTTGGCAGTCTCAATGTTCAGAGCAGCAGCTGAATCACAGATAATTTTGCTGACCTGGAACCTTTAATTCCTTCTGAGGAATTAAAGCAGAAATAGTTACAAAACTGAGATGTTTGATCATTATAAAAAATTTTAAAGTATTCATACTACCAAAGAAGACTTTCAGATTTCTCTAGAGCAAAACTGAGAAAGCAAGAATGAAAGGAGACTGTGTTTCACTGCAGAAGAGAGTTTAAGGTGGCCTTCAAGAACCAGTGGAAGCAGTTAATGCAAAATCACGCTACACAGGCAATGAAGTTGCAATTCTTGGATCTCAAAGCAGGCATTGGTCTGCAACGGTTTGCAATTCAGTCTATGTCCTACATTTCTTCCTAATCCCAATTTTGAGATTAATTTTTTTCTGGGGTGTTGGGTAGGTGCTTCAGGATGAGCAACAAAGCAGAATCTCTAGATTAAATCCTCATCTGGAACCAGATAGGAGCTAGACAAAATCATGTGTAAAAAAGAAAATGTCTTTTCTACAATCTAGGCAGAGGTACGTGAGAGGTTTAGTTAAGGTGCTTTCTTCTCCAGAATTTGCTGAATGAGAGGAGGCAATGCCCACACAGCCCTGGCAGGTATGGTCTGGGTTCCTGACTGTTCTGTGAGCTGTAGAACTTGTTCAAAGCTAGATCAGTACCAGAAGTACTGGCATGGACCACAGAGGATGTTGTATAGCATTTGTAGGGTGAAATCACTGAAGGCCTCCCATGAATTTGAAGAGCAAAGTGCCTGAGGGGGATATGTATGGCTGAGTCCTGTCCTGCTTACACACCACTTGAAGGAGGCTGCACAGCTTTTCCAGCAGAGCCAGCCAGCAGTGGAGTACCTGGAGTTCATTGTTATGAGGTGGGACACGTCTATACTGCAAAGTGGGAGATTGAGGGTGCTGGGCACACCCTGGCTCTGACACTGACACTGATCTAGCTGCACAAAGTGAGAAGACAGCTGAACAGGCATGCAGGCATCATGGAGAACTGCCCACCAAAAAAGGTGCACAGGGTCAAAATATGTCAAACTATTTCTATGCTTCCCAGCCAGAGAGGGCTGCCTGTGGTTCACAAGGGAGAGGAGAGTTTTCTCATGCATCTGCTGTGGAGGGCAGGGCTGTTGCACAGGGCTGATTCTGTGTGTGCTGTATTTTCTTGGCACCCCACTCTCCCTCCACCACTCTGTTTGGCAACCCTGATCTCATACAATGCAGGAACACAGGTGCCATTCCCTTCCCCCCACCCTGGCAAAGGGAATTCCTAAACCACACAGATGCACAAGGCTTAGCTGGAGCCATGCTCTGGTGTCAGTCTGCAGTAACTCTCCAGAGCTGGAGCTGGCTGAGTTCAGAACCCAGCCCAGGCTCTCAGGTGGTTGTATCTCAGACAGGCAAGGCAAGCTTTCAGCTGGTGTCCTTTAACTGTGAAGTTTAGGGGGCCAGGGGAGGGAGTGTGCCTGTGAAAGTACCTTGTAACACAGCAGTGAGAATCAGCTGTGGTCGAGGGAGCAGTGCTGTTTAACCTGTGCAAATGAAATAGAGCTGCAAGTGTCACCCAGTATGGTAAATATTGTAGCCACAGGCCTTTCCTCTGTCCATTCTGTGCCTATCTGAGCTGTCTAAAGTAATTCAACCCACCTCCAGAAATGAGATCCTTCTATACCCTGCTGGAGGGGACCATAAAGACAGTGCTTCCTTCAAGATAATCAGTTGCAAGAGTTTTGAAGTGCTTAGCTTTTCTTTGCCTGCACCCAAAATGGTATAAATCTTTTGCAAGTGAAGATCACTTGAGCAGTAAGGATTAGCAGATGTGAACACTGCATAGCTGGCTGTGCTAGTCACATTTTCCTAAATAGATATTCACTTAGATACACACAAGCCTGGGAGTGCTATGGTATGCAGCTCTTTTCAAATAGACAAATACATACATGCCTATGTGTGTGCCTTTCACAGATTTTCTATAAGGTTTTTGCTAAACAGAACGTATTTATGTCTGAGTAAAGGATTTCTGCTTTCTGTATTACTGGTACCTTTAAAAGGGACAAAATGTTTTCAATAACAATATTAATCACACTGTGTGATTAATATAAAGTCCTTGTCTGTATGAAAGGATGTCTGGGTGTTTCATGGATATTAAGCATCCCAACAACCACCTGAAGACAGGTACTGTTACTATTGGAAGGGAAACTGAGGCACAATTTCATGGAGCTGGTTTGCTTATAGTCACTTACTTTATAGCCCAATCCCCTGGATCTTTGTTGAGCGGTGAAACTCTGGTCTTCCTCAGACCACCCTTTATGTTTGGGGTAATGCTAGGAGCAGAATCCATGTCTCAGAAAGCCTCTTCTCTTTGCTGGATGAGTTCTCTGCTGGATTATGGAGTTAACCAGCTTCCTCAGTGTTTACACAGCCTGTACATCCGAAGCAGAAGTGGTGTGTTGGCAGGGTGTGGAAGTGGTATTCTTCCCGCAGTACCCTCCATTGCCCTGGATGAGGAGGAGCACAAAACCCCACCCTGAGAGTTGTTCTCTGGGGCAAGCCTGGAATCCTGGCTCTGAGAATGATCCTGCAAGGGGTGGGACTGCTGGAATTTGCTCTAGGTGACTCGAGGTCTGTGTGTCAGCACTGGTCCTGGTAGGGTTGAAAGACCTGTCTTACTGCTTGAAATTACCTCCTGATCATGTTAATTAGAACTTTCTCTTTGCTTTTGCAAGGCTAATGAATTGTTGGGGAATTTCAAGTGCTTTGTTGAAAGCAACTGAATACAGACAACCTTCCGGATGCTGGGAAAACTTTGCCAAATATCGGGAATCCATACGGCTCATGTGCATCCCTCCCATGGCCCTCCGGAGAAAGCCAGTCTTTTGAAGTCTCTCTCTTGTAAAAGCAGCTGTTGGGCAGGACAGAAAGCAGCTGCAGTCCCTTGTGAACTGGATTAATTTTTCTGCTGCTTGGAAAAATTCACCAAGGAAACAGAGAGAGACCAACAAATAGCAGAGTCTGGAGATGGACAGCACTGCTGGCTACCTGCATCACTGTTCTGCAAATTGCTAGCAGACCTCTAGGCAAAAAAATGTTGTCACACATACTTGGCTAAATGACAGCCTGGGACCCAGCCCAACCTTTCATCTTGCCTGCCAAGAATCTTCCTCTTCTCTCTTTCCTTTTTTGCCCCCCTTGAGTTCTCTTCAAGGAGTTTGTCACTCCTGATACCCTCCACAAAGCAAGGAACCAGGTAAAGCTCAAAGCTTCTCCTTCTTAACCAACACACAAGAAAGAGCTTGGCTTTGGCCAACTTTCTGTCTGTAGGACAAATATGTAATTCGGAATGTTCTTGTGTATTTGTGTCCTGAACTCCAATTCTAATCCTTTCTTAGGATTAGAAAGTAGTTAATTTTAGGCTGGATCTCACAGATAACCTTTCCAGCCAAAAGGGAAAATGACTGTTAACCTCCCAGCAGAGATGGGTCCTCAGTGCTGGAAAACCAGTAGAGATTTGCAGGAGGGGCACTGTGAACAGCAGCCTGAGACAGGGACAGGGGATGGCTTTAGTCCCATAGTGTTCTGGAGGTGTTCACCACTGGAAGGTGGTGAGGGACCATGTCCTTTCACTGCCATTCCATATCCCTGAAATACCCTGGCCCTTTTCCTCTTCCTCTCCTTGCCTCAGGAAGGCAGATCTCTAACCTTGCCCCATTTAATGAAGGCAGGGATCCCACAGGGTAATAAAGCAAGAAATAAACACGTTTATCTAATGCCTAATCAAACTTAAAGAGACATAAAATTGCTGGAGGATAGCTTAAGGGGGACAGACAAAGAGTAGGTTCACAGATTTAGATATTTGTTTTTTTCACTAAGAGCACCACATATTGATATCCATTCACACCGACACTGGGAGGAAATCTTACCCAAAACATGAATATTTGTGTGTAAGCAAGCCACTTTGAGTGGTGCCTTATGACAGGAGAGACCTCAGAAGTCCTGTGCTCTGCTCTTTCAGATACTGCAGAATGAAAGTCCAGTGGATTTATTTCCCTTGGCAAGGCAACCATTTCTAGTTGCGAATCGTGACTGAGATAAGCCTTTGCAGATATTTCTTAGTACAGAGGAAAACTGCTCAGTGTTACACAAGTTTGTGTGGTTAGCCTCTCATATCTTTGTCCTTCATGTCTACACTCAATCTACTCACAGGGTGAGCAAGGCCATAGCTTTTTGTCACTGGTCTGATGTTTCTCTAAATATTTTGTCCAGGTTTTGGCTCTAACACATCATGCAGATTTCAAATAATTTTTAATATATAGACTTTGAAACAGAATGGCTTTATGCGAGCTAAGCTGCAGTTTATTCTTGATGAAGTTTGAATTGGAAATTTGTTCCTTCCCCTTTATTTTCCGTTTCCTTTTCCCCTCTTTGTTAGGTGATTACAATATAGAAAAGCATTCCCTAGGTTTCCATTCCTGTCTTCCTTCCTGTGCAGATGAGCTGGAAAGGGGCAAAACCTCTGCCCATCACCTTGACCTTGCAGTAAAAGCAGGGGTGCTCTGGGCTTCCAGCACTTCAAGTGTTTTTGGAATGCAGAGAATAAACTCTTCTCTCCAGGTCAGGGCTCAGCTGGGCCCCTCTCGAGCACTGACATGGGAGGGAGGTCTGCTGTTTCCTTATGGTTTTAAAGCTTAGGAAGTTGTCTTCTTAGCAACATTTGCTTGTGGTTTCCAAAAGCCCAAGCTTTTCCAGAGAAGCTGAATTATCCAGCAAACATGTTTGCAGTTTTTTGTGGAGGAAAATGTCTGTTCTCTAGCCACTCTGACCCTGCCTTGACTGGTGTTTCAGCAGCTCTCTTTTCTTTGCACTAAAAGGGCCTTGCAGAAGTATAAATGATCCTTCATTGCCTGCACATAAAGAAAAATCTTTTGTTTTGCTTATACGCTGGAATTCCTAAGAGAATAATTTGGGTTTGAAATAGGCAAAGGACAAATACCCTGAAAATCTCTGATTGTAAATGTGGGGAAGAACAACTTATCATTAACTGACTGTTATAAGGAAGGGAGCATAGCTAATAAAACCTGCAAAGTGGTTTTGACTTGACAAAGTATGTTTTGACTGAGTAAAAAGAGACAGTTGATGTTTGTGAGACAAATTATTGACTGCAAAATATATATGTAAAATAAATACAGAACAAATTTGCAAAAATAAATATGCACAGTTACATCAAGGCAGCCGTACAGTTTGTGAACACCAGCTGAGACTTGTTACATCACAGTATATGATAGCCCCAGTCCAGTGTGGGGCCAGAGGCAGCATATTCCATTGGTGTTAATGAATGCAGGAAATGGCTGGACTGAAGGGCAAAAAAAGCAGGGGGGTCTGTGAAAGAAGGGCTTTTCCTTCAGGAGATTTTTGGATGTTTATTTTTTATGTTGTTTCTGTCCATGTCCAAAACTCCTGGACATGCAGAGTATCAACTGTAGACCAAGGACCCAAGAGCTGAAGGGTGGACATTTAAGTAGAGTAGGAACAAGGGGACCAGTGAGCAGGAGGAAGTGCTCTGCCAACCACAGGCTCTCCACAGACCACAGGCTGAGAAGCACAACTTCCTGAGCTATAAACTTGTCACCAGGGTGGACCAGTAACACAAGCATTCTGCAAGCTACAGAGGACACTGGACAGGCAAGCCTGCCTCGTGGGACACACCAAGATTCTCACATCATTTCCATTATCCAATTTTTTCTGTACATCCAAGAACCTTATAATGCAGGCAGCTCCCATGGCTTGCTGTACATTCTACTTCTTTTCCTCCTCTTTCTGCCTGTCAGCAAGGAACTTATTTATTTCTGACTAGAGGGTGACAATTAGCTGTGTGTGATCCCTGAAGATCTCAAGGACTTCTCTTTCTACTTTTGGGTTTTTCATTGTTGGCTATTTTATTTCAGATTGTTGGTTTGACTTTTGTCAGATCCCTTGACTCTGTTATTAAAACCTGAATTTTCTGGAAGTCAGGGTTCATGTTTGGTGCTCAAAATTAGTGCTATGGGTTTTTCAATATATCACTTTGCTGCCTTCCCATCTTCCTAATACTCTGTTTTATGATGAAACAACTACAAAATTTCAAAGATGTTGAGCTCTTCCTGCAGCTAGGTTGGGTTCAGGGTCTCATTTCCACCACCTGTTGGAAGAAGGAAGAACCCATCAAGGTGACCAAAGGCAGGTCAGAGAGTAAATGAATCCTTCTCCTCCATCTCAGATTAGTTTGATCTGGTCTGATCAAGTGATCAAAGATGACACACACACATTTGAAGACCTGTGGCTCCTGCTCTGCTATAAATATAAATTGTATCATACCATTGTATCTCTTTCCTTAAGGACAGCACAGCAAACCCTTGCTCTTGATCTTTCTTGGTGTCTTCTCATTTTCAGAGGGAGAAGTAAAAGCAATAAAACATAATAATAAAAGACTTACATCTGGTCTATTTAAACAATACTAAGGCACTCAGTCATTACTTATCAGTGCACTAAAGAGTATTTGATTTCCAATTAAAATTTCATTTTAAAAACACATTATATGTCTTCTCAGAGCAAATGTGCAGGAGTGAATCTGGCAGTCCCTGCTGCTGTTTCACACAATTGCTGAGTGTCTTGGCTCCCTCAGGGAAATTCAGAGTGACCAGCCACATACAGTTCAGCCAGGAAGCCCTAAGTGTCAGAAGGTCTGTGACAATATTTTTGAAACCCCTTGCAAAGGTATGCTCAGGCTTTCACCTGCACAAAATTCAGTGGATTGTATCTCCTTGCCAGTCTGCTGATTTCTGGGAACATTCAATTGGCAAGCGTGGCTCCTGGTTTCTAAAGCAATGAGTCATGGTGGTCATTACTGCAGTGTACAGTCACTGTGCAATAATTCAAACCACCACTGTCATTATTATTGCTTCCAACAAGCAATCTGATTCCTTCTGCAAGCCCAGGGCAGGTGTGTGAATGTAATCACTGTGAAATTAATTAGCCTGTGCTACCAGTTAGTATGCAGCACACAGCTCCCTGCTTCCCAATCGAATTCAATTCAGCAGAACCACTGCAAGATTTAAACATACTTTGCAGTAAGGACTCAATAAAAGAAAAGAAAAGCATGCAGCTCTAGGGACAGCTTTTCAGTTTCATGTCACACCTAGCAAAATGAGCACCTGCCTCGATCAGCCAAAGGGGTTTGCAGGGCTGTGGGACAGAGTTTTACGTCATTTTTGAAAAGTGAGGCTTTAGAAATCATCTGGTGCATGAATTCTGAGTGAGCAAAGCAGAAAGGCCGGCTTCTCACCATGGTGGCCCTGGAAATCCCTTCAGTTGGCAGCACAGCAAGAACCCAGGAGCTGCCTGGGCTCCCTCCTCTCTGTGCAGCCACAGAGCTACCGCAGAGCCAGATTAAATTGCTGGATTAAGCATTCCCACAGCCCCATCCAAATCTTTGTGACAGCTGTGCCCAGGACAGAAGTCAAGCATCGGTGCCACAACTGCGTCAACTGGTGTGTCATGGGTCACAGCATTACAGCTGGAAAAGGTCTGGGAGGGCATTCACTCACATCCCTTAGGCAGCACAGATTTGATTCAATGAAGTTTGTGCTCTGCTTCAAACCCAGAATTTTAAGAGATTTGGGCAATGCAATCCTCTTCCTCTTCTTTTGGGAATTTATCCATCATCTCTTATAACTCACTGACAGGAAATATCTCACCAAATATTCCCCTCATTCCATATGATCCCATTAATGACTCTTCCTGCCTCTCCTTTTGCCAGAGTCTCCCCTTTCATTCAATTGTGCTTTCCTCCCTCTCTACAGGTACAACAGCCTGCTTAGCTCCTTTCAGGTTGGTCTGGCTTTTGAGAGAGGATACTTTATTCCTGAGGGCCCACAAAATATTGGATTCGTGTTACACCAAAAAAAATTCTTATTCACTACCCTAAATTTGCTGCACTGAAAGACTCCACACACTCAAATAATGAGATTTTCCATTAAGGCAAACATTTTTAGGCTCTTACATTTTTATCTTCTATGTCTGAGTTTGGAATTATTTTCAATTTTCTATCCGTTCTCCAAAATTTAGACCCTACATGCAGCCATGTGTTGGAAGGTCAGTTCTGTTTTTTCTTCACCCTTTTTCTGTTCTTGCTGCCAAAGCCCAGCGTGTGCTGTGAGCAGGGCTCTCAGATGTGGTGCCCGTGGGAGAGGGCACAGGGATGGATGCTGCATCCCCTGTGGGGAGCCCTGTGCCAGGGTCACTGTGTGCCTGATGCTCACCAGGTCCCAGCTGGTTTAGTTGCCTTCATGACTTTGTTGATAATCCTCATTTCCCTCCAGGCAATGGGATTCCTGAGCATCAGTGGTGGCCTCACCTTACATAATTAATAGCTAACAAAGTCCCTCACCACAGGAGCTATGGCTGTACATGTCACCTTCTGGTGCCACAGCATTGACCTCCTTCTGATTTAGGTTTCACACATCATTCAGATGTGATCAGGTTTGTGCTTATGTGACTAATTAGGGGAGTAATTTTTGCTGTTATGGAACATTTCATTATATGTCAACTTTCTTTCCCTTCAATTCATTACTTCTTTCCCACTACTGAGTATGAATATTGCCACCCAACACATGTTTTCCTTTCACATGGTTATAAGGCTTTTTTTTTGGTTGTTTCTTCTGTAAAAAAATCCCAAGAGATGACTCAGGGTAACTTCCAAAATCTGTCTTCCATTGTTTTACTCTACACGTTCAGTTTATATTGATTTAAGTCACATGCTGTTACTTCTGAAAGAAATTCTCTCTATGAGAGAGACAAGCTGGGCTTTTATCACAATTAAAGGAAGAGTTTCAATTTGCCTTTTTTTTTAAGCACAGTTCTCTCTTTCTTACTGTCTTCACTATGATCTTAAAAAAGTATTGATTAAAATCAAGATTCTGTGAGCTAATACCCTTAATCTGCAACCAGAATTACAGAGGCACCTGTATTTTATGAGAAAGCTGTCTGTGAAGGGTTGAAAAAGAAATTTACTGCTAAAAATAAAATCTCTGTGTCGCTTTTGGGATTTGAAAGGCTATTTTTACACAAACTGATATTTGGGACAGACTTGCTGTGTTAGGTTAGGCCTTTGAAACTACTCTCTTTTAGTAGTTTAAGACTGACCTTATTTGAAATGTAGTACCCTAAGATCTGTATCTTTAAAAATAAAAGGAAAGGAAAAAATATTTGAAGTAAGACCAAATAAAAAGTGAGTCTTATTTCAGTTCTGACATCTAAGCAGAAAATTAGAGCAGCAAAACAATTTTTGTGTATGTTGTCTTACATTTTCTTTAAATGTAAAATCAAATGAATGATAAGCCCATATCCCCATGAGTCCATGGTCTTATCCAGTAGAGCTCTTGTGACCAGACTTTTCAGCACAACTATTTCCACTGCCTGCAGAGCTAAACACATGTGTAAGTACTTTGTCAGATCAGCACCACAGCTCGAAGCCAGTATTTAACACCAGTCTGCCATTTAGCCTGCAGGGACTCCTCTGCTGCATCGCTTCTTTTGAAGCATGAAAGAGCTCTCAGACCCTTCAGCTGGAGGGTGGCATCCAGGGGACAGGCATGCTCAGCCCTCTGTGCCTCTGGCGCCCCTGTGCATCCCTCACCTGTGTCTGTGCCACCTGTACCCTGGCAGCATCAATGGCAGGCCAAAACCAAGGGATCACAGCACGAAGCACCCTGCCAGCCCGCTGCCAGAACAAGGTGCCCAAGGTTTGATGCTCCTCAGGGAGCACTCCTGAGGTCTAAGTGTCCCTGTGTTTGCCTCTGTGTTTGCACTTACAGTCCTTACTCCCCTCGGTTTTCCATTCACAGTTCTGCTTACCAGGGTCTCCTTGCTGTGTTTCAGCCCTGTCAGAGATAGCAGTGAAGAGGAGAAAGAGACACACCTCTGTCAGCCCACTGCTGTGCGGAATTGCCTCCAGCTTCCAGGGATCAGCATCCTTGACAAACTCATCAAGACGTGTCCTGTCTGGCTTCAGCTGAACATGAGCCAGGAAAGGGCTGGGGCCATCCTTGGAAAAGAAACAGCAGGGGTAAGTCCAAAGCGATTTCAGCTCAGACAACCACATTTCCTGTCCTTGGTTAGGAGAGCAGAGCTTTTTTTTTTATGTGGAAGCAAAAATATTTAGCAGACTGCTCTCTGTTTCCATTACCATTTGATGCTTTACCTCTCTCAACAGCACAAAACAGCTATATTTGCTTTGGGAAAACAAGGAATATTATTTCTGGTTTCCTTTGCTTACCATGTAAATTCATGGAGCTAGCTTCCCACTCACTACCATACCCACAGCTATGGTGATTATCCTAATCTGAAGCAATGAAAAAGAATCTGTGAAGAAAAGGACCTTACATTCAGGGAGCTGCTGGGAGTCATTTTTATGCAACAATTGGTATCTGGTTTGCATAAACTGAGTATTAGAGAATTACATACTTGTGCAAAGCTCAGAGCTTGCTTAAGGAAAACAGCTCTGTGCCAAAGGGAGCTACTCCCCTTTCCTGAAAGGTCTGAGCCGTGTGGCACTGCAGGCTGGAGATGTGGATCCTTTGGAAAGGGCAGGTGCAAATGACCTGAGCTGATGTGAGGAGGTTTGGACCTGTCCCTTGGCTGAGTCAGACCATCCCAGGGCTTAATGCTGGCACAGCCCAGTGACACCCTCCAGTGGGAGTCACCTGAGCAGCCTGGGTTGTGCCGTGCACCTCACCCTGAATCACATTTCTCAATCAGACTAAGCAGGTAATTCTCTTTGTTCTTCTGCTGTGTCTGTAAGTGGAGACGAGAGTGACTGTCTGTGAGGTAGCCATGTGTGGCCCCAAGCCTCCTCAGCCATTATCCACTCCCTGCAGGCAGTGGGTTCCCCTCCTCTGAGTGTCTTTGGGGACACCTTGCCTCTGTTCCTGCTGCTCACACTGCCCTAGGCACAGCCCTCAGCTGCAGTCAGAAGCAGCAGCAGAAGAGGTGCTGCATCAGAGGTGTCCCGTGGCAGGGCAGAATCTCCTGCCCCCTGTGAGCCCACCTGAAACTGGGCAGCACCATTCCCACCTGTGTGAAAACAGAAGAGACTGATTTCAATACCGGTCCTGACCCAGGCTGCAGAGTTAAGCACAGCTCCAAAAACTCACCTCCTACTTCTCTGAACAGCCATAGTCCAATTTTAGCCTTTGGATCCATGGCAACCAGGCGTGCCGATCAGGAAAAAAGAAATGATTCATTTCCAGGTTTCATTTCCCTCGTTGCTTAGATTAAATTTCAGATGTAGCAATATAAGATGGTGCTGCCTGGCAGTCAGGGTTAGAGGGACAGCAGTGCCATGTGAGTGGTAGGACCTGGGCAGGGAGAGCCTCTCCCTGCAGACCCTACCTGCCTCCCACCTGCAGACACTTACTGTGGCAGGAGGTGGGGGCTGCCCTGCACTGGAAATCGGCCTGTTTAGGGCATCCACCTGTGCTTTTATTTGCATTTTCTCTGCCCCGATGGTGGGCCTGAGCTCTGGGGCTCTATTTCCTCTGAACTCAGACACTGACAGCACTGTGTAAGGTTGTGGAGCAGCTCCAAAGCTGTGTGTCCAGTATGGATGCTTCAAAGTGACTGGAGATGCCCTTATGACTGGAAACCATGCAGGGAAATGTCCTGGCTTCTAGACAAGCTTTTTAAAAATTCCTCGGCCCAAGAAATTAATGGTTTTTTGCTAGATTTCCATACATTACAGTTGATTAATGATTTTATCAACTCACACTTCTCTTTCTAATATTAATATCCAGGCTACAAAATTAATTCTTAATTAAGTTTTTTAAAAATACTTTTACTCCTTTCTGCCTAAGCTAACTATCAAAGAACAGATGAAGGCAAAGATTATTTTGTCTTTGTATCTGCACCTTCAGGATACAACCTAAAAATATCCCTGACAATGAGCTTTAATTAGAAACACACTTAGGATCTCACACAATACAAAGAATGAGGCATTTTTCCTTTTTCTTGGTGGAGCAGTTCTGTGGGAAAGGACCTGTAGGGATGGTGGGCACAGAGGACAGGCTGTGGGACCCGGGCTTGTTCAGCCAGAAGACAACTGCAGGGGACCACACAGCAACCCCTGGTACCTGCAGGGGGTCACAGAGAAGATGAAGCCGGACTATGCTCAGCACTGCAGGATGGGAGGGCAAGAGGCAACAGCATACATTGAAACCAGAGGGGTTCAGACTGGGTGCAGGGAAGCATTTTCTCCCAGTGAGGACAATAAGTGGTGGGACAGGTTGCCAAGAGAGGCTGCACAGTCTCCAGCTTTGAACATTTTCTAGACTTGTACAGACAAATCCCTGAGAAGCTTGGTCTGGCCTCGTGGCTTTACCCAGGGGATTGGAGAAGGGTCCTCTCAGGATACCTGCCAGCCTGAATGATCTTCTGGTCCCATAAAAAAGCTTTGCTATGGACACTGTGACCACCAGAGCCTTTGACCTTATATTCCACTCAAGACAATCAAATCATTATCAACTAAATGTACAAGCGACTCCCTTGCTTTAGACCTGGACTGAGACATTCTAGGGTGACATCTGTAATTTATAGCACTGCTATGAGGACCATCACTTAAATTGTGAATGCAGTTTTAAAGTCTTCAGTTAGTGAAATAGTTTGCTTTAGGCGTAAGTGGGACATCAGTGATGCATAGAAACTATGTGAGTCTCTTCAGGTCTTAATTTCACTTAGATGAAATGTCCCTTTCTCTATTATTTTTGTTGCATAAAGCTTAACTGAGTGTAACGAAGCTAAAATAAGGCTATTTAAAGGTGGATTGTATTGATAAAAATCTTCATAACCAATGACCTAAAATAGTTTAGAAGCTCAGATAATGTAGCCGAGCTCTTGATTCTTTTCTCCTTTTTCAGATATTCTTAGTTAGGAAAGAGGGTAATGTGAACAACATGGTCCTTGCAGTCCGCCTGCCAGTGCAGAACGAGGCTCCTGGTGTGCTGGAGTACAACATTAAAGAAGAAAAATCAAGTAAGGTCTTTACATTTTCTGGTCTTGCTCTGGTTATTGTACTGAGTCCTCTTGTGATCACCAATGTTTGTGTATTCTCTGTTGCACTGAACAGGTTTCTCTTGTGACTGGCAGCAGATCTTGCTTTTATGATGTAGTTCAGTTAATATTTCCTGCAGCTGCTTTACCTCAGCTCCTCTGTGGTTCTGCACCTTCTGTTACCATTTACAGACTCACAACAGGGAAATAAAGCACCTCCAGATGAGGAGGCCACTACTTTGATGGAGTGAGGGGAGCTGCCTTTCACCAGCTGGAAGTCCTGAGGAAAGTGGAAAGCATTGGCAGACTAAGCCTTGTTGACTCACTGACCCTGTCTCTATTTAAGCCACTGAATTTGGGGATCACCAGTCATCTGATGTCTGCTATGTTGCCTTCTCATGCACCTCATACAGTCACACTGAACAAGGAGTTACTCCTAAGCTGTTTTCAAAGCCCACCAGGGAAGCAGGCAGCTGATGTTGTCGGTGCTATTCCCGGCTGGACAGCCAAGTCTGCCATGAGCAAGTGAAAATTAACCCAGCTCGCTGTCAGCCCCTTCTGATGCAGCCCTCTGTGTAAATGGATGTGTAAGGCACATGTTTTCCACTTTCAAAGGAACATTTGGAAACACCTGAGTTTTAGGATAGTCATAGAAACATGCACTCAAAAGAGTTCATGAAAATAACTTCACATTATTTATTTATCTGAACACATATAAATCCTCTGCCACTGAGCTCTGTCCCAAAGCCAGCTCCCCAGAGAAACTGTTTTATTCTCTGCTGGAACACTTGTGTTTCTGCAGATCAGTATTGCAACATTACTTTCCCCTTTTTCAAACTGACTTTTACAGTTGCTCAAATACTTTTCCCTCCTCATATATTTCTTTGCATACCTCTGCATTGTAAACAGACTTTAAAGCCAGAGGTACAACTGAATCTCTTGAACTGTTCCAGTCTCAAGGCCAGACCACAATCTGTCCCAGCATGGCTGCTGCACCCCCGGGAGGTTTTCTCTCATCTGCCTGCTCCTGGGAGCACCCAGCTGCAGAGATGTTCAGTGTTCACTGCTCCCGTGTGAGGGCAGGAACAGCAAACCTTTTGCCACAACTTCAGGTGTTCAGTTAAAAATACAAGGGCAAGGGTTAGCTGCAGGGTAGGGAAACTTTTCTTTATTTAGCTATTTGAACTTGACCTAGGACTTGGATTTTTCATGGTGGGGAATCGGTTTTTGATGATTCAAGCTTTCCTTTGGATAAAAGTTAAAAAATCAAATCATCTCATCCTAAAAAATGTCATTTATAGAAATGTTACTTCTTGACTCATGTCCTGTGCCATAAAATCTGATTTCTTTTAGGACAGGCAAAGTAAAATGTAGTACAAAAATGTCACTGAGCTAGCTTATCTAGAGAAACTTTGCTGCCACGCTTTTCCAATTTCCTTGCTTTTTCTAATTTATCACTTCCTTAATGAAAAGGATGTATGGGAGACAAGCTTTCTGGTAGAAACAAGAATGAAATCAGTTTCCACCGCCCTCATACAAGTTGCAAAGTAAGTGGAGGAGAGAAATTAAAATTCACATTAAAATTAAAATTCTCATTCACAAAGCAGGAGAGCTGCCATCCCATGCAACAATCCCAGTGCCCATGAGACTTGTGCATTACTATGGTGGATATTCACATTTATTTTTAGCTTGAGTTCTGTCAGTGTTGCATGTCAGTAAAAGCCTCTTGGTTCTCCATCCTACACTGTGTTGACAAGAACACACTGGGTACAGAAGTGGTCCCTCTTTTGCTTCCTTTTTCATTTAGGCTGAGTACCCTGTATTTGAAGTTTAAAAGAAATTGAAAGAATTCTTGGTAATAAAGCTGAAGGACTGTACCTAGTACAAGGGGAAATGGTAAATCTTCTGTATCACAGAGTAATCTAATATCTTAGGTAATTAATTAATTCTTTCACTTTACAACTGCATTACTACACTGCCTTCTAAATTTTTTCCAGAAATAAAGTTAAAATATGTCCAAACGCTTTAAAAGAATTTGGAACCTGAGCTTCCTTGACAACTAACCTGGTATGTCTGGATTGCCTTAGATTAATGATGTGCCCTTCACTCATCCCTGGTATTGTGTAAGTGTCAGGGTAGGGGACCTCTGAGCACTCCCAGAGATACTCTCTTGCTGTGGAATACGAGTAAGCTGGAAGTTTGGTGTTACACTCCTGAAAATATACAAAACACCCCAACTGCATAGCCTGAGGGCCACTGTGGACAGGCAGGGGTTTTCCAAACCTCTATTCTGTAACTTCAGGAAATCTCTTTCCTTTCTGAGCTGACACATAAGCAGTGGTCTGTGTGACGTGCTCCAGGGAGAGCTGTTTGTCCTTTTCTGAGAGCTGGCTCCTCCTAAAATGTTCAAAGAAGCAGGAACAAATTCTTCTCGTTGCTGCAGTTCAGCTCATTACACTTCACACAGTTGATGCATTCAAATGTAAACTGAAATCTGGGCTTGCCTCGACATACACAGTTCTGATTTTATGGAGAGCCTTCCTTCAGTTAAAATTCAAGTTGCAACCTAGAAATATTCAAGTTGCAACCAGCTTACTATTTTGAATAACCTTGTCAGCTGCTTCTTGTTCTTGACTGTTTGTGGAGCAGTTCTCATTCCATCCTACTTTTCAGTATCTGAGGAGGCTTTTCCTGGTATTACAATGATGGTACAGAGGTTGTTGCCCAGCCCCTGTGCTCCATATAGAGATGGCCATTCAATGAAGCATAAAAAACCCCTTCAGAATCTTCTTGTCATTGCACTACCAAATAAGAGTGCTTTGTTTTACTATTTCTTTTCCCCATATCAACTTTGTTGATATTTGGTGAAATGTTTAGGGAAGTATAGTTTTCTGATGGGAAAGACTGTTTAATTGTGATTTCTCTTTTTAAATGGAAATCCCCAAAGAACCCACTAGGAAAGAGAATAAAGAAATGAAACTTTTTTTTTTTTTTTTTTTTTTTTTTTTTTTTTTTTTTTTTTTTTTTTTTTTAATATGGCAGCGGGAGGGACAATTTGACCTCTTCTGTGAAGTAGCCTTTAGAGAGAACAGGAGAATGGACTTTAAAATTTTTCTTCTGGTTCTTTTTGGTTGTAATTTTTCCAGAGACAGGAAGGCTGAATCCCAGTGGTATCAGTAGCTATAGAAGAGACCAAACAGCTGATACCAGGTACCATATGGTTCATCAGAAAGCTGAGAAACCTGGCAAGTGTCAAAGCCTTGGATCTCTGTGGTTTTGCACTTGGCCTGTAAGATCCCTTACTTCTTACTCAAAGCAGTGGAAATCTCCCAGACCTAAAGATTTCTACCATTTAGAGATGCAGTGCTGGCAGCTGCCTCTCAATCTTTGCCAAAATCTCGACTACTTTGTGCACTTTCTATTCTGAGAGTTGCCCCTTCTGCTTCATTCTGCGATGGAGCCCCAGCCTCCCAGACTGAGCACCCCTTCCTCGGCTCACTGCTGCCCTGGCTCTTCTCAGCAAACTGGTGGCAACCTCAGGCCCTAATTCCCCCTCCTTTTCATCTATGTACTTCAGAGGTCATCCTGCTGACCTCAGCTCCATTGCAGCAGTATTTAAAAAGGAAGAATCAGATGTTTACAGTACATGTGCATTTCCGAAGCAGTGCATACTGAGAGCTTGAAGAAGCATCTGAGTACACAGACCATGTGGTGCAGGTAGTGGCAGTAGCTTTTACTTTCACAAAGAATCATGAAGGCACCTACCACAGGGGTAAAGTCCTTTAATAGAGGAATGATCTATCACCATAAACTGAGGTCAATAGTTTCTTTTTTTCTGGGAAATTTTGTAAATAATATCTGAAAAGAAATTGATTTGACAAAACACATGAGTTGATCACATAATTCTCAGGAATCTTTTACATATGCTTTGGTGTGGGATGTGCAGTAATTGTTTTCCAAGCCCTTCTCTACGGAGAAAAAAGGATGTGATTCCATTCCAAGTAAGCAAAATGACACTAAATCAAAGTATATTCAATTTCACAGAATAAAGAACATATTGTTCATATTGCTAGATTTTTAAAAATAGAAATAACAGTTGAATTTATTTGCTAAGTCCATCTTGAACTCTTCAGGTTCATGTAGTGAGGGCTTTGAGGCTGGCCTGATCCTGCCATAGCTGCCCATCTCCTGCAATCATGCTCCTGCTTCCCACTTTGCTGAAACTGGCTTAGCTCACTTGGAAGTGTATATTCAGAGGCAGTCCACATGAGCCCGTGTTGTGGAGTTGCTGTCCTTGTTCCTTATTTAAGCTGTACCTGTGGGGGACAGTCTGCCACCAGACACAACTGTTCAGAAGCATCTTTTACAACACATGGGGCCAAGGCTGGGTTGAGCCTCCCAAAATCAATGAGTGCACAGCTGAAGGAGGAGTTTATAATGAAGTCTTGGCTTTAGTGTGGCTATTTCATTTATTAGAGGAAAATCATGAGATTTCTGTGCTCTGACCCTCCAAGCTTCTCTGCAGACCAACTCTGAATAAGCTAGAATATAATAGAGGTCTTGAAATAACCTTAGCAAAATCAAATAGGAAAACCAAAATAAATTATCTCCAAGTAATAAAAAAATGTCCAGAACATGATTAATATCTCATTTGAAGGATGAGACACGGTGCCATTGGACATGGTAGCTTATACTCAATTTCTGGTTTATGGACAGCAGCTGTGCTCCAGGCTTTGTGGTATGAGCTTGTGGTAAGGACCCACAATACACCTTGACAGGAAAGGTGCAGGCAATTACTGCACTCCAAAGCAGTTTAAGAGCAATCACCGAGTGTTGCTGCAAAATTGCAAGTCTGGTAGCAAAAAGGATGTTGATAAAGAAATCCAATGTCTGCCCTGGTCACCTTATTTGACCTTTCTGAAAGTCAAACTGAGCTCGGGAAGAGCAGACTGGAGTTTGATATGAAATGCTGAGACAGGAGAGATTTAGGGAAAGATCACAACTCAATAAAACCCACAGCAGCAGTTTAACCTGCCTGGTTAATTCTTTAACTGCTTTTACCTGCTTGCCATGAAAGTTTGTGAGGATCTGACCACTTTGTACATCCACCAGTGAACATCTGCCAGGAAACTCTGTCAGGATAGAAGGAAGAGTTACACCAGATATAGAGGCAGCAGGAAGGTGGACCTTGCTGGAGAGGCCAAACAGAAATTTAGATGAGCAAAGGTGATCCTTTCCATGTTGGATGTTAGTAAATGTGAAATCAACAGGAAAAGCTTACTGAAGATCTAAGATTTTACAATATACTTCCTTGCCTTAATTATCCCAAATAGGTGCAGTCTAAAGATGTGAAAGCAAGCTTAATTCTCAAAGTCAACTTTGCCAATCCTTACAAAGTCACTTCAGCCACTTCAGCACTACCATTCCTTCTTCAAAACAAAACAAAACAGTTTTTATGATAGATTAATGCCATTTGCACAGATAAAAAGGACATGTGCAGTCATTCTGACTGTAACAGTATCAGATGGAAATTAAATGAGAGTAATCAGGCCGCAGCATGTTTACAGAGGGGCACTAGAGCAACAGGGGGACGGACTTGGTTCATCTTTGCAGGATTAGCTCTGAACAAAGCTGCTGAAAGCCCAGGTCTTTACATCCCTGCCAGCCTGAGGTGAGGGCTGTGGGCACGCCTGGCATGATGGCAGAGCTCAGATATGAAGGAGACAAACTCCTGTGTGTGTGCCTGCCTGGGTCAGTGTGTCCCAGTGCTGTGGGAGGACACTCACTCACAGGTCAGGGAAGAGGAGGCAGATTGAGCAGGAACGACTCAGTAGATGCCCTCTGTTGGCTCAAGCACCTCCAGATGCCAACAACAGGCTTGTCTATGCACTCATTTGGCACCCAGCTCACAGGGCCAAATATAGTCATTCATGGCAGATTTCCCTGTTTAATTTTGTTAATGTTTATTTTAATGCATAATGCTGAGGCTGGATTAATGAACTCAGAGACTGAAGTACGTGCTGCTAACATGTCACAGTACAGTCAGGTGGTATTTTCCCACGTGAACTACATTGTAGTTCTGCACAAATGAGGTCATGGGAAAAAATAGGAGGATAGCTCGGTTACTGCAAACTACTCATAATTTAACTCCTTTAATGTGAGTGGCCAGTTGTGCAGATGAACTTTGTGATATGAATCTTTTTGTGGAAGTGTTGACAGCTCTTGCAATACTTCCTCAGTTTTGCAAGTCTTTTTGCTAACATTCTGTCTCCTGGAATCGGGAAGTAGAGTGAAGATAGGCAGAATTTCTTTTTCCAGAAAGAAAAATAACCATGACAAATGCAGGGAAAAACCTTACAATTTTGGTAATACTCAGAAAACAGAAGATACAGGAAAACAACCTATAAGAAGACATTCTGCCATTTAAAAAATAATTTTAATTGCATTTATTTTGGATCCCTTCTGAATTAGAATGAAGATGGAAGAGATAGAAATCTGTGGTACAGATTGAGGCCAGAAGGATGGGCTCCTTCTCTTCATAGCTAAAGTGAATAAACCGGTGTATGTGCTGGGATACCTGACTGACTTCAAAAATGAAGATATTTATTTGGGTAACATTTGCAGGTTTTCATGGGAGGTTTTAAAGATTGGGCTGGATGAAGCCTTGAGTGACTTTGTTTGACCTCATGGATGGCCCTGGTTTTGGCAGGACTTTGGGCTAGAGATCTCCTCCTGTCCCTGCCAGCCTGAGGGATCCCATAAGTGATACTGAGTCTGGCTGTGGGCAAGCTCAGAGCAGACAGCAGTTCTCAGAAGGGATGTCTCAGCAGGGCAGCAAAAGCACTCCCCATTCTCTAAGGTCCAGGTTCTTGAAGAAATACTGCTAAGATACACAAAGTGGTGAAATAATAAGTAAAACAAATATTTTCTGTACTAGTGTGTCACCTGTGATCTCCCCAAAACCCATAACCTTCCTTTCTTCAGCTTCTTGTCCCTTTGTATATAGGGAAAGATAGAATGTGCTCTGTTTATTTAATCAGTGCAGATTTGCAGTTAACTGTTATCACATACTTGAAAAGGCCCAGTAATGCCCCACAGAGGTAATCATATGCCCCTAAGCATATTGGAGAGCTGAGCTTGCTGTAGACTGAAATGGATCTCATCATGTGCCATTAATAACACTGCAATGCTCCTGGACTGTTGTTGCACAGATATTAAAGGGAATTTTCAGTTGGTATGGGGCAATCAAAGGAGTAAATGTACATTCCACCCTTCCCAAGTCAAACCTCTCAAAACAATCTGGCTCATCAGACTGCAGGCAGAAAGGTCCATCAGAAAGTATATTTGGTTACTTCTGTTGTCACTGTAATGGTACCAAAGTTCCTTTTTAAATGGTCACTTTAAACAAAACAGGTGGCCTTCTTCAGTGGAAGCCCTGCAGCATTCAGTGCTGGAAAGAAGAATTCTTAATTCTGTAAACTAAGGCATGAAAGCACAGTAGGACTATTTATAGCTTTGATTTCCTCTGAATAGGTGAGAGGCTGAACCTGACATTACAGAGTGAAAAGATCAAGGTGGTGCTTTTTTTGGTTTTTGGTTGTGTGTGGGTTTTTTTGATAACCCATTCCGGAATTCAGTGATAAAGCAAAGAGAAGACTGACTTGGCATCCACCTCATGAACTGTCCTGGAGACTTGTGTACCAGTCAGGAAGGTCATTAAGCATCTTCAAGTTAACTACAGAATATGACTTTACTGAATATACATTTATGTGTATAAGGAAAAAATATCAGTTGTCCCAGCAACTAGTAGTGAAGGTACTGTAGCCCCGTGGGTACAAGTAAAGTAGGTGGAAAAGGGCATGGGCCCTCTCCTGAGGAGAAAGAGTCAGGTTTTATTTGAGTTCAGGCTGTGACTTCGTGCTGACACTGGTGCCACAGTAAGAGCTCTTGCCATTCCTCATCTGTCAGTGTCTCTGCCCTCAGCCCCTCTGGTCCCTGTCGTTCTCCTGCAGGTTATGGCTGGGAAGAAGTGAGTAATGTGGATGTGGGGGTGTGAAAGCAGGACAGTGCGGTGGGGAAATGCTTCCTTAGAGGTGCTACCATATGCTGGGTTATGTGGAACAAAGTCTGGAATGGAGAAAGAGTGGTAAAGGGCTGAGGGGCTGTGGGTGACCTTGGGAAGGGCTGGTGGCAGACTGGAGAGAAAGGTCTGAGAACAAGCTGGAGTGGGGCAGCAGGTGACCAGGGATAGGGTCACATCCCGTAGACCTGAATAATTGTATGAGCCTCCAACATGCTCTAGGCTGGCCACAGAGGCAGGAGCCCATCAGAGCTGCTTTATGGTGCCAGGAGAGGAGGCAGCAGGCAGTGCAAAAGCACTTCTGGGATGGGTGGAAGTCAGTGCAAAACTGTGGCCAAATTGCCCCATAGCAGCCAGCCTTCCTGAGGCAGAGCATTGCTGGCAGCAGGATGAAGAGCTGACCTTTCCCTTCCCTGCAAAGATGAATTCAGCTGACTTTTCCAAAGGAAGTCACCAATTTTACAGGCTGAGGGCTGAAGCACAGCTTGCTGAAGAGGCTTGGCCAGCTGTGCATCACCAGCCCTGCTGAGAGACCTTTTGCTTGCTCAGCTCTTGACAATGTCCAGCGCTGAGGTACCAACACAGCTATTCAGACTTCTTTTGTATGCTTTTTGTATAGCCTGACAGGCAGCTCTGCGGCTGTACTGTGTGGAGAGTCAATTTTTCCAATTTACTTAAGAGGAATGTTTTCCTTTATTGTTGCATGATGGAGCGTGTGATTGAGGCAAAGCAAGAAACTGTTGTCAGCTCTGGGCCTGACAAGCCTGAAAAAAGAAGAAATGTGCTGGAAAAAATAACAAGTTATCAACACCCTTGGGACAGAAGATCTCTCTTCCCTTCTTTCCCCAAAATTGGCTGATTCCATCTCAATCAAGCAAATCATACATTGCAGCAGCAAAACTTGTCCAAGACTACTTTTTTTCAAGGATTAGCAAATTGATGAGTAAAAAATTGCGTATTTTTACCAGGAGAGACTGAAAAAGTTGAATATGTAGTTAACTTTCAGATTCACATTTTAAGGAGTTTAATTGCATTTAAGGAGGCCTCTGGGCACACAGCTTGTCTCCTATTTTCCTCAGAGTAAAGGACTCTGTTCAGGGTGGCAAACACCTTGCTGTTAAGCAGAATAGACTGATGAATGCTGTTGCTTAACTCAGTTCCTGCTGCTGTATATAAGATATAGAGCTACCCCACTTATCTTCAGATTAGCCTCTCAGACACAGATAACAATCTGCCTGCATCACCCAGGGCTCTGCATGGGCTTATTTCCCCTGTTTATGCAAGTTTCTCGTTAGCAAGAAAGGTCTGCCATCACCTACACAGCTTCTGGGCATGGAAAACCTCCCACTGAGCAAGTGGGCTCCATGGCAGGGGGTAACTGGGCAGCCCTGCCCCAGCCCTGACCTTCAGCTCTGGGAGTGCTGTTTTGCTGCTGCTTTCTGCTGGATCTCGTCTGCCTCCACAGGAGTACCAGACCAAAGGCCACCTCTGTGTGGGCTGTAATAAGGCATAGGGGACATTATCTTTGTCTAGTCTGCTGTCTGTGGTTTGATTCGAGATAAGACACTGAATGATTTCTGGTCCCCCAAGGATGTCTAACCTAGACATCTTCCCAAGATCAGTCTGTCTGCCAAGGATGAGTTCCCTATTATCCACATCACCATTAACCCTGAAAAGTGGCTTAGAGTCAAGGAATTCCCCTTCAGGAGACTACTCTGAACTAAGAGCCCAGAATTTTGGTTTGGCAAGAACAGTGATCGTGGGCCTGGGGGATACTGTAAAACACGGCATGAGGACACATTTTATGACCTCTTGTGCAAGTCCATAATTTCTCTCCTAAATGCAGACATGCACAAGGAAAGCAGAAAGTCTCACCGAGTCCTTCTCATTTGAGTTTTCACATCACTTTGACACACTGCTTATTTTAAAACATAAAACACTTGTGCAGCTGCTTTTTCAAGGTTGAACAGTGCCAGGTTTCTCTGTGGTTTACAAGTTGTTTTGGAAACATTCTGGTTGCTCATAGCGGGTAATGTTATTCTTTTTTTTTTTTTTAACTCGTCCTGAAGAGTTACCTCCCCTCTCTCAATACAAATACTTTCATTTTTACCCTAAGCTTTAAACCGATGGGATTGTAGGAAAGCCTTTTGGAAAGAAGCCCTCTGGATCTTGTTAGCTTTGTTAATCCTTACTTTCGCTTTTTTTTTTTCTTATTTTTTACTCCCAAGAGGCATAATGCAAAATCTGTGTGTAATCAGAGCTAGAGACCATGCGTGCTGTTCTAGGATAATATTGTCTTACCCTGCTCTGCTTAGTACCTTGAACACAACCCAAAAAGCTTACTGGCTTTAAAACAGCTACTCTAAATCAGCACCCATAATACAAGTGCCCTTGTCTCAGTGGCTAAACAGAAACAAATGATAGTTTTTTATCCTTGGGCAGTGCTATCTTACAGAGCTTAATAAACAGGAGTTTAGATTTGTAAATAAGGTAAATAAGGTACTGTTTGAAGTGAAATGAGGGCATTAAGGATCTCATTCTCTGACCCTCGAGTAGGACCCTCAAGGTCAGTGACAGTGCAATCTATCCCACTCAGAAGCAGGAGACAAAAGAACTTCTTTCACCAGGTTGGCAACCAGGTGGGATTGAAGCTCTAGGAAGAAGTGTATTTTTTTTTCCTTTTTTGTCCACCCTGTGGACCTCTGCCATTTCAAAGTGGGTTATTCCCTTCATCACTCACCTTTGGAAACTGTCTTGTTTGTAAAGGATTTTCTTCTGGAAGTCTCTCCAGCAGAATGTGATTCTGAATACTGGCTTTCCTTAAAACACTTGGCAAATTTCCTTTTTCTGTATGATTAACCTCAGCACTATGGTACTTTACAATGTATCTCAGAACCAGAGAAATAAATTTTTCTCCAAAGTAAATGGAGAAAAAATGTTTTTTAAGAAAATACATCTGTATGATAGCATACATTTTTCACATAATAATTCATTCTCAGGATTTATCCATATGACCTGGAGACTAAGTTGCTAAGAACTAAATCCCCAGAATTTCAAATCATAGCACTGTTTCCTGCTACATGAGGCACAGGGGAGACCCTTTATATAGCTGAATGCTTCCTTTGCTTCACAAAGTTTTACCAAAGAAATTTGTCTCTTGAGAGTAATTTACAAGTGTCTATATCCAGTTTGTCTTGTCAGCCATGGGCCTCAGCCCTGACAGTTTTAATGGACAGCTGGGCAGCATAAATCTTGCATAGCCATTGTAATGTACAAGTGGATCCTGAATGACCTGCAAAAATGTGACCTCCCCAGCAATGATCCCAACTCTTGCTCAGCTCTTGGTGCAGGGTCCACATTGATTGAATACATTATCCTACTCCCCTGGGTGTCCCCTCAGTCCTCAGTATTTCAGAAAGGCCATGTTTCCGCCCTTACTCCTGCAAAAGTAGAACCTGTGTAGCTACATCTAAAATCTTCAGCTGTATCTCTTATTGATGTCTGGTCCTGGGAATTCCCCTGGGAAGAAGTCCTGGGTCACCTCTGTCTGAAGAAACGCTGGAATTTTCACAGATTTTAAGGTGTTTATTCCATACCTGGAAAGCAGATATGGGCTTGAGGACCTAACAAGTAAGGCAAGGGCTTTGAAGCTGAACAGCCGCTCTCCAGAGTGTGCTCTGCTCTTAATCCCTGAAATAGCTGGCAGTGCTATCCACATGGATACCTTTAAGGAAAGCACTGAGGAGCTGTGACACTTTTAGCTGAGTTGGCTGTGCTTGAAGTACTTGAGTGTGAGAGGCACTCTGTCATCCCCTGCTGAAACACTGATTGCAATGAGGAGGAAACAGAGCAGCAAAATGCCTCTAACAGGTTCCTGCTCCAGCATCCTGCAGCAGAGACAACATGACCAGGCAGCACTGGGATTTTAAGCTGAATTAAAGGTTTTAAATCTCAGTGGACACCAAGGTGCTGCCCATCTTCTTGGGTGAATGTGGATGAGCCAAAGTACAGGGAAGCGGCTCTTAGGTGTGAGAGCAGTTCCTTATCTTAGGAGCAGAACATGCACACAGGGTAGAGGGGAGCTGTCATCTCTACCGAGTGTCCCTTCCATTCAGCCTGAGAAGAGCACAAAAGCCCATGATTTGCATCTTCTTTAATGACACCTTGTTCAGCACAGCATAATTAAATTTAGTGAAGAACATAGTGTAAAAATAGATTCCTCTTATACTCTACAACCAAGCTCATTAACACTTTATCACTTTCATAATTCATTCGTTCCAATTTCCCAGGAACTGCCATGAGCAGTGATTTTTTTTCATCATGGCCAGAAAGATTAAACTCTGTAGGACGCCACAAAATTGAAATCTTTTGAAAAAGAATGAGTTGGATGCACAACAGGAGACTCAGGCAGAAGTTCAAACCGGAGAAGTTTCAGCCCTTCCTTGATGAGGAGAAAAACCAAGAAAAAACTGGCAGTTAAGGAAAGAACACTAGGAAAGACAAGAAAGACAAAACAGACAGGCTGACCAGGACAGTGTAGAATTGTGCAACCTATACCAAAACTGCAGCTTCGACATCATGTGGAAGAAGCAGAGACATCAGATTACAGAATAAATTTTAAAAGGCCTTGAGGAGGGAAAACACATAAACAGTGGCAGGGTTTTACAAAAACACAGCACTAGAAGGCCATACAGCACCATCCACAAGGTCATCAAGAAATAACACAAGAAACAATGCTGGAGACAGACACCAGGAACTTCCAAACAGAGATGTTGCAGAAAGGTTCCATGAACACACTAAGGACTTCTACCAATGAAGTCTATATTTCCCTTCTTAGCAACATCCAGCTGAAGCTCTTTCTCTTAAAACCACCACGAGCCAATTGCATGAATAAGGGTCAGAACTGGGGAGCTGAAACAATAACCTGAAGGAATTACATCACACTCTCACACATTTCTGCTAAGTACAGCAGGTAGGACAAGCACAATGTATCATGACAGACACAACAGCCTCGGCCTTGAGGATATGGCAGTCACTGTAACACCCCATTAAAATACCCAGGGCTCATTCCCCAGGGGCAGGAAACTGCTAACCCGCAACAGCTTGAACTGTCAGTGTCTGGGAGCAGGAATTTTGGTAGCCTCTGCCTCGGAGTGGTCCCGTCCTCATAACAAAGTTTACTCAATGAGGGCAGGAGAACAGCAGCAAAGCTGGCCTGTGCTGCTTACTGCAAAGGTCGTGGCAACTGTGGTATCAAACCAGAGACATATCAAAGGAGAAAAACACCTCTTGTTAGGAGACTATGTATTTATAATCTGAAAATAGGAATAGAAAACTGGAATCACATCCATAATGATAATTCTCACAGTTTTCCAGAACCTGGAAGAGTGAGAACATCTAAGCACATCCAAGCAGGACTTCTGAGGATGGTTGTATTCTCAGTAGTCCTCTGTCAACATAACTGCTGCAGAATAAGGAATTAATGTCTTTGAATTCAGATGTCTCTGAAGGACTACACAGATACCAAAAACAAATGAAAAACCAAGTGGATAGCACTGACAGTGCCACTAGAGAAGAAGAAGCTCAAGTAATTGAGTCCCATGAGCCTGTGTAAGAAATATGATGGCAATTGGCTTGGTTTGTACATGTGACCAGAACAATGGAACTAGCAAAAACAATTCTGTGGGGAAAAATTGGAGAGGAAAGGAAGGCAGAATGCTCAAGGACAGTGTGACTCGAAGACATCTGCATTTGGATGGAGAAATGATGGGGAGATGCAAAGAGTAAAGGGAACATGAATACAGATCCCAGTCAGTGCCTGAACATGACACTCTTCAGAGCATGCTGGTGTTTGAAAGCTGAAGATGAGACAATCATAAATATATATAACAGTTCATAACCTGGCCATGTTCTGTTCATTTATTGAGTTGCCAAAGGGCACAAAAACAAAGTATAGTCACCAATGAACCACTAATTCATGTTACTAATGCTTCCGTCACCCATGAGAAAAATTCAATCATTCCTTATCTCTTTGTTTCAGACTACTCAAAATTGCCCACTGATCTACATATTTCCCCTTTTATTTCCTGAAGGTGATATTTTTCAATGGGTTTCTAAGTATCAGGTAAAACTCAACATGCTGTGGCAATATATTTGGCTCACAGAACCCAGCCTATTTTTTCTCTTGCTTTTGATCATATTCTTGACATTCTGGCACTGTTATGGTGAGATGTAGATATTTCCTTGCTCTTCAGTTGCTCTGGATCTAGTTTTACAAGCCCAAGAAAGGTGAATTTTTTCTTAGCACTTTTCATCAGGATTACAGCAGTCTGGCAGATGTCTGCTTGTATATTCTGCAGAAGTCATGAGTTCCTATAAATGGCAGCATCACGATCCCTCCCTAAGCAGCAGTTCTCATGTCAGTGAAATGTCCCCAGCTACCCACAGCACACCCACAGCCAGAGAAAATCACCTCTTCCTGATTGTCTTCTCAGGGCAGGGTGCCTTGAAGGCAGCAATGGCTCTGGGGGAGAGAAATATTGTCCTCAACAGTCAGCAGAGCCCTTTTAGCTGTACAAAATTGCTATTTTCTGTGTTTTTCCAAGAATTAGAAACATGCAGCAGGATGCACATAATGGTCTCCACAGGTGAGTGACAACCATTCCCACAAGGGAAGTTCCTGTATCGAACACATCATCTGCCATCCAAAAGAAAAGCACTACTTATCAGCAATGTCTGCTGGTGCCAGCAGGTGTCTAGAAAAAAACAGGTTAAGAGAAAAGTATTACATTTGCTCCCAAGGAAGGTGTTCCCCACAGGAGTTTGCAAAGCTTTCCCCACGGATGCTGTGCTGGGAGCAGATCCAAGTAGCCATGGCAACCCTGTGCAAGCTGCTTGACATGGGCACTATTCAGAATAAATTTTGGGCTGAGTATTGGTCCTGATGGTGTTGGTACCTCGAGTAATGACACATCTAAAGCACTATTCTTACTATTCTTCCATCTGTTCGTACTTGTTTGCAGGCTGCCCAAAAATGTCCCAGGAGAGCTGTGGGTCTCTGTATGATGAATTCCAGCCTGCTGAGAAATATGCTTGGTTTTGTTACCTTCTATGACCTGCCAGAGCAGGGACAGTCCTATTTATATATACCACCTGCTGAAAACTTCTGTCCTTGAGCTTCAGCAGCTTTTTGTACCTAGTCTTCTTTAGCTGTGTAATTCCTGGTGATTTCTGGTGTTTTATGCAATTTAACTACGTATGTGAGGAGAAGTAGCTATGTGGTGGCAAGGCACTTATATGTGGAAACTCAGCACTCAGACTGACCTTTTTTTTTGTTGTGTCGAACGTTCAAGCTCCCAAGTGGCAGAGCTTCCTGGCACAGAAACAATCAATAGTCCCAATCCAAGCAATTTGCTCATATATGTGAGCATATAAAGGTGCAGCCTGGTCTCTTACGGATACCTGCAACTCAGAATGCCAAAGTGAACATGTGGTTCTTGACAGAAGAAAAGTTCCCTTAAAACCATCATCTGTACAAAGGGCTTTATTTAGTACTGGAGATTCAAGCGAATTCAGACTCTTGGGTTTTGGTTCATTCTCCAGAACAGGACTGGTTTTGTCTTTATTTTTGTTTCCTGTGTCAGAACTGCAAAGCAGATGGGTTTCAAACTAGAGAAATTGTTCATGGTAGATGTTTAATGAAAATCCCTGACTGAAATATGATTCTTATTATGGAAAAAGAAAAAACTTGCCAAACATGATTTTTCCAGTTGTGAGAGAAAAGTGAGGGAAAAGGATTGTTTTGCATGAAGTTTGTTTTAAATTCTACATTGCAGTCTGGTATGGGTGCATACACTGAGGTTGAACTGCTCATGGTGATCCAACATAAACTGATGCTAGGAATGATGGTTGAGAATTTTACGGCCTTTGTCTCTATAAAAAATGCCTACATTGGAGTAGTCAGCCCAAAATAGCAACCTGCTGGGCCTGGGCTAGAACAAAGGGAGAAGTAAAAGGAGGAAATGCCTCGTTTGGGGAATGAGATATGAACCTGAATGAGAGACAATCTTGGGTGTTTTCTTGAAGGAGGATTATGTGATGGGTGGAAAAGAAGAGGCAGGGCACAGAGGTGAGGGAGAGGAGAGCCAGCTGGATGTCTCCTTCCTGCAGGTGCTGGAGGCCCTGCTTTGCAGGAGACTAACCACCAGGCAGGCAGGGCAAGGGGCTGGAGAGGCTCACAGGGCTGTGAATCACGGCTGACTAAGGAAGCTGAATCACAACAGCTGAGCTTTGTGCCCACAGCTCTGACCTCTGGCCTAGAACAGTAAGATGGAAGGTGCCGGATGGGAGATTAGAAGGAAGATGCACAGCATCTGTGGGCAGTGCCATGGGGATGGGAGCCAGTGCTGCTCCCTGGGGACTCTTGGCATGCTCCTGTGGCAGCTCTGGAGTGCATCTTTGGGATGGTTCTTTACGGCCAGTAAATGGGCATTTCTGAGAATACACTGCAGATTTACTAACTCTTGTCAATGTCTGTTGTGGGGGTGTGTTGTGCACAAACAGGCATCAAGTTTGTGACACTATAAGGCTGAAGCAAAGATGGACACGTCTTCTGCAGATCCAGGTCTTTCTGCCTTGGGTTACTGGTCTGTGAAACTTTCTCCTTTGGCCAGTGAATTTTTTCTAGTTTAAAAGCCAAAAGCTCTATAGTAACATGTGAGATTTGGGCTACACAATGCCCAAATGCATGTCATTATAAAGAAGGTCATCTTAAAGGACTCTGCAATATGGTGGATTGTATTTTGCCACTTAAAGGAGAGTGCAGTCATTACTGAGAGTGAATAACACCATGGGAGGGAGAAGAAGGAAGAGATACAAATAGGCTGTGCTCACACTGCCTGTGTGACCCGGGTCAGAGCCCACACACACAGTAATGAAACAGTAATTTCTACTTTTTTTTTCTTCAAAGCACTTTGTCCATCCAGACCAAACCAGATTCCAGTGTGGAGAGTTACAAGGTCAGCCCTGTATGTACTGCAGATATGCACATCCTTAGAGACAGATGGGCTTGTAATGATTGCTTTGAATGTGACCTGGGAGGACTTTTTCTTTCCATTGTTTCTGTTAGTGTCACAACACTTGGATATCTTGAGCTAACTTTTCAGAAGGCCAGGCTGAGATGTTTATTCCCTAGTGTCTCCCTGAAGAATCTTGTTGCATTTGGCCACCTGAAGCCAGTTCTTTACATTTCATCATAGTAGTCCATGCAATTACTGGAGAGTCACAGAACACAAGATGTGCCAGCCAAACCTACCTAGATTTTTTATCAAGTAGCTCAAAGAAAACAGCTGCTGACCGTCTTTTCTCTTTTTCACCAGTCCTGTACCTGGAAGGATCTGTCCTTGTATTTGAGGATGTTTTCAAGCTGGTTGCCTTCTACTGTGTCAGCAGGTGAGTTGGATCCATTGCTTCCCCGGCACAGTCATTTTGCCCTCCCCTCTGGTCTGCCCTCTTCCAGGCCCCAGTCCCAGCACAAACCCCTCTGTTTCCTCTGCTACCCCTCAGCCTGCCAGACCAGAAACTGTTTCAGATGCTTGTGTCTGCAATGGGGCCAGGTCACCCCACAAGCACAGCTGTCCCTGAAGCTGGAAGCTTTGTCCATAAGGCTGCTTCCACAAAGAACAGAGACACTGAACTGGGGCCAGGAGGGCAGGGAGGAAGAAGGGCCCCGAGTTAACTAATCATTTAAAGCTTTAAGCACACACACCCCTGGTTAGGTCACTCAGTAGGAACAGTATGTCTGGGGTAGGACACTGTGCTACAGCTTATCCAGCCAGGCCCCCACTGTTCTGAGGGCTGCTTCTGCAGCCAGCAGAGTTCAACTACTGAGCCACAACTCCTACCTGCACAGGAGAAACCATGCTCCACCTCACCCTTATCAGTTAATAGACATTTAGCCATCTAGATGTGTATACACCCTATAGAATGAACATAAGTTAACCCCTAGACCCTTATAAAGATTTCTTTCTCACCAAAGCAAAGAACAGCCCAAATGTAAAATAGAATTGGATATTTCTGGTAAGTGGCTGGTGACAGAGAAATAGCCTCACTTCTGCTTTCCTGCAAAAAGGATCATGGCTTGAGAAAGTGTCTCAGAAAGAAAGAAAAAAAGAGAGAAAATTCTTCTATTAGCTCCTATTTTAGATGTTATTTCTGAGTGTCAAGCACATATTCAGATGGTTCATGTGATTTTCCTGGCTACAGTGAAAAGACAAGATAAAAAGGGAATAATTTTCTGAGAGAAGCAGGTAATAAAAAGACTGACCTACCAATGGCTGGCAGCTCATAGGAGCTCTCTGTGATGGTGAATGTAGAGGCCTGAGAACAGGGACATAGTAAATTGTCTATGAATAGCTGGAAACAGCTTCCCAGGGCTGACAGGCTCTTCTCAAAAAAAATTTGGCCTGGATATATTACCTACCTGTAGGTAACAGATGACTTGGTGGCTGGTCTGCAAGCTGCTGCCCCCTTAATAAAACCAGTTCTTTTTCTATTAGGTCAGTGTCCTAAAATTTGATTTTAATATGTTTTTTCTAAAGAAAAAAACAAAGGAAAAAGAAGGGAACTATTCATGTATTCATGCATATAAAAAAACAAAGAAAGCAGAAGGTACGTGGACCCTCTTCCTCTTTTAAACCTCATATCTGCCATGAAAAAATAATAAGCCAGGGATCACATCAGTTTATGTCAGTGCTCAGCACAACAGAGTGCTCAGTGGTGCACAGAGAACCCATAGAGACCACAAAACATCAGTAGGGTATGTATCTGTTTAAAAGGTCAGAAATAAGTCCCCTGCATTCATCTGCAGTCATGTGCTTTTTTGGGGTGTGCATTTGTGTGCATTTGTGTAGCAGAGACCTCCTACTTACAAGGCCAGGTTTTCCTATAACCATTCCTTGTACCATGTAGAACATTTTGAAAAACTTTTTATGTGTAAAATGATCCTGCACCACTCCTTGCTATCATTTAGGGACTGGCTTTTCCAGTCCTTGTTAAAATGGGAATTGAGGCAAGAACAGGGTTAGCAAATTGTCACCGGGCAAAAGGCAAACCTGAATATTTCACTGGCAGACACCAAGTGCTCTGTTAAATTGCTTCAGACTTCAGGTGTGTTTCAGTGAAACCCAGCCAACATCCTCTGAGAAACTCTATCTTTTTTTCAGTAAAAATACAGTATCTTTCCAGAAACCAAGTACTCAGAAGTCTGAGAGTGGAGAGTTAGAGGAATATGTGTTATCTCAGTGTCATGCAGCACTTCTTCACTGTCTGTCCCTTCACCCAGGGGTCTTTCTTCCCCAATCTGTGCTTTGCTGTGTACCCATGACTTACAGAGGTTTTTAAAAGAGGAAGCAGAGTAGTGAGATAGGGGTAAACAGAAAGAAAAAGGACTTCAAATCCTTTCCACATGAGAAAGATTGATTTTTCTAATTAAAATGATTACAATTTGCAGCACCTCACTTTTAATGGGAAGATATTTCAACCCTTGTGGTCTTCCCTGAGGTGAGAGGCATTCCTGCTGTTTTCAGAGGACAGAGTCAAGACACAGTGATTAAGTCAGTGCTATGGCATGAAGCATCACCACAGAAGCTGGTGATCTTTTGTGAAATCAGAGCAACTCAGGCTGGCACAATGTCCATAACTCCTTATCAGCCACGACTTTGCAGATTATGGCTGAAATTGTGAGCCAATACAATCACTAAAATCAAGTGAAATCTGGAATTCCTAACAATTGTGGGCCTTATCCTTTTGCTATTTTTTCATTGTGTTTGTTTCTACAGGGATTTGCTGCCCTTTACCCTGAAGCTGCCACAAGCAATATTAGAAGCCAGTAGCTTTCAAGATCTTGAAATTATCTCTGGCCTGGGGATAGGTAAGTCCCTCAAAGCAGTCAGATTTTCACTTGGACTTGTGAGAACACTGGTGCCTTGCACAGACATAATACAATTGGAAGATGGATGAACTCTTGTCTTTGGAACAGCTAAAGAGGTCTGAGTGCAAGAGGAAGTTGTTTATAATCTTTATGTTCATAGCAGGATGCTGACAAAAAGGGCACTTGCCCCTTTGGCCATGAACCTCCACCTGCACCTCTGTCCAGGGTGTGGTACCTATGTCTGGGTGAGCTGTGGCTTTCAGCAGCTAAAGTGCAGCACAGCCTCTCAGGATGACTTATACACATTGGAAGTAGCTGGTGTCTGAGCTATATGGAAAACACCTTTGCAACTTCTCCTTCTGATGTGTGGGGGCAATGCTGATGAAAGTGTGATATTTTTGAATTTTGATATTTCTGCTTCCTCCTGCAGGATTTCTAGTTGGTAGAGAAATATGTATCGTCCCAACATGTTCTCTCACCTCACACTAATCACATGCGAAAAGGAACATTATTTTTAGTGGCAGCACCAAACAAGCAAATTTTAGATGAGATGTATAAAGTTACAGATAGGAAAAGCAATTCTGTTAACTAAAGGAGATCTCCTTTCTATTCCTTTTCATTTAACACACTCCACAGCTACTTCAGTTAGCCACTTTCATGCTCCTTGGTTCTTCAGTTTTCCTTCAGGTGTTGAAAACAACGAAACAATGGAGAAAATTGAAGAGTTAGCTCATTTAGAGGTAGTTATTAGAACATTCTCACTGTTTTTGGATCTTCTGCATCATACCTCCCAGAAGGCATAGGCAAACCTCACTGGTTTCAGCTCAGGTGGCTTTGTTGAATTTCACCAACAGACTTGCCTCTAACACTTTCAGCATCCTTTATTTTGAATATGTTCCAATTTGTCAAAGCATCCTTTTATATGGATAAAGTCCAGCCAGCACTTATTGCTGATAAAAAGGTACATTACAACTTGAGATAACAAGTTGCAAACTTAATTTTTTATCACAAGTCTAAAAATTTGGATTGAAATATAGGAAGTGTATCATGAATCTGCAACCTTCAGTCTAATTTGAGCCAGCAGAGGCTATCTTGATTCAGGCAACAGTTTCCAGCAACTTCTGAAAGAAGAGATTAGTTATAGCACAAGCACCAAAGCAATATTTGTTGTAGTCTTTTTCCTTCTATCCTGTACTGGTGGTCATAAAAGTAGTGAGGCTTGGAAGTTTATTTGTATTTCATACCAGGCAAGTTTCTGACAACAGAAGAAAACCCGCCATTGTGTGCAGTCTTCCTGGGAAATGATGGTAGCTTCCTGAGCTGTTATGCTGTCTTAGTAGAGTTGAACAGGCTCCGCTACTGACAGATGCTGATTATTGCTTCCTGGAACAAAATTTTGTGGATACAAATGGGTACGCAAACAATTAAGTGCTGCCTAAGGTGGAACTTCCAAAGAAAACAAAGCATTGTTTGAAATTCTCATATGTTGCTTTGTATTTATTTCAAAGTAATACATGTTTCAAGGGGATAGAAGTAAGATGTCTGTCTGCAAACTGAATTGTTCCACAAATGATCTGGCTGCTCTGTTGTTGTCACAGAGGATGTACTGCAGGCCCTCTAGTCCTGACCTCACTGGTACAGAGGTTATTTTAGCAGGAGAACCAGCATGACTGCACTGCACAAAGAGCACATACCATCACAGACATGACAAAGACTCCAAGCACTGCTTAATTATTCCTCCCAGGGTGCAAGATAAGGGAAGATCCAGGAGCAAAGGGAGATGATCGAATGGCCTTCTCTGCAGTGTGGGGCAGTGTGGCTTTGCTGGGAAATGCCTGTTTGAAGCAGTTGTTTTACTTGGTAGAACCACATCATCTCTTCCTTCCTAGCCTGAGTGGAGCTTTGCGTTTTCATCACAGTGCCTTATCCTGACCGCTACTAAGAAAAATGACCAACTTCCCCTCTGTAGATTGGTTTACTCACTGTTTCCTCAGCCCATGAGACTTCACAGCATTATATTCTGACTTAGAACAACTTCCTCTGTCCTGCATTTGCTGATACTGAGTAGAGCTGGAGAGCTTAAGGAAAATGCTACTCCAGCCAGTCTCAGATGTGAGGGGGTGTTAGTATGTGTGGTTGTATCAGCATGTCTGCTCCCAAATTCTGTTGTTAAGAGTGCTGTTGTTCCTAGAAACACTATTATTTTAAGCTTCTTTGTTCTCCCCCTCTCACAGTAAGAAATCAGAGAATAAAGCTGTTCTAACATCAGTCACCCTAGGATAATATGCTGACATGCTTATAAAGCTGAATTTGCTATGGACACTAGCCTAGGCTGTGAGAAGCTAAACAGGTGATTTTATCCTGATGGGAATAGACTGTTTTTTAGCTCACCTCTTGACCTGAGAGATGAACCCCATGCTCAGCACAGAGGGCCATCCCATATGTGTGCAGCCCCATCCATCCTCTCTTGAGCCCAGCATGTGGTGTTTTGGCAGGGAGACACTCTGACACCAAGCACGGGGCAGGGTTCAGGCACTGTGTGGCAGCCCCATTGCATCCCCTGAAGCATGCTGAAATAGGTACTTAATTGTTTGCATCCTTGTGTTTCTAGGATTTCCCGCCTTCCCCTTAGCCCTAAATCTATGGGCACCTATACAGTTCTCATCCAGTGAATACCCTCAGAGGTTCATACCCTTTTCCTTGGTCAGAACATATGAGGTTTGCTGGATCCTGTTTCCTGATGCTTCCAGTAGTGGACCCTGGATCGGCAGCTTTAATGTTGATTGAAAGCAATCAGACTTGTAAGGCAGGTTTGAAACCTCACTTTTGGGGAAAACGAAAAAAGAATAATGTGGTACTGAATCTTTTAAAAAAATATACCAGTGATTTGTTGGGTGTTTTTTTGAATAGTTACTAAAAGGCAAATTATAATAAGAGATTTCTGACAGAAATTACTACTTGCATGTGAAATCATATTTCTCTTTCAGTCTGAGTTGAAGGCACTGAAGTAGTTAACTATTCCTTAGTCCTTCATCATACATCCTTCCTGTGTACAATTTTTTGCATCATCTTTTCTCACTGACACTTGCAAGCAGTCTCAAGGCAAGGTGCAAGGCAAGTGGCAATGGCTGTAGATAACAGTCATCCAGAACTGTGAACTTTAATGGTAACACTAATCTGGGTAAGGTGTTTAAAATCACGTTTTCAGACTGACTGTACTGCCAGGCAGGATCAGACCCCTGTGTAGAGCAGGCTGCCACATGAGCTTGCTGCATAGTCATCTTCAGCTGTTGTCTCCTGGTGCATGTTGGATCCTGGCTGTCTGTCTCAGACCTGCACCTCACTGTGGTGAGCAAGAGGCAGACACAGCTTGCCTGAGGTCTTCACATCCTCTCCTTGGGTATCCACAGCTATGTGCATTTGGAGGGCAGTGATCACTGAACAAGCATAGAGCCCTTTTCACCATCATTTATGTTTGTTACTTGTACCTTCCTGCTCATACTGAAAATGCTAAGCAGCATTCACAACTTTCACTAGGTGAGTGTCCTAAAATTGACAGGGGAGAGAATTCTGGTGAAGCTTCTGAGCCTATCCCCTGGGTTGAAGAATTTCATATGCATAAAACAGGTAGCGTTTTCTTCACACTGTTTTGTGCAGAGGTTTGAAAGTTTGACATTGAAATTTGTGTACCATTTCTTTTAACAAGAACTATATTTTCTACATATCATTAGCAGCTAAAATTCTCTCAGTTTTTTTCTTTTTCATTTTTCTTTCTGTCTTTTTTTTATAGATTTCTGGGATTCCTACTTAAACCACAGAAGACAAGACTTATCCCACCCTGCAAAAGACTCTGCTTTCAGCATTTCCCAGGCAGACAGTTTAAGATCTACCCAGTGTTTTGCAAGTAGCACAAACCACTGCTCATGTGAAATTGAGCTGTCAATAGGAAATGACAGGCTGTGGTTCGTGAATCCTATTTTTATAGAAGAGTGTAGTAATCCTTGTCCTCCAGATGCACCTTCTGCTAAAGGCCACTCTGGGAGCACTGATCTCCCCCCTGCCACCACGCTTACTGGGAGGTCTCCTCGTCGACGGCCTCCTCCCCCTCCACCTTCTCATGCTCTCATTCAGAAACCTTCCCTGAAGCTCCCACAGGACCCCATGACTGCCTGTGAAGAAAACAAGCTACTTACTAAGCCACTAGGAAAGAGCATCGAGGAAATGAAAATAGAGGGTTGTAATGACAAAGAGGAAAGGGAGCAGAGCTGCTCAGTCAGTGAGCCCTTGGCAGCGAGCCCCAAGAAGGGCTCCCAGCCCTCTGTTCCCCCACGGAGGCGGGTGAGTGAGAGGACCTCAGAGGAGAGCTGTGTGGGTAATCCTGAAAGTGGTGAAATTCTGAAAGGGGAAGGGACAGAAGAAAACCAAGATACAAGTGCAGAGAGCAGAGATAAAACGTTCTGGTGCAAAAAGGCTGTAGAAATGCCTGGGGAGGTTCCCAAAAGGGCTGTATCACAGTTTCAGGAGACAAAGCCTGAACCTGCAGAGAAGAAGGAGGACATGCCTAAGATACAAAGCAATGCCATTGAGAAAGGAAAGTCACCTCCCATCCCACCACCGAGAAGGAAGAGGCTTTCCCAGGTACCAAGGATCCCCAGCTCCTGCCAGCTGAAGCAAAGAACAGTGGGAGAGACAGCCACGGCCACAGGGCAGGCTGTGTGCAAGGGCAGCCCTGCTATGGTGACAGGAGGTGCCGCATGGACACACACCAAGACTGAACCGGGACATGGCCACAAATCTGTCAGCTCAGCTGAACTGGAAGGGTCACACTTGTCCCTGGAGGAGCTGGGAGGCAGCACCATGGCTCAGGCATCAACATCTGAGCCAGACTCCTACTCCACCAGCAGCACAGAGGATGACCTGGAGATACTGAGTAGTTCATCCGGTAAAAAGACACGCTCTGTGATCTTGGCCAAGGCCAAAAACAGGCTGTCCTTGGCGAACCTGTCCACTGTCTTTACAGTCTTTCTGTCTAGTGACAGGAAGCTGCAGAAGAAGATAGTGGAGCTGGCACAGGACAAGGATTCATACTTTGGCAACCTGGTGCGGGACTACAGAGTGTACAGTTTAGAGATGATGGCAAAGCAGAGCTCCAGCACAGAGATGTTACAAGAGATCCGGCTGATGATGACGCAGCTGAAGAGTTACTTAGTGCAGAGCACCGAGCTGAAATCTCTGATAGACCCAGCCTCCTACACCGAGGAACAGTTAGGTAAGTAACTGTGGTTTATCATCCCTGGGCCTGGTTTGGGAAGGTGAGGAGAGAGACAGAGTCATGCAGACACAGGCTCTGCTTTACAGAATTATAAACCATCTCTTAAAATCTGAGCGGTGTGAATTGAAGTCTGCTCTGTGGTTGCCAGCACTTGGAGGAACAGCTCTAAAACCTGAAGACCAATGAGGGGAAAAATCCCTTTATGAATGTTTTAAAGGGAAGTGTTTAAGCAGAAGAGCTGTGTGGTATGTATGAGAGACACACATGTATGTATGTACATATATGTGTGTGTGTGTTTATGTATACACATAGGTTTGCACACACAGAGCTGAATTCACTGGAAACACAAAAGGCAAACTTTCCCCTTCACACCTGCATTCCCATAGCCTTCCACATCCATTGCTCTGCTACAAGGATGGAGAACTCCCTGCAGTTTGGAGGTCAATTACTGTCTCACAGGGAGGGACAAGACTATGAAGACTTTGAGTGGCAGGTTGGAGGAATCACTTGATTGTGCTTTGTGCTCCTCAGAGCTCAGAGGTACAGGTGAGCTGTCTGTTGCAAGACTACTGCATAGCTCTGAAATGAAGTGTTCACCTCTTTGCCACAGATACAATTTGCCTTTGGGGAGAAAAAATATTATTTGTAACTGTTTGTTTAGAGGTGCTTCATTGCTTCTCATTCATATCCTCTGAGGGCATAATGTGCTACTTCTCTCCTCCTAAGGATTGGACTGCTCTGTTTAATGTACATCCATGAGGGAATATAAAAAGAGTTGTAGCACTTTTTACACCAGTGAAAGCTGTACAGCCAGAAAAAGTGTGCATGCACGCACTCACATGCTCCTTTGAAAGCTTTAAACTGTTTCTTGAGGACCTGAGAACCAATGCAGAGCTATTTGTGGATCCTTAAGTCAGCTTCAAACAAGCTGGGAGTTGGAAGACCCAGAATATGGAGTGAACCACAGGAGTGACCAGGGCTGGCAGGAGATCCAGCAGCTCCAGTATTAGGTGGGACTCAGTTAAGTGGCGAGCCAGGACTAAAAGGCAGTACACTGTCAGTCCCAGCAGGCTCTGCCCATTTCCTTCTCTCCCAGCAAAGGTTTCACATGATCCTGCAGATCCCCAGCCAGCCCCTGACATATCTAGGAAAGGGAACCTGCAGTTTCACATCTCATGCATCTTGTGTAACACCTTCAATCTTTGTCCAGATAACCTCTTTGCTCAAGGTGGAGAGTGTGGGGACAGCGCAGAGACGTCTATCTTGGATCTTGATTAGTGAAAGTGGAAAGGAGGAAGAAAGCATTGTCCTTGTTATGCTTGGTAGAGCTGCTATGTGCAAGCATCCCACCACCTTCCCACAGACATTCCTGGTTCTAACCCTGTATCTAACCCTGTTCACTGAATAGTGTGATGTGGTCCAGTCAACCTTGACTATCTTCTGCTGTGGGGGACAGGGATTCCCACTAGAAGATTTACCACTTGAATTTGCCCTGCTTCAGGCTCATCGGTTCTCTGGTTTCTTTGAAATAGTTGCATTTTGAATACATAAATATTACTGCCCTCTGGTTCATTCCTCACTGCCTGAGCAGATGAACTCTTTTGCCAAAGACCTTTTTGCCTCAGTGCAACAAGAGGATCTCTTGCAGTCCCTCTAGTTCTCTAGGAGTTGCCTCTGGTTTCTAGGAGACAGACAACAGACTTCCTCACAGTGTCTTATGCTTCCTTTCATCTTCAGCCAAATATGAAGCAAATGTTCAATCCACTCATACTATTTCCTCACACACAGGTGGCATAACAGGTGTCTCATAGGATCAGTAATTTAGAGTCCCTTGAGCAGTAACAATAGAAACTTCTGACCAGATATTGGTGTCTGTCTCTGAGCTGGTGGCTGCAGCTGCTTTGAGGAAAGAAAGGGGTGCTTTGAGGGTGTAATTGATTTCACCCCAAAGTGATTATCCCAAAGGAGTCAGAAGGAGAGGTCAGAAGGGACATGAGATGAATTGCACCTGGGCATCTGCAAAGGCAGGGCTATGAAAAAAATCACAGTTAGGTGAGACTCCTCTTCTCTCCCCAGAGTTGGCTTTCCTGCTACCTGGCAATGCCATGCTGGTCAGCCAGGAGTCAGGCAAAGAGAGCAGGGACTGCTGGTAGCAAGAAGGCTCCTACAGCTCCAGTGACAGAGACCACACACTGATGTTCATCTCAAGCCCATCTAGGACTTCTGGATAGTGTTGGTAATGAAATGTTTGCTTTCTGGGATGTAATTTCTGTTCCCTTCTCACAGCTATGTAGTAGTGCTTGAATAACCAACTATATGCTTCTTTAGGACTCTTATTTGAACCTGTACCACTGTATTGTTTATTTATCATTTGCTTTTGTGTTCTCCCTTCTCTATGCAGAAGTGATTGCTGAGACAGCTTTGTACAAGTGTGTCCTGAAACCTTTAAAGGAAGCCATTAATTCCTCCTTAAAAGAAATACACAACAAAGACGGATCTTTACAGCAGCTGAAAGAGAACCAACTTGTGATACAGAACACAACTACCACTGACCTGGGCGTCACAACCAGTGTGCCTGAAACTGCTGTGCTGGAAAAGATCCTTCACAAGTTCACGACCATGCACAAGACCTATTCTCCAGAAAAGAAAATTGCCATCTTGCTGAAGACCTGCAAACTCATCTACGACTCCATGGCTCAGGGAAATCCAGGTACAGGACTCCCACTGCAATGGTATCCCCCATGGGTCTTCATGTATCAAAGGAACAGGGTTTATGATACAGCTGGCATAGCAGTATTCACACTGGAGGTAGCAGTGATGGTTGATGTGTTTGGTATCAGATGTCCTCAGGTTGTTCAGAATGGAATGGTTAGTGAAGTTCTCTGCATTAATAACTGGTATAAGATGTTACCTGGTTAACTTCAAGCTCTGTAGCTCTAAAAACTAGTTACTTGTAAGTGTGTGTTTTATGGATAATGTCCTTTTTGCACAGGTCTTCATACAGATCTCCAAATATCCTCAGGGCTCTGTCCCAGCTTGTAGCAGAGTAATGGTAAATTCTAGGAATGGATCTTTGGGAAAACACTCTTGATTTGGCCTTTACAGAATTTTGCCTAAACTGAGGAGGAGATGCAGAATGCTAATAGTTTGTTACTAATTTCTGATGCTCCAGTAAATTCTAAAAGTCACTTCTTCAGTGCAAAGCAATATATGCTCTGAGTACAAACAAAACATGGGCCTCAGGCCAACCACTAATGCAGAAATTAAACCCTTGGCCTGCAGACAGGATGCATCTTTGCAGATAGACCAGCAAGTCCCTTCCTCCAGCAATCTGCCCTGCCAGTTCAAGAGCCTTTTTTGTGTACTG